>NC_083713.1:66965000-69465000 GCF_033118175.1 Dama dama | reverse complement strand
CAAGTAAGAATCCCATGTGAGGGATTTAGACATGGAGAGCTATTTGAAAAGCAAATACTTGAGCAAGACTGGGAACACTGGGCCTGAAATTACAAGGACTTGGGCTCAAGTGATTGCTTCACAATTCACTGGACAAGTCACTTAGCCTCTCTCAGTTTAGTTTCTTTTGCAAAATGAATCATCTTTAACTTTCAGTAGTGTTGGGAAGTTTATTTGAATTAGTGAATATAAAGCAATTAGCTTATTCATAAGATCTTTACTCTCTCTTTAGCAGTAGACCTTCTTTTTAGAGGCACACACCCATAATTAAAACATTTAAATCACTAAAGATTTTGCTTATGCCATAATGAAAATGAAACATTGAAGTTTCCTTGAGATAATTTTAATATTTTATTTTATTTCCCCTGGCTTGTCACATTCACTAAGTTATTACTTTCTCATACTGGCCTTAAAGCAAGTTGAATCAAAACTCTGCCTCTGCAAAATATCTCCTAGACTCCGGATTAGGTCAGGGAGAGTTGGAATGGATATCAACCCATCAGAATGCCACAAAGTGTATGTTTCTTTGTGGGGCTTTGCAGACACACCCCTTGTGTTGACTCCCAGCTCTACCACAAGCTGTGTGATTTGGGGATAAGTGCTCACATTCTCAGATTCGAAGTTTCATCTATGGAGTATCATGTGCATGCTAATTTGCTTCAGGCGTGTCTGACTCTTTGTGACCCTATGAACTATAGTCCATCTGGCTTCTCTGTCCATGGGATTCTCCAGGCAAGAATACTGGAGTGGGTTGTCATGCCCTCCTCCAGGGGATCTTCCCAACCAGGGGATTGAACCTGCATCTTTTCACATCTCTTGCATTGGCAGGTGGGTTCTTTACTACTAGTACCACCTGGGAAACCTGTATAGAAGGGATTGTATTAATAGTACCTACTTTGGGAGTTTGAAAGAATACAAGTAGTTAATACACTAGAAACTCATCAATAATGATTGGACTATAATAAATACTTGATAAATATCTATTCTTGTCATTTGAAAATACTGAGGACTTCCTGTTTTTTCATGCTCTTGTGAGAGTGAAGACTAGCTTTCTTAGTTGTTTTCCTGAACCTCTCTTTACACATACAGAGACACATAGCACTCTCTCCTCATGAACAAGGTGGTCCCTGCAACTACATGGTGCTAAGCTCCCCTTATAGATCCAGATGATAAGTTTCACTTGGGTGTCAGGTTAGAGATTAAATTCAAGACTGCAAATAATTTTCATCTTTTAGACCAATGCTGAACAATCGGATGGATGGCCAAGACTGCAGTTTTATGTAGGTTCCAAAGACATGTCCCAATTCCCTGGGAAAGAAGTGTACGATAGATTAAAAATATCTGCCATGAGTGGAAGAGGAAGGAAGGGTTAAGTATTTTCCATCTATGACCTTGTCCATGATAGGGGATGAGAGACAATACTTAAAATTTCACAGTTTGAAAAAGATCCTAAACTATTTTCTCTATTAAATTATGTTTGCTAGACTATGGAACCCAGTTTAGCCTTCCATAGGGGCTCCAGGGACAGCCACATAGAGACAGGGAGCAAGGAACCATCCACCTAGGAGCAGTGATTACAGGTGTGTTGCTTGTTAATAAACAATAAAATACAATTATCTAAAAATTGGTCTTGCTTGTTTTCATTATGCTCTGGCAGTTTTAAAGAATGTCAGTAAAAAAAAAAAAAAAAAATCCTCCCTGAAAAATAATCTGTGGCTCTAAATGCTATGGTTACTGTGAAGTTTTAATAATATATACCTAAGTCCCAATTTAGGGCTTCCCCAATGCTCAGTAGATGAATAATCTGCCTGTAATGCAGGAGACACAGGTTTGATCTCTGAGTCAGGAAGCTCTTCTGGAGGAGGAAATGGCAACCCACTTCAGTATTCCTGCCTAAAAAAATCCCATGGATAGAGGAGCCTGGCAGGTTACAGTCCATGGGGTTGCAAAAGTGTCAGACATGACTAAATATGTGGCACAAACCCCAATTTAACAGATTTTTAATATATCTTATTTAATAAACACTGTGTTCTACCAGAAATTAATTTGGAAGCAACTCATTTATAAAATTGGCCCCCACACATCTGGATTCTGCTACACACGTGCATTTTCACAGTGAGCAGTCAGAGTAAGGAAACAAACAGCTCAGCATCCCATTGGCTTGTCTCGGGTATGGCCCTTGTCTCCCTCTGCTGTCCTAGGACATGTTCCTGTATTTAGAGAGCAAACTTGAGATAAGCTATGATAATACTAATTGGAAAGAAGAGGAAATGGAACTTGATTTCCTCAGTCCTGTCATTCTAGGTGCAAATCATCTTGTGAACTTTGAGAAATTCACTCTTTGGGAAGCATTTTTCACATAGTTTTCTGTTATTTAAAAAAAGCAATAACTTGACTAATCTATGACTTTTTGTAATTATTATTTACTGCTATGACTACATAAACAAAATTCAAGAAGATTTCTTTTCTGGTTATTATTATTTATTTTCACAATGAATACTGAAAAAAAAAAAAAAAAAAACCTCGGTCATATAAAGGATGAAATGCTAATAACTGATCTACTTTAAATGTCAAACTCACTTAGTAAGCTACTGTTTCTGAGTGTCCTTCTGCCCTCTCTACCACCCTAGGCTGACACTGATAACTGCTGACTTTAACATTTTCCCCATCCATGTTATTATGCCTTTAAGCAAGTCAGTTTCCAGTTATAAAAATGACCCTGAATTTTACAGAAATGAGCCCTGTTTGCTTTTGACAGTCTTAGTATTAATCTTTCACATTAAACTGTAAAAGTAATTCCCATGTTAATTTGCACAGAAGCATAGATATATTTTTCTGCTAATATGCAATTTTTGCTATTAAACACAATAATACAGACTAAGACTTAATATATTGTTCCTTATATTAATAAGTTTACTTGTAAATAAATATAATCGAGGCATGAAAATGGTGAGGAGAATGATAACAAATGTTTCCTCAGAGGGAAAATGATTTCAAAATATGCATACACACAAGTACACAAATGTACAGTAAAACTATGAAGTCATGTGACTGCTTGTTAGATATCATGGAATACAGTAATCTAAATGCCTGGTACTCTCATCAAAGAAGGCTCTATGGGGACTGTGTCCATATCACCACATCTCTGCCTTTGCTCATGTGAGTTTCGCCACTCATCTTTGGATGGGAAATTCTCTGCTTTATCGGAATTTTGTATATTGATATATGTCTTTGTGATTTATCACCATGTGGCTCCACTCAGATGGATTTAGCCTCTCAATCAGAGTGTGAGTTTCTTAAAGGCAGAATCTAAGTTCAACAAAACAATGGCACATTTTTAAACTGGTGACTGTTGAAACTCATGATCCTGGTTGAATAGATAACAAATATGTGACTAGGTCAATAGTTTCCTAAATTTGGATTTTGTGATGGAGTGACCTTTTTGAAAGTAAGTGAATTTTCATTGCAAATGGCCCTAATATCTTATACCTGATTATGGGTCCATCCACTCTGCTGGGCTCACTAGCAGTGAGAGCAGGATGCTTTGACTCCCTAGCACATAATACCATCTGTGCCACTGAAGACAAGGAGGATCGATTTGCTGGGATCCCAGTAGTGAAGCTGGGATATACAGAAGCAGTAACTGTATTGGTTGACTGCCTGTTTTTCAGTTTCACCCAAATCCCAATTTTTTGTTGTATAAGCCATATGCAAGGTGTTATGTAAGGGATAAGATGTGATTCAAGTCCACAAATGTCTATGGAATGTATAATCTATAAGAGCAACTCTTGCTTTGCAATAAGATTAGAGCACATTATTACCAGGTAACATTTTGCCATGTAGATACACCAGCCATGTGGATGGAGTAGGAGGTAGGGTGGAATTGAATTCAGGACTTGGATAAGGGAAGCATTCACATCGATTAGGCTGGGATGTGTAGTCACAGCTTTGAAAGTGATTCCTGAGTCAGGTGCTTTCCCAAGCTTGGGAAACCAGACCTTGTCAAGGTACTTAGGGGATGTTGAGTTTTGAAGAAAAGGTGGACATTGCATTCTGCCTGAAGTCATGAAGAACAAAATTATGATACATGTCATGTTTCCAGGTTGTGTGTGGACAAGTAGCTTTGTAGTCACCTGGATTTTTTTTATCAACACACAACTTCCTTGTGCCTTTCCAGACATGGCTGGGAAAGAAAGCCAGGAAGATATGCTTTAGTAATCACACCAGGTAAGTCTTGTGAAAATTAATATTTGTTTAACTATACATTTCATGTAAACTCAACACATAATTTTACAAAAATACATGTGTGAAACTATATTATATATGCTGTCTTTGGTATTTTCCTGCAAACTATTTTTGGGCTTGCCTCTCTTCTGCAACCTTATTTACTAAGTTAGATTAACTACTTTGGATGTATTCTTCCATATTTTTCATCTCTCTTTTGTATGTATGCACATCTGCCTTGTATATATATAGATGTAGATATACAAACAGTGGCTTTTTAATACCCTGAGTGTTTACATATGATATAGTGCAGTCATAACTTTTCAAAAGCGGAATTATATACATTTCTTGCATATTTCTTCAGTCAATCAATACTTTATTGAAATCTCCAAGTTAACTGGTATAACTGTAAGGGTTCTGGAGCCAATTCCAGTGTGTGTGTGTGTGTGCGTGTGTGTGTGTGTGTGTGTGTGTGTATGTGTGTGTCTGAGTGGATGGGGAGTTTCCACACCAGCAAGCAATTTGATAATAACTGCGTGTCCTACACTTCAGCTCAATTCTGACACTATCTTGCTGGACATAATATCAAGTTCCATATGTCCAGCTCTCACCTACAAGTGTGCATGCGTGTGTGCTCAGTTGCTCAGTTGCGACTGACTCTTTGTGACCCTGTGGACTATAGCCTGCCAGACTCCTCTGTTTATGGGGTTCTCCAGACAAGGATATTGGGAACGGGTTGCCATTTCCTCCCCTAGCGGATCTTCCCGACCTAGGGATTGAAACTGCATCTCCTATGTCTCCTGTATTGGTAGGAGGATTCTTTACCACTGAGCCACCTGGCAAGCCCATCAGTCCCACAAGACTGCCCTTCAATTCCAATGCCACTTGCAAGCTTAGGTTGCTACCTGTTCTTCTGACAAACTGGCTATAAGTCAAAGGTTTCCATGACTCCCCTTGTGTTCAAATAATTTGCCAGAGCTGCTCACAGGACTTAGAAACCAGTTTTCTCCCTAGATTGTAAGTTTATTAAAAAAATGTTAAAGGATACAAATCCAAAACTGGATGGGCATATACAAAGGGTGTGGTCTCCAACAAAGAATCTTGTATCCTTGTGGAGTTTGGAGTCCTGCATAGTGGCACATGGAGCATTCTGGCTCTCCAATCTGGAAGCTATCTCTCAGCAGTCCTTTTGGGTTTTTAATGGAGGTTTCATCACCTAATGGCAGATTAAATCATTGGCTATTGATGATTACTCCTTGGAAGAAAATTTATGACCAATCTAGACAGCATATTCAAAAGCAGAGACATTACTTTGCCAACAAAGTTCTGTCTAGTCAAGGCTATGGTTTTCCCAGTGGTCATGTATGGATGTGAGAGTTGGATTACAAAGAAAGCTGAGCATTAAAGAATTGATGCTTTTGAACTGTGGTGTTGGAGAAGACTTTTGAGAGTCCTTTGAACTGAAAGGAGATCCAACCAGTCCATCCTAAAGGAGATCAGTCCTGCGTGTTCATTGGAAAGACTGATGCTGAAGCTGAAACTCCAGTACTTTGGCCACCTCATGTGAAGAGTTGACTCATTGGAAAAGACCCTGATGCTGGGAAAGATTGAGGGCAGGAGGAAAAGGGGATGACAGAGGATGAGATGATTGGATGGCATCACTGACTCAATGGACATGAGTTTGAGTAAACTCCGGGAGTTGGTGATGGACAGGGAGGCCTGGCATGCTGTGGTTCATGGGGTCACAAATCATCAGATACGACTGAGCAACTGAACTGAACTGATTGATGATTAAACCAGTAACCCGTTCTCCCCAGAGGTTAGGAGCAGGGATGGGATGAAAAATTGCAAACCTTTAATTCCATGGTTGATTCTCATGGCAATCAGCCCGTATATCTAAGTGCCTCCAAAAGCTACCTCATTAACATGAAAAGAGATACCGTTATTGCTTTCATCAGAGGATATTCAGAGGATTTTAGGAGTTCTATGTCAGAAATGAGGATAAAGATCAAACTATATACCTTATTATAAGTGACAGTATTATACACTGTAATTTATTTTGCAATAACTACAAAGTATTCCATGTATGTCTATCTGTGTAGATATGTAATAATTTATTCATCCATTTCCTTATAATCAATATTTACTTTTTGAGGACTCTTCTTTACAGTACTGCAACAAATATCTATATGTACCAGATGGTTGTTTTTGGTTCTAAGTGAAAAATTCCTTGAAGCAGAAGAGCTGGGTCAAAGGACATATGCATTTTTAGTATTTACAGCATAAGCAGATTTCTTTTTTAAGAAAAAAAATGACTGGAACCATTCATATTTCAATCAGAAATGTTTAAATGTGAATTTCATTGATTTCTGTAGTAGAATAGATCTTGGTCTTTTAAATATTGCCAATTCTGATACCAAAAATGTAAAATAGCTTTTTAATTTTCAGATTGCGACTGCTACTGAATTTAAGCAAATTTTCAAGTTTGGTGACCATTTGGATTTGTTCTTGTTGACTTGAAAATACATACCACTCACAACATGAGAGCTGTGAGCTTTCACTTTGTTTGGGGGATTACTGAGGTTGATAGCCCGGGAGACAGCCTGTCAGATAACTCTGAGGAACTGCCCCAAATAGTAGAGGGGAGAGGCCAGCATACAAATGATTTTGGTTATAGTTTGGGATGCATGGATTCAAGCATACATCTCGGTGAAAGGTGACTGCTAGTTACAAGGATCAGATATCCCAGTTAATAATTTCATCTTTTATTTGTACAGGAAGATGCGAGACTCTGGATCCATTAAAATTTTTCCTGAATTACACGTATCTAAGGGCCTGTCTGGAGTGTTTTCTGAAAGCAGATTCCCCAGCCTTGTCTTTAGTTTGAATTCCTCTCATGGTATGTTGTAATTCAGTGACCGAGGTGGCTAATGACAATCCTGGTCAAACCAGATGACAAGTGGCAGTCCTTGCTTTAGACTCTTCTGTGAATTGTCTATGCACATCCTATGTCCAATTATTGAATGTTTATGATCATTCTAGTTTGGTATTATATAAGTTTTATGATAGATAATTTTTAATATTAACTTTGATTTGGTTGTTGGTGGTGGTAATGGTGTTAGTGGTGTGTGTTATTAGTAACACGAATGTCAAGAAGCACAAATGCCTGATGAAAGTACATGTATTTTTTAGGACTCTAAACACATGTGAACTGTCCCTTGGAATGGTATTATCAGATTACATGCACATTTGCAGTGCACAAGAAGGCCCATGTCTCTTTACAGTCAATGATACAGGGCATAATCTCTGCTATTTTGATAGTTTAAAAATGAGATTTCACTTGTCTAGTTTGCAGTTCTTACTTTAAACTCACTAGTGATATTTAAAATTTTTGCCATATTCATCAGCTGTTGGTGTTTTGTCTCATAGCTACTCCATACATCATAAACACCAGCCCGCCCCCCGCCCCAGTCCCCCTCATTAAATATAACACCTACCCACATATTAGAGAGAAATAGTAAATTGAAACTCTGAAATGTGATTGTCTCCATATATTATGAAGTATAATTTAACACCTTTCTAACAGTGCAACCACCAGAGAGTTCTGTTATTCATTTGTTTGTTTGAAACCAAGTGAGAAGAATTCATCTCCAAACTTGCAGACCGGTATATTTTCAGACCATCATTGGATCATTTACCCTCTTAAGTCTTTAAAGATTGTTTACCCTCTTAAGTCTTCTAGGTCTTCCCATTTGCCTCAAATGAGCTACATGTATGGTTGCTGTAATGATTCCGAATATCTATTTTGTTGTCGCTGTTGCTCAGTCCTGTCTGACTCTTGGTGACCCCATGGACTGTAGTCCACCAGGTTCCTCTGTCCATGGAAATTCCCAGGCAAGAATACTGGAATGGGCTGCCTTTTCCTACTCCAGGGGATCTTCCTGGTACATATACATGTATTCAGAGAGAGAAGGACGATCAGGTTGGCTTTATTATGAAATAATTTTAAAGATTTTTAAAAAACAAATTAGAGGGGTATCCCTCAAGCTGCCAAAATTAAAAGGGAGGTCGCAGTTTCAAACTAAATTCTATTTATTAATTTATCATCAGCTTACATTTGGAGTGTGAAGAAGTGGTTGATCTGAGAAACACGAAAAGTTGTGTAATCTTACCAAGTGAGCCCTTTAGGCAGAGATTAGTGTCAATAACCATGTGCCATCGTTGCCTTGGATGTTTGGAGGCATTCACACTATTGAATCACACATGTTTAGTGACCTTGCTGCAGTGATGGTCAACTTTCTTGCTTATTAGGTGTGGACAAGACAATCTTTCTGCATAATCCAGGGGCTAGGGGTGTCAGTTACAACACTGTGATTGTTACAAACTCAGTCCAGGATAAACTGGACCTGAGAGTCAAGGTAAGTCCCAGATGGACAGCCTGAGGAGGTGGGTGGCGCTTTTCTGGAATGTTGGTTCAGGGCCTTCTGCCTGTCTGTGCATATGTGAGCATCCACTCAGCTGTAGGACCAGCTGGCAAAGCCTGTCCTCTTTCTTTGCTGATTATCTCCCTCAGCGTGTGATCAGCCAGAACATATGGTCCACACTCCTACTTGAGTCAACTGCTCCCATTTTCAGAGACTTCTTTGACTCTCTCCAATAACCATGTTGAGGTGCGTATTCCTCCTTAGCATTCCCACAGCCCCCTGGGCCTGACTGTACCATACTCTTTACCATGCTAAGCAGTTATGGTTTATCTGTCAATCTTCCCTACTGTCCTGAGCATTATTTCAGTGTTAAACTTTCTTTTATTACTGTTCTCACAAAGCCTAGCACAACACCTTCTACATGATAAGTGCTGTAATAAAATGCACTTGAATAAATACATGATTAATGGGTACAAGAACTAATGAATATGTTTTTCCATTTTATCTAATTGTACATAAGGTTCTGGGTGCTCACATAAGAAATTGAGATGTCTACCAATGAGATGCTGGGTTTTGAGGGTCAGCCTCCCTGGAAAGCCAACTCAGATGGCGATTAACTTGAAGGAGGTTTATAGATCAACATGTTTGGAGAGAAATGAAGGAGGGAGGAATAGAGGGAGAAGTTGGTGTGTCTTACAGTCAGAGAATCAACCACTCCCTCTGGGAATTCTGTATCTGTGTTGACCTTGCAAACCTGTCCCTAGATGTACCAAGCACTCAGGCCTCTGCACCCCATGCAGGCTGGGCGTTGGATGTCTCACACATAATACAGTTTCAGTAAGTGCTTATTGAGCTTAAAAAAATATATACTGAATATCTCATCAATTTAAAGAATTCTCTTACATAAAGAGTGTTGAAAGAATTGCTAAACAAGCCAAGATTATTCCATGACTCAATCTATCCTGTCACATGCCAACCTTGAGGAACCTGTCACGTCACAGTCCTGGGAGTTATGTCTCACCTGAGGTCAGGACTTCTGTTGTTGTTGTGTTCAGCCTCTAAGTCATGTCCAACTCTTTCTGACTCCAAGAACTCTAGCACACCAGGCTCCTCTGTCCTCCACTATCTCCTGGAGTCTGCTCAAGTTCATATCCATGGAGTCTATGATGCTAGCTAACCATCTCATCCTCTGCGGCCCTCTTCTCCTTTTGCCTTCAATCTTTCCAGTATCATGGTCTTTTCCAATGAGTGGTCTCTTCACGCTGAATGCCAAAGATCCCGCTGCGGTCCCTTGGCATTCCCTCTGATATACCCCCATAACTCTGGCCCCCAGTCTCTCTTTTAAAATGTAGGGAATGCTTTGTCAAGCATCTGGCTTCTCCTACGTGCCTTTTTGTCATCCTGTCATCAGGCCCTGATCAAGGGAAGAGCCACTCAGCAGGAAAATTCACTGCATCATAAATTCATAATCCATTTTTCTCCATATGCTCTGACCAACTTATGATGTTCGTAATTAAAGCTTTATGCAGACTTACAGCTACTGAGACAGGTTGATTCAGTGCTGGTTGTAGAGCATCATAAATCACTGCGACTTACTGTGTAATTGGGCCCCAATAATTATTCCATCAACGTTAAGCAGGGCTGGCATGGGGAAAAACTGCAAGGCAGACACAATCTTCTTTCAGGACCCTTGCATTGCTTTGCTAAGCTCTTTGAGTACCAGCCTTTGCCCTGTGGCTATTTTATGTCATTCCCCCCCCCCCCCCCCCGCCAACCGGTTCCCAGTTTTCCTCAACATGAAACTTTCCCCCATGTTCCAGGCTCCATCAAACTACACCTCTACCATGAAACCATCTCAGCATATCCCATTCCCGATATCCTGGTATGTGGTACCAGTATACCATTCATGGGAGGGTTGACTTTGTATTGCCTCACAGTGCACTCTGTGGATGGTCCCCAGTCACCAAATACCTTGAATAATGGCTTTTCCCTAATTGCCATTGAAATCATCTCTTTCCTGTATTTTCAGACTACATTAGAGATAGCTTGATGTCTTGGATAATACATATGATTTGGGGCTCAATACTAACGTAAAGCAAAAAATGTTCCCCGTCATTCCAGTTCTATAAGGCTTCAGTTGTGATCTAAGTACAGTTGCTCTTGACAGTGAGCCCTGAAGAGAATTCAGAATAGAGAAAAACAGGAAGCATTCTTTGGATACTCAGGTCTCTAGATTGTTAAGATGCACATCTAAGGCAAAGTTGTAATGACTCCAGATTCTTGTATCTTCCTATATGTGTGTGTGTGTGTGTGTGTGTGTGTGTGTGTGTGTGTGTGTGTATGCTCAGTTGTGTCTGACTCTTTGCCGCCCAGAGAAGACTTTGCTCCTTTACCTGAACTGTGTGAGTCTCCAAAGCCTTGGTACCAACAAGGGCCCCTTTGCCTTTTTGGCATGCCCATGCGAACTTGGAGGAGTCTGCCCTGGTCTTCCCTGGTGGCTCAGACGGTAAGGCATCTGCCTAAAATGCAGGAGACCTGGTTCAATCCTTGGATTGGGAAGATCTCCTGGAGAAGGAAATGGCAGCCCACTCCAGTACTCTTTCCTGGAAAATCCCTTGGACGGAGGAACCGGGTAGGCTACAGTCCATGGGGTTGCAAAGAGTCGGACACAACTGAACGGCTTCACTTCACTTTCACCCTGGTCTTAGGTCTCCTATAATTTGTGATGATCCTGATTTATTCAGCATCAGATAAACGTCTTGCTGTGAGAAGCAGGTTTTCTTTCAACTTACACTGCAGAAGAAATATTTGGGTTACATCAGTTGAGAAAACACAGGGAAGATTTTGCTCATTTAGGAGACACTGAGGTGGTTTGAACTGGGTGAATTAGATAGGAGGCTGACCCGATGTCTTTTCTCAGTTCAGCTACTTTAATAGAGTTTTAAGAAAAGAAGTAAAGATACCAAATAAGCACTCCCAGCTCTAAAGAAAAGGCACACATGTCCTCCCAACTGGCTATGGCTTTTTCAGGCAACTGAGAAACTTGCTAGAGTGGTCTTATAAAGAAATCCACTCATTAACTAAAATCACTCTAGGCTGAGGATGTATGCAAAAATTCATCTACCCAGTGCTCTGAGCCATCTAAGGTAGTTTTAGAAGAGACACATAAAAGAGCTGAGATGATTCTAGGGTGACACCTAGAAGAATGAAGATCACAATAGCATATCAACCCATTACACAATCATCAGTAGTGATCTTATCTCTACAAAACAACCCCAGAATGGGAAACAAGGCTTTCAAAACAAAAGAAATAATGATGACAGATTCCAGCCTCAGACTAACACCCCAGCCAGGTTCATTATGATATGAACCTGGGAGTTTATACTTTCAAGCAATGGCTTAATTAGAAACTAAGAAAATATCACCCTAAAAATGCTAAGATGGGTTTTTTTTTTTACTGTTTTTTTCATATGCAGTTAGAGATAGCAGTCTTGACAAAACATCTTTTCAAAATTTTCACCTTAAAGGAATGAAAGCTCTTCTAAGATGAGCTTGCATTGTGCCTTTGAGTTGTAAATGATATATGTAAACTTGATCTTCTTAGGCATCTCGCTCTGTGTTTTGAAAGCTTGGTCTCTGCCATCAGAAAGATAAACATATGGTATACATTTGGCAGCAAATCAAATAGACTGAGATTCTAAGTCTTTTTGTCTAGCCATATCAGCCCTAAAGGAAATTTGTCATAAGGGGTCCCAGACCATAGGGACCTTTATCATTTCGATCTTGATTGTATCTGCCTATACAATGAAGACATTTATTTAGACTAATTAGGGAAATAAACTTTCTGGATCTTGTGCAGACTATATCCTTGGCAATCTTGTGGGAACATCACGTGAATTTATTGAATTGAGTTGCTATTAATATGCTGGTCATCAGTGACAAGATGATGGATCCTTTAAATTGGAAAAACTTCTAAACTGGTAAATTTTAGAGAGCTCTCATTGTAAACAGTTGCCTTTTGGTATCTATGGAAAGACAAAGTCAAAGGTGGATACAAAGATATATAATAGCTAACTTCAGGAACTCCCTTAATCTAAAATAAATTAACTCCCCCCCCCAAAAAAAAACAGTTCTGGATGTCTTATTTGTGGTCTCAGCTTCCTCTCATTACATTATTATTATTTATAATAATAATAATTATCATTATTACATTATTATTGTATTACATACAATAATTTAAACATTAGGTCAATTAGTGTTAATTAAGTTGATTAACAAAGGAATTGGAAGAAGCTGAGGGGAAAGTCAAGAAACTTCTTAAGAAGGTGGAAATTTTAAAGGGACTCATCCCAACAGGATGGAAATCTTTATGTTGTTATTAAGAAATGGGATAAATAAAATAGACATTAATGAGATTAAAACAAAAGTTTGGATATAAATCTACCTAGGATTGAATGGACCAAAGTGATACCCTATTCAGTTCAGTTCAGTTCAGTCACTCAGTTGTGTCCGACTCTTTGTGACCCCATGAATCGCAGCGCGCCAGGCCTCCCTATCCATCACCAACTCCCGGAGTTTACTCAAACTCATGTCCATCGAGTTGGTGATGCCATCCAGCCATCTCATCCTTTGTCTTCCCCTTCTCCTCCTGCCCCCAACCCCTCCCAGCATCAGGGGCTTTTCCAAAGAGTCAACTCAAAGTTAGTTCCACCTTATCATCAAAGTGCCCCAAACAAATTTGCTCTATTTATCCCAATTTAGAAAAATTTAAAAGACAGAAAAAAAATTATACAAAAATATCTCACCAGCAATTGCTTGGACCAGTTAATCAAGATAAAGATTGACAAAAGGGCTTAACCCCTACTGTGGGCCCCAAAGATTTTATTAAAAAACAGATAAAATGGCCAAGAGTTGGAAAGGAAATTTCTGAGATGACTCGAAAGACTAGGATTTGCTAGTAGAGTCCTAATGGAGGCTAAGTTAAAGGTTTAAGAGTTAATAAAATTGAGATAAAAGTTTGTTAGCAATTGGTGTATTTAAATAGGCTCTGTGTACGTTGGTTACATCTATTTTGCCTGATTATATTGTGGGGATGGACAGTATGTCTCACTGGGGAATACTTCCCCTGCCTGATATTATTAAAAAAAAAAAAAAGACATATAGATTTACCCCCCCCACCCCCGCGATATTAATTAAACACAATAAAGGAGAACTAGGGTTGTCTGAGCCCATATAGTATGAAGAGCTAATATTCAGGAACTAATAAAAATGTAGTGGGTTTTGCTTTTTTTTTTCCCCCTTTAATGTAAATTGGCTTGAGACTGCTTAGAAAGAGGGCCTTTGTTGAAAGTCATATGTAAACTTTTGAAGGCTTAATATATGTGTGTCTGTGTGTTAAGTTGTGTCCGACTCTGTGCGACCATGTGGACTTTAGCCTGCAAGGCTTCTCTGTCCATGGGATTCTCCAGGCAAGAATACTGAAGCAGGCTGCCATTTCCTACTCCAAGAGATCTTCCTGACTCAGGGATTGAAGCCACTTCTCTTACATCTCCTGCATTGGCAGGCAGATGCTTTATCATTCCTTGACAATGTGCAAATCACATCCTGAACCTGTCACCTTGCCTCCAACTCAGCATGATTTATACCTTGCACCCATACCCCTTAACTCTATGTAGATTACATCCTGTATCTGGTGCTTACATTCTCTGCTCTCCTTGTAATAGTCCATCCAGTTGCAGACCGATAAACCAGAGACAAATGGACCCAATTAGGGGGTACCTGATTGTTTTCAAATAATGTAAGAAGGAGATGCAAGACTCTCACTATTTTGTTCCTTATCATATACCCTGGAATGTAGGCCCCCTCTATATAATCCCCTCAGGTTCCCCATGGTGGGGCACAGATCTTGAGGTGGCAGCCTGCTGTATTCTTCCCCTTGTCTCTGGCAGAAGAATAAAGCTACTCTTTCTATTTCCTCCAAACTCTGTCTCTATATTTCTATTCAACATTGATGGACAGGGAGCCAAGACTGGCAACAAGAAGGCTCTTGAAACATCTCAAAGAGTGGTACTAAACTTACTAGGTTTGTTTGTTGTGTTAAATTACATGGGGAACATTGTCAAATGAGTGATGATAAACCTTTATATGAAATTACTAAATTTTGGATAAATCTTGGTATATTATCAGCCATAATTCTAATTATCTTAAAATATTATCTTAAAATGTATGTCAGAGAAGTAACCAAATTTCTTTGTGAATTTTATTGTAATCAATTCTTTTAGCAATCCATTTTAAGTATTTTATAATTTATGGATAGTTATTGTTTTACTCTGATGCTTTTACAAAAAAAAAAAGATCAAGAAGATTCATTTAGATGAGTTTTTGACAAATATAGGTTTCTGATGACTTTTAGATCGTACTGCTGGACTGGGTAAGAGATTCTAAAACTCTAATGGAAAATTTGATGTCTTCATAAATTACTAATCAAAAATATAAAATCAGCAAAACTTAATTATATGGAACTGAACAAACTGATTAGTGTAGTTTATAATTTTATAACTTTTTGCCTAAAATATTACTGGCTTTAATATTTGTTTCTTGCATACATGCTTGTTCAGTTGCTTCAGTTGTGTCTGACTCTTTGTGACCCTATGAACTATAGCTCATCAGGCTCTTCTGCCCCTAGGATTCTTCAGGCAAGAATACTGCAGTGGGTTGCCATGCTCTCCTCCAGGGGATCTTCCTCACCCAGGGATCAAACCTGCTTCCCCTGCATCGCAGGCAGATTCTTTACCCACTGAGCCACCTGGGTAGCTCTAAATATTATTGGCTTTTAATATGCGTTTCTCAGACATGAGGAAACCCTCTACAAAATTATGACTTGCAGCAAGCTAATGAAACATACCTTTGTAAACGCAGATTCTCTATTTGATCCCACCACACCCTTCTGAAGTTTGTGTCTTATTACAATCCGGATTGCAAATAGTTATACTAATCATCATTTTAACTTGTTCTGTCTGTGTTATTTTCAGATTATTTATGCTTTGTCTCTCTCTCTGACTTACTATAACCTTATTAACACTACTAGCTATATTACTTATAACTTGCTTATTTTCCAAGATTGCTATTTCTTGCATTACCCAATGAGTAACCAGGTCTCAAAAAAAAAAAAAAAAATGCAGTTCTCTAAAAAAATTAATTGGAATAGTGCAACTCTAGATGTGGGATGAAACAACATGGAAGAAACATTTCCTGGTTCATAATAGGCTAGAAAGAGCGAGGACCCAGAGAAATTCTAAGTGTCTTATCCCTATACAGTACATGAAATTCTCACTGAACATAGAAATGAGCATTCCTAGCACCAGGGGAAACACTGGTCATGAAATGCTCTGCAAACCTTGGTGGAATTTATGAGCAATGGGGAGTACTGTAAAACAAAGAATACTGTCTTCTATTCCAGCCCCTCAAGTATTAAGTTCCAACCTACTGCAGGTGCTCATTGACATGTGCCCTTAGAAGAATTCCAGATGGAGAGAACCAGGAAATACTCTGTGCTTTAGAGATATGGTCCCTAGAGAGTAAAGACATACATCTAGGGAAAATTTTCAATGACCCTAGGTTCTTGCATCTTCCCATATACAGAAAAGTATTAAAATAATTAACTTGAGATTGCTGTGCTTTTTGATTAGCAGTATCCTTTTCATGCTCGACTACATGTTTTTTCCCAGCAAAAGAAATGTGTATGTATCCTGACTCCTCCCCCACCTCTTCAGAGCAGTTCTTCAGAGCTATCTGAGAGTCTGTCTCCTGGGCTATCGTCTTTCAGTAAAGTCGCCGCATAGAACACATAAAATTGCTCTTAACTTGAATTTTTTTTTTTTTTTTTTTCCATTCAGCACTGTGTAGCTCTGTCACTCATTAGCTGTACTACCCTGGATGCTATTTAAATCCCCAGTCACAGTGTTTTTAGCTATGCAGTGGAGATTATACAAATATAATAGACTTCTGGCTTGACTTTTAGCTCTGTGAATTTGCATTAGTAATTTATATTCCTTAAATATAATTTTTTCTTAGCTATAAAATGGAGAAAATAATTCACAAAGTATTTTTGTCTTTCTAGTGATGATTAAAATGAAGTAATACATGTAAAGTTCTTGTCATTGATTGTGGGTTCCAGCCATTAATTTTCTTTTTTTCCTATTACCTGTTAAATTTTTGGTGACAGATAACGGATTTTTTTATTTTTGTAAGTGTGGAGATTTCATGGCCCTGGAAAGGACAAACATAGAAAATACATTAATAATTTATGTCTCCCAATTCACTCAGTACAGGATAATGTTTACTAAACTATCAAAGCAGAATATTTTGAAGACATTTAAAACCCTTCAATACTTTGGCCACATGATGAGAAGAGCTGACTCATTGGAAAAGACTCTGATGTTGGGAAAGATTGAAGGAAAAAGGAGAAGGGGGTGGCAGAGGATGAGATGGTTAGATAGCATCACCTACTCAATGAACCTGAATTTGAGCAAACTCTGGGAGGTAGTGAAGGACGGGGAAGCCTGGTGTGCTATAGTCCATGGGATTGCAAAGACTGCATGGACATGACTTAGCAATTGAACAACAAACACCCATCAAAGCACTAGAGAACTGATATCTTTGGTTAGATAATCTATATATCATTTGGGTGAGCTGTTTTTAAATCAGATGAGGTTAAATGGAGAGAGAATGTGAAATATAAAAAGAGACAGTATCTGCCATCCTCCTTGTAATATTTAGACTTGGACTTCCACCACCTGCTCTGCAGGTGATCTGCAGACTCATCTGCTTTATTAGAAATCAGAGTGGAAGCTGCATGTCTTAAGTACTGAAGTCAAATGTTCTTTAAGAAATCAGTCTTTTACATTAAGTCACTAATTAGTATTCAGAACATTAGTTAGCACCAAACTAAGTTCAGATTATTATTTAAGGATAGCTGAATTTTAAAATTTCAGTCACTTATTAATTATCACACAAAGAAAGATGTACACTATTATTCATAAAATGGTTATTCTGAGAACAAATTCTAGATGAACATGGACCTGGGTTCTGTAAGAAATTCATCATTATTACTGTCATCATCATTACTATTATTCTTACACCTTTCATCGTTATCATCTATAGTGGTTGGTGATACTCTTCATTCTAGCATTTCACTCTTGCATATATTCATATATTTCATCAATGTTTTGCTCAAATATTCACTTTCTCAGTAAAGCTTGCCCTTAATAAACCTACTTAAGATCGCAAGCTTTTTTCTTGATGCTGACATTCTGTGTCTTTTTCTTCTGCTTGATTTTAACTCGTAACCCTTATCACCATCTTCAAAAATAATTCACTGTGCATTCTATTTATTTATTTATAATTTATCTTGCTCAATTAACACATAAACTCCTGTTCCAACAACTTTTGTCTTGTTAATTGCAATTTTTCAGTATACAAAATAGTACCTGAAAGTAAGTACTTAATAAATAATAGAATAAATTTTTTAAAGTAATCATTAATGCTGAGCTAAAGATGCTTTCTTCAAATAGTTATTTATGTGGCCAAATAAGGTGGCTCATGCACTTAGTAAAATGCATCATTCATAGTGTGTTTCCCTCATGCAACTCTATAGTTTAAAGAACAGCAATTTTTTTGGTTCAAAATGTTTATCATTACCTCTTATCCTCTTACTGAAAAGAGTGTGTTCCTTCTTCCCAAGCTTGGGTGGATGAAAGTGTAGATTAGTCAATAAAACCCAAGTGATGAATTTAAAGAGCTTCTGGATTGAGTTGTTGCGCATAGTCTTCATTTGGGTTAAAAGGTAAAGCCAAATTCTACTATGTATTGATAGTAACTTAAAGAATCTAGAGGAGAACCCCTTCCTCACCCAGGGGAAGAGAAGGAGATGGCACTGATCATGAAGACAAACCTGGCCTTGCTGCCACAGGTAGAGATTTTCCATGGTATGAGCAAACCCTAGGCTGTCTCTTATGTGAGGGTGATTTTTTCTTTTTTTGGGGGGTGGGGGTCCTAATTTGAAGACTTCTTTTTTCTCCTTGCTCTCAAACAGATGCTGCAATGAGACAGGCCTAGACATATACTTAAAAGTCAACTTAAAAGGCAATGTGAGCATCATAATGGAATATCTGAGGTGGTGGCTTAGGATACTTTTCTTCCAGTTACTAAATTGAAAACTTACATGAATCCAGAGGCCAGAGAGGTTCTACAAACACACACAGTAGCAGCAAGGAATGATAATATCCATTTGAGAGTGAATGAACTGCTTGGATGCATCCTGATTCTTTATTATTATTTTTTTAACGTTGACTCTGCAAAGCACATCTTTGCATGAATTGTAGCAGTAGGTTTGGAAAATTTGCATATGCAAAACCTCTCTTTGGCCAGAAAGAAAACTGTCTGTATGCGAAAATCATGGGAGACCAGCCAATGCATCAAAATGCTCCGGATTGAAGATATAGCGACTCATCTGTAAGGACTATAGATGAGATCACAAATGTTCCCGCCAAATTCTTCAGAATACTAGACCCCTAGCTGGTTGAGGGCCAAAGATCTGACTAGGTATATAGTATGTTAAAGGACCTGGGGAATTCTCTGATCCACTTTACCAGCAGCTGAAGTGTAGGTGGCTGCTCAAGGATTAGGGGATTTAAAGTGCTAACACATTTTGTAAAACCAAGTTCTAAAACCAAATAAAATGAAATGTCCAGGCTTTTGAGTTATTGTCTGTTTTTATTTATCTATGTCTCATGGCTCTATTATTGCACATCTTTCATCTCTATGTGATTCAGTGATCTACTTTGATTCAGCTGGAATTTACTGGGTGCCAATATGTTCAGGAAGCAATCCAAGCTACTATGGAGGGGAGGGTTTAAAAAATTCCATGTGATTAAGATGTGGTCTCATATGTAAAAACTGTAATATTTAAAAACTATTTGAGGGTGAATCTAAACAATACTGTGCTATAACATAGTTAGATAAAAGGTATGGAAATGTCAGATAAAGAAAAACTAATAGTGGATGAATTAGGGAGAGAAGATAGAGGGAGTTGAGAAAGCTATATCAAGGCTTCTTGACTAATATTAAGAAACATCAGATGTATTATAACTTACATATCACCACATATGTGACCTTTTCCCCAAAATTATTTTCTCTTTGTCACTACTGTATTGTGTAATTACTTTCATTGTTATTTTCTCCTATATCAAAAAGCATAGCTATGTGATGTATATTAGAAAATGAAAAGCATTAACTAATGCTTTTTTCCTTTGATTTAAATTTTTTTTCCTTTGATTTTTTTTCCTTTGATATCAATTTTTTCCTTTGATTTCAAATGAGCAGTGAAAACAATAATGCGCAGTTTCATATGAAGCAGTAAGAATTATTTCCAGAAAATGCATACTTAATCTGTTATAACAAATAATTCCAGAAAAATTACTTTCCATCCCACTTCAACTAGTTACATAACTGTGATTAGCATAGTATTTCCTCCCCACTCACGATCACCTTGTTAAATCATCCCTCAACTTCAGTTAATTGCTTTAATAATCTCTCTGGTTTCACAAGTTAGATTCTTTTACATTTAAATCACCTGGAAACAAAATGTTACACTTTGAGTGTTTTAAATATGTCATTAATTGGGCCTTTAAAGTCCACAATAAATATGGCATCTCCATTTTGGATATTAATTTGGGTGGCATTATCATGGTGCTTGATATGCAGTTGATGTTGAATTGTTTGATGTATGGTCAGAAGGATACCACAGAGCCAAACATTTGCTTCATTGGATGCACATAAATTGATCCTATAGAAATATGATTTGTCTCAAAGCTGAAATATTGGTAACTTTTTGAATAGTTATAACAGGCATCATTTATTAAATATTTGCCTTGTGTTACACATATCTTTGTAATCTTTGTAATAGCTTGTTTGGTTTGTTTATGGTATATATGAGTGCTCAAAGTCTAAGAGAAATTATGGATCTTGTATAATGTCACAGATAAAGAACATAAATGATAAAAGTGAAAATCCTAAACCAGATCTATATAAACAAAAACCTGTGTTGTTTCATTTCTTTCCTTGTACATCACTATGGTATGCAAAATAATGGCCTCTCAAAATGTTCCATATATTAACTCCTGGAACCTATGGATATATTTTTTGTCAAGGTTGCAGATGGAACTAAGATTGCTAAACTTCAGGTATTAAAATAGATTATCTGGATGGTCCAATGCAATCACAAGGGTCCTTAAATGGGAAAGAGAGAAGCGGAAGAATTAGGACCAGGGGGATGGCATTAATGTAAAGACAACTAAACATTACAGATTTTGATTATTAAAGAGGGCCATGAGACAAGGAACGTGGGCAATCTTTAGAACTGGGAAAAAAGCAAGTGGATTTTCTCTTAGAGCTTCCAGAATGTACAGCCCTATCAACTCTTAATTTTGGCCCACTGAAACCCATTTCTGATTTGGGGCCTCCAAACTGTAAAATATGAAATCTGTGTTGTTTTAGCCCACTACACTTATGGTACTTTGTTACAGCAGTAAGCCAAACTGCTACAACTGTTCTGCTTCTCCAGCGATGCAAGAGACATTCTTTTTTGCCGGACAGAAACCAGCATGTGAGGAATGCAATTGAAGGTACGTGCATGTCTGTTAAATCGTGTCTGTCTCTTTGTGACCCGAAGGACTATAGCTCTCCAGGCTCTTTTGCCCAAGGCATCCTCCAGGCAAGAACACTGGAGTGGGTTGCCGTGCCCTCTTCCGGGGGATCTCCCCAACCCAGGGCTCCAACCTGTCTCTTACATCTCCTACACTGGCAGGTGGTTTCTTTAACACTTGTGACCTGGGAAGCCCGAAGGTATGTAGGAGAATCCATCTAAATGAGGGTGGCAGGCCTACTGAGAGACAAAAGCAAACAGTAAGTTTGGAAATGAAAGATGTAGTTGGGAGTTAAATGCCATGAATCTTAATCATATTAAATGTTGGACAGTTACTTGCTTAATGAATAAATATAATGATAAATGGATGAAAAACCTGCAGGCCAGTAGCGAGTAATATTTCATCAACCTTACAGAAACATAATTGCCAATTTTAAAGGTGAAGATGGTATCCCATTGTTTCAATGTGAATTTCTTTGATTACTAAGTTCAAAGTCTTACTTATAATAATTTGCTATTTGTATATTTCTTTTGTGAATTGTCATTTGATTACCAGAAATGTAAGGACTTTAATTTCAATTTCGTAAGCTCTTTAGAAAGTGTAGCTAATTAACCTTGTATTTGGCATAAACTCCTTTGCAAATATAATTTTCCAGTTTGTTGATTATCTTTCATATGTGTTTATAATACCTTTGAAGTACAGGCTTATTAAATATTTTTCAGTCATATCCGTAGGGTTTTCACCTTTGTGGCTTCTTCCATTATTTTCATATTGTAATCCTGCAATTTTCTTTAGAATAATATATAGATGACATTTACTATTTTTTTAAATAACTGATTTAAAAGTTATAGAAGCATTTGTTAAATAATCTTTTCCTTCTCTGACAGTTCTTATGATACTTCATTTAAAACATTACCTTTGATATATACTTGGGTTTCCTTTAAAGCATTTATTTTAGTTCATGACCCTATTTCTTTATTCTGTGTCATCATTTTACTATGCTTAAAATTATTGTAGCTTTATATAGTTTCCAAATCATTTGTAGTACTGACTCCACAAGTCTCATTGTAACAATTTTGCTGCTTTAAAATATTACTTAGTTTTAATCTCTTAAGCACATGAATATGAGAATTTTTGTGTTTCTTTGCAATATTTTGTTGACATTAGTTTTAACGTATAAATGGACTTTTGAAGATTTGTGATAATTACATTATTCTGCTCAGGAAGCCTGGTATGACTTTCTATTTGTTTACTTGTTTGACTTTTGTTAAGCATGTGTAATTGTTATTTCCTCTGCACAATTGCCTTGCTAAACAGTTTAAATTAAAGTATTCCAATTTCATAATCATGTTGAGACTTTTTTATTAGATCTCCAAATTAGTTACTACCATATATGTATACATATAAATAATTAATTTGTATCTATTTACTTTAAGTGATTTGCTTTGTTGAGATAGGTTACTAATTGTAATCACCAAGATTGTAATGACTGTCTTGGATTGTTTACCTCTAAGAGAAAAAGTTTCTTTGTCTTTTTAAAAATTTATACCAATTATTTCTTTTTCATGTTGTAATTCAATGACTATTGCTTCTGTATAATACCAAATAATAAGGAAAATAATAGTTATCTTTCTCTTACTACTGAGTTTGGTGACAGTGTTTTATTTTTGCATTTAATTTCAAGAAATTAAATTAAATTAAATAACGCATTGCAATAGTTAAATATACTATTTTTAGACGGAAGTGACTCTTCTATCACTAATTTAGTTAGGTAATCATTGCCATGAACAGATATTGAAGGTTTAGTAAATTTCACATCTAGAAACTATTTGATAGCTATCAATTATCTATTAATATGGTATTTGATAAAAAGGTTATTCTAATTCCTTGGCCACTGCTTTATTAATTATAATCTTATGAACATAGTTACTTTTTTTCTCAATGATTCAAAGTCCTCATTCAAAGCTTCCACTGTTGCTGTCTAGTGTGGATAGCTGATCAATCCTTCCAGAATGGACCCTATATTATTTCACTTTTCAAATTTGTTTAATAATTGTTTGTGTATCTCTTATAGTTTGTTCTACACTTTTAAAGAGAAATTTTTCTGCTGTAGGCCTAAAAGTTGTCCTGTTCCATCTCACAGACAAAAATTCTGTGACAGCAATTCTACTACTGACTCAAAAGGAAGAAAAAAAACTGACTTCATGAAAGAAAGCAGCCAGAGAAAGCAGGAGAGGAGACGTTGAGGGCAGCAGGAAGCTGGTGATGGTAAAAGAGGGCTGAAGAACAGTATTCAAAAGCAAGGTAGAAGAGTTTGTTTTTATCATAAGCAGTCCTCTCAGTCTCAGCAAGGAAACACAGGTTTTGTGCTGCCTAAATTATTCATGTAGCTTGTACCTTAAACCAGTTCTACCAAAGGGATGCAAATAGGAAAAAAAAAGATAATTTTTTGCACCCTACTGTCTTTTAAAGAGCTCAATGTGGCTAGTGTTTTTCCTGCCCCATTAGATGACTCTTCAGGAATCTTGTGAGATTTTTGATTACTTGTATGGAGTACAAATGGAGAAGGAAATGGCAAACCACTCCAGTGTTCTTGCCTGGAGAATCCCAGGAACGGGGGAGCCTGGTGGGCTGCCGTCTATGGGGTCGCACAGAGTCGGACACGGCTGAAGTGACTTAGCAGCAGCAACAGCAGGGAGTACAAAATCCTAAGATGACTTTAAATCATAAAACACAATTTCAAATTAGAATGTTATTTCTTGTTTAGTCATCAACACGTTCCTCACACAGATGAAAATAAGCATCCAAAGAAGGACAGTCAGCATCACATTTTTATATCTCAAGTCCTCCCTTACTCTTGACCTCTTAGCTTTGCACTTCCTGTGGCTGAGATTTCTTTAAAGCTGACTCTTCTTCATTTGGGTGATTTGAGATCAGAATGTGGGTACTCTGGTCTCTCCTCTACCCCATCTGTGAGTGATCTCTCCCACAGCAGACCCTTGTTTCTTTTTTGTTGGATGTTCACAAAGACTTCTGCAATGACTAAAAATTCAATGTCCTACCTCTTCTTCTTGCTAGGGTTGCATTGCCCTAGGCAGCTGTGCCGCGTAAATCATAAACTGATCTTTTGATGGCTATTTTTTTTTTTTTTTTTTGGTTGGGATTAAAAATCCCTACACTTGTTTTTCAACTGCAGAGTAGTCTTATAATTTATAAAACTTATTGCCTAGAGTTTTTAAGGATCTGCTATCCAGGTTTGAGAGGAGGGATCCATGCCTCCCAAAGTTCTACTTTGTGGAGCTATGGGCCTCACAGCAGAGAGTTTTCTGAAGACAAATCCATTCTATCCCACCTCTCCAATCTGCTTTTTTCCTCATCCTTTAATACCCTCAATGGTAATGAAATAGAGGGTGTTGACTTTAAAAAAAAGCACAATGTGAGGGTTGTGCATTAAGTTTTATTTGGGGCAAAATGAAGATTGCAGTCCAGGAGAAAGCATCTCAGATAGCTCTGAGAATCTGTTCCAAAGAAGCAGGAGGGAAGGTCAGTATATATGTGATTTTGTGAAGGGAGAGTACCTACAATCAAGCACATATTTTCCCAGAAGGTTTCTGCTAATCTCAGGAAGTTTTTGCTAATCCCAGGGAACAGTTGTCACCGTGAAGGATTTTGGTGTTTTTCTAGATATGAGGAAATATAAGAACTGGGTTAATAAAATTGGTTGCTGAAAATATCTACTTGAAGACCTGCCCTGCCAAATTTTCCTTGAGCACAGAGTGCCTCATTTCTGCTCTCCACCCTGAACTCCTTTCAGGGGATGTTGAAAGGTCAGCAGCTGCAGCAGCACTTGATTTAATCTTCGTATTAACAGAGGTAGATGGCAAATGCCCATGGCAAGTGCCAATTTGTAGCTAACAGGGGGTTTCAGAGTCATCTAAATTGAGCAGTCTGTTTCACAATTTCTGTTGATATTCATTATCTGCCACATTAGGATCTCAGCGGGAATTTTCATTTTAATGTTGTACTATGATCTGTATGCTCAGTCGCTCGATCATGTCTGATTCTTTGTGACCCAATGACTGTAGCCCACCAGGCTCCCTGGTCTGTGGAATTTTCCAGGCAAGAATACTGGAATGAGTTGCCATTTCCTCTTCCAGGAAATCTTCCCAACCCAGGGATCAAACCCATATCTCCTGCGTTGGCAGTTGCATTCTTTACCACAGTACCACCTGGAAAGCGCTAACACTCTAATATCCACATCTTAATAGGGGTGAAGACAGATCTTGTACTCATCTTTTGCTACCTCCAAATACTTTTATTTCTGCCCTGCTGCTGCTGCTGCTGCTGCTAAGTCGTGTCTGACTCTGTGCGACCCCATAGGTGGCAGCCCACCAGGCTCCCCCGTCCCTGGGATTCTCCAGGCTAGAACACTGGAGTGGGCTGCCATTTCCTTCTCCAAGGCATGCATGCATGCTAAGTCGTCGCAGTTGTGTCCGACCCTGTGTGACCCTATGGACAGCAGCCCACCAGGCTCCGCTGTCCCCAGGATTCTCTAGGCAAAAATACTGGAGTGGGTTGCCATTTCCTTCTCCATTTTTGCCCTAAATCATAT
Organism: Dama dama; assembly: GCF_033118175.1. Classification (NCBI taxonomy): domain Eukaryota; kingdom Metazoa; phylum Chordata; class Mammalia; order Artiodactyla; family Cervidae; genus Dama; species Dama dama. Next base: position 69,438,997 of record NC_083713.1, on the reverse strand, counting down.
TTATGAGTTTAAAACTCTCTTCCATGTGGTAGATTTCCATAAATGTTTTTTCCCTCATATATCTACAGTTGTGTTGGTTGTAGTTATAGAAAATGTGATGCTACAATATATTTCTACTCTAGATATCATAGGTCTGAGTCACATCTTTTCCCTTAAGACTTTCAAGAAAATACCTCAAGTTCCATGTTACACAAGTGGGGAATTCAAAATGGGAGAAAAGGCAATAGTATTACCATGTCTTGGGAGACATTAATTTTCTTTTTGCCAATTGAAGCGAAAAAAAAAAAAAAAAACAACTCGTTTGAAGCTTACAAATCAATATGCACGAAAATGGGTCAGACTCTAGAGGATAAAACTATTTTATTTCATATAAGTTAAAAAATATGTTCTCTTATTTATTTAAAGTTGGAAGTCATTAAAAAAAAATAAGAATATTTCTCTTCATTAGGATTAGAATTAAAATTACAGAATATTTTCCCTCAAGACATTCTTCTGAGAAATTAAACTTCTTGAACAAAGTGATTTCATTTCTCATCATATTTGTATTTCACGGAAATTCAATTGTCATTTCTCTCTCCCTCTTTGTGGAATATCTACAAAATCTCTGTTAGTCCATTTTTCCTCTCAATTGCATTGATTTTCACACTTGAGCCATATTTTTCTTTTTGAACAAATGTCTCTTCACAGCACTCACAAATAGATCAATGATTTCCTCCTTCAAAAGCCAATGGTACAGATGGTTGAAAAAATTAACTTTTTTTTCTTTGACAGGTATCTCTGGCAGGATACTGAATTTGCTTTTGACAAAAAGTTCCTTTAGAAGCTGAACGTGTAGAAATGAGGCTTAAGTAAAATAAAACCTGGAACCTTGGGGAGCCAGTGACCTGGCATAAAGTAGAGAATGATGCTGGGTCTCTGAAACTTGGTACAGGGGAAACACATCCTAGAGCTATATCTCAAGGCCAGGCCACTCATCCATCTTCAAGGGTTCAGACTAAAGCAGTGCTAGCATCCCATAAACATGAAAATAATGCATTTGGCTTGGGAATCCTGAGCAAATTTTTTGGCCTTGATGAAATTCTAGTAGGTTTGAAACAAGATCAGGCACTTTGAGCAAGAAACCTGAATACAGAGGCTTTGATTTACATTCTTCTTTTCTTGCCTAAAGTTTTACTATTTATTTTCTGCTATACCTCCTTGTGAATACTGATTCCTACTTTTAAGGAAATCAGTCCTGAATATTCATTGGAAGGACAGATGCTGAAGCTAAAACTCCAATACTTCGGCCACCTGAGGTGAAGAATGGACTCACTGGAAAAGACCCTGATGCTGGGAAAGATTGAAGGCAGGAGGAGAAGGGGACAACAGGGGATGAGATGGCTGGATGGCATCACCAACTCGATGGACATGAGTTTGGGCAAGCTCTGGGAGTTGGTGATGCACATGGAGACCTGGCATGCTGCAGTTTATGTGGTTGGAAAGAGTTGTACACGACTGAGTAACTTAACTAACTAACTTCTTAAGAAAGCAGGAATAACATGGTCTGTGTATCTTCAGAAAGGGAACCCCAGATAAGGGTCTCAAGCTTTGTGTCTCTGCAGTTATTTGATCTTAGAGGCAGTCAATTTTCCAGAGATCCTGGACAGACCAAAGCACATTAAAATTGAATTACATTAAAATCACCATAATATAACTCAATTTTAAAATGCATTTGTCTGTCCAGAGTCTCTAGAAAATTGACTTTAAGGCCAAAATAATTGCAGACACACAAAGTCCAACCACTATGGGAAACGGTATGGAGGATATTAAAAATTGAATTGCTATATGATCCAGCAATCCCACTCCTGGGCATATGTCCAGAAAAATGTATAGTTCAAAAAGATACATGCACCTTTATGTTCATAGCATCACCATTTACAATGGCTAGGACATGGAAGCAACCTAAATGTTCACAGACAGATGAATGGATAAAGAAGATGTGGTACATATATACAATGGAATATTACCCAACCATCAAAAATGAAATAATGCTATTTGAAGTAACAAGGATGGACATAGAAAGAGGAAGACAAATACTGAATAATATCACTTACAAGTGGAATCTAAAGTATTATGCAAATGAACATATTTACAAAACAAAAAAAGACTCACAGACATAGAGAACAAACTTCTGGTTGCCAAGGAGTGGGGTGGGAAGAAAGGGTTGGGAGTTTGGGATTATCAAACTATTCTATATAAGATGGATAAACAATAAGGTCCTGCTATATAGCACAGGGGATTATATTCAATATCATCTGGCAATCCATTATATGGATATCATATATAGATAGATATATGTGTGTGTATATAAATGCATATATATATGTATATATATATGCTGCTAAGTCACGTCGGTTGTGTCCAACTCTTTGTGACCCCATGGACGGCAGCCCACCAGCCTCTCATCCCTGGGATTCTCTAGGCAAGGATACTGGAGTGGGTAGCCTTTCCCTTCTCCAGGGGATTTTATAAATATATATATATATTTAAACACACACAGACACACACACACACATATATACAACACATATAAAATCAGGTCACTTTGCTATACAGGTGGAATTAATACAACATTGTAAATCAACTATGAAGTGAAGTGAAAGTCGCTCAGTCGTGTCTGACTCTTTGTGACCCCATGGATTATACAGTCCATGGAATTCTCCAGGTCAGAAAACTGGAGTGGGTAGCCTTTCCCTTCTCCAGGGGATTTTCCCAACCCAGGGATTGAACCCAGGTCTCCTGTATTGCAGGCAGATTCCTTACCAGCTGTGCCATGAGAGAAGCCTAAATCAACTATAATTCAACAAAATTTTTTAAAGAATTAAAAAGTTACCATAACTAAAATAAAAATACACTGCACAAATTTAAGTATGTATTTCATTAAGTGTAGATATATGTATACATCCACAAAATAATCGCCTTCATCAAGTCTGTGACCATTTCCCTCACTCTCAAGATTCCCTCCTGCCCTTTTCTAACCTCTCCTTCTCACCTCCCCTTCCTCATGTCCTCAGACAGCCACTGATAGACTTTTTCTCACTATTGATTAATTGTATTTTCTAGTTTTATATAACCATAGTCATATGATAAGTATTGTATTTTGTCTGATGATTTAATTCAGCACTAAAATTTTGAGAATCTCCCATATTTTCAAGCTTATCAATAGTTTATTCTTTTGTACTGCTGAAAGATATCTCATTTTATGAATATGCTGCAGTCTACTTACCAGTAACCTGTGCATGAACATTTTGCTTTTTCTAGTTTGGGGTTATTACAAATAAAACTGCTTTCTGTTAAATATCACTATATGACAATTGCTTTTCCAAATGCTTTGTTTATTTTGTGGTGACATCATGGATGTGGGAGGGAAGTGAAGTGTGGTAAAGTCAGTCTGTGTTACTCTGTCTTAAGCAGAAGTGAAAGTTCCATGTAGAAATTTTAAAATATTACTGAGTACATTTTTAATGGGCAGTTGGCACTGTTCAAAAATTCCCATTATTAAAATTTATTGATTCATATGTTACATGACTGAAACAATGTGTTTATCAAACTTTTTGTTTTCCTCTGAACATAGAAGATGGTTGCAGTTCCCAAACTTCTTTGCCTAGAGGTGATATGTTTTGATATGAATTGAGTAGAAGAAATGGAACCCATTTTCAGGTCTGGATTCCAGTGATCTTCCACAGTCTACTGCTTTATCTCTCACACACACACATGCAGCTCAAAGCAGAGTTCTTTGAGATTGTTAAGACTCATGGCAGAAGGAACTCAGATTTGCGCTCACTCAGGGAAGACATCCAGAGGGAATATCACCACTGAACTCTGATCGAATGAGCTACAGATGCATACTATAACACAGCTGGGTTTTGTTGCTAATGCATGACATAACCTAATCTGACTAACATGTGGATGCATTTGGACACTCACTGTTATAAAACTATCATTCTCAGTAACAGTGGAAGTCAATTTTTCCTCAGTGAGCGGTGGTAACAGTGAGAACCGTTTTAATTGTCACAACAGGGGAATGATATTCCTAGTATCTGGTGGGTAGAGCCCAGAAATGCTACACCCTAGAGAGGGAACCCTACAATGTACAGGACAGCCTCCCTCAACAAAGGAATGTTAAGCCCAAAATGTCAATCATGCCGAGGTCAAGAAATCCTGATGTATAAGTATGCATATTAACATTAAATAACACTATATGTTTCTCAAAGTGAAAAAGAATTTCTCAAAGTCACAAAGTATTCTGAATATAGTTGAAGGTCTATAAGCACATAAGATTGGGTTCTGTATCATGTGCTGTGTGTTTTCAGGTGAAACAAGAGCTGAATACAAAAGCAACAGACTGGAATATCAAAGAGCCTACAAACCTTCCATGGAAGAAGATAAATCGTTTTATAATTACAATATAAAATAATTTATGCTAGATATATTTAAAAATATACTCACATTCTCAGCATGCACAGATTGTGCAGAAAATTATTCTGCTGGAAGAATTCAGAAAAGTCCTTAGAGCTTTATAAATGGGTCCAATTTAGAAATAAGAAGCTATTAGGAACAATCTTGCAAATGGAGGCACAAGCATGGGCAGCCTGAGAGTGGAAATGCTCAGAGAAAGAGAGGAAAAACAGGTAAGAACAGTACTAAAAGTCAAATCCCAAAGGAGAATGTACTTAACAAGAACATCTTGAATTCTTCATGGTGTTGTAAGATGAAGCAGCCAAGAAAATATGAATGAATTTAGCATACTCTTACAGTAAAAATGGGAGCTAAATTATGAGCTAGAAAAATTCTTCATCATAAATGGGAATTAAAATTTTCAACTTTTTAGAAAATTAGAGTATAGAAGATGAAAGAAATGACAGATGATGCCAGAAATCAGAATATTGAGAGATATAGACATTGAGTAAGTAAGCAGAGATAAAATCATCCAGAGAATGTGTACTTAGCAGAAAAGATTGGAGAGTAGAGGAAAGATGAAAAATATAGTAGAGAAGGTAAAAAATATAGGAAGACACACAGTATCCTGAATATTATATTCTGTACTTCTGCTTGATTTTCCAGACCTCTGGGTACTTCCTCCATGTCTTTTGTATAGATTCTTGCCTGGGGTTCCTTTGCTCAAGTTGTCCCCTTTTCCTAGAATGCCTTTCTCCCTTCTCCCTGACTTGTCTTAACATTATTTTTTAATGCCTCCCGCAGGAAGGTTTCCATAAACGACTTTCTTCAGCTCAGTTAGCTATTTCTCTTTGGAGTTCCAGAGTAATTCATTTTCTGTGTGGGCTCTGTGCCTCTTTGGCACAGTGGCAACTCCCCCACAGTATCTTGGGTCTCCATAGGATCACCAGGGAAAACTAAAAAGCAGTTTAATGCTGGGAAAACTGCCTATCCTCTTGCAGAAGAATAAAATTGGATCTTTATCTTACACCAAATACAAAAAACAACTCAAAATGAATTAAAGACTTAAAGACCAGAAAGAGCAAAACTACTAGAGAAGAAACAGGGGAAAAAACGTTTCTTGACATTGGCTTGGGCAATGATTTTTTTTTGGATATGATACCAAAGATAAAGGCAACAAAAGCAAAAACAGGCAAGTGCATTGTATCAAATTAAGAATCTTCTGCACAGCAAAAGGAACAATCAGCAGAGTGGGAAAACCACTTACAGAGTAGGAGAAAATATTTGCAAACTATTTTTCTGATGAAGGCTTAATATCTGATTTACAAGGAACTAAAACAACTCAATAGCAAAAACTAAATAACACTCATTAAACCCTTAAGAAATATTAAACCCTTAATAAACCCTTATTAAAAAGTGAACAAAAGATCTATATAGACATTTTTCAAAAGAAGACATACAGAAAACCAACAGACATTTGAAAAGGTGCCCAAACATCACCAATTATTAGGGAAATGCAAATCAAAATCACAGTGAAAGTGAAGTCTCTCAGTCGTGTCCAAATCTTTGCGACCCCATGGACTGTAGCCTACCAGGCTTCTCTCTCCATGGGATTTTCCAGGCAAGAGTACTGGAGTGGGTTGCCATTTCCTTCTCCAGGAGATCTTTCGGTCCCAGGGATTGAACCCGGGTATCCCACATTGTAGGCAGACGCTTTTTACCGTCTGAGCCGCTGGCTACTTTCAGAAACACAAAAATAACAACTGTTGGCAAGACTATGAAGAAAAATAAAAACTTGTACACTGTTAGTGAGAATGTAAGTGTACAGCTATTATGGAAAACAGTACAGAAGTGCCTCAAAAAAATTAAAAATAGAATGGCTATTTGATCCAGCATCTGGAGAAGGGAATGGCAACCCACTCCAATATTCTTTCCTGGAGAGTCCCATGGACCAGGAGCCAGGTGGGGTAGTCCATGACATCGCAGAGAATCAGACACGACTGAGTGAGTAACACAACAATGATCCAGCAATCCAACTACTGTGTGTATATATATATATATATATATATATATATATATATATATACAAAGAAAATGAAATCAGGGTCACAAAGAGATATCTGCATTGTCATGTTCACTGCAACATTATTCTCAGTAGCCAAGAAATGAAAAGAATGTAAATGTCTGTCAGTGGATGAGTGGATAAAGAATGTGTGATACACACAAGGAAATATTATTCAGCATTAAAAGAGAAGGACATCCTGATATTGTAACAGTGTGGTTGAACCTGGAAGGTATTATGTTAAGTGAAATAAGCCAGACACAGAAAGATATGCCCTCACCTACACGTGGGATCTAAAAGTACTTGAACTCACAGAAGTAAACCAGAATACTGGGTTCCAAGGGTTGGTGAGTGGGGGAAATGGGGAGATGTTGGTCAAAATTTTGTCAAATGACATCATGGTTTTCAAAGTTTCTGTTATTCAAGATAAATAAGTTCTAGAAATTTAATGCATAGCTTGGTGACTATAACTAACTATACTGTATTGTACACTTGAAGTTTGCTAAGAATTTAGATTTTAAATGTTTTTACTCCCCTCTGACCCACAAGTAATTATGTGGAAGTAATGGATATGTTGATTAGCTTGATTGTCATAGTAATTTCACAATGTATGCACATATCAAAACATAAAACTGTATACCTTAAATATATAAAATTTTATCTGTCAACTATATCTCAAAAACAAATAGAAAACAGAATAGTGAATTCCTGCATACCCTCATTCTATTACTTTTAATGGTAGCATCTTATGTAACCACAGGGCAAGTATCAAAACCAAGACATTAACATTGGTCTAAAACTACTAACATTACTATATATACTTTTAATAATCAAATTGAAGACTTTTAGATATAATTTTCAATCATTTGGATTTTCTTTTTGTGAGGGCTGCTCAGGTCACTATCCAAATTTTTTGTTTTGTTTTGTTTTGTTTTGTTTTTTACTAGCCAAATTTTTTATTGGGTTATTCAATTTTTTCTAATTAACTTTGCAGTTTCCTAATAATTCTCATCTAATGAGGATTGGCAAAATATCCATGTATTTATTCATTATAAATAATAAACTTCAATAAACCTATACATGTTAACACGGTTAAATGCTGAATTGAAAAATATCTATATTTTTTAAAAAATCAACATAAAGAATGACATTATTGTACATTTCCCAAGTCTCTGGATAATAAAAGATAATTAATAGATAATTAATAGTTAATAGAAGATAATTAAATTCACATACTTGCTTCTTCATTCAATTTGTTATGATGCTATTTTTATCATCACCCTGCATTCAGTAGTGATGTTATACCAAAGTTTATTCAATCATTACCTGATTGACGGACATTCACTTTATTTTCAGTTTCATGGGTTTTTTTTTTTTTTTTTCGCTTCACTTTTGACATCATAAATAATGCTTCAATAAACATCATTGTACATTGAAAAGGACATATTATTTACTTCACAATGCTATCTGGCATCATTAGAACACAGGCTGCAGTGACTGAAGCCCAGCTCAAATAGTACATTTTCAGACAGCTTTATGTATATTACCTCTTTCCTAGTTCTACTATCTCCATAACAAGCTACTTCCCCATATAATAAACTGGGGACAATGAAGGAGAAAGAGAAAGCAAACCTAATCACCTCAATTACAGAGACTCTCATCCCACGACTTGTCATGTCATGATCTTATTTTTTTCTCTTCTTGCCTCTGGGCATCATATAACATAGGCTACCAACTTATTACTGTCAGGAACTTTTCAAGTTTCCCAGGCACTTTTGCACCAAGGATATTACCTCCTTAATATTCCACAGCAGATGAACACTGATATCATTTAAATCTTAAAAATTCATTCTATCTAGCAATATGCTCCTGATAAAAAGGAGCCTAGGGAGTGAAAATGCAGGATAAAAGAAGGCAACAATAGTACCATCTGGGGAATAAAAAGGAAGAGGAATTCAGACCTGTTCTATAAAACATGGGTTCCCAGTACATGCACCTCACATCCATTCAGCATTGTCTCATAATCAGTTCTTCATGGTCTGTGTTTCCCAGTTAGACTGACTTTCTTTAGGTCAACCAACACCTATTATCTTCCCTTGTGTCGTGAGGACTTAGCACAGAGCATGGATCAATATAAATGTTTTTGTATAGAGTGATTATTTAGAAGAAAAATAAATTGCACTAATTTCTCCACTGAACACATTTATATTGAGCCTCAGACATTGTTTTAGGAGTTTAGGATACACTTAAGGAACGATTCCTGTCCTGTGAGACTTATATTCTAATGGAGTAGATAGATAATAATTCATAAATATGAATAAATGATATAGTATGGTTAAAATGGTTATCATGGGAAAAAGCAATTGAAGAGCAGTATTAAGGGAACTGACAATGAGCTGGGGCTGTAACAGATTGCACTGTTAAAAGACTCAGGGTAGACCTTATCGTAGAGGTGGGATTTAGTGAAACATTGGAAGAAAGAGAGGGAGCAAAGTACTAGCTGGGAATAGCTTGTGGTACACACAGAAGAACAAGGATGTTGGTTTTCTTGGGGTAGAGAGAGCAAGAGGGGAGAGCGGATGGGAAGATCAAAGAAGTGGGTCACACAGGGGCTGCTTGATGACTGGGTGGGCTTTGAATTAAAGTGTCAAGGGAGCAGTTAACAGGGAACTAACTCACATTTTAAAGGTAAACTCTGAATTGTGTGGAGAGGAGGAACAAAGGAAGAAGCAGATATTGCAGAGAGAAGGCTCTTGTAGTCATTCAGGTGAGCAGTAGGCCGCATTAAGTAGGCTGCACTGAAGTGGTGCGAAGTGTTCAAATACTAGACGGGTTTTCAGGGTAGAGTTAATCCTACAAAGATTCTTTGTTTGACCAAATGTTGTTAGGCACATGTGTGCACATCCTTCTAAAATCCATTTTTAAAAAGAACCCTTTTAAATCTGTTTAGTGAGAATTCCCCACCTTTGTACCTGATCACCCTCAATATATAGTCAATATTGCTTACCTCTACCCTTGGGGATCAGATCATCCTGCTGTCCAATATTCAGCAGGAATCCTTTTAGATTAATTCAGCCAGAAGTCCCCCGTATACTTGGCATCTCTTCTTAGTAATTTCACAGTTACCAACTTCCCTGACTCTTGGTTATCAATCCCCACTTGTCTGTTGTATTTGGAAGGAAGCCTAGTTCAATAGTAGGGTCTCTTTTGTCCTATTTCAATAGTCGTGAATCCAATTTGCTTTCACCACTTTAATCTCTTTCTGACTCTGGTTTTTACTGATATTCCTAGTAGACTGGATCTAGAGTATGAGAGGAAGAAAAGTCCAAGTCTTCTGGATGGAGCCAAACAAGAGATGGAGTAGCCATGAAGTGAAAAGCAGAACCTTCAGGTGGAGCAAGTGTAAGTCTGAGACAGCTAAAGCACATATCTTTGTTGTTGGTGGAGGTGGTGACTTTTATCTCTTCTCCTTCCCTTACTTTTCAAATTGCTACCCAGCAGACTGTTCCATCTGTCTCTGCCTTTATCAGTTGTCCAAACAAAATGTGTTTTTAGACTTGAGGCTCTAAAAACATGTCTAAGAAGGATATAATCAGCCCATTCTGACTATAATTAGGAATGTCATCTGGAGAATCATATTCTGCTACATTTTAAATACAGGTGTATCTAACTGGCCATCATCATTAACTGTACCATGAAAACAGTTATAAACATTCAGTCAGTTCAGTTAAGTTCAGTCACTCAGTAGCATTCGACTCTTTGTGACCCCATGGCCTGCAGCATGCCAGGCTTCCCTGTCTACCACCAACTCCCAGAGCTTACTCAAACTCATGTCCGTTGAGTCAGTGAGGCCATCCAACCATCTCATCGTCTGTTGTCCCCTTCTCCTCCTGCCTTCAATCTTTCCCAGCATCAGGGTCTTTGCAAATGAGTCAGCTCTTCACATCAGGTTGCCAAAGAATTAGAGTTTCAGCTTCAACGTCAGTCCTTCCAATGAATATTCAGGACTGATTTCCTTTAGGATGGATTGGTTGGATCTCCTTGCAGTCCAAGGGACTCTCAAGAGTCTTCTCCAACACCACAGTTCAAAAGCATCAATTCTTCAGTGCTCAGCCTTCTTTATAGTCCAGCTCTCACATCCATACATGACTACTGGAAAAACCATAGCCTTGACTAGATGGAATTTTGCTGACAAAGTAATGTCTCTGCTTTTTAATATGCTGTCTAGGTTGGTCATAACTTTTCTTCCAAGGAGTAAGTATCTTTTAATTTCATGCTGCAGTCACCATCTGCAGTGATTTTGGAGCCCCCCAAAATAAAGTCTGCCCCTGTTTCCACTGTTTTCCCATCTATTTGCCATGAAGTGATGGAACTGGATGCCATGATCTTCGTTTTCTGAATGTTGAGCTTTAAGCCAACTTTTTCACTCTCCTCTTTCACTTTCATCAAGAGCTCTTTAGTTCCTCTTTACTTTCTGCCATAAGGGTGGTGTCATCTGCATATCTGAGGTTATTGATATTTCTCCCAGCAATCTTGATTTCAGGTTGTGCTTCATCCAGCCCAGTGTTTCTCATGATGTACTCTGAATATAATTTAAATAAGGAGGTGACAATATACAGCCCTGATGAACTCCTTTTTCTATTTGGAACCAGTCTGCTGTTCCATGTCCATTTCTAACTGTTGCTTCCTGACCTGCATACAGATTTCTCAAGAGGCAGGTCAGGTGGTCTGGTATTCCCATCTCTTTCAGAATTTTATAAACATTAGTATTAATGAATGGTTATTACTAATAGACAAATTTCCATGATGTCTGTTTATGGAAGATGTCAGCAACCACATAAAATTATAACTTTTTTCCCCAATATAAAAAAGTGGTAACTCTTAAGTCAGAATATTATTGCTTTTATTTCTGAGTGATTTTAGCACTGCATAGATGAGAATAACAGTAAATAGAACCAATCCTGTGATACAATATAAATCAACTATCACATAAAAAATCTGGGTTTTATAAGGGTTTATTTCTCTTATTACTTCTGCCACTTTGTGAATATGCCATATAGAAGGAAAATAAACTGCCTAACACTAAGAAAATCACATAATATAAGAGCAATGAGGAAAAATCCCAGGTGATTATTTGATTGGTTTCTTAAATCTAGAATATCAAGGTCTATCCAAAGAATCACAGGAATAAAATGAGATGCAACTAGGAAGGATATTTTTTAAATTTGTTACTAATGGTAAATGTCCTGGCAAAGAAACTAACACTTCTCATTTCTTATGGGAGAGTTCTTACCATGGAACATTTTAATCAGGATGACGCTGGCTGTCAAGAATTGCTTATGATAAACTTGCTTGGAATAAATTTACTTATGAGGCATGATTCCCTGGAAAAGGACACAAAAACTAGTAACTGAGTATAAAATAGAAATGTTTCATGATAAAAATGACTCGCTTCTGTGTGTGAAATACAGATCAGGATATTCAGTTCAGTTCAGTTCCTCAGTCATGTCTGACTCTTTGCGACCCCATGGACTGCAGCACTCTAGGCTTCCCTGTCTATCACCATCCTTGGGAGCTTGCCCAAACTTATGTACATTGAGTCAGTGATGCCAACCAACCATCTCATCCTCTGTCATCCCCTTCTTCTCCAGCTTCAATCTTTCCCAGCATCAGGGTCTTTTCTAATGAGTCAGTTCTTCCCATCAGGTGACCAAAGCATTTGAGCTTCACCTTCAGTATCAGTGCTCCCAATGAACACTCAGCACTGATTTCCTTTAGGATGGACTGGTTTAATCTCCTTGCAGTCTAAGTGACTCTCAAGAATCTTGTCCAACACCACAGTTCAAAAACACCAGTTCTTCAGTGCTCAGCTTTCTTTATGGTCCACCTCTCACATCTATATACATGACTACTGGAAAAACCATAGCTTTGACTAGATGGACCTTTGTTAGCAAACTAATGTCTCTGCTTCTTAATATGCTGTCTAGGTTTGTCATAGCTTTTCTTCCAAGGAGCAAGGGTCTTTCAATTTCATGGCTGCACTCACCATCTACAGTGATTTTGGAGCCCAAGAAAATAAAGCCTGTCACTGGTTCCATTGTTTCCCCATCTATTTGCTATGAAGTGATGGGACCGGATGCCATGGGTTTAGTTTTTAGAATGCTGAATTTTAAGCCAGTGTTTTCACTCTCCTCTTTCACTTTCATTAAGAGGCTCTTTAGGTCCTCTTCACTTTCTGCCATAAGGATGGTGTCATCTTGATATCTGAGGTTATTGGCATTTCTGCTTGCAGTCTTGATTCCAGCTTGTGCTTCATCCAATCCAGCATTTTGCATGCTGTACTCTGCATATAAATTAAATAAGCAGGGTGACAATATACAGCCTTGATGTACTCCTTTTCCAACCATGGAACCAGTTGCTACATGTCCAGTTCTAACTGTTGCTTCTTGACCTACATACAGATTTATTAGGAGGCAGGTAAGATGGTCTGGTAATCCCATCTCTTGAAGAATTTTCCACAGCTTGTTTTGATCCACACAGTCAAAGGCTTTAGCATAGTCAATGAAGCAGAAGTAGATGTTTTCCTGGAATTCTCTTGCTTTTTGTATGATCCAACAGATGTTGGCAATTTGATCCCTAGTCCCTCTGCCTTTTCTAAATCCAGCTTGAACATCTGGGAATTCTCAGTTCATGTACCATTGAAGCTCAGCTTGGGGAATTTTGAGCATTATTTTGCTAGCATGTGAGTTGAGTGCAGTTGTGCATTAGTTTGAACATTCTTTGGTATTGCCTTTCTTTGGGATTGGAATGGAAACTGACCTCTTCCAGTCCTGTGGCCACTGCTGAGTTTTCCAAATTTGCTGGCATATTGAGTCATGCAGCACTTGCACAGCCAAGATATAGATGCAACCTAAATGAAGTGAAGTGAAGTGAAAGTCATTCAGTCGTGTCCAACTCTTTGAGAGCACAAGGACTCAATAGTCCATGGAATTCTCCAGGCCAGAATACTGAAGTGGGTAGCCTTTTCCTTCTCCAGGGAGTCTTCCCAACCCAAGGATCGAACCCAGGTTTCCCATATTGCAGGTGTATTCTTTACTAGCTGAGCCACAAGGGGATCCCAAGAATATTGGAGTGGGTAGTCTACCCCTTCTCCAGAGGATCTTCCTGACCCAGGAATCAGACCGGGGTCTCCTGCATTGCAGGTGGATTCTTTACCAACTGAGCTATGAGGGAAGCCCATACATACATAGAGCTGATTCATTTCATTGTACAGTAGAAACTAACACAGCATTGCAAGGCAATTATACTCCAATAAAAAAATGCACTAGGGAAGTTTGCATAGGCTAATGAAGCAGAAAGGAACCTAGATATAGACCTACATGGACATTATCAATTTGTCTTCATCAAAAGTGTCAAGGTATTTCAATGGAGAAACAATATATAGTAGTTCAGCAAAAGGTACTGAACAGGACATCATTTGGTAAACATGGGCACTTACCCTTACCTCACACCATATGACAAGATTAACTCAAAAAGGCAGAATTTAGACCTAAAAATGAAGGCTAAATTTATAAAACTTTCTTGAAGAAAATGTATGAGAAACTTTCTGCAACTTAAGGTTGACAAAGATTTCATAGCTAAGGTGCCTAGAAGCATGAAAACCCATAAAAGAATAAAGAAGCATCATTGAATTAAAATTCTATAATGCTCAAAATAGTATTAAGAAAACATAAATTCAAGCCACAATGTGGAAAAAAAATATGATACATATATCTGAATAGGAGCTTTATTTAGAATATATAAAGAACATTTATAATTCAGTAATATGAAATAAATGTCCTTCCAATATTAGCAAAAACATTTGAACACTTCACCTAGACTATATATAAATGATCTATAAGCACATAAATAAAATGTTCAACACAATTAGTTGCTTCAAAATGGAGTATTAAATTGCAGTGACATACCAATATGCAGTCACTAGAATGGTCACAGTGAAAAATACTGACAATATTAAGTGTTAGCAAGGATCGGCACAACTGTAACCCTCATATATTGCTAATGGGAATATGAAATTTTATAACCTCTTTGAAAAACTTTTTGACAGATTTTAGAATGTTACACTTACAAAATGAACTCTGAAATTCAGTCATATAATTTTTATTAAATATCTTATATTTATGTTAGATAAATTATATATCTTACATTATTTATCAAAGAGAAACAGAAAAACTGCCTTTGTGCAGAGCCTGTTTATAAACAAATATTTGTAACATATTTGTTCATAGTAGCCATAATCTATTAACAGGAGAATGAATAAACAAATTGACTTACATGTATACATTTGAATGCTACTCAACTGTAAAAGATTCCCTGGTGGCTCAGACAGTGAAGCGTCTGCCTACGATGCAGGAGACCCGGGTTCGATTCCTGGGTGGGGAAGACCCCCTGGAGAAGGAAATGGCAACCCACTCCAGCACTCTCGCCTGGAAAATCCCACAGATGGAGGAGCCTGGTGGACTGCCATCCATGGGATTGCAAAGAGTTGGACACGACTGAAGGACTTCCCTTCCCCTTTCCCTTTCAATTGTAAAAAGGGAGTAACTCTTGACACTCATAAAAGAATTTTAAGCAAATGTGCTGTAAGAAATTAATTATGCCCAAAAACATGTATTATAAATGATTCACATATGCATATAAATGTAAATATGAGTTGAATACCACAGTAAGATAGCATTTTATACCCCTAGTTAATTAAAACACAAAATGCAATAACAAAAAAAATCAAGAATCCTGACTATACCGAATATTGGCAACAGTACGAAAATAGGTATGCTTTTATACTTCCTTTAGATGTGTGAGTGAGTCATCTTTAGAAAGCATTAACTCGTAAAGCTGGACATAACATGTTATACAGCACAACGATTTTATTGCTCTGCTTGTGTCTGTGCACCAGAAAAATCCTTACTGCTTTTGGAGGAGAACCTGCAAATGAATGTATTTGTATATTTTTCACAACGGCAAAAGCAAACAAACAAAACCTCGGAAAGAGTGAAATTTTCAGAAAATGGAATATGTAAATTTGGGGAGATTCAAATAGTGGGATATTATATAACAGGCAAAAATCAATGAATTATAGCTACCTGTAATGGCACAAATAGACGTTGAGGACAACAACCTTGATAACATATTTATAAAGCTAAAAAAAAATGATACATCACACAAAAAGTCATGTATGAGGGAGTAACTTTATAACAAAAGACAGGACAAGTGTGAAAAATAGAGTTGAAGATATTATTATTGATGGTGCGTAAATATGAAGTCAGAGAGAATACATAGAGCATCAGGCCTCGATCATTTGGGGAAATATACATCTTCTTGAGCTTTCCTGGTGGCTCAGCAGTAAAGAACCTGCATGCCAATGCAGAAGTTGCAGGCTTGATTGCTAGGTTGGGAAGATCCCTTGAGAAGCAAATGACAATACACTCCAGTATTCTTGCCTAGGAAATCCCATGGGGTCTCAAAGAGTCAGACACACTTAGTAACTAAACAACAATAACTACAACAACAAGCATCTTGAGTGGTTTATTCACAACTTCCCGTTTCACAATTAGTGACAAATTACACATTCACTAATAATCTTTTGAATGTATTGAATATTGCACGCTGCTGCTGCTGCTAAGTCGCTTCAGTCGTGTCCGACTCTGTGAGACCCCTTAGGCGGCAGCCCACCAGGCTCCCCCGTCCCTGGGATTCTCCAGGCAAGAACCCTGGAGTGGGTTGCCATTTCCTTCTCCAGTGCAGGAAAGTGAAAAGTGAAAGTGAAGTCGCTCAGTCGTGCCCGACTCTTAGCGACCCCATGGACTGCAGGCCACCAGGCTCCTCCTTCCATGGGATTTTCCAGGCAAGAGTACTGGAGTGGGGTGCCATTGCCTTCTCCCGAATATTACATAAGGAAGACATAATTCCTTTCTACCAAAAGCTTACAATTTAACAGCACTCTTACACATGCTCAAAACTAATGAAGACTCAAGCTAACAATAAGTGTTTTTAAAATCAACAAATCCGATAAATTCTAAGGTAAAGATATTTAAAAATAAAGCAATTATATTGTTGTAATAGGTATGTGCATTCAGAATTCAAATAACAGAAAAATTGTAGTTTACGGATTTTAGTAATGTGTAATTAAATACTACAGTATCTATGGCATTCCTTATAATTGTGTTCTTCCTTAATTAATTTTTGTTGTTGCTTAGACATGGTTGGAATTCATCTTTCTCATTTTTTCCTTCTTTGACTAACACTTCCTAAGGCTTAGAAACATGGGTTGCATGAAAAATAAATAGATGTTCAGTGACTGATTAGTGCAGAAATACTTGTCAAATATTTATTTTGAATTACTTAGGATAAAGCAATATTCTTCTATGCTGTATGAAATTCAATCAAGATTCTGTTTGTAATACTATGTACACATTGTTCTCTGGTGCCATTCTTTATTAAATTTTGTTAGAACACAGATTTTATCATGATCCAGAGATTTTTATGGTTGATTAAAGACAAAACTGTTTACCCTAGTAGTAATTTTTTTGTTGTTGTTACTCACCAAAACATGTTGAAGAAAACTGAGCAGATTTTGTGACACTGCTGTTTACAAATACATATTTTCTTTTGTAAGTATGAGGTTATTAAGTAATCTTGGAAGAACTGCCTAATTTTCTGGAAATATCCATTTTTAGAAAGCCCTGTAGATTCTCCCCTGAGTTTATGTTGGTCAGGGTTTAGAATTAGGGTTTCTCTAGAAGAGAAAAAGGGCAGAATAATACTCACACTCTTTCTCCTGTTGTCCAAAACGTTTAATTGGAAAAAGTCCTTGATAATTTTTTATGGAGGTTAACTTCTTTCTATTCTACATTTATCCAGCATTCATTAAGAATATATTCTCAAAAATTTTTAAAAATGTACTGTTGAATACTGAGGTGTGTTTTGATGGATGGAGAAACCATTTTATTTGCCACATCTTATAGATATAAAATGATCATTAAAATATATTTTAGCAGCCAGAAATTTAGGTGTATCATATGAAAGAAGAATGTCAATTTTAGCTGCAATTTTTCTTAGTGTTTTGTGTTTTTTTTCCATTTATTTTTATTAGTTGGAGGCTAATTACTTTACAATATTGTAGTGGTTTTTGTCATACATTGACATGAATCAGCCATGGATTTACATGTATTCCCCATCCCGATCCCCCCTCCCACCTCCCTCTCCACCCGATTCCTCTGGGTCTTCCCAGTGCACCAGGCCTGAGCACTTGTCTCATGCATCTAGCCTGGGCTGGTGATCTGTTTCACCATAGATAATATACATGTTTCGATGCTGTTCTCTCGAAACATCCCACCCTCGCCTTCTCCCACAGGGTCCAAAAGCCTGTTCTGTATTTCTGTGTCTCTTTTTCTGTTTTGCATATAGGGTTATCATTACCATCTTTCTAAATTCCATATATACGCATTAGTATACTGTATTGGTCTTTATCTTTCTGGCTTACTTCACTCTGTATGATGGGCTCCAGTTTCATCCATCTCATTAGAACTGGTTCAAATGAATTCTTTTTAATGGCTGAGTAATATTCCATGGTGTGTATGTACCACAGCTTCCTTATCCATTCGTCTGTTGATGGGCATCTAGGTTGTTTCCATGTCCTGGCTATTATAAACAGTGCTGTGATGAACACTGGGGTGCACGTGTCTCTTTCAGATCTGGTTTCCTCAGTGTGTATGCCCAGAAGTGGGATTGCTGGGTCATATGGCAGTTCTATTTCCAGTTTTTTAAGAAATCTCCACACTGTTCTCCATAGCTGCTGTCCTAGTTTGCATTCCCACCAACAGTGTAAGAGGGTTCCCTTTTCTCCACACCCTCTCCAGCATTTATTGCTTGTAGACTTTTGGATAGCAGCCATCCTGACTGGCGTGTAATGGTACCTCATTGTGGTTTTGATTTGCATTTCTCTGATAATGAGTGATGTTGAGCATCTTTCATGTGTTTGTTAGCCATCTTCTTTGGAGAAATGTCTGTTTAGTTCTTTAGCCCATTTTTTGATTGGGTCATTTATTTTTCTGGAATTGAGCTGCAGGAGTTGCTTGTATATTTTTGAGATTAATCCTTTGTCTGTTGCTTAGTTTGCTATTATTTTCTCCCAATCCGAGGGCTATCTTTTCACCTTGCTTATAGTTTCCTTTGTTGTGCAAAAGCTTTTAAGTTTAATTAGGTCCCATTTGTTTATTTTTGCCTTTATTTCCAATATTCTGGGAGGTGGGTCATAGAGGATCCTGCTGTGATTTATGTCGGAGAGTGTTTTGCCTATGTTCTTCTCTAGGAGTTTTATAGTCTCTGGTCTTACATTTAGATCTTTAATCCATTTTGAGTTTATTTTTGTGTATGGTGTTAGAAAGCGTTCTAGTTTCATTCTTTGACAAGTGGTTGACTAGTTTTCCCAGCAACACTTGTTAAATTTCTTAGTGTTTTAAAATAATGGTGTCTCTGAAAATCAATGTTGCCTTACATTATATGAAATAAGGTGATAACTAACTGTCAAGGTGTTAACAAGAGGGGTTTGCATTCCTTCTTTTTTTTATATATATATATATATATTTTTACATTCCTTCTTAATAAAATTCATGAGATTAAATTATAATGCAGAAGAGTAGCTAATAGATATGCATCTATAATGTAACACTGTAATTTTGGTTATATGAATTGGTGAATATTGGAAATACAAATTTCCAGACTATAACTATGTAGGGTCCTTATTGAATAATTTGCATTATAGTTTTGCAAAGCAATTAAACTTCTCTGCTCAGCAATTACCATACTAAGTAAGTTAAATTGATGAGTCAACCAAGAATTTTAGAGTATATAAATGAAGAATGATGCAAATATGTTCACAAAGGGCATTAAGGCAATTGGAATGCTATCTAAATGGCTTTGATTTGCTACAGACAGACAGGAAAATGTACCAGAACTAGTTGGGGGCACAGTAGAAACGATCTTGTATAGAAACTATTTTTACTTAACCATCAAAGCCTCATGAAGGGAAGAGGATTTTGTTCAGTTACATACAGAGTAAAGCTAACAGTAAGTGTGTTAAATCAACACGTTTTCAGGATGTCAGGAAAAAAGGTAAAACTCAATATTTTTAATTTAGATAAACTTTATGTTCCTTTTTCTACATCACCGTTTTTTCCCTCCCTCTTTTCGGTTTTGCTGTTGCTGTTGCTCAGTCTCTAAGCTGTGTCTGACTCTTTGAGACCTCATGGGCTGCAGCACGCTAGGCTTCCCTGCCTTTCATTATCTCCCGGAGTTTGCTCAGACTCACGTGCATTGGGTCAGTGATGCCATCCAACCACCTCATGCTCTGTCGTCCCCTTTTCCTCCTGCCGCAATCTTTCCCAGCATCAGGGTCTTTTCCAATGAGTTGGCTCTTCACATCAGGTGGACAAAGTATTGGAGCTTCAGCTTCAGCATCAGTTCTTCTTATAAATATTCAGGGTTGATTTCCTTTAGGATTGACTGGTTTAGCTCTCTCTTTAATATGAAGATGTGTGTATGCCAAGTCACTTCAGTCATGACCAACTCTTTGCAACCCATGGACTATGGCCCACCAGACTCCTCTGTCTATGGAATTTCCCAGTCAAGAATACTGGAGTGGGTTGCCATTTCCTTCTCCAGGGAATCTTCCCAACCCAGAGACTGAACCCGTGTCTCCTGAACTGATGGGCAGGTTCTTTAGCACTAGTGTCAGCTGGGAAGTCCCTAAAACCAAGAAATGTACAAACAAATGAAACCCTAGCATCACATAGAAAAATAAGATTTCTTGTAATACTTTTGAAATTATCCTAAATCAAGTTTCTTCAACTTTAATATTTGTCTCATAAGTTTTTAAAATAACAAGTCTGACATTTCTTCAAAGAAGACATATGGATGGTCAAGAGACACAAAAAAGGATGCTCAATGCCACTAAGTGATAAAGAAATGCAGATCAAAAGTACAATGAGCTATCATTTCATGCTAATTAGAATAGCCATCACCAAAAAATCTACACATAATAAATGCTTGAGAAGGAATGGAGAAAAGGGAACCTGCATGCGTTGTTGGTGAGAATGTAAATTGATACAGTCACTGTGGAGAACAGCATGGAGGTCCTTTAAAAAACTAAAAGTAGACCAACCGTATGACCCAGCAATCCCTTCACCGAGCATATACTCTGAAAAAACAAACAGACGCATGTACTTCAAAGTTCACTGAAGCACTATTTGCAATAGCCAGGAAGTAGAAACAATGTAAATGTCCATAGACAGATGACTGGATGTAGAAAGTGTGACAGATACATACGATGGGATATTATTCAGACACATAAAGAAACAAAACTGGGTCATTTGTAGAGACATGGCTGGACTGAAAGTCTGTCATAAAGAGTGAAGTAAGTCAGAAAAAGAAAAACAAATACCATGTATTATGCATGTATATGGAATCTAGAAAAATTATACAGATGAAACTATTTGCAGGACAGAAATAGAGATGCAGACATAGAGAACAGATGTGTGGACATGGGGAGTGGGGAAGGAGAAGTGAGATGAATTGGGAGATTGGGATGGACATGTATAGACTACTGTGTAAAACAGATAGCTAGTGGGAACATGCACAGGGAACTCAGCTACGGCTCTGTGATGACATGGATGGGTGGGATTTGGGTTGGTGGGAGGGAGACCCAAGAGAGACATACATATCCATGTACATATAGCTGAAGTCTTTGTGTAGATCACAACAAACTGGAAAATTCCTGAAGAGATGGGAATATCAGACCATCGTACCTGCCTCCTGATAAACCTATATGCAGGTCAAGAAGCAATAGTTAGACATGGAAGAAAGGACTGGTTCCAAATTGGAAAAGGAGTACAGCAAGGCTGTATATTGTCACCCTGCTAATTTAACTTGTATGCAGAATATAGCATGCAAAATGCTGAATTGGATGAAGCACAAGCTGGAATCAAGACTGCAAGCAGAAATACCAATGACCTTAGATATCAAGATGACACCGCCCTTATGGCAGAAAGTGAAAAGGAACTAAAGAGCCTCTTGATGAAAGTGAAAGAGGAGAATGAAAACACTGGCTTAAAACTCAACATTCTAAAAACCAAACTCGTGGCATCCGGTCCCATCACTTCATAGCAAATAGATGGGGAAACAATGGAACCAGTGACAGGCTTTATTTTCCTGGGCTCCAAAGTCACTGCAGATGGTTACTGCAGCCATGAAATTAAAAGACGCTGGCTCCTTGGAAGGAAAGTTATGACCAACCTAGACAGCATATTAAGAAGCAGAGACATTACTTTGCCAACAAAGGTCCATCTAGTCAAAGCTATAGTTTTTCCAGTGGTCATGTAGGGATGTGAGAGTTGGATCATAAAGAAAACTGAGGACTGAAGAATTGACGCTTTTGAACTGCGGTGTTGGAGAAGACTCTTCACAGTCCCTTGGACAGCAAAGGAGATCAAACCAGTCAGTCCTAAGGAAGTCAGTCCTGAGTGTTTGCTGGAAGGCCTGATGCTGAAGCTGAAGCTCCACTACTTGGGCCACCTGATACAAAGAACTGCATCTTTTCACTGGAAAAGACCCTGATGCCGGGAAAGATTGAAAGCAGGAGAAGATGGAGATGACAGAATTTGAGATGGTTGGATGGAATCACTGACTCAATGGACATGAGTTTGAGCAAGCTCTGGGAGCCGGTGATGGGCAGGGAAGCCTGGTGTGCTGCAGTCCATGGGGTTGGGTTGCAAAGAGTCAGACAGGACCAGGTGACTGAACTGACTAAACTGCCATATAGCTGATAGACTTTGTTGTACAGCAGAAACCAATGTAACACTGTAAAGCAACTATACCCCAAAAAGAAATTATAATGAGTTTGACGTTTAAGCGCATTAAATATTTTGCAATTTCAGACTCGAGATTCTGTGAACATGTTACAGTCTGTATTTGAAACTTGAGTACTTTTGAAATATACTTCTCTTTTTTTGTTACTGTTAGTTGATTTAAGTTACATGCCAAGAAAATTTGAGAGATATTGACATATGAAAAGAAAGCAATGCACTTTGAAAGGACTAGAAATATGAAGTTATTTCTAACCTAATGAAAGAGTGCACATAATAGCATAAACCATTGGAAAATTGAGAGATCATAGATATGATTTTCACTTTTGCAGAATTTTGTTTATTGTTAGCTGAAATGAAATTATTTTTCCAAATAATTTGAATGGTCATGGCACCTACCAACTTAAGCATAAAATTTCTGGTCAATGAACCAAGGTATTAAAATGTACAACTCATTAAGGGGCAGTTTATTGACATGATGTCAATCTTTAAATATTAAATATTTAATATCCTAGGAAGGAAACCTTGAATTAGATCTTATATGCTGCTGGAATGTCATCTCAAAGCTAGAAAATAACATGGGGGCCATGGTAAATGAGATGGAGTATCCAGAATTTCACTGATAGATTATTGAGGAAAATGAGACAAAAGACTCACAAAGATTAGTACATTAGAAAGGATTTATTTTACAAGACAACACATCTCACCAAATTGCTGTATTCCTGAGCAGGTTAAGGGAACATTCCTTTCACAATAGTAAGAAATATAGTAGTGAGGAGAAGACATCATTGAGAAGCTCAATGGTGATTTTCCTTTGTAGTCTATTGTTGCTAGTTAGGGAGGATACTATGGAATTGGATCTCAAGTTTCA
Source organism: Dama dama (assembly GCF_033118175.1). NCBI lineage: Eukaryota > Metazoa > Chordata > Mammalia > Artiodactyla > Cervidae > Dama > Dama dama. The sequence continues at coordinate 69,415,707 of NC_083713.1, read as the reverse complement.
AGAGAAGATGATGCAATTCTGAAATAGAAAATGTCTATTGGCATTAGATATAAGATGACATATATATTGAAAGAGATAAGAAACCAAGAACAGAATCTAGTGAGCTTTGGCCCACAATAATTTGTGTGGAGGTTAATAAATTATACTGCTTATTGTTTTTCAGTGTAACATAACATGATGGCTAATTTTATAGTGTTTCTGAGTAAAATTGACACTTAGATTGGTGAATTCTGAATATAACAGATTCCTCGCCATAATCTAGGTGGACCTCATCTAATCAATTGAAGACCTGAATAGACCAGCCATCCAAGCAAAAGAAAATTATCCAGCAGGCTACCTTCAAACTTTACACCATGAACACTTCTGGGTCTCTAACCTGCTGATCTATTGCAGATTGTAGACTCACGAAACTTCATAGTTTCATGAACCAATTCCTTATAATAAACTTCTAAATATTTATGCATCCTATTGGTTCTGTTTTTCTAGGGAACCCTGATTTAAATAGAGAGGCAATTAATAAAATTATCTCTTGACTTTTAGAACAAAGAATTATTAAGAGTAAGTGAGCAAAAGTACCTATGGAATATCGTAATCTATGGTCCAGTTTCTATTCCTGAACCAATCAGATCTTGATCTCATCAATTGAAGGTTTCCTCAAAGAAGGGCTTGGAATATCATGGCAAATATATAAGGTAGTGATTTCCCCCTTCCATTCCCAAAGAAAGCTTTGGACATTTATCTTTAGTTAATTAATGATTGGAGAAAGGATGCCCTGGGACAGCAATATTGCATCAGAGGATGAATGATAGGGCCTAGAAAGATTCAAAGCCCTGGTAAAAAAGTGAAATTTTTAGAAGTCCAGTGGTGTGGAGCATTCCAAATATGACTTCTAAGGTAACTAAAAGAGAAGCATTCAGTCTATCTCTTCAGCTTTTGAAGAAAACATATATCACATTTTGGAATACTTTCCAACTCAATTATTTAGTGAATCTAAAGGTTTCCAGTATTCAAGGTGAGCTCAAAGCAGAATAGAATTTTGAAACATGTTCATGGTAAACTATAAATGACTCTGCCACTTGTGTCATATGACCCAACAGATCCTATAATACTAGAGACATCTGTAGTAGATATGGACATCATATGGGTCTCTTCCAAGCACTAATATGAGAGAAGCAGTGCATAACTGTACTGTTTTGAAGCAAGACTACACTATCTACACAATTAACTATTCAATATTTTAAAAGCAGATTTTATGCATGGGTCATCAACTGACTATTCTCCCAGGGTTTCTCATCATGAGTTGCGAATTCACAGCCATAGAGTCAGATGTGCACAGGAGAAGTCTATTGTGTGATGAAAGGGCCCAAAGAAGTCCGAAGGCACAGGTAAGTTAAGCCAAAAGATGGTCCAGATGCTCATGCTGTCCTGATCTGTTACACCAATGTTTACCCCTCAACTGACATCTGTGTCCTCATAAGATGTTTCCTATGATAAGTTAAAAGGGGGAAGTTTTAACTTGATTTATTTAGATCAATATGTTGGTGTGAGTAAAAAGTAATCTTCTCCCAGCTTACAACCTCACTCAAGAGTTTCCCTGAAGCATCACGATGAGGGGAAAAACCTCCCATGGAGCAGAACTCATCGAGTTAATGTCAATGGAGAAGTGACATGACTACTGGGCAGTAGTGAATAGCTTGACTGATTGGCCAGGTTCCTGGAAAGGGAAATAATGGGAGAGCAGAGGCAAAGATTCATGAGGATAAAGCATATGGATGAATTAGGGAAATGTACTTAAAATATGTGATTCCTCAGCTCACATCAATCCCTATCAGAGGACAGCCACTGTGGCAGAGGCAGAGCCCAATGAATGAATGATTAATCCATGGAGATCCACCAGCTTCTGTCCGCTTCAGAATCAAAGACACGATGAACAAAGTAGAGATGTGGGAGCAGAGATAAAGGCAACCCGTGTGCCTGGCAGTGTGGATTTGCTTTCATCAAGTTTGATCTTAAGGTTCACAGAGGATCCAATTTATCTTGATGAAATCTTACAAAATATATAACAATGTTATTTCTATACACCATTGCTGTCTATTTTATATAAAATGATGGAGACAGCAATAAACAGCATGAGATCCATTGATTTATTGTATACCACATCCCTCACCAGTTGCCAGTTTAACATTGAAATAGCCACTTTATGGTGCATCTATGTCTTCTCAGGTGGGCATGACCGTGTGAGAATAGTCCCTGTCCTTCAAAATGAAGAATGTGTTTTGAATCAATGCCCACTATATGATGTCATGTAGCCAAAAAGTGAAAGCCACGAGTCTGTGAACTAAGAGGTGGAAATAGATCCTCACCCTCAGTCATTGTTCTTTCTTGGTTCTACAACTTAAGATTTTATTGCAGTTGATATGTTCTGATTTCCAGTTGTCAGGGACAATGGCCCTTCTACCAGAAGACTGAGTAATATTTCCATTAAGGTTATGAATGCTAACAGCATCCTTATGGTAGTGAAGGAGATGCCAAGAAAAGAGTGGCTATATTGGTAGTAGAAATAATCCTGATTATAATGCAAAAGAGAATAGGGTAGCAGAGGATGAGAAGGTTGGATGGCATCACTGATTCAATGGACATGAATCTAAGCAAACTCCAAGAGATAGTGAAGGACAGGGAAGCCTGGTGTGCTACAGTCCATGGGGTATCAAAGAGTCAGACACAACTTAGCCACTAAACAACAACAACAACATTATAGGGGCAAAGAGGATTTTCTGGAATTTAAGAGAATCACAGAATTGGGAGAATGTCTAGGTGCTTCCATGACTAATGGCATCTGTAGATGGGAACTTTCAGTAGACATGGTCTGCCAAGTGTGTAATAAGCAGGGTCTCCTGGGTTTTAATATATCTGTGCTACCTCACAAGGCAAGCAGACTAGGAATAAGCAGAATCTAGGGTGGATGATAAACAAAGCAGATGATAAATATCAGTTGGCCAGTAAAAAGGGCTAAAATTTGTTCCTCCATCTCTTCTGTGATTTTATACATTTTTTAAAAATTCTTTTAAGTGATTCTGAATGTCTACTGCCTTAAAGAACCAGTGACAGGACTAAGTGAACTATCATTAGATGTAAGTGGATCTGACTATGTTGTATCAGATATTTCGGATGCCTGCTCATGTTTCTTCTCCATTACAATTTCATCGCATATCGGCCTTTCTAGTGTCAGCACTTGTCTTCTTTCTAATGACTGACTTTGCCCTCTAAAACCTACTTCATCTGCTTGGGTAGCAGGTCAAATGTATCTGTGAGTTATATGCTCCTTCCCTGAGTGCTTTCTTCACCAGATGATGGCCAGGAATTGGTGCATAAGTACCCTGAACTCTGGATGCCTTAGTTGGCAGGCATCTGAAGGCATTCTTACCCCAGCTGTTGGGAGTTTCTCTGGGGGTTCAGGCTCTAATCAACCACTCTAGTAACTGGTTGATATTCACCTTTTCCTTACTACTTTCTTTCCTCTCTCTGTTGAACTTCCACATATTGCTATTAAAATTCTCTTCAGTTTTTACATAAGTTACTTTTGTATTTGAATCCTTATATCCAAGGGGGCTTTTTGGAGAACCTAGCAAAGATACCCAATACAGAATATTTGATGAGCTTGCAAAAGGAGCCATCTTGTTTCTGGATCCTGGATTTCCAAATCCTATAAAGACAGAAATGAAGATGTAATCATTGAAGAAGTAGCAAAGTTGTCTGGTGACTGATGTAAAAGAATCAAGTAGGGGAATCTTTACACTGGCTTCTACCACTTTTGGTCTCTCACCCTAGTTTTCTGCAACATGACCTCAGCCTGTACTCTCCCCCTCTAGCTACCTTCCTTACCCCATCAAGATAGGCCCTCTTTGCAGGGTATTTCAGGCTTGTTTTCTCTTCCTCCAGAAAAGTAGAAAAGAGAGATTATTTTAGAAATGCCCCCCTCTTGCCTTCTGTCTTGGCCACATTTCTTATTGCTAATGTGTTTTCTTTATGAATAGATGCATGATCCCAGTGTGCAAATATTGTCTCTAAGAGACATAACCCAGGAAAGGACAGTTGCCTTATAAGATCCTATGAGAAGATTATTATTTGTGCTATCATTTTCCAGATTAAGCATTTTTTCCCCAAAGTCAGATAGCTAGTATCTGGCAAAGACATTGTTTTTAATCCAATTCCCTTCATCTCTGCAACTTGAGTTCTTAACCACAAAGCTATCCTCCTCTCTTAATAAATTACATATGTGAAGGGAAAAAAGACTTTCATCTTGGCAGCTTATGGACATGAAAAATTTTATATTTCAACTCAGTGTCTTTCCTCTACCTTTCAGCCACTTCTGCTTTTGCCCTCACATTACTCCTGTCCTATCTTCTTTCTTCTGTCTGTACACAGTGGAGAAAATTGCTTTCTAAATCTTGTCTTTCTGTAGTTTCAAACTGAACGCTATTGACAGTATCTTCAAGTGATTATGTCTTATCTGTTTTCTAAAAAGTCACTACTCATAGAACTCACTTGAACACTATCCTTTGCTCAGGAGGAGTGATGAGCAGCTGTAGTAAGATGCTTTTCTTCCCTGTGACTCCGGTGAGGACAAGCAGCTAGTGTTTCAGCCTCCTTTATGGTCAAGCAATCAATCTGTCCTCGTCACTGCAACCATAAAGGTACCATTTTACTCTGTGATTGATGTTCATTGATATTATGGGGAAATGCTTTTCCAGACAACTCAAAGACATAAAATATGAATAGAAGCATATGTATGAATGTCAATGCTCACATTTTAGGGTGTTTTCCTGCTCAAATGACATTGGAAGTGAGGTAGCAGAATCTCGTCCAGCGATGTTCACACACATTCATTCTCCTATGGAATGAGCCAGAGGTGCTTGCGCACTAGGAGCAGCTAGCCCACAGGAGACTGAGCTAGAAATGACACATCGCAGTATTTTGTAAACTGGCTTGACATATTCAGGACAGGGTCGAGGATGGTGGATGGTTGGGACAGATATATATTCATAGTCTTGAGAATTTTAATTTTCTACAATAATTTTTAACTTTAAAAAAATTTTAAATACATATACATTAATCAGGATCAGATACTTATGACCCAGTGCTGGCATATTAAATACATATTTTCAAACACATTTATGGCAGAATGAGTGTCAGTTAATACTATTTTAATTGTCTCGTACTACAAACCAAACAATATCGGTTTACAAACAGAAGAGGACTTAGTGGGAAATATTGTTATTTGTTTCTAATGAAATCAACCACCATGCAAAGTTATGCAGTTCCATAAGAGGAAAGCATTGGAATAATTGAGTGATTATATAACATTGGATACTACAATCAAGTCAACTAAAAAATCCTACACTTTATACATCAGAGTTATATTTTATATTGAGGATAAGCACTTACTGTAATTAAACAGAACCATGAAGCATACTAAGTAAATACTGATTCCAAATTTTGTTTTTATAGCTTTGTTGTTTTCAATATTTTAAACGGTTTTCAGTTGTCTAAAATCAATATACATGAAAGTTTACATACAGTCAGCTAATAATGTAGTAAAGAAAATTTGAGCAAATCCTAGAGGTCAGAGAGTGATTTATTTTTCTTCCTTTTGAAAGGGATTTATCCATTATTTAAGTCTGAGAAATACTGACTTAAAATACAAATACTACAGTTTCTTTTTCACAGCTTCTCACAACCAGCATGTAGACCATTTTTTTTTACAACCACAGTAGTTGTATTGTGTGTTTCTTAATGTTAATATATTTTTGTTGTAAATATTCCTTTTTAAATTGTTCTTTGATTTTGACACTTAAATTTTGTTTTGTAAAGGCCACAATGGAGACTCTTATTACTAGTTATGATAAATCTCTCTGACTTTGCACATACTCATAGCATTTAAAATGCTTGGGGAACTTTGGGTGGGAGAGCAAGATGGTGGGAAGAATGCAAGCCAGGAATCCTTTGGTGCAAAGGCAGCTCTGCTGGCTACCAGCGATATGAATTTGGAGCAGGAATTTCATCTCTTTGGATCCAGTTTCTCAAGTGTAAAAATGTTGTGGTAGAAATTTATCACAAAGGGTTGTACAAGTTAACAATTCATTTATGTGATGGGACTGACTCAGAGTGGGCACTCAATACAGAGTGCTTTGTGGTCTTTCTCCTGACATTTAGAGCCAGTTACAAGTCACATGAGAAAAAAATCAGTTCTGCTAAATTAAACTCACATCTTCCATTGGAAAAAACTGCTATTATCAAGTTGGAGAAAGATACTAGATTCAGTGATTTATCTCCAAGAGACATTTGCTGCTGTTAAAAATATCACTGAAAATAACAAAGGATGAAGATTACCCACTTCTACAAAACACTAAAACAACCAAAAAGTCTCAGATTCAGAAGGAAAGAGCTAATAAATGGAGTAACATGGACAGTTTGGAATTGAATGAAAGGACGTACATGAAGAAACTCCAAAACAAATCACACTAGTTCAGTTAAGTTTTGGACTCATGCCACCCTGTGTCGGGTAATTTTCCAAGAACTAGGAAAAGAACATTGAACAAAAAAGGTGAAATGACAGTTTTTACTGAGCTGGCATACCACTTGGGTGAAAAGTGGGAACACAGTTAATAAATACATGTCTATTACATAAAGTCAGAGAGTGATAAGTACAGAAGAGAAAGATACAGTAGGCTGTTCATTTCCTGTTTCAAAGAATAGGGTCAGGCACCTAACAGACACAGCAAATATTACCTCCTTTAGGAATGGTTGATACTAAGAAATATGGAACTCTTGCCACTTCTTGATCTTGAGCTCAGAATCTGTTGGTTTGGTGTTGTATTGTATGTGGAATTGTCTTTATTCCAATTTCTGCCCATTGTATTTACCGAGTGCTTATTATGTGCCTGCCACGGTTCTAGACACAGAGCAGAGAACGGTTCACTGTGTAGCTCATACTCCAAGAAGGAACTAAAGAGAAAATCATAAAGTAAATTACATAGTGTTTATACATTGATAAGTTTTATGATGTAAAACAATAGAGTCATGTGTGGGAATTACAGCTTTAAGTGTGGTCAAAGAAGTCTTTTTTGAGAAATAAACACTTAAGTAAATATTTGAAAGAGATAAGGAGTGACCATGTGTATATTTGGGGAAACCAGGTGGAAAGTGTGATAAGGATGAAAGTTGTGAGACAGCATGAGATGGGAGCATATCTGGTGAGCTGCAAAAAAAGTAAAAAAAAGAGGAGCACTGAGGGTTAAGATAAAGATGAATAGAAGACAAAACCTGAGATGTATAGTTTGATAAACCAGTTCTGTTATGGGGAAAACATACATACATACACACACATGCAATTTTAAAAGTAAGACTTTGCTCTTTATAAGATCTACTCTGATAAAAGTGAGAAGAAAAACATTCACCAACCAAAGGCTAGAGACCTTCACACCTCAGTGTCTTAAAACTTCAGAATTCTAGGCCTTCCTTTACATAAATATACTCAAGACTCCCTTCAGAACTTTCACTGTGGTCATCAGGAGAAGAGAAAGCCAAGGAATACAGGATAATTAAGTAGGGAAATTGAGACTTCACCATGCCCAGAAGAAAGTCATAAGGTGACACATTTCAAATGAGCATTTGCTGCAGTTAAATTGGAAAGAGGTTGCTGGTATTTGCTCAGTAAAGCACTTAGGATTTAAAAAGAGATTGGTCTACTTGTCTAGAGCAGTAAAATATTGAAGATCTATGTCAAGGGTCAACACACTTTCTCTGTAAAGGACCAGGGAGTAAATATTTTAGACCCTTGGGCCATACAATCTGTTATAACTATTGAACTCCATCACTGTAGCCGAAAGCAGCCATAAACCACATGCAACCAAGTGAGTATGGCAAAATTCCAGTAACATTTTGTTTATAAAAACAAGTGATGAGCTGGATTTGACCTCCAGGCCATTGATGACTTCTGGTCTATACTAAAGAACTACAAAGTAATGACAGTGTTTGCACAGAGGGGCAAAACAATGAAGATCCTTTGACAGTTGAGATTTTAAACTTTCATTCTAGGTGAACTATTGATCATAGACCATTTGATTTTTTCCATCAGATCACATAGGACATCGGAGGGTATTATACAGATTCGACTTACTCTCAATAGGATGGGAGCCATGAGAGGATACTCAGAGGTGGGCAGTGTTATTGAATTGCATTACTATTTTACTCTGGCTGCTAAGGTGAGAATCAGTAGTAGTAGGATGAAGGGAGGAAGTAGAGAGACCAACTATTGAAGAAATCCAGGTGTTAAGGGTTGAACTGTGTCTTCCAGAAAAGTATTGAAGTCATAACCCTCAGTATTTCAGAATGTGACCTTATTTGGAGACAGAGCATTTACAGAAATATCAAGTTATAATGAAGTTATTAGGGTGGACCCTGGCCCAATATGACTAATGTCCTTTTATACAGACATGCGCACAGGGAGAATACCATCTGAACATGAAGACAGAATTTGGGATGATGTATCTGTAAGCCAAAGAACACTTATAAACCACCAGAACCTAGGAGAGCAGCACGGAACAGATTTTTTCCTCACAGCTTTCAGAACAAACCAGCTGTTAATCTCAGACTGATTGTGAGAGAAAGAATTTCTGTTGTTTAAGCCAGTCAGTGTGTGGTACCTTGTTATGGTAGCCCTGAGTTTGTGCTAAGTCGCTTCAGTCTTGTCTGGATCTTTGTGACCCTATGAACTGCAGCCCATGAGGCTCCTTTGTCCATGGGATTCTCTAGGGGACAATATTGGAGTGGGTTGCCATGCCCTCCTCCAGGGGATCTTCCCAACCCAGAGACCAAACCCATGTCTCTTATGTCTTCTGCATTGGCAGGTGGGTTCTTTACCACTAGCACCACCTGGGAAGCCCCATGGCAGCCCTGGGAAACTAACATCCCAAGTGAGAAATAATGATGGTTCAGACTCTGATGGCAGCAGTGAAGAGCTGTTAAGTTCTGGATAGAATATGGAGAGTCAACAATAATTGCCATTGGATTAAATCTGAAAGTTGAGAGAAAAGTCAAAGTCAAAGATGATTCCAAGCTTTTTGGGAGGATAGAAGTGTAAGTAACCAGGTTGAGGAAGACTATAGAGGGACTAGGTTTTAGTGGGGAGAGTTTCAGATTTCAGTTTTGGACATGTTGAGACTGAGATGCATGTCAGACTTAAGAGGTAAGGATTAATTTGACGGATCCCCTGCAGGATGGCCTCTGGGTCTCCTGCATCAGTTTTATGAAAATTGATTGTAATTGAGTGATTAAGGCAATTAATCCTTCACTAGGTCAAAACTATAGACCCCTGATTTGCAGCAAAATGTACCTTTAATCCCAAGACCTTGGATACTTTGGTTATGCAGAGAAGGGGTTGGTGTTTCCTCACCCATGAATACTGAGATGCAGCATCACGAGTCATGTTTCTGCCGTTTTACATTGATATCATCTTGAGGCTTCAACCTCAGTCTCCTGACTATGCCAGGAAACGAACTGGTATTTTCCTTATCAATAAATAATTAAGTAGCAGAACAAGGCCAAAGTCCCTTGTGAAATTGCTACTGGATCCCAACCTCTGATCGCAGAGTAAGGGTATTGCTTTTCTAATGATGCAGCTTAACATTCTCCAGTCCAAGAGCCAAAGTCCATCTTCTAAAGTCTGATATATGACTCTACTAAATATATCCCTGTGTACCACTCTGGAATGAAATGGGCAATGGTAAATTATATGTTTGCTAAATATCCTATCTGCATACGGGTTTCCCTGGTGGCTCATGTGGTAAAGAATCTGTCTGTAATGCAGGAGACCTGGATTTGATCCCAGGGTCAGGAAGATTCCCTGGAGAAGGGAATGGCTACCCACTCCAATATTCTTTCTTGGAGAATTCCATGGACAGAAGAGCCTGGGAGGGTTACAGTCAGAGAGTTGCAAAGAGTTGGACACGACTAACACTTTTACTTTCATCTGCATGTGGCCTCCTATTGGGACAGTACACTGTTGTTAATTGAAAAGCAAAGAAGTCTAAGTACTAAGTTCTTGACCCAGCCGATTGTGCTTGCATCCAATTGAAGGAGGTCCTTATGGGAGAACATGTAAACCAACAAAATCATTAGGATGGCCTCCCCAAATAGCTCTTTTCTGAAAATACTTTGAGTTTCAATTTTTAGATTGACAGATCAAGTACAATGAGGTGATCCATACAGCTCAAGAAATATTAGCTTGTGGACACTCCCCACATTCAAATGACAACTCAGTACATTTTCAGAAGGAACATTGGAAGATGTATGGGCCATCTGGAAGACAGAGATGGATAGGACACTGAACTTGTATACCATCCTTTTGATAATAGTATAGTATTGTATTCAGTCTAATAGGGTGACTCCCATATTAATACTATCTCCTTGCCCTTTAGAGACTTCTGAAAACCTCAACATTGAGAAGGAAGTACTGGTTGTTGAACTGGTGGTGCTCTCTTACACTCTACACCTCTTGGACTTATGAAATTGCTCTGTTTCCTATTGGTATATGCAGACATGGTTCAGTCTGAAAATAGAATCCCTTGAGCACTTGGCCACAAAATTCTAGGTCACCCAGCATGCAGCTAATGGCTATGACTTGCTGTTTATATCGTCTACAGAAAATGAGGACAATAGAATGGCAAAATGGCTGGCTCAAAAACAAATCATTCTAACCAGGTTCTGTCCACTGACTGGTAAGCTGGCTAGATGCCAAAGTCTAGCTGGTTCCCCTACTGGGATCCATCTGTTCTCAGCTGTCTGTTAGCAATCAAAGAGCCAGGCTTTGGGAAAGTGTCTGGAGCAGCACAACATGGACGTCCCCTCACACAGTCCTGCTCCACCTCCTAGTCAGTCTCAGGCTGTGAGAAATCTGGGCAGCATCCTGTGCCAGAATGTGAGTGGATGCTGTTATCACTGCCAATTTCTGGTTGGAGATTTGTGTCCCACTGTGGTCAGAGCATATCTGTTACCTTTACTCTGCTCCTTGCTATATTGTGCTTCTTGTCCAGATATCCTGCCAGGTGGACATTGGGCTGGCCCAACTGAACCTCACAGTGTAGGTGTGAGTGAGTGCATGCTGACCATCACAGGAAGGAAAGTGAGCAAAAGTGTGATGGAAATCCCTGCCTGAAACATTGGGACGTTGTGGTGAGATGCACAATAATTATCTCTTTTCAGATCTCTCAAAAGGATTGGTTCCTGGGAAGTGTCCAGGTTTGGGGTGATTCCTTCTCTGATAATGGCCTGCTCTCCTAGTCTGTTTCAGCACGGGATACTCCACCAGTATCAGATGCTGCAGCAGGCAAAGTTAGCAACCATTCCAGACTCTTCTCATAATATTACTATATTTTCAGGGCCTCCCAGATACCTGGTAGGTTCTGTTAAGTTATACTACTCAATATCTGTCAAGTAAATTGTCAATTAATTGCCAATGGTGGATTCTAGAAACTGAAGTCAAACAATACATGCAGATAATAGACGTGAAATCAGACTTTGGAGGAAATCTTTAGGCTTTGTTTAAGTACTTCTCACCCTTCCATTCCACTCCCGTGACTACTTCTCCACCTGCACCCCTGCCCCCTGGAGTATAATTACAGATGGTGACCTTGTTCAGCTTCACACACAGCATATCCCTTACCGTGGGGAGAACAACTGCTGACTCGTGAACACCTTTGATGGATGCATGGCAATATTCCCTCTGGGCCATGTGTTCTTCCTGGTCTGTTTATCATATGTGCATAAATGTCTTCCCCTGACTGCCATGGGTAAAAATGACCCATAAACCTCAGGTCACTGCACTCAGGTCTTCACAAGTTTTATAAAACTCACTTTTAACTCCTTACATTCACCCTCTGGCCCAGGTGGAAAGGTACATAGAAGACATCTTCTGGGAAAGGTGGTAAGTTGGAAGGCAGACTACTCCAAGACCCTAGGTGTCATCCTGAATCAGGGATACTAGAGCTAATATTTTGGTGCTGTTAATTCTGTCAATTAGATTTCCCTGATGGCTCAGAGGGTGAAGAATCTGCCTGAAGTGGAGGAGCCACAGGAATCATGGGTTCAATTCCTGGGTTGGGAAGACCTCCTGGAGGAGGAAATGTCAACCCACAATTATTCTCTCTCTTTCATTTCAGCTATACATTTTTCTTATCTAAATATACAATTTTTTTCACTTGCCATGAATTTTCTGTTTCCTCTATATTCCTTATTTTTTCCTACTTCTTTGTTGGTTTGGGTTAATATTTCTTACATTAGAGACATTCTTCATATATCTACTGAGCTCTGGGTGTGTACTCAAGAACTAGGGTACTACAAAGCTAACTGGAATCTCTCTTCATGCGAGGGGGTCAGTGGGCTCTCAGCTGGTAAGCCTTGATGTAGCTGATCTGCTTGGTCAATTTTCTGGGGTCTCTTAAATGTCAGTGTCCGTAGGTATTTTCCCTTGAATTGGTCTTTTTCCTCTGAAACAGAATGTCCAGTCTGTAAACATGGGAGCAAGCTGAGGGAAAAGATAATGCAGATTACCCTATTTAAGCTGTACTTCAAATCACTTTTCCCAGAGTAGAGCCTCACCCCCAGCAGTGCCGGATGTCCTGAATCCAGAGTTCCTGGATCAATTTCTAGAGGACAAATCTTCAATCTTTTGACTAGGAGAAGAAAAATCAATGATCCACAGCACTGGATAGAAAAAATACTCTGAGTATCTCATTGCTTCTCATGGGGACTCTCAACGACACTGTCTCTTTCCAGCCCCACCTGCATTTTCACTTTCAGAAGAGATGCCAATCTCTGAACCCTGATAGGGATACGGTGAAAAAATCAGCTTAACTATGTATGAGTCTCCTTCCCAAACTCACTACTGAAATCATTTCCATTGTTTTGTTTTGTTGTTGTTGTCTGTCTGCTGAGTTAGTTACTACTTGTTCATCCGCTTCCCGGTTTCAACCATAGTGTTACTGCTGTTTCCTCTTTTGTATTTATTCAAATAGGTTTATGCTTTTTAAAATGCATCTTTACTCTTATTTTGAGGTTTTTATGAGACACAGAGGTTTAAAATACATATCTGCTTATATGCTTAACATTTTTAATTTAAATCTATGGTTTTACCAACTGGGGAAGAAAGTGGAAGTGAAAGTCACTCAGTTGCGTCCAACTCTTTGTGGCCCTATGGACTATATAGTCCATGGAATTCTCCAGGCCAGAATACTGGGGTGGGCAGTCTTTCCCTTTTCCTGGGGATCTTCCTGAGCCAGGGATTGAACCCATATCTCCTATATTGCCGGCAGATTCTTTACCAGCTAAGCTTCAAGGGAAGCCCAAGAATACTGGAGTGGGCAGCCTATTCCTTCTCCAGCAGATCTTCCTGACCCAGGAATGGAACTGGATTCTCCTGCATTGCAAGCAGATTCTTTACCAAGTGAAATGTTAGGGAAGCCCCTACCATCTGGGAAATGCTTCTTTAACTCCATGGCTATGGTGCACTTCAATTTATAAATAAACCAGAACAATTTTCTGATTCCTCAATATACCAAACTATCCAGAACAGCATATAAGGCTGGTGTGTTTGAGTATAAGTGTGTGTATAAATGTATGTGCAGTGTTCAGTGATTTTGTTTTCAAATTACGTAGATGAGAAAAAGAAGAGTGATTTTACCAATATAAATAACAACTATTGTAAATACTTTTTATGATGGGCATTTTGCTCAATGTCTTACACATATCATTTTATCTTCAAGTCTTATGATTCTTTCTATTTTACAGCTGAGTCTTAGAGTTTCAGTAATTTGCCCAAGCTATTAGGTGGCAGAGTCAAGATTTTCATCCAGGTCCATCTGGGTAGGATTCTTGACCTATGGATTCACAGGTCAAGTTTTGAACCTATCAGCAATACTGTTGAATTCAAGTTTTGGAAACCAAATAAATTTTTTTTTTCAAATAAATTGACTTTCTTGCTATCCTGAAATGTTATTCTTTAGGTAAAATGTAGCTTCATTAAATTCTAAATGGGGAAAAAAATTATACTCATCATTGCCATGGCAACTAGAGACCTCATTTATTATTAAGCTAGAAATGCACTTGGCCTGTAAGAGCAACCCCTCCCATCAGTCCCCTAGATGTAGAAGGACTTGGTCTCCTGTAAAAAAGTACTATGCTTTTGAAGATGCATCTCTACTTACTTTTATTTGCTTAATAATGTAAAGCTAGGACCCAGCATTCTTTAATATGGCTCATTAAGGAAATTCACTTTGAAATGCTTTATAATGTTTATCTTTCATTTTTCTGTAAAGAAAAATTTCCCCATTCCTTTGGTCATCCTTATTATGCTTCACCAACAACAGCTGTAATTTAAGAACCCTCTGGCTTCTTTGTTACTCTTATAAATTAAAGAGTTTGCCCCCATCCTTTTCCTCTTTTCTCGGCCTAAAAAAGGAAAAGATCCAATCCTTTTCTTGGACATCCCTGATCTTCAATATATCATCACAGCATTTCATCTGGATGATGTATTAGCCTCGCCCGTCAAAACTGTCCATTCCCTTTGGTGATATATTACTCACTGACAAATGCCAGCTGGCAAGAATTGCTTTTGTGATTTTCACCGAGTTATCTCATTATTTAAAACGATGAATTGCTTTGAAATAATAAGTACTAGTTGAAGAAATGAATGGCACACTATTACCTAATCTAGGCAAGCCCCCAGATCTAGCCAAGCATGTTAGAAATCAGCCTTTTAATGGATGGGCATAATGTGGTCATTCCATTTTGCAAAGAGAACAAGTCCATCTTGACCAGGTAGAACAAATGTTTGGAAAGTATTCAACTAAAAAAAAAAAGGAAGTTTCCTTCCCTTGCTGTCCAGGTTAAGTTTTAAGAAGGTATAGAGGTTTCCAAAGGAAAACTTTTTTATTTTTTTTTTAAATTAAACATTAAACATCTTACCATGAAAGGAAGTTGACTTCTTTCCTGATGAAGTATTTTATTTTATACTTTTATTGTTTCAATTTTAGTAATTCTCCATTCTCTTACTTCTTATGATAAAACACAAAATCCATATCATGCAATGCACTGACGGTTTGGCTCTAAATTGACTTTGAAAAATGATTTGAAATTGAATTTGAAGTGAGATTATGAAGGTTTTTGATAGCCATAATCACAAGTATGCAATTACATGGTAGAAAATAGAGAAAAGTTTGTACGAAACCAGATAAAAAGAATGACATGATTAAATGCACACAAGTCTGAAAATTAACTCTGTCTATATTGAAGAAGATGATGATTTATGATGTGGAGAACATGAAGAAGGCCTGAATGAGAGGTAGGAAAAGAGAGAGGAGCCAGCTTTCAGAGAAACTGATAAAGGAGGAAAAGGAAATAAAAAGACCAAGAGTGGGTATAGAAGTTAGGCCATAATTATAAAAATGCATTACCTAATGGCCCCTTAGTACTTAGCACAGTTCCAAGGAATGTAGGTCTCATAAATATTAATATGTGTTCAATTTTTTAGTGAAAACAAGAACCAACATGGATATTGGATTCTATAAATAAGAATAATAAAAAATAACATTTACTTATGCTCTTTGGGTTTAAGAAAGTAATAGTCCTATTCCAAAACCAAGTCCATTGTGCTTGATGATAACTCCTCACAAACTCTGCAAACAATGAGTAGCAAGAGTAATGTATTTAGTACTAAACACTCTTCTCTCATATTGTCATTTTCATCTACTCAGAGGTTACAATAGGTGGGGTATTTGTATTTTCAGCATCCTCCTTTTACACATAAGAAAACTGAAATATTCAAGAGCCCATTCTAAGGTCACCCAGTGAAGTAATGGTTCCATGGAGATTCTGTCTAGTGTCATTGTGACTTCACTTTCTTTTTCCAAACATGAGAGAAGAAGGAAAAATATAAAAACACCTAACTTTGTCAATAGTCAAACTCATGATGACAGAAAAAGAACACATTTTTAAGCAGTAAAAACATTTGGGTAAAATTGGTAAGTTTAGCTTTGAGATTTTTAATCTTTTCTTTGTGATTTAACAGAGAATCTTGTTTGCTTCTACATCATTGCAGGAAGCTCCTGGATTTCTAATAGAGCTCTTTAAAATGTGGGTTGAATATTTAAATTCAAAGTCTTTCAAAAGGAGTGCAATTAACATAAATTCATAATGCCAACAAAGTGTCACTTTTAAGCTTCTTGTATTGTGACTAAATGTAATTCCTGGGTAGTTACATTTCTTTTAAAACAAACTTGTAAGGACAATATCTCTCTGCCTCCTTTCCCAGTTTTTGCCTCCCTCCCCCACCCTGACACACATACTTTCCACAGTCAAATAATAATCTTTGGTGGTAGTACCTAAAAATAAATGGGCATACTTTTTAATTCCTTCTATAAGTAATAGAATTTTAAAAAATGAAAATAAAAGTTACCATAGTATTATCTACTTCAGTCTCTTGGTGTTTACAAGTCAGAAACTTTGGATAAGAAGGTTATGTGCCTAAGATTGCTTAGATTGTTTGAGCCCTGAGTAAGGAAGTGAGCAGAGTGTGGGTAATGGATAGATACATGTCCTTAGGCAATTTAATAATCTCTTTGAGTTTGTTTCATTGGTTATTGTAGAAATCAGATGAGATCAAAGATTCATTAGGGTTTAATAAGTTATAAATGTCTGTACAATGTTAGCAACATCTAGGCCTTCTTTTAATCATAATGCTTAGACTATGAAGACGAGTGCAGTTTTGGAAACCAAACAACACTGAGTTTGAATGTTAGCCTCTTTATTTACTTTTCCTCTCAAAATGTATGCTCATAAACATAAGTGGAAGATAAAGATAAGGGGACATTCTTATTGGAAAGTGTGTATGTGCACATGTTTAGAATGGAACTTATCGACAAGCATTGCATTTTAAAAGGACTACTCCTTTTACTTAACAGCCATAATACAAGAAATTGACCCTGTAGATGTATTAATAAAGATTTTAAAAGATGTTTATAACAAAATGCTTATTTCACATTTTTTTTAGTGGAAAAAAGTTGGAAATGTGATAATTTGTAAATGATGATAGAGGAGCAGTTAAATAATTTTGCATCTTTATATAATATATAATTATATATATATTTAAGGAAGTAAAGCATACAACAATTTCAGGATTTCAGGAAGGAATCAAAAGAAACTGTAATCGGTATTTGCCTTAGGAAACTAAATTGTCAGTGAACTGAATAATTGCAATGTGTGTGTGTGTGTGTGTGTGTGTGTGTGTGTGAAGGTATATATGTATGTATACAGCATATATATATATATATATGTAATATACACAGTGTATGTGTTTCTAATGTATGTGTACATTTATATAATTTTGCCACCCAACCTGTTCAGATATATAGATATAGATATATCTAGGTTCTCTGAGTGATAACATTATGGACCGTTTTTATTTGTTTGTTTTCACTGAAAATGAATAAGTATTAAGTGCATTTTCCAAAAAAACTAAAACACGAGGCAATTATAGTCGTCTATCATAGTAATATGACTATGTATAGAAGATGCAAGATATAAGATATCAGTACTCTTACTGATTATGTTGATGATTATGTTGATTTTCTTTCCCTCCAACCCCTTTTCTGGGAATTAAGATGCCTAGCAATGTGCTTTTCACACTTGTGCCTCTAATGTTGAAATGTATATTTCTTATATAACAGGAAAACTTAGGGGAACAAAGAATTGCATAAGTTCACCCATTTAAAAAAGAAGTAGTCACTATTTTCAAGATACTATTACAGGTTGAGAATGCAAAGATCACTAAGACATTCCCTGACCTTGGAAGTGTACATCCATGTGGGGAACACATAACAGGAAAACATTACATCAAGTGTGATAAATACAAATATTCTTGACATCATGAGAAAATAATAACAAATCGGAGGTGCAAAATCAGGTGAAGCTTTGCAGATAGGGCTGCACTTATGCTTAAGAAAGCATTTAAACTTAGTCCTTTATCAACATTGAGCTGGTGAAGGTTTTAAAGCATAGAAATGAGGTGATCAAGATCTTTGGAAAGATCAATTAATTGATAATATGGCAGCCATTTTGTAAAGGAGAGGTCAATTCTATAAGCAGAAATATGTGTTGGGAAGTGATTATAATAGTGGGAGGGAATTGAACATTCTGAATAAGGGGGAAATCGTGGATATGGAGACAAGGCATGGATTTGAATGGTGTCTGGCATGTAGTGTGTGTGCGTGCTCAGTCATGTCTGACCCTTTGCGACTCCACAGACTGTAGTCTGTCATGCTCCTCTGTCCATGGAATTTTCCAAGCAAGAACACAGGAGTGGGTTGCCATTTCCTACTTTAGGGGATCTTCTCGACCCAGGGATTGAACTCACATCTCTTCTGTCTCCTGCATTGGCAGGCAGATTCTTCACCACCGTGCCACTTGGGCAGCCCTTGGGATGTAGAATAACCAGAAATAATTGGGTACATGGAGTAAAGTCAGTGATGACTTGGACTGTTAAGTGAGGACAAGTAAATGCTTTGTGATGCTGTTGGTTAAAAGAGGATTCAGGAAAAAGTCTGGAAAGGGTAAGGTGGTGAATAGCCACCAGTTTGAGCACAGTGAGAGTGAGATTTTGGAGTTGACTTCACCTGATTAGAGTGATAGTAAGCAGGAGAGTATAGACACTGGCTGCTCAGTGTCACTTCGGCTGTGAAGTCCTACCTGACTTCTATGAGGAAAATAAAAAGCTGGATATCTCAGTGTAGAAGTGCTTCATGTAGTGAGACCTACATTTAAAGGGCAGAGATGGGAAACAAATTACAATAAGTCCCTTACATTGAAGAAGGAATTCATAGGGCCTGGACTCCATCTCAGGCCTGTCTGTGCTGATCGTGCTAGGCAGCTTTTCCAATGGACTCTGAACTCTGTGCTTAGCGCCTGTGGGAATGACAATGAAGGATAAGACTCCCTCTGGGCAGGGGAATCTTGAAGATCACGTCCAGGTTACTCATTGCCTAAGAGAAAACAGACACTAATCACCCCTGTCATCAGAATGTAACCACAGGCTTATTGATTATTAACTGTTTGAATGATGGGGTTATTGTGCCTTCCTTTGTAAGCCTCAAGGGATTTGGGCTGGTGGGTTTGGACATGTACACATGGGGTATAAAAGATTTTCACAAATGCTGGTCGGGGTCCTTGGCTAAGAGGAGACTCTGCCTTGGGCCCGCCGGTGTAATAAACTGCACTCCACTATCTGCATTGTCCTTCTGAGTGAGTTTGTTTCCCGGAAAGCATGGCTATAACAACATATGAACCTTCAAGTTTCAAACTTTCAAAGATGTGCATTCCAGCGTCAGGCTTGAGTGAAATTGGAGCCTGCCCTCCATCTCCTATTGCTGATGATCCTTCAGTTCTACCATCTCCCACCTCCGCTCCCTCCTCCAGTCAGTAACTCTTCTTACCCGTTCACGCAATGCCGGCCCCTGGAGGCCAGTTGTTGTACTGCTGGGGTCCAGCCCCGGCAGGATCCAGGGGGTACCCTCAGGATGAACGGCGTCGGCGAGAGAAGACACGTGAGACCAGCCTTGACAGAGCCAAGTCTGCGAGGGAGAGAGAAAGAAAGAGAGAGAGAGAGAGAGAGAGAGAGAGACAGACAGACAGAATGGCCAGACGGGGGTGTTTGCAGGGTCTGGCAGAGTCTGGCAATGCTTTATTTTTTACCGTGGCGTTTATACCCTAAGTTAGTACATTTCTAAGGGGAAGATAGTTTAACATTACATCAGCTTGTTCTTCACGAAACCAGGGTGTTTTCTGCACACTTCTTTGTTTATGAGGGTCTTGTACATTATCTTCTGGCCTTGGGGCCTATTGACATTTTATGACCTAGGTGAATGCAAAGCTGTTTTCTGTAATCTATTCTTTAATGAACACAAAGCTCAGTCCTTTTTAGAAGTTATCAGTTAAATTTATCTAAAAGGTTTACCACACAAAGACTCTGCAGCTCCAGTGAGGCAGCCCCTGTTTAGCATTCCTGGTTAAAATTAACAATTTTAAACTCTTATTTTTCTAAATCTTTAACTATAACCACTTTTAGAATAGTATTTTTATGTTCTCTAATAGGGCTTCCTCACCCCGGAAGGGCTCTGTGCCTATTAGGGCCTTTATGTGATCAGGTTCTTTATGCTGTTTTATGATTAGGGTATTATAAGCAATCATGCATATTACTACCAAGGGCATAAACGTATTTGCCAAACAAACTAAAATACCAGCAAAGGAGTTTAAATTAAAACACTCCTTTCACCCTGGATAATCTCATAAAATACCACCACCTGGGAAACTTATTGATTAAAGTTCTAAATTGATTCTTATTTGGAAAGAGATCAGGGGAGGCCTTCTGCCTGTGTCACAGAAATTAGGGAGTAGTCTATTGAAGCAAGCATCAGAAAGACAGATATCATCTTTAAGGTGAGCGCCAGGGGCAGCTTTTCAGAATCCCTGAAAACCTGTTCCGCCTTGCCCATCAGGTTTTCTCCCTCATGACCTTGTCATGGGTGGGATCTCGTGTGCAGGCACTTTTCAAGGTAATATACTGTAAGTTTAAAAGTTCATTCTTTATTTTTTGCTTGTCTTTATGTATTATTTGTGTGAGAAGCATTAGAAATTTATTACAGTACAGTACTATGTAGTCAATTGTGTTAGTTGGATACCTAGGCTAATTTTGTTGGACTTATGAACAAATTGCACCTTTCAGGGAGGAATCCATTCATACGTAGGGCTGAGAAAGTGTTAGTCTCTCAGTTGTGTCTGACTATTTGTGATCCCATTAACTATAGCCCATCAGGATCCTCTGTCCATAGAATTCCCCAGGGAAGAATACTGGAGTGGGTTGCCATTCCCGTCTCCAGGGTATCTTTCCAACCCAGGGATTAAACAGGAGTGTCCTGCTTTGCAGGCAGATTCTTTACAGTTTGAGCCTCCAGGGAAGCCCACTCATATGTAAGGGACTTACAGTAACTGTTGGAAGCAGAGATGTGCTAAGGTTAGCGATAGGTCTTTTTGTTAGAAATAACACAGCCATGACTTCAGAAGTGAAACATTTTCAGTTTTGAAATAAGAATAATTTGAAATAGCCCTTTCAAATTCCAGAAATGTTAAGGAATACTTTCTGATCTTAATTGGCAGCTAGCTATTCTAGAAAATTAAATACCACTCACTGTCCTTAACATTTGACGTATCTTCTAGCAATCTTTATTTTTAAATTTGTTCTTAGCCAAGATTTCCTTTATAAGTAGGAATTTTTTTTAAATAACTGATTTTCAAGAAATTTTATTTCTGCTAAAGTAAAATCCTTCTAGAATAACTTTTAAAATATTCAATAAGATTTTTAGACACAATTTTATAGAGTTTCATGACAATCAGTGTTTTCTTGAAACTCCATAAATATTTCAACTACCCCACTCCAACCACCCCAAGAATTAATACTAGAGAATGGATGGGAAAAAGTCACGGTCAAGACTTTTGTGATCCTCTGGAGAGTTGTTGGTTAAGAAAATATGATAGGAACCTCATCTCAACCTCAATAACCCCTGTCTTTCTAGGATTAATAAAACAAGGAAAACTTTCAGAGTATAGGGAGTTGATTTTAATATCTCCCTCTAAGGGTGTTTCTTCATCCAGTATACACAGGTTTCAGGAATTTACTGGCATATTAAAAACTCCTTATCATAGATTATTTTAGCATACAAAAGCTTCCAATTTCAACAAAGCCTCTTTCAGCAAAAACACCGTATGAATGAGTTTCTCCACAGCCAAAAAAATAAAAAAGCAGCCAGGATACTCATTGTATTGCTAAGCAGTTAATTCTGTAGTGTCAGATCTCTAAGATAAGCTACTTAGGAGACAAAACTCATCCTTCCCAAAGACTTTTTTTTTTCTGTTTTCTGTCCAAGAATGATCCACTTTGAGGATTTTTTTTTTTTTTTGCAATTAGAGTTCATTTCCCATCTAAATCTTGACCTATCCTCAGTCAGCAGTTGTGTACTGGATTGAAAAACACAGTATTAGGGAGGGTAGGTAACTGAGGCTGCTTCTAAGCAGAACATTGCATTCTGAAGCCAAATACAAAACCCACTGTTCTGGATTATTCTTTTTACTGACATTCCATTCATGTAGAGAAAACAGTTGGTATTCAGGAAAATTTTGATGTAACTGAAGTATAAAACTTTCAGGTAAACTGCCTAAATGCAAATCAGTTTGAAAAGAAGCAGAAAGATTTGGGGAATTTTGTGGGGGAGAGCTGTAGTGAATTGTAGTAAGTTTTATTTATATTGAGTGTGAAGTGTGACTTCCATTTAAATTAGGATAAATGCACTAAAAGCTCATTAGTAATCAATAGAATGCAATTGCTATTGTTTAGTCACTCAGTCCTGTCTGACTCTTTCGCAACCAGGTAAACTGTAGCCTGCCTGACTCCTCTGTCCGTGGGATTTCCCAGAGAAGAATACTGGAGTGCGTTGCCATTCCCTTCTTTAGGGGATCTTCCAGACCCAGGGATAGAATCCCCATCTCCATGTATCCTGAATTGCAGATGGATTCTTTACTGCTGAGTGAATTGTGCAATAATAAATAATAATGTGGTACAGTTGTGGTAAGATTAGTTTTAGATATTTGACTTAATCTCATGTATGTCTCTTGTACCCTCCCATAAAAATGGAATTTACTAGAGTCACAATGTCAAGAAAATCCTCTAAAAGAGAGACCAGAGGTCTAAGGGAGCAAGAGCAGTCTTCTTACTGCTCACCTCCATGTAGACAGAATTCTCAGCCCAAATATAACTGAAAAAATAGAGATTTATAGCCAAGGTAGTGCTAACGGTAAAGAACCTGCCTGCCGATGCAGGAGATGTAAGAGATGCAGGTTCAATCCCTGGGTCGGGAAGATCCACTGGAGGAGAAAATGGCAACACACTCCAGTATTCTTGCCTGGGAAATCCCATGGACAGAGGAGCCTGGCGGGCTGCAGTTCATGGCATCACAAATAGTCGGACATGACTGAAGTTACTTAGCACTTATAGCCAAGGGATAGGTCAGTGAGGGGGAAACTACTAGGAGAAGACGCTAGAAGTAAGAGGAAATTCTGTCTAAATCTTATATAAGAGGAGTCATGCTGAAGATAGTCCACAGTAGTCAGACATTACCTGGGGGAAGTAATGAGGAGAATAAGAAACCCAGTCAGATATGGAGGGTTATCAGATATGGAGGGTGGAGACTTCTGGCTAAACCAACTTAATGAGACTCCTGATGCAAAGACAGACATGAATGTCCAGAAGTTCAGGCCTAGCTAGGAAGTGGATTCAGAGTCAAATAAATACCGTTTGGCCAAGAAGAGTCTCCTTGTCAGGTTGGAGGAAGAGTGAGAGTTCACGGTGTCAGCAAGAGTGAATATTCTTTCCTCTGCATGTAGGGTAATGCTTCCTCCAAGAAATGAAGTTCAGGCTGTCAAAGTTCCTGCTGCTTCCACTGGCGTGATGCTCTGCACCTTGCCCTCTTATATTTCTAACAAAACAGAGGATGCAGTGTGGAGATGAGATGTTGTGTATTGGCCTAACAGTTAACCATCTCCTGGGCTTACTGACCAGAAGTACAGGCAGTAAACAATATTACTTGTTGACATATTGCTTTTATTTTCTCACATTTTGCTGTTTTCAGAGAAGAGATTATTTCAGAATTTCCCTAACATAGGAATTTGCTGCCTTCTTTCATCCCCTGAGGAGTCTTGCTTCTTTTCCTCCCAGGAAATAGTTTACTGTGAAGGCCAGTGTGAACTTGCTGAGCCCTGAATGCCAGTGGCTGGCCTTGAGGAGCACCAAGGAATTGAATTCCTGAACATCTCAGTCTCTGCAATAAAACTATTTCTTTTTGAAATTGATTGCTTGATCTCCTGGTGACCTAAGATGTTTCTTCCAGTTTGGTTTTCCAAAACATACGGGTTATTACTGTGATCTTAAGAGTGATTGTTTCTGGGTTCCAAAAAAAAAAAAAAAAAAAGACATGAATATTGGCATCCCCAGCCCTTCACTAATGGCAGCATACATTTCCTATGTTAACAAAGAAGCAAGACTTCTACCAGATACATTTCCTTTCTATGGTTCTTTAGCAAAATCAGGGCCAAGTGCTTTTGATCTATTGTTCAATGTTTATCCAGCAAGAGCTGACCTCTGCCCTCTAGTCACTTAAATAATGGCTAAGGAAATAAGACTTGGTAAGCAGATAATGACATGTAATATAAATGTGAAAATGAAACTCAAAGCTCAGTATCTATTAATAAAGTTTATATTGGGACCAACTATGCTCATTTCTTTACTTAGAGTGTCTGGTTGCCTTTCCACCACAAGGGCAGAGTGAAAGAGTAGAAAAAGACAATATGATTTTCAAAGCTTTAAATATTTACTCTCTGAGTCACAGGTGTAGAGAACAAACTTGTGGTTATCAAAGGTGGGGAAGGGAAGTGGAATTAACTGGGAGATTGAGATCAATATATGCATGCTTGGTTTTGTTCAATCCCTAAATTGTGTGACCCCATGGACTGCAGCACACCAGGCTTCCCTGTCCTTCACTATCTCCCAGAGTTTGCTCAGATTCATGTCCATTGAGTCAGTGATGCCATCCAACCATCTCAAACTCTGTCGCCCCCTTCTCCTTTTGCTCTCCATCTTTCCCAGCTGTTGACTTAAAAAATGCACAGCCTGAGACTTGAGAGTTAAGCTTTATTTGGGGAAGAATGAGAACTGCAGCCTGAGAGATCACACCTCAGAGAGCTTTGAGAAACTGCTCCAAAGAGCTAAGGGAAAAGGACAGTATGTACGTGATTTTGGCAAATGGGTGTTTGTGTTAAATCCCTTCAGTCGTGTCTGACTCTTTGTGACCCTAAGAACTGTAGCCTGCCAGGCTCCTCTGTCCATGGGATTATCCAGGCAAGAATATTAGAGTGGGTTGCCATGCCCTTCTCCAGGGGATCTTCCTGACCCAGGGGCCAAACTCCTATCTCTTACATCTCCTGCATTGGCAGGCAGGTTCTTTGCCACTGGTACCACCTGGGAAGCCCTGGTAAAGGGAGAGAATGTGCACACAAGCATATATCTTTTTGTGTAAATTTCTGCTGGTTTTGCAAAGCTTCTGCTAATCATGAGAAACAAGCATCACCATGAGGGATGTTAGTGTTTTTCTAGATATCAGGAGATATAAGAATTGAGCTCATAAAATCAGCTCCTGAAAATACCTGACTATCTGAAGACCTTTCCTGCCAGTTTTCCCTGATCACACAATGCCTCATTTCTGCTCTCCACTGTAAACTCCTTCAGGGAGTATTGGATGTCAGCAACTGCAGCAGCCTGTGATTTAATCCTCGTAGAGATAGATGGCAAGCACCCATGGCAAGTGCCAATTTGTGGCTGACATTATTATGTGTAAACCTGACAACTAATGAGAATCTACCATATAGCACTGGGAACTCTACTCAATTCTCTGTGGTGACCTACGTGGTGAGGAAATCCAAAAATGAGGGGATATGTGTGTGTGTGTGTATATATATATATATATATATATATATATATATGACTGATTCACTTTGTTGTACAGTTAGCAACTAACACAACACTGTAAAACAACTCTACTCCAATAAAATTAATTAAAAAATTATTATCTGAACCTTACAGAAAAAGTTTACTGACTTCTCTATAAATTACACAGATGATAGCTCACATCTGTTTATACTTGAAACTTTTTCAACCCTTTGGAAATCTATATATGATGTTACTGTTACAAAATCCCTGTGAATTGGGAAAGAAGATATCATTATCTTCATCTCACAACCAAGGCAGTCGTTGTAAAGATCCCAAATTAAAGTGACTCTGTATAGCTGCCATGCAAAAAAATACAGCAGAATGAGGACTCGTTCTTGCCAAAAACTTTAACTGATGTTCCCCTGTTTTGCAAGCCTCAAATTGGTGTGCAAAATCTTTCTGCTCTCCTTTCTCTCTACCCACCCCCCAAGGCTACCTCTCCATCTCACCCTGGGTAACAAATGAGAAATTTTGAGGACTATTGAGCACTATAAATTTTCACAGCAGGGCTGCTTCTCAGCCCAGGAACTCGGGTAATTGTCACACATTGGTAAAATTCATGGGAGACAATTGCCCTCAAATCAACAATTCCATCTGCAAGATGCTGTTAGGGGTGGGGTAGGGTAAGAATTCTCGGTCTAGTGCTGTGTATTCATTTAAGCATTTTAACTCACTCTTGTATAATATGTACACTTTTTAAAAAAAGTTCTCTTTCTTGTGTTTCCTATCATTACACTTTTAAAGCTATACTTGCTTTAAAGGAAATACTGGAAAAAAAAAATGCCTTTGGGTAAAGAGATAATGAGTGTTTCATTATTAGGTGTCCTATACTTCCCACATTTTAAAAATAGTTTATTTAAATACATAAACATGTACATAAAAGCACAGATGTACATTTTGTGGGACCCTTGACAAAGACTAGCTACTTTACCAACGTTTAGACAGATTCCTCTAGCCGTCTTTTCAACTAGGCCTTGTCCTTGGATATTATCTTCCATCTGCCTGAGTCTAGTTTTAGAAAAATGTCCTGCTAAGTCAGTTTAGTGAGACTCATCCCCCCCACTCCCCACCCCCAGCTAGATTGATATTTGATCATTCCAATGTATGCTCAAATTCCTTAACCCTACCCTGGGTAGACAGATCATCCTGACCTGTCTTCAGTGACAATCCTATTAAGTAAGTCTAGCAAAAATCCTCTTATTCTGATGTATTCTCAGTATTTTTCATTCGCTGACTCCCATATTCTGCCCATGGCTATAAATCCATGCGACCTCTTTATGATTGAGTTGAGCTCTTCTCTTTCCCTTACTACAGTAGTCTTAATGCCTATAAAATAGTCCTGATTAAAGTTTTATTGTTGCAGAAAGGGGGACCCCTTCCAGGGCTCAAAACTGGTCTCTTGTCTAACACTCAGAAATGAATTGTCCAAAGAGACACATGTGCTGACAAAACAAGAGATTTTATTGGGAAAGGGCACCCGGGTGGAGAGCAGTAGCGTAAGGGAACCCAGGAGAACAGCTCTGCCATGTGGCTAGTGGTCTTGGGTTTTACAGTGATGGGATTAGTTTCCGGGTTGTCTTTAGCCAATCATTCTGACTCAGAGTCCTTCCTGGTGGTGCATGCCTTGTTCAGCCAAGATGGATGCCAGAGAGAAGGTATCTGGGAGGTGGTCAGACATGTGGTGTCTCCTTTTGACCTTTCCTGAACCCTTTCAGTTCAGTTCAGTTCAGTTCAGTCACTCAGTCATGTCCAACTCTTTGAGACCCCATGAAACGCAGCACGCCAGGCCTCCCTGTCCATCACCAACTCCCGGAGTCCACTCAAACCCACGTCCATTGAGTCGGTGATGCCATCCAACCATCTCATCCTCTGTCGTCCCCTTCTCCTCCTGCCCTCAATCTTTCCCAGCATCGGGGTCTTTTCAAATGAGTCAGCTCTTCGCATCAGGTGGCCAAAGTATTGGAGTTTCAGCTTCAGCATCAGTCCTTCCAATGAACTCTTCCAGTTGGTGGTGGCTTATTTGTTCCGTTTTCCTTACCAGGACCTCCTGTCATAAAACAACGCATGCAAATGGTTACTATGGTACCTGGCCAGGATGGGCGGTTTCAGTCAGTGTGCTTCCCCTAACATTATCATTCTAATAGAGTTCTAATATTTTTTTTTCCTTAATATTCTCAGAGGACTTTACATTTTTGGCCTTGTCTTTGAGCGCATTCCTTAACTAGCTTATGAAGGCTCTGCTTCAGTCATATCTGTTTGTCCAGAATTCCTCTAATAAACCATTTTCCTTCTCTGTCTCTCTGTCTTTGCTAACAGTATTCAACTATGTGGCACTTCTCTCCTCTCTCTATTTATTAACAGTATTTCAAAAAAATATAAATATAACGTGTTAGTCCTTTCTTTGGTTTTCTCAAACTATTCCACAAAACTAATCGCTACTGTCTTTGCTAACAAAAACATTTACCGAGTCACAATTATAGAGGCCAATTATTGTGTCTGTCTCAGACTGATAATTGATGAGTTTTGGCATTAGTAAATCACAGCATCAGTTCATGAAGACCCCATCTTGGATGTCCATGCCAATTTTACCTTAATTGGAAACAAACTTCTAAGGTTAGAAACAGAGGATATTTGTTCAGCAAAATGTGCATTTTCAACAACTCAGTTTCTTATGCTTGGTAAATACTTTCTAACCTCAAATGCTTAACAAGTGAAAGAGAGGACAGAACTAGTTAGGCAGAGACAAATATAGGTCTAGGTGTAATCTTTACATGGTTGAGACAAGCGAGCCATGGTCTAGGAG
Source organism: Dama dama (assembly GCF_033118175.1). Taxonomy (NCBI): domain Eukaryota; kingdom Metazoa; phylum Chordata; class Mammalia; order Artiodactyla; family Cervidae; genus Dama; species Dama dama. The sequence goes on along the minus strand of NC_083713.1, from coordinate 69,387,205 downwards.
TGTCATTGGTGTAGATGAGACAGTTTCTCACTGCAAGTCAAACAGCAGACCTGGGCCAGTAAGGGCTGTTATGAGTAGGACAAAAGGAAAAAAGTAAAAGAAGAGATGAAAGATTATTTAAAGAACATTAAGAAGCTTATTCTGCTGCTAAATTTATATCAAGTCGGTCTAATCACTGTTAGAAATCTCCACTATCCTATATAAACTATTTCATTGTAAAGACATCATGGCACTAATGGCCCCAGTTAAAATTCAATTAATTTCTTAAAAGGAAGAAACATTAAATCATCATCCATTACAACACAAGAAGCATTTTGGAATACTTGCTATAGGTGCAATTTGTGCTAAATTCTGTGGGGGATATTCAGTAATAAAATAAGCTGGTAAATTCTGCACACTGAACCTTGCATCCTGAAGGACCAGCTATGATATTTTAATCTTTTCCACTTTTTCATAAACTGATAGGTGAAATTTGTACCTGACAAATACGTAGATCATGTGATGGGTCAAATGACTTCAAAAGCAACCTAACTGGTTTATTCCTTGTTTAATGAGTGATGTTTACTAATCACTTGTTTGAACATCACAGCGATTTCAAGTTAATGCAGACATTTCTAAATGTTTACTGTTTTAGAACTCATCTTACTCAATTTATGGACAAATCTCACTGTGCACTGTAAGGAACAGTTTAGATCCAACACTGCAATTGAAGCATGCAAAAATTAACAGCTCTGGATACACATTAAAAATATCTGAGGAACTTTAAAAATCACCTACGCTTAGACCCCAGTTTGGGGATGAAGCAGGAACATCAGTATTTTCAGAGTACCAGAGAAGTGAGATTTCTGAAGCATCAGAACTCACAAAATGCTTCAAGGATGTTCTACAATAACTCTATGGGTAGATGCTTGCATTTTCATATGACACAGTTTAGGTGACAAACAAGCATATGATGCCAACTCCCAACAAACTTGTTAAAGAATTACTCTTGGATAGAGTAAACTATATTGTGTTGACCAAGCCAGGCAGTATTTAGACAACAGTCAACAAGTAACTGCTTGAGAGCTATACAAATATCTTCAAGAATTCTTTTAAAATATTCACTGCCTTTTTTAATTTTCTAATTGAAAACCAATCCATGACTATTGTAAAACGTTTGGCTGAAAGAGAATGATTGAAGGGGGGAAAAAAATCCCCTATAATCCCAGTACCCAAAAGATAGCTACTGCTAATATGGTGGTATATTACTTTCCAGATAAATGGCTTTGCACAAAAACACACACTTTTTGCATTTAAGTATAGTTGATTTGCAATGTTGTATTAGTTTCTGGTGTATAGCAAATTGATTAAATTTTATATATCCATACATATATATATACACATACATATATATATACACATATACATATATATATTCTTATCCAGTATAAGCTATTACAAAAGCACACACTTTGAAAATTATTATGTATAATATTTTCTGTATGTACACTATTGTATCTGTTCATATATGCCATTATCATAATAATTTTACCATATTAATCATATACAAATTATAGTTTTACTGTTATTTATTTAATAAATAATAATCCTCTATTATTAAACATTTGGGTTATCTCATTTTCTTAACAGTATCAGCAATACTGGTATGATCATTCTATGTATATAACAAATCCTTGTTCCAGTCTCTGACTTTTTCCCTATGATTTCCTAGAGGTAGCACAGAGAATTAAAAGGTATAAATATTTCATCACTCATATGATAAACTTTTTAACTGTTTTCTTATAAAATTTTCAATTTTACTCTTATGCTAATGTGGGAGGAGTGCATATTTTCTGAATTCATAGGACATTGGTAATAATAAACATTGTTATTATTTAAATTTTTGCTGAATGAAAATGGCATCTTACTGTTATTTTAATTTACAATGGATCAGTAATGTTGAATTTGTTTACAGTGATGATGGTGATAGGCAGATGATGCATTAGTCTGCTTGTATTTACTTTCTCTTTTCAAGTTATCCTAGTCTTTATGTTTCTGAGAAAAATTGCTTGAACTTGTGGACAAAGTTTCTTCAATACCTTTATTGAGCTTTCATTGAATATTTTCAAGTTCTCATAATTTAATATCTTTAGAAATGATTCTAAAAAACGTTATGCAATACATAGATTTGTATGAGAGATGTAGACTCACAGAAACTCTCATGCTAAGGAACCTAGAAAATGAGAACAGATAACTTTACCCCAAGTAATTAGGATGTATCTCAACTGTACCATCACACCTAGGAAGAAATACATTCTCCAGAAACATGAGATAGTTTCAGAATGAACTGTAGGGAATAATGTGAAACTAAAAGTCAACAGAATTACAAACACATCAAGTCTAAGTGGGTTTTGTAAAGCAAAATTCAGGCTAATCAACCATGGCAAGCAGTCTAGCAGTGGCATGAAATGTCAAGGCACCCATAATAAAGATGTGACACAAAAAGCACACCAGTGGGACTTCATTATTGTAAGACTGACCACCTGTGTGCTTCCTGTTGCATATCTGGGCTTCACCATTCACACATCCTGATGGTGTGTGGCAGATAGGCAAATAGCTCATTACCTAAGAGATGGGACCTTGACAGAGTGGTGGCCACCCGTCTCCCCCTAAGATGGCCAGGACCATTTTATACCTGCGCAGTTTCCAAAGACTGATCTAGGTTTCCTGTTTGGTGGTAGCATTAGAGATATTGCTGGGAAAGCTTTGATCTGATATCCAACAGCAGAAAACTTTTTAAAAATAAAAGGAAGAAAGAAAACAAGTAGGAGCCACTTCACAATATTAGGTAAATTTTCAAATGTCCCTAGGGCAAACTAACATCATGGTTTTGTTTTGTTTCAACAATTTAATTGCCTTTTCTCACATGAATCTGTCATATGATGGCTGATTCACACAAATAAATGTATCTTCTGGGAATTATTAACTTCAAAAAAAAGAAACTCTCTGAAAAAAAAAATATATATATATGACAGTAAAAATGAAGGTCTAATGATTTTGACTTTTACTTTTTATTCTGCTGTTAAAAAAAACCACACACACACACAAACTGGGTTGTAGTGATTCTCTTCTCTGATCTTTCCTTGTCTGCAGAAGAACCACAAACTCCTTGGCTTATGCAAACAGATGTCGCAACTGGGTCAAAGTCTATGATGTTTCTACTCATCTTTTACTCTCCTACTCTTTGGCTTTTAATTTTGAATCTTCAACTCACCAAATCTTATTACACCTTCAAGCCCTTGTGAGTGCTATTAAGCTATCCACAAATACTCTTCTCTCTCTTTGCTTCCTGAAAGGTTTTGTTCTTTCTTCAATATTTTGCTAATATATTGTTCTAATATATCCTTTCTTTTCCACCCAGCCATGCCTTTCCCTGCATTTCTTCTATTATACATACCTATCAATATAAAACTTACCAAACTGTGTAACAATTATTTACTTACTTTTTCAATAGTAAAGTCATTTCAATTAAAGCTCTACACAAAGTACTACACTCAGCAAGAGAGGAACTTTAGATTGATACTCCTTTAGTCCTAAAACTAATCAGATTTTAACAAGCAAAAAGTTATAGTAGCCTATTTATAAGTAGAGGTATTGGAAATTTTAACACAAGGTCCAGTCAATTCTAGAGCCATAAATATGTAGGCTTAATTACAGTTTAGTACTGAAAAATGCTCCAAATATATTTCTAAAAATGAAAATGAAAGTCATTCAGTCGTGTCCTACTCTTTGGGACCCCATGGACTGTATAGTCCATGGGATTCTCCAGGCCAGAATACTGGAGTGGGTAGCCTTTCCCTTCTCCAGGGGATCTTCCTAACCCAGGGATCTAACCCAGGTCTCCCACATTGCAGGCGGATTCTTTACCAGCTATCTCTCTCCCACTGAGGTAGAAACCAACATAAAGACACATGTGTAATGGAAACCATGCAAAATAAGAAGCACAATAATGGAACAGAAGGTTCATAATAACATAAATAAGGTCTGCTTGTAACAGTTCCAAATGATACCTATTTTCTTGGTATAATTATTAATAGTGTCCCCTTTCATTTGCAAGCATGTCCCAGGCTTGGCAATAGCATCTATGGTCTCCCTAGTCATATTAGTCATGAGCTAATGAGGCGGGACAATGTTACTGACATGGACACAGCTTAGAGTTGGCTCTGATGATTTTTGTTTCGCTGTGTTCTTTATCTTTGGCATGGTCTTCTGCCCTTTTTAACCTCATTGAAATCCTAGCCTTCCTTCAAGGCATGTTTTAAATACCTTGCCTGCCCACTTGAAACGAACTCCCCTGTCTTTGTACCTTGAAAACATTGCGTACACCATTTATATCATGCTTTCTTCATTAATTCATGTTGTTATTCTGTTTCCATGAAGACATTATAGGTAATCCCAAGGTCAATTGTCTGTGATATATTCATGACAGACTTGTGCAAAAAATGAGTGATATGTTTCCAGTTTGAACCTCTATACCATAAAAACAAAACTGTAAAGATTCCTTAACACTTCCTTTGACTCAAGAGAAGCTCAAGAAATATCTATTGAGCCCTACTAGGTAATAGGCTCTGTTCAAGTTGGTAGAGTTATCTTGAAGATCAAAAGCAGACAAAAATCATTGACCCTCATGGAGCTTATGGCTTATGAGCAAGGACTGACAATATTAAGAAGCAAAGTTAGATGCTCTTTCAAATCTCACAGGTTCGGTGAGACCTCTGGCTATCATACTTAAAACCGCAACATTCCCACCAGCACTTCTCACCCCCTTGTCGGCTTTATGTTTAGCTGGGAGGGGAGGAGGATAAATTAGAAGCTTGGGAATAATGTATGCACACTACTATATGTTGGGGCTTCCCTGGTGGCTCAGCAGTAAAGAATTTGCTTGCAATGCAGGAGCTGCGGGAGACACGGGTTCAATTCCTGGGTCGGGATGATCCCCTGGAGGAGGGCATGGGAACCCACTGCAGTATTATTGCTTGGAGAATCGCATGGACAGAGGAGCCTGGCAGGCTACAGTCCATAGCATTACAAAGAGCTGGACATGACTGAAACAACAGCATATATGCACGCACTACTATGAAATAGATAACCAACAAGGACAGACTGTATAGCACAGAAAACTAAACTCAGTATCTTCTAAAATAACCTATAACAGAAAAGAACCTAAAGAAGTATACATACTTTGTTGTACACCTGAAACTAGCACAGCATTGTAAATCAGCTATGTTTCAATACAAACATTTTTTGAAAAGAAAACCATTTAGCACCACTTGACCTGTTCCATCTTTTACTTCTTAACTTGTTTAATGTCTGTTTTCCCTCAGGTAGAATCTAGGATCTGTGTTGTATTTACTTCTCAACTCCAAGAGAACCTAACAGTGTCTACTAGAGAGTGGGTCTTCTGTAAAGAGCTGCTGAATGGATGATATGATATGTTAGAAGGTGACCGTGATAGTAAAATTAGGAGAAAACAGTTGATGTTGTTGACTACTGTGGAAGTGGTTGTGCTAGATTGCAGTTTATAACTGGGTGATCAGATAGGACTTATTTGGAAGGTGACAATTGAGCAAAGACTTGGGAGATGTAAGAACAGAGCTGTGCCTGATAAAGACCCTGTGGCAGAAGCAAGCCTGGCATTCCATAACATAGTGACCAGTTTAACATGACTGATACAAAGTGTGTAATGGAGAGAGGAGTGAGAGACAAGGAGAGAGAGCTAATGGGCTAGGGATGCAGCAGAGGCTAGAGGGCAGTGTCGTCTAGAAGGAGTTATGCTTTTATGCTTTTTTTTTTTTTTAATTTTATTTATGATCTGATTTATTTCAGTAGTTCACAGTTTAGTTCAGTTCAGTCACTCAGCCATGTCTGACTCTTTGAGATCCCCCATGGACTGCAGCATGCCAGGCTTCCCTGTCCATCCAACTCCAGGAGGTTGTTCAAACTCATGTCCTCCATTGAGTTGGTGATGCCATCCAACCACTATAGATAATTTTGCCCCTTGGGGGGCATTTGGTAACCTCTTGAGACATGTTTGATTGTCACAACTGTGAAGAGAGGTCTTACTGGCCCTAACTGGGTAGATGCCACTGCTACATACAGATATGACATCCCACTCCTTCCCAATAAACTATCATCTGTCTCAAAGTGTCAGTAGTGGTGGGGTTCAGAAATTTGATTTAACTTTTAAAACCATAGCTCTGACTCCTGTAGTGTAAGTAGGCACAAAGAGGAGAAGGGCATAATCAGGGCCGCCCGTGGGGGAAATTGCAGCAATCCAGTAAGTGGTGCTTTTGGTTCAGTTTAGAGAGACATGAGCGAAGCTCACGAATGGTGGTTGGACTCCAGATAAACTGTGAAAAGTAGAGTCGGTGACAGTTTCTGATGCTCTAGATTTGGTGTGTGAGTGAAAGAAAGGTAAAACAGAGATATTTCAGGTGTGAACGTCTTTAACTAAAGAACTGACAACAGTGGGTGTGTGGATAACTGGGCTTGCAACAGGACTTGGGAGGTATGAGGTGGATATCAAATATAAAGTTTGGGATAAATATAAGATGCCTATTAGCAACTGGTAAAGATGTCCGATATAGAGTTGGATAGGTGGGTTTGGGCTTAAGAGAAATGTTGAGATGAATTATATATTTGGGAGTCATTGGTGTATGGGTGATATTTTAAAAAGATTTCGAGGGAATAAATGTTGGGTGAAGATGGGAGAACTAAGAATTGAAACCTGGGGATTGCTAATGTGAAGAACTTACAAAGAATTGGGGTCAGATCATAGGAAGGTCTGAAATAGTCATTCCCTTCACCCTTTCACATGGCTCCAGGACCTCAAATCATTGACTTTTATTTTGTTCAACTTACTGCTGTATTCTGGTGCATGGGTCTGTAACCGTTGTATAGAGAATACATCCATTCTAGGAAAGTGCATCTTCCGCTCTGCTTCGAAGCACCTCTTTGTTTTGGGTTCAGTTTTGTAACTTCTCTGTTTCCTGGCACCTAGTCATTTATGTTGCTGCTTCCAGTGTCAATACCTTCCTACTTCTGCCCAGCTACTGCTGCTACTGCTCAACCTGTACCAGCCTCATTCCTTCTATCCAGATGATGGCATCTCAAATCCTCCAACCAGAATTCTTCGTGAACTTGACCTCATGATTTTGTGCATACACAACTCCTTAGGAACTGATAGTACACATAGGTATAATATCTATCTCAGATCATGTACCACACTAAGTTCTATCTTATCTCTGGACTTTTGAGCATTTTATTCTCTAACTGCTATGTAATTAGTTTGCTCTGGCTGTCGTAACAAAGTGCCACAGAGTGGCTTAAACAATAGAAATGTATTTCCTCACAGTTGGGTGACTCAGATGGTAAAGAATCTGCCTGCAATGCAGGAGACCCAGGTTCGATCCCTGGGTTGGGAAGATCCCCTTGAGAAGGGAATAGTAACCCATTCCAGTATTCTTGCCTGGGAAATCCCATGGATAGAGGGGCCTGGTGGGCTACAGTCCGTGGGGTCGCAAACGAGTTGGACTTGACTGAATGACTAAAATCTTTCCCTTTCATAGTTTATAAGATTCCATATTGGAAGTTGAGTTCCTCAGTAGCTCAGCAGTAAAGAATCCACCTGCAATGCAGGAGACCCGGGTTTGATCCCTGGGTTGGGAAGATCCCCTGGAGAAGGAAATGGCAACCCACTGCAGCATTCTTGCCTGAGAAATTCCATGGACAGAGGAGCCTGGTGGGTTACAGTCCATGGGGTCACAAAAGAGTCAGGCACGACTTAAGGACTAAATAACGACAACAACGATATACTGGACATACGAACTGGGTTGGACAACAAGACCTCTTTCCTTGGCGTCTAGATGGTTGTCTTCTGGCTGTTCTTCACATGGTTATTCCTAGGTGAATGTGCTCCTGGTGTCTGTGTTCACTTTTCTTAAAGGACACCAGTCATGTTAAATCGCTCAGTTGTTCAGTTATGTTCAACTCTTTGCAACCCCATGGGCTGCAACTCCTCTGTCCATGGGATTTTCCCAGCAAGTACGTTGCTGGGTGGGTTGCTATATCCTACTACAGGGGTGTGTATGTAGGTCGCTCAGTCATGTCTTTGTGACCCCATGGAGCCTGTCAGGCTCTTCTGCCCATGGAATTCTCCAGGCAAGAATACTGAAGTGGGTTGCCATTTCCTTCTCCAGGGCATCTTCCCAAACCAGGGTTTGGACCTGGGTCTCCTACATTGCCAGCGAATTTGTTACCATCTGATCCATGAGGGGAAGCCTTTACTACTCCAGGGGATCTTCCCAATCCAGGGATCTAACTCATGTCTTCCTGCATCTCCTGCCTTGCAGGGGGATTCTTACTGTTGAGCCACTAGGGAAGCCCCATTTAAATTAGGGTCTGCTCTAAGGGCCTTATTTTAATGTACTCATTTCTTTAACCATCCTATTTCAAAAACAGCCACATTCTGGATTAGGTCAGTTTTAGGGGGACACAATAAATCAGCTTGTAACAGGCTGGAACACTTCTTTCTTCCTTTTCAGACTAAGAAACTCTGTTCTATTCCTCAGATATCAGCTAAGAGGTCACATTCTTTAGAGGGCTTTCCTGGCATTTCCAAGATTGGCTTTGGTGACCTTGTGCTTATTTCTATATTAATATCTGTCACAATGTATTATCATTTTCTTTTTACTTGTCAGCAACCCTCCTATGAACACATGCAGTCTCCTTCAAGGGAATGTCTGTGTCCTGTTCTTTCTCATGGCTCTCTTTTCAAAACACAGGGTACGCAGCCTGGAAGTTTGTTGAGTGAGTAAGTAAAATAATAAATTCATTTATATGTTTTATATCTTAAACCAGATTGAGGGTAATTCATGATGGTATTACATGACTTTATTTGCTTAAGTGCCCTGTACATTGCATGGCATAAAGTTGAAAGGAAGAAAATAATTGTTGATTGATGTAATTGAGTCCATACTGTGAATTACTGTATTCATTTGAATTTCTTCACCCACAATATTCTTGCTGAAAAGAAGGCATGACCTGAACATTCCCTTGGGTCATCAGTCCTGAATGGTATGAAATTTAAACTAAATGTGTTTCTTCTTTTGCTGTCGGTAGAATGACTAAACTGAGAAAGGTGAGAAGAACAGAGGGAAATGATCAGATTAGCAGCTTTGAAACTATGGAGTTGTGATAGCTCAGCAGCCAAACATGAATATTAAATTGTGATATAAAGGTCAGGCAATGTAAAAATGCTTCTGGCAAAGTAGAAATGTTACTACAGTAAACATGCACTAACTAAATTTCTGAGGCTCTGTAAGATCACCTTTGTGCAGTTTTGACTTTGAAACGGGTCGATTGCCAATGCATATAAATATCCCTTTCTTGTTTCAAAGGTCAATCAGCTTTTATGTCAAAAAGAAACCAGCAAAATTGAACCAGCTTTGAAAAATCCAAAGACAGGAGTAATGCTATAGAATGAATGAAATGTACGATTTTGCCTAACTAGTGAATCTGAACACCCTTTTAACAGATTGAGCAGACTGTTATTCAAGAATTTCTGAACATCACACTGCCCCCTGCCTTCAGACTGTTATTGTCTTTGCTTGCAATATCTTCCATCAATCCCCAATTAGGACAACTTATATGGTTCCTTCCTGCTTATCTTCAGTATTTAATTCCTTGATAATCCTCCTTGATACAAACATGTGTAACTACACACACAAACACACACACCTGAGTTTGTTTTAGATGCCTCTTCACTGGGCTTCTATAGCATCATATCCATAATATTTGCTAGAGCTTACTGAGCTGTCTTAAATTTGTTATTTTTCTTGTCTGTCTACCCTAATAAGCTGTGATCAATTGCAAATCATGAAACCATGCTTGTTTCAATGTTGTATTTCTCAATGACTAGGATGGTGCCTATAAAAAATAAATGTTCATTAAGTTCCTCTAGCTAAATTCATCCTTAGCTAAGGATGAATGAATGCATGTATGAATCCATGAAAATCAAGATTGAAGATATTTGCTAAGGTGACCATTTAATTGAGGGTTTCATTATGCAAATCTCAATCTTCATTAATATAAAGGTAGCCAACTCTTTTTTTTTTTTTTTAATGAAATTGCCTTGGAATGATTTGAAAATATTTTGTTGTTCTTCTCTGTGAGAGAGTTTTGGAACTTTATATTGTTAGATACTAGCCACTGGGATCTGAATAGTCTGTAGGATGCTACTGTGGTCTCAAGGTTCTTATGATCTATCAAGATTGTTCTGTATTGCAACACTATTCACAAAAGCTAGGACATAGAAGCAACCTACATGTCCATTGACAGATGAATGCATAAAGAAGTTGTGGTACACAGGCATCGGTCCTCTTGTGGCTAAATTATTCAGCTCATTCTAATAGAAAAGAAAATGAGGCTGCCTCGGGAACACTCCATGTTTCATGTCAAGCAGAATAGACAGCCATGTGTTTTTATGTAAGAGATTGGATCAGAGTGTTTTGTGTTCTTTTGCCTTGGCTGAACAATTGCCAGCTTAGCTATGTTCTCATCTGCTTTTTAAAAGGAGATATTAAAGACAAAGACAGACACTGAAATACCTTACAGTGAGTTTCTGAATTAGCAGTGTAAGGGGAAGAAGCAGGAATTGTATTAGGGTGAATCCATGGGTTTGAGAGCCAGACAGACTTATATTGAAGTTGCTGTTTTGGAGCATACAATGAACTAGCAGGATTATTTAATTCCCCAGGGGTAGATTATCCAGCTGTAAGAGGAGGGATGCTGAGATATAACTCATGAAAATTTCTGTTTAAATAAAATAAGTTTTAAAAATTCAATAATGACAGGAGGGAAGAAAGGAAATTCCCATTTAAGAGCTTTAACTATGTGTTCAGTTTCCTAAATGAAACCTTATACTAGATAATAGACTATATATGTTTTAGACATATGTAGACAAGTATGTTTTACTTGTGTAAATTTTTGCAACAGACCCTAAACCATAGTAAGATTTCTGCAAATGATAGTTCCTTTTTCTGCAGCAAAAATGTCTTAAGTAAAGTATGACATATGAATTACTAACTTAATTATGCATTATTTCTTGATTTCCTCCTCATCTCACTTCCTGGTTAGTTCAGTATATTAAAGACTTGGTCGGTAAACCAACTTTGGTTCAATCTAGGCTCTGGCCTTGGGCACCTTTCCTACTTTACCAACATGATCTATAACACTACCCATGGCAACATTATTTCTTAATAGCCATATGAATTTAGGAAAGTTATTCTTCAGGATGCAAATCTATGAAAACTTTGTGATACTATGCCTTTCACATGCTGAAGACTGGGTTCAAGTTCTCTTTCAATTCTCTTCTCCAACAGGGATGAACTAAAATTTTTACTCTGGATGAGTGGGAAAGGAAAAGTGGTGAGTTCTAATACCCATGAATAAGGCTAATAAAATGGGCACCAACTCATTAAGAGATTGGTGACTGAGTGCAACATTCTGAGGATCCAACAGCTGGAATGAATAGCCTCCTGGGGGTGACTGAACTCCAGGCAGAACCAGAACAGATTCGGGTTGGACAGTTGAGTGGCCCTGTCTCACCCCACCACCACCCCCAGACATTCACCAGGTTCACCATATAGGCATACACTAGTCATTCTACTACCTGTGACACCACATTTTATTTTTTGAACTTATTACTGATTGACCTTGTGGTACTTACCTGACCCAGTGTTTAGCCTTCTGTTATGATTAAATGAGATAATCTATAAAAAGTATTTGTCACTGTGATGGACACTCAACAAATGAAAATATATGGTGTCTGGTTGTTATTAATTGGAATATAGATCCCAAAGCCAAAAGAAGCCTTGTATTTTCTGAAATTGTGTTGCCTTTTTCATGATTTTGTTCATGCCAACATATTGAAATCAAAGAATCTTACCAAAAAAAAAATTATGTCTATATGTTGATATGAATTGGTTATATATCTACCCTTAAATATAGTTGTTTTAAAAGATGAGTGTTAAAAAAAAATAAAAGATGAGTGCTTCAGGGTATACAAATACTAAGAAATAGCGCAATTGAGAGTGAAGTCTTAATTCATCTATACTCATCTGTATCTTTTTGGGGAGCAAACTTTTCAGAAGCTGGGGGCAAGACTATGAGACCCTAAGAATGCCTCATAAGGAGCACAATTTTTTCAGGAGTTGAAGTTAAAAGATGTATTTGAAAAATGAGGCTCTTCTGATAAAACAACAGCCATATTGTCCTACTTAAGTAATTTCTCTTACATTTAAGTGAAGTTTGATTTTTTTGTGTAACACTGGAATGTCTGCAGTGCCATCCAGACATCTAAGTTATCGGTCCTCATATTGGTCCAATAATACAAGATATATAAAATCCGTTTTGATCCCTTGTCTGTGAACTTTTATACTGTTCCAAGACAATAGGAATATTGGGATCATAGCCATAAATGGTTAATCCTTGAGATGAAAGAATATCAGTATGTGTAAAGAGTCTGCGCAGAGACAGAGGTATGATGGCACAGATGTCAGTAAAGAGCAAAAGACTGAAATAAGTTGTGAGCCAATTATAACTTGGAGTTTTACTTGCAGATGATAGTTATTATCAATTCTCTTTCCTCCTGACCATTTTCTTCTTTGTCCTTTTCTCCTTTCTGACAAGACACCTGAAATTATTTGAAAGCATTCCTTAATACATTAAGGAATAGAGCCCAAGTCATCAAGTCAGAAGCAAGTTGCAATGAGTTTAAACTCTAGTTTAAACTCTGCTAATCCAGGTGCAATGAAAGGAATTTCTGGACTGTTCTAACTTCCATAAGTCCATCTATTCTCTCTCTGTCTTAAATTACAGCAAGTTATGCCAAATAGCTATCATGCTTTTGTTGGTGTACAGTAATACACTAGCTGGTTATTGACTGGTGCTCCTATCTGTCCATTCCAAGATCTTCATCTCAAACACATTTGTCACTGTGCACACATTTCACACACATGCACATGCACACACACACACACACACACACACACACACACCTCTTTATTATCTTGATTTCACCACTGTGATTATTCTCATCTTCATTTTCTAAACTTTGACAACAGTCAGTGAGGAAGCTTTGCATATCAATGACACTATCAAAAATTATATGTAACTCACTACATACCAGGGGATGAATTACCTCTGGAACAGTTTCCTTACAAATGTCCTTTCACTGTACAGAGGAAGATGCATATAAAACATGCTATGCTTGAATTAAAACTGAAATGATAACTCATATACATGGAGTATTGCACCTTTTTGGATAATTGTGGTTTGTTGTTTAGTTGGTAAGTTGTGTCTGACTCTTTTGTGACCCCATGCACTGCAGCCCAAAGTTCCTTTGTTCATGGGATTTCCCAGGCAAGAATACTGGAGTGGGTTGCCATTTCCTTCTCCAGGAGATCTTCCCAACACAGGGCTAGAACCCAGCTCTCCTGAATTGCAGGCAGATACTATACCACTGAGCCATCTAGGAAGCCCTGTGATTTGTTGGCATTGATCTGAAACTTTGAAGTTTCCAAATATTAGTAAAGGTGAAAGAAAGTGTGAGAGTGATTGAAGGAAGTGTGGGTGGCGTTTGGATTAATAGCTTTGTGGACTTGGGTCAGTTCTTTAGTTAGCTACAGACCTACTGGGGGCACTGAAGGTGTTGTACAAACAGTGTTATCTATGTAAAAAGAAACAGTAGCATTATTACTTGTGAGGAATGTGAGATAGTGTGTGAAAGAGCCAAACAGACCTCTTGACACACAGTAAGTCTTCCATGAACATTAGCACCTGCCAGCCCCCAGGCTCAGACAAATACCTTCAAACACTCACTTTCAAAGAATTGTCTTTCTCATAGTGACAATGCAAAGTAATCTGATTTATAGTCCCTGGACAGAAAGGCTAATCTTGTTCATTTGTTCATGAAGCTTTGTTTTTTAAACTACACATAATTTAAAAGAGTACAGCTGTAAATAATCTAATCTGAACCATTCGCATTTAAAATATACATGTATATGTACAGTTTGAACCTTTTTTTAAGGTGGGGAGGAAATGGCCCAATAAGCCTAATAAAAATTTCCAAGATAGTTTTACAAATAACTTCTCTAGGATTTGAATAAAAGTAGATTCCAAAATAGCCCCAAAGATACAATTTTGCATGATTACAATTAGTAACTCAACTTTTGTAGACAAATGAGAGACATTGATTTGGTGTTTGTAAACCTTGCTACAAGAAAAATCTTGGAAGATTTACAAACAGTTTCATTTGGAATCAATTTCATAGCATTTCTTTGGGAACTTTAGGGAATTCTTACAAGCTGGTTTCTTTCTTCCTTTTTCTTTTTTTAACCTTGTTTCAATTGAAAGCTTTCACTTTATCAAGAAAGAAATAGTTGACTATTTAAGTGTGTGGAATTATTCTGCAAAAGGGATATAAATGGGGAAAAATTGTAATATTTACCAAATATTTTCTCCCTTCAGTTCGGGCTTCATCCTAGTGGGATGATTGCCCTTGGTAGGCTGTTGACATCATGCTTGACTGTGTGAATTGCTTTGTCATGATATGTGAGTGGATGTTGTCTATCCCTCCCTGAGCAGTTGACAGGGTGTGGTTGCATCTGGCTCACTTTCCCTCCTCTATAAGACTGTTGTTGTGTCCAAGAAAGGGGCTCCTCCTTCTCCCTTGGTCCTGGGATAAATGAGACTGCAAAGCCAGTTGCAGTCAACCCACAGCAGGTAGGCAAAGAGAGTTTTAATCATTAGTGAACAGCCTGATGAGATTTACAAAGGGAGAGACCAGAAAGAATAGGTAATAGGGTATTGCCAGTGAAAGGTTGTTGCTGAACCTGAAAGACACTGGGATTTTTGGCCTCCAGAGGAGGAGAATTCAATCTGGGGCCAGAGACGAGGCTTGATCGCTCAGAGCTTTTGTGTAGTAAAGTTTTATTAAAGTATAAAAGAGATAGAGAAAGCTTCTGATGTAAACATCAGAAGAGGGCAGAAAGAGTGCCCCCCTGCTAGTCTTTAGCTGGATGTTATATAGTTACTAGCAGTCTGTTAATGAAAGAAAGGGTTGTCTAAAAACTCAGAGAATGGCACCAGGCCCTTCACCCACAAGATGTATTTTGGGATAATCTTGGCACCAGGTGAGTCAGCTGGGGCCATAAAATGATTGACTTGAATCTTGTATGAAGGCAGATTACCATACAAATAGTTCCTTTTACTTGGATTAGGAGAACAATATATGAGGATAACATACTGGTTTGCCAAGTCAGTTCTGAGCCTTTAGGTGGAACCGACTTGAAGACAGTCTAGGGTAAATGCATAGCACATTAACATAGCTTAAGACAAACATTTCCATAAGAAAAATGTATTGGTTAGCTCCAAATTTGAGAAAAGTTAAGTTTAGGTGGAACCAGGGGTCATTATGGCAACATAGTATTTTAAGAGAAAGCTCGTTTTTAATTTGTATAGAGAAGGGGAAAAAATACTTCACTAGTTTGTTTCCTCCCCGCTTAAGAGAGAGATAAAAAAATGTTTGACACTTGCAGCCTATTTGCTCCATTTGGAGAACCCTGGCCTTCCTGCCTGTTACCCTCTCACCAGCAGCCCTGGAACCTGCTCCTTGGCTCCTTCCAGTCACTCTTTCTCCACAGAGATATACAATTTTCTGACTTCCATTTCCACAGATTGCTTTTGGTTGTTTGTACTCTTCTGGGCCTGACTTTCTTTGTTCAGTATCATGTTTTTGACACTATCCATGTATCTGTGAGTAGCAGTAGCTAGTTCATTCTTGTTACTGTGTCTTTTTTTTAGAAATTTTAATTTTCTTAAATATTGGAGTTGTGGGACTACTCTGGTGGTCCAGTGGCTAAGACTTCATGCTGTCAGTGCAGAAGGTCTGGGTTTTATCCCTGATCAGAGAACTAGATCCCACAGGCCACAACTAAAGATCCCACATGTGTCAATGATGATGGAAGATCCTGCATGCCACAACTAAGACCCAGTACCAAATAAATTAATGCATATATATATATATATATATATATATATATATATATATATATATTTAAAAATGAATGAAGTTGTGATACATGCACAACATAGATGAACCTTGAAAAGGCTAATATATTTATATAGTTGTTGTTGGTCAATCACTAAGCCATGTCTGACTCTGCAACCCATGGACTGCAGCACATCAGACCTTCCTGTCTTTCTCCTGTCCTTCTCAAGTAAAACACTTTTTACAAACTGGTAGCTTCAGAAGACAGGTCTGAACTTCATTAAACTTGCTGTGTGTTGTACATGACAACCTAATTCAGTTCCCATATTGTTGCTGTTCAGTCACTCAGTTATGTCTGACTCTTTGCGACCCCGTGGACTGCAGCATGCCAGGCTTCCCTGTCCATCACCATCTTCCGGAGCTTGCTCAAACTCAAGTCCATCGAGTCTATAATGCCATCCAACCATCTCATCCTCTATTTTCCCCTTCTCCTCCTTCCCAGCATGAGGATCTTTTCCAATGAGCCAGTTCTTCGCATCAGGTAGCCAAAGTATTGGAGCTTCAGCTTCAGCAACAGTACTTCCAAAAAATATTCAGGGTTGATTTCCTTTAGAATTGACTGATTTGATCTCCTTGCAGTCCAAGGGAATCTCAAGATTCTTCTCTAGCACCACAATTTGAAAACATCAATTCTTTGGCACTTGGCCTTCTTTATGATCCATCTTTCACATCCATATGTGACTACTGGAAAAACCATAGCTTTGTCGATATGGACCTTTGTTGGCAAAGTGATATCTTTGCTTTTTAATACCCTATCTAGGTCTGTCATAGCTTTCCTTCCAAGGAGCAAGTCTTATAATTTCATAGCTGCAGTCATAATCCACAGTTGATTTTGGAGCCCAAGAAAATAAAATCTGTCACTGCTTCCATTTTCCTCATCTATTTGCCATGAAATGATGGGACCAGATGCCATGATCTTAGTGTCTGAATAGTGAGTTTCAAGCCAGCTTTTTCACTCTCCTCTTTCACCCTCACCAAGAGTCTGTTTAGTTCTTCTTCATTTTCTTCCAATAAAGAGGTATCATCTGCATATTTGAGATGATATTTCTCCCAGCAATATGTGTGTGTGTGTTGTTAGAAAGTCTATTAAAACACAGCTATTATAAACATATTTGTACTTATTCTTTGATACAGGTGTATAAGTATATATTTCTCCTGGGTACAATCCTCAACAACTGAAATGCTGAGTTCTATGATATGTGTATGTTTTGATTTAATAAATACTGCCAACAGTTTTCCAAAGTAATTGTGTCAATGTGTTCATCAACCAGTAAAATATGAGGGTCACTCTTGTTTTATATTCTTGACAATACTTTCCTATCTTTCATCATTTTACCATTTGAGTGGTTGTATCATGGTATGTTACTGTAGGTGTTACTAGCCTATCCTGATTATTAATGGAGTTGCTCACATTTTTAATAGGTTTATTGGCTATTTAAGTGTTCTCTTTTGTTATGTGAGTATTCAAATTTCTTGTTCCCATTTTAGTTGGATTTTCCTTAGTATATTTTCTTATTTATCTTTTGTATATACTATGGAGTCAAGGGCTTAGTCAAACATAGGTGGTCCCTAGACTTTCCTCTGCTATGTGCTTTGCCTTGCTTGTCTATTCTCTTGACAGTTTTTTGATTTAAAAAGTTCTTAATTTTAGGTAGTCTTAATTTATCACTACTTTCCTCATGGTTATTGTTTACTGTGTACTTACCCAAAGGTCATGAAAATATTATCATATACTATATTCCAAAACCTTCATTGCTTTGATATTCATATTTATCTATACTTAATCTGGAACTGAATTTGTAAATCGTGTGAGACATGTTTTATTGAGATGGTTACATGATTTTCCTACTTTTAAGACAAAGGAGAGAATTTGATAACTTTCTAATTTAAATCAATCTTAAATTATTGGTATAAAGTTTAGCTATATAAACTTCAGTATGTTTTATTTTAACATGTGTTGTATTAGATTTTTATTCATTATTGGGTACAATTTTCTAATATTTTGTATAGTGAACAAAATTTCATGAGAGAGGTTGTTTTGAAATTTTTTTCTCTTGTTATAACCTTATAAGGTCTTTGTATTAAGATGTTTTTTATCCTACAAAATGAGTTGGAAAGTGTTTTCTTTTTTCTCTCATCGAGAGAAGTGCATTTAAGATTGATGCTACTTCTTCAAATGCCTTGAGAGAAAGACTGACTCTGATGGCTGGAATCACATTTCTGGGCTTTTCATCTGGGATATTGGTCTCTTAAGTTCCAGCTGTCTTGGTGGGTCTATGAGGCTTTCAAACAGATGTGCTTTCTCTTTTATCTAGCATTTATCCTTGTTCTTGGTAGAAGATGGTTGTGCTGCAGCTAATCTATTATAAGAAGCATCAGTATGTTACTTACTTAAAAATTTACATTTCATTAACACACAACCTCTTCAAAAAATTGAAAATGTTTCCCCCAGAGCCCACGCAATAAAAATCCATTTTTTTTCAAGATAGTCCACGTGACCAGAGCTACATTCCCAATTGCATTCTCAACTCTAAGGCACACAATAAGGGTGATAACATAAGAACAGAGGGAGATTGGGCAAAATCAGGTGGAAATTGAATCTCAAAGGAGTTAGAGAGTAATAAAAGAAAAACACTTCTCAGTAAGGTAATGGTGCTGATAGCAGCTTCAGAACATCCTGTGTCCTCTACCGAACCAAAATTAAGAAGCTCCCATAAACTTTGACCAATGCTTTCAATAAGCAAAGAAATAAGTCCCCCAGTTTAGGTTGGTAGTTCAAGGTTGTGTCTACATGGTGCCCTACTAAAATCCCCAAATAATATATCCCCAAATGATATTTCCTTTACCTATTGAGCCAAGGCTTTCTTGGGTTCAAATTCCAGCTCGCTATTTAATATCTGTGCAACTTTTGAAATGCATGCAACTCAGATCATGCCACTCCTTATTTTTGGCATTTTCCACTGATTTTCATCACATTTGGGTTAGAATGCCGACAATTTATCTTGACAGTAACTGTCCTACCTGTACTGGTAAAGCTTTTCCCCTCACCCCAGGATTTTTTCTTCAGTAGTCCTTAATCATTCCCAAGGCCAGCTCCTTTGCTGCCACAGATCATTCTTCCTTCTTGATCTTCACACAGGTCCAGGCATCTTCTCATGACTCAAGTATAAGCTAAACTGGCCGCTTCTCAGAATCTCCTGCCCTGAGCATTCAATAAGAAGTGATGCTTCTCACAGCCTGATTCTAGCACAATACTCCACTGTAATGCTTTGGTAGCATTTACTGCTCTTTGGAATCACTTATTTTTTACTATTTATTTCTTTCCTTTTAGTTCCAGAATGTAAGCTTTATAAAATTGAAACCTTTTCTGTTTCCTTCTCAATTAAATCTCCAAGACTTGGAAAAATGTTTGTTATAGCACCAAAAAGAGGGTTGATGGATGAATGAATGAATGAAGTTTTGTAAAGACTGAGCAAAATTTAGCCTAACTAAATGTCAGGTGGGTTACCCTGGTGGCTCAGAGGTAAAGAATTCACCTGCTAATGCAGAAGATGCAGATTCAATCCCTGGGTGGGGAAGATCCCCTGGAGGAGGAAACAGCGACCTACTCTACTATTCTTGCCTGACAAATCCCATGGACAGAGGAACCTAATGGGCTATAGGGTCACAGTCCATGGGGTCACAAAGAGTCAGACATGACTGAGCTACTAACGTGCACAGGCTTACATTTATAATCATATTATCCATTAACTAACAGTGTTGTGGGTATACATATGTGTGTGTTCAATAATTATATTTCATGCATCTGATATCTCTAAAATGCAGTACAGAATGCTACCTTTTAGAATCTTTACAATAGACAAATAAGAACACAAGACCAGGACTGAAATTTGAATTCTTCTACCTCTTTTATTCTTAGGTTCCTCATATTATGCTTAAACTTCTTCAATCTTGTATGCAAATATAAAGCACAAGATTTCTTTGAAGTTGAAATAAAATGGCCCATCGGAACATTACTCCTGGCATGTAGTAGATACTTGATGAATGATATATTTTCCTTCTTCCTTTCCTTCCTTTAGGAAAAAGTGTTTCAACTGTAAATAGTATCATTGACATTGAACATGTGTATATAATGTGGTAACTAACCTCTGGGACAGATGTTCTGCCTTTAAAAATCTAATGGATATCTAGACACTAAGAGTAGAATGAAAGGTAGAATTGAAAATACCAGCTAACTATTGAGAGAGTCAATTCCTAGGCAGGTTGATAAGAAGTCCGGGGTCCCTGAGGAGGAGAGAGGGGTCTGAAATTCTCAAGGAGGAGGAAAGGACAAATGTCTTTTATTTTTCTCTACATTTTTTAGTCTTAGTCACATAAACTGTTTTTCTTTTTTTTTTTTTTTTCTTTAAGCCCAGAACTGATAATTACACAGCAAACAGCTCAGCTTAAACTCTATCCTAAGGATTGTATAACAACAATGTATCTTGCTTAAGGACAGTTTCTCCTTCCTGAAAACCTTCTGACTAATCCTGTTATTTTAAAATGTATATTATGGGAGTGGGCCTGGTAAGATCTTTCTATTGTTAAATTCTTATTCTGTTACCTTAAAATGTAAGTTGTGGGAGTGGGTCAGGTAAAATTTTTACAGCCTTGAGACTCTTTTGATTTAGTGTAATAACTTTTAAAAAGTATATAACTTCCTTGCTAACACTAGAAAGAAGGCACTCTCCATCCCCCTTCTGATGCCTATGTCAGAAGCTTTCTCTTTTCCTTTTCATACTTTAATAAAACTCTGCTACACAAAAGCTCTTGCATGATCAAGCCTAGTCCCTGGTCCCGAAGCGAAATCTTCTTTGGAGATCACAAATCTGACGGTGTTCACCAAAAGCTATCACTATCTTGTGTTTTATCATAGGGTTCATCCAAGTGTTCATCCAGGTCCTCTGAAAAGCAGATGACAAGACGGAATGAAATACACAAGAAATGAATTAGAGGAAATGCTTGTGAAAGAAAATGGGAGGGACACTGAAAGAACTTTAGAGAGCTGACAAACCATGGTACAAGTCTGATTCTTATTGAAGGACAGAAGGAAGAAGGCAAAGAAGGAAGGAAGGGAGAAGGGAAGAAGGAAGGGAGACAGGTAGAATAGAAGGTAGGAGAGAAAAGTCAAGTAGAAGCAATTTAAACCAATGTATATTTCTAATGACAGGCAAGGCAATCAGAATGCTCTTGAATCAAAGCCACCATCAAAAGAATTCAATGTTTCCTATGAAAGGGAGAATGTGAAGGTCAGTCTTAAGTGCAAATGCAGCACTGGATTTCAAAACACAGAAGCTGATGTTCTGCAATTGGAGACTTGAGAAAAGCACTCTCATATGGCCACACTGAGAAAGAAGCCAGTTATTTATCATGATAAAGAAACTTTGAGATATACAAACTCCTCAGCTCCAGAGCATAATACCTCCTCTAATTGATGATACAGTTTTACTGTTTGTGTGTTTTTCATATTCAGTGTTACCATATATTAGTTTATGGAGTTGTTTTTAAGGTCCCTGAGGTGGAATTAGAAATATAAAGTACTTCAGTCATTAAGTGTGTGTGTGTGTACACACACGTGCACACTCAGTCATGTCTGACTCTTTGTGATCCCATGGATTGTAGCCCCTGAGGCTTCCTCTGTCCATGGTATTTTCAGGCATGAATACTGGAGTGGGTTCTATTGGTCCCATTTTCTTCTCCAGGGAGTCTTCCCGATGCAGGGATCAAATCTGCGTCTCTTGTGTCTCCTGCATTGGCAGATGGGTTTGCTTGTTGTTGTTGTTGTTTTTTAACCAGCTAAGCCACTATGGAAACCCTTTAGTCATTAAGCATGGCAGGATTTAAACAGATGTAGTTCAGTGTTGTGGACAAAAGCAGAGGTTTTTGGAGTTAGAGAGAATGGATCTGAATTTTTGATTTACAATTTAACTAGGTGACCCTGGGAAGGTGATGACCTGCCTGAGTTTCTATTTGTTTAGAAACTAGGCATTACGACACCTATTTCAATAAGTCTTTTTAAGAATTAAATTAGGACTAAATGACAAGAATTAGCATTATTGACAGCGTGTTATGTACCAGACACTCTTCTAAGCACTACACACTTATTAACTTATCAAATCTTCCCACCAAGCATATGAAAAAGGAAGTATTATCATTCTTATTCTTAACAACAATTTGAAGTGGTTTAGCATATTTAACAGGCTTCGTCAATGGCTCAGCAGTACAGAATCTGCCTGCAATGCAGGAGACATGGGTTTGATGCCTGGGTCAGGAAGATCCCTTGGAGTAGGGCATGGCAACCCACACCAGTATTGTTGCCTAGAGAGTCACATGGACAGAGAAAGCTGACAGGTTACAATCTCAAGGAGCTGACATGACTTAGTGACTGAACAACAAGACACGTATTTAACAGGTGAGGAAATTGAGATGTGGAGAGGTCAATCCTAATTCTTGCAAGCGGTTGGCCCAAGCTCTCCCACGCACTGCTCACATGGCCCAGCCTTACAAATAAATACTTGGTTCTGTGAAATACCCTGGTTTCTACATCACTGCATGATCATCACCTGGGTGGGATGAAGGGATTGTGATGGCTAGCTTCAGAGGAGGAGCTAGTTTTAACAGCTCAGTGTATGTTTTCCCCATAATTTGTTTGGAAACTTGATATAGATCAATATATCCTGTATCATGTGTAACTCCGCAAGTCAACTGCTAGGTAACAAGGGTTGCATGTCATTATTAGATGACCATGAGATCATCATTGAAATTATGTCAAAAATACTGACTACAACCTAATCTTGTTAAGATGTTCTTAGGATTAATATTGAATCTAGATATTTTAGACACATCGGTGGTCTACAGTAGTTATTCTATTTGGGCAAAAGAGGCCCCTTGGAAATCCCTCAAAAGCTACCATGTAGAGAATATCCTACTTGGTAATGCATCAGAAACTTCCCTCCTGAACCAGTGGACATCTGGGACCCTAAAATCTAAACTGGATTTTCAGAATCTGACATACTAGAGAAAGAAATAGTACAGTAGGTCTTTAGCTTCCAGCTATAGAATTTGGGGTTGTTTCTTGTGTCTCTTGCCTTTACATCACCTGTAATCTCTCCTAAGGGTGAGAAGGAAGAGATTAAGAGAGTTGACGTGGGCACTGTGAACTTGTCGTGAGATGAAATAGATTGTCATTGACTATAAGTCGTCCCAGGAGAGGGTAATGGGTGTGGGGAGTGGCTGATGAGTGAACATTCCAGTTGCCCATTCCAGCCATGAATTTCTCTGAGATGGATACTCTTAGAAGCACAGTGTGATAACTGATGCTTTTTTTTTTTTTTTTTTTTTGCTGTCCTTTTGCTGCAGTGAACAGTGATGATCACAGAAGAGGCAGAGTCCCCTCTGAGCTCCCTAGTCCCAGGTGGCTTATTTGGAGAGTTATTTGTCTCATGAAGTTCCCTGGAGACCATGAGGCTGTCAGTCTATTAAAGCACAGGAAAGAGAATTAGTAACACCCTCTTATTTCCAGGGTATAATAACCTGCCTGTAAATCCACCCAAGCCCTGCTGTTAATCTTTACTCTATGTGGGAAGCAACTGCTATTATTGGTGCTGCATTGAGAATAGGCCACTTTATTACTTTGGAAGCCATAAAATACCCTTCTAGCCAGAAGTAGCTAATCCTCCAGGACCATTTGGGTGGATGCCCTGTGCTCGGTGCCTGATGTGGAAAGTAGAATGGTACAGTTCTAAATGTTCAGAGCTTAAAATGCACCATCATAGAAGTATGTCTTGGGGGTCTACAGAGGTAAGCTCACGTTATATAAAGAGATCTTTCCCAAATGAAAGCCACAGAGCTGGTATTTTGCAAGACTTTTGTAAAAGCAACAGTAACAAAAATTGTTCCAAAGTCAGTTTACCAACCTACATTGAACAAGCTTAAACCAGTTACTGAAAAATTCTTGAGCCTAGTTGTGACTCTCTAGGAGTTGTATAATAGATAATGTTTCCAAAATGTATTTGATATATATGATCATAAACATCACCTTTTTTTGAGAAGAATACCAAACAACATATCTTAGTGTGTGTGTTATATGGAAAATAGCTTGAGGTATGCTTTTTTGTATTGATATGAATTAGTGATAATTTTCTAACTTTTGTGGTTATTGAATCTTAGAGTGAGCTATGTGCCAATTGCTTTGCTTCTGATTTCATTTTACATCATCTAACTAAGACCTCTCCCGTTTCTGATGCATGGGGAAACAGTTTGCAGTTTGTGGTAAAGCGATGGTTCTGCCCAAAGGCAAAAGCTATTTAATTAGTCAGTAACAACCTGCTGGAGTTAGGCAAATAGCCAACAATTAATCAGCTTGAGTATCATGTGCTTCCCTGTTATTGGGATTTATTTTTCCATATTATCCCAGGCATTTGGAGTCACATGCTCAATCATCTTTCAATAAGTGTCTTTTCTGGATATAAAAGAAAATTTTTTTCAATCATGAGAAAGGAAGAGAAAGGCAGAAAAAGGAAGACAGCCTGACCATCTGGATATGTTGGTCTCTATGATTATTCATAAGACAACTTGAATAAGCAGATGCCATGGAGAGTAATTAAACCTTTCTTCTGTTCTCACTGGAATGCAAAAACAGTGTTTCTTTTGATGACAAAGGATCTGTGTCATATATTCAAGGGTAATCACAAAAAAGATAAGTAATAACTTTGTTAATCATCAGAGAATAGGAACGATTTTGGCGGTGGCACTTTCTCAAGGTGATCGCTTTTCCTTTAGACACAGCGCCAACTCACCTTATGAAGCACTTGTCAGACCTCAGACAGTTCATCCCCTTGCTTGCTTTCAGGCTTTGAGCAATTAGCTGGCAAGTCTTTTTGGTCTAAGGAATTTTATTTTTGTCCCTTTAGATAGTTCTGCCACCTAAGAGGTGAAGTTATACCTGCCCCCAAGGGATGTTCAGTCTGTGCTCTTGAAAGCTTTTTGAACTTGCAGATTCTGTCCTTGCTGGAGACAATGACATTCACTGCCTGAACCAATTATATAGAAAAGTTGATAGCCTCCTTATGCTTTCTACCAAGTCTGTACTTCTTTGTTTCTTTCTCATTTCCCAAGAAAGGCAGATCAGAAGAGAAGGATTTGCTGCCTGGGACACACTGAGGGGTCACCTTTTTAGATACCGGTTCACACAGCTCTCCCATTTGACCCAGGTCCACACTAGCCCCGGCAGGCAGTGTCTCTTCATCTGAATGGCTCTGGGTAGAACGTTGGATGAAAGCAAAAGAGACACAGTAGTGACATGACATGAAAACTATTAAACTAAACTTCTCTCTTAGTTTCTCACAATTTTTATGCTTTATTTTAAAAGTATACTTTGGTCTGTCCTGAAGTTTAGGTAGGATAATTCAACAACTATTTCTTCATTAACTACTAGGTCTTGCAGATACAAAAGTGAGCAAAACAGCACACAACCCCATCCTCAGCTCTATCAAAAGGTACAGTTTGTTGCTTCAGATATAATATTAGCTAATGCTTATTGAGTGTTTTACCATGAATCAGGTACCATTCTGACAGAGCTGAACCTGTTCATAAATCTCACACCAACCTGGTAATTTCCATTGTTATCCCTATTTTATAGATCAGAAAAAAAAAAAGGAAATGTAGAGATAACTTGCCCATGATAATACAACTAGTAAGTAGGGGAACCTGTATTTAAACCCAAAACAATTGACTCCAAAGTCTCTAACTCTTTGCAACCCTTTGGACTGTAGACTGTAGCCCTCCAGGACCCTCTGTCCATGGGATTCTCCAGGCAAGAATACTGGTGTAGGTTTTCATTTCCTCCTCCAGGGGATCTTATCAACTCAGGGATCAAACCCACTTTTGATCCCTGCATTGCAGGGGGTTTCTTTATGCACTGAGACACTTGGGAAGACTCCAGAGCCTAGTAATAAATTAATATGCTTGTTCTTTGTGCTAACTGAACACACAATCCAAATTGTTCTGGAGATGGAGACCTATAGATATACTTGATATTCCTACACTATAGCTTTATTTCCTGAATATGCTGTCCTTTATGTCTGTTGTTTTTCTTTGAAATTATCTTGAAATAACTGGATCACAGAGATAAGGTGCTGTTCCTAATACATTATATTAATGGTACATACCATAAATATCACTTTTAAGTGATATTGTAAAACTTGATTATCTGACCAAGAGATAGTATTTACCATGTTCTCTATAAAAGACAACTTTCCTGTCAATCTTTTCATGTTATACTCTGAAAGTGCAGCTCACACTCAATGGGGATGGGAAAGAAGTTGCTAAATCATATTTTTTGGAGACGGTAGTAGTTACAAAAATTATTTGGAATTCTTTTATATGTGAAATGTGTATTTTATACCCCCATTTATTTATTTAATTCAATCATTTATTTGTATCAATATCAATTCAATATTTATTTAATATTGGGGCTATAATCCAATATTATATTATGGTTTTAGCTTTGGCCACTTGGAATTTTCCTTTGTTTTAAATCACTTATTAACTTTCTGACATTACAAGATGCTCCACTGTATATTCCTGCCCTTCCTCAAACCCAGATAACCTTGACTTCTTATATTAGAAAATGGTATTAGAAATCAAGATCTACCCATAGGATATGCCTATTGTTATCTGGATGTCATTGTTTCTAGACTCTCTCAATGGACATAGCTAGGCAATATATGTGTGTTTACCTGCAGACATCTATAATTATGTCCATATCTATTATTCTGTACCTATAATATGTATGAGTTCATACTGATATCATTGAGCCTTATCTTGTTCCTATTAGTTCCTAGCCATTTTCCTTGGCATATCTATAAGTTCTACCTCCAGCAATGAGAAACACAGCTCCCACTATCCACCAGTCATTATTTATTTGTTCAGTCCCAATATATTTGCAAAGCATTTTCAGAGTTGTTAACTCATACTCCCATGAGATGCAACTTTATCAACCAGAGTATAGTTATCTATATTCACACTGATCATTGTCTCTTTATTCTTACAATTTCTAGTCAAATCACTGTTGTCAGAAGTTACTCAGGTCAGAAACTTTCTATCACCACCTTGACTGAGGTTATGTTATAAATTTTTTGGCATAATTCACATTCCAACCTGGATGATTCACTACTTCTCTTTATTATTTTGTTTTAATTTGCATATATTAATGTTCCTTCTATGTGCTATAAAGTTCTATGGATTTTGACACACAGACTTTTTCTTTTATCACTTTAAAAATCCTTTTAACTTCCCTGGTTGAATATTCTCTCCTTCAAACCCATTACAATGATTGGCCTTTCTACCTCTAGGATTTTTTTTTTTTCTTCCCCAGAATGACATATGAACTAAATGATACAATATACATCCTTTTTGGTCTGGTTTCTTTCATTCACCCATGTTTTTGTGTAAATTAATAGCTTGTTTCTTTAAATTGCTAAATAGTAATCACTCCATTTAATCACTGATTCATTGTATGGATGGAGCACAGACTTTTTGCCTTTTGACAGATAGCCAGTTACTTCTAGTTTTTGATGATGAAGCTACTATAACTACTTGTATGTGTGTTTTCAAATCAGTGCAGTAAATATCAATAGCTAGGAGTGGGATTGCTGAATTGTATGGTAAGTTTCACTACAAGGAATAACTCACAGTTCTCTCCAAATGCACTCAACTGTCACATTCCTTGGCCCCCATGAGCACGTTGTTTTTTCTGCCTATGATACTTTTATTTGTACACTTCTTTCTTGCTAAAACAACTCCTCCAGTACCTTCTCTTGCAAAATATTTTCTGTATCTCTTTGGACCAAGCCAGAGACTGTTAAATATACTGTGTATATATTCTGTATCTCATCCATCAACACCATAGTAATTTTTTATATTCTTGTCTTCCTCTCTTACAAGTCCATGAACACTTTCAGTGAAAGTACCATATCTTTCATTTCTATGACCTTGGTTTCTAGTAGTAGCTCCAGTACATTGCAGGAGACAATTGAGTAGTCAATTGTGTTTCTTGAAGCTTTAATTCTACCTTCCCTTTTAACTTCCCCTGGATCACCTGTGCTTGTTACAGGTATAATATGTTTAATATTTATGTTAGTTATGTTTTGCTCATAATTTAGCCTATAGTTGGTGTTATTCTGACTTATTTTTATTCAATGTTTTATATAAATTTCTAGATACATTCCACCCTTTTAAATAAAGAGACATAATCTTTGCTGTTTGTGTTTTCAGGTGCCCAAAGTTATGTTTATAACACTGAATTTTTTCCTTTCCTAAAAAGTATAGGAAACAGGTATTTCTCAAGGTTTCTGATAGAGAAAGTTCTGGAGGGTGGTCTGACATCATCAAAATGTAGTGTTAGTAATTGGCTTTATTGAATAAACATGTATATATAGAGAGTGAGTTTGAGAGAGAGACAGAGAAAAAGGGGAGAATTAGAGGTTAGAAAGAGTAGGGAAGACTGCAAAACTGTTCAGAGGTGAGTAGCACCCTTGACTCTTTGAAGAGAGCCTATATGTCCTCTTAACATTATTGGCAGTTATAGGAGGGCACCAAAGGGGAAGTTAGGCCCTTGGTCAAATTATAAAGACAGAAATGAACAAAATTTGATGCAATAATATCATGTTCCTTGCTTCCTAGGTGAATTAAGAAATTATTTAAAAACTCTTGGATAATCTTTGTGCTCAAATTCTGTTTATCTATAAGTCTGTATTCTCAAAGAAGCCAAGCCTTTCTTTTACATTATTTATACACACAAATTACTTCTCCTGAGATTGGGAGAAAATGATATTACTGACGGCTGACATCTGGTTGTGATCAGACCTGGTTGAAGTTGGTGCTGAAAGTGATGACCTCAGCCCCTCCCAGCCCAGCCACTCTTGTCATGAAAACAGGGAAGCTGGAGGAATGACTAAGGGAAAAGACAGAAAAATGCCCGAATGTCTTGCTTTCAAGAAGTCACCATCCCAGCACCATATCAACTGACTCCCAGACTCGCATGTGCAAACATATGGAGTAAACTTAAGTCTCTGGGTAAAAGAGAACATACATTACTTTATAATCAATGCCAAAAGCTTCTCTCTTAATGTAATCTTAGGAAAATTAGCCAAGTGAGGAAAATGCCAAAAGATGATCTTCTGGTGGGTGGGTGAAGCCTGTGGTCAGAGGAGCAGCAGAGGAAATGTCCAGTGGTTTATGACTGTGAAGGTCTAGATACACACTTACTTTGTTCACATGCTGGTTACACTGAGTTACCAAACCTCTCCTGCCTTAGTTGCATCATTTGTAACTTGGTGAAGACAGAAACTATATACCTCCTAGAGCTACCATGAAGCGTTATTCAGTTTTCCATTGACAACATTGGATCAGTCTGACACATCTCAGGTTTTCAGGATTAGTTGTTGCCATTTCTTTTCCAACCTGTTTTTATGAGAATGACTCAGAAAAGCCTGTTCCCCAAGTGAGACTAAGAGGAAGTCCCTACTAGTCTCTGCTGATTGCACCTTCAGGTCTTTGTTCCAGAAAGGCGTTATAAAGAGGGAAGTGCCTTCTATCAACACAGATCCAAAAAAAAAGGGATATGTATTGAGTCCTATCTGCAGAATTCAATGCAAGGACATATTTTTTTTTTTTTTTTTAATACATAGAAAAGAATTGCGGCTTTCTAAAACTTCACAGAAAGAAGTTGTTACAAGTCTGTAATCCTTGCAGTTTGGTCGTATTTATTGTTTTCACTTTCGGTTTCTCTATTGTGAGGCTTTCAACCAAATAGCTTGTGCCCTTATCTTTAAGGTCAGCACAAAAACTTGCAAGACTGAGCTACTCTGCTGCTGAGGAATTGTGGAAATAGAAATTTGGGGAGAGAGAAGATGGTGGCAGTTCCTGAAAGGAGAAGGAATTAGTTTGAGAACCTGCATCCCCTTTCTGGGAAGATGAGGGATAGTTGATGGTTTTGACTTAAAACGTCTTGTTCTTTGTTTTTAGGTGAGGGTAAGAAACATGGAAGGAACGTTATGACCAACCTAGACAGCATATTAAAAAGCAGAGACATTACTTTGCCAACAAAGGTCCGTCTGGTCAAAGCTATGGTTTTTCCAGTGGTCATGTATGGTTGTGAGAGTTGGACTGTGAAGAAAGCTGAGCGCTGAAAAATTTATGCTTTTGAACTGTGGTGTTGGAGAAGACTCTTGAGAATCCCTTGGACTGCAAGGAGATCCAACCAGTCCATCCTAAAGGAGATCAGCCCTGGGTGTTCATTGGAAGGACTGATGCTGAAGCTGAAACTCCAATGCTTTGGCCACGTCATGTGAAGAGTTGACTCATTGGAAAAGACCCTGATGCTGGGAGGGATTGGGGGCTGGAGGAGAAGGGGACGACAGAGGATGAGATGGCTGGATGGCATCACCGACTCGATGGACATGGGTTTGAGTAAACTTCGGGAGTTGATGATGGACAGGGAGGCCTGGCATGCTACTATTCATGGGGTCGCAAACAGTCGGACACGACTAAGCGACGAAACTAACTAACTAACTAAATAAGAAACATAAATTGTAAGAAGCCAGTTACCTTAGAGGTATTGGCATAAACATGGTATTGGCATTCAGCGGTGAAGAATCTGCCTGCAATGCAGGAGGCTCAGGAGACGCAGGTTTGATCCTGGGTCAGGAAGATCTCCTGGAAAAGGGCATGGCAAGCCACTTCAGCATTCTTGCTAGGAAAGTCCCATGGACAGAGGAGCCTGGTAGGTTATGGTCCATGGGGTTGCAGAGTCAGATACAACTTAAGCAACTGAGCACATTGGCATAAACAAAACCAGCTAGTTATTCTCCCATCTACCCAATTCTTTCTTTCTCTTCTGCTATGAAAGGAATAAGTGAAAATCCCCAGACAGCCTATCAAAGATGAATAAGCAGAGATTCAAGGGTTACTATATTTTGATGCAAACTGTACTCTGTGTTGATAAAATGGGCTGATCTGCATTGTACTGAATCCAATCTCCCTAATCAATTATTGATGGCCAGTAGGGAGTGATAAATGGCCTGCCAGCAAGAAAATCACACTGCTTAAGTGCAGCATGGAAACAAATGATGGGATTTTCAATATACACAATGAGACCTTTCTGCTGATACTCAATATCGTTGAATTTCATTCTAAGGCTACAGGAGCTTTCAATTTAGAATTTAGATGTGTTCACAAAGCTAAAACATTAAAAGTTGACAAACTAAATGGAAAATTACTCCAAATAGTACCCTTTTACAATTTCAAAACAGAGATTAATATAGAGCAATCTAAAGCATATCCAGAACAAGAATAATGTGGAGAGAGAGTGTGTACAATTCTGTTCTGGTAATCCCTTGCTGTGACATCTTGGGCTGTTTAATTTCTATGTGCCTCAATTGATTCATATATAACACAGAATATAACTTAGTAAAGAACAATAAAGAGCTCTGCACAAATCTTACACAAAAAGGAACTAACCAGATATTAGCTCCATTCTATTGTCATTGATGGGGCTTCCCCTGTTGTCAATGGAGCAAAGATTCCCTGGGCATAAGAGTTATGTCACATTAATAAAGCAATAAGTAAGGAAATGTATATTAAAAAAAAAAAATTCTAAGTCCTTACCTATACATGTTCTGTGCTTAGTTGCTCAGGCATGTCTGACTCTTTGCAACGCCATGGACTGTAGCCCACCAGGCTTCTCTGTCCATGGGGATTCTCCAGGCAAGAATACTGGAGTGGGTTGCCATGCCCCCCACCCCCCCCTCCAGGACTGAAGCAGAATTTCTAGGGAGAGGAATTAGCATCTTGTATTAAAGGTAATTCTGATCCTCAACCAAATTTGGAGAAACACTGATTTACATCAACCTCACCTCCTTGATCCAGGCTCCTTTTCTGCTGAAACAATTTTACTTTAGGATATGGAGTGGGAACATGTTGGTGTCTCTTTCAGATTTTCTTTTGTATTCTTGTTCTAACTAGGTAACTGATCCCTTCTCCAGTTGGATAATAGATACTGCAGGTTTGTTTGCAGGGTTCAGCCAGCACCAGCTTCCTAGCCTCTACCCAGAGGTCAGATGAGGGACTTGCAGGAAGAATGGAGATTTGAGGTTTAAGGTCTTGAAGAAATATAGGAGACTCTAACATATTCTCTAACCCAACTTTGTGGTAACAAATTCACTTAAATTCTCATGCTTCTTTTCAAAGGCCTACAGTTAAGATGAATATTAAAAAAAAAAAAAAAAAAAAAAAAAAAAAACACATCAATTCATAAGGGAATGATTCTCATACTGTATAGGAATTTAGATGAAATATCAAGTGATCTCAAAGATTCTTTCTACTGATTCTAAATGGTGCTGAATGCTCAAGAATGGCTTTAGGTTACATCAGTAACATGTTAAAATGGATTCACTTCAAAGGAAAGGGAATACATTAAGTCAGGCTGTTGTTGTTCAATAGCTGTGTTGTGTCCAGCTCTTTGCAACCTCGTGGTCTGCAGCATGCCAAGCACCTCTGTATTCCACTATCTCCTAGAGTTTTCTCAAATTCTTGTCCATTGAGTTGGTGATGCTATCCAACTAACCATCTTTTCGTCTTGCCATTTTCTCCTTCAGAGCTTCTTTCCAACCCAAAGCTTGAACACAAAATTCTCCCGTGTCTCCTGTTTTACAGGAGATTCTTTACTGGATTCTTTACAGCTGAGCCATCAGAGAAGCCCCCATTAAGTCAGGGTTAGTCACTAGTTCATTTTAAATGAGATTAGCAGATTTTACCATTAGCAGGGATCAAATAGAGATAGATTGAGTATACTATGGAGGCCAACTTTGCAGGTTTGGATACTTCTCTGCTCCTGTTGGGGAAGGAAATCCAGAAACCACACTGGGAAGATTAGAAAAATTAAAGAAAATTTCACAAGTTGAAATTTTCAGAAGAGACCTTTAATCCAATTGACATATCTCAATGTGGAAAAGTATCACTAGATTTTAGCAGTTATATGGAGTGAGGATGATTAGATAATAAATGCATGACAAATTCTACAACAGAAATATTCAGAGATTAATTTACACAAGTAATGACAATTACAAAAAGGATAATTGTCACATAAAATCACTGAGGCATGGGGCATGGTGGTAAAAGGGAGTGATCAATTTACAATGAGGGAGACATCAGATTTTTGGATCTTACTAGCTAGTTTCTATAGAAATTAGCTGGAAAATTCTTAGTGCACTCAAAATATCTATATTTTATATTTAAAATGTAGCATGGTGCTCATTTTTCTTTTAAAGCATTATGTGCTTAGTCACTCAGTCGTGTCCAACTCTTTGCAAACTCATGGACTGTAGCTGGCCAGGCTTCTCTGTCCATGGGGATTCTCGGGGCAAGAATACTGGAGTGGGTTTCCATGCCCTTCTCCAGGGGATCTTCCCAACGCAGGGACTAAACCCATGTCTCCCACATTGCAGGTGGATTCTTTACTGTCTGAGCCACCACAGAAGCCCTTTTAAGCACCAGGGTGCTCTTTTCACATTTTTTGTTCAATTTGCTGTTCCTTCCCTAAGGAGCAGCTTGAGCTCCTGACACGTGCTCATCTCTTGTTCATTTGGGATGTCTTGAGGGAATCTGACTGTGAGGGTTTGCTTTGGCTGTTCATTGCGATGCATTCCCACCTGTTAGTGTCCTAAAAGTGAAGATAGTTTCACAAGCCGTGGACAGTAGCATGGTTGTTCATTCTGTGGCCAAGTGAGGACAACAGTCGGAGTGAAAGTAACACGTCAAAATATCACAAACTTGTCTTATGCAATCATGTCATTTCAAGCTCTTAAGTGTAAGAAAAGAGGAATCAGTTCAACTTTTTAACTTTTCCTCCAAGGCCAGGATCCCCCAGCTCATGGATCTCCAGGATCAAGTACTTCCCATGATTAATAACCTGTTCCTTGTAATGGAACATCTTGATACTGTCCCCAGGGACTCTAATACCTGTAGCCTTAGTTTCACTGTCTACAGTCAGCTTTTAAATCTTTAATTTGGGAGAACAAGATGGCAGAGGAGTAGGTAGATGTGGCGTACATCTCTGTTCACAGATACATCAGGAATACACCTTCAGACACAGAAGTGTATGCAGAACTCCAGCTGAGAGCAGACAGGACTACCTGATCAGTGGAAAAGAATACACCACACAACACTCGGTAGCACCAAGGAACTAGCGGGGAAACAGGAGTGTTAGTAGGACTAGACCTGCCCTCAGTGGGTGGGGGAACTGAAGCAGGGGTCCAATCCCAACATCAGGGCAACTGTCTGAGTCAGAGGACAGACATTTAAGGTTGAGAGTGAAACAGCTGATCTGTGGAAGCTTAAATGGAATGAAAATCAGACAGTCCTTCTCACAGCCATACATGCTCTGGACAGGGATGCAGGTCCCCTGGAGGTGCAGCAGTTGGGAGCTGGAGTTTAGGGATTGTGGAGCAATCCCAGGGTGAGGGATGTGGTTGACTGTGGAGAAATGGATCTAGGGGATGTGAGGGAGGAGACTGTGCTGGGAAATGCCTGTGGAGGAAAGCCAGGCAGCCATGGAAGCAAGGAGATACTGCTGAGTCATATATAAGGGGTGGGGCCACCACCATAGCCTCTCTCTCCCCACAGGCCAGCATCAGCAGCTGAACAATAGAGGCTGGCCCATCAAATGCCTGACTCACTGAACCATGAGTAGGACCCCACCCAGGGCGTGTCTGTGCCTGACATGCCAAACAACAGAGAAGGATCCCAGGCAAGGGAGCCCTCTGAGGGCCTGAATGGGCGGAGCTACAGGGAAAGGCTGGCCAAAGAGGCCTTCTGTTTGCCGGCTCTAAGAGGCTCGAAAAAAGACTCTGACAGGGCAGTCACTCTCGGGGTGGATGCAGTCCAAGTCCCTGCACACACTGTGCCACCAGGGTCCCCACAAGCCAAGCAGCTGCACCACCTTCATGCTCAAGTCTCACAGGGGTAGAGCTGCCACAGGCAAAAAAAAAAAAAAAAAAAAAAAAAAAATCTTGCATCTATGAGCGCAGGGTTGCCTCAGTTGTGTCCAACTCTTTGTGGCCTGTAGACTGTGTCCTGCCAGACTTCTCTATCGGGGGTCCTCCAGGCAAGGATACCGGAGCATATTGGCCAACGCTGGTTGCCATACCCTTCTAGAGCACTTTATTTCCTGCTGCCCTAGCCGCCAACCCCCCTGAGTACCTGGTGCTGCCAGAACCCCTGCGACCCAAGCAGCTGCACCACCTCCACTCCTGGCCCTCACAGGGGCAAACCCAAGTCCTCCAGAGCAGCCTCAGGAGCAACCCCAGTGGATGACCCACATGCAGAGGTGGAAATAAAACCACAGTTGAAACCCAGGAGCAGTGTGGCTGAGGAAGAAGACCCAAAACCCTCCCACCAGCTGTGCAAACTGCAGATTAAATCCACACGATCAACTAGGCAGACTCTGTGTCTATGGAATATATGAAAGGCCACTGAGAGCTCCCACAAAAGAAAACGCACTAGCTCTGATAGCTGTGGACATTGCAGACAAGAACACAGGGGAGTAGGACCAGATTAGAACCTGAGCTGCCCCCACAGCAGGTCCAGAGACCAGCACAGTGTTGGAGGGCCTCCCAGGGAGTAAGGTGGGCTGTGACTCCCAGGGAAAGGACTCTGACGGCAGTGACTCAAGAAGCATTTATCATTCTTTTGTTTTGACTTATTCTATAGATTCTTTTGGATTTTTTTCTCCCCGCTGCTGTTGTAGTTTTTGATTTTATGGCACTATGAAATCTAATTAAGCTTTTGAGCATTTTTTTTTCCTCAGTCACATTTTTTATTGTTTATATAAATCTCTGCCTCTATGTTGGGCTTTTGCAGTTCTGTGGAGTTTTCCTTTTTTTTTTTTTTTTTTTTCCTCTCTTTTTTTACTTTTAATTTTTAAACTTCTTATTATTTTTTCTGCATTTATTCCCTTGTTTGCTTTTCAGACTGTTCTTTTCCCCTTGCAGTTAATCTTCAATGTATATAAATCTTCTTCATCTACCTCTATTTAACTTTGTATATCTATTCTTTCTTTTCTTTCTAGCCTTTCCTTTAAACATATTTGTTAGTTTCCTCTTCATTGTATTATTCCCCACTTGGCACCTTGCTTTAGTTTTGTTTCCCAGTTTATGCTTTAGCTAGTTTTGTTCTTAACTAGAAAATATAATTTTTGATTTCCTTTGTTCACCAGGACAATCTACTGTACTTTATTTTAGTTGGACTGCTTTGACTTTGCTTCTGGGTATATATGTATATGTGTATATTCCATTATTTTAATTATTATTTGCCTGATTTTGTAACTGCCATTTGTCTGAGGTTCATCTTTAGTTTCTCATTTTTGGATATTTGTTTTAATCTCACTTAATGCCATAACAAACCACCTGTGGAATCTTCATTCCTGACCAGAGATCAAGCCCTGAGCCTTTGGAGTGGGAGCACTGACTCCAAGACCCTAGACTACCAGAGAACTAACCCTAGGGAGGATCAAAGAGTGAGAAACCACTTGAACACAAGACCCGGCATCACCCAACCACCAGTAGCACCCTGTGCAGGATATCTTATCCAAACAACAAACAAAACAAAAATACAAACCCAATCATCAATAGACAGGATTTACCACCTCACTCAGCCTTGCCCATCAGAGGAAAAACAAACAAACAAACAAAACCCAGCAAAAATTTCACCCTATATGAAGCTTACAAACCACTGGACCAACTTTAGGAGGGCAGAAACCAAACGGAAGAACGAATTCAAACTTGAAGCCTGAGAAAAGGAGACCACAAACACAATAAGCTAAAAATATTTATATAATGAAAAGGCAGAGAAACACTACAGAAATGAAGGAACAAATTAGCGACACAGAAGTCCAAATAAAAGAAGAGGAAATAGGCAAACTACCTGAAAAAGAATTCAGAATAATGAGAGTAAAGATGATCAAACACCGTGAAAACAGCATGGAGGAAATGCAAGAATCAATTAAAAAGACATATAAGAATTAAATAAAAAACATACAGAGACAAACAACACAATTATTACAATTAAAAATTCTCTGGAAGGAATCAGTAGCAGGATATCTGAAGCAGAAGAACGAATCAGTGAGCTGGAAGATAAAGTGGTGGAAATGACTTCTGAATAGCAGAACAAAGTAAAAGGAATGAAAAGAACTGAGGATAGTCTCAGAGACTGCTGGGACAATATTAAACACACTGACATTTGAATTATAGTGGTCCCAGAAGAAGAAGAGAAAAAGAAAGCACATGAGAAAACATTTGAAGAGATTACAATTGAAAATATCCCAAACATGGAAAAAGAAATAGGCAATCAAGTCCAAGAGAAATAAAGAGTCTCATACAGGATAAACCCAAGGAGAAACATGCCAAGACACATATTAATCAAACTAACAAAACTCAGCAAAAATCTCACCCTGTATGAAGCTAAACACAAATAAAGAATATTAAAAGCAGCAAGGGAAAAGCAACAAGTAACAAACAAGGGAAACCACATACACTTAACAGCTGATCTTTCAGCAGAAACTCTGCAGGCCAGAAGGGAATGGCAGGATATATTTAAAGTACCAAAGGGGAAACATCTACAACTAGGAATACTGTACCTGGCAAGGATCTCATTCAAAATTAATGGAGAAATCAAAAAAGATTTTCAGACAAGTCAAAGTTAAGAGAATTCATTATCACCAAACAAGTTTTACAACAAATGTTAAAGGGGCTTATATGGTCAAGAAATATAAGAGAAGGGAAAAGCTCTACAAAATCAACCCCAAACAATTAAGAAAATGGCAATAGGAACATATATATCAATAATTACTTTAAATGTATGGATTAAATGCTCCAACCAAAAGACACAGACTGGCTGAATGGATATAAAAACAAGAGTCATATATATGCTGCCTACAAGAAACCCACTTCAGACCTAAAGACATACAGACTGAAAGTGAGAGGATGAAAAAACATATTCCTTGAAAATGGAAAGTAAATAAAAGCTGGAGTAGCAATCCTCATATCAGACAAAATAGACCTATAATAAAAAAGATTACAAGAGATAAAGAGGGACTCTGCATAATGATCAAGGGATCAATCCAAGAGGAAGACACAACGATTGTAAATATCTATGCACCCAACATAGGCACTACATAAGACAAACACTAGCAGACATAAAAGGAGAAACTGACAGTAACACAATAATAGTAGGAGACTTTAATGCCACATTCACACCAATGGACAGATCATCAAAACAGAAAATTAATAAGGAAACACAAGTCTTAAATGATACATTAGATGAGATGGATCTCATTGATATCTTCAGCACATTCCATCCATATACAGAAGAATACACCTTCTTCTCAAGTGTACAAGGAATATTCTCCTGGATAGACCACATCTTGGGTCACAAATCAATCCTCGATTAATTCAAGAAAGTTGAAATCATATCAAGCATCTTCTCTGACCACAACGTTATGAGACTAGACAACAATTACAAGCAAAAAACTGTAAGAAACAGAAACACATAGAGATTAAAAAATACATCTCTAAATAAACAACAGGTTGCTGAAAAAATTAAAAGGTAAATCAAAAATTTTCTAGAAAAAAATGACATGAAAACATGACAACTCAAAACCTGTGGGGTACATTAAAAGCAGTTCTACAAGGGAAGTTTATAGCAATACAATCCTACCTCAAGAATCAAGAAAAATATCAAGTAGACAACCTAACTTTACACTGAAAAAAAACTGAAAAAAGAAAAACAAACAAACAAAATAAAATTAGTAGAAGGAAAAAAAAAAAATAATAAAGATTCCAGCAGAAATAACTGAAAAAGAAATGAAAGAAACAATAGTAAAGATTAATAAAACTAAAAGCTGGTTTTTTGAGAAGATAAACAAAACTGAAACACAAATGGCCAGAATGATCAAGAAAAAAGAGAAAAGAATTAAGAAAATTAGAAATTAAAAAGGAGAGGATACAACAGACAATACAGAAATACAAAGGAGTATAAGATGCTATTATGAACAACTACATGGCAATAAAATGGATAACCTGGAAGAAATGACAGATTCTTAGAAAAGTTCAATCTTCCAAGACTGAATCAAAAAGAAATAGAAATTATGAACAACCTGATTACAAGCACTGGAATTGAAACTGTGGTCAAAAATCTCCCCAAAAACAAAAGCCCAGGATCAGATGGCTGCACAGGAGAATTCTATCAAATATTTAGAGAAGACCTAATGCCCATCCTTCTAAAACTTTTTCAAAAAACTGCAGGGGAAGGAACCCTTCCAAACTCATTATATAAGGCCACCATCACCCTGATTCCAAAATGAGACAAGAAAAACACCAAAAATAAAACTACAGGCCATTTATCACTGATGAACATAGAGGCAAAAATCCTCAAGAAAATTTTAGCAAACAGAACTCAGCAATATATCAAAAAGCTCATACACCATGATCAAGTTGGGTTTGTTCCAGGGATGCAAGGATTCTTCAATATATGCAAATCAATCAATGTGGTACACCATATTAACAGATTGAAAGATAAAAGCCATATGATTATCTCAACAGAGGCAGAAATGTCTTTGACAAAATACAGCACCCATTTATAATTAAAACTCTACAAAAAGTGGGGATAGAAGTCACCTACCTCAACATAGTAAAGGCCATATATGATAAGCCTAGAGTAAACATTATTCTCAATGGTGAAAAACTGAAAGCATTTGGCTAATATCAGGAATAAGGCAAGGGTGCCCACCTTCCCCACTATTATTCAACATAATTCTGGAAGTCCTAGCTACAGCAATCAGAGAGGAAAAAATAAGTAAATAAAAGGAATCAGATCAGAAAAAAAGTAAAGCTCTCACTGTTTGCAGATGATATGATACTGTACATAGAGAACCCTAAAGATACTATCAGAAAATTGCTACAGCTAATCAATGAATTTAGGAAAGTTGCAGGATACAAAAGTTGCAGTGAATTTAGGAAAATTGCAGCAATCACTTGCATTTCTATATACTAACAATGAAAAATCAGAAACAGAAATTAAGGAATCATTCCCACTCACCATTGCAACAAAAAGAATTAAATACCTAGGAATACTTACCTAAGGAGACAAAAGAACTGTACACAGAAAATTATGCCACTGATGAAAGAAATCAAAGACTACATAAAGAGATGAAGAGATATTCCATGTTCCTGACTATGAAAAATCAATATTGTGAAAATGACTATATTACCAATCACAATCTACAGATTCAGTGCAATCCCTATCAAATACCAATGACATTTTTTCACAGAATTAGAACAAAAAAATTCACAATTCGTATGGAAACACAAAAGACCCTGAATAGCCAAAGCTCTCTTGAGAACGAATGCAGCTGGAGGAATCCACCTTCCTGACTCCAGATTATACTACAAAGCTAAGGTCATCAAGAAAGTATGGTGCTGGCACAAAAACAGAAACATAGAGCAATGGAATAAGATCGAAAGCCCAGAAGTAAAACTATGCACCTATGGGTACCCAATATTTGGCAAAGGAGGCAAGAACACACAACAGGGCAAAGACAGCCTCTGCAATAAATGGTGCTGAGAAAACTGGACAGCTACCTGCAAAAGAAAGAAATTAGAACATCTCCTAACACCGTACACACAAATAAAATTAAAATGGATTAAAGATCTAAATCTAAGACAAGAAACTATAAATTTCTTAGAGGAAAACATAGGCAGAACGCACGATGACACAAATCAAAGCAAGATCCTCTATTACCCACCTTCAAGAGTACTGGAAATAAAAACAAAAGTAAACAAGTGCGACCTGATTAATCTTAAAAGCTTTTGCACAGCAAAGGAAAGTATCAGCTAGGTGAAAAGACAACCCTCAGAATGGGAGAAAATAATAGCCAACGAAACAACTGACAAAGGATTCATTTCCAAAATGTACATGCAGCTCATACAACTCAATAGCGGGAAAACAAACAACCCAATCAAAAAGTAGGAAAAAGACCTAAACAGACATTTCTCCAAAGAAGACATACAGATGTCTAACAAACACATGAAAAGATGCTCAACATCACTCAAGATCAGAAAAATGCAAATTAAAACCACAATGAGGTACAATCTCATGCTGGTCAGAATGGCTGCTATCAAAAAGTCTACAAACAATATATGCTGGAGAGGGTGTGGAGAAAAGGGAACTCTCTTACACTGTTAGTGGGAATGCAGACTAGTACAGTCACTATGGAGAACAGCGTGGAGATTCCTTAAAAAACTGGAATTAGAACTGCCATACTACCCAGCAATATCACTCCTGGGCCTACACACCAAGGAAACCAGATCTGAAAGAGACACTTGCACCCCACTGTTCATCGCAGCACTATTGACAATAGCTAAGACATGGAAGCAGCCTAGATGTCCATTGGCAGATGAATGGATAAGAAAGCT
Organism: Dama dama; assembly: GCF_033118175.1. Lineage (NCBI taxonomy): Eukaryota > Metazoa > Chordata > Mammalia > Artiodactyla > Cervidae > Dama > Dama dama. Next base: position 69,345,487 of record NC_083713.1, on the reverse strand, counting down.
GCGGTACATACACACAATGGAATATTAAAAAGTGTTAAAATAATTATTAATCAGCTATTAAAAAGAATACATTTGAATCAGTTCTAATGAGGTGGATGAAACCAGAGTCTTTTATACAGAGTGAAGTAAGTCAGAAAGAAAAACACCAATATAGTACATTAATTCATATATATGGAATTTAGAAAGATGGTAATGATGATATTTTATGCGAGAGAGCAAAAGAGATACAGATGTAAGGAACAGATTTTTGGACCCTGTGGGAGAAGGCAAGGGTGGGATGATTTGAGAGAACATCATTGAAACATGTGTATTACCATATGTGAAATAGATCACCAGTCCAGGTTCGATGCATGAGACAGGGCACTCAGGGCCAGTGCACTGGGATGACCCTGAGGGATGGGATGGGGAGGGAGGTGGGAGGGGCTTCAGGATGGGGGACACATGTACACCCTTGGCTGATTCATGTCAATGTATGGCAAAAACCACTACAATATTGTAAAGTAATTAGCTTCCAATTAAAATAAATAAATTAATTAAAAAAAAATAAAAACACCATATGATCCAGCAATCCCACTCCTAGGCATATACTCTGAGGAAACCAAAACTGAAAAAGACACATGTTTCCCATTGTTCACTGCAGCACTATTTACAATAGCTAGAACATGGAAGTAACCTATATGTTCATTGACAGATGAATGGATAAAGAATTGTGGTACATATACACAATGGAACATTCAGTTCAGTTCAGTTCAGTCACTCAGTCGTGTCCAATTCTTTGCGACCCCATGAATCGCAGCATGCCAGGCCTCCCTGTCCATCACAAACTCCTGGAGTTTACTCAATCTCATGTCACCAAGTCAGTGATGCCATCCAGCCATCTCATCCTCTGTCGTCCCCTTCTCCCCCTGCCCCCAATCCCTCCCAGCATCACTCAGCCATAAAAAAGGAACACATTTGAGTCTGTTCTAATGAGGTGGATGAACCTAGAGTCTATTATCCAGAGGGAAGTAAGTCAGAAAAATAAAGATAAATATCATATCCTAAATTGATGCTTTTGAACTATGTTGTTGGAGAAGACTTTTGAGAGTTTGGACTGTGAGGAGATCCAACCAGTCCATCCTAAAGGAGATCAGTCCTGGGTGTTCATTGGAAAGACTGGTGCTGAAGCTGAAACTCCATTACTTTGGCCACCTCATGCAGAGAGTTAACTCATTGGAAAAGACTGTGATGTTGGGAGGGATTGGGGGCAGGAGGAGAAGGGGACAACAAAGGATGAGATGGCTGGGTGGCATCACCGACTCGATGGGCATGAGTTTGAGTAAACTCCGGGAGTTGGTGATAGACAGGGAGGCCTGGCGTGCTGCAGTTCATGGGGTCGCAACGAATTGGACACGACTGAGCAACTGAACTGAACTGAACTGAACTGAGTCATATATACAAAATCTAGAAATATGATACTGAAGAATTTAATTACCGTGCAGCAATGGAGAAACATTGAGAACATAGAGAATAGAGTTATGTACATGGGGAGAGGGGAGGAGAGGGTGAAATGTATGGAAAGAGTAACATGGAAACTTACATTACCTATATGTAAACTAGATAGCTAATGGGAGTTTTCTTTATGGCTAAGAAACTCAAACAGGGGCTCTGTGTCAACCTGGAGGGGTGGGATGGGTGGAAGATGGGAGGGAGGTCCAACAGGGAGGGCATATATGTACACCTATGGCTGATTCAGGGTGAGGTTTGACAGAAAACAACAAAATTCTGTAAGGTAATTATTCTTCAACAACAAAAAAATAAATTTTAAAATGTTTAATTTGCAAACAAATCTTGGAGGGACATTATGATAATGCAGATTATGATTCATGGATTTGGGTGGGACCTAAGATTCTGCACTTGTCACAAAGTGCCACACAAAGCCTTTGTTGCTGTTGTTCAGTCCCTAAGTTTTGTTCAACTCTTGTGACCCCATGGACTGCAGCCCTCCAGGTTTCCTTGTCCTTCACTGTCTCCCAGAGTTTGTTCAGATCCATGTCCTTTAAAGTTGATGATGCCATCCAATCATCTCATCCCTTCTCCTCTTGCTCTCAATCTTTCCCAGCCTCAAAGTTTTTTTCAGTGAGGTTTCTTTGTATCACGTCTTCAAAGTATTGGACCTTAGATTCAGCATCAGTCCTTCCAGTGAATATTCATGGTTTATTTCCTTTAGGACAAAGCCTTTATTGCTCGTCTACTTGCTATTGAATAGCAAGCGACAAGGGCATGTCCTTTACAAGTGCCGGGTTCTTCACACGTCACTAGCTGGCTTCATAGCTAGAAACACAAATGGATTGCAACTGAAGAAAAGAGAAGCCAAGATGTGTTCAGACTGCCGTCTCCTCAAAGTCTCCCAAATTCCCAACTGGATTTATAAGCAGAATTGAAGTCTGAATTCAAATCTCCATCATAAGAAGTAAACCATTTAATTCCCATGTTTAAGATGAGGGAAATAACACCCATTTCACGGGTTTGTTGTTAGAATTATATTGGAATTTGTATGAAATTGTTCTGAAAGCAGAAGCACAAAATAAACATAATGATATTAATTAATCACTCTTGCTATAAGTGTATGTGAATATCAAGCATCAAATTCTCTTTGATATAACGAGAATTCTTTTCTCATGCTATGCTTGGTTAAAAAGAGGAAAACCTAATCATTATCTTACTTATATTGAACCATAACATGATTAAAAGATGGTTTAAGACTTACATTAATTACTTTTACAAAGTAACCAATTTATCTGTTTTAAACTTCCACTAAGTTTTCCATTTTATTAAATCAGGAAATATTTTTTTATGCAATTATTTCTTTTCTCCCTAAAGTGGAAATGACCAATGCAACCTAACAACTAGAATCTGACCAGTACAGAGAAAAGCAGCAAAATCTTGAGCTTTTCTGTTTCCTGGAAGATGATGGATTATTTCAATGTAAAGTAAGTAAGAAGAAGCATCTGAATGCCTAATTAGGCTTTGTTACTAATATTGCCCTTACAATCTAGAATATAAAAATATAGATTCAGAGAACATATTAGTGGTTAGCAGAAGAATAGGGTTAGAGCAAAATAGGTGAATGAGATCAAAAGCTACAGATTTCCTGTTGTAAAATAAATGACTCATAAATGGAATGTAGAGCGTGGTAACTCTAGTTAATAATACTGTATTGCATATTTGAAAGTTGCTAGGAGAGTAGAACTTAAATGTTCTCACCACAAAATAATAATTAATAACTATGTGTGGTGATGAATATTAATTAGACATATCTTATGATTATTTCACAGTATGTTGTTATTGTTGTTGTTAAGTTGCTTCAGTCATGTCTGACTCTTTGTGACCTCATGGACTATAGCTTGCCAGACTCTTCTCTCCATGGGATTATCCAGGCAAGAATACTAGAGTGGGTTGCCATTTCCTCCTCCAGATTTCACAGTATATACAAATATCAAATAATTATATTTTACACTTGAAACTGATATAATGTTATATGTCAGTTATATCTTAATAAACATCTTCATACAATTTAAAATATAATACGATTTGTACAAAGAATTAAGTCAAGTTAGGAATGGCTTCAGACTTTACTAAGATGATCTAAAGAATAATAAAGCATTCAGTCATCTCAATGAAATTAAAAAGACACAATAACATGCTTTATTTATTAAACCAGTTTTGACTCGTTAGAAGGAAATTTACATTTTTAAGCATCTATTGTATGCCATTTCCTGTTTGACCACTTCCAATTGACCACTTCCATGGACCTAACATTCCAGGTTTCTATGAAATATTGTTCTTTACAGCATTGGATTTTATTTTCAACACCAGACACATCCACAGCTGGGTGTTGTTTCCACTTTGGTTCAGCCTCTTCATACCTTCTGGAGTTATTTCTCCAGTAGCATACTGGGCACCTACCAACCTGGAGAGTTCATCTTTCAGTGTCCTATCTTTTTGTCTTTTCACACTGTTTATGTGGTTCTCAAGGCAAGAATGCTGAAGTGGTTTGCTATTCCCTTCTCCAGTGAATCGTGTTTTGTCAGAACTCTCCACCACGACCCTTCCATCTTGGGTGGCCCTACATGGTATGACTCATAGTTTCATTGAGTTAGACAAGGCTGTGATCCATGTGATCAGTTTGATTAGTTTTCTGTGACTGTGGTTTTCATTCTGTCTGCCTTCTGATGGGTGAAGATAAGAAAATTATGGAAACTTCCTGAAGGGAGAGACTCTTACCTGGAGTTACAGTCAAGTTTAGCCTCGGAATACAAAATGAAGCAGGGCAAAGGCTAACAGAGTTTTGCCAATAGAACGCACTGGTCATAGCAAACACCCTCTTCCCAAAACACAGGAGACAACTCTATGCATGTATATCACCAAATGGTCAATACTGAAATCAGATTGATTATATTCCTTACAGTCGAAGATGGAGATTCTCCATACAGTCAGCAAAAACAAGACCAGGATCTGACTGTGGCTCAGACCATGAACACCTCATTGAAAAATTCAGACTTAAATGGAAGAAATTAGGGAAAACCATTAGGCCATTCAGGTATGATCTAAATCAAATCCCTTACAATTATACAGTGGAAGTGACAAATAGATTCAAGAGATTAGATCAGATAGATGCAGTGCCTGAAGGACTATGGATGGAGATTCATAACACTGTACAGGAGGTGGTGATCAAAACCATCCCCCCAAAAAAGAAATGCAAAAAGGCAAAATGGTGGCCTGAAGAGGCTTACAAAGAGCTGAGAAAAGAGAAGTGAAAGGCAAAGGAGAAAAGGAAAGATATACCCATCTGAATGCAGAGTTCTAAAGAATAGCAAGGAGAGATAGGAAAGCCTTCCTAAGTGATCAATGCAAAGAAAAAGAGGAAAACAGTAGAATATGAGAGACTCTTCAAGAAAATTAGAGATACCAAGGGAATATTTTCATGCAAAGATGGACACAATAAAGGACAGAAGTGGTAAGGACCTAACAGAAGCAGAAGATATTAAGAAGTGGCAAGAATACACAGAAGAACTCTATCCAAAATATCTTAATAACCCATGTAACCATGATGGTGTGATCACTCACCTAGAGCCAGATATCCTGGAGTTTGAAGGCAAGTGGGCCTTAGGAAGCATCACTACGAACAAAGCTAGTGTAGATGATAGAATTCCAGTTGAGTTATTTCAAACCCCAAAAGATGATGCTGTTAAAGCACTACACTCAATATGCCAGCAAATTTGGAAAACTCAACAGTGGCCACAGGACTGGAAAAGATTCGTCTTCATTCTAATCCCAAAGAAAGGCAATGCCAAAGGATGTTCAAACTACCACACAATTGCACTCATCTCAGCAAAATAATGCTGAAAATTCTCCAAGCTAAACTTCAACAGTAGATGAACCAAGAAATTCCAGATGTTCAAACTGGTTTAAAAAAAGGCAGAGGAACCAGAGATCAAATTGCCAACATCCACTGGATCATAGAAAAAGCAAAAGACTTCCAGGAAAACGTCTACTTCTGCCTCATTGATTATACTAAAGCCTTTGACTGTGTGCATCACAACAAGCAGTGGAAAATTCTTAAAGAGGTGGGAATACCAGACCACCTTACCTGCTTCCTGAGAAACCTGTATGCAAATAAAGAAGCAACAGTTAGAACCAGACATGGAAAAAAGGACTGGTTCCAAATTGGAAAAGGAAATCTGTATATCGTCACCTTGTTTATCGTCACCCTGTTCTTTTAATTTACATGCAGAGTACATCATGAAAAATTCCAGGTTGGATGAAGTAAAGTTGGAATCAAGATTGGTGGGAGAAAGATCAATAACCTAAGATATATAGATGACACCACCCTAATGGGAGAAAGTAAAGAACTAAAGAGCCTCTTGATGAAAGTGAAAGAGAAAAATGTAAAAGTTGTCTTAAAGCTCAACATTCAGAAAACGAAGATCATGGCATCTGGTCCCATCATTTCATGGCAAATAGAGGGAGAAACAATGGAAACAGTTAGAGACTTTATTTTCTTGGGCTCCAGAATCACTGCAGATTGTGACTGCAGCATGAAACTAAAATACACTTGCTCCTTGGAAGAAAAGCTATAACCAACCTAGACAGCATATTAAAAAGTAGAGATATTACTTTGCCAACAAAGGTTTGTGTAGTCAAATCTATGGTTTTTCCAGTAGACATGTATGGATGTGTGAGTTGGAATGTAAAGAAGGCTGAATGCTGAAGAATTGATGCTTTTGAGCTGTGGTGTTAGAGAAGACTCTTGAGAGTCTCTTGGACTGCAAGGAGATCCAACCTGTCAATCCTAAAGGATATGAATCCTGAATATTATTGGAAGGACTGATGCTGAAGCTGAAGCTCCAATATTTTGGTCATCTGATGTGAAGAGCTGACTCATTAGAAAAGACCATGATACTGGGAAAACTTGAGGGCAAGGGAAGCGGGCAACAGAGGATGTGATGGTTGAATGGCATCACTGACTCGATGAACAGGAGTTTGAGCAAGCTCCAGAAGATGGTGATGGACAGGAAAGCCTGGTGTGCTAAAGTCCATGGGGTTGTAAAGAGTCGGGCATGACTGAGCAACTGAACAACATTTTTGCCAAGTGGTTTACATAAGTTATCTGGATTAATGCTTATAGCAGCTTTATGTCCTAGTGATTGTTAGACACATATTGCATAAGAGAAAGTAGGTTTACAGTTACTGAGAACTTACATTTACCAGATAATAGGAGGTAGAGCTAGAAACCAAATTTGATTCCAAATTCAGTCACTTCTTCACCTTACTGCATCCAGCATGTATCATCATGGATCCTAAGTAACTAGTTTGAAGTGTGCTGTTGCAAAAATGAAGGATTTAACATAATTTAACATGATAATGAACTGTCAAACCATTTCACATTGAGGTAGTGCCTAGTAATTTCTTAAAATATGAATAGTCCAAGGAAACAAAAATATATTTCCATGAATTTATTATCCATGAAGAGTGTGCTATATGCTTTTGTATTGAAGAAAAGACAACCTGTGATTGGTCGCTGGGGAAAGATAAAATTTCTCTAATAAATATATTTCAATGAAAACTAGAGTCATCCATCTCACATATGCAAGCCAAAATATATGAACCAAAATATATGAACCTTCAATCCCAGAACTCCAGAGATCTGGGAATATCCCATACCAGTGAATCCTTTGGGCACATCTTGTCCCTTAGGAGTTCCTCTATCTCCTCCTCATAGTCCTTCTCTTTTCTGTGATACCCTGTGTTATCCTCACTGAAGAATGAAAACTAGACTATCTGCATTCACCAGGTTGTTATCAATCTATAGCTTAATCCATCCCTGTAGTTTTCCTCCTATTTCTTATGTCACCCATTTGGGGACATACCTGAACCTTTGTTACTAAAATTAATCTGAAAAGCATTTCATGTTAGACTGTGATAGGATTTCAGACTAGGAGGAAACACTGGAGTTAATCTAGGACAGTTCTCATTTTAGTGTGAAGACGCTGAAGCACAAAGTAAAACATACAATAACCTGTAGAGTTTCTATCAGAACCTAGCTGTCATACACCAAGATGAGTGTGTTTTTTCCCAGTATGCCACAGAGACAGGCTACCATGTCATGGTAAAGTCATGTTTGGTCATTTCAATTGATGCAATGCATTCTTGAATTTTATTTTAGCTTTCTGTTTCTAAACCAGAGAGTTGATTGGTGATTGGAATATAAATAATCATAACACAACCTAATTTGGAGTGGTTTGTAAGTTAAGAATGTTTAGGTATACAAAATAGCATATTACAAATCCAATACAATTACTTTAGAAAATATTTTAGGGGGGCTCAGTGGTAAAGAATCCACCTATATAACCACCTAGGTCTTCCTAGGTGGCTCAGTGGTAAAGAATCCACCTGCCAATGCAGGAGATGCAGGTTTGATCTCTGGGTCAAGAAGATTCCCTAGAGTAGGAGATGGCAACCCACTCCAGTAATTTTGCCTGGAAAATCTCATGGACAGAGGAGCCTGGCAGGCTATAGTTCGTGGAGTCACAGAGAGTTGGACATGACTGAGTGACCAAGCAGGCATGCATATAACCAAAAATTACAGAGATGAAATTCCCTGGATAACTCAACGAGAAATCAAAGTTATTGGCTCATTTTCTTTTTCTTTATCTCCTTCTATTGCTCTCCTCTTGTCTCCCTCTCTCCTTCTTTTCCACTTCTGCTGTATTCTCATGATGAACAGGCAACTATATTCTCTTTCATGCGGCCTTAATTGTTTTTAAAATGGTATACATTGCCATTAAAGCTGAAAGGCTTGCCGTAAATCAGGGAATATGGCCAGTTGGAATTCTAAAACCCAAGAGAAATGAGGCATTTCCATGACACTCCTGCAAAAATATCCCACGGGAGAATTCTAATTAGTTTGGCTAGGTTCAAAAGCCCATTGGGGGCCAATTATCATAGCCAAGGACATGGGATATTATGGTCAGCTCAACTTAGTCTGAGTTACAGCCCACACCTATGGGAAAAATAGAGTTGTGTGTCTATTTCTTAATAAGCGGGGGTACAGGTGGGAAAAAAATATCAAGATACTACTTTGCTAACTCTAAAGTTAAAGCTTAAAGGCAGTTATGTCCAAGTATATTAAAAGTCTTACTCAAAGCTGTGGCATTGGTTATGAACCCTGTATTACATGTTCACTCCATCCTGGTAATAAGCCGTTAGTGAGATGATATTCTAGAATTTATATAAAACTCAAAATCAGGAAAAAATATGATACTGAGGCAGGAGATAGATGGGCTCCAGGGTAGATATTTACAACTAGCCTTCTGTTTGAGGTTCAAGATGAAAATAACAGAAACAGGGTAAAAAGATGGACTTTGTCTCCCATGAACATTTTAAGATAATAGATATGGCAGGGACAGAGAAGGGCTAAACCCTGTTTAAATAAAAGACCATAAGATCATATATTTCCCATCCTTGGGGCAAGGGCGACATTGCACATTTGCAGAAAGATTCCTTGGGGGTCAAGGAGAGGATGCCACCCCAGAATACATGATGCGAAGGCTTCCCATAGACCTTTGGGAGGCTGGAATCCATCTTGGAGTAAACTGTGCATAGTGAAGAGGGCCCTAGGAGAGGTCAGGTAAGGAAAAGGAAATCAGATAATTGGCCAAAGGTAAACAAAGACCCTGCTTCCCAGGTGGCACTGGTGGTGGAGGACTGCCTGCCAATGCAGGAGACATAAGAGATTCAGATTCAGTCCCTGGATAGGAAAGATCCCCTGGAGGAGGGCATGGCAACCCACTCCAGTATTCTTGCCTGGAGAATACCATTGACAGAGGGGCCTGGTGGGCTGCAGTCCATTGGGTTACAAAGAGTCAGACATGACTAAAGTGATTGGCACACACATAAGGAAACAAAGACCAAGAAGAACTGCCCTGGATAAATGACAACCTCCTCTTTATTGTGTTCCTCCTCATTAGGGGGAATGTCCAAGCCATTTCTCTCCAGGTGTGCGTCCCTGTCTTGCTTCTGTCTTGACTGAAGAGTTTCTATGTGCGCTTCCCCACTTGTTGTGTTATCTCTAATAATAAACTTTGTACCTGATCTTATAGATTTTTTCCTCTTTGAGAAAGGCATTTTTCAATCAGGGCAAGAGCCAGGGGAACCTTGCCTTTAGCCTCTAGTCCCTGGTAGACTAGCTGTTAGAATTCCTGGTTTTCACTCAGGCTACCCAGGTCCAATTCCTGGGCAGAGAATTAAGATCTTAATTCAAGTCACTGCTCACTGCTGTCTCTTAGGTCAACAGGACATGGGCTTAGAAATAAAACTCGGTTTCTAGCTGTAGTTCAATCACCTACCTATCCTTTCTTGCTCTTTTTTTTTGAAAGCTGTGTAATATCTCTGAAGTTTTAGTTCTTCCTCTACAAGATGAGAATATCCACCCTAACAGCACTGCGACTCTCATACTTTCCTTATGTTCTTTCCATCTACCCCTTCCAAAGGAGCGAGAACTTTACAGGAGAAAGGAACTTTACAGGAGAGTCCTGTAGTGGAATATCCAAAATAATGACTTCACACAACTGAAGAAAAAAGGATCTCAGAGAGAAAACTGAGGAGGAAACTGATAAAAGAGAGGTCAAACTAAAATGCTTCTGAATACTAAAAACATCAAACAGAAGGAGCAATGCCACAAAATGAGAGAATACCCATCTTTTTCTGAGAGATTAACTGGGTCATTGCAAAGGCATTGCATTTTGGAAGAAGATGACTAAATCAACATTGGGTGGAGAAAAGAACCTGTGAAAATTGTAGTTGAGAGTAAACATGAGCTGTGCTTCTGGAGGAACAGATTTATATTTCCTCTTATCTATGCCTTATCTTTTAGAAATGAAAGAACAAATCAACCTTGTATGAGAAAAGGGGCAGAAGTATTAGAGTTCTTATTTAGCAGATTTCAGTCATATTTAAATGTCACCCTGAGTCCACATCATCAGATCCACAGAACAGTCTTTCCTTAAGGGCTGATGGATTATTGGGCAAAGTATGCATTTAGATGAAAATGGATTACAAGGGCAACATTGAATGTGAAAAGAAGCCACTGGAAGGCAGTAGCTTTGGGGATGAATTGTAAATGGGATGAAGACTAGTTCTGTACACATTCCATTCAGACCTAGACAGGGAGGCATGAAGTCAACTGATGTTACAGAAAACCCCAAATGAATTTTTTGTCCAAATATATATATATATTTAAGCTGCACACCTCAAAGCCATGAGCTTTGTGTCAAAGGCAATCCCTTATTTTTGTGCACCTGTCAAGACAAATCTATATCAGTTCAAGTGGTAAGCATGATCCAACCTAACACCATCCTCAATATTCTTGTGGGCAATGTGGTGACCTTATTGGTTCAGACCTGTGCTGGTCATTCTAGCTGTGCCTTTTCAATGTAAGTTATCAAGTAACTACAGTAAGAATATCTAAACTTTACAATGACCAAAGAGTAGCCCTGACTATATTGTGTGGGAAAATAAAGTCTCCATGTGTATGATGTGAGAATCTAACTTGGCAATACTACAATTTCAGAAAAGAGAAGAAATAAGATAAATCTACGATGAACTGGCAGTTTTATTCTCCATAATGTTGGCCTAATTTATTTTTTATAATGGCGTATTTTCAATAAAGCTGAGGCTTTTATCTCTGTTAATAAATATAACAAACCTGAAATATTTGATAAGAATTTCCATGGAGTCAAATGGTATAACCTTTAGTTTGAACTTTTACTTTTAACTTGTCTATGTAAATAAATAGCACTGGTTCTTATTCCATCAGTTGAGTTCAGTTCAGTTGCTCAGTCGTGTCCGACTCTTTGCGACCCCATAAATCACAGCATGCCAGGCCTCCCTGTCCAGCACCAACTCCCAGAGTTTACTCAAACTTATGCCCATTGAGTCGGTGATGCCATCCAGCCATCTCATCCTCTGTCGTCCCCTTCTCCTCCTGCCCCCAATCCCTCCCAGCATCAGGGTCTTTTCCAATGAGTCAGCTCTTTGCATGAGGTGGCCAAAGTATTGGAGTTTCAGCTTCAGCATCAGCCTTTCAATGAACACCCAGGACTGATCTCCTTTAGGATGGGTTGTTTGGGTCTCCTTGCAGTCCAAGGGACTCTCAAGAGTCTTCTCCAACACCACAGTTCAAAAGCATTAATTCTTCGGCGCTCAGCTTTCTTCACAGTCCAACTCTCACATCCATACATGACCACTGGAAAAACCATAGCCTTGACCAGACGGACCTTTGTTGGAAAGTAATGTCCATGCTTTTCAATGTGCTGTCTAGGTTGGTCATAACTTTCCTTCCAAGGAACAAGCGTCTTTTAATTTCATGGCTAAAATCACCATCTGCAGTGATTTTGGAGCCCAGAAAAATAAAGTCAGACACTGTTTCTACTGTTTCCCCATCTATTTGCCATGAAGTGATGGGATCAGATGCCATGATTTTCGTTTTCTGAATGTTGAGCTTTAAGCCAACTTTTTCACTCTCCTTTTTCAGTTTCATCAAGAGGCCTTTTAGTTCCACTTCACTGTCTGCCATAAGGGTGGTGTCCTTTGCATATCTGAGGTTATTGATATTTCTCCTGGCAATCTTAATTCCAGCTTGTGCTTCTTCCAGTCCAGCGTTTCTCATGATGTACTCTGCATATAAGTTAAATAAGCAAGGTGACAATATACAGCCTTGATTCACTCCTTTTCCTATTTGGAACCAGTCTGTTGTTCCATGTCCAGTTCTAACTGTTGCTTCCTGACCTGTATACAGGTTTCTCAAGAGGCAGGTCAGGAGGTCTGGTATTCCCATCTCTTTCAGAATTTTCCACAGTTTATTGTGATCCACACAGTCAAAGCTTTTGGCATAGTCAATAAAGCAGAAATAGATGTTTTTTCTGGAACTGTCTTGCTTTTTCGATGATCCAACGGATGTTGGCAATTTGATCTATGGTTCCTCTGCCTTTTCTAAAACCAGCTTGAACATGTGGAAGTTCATGGTTCATGTATTGCTGAAGCCTGACTTGGAGAATTTTGAGCATTACTTTACTAGCGTGTGAGATGAGTGCAATAGTGCGGTAGTTTGAGCATTCTTTGGGATTGAAATGAAAACGGACCTTTTCCGGTCCTGTGACCACTGCTGAGTTTTCCAAATTTGCTGGCATATTGAGTGCAGCATTTTCACAGCATCATCTTTCAGAATTTGAAATAGCTCAATTGCAATTCCATCACCTCCACTAGCTTTGTTCATAGTGATGCTTTCTAAGGCCCACTTGACTTCACATTCCAAGATGTCTGGCTCTAAGTGAGTGATCACATCATTGTGATTATCTGGGTCATGAAGATCTTTATTGTACAGTTCTTCCATGTATTCTTGCTACCTCTTCTTAATATCTTCTGCTTCTTTTAGGTTCATACCATTTCTGTCCTTTATCGAGTCCATCTTTGCATGAAATGTTCCCTTGGTATCTCTAATTTTCTTGAAGAGATCGCTAGTCTTTCCCATCCTGTTGTTTTCCTCTATTTCTTTGCATTGATCGCTGAGGATGGCTTTCTTATCTCTCCTTGCTATTCTTTGGAATTCTACATTCAAATGGGAATATCTTCCTTTTTTCCTTTGCTTTTCGTGTCTCTTCTTTTCACAGCTATTTGTAAGGCCTCCTCAGACAACCATTTTGCCTTTTTGCATTTCTTTTCCATAGGGATTGTCTTGATTACTGTCTCCTGTACAATGTCACAAACCTCCATCCATAGTTCATCAGGCATTCTGTCTATCAGATCTAGTCCCCTAAATCTATTTCTCACTTCCACTGTATAATCATAAGGGATTTGATTTAGGTCATACCTGAATGGTCTAGTGGTTTTCCCTACTTTCCTCAATTTTCGTCTGAATTTAGCAATAAGGAGTTCATGATCCGAGCCACAGTCAGCTCCCAGTCTTGTTTTTGCCGACTGTATAGAGCTTCTCCATCTTTGGCTGCAAAGAATATAATTAATCTGATTTTGGTGTTGACCATCTGGTGATGTCCATGTGTAGAGTCTTCTTTTGTGTTGTTGGAAGAGGGTGTTTGCTATGACCAGTGAATTCTCTTGGCAAAACTCTATTAGCCTTTGCCCTGCTTCATTGTGTACTCCAAAGTCAAATTAGCCTGTTACTCCAGGTGTTTCTTGACTTCCTACGTTTGCATTCCAGTCCCCTATAATGAAAAGAACATCCTTTTTGGGTATTATTTCTAAAAGTTCTTTTAGGTCTTCATAGAACCATTCAACTTCAGCTTCTTCAGCATTACTTATTGAGGCATAGGCTTGGATTATGGTGATATTGAATGGTTTGCCTTGGAAACGAACAGGGATCATTCTGTCATTTTTGAGATTGCATCCAAGTACTGAATTTCGGACTCTTTTGTTGACCATGATGGCTACTCCATTTCTTCTAAGGGATTCCTGCCCACAGTAGTAGATATAATGGTCATCTGAGTTAAATTCACCCATTCCAGTCCATTTTAGTTCCTTGATTCCTAGAATGTTGACATTCACTCTTGCCATCTCCTGTTTGATCGCTTCCAATTTGCCTTGACTCATGGACCTAACTTACCAGGTTCCTATGTAATATTGCTCTTTACAGCATTGGACCTTGATTCTATCACCAGTCACATCCACTACTGGACTCATGACCTTTTCAGGTGAGCTATTACTAACAAGGCTCATAGCAATAAAACAAAACAAAAATAGCACAAAAGATGGTAACACTATGTTGGTCAATGATCAGGAGATTTCCCTTTTCCTTGTCAGGCTCTAAATGAATTAATGCATTCTTTTCTTAAAGCAATAAATGAAAGATTAAGAAATAGAAAATGACATCAGCTGGAATAAGATTTAAAATATACCTTTTTATTTCCTAGTAATTAAATCATAGTCAGGTAGTGTCTGCATGCAATACATCTGTAAAACCTCTTCTTTCTGTAAACGTTTCAAAGAGCTGAGCAGACTGAGCACCCAGCTTTTCGTTAGGAGTAGATAAAAAAGTGGCCTATGGCCATATCTAAGAGGGTGACTAGATACTAGATGTCATTTCAGAGAATCAAGATAATGTTTCCTTTCTTACTTAGGATGTTTCTAAGTCTCTAAAGGGTCTATCACAGCACAGTCATGCAGAATTTCTCACAAACTTCTGTAATTTTTTTCAAATTGCAATTATCCTCAATCTTCTTGTTTTGAGTTATTGGGAGGGTGGAAGAAGCTCAGATTTTCTCTATCATGCTTGCTAATTGACTCTTCCCAGGCACTCATTTATAGAGGACACATTATCAATCAGGTTAACAGTCAAGGCCTTGCCTGCTGAGACAGGGGCCTTCCATGATTCCAAGGAATTACATGTTATCTTAGTTTAATCCCTTCCAATTTTATAGTAATAATGTTTTTGAAAGAATCTTAGTAATTTTATAAATATTGATTAGGGTCTTAAACAATTTAAGCCTATCCTGTTTTAAGACTTTAATCTCTGTTAATAAATAGAAAGTTTTGGGGACTGGTTAATTAATTTTCCTCCAATCAGCAATATACAAACTGGAATTATCATCATTTTACTTTATTTTTATCAATATATTTAAAATATAGTGCAATTTTGAGATATAATTTCTATTCCAGCTACAACTTTGAAAAAGATTTCAAATATTCAGTAAAAACAGAGAATGGAAAGTTTCCCCAAATTTACAGATACTGGAGACAGGCATTTCTTTGTTTTAAAGGAATCTTATTATGGTATATTTTGTACCCACAAGAGAACATAACATTTAAGGGAAATGTGGCCAAAGTGAACATAGGTGTTTTCAAATACTTACATGTTCATGAGGTCAGCAAATAAATGAGGAGAGTTAAGAAATATTTCTAACTCAACCTAGGTAATTCTGTGATAGGAATTCACCTTAAGATTCTCAGATGATAAAATCAGGTCTTTTGTAGAAATGATATAGAGTTTTCTCTTTGGCTGCAATCATTTTATGGAATTTGTAGCTCCTTATGCCATACAAAAAAAAAAAAAAAAAAATCAAAAGAGAAAAACATATAGGCTTGAGGGAGAATATTTTTCTATATGTGACACATTATAAAAATGTAAATTAGATGGCAAATTACTGCTCAAAGATAGCAAGCTCTTACAAAGGAAATAGAAGTCTATAACATGCTCACATTTGAGAATGCATGAGAAGCTATTAAAATTTTAACATTTCAGCCTATGTACTGTACACCAGATTCAGTATATTTAGATAACTTCTTTACTATTAACTACCAGGAAGATGAAGTTTTAGTACTTTATTTTAATGCAACATGGCAATTATGATCAACTAGACACTTTTTCGATAGTTTTCCCCACCATCAACTTGGAGGTCTCCAGATATATGCTGCTTGATGCAGTTGCAAAAAAAAAAAAAAGGACATGACAATGAGAAACATTTCCCCTGGATAGAATACTCTGAGACTGATTGTATTCCTAAGACTTGGCATCCTTGCTAACTTACCTAGGACTAACTGCCATGATAATAACATCAGATGATAGTGATACAATTAGTTGGGGAAAATAGATTACACTAGATAAATTTATATGATCACCTACATATAGGCCATTCAAATATTTAGTATCAGGACTAAAAAGCATTGATAAATGAAAATTAAATAGTTTCCTTCCTTCAGCATCTGAACCTATAACTTAAAGAAGATGCCAAGGTTGGGGTAAGAAAAATATGAGGATGTTGAAGATGTTATTTACTCTTATTCCAAAACATATCTGAAACCTGTAGAAGAAACCTGAGCACTTGTTGAGGAATCAATTTGAAATATTTATTTCTCAATACATTGAGCCAATCTGGAAAGTACACTGTTGATTTTAGTTAAGCTTAAATGCTCTCTCAGCTCAGGATATCTTTACCTTTCTCATCCAATAATCTGCCTGTACTGTTTTCCTTTGGATCCACACATATCCTCTTAGAGTCTCATAGATTGCTGAGGTTCTTAGAGAAGAACGAGCACAGGGTGGAGAAGTAAATAAATGGGTCATAAGGAGTTTTCTAAGCCCTTGCTTACAGTAATGAGCTCCAAGCCAGTGAAGAATCTGGGATGAAGATGGTTGTGATTTCCTCCCCCTAGTCTGCCATTTTTCCATTGCTCTTCCTCTCAGTAAATGGCATCTCTATTCACCCATTTCCTTGTCCAAAAGATTGGAATCATCCTGACTTTTCAGTTTTTCCTATACCCAATCCACCAGGAAATCCAACAAATCCAGCAAACCCACCGTCCAATCCGCCAGCAAGGTCTATCTGGAAGTCTTCCATTTTTCACCTCTTTCTTCCCCTTTACCTTATACCATGCCACCATTCTCTCTCAACTTGAATGGTGCCTCCTAACTTGTCTTGTTGTTTTTGATCTTATCTGCCTGCACTGTATTCTTCTCACCTTAGTTCACCATCCAGTAGCTTCTCTTTAAATTCACAATGAAACTAAACACTTACCTCAATTTACAAGTCTGTATTTGAGCTTGCATTTTACTCTCTATTTTATCACATTTCCTCATTCCTTATCTTTACTCTGTATGCTTCAGCTACAATCTTGCTTGCTCTTCTTCAAATATTCCAAGAACTTCCCTGTTTGAGGGTCTTTCTGCTTTCTCTTCTCTCTGCTTGGAATGTACTTCTACAGTAATTTGCATGGTTCTTTCACAACTTTGACTTCATTAAGAATCCTGTTTAAAAGTCAGTTTTTCAGGAAAAAAACCTTCCCTGCTCACCTTATCTGAAATGACATTTTTCCTCTTCTCTACTTCCTATTCTGCTCTTTTTAAAATGGCATCTATTATTTTTTGACATATGCTTAATATATTGATTTGTTTATTATCTCTACTTTCTGTAAGAATGGGTGTTTTATGTGGTTAAGGAATTATATGTTATGTAGAGTACAATGTCTCTAGCACTAAAAACAGTAATTCACTCCTCCAGGGCATCTTCTCCACCCAGTCACTGAGCCAACATCTCCTGCATTGCAGGCAGATTCTTTACTGCTGAGCCACCTGGGAAGCCCCCATAGCATATATTAGATAAATACCTATTGAATGAATAGCTGAGTGGTTACTTCTGTGACATGTTAGAATTACATGTTGGTTCCTTCCTCATTTTTAGCCGAGGATCTAAAAATCATAGGATCAGGTTTACATGTGATCCACATTTTTGGTAAGAATACTTAGAAATCAGATGATTCTTCCCTTTTACTATCATAAATAAAATAATAATAATAATAATTTAAAGAATTTTAAAAATAACACTAGTCACCCAATTTGAAAATCTAGACTAAAATGCTCTCATTTTATCTCTTCCTTCTTTTTCGGAAGCCATGGAGCTGAGAAAATGACAGATAGGTCACTGATAGAATTACTTAGTACTTCCTGAGTGAGGATGGAATTTTTATACTAGGCATCAATAGCCTATGTGACTCTGGGGATTGGACTGAATGCTCAGCTTCTATTTCTGGACCTCTGACAAGTTTGTTGGGTGACCTCTGGATAGTTAATGAGTCACCATTGTTGACAAGGGTATGGTAAAGACTGATGATATGGATTCTATGAATTGTTCAGCACACTTTGGAGAAAACTGTATGCCATTTCCTTTCTCATATTTAATGGCTTTATATTAGTAAAAAACCTAGAAGAGAGACATCTACTTCTTTCAATGACAGATAGCTTCTGTCAGACCAATACCTTTGTTATCAATAACTACAAAGGCAATATAAAATTAATTTTACAAAGTATTAACTCCTAGAAGAGAGCATAGGCAAAACATTCTCTGACATAAACCGTACCAATGTTTGCTGAGGTCTGTCTCCCAAGGCAATAGAAATAAAAACAAAAATAAACAAATGAGACTTAATCAAACTTACAAGTTTTTGTACAACAAAGGAAACCATAAGATAAACAAATAAAAAGACCAACTAAGGGCTTAAACTCCAAAATATACAAACAACTCATACAACTTAACAACAACAAAACAGACCAATTGAAAAATGGGCAGGAGACCTTAATAGACATTTATTCAAAGAAAACATACAGATGGCTGGTAGGTACAGGAAAAGATGTTCAATATCACTGACTATTAGAGTAATGCCAATCAAAACTAAAATGAAGTATGACATAACTATTTGAAGGTATGAGTTTAGGAACCAACACATTCAGAATTTGAAAGACCAATATCCTAGTAAAAGTATATATTGAAGTGAACCCAGCATTCTTTACCATTTTTGCATTTGAGATATTTGCTGATATTTAACCTATGAAAGATTGTAAGGCTAGAAGTCAACTGAGAGATTAAAAGCTAAGATATAAGTAGGGCTTTTGGTACTTTCACGTCACTAGAGTGAAAAATAATTTGAGTTCATGGTTAACCAAGAATGAGGGGCCTGATTAATATTCCAGACATTGAATTGTGACTACTAAAAGCTCATACCACAGAAAGAGGGCAAACTAAGATAGAAAAGCACACAAGAAAATGTTTAAGCCTTCTCTAAATCTATCTAAATTTTTTTTATTGATTTTGCATTATCTTTTTCTACTGCAACTGTCTTCAAAACAAAATAAATGTCCTATGAAGGAAGATAACATCATACAGAGTCACAGTAAATTTATAGACATACCTTTTTGAATTCCATAAAAACTAACAAATATGGCAGTAGACAAGTTAACTGAAATGGAAATCACAGATAATCCAGATACTGGAATTATCACAAGGTAAAGAGTATCCAATTTTGAGATATTTACTGCATTCTAGATACAAGTCTCTTAAAAGAGAAATGAATTGCAAAGATTTTCTACTTGTCAGCTTCTTGTCATTTCCTTAACAGTATCCTTCAAACAACAAACATTTGATTTGATTGGAATCCAATTTATCAATTTTTCCTTTATGGATTGTGTTTTTGGTGTATTGTTTAAGAAATATTTGTCTAACCCTAGATCACAAAGATTTTCCCTTATATTCTTTTATATTCAAAAATTTCATAGTTTTGAGGTTAATATTTGTCTTGATTAATTTTATTTTTAAAGTTATTTTTTGTATATAGAGTGAGACATGGACCCAAGTACTATATATTGTACTATATATTTGTGTGTGTGTGTATGTTTCTGCACAATTTGTTGAAAAGAGTAACATTTCTCCATTCAGTTGCCTCTGTACTTTTGTGGAAAATCAGTCACTCATACATATGTGGGTCTATTCTGGACTCTATTTTGTTCCATTAATATATTTGTAATCCTTACATTAAAAATGCAAGTTACTTAATACAGTATGTTTATAATTACAATAAGTCCTGAAACCAGATAGTGTTAGTACTTTACTTTACCCTTATTTTCCAAAGTCATTTTGGTTATTATCAGCTCATTTACATTTTCACTTGAGGTTTAGAGGCAGCTAGTTAATTTCTGAAGAAAAAAAAAAGCTTGCTGGCATTTTCACTGAGATTGCATAAATCTATACATTTATTTGAAGGAGACTATTTGGAGAAGAGTTGACAACTTGACAATATTAAATCTTCTAAGTTGTGAATGCAATATATCTCTCCATTTATTTATTTGTTTCTGTTTACTTTTTATCACTAGCATTTTATAAACATCAGGTATAGGTCTTGCACTACTTTTGTCAGTTTTTATACTCATATTTTATGATACTATGCTACGTATTTCTTAGAGGAGGAAGTAATTTTGTTTTAAAATAAAAGCTGAAAAATCAACTTTACAAAATAACTACATTAATATGATTAATTTACAAAAGAAAATAGGAACTGAACACACACATCAAATTGTACTCTCTTTCATTGACACGAAAACACTTCAATACAAATTAATACAAGGACAAATACATAAAAAAATACAAAAATGTACACACTCAAATAATAAGCTACAGAATCAACTACCATCCCCTGAAAACAAAATTTCACATAAATATACTGGAAAATATAATAAAGTATTATTGTAAAGAAGCACACATATACACATATGTGTAAACACAAACCCCAAAGCAACACACACACATGTGCAGATATTTCTTTTTTAAACTTCAATATAGGTTGTTTATTGATAGTGTTGTTGTTCAGTCACCCATTTGTATCTGATGCTTTGTGACCCCATGAACTGCAGCAGGCCAAGCTGAACGAATATTGATCTTATATCATATGGCCTGCCTAAACTCACTTATTATTTGGAAGATTTTTCAAAAATAATTGAAATAATTGTTGAAATAGTCTTAAAATAACTTTGAAAAATAATTGAAATAATCTTGAAAAATAATTCCAGAATAATTTGTCTACATTAAAATGCCATTCTTCTTTGCTTTTGCATTTTTTATTTGTTTATTTTTTAATTGAAGGCTAATTGCTTTACAGAATTTTGTTGTTTTCTGCCAAACCTCAAAGTGAATCAGCCATAGGTATACATATATCCTCTCTCTTTTGAAACTCCCTCCCAACTCCCTCCCCATCCCACCCATTTAGGTTGATACAGAGCCCCTGCTCGAGTTTCCTGAGACACACAGCAAATTCCCGTTGGCTGTCTATTTTACATTTGGTAGTGTAAGTTTCCATATTACTCACAGCATACATTTCACCCTCTCCTTGCCTCTCCCCATGTCCATAATAAGGCTATTCTCAATGTCTGCTCTCCATTGCTGCCCTGCAAATAAATTCTTCAGCACTATTTTTCTAGATTACATATATATGCATTAGGATACAATATTTATCTTTCTTTCTGACTTAGTTCACTCTATATGATAGACTCTAGGTTCATCTACCTCATTAGAACTGACTCAAGTGCATTCCTTTTTATGGCTGAGTAATATTCCATTGTGCATATGTTCCATAATTCTTTATCCATTCATCTATCAATAGACATCTAGGTTGCTTCCATGTTCTAGCTATTGTAAATAGTGCTGCAATGGACAATGGGATACATGTGTCTTTTTCAATTTTGGTTTCCTCAGGGTATATGCCAAGGAGTGGGATTATTGGGTCATATGGTGGTTTTATTCCTAGTTTTTTAAGGAATCTCCATACCGTCTTCTAGACTGACTGTATCAATTTACATTCCCACCAACATTGCAAGTGTTCCCTTTTCTCCACACCCTCTCCAGAATTTATTGTTTGTAGACTTTTTGATGATGGCCATTCTGACTGGTGTGAGGTGATATTTCATTGTAGTTTTTATTTGCATTTCTCTAATAATGAGAGATGCTGAGTATCTTTTCATGTGTTTGTTAGCCATCTGTGTGTCTTCTTTGGAGAAACGTCTGTTTAGATCTTTTCCCCACTTTTTGATTGATTTGTTTGTTTTTCTGGTATTGAGTTGTATGAGCTGCTTGTACATTTTGGAAATTAATCCTTTGTCAGTTGTTTCATTGGATATTATTTTCTCCCTTTCTGAGGGTTGTCTTTTCTCCTGGCTTGTAGTTTCCTTTGCTGTGCAAAAGCTTTTAAGGTCCCACTTGTTTATTTTTGTTTTTATTTCCAGTACTCTAGAAGGTGGGTCATAGAGGATCTTGCTTTGATTTAGGTCATCACATGTGCTGCCTCTGTTTTCCTCTAAGAGATTTAGAGTTTCTGGTCTTACATTTAGGTCTTTAATTTTGAGATTATCTTTGTGTGTGGTGTTAAGAGGTGTTCTAATTTCATTCTTTTACAGGTAGCTGTCCAGTTTCCTCAGCACCATTTACTGAAGACACTATCTTTGCCCCATTGTATATTCTTCCCTCTTTTGTCAAAAATTAGGTACCCATAGGTGCATGGGTTTATTTCTGGGCTTTCAATCTTATTCAATTGGTCTATGTTTTTGTTTTTGTGCCAGTACCATACTGTCTTGATGATTGTAGCTTTGTAGTATAATTTGAAATCAGCAGGGTTGATTCCTTCAGCTTCATTCTTCTTTCTCAAGACTGTTTTGGCTATTTGAGGTCTTTTGTATTTCCATATGAATTGTGAAATTTTCTCTTCTAGTTCTGTGAAAAATGCCATTGGCAATTTGATAGGGATTGCAGTGAATCTGTAGATTACACTTGGTAGTACAGCCATTTTCACAATATTGATTCTTCCTATCCAGGAACATGGAATATCTCTACATCTGTTTATGCAGTCTTTGATTTCTTTCACCAGTGTCTTATACTTTTCTGTGTACAGTTCTTTTGTCTCCTTAGGTAAGTTTATTCCTAGATATTTAATTCTTTTTGGGACAATAGTGAACGGGAATGATTGCTAATTTCTGTTTCTGACTTTTCATTGTTAGTATATAGAAATGCAAGTGATTTCTGTGTATTGATTTTGTATCCTGCAGCTTTCCTAAATTCATTGAATAGCTCTAGTAATTTTCTGATAGAATCTTTAGGGTTCTCTATGTACAGTATCATGTTATCTGCAAACAGTGAGAGCTTTACTTCTTTTCTGATCTGGATTCCTTTTATTTATTTTTCCTCTCTGATTGCTGTACCTAGGACATCCTAAACTATGTTGAATAATAGTGGTGAAAGTGGACACCCTTGTCTTGTTCCTGATCTTATGGGGAATGCTTTAAGTTTTTCACCATTGAGAATAATGTTTTCTGTAAGCTTACATAAAGGCTCATCTATGACCTTTACTATATTGAGGTATGTTCCTTCTATGCCCATTTTTGAAGAGTTTTAATCATAAATGGGTACTGAATTTTGTCAAAGGCTTTCTTTGCATCTATCGAGATGATCATATGGTTTTTAGCTTTCACTTTGTTAATATGGTATAACACATTAATTGATTTGCATATATTGAAGAATCCTTGTATCCCTGGAGTAAACCCAACTTGATCATGGTGTATGAGCTTTCTAATGTGTTGCTGAATTCTGTTTGCTAAAATTTTCTTGAGGATTTTTGCCTCTATGTTCATCAGTGATATTGGCCTGTAGTTTTCTTTTTTGGTGTTGTCTTTGTCTGGTTTTGGTTTTAGGGTGATGGTGGCTTTTTAGAATGAGTTTGGAAGGGTTCCTTCCCCTGCAATTTTTTGAAAGAGCTTTAGAAGGATAGGCATTAGGTCTTCTCTAAATGTTTGATAGAATTCTCCTCTGAAGGCTTCTGGTCCAGGGTTTTTGTTTTTTGGGAGATTTTTGACCACAGCTTCAATTTCAGTGCTTGTAATTGGGTTGTTTATCATTTCTATTTCTTCCTGGTTCAGTCTTGGAAGATTGAACTTTTCTAAGAATCTGTCCATTTCTTCCAGGTTATCCATTTTATTGCCATATAGTTGTTCATTATAGTCTCTTATAATCTTTTGTATTTCTGCATTGTCTATTGTAATCTCTCCTTTTTAATTTCCAATTTTCTTGATTTGATTCTTCTCTCTTTTTTCTTGTTGAATTTGGCCATTGGCATGTCAATGTTTTTTTTTTTTTTTTTTCTTCTCAAAGAACCAGCTTTTAGTTTTATTAATTTTTACTATTGTTTTTTTTTTTTCATTTCTTTTTCAGTTATTTTTGCTTGGATCTTTATGATTTTTTTCCTTCTTCTAATTTGTTGTTGTTGTTCTTCTTCTTCTTTTTCCAGTTGTTTTAAATGTAAAGTTAGGTTGTCTATTCTATGTTTTTTTTGTTTCTTGAAGTAGGATTGTATTGCTATAAATTTTTGTCTTAGGACTGCTTTTGCTGCATCCCATCAGTTTTGAGTTCTCGTGTTTTCATTGTCATTTGCTTCTAGAATTTTTTTAAATTTCCCTTTTGATTTCTTAAGTCACCTGTTGGTTATTTAGAACCATGTATTTCTGTTTCTTACAGTTTTTTGCTTGTAATTGATAACTAATCTCATAGCATTGTGGTTGGAAACGATGCTTGATACAATATCTATTTTATTAAATTTATTGAGGTTTGATTTATGACCGAAGATGTGGTCTATCCTGGATAATATTCCATGTGCACTTGAGAAGAAGGTGTATTCTGCATTTGGATGGAAGGTCCTGTAGATATCAACGAGATCCATCTCATCTAATGTATCACTTAATACTTGTGTTTCCTTATTAATTTTCTGTTTTGATGATCTATCCATTGGTGTGAGTGGGGTGATAGAGTATCGTACTATTATTGTGTTACTGTCAATTTCTCCTTTTATGTCTGTTAGAGTTTGTCTTATGTATTGAGGGGCTCCTGTGTTGGGTGCATAGATATTTAACAATTGTTACGTGTTCCTCTTGGCTAGATCCCTTGATCATTATGTAGTGTCTTTCCTTATCTCTTTTAATCTTTATTTTAAGGTCTATTTTGTTTGATATGAGGATGACTACTCCAACTGTTTTTTGCTTTCCATTTGTGGGAAATATATTTTTCCATCTGCTCACTTTCAGTCCATATATGTCTCTCGGTCTGAAGTGGGTTTTTTGTAAACAGCATATATATGGGTCTTGTTTTTGTATCCATTCAGCCAATTTATGTCTTTTGGTTGGAGCATTTAATTCAATTACATTTAAAGTAATTATTGATATATATGCTCCTATTGCCATTTTCTTAATTGTTTGGGTTTGATTTTGTCAATCTTAAATCTTCTCTTGTATTTCTTGACTATATAAGTTCATTCAGCATTTGTTGTAAAGCTGGTTTGATGGTACTGAATTCTCTTAACTCTTGCTTGTCTGAAAAGCTTTTGATTTCTCCATCAATTTTGAATGAGATCCTTGCCAGGTGCAGTAATCCTGGTTGTAGATGTTTCCCTTTCAGTACTTTAAATATATCCTGTCATTCCCTTCTGGCCTGCAGAGTTTCTGCTGAAAGATCAGCTGTTAATCATATCGGGTTTCCCTTGTATGTTACTTGTTGCTTTCCCTTGCTGCTTTTAATATTCTTTCTTTGTGTTTAATCTTTGTTAGTTTGATTAGTATGTGTCTTGGTGTGTTTCTCCTTGGGTTTATCCTGTATGGGACTCTTTGTGCTTCTTGGACTTGATTGACTATTTCCTTTGTCGTGTTGGGAAAATTTCAACTATAATCTCTTCAGAAATTTTCTCATACCCTTTCTTTTTCTCTTCTTCTTCTGGGATCCCTATAATTCAAATGTTGGTGTGTTTGATATTGTCTCATTGGTCTCGGAGACTCTCCTCAGCTCTTTTTATTCTTTCTCCTTTATTCTGCTCTTCAGAAGTTATTTCTATCATTTTATCTTCCAGTTCACTGATTCATTCTTCTCTTTCAGATATTCTGCTATTGATCCCTTCTAGAGTATTTTTAATTTCAGCAATTGTGTGGTTTGTCTCTGTGTTTTTTCTTTAATTGTTTTAGGTCTTGCTAATTGATTTTTGCATTTTCTCCATTCTCTATTCAAGGTTTTTGATCATCTTTATTATCATTATTCTGAATTCTTTTTTTAAGTAGTTTGCCTATTTTCTCTTCTTTTATTTGGACTTCTGTGTTTCTAGTTTATTCCTTCATCTATGCAGTATTTCTCTGCCTTTTCATTATTTTTTATTTGTTTGTTTTAAACCTATTTTGCTTGAGGTCTCCTTTTCCCAGGCTTCAGGGTTGAATTCGTTCTTCCCTTTGGTTTCTGCCCTTGAAATTTGGTCCAGTGGTTTGTGTAAGTTTCGTATAGGGTGAGATTTTTGCTGAGTTTTGTTTGTTTGTTTTTCTTCTGATGACGATTGGGTTTGTATTTTTTTGTTTGTTTTTTGTTTAGATGGGGCATCCTTTACAGGGTGCTACTGGTGGTTGTGTGATGCCAGGTCTTGTATTCAAGTGGCTTCCTTTGTGGGAGTTCTCACTATTTGATACTCACTAGGGTCAGTTCTCTGGTAGTCTAGGGTCTTGGAGTCAGTGCCCCCACTCCAAAGGCTTAGGGATTGATCTTGAGTCAGAAAAGAGCACTCCACAAGTAGTTTGTTTTGACATTAAGTGAGGTTAAAACATACACCTAAAAAGAGAAACCAAAGATGAATCCCAGAAAAATAACAGTTACAAAATCAGGCAAATAATAATTAAAATAATGGAATATACACATATACATATACATCCGTACACAAAATCAAAACCGTCCAACAACAATAAAGTATAGTAGATTGACCCAGTGAACAAAGTAAACCAAAAATTATATCTACCAATTAAGAACAAAAGTAACTAAAGCACAAACTGAAAAATAAAACTAAAGCAAGGTGTCAAGGAGGGATAAAGCAATGGAAACTAAACTAAAAATATATTGACAGAAAGGAAAGAAAGAATAGATATTCAGTTAAGTAGAGGTTGATTAAGAAGATTTATATACATTAAAAATTAACTGCAAGGGGAAAAGAGCATTAGGAAAAGCAAACAAATGAATATGTGTATAAAAATAACATAGGTTTAAAAGTTTTTTAAATTAAAATTTAAAAAGATAAAAGAAAAAAAAAAGAAAGATGAAAGAGAGAAAAAAAAAAAAGGAAAACTCTATAGAACTGCAAAAGCTCAATGTACAGGCAGAGTTTTATAACAACAATAAAAGTGTGATTAAAAAAAAACACACCTTAAAAGTTTAATTAGATTTCATGGTGCCAATAAAATCGAGAACTACAATGGTGGGTGTGGGGAAGAAAATGATAAAAAAGAAAAAAAAAATCCCTAAAGAAACTACAGAACAAGTCAAAACATAAGAATAATACATGTTTCTTGAGTCACTGCTGTCAGAGTCCTTTCCCTGGGAGTCACAGTCCACCTTACCTCCCTAGGATTCCCTCCAACACTGTGATGATCTCTGGACCTACTCTGGGGCAGCTCAGATGCTAATCTGGTCCTGCGTCTCTGTGTTCTTGCCTCCAGTGTCCGTAGCCAGCAAAACTAGTGTGTTTTCCTTGGTGGAGCTCTCAATGTCTTTCTATATATTCTGCAGAAACAGAACCAGCCTAGTTGATTGTGTGGGTTTGATCTGCAGCTTGTGCAGCTGGTGGGAATGTTTTGGTTCTTCTTCCTCAGACAGACTGCCGCTGGGTTTCAGCTGTGGTTTTATTCCACCTCTGCATGTGGGTCGTCTACTGGGGTTGCTCCTGAGGCTGCTCTGGAGGACTTGTGTCTGCCCCTGTGAGGGCCAGGCATGGAGAGTCACACGGGCTGGCAGCACCAGGTACTCAGGAGGGTTGGCAGTCACAGCGGCAGGAAATATAGTGCCCTACAAGGGTATGACAACCAGGATTGGCCAAGACGCTCCAATATCCTTGCCTAGAGAACCCCTGACAGAGAAGCCTGACAGGCCACAGTCCACTGGGTCGCATGGAGTTGGTCGTGACCAAAGCGACGCTGCGTGCATAGCCTTTTTGTTTTTTGCCTGTGGCGGCTCTGCAGCAGTGAGGGTTGCGCATGAAGCTGGCATAGTTGCTTGGCTTGTGAGGACCCTGGTGGCGCCAAGTGTGCAGGGACCCAGACTGCTTCAGCCGCAGCAGTTACAGCCCTATCAGAGTCTTTTTTTGAGCCTCTGGTAGCTGGCGATCAGAAGGCCTCTTTGGCTAGTCTTTCTCCGTAGGTCCGCCCATTAGGCACTTAGAGGGCTCCCTTGCCTGGGGTCCTTCTCTGTTGTTGGAGCATCAGGCACATAGAGGGGCCCCCCGGCTGAGGTCCTACTATGTTGATTTGGTGCATGAGGCACTTAAAGGGGACCCTGGGTGTGGTCCTACTTTGAAGTTTAGTGTGTCAGTCACTTTATGGTCCAGTCTCTGTACTGTTCAGCTGCAGATGCTGGCCTGTAGGGAGAGAAAGGATATGTTGATGACTCCACTCCCTAAGTGTGAGTCAGCAGTATTGCCTTGTTTCCATGGCGGCCCAGCTTTCTTCCACAGGTATTTCCCACCACAGTCTCCTCCCTCACATCCCTTCAGTCCATCTCTCTGCAGTCAACAGCAGCCCTTGCCGTGGGATTGCTCCACAATCCCTAAGCTCCAGCTCCCAGTCGCTGCACCTTCTAGGGGACCTGTGTCCCTGTCCGGGGTGCATGTAGCTGTGGCAAGAACTGCCTGATTCTCATTCCATTTACGCTGCCACAGATCAGCTGTTTCACTCTCAGTCACTCTCCTCTGACTCAGACAATTTCCCCAATGTGGGGATCAGACCCCTGCTTCAGTTCCCCCACCTGCTGAGGACAGGCCCAATCCTAGTAACACTCCTGTTTTTCCCCTAGTTCCTTCATCCTACTGAGTTTTGCATGGTTCTATACATTCTTTTCTGCTGCTCAGGTACTCTTGTTCGCTCTCAGCTGGTGTTCTGCCTGAACCTCTGTATCTGAAGGTGTATTCCTGATGTATCTGTGGAGATAGATGCATTCCACATCCACCTTCTCCTCTGCCATCTTGTTCTCTCTTCTGCATTCTTTGATGTTTGCATTTGAACGGCATGAAATCAGAAAGAGAAAATCAAATATTGTAGATTAACACTGATATGGGCAGTCTAGAAAAATGGCATCAGTTCAGTTCAGTTCAGTTGCTCAGTCATGTCCGACTCTTTGTAACCCCATGAATCGCAGCACTCCAGGCCTCCCTGTCCATCATCAACTCCCGGAGTCCACCCAAACCCATGTCCATTGAGTTGGTGATGCCATCCAACCAGCTCATCCTCTATCAGCCCCTTCTCCTCCTGCCCTCAATCTTTCCCAGCATCAGGGTTTTTTCCAATGAGCCAGCTCTTCTCATGAGGTGGCCAATGTATTGGAGTTTCAGCTTCAACATCAGTCCCTCCAATGAACACCCAGGACTGATCTACTTTAGGATGGACTGGTTGGATCTCCTTGCAGTCCAAGGGACTCTCAAGAGTCTTCTCCAACACCAAAGTTCAAAAGCATCAGTTCTTTGGTGCTAGCTTTCTTTATAGTCCAACTCTCACATCCATACATGATCACTGGAAAAACCATAGCCTTGACTAGATGGACCTTTGTGGACAAAGTAATGTCTCTGCTTTTTAATATGCTGTCTAGGTTGGTCATCACTTTCCTTCCAAGGAGTAAGCATCTTTTAATCTCATGGCTGCAATCACCATCTGTAGTGATTTTGGAGCCCCCCAAAATAAAGTCTGATACTGTTTCCACAATTTCCCCATGGAAAATGTCATGAAAATATGCCATGGAGTGATGGGACTGGATGCCATGATCTTAGTTTTCTGAATGTTGAGCTTTAAGCCAACTTTTTCACTCTCCTCTCTCACTTTTATCAAGAGGCTCTTCAGTTCTTCTTCACTTTCTGCCATAAGGGTGGTGTCATCTGCATATCTAAGGTTATTAATATTTCTCCCGGCAATCTTGATTCCAGCTTGTGCTTCCTCCAGCCCAGCGTTTCTCATGATGCACTCTGCATATAAGTTAAATAAGCATAGATGAACCTATTTGCAGGGCTGAAATAGAGATGCAAGTGTAGAGAATGGGTGTGTGGATGTGGCAGGGATGGGGGTCGGGGTGAATTGGGAGAATGGGACTGACGTATGCGTACACGGAGTTGATTCACTTCATTGTGCAGGAGAAAATAACACTGTGAGCAGCTAATAATAATAATTTAATTTGCAAGCTGTAGCATTTTCAGAAAATACTCAGGTAATTATGCCAAAACAAGTATAAATGAATCTCAGATTATTAGACTCTTAGGATTTTCTGTGCCTTCCTCTTAGATTTTGAAACAAAACTATAAGTTGACAATCTTATAGCACATTGCCTCTTTGAGAAATATTGTTTCTGAAGGTTTAACTGATGTGTATGCATTGAATCTGCTCCACTAGGGGTACTTAGGGACCCTCCACTAGGGGTACTTAGGTACTTAGGGACATATACTTAGGGACCATCAAGAAACAGAAATTAGGTAAATGTGCAGGGTAAAATGGCAGGAAATCACTGAATACAAAACAAATGGAAGCATCAGAGCAAGCATGATGATGAGTGACATCCAACACCAGGAACCGATGGGAGCCTTAATGAGACGGATGACACATCCTTTAAGGCATGGTCACTCACTGCCGTGCAGGCATACAGGCACAGTGTATCCAAATCGTCTGATTTTTGAAAAGAAATTTGGGATCAGAATTTGGTATATAAGTAACTTGATGTCTAAATACTTATAAGTAATTCACAACTTTGTAAAATACTGTGCAATTAGACCAAGTCAATCAAATATGTGAGTGAGACCCAGCCTGTTTCTATTTTCTGTTCTAGTAAGGAAATGTCCATATTCCAGTTTTAGAATTAACTCTATTTCTACACAACAAGTGGCTATTTTTTATGTTATGGATGCTGAATTGCAAAGTAATAAGATTTCCCCTTTGCTCTGGTTTCTAGAATCGAGACCTGAATTTGTGGTCTGCTTTTGTATGATACTTTAGGACTTAACACATAAATGCAATTTGTTATAGTTACCTCCAGTTTCTTATCATTCATCTGATATTCTGTGCTTATTTTGACTTTATTATATTTCTTCACCTACTTGGCTATATATTGTGATTATTTGCCACTGCATATTTTAAAGGGGCTTCAAATCATTTTGGAATGAGCGTTTGTTCTCTACACATCAATCAAATGAATCAAGACATGATGACATAGACAAAGTCTTTATAAAGACTCATGGGGTGTCCTTTGATAATAATACTTGAAAGTAATATGTTTAAGAACAGTTGATCCAATAAGAAATGTATTAAATAAAGCTAGAGAAAGGAAAGTCACACAATCCATTTACCTACACAGACGGAAAGTGAGTGCTCTGGTCCAAGGGATCTTTGTAAAGCCTTATTATGGGATACCCATCTTAGGTACCATATTCATAAGGAGATCTTCCTGACCAAGGGATCTAACCCAGTTCTCCTGCATTGCAGGTAGATTCTTTACCACCTGAGCTATCAGGGACTTCTACAAGAGCTACTAGAGAGTAATACTAAAATAGTCAAATCATAGATCCCTGTGCCATTTCATTAACACCAACCATAACCAAATATTCCCATAAGTATATATCACAGTCCCACATAAAATTTCCAGAAGGGATGGTTTAACTGGACAGAGCATCTACTCTGTTATAATTATTTAGAGATCTTTTGCTATCATCTGTGACGTAACACTGACATGTCCCATTTCTGGGTTTTTAAGAAACTCATGCTTCTGGGTTTTCAAAGTTCAGAGCCTGAATCATAAATTTCCAAGGTTATGTCTCTCTGAACGCCAGTCTCTCAGTTCTCCTTGTTAGATTGTAAATCTTTTATTTCAAGTGCTTATCATAGCATATCTACCCACGTATAAGTTTATTCAAGAAGGACATCAAGCAGTATATTGCCTCCCTGCTTATTTAACTAATATGCAGAGTACATCATACAAAATGCTGGGCTGGAAGACTTACAAGCTGGTATCAAGGTTACTGAGAGAAATACCAACAACCTTAGATATGCAGATGACACCACCCTAATGAGAGAAAGCAAAGAACTAAAGAGCCTCTTGATGAAAGTGAAAGAAGAGAGTGAAAAAGTCAGCTTAAAACTCAACATTCAAAAAACTAAGATCATGGCATGCAGTCTCATCACTTCGTGGCAAATAGATGGGGAATCAATGGAAACAGTTACAGACTTGATTTTCTTGGGCTCCAAAAATCACTTCAGATTGTGACTGCAGCCATGAAATTAAAATACACTTGCTCCTTGCAAGAAAAGCTATGACCAACCTATACAGCATATTGAAAAGCAGAGAAACACTTTGTGTTTCTATATAGTCAAAGCTATGGTTTTTCCAGTAGACACATATGAATGTGAGAGTTAGACCATAAAGAAGATAGAGTGCTAAAGAATTGATGCTTTCAAAATGTGGTGCTGGAGAAGACTCTTGAAAATTCCCCGGACAGCAAGGAGCTCAAACCAGTCAATCTTAAAGGAATGCAACCCTAAATTCATTGAAGTTCTGATGCTGAAGCTGAAGTTCAAATACTTTGGCCACCTGATGCTAAGAACTGACTCATTGGAAAAGACCCTGATGCTCAGAAAGATTGAGGGCAAGAGAAGAAGGGGGTGACAGAGGATGAGATGGTTGGATGGCATCACTGATTCAATGGACATGAGTTTGAGCAAACTCAGGGGGATAGTGAAGGACAGGGAGGCATGGTGTGCTGCAGTCCATGGAGTCGCAAAGAGTTGGACATCACTTAGTGACTGAACAACAGCAACAACCATGTAATGAACATATGCTGTATGGCAGACAATCTATACATAAATCTCCACTTAATCCTTGCAATGGAAATTAAATATTTATGTAGTTTGCATTATATGTGTGTGTATTTTTCATCTTGCTGATAAAAGAACTGAAAGGAGAAAATAAATTAACTAATATTATACTATTTGCATATAGTAGAGGCTGAATTTCAATCCCGATCTGCCTCACTTTAGAATCTTTACCTTACTTCTCAAGACTTTTCACAATATGATTTCAATAATGGACAGAAGAGATGTGCAGAATAGAAGAACCTTGTGGGGCCCAGGAGACCTCAATTATGTTGAATAAGCTTTTAATCAACCTATTATACACATTGTGCAAAACAACTTCTGTATTTAGTTAATTTTAAATCCAAACAACTGATTCTTGTTATAGAAAGACTTCTACATCATTGTGTAAAAACACATTTGAAGAATGCTTATAGGATATTTAGTAACATGGGCAGACTTGAATAGACATTTCAAAAGCAGGTAGGGATGCTAAATATTTGTTTTCCATACTTGATTCTCTGGAATTTGTTCTGCATGTAGATATGCTAGGAAATGCTGACATAGAATTTGACATTTTCAAGGGTGATAGCAATACTTGGAGGACATCTCTATATAACCTCTTTACTGGGTTTCCAAAGCTATTGGATATTTCATGACAGACCCACATGACTTCTATTTATGGAAATATCCTTTGTAAAGAGACTCCATTTATTATAACTTGATTTCTGGCAGGGATAAATTGGCTTACATCCTGTTTTTCCCCTTGTCTCCATTATTAAGTGACAGGAAAAAAAAAAAATTAAGGGATAAAAGAGGGGTGTTCCAGGCAAATGTCACTAAAAATTCTAGCATAATTACTGTAATAAAAGGGAAACCAAAGAAATAGTGGCATGTAAAATTAATTAACCTTCCACTGAATGTATGAATACTGAATTATTTGTGGCCAGGGACACAATCTGATTTGCACATTTTAACTTGAAATATAAGTTTATCTGATTTACAGGAGAAGCAACAAGTGAATGTTCCTGCATTTTCTCTTCATTTCTGAATAGAAACCAAGCAGTTTTAACTTTGCAAATGAAGCAGCATTAGAAGCTCTTTTATTGTGTCAGTTTTGAAAGAATCTGCCTCACTTCCTTCTTTGACCTGGTTCTCCTGTTGGTCCTGCTGACAGTTACATTTCGGCCTTTTTTCCTCTCTGCAAATTTCTACCCATTAGTCATTGCTTTCATTCACTTAATGACTTTAGGGGTTAAAACTTTTGCTATTCCCTTCAATTCTTTTCTAATGTCCAGCATATTTAGTGGAGTCCACACTTTTAGATATGGAAGTCAAGTTGAAAAGATTTTAAGACATTTCTTTTCGGTACTAACATTGACGAACAGTTATGGCAAATGTCACTGAAAACAATTCTTTGACCATCTGAAAGCCTTTCAGGTATCTCTGCACCCACAGTAGTTTGTACTGTTGCTGAAATTTGGCCTCTGTTTATTGGTGCCAAATAGAAACATGGAAACAGTTTTGGGTGAAGTAGAAAAAGAGTGGTTTTTACTGCTGTACCAGACAGGGGGCCACAGTAGGCTAATGCCCTCAAGACTAAGTGACCCCCCAGAGGAGGTAGTGAGGAGTTTTATAGTGTCAAGGGGCACGGTGTGATAAGCTTGTGGTTGACAAAAGGTGAAGTTTCAAGAGTCATCAACTTTTTGGTTTCAATCAGTCTAGAGTCTATGCCCTTGTGGCCAGCAGTTTTCATTTGGTGGGGGTCTGCTTCCTATAAAATCAGCCCAGGGATGTGTCTTTATCTATCTCTTTCAGGGAACCCAGAATTCATGATTCTGCTATGTGGTGGATTTATAGTCTAAATTGTTACCAGTTCCCCAGCCTGGCAGATATTCATTGTTTCTACATCATATTTCCCAATCGTTAACTCTTTAGTCAGCATTTTACTGACTGAAGAGTTACTTCAAAAGACAAGGACAAAGAGGCTTGTACCTGACTTTGGTTTCTTCTTTCTAACTACAAAAATTCCAGGGGGAAAAAAAAGACTTGTATTAAATAAATCAGTGAGAAATCTATAAATTTAAATTCATGTCTTTGACTTCCCATCATGGTCTAAAACAAAAGAAATTGAATAATTTGGTCAAAATGGATTCTTACAGCTGCTTCTCAGCTTGAAAATTGTTTAGAAAGTGGTTAATACATTGACAAAATAGTGCTATCAATACATGATTTTTTTAAATTAAATGACACAAAGGATTAATCTTCTCTCTAAATATAATTAACTCTATTAAATACCATCTGCCTTGTTATATCAATGCTTTTATTTAATAAAAGATAAAAACTTCTTAATTGCAAATCCACATTATTATGAAGAAGAAATAACATTAAATTATTTGAAATATGGCTTAGGTATCTGTTTTCTCTCTTTTAATCATTATCTAAAATAAGTGCTTATGGCAGTAAAAGCATTAATGCTTTTACTTTAAACATTCTAACTGTCCAGAATCCAGCCTAACTCATGCCATACTCTGTGGGAGCACCAGGGTGGTTAAATTGCCCCAGAGATTCCTTTTCTTTTTAATCTGGAGAGTGTGTTCTTTTCAGAGAATAGTAGTGATAGTTCTTGAATGGAGATGGACCAAAGTTCTTTAACTCCAAAGATGTTGGAAGGGCACACTGGAGGCTAGGCCTGAATTAGAATACTTGCAAATTCATGTTTATTGCATTCTTTACCTGTTTGTCTCAAGCTGCATCAGATGTCAAAACACAAACATGTTTGTTTTTCCACACTTAAAAAATATCTGTCACAGAACTATATGGGTCATATGGCTAGAATGGTCACTCTCTGTCATGCGGACTTATGTTGGTAACTACTAATAACTTCAAGGAAAATATGTCTTTATAACAAAAGGATAAATAGTTCTGATGCATGTGTCTCAAAGCAGTGATGGTACTGTTATTAGAAGTAGAGTACTCCAAAACTCTGGGCTTCCCAGGTAGCTCAATGGTAAAGGATACACCTGCCAATGTAGGAGAAGCAAGAGATATGGGTTCAATCCTGTGTCAGGAGGATCCCCTAGAGAAGGAACTAGCAACCTACTCTAATATTCTTTCCTGCCTGGAAAATTCAATGCACAAAGGAGTCTGGTGATCTGCAGTCCATGGGGTCGCAAAGAGCTGGATACAACTGAGCAACTGAGCATGCACACATGTACTCCAAAGCTTCAGGCAGTTCATTCTCCAAAATAAGGATGACTTTTCCAGTAGGGCTAGATTACTTAAAATTCTATTGGCTAAACATCATATTCCAAATTTGGGTGAGACTGAGATGCAATTATGGTTTACTGGCCACACGTCTAAGAATTACTAAACCTTTTCCATAATCAATCACATTTTACTGTAAAGTCCCCATGATAGCTATATGTAGAAAACAAGTGATACAGGACTTTTTTAGGGTAGGACTAAAGGTCAAGTTTGCGGTCTCTCCCTGGCTTGCAGGTTCGGTCCCACCTTAGGTGTGTGCTCACCAGCTGTCTGCCAAAGCTAGCTCTCTATGACATTGGGAGTAGACAGGGAGCCAGCCGCAGTGGGTGCATGTGTGTGAGTGAAGTATAGACAGTGCTGGGGGGCTGAGGGCCAGCTGGGAATTTCTGCAGGCGACATATGCCCTGAAACAACTGGACAGACTTTGTGATGGTGTATGTGAAGCAGTTATTAGGATCTATGTCCTCTTCATGCCCTCCAAGTATCCTATCTGCCACTCTCTCAAATTCTTCCCACCCTCTCATCGTGCAGGTCATGGCCCTATACACTGGATTCAGTACAAGACATGGGCCACTTTGGCAATGTCCTGCCTATCTGGGAAAGCCAAATATTCATTTTTATGCTCTCATGTTCTGTCACAGGAGAAATTATAGGTAAGAAGGTCTCTCTTGGCACTGAAATGTACTGTTTTGGGAAAGAGATAATTCTGGTAATGTGCACCTATTTATCTTATACTCTTAAATGCATTTGAATGTGTAGTTTTTTTTGCTCTAATGGTATGTTGGAACTCCTCTGTTAGAAACATGGAATTCCCCAAAATGTCTCATGTCCATGAGTGATTGTTGAGATAGTGCTGTCTAAGATTCCTGAACTGTAACTAGAAGGGTCTGGAGCTAGATCATGGGCACTGAAGGATCTTCAGCTGGGCCTGAGGCTTGTACATAGTACCCAATGCACAAATGGATGAGACTCCTTACAGGTCCTTTGGCATATGGAGTTGAATCCTACAGTTCCCCCAAAGGCACTTTTGTTCAAGTACAGATGCCAAATCAGTTTTGTTAAGGTGGGCATATGTGAGAGGGATGCCTTATTTGGTCATGTTGTTTAACGTAATTACTTTTGAAAGTCACTGAAATCAGAATTGCCTGGACCTAGGTCCCATAGGGTCAAAATCCTTTAATTTATCTTTACATTATTCTGTGGTTACGTATTTGTGTGGTTACTATTACATTTTTTCTGTGGTTCTTTCTTTAGCACAAAATAAACAGCCAAATATAGGAAACACTCATATTCTCTCTCTTCCTTTTCCCTTTTAAAGTAGTTGCATTCAGAGGTGAACACATATATACTACAATGTCATTATATCATCAAATGTTGGAGTCATAGAAACTATTTGATCCTAAAAGGTCACTTGCATGTCTTTATCCCATTATTCAATTTTTGGTTGATTTCTCAAACTAGTCCCCAGAAGGCAATCTTATTCCCAAGTAACTATGGATTCTATTAATGTCAAAATGAATCGAGAAGGTAGAAAAGCTATCCAGAAGAATTATACCCAGAAGGGATAAAAAAAAATTTAATAGAGAATGAACAGGGAAAATAAGAGAGAAATAAATGAGGACATTTAGAATGGATTATACGACTTTCTTAGGGTTGCTCTAACAAAGCAGTATAAACTGGATGCTTTAAAGGAAGAGAAATTTATTCTCTCATGGTTCTGTAAACTGGAAGGTTGAAATCATGTTGTTTTCAGGGCCCTACTCCCTCCAAAGCCTCTAAGGAAGATCCCTCTTGGCTTCTTCTGGGTTCTGGTCATCCTATTATCCCTTGACTTCTGGTAGCATCACTCCAATCTCTCTCTTCACGTGGTCATCTTCTTTCTGTGTGTCTGTGTTCTTCTCTTCTTATAAGGACACCAGTTAAAGTTGTTTAGAAGCCCACTCTACTCCACCATGACTTTTTCTTAACTGATTATATACACAAAGACCTTATTTCCAAATGAATTGATGTTCTGAGGTACTGGAGATTAATAATTATATATACAAAAGTGAAAGGGTTAGTCACTCAGTTGAGTCCAACTCTTTGCGACCCCATGCACTGTAGCCTGCAAGGCTCCTCTGTCCATGGACTTCTCCAGGCAAGAATATTGGAGTAGGTTGCCCTTTCCTTCTTCAGAGATCTTCCTAACCCAGAGACTGAATCTGCATCTCCTGCATTGGCAGGTGGATTCTTTACCACTGAGCCATTCAGGAAGCACTCTACCCACCCACCTCCCATGGAGTTACAGTATTACGGAAGAAAAAGATTCAAATAGGTAATGGCATCTTTGACTTTTATCTGGTTAAAAGATTAAAAAGCAGTTCAAAATAGTGGTTCCAATGTATATATATGTCATGGGTTTCACACATTAAAGTTTTATTTACTGACTGATTTCTGACTGACATAATAATATATAGTTGAAATACAAAGCCCAGACAAGGCCAAGATCTAATTAAGTAATCTTTTCTTAAAATGTTATTTATTTAATTTATTTATTTTGGCTGTGCTGGGTCTGCATTGCTGTACATGGGCACCTCTAGCTGTGATGACCAGGGGCTCTTTGTTGCGGTGGGCAGGCTGCTCAATGTGGTGGCTTCTCTTGTTGCAGAGCACATGAGCTTCAGTCGTTGTGGTGTGCTGGCTTAGTTGCCCCATGGCATGTGGAATTTTCCCATGCCAGGGAAAATTTTCCCTGTGTGCCCTGCATTGGCAGGTGGATTCTTAACCATAAGACCACCAAGGAAGTCTTAGATTAAGCAATCTTGAAAGAAAGGGAGTGAAGGCAGCACTGTAGTAGCATAAGTCATTCCTTCTCTCCCCATTTATCAACATCTAATTAGACACCCATAACCAAAGGAAATGGCGACCCACTCCAGTATTATTGCCTGGAAAACCCCATGGATGGAGAAGCCTGGTGGGCTGCCGTCCATGGGGTTGCAAAAAGTAGGACACGATTGAGTGACTTCACTTCAACCAAAAAAAAAAAAAAAAAAAAAGTGCTTCAGTCCCGTATATCAAGAACCTGGAGTTTTCTAGTCCACATGTGCATCCAAAAATACACCAACAAGACCTCAGTGAAGACTGCAGATTCAAAGGAGGCAGCAAACCTGTCCCATTCCCACTCAATGCAATCAGAAAAAAAAAAAAAAAAGTCAAAAACTGATCAGATATACGTGAGAAAGAAAAAACTTGCAGAAGTTCAGCCTGCTTGACAGGAGATTCTTGCATGCCACTGGAGCAGGAGAGAGAAAGGGTTGGATACAGAGGAGAGGGAGGAACTCACTAGTCACCCCTGCCCAGAGTGACAGTACAAGAAATTACATTTTTGGTAGTAGTGACCTCTCTTGTCAGAGGCGGTGGAAAGCAGGAACCTTTTCAACAGAAGAGGTGAAAAAGAAAGGTGGTGAGTGACTGCCCGGATCCCCTAATTATGTGGCTTATGACTAAAGAAACTTGCATTCTGAGGAAGGACTTCAGTGACTGAGAGAAGGGCATAGGATGGGAAGGAGGTAAATAAGAATATCAAAGGACATTAAAGGAAAAAGTTTCCTTCTGTCTACTTCAGGACGTCAGCAGGAAGTCTGCCTAACAACTTCTGGAAGTTCCCCACTTGAGGATCTCCCCAGTGCACCTGTAAGCACATTCACAGCTATAAGTGCTAAACCCACATCTCCCCGACTCTGCTGCTGACTCTGTGTGCAATCCTGAGTGCATTCATTAGACTGGATCTGGTAGGCATGGAGATTGCTCAGAATGTAGGACAATGTTGGTAGGCATGGGAAAAATAAAACTTAAATTGTAGTGTCACATTTTCAATACAAAAGAAATATTTCTAATAGCCAACCTGTTAAACTCTAGGAACTAAAGACATAAAAGCTTAGTTAAGGAGGACTCTGCTACCTCAACTGTGAGAACAGAAGTTCATACCTGCAAAACAATATGAAATGTCCAGAAAAACAGCATCACAAAAAGAAAATAATAATTCTATAGCAACCAAATTCAGAGACATGAAATATGATCTAAGAGATAAAAAAATTCAAAATAGCTGTTAGGAAGGAATTCAACAAGCTATAAGAAAACTCAGAAAGACAGTTCAATGAAAGCAGAAATAATGTTAATAAACAGAAGATGGTCTTCACCACAGAAATTGAAATTATAAGAAAGAATCAAATAGAATTTTGGAGCTGAAAAATTCAATAAGTGAGTTGAAGAATGCAAGAGAGAGGCCACAGGCAAAGAGGCAGACCAGGTGGGAAAAAGAGTAAATGTCTTTGAAGAATAAGTATTTAGAAGCAATTCAGCTAGAAAGGAAAGGGAAGTAAGATTTTTTTAAAGTAAGAAACCCCATTAGAGTTATTGGACTCTATTAGAACAGAAAATGTTAGAGTAATTGGTGTTCAAGAAATAGAAGAGAGGGAGAAGGGAGCAGAGAGTTTATTTAAAGAAATAATATTTGAGAACTTCCCAAACCTGGAGAAAGACTTGGACATAAAAGTTCATGAAGCTAACAGGACATCCTATTATCTCAATGCAGAAAGACTTCCTCTAAGACATATTATAATAAAACTGTCAAAAATCAATGATAACAAATCTTAAACACAGCTAGGGAAAAAAGGAAAGTAGCCTACCGAGGAACCTTCATTAAACTATCAATAGATTTGTTAGCAGGATCTCTACAGGTCAGAAGAAAGTGGAGTGGCATATTCAAAGTGTGGAAAGACAAAAAATGTCATCCAGGAATACTGTATTCAGCAAAGCTTTTTTTCCCAGATATAAAAGAGAAATAAAGCCTTTCCCAGACAAACAAAAGCTGAGAGAGTTCACCATCACTAGACTTATCTTGCAAGAAATTTTGACAGGAGCTCTTCAAACTGAAACGAATGAAAAAATGTTAATCTCTGACAAGAAAAAGTATTAAAATATACAACACACTCAAAAAGGCGAAAAAGAGAATTAGAAAACTATAAATCCATATTAGGATGACATGTTAACCATATAACTACACTACAAATGTTAAAAAAGAGCATTAAACATAATTATATAGCCACTATAAGTTGTTAATAAATATACAACATAAATTGTGGCATCAAAAATATAAAAGGGGAAGAATAAAAGGGTGGAACCTTTATAGGAGAATGAAGATAATTTACTATTAGCATAAAAAATGTCTATTTTATCTATGAGATGTTTTATGCAAGCCCATAGTAATTGCACGGCAAATCTAGAGCAGATTCATGAAAAAAATTAAAAAAAAAAAAGAGGGTTAAAAAGAGCATATCCCCATGGAAAACCATTGATTAACAAAGATAGAAACAGAAGTTATAAGAAACAATGGAAATATAAAACAAAATGAACAAACAAACAAAATAACATGAAGGTGGTGTTATTAAGTCCAAAAATTCCAGTAATTATTTTGAATGTAAACAGTTGAAGTTACCAATCAAAAGCCAGAGAGTGCAGAATAAAAGAGAGAGAGAGAGAGACCCAACTTCATGCTGCATACAGGAGACAGCCTTCAACTCTAAAGATATACATATACTCTAAGTGAAGGGATAGAAGAAACTATTTTATATACATGAAAAACAAAAGAAAGTGGATTACACATAAATCTGGCAAAACAGACTTGCAGTCAAAATTGTAACAAAAGACAAAATAGATGATTATGTGATGTTAAATGGGTCAGTACATCAAGATCATATGAAAATTGTAAATGTGCACCCAACATCTGAGCACCTAAATATTTTATGCTAACACTAAGAACTCTGGGTGGGGGCGGGGGGGGGGGGTGGTTCAGACAGTAAAGAATCTGCCTGCAATATGGGAGACCTAGGTTCAACCCCTGGGTTGGGAAGATCCCCTGGAGGAGGGCATGGCAGCCAACTCCAGTATTCTTGCCTGGAGAATCTGCATGGACAGAGGAGCCTGGTGGGCCACAGTCCATGTGGTCACAAAGAGTCAATTCTGGGATCCCCAGAGTCTGGTAGAGCTGAGGAAGTCAGGCCCTTTATCTTAAATGTCCCAAAATAACTGGTCAGATTCCTCAGTGGAAATTTTCTGGAGATGGAAATGGCAACCTACTCCAGTATTCTTGTCTGGAAAATCCCATGGATGGAGTAGCCTGGCAGACTACACTCCCATGGGGTTGCAAAGAATCGGACATGACTGAGTGACTAACACTTTCACTTTCAAGAACTAAAGGGTGAAAGAGACAATAATACAATAGTAGTTTTTGTTGTTGTTTAACCACCAAGTCCAGTCTGGCTGTTTTACAACCACATGAACTCTAGCCCACCAGGCTCCTTTGTCCATGGGGTTTTCCAGACAAGAACACTGGAGTGGGTTGCCATTTTCTTCTACAGGGGATCTTCCTGACCCAAGGATCAAACCTGCACCTCCTGTATTGGCAGGAAGATTCTTTACCACTGAACCACCTGGAAAGTCCCACAATAGTCATAAGGGACTTCAATACCCCACTGTCACTAATGAGTAAATCATCCAGACAGAAATTAACAAAGAAATGTTGGAATTGAACTATATATTAAATGAACTTAGACACACATATAGAACATTCTAACCAACAGCAGCAGAATACACATTCTTTTCAAATACATGTAAAACATTCTACAAGACAGATCATATGATAGAACACATAAAAAGTGTTAGCAAATTTAAGAAGATTGAACTCTTACCAACTATCTTTTTATGACCAATGATAGATGACTGAAAATAAACAATAAGAGTAATGCTGGGAAATATTTATAGATGTTATACGTGTGGACACTAAACAGCACATCTCTGAACAATCACATGGGAATTAAAAAAAAAAACTGTTTTAAAACAAATGAAAATGAAAACAATGCTATGAGATGCTGTAAAAGAAGACTGAGATGTAGATTTATAGCAAAACACATATCCTGTAAAATTAGAAAGATCTCGAATAAACCACCTAACTGTATACTTCAAGGAACTTGAAAAATAGTAACAGCAACAGCAACAACAAATTAAGTCCAAAGTTAGCAAAAAGAAGGAAAATAAAGACCATAGTGGAAATAAAATAGGGACCATAGAAACAGGAGAAAGGATCAACAAAATTGAGGTTTATTTTTAAAGATAAAATTTAGAAAGCTTTAGATTGAGGGAAAAACCCTCAAATAGATAAAATTGGAAATGAAAAAAGAGACATTACAACTGATACTACAGTAATACACAAGACTAATGTGAATAATTATATGCCAACCAATTAAATAACTTAGTAGAAATGCTTAATTTCCTAAAGATACACAATCTACTAAGATTGCTTCAGGAAGAAATAGAAAATCCAGACAGACCAATAATGAACAAAGATATTGAATCAGTAATAAAAGATCTCCCAACACAGAAAGCCCCAGTAGCAGACAGCTTCACTGGTGAATTATTTCAAACATTTAAAATGAATTAATATGAATCCTCTTCAAAATATTCCCAGAAAATAATAAATAGAGGGAAAACTAATTTTACAAAGCCAGCATTAGCCTGACATTAAAATCAGACAAAATACAATGAGAAAATTCCAGACCAATATTTGTAAAGAATATAGATGTAAAAATTCTCAATAAAATACTAGCAAGTCAAATTAAAAGACACATTGAAAGGATTGTACATCATTATCCAAATTAAATTTATCCCTGAGAAATGAGAATGTTTCACCATAAGCAAATCAAGAAATGTAATACATCACATGAATGAAACAAAGGATAAAAGTCACACAATCATCTCATAGATGTGGAAAAATCCTTTGACAAACTGTGAAATTCTCTCATTATTTAAAATTAAAAAAAAAAAAAGCTTAACAGATTGAGTATAGAAAGGAGATACCTCAACATAATAAATGCCATATACAGCAATCCCACAGCTAACATTCATTCAATAAAAAATTGAAAGCTTCCCCTCTAAGGTCAGAAATAAGACACAAATGTCTATCTCATCACCCTTATTCAATATAGTACTGGAAGTTCTAGCTAGAGCAATTGCACAATGATACAAAAATCATCCAAATCAGGAGAGGGGTAAAATTGCTGCTAATTGCCAATAATATGATAGTATATGGGATTCCAAAAACTGTTAGATCTAACAAACAAATTTAGTAAATTGCAGGATCTAAAACATACAGAAATCGGTTGCAGTTCTTATACACTATTATTAAAACATCTGAAGAAGAAATAAAACAATATCATAGGATTGAAAATAATATAATATCCAGGAATACCTTTACCAAAGGAGGTCAAGAATTTGTACAGTGAAAAATATAAGGCTTTTAAAAATGAAATCAAGGAAGACATAAACAAATAAAAAGCATCAATGTTCATAGATCAGAAGAATTAATACAGCTTATCTGTCCATTTGACCCAAAGTCATATATAAATTCAATGCAATTCCTATCAAATTTCCAATGACATTCTTCACAGAAATGGGAAATACAATACTAAAATGTGTATGGATCCACAAAGACCCTGAGTAACCAAAGCAAACCTGAGAAAGAAGAACAAAGTCAGAGGTATCACCCTTTTGATTTAAAATTTTTACTACAGAGCTATAGTAATCAAAGGGCTTCCCAGCTGGCTCAGTGCTTAAAGAAACTGCCTGCAAAGCAAGAGATGTGGGTTCAGTTCCTGGGTCAGGAAGATCCCCTGGAGGAGGGCACAGCAACCCACTCCAGTATTCTTGCCTGGAGAATCCCATGGACAGAGGAACCTGGCCAACTTCAGTGCATAGGTCACAAAGAGTCAGACATGACTCAGGCAGAAGCAACTGAGCTCAGCGCAGCATTGTGATTAAAACAGTATGGTCCTGAC
Organism: Dama dama; assembly: GCF_033118175.1. Taxonomy (NCBI): domain Eukaryota; kingdom Metazoa; phylum Chordata; class Mammalia; order Artiodactyla; family Cervidae; genus Dama; species Dama dama. The sequence continues at coordinate 69,300,607 of NC_083713.1, read as the reverse complement.
ATGAAATGACACATAGACCAATGGAATAGAACAGAGAGCCCAGAAGTATACTGCAGAATATATAGTCACCTAATATATGACAAGGGAGCCAAGAAAAACCAATGAGTTAAGAAATGATATTACGGAAACTGGATAATGTGTAGTTACAAAAAAAATCAGACCCTTGTCTCACAACCCACAAAAATTAATTTGAAATAGATCAAAGACTTAACAGAAGACCTGGTACTATAAAGCTTCCAGAAGAGAATGTAGGGGAAAAACTCTTGACATAAGTCTTGACAAAGTGTTATTTTATTTATGAAACTAAAAGAGCAACCAACAAAAGCAAATTTAAAAAAATGGGATTTCATCTGGCTTAAAAGACTCTGCACAGAAAAAAAAAAAAAAAGTAACAATAAAACGAAAAGATGACCAACAGGATGGGAGAATATTTTTGCAAGGCATATATCAAGGGGTTAATATCCAAACATATACAGAACTCATATAACAATAATAAAAAGAATAGTCTGATTCAAAAATGAGTAGAGGAACTAAATAGTCATTTTTCCCCAAAATGCTCCCAAATGGCCAACAGATACATAAAAAGATGCTCAGTATCACTAATCATCAGAGAAATGCAAATCAAAACTGCAATGAGATATCACTTCTAAACTGTTAGAATGGCTATCTTCAAGGAGACAAGTGATAAATGCTGGCAAGGAGGTAGAGAAAAAAGAACGTTTGTAGAGTGTTGGTGAATGTAAATTGGTTCACCCACCATGATGAACAATACGGAGTTTCCTCAAAAAAAAAACAAAAACAAAAACAAAAAAACATAGAACTTCCATGTTATCCAGCAATCTCACTCCTAGTATATGCCCCTCAAATCAAAACAGGTTATCAAAGAAATGTTAGATACACTCCAGTGTTCATGGCAGCATTAACTACGTTAGTCAAGGTTGGGAAAACTGGAAACAACCTAAGCGTCCATCAATAGATAAGTAGATAAAAATACATATACATATACACAATGGAGGATTATTCATGAGACACAAGGAAATCTTGCCTTTGCAGTAAAATGAATGGACTTTGAGGAGATTATGCTAAGGAAAATATCTGACAGAAATAAATATTGTATGATATCACTTATATGTAGAATCTTAAAAGTGGAATTTGTAAAAGCAGAGAATAAGGGTAGTCACCAGGAGATGGAGGGTGAGGGGATAGGACAGATATTGTTTAAGGGTACAAACTTGCAATAAGCAGTAAAAAAAATTCTAGAGATCTAGTGCACAGTGTGGTGATTATAGGCAACACTATTGTATTATAATAATCAAAACTTGCTAAAACTATAACTTAATTATTCTAACCACTAAAAAGAGATTATAGTTAGGTAACAAGATAGAAGTGCTAATTATCACTACAATGGCAATCATATTACAGTGTATAAATGAATCAAATTAGCATGCTGTACACTTTAAATTTACATAATGTTATATATAAAATACTCTTCAGCTTAAAAAGAAAAAATAAATCTTGGGAGAATAAATATTGCTTCAAAAATTGTGTGAAATTGAATTTACAGTAATCATAACCAAAATCTTCTCTCTTGTGCTATGCTACCCCTCTTTTCTCTCCCTCTCTCTCTCTCTCTCTCTCTCTCTCTCTCTCTTCTCTTTCCATCTCTTATCCCAGGGGGGAAAAAAGTACCATGGAGCTCTTCTCTGTAATATGTTTTTTGGGATAAGTTTCCTGTAAGGTTATAATACTTGCCTCTTTCAAACTTGTAGTCCACTTGCCTGGTTAACAAGTCACCATCCCCCATCTAAATAGCACAATATTTGCTTCATAGCAAATATAATGAAGTAACATATGAATAAAGCAGATAATACAATTTAGGGAAGTTCAAAGGAGGAAGAAATCATTTTGAGGTTTGTGATTGAGAATAATAGGCTCAAAACAGTATGTAATAATATATGGGAAATGCCATGGGAGATTGATCTGGAAACCTTCATGACAGAGATAAAATATTAAGTGTGTAGGATTGTATATGTCTATTTGTAAGCTGTCTAGATGGGAAGTTCCCACAGGGTCTCAAGAGTGGATACAGCTCCCTACTTGTTCAAGAATCCCAGCTTTGCCATCTGCTATCTTGGTTTTGAGGCAATATATTTATAACTTTAACCGGTTGTTAGGTTGGTGTAAAAATAATTGTGATTTTGTGTTGTTGAACTTTGCCATTTGATAGTGGAATACATTCTTTAAAAAATGTGGTTATGTTATACATTATTTTAATGTGCATTTCTCATTTTATGTTTTTTGCTAATAACTTCTTGCTGCTTATTTTATATTTACTTTAGACTATAGAAATGATACTAGACATAAAGCAAATTTGAGAGTTTTTTTTACTGGAGTTCAAATAGGTCATAAAGTAGTAGAGACAACTTGCAACAACAACAATGGATTTGACCCAGGAGCTGCTAATGAACATACAGTGCAGTGGTGGTTCAAAAAGTTTTACAAAGAAGATGAGAGTCTTGACCATGAGGAGCCTAGTGGCCAGCCATAGGAAGTTGACAACAGCCAGTTGAGAGCAATCATTGAAGATGTTCCTCTTACAACTATGTGAGAAGTTGCCAAAGAACTCCGTGTTGAACATACTATGGTTGTTTGGCATCTGAAGCAAATTGGAAAGGTGAAAAAGCTCAATAAATTAATGCTTCATGAGCTGACCAAAAATTAAAAAAAAAAAAATCATTGATTTGAAGTGTCCTCTTATTCTTCCCAGCACCGAATCATTTCTAGATTGGATTGCAATATGCAACAAAGAGTGGATTTTATAAGACAACGGGTCAATCAGCTCAGTGGTTGGACCAAGAAGAGGCTCCAAAGTGTTTCCCAAAGCCAAACTTACACTAAAAAAAGGTCATGGTCACTGTTTGATGGTGTGCTGCCCATCTGATCCACTACAGCTTTCTGAATCCTGGTGAAATCATTACAGCTGAGAAGTATGCTCAGCAAATCAACGAGATACACTGAAAACTTCATCGTCTGAGGCCTGCCTTGGTAAACAGAAAGGGTCCAATTCTTTTCCATGATAAGCCTCACCACACATCGCACAATCAACACTTCAAAAGTTGAATGAATTGGGCTATGAAGTTTTGCCTCCTCTGCCTTATTCATCTGACCTCTCACCAACTGACAACTACTTCTTCAAGCATCTTGACAATTTTTTGCAGAAAAATACTTCCACAACCAGCAGGAGGCAGAAAATGCTTTCCAAAGGTTCCTTGAACCCTGAAGCACAACTTTTTGTGCTATAGGAATAAGAAAACTTATCTTTTTTTGGCAAAAAAATGGATTGATTGTAATGTTTCCTATTTTGATTAATAAAGATGTATTTGAGCCTAGTTATAATGATTTAAAATTCATGGTCCAAAACTACAATTACCTTAGTACCAACCAAAAAATTATAACAATAGAAGACTTTCAGAGGTCTGGTGAGGTTTTAAGTAGTCTATTCTCTAAGAATAATGCCTTCCAATAAATTATCTATTCCAAGTCAATGAGGGCAAGCACCTATCATGAAATCACTTTATGGTTCTGTGGTCTTGAGGAAAACAGCCTAAATACAGCTTGTGGTGTGCCCCAGGTGTCCCATCACGATCCTATGAGACTGACTTGCTACCCATCCATAACTGCTGGACTCCAAGTTCAGCTCTGTAACTTAGAAATCTCTGCAACTGTTCTCTGCCCCAGCTGTCAGGATGTCTCTTTTCTAGTATTTTCTGTTAGCCAGAGACACTAAATCCCTAGATCTTGATCACTTGGAAAGAATTCCTCTGTATGGATCCTCTGCCTTCATAGGTTCATGAATCTAAAATGTTTAATCTATCTGAAAGGCTATACTGTCTCTGTGCCTTATTATTGCTCTGCTCTTTAATTCATCAAACACATAATACTGCTGACTTACATATATGAAACTGACTCTTCCTAGTCTTAAATTTTGGTTAAATTTGTTCAGGTTTTTGAGATATACTCAACTTATAATAAATCGAGTGCATTAAAAGTATATATTTTAGTGAGGTTTGGTATACATGGATATCCCTAAAACTATCATTACAATAAAGATAATAAACATATACATTTATCCCTAGTTTCCTCATGTCTTTTTTTCTAATTGAAATATAGTTGACTTACAATGTTGTAACTCATATCTTTTCAGAATCTCTTCTTCCAATCTCTCCCCATCAATACCTATCTCTTATTCTCCAGGTCATACCCATCTGCTTGCTTGTTCTCACTGCAGATTCTTTTTAATTTTCCAATTATTTATATAAATGAAATTATGTGGTATATACATTTGGGTGGGGTTTGCTTTTCAAATGACATCATTGTTTTGAGATTCAATCTATGTTATTGTATGCATCAACAGTTCTTTCCTTTTTACCATTGAGCTTTTCTATACCACCACCATGGATATATCAACATTTGTTGATCCATTATCATTTGATGACATTTGGGTTGTTTTTGTTTTTTGCTATTATGATTGAAACTGACATAGACATGCATGTACAAGTCTTTGCATATGCATTTTTATTTTCATTTTGTCAGGTGAGTGTATGCTCCTTGGTTCTTTGTCTCATCACAACAAAAATTTGGAGTGACGGACACTGAAGCCCCCTTGGTGGGTCACAGCTCTTGGGTCTTGGACAGACCAGTGTTACAGCTCTTAAATAAATCAGTGTTACAGCTCAGTGTTACAGCTCAATTTTATTTAGATGATAGCAGGAAAATCCATCTTCGAGGTGTGAGGGCACGTCGATCCAAAGACGGGAAGAGAAGAGCACCCCATCGTGCAGGAGAGAGAGAGAGAAGAGAGCTTTTGTCTCTTCTTTTTACATGTTTCTCTGTCCCTGGGCCTGTCTTATGTAAACTGGGCCAGCCAGGAGTGTTGTTTGTTTTACCTGAGGGTCTCACTCCGGTCCTTGGACCTTCCTTTGTTCTATTTTCGCGGGTGTTTCCCTTCCTTGTCTTTTAGCCACCGCCATTTTGGACTCCTTTTCCCTATTCTAACTACCTAACAATTTGGTGAATACATAGAGGTGAAATGGCTAGGTTTTAGGGAAGGCATATGTTTAATTTTTAAAGAAACATTTTTCAAAGTGGTTGGACTATTTCACATCTACCAGCAGTGTATGAGAGTGAAACTTGCACTGAATTCTAGCCTATACACAGTGTGTTCAGTTAATTTAATTTTAGCTTTCTAGAGCTAACATACTGCTTTCTTTTGAGGTATTAATGTAGTATATTTTTAAAGGCTTCATACTCAGTGGAGACAGAAGAAGGTGAAACAATTCTGGGGGAGCGGGTGGAGAAGCTATGAGAAGTGAGGGGAGGGAAGGTACAGAATCAAATGCATAAAGAAGTATGTGAATAAATGTAGGTACACACTTTTAAATGGTTTTATTTTAAAAAATAAGTGCCCATTGGGTAGGTAGAAATTTAAAATAGTGAGTATTAGCATTATCTGTAGAAAATAGGAAGAATTTAAAGTATGTATAGTTGACCCTTGAATGACACAAGTTTGAACTGTGTGGGTTCATGTGTATATGGACTTTTTAAAAATAGAAATACTGCAGTTCTATGTCTGAGGAGGCCTTACAAATAGCTGTGAAAAGAAGAGAAGTGAAAAGCAAAGGTGAAAAGGAAAGATATTCCCATTTGAATGCAGAGATCCAAAGAATAGCAAGGAGAGATAAGAAAGTCTTCCTCAGCAATCAATGCAAAGAAATAGAGGAAAACAATAGAATGGGAAAGACTAGAGATCTCTTCAAGAAAATTAGAGATACCAAGGGAACATTTCATGCAAAGATGGGCTCAACAAAGGACAGAAATGATATGGACCTAACAGAAGCAGAAGATATTAAGAAGAGGTGGCAAGAATACATGGAAGAACTATAGAAAAAAGATCTTCAAGACTCAGATAATCATGATGGTGTGATCACTCACCTAGAAGCCAGACATCCTGAAATGTGAAGTCAAGAGGGCCCTAGAAAGCACTACTATGAACAAAGCTAGTGGAGGTGATGGAATTCCAGTTGAGCTATTTCAAATCCTGAAAGATGATGCTGTTAAAGTGCTGCATTCAATATGCCAGCAAATTTGGAAAACTCAGCAGTGGCCACAGCACTGGAAAAGATCAGTTTTCATTCCAATCCCAAAGAAAGGCAATCCCAAAGAATGCTCAAACTAATGCACAATTGCACTCATTTCACATGAGAGTAAAGTAATGCTCAAAATTCTCCAAGCCAGGCTTCAGCAATATGTGAACTGTGAAATTCCAGATGTTCAAGCTGGTTTTAGAAAAGGCAGAGGAACCAGAGATCAAATGGCCAACATCCGCTGGATCATCAAAACAGCAAGAGAGCTCCAGAAAAACATCTATTTCTGCTTTATTGACTATGGCAAAGCCTTTGACTGTGTGGATCACAATAAACTGGAAAATTCTGAAAGAGATGGGCATAGCAGACCACCTGACCTGCCTCTTGAGAAACCTATATGCAGGTCAAGAAGCAAGAGTTAGAACTGGACATGGAACAACAGACTGGTTCCAAATAGGAAAAGTAGTACGTCAGGCTGTATATTGTCACCCTGCTTATTTAACTTATATGCAGAGTACATCATGAGAAATGCTGGACTGGAAGAAGCACAAGCTGGAATCAAGATTGCTGGGAGAAATATCAATAACCTCAGATATGCAGATGACACCACCCTTATGGCAGAAAGTGAAGAGGAACTAAAAAGCCTCTTGATGAAAGTGAAAGAGGAGAGTGAAAAAGTTGGCTTAAAGCTCAACATTCAGAAAACGAAGACCATGGCATCTGGTCCCATCATTTCATGGCAGATAGATGGGGAAACAGTGGAGACAGTGTCAGACTTTATTTTCTTGGGCTCCAAAATCACTGCAGATGGTGACTGCAGCCATGAAATTAAAAGACGCTTACTCCTTGGAAGGAAAGTTATGACCAACCTAGACAGCATATTAAAAAGGAGAGACATTACTTTGCCAACAAAGGTCTGTCTGGTCAAGGCTATGGTTTTTCCAGTGGTCATGTATGGATGTAAGAGTTAGACTGTGAAGAAAGCTGAGTGCCAAAGAATTGATGCTTTTGAACTGTGGTGTTGGAGAAGACTCTTGAGAGTCCCTCGGACTGCAAGGAGATCCAACCAGTCCATCCTATAAGGAGATCAGTCCTGGGTGTTCATTGGACGGATTGATGTTGAAGCTGAAACTCCAATACTTTGGCCGCCTAATGTGAAGAGTTGACTCATTTGAAAATACGCTGATGATGGGAGGGATTGGGGGGTAGGAGGAAAAGGGGATGACAGAGGATGTGATGGCTGGATGGCATCACCGACTCGATGGACATGAGTTTGGGTAATCTCTGGGAGTTGGTGATGGACAGGGAGGCCTGGCATGCTGCGATTCATGGGGTCACAAAGAGTCAGACATGAATGAGCGACTGAACTGATGCAGTCTTTGCTTGTTTGAATCCATGGATGCAGAACCACAGATCATGAGGACTGACCATGGATTTTCCATGGCACAGAGGGTCAGTACCCCTAGTCTATCAATGTGTTCAAGGGTCAACTTTGTATGGGAAAACAGCATAACAAAAGTGGTGTTAGACAGGCTAGCCACAGATTTTCAGTATTGGTGACCAAAAGAGTTGGAGAAAAATAAATTACAATAATTGCAATATTCCAGGCAGAAGTTAATGAGAAACGATTGGGGTTTTAACAATAAAAAGAAAAAAGAAATCAATGAAGACTTCCAGTGTTTCATAACTGACTAGATGGGATGTGGGTTATGGTTTTTGGTTTGTATTCCTTGTACTTGTTAAAGCTTCTTTCTCTCTTTTTTGGCATCTTTCACAATAATCTTATGTCATCTTCTCCTGAAGAACTATGAAATGAACAATAAAAAAAAAAAAAAAAAAGAGAGAGAGAGAGAGAATTTACATTTAAATACTCAGTCAGTATTAATCTGCAGTTGTTTGAGCAATAGTATGATGATAGACTGGCTGGCAGTGGTGTAGAACATGATAACAGGTTGTGGTCTCCCTGCCTGGGCTGGAGCGGAACTGATGCCACAAGTTTCATCTCTCTGAGCTTCCATTTTGAGTGTTCCAGCATTCCCTTCTCTGAGGGTCTGCCTCCATGCTTTGTGAGCATTAGCAGCCTTGTTCTTGGCATTTCAGAGAAATGAATTGTAAATTCTCAATGACTTCATGTCTTTCAGCCTAGCAGCACTTCCCCAGGGTGTAAGTGCTGAGATTTTTAACAGTTTTTCATGTCAAAGATTGATAACCATATATATCTGGAGTGTTTGAAAGCCTGTGGCTCCCTGTCCTTCAGCACTGCAGCAGAAAGTTTGAGTTGAGCAGAAATTAAACAGAGACAGGGTTTTCTGTTGGCCTGATCTATGGGGGGAATTTGGCTGAAAAGACTTCATCTTTGACGATGAAGTTCCTGGCATCTTGATGCTGGCAAGGGCGGTAAAGAAGACAATGTTAACAGCATAACCCCCTAGCTAGTGTTCCCAGGGCATTTAATGAATCCTGGAGACATCATCTACTCAGCTGAAATACTGACATATGAGTCTGTTTTAACACCATGACTGAGGCAGCATTCAGCACCAACCTTGTATCACATTATTAGGGGAGAGAGAAAGTACTGGGAGCTTTTAAACTTGAAGCCTTATCAATGCTTCTAGAGGAGATTGGCTAAAGGCAAAGGAGAAAAGGAAAGATATACCCATTTGAATTCAGAGTTCCAAAGAATAGCAAGGAGAGATAAGAAAGGGTTCCTCAGTGATTAATGCAAAGAAATAGAGGAAAACAATACAAGGGGAAAGATTAGAGATGTCAAGAAAATTAGAGATACCAAGGGAATATTTCATGCAAAGATGGGCACAATAAAGAATAGAAATGATATGGACCTAACAGAAGCAGAAGATATTAAAAAGAGTGAAGAATACACAGGAGAACTATACAAAAAGATCTTCATGACCAAGATAACCATGATGGTGTGATCACTCACCTAGAGCCAGACATCCTGGAGTCAGAGGAACCAGAATTCAAATTTCCAACATCCATTGGATGTTCAAAAAAGCTAGAGGAGATCAAGCTGCAATTAGGAGAAAGACATGTCTATAGGGAATGAACTAGATAGATAGATAAACTCCAAGTCTAAAGGTGAATCTCATTCCCCCCCCCCCCCCATCGGAAGATTTTTCACTTGACTTTGGACATGAAGTTCTCACTGGTTGACTCTTCATTTTCTTACCTAAAAATGAGGCTATAAAGCATATTTTAGAGCAAATCATAAATTAAATAATGCAAACTATCTACTGCTGTGTTTGACAAATATCAGGCATGGATGATGGACTCATTCTAGCCTGAACAAACATTTTGCCTAAAATGGCACTTAGCCTGGTTCTGCTTTGAAAAAGATGTAAAGGCAGAGGCTTTAGCCAAAGAAGAAATTATCCTTTCTATATCTCAGGGAAGGGATAAGATGGGCTAGAGAAAGAAATGCAAACAAGCTTGATTTCACCAATTGGCTGCAGCCTGGTTCTTCCTACTTCTTAGCTGTCTTCTAGACACTTTCCCAGACGGAGTTCAGCAACTGTCGTGAAGTTTCTGCTTCTGGGTCATATGGGTAAGACATTTTGCTGGTAGGATATACCTGGATTCAATGAAGATCTTACTGTTGCGTGTATCTAGATGGAATAAAATTCTTACATTTTAGTACAGTATAATTCTTTATCATTAGACTTTCAGTTCTGTGTAAGAGAATAGCCACTTTTGCCTCTTGCAACATGTAGTTACTTCAACTACTTGTAAACAGTGAGAACAAGTTCCTTTAGGGACATATGGGCAAATTCCTTTAGACACTGTCCTTAGGCAAATTTCTTAAGCTCTCATTGGACAAATTCCTTTACAGCGCTTTTGTGAGAATCCCACAGGACAGTGTATATACGAGAGTAACTTAAAGAGTAGAGTGTCAGAAGGGTACGGAGCATTATTAAAGAAACTTTCTTCAGTGGATTTTCAAGTCACTTTTGCTTTTTTTTTTCTTACCCAATAATTAACTGTCCAGGAGTGTTATTCTTGTCTTTATAGGATTTATCTTTCCACATCTGTATGTGGAATAAGCAAAAAGTCATCGAAAAACCTTTACATTTGCAATGAAGACCCTGAAGATTCCAGTGCACTTGGGCATTTGTTTTTAATTTGCAAATGAGGTAACTAGAAGTGGGAGGCAATTATAAGTGATTTAGTGTAAAGTGTTTTGGAAACAGATAGATCCCTATTTATCACCTTGCTTCCACTTGTAGATATGTAATACAAAGGAAAGCAAATTCCCCTTTCAGAGTAATGAAGGTGGCAACAGAGATTCTAATTTCCCAAGTGAAACACTTTTTACACAGTGGTAGCTTTGGGAGACAGGTCTGAACCTCATTAAACTTGCTGTGTGTTGTACATGGACAACCTAATTTGATTCCTGTAAAAATAGGCAAATAGGCCGTCAATGTAAATTAAATCCAAAGGCAATCAACTGTCACCATGGCTCTATATTACATGAGCATTTATCTCATAAATGGGAAAGTGAATTAAATTGTTAATTTCAATAGCAATTTCAGAAAAACAAGGCCCAGGCTGTAGGAGTCAAGAAGAGAAGATGCTTTTCATATGCTTTTCTTCATATGAAATACAATATTCTCCTTCTGAGGTTCACATTTTCTGTGCAGGCTTCCCTTTTAAAACCAGATTTCTCTGAATTTCCATTTTGTCCTCCTTTACAGTTTCTAATTTAGCTCTGGACCTGGGGGTGACCTCTGAACCATTCTCTGAACCGTGATCAATGATGTGCAGCAGCCTCTACCGTGGGCCCCTCCTCAGTATTTCACAACTCCATAAAGCCTGCACAAGAAAGCCTGAGAACTAGGAACGTGGTGCACAGGAGGTGTGCGCGGCTGAGCATCGCCGAGTGCTCTCTTATCCCTGCTCATGTCTCTGTCTGCTCTGTCATTCCCTGCCAAACATTCCAAATTCCATCATATTGAGTAACTTGAAATCCTTTGTTTTGTGTTTTTTTAATCTTTTTCCCACAGGTAATCTTTATTTGAGACTGTGTTCCTAATTCCATTTTAAAACAAGAGCACAGTGTTCCATCTTTCAAGATTTAAATAGTCTGTGTGCCTTATCCATGAAGCAATTGACCTGCACTGTGGCCCTTCTGCTTCTGATACATAATTCTGTCACAGCATTTTTAGACAGCATCAAGACTGTCCTCCTCATCACGCTTCTATCTTCCTAACGGAAGACTAGGGTATTTGGCTCATTTTTTTGGCTAATGTTAAGTACCATGCCTGGCACAGAGTATATACCCAGGAAGTTATTCTATAATTTTTAATTGAATGAATGAAAGCTGATAAATAAGAGGAAGGTATTAATAGATCTTTACTTTCAGTCTATAGACTCTTTTTGGGTCTTCCCCTGTGGCTCAGTGGTAAAGAATCTGCCTGTAATTCAGAAGCCACAGGAGATGTGTGTTCGATCCCTGGGTCAGGAAGGTCCCCTGGAGGAGGGCATGGCAACCCACTCCAGTATTCTTGCCTGGAGAATCCAATGGACAGAGGAGCCTGACGGGCTATAGTCCATAGGGTCGCAAAGAGTCAGACACGACTGAGCACACATGCATAGGCTCTTTTTATTTTATTTTTTAATTGGGATATAGTTGCTTAGGCTCTTAATCTCCAAAACAAGTTTTAACACAATCCTGATTCTTGTACAGAAGCAAGTGGCCCACCCCAGAGAGTCTGCATGCACTGTTGTGGACAAAGGCTTGAACAGAAACTCATCAGACTATGAATGGAACATTTTGCAGTCCTCCATGGACAGGAGAGGATGGTGAGCTAAGGACACGACTCAGAGTCATTTCCCACTTGCCCTCCTAACTTCCCTTAGAGGCTCTCATGGGATTTCTCATTGTCTCTAGGGTAATTTCTACTTAACTTCCCCCTATAAATTTCCCCCAAGTTGTACAAGTCAAAAAGAGAAGAGTGCTTTTCTTCCTGTGAATAACATGACAAGGAAAAAATACTAAACGATAATAATTTGCTGTTTAGAGAAAAACTTCAGATATTCTATTCGACACATTAACAAAATTATTGTTTATTCTACTTGGACGAAAGAAACTTCCATTTAAGAAATGGGCAATACACATGTAAATATTGTGGCAGCCTGGAGGTTTTCTCCCTGCATGTACACTAAATCCCCTACATATGAATGATTTCCCTTCCAATAGAGAATTTGTAAGTTCAGTCTGTAAGTTCAACAAAGTTATCCTAGGTACCCAACTAACATATATAGTACTGTACTGTGAAAAGTGTATAATATTTTTCACATAAATAATACATTAAAAACAAACACAAAAATAAAGAAAATGTTTTTCATCTTACAGTACAGTACCTCAAAAATACAGTGGTACAGTACAGCAGCTGGCACATGTGAGGCTGCCAGGGTTAATACCATGACGGGCGGCCTGGACCTAAGTTTTAGCTTCCCCCGAAATGGTAAGATTCCCTACCCCCATCAGGTAACCTGGAGCCAGCCAATCAATATGCGCCCAGTAAGAACAAAGGGAGAGCTGAAAAGCCCGCGAAAGTCTGTACCAATAGAATTGCTTTGCAAACATGTAACCAATCCGCTTAAGCCAGCTACTAACCGCTTTTGCATATCTTATAAATTTGTGTAACAAGCTTGAGCTCGGCGCTTTCTGACCCTGCACCACTGTGATGTTTGTGGCAGAAAGCCCTGGCTCGAGACAGTAATAAACTTCCCTTTTTTGCGAGTTGCATTGTCTTGGAAGCCTTCTCTCTCTTCCCGCTCGGGGATTAGGACATCGGGCATAACAGCACACAGGGGCTGGTATTGATTAAACAGGAAAGAAGAGTTACCGGCTAGAGGAGAAAGTGGAGGTCAAAGATGGTAGAGCTGAAGGATCAACAACAGGAGATGGAGGGCAAGCTGCAATTTCACTCACGCTTGACGTTGATGGAAAGCAGTTTAGCACTGTTGAAAGTGAACAACTTGAAGGTTTATATGTAGTGGACTAACAGTAATGTGTTGGAGCACTCACCATTGTCCACAAAAGGGGATGTGGGGGGCCTTAATCGTATAAAGAACAAGGAGGACAGAAGGTACCCAATTAAAAAAAATATATATTTGTCTTATTGTTGTTTTTCATTAAAAATGGAAACTAGGATAGAAACAGTTGTCACTTGGAAGTTAAATTATTCAGCCATCAAAACTATTATAGTCAGCTATAATGCCATTTTTTCCTCTTATAGAATGAGGATGTGCTGTGCTTAGTCATGTCTGCTTTTTTGTAATCCCGTGGGCTCTAGCCCGCCAGGCTCCTCAATCCATCGGGATTCTCCAGGCAAGAATACTGGAGTAGGTTGCCATGCCCTCTTCCAGGGGATCTTCCCGACCCAGGAATCGAACCCAGGCCTCCAGCATTGCAGGTGGATTCTTTACTATCTGAGCCACAGGGAAAAAAAAAATGAGGGTAATACTACCAAATTTACTGTTTTTTGAAGGGGAGTAATTAGGTCACAATCATTACCAGAAATTAAACCATCTAAGTTTTAAGTAACAGTAAATGGTACCACTATCAGCATTTCTCCAATCGGCAGTGGAAAGAAAAATCAGGTTTCGCTGAGAAGTCACCACACAGCCCTCTCCTTCTTCCTCTGTGGGACGACTGTCTTACTTCTCTTGTGTAAATGCTCCTCAGACTATGAAAACTCCTTTATGCAGGTGACCATTGGCCTCCTGGACACTGCCTGTGCTACATCAAGCCAGGCTTTGTTAGAACTAAAAATGACCTGAAAGTGTTTATAACAACTGCCCAAGGAAGCTTAGAATAAGGTTTTAGAGAGTTAATTCAGCCTTGGAATTTAAATGAAATAAAGACACGTTGACATTCCTTTGCCTCAGAAAACTGTTCCTAAAATTCTTGTTTGTTTCGGTCTATTGTTTTTAAAAATTGAATGTAACAAAGAAAATGAGTAAGTGAGAAAAGTCTTCCATAAAGCAAAGAATATTTTTGTAAATATTCATCTTCAGACAGTTTACATTAAGATACTTACATGTCCAGGAGGTGGTCCATTGCAATTAATTGATTCCCTCATTACCCAGCATTTTCAATTGGTGGCTCGCATTTTGTTAACTCATGGATTATAGAAATCTGTATCCAGTGCCTCCTATCACTGTATAAACTGTAGCGCTGTGCTGTGCTTAGCTCAGTCGCTTTAGTCATGTCTGACCCTTTGTGACCTATTGACTGTAGCCTGCCAGGCTCCTCTGTCCATGGGATTCTCCAGGCAAGAATACTACAGAGGGTTGCCATGCCCCTCCTCCAGGGGATCTTCCCGACCCAGGCATTGAACCCATATATCCGGCGTCTCCTGCATTGTAGGCAGGGTCTCTACCCACTGAGCCACCTGGGAAGCCCATAAACTACAGACTGTGTGCCAATTTTATGTTAGTGCTGTTCCAACTAGATTATTAACTGAGGGTACTAATCCTGGCCAACAGATTTCCTGCTTTATTTGTAGGGCACACAAATGGTACTCAATAAATGCCACTGGATTTGAGTCCTTTCTGATCTTCATGTTAATGTAGTTAATCTGTTTGTGGCCAAACATAGAAAAGACTGAGATTTGACAAAGAAAATCATGGGGCTCTTAAGGAAAAGTGTGCAGGGTGAATTATGACAATATCATTGGGGAAGAGGGGCAAAATGAGGATTCAGAGAAGCAAGCTATCCAGCGCCATTTAAATCATATAATCTAGACAGATGCCTATTCCATCTCTGCAAAGAATTGTAAGTTTTTAAAAAATCATCATATGTAATAATTCATATCTTAATCTCAGTTTATTCCACAATAAACTATCCTTTTTACCAGCATGTCCAAGCAGCAATGTGTTTTCCAAGTGGTGGCAGGTTTTGTGATAAGAAGTTTATTCCTGCTAGGCCTATGTTGCACACCAACCATCTCATGTGAGAGGGCAATGGGACTTCTCAGGTAGTGACTAGACAGGCTCCAGAAATAATTCATCCTGAATCTGCCAATCTTCAGGATTGGAAGATTGACATTGATAAAAACGGAATCCGCAGCTTAGACTTCATTTCCTTCCCTAAACAGAGCTCCTAATATCATAGCCTCCCACTCACTTGCCAGGGAACTTTTTTTTTTTTTGATGGGGTTCTTTATATTTTTCTTCTCTTTTGATGGGTGCTCTTGATAGATGGTTAATTCAGGATAAAGAGGAACATAAATAAATTAGGGGAGAAAGTCTCTTGGAAGCAGGTCTTACACTAGAGTATAAATTGAAACTGGTTAAATGATTTCATCACGTCTGTGAAGTCAGTTTAACAGAAATCCTTTAACTCTAAGCAGAAGAGTTAATGACTCTAAGATTAACTTCCAGTGCTGGTTTCAGCTTGTGATTCTAGGTCTGACTCATCGGAGACTGTTGGCTTCTTCTCATTAGGAGCTGGTTTGGTGCAGCAGGGCTCAGCGCCTGCAGCGGCCATGTCTGCGATCTGTCTGAAGGAGTGACATATGCTGGGCCTCGGGTGAATCACACTGGGTAATTTACAGAAACTGTTGAGAGCAAGAGAAATGATTACTGTCTTTTAGGATTTATCAAAGGAAGGGATACAAATTTCAATGTCATAATAATTTTACAGCAAAAATACCAGGGCAACTATTTCCATCCATTTATTCATGGAGGCTGAAGTGTCCATTTCTAGCTTCTGATTTACACATTTCATGAAGTCTGTGACATGGGCCACCTGTCTCTAATTCCCCATATCAGTAATTCCATTTATGCTAGGCAAAGGCTATTAGATATTTTTGTTTAACTGTTTGATAGATTATTATCTTCACAAAGAGATGATAACTTTCTTTTGAACTGTAATTAGATACTAAAGCCCTATGTTCACTGAGATAGACCTATACTTCATATAGCTTTATGTCTCCTAAGCATAACACAATCCCTGGATCTCTAGGAGTTCCCCTAGCTTTTCATAGGAAGCCCAAGAACTCTAATTCCTGGTGCCAAAGATAGGTTATCTTTTTGATCAAACTAGTCTACTAAGGCTCTCTTAAACTCTTTTTCAACTGGGCTTCAAGTTATGGATTTCTGTGTTCATTTCTGCATTATTCAATTTTGGCAAACTACTGTTATTTATTTTAGCTAGAATTCCCTCATCCTCCATATCTGATCACCCTCAATATGTAATTGAGATCCTTAACACTCACCATTACCTAGGCAGTATTGAGGTAGGAGGGAAGGGGAAAGAGAGCAGCCTTTAAAAGAATGATAGATTTGTTAAGTATACAACATAAATGGGTTAAAATCAACTAGATCCAAGATGGCAGGAGATTTGACATCCAGTAGACCTTGAGTCTTAATAATATGCTCATTGTACAATCAATTCATTAGCTAAATGGTACATCCACAGGAGCCATGACAATTCCAAGCTTGACCATAAAAGGCCAAAAAGTGGGCAGTGGTTCAATGCCTGGAAATCCCCCCATCCCTTTTCCTGAAATAGTTGAAATAATCTTCCCACTCATTAGCCTATGAAATTACCCAGCCAATGAAAACTAACCACTCCATATTTCAGGGCAACTTTCATCTTCTGAGATGGCCCACATTCTGTCTGTGGAGTATGTTTCTCCCAAGGATGCTCTTGCCTGTTGAGATAGATCAAATTCAGCCCACAGTACATACATCTTTGCTTTCACTTTACTATGGGTTGCTCTTGAGTTCTTTCTAGTGTAAAGCCAAGACCCTCACTCAGTGGCCCATCTCAGGAACTCTCTCAAGACCTGGGACATGACCATCCTGTCACAACCAATTTTTCTGCAACATCTTTACAGAGGATATTAATAAGCTTACTTCCTTCCTGTCACTTTGCCTCTTGCTGAATTCCTTCTGTGCTAGACATACAAAACCCAAGCTTCATGAAGTCCTGAGACTAGGCATGTGGTTTCAGCTGGGAAAATATGAATTTGAGTCCCCTTCTAAGCCAGAGAGTATGGGTTCAAGTCCTATCTGAGGCAAAATTGGATTTGAGTCTCATTTGATGTGTGATATTTCAGTATTTGATCACCCTGATCTGCCTTCAAAAACAATCCTGTTAGGTTGATTAGCCAGAATTCCCCCCAAACTCTTATATGTACTCTTAGTAATTCTCCAGCCATTGACTTCTACCCTAATCCTTGGATATACATTCTCTTTTGCTCATGTTGTATTTGGAACTGAGCCCAGTTCTATATTGAGGTCTCTTTTCCACTATTACAATAGTTCTGAATGATATTTGCTTTTACCACTTTAATTACTATTCAACTCTGATATTCTTTAACACTAATAAAGATAAAGGGCAGACTTACAAGATTTTTCTAGCAGAATAAAAATGCCAGGCATACAAGCCAACTATATGGAGTTTCATAGGAGTTGGTGATTTCTCTGAATTCCTACCTCCTTCCCAGCTTGATTTAACAATTGCTGAACCTCAGAAGAGATGGAGAAATAGGAGATTGTGGGTTTAAATTGATAGCCACATCCACAATTTTGTAAACTGAAAATAGACATTAAGCAAAAGAATAATATCTATTCTTCATCTGAACAAGAAGGCTGAAGAATAGAATATGTGCTACCCTTAGATAAAGGCCATTTATAATGAGCACATAGGCTGCTCAAAGGATGTCTTTTTAAATACAGGTTCTTCTATCATACTTGTGAAGTAGAGTTTGAAAATAATTGTATAAAGTAAATGCCTTCTTAATTTTCCTTTGCCTTAATTCATTTAATAAATTAAAAAGTATTAAATGACAAATACTCTTATTTTAAATTCTGTGCAGACAGGAAAATGACTCATAGAACTTACTTTCACTATTTAAAAGTTATCACCATCAAAATTCAAGAGCAGTACTTAACATATCAAACTCAAATTATCAAAGACCCCAAGTTGCTTTAGTCCATTTGAGCTGCTATAACAAAAATACTATAAAGTGGGTATTTATTCATAAACATTTATTCCTGACAGTTATGGAAAATCTAAGATCATGGCATCATCAGATTCAGTGTCATGGGACCTTTCTTCCTCACAGTGCTGTCTTTTCCTGTAACTTCACGAGCAGAAGCAGCAAGCTAGGTCTTTGCATGTGTGCTAAGTCTCTTCAGTCGTATCTGACTCTTTGTGACCTCATGGACTGTAGCCTGCCAGACTCCTCTGCCAATGGGATTCTCCAGTCCAGAATACTGGAGTGGGTTGTCACGCCCTTCTCCAAAGCTAGGTCTTTGGGTCTTTTTTATAATGGCATCAGTGGAAATCTTGAGGACTTCACTCCCATGATCCAAACATCTCACAAAGACTCTCATCTCCTAATACCATTATACTAGGGGTTAAGATTTCAACATATGAACTTGAGGTGATGTAAAAATTCAGACCATAATATAGATCAATAGTTTCCTATTGGTAGGTCTACACTTCTCAGGTCAGCTTCTTTTTAAACTTAGTAAGCAGAAAGTATTAACAAGGCATATTATGTACTTGTTGCTTAACAAGGCCATTTTTGTCTCCTATTCTCTTTCAGGAAACACGTAAGTTAAGGGCAAGGTTTCCCTCAGGGAGCCATTTACAGGTTTTGTTAGGGTAAACTGATATTAACATTTGTGAAAGAAATACCTTGATATTCTTTTGTCAGAAAATCCCCTTTCTATGTATATAGCCGAAGGCATTATTTTGTGAGCTGTATTCTCTTCAAAAGCCTGTCATCCTAAAATCAGATAATCCATATTTGGTGCATACTAGTGGTATGATGGAAAAATAAGTAAAAGCAGATGCTATTGCTGTAGAGACAAACACATACAAGTAAGAAAAAATTAATTATGGCATTCAGATTAAATATACAAAATATATTTAATTGTCTGTAATGCTCTCTGCCAATAGAATGGGAAAGACTAGAGATCTCTTCAAAAAAATTAGAGATGCCAAGGGAATATTTCATGCAAAGATGGGCACAATAAAGGACAGAAATGGTATGGACCTAATAGAAGCAGAAGGTATTAAGAAGAGGCGGCAAGGATAACAGAAGAACTGTACAAGAGAGATCTTCATGACCCAGTTAATCACAGTGGTGGGATCACTCATGCAGAGCCAGACATCCTGGAATGTGAACTCAAACGGGCCTTAGGAAGCATCAGTATGAGCAAAGCCAGTGGAGGTGATGGAATTACAGATGAGCTATTTCAAATCCTGAAAGATGATGCTAAGAAAATGCTGCACTCAATATGTCAGCAAATTTGGAAAACTCAGCAGGGGCCACAGGATCTGTGGCCAACATCTGCTGGATCATCAAAAAAGCAATAGAGCTCCAGAAAAACATATACTTCTGTTTTATTGACTATGGCAAAGCCTTTGACTGCATGGATTGCAATAACCTGTGGAAAATTCTGAAAGAGATGGGAATACCAAACAATCTGACCTGCCTCTTGAGAAACCTGTATGCAGGTCAGGAAGCAAACAGATAGAACTGGACATGGAACAACAGACTTCTTCCAAAGAGGAAAAGGAGTATGTCAAAGCTGTATATTGTAACCATGCTTATTTAACTTATATGCAGAGTATATCATGAGAAATGCTGGGTTGGATGAAACACAAGTTGGAGTCAAGATTGCTGGGAGAAATATCAATAACCTCAGATATGCAGATGACACCACCCTTATGGCAGAGAGTGAAGAGGAACTAAAAAGCCTCTTGATGAAAGTGAAAGAGGAGAGTGAATATGTTGGCTTAAAGCTCAATATTCAGAAAACGAAGCCCATGGCATCTGCTCCCATCACTTCATGGCAAATAGATGGAGAAACAGTGGAAACAGTAGCTGACTTTATTTTCTTGGGCTCCAAAATCACTGCAGATGGTGACTGCAGCCATGAAATAAAAAGACGCTTACTCCTTTGAAGAAAAGATATGACCAACCTAGACAACATATTAAAGAACAGAGACATTACTCTGTCAACAAAGGTCTGTCTAGTCAAGGCTATAGTTTTTCCTGTAGTCATGTATGGATGTGAGAGGTGGACTATAAAGAAAGCTGAGCATCAAAAAATTGATGCTTTTGTACTGTGGTGTTGGAGAAGACTCTTGAAAGTCCCTTGGGCTGCAAGGAGATCCAACCAGTCCATCCTAAAGGAAATCAGTCCTTAATGTTCATTGGAAGGACTGATGTTGAAACTGAAACTCCAATACTCTGGCCACCTGATACGAAGAGCTGACTCATTTGAAAAGACCCTGATGCTGGGAAAGATTGAAGGTGGGAGAAGGGGACGACAGAGGATAAGATTGCTGGATGGCATCACCAACTCAATGGACATGAGTTTGAGTAAACTCTGGGAATTGGTGATGGATAGGGAGGCCTACAGCAGGGAGGCCTGGTGTACTGCAGTCCATGAGGTCACAAAGAGTTGACACGACTGAGTGACTGAACTGAAAGCTCCCTGCCATGTCAATTATTGCAAACCTATGAAGCCAGTACTTGTATATTACTACAGAGAATAGGAAACTATCTTTGCATTTTAGTTATCTGACCATGGGATAAAATGTATACTACTTCCTTTATATACTGGAGTTTTTCCAATTAATTTATGTCAGTTTGAGAATTTTCACTGACATACGCTATACAGTTCAGTTCAGTTCAGTCGCTCAGTCGTATTCAATTCTTTGCGACCCCGTAAACCTCAGGAAGCCAGGCTTCCCTGTCCATCACCAACTCCAGGAGCTCACACAAACTCATTCCCATTGAGTCAGTAATGCTATCTAACCACCTCATCCTCTGTCGTCCCCTTCACCTCCCACCCTCAATCTTTCCCAGCATCAGGGTCTTTGCAAATGAGTCATCTTTTTGCATCAGGTGGCCAAAGTATTGGAGTTTCAGTTTCAATATCATTCCAATGAACACCCAGGACTGATGTCCTTTAGGATGGACTGGTTGGATCTCCCTGTAGTCCAAGGGACTTCCAAGAGTCTTCTCCAACACCACAGTTCAAAAGCATCAGTTCTTCGGCCCTCAGCTTTCTTTGTAGTCTAACTCTCACAGGCTCCTCGGTCCATGGGATTTTCCAGGCAAGAGTACTGGAGTGGGTTGCTATTTCCTTCTCCAGGGGATCTTCCCGACCCAGGGATCGAACCCGGGTCTCCCGCATTGCAGGCAGACTCTTTACCCTCTAAGCCACCAGCGAAGCCCATTATTCTATTAGACTCCTACTAATAACCTATTAGTCTCCTACCTGTGGAGAGATCTAATAATCAGGGAGGTGATAAACATCAAGGCAGTGACTGACCTGCACTCTTCTGATGGGTTGGTGGTGAGGTAAGCGGGAGTTAGCGTCAGGGACCTTCAGGTTCCAACTGCTCTGAGCTTATGGGAAGCATATCATTGTTAATCATTAACTTCTGACACCTTGAGGGGGTTTGTTATCTGCAAAACAGCTCAAAGATATTGTTGTGTGTATTATTTCATGGGGAAGCAGGACTTTGCCCCAAGGCTGCACTAAGGATTCTTTTGATTCTTTGTTTTTCCCTAGTTTTGCATTTCCTTCCTTCCCTAATTAGCAACTGCTTGAGTCTGTCCCTGGAACTCAGGGAAGGTCCTAGAGGCTGGATGAAGGTTATTTCCTATAATAAAGAAATGAGGGCACAGAAAGGCCTTTGTGCTTGGGAGGCCCACAGGGTCCTGCTCAGTCAGCATCACTTTCCACTAACCCGTAGAATAGAGAGCATTCTTGGCTGTTGCATCTAAGCTATGGTTCATGAACAAATTTTCCATTCTCAATTCAAACAGTTTATTCTGAAGTGATTCTAGAAGTTAGTTGAAATTTGTTAGCCTGGAAAAATAGTTTAGGGGCCAAGACTGGCCCTTCCAAGGATAAATGCATGACACTGTAGAAGCTAAAAGATGTGTGAAAGTTATAGTCGCTCCTTTGTGTCTGACTCTTTGCGACCCCATGGACTATACAGTCCATGGAATTCTCCAGGTCAGAATACTGGAGTGGGCAACCTTTCCCTTCACCAGGTGATCTTCCCAACCCAAGGATCAAACCCAGGTCTCCCGCAATGAAGGCGGATTCTTTACCCGCTGAGCCACAAGGGAAAAGCCCAAAAATACTGTAGTGCGTAGCCTATTCCTTCTTCAGTGGGTCTTCTTGGCCCAGGAATCAAACCGGGTCTCCTGCATTGCAGGTGGATTATTTACTAACTGAGCTATCAGGGAAAATCTAGAAGACGTATAGTGGTCTTTTAAAGAAAGAATACCTAAACCACGTCGAAGCTGATGTCAGCTCAAGGGAAGACTCAATCTGTAAAGTTGACTCTGATGGCCATTTTGGGGTGTGTGTAAATGAGTAAGAGGAGAGACCTTGTCAACAGAAAGAGAAGATTTAAACTGATGCTGCAAACTAAGAATGTCATCTGGCCTATTAGTGAACAAAGGATGCTGCACTTTGTTTAGCCACTGCAGCCACACCTGATGGCTAGTCCAGAGGGAATTCAGGATGGAAGAAGAAAGGCCTGCCATGAAACCATCAGACTTCGCAGCCAGCACTCCCTAAACCCCTCACCTCCACCTCCCACCTTCCTACCTCCCATCTCCCAACCCCCATTCCCCCTACCCCCACCTCCTGCCCTGACATTGTATGCTGAGGATACTCAGGATGAGAAGGCACAGGATACTGGTCCTAGATAGCTAAGGTGCATAAAAAAGGAATGATTTCAGTAAGCCCAGACTTGCATCTTCCCATACTTAGAAATGCACTAAATTCATTAACTTGAGAAGTATGGTTTTCCTTAACCAACAATAATTTTTTGATGTCCTGACTACCTAGTTTTTGTTTCAAAAACTCCTTTGGGTCCCACTCTTCCTTTGTTTGGAGCAATCTTTCATAGCCATCTGAGATACTGTGGCTCCGGGTTTAAGTCTTCAGTTTTGTCAACCAAATAAAATAAGACTCTCAACATTTACATTGCATACATATTTTTTCAGTTGACAGTACCTAGGGAGAAGCAGAAAAGGGAGAAATGAGAAGAGAGAAGCAGGCATTGGTTTCTGAGTTTTTAGTTCAGGTGCATGTATTTTATTGTAGCTTTTTCCTGCCTCTCTGTTTTGGTGAAATCACTTTGCATCAACAATTAACCTTTTATTTGTTACTTCAGTGAGTTTGAGTGAGCCTATGCTTAAAGCATGAAAGAAGAATCTTGGTTAGAAAACAATCTTGGATTTGCATAAGTAAGAAAATAGGAGTGACATATTTAACATGGAGTGACAGAATTAGATGCAAATATGAAGCATGTGTATCTATAATGGAATAATTTATATCAGGCTGTTTTTGCCAATAAGCTTAAAAATAGATTTTGAAGATAGATTGATATCTTTATACCCAAATTAGGTATCTGTGTTGGATCCTCACAAACAGTGGTGTCTACTGAAGATTTTCAAATAGATGAGTGGCAAGATAATGATGGAATTTAGGGCAGGCCACTTCAACATATGCCATTTTGCATGAGGAGAGAATTATTTGGAACCTAAAACAAAAGACTGAGCCCCCAAAACTCAGGAAGTACCTTTAATCTTCTCTCTAACTGCCCAAAGAGCTAGATGTGGTAGACAGAAAGACAGCTAGTGTGGTCTGTTTGTTTAAATTCCTCTCTGTCTCACTATTTCTCTATGCTCTAGAAATATTTTGTTTATCAAACATTTGCTCTTTCTATATCCCCATGAATTTTCCTTCTCCTCTTTAATGTCCTAGCTCACTATCCCCTTTCTCCTTAGCTCAGGATATCAAGTAAACCTTAATTGAGTAACTATCCTTTGGACCTCATATTTTATGGAGCACTCATGCATACATAATTAAATTGTTTTTTCTTCTGTTAACTGTCTCATGTCAATTTAATTATTAAAACAGTCAGAAGAACTGGGAAGATTAGAAAAACTTTTTTTTTTTTTCTAACAGTAAAATTGGTTGATTCCAGAAAGAAAGGATCAGTCCTGAATATTCATTGGAAGGACTGTTGCTGAAGCTGAAACACCAATACTTTGGCCACCTGATACAAAAAACTGACTCATTTGGAAAGACCCTGATGTTGGGAAAGATTGAAGGCAGGAGGAGAAGGGGACAACAGAGGATGAGATGGTTTGATGGCATCACCGACTCAATGGACATGAGTTTGAGTAAACTCTGGGAGCTGGTGATGGACAGGGAGGCCTGGGGTGCTGCAGTCCATGGGGTCACAAAAAGTTGGACACAAGAGTGACCAAACTGAAAGAAAGGAGCCAAAAGTTTTTAATGGAATTTTCATATCAAGATTATCCAAAAGGAAATACCATAATATTTCACAGTAAAATAAAGAAAATGTAGCATTCAGAATTCAAACAGATGTTTGCTCTAAAGCAATAAAAACAGTTATTCTACCAGCAAAATGGATTTATTTAGGAAAAGCAGAGAACTGCAATTTGGGACAAGCAATCTATGGCAAACCATATGCAGGCATAAAAGAAAAGGACTTTTATAGAAGAGAAGGGAGGTGCTGTTATAAACAGAATTCATTAGAGGAAACTGGAATAGAGTGGCTTTTCATTGGCTGGGTTTTGTTATTCTCTCGTTGGTTGGGTTATAGCAGGGCAAGGCAATATTCCTTCTTCCCCTTGCTGGGTAGTAAATTAGTAACCTTTTTCCTACCAGAAATGCAAAGAGACATTTCATCCAGTTGAGTCTGCAATTGACCTCAAGTGGCCTAAGAGCTCTGCCTTCTGGCCTCCCATCTCCATTTTAAATGAGATTTCTGTTTATTAATTTTCACCAATGGAAATGTTAGGTAGTTAGAATAGGAAAAAGAAGTCCAGCATGGTGGTGGCTAAAAGACAAGGAAGGGAAAAGCCCATGAAAACAGAACAAAGGAAGGTCTGAGGACCAGAGTGAGGACCTCAGGTAAAACAAACAGCACTCCTGGCTAGCCCAATTTACATAGGGCAGGCCCAGGGGGAGGAGAAAAAACATATATAAAGAGGGGCCAAAATTGAGTGGGGGGCTTCTCTTCTCTTTGCGTCTTTTGGGCTGGCCCACCCTCACACAAGGGTGTATTTTCCTTTACTTTCTAAATAAAACTGAGCTGTAACACGGGGCTGTAACACTGGTCCTTCTGAGGGTTGTAACACTGATCCATCCATCCCTTCAAATTTTTGTTGTGACAAGACAGAACCGAGGAAATTGCACACACCCCCCAAAGAAATGAGGACATTGATAAGCTAGGTATGTTACAGAAGGGTAGAACTAAGAGAAAAGAAACAGGTCACAAAAATAAGCGATTTGAATCAGCATGCTCTTGAGAAGGTTTGTTCACAGGATGTTTAAAGTGAAAAGGATCAAAGAGATGTCAATTCCAAGAGCTCTTTCAGAAGCTGGGGGATTAATTTTATATTGGAAGGAAAATGAGAGGATAAATGGAGATGCTCTGATCCCAGCTTCCTGAATCCATCTAAAGCAGTTTATATTTCATTTAGTGTGAATATTAAAATTGCACTTTATGGTGCCACTAATCTCAAGCTTAAATGGTATACATTTGTCCATGTTATACAGAGAAAAGGACAGAACTCAAGTTACCCATGTTAGAATCAAGTCTCTTCATGGTCTCACTAGAATCCTTTGCAGGGACTCCTCTTCCAGGGCCTCATCTCCTGACTTTAGATTAGCTCCTGCTCTTCTAGCATACCTGTTTCCAAGTGACATAAAAATAACTATAAATAAATTGAATATTTAAAATTTGTACTTACAGTAAGGGTTTTATTTTTTCCTCCTTTACTTAGATACACACAATACTTTCATTTATAATATATTTTATTTGGCATAATTTTTAAAACTAGTTATATGGGTAAAATTATTTGCTTTCTCTTTGTAAATGAGAAAATAAGTTGGCAAAATAGCTAAATTTATATAGGACATTGCTGGCTGTGATGTATAAACTTTGCTGTCTATTCTGTGGAATATAAAGGAATATTTCATTTTCAGTTCTCAGAATCTAGCGATCTTGGAAGTGACAAAGAAATGATTATGGAAGGTGACATTTATTTAGGTATCATAGAAATTCATCTGTAGGACAATACAAAAAATTATTGGAAATGAAAGATCAAAGGGTTTTAAGTGGCAATTAAAATGCTCAATTTCTATTTTCTGAGTTATATTGTCATGCATTATGATCACAGCATATTTTCATTTGTTTTAAGAAATGAAATGCTCAAGGAAATGAGGAAGGGCAACAAAGTAAATTACCTAATTTATTTTTAATACAGATGAAACATAATAGAGTGACACGCAAAGAGAAGAAAGATGGAAATTCCAGTACAAATGCAGCTTTGCTTGTGGGGTTGGTAGAGATTAGAATTTCTGTTTGCTTGTCCATCTCCTCAAGATTGTTATCTTATTCAAGTCTTGCATTATATTATATTTTTCTTTTTAATGACACCATGCAATAGATGGGATCTTAGTTACCCAGCCAGGTGCTGAGTGCATTAGAAGTGCTGTTTTAACCACTGGACCTTCAGTGAAGTCCCAAGTCTAACATTTTTTGAAACATCTAGAGGTTTAATAGCAATAGTGGGAAAAAAAAATCGGAAATTTAGAATCAAGTGGTTTGCCTTGCCCTTTATCTTTTTTGGTGGTATGAGTCCCCACATTACAACCGTGGGCTCTCTTGACTAATTCTCCCAGTCTGCAGCTTGAATACAACTCTCCCATTTACATTAATCTAAGGATCCACACACTCAATCCCCAAAGCTACTTTCAGGGCTTGTGTTTCCACTGACTGACACTACTTTCATGGGACAAGAAGAAAAAAGTACTGCCACTGTAATATCCCCTGTCTCAGGATTCAATTTAAGTTCTCAAAGCTGAATCACCTACCAAATTATAGTCCTTTTATGACCATCAGAGAGCTGAAGTTACAAAGAAATGTAATGAAAAATATATAAGTATATATGTTCTGGTTTATATATTATATTATATATTCATATAATATATTTTGTAGATCATTTAGCTTGTTCTCATGGTGAGGTTAAGAGCAAAGATCTTTCATGAATTTTTACATCTGAAGCATTCGCACAATAATCTTCTGGCCCTAATCTGCATAAAGGCATGTGAGATTTAGAAAAATCCTTAGACTTATCTCTTATAGTTTATTATTTTTTCAGTAAAGTAACTCACAGCCAGTAAGGCATTTTAAAAACTAAAATAAAAAATCTTTTTAAAAAAGGATCTGGTTTTCTGGACTAAAATTTCATTTTGAACGTAGGAATTTATTTTTACTGCTTCTGACCCACTTAAACTACATAGAAACATTTTCTAAAAAGCCTAATCTGACAAGACAAAAAATAGAAAAGGAGACCGAATTGATAAAACATTATAAAGTGAAAAGTATATAGACAAAAAGTAACTAAATTAAGCCACCTTAAAAAAAATGAATAAACATTGAGAAGAAAACCCAGATTTTGTTGCATACATATACAAGATTCTGAAATTGTTAGCAATAAGTGCTGTTGGAAGTGACGCCAATGAGCTAAAGTGGGCTCATTCTGAGAGTTGACATGCTCAGGACAGGACTCCACACAGATTGCCATATAATGAGTGATTAAATTCAATTAATTGAATTGAGTCCCCCATCAAATTCAGATACTACAAGCCTAACCCCTAATAGCTCAGAATGAGAGTGTGTATGAAGAAAAAACATTTTGGAGGTGTTTATGTTAAAAGAAGGGCCTCTATACAGTCTGACTGATAAGACCCTCAGAACTCTAGTGCACGATAACTCCATCCAAACCCTTTCACTGAGACCAGCAACCTGTAGCACAGCCCCTAGCAGCAAGACTATGTCCCTAGGATGACCCCAGCCCCTGCTACAACACCTACCTGTGAGACTCAAAGTTGCCAGGAGGATTATACAATTTTTCTACACCTGAAGAGAGGTCCCTGACCTCCTTTTCATAGGGCATTTACAATTGTGATTCCTTCCTCCGTCCCTTCAATATGCACATGTACTTCCCACAGCTCAGAATAGTCTGTTTCATGAATCTGAAAGCCATTCCTTTGAAATACTATTATCAAGAAGGATAGGGGCTCAGTCTTCCAGTCTCTGTGGAAGGATGGAGTCCTGACTTCAATAATAGCCAGCTAGCAGATAGGTACAGCTGGCCTGATCACATTTCCATTGACCAGGCCTTTGTAATTTTTCACTTGAGTCCCTGCTCTCTCTCCCTATACTCTCATTTCCCTTTAAAACACCCAGACATCTTTGAACAAATCAGAATGAAACTCAGCACTTTCCTCTACTGTCAGTAGTTACAGAATAAAATCTGTTTAATGGTTCTGATGAATGTCTGGCTTTAACTTTGACACTGGTATTCTTCACTAAGAGGAAATTTGGATGCACAGAGACACCAGGGATGCATGTGCACAGAAGAAAGACCACATGAATTGCAGTGAGAAAGTGGCTATCTGCAAGCCAAGGAGAGAGGCTCCACAAGAAACCAAACCCTCTGACACTTTGATCTTGGAATTCCAGTCTCCAGAACTCAGAATTCCTGTTGCTGAAGTCACCCAGTGTGAGGTATTTTGTCATGTCAGCCCTAACAAACTAATGGAGGCCTTGCATCAATGCATTTATGCAAAATTTCAAAATTTTAAATCAAGCAAAAAGACATATTGAATAATAATATTTCATCCTCCTACCTTGCATGCACATATGCTCAGTTGCTTCAGTTGTGACCAACTCTTTGACTCAAGCTCCTCTGTCCATGCGTTTCTTCAGGGAAGAATACTAGATTGGATTGCCATGCCCTTCTCCAGGGGATTTTCCTGACCCATGGATCAAACCCATGTCTCTTGAGTCTCCTGCATTGGCAAGCAGATTCTTACCACTAGCACCACCTGGGAAGCCCCCTCCATCCTTGTCCCACATGCTTTTATGAAACTGGAAAAACCATATTTAAATTTAGCATGACTGGAGTTTTCACACCTCTGTCTTGAATTGTGGGAGCCCAGAAAGACCACGCCCTTGCCTTAGAACTAAGGCCAATCTCTTTATCTTCCTTCACCTACCTCCACCCCATGCTATCAGTGATCACAAGTGCACATTTGTAGAGGTCTGAATCTTGATGTGCAAGCTGAGTATATTACACACAAATAGCCAATATTCATTCAATTTTCTGACCTAGGAGAACACCCATTAAGACTACAGTCTGCTCTCATGAGGATGAAATTGAAACTTGGATCCAATGTGATGCTCACCTAGACACTGCTAATGGGAGTTGGGCCATTTGGGCAGAAAGTTTAGAGTCTTAGGTATCTGGGCTATGACCTAGAAGAGGAGTCATACTTGAGAAAGGGATTATTTCCTGCCATATCAGTAAACACAGGATGTCACACTCATCAGCAATTATAGCCCTCCAATGTGAACTGGTGAGCCCTGAGGGAATTCAAGAAAGAAACAAAGACTACTTGCCATCTAGTAGCCAGCTGACTTTAGACACACCCTATGGTGAGCCCCGAGGATGTGACAACACAGGAAACTGGCCCCATATAGCTGTTCAGATCAGTTCAGTCCCTCAGTCATGTCCAACTCTTTGCAACCCCATGGACTGCAATATGCCAGGCTTCCCTGTAGATGACCAAATCCAGGAGCTTACTCAAACTCATGTCCATCGAGTCAGTGATACCATCCAACAATCTCATCCCCTGTCGTCCCCTTCTCCTCCCACCTTCAATCTTTCCCAGCATCAGAGTCTTTCCAAATGAATCAGTTCTTTGCATCAGGTGGCCAAAGTATTGGAGTTTCAACTTTAGCATCAGTCCTTCCAATGAATATTCAGGACTGATTTCTTTTAGGATTGAGTGGGTGGATCTCCTTGCAGTCCAAGGGACTCTCAAGAGTTTCTCCAACACCACAGTTCAAAAGCATCAATTCTTCAGTGCTCAGCTTTCTTTAGAGTCCAACTCTCACATCCACATGTGACTACTGGAAAAACCATAGCTTTGAATAGACAGACTTTTGTTGGCAAAATAATGTCTCTGCTTTTAAATATGCTGTCTAGGTTGGTCATAGCTTTTCTTCCAAGGTGCAAGCGTCTTTTTATTTCATGGCTGCAACCACCATCTGCAGTGATTTTGGAGTCCAAGAAAATAAAGTCTGTTACTGCTTCCATTGTTTCCCCATGTATTTGCCATGAAGTGATGGCACTGGAAGCTGTGATCTTGGTTTTCTAAAAGTTGAGCTTTAAGCCAACATTTTTCACTCTCCTCTTTCACTTTCATCAAGAGGTTCTTTAGTTCTTCTTCACTTTCTGCCATAAGGGTGGTGTCATCTGCATATCTGAGGCTATTGATATTTCTCCCTGCAATCTTGATTTTAGCTTGTGATTCATACAGCCCAGTATTTCTCATGACGTACTCTGCATATAAGTTAAATAAGCAGGGTAACAATATACAGCCTTGACATACTCCTTTCCCAATTTGGAACCAGTCTATTGTTCCATGTCCAGTTCTAGCTATTGCTTCGTGACCTGCATACAAATTTCTCAAGAGGCAGGTCAGGTTGTCTGGTATTCCCACCTCTTTCAGAATTTTCCAGTTTATTGTGGGCCATACAGTCAAAGTCTTTGGTGTAGTCAATAAAGCAGGAGTAGATTTTTTCTGGAACTCTCTTGCTTTTTCAGTGATCCAACATATGTTGGCAATTTGATCTCTGGTTCCTCTGCCTTTTCTAAGTCCATCTTGAACATCTGAAAGTTCACTCTTCACGTACTATTGAAGCCTGGCTTGGAGAATTTTGAGCATTACTTTGCTGCTGTGTGCTGCTGCTGCTGCTAAATTGCTTGAGTCATGTCCGACTCTGTGCGACCCCGTAGATGGCAGCCCACCAGGCTTTCCCATCCCTGGGATTCTCCAGGCAAGAACATTGGAATGGGTTGCCATTTCCTTCTCCAACGCATGAAAGGGAAAAGGGAAAGTGAAGTAGCTCAGTGGTGTCTGACTCTTAGCGACCCCATGGATTGCAGCCTACTAGACTTTTCTGTCCATGGGATTTTCCAGACAAGAGTACTGGGGTGGATTGCCAGTGCCTTCTGCATGTGAGAAGAGTGCAATTGTGAGATAGTTTGAACATTCTTTGGCATTGCCTTTCTTTGGGATTGGAATGAAAACTGACATTTTCCAGATAACTGAGGTGCATATAAAAGGAATGAGTTCAATAAGCCCATCTCTGTCATTAGTCCATAGAAAAGCATTACATTCCTTAACTGTGGGATATCTGGTTTTCTTTAGTTAATAGTATTTTGATGTTCAGACTACTTGCCTTTTGTTGCAGAGCTTTTATATACCCTGGCTCCTCCCTTCACCTGTTCAGAGCAGTTCTCTCAGGGTTATTTGAAATGCCGCCATCCTGGCTTGAAGTCCTAAAAATAGAAATAAGCAGGACCCTGTGGGGTCTCTTTCAAGTTTATGATTAACCTCTCTATCTGAATCTTTATTCCTTTCTTGTTCAAAACTTGTTTTCCTCAAGATTTTTGTTCAGTCACTCAGTTGAGTCTGACTCTTTGTCAACCCATGGACTGCAACACATCAGGCTTCTTTGTCCTTCACCATCTGCCAGAGTTTGCTCAAACTCATGTCCAGTTGAGTTGGTGATTCCATCCAACCATCTCATTCTCTGTCATTCCCTTCACCTCCTGACATCAACCGTTCCCAGCATCAGGGTCTTTTCCAATGTGCTGGCTCTTCAAATCACATGGCCAAAGTGTTGGAGCTTCAGGTTCAGCATCAGTCCTTCCAGTGAATTATTCAAGATTCATTCCTTCCCATTCCTCAAGATTGAGGAGTATCAAAGAAAACATAGAGGAAAATCAAGGAAAAAGGAGGAACTGTAATCAAGCCAGGTCCTATGGGATCTTCCTGAGACAGACCTTCTCCCACATACTCTGATTTAGCTCCTCTCTAAAGTACCAAGATAGCAGTATTGGTGCAAATTTCTTGAGTTGTTTTGCAGGTGTGAATATCACCACCTCCCCCATCAAATGTAGGAACTACTGAATGACTATGAACACAGAGCCCAGTCCTCCTGTAGCCCAAGGACTGATAATATTAACCCCTGTGCCACCACCCTGTACCTCACCATCAGCCACTCAGTGAACTGTGCGCAAGTTTATCACATACCCTGTAACCTATCCCTTCCCACACCTGCCTTTTAAAAATGCTTTGCTGAAACACTTAGGGGAGCTCAAAGCTTTTCAAGGCATGAGCCACATTATCTTCTTGCATGGTCTTGCAACAAACCCTTCTCTGCTTTAAACTCTGGTGTCTCAGTTTGTTTCACCTCATTGTGCATTGGGAATGTGAACTTGCGTTAACAAAAATTCCCATCAAATAAGACATAGCCCTCACCTTCTGATTCTGAATATTTTTAAAGTTGAAACTCTAAACAGACGTTTGCTTCACCATGCAAATTCCTTACTGTAGGAAAGGGTACTGCTTTGGTTTTTCCAGTGGTCATGTATGGATGTGAGAGTTGGACTGTGAAGAAAGCTGAATGCCAAAGAATTGATACTTTTGAACTGTAGTGTTGGAGAAGACTCTTGAGAGTCCCTTGGACTGCAAGAAGAGCCAACCAGTCCATCCTAAAGGGGATCAGTCCTGGGTGTTCATTGGAAGGACTGATGCTGAAGCTGAAACTCCAGTACTTTGGCCACCTCATGCGAAGAGCTGACTCATTGGAAAGCACCCTGATGCTGGGAAAGATTGAGGGCAGGAGGAGAAGGGGACGACAGAGGATGAGATGTTTGGAAGGCATCATCGACTCGATGGACATGGGTTTGGGTGGACTCTGGGAATTGGTGATGGACAGGGAGGCCTGATGTGCTGCGGTTCATGGGGTCTCAAAGAGTTGGACACGACTGAGCGGCTGAACTGAACTGAACTGAGTTCCAACTCAAGTCGGTTGGTGAGTGTTGTAATTCGGGGTGAGGGCAACACTAATTCTTTTTTTTCAATCAACATTCAATTGCTCCAACATCATTCCTTAAAAAACAAACAACAAAAACAACAAAAACTGTGATATTTCTACAATAAATTAAGGAATATTTTATTTGAGGGTGTTTATTTTTGAAATTTTATTCTTTATGATTGTTATAGTCTTGCACACAAAAAATAGAATATACAGATTAATTTTAGTCCTGCAATGATCCTTAAAATTTGGTAGCATATATTCTGCACATGAGAGATTAATCACATTTTTTTTTTTTTTTTTGAAAAGCAAGAAATAAAAAATTCTTGCCTTTAGGTTCAATTAGCAGTTCAAGAGACATAAGGATCTTTGAGGCCTTGAAAATCATGGCTTCCTAAAAAAAAAGAAATAAAAATAAAGCAGGAGAAACTCAGGTTACTGGGACACTGGTTCTATTTTACAGATGTTGCAATTTAGGGGACACTCTAAGAAAGGCAGCACTGGAACTCTGTAATTTGGGGTGCTCATCAGACACCATCTCCTTCCATAGTTCTTGACTACAGAGTCAGGTTTAAAGGCAATTAAACATGTGCTTAAACATCTTGTTGTGCAATTGTACAGGACTGCATTCTCAGAGCAGGCAAGGACTGAGCTATGGCCCATTTCTCTCTAGGCCCCAAACAATTTTTATATTACTTACTGTTACTGCCAGTTTTCCTATATCAAATGGTCGACAGTGATTGTTATGTCTGAAATTTTCTTTCTCTTTTTCCTATATCTTATCATCAGAAACAGTGGGAGTATGAGGGTATCTGGACTTTAGAAGGTGAGCAAGCCAGATTTTAGAAGCTTATTCCCTATGGTTGGCTTTCAAGTCTGATATTGCTTTTCCTCCATCTTTTTTTTTTTTTCTTTCTTCTTTTCTTCATTTCATTTACAATATTCCAGGTGAAATTTATATCCTACAAAATATATACTGACTTATTCTCTGCTCATAACTGTTTGTTTCTATTTTGAGTTAGGTGGCAATCATTTTTCTTTGCTTCATAATCTAAGAGAATATTTGCTCAGACACCTAGAAATATTTATTTCTTAAATACCAATTTGCTTAAACTAATGATATAATGTGATACTTCTCTTTCTTTGGAGGAAAAATAACCCAGTTAGATTTCATGACTACAGGATATTTCTACTCTCTTTCTCATACATACTCTATGCTACATAGAGATAATCCTTATGCTGAGGCTATGAAACAGGGATATTTACTTCACGTGGAATTTTTCTCCCTTTTATAGTCACTCACCACACTTTGACCATTCTGTCTAAGGAAAGAATCAGAAATATGGACAAAATTCTTTACATAAGAGTGCTCACTAAAGTAATATTTACAATGATTTACAAGGATAAATTAAAATAAATAAATGCTAAAAGAAATGCTTAAGTAGATTATGATATATCCATGATAGCATATTTTGCAATTTTTAAAAATGTTTTAAAAGACTTTTTTGGAGAGTGTTTTTAAGAATGTGGGATAAATTAAATTATTGATAAAAATAAAGAGACATAGATATAAATGGGGAGGAAATAAAGGCTAAGGGAAATAGATGCAAAATATAAGGTTTATGTGTCATGTTGAGGGTAAACTGAGGTAAAGCTACAGTCATTGGGTCACATTAGCATGCCCAGTTATTCTTATCCAGGGCTTTGGTTAAATATGATCTTCACAATAGTTTTTCTGTGATCATCTCTTTTTAAAAACTGCAGCCTCAACCCCTCTTCATATTCCAGCACTCTCATTTCCCTTGATGTTTTTTTTCACTTTTGTCATTAGCTGTCACATATATTCTGTTAATTTTTTCTTATTCATTTTTGCCCCATAGGCTTGTATCTCTCATGAGACCAAGGATTTGGGTTCACTTTGCTTCCTGCTTTATCTCCTGCTACACGTTATTGCCAGATACTTTGTAGACTATTAATAAAATTTTGTTGAATGAACTGATAAATAAGACAATGTAGATGCTTTTGTTTTTCTCTTTTTTGAATTTATACTTTGAATAATTTTCCAATTATCATTCTATTATTAAATTTAGAAAAAAAATTGAAAAAAAAATTAAGGTGTTCTCCATACTGCCATACTATGGCAGTATCTTACCCTTGCTTTTCCTGCAGTCACTAATGATAAAGATTTTGTTGTACTATAAGAAAGAAGTACTCCATTTTTTTTCTAGTGCCAGAATAAAAGGAAATCTAGAAGAAAAGATTTTTCCTCAACAAACTGTGGAAAATTCTTAGGGATGGGAATACCAGAGCACTTTACCTGCCTCCTGCAAAACCTGTATGAAGCAACAGTTAGAACTGGACATGGAACAGCAGACTGGTTCCAAGTTGAGAAAGGAGTACGTCAAGGCTGTATATTGTCACCCTGCTTATTTAACTTACATGCAGAGTACATCATGACAAATGCCCAGCTGGATGAAGCACAAGCTGGAATCAATATTGCCAGGAGAAATATCAATAACCTCAGATATGCAGATGACACCACCTTTATGGCAGAAAGTGAAGAGAAACTAAAGAGCCTCTTGGTGAAGGTGAAAGGGGAGAGTGAAAAACCAGACTTAAAGCTCAACATTAAAAAAAACTAAGATCATGGCATCCTGTCCCATTGCTTCATGGAATATAGATGAGGAAACAATAGAAATAATGACAGACTTTATTTTCCTGGGCTCCAAAATCACTGCAGATGGTGACGGCAGCCATGAAATTAGAAGACACTTGCTCCTTGGAAGAAAAACAATGACAAACCTAGACAGCATATTATAAAGCATGGATACTACTTTGCTTACCAATGTCCGTTTAGTCAAAGCTATGGTTTTTCTAGTAGTCATGTATGAATTTGAGAACTAGACAATAAAAAAGACTGAGCACCAAAGAACAGATGCCTTTGAACTGTGGTTTTGGAGAAGAATCTTGAGAG
Organism: Dama dama; assembly: GCF_033118175.1. Classification (NCBI taxonomy): domain Eukaryota; kingdom Metazoa; phylum Chordata; class Mammalia; order Artiodactyla; family Cervidae; genus Dama; species Dama dama. Next base: position 69,264,465 of record NC_083713.1, on the reverse strand, counting down.
TACTTTGGACTGCAAGGAGATTAAACCGGTCATTTCTAAAAGAAATCACCATGAATGTTCATTGGAAGTACTGATGATGAAGCTCCAGTACTCTGGTCACCTGATGTGAAGGCAGGAAGAGAAGTGGATTACAGGGGTTGAGATAGTTGGAGGGCATCAGTGACTCAATGGAAATGATTTTGAGCAAAATCTGGGATTTGGTGATGAACAGGTAAGCCTGGCATGCTGCAGTCCATGGGGTAGGACAGGACTGAGAGACTAAACAACAACAACAACAACAACATTTTATAAGTACCCAAATAAAAGGCATGAGCAATATTACTTTTTCAAATATCCAAATAAAGCAAAGACACAAGTAAAGTTAAACAGGGTTTGGTTTTATGGTGAATTATTCAATATGATCTCTAGAATTACATTATGTCACCATTCATGATCCATCTATATACTGTGTATTCCCTTTCTATCAGGAAATTAAAACTGTATTTGTTTTTCTTTATCAAAATTTAAAATGGTCAGCTATTCCTTGGGAATTATACAAGGAAAATCTAATCAAGAAACATTGCAAACAGAAAACTCAAGCTAATCTGTAGTGGTAAAAAGTAGAGGATGATCAAACAGATATGAAGGTGATAGAAATTTTACATACTTTGATTGTTGTTTGAATATATAGAGTATATATTTGTCAAACTGTTACCAAACTTTGGCCTTTGGTCACTGGTTCTGAATAGAAATGCAGCGACAGAGCTCCGAAGTTGAAAAGAGTAGTTTTTATTGCTTTACCAGGCAAAAGGGACCACAGTGGGCTAATGCCCTCAAAACTGTGTGGTCCACTCTGGAGGGGGTTATGAGGAGTCTTATAAATGTACAAGGAGCATGGCATGATCAGCTCATGAACATTCTTCTGATTGGTTGGTGATGAGACAGCATCATCAACCTTCTGGTTCCAACCAGGCTGAATTCTACGTGCTTGTGGGCAGCATATAGTTAATTTTTTCCATATGATGGGAGTTTCAATATTTGCAAAACAGCTCAAAAAACATGAATCAAAGTTTCATCTACAGCACTCAAGGAAGAACTAAAAAGTTCTTGATTTTGTTTAATGGCTAAAGTATTATTATTTCGTCTTGCTTGACTGTTTTCCTCTGCATTTTCTCACTGTTATGATTAGATTTATTCTTTGACTAAAATTTTAATACAGACAAAAGACAAGTGGAGGACATGGGAGGGGGTCTGTTCTGGGAAGACCTCGTAGGGTCCTGCTTGGTTAAAACACTCCATAATTATATGCATAAGATAGGTGAGTAAATTTTACGTATATTGTATTTTAATATACTGACAATGTTAGAAGACTTTAGAAAAATTAGTGAGGTTAGGAAAGAACTATAATTTATTTCAAACATCCTTGTCCTCAACTCCACTCCTATTTAAAAGCCATCAGTGTCTCCAGTCTCACAATATTCTCTCCACTTGGCCTCATGCCGGCGTAATACAGTCCATCTTTTATTATGCACCTACACAAATCCTCTATTTCACAGGGTCAACTCTTTTACTCTCCCCAACATACCTTTCTCATTATGAACTTCCCTCTCCTTCATGACCTTTCTTGACCTCAGCCTATAATCCTCTGCTCTTAGCAGAGAAGTTCCCATATCTAAAATCCTCCTTTGTTCAACAAAACTCCCTGGGACCATCAAAGAGGGGTTTTTCTTATAATCTTAACTGTTAGATTTTATCTCCTCTATACTTTTATACCTATACAGAGTGACTTTTCATGTATACCTCATTATCCCAACTGGACTTTAACCTTCCTCATCTCAGGTATTCAGTTTTACAGCTACTCAATTCTCTACTCTGTTTTACATTTGGTAGGCTTTCACTCATTATCTGTTGATTGACAGTCTGCATGCTATAAACAACTTTATACTCCTTGGAAATAAAAGATGTCAAAGAGCCAAAGACTGTATTGTTTGTAGTTTTGCAGATAGGCAAGGTGGATAACTATAATTAGGAACAAAAGAGAAACATAATGAATCAATTTGATAGCAAATAATAGCACAAGAAGATTGGTAGGCTTTCCTTTTCTCATATAGTCCCATGAAATAATATAGATGAAGAACGATGGAGAAAGAGATGATAATATTGTACTTACAGTTGCCTTCGGTTTCATCATATTAATTTAGAAACCCTAGCAACTACGCTCCACAGGAGACAGAAAATGATGGATGTGGCAAATTACTGCTTCCTCTAGCAATGTGGGGGTATTTCTTGAACTAATTTTTATCAATGGACAAAGGAGGATCAGCAAATCAATGTTACTGAAGTGAAACATTTCCAATTTAATCATATCAGGTAAAATCACAAAATTGAAGCCAATTATTTACAAAATGCATTTTATAACCTTCAAGAATTTGACTGAAAAAATAGTTTCAACAAACTAGTAAGGTATATACATTAGTGGATGTAAGCCATAAAAAATAATATATGTAGAAACTGTACATTATTTGGAGTGGCCTTTATTCTCCCTGATGCTCGGAAAGATTGAGGGCAGGAGGAGAAGGGAATGACAGGATGAGATGGTTGGATGGCATCACCGACTCAATGGACATGGGTTTAGGTGGACTCCAGGAGTTGGTGATGGACAGCGAGGCCTGGCGTGCTATGGTTCCTGGGGTCGCAAAGAGCTGGACATGGCTGAGCAACTGAATTGATTGATTGATTGATTGATTATTCTGCATATATATACACACATATATAAGTATGTATGTGGAAGTTTTGCACTGTATAATTGTCATTGGGTATGTTTTGAATACCTAGTGTTTGTCAGATACTCTGTGAGGTCCTGTGGTAGAGTTTTGAATAAGAAACAGCTCCATTCCTCAGATAAATTTAGTTGGTAATTGAAACAAATAAATGAGAAATTTTAATAGGGGAGAGTGGGTCCAAAGTTGTAAGGAAGCAGACAGAAGAAGTGGAGTATTAAGTAGAGTGCTTTGGAAGTCATCCCAAAGTAGATGATATATGAATAGTGTCCCTAATAGAAAGTAGGACAAAAGATAACAGGACAAGCTTGAAAGAGGGAACAGAATAAGGCCATAAGATATATTTGTTTAAGATATATTTGTAAGTCTTTATGATTGCCACTGCAAACTGAGTTAAGCTAGTCTTGGTCACTCAAAGTCATCAGTCCTCTGATGAAATTATTGGTAGTCTTTGATTCAACGAGTAAGGTGAAGGCTATTTCTCTTCTCATTCAACCTTATTTTCAGGTAGTATATTAAAATGAGTATACCTCTTGGTCCACCTTTTGCTACATATAAAGTCATTTATTATTATCATGCACAATACTGGCTATTTTTGGAAGCTCAGTTTGGTGCAGTTCAACTCATTTTCTCTTTTATTCAGTGACAAGTGCTTGCATGAAACATTTACTCCAACTCAGATTCATCAGAATTCTAATGGCAGAATCAGTCTGTTTTCTAAATGAATCAGGTTCAGCATTTTCTACTAAATGAAGTGTACATAATGAAATGGAATTTATATCTAAGGTGTTGATCCTTAGTTAGTAAAATTTACACATAAAAATTTATCCAAATTTTTAGCCAATTTTATCTCTTAAACATATCATTTCACCAAAGAAAATTTAATTCAACTAGATTATGTAAATTTTGTATCTTCTTGTGCAAATTTAATGATCTATGAAGCATTTTCCATTGATGTCTTGAGAAGGAGGATTGTTGAATAGGATACTTCATGTTTTAATTAACTGCCCTTGGATTTAAAATTATCTTACACATACACATATATTCTAGTGTCTACACAAAAGTACATTACATGAACTCAATTGATGACAACTCCTTAATAACATAAAATTTCTTGCCCTCAAGATGGATCACAGGTCAAATAGATATGCACATCATGACACAACTGCTGATTTGACCACAGTTCAACCACAACACTGAGAAATAAAATACTGAAATCTGACGGAAGAAGAAATTCAAATTAGAAAAGATTTCATGGCAGTTTGGCCCACCACATTCTTCTCACCAGTGCTCCAGGCCCGCATGGCTGCCTCGCTGCCGACTGGGGAAGACATATAAGGAATCTGCCTAAGACGGCTGTGCAGAATGGAGCTGGAGGAGCCTTATTTGCAAACAGAGATACTCCCGAGAATAACCCAGATACTCCATTTGATTTCATATTGGAAAACTGTAAGAGGCCATTGCAAAAAACTACCCAAAAGGGCATAAAGCAGCTGCTCTGCTTCCAGACCTGAATTTTGCCCCAAAACAGAATGGATGGCTGCCCATCTCTACGAACAAGGTTGCAGAGATTTTACATGTACCTCCAATAAGGATATATGAAGCAGCAACTTTTCATACAGTGTATAATCAAAAGCCAGTTGGAAAGTGTCACATTCAAGTTTATACTACTACACCTTTCATGCTTCAAAACTCTGACTGCATACTGGAAGCAATTTAGAAAAAAACTTGGAATAATGTTGGAGAGAATACACTTGAGAAACTTTTCACTCTTATAGAAGTGGAATGTTTAGGGGCCTGTGTAAACACACCAATGGTTCAAATAAATGACAACTACTATAAGGATCTGACACCTAAGTATACTGAAGAAATTATTGATGAACTCAAGTCTGGTAAACTCCCCAAAACTGGGCCAAGGAGTGGAGCTTCTTATGTGAGCCAGTCAGAGGTCTTACCTCTTTGACTGAACCAGTTAAAAGGACCTGGATATGGTGTGCAAGTAGGATTTTAATTTATATTTAATCATAAATATGTCATTGGAGAAATGAAATATGAATCTCCTATCTACCTAAATTTTTTATATTATTTGTTAATTTCTGTTTATACCTTGCTTATAACTTAGCAACTTACAGCTGTAAGTACCATGTAAGAACTTCAGAGCATCATTTTAAAATCTGCTATCTGGTTAACTATGAACACATTATTTCATAATCTAGTTAACAGTTATTTCAACATTATCCATTTTCAACTGTGCCTTCACTTTTATCAATAATATTAAGGTACTGTGAAATAAAAATTCTGTCAAATTTTAAACGAAAAAAGGAAAGATTTCATAAAAGGAAGTGAAAGTGAAAGTTGCTCAGTCATGTCTGACTCTTTGACACCCTATGGACTATAGAGTCCATGGAATTCTCTAGGCCAGAATACTGGAGTAGGTAGCCTTTCCCTTCTCCAGGGGATCTTTTCAACCCAGGGATCGAACCCAGGTTTCACACTTTGCAAGCAGATTCTTTACCAGCTGAGCCACAAGGGAAGCCCAAAAGTGACACTGAATTGATCATTGCTTGAAAGTAGTATTTCAACAAAGAGAAAAAGAAAATTTCTTTTGAATAAAGCAAAAACTGCTAGGGTCTTAAATTACAATGTTCTGCCCATAGTCCGAATCCCCGGTCGGGAAAGAAGACTCCTTGCAATAGGGGAATTTATTACTGACTCGAGCCAGGGCCTCCCACCCTCACCAAGGGTGTGAGGACGGAAAGGCCCGGAGCCCCAGTTCTCTCGGGTATTTATTAGGTCAAAAAAAAGCAGCAGATAGTTGGCGCAAGCGGATTGGTTACACAGTAGCAAGGCAATTTTTCTTGGCCCAACGTGGGGCTTTTAGCTTTCCCCTGATAGGTTCCCTTTTTCTTGCTAGGCATATGTTGATTGGCTGGCTCCAGGAGGCCTGATAATTATGTTACCCCGGGAAACCAGGCCTACTCCTAATCTAGGCGGCCTGTCATGGCGTTAGCCGTGACAGCCTCACAACAACAGTGGTAGCAGGAGTTAGGAATCGTTCATAACAGTTTACTTTTTCCCTTCAGCTAGCTGAGGTATAATTGACAGATAAAGTTGTTTACATTTAAAGTATACTACATTCTGATTTGATATAAATATGCATTATGAAATATTTACCACAATTAAGATAATTAGCACACTTGTTATTACCTTCCTGTGTGTGTGAGAACCTTTATGATCTACTTGACTAGCAAATTTCAAGTGTACAATACAATGTAATTAATTATAGTCACTATGTACATTTGATCCTCAGATCTTACTCATTATGTATGAAAGTTTGTATGTTTTAACCAACATCTCCCTATTTCTTCCACCTCCTGTCTCTGGCAACCACATTCTACTCTCTGGATCTATGAATTTTCTTTAGAGTCCACATGTTAATGAATATATTTTTGGTGTTTGTTTGTGTCTCTCTGTCTAGTTTATTTCATTCAGCATAATGCCCTCCATTTTTATCCATGCTATCATAAATAGCAGGATTTCCTGCTTTTTTTATAGTTGAATAAAATTCTATTGTTAGAATATTCTGAATAATATTCTCTTCTATATACCATCTTTTATTTAACCTTGAACACTTTAGTTGTTTCCCTACTTTGAGTATCATGAATGATGCTGTGATGAAAAATAAGAGAAGATATCTCCTTGAGATGCTGATTGTGATTTTTTTCCCTTTGAATATACATTCAGTAATGCATTGCTGGATCACATGGTTGTTCTATTTTTAATTTTTAGAAGTATATCTGTACTGTTTTCCACAGTGGCTGTAGCAATTTATATTCCCACCAATATCGTACAAGTGTTCCCTTTTCTTCACATTCTCAATAACATTCATCATAACAGTTTTCAAGGGCATAAAATAAACAGACATAAAATTACATCTTAATACAATCCATATATTTAAAAAAAGACAGTGACATGCCACTTTCTTGTGACTTAAACCATGGAATTTGTTAACTTTGACCAACTTGATCAAATAACATATAAGAGTACTTGCAGCGGAGGATAGACAAGTCTTGGGGCTTGCTCGCTCTCTGTGGCTTGACCTGACCAGTCTCAGTTTTGGGCCAATGTTGTCCAGCTTGCAAAGTTCATGAAACCAACAGGAGTTAGTGGTAGACATACATTTGGAACAACATAGATTCCAACCACAAAAATAAAATTCAGTTTATTTATTTTTATTGATTATATCCTTTCTATTGAATTAAAAGCCTTTCACTCAAAATAGCCTTTGAGGAACTTATTTTAGTCAGTTCTAATGAAGTGAATGAACCTACAGCCTATTATACAAAGTAAGTCAGAAAGAGAAAAACAAATACTGTATATTAACGCAAATATATGGAATTTCCAAAGATGGTACTGATGATTCTATGTACAGGGCTGCAAAGGAGACACAGACTTAAAGAATGGGCTTTTGGATTCAGTGAGAGGAGTGAGTGAAGTCGCTCAGTCGTATCGGACTCTTTGTGACCCCATGGACTGCAGCCTACCAGGCTCCTCTGTGGATGGGATTTTCCAGGCAAGAGTACTGGAGTGGGTTGCCATTCCCTTCTCCAGGAGATCTTCCTGACCCAGGAATCGAACCCAGGTCTCCCGCATGGTAGGCAGACGCTTTACCATCTGAGCCACCAGGGAAGTCAGTGAGAGGAGAGGGTGGGGTAACTTGAAAGAACAGCATTGAAGCATATACAATACCACATGTCAGTGAGAGTTTAATGTACGAAGCGGGGCACCCACATCTGGTGCTCTGTGACAACCTAGAGGGATAGGGTGGGGAGGGAGGTGGAAGTGGGCTTCAGGATGAAGGGGACACATGCATGGCAAAAACCATCACAATATTGTAAAGTAATTATCCTCCAATTAAAATAAATAAATTTAAAAAATGGCCATTGACTCTTTCCTCCTTAGGTGGTCCATATGATCCCCAATTATAAGCAAGAGTATTGGGAGTGGTGAGGACAGACATCAGCTAGATGTTAGTTTGCAGGGAAGGTCAGAAATGTTTGGCATGTCTCTGGTGAGAACAGGTCATGCTGGAGATCAAAGGACAGGAGAGTTAATGAAATTAATACATTCCTTAATTTTTTTTAACCTTTCTGTAAACCACACTCTTCTGCCCTGAGTTTAAACAACTCCATGATAGCGATGTCTCGGCTTCCCTTTTGTGTGAACAAGTGACTCTAGTGCACATTCACTGGATAACAATCTGCAGACTCATAAGCAAATACAAGTCCCTAATATGACTCCGCTGATGACCCTTATGATATAGAATCCCTCTCACCTCTCAAGGTCTTCCCCTTGTATGTTCTTTAGAGAAAACCCCTGCAGGGCTTACCAAAATATCCTTTTATTTTTTAAATTTGAATTGATCAATCCAGCCTTAGTTTAGGAACCCCAAAGCACTCCTTCCACAGATGTTAATAAAGGCCTGGTCTTGCTACTCTCTCCTTCTTCCCTCCTTGACCTCCCTGTTTGACCCCTTGAGTTATGTCATGTCTTTCCTCCAGGACCCATGAGCAGTAAGCTGCTCTATTTCTATTCTCTTGTGAACTTTTGTTGAACCATGGTGTAGAGTCCCTCCTCCCAGATCTTTGCTTAGCAAATGTTAAGTTAACAAAGTCACAACACCGTTAGTACTTTACTGGGCTGTTTTCTTTATTGAAAGATGCATTTGTTGAGATAAATACAAGGTGGCTATAGATTTTGCATTTCAAAATGATATTCCAAATTTACTTATATACCTCTTTGTAAGGTATTTGAAAATTGTTTTTCAGATTCTGATAGGTAGTTAGGCTATTAACAAATTACCTCTAAATCTCAGTGGCCTATCTTTACAAAGTTTATTTCATACCCACATTATAAGTTTAATATGGAAGTGGAAAGTAGAAGAGTTAGTCACTCAGTCCTGTCCAACTCTTGTGACCTCATGGAGCTTGCAAGGCTCCTCTGTCCATGGGAATATCCAGGCAAGAATAATGGAATAGGTTGTCATTTCCTTCTCCAGGGAATCTTCTCCTATCCAGGAATCAAACCCAGGTCTCCTACATTGTAGGTGGATTCTTTACCATCTGAGCTACCAGGGAAGCTAATATGAAGTTTAATATGAGATGATTATTCCACATAAAGTTATAGTAAATTCTACCATCTTATAACTATACCAGCTGGAACATGTAGCTCCCAGCATCCAGGGAAGAAAAAATACTTATATAACTTATATAAATTATTATATATATACATAATTATAATAATACATATTATATATATAATTATATATGATATATAATTATATAAATTATTATAGAAGAAAAAATACTTCTATAATTGCTTCTGTGAATGAAAAGGTAAAAAATAATCTTCAAAGAGGTTTTTAATTTTCTGTGTGTTCATATGTACATATGCATGTCCATGTGCATACCTACTAACTGCCCTTTTTAACATGAAATTTCTGGATCTTTCTGTTTTGTTTAAGCTTAATACAGCTGTAAATGGCCTAGCATGGCAGTGTTTGCAGAGCCATGCCCCTGAGGATTTTTCATTTCATACATCATTTACACTTGGCTCAAGTGATCCCATATATTCTGGACCTATATTCTTTTATCACAGAAAGCTAAAGAATATATTTACCTATAAAAAAATCTAGACCAATCATGCATTTCCTTTTCTTTTCTAGCATTCCACTTGACCCCATCGGATTATAAACTAACTGGAAAAAAAAAAAAAAAAGCCCGAGGCTCCCTTAAGATACTACTGCCATTTCATCTCTCTCCCACATCCTGACTTGGTGCCTCAAAACCAAAAAGTTGGGAGAGAAATACCATCATGCCATTTCTGGGTTAGACATTCCTATGCTCACAGCCCAAGATAAATTCTTTTCTGAGTCAACAACCTAGGACTACCATGACTGAAGGGGTCACATTTCATGGTATGACTGAAGCGATTCTACTCCAAAAGCAGATTTGAGGAATGGTGTGTAGTTGATGCACGTTAGTAATTAAAAGCTCATAACTTCTAGACTCCCCATACAGACCATTTATTCATCTTATAGGGGACTTATGTGTACACTTATAAGTAAAACAGTTTGGTTCATAATGATATATTAGTTAAGAAAAGTCACTGTAACTCTAGTGGCTGTTCAAAGTGTAGAGGGGTTGGTAGAGTATGTTGAAAATGCACAACTCATGGACCTTTGTACTGTTTGTACTGTTTTTCTCCACCTTCTTACACTCAGACTCCCAATAATCACAAACATGCTTTTGACCTAAGACTTGAATATACCCTAGAGGAGTCTGCCTCGCCTTCAACACTGAGAATAACTGTTTCTTCTAGGAATCCCCAACAACTGACAAGATTTTGCTAAGCTTTACTTTGCTATAGTTTATATTATGAAATGTGTTATTTCTATGTTTTGTATTTTCTATATATAAATGATAATAGTTGAAATTTACATAACACTGTTAGCAGGCACTGTAATATGCCACATATGTTAGCTTATTTAATCCTCAGGAAAAAAAAAAAAAAACAAAAACTCTGTGAAGTAGGTACTCATTGTTGTCTAGTTGCTAACTCATGTCTGACTCTTTGCAACACCATGGACTGTAGCCCGCCAGGCTCCTCTGTCCATGGCGTTTATCAGATAAGAATAGTGGAATGGGGTGTCATTTCCTACCCTAGGGGATTGTCCTACCCAAGGATCAAACCCGCATCTTCTGCTTGGCATGCAAATTCTTTACCACTGAGCCACCTGGGAAGCCATTTTATCCTTAGCCCTATCTTTACCCTTTAGTTTAGCCAGAATATAACAATACTGAAAACCACAATCACAGACAGACTGAAAACCACATTCACAGAAAACTAACCAATCTAATCATATGGACCACAGCCTTCTCTAACTCAGTGAAACTATATGAGCTATGCTGTGTAGGACCACCCGAGATAGAGGTCACCATTATTTTCATTACCTCCGCCATCTTTGGTCTGAGGTCAAACATCAGGAAGGGAACACAGCCCCACCCATCAGCAGAAAATTGGATTAAAGATTTACTGAGCTTGGCCCCACCCATCAGAATAAGACCCAGTTTACCCCATAGTCAGTCTCTCCCATCAGGAAGCTTCCTTAAAGCTCTTATCCTTATCCAACACAGTGTGGACAGAATGAAAACCACAATCACAGAAAACTAATCAAACTGATCACATGGACCACAGCCTTGTCTAACTCAATGAAACTGTGAGCCCATGACAGGTAGAGCCATCCAAGATGGACAGGTCATGGTGGAGAGTTCTGACAAAACACAGTCCACTGGAGAAGGAAATGGAAAACCACTTCAGTGCTCTTGTCCTGAGAACCACAAAACAGTATGAAAAAGCAAAAGATATGACACTGAAAGATGAACTCCCCAGGTCGGTAGGTGCCCAATACACAACTGGAGATCAGAGGAAAAATAACTCCAGAAAGAATGAAGAGACGGCGCCAAAGAGAAAACAACACCCATTTGTGGATGTGACTGGTGACGGAAGTAAAGTTCAATGCTGTAAAGAGCAATATTTCACATGAACCTGGAATGTTAGGCCCATTAATCAAGGCAAATTGGAAGTGGTCAAACAGGAAATGACAAGAGTGAACACTGACATTCTAGGAATCAGGGAAATAAAATGGACTGGAATAGGGGAATTTAACTCAGATGACCATTATATCTACTACTGTGGGCAGGAATCCCTTAGAAGAAATGGAGTAAACATCATAATCAACAAAAGAGTCTGAAATGCAGTGCTTTGATGCATTCTCCAAAACGATAGAATGATCTCTGTTCATTTCCAAGGCAAACCATGCAATATCACGGCAATCCAAATCTTTGCCCTGACCAGTAATGCTGAAGAAGCTGAAGTTGAATGGTTCTATGATGACCTACAAGACCTTTTAGAACTAACACACAAAAAAAGATGTTCTTTTCATTATAGGGGACTGGAACGCAAAAGTAGGAAGTCAAAAAACACCTGGAGGTTTCTTGGAGGCAAATTTGGCCTTGGAGTATAAAATGAAGCAGAGCAAAGGCTAATATAGTTTTGCCATGAGAATGCACTGGTCATAGAAAACACCCTCTGCCAACAATACAAGAGAAGACTACACATGGACATCACCAGGTGGTCAACACTGAAATCAGATTGATTATATTCTTTGCAGCCAAAGATAAAGAAGGTCTATACAGTCAGCAAAAACAAGACTGGGAGCTGACTGTGACTAAGATCATGAACTCCTTCTTGTCAAATTCAGACTTAAATTGAAGAAAGTACATAAAACCACTAGACCATTCAGGTATGACCTAAATCAAATCCCTTACGATTATACAGCGGAAGTGAGAAACAGAATTAAGGGACTAGATCTGATAGACAGAGTGCCTGATGAACCATGGACAGAGGTTGGAGGTTCGTGGCATTGTACAGGAGACAGGGATCAAGACCATCCCCCAAAAAAGAAATGCTAAATAAATAAATAAATAAATAAATAAAAATGGCTATCTAGGAGGCCTTACAAATAGCTGTGAAAAGAAGAGAAGAGAAGAGCAAAGGAGAAAAGGAAAGATATACCCATTTGAATGCAGAGTATTAAAGCATAGCAAGGAGAGGTAAGAAAGCCTTCCTCGGAGATCAGTACAAAGACATAGAAGAAAACAATAAAATGGGAAATACTAGAGGTCTCTTCAAGAAAATTAGAGATACCAAGGGAACATTTCATGAAAAGATAGGCTCAATAAAGGACAGAAGTTGTATGGACCTAACAGAAGCAGAAGATATTAAGAAGAGGTGGCAAGAATACACATAAAACTGTACAAAAAAGACCTTCATGACCCAGATAATCATTATGGTGTGATCACTCACCTAGAGCCAGACATCCTGGAGTGTGAAGTCAAGTGAGCCTTAGGAATCATCATTATGAACAAAGCTAGTGGAGGTGATGGAATTCCAGTTGAGCTATTTCAAATACTAAAAGATGATGCTGTGAAAGTGTTGCACTCTATATGTCAGCAAATTTGGAAAACTCTGCAGTGGCCACAGGACTGGAAAATGTCAGTTTTCATTCCAATCCCAAAGAAAGGCAATGCCAAAGAATGCTCAAACTACTGCACAATTGCACTCATTTCACACGTTAGTAGAGTAATGCTCAAAATTCTCCAAACCAGGCTTCAGCAGTATGTGAACCATGAACCTCCAGATTTTCAAATTGGTTTAGAAAAGGGAGAGGAACCAGAGATCAAATTGCCAACATATGCTGCATCTACTAAAGAACAAGAGAGTTCCAGAAAAACGTCTATGGATATTTTGACTGTATGGATCACAATAAACTGTGGAAAATTCTGAAAGAGATGGGAATACCAGACCTCCTGACCAGCCTCTTGAGAATCTGTATGCAGGTCAGGAAGCAACAGTTACAACTAGACATGGAACAACAGACTTATTCCAAATAGGAAAAGCAGTATGTCAAGGCTGTATATTGTCACCCTGCTTATTTAACTTATATGCAGAGTACATCATGTGAAATGCCAGGCTGGATGAAGCAGAAGTTGGAATCAAGATTGCAGGGAGAAATATCAATAACCTCAGATATGCAGATGACACCACCCTTATGGCATAAAATTAAGAAGAACCAAAGAGCCTCTTGATGAAAATGAAAGAGGAGAGTGAAAATGTTGGCTTTAAGCTCAACTTTCAGAAAACGAAGATCATGGCATCCAGTCCCATATCTTCATGGCAAGTAGGTGGGGAAACAGTGGAAAACTTTATTTTGGGGGGCTCCAAAATCAGTTTAGATGGTGACTGCAGCCATGAAATTAAAAGACGCTTACTCCTTGGAAGGAAAGTTATAATCAATCTAAACAGCATATTAAAAAGCAAAGAAATTGCTTTGCCAAACAAAAGTTCTATCTCGTTAAGGCTATGGTTTTTCCAGTAGTCATGTATGGATGTGAGAGTTGGACTATAAAGAAAGCTGAGTGTGGCACAACTGATGCTTTTGAACTGTGGTGTTGGAGAAGACTCTTGAGAGTTCCTTGGACTGCAAGGAGAGCCAACCAGTCCATGCTAAAGGCCATCAGCTCTGGGTGTTCATTGGAAGGACTGATATTGATGTGAAACTCCAATACTTTGGCCACCAGATGTGAAGAGCCGACTCACTTGAAAATACCCTGATGCTGGAAAAGACTGAGGGCAGGAGGAGAAGGGGAAGACAGGGGATGAGATGGTTGGATGGTATCAGTAACTCAATCGACATGAATTTGGGTAAACTCTGGAAATTGGTGATTAACAGGAAGGCCTGGTGTGCTACAGTCCATGGGGTCACAAAGAGTTAGACATGACTGAGCAACTGAACTGACTGAGCTAAACTGAGTATAACAAGCATTGTTCTAAGAAGACAAGAACTTTAAGTTTTTTCCAGGAGTTTAGGGATGATTTTTCATTATATTTTCAATATGTTTAATTCTTAAATTCCAAAAACAAAAAACAAATGAAAAAAAAAAAAAAAACTCTAAGAAATTCCAATTTCCTAAAATACCTCCCTCAATGTTCTGAAGAGATTTTTGTCAAGAAAGCCTGCTACATTTAAAACAGTATCATTCTTAACTCGCTGAGCATCCATCAGCAGTCATGGATTTCAACCAACTCAAGCCACCACAGCCAGGAAACTGATGAAAATGATTTTGAGGTTCTGTGCCTACTGAATTTTTTACTCTTTATCCTCCTGATAATTTGACATGCAAGCCATCAATACAAAATTTTAATCCTCCTGTGTGTGACTAAGCTTACAAAGACAAAAAGACAGCATCATGAGAGCCTGAACGGGAGATATCCCTAGGTGATACATCTGAAAATAAAAGGATGCTGGGCTCACCTTTGCAGCATGTCAGGAAATGCCCACAGCTTAGAACTTCTTTATATGTTGAGATAGCTGCTTCTTCGCCAGTGTTGCACATGCACCATGGAGATATGTTGTCTAAAGCACTGCTACTCAAAGTCAGTCTGAGGCAGCCAGGAGTTGGAAAGACAAATTCATGGCCCTCCACCAATCAGAATCTCTGATGTAGCGCCCAGGAAGTTGCTTTAACAAGCTCTCCAGGTGATTCCCATTCTCACTACAGAGCAACAACAGCTTCCTGGGCCCTGTGTTCTGGTGAAGACCTTGATAGAGACCAACAGGAGAAAAAGATGACTTTCTTCTAGCAGCAGGGGTCTCAACTTGGGATCTTGCAGTGAAGACTCTCCTGCCCACCCCTAAACCCCATTTATCAAAACAGAGACTGAGATTCAGATTGGTTATATGATTAGCTTCAATACACTTGACTCAGAAGTAGGAAAGGTAAGATTTGAACCCTCGAAGATTTTCCCCAATTTGTGCTTCCTAGCGTGACACCAGGGCTTCCCTGGTGGCTCAGTGGTAAAGAATCTGTCTCATTGCAGGAGACATGGGTTTGATCCCTGGGTCAGGAAGATCCCCTAGAGAAGGAAATGACATACCACTCTACTATTCTTGCCTGCGAAATCCTATGGACAGAGGAGCCTGGCATGCTACAGTCCAAAAAGAGTTGAACATGACTCAGCGGTGGAACAACAGCCGTGTGACACTATGTTGCTTATGGCAAAATTATAAATGTGTCTCTAAGTAGATTCTGTAATTTCATTTCCAGAATACCTACTACCTCTCATAGATACACATGCACACACACACACACACACACAATTAGAGGTCATGAGTTCAACAAGGTGAAATGATCCACAATCAATACATAAAATCAAGTTTATGTCTGTACACTTGCAATAAACCATCCAAAAATGAAATTAAGAAAGTAATTTCACTTATGGTAACATAAAAAACAATAAACAATAGGAATAGATTTAACCAAAGGAGTGTATGACTTATATCCTGAAAACTATGTTATGAAAGAAAAGAACTAAATAAATGGAAAGACATGGGTTAGAAGACCTAATATTGTAGGACTGCAGCACTCTATAAATTGAAGTCTAAACTTGATGTAAACTCCCTTGCAATTATTTCCAAAACTCAGCTAGTTTAGTTTTTTACTTTTAGAAATTGAGCAGTTAATCCCCAAATTCACACGGGAATGCAAGGGGTCCAGAACAGCCAAAACACAATCTTAGTAAATGAGGACAAAGTTGGAGTATTCTTATTCTTGAGTTAGAAAAAATGCAAAGCCATCAAGACTGTGTGGCAATGGCATGATGAGAGATAAATAAATCAATAAAGTAGAATTCAGAGTTCAGAAATAAGCCCATGCATTATGGTCAGATGACTTTTAATCAAAATGCCAAGAAAACTTAATGGGAAAAGGATAGACTTTTTTAACAAATGGTTCTAGGACAATTGGATATTCCAACTCAAGAGCATAACATTGGACTCCCTACTTCACACCACATACAAAAGTTAAATCAAAATAAATTGTATACTTAAATGTAACAACTAAGATTATAAAATTCTGAGGAAAAAAATCAATTTAAATTAAATTAAATTAAATTAAATTATTAGACCCTGTGGCTTCTTTGCTATGATACCTAAAGCAGAATCAAGGAAAGAAAAATAGATACAGTTAATTAAAATTTAAAAAAATTGTTTCAAGGGGCACAAGCAAGAAAGTGAAAATGTAGGCCACTGAATAAAATCAAATATTTATAAATAATAATCTTGTAAAGATTTAGTGTCCAGAATATAATATTAAGAACTCCTACAACTCAACAATAAACAGATAATAATTCAATTGAAATATGGGCAGTAAAATTATCCATGTCTCTTCATGTTTCCTGCTTTGAAAGGCGAGTTCTTTACCTGGGAAGCCAAATGAGTACATGAAAAGATGCTCAACATTATTAGACATCAAGGAAATGCAAATCAAAACAATAGTGAGATCCTACTTCATTCCCATTAGAATGGCTATAATCAAAAGATTGGGGAGTAACAATAGCTGAGTAAGAGGGCAGAAACTTGAACTCTTAGACATTCCTGTTAGGAGTGTAAAATGGTGCTTGCATGCATGCGTGCGTACTAAGCTGCTTGTCATGTCCAACTCTTTGCTACCCTGTGGACCATAGCCTGCCAGGCTACTCTGTCCATGGTATTCTCCATCACTTTGAAAAAGTTTGACAGTTTCTCAAAATGTTAAACATAAAGCTACAATATGACAATAGCAACAATTCTACCTAGTTATATAAGAGAACTGAGACATAGTCACAGCGAAACTTACACTGGAATTATAACAGCAGTATTATTCATAATAGCCAAAAAGTAAAAACAATTCTAAACTTCCCTCCACTGATGAATACATAAACAAAATATGACATACAACAGATTACTAAGCCACATCAGAGAACAAAGTACTAATTTATGCTAATACAAAAATAAACCTTGAAAATGGTATGAAAGAAGATAGACCCAAACAAGTCACATGTAATATGATTTCACTTATAAGAAATGTCCAGAATAAATAACTTTATAAAGCCTAGAAATAGAGTAATGTTTCCCAGGACCTGGGGTTATAGGAAGATGGAGACAAATTGTACTTGAATGGGTATAAGGTTTCTTTCTATGGTGATAAAATGTTCTAGTGGTGATGGTTGCCCAATCTTATTAATACAGTTAAAAGTCATTAAATTTTACCTTTTAAAATAGTGAATTTTATGTGAATTCTGTATCAATAAAAGTAAAATTTAAAAATTTATACCACCTATTTAAATATTTATCTGTTAGTGCCTGATGTACACTGGCCAAATACAGTGAATATTTGATAAGCTTTTGTCAAAAATACATGTTCTTTCGCTATTTTTCCATTTTGTTTCCTCTAGTAGTGTTCTTATATTCTATCTTTGCCTGAGAAGTTCGCTGTAATTTACTCAGCCTTGTTGGTCCAACAAACATTTTTCTTTCCCACAGAACTAAGTTTTTTGTAACCTTGATGTACATTTAAAAAAAAAAAAAAAGGAAAGTATCATTTATTCACCTCATGAAGTCAAACCATCCTGATATGTCTGGGAGAATTGGTTCAGATTTCTGCTATCTAGGATGTTTATCATTTCATGATAATTCTATCTCCAGCTAAGAATTTCCACCATCCTCTATTCAAAAATAGTATCAGAAAATGTTCATACTTTTATGACATAGATTAACTGTCAAAACTGCCATGGCCTGAAGACACATGGGATAACATTGAGATCCCCAAGCATCAATAATTCTGTACCTGGGGGAATTGGAACTTAATTTTATTAGAAGATGCAGGCTTGATGAGAAAGACTTAAAAATGTAATTGCATACAGACTGGATTGGGATGTGTGAGTTGAGAGAGAAAGATGTCTCAGTATTAGATTTCTAGATACTTTTTTCATTAATATTTTATTAGATCTGATGGTTATTTATCCTGAAAAGTCATTCAAATATTCTTGGCCACTGTTCTTTATATGTTAGTTGACAAAGTTGAATTAAGGGACTAACCCAAGACACCCATTGCTCTAACATTTATCAATACTGATTTCCACAAGGTTTTAACGAAAAACTTTCATTAAGAAAAAGTATTGTGGCAAGGCTAGTGACACATGAAACTATTTAAAGAAATATTAAGTCCCCAAATGTGAAGTGTCTGAAACGTGACTTACTAGCAGATTAACGTTCCATACTCATACGGTTGTTTAAGCAGAAACCTGAGACATCTGGATAAGAGCATTTTAGCCTCAATAGTTTTCTACTCTCTAATTTCCCATGAGACAACACAATGAGAGCCTGATGCTACTTTTACATGCAGTGAGGCTTAACATCAGAGGGAAGGATCGAGAAATTATGAGGCTCAGAACCTGTACGGAGGTGGCTGCAAATTTGGTCCTCCTCTTGGATAAAGGGAGAGCAAGAAAGACTCCTCTAGAATCCTTTGCAAGGAGAAGGCAAAGTCTCAAGGTGTCTCACTTCTGAAATGTAATCAAATGGCTCTGGGGGAGATAGGCGTTTGAGTCCCTTAAGTCCGTGAAGTCCTTTAAGTCCCTCTAACTTCCAAAGCCTGTTTACTATTTAAATCCTTTAACTTCAGGTTACAAGTATTCTTTATTCAGAAAGCCAAGGCTTTTTAGAAATGTGAAAGTGTTCGTGGGGAATCGTTTTTATCAACAGAAGGCACTAGGATTTCCTAAAAATTAAAATAAACAGATTTAGAGATTTGGAGTTGTTTACTTGTAAGTAAAGGAAAAGAACAGAGCTTGCCTTTTTGTAAGCCAACCCAGTCTGCTAGAGGTGAACCAAAATTTTGTATTTTTTTTTTTTTGAGAACTATACAAATAACAAAATAAATGATAATATTCATGGTATGTTCAGACATTGGAATTTCATGCATACAATTATGGGCATCATCTCAGACTTTATTTTGTGTGATATATTTTGAACATTTTGTATGTACACTTGTTTGACAATTTTTCACACCTAGTATACTAGGGGTACACATGTCCAGGACATATGTGTTTTCTCATCTTGATGAATTATCCAGTGAGATGTCATATTATATCTCATCTCAGTTCCTATTTGGTCATACTTCTCTTTGTTCCCTTGTCTTATGGACTCCACATTGTATTTCCCTTAGAAGCATGTGACAAACCTTTGGGAAGCCAGAAAGTCTATCCAGGCCCAAATGACACAAACCCTATGCAGCTGCCATTATTACTGAAGGCCAACTTGAGAATGTAATTGATCAAGCTGGACTATGAGGTGTTGCCTTGAACTTCAATCCTGTATTACAATATTCTGATCCATGCATTTCATCTCTCCAGTGTTATTTTTGAATACACTCATAATTTGCGAGTTGATTATCTGAATCTTCTTTTAGGGTGCTGTCAAACGTCGACTGGCTTTTTTAAGAGGCTCAAAGCCAATGGTTTTGGAATAGATGTTAATAATGTCATGTCAACAGCACACTAATAATGTTTTCCTATTGATCCACTTGGAAATCAAACAGCCCTGTCTTTCTGTTTTTGAATTCTGGGCTGTTTCCAAGAGTACTGTATTCAGTCTTACCTTCATGAATTATTGCTGCTTTCACTCTTCTCTTCTCCAGAGTTGTCTTTAGCTTCATGAAGTAAAAGAGTAAAAAAAAAAAAAAAAAAAGTGAGAGAAATCATTTATTTCTGAGAATGTAGGCAATATTCATCATCAGACTTTCTCCAATACAAGGTCCATGTTTATAAGAACTATTAACTTTGCCTGGTAGGGTTCAAATTAAACCAAGTAGTTGTTCAGTCGCTCAGTCATGTCCAACTCTTTGCAAAAACAAGACTGTCACATGCCAGACCTCCTTGTCCTTCACCGTCACCCAGAGCTTGCTCAAATTCATGTCCATTGAGTCGGTGATGCCATCCAATCATCTCATGCTCTGTCATCCCCTTATCCTTCTGCCTTCAATCTTTCCTAGCATCAGGGTATTTTCCAGTGAGCCAGTTATTCGCATGAGGTGCAAGTTTCATCTTTAACATCAGTCCTTCCAAAGAATATTCAGGGTTAATTTCCTTTAGGATGGACTGGTTTGATCCTTGCAGTCCAAGTGACTCTCAAGAGTCTTCTCCAACACCACAGTTCAAAAGCATCAATTTTTCAGCACTCAGCTTTCTTCACAGTCCAACTCTCACATCCATACATGACCACTGGAAAAACAATAGCCTGGACCAGACAGACCTTTGTTGGCAAAGTAATGTCTCTGCTTTTTAATATGCTATCTAGGTTGGTCATAACTTTCCTTCCAAGGAGTAAGCGTCTTTTAATTTCATGGCTGCAGTCACCATCCACAGTGATTTTGGAGCCCCCAAAAATGAAGTCTGACACTGTTTCCACTGTCTCCCCATCTGTTTCCCATGAGGTGATGGGACCAGATTCCATGATCTTAGTTTTCTGAATGTTGAGCTTTAAGCTAACTCTTTCACTCTCCTCTTTCACTTTCCTCAAGAGGCTTTTTAGTTCCTCTTCACTCTCTGCCATAAGGGTGGCGTCATCTCCATATCTGAGGATATTGATAGTTCTTCTGCCAATCTTGATTCCAGCTTGTGTTTCACCCAGCCCAGAGTTTCTCATGATGTACTCTGCATATAAGTTAAATAAGCAGGGTGACAATATACAGCCTTGACGTACTCCTTTTCCTATTTGGAACCAGTCTGTTGTTCCATATCCAGTTCTAATTGTTGCTTCCTGACCTGCATACAGGTTTCTCAAGAGGCAGGTCAGGTGGTCTGGTATTCCATCTCTTTCAGAATTTTCCACAGTTTATTGTGATCCACACAGTCAAAGGCTTTGGCGTAGTCAATAAAGCAGAAGTAGATGCTTTTCTGGAACTCTCTTGCTTTTTCGATGATCCAGCAGATGCTGGCAATTTGATCTTTGTTTCCTCTGCCTTTTCTAAAACCAGCTTGAACATCTGGAAGTTCTCGGTTCATGTATTGCTTAAGTCTGTCTTGGAGAATTTTGAGCATTACTTTACTAGAGTGTGAGATGAGTGCAATTGTGCGGTAGTTTGAGCATTCTTTGGGATTGCCTCTCTTAGGGATTGGAATGAAAATTGACCTTTTCCAGTCCTGTGGCCACTGCTGAGTTTTCCAAATTTCCTGGCATATTGAGAAGTTCCCTCAAATAAAGTATTTCTATTGTTTCCCCATCTATTTATCATGAAGTAATCTTCATTTTCTGAATGTTGAGTTTTAAGTCAGGTTTTTCACTCTCCTCTTTCACCTTCATCAAGAGGTTCTTTAGTTCCTCTTCAATTTCAGCCATAAGAGTGGTGTTATCTGCATATCTGAGGTTATTGATATTTCTCCCAGTAATCTTGATTCCAGCTTATGCTTCATCCAGCCCAGCATTTCTTGTGATGTACCCTTAATATAAGTTAAATATACAGCCTTGACGTACTCCTTTCTCAAAATTGCACCAGTTCATTGTTCCCTGTTCACTTGTAACTGTTGCTTCTTGACCTGCATACGTGTTTCTCAGGAGTCAGGTAAAGGAGTTTGGTATTCCCATCTCCTGAAGAATTTTCCACAGTTTGTTGTGATCCACAGTCAAAGGCTTTAGAGTAGTCTATAAAGCAGAAGTAGATGTTTCTCTGGAATTGTCTTGCTTTTTCTATGATCCAACAGATGTTGGCAATTTGATCTCTGGTTCCTCTGCCTTTTCTAAATCTGGAAGTTCTTGGTCCACATACTGTTGAGGCCAAGCTTGGAGAATTTTGAGCATTACTTTGCTAGCCTGTGAAATGAGTGCAATTGTGTGGCAGTTTAAACATACTTTGGCATTGCCTTTCTTTGGGATTGGAATGAAAACTGCCTTTTTCCAGTCCTGTGACCACTACCAAGTTTTCCAAATTTGCTGGCATAGTGGGCATAGCACTTTCACAACATCATCTTTTAGGATTTGAAATAGCTCAGCTGGAATTCCATCACCTGTTCATAGTAATACTTCCTAAGGTCCACTTGCCTTCACACTCCAATATGTCTGTCTCTAGGTGAGTAATTATCTGGGTTATCATGATTATCTGGGTCATTAAGATCTTTTTTGTGTAGTTCTTCTGTGTATTCTTGCTACCTCTTCTTATTATCCTCTGCTTTTGCTAGGTTCTATCGTTTCTGTCCATTATTGTGCCCATCTTTGAATGAATTATTCCCTTGCTTCCTCTAATTTTCAAAGAGATCTCTTGTCTTTCCCATTCTATTATTTTCTTCCACTTCTTTGGAATGTTCAAGTAGGAAAGCTTAGTTTTCCCTCATCAAATTTTATAACCAAATTGAGTTGACTTCCTCAGAAATATTGCTTGAATCCTTGATGCCTAGAATACTCAGGCTTGTCATAGTTACAGATTTCTTTTAGAGATGTATATACTGTTAATGAAATGGAGTTGGTCAAAGATCATATCCAATCTGTCTTTCTTGATAGCACCTTTACCTCTGCTAAGACATACAGCTGAACGTGCATGCCTGCTAAGTTGCTTCAGTCGTGTCCAACTTTTTGCATCCCTATGGAATATAGCCCACCAGGCTTCTCTGTTTGTGGGATTCTCCAGGCAAGTGTATTGGAGTGGGTTGTTATGCCTTCTTCCTGGATATATTCCCAATCCAGGGATCGAACATATCACCTGTGTCTCCTGAATTTCAGGCAGATTCTTTACCTATTGAGCCAGTGGGGTAGTTATTAGGCCATAACCTGGAGGCATCTTCTTCCACTGAACTCAGAATATCTTCTTCCAGCAACACAGATCAGCCAGAAGGTGTGGGGAGGTGCTTAAGGTTTTGAAGTACAGATTATCAGAGAAAGAAAAGCAAACCAGAACTGTGTAAAGTAGATATTATTTTTTAGAGAATACAGACTCCAAAGAGAAGGCTGTTCATTTGAACAGATTGTCTTCAATATTTCCGTTCAGAGCCATCTCCTTGACTGGACAAGGAATATGTTCAATTCTTGAAAACCGTAGGCTATATTGTTACAGGGTGGAAAAGCATATTGAGTATTCCTCAAGGAATTGTATCCTTCCTCATAACCTGGTCTAAAATTAATCTATCCATTAAACACAGTGAATTTTCAAGGAGAGTGATTTTTTTTCTTTTTAATCATTTCTCCCAGGGAAAAGTCACAGCTGTTGGAGAAAAAAAGTCTGTTTTGTGAAAATTGTGGTCAAAGTTAATTCTGTTTATATAAGTCCCCTCCACCTCATTTCTGATTGTAACTAATGAACTGTGTGGTTGTATGATTCTGAGCAACTCTCTCAAGCTTTTCTCATTTCTCCATATGTGGAAACACTGTAATATAACTACCGGACTTTATTTTTATTTATTTATTTATTTTTTTAATTTAGGCAAAATGCCCGGAAATGTTATCATCAGTGTCCTATCTGTTGCTACGGGTTACCATCTTTGCCTTCACAGACCCCTCTGCAGACCCCTCTCACCTCTGCAAGACATTTCACCACATACTGTGAGCTCTTCTTTCTCCACTACTGGACTTTAAAGGCTCTTTTCATTTCTAAAATTTCACACTTACTTAAAATAATTGAGCATTGATTTATTTTTCCAACAATCCAAACTTGAATAGAGGAAACCTAATGAATTGAAATGCACTAACTGAAACAGCAACGAACTAACAACCTGACCATATTAATTCCAGAAGTTAGGAATTGTGAGACTTTGGCTATTTTAATACAAATAAAGAAGGGAGATGCAGGCTTTACATTTTGTGATATGTTAAATATATCTGAAATATTTTTCTATGACTTTTCATACTTTTCCACACCAAAGATAGGCCCCAAATGAACTTAAACATTTAAAGAGTATTTCACTGTCTCACCAAAAAAAAAAAGAAGAGAGAGTGCTTTTCACAGATTTCCTATGGAAGTGAAATTTCATGATAAATCTACTCTTCGTCCTGATTTCAGAAAAAAAAAGAATCACTAATTATTTTCGAGCACTTACTAGGAGGTCACTGCAAAGGGATTTGTAGGAATGCTAAGGATATTAAAAAACATCCTTGTCTTGAAAGTGCTGAAGATACATTTGGAGAGAGAAAACATATGCTAATAAAAAACAGCAAACAGTAAATCCCATGAAAAGTAATCATATGCACTCCGGATTCTGTTTTCCCAGGTCAGAGGCCTTCAGCAGACAAAAACATTCTTCACAAGTTTGAAAAATCCCCAGAAGAAGAGTTCTCTATCCTCTGGTTGCCTACATCGCCTCCTACAACAATGCCAAAAATGAATCGCATCTCTTCACAACCTCAGTGGCCCTTGATAGAGACTGATGGGAGTGGCAGAAGACCTACCTTGGGGCAGACAGACATTGTGACTGAGCCCCAAGATTACTTGCTGCCCTCCCAGCTCCAGCACCTGTCTTAGTTACAGCGAGAGGCATGGTCTAAACCGGGATTCAGACTGCCTACTGGGTGTGTGTGTGTCTTTAGTTGCTCACTTCAGTTAAGTTCAGTCGCTCAGTCATGTTCAGACATGACTCTTTGCAACCCCATGGACTGCAGCACAGCAGGCCTCCCTGTCCATCACCAACCCCCAGAGCTTACTCAAACTCGTGTCCATTGAGTCTGTGATGCCATCCAACTATCTCATTCTCTGCCGACCCCTTCTTCTCCCACCTTCAATCTTTCCTAGCATCGGGGTCTTTTCAAATGAGTCAACTCTTCACATCAGGTGGCCAAAGTATTGTAGTTTCAGCTTCAACATCAGTCCTTCCAATAAATACTCGGGACTGATCTCCTTTAGGAGGGACTGGTTGGATCTCCTTGCTGTTCAAAGGACTCTCAAGAGTCTGCTCCTACACCAAAGTTCAAAAACATCAATTTTTGGGGGGCTCAGCTTTCTTTATAGCCCAACTCTCACATCCATACATGGCTACTGGAAAAACCATAGCTTTGACTACACGGACCTTTGTTGGCAAAATAATGTCTCTGTTTTTTAATATGCTGTCTAGATTGGTCATAACTCTTCTTCCAAGGAGTAAGCGTCTTTTAATTTCATGGCTGCAATCGCCATCTGCAGTGATTTTGGAGCCCAAAAAAATAAAGTCTGTCCCTGTTTCCTTTGTTTCCCCATCTCTTTGCCCTGAAGTGATGGGACCAGATGCCATGGTCTTAGTTTTCTGAATGTTGAGTTTTAAGTCAGGTTTTCCACTCTCCTCTTTCACCTTCATCAAGAGGCTCTTTAGTTCTTCTTTGCTTTCTGCCATAAGGGTGGTGTCATCTGCATATCTGAGGTTATTGATATTTCTCCCAGCAATCTTGTTTCCAGCTGTGCTTCCTCCAGTCCAGCATTTCTCATGATGTACTCTGCATATAAGTTAAATAAGAAGAGTGACAATATGCTGTCTGAAAACTCCCATCTCCTAAGGATTCAAATTGAAATAAAGAAAGAGGAAAATCTCAGCTTCTTAAAGAAAATGTCCTGACTGCTATCAGTCCAGGAAAAAAAAAAAAAATCTAGGATGTGCAAGTGGAAAATTTCTTTCCTTTCATTCTTTCTTTCTTTCTCCCTTCCTCCTTTTCCTTCTTCCTTCCTTCTTCCCTTCCTCCTTCTCTCCCTCTCACCCTCCCTACTTCTTTCCTTTCTTGCATTCATTAAAACAAAAATCTCTCAATAATTCATAAGTAGAGAGAGAGAAAAAAAAAAAAGACAGCTTTTTTTAGGCATTTCATCATTTCAGACACACCAGCAGCTCTTAGGCCCCCAAGCACCTCCCTCAGATTCCAGTGAAGCAGCCAGAAAACAATGGTAAAGAAAATTGAATCCTTTGAAGGTCAGGGAGGTTTTAAAACATCAGCAGTTTTTTAAAATGCATTCCAGAAAACCTGGAGCCTCTTCCATCACAGAGGCCAAAAAAGAAAAAGAAAAAGAAAAAAAACTGAATTCCAGTGGAAAAGAAACTCTTATTTCAAAAATAAACTTTGAAGTTGTTTGAAGATGAAAGAAGAGACTTGCCTCTGAGCCAGTGCAGAAGCAGTGGGGAGGGACTACCATATTTTGAAATATGCTTCAGAGAAACTTATTAGAATTTAAAAGAACTGTGCAAACAGGTCTCCTATGGCTCTGTCCTACTGAAAGTATGTGACAGGGTTTTAAGAGCATAACCGAGGCTGAGGTGGATGCTGACTACTATTGAAGTCTTGTTATTTGATTATACAAAATGATTTCTCATTAAACTAAGATGAAAAGCAATTATTTCAGATACTTACCTGTGAACCCACTGAACTCATCCTCTCAATCTGATTTAATCTGAGAGAGAAAAAGAAGGGAGAGAACCAGTGAGAGTTACAGGCAGAGAGTGAAGGCTTGTGTGGACTCAATCATAGAAGTAAGAGGTTTCAACCAAGGAGGTATTTAGAATATTGTTAGCAAACCATTTTTGTCACTGCTTTTTCTTTCCTTTTGCATTGAAAAAACACAAACATCACGAGGGAGGGAATATATATATACCTATGGCTGATTTTTGTTGATATATGACAGGAGCCAACACAATATTGTAAAGCAATTATCCTCCAATTAAAAAAAAAACAAAAAACAAAAAACAGAAACAACCTTATCATGAATAGGAGGAATGTAATGATATATAAGTATATTTGTACAATATGCCTGAATATTTTTGCAAAATGGCAAATCTCAATTTGTTTAGTTTAGAAACCAACATCTTAACACTGTGAAAAGATCAATTGCACACTGTTAACAGAAAATTAAAAAAATTATAATTGCTAATATAACTCATATCTGTATGACATTGAATGGGATAGTTTTGAGCATTTTTCACCTTAAATGTACTTAATTAATACTAGTTAAATATCCTGACAATATATTAATTGTTAAATGTTGTCATTTTAAGTGAGAATCCATTTCTCTTTTAACTGCAAACAACCCTGCTATCTCCCCAAAAGTGCAGTTCCCTTACATGGTGGTTCTTATGTACATTGCCCTCACCCAGATGATTCAATATTTTCTTTGTGTGCACATGCATGATTGTGGTTCATGTATGAATGAGCATAACATGTTCAGATTATTTTCCAAATTATTGTCAAAATGTACATACACAGAACCTAAAAATATACTAGCTAGATAAACTTTTGATAGTGTAAAAGTTCAAACTTCTTAGAATGATATACAAAGATTTCAAACTGTTGACTTTATAAAACTTTTCAACTTAATCTTCTAGAATTCTTCAATTGGCTCTTTATTCTTTACTAAAACCAAAGTGTTTGCCCTTCTCTGAACAGGTGATATTTTTGGAAGACTGCATATGTTGCCTACCTACTTCTGCACCTACAGCCTCTGCCTTTCTTAACATGCTTTTCTAACTCCATCTAGATGTGTGCTTCATAAAATCATTTTTCATTATCACCCAAACCAGAAAAGAGTTGAGAGCCTCATGCTTTGTGATAATCCAATCCTCTGTACTGAGCTACTTTGAATCACTTGCCTTGTATTTGTCTGCTTACTTGGCAATCTCTGTCATTAGACAGTTGGTTCTTTGAAAATACAGGCATTATTTCATTTATGCTTACGTGGCATTTAGTACCATGTATCTTTGCCAACAAAAGTCCGTCTGGTCAAGGCTATTGTTTTTCCAGTGCTCATGTATGGATGTGAGAGTTGGACTGTGAAGAAAGCTGAGCGCTGAAAAATTGATGCTTTTGAACTGTGGTGTTGGAGAAGACTCTTGAGAGTCACTTGGACTGCAAGGAGATCCAACCAGTCTATCCTAAAGGAGATCAGTCCTGGGTGTTCATTGGAAGGACTGATGTTGAAGCTGGAACTCCAATACTTTGGCCACCTCATACAAAGAGTTGACTCATTGGAAAAGACCCTGATGCTGGGAGGGATTGGGGGCAGGAGGAGAAGCGGACGACAGAGGATGAGATGGCTGGATGACATCACCGACTCCATGGGCATGAGTTTGAGTAGACTCCAGGGGTTTGTGTTGGACAGGGAGGCCTGGCATGCTGCAATTCATGGGCTCATAAAGAGTCAGACATGACTGAGCGACTGAACTGAACTGAACTGAACTGATGGCCTCTAGTGCGTGTGGGTATACTCAGTTACTTAGTCATGTCTGGCTCTTTGCAACCCCATGGGCTGTAGCCCCCCAGGTTCCAATATCCCTGTGATTGTCCAGGCAAGAATACTGGAATGGGTTGCCACTTCATCCTCTAGGTGATCATCATGACCCAGGGATCGAACCCGTGTCTCCCGTGTCTCCTGCATTGGCAGACAGATTTTTTACCACTGAGCCACCTGGGAAGCCCTAGTAGGTACTCATTAAGTGGTCATGAAGTGAATGGATGCTATTGATCCTGCAAAAATAAATCTAAGAAGGCATGAGTTTTCCCAATAGGGAGTTCAGATTTAAACTGTTTAATGATTATGCCTTCCTTGTATTAGCAGATAACAGATGTCTCAACTGAGTAAGAGTCAGAGCAAATTGCTATGGGCTACTTGTAAAGAAAATCTATGGTTCCTGAAGTGCTTTATGTAGGATACTGTAAGCAAAAAGAAATACACAGAAAATGAACTTTTCTGTCCTTCAGAGCAGCTATTTTTGGGCAAAAATGTAAAATGCAAAACAGGCAGATGTGGTGATAATAAGTAGACACAGGGACCAAAAAAAGACAGAAATTTGTGTTTGCAAGTATTTGAATCATATGAAGAACTTTTGAGAGACTTGCAGTGCAAAAAAAAAAAAAACACTACTATCACTCAACAATTCTTTCATTTGACATGAAAAACACAATCTCTCTATATTATACTGCCAATATAGTGGTCCTCAAGTGGGAACACACAGGTTGTCAACATTGTTGGTTATTCATGTCTGCAAACCATCCAAACATAGAACATGTGCACAGCAGGAAAAGAATTGAGTTTGGGGTTTCTAGAAAACCATCTTTTCTCACTCACTGAACAAAATTGGTGTGTAAAAACACATATGCTATGTAAGTCAAGTTAGGAAAGCAGCTCGGAGCAGATTTATAGAAGTTAGATAAGGGTCCTTTGGAGGGAGAATATTTCAAAACAATCTGCTTGGTGAATTTTACAGCCTGGGGACCTGCCATCTGCAGACAGCCAAAAAAGTGTAGGAAACTAATGAGGAAAACATACAAATTAACAGCACACGATAGAAATCTGTAGTATTTCTTGTGCTCAGTTTCTAAGCTGTGTCTGACTCTCTGTACCCCCATGGACTGTAGCCCGCTGGGCTCCTCTATCCAAGGGATTCTCTAGGCAAGAATACTAGTGGGGTGCCATTTCTCCAGGGGATCTTCCTGGCCCAGGGATCAACCCAGGTCTCCTGCATTGTAGGCAGATTCTTTACCGACTGAGCTAAGAGGGAAGCCCCAGTATTTCTTGAGAGAGGTAAAAATATTATCAAAGGGAAAACAGAGGAGAAAATAGATGAAAAGTCTTCTAGCAGTCTTGACAGTGTTATTCTTTGCACTTATTATATAGGGATATAAATACTTCCTTTAGAGAAGTTGATTTTTTAAAATTATTTATTTTTAATTGGATGATAATTGCTTTACAATGCTCTGTTGGCCTCTGCCATACATCGACATGAATCAGCCATAGGTATACACATGTTTCCTTCCTCTTCAGCCTCTCTCCCACTTCCCACCCCATCCCACCCCTTTAGCTGGTCATAGAGCACTAGGGCTAAGCTCCTGTTCTATACAGCAACTTTCCATTAGCTATCTGTGATAGAGTTAGTAATGCTTATATTTCAATGCTACTCTCTCAGTTCTTCCTGATTTCTTTTTCTGCTACAGTAAAGGTGATATAATAGAGACAAGCCTTTTGAATTAGGTAAACCTGGGGCTCAGTCTCTGGTCCTACCCACTACAAGTTGGGCATCTTTCTTTGAGCCACTGATTTCTCATCTGCAAAATGAACACAATGACCCTAACTTTTAGGACTGTTGTAAAAATTAGAGATAAAATCTGCGGTATTTAAAACACAGTAAATAAAACTTGGTAAGCACTCAATAAATAGCTGTATTTAATCATCTTCATGTTTATAAGGGTCTAAGAATGTTTTGTTTCCACTGCACCAAAGAGTTGGAATCCTAGACTAAAGCATCCATTTTTCTTTTTTTCTTCTTGCTAAACTAGAAACTGCAGAATGTAATCTCCCAGACTTGCCTTACCTGTCCATTCTCCTTATCAGACTCTAGACTAGAGAATGTTTTTTTCCAGATGTGCTCATCTTCATGCCTTCTACTTTTCAACTAATCAGGGACCTTGTGTCTTGACTGTCAATCACATTCTTATTCCTTTTTCTCTTTTTCCTCCTGGCCAACATCTAAATCCTTTTTCTTGGCTGTGTTACATTGGTGATCTTTATTCAAGGGCCTTACACATTATCATTACTTTCACCACTTTTTGGAATAAAAAGCCATAAGAAAACAGTAAATTTAAGCAAGTTACCCACAAACAAGGAAAGTGAAAGTGAAGTCACTCAGTCATGTCTGACTCTTTGAGACCCCATGGCCTGCAGCCTACCATGCTTCTCTGTCCATGGGATTTTCCAGGCAAGAGTACTGGAGTGGGCTGCCGTTTCCTTCTCCAGAAGATCTTCCCGACCCAGGGGTTGAACCTGGGTCTCCCACATTGTAGGCAGACGCTTTACGGTCTGAGCCACCAGGGAAGTCCATCCACAAACAAGAGTGATTCTAATTCTTTATTTGTGTTAGTGACCCCTAATGTGTTGAAGGGGATTCTGAGATTCTCAGAGCTTCTCATCTATTTGTACACATGAAATATGATCCAAGATGGCTATATTTCCTATGTGGCCTTTCCCATCTCATGTATTCAGTTGGGCAATGTTCACATTAAAAGTGGCACATCGTTAAACAGGATCCAATGGCAAGGAGTCACAGCTTCTAAAATGCCTTTTTGCCTGTTTAGAAGCTCTCCTTTCCTCTTAGAGTTCTAACCATTTGTGAAACATGGTTCACTCTAAAGTTTTCTTTGGGAATTTTTCACTATAGAAATAGTTTTTAGTCTTTAGTTTTCTACAGTTCTCATCTATTCCTTCTTGTATGGTACTTAATCTATGTGACAAAGTGTCTCTCAATTTTAATTTAATAATTTAAATGAATGTTTAATTTTGCCCTTATATGTTGCTTTCTTCTCTTGAGCTATGGCTTCTTTTTGTTCCCAGTGACCAACTAGTCCAACACCACTGCTTTTTATGTGATGATAATGACTGGTTGTTGGACTATTCTACAAAATTTAATCTTTTCCATAGAAGTCATAGGAAGCTACCTTGTATTATTCACAAATATATTATTAAATTTTGTGTGTATTTAATTTATTCTTTAGAATTACTTAGAATAAATTAACAAAGAATTTAGAGAATACTATATAAGCATATATATAGAGAATCTATATATATGTTGCTGACATTTTGCTATAGAGCAGCAATTGATATGACATTGCAAATCAAGTATATGCCAATAAAAAATTAAAATAACAGAAAATTGAAGCACATAAAAATATATGTAGTGCAATAAAGTAATGCAAAATATCCATAGATGACCATTCTTAATATTTACATGTACATAACTTATAAAAATGTATTTCATAATGTGTATATATATTTTAATGAAGTGGTAATTGCTTCTCATAGTATTTGTAACTAGTATTGCAGTTGTCATCTTAAAATTACTGGTAATGATACTGTATTAGCACTTCTTTGACTTACTAGCTTTTTAGAAATACAATTTTTAGTGATTACCAGTTTTATTGTGTAAATACTCCATAATGAACTAAATTCTTCTATTCAGTGTGGGGAAAACCATATCACTAGGGAAGGACATTTCTCTTGATCAGTCATCACTGGAGGAAGAACATTGGTATGAACGTTTTCAGCTTTGTCTCCTAAACTTTAACTATTGGGTCCTGTTTTCAATAGGTGGAGTCACGGTATTAAAGGTTATCGTTCTGCAAAGAACTGTTTTATTTCCATTTTGACCCTCCAGGGTCCATGGGCACATTCTCTTTCTTTGAACTTCCTTACTCTAAGCTCTTTGCTGTCAAAACTTGAGGAAAAATCTCCCTGTGGGGATGGGAAGTTAGGCGCTGTATATAGTTTTGCATCTACAACTCTGGAGTAACTCAGGGGTTAGTCCCAGTCAACCTCAAGATCAGGATTTATTAGAAAACAAATTATCCCATCTGGTCATTCTCTGAGAGCTCTACTTTTAGAGTAATGCTAAGTGGTCATTTTTTGAAACATTATTAGAGGTAATATTTTGATCTCTGTTAACGAGTAATTGTTCTGTTAATTAGAAACCAAAAAGTGGAGGGAGGGGCATTTCCTTTTAGCATATTGGTGCAAAGAGATATTGAAAGGGACGTTGGGAACCTAATGTTATGGTTCAAATTACCTTTTGGTGATATTACTTATAAACAACAAAGTAAACAGATTTGAAAGTATAGTTCAGTGTTTCACTTTCATGCATTGGAGAAGGAAATGGCAACCCACTCCAGTGTTCTTGCCTGGAGAATCCTAGGGATGGGAGAGCCTGATGGGCTGCTGTCTATGGGGTCGCACAGAGTCGGACACGACTGAAGTGACTTAGCAGCAGTAGCAGCAGCTTGATAGTATAGAAATGATGACCTGAAATGAAATTTTATTTTATATGAAACTATTTTAAAATCTCAGTAAAATGTCTGGATTTTGAGATGCCTGCAATTTAGTTTCTCTCGGCTTTCTGCTCAGTTGTTAGCATTAAGCCCATTCCAGGCACAAGCACTTCTGACAGTTTCCAATGCAAAAATTCAATGTGAAGCTTTGTTTCTTTCATAATATGGTATCCAGATTGCATTCAATTAGGAAGTGATTATGCAGTGAAAACATTGACACAAGGAGATTTATTTTATAATTTTTCTTGCAAATAGATTTGAAGGCATGTGTAAAGATTACAGATGAAAAGTGCAAATTTTTGTATATCTCAGATTATCCTGCAGTAGTGGTAAAGTGGTGGTGGTGTGTGTGTGTTTGTGTGTGTGTAGTCTTGAAATTACTATTACTGAGCCTTGGCAACAAAAGAAACTATCATCAAAGCAGGTGCATCGATCAAGTAAACCAGCATTTATGATTGCTTAGCAGGATGTGAAAGGGCAAAGATACTATAGTTCTTTGTTTGGAAAGGATACATATGAATAAGGTGAACTGGAACAGTCATGGAGTTTTGAGTTTTTTGTATTGGGGGTGTATGATTTTTTTTTTTTTGGATGAAAGAGATAATTAATTTTAGATAAAAATAGAAAAAGTACATTAAAAATTGTTGAGAAGCCATTATTTAGGTATGAAGAGGCTGGAGGAGAAAAGATTTAAGGGCCTATGTAGAACGAACTTGGGAAAGTATTTTGATGGCTAGTGGGTAGGCTAATTTGTCTATGTTTTCCTTATATATAAATGCACACAACATGACTACTATTTAATTTCTATGGTTATTACCAATATGATTTCCCAGTAAAGCAGTTAGAAATGAGTTATAAAATAAGACCTCAATGTTTTATGAAATATATATGTATATATTTTTATTGAGTTTTATATACAGAATTGTTAGAAACTTAGTTGTTGTTGTTCAGTTGCTCAGTCGTGTCTGACTCTTTGTGACCCCGTGAACTGCAGTATGCCAAGCTTCCCTGTCCTTCACCATCTCCCGAAGCTTGCTCAAACTCATGTCCATTGAGTCCGTGATGCCATCCAGCCATCTCATCCTCTGTCATCCCCTTCTCCTTCTGCCTTCAATCTTTCCCAGTATCAGGGTCTTTCCCAATGAGTTGACTCTTTGCAACAGGTGGCCAAAGGATTGGAACTTCAGCATCAGTGCCTCCAATGAATATTCAGGACTGATTTCCATTAGGATTGACTGGTTTGATCTCGTTTCAGTCCAAAGGACTCTCAAGAGTCTTCTTCAACTCCACAGTACCTAGTACCAGTATAATTTTTTCCATTCTCCTGAATTGTCTAAGACCAAAACAAATAGCTAATCTTTGTCTCAAGCAGGTATCTGTAAAAATAAATAGCTAATAGCTATTAAGAAGATAATTTTGCTTCTTTTTTCTGGTTTAGTTAAATTTTCTCATCAGTCATTTTTGTCTGAAATACTGATAAGTATTGATTTTCTTATGGAATAAACACATATATATATATATTGCTAATTTAAATTAAAGGCCCCAGTTCTACTCAGTTGATGGCATATCATCCCATTTTGTTGTTTTGAATAAGGAGTCCTTGGGAAGGACATGTAGGATGTCCTCTAAGAGATATTCTTTGAAGATTTTTTGGCTTTGTGGAGTCTAATCATAGACTTAAAAAATAAAATACAAATAGTAGTTTGAAGAAGGAAAGAGATAGTCTACAATAAAATGAATCCAAAGACACAGTAGCACTGCCTTTTGGATAGCTTAGACAAGTTAATTCTTAGATATTTGAAACTTCTGCTTATATAAACTCTTGTTATGTAAAATATGTACTAACATTTCAAAACACTCTTGATAGAATTAAATAATACTTTCAATACATTGTCTGGATATCAATTATTCCTACCTGCAGACTAAAGTGTGGGTTCCTTAGAGGATTTTTCTTCCAAATTCACAAAGCCATGCTTAAAATATTGCCTCTTTACCTGTAAATCTCAAATTCATTCAGAGCCTATGTACTTTTACTTTACATAAAATACTGATAGTATCCATTATTTGGTAACTTTAGTAACCAAAATCAAAATTACTCAATATAAAGCATAGGTATATTAGAAAAAAAAAAAAAAAAGCATAGGTGTATTAGAGAAAAAAGAGTAATTCAAATATCTGTTTATAAACATCATATAAATCTGAAATTGTCTCAAAATAAAATGTTTAATTAAAATTATTTAATATAAGAGGTACTAAATGAAGAAGCAAAACTGATAAAAACAAATGATTACAAAGATGATGATAAAAGAATTGACATAAAACCACCATAAGATACTACTTTTCCAACCAAATGACTAAATTTTTTTAATAACAAATTGAAATTGGCAATATGAAGTTACAAGCAAGCATTTAGGAACACTGGGACACTCGTCCATCGCAGTGAGAATAAAAGTCATTACAAATAGTTTGTAATACTGTTTGATAATGTTTACTAAATTCTACTCATTCCTAGGATATGGGATCAAAGAAAACAGAGTGTATACCTCTATCAAAATATAGGTACATAGCAGTTTTAAACAAAATATATGAAAATTGAAAATATAATTTCAGTAAATAAAAGAATGGATAAATAAATTTTGAAATAGTTCATATAATGAGCTGCCATACAACAGCAAAAATATAATAATGACCATTTCATGCAACAACCTGTATAAATTTTACAGACATTATCTTTATTATTAGAGCAAAAATGCTTTGTAAAAGAATATATACCATATCATTCAATTTAAATCAAATTCAAGAATAAGGAAAATCAATTGATAGTGAAAGTTAGAGCAATGATTACCTCTTGTAGCTATTATTGATAATAAATAAGCTCAAGGAAACATTCTAATATACTAGAGTAGTTTTTGAATCTGGCTTATGCTTATTTTGCTCTGCAGTGTAGCTGTATTGCTGAAGTCTACACACTTAAGAGTTATAAATATACAAAACTTATTGTATGTGTTTTATATATCTTATTTTAAAAAGCTTTTTTTTTTTTTTTAAAGAATAAGTATGTGATAAGTTACCTAGAAATCAAACAACAAAAGTATCATTTTTATATGATCAACTGCTTTAGGAAGTTTTTATTGTAGCAATTTTTTTCCCTCATTTAAAGATATTAGTAATTGTAAACAAATAAATTGTAATGAAACACAGTCTTCTATATGTGAAAAAAAATCACAGTCTGGCTATGTGATTCTCCCACACATTGTGTGAGAGAGAATTTCTACCCTGTTCCAGTACTTGAGGACTTCACTTTATTATTGCAAATGCAGTTAATATGCCCATAATGACAACTCTGTCTCAAGGATGATAACTTTTAAATGCTCAGGTTAAGGAGGTAAAAAAGGATGCAACATACTTTAGGAATATTTTCATCAAAGAATATAGCTTGAGGGAGATGCTTCAGTGTATCAAAGCATTTACTTATTTGCATTATTTTTATGCTGGGTGCATAAGGTTTCTATACGGTTATCTTTAAACTCGAAAGGCTTGCTGCTTGGAGAAATAGAAGCTACTGCTAAGCTCCCTGAGAGCTCTGGACACCACTGCATGACACGGGCTTACCCAGAAGTCTAAAGTAGCTATATTTCCACCTTAGCCATTAGGAGGGCTCCAAGTAACCTTCCTATAATCTTGTTTATTGTGTTTGATCTATTCTGCTAGGCAGGATGAGAGAGAGATCTTAAAAAAATAGAATAGAAAGAAAACACAAAAAGGAAAAAGAGAGAAAGGTTTAAAAGTGTCAAATCAACCTTTTCCATCTGCAAAAGAACTTCAGTAATTCAATGACAGAGATTTATTTCCTGGACATAGGTTTTTGAAACTTGAAATTTTTAGAAAAGTCAAAGGCTGATGGTATGCATAGAGACATCCTTTCCTAGCTCTTTCTCATCCACAAGGGAAAGTAGGGGGAGGTAAAAGATTGTTAATAAAGAAGGGATGAAAGATAAGATGAGTGAAGTTTGTGCAGGACAAAATGCAGGAAACGGTTGGAGGTCTGTTGTTCTTATGCAGGAGACCAGGTGCCTGTTAGCATGAACTGGTTTGATGAAATATCAGTGACTGATTTCAGAACTTCTGGTGGCACCACTTCAGAGTCAAATATCAGACACCCACTCTGCATACTACTTAAGGACTTCTTGTCCTCTGTTTTTTTTTTTTTTTTTTTTTTTTAATTTATTTATTTAATTGGAGGCTAATTACTTTACAATATTGTAGTTGTTTTTGCCATACATCAACATGAATCAGCCACGGGCACACATGTGTTCCCCATCCCCCAGGGTCATCCCAGTGCACTAGCCCTGAGCACCCTGTCTCATCCATCAAACCCAGACCAGCAATCTGCTTCACATATGATAATATACACATTTCAACGCTACCCTCTCAAATCATCCCACTCTTGCCTTCTCCCACAGAGTCCAAAAGACTGTTTTTACATCTGTCTCTTTTTCTATCTTGCATATAAGGTCATCGTTACCATCTTTCTAAATTCCATATATATGCATTAGTATAGTGTATTTGTGTTTTTCTTTCTGACTTACTTCAGTCTGTATAATAGGCTCTAGTTTCACCCACCTCATTGGAACTGATTCAAATGCATTCTTTTTAATGGCTGAGTAACATTCCATTGTGTATATGTATCACAGCTTTTTTATTCATTCATATGCCAATGGGCGTCTAGGTTGCTTCCATGTCCTGGCTATTGTAAACAGTGTTGCAATGAACATTGGAGTACACGTGCCTCTTTCGATTTTGGTTTCCTTGTTGTGTATGCCCAGCAGTGGGATTGCTGGGTCGTGTGACAGTTCTATTTCCAGTTTTTTAAGGAATTTCCACACTGTTCTCCATAGTGGCTGTACTAGTTTGCATTCTCACCAACAGTGTAAGAGTGTTCCTTTTACTCTGCACCCTCTCCAGCTTTTATTGCTTGCAGACTTTTTGATAGCAGCCATTCTAACTGGCGTGACATGTTACCTCATTGTGGTTTTGATTTGCATTTCTCTGATAATGAGTGATGTTGAGCAAATTTTCATGTGTTTGTTAGTCATCTGTATGTCTCCTTTGGAGGAATGTCTGTTTAGTTCTTTGGCCCATTTTTTTAATTGGGTCATTTATTTTTCTGGAATTGAGCTGCAGGAGTTGCTTGTTCATTTTTGAGATTAATTCTTTGTCAGTTGCTTCATTTGCTATTATTTTCTCCCATTCTGAAGGCTATCTTTTCACCTTGCTTATAGTTTCCTTCTTTGTGCAAAAGCTTTTAAGTTTAATTAGGTCCCATTTGTTTATTTTTGCTTTTATTTCCCTTACTCTGGGAGGTGGGTCATAGAGGATCCTGCTGTGATTTACGTCAGACAGTGTTTTGCCTATGTTTTCCTCTAACAGTTTTATAGTTTCTGGTCTTACCTTTAGATCTTTAATCCTTTTTGAGTTTATTTTTGTGTATGGTATTAGAAAGTGTTCCAGTTTCATTCTTTTACAAGTGGTTGACCAGTTTTCCCAGCACCACTTGTTAAAGAGATTGTCTTTTCTCCATTGTATATTCTTGCCCACTTTGTCTAAGATAAGGTGTCCATAGGTGTGAGGATTTATCTCTGGGCTTTCTACTTTGTTGCATTGATCTCTATTTCTGTCTTTGTGCCAGTACCATACTATCTTGATGATTGTAGCTCTGTAGTATAGCCTGAAGTCAGGCATGTTGATTCCTCCAGTTCCATTCTTCTTTCTCAAGATTACTTTGGCTATTCAAGGTTTTTTGTATTTCCATACAAATTGTGAAATGATTTGTTCTAGTTCTCTGAAAAATATCTTTGGTAGCTTGATAGGGATTGCATTGATTCTATAGATTGCTTTGGGTAATGTACTCATTTTCATGATATTGATCCTTCTGATCCGTGAACATGGTATATTTCTCCATCTATTTGGGTTCTCTTTGATTTCTATCATCAATGTTTTATAGTTTTCTATATATAGATCTTTTGTTTCTTTAGGTAGATTTATTCCCAGGTATTTTATTCTTTTCATTGCAATGGTGAATGGAATTGTTTCCTTAATTTCTCTTTCTGTTTTGTCATTGTTAGTGTATAGGAATGCAAGGGATTTCTGTGTGTTAATTTTATACCCTGCAACTTAACTATATTCATTGATTAGCTTTAATAATTTTCTGGTGGAGTCTTTAGGGTTTTATATGTAGAGGATCATGTCATCTGCAAACATTGAGAGTTTTGCTTCTTTTTTTCCAATATGAATTCCTTTTATTTCTTTTTCTTCTCTGATTGCTGTGACTAAAACTTCCAAAACTATGTTGAATAGTAGTGGTGAGAGTGGGCACCATTATCTTGTTCCTGACTTTAGGGGAAATGCTTTCAATTTTTCACCATTGATGATAATGTTTGCTGTAAAAATTAAAAAAAAAGATAATAGTAAAATATATCTAGGGATTTCTCTGGAGTTGTTGCGGGTAGTGTGGGGTCAGTTCAGTTTCAGATAGTTCCTTGTTCCAGTTTATACTTCTTCTTGAGGTCTCTAGGCCCCTTCCAATGTAGTTGGTGCTAACTACAGGATTTTAATCTGTTGCACCTCTCAGTTCCCAAATGGTTCCCTCTGTTTATTTTGGCTTCCTCTGTTTGCAAGTCTCTTCAGTGTCTAATTTCCGCCCTGACACAAGGAGGCGGAGGTGGTCACTTATTTAGGCTCACTTGTTCAGTTGTGCTGGGGGGAGGGAGGGACACTGCAAACAAATCTCACTGGCGTGTGGGGGGAGTGCTTGCTGTGTCTGGGCCACACTGGGTTTGCCCCGCTCACGGCATGTGTGCTTTCCCTGTCTACACTGCTCAGGCTCCAGGTTGCTCTGCAGGGGAACTGTCTAAAGCAGGCCCTGGGTTTGTGCACTTCCCAGTTCTAAGCCACTCAGATTCAGGTTCTCAGGTATTCCACAAGGCGCAGACTCAGTTGGGCCTGCATTTGGTACCCTTCCCACTTCTGAGAAGCTCAGGTGACCAGTGTTTGGTGAGTGCGCTCTCCCCAGGTGGGTGGTGTGTCTTATCACCTCCCCAGTTCCAGCCGCTCGGTTCCCTGGGTGCACAGCCAGAGCATTGTCTCAGGAGTGCCGTGTGTCTCCTCTGGGGAGCTGATCTCTGGCTGCGACCCTCCTGGTGGATGTCAGCCATCTAGGATCCCAGGAAGACTTGGTTAGCAACTGGGTCCTGCTCACAGTTTGGTAGAGGGGCAATCTCTGGGGCGAAGATTGCCCCTCGCTGGCTCTGGCTGTGGCCTGCCTGCCTTTCTGCCTCCAGCGGGCGGTGGGCTGGTCCATAGCCTGCTAGTTCTCCTCTGGTATTCACTCAGTCCTTTGTTCTGTGCGTGGGCCTTGCAGTACCTTAGGTTAGAGCTTTTCGCAGTAAAGTTCTCTCTCTATCGCTTTCTTTCTTTCTTTTCTCTCTCTCTCTCTCTCTGGCTATCCCACAGTTTGGGTTGCTATCTCACATTAGTTGCCTCAGGTTGCCCTCAGGGCTTTCAGGCCCGGTTCTTACCCTAAGCACTGCAGCCCGCTCTTCCCTGTTCAGCCCCCACTTGCTGGTGGCAGATGTGAGCGTCGGGGCTACTTCTCCACTGGGAATTGTGGTTAGGCATGTAATCTGTGGGTTTTATTTATTTATTTTTTGTCCCCCCAGTTATGTTGCCCTCTGAGATTCCAAAACTCCCCACAGACCCGCCGGTGAGAGGGTTTCCTGGTGTTGGTAACTTCTCCTCCTTCACGACTCCCTCCCTGGGATGGGTCTCTGTCCCTAACTCTTTTGTCTCTCTTTTTATCTTTTATATTTTGTCCTATCTCCTTTTGAAGACAAAGGGCTGCCTTTCTGGGTGACTTGTGTTCTCTGCCAGCATTGAGAAGTTGTTTTGTGGAATTTGCTCAGTGTTCAAATGAACTTCTGATGAATTTGTGGGGGAGAAAGTGGTCTCCCTGTCCTATTCCTCCACCATCTTAGGACCATCTCTCTCAGTTCTTGTCCTCTGAATGACAGATTATCGACTGGAGGCTGTTTAAATCTGACAACTCAGTGTCAGGAACAGAAAAGGTTAAACACTGAAATGAAAATATCTTTCCCTCAATTTACCACCATCCACTCTATTGAGAAGCTGCCAGAATAGC
Organism: Dama dama; assembly: GCF_033118175.1. Lineage (NCBI taxonomy): Eukaryota > Metazoa > Chordata > Mammalia > Artiodactyla > Cervidae > Dama > Dama dama. Next base: position 69,223,268 of record NC_083713.1, on the reverse strand, counting down.
CAATTACCACTCACCTTAAACAAAATAAAAGCAACTCTATGAACTCTCAGGACGAATATGTCCAATCCAAAGCAAGAACAAAGCGTAGGATTAGAGAAACGGGTGAGAGGAGTTTTTTTCTTTTAGTCATTCTTGATGAACTGATGTAAATATTGGGGTCAAAGTTTCATGATCAAAAAATTAATGGAAAAGATCATGTTTCCCATATTTTCCAGGTCTTAATACAATTGTGAACCTGCTGGACACAAGATGATGGGTATTGAGTTCACTTCATCTCCACATTCTCCATGTCTGATAATTTCTCTTATCATTTTACAGAACTTTAAAATGTTATAAATGGAGGGTCAGCAGAAACATTATAACCAATATATTCATTTTGTAGGATTGGTCAACATGTGTAGGTAATAGGAGAGTATATGGAAGCATGACAGTTAAAATCATCTCTTGGTCCTTAACTAGATTGATGCTTTTATTTGTGTGGACTCATTTAACCAGTGATTGTCTGGGTCATCAGTTGCAGGGGACTGAAATCATCACAATTTTCAGTTTATGGCACACAGACTATTTCCTCCAAGGCATCTCTCATACCTCATCATAATTTTTAATTTCCCCTTGATACTCCTTAAATCTTTCCCCCCATTTTTTAGTTTTCAATACAATTTTTTTTTTAAATCTCAAGAATAATGTACTACTTAATCTTGTACAGTTTTTAAAACTCTATTCAATACAGAAATTTTTTCTAAAATAGTTAACTCAATATTATGTTCTTGAGAGTTATCCATGTTATTGAGTAAAAGCCCATTTCATCCATTTTTGCTAATGTATAGTTTATTCATGATAGGAGTATATGGTAATTATCCACTCTATAAATGAATACTTGAGTTGATTCAGATTTTTTTGCTATTACATACAGTGTGACAATGAAAATCTTGTGCATATATTCTGGGCACATCTGCAAGAGTATCTCCACCATCTGAAGCTAGGAGAATTCCTTGGTCTTATAATATGTTAAATTTTTCAGCATATTGCCTTTTTTCCCTGAAGGTAATTTTTATTGCTGCTGTTGCTTTCATTGTTAGCAATTTATACTCCTACTAGTCTGACATTATACAATTATAATCCTCACCTATATTGCAAAACGTCAGGCTTAGTTTTTGCCAATCTATTGGTGTACAATGATCTTCCGTTGTGGTTTTATTTTGAAAAATCTCTGATTGTTTTGAGGTTGGGTTTACATATATATAACTGTAAATTAACTTTTCAAGTCTTTTTTTCATTTATATTTTCCTTACTGAAATGCATTTTTAAATATTCTGAATATTAGTTTGTTGTCAGTTATACATGTTCTAAATATCTCCTACTAATGTGACTTGTCTTTTCTTGTTCTTTTATGTGATTTGATGAGCAGGAAGTGTTAATTTTTATGTAGTTAGGTCACCAAATGCCATGATCTTAGTTTTCTGAATGCTGAGTTTTCAGCCAACTTTTTCACTCCCCTCTTTCACTTCCATCAAGAGGCTATTTAGTTCTTCTTTGCTTTCTGCCATATGGGTGGTGTTATCTGTGTATCTGAGTTATTGATATTTTTCCTGGCAATCTTGATTCCAGCTCGTGCTTCATCCAGTCTGGCATTTTGCATGATATTACTCTGCATATAAGTTAAATAAACAGGAGAACCCGGTTCCCTGTAGAAGTGAAAGGCTACCTACTCCAGTACTCTGGCTTAGAGAATTCCATGGGCTGTATAGTCCATGGGGTTGCAAAAATAACAGCTTATTTAACTTATATGCAGAAATACAACCTGGATGTACTCCTTTTCCTATTTGCAACCGGTCTGTTGCTCCATGTCAAGTTCTAACTGTTGCTTCTTGGCCTGCATTCAGATTTCTGAGGAGCAGGTAAGGTAGTCTGGTATGTCCACACTTAGTAGATAATGTTAGCTTTTCAGAATGGTTAATCAATTTGCACTACCATTAGTGAACTTCACTAGTGGTGCTAGTAGAAAAAGAATTCATCTACCAATGCAGGAGATGAAAGAGACATGGGTTCAATCCCTGGGTTGGGAAGATTCCCTGGAGTAGGAAATGGCAACCCACTCCAGTATTCTTGCCTGGAAAATTTCAGGGACAGAGGATCCTGGCAGGCTACAGTCCAATAGAAGTGAATGAAAATCCCATTGCTATAAATTCTTACTGCTTTCCGTAGTAGCTAAGTTCTAGGGCAGCTCTGAAGTTACCGACATGTCTCTGGCTGGCACTGGCTATCACTGCTGTGTCCCAACCTCATATGAGTGAAAATGCAGCCCATGGGTCATTCTGGATAGACTGCTCTCTTCCTACATGTAGCTCAGCTGTGGCACCTGATCGTCACTCTCCCACTCTAGGCTGCAATTCCCCTTACACCTAAAGATGCTTCTAGCTTTCACCCATATAATAATTTTTAGTGATAAAATATGATGTGACTCCCAGTCACCCTCTCAATTCTGCAGTCTCTTTAGGCTTGGGTTTAGGGCAGGATCAAGCCTTCCCTGCCCACTTTACTTCTAGTTCTTCATCTGGTGCTTGCTGCATTGTTGTGTTATATTAGTGTAGTCATGTTTTTCTCCACTTTACAGTCATTTGCATCATGTTCAAGGTGAAGCCTTCTGTGCCTCTATTCTTAGCTTATAGATCAGGGTTTGGACACAAGGTAGCTCTTGACATATTTGTTCAGTGAATGAGAAGAATGGAGTTCAGAGAACTGAAGTGACTCATCCAAGTTTATATAGAATCATGGCTAGAATATAAGTTTCTTAATGCTAGTTCAGTGCCCTTTTTGCTGTATCTTTATGTTTCTGATTCAGCTCATTTCAATTTAACTTAATGCAATTCAATATATTCAGTAACATAAGGCAATCCACCAGGTATTGTTAGATACCTAATATGACATTCCCTTGATCCCCTAAGGGAGCAGGCAAAATATTTCAATAATATGCAATTTACACATCAGTAAATTATATATACATTTATAACAACAGTCAGATTAGATAAAAATTGCCTGAAGAAGTACACTTACAAATGTTACCTTTTGCTAACATGACTTTTTAAAAATAATGAACTAAAAACAGAGCACGCATATCATTTCTGCCTCAAAGTAAGTCATCTTGAACTGACTACAAGTATTAAATCAACATTATAAATTCATATTTTGCATCATTTTCCACTAATTCTTTTAAGCATGAAATAGCATTATATTTGAATATTCTATTTATTAGTGAAAAACTGTGTTATATTGATATTTGGGAAGTAAAGATCTAAATTTTGAATATATATTTTTATTTTGCTTTATAAAACATGTTTTTAAAGTATATTACATATAGCAAAATGCATTTTAAAATATACAGTTTGATGAATCTGACAGACCCATATACTCATATAACCATTGCTCTGCAGTCAACCACCACTGCTGTCCATACCAAGCAACCATACAGGTAAGGTCTGTCACTATAGATTACTTTGACTAGTTCCATAACTTCATATATGTGCCGTTATACAAGATGGGATTTCTTAATCCACACACGTAGATGTGGAAGTATCTGTACTGATTTGATTTTTCTCTGATTTATTTATTTTTACTGGGGGCATAGTTAATTTACAATGTTGTGTTAATTTCGGTTGTGCAGCAAAGTGATTCAGTTATACATATATATGGGCTGATTTGATTTTTAACCTATTATTTGGTTCAAAGGAGCAATAATTTGGAATAGCCTGCTTCTATCTTTATACATTTTATCAGCATATTCCTGAGAAACTTGAAGAAGTGCATAAATATTCAAATATTAATATTTGGGGGAAACTCTTGACATGTAGGTATGTATATATGCAGTCCTTTCTCAGAAATTCATTTAGTAGTTATCAACCCACTGTCAATAGCTACTAATCTTTTCAGTATTTTAAAGATAATATATTGTAGTACAGTATTGATTAATGATAAAAAGTGTAAACTCTAGAGTTAAGTCATCTAGTTTTGAATATTAGCTGTGTACTTTGTTAGGTAGCCTTCGGAATATCATTTAACACCTCCAGATCTCAAAATTTTCAACTATAAACTGATACCATCATTGTAGATTTTGATCGCGTGGGTGTTAGAATTAAATTAGTTAATATTATTAAAGGGCTTAAAATTCTGTCTGTCACATAGTAAATACTCAATAAATTTGAGCCATTCTGATTATTACCTTAACAGAAAATTAGAAAGAGAGACAAAGAAAATAATGTAAAGCAAGATCTATTGGCAGAAATTTTGGAAAAAATTTGTAGAAAAAGATTCAAGATTAAGATTATACTAACAATATCTGATGGCACATTAGTTTTATCAAATGGCTTTTCTCTCCCGGTGGTGGAGTAGGGAGAGGGGATTGGTGATATCCCAGGCCTAAATTTATGAATATAACAGATATTAGTAGTTATTGAATCAGTCAGGATATGTTAGGTTATGCAGTGATGACCAATAAGAACAAAGCAATTGAAACTGACAAATATTTATTTTATGGTTGTATTGCTTTTCTCTTTAGAATTGGCTGTTCATCATTACTGTCTTCACTCTAGGACCTGGGCTGATTGAGGAACTCCCATCTAGAACATTATGGAAGTGGGAAAAGAGAAGGTGCTGAAATATCTCACATTTGGAGATTAGATGTGAAACCAGGAAGTAACATTCATTAACTTTTCACAATAGCTCATTTGTCTGTACTTACATGCCACTATCTAATCAGAGAAAGCCAAGAAGTTCAATTTTATCATGAGCCTTTATGGTAGGTAGCAGGAAACATTACTGAGAAGTATTAATGACTCTCATAGCTTTCAAAATATTAACAGATGACATGCTCTTATATTTCACTTTAGAACACAATTAAAATAGCATTATTTTTATATACAACACAATGAATCTAATCTTAAACTTCTGAAAAGCATGTAATTAATGTTTATGAGAAAAAATGGGAGATTTTTAGTTAAATCTATTGCTTCAAGATATTAAAATAAGCATAAAATCATCCTAGACATCTTTATTTACTCCATTATTTTCCAGTATTAGGTTTCATTTATCTCTCTTATTAAGTAATGATAAATTATATGCTGAAGAAATGTCAGTGCTGTTCTTAATACTATATAAATATACTAACACTCATAAAAATTATTCGGTTTTCTTAAGCATTCATATGAATTATCTGACATATTTCAGGTTCAACAATTATAAAATAATGGGCATTTTTTTCCCACAACCATTGAAAGCTTGATGTTTATTGGCAGAAGTGATTATTTGAAAACGATTTCCAGCTGAATCTTGAAGAGTAAGAAGTAAAGTCACGCTCTGATGGGCCTCATCAAAACTGCCTCAAAGATCCCTCAGAATACTAATCAGGACATCCAATTGAAAGATCTGAAAATGGAAAACAGGATATTGAAACAGTCTGTCTGTGTGAAGTGAAAGGGTCAGTGTGTGGGAAATTCAAAATAATAAAATTAGAGGATATTAAAACTAAAAGAATCTTTAAGGCACATCTGTTCTGGTTCCTCTCTGTTGTTGTTCAGTTGCTAAGTTGTGTCCAACTCATTGCTATCCCATGGACTGCAGCATGCCAGGTTCCCCTGACCTTTACCGTCTCCTGGAGTTTGCTCAGATTCATGTCCATCCATTGAGTCAGTGATGCTATCTAACCATCTCATCTTCTGCCACTTCCTTCTCCTTCAGTCTGTCCCAGCAGCAGTGTCTATTCCAATGAGTCTGCTTTTCACGTCAGGTGGCCAAAGTATTGGAGATTCAGCTTCAGTCTCTCTCTTACACACTAGGAAATAGATGTCATGATGCAGCTAACTGGTTGCAGAGCTAAACTAGTACCCAGTGAGTAATTACTAACTGGGTACTATTTTTATTGAGCATGGTTTGCATCAGAAAGTGAAGAGTAGATGAAAGTAAAGTTTATGTGATTATTTTCTCCAGAAATAGACAGTAAATTCCCATTGCACTGTTTAATCTCTGTCACACTCACCAAATCACATTTCCTCATGGAAAATAACTAAACTTCAAGAGCCAAAATTTGCCACACAGAATGATTTCTGACCTTGCAAATTCTGCTTGGAAATCATATTACTGTTTTTTGTTTTTATCTTTTAACATGTATTTTCTATTGAATGAATTAAAAGAATATTTATGTCATGATTGTGTTTAGATTGTATTTAACATTTTCAACAATTCACTCTCCATTGTCTTGATTATTTAAATGTGCACTTATTTAAATTTGATAACCTGGGACATGCATATTGAAGTATTTTTGGAAGTTGTCAAATAAAATTTTAAAAATTTCCATAATTGTTTCCCTTTAAGATTTGAATTCAAGCAAATATAGTTAGAGATAGTAACGAAAATTGAAAAATAGCTTTTATGGTTGTGACGCCAGACCACACAAAATGATGCACAGCACTGTTGAAGTGGAGAAAAACTAGTGAAAATAAATTTAAAAATAACAAAATATACAAGGAAAAATTACCCTCCTCAGATCTCCAGGAGTTGAAATATTTGTGAAAGTATCTGCAAGATTTGGGGCTAGATGTATGAGACATGGGCTCAATTCCTGGGTTGAGAAGATTCTCTGGAGGAGACCATGGCAACCCACTCCAGTACTCTTGCCTGGAGAATCCTACAGACAGATGACCATGGTGGACTATAGTCCATGGGTTTGCAAAGAGTTGGACACGACTGAAGAGAATTAGCATGCGTGCAGGCATCATGCAAGAGTTAGTTCCAATTGTTTCTCACTACCTGTTGCTAATATTAGCATTTTTCAACCATTTTTCAACATTTTTCAACCATTTGCTGCTAAGAGGTGATCCTGAGATTTCTACTTTTCCATCCTGTTCTGTGTTAATGCCACCTAAGTGTTCCTATTCTTTTTTTTTTTTTTTTAATTGAAGGATAATTGCTTTACAGAATTTTGCTGTTTTCTGTCAAACCTCAACATGAATCAGCCATGATACAGGTATACATGTATCCCCTCCCTTTTGAGACCCCCTCCCATCTCCCGCCCCATCCCACCCCTCGAGGTTGATACAGAGCCCCTGTTTGAGTGTCCTGAGTCATATACAGCAAATTCCCGTTGGCTGTCTATGTTACATACGGCAATGTAAGTTTCCATGTCACTCTTTCCCTACATCTCACCCTCCCCTCCCTTCTCCCCATGTCCATAAGTCTATTCTCTATGTCTGTTTCTCCACTGTTGCCCTGTAAATAAAATCTACAGTACCATTTTTCTAGATTCCGTATATATGTGTTAGAATATGGTATTTATCTTTCTCTTTCTGACTCACTTCACTCTGTATAATAGGTTCTAGGTCCATCCACCTCATTAGGACTGACTCAAATGCGTTCCTTTTTGTGGCTGAGTAATATTGCATTGTGTATATATACCACAACTTTGTCCATTCATGTGTCAATGTACATCTAGGTTGCACCCATGTTCTAGCTATTGTAAATAGTGCTGCAATGAACAATGCGATACATGTGTCTTTTCAGTTTTGGTTTCCATAGGGTAAATGCCTAGGAGTGGGGTTGCTGGATCACATGGTGGTTTTATTCCTAGTTTTTTAAGGAATCTCCATATCATCTTCCATAGTGGCTGTATCAATTTACATTCCCACCAACAGTGTAAGCATTTCCTTTTCTCCATACCCTCTGCAGCATTTATTGTTTGTAGAATTTTTGATGAGAGTCATTCCAACTGGTGTGAGGTGATATCTCATTGTAGTTTTGATTTGCATTTCTCTAATAATGAGCGATGTCAAGCATCTTTTCAAGTGTTTGTTATCCATCTGTATGTTCTTCTTAGGAGAAATGTCTGTTTAGGTCTTTTTCCCACTTTTTGATTCAGTTGTTTGTTTCTCTGGCATTGAGTTGCAGGAGCTACTTGTACATTTTGGAAATTAATCCTTTGTCAGTTGTTTCATTTGCTATTATTTTCTCCCATTCTGAGGGTTGTCTTTTCACCTTATTTACAGTTTCCTTTGCTGTGCAAAAGCTTTTAAGTTTAATCAGGTCCCTCTTGTTTACTTTTGTTTTTATTTCTGTTAATCTAGGAGGTGGGTCATAGAGGATCTTGCTTTGATTTATGTGATTGAGTGTTCTGCCTACGTTTTCCACTAACAGTTTTATAGTTTCTGATTTAGGGCTTTAATCCATTTTTAGTTTACCTTTGTGTATGGTGTTAGGAAGTATTCTAATTTCATTCTTTTACATGTTCAGTTCAGTTCATTCAGTCGCTCGGTCGTGTCCAACTCTTTTCAACCTCATGGACTTCAGCACGCCTGGCCTCCCTGTCCATCACCAACTCCTGGAGTTTACTCAAATTTATGTCCATTGAGTCGGTGATGCCATTGAACCATCTCATCCTCTGTTGTCCCCTTCTCCTCCCGCCTTCAATCTTTCCCAGCATCAGGGTCTTTGCAAATGAGTCAGGTCTTCACATCAAGAGGCCAAAGTATTGGAGTTTCAGCTTCAGCATCAGTCCTTCCAATGAATATTTAGGACTGATTTCTTTTAGGATTCACTGGCTGGATCTCCTCGCCATCCAAGGGACTCTCAAGAGTCTTCCCCAACACTGCAGTTCATAAGCATCAATTCTTTGGCACTCAGCCTTCTTTATAGTCCAACTCTCACATTCACACATGACTACTGGAAAAACCATAGCTTTGACTAGGTGGACTTTTGTTGGCAAAGTAATGTCTCTGCTTTTTAATATGCTGTCTAGGTTGGTCATAGCTTTTCTTCCAAGGAGTAAGCATCTTTTAATTTCATGTATGCAGTCACCATCTGCAGTGATTTTGGAGCCCCCCCAAAATAAATCAGCCACTGTTTCCACTGTTTCCCCATCTATTTTCCATGAAGTGATGGGACCGGATGCCATGATCTTAGATTTTTGAATGTTGAGTTTTAAGCCAACTTTTTCACTCTCCTCTTTCACTTTCATCAAGAGGCTCTTTAGTTCCTCTTCACTTTCTGCCATAAGGGTGGTGTCATCTGCATATCTGAGGTTATTCATATTTCTCCCAGCAACCTTGAATCCAGCTTGTGCTTCTTCCAGCCCAGCGTTTCTCATGATGTACTCTGCATATAAGTTAAATAAGCAGGGTGACAATACACAGCCTTGACATACTCCTTTTCCTATTTGGAGCCAGTCTGTTGTTCCATGTCCAGTTCTAACTGTTGCTTCTTGACCTACATACAGATTTCTCAAGAAGCAGGTCAGGTGATCTGGTATTCCCATCTTTTTCAGAATTTTCAACAGTTTATGGTGATCCACACAGTCAAAGGCTTTGGCATAAACAATAAAGAAGAAATAGATGTTTTTTTCTGGAACAGTTTTCCCAGCACCATTTATTGAATAGGCTGTCTTTGCCCCATTGTATATTCTTGCCTCCTTTGTCAAAAATTAGGTACCCATAGTTGCATGGGTTTATTTCTGGGCTTTCTATCTTGTTCCATTGGTCCAATGGAACAATGGTTTCTGTTTTTGTGCCAGTATCATACTGTCTTCATGACTGTAGCTTTATACTATAATCTGAAGTCAGGAAGCTTGTTTCCTCTAGCTCCATTCTTCTTTCTCAAGACTGCTTTGGCTATTCAGGGTGTTCTGTGTTTCCATATGAACTGTGACTTTTTTTTGTTTGTTTGTTTTAGTTCTGTGAAAAATGTCATTGGTAATTTGAAAGGGATGGCACTGAATCTGTAGATTGCATTTGATAGTATAGTCTTTTTCACAATGTTGATTCTTCCTACCAGGGAACATAAAATATCCCTCCATCTATTTATGTCATCTTTGATATCTTTCCTTAGTGTCTTATAATTTTCTGTGCACAGTTCTTTCATCTCCTTAGGTAAGCTTATTCCTAAATATTTCATTCTTTTTGTTGCACTGGCGAATGTGATTGATTCCTTAATTATTCCTAAATATTCCTAAATTATTCCTAAATATTTCATTCTTTTTGTTGCAATGGTGAATGGAATTGATTCCTTAATTTCTCTTTCTGATTTTTCATTGTTAGTATATAGAAATGCAAGTGATTGTTGTGTATTGATTTTGTATCCTGCTACTTTGCTAATTCACTGATTATCTCTATTAATTTTCCAATACTATCTTTAGGGTTTTCTATGTACAGTATCATGCCATCTGCAAAAAATGAGAGCTTTACTTCTCCTTTTCTGATCTGGATTCTTTTTATTTCTTTTTCTTCTCTGATTGTTGTAGGTAGGACTTCCAGAACTATGTTGAATAACAGTAGTAAAAGTGGACACACTTGTCTTGTTTCTGATCTTAAGGGGGACAGCTTTAAGTTTTTCACCATTGAGAATAATGTTTGCTGTAGGCTTATCATATATGGCCTTTACTATGTTGAGGTAGATTCCTTCACTGCCCACTTTTTGAAGAGTTTTAATCATAAATAGGTGCTGAATTTTGTCAAAGGCTTTTTCTGCATCTACTGAGATGATCATATGGTTTTTATATTTCAATTTGCTAATGTGATGTATCACATTGATTGGTTTGCATATATTGAAGAATCCTTGTACCCTTGGAATAAACCCAACTTGATCATAGTGTATGAGCTTTTTGATGTATTGCTGAATTTTGTTTGCTAAAATTTTGTTGAGGACTTTTGCATCTCTGTTCATCAGTGATATTGTTGTTTTCTTTTTTGTGTGTTGTCTTTGTCTGGTTTTGGTATCAGGGTGATGGTGGGCCTCATAGAATGAATTTGGAAGTGTTCCCTCCTCTACAAGTTTTTGAAAGAGTTTAAGAAGGATAAGCATTAGGTCTTCTCTAAATGTTTGATGGAATTCTGTGATACCATTTGGTCCTGGGCTTTTGTTTTTTGGGAGATTTTTGACCAAAGCTTCAATTTCAGTGCTTGTAATTGGGTTGTTCATAATTTCTATTTCTTCCTGGTTCAGTCTTGGAAGATTGAACTTTTCTAAGAACCTGTCCATTTCTTCCAGGTTATCTATTTTATTGCCATGAAGTTGTTCATAATAGTCTCTTATAATCTTCTGTATTTCTGCATTGTCTGTTGTAACCTCTCCTTTTTAATTTCTAAGTTTGTTGATTTGATTCTTCTCTCTTCATTGATGAGTCTGACTATTGGCATAACAATTTTTTTTTAATCTTCTCAAAGAACCAGTTTTTAGTTTTATTAATATTTACTATTGTTTCTTTCATTTCTTTTTCATTTATTCCTGGTTAGATCTTTATGATTTCTTTCCTTCTATTAGTTTTTGGAGGTTTTTTGTTTTTCTTTTTCCAATTGCTTTAGGTGTAAAGTTAGGTTGTCTATTCAATGTTTTTCTTATTTCTTGAGGTAAGATTGTATTGCAACAAACTTCCCTCTTAGAACTGCTTTTTCTGCATTTCATAGGTTTTGAGTTGTCATGTTCTCATTGTTAGTTGTTTCTAGACATATTTTGATTTCCCTTTTGATTTCTTCAGTAACTTGTTGATTACTTAGAAATGTCTTGTTTAATCTCCATGTGTTTCTGTTTCTTACAGTTTTTTTTTTTTTACACCTTGTAATTGATATCTAGTCTCATAGTGTTGTGGTTGGAGAAGATACTTGATATGATTTCAATTCTCTTAAATTTACTGAGGTTTGATTTGTGACCCAAGATGTGGGTCTCTCACTATCCTGGAGAATGTTCCATGTGCACTTGAGAAGACAGTGTGTTCTTCTGCATTTGGATGTAATGTCCTGAAGATATCAATGAGATCCTTCTCATCTAATGTATCACTTAAGACTTGTGTTTCCTTATTAATTTTCTGTTTTGATGATCTATCCATTGGTGTGAGTAGGGTGATAAAGTCTTCTAGTATTATTGAGTTACTGTCAATTTCTCCTTTTATGTCTGTTAGTGTTTGTCTTATGTATTGAGGTGTTCCTATGTTGGTGCATAGATATTTACAATTGTTATGTCTTCCTCTTGGATTGATCCCTTGATCATTATGTACTGTCCTTCCTTATCTCTTGTAATCTTCTTTATTTTAAGGTCTATTTTGTCTGATATGAGGATTGCTACTCCAGCTTTCTTTTGCTTCTCATTTGCATGGAATATATTTTTCCATCCTCTCACTTTCAGTCTATATGTGTCTTGAGGTCTGAAGTGGGTTACTTGTAGACAGCAAATATTTTGTCCTTGTTTATGTATCCATTCAGCCAGTCTGTATCTTTTGATTGCAGTATTTAATCCATTTACATTTAAAGTAATTATTGATATATATATGCTCCTATTACCATTTCTAATTGTTTGGGGTTGGTTTTGTAGATCTTTTTTCTTCTGTTGTATTTCTTGACTATAGAAGTCCATTTAACATTTGTTATAAAGCTGGTTTGGTGGTTTTCTCTTAACTTGGTTGTCTGAAAAGCTTTTGATTTCTCCATCAATTTTGAATGAGATCCTTCTGTAATACAGTAATCTTGGTTGTAGATGTTTCCCTTTCAGTACTTTAACATCCTGCCAGTCCCTTCTGTCCTGAAGAGTTTCTGCTGAAAGATCAGCTGTTAAGCGTATGGGGTTTCCCTTGTACGTTACTTGTTGCTTTTCCCTTGCGGCTTTTAATATTCCTTCTTTGAGTTTAGTCTTTGTTAGTTTGCTTAATATGTGTCTTGGCATGTTTCTCCTTGGGTTTATCCTATATGGGACTCTTTGTGCCTCTTGGACTTGACTGGCTATTTTCTTTGCCATGTTGAGGAAATTTTCAACTATAATCTCTTCAAAAACTTTCTCATACCCTCTCTTTCTCTCTTCTTCTGGAACCCCTATAATTCAAAGGTTGGCACATTTGATATGGTCCTGGATGTCTCTGAGACTGTCCTCACCTCTTTTCATTCTATTCTGCCCTTCAGAGGTTATTTCTACCATTTTATCTTCCAGCTCACTAATTTGTTTTGCTTCAGATATTCTGCTATTGATTACTTCTAGAGCATTTTTAATTTCAGTAATTGTGTCGTTTGTCTCTGCATGCTTATTCTTTAATTCTTCCAGGTCGTTGTTAATTGTTTCTTGCATTTTCTCCATTTTGTTTTCAAGGTTTTTCTTTATTATCATTATTCTGAATTCTTTTTCAGGAAATTATCCTATTTCCTCTTCATTTATTTGGACTTCTGTGTTTCTAGTTTATTCCTTCATTTGTGCAGTATTTCTCTGCCTTTTCTCTCTTTCTTTTTTTAAGTTATTGTGTGTGAGGTCTCCTTTTCCCAGGCTTCAAGGGAAGTTGAATTTTTTCCTTGAAGAAGGTTGAATTCTTTCTTCCTTTTCGTTTCTGCCCTCCTAAGGTTGGTCCAGTGGTTTGTGTGAGCTTTGTATAGGGTGAGATTTGTGCAGAGTTTTGTTTGTTTGTTTGTTTGCTTTCCTCTGATGGGCAAGGCTGAGTGAGGTGGTACTCCTGTCTACTGATGATTAGATTTGTACTTTTTGCTTTGTTTGTTGCTTTGATGAGGCATTCTGCACAGGGTGCTACTGGTGGGTAGGTGATGCTAGGTATTGTATTCAAGTGGTTTCCTATGTGTCAGTTCTCACTACTTGATGCTCCCTAGGGTTAGTTCCAGAAAAACATCTATTTCTGCTTTATTGACTATGCCAAAGCCTTTGACTGTGTGGATCACAATAAAATGTGGAAAATTCTGAAAGAGATGGAAATATCAGACCACCTGACTTGCCTCTTGAGAAACCTATATGCAGGTCAGGAAGCAACAGTTAGAACTGAACATGGAACAACAGACTGGTTCCAAATAGGAAAAAGAGTACGTCAAGGCTGTATATTGACACCCTGCTTATTTAACTTATATGCAGAGTACATCATGAGAAACGCTGGGGTGGAAGAAGCACAAGTTGGAATCAAGATTACCGGGAGAAATATGAATAACCTCAGATATGCAGATGACACCACCCTTATGGCAGAAAGTGAAGAGGAACTAAAAAGCCTCTTGAGGAAAGTGAAAGAGGAGAGTGAAGATGTTTGCTTAAAGCTCAACATTCAGAAAATGAAGATCATGGCATCTGGTCCCATCATTCATGGGAAATAGATGGGGGGACAGTGGAAACAGTGTCAGACTTTATTTTTTTTGGGGGGGGGGGCTCCAAAATCACTGCAGATGGTGACTGCAGCCATGAAATTAAAAGATGCTTACTCCTTGGAAGGAAAGTTATGACCAACCTAAATAGCATATTAAAAAGCAGAGACATTACTTTGCCAACAAATGTCTGTCTGGTCAAGGCTATGGTTTTTCCAGTGGTCATGTATGGATGTTAGAATTGAACTGTGAAGAAAGCTGAGCACCAAAAAATTGATGCTTTTGAACTGTGGTGTTGGAGAAGACTCTTGAGAGTCCCTTGGATTGCAAGGAGATCCAACCAGTCCATCCTAAAGGAGATCAGTCCTGGGTGTTCATTGGAAGGACTGATGCTGAAACTGAAACTCCAATACTTTGGCCACCTTATGCAAAGAGTTGACTCATTAGAAAAGACCATGATGCTGGGAGGGATTGGGGGGGCAGGAGGAGAAGGGGATGACAGAGGATGAGATGGTGTGATCTCCAGGAGTTGGTGATGGACAGGGAGGCCTGGTGTGCTGTGATTCATGGCGTTGCAAAGAGTCGGTCACAACTGAGTGACTGAACTGAACTGAGGGTTAGTTCTCTGGTAGTCTAGGGTCTTGGAGTCAATGCTCCCACTCCAAAGGCTCAGGGTTTGATCTCTGGTCAGGAACAAAGATTCCACAAGTGGTTTGTTATGGCATTAAGGGAGAGTAAAACAAATATCCAAAAACGAGAAACCAAAGATGAACCCCAGACCAATGGCTGTTACAAAATCAGGTAAATAATAATTAAAATAATGGAATGTACACATATACATATACACCCATGAGCAATGTGTAAACAGTCCAACAAAAATAAAATACAGTATATTGATCCAGCAAACAAAGGAAGTCAAAAATTATATTTACCAGTTAAGAACAATACTAACTTAAGCACAAACTGGAAAACAAAACTAAAAAAGATGCCAAGTGGGGAATAATGCAATGAAAACAAAACTAACAAATATGTTGAGAGGAAAGGAAAAAAAGAAAAGAAGAAATACTAGATATGCAAATTTAATTAGAGGTAGAAATAGAAGATTTATATACATTAAAGATTAACTGCAAGGAGAGAAGAACAGTAGGAAAGGCAAACTAAGAAATATATGTAGAAAAAATATGATAGTTTTAAAAAATTAAAAATTAAATTCATAAATAAGAGAAAATGAAAAAAAAAAAATGGAAGAAGAAAGAAAAAAGGGGAAAAAAGGAAAACTCCACAGAACTGCTAAAGTCCAATGTAGAGGCAGAAATTCATCACAATAGAAAGTGTGACTGAATATAAACACATACATATACACCCATAAGCAAAACCAAAACAGTCCAACAAAAATTAAGTACAATAGATTCACCCAGCAAACAAGGGAAACCAAAAATTATATCTATCAGAACAAAACTAACTAAAGCACAAAATGGAAAACAAAACCAAAATAATGTGCTAATTGGGGAATAAAGCAATGAAAATAAAACTAACATATATGTTGAGAGGAAAGGAGAGAAAAAAAAAGAAAGAGAGAATAGACAAGCAAAGTTAAATAAAATTAGATGAAGAAGATTTATATAAAGATTGACTGCAAGGGGAAAAGAACAGTGGGAAAAGCAAACAAATGAATACATGTACAAAAAATAATAAGAGGTTTAAAAAATTAAAATTAAATAAAAAGAAAAAAAAAAAGAGGAAAACTCCACAGAACTCCAAAAGCCCAACGTAGAGGCAGAGTTTTAGGACAACAATAAAAAATGTGATTGAGGAAAAAAAAAAAGCTCAAAAGCTTAATGGATTTCTTAGTGCCAATAAAATCGACAACTACAACAGAGAGGGGACAAAAGGAAAAAAGAAAAAGAAAAAAATCCAAAAGAATCTACAGAACAAGTCAAAATAAAAGAATAATAAATGTTTTTCTTGAGTCACTTCTATCAGGGTCCTTTCCCATGCTGGGAATCACAGTCTCCAGGAGGCCCTCCAACACTGTGCTGGTCTCTGGACCTGCTGTGGGGGCAGCTCAGGTTCTAATCTGGTCCTACTCCTGTGTGTTCTTGCCTCCAATGTCCACAGCTATCAGAGCTAGTGCGTTTTCTTTTGTGGGAGCTCTCCATGCCCTTTTACATATTCCATAGACACAGAGTCGGCCTAGTTGATCGTGCGGATTTAATCTGCAGCTTGCACAGCTGGTCTGAAGGTTTTGGGTCTTCTTCCTTAGCCAAAGTGCCCCTGGGTTTCAGTTGTTTTATTTCCACCTCTGCAAGTGGGTTGTCCACTGCGGTTTAACACCTGAGGCTGCCCCGGAGGTCTTGGGTTTGCCCTCTGATGGCCAGGTGTGGAGGCGGTGCAGCTGGTTGGGTCACACACAGGGTTTCTGGCAGCACCAGATACTCAAAGAGGTTGGTGGCTGAGGCGGTAGGAACTATGGTGCTCCAGGAGGGTATGGCAACGGTGTTAGCCAATGCGCTCCAGTATTCTTGCCTGGAGAACCCCCTCTCTGACAGAGAAGCCAGACAGAACACATTCTACAGGGTCAAAAGAGTCAGACAGGACCGAAGCGACCCTGTGCGCATAAACACAAGACTTTTTATTATTATTATTTTGCCTTTTGCAACTCTGCCCCAGTGAGAGTTGAGCGTGAAGGTGGTGCAGCTGCTTGCTTTTCAGGGACCCTGGTGGCGCCAATTGTGCAGGGACAGAGAATGTCTCTGTGGCAGAAGCTATGGCCCTATCTGAGTCTTTTTTTAAGCCTCTTGTAGCTGGCGATCAGAAGGCCTCTGTGGCCAGGCTTTCTCCATAGCTCTGCCCATTCAGGCACTTTGAGGGATCCCTTGCCTGGAGTCCTTCTCTGCTGTTCCATGCATCAGGCACACAGAGAGGCCCCTGACTGGGGTCCTACTCTGTAGACTGGCTCATCAGGCACTTAAAGGGGCACCCTGGGTGGGGTCCTACTCTGTAGTTCAGTGTTTCAGGTGTTTGATGGGCCAGCCTCTTTATTGTCCAAATGCCAATGCTTTCACGTGGAGAGAGAGAGAGGCTATTGTGATGTCTCTACGCCCTAAGTGTGACTCAGCTGTATCACCTTGCTTCCACGGCTGCCTGGCTTTGCTCCATCGGCATTTCCCACCGTGATCTCCTCCCTCGTATCCCCTGATCTGTCTCTCCACAGTCAATAGCAGCCCTTGCCCTTAGATTGTTCCACAATCCCTAAATTTCCCCTTCCAGGAGACCCGCATTCCTGCCCAGTGTATGTATGTCTGTGGCAAGGATTGATTTTCATTCCATTTAGGCTGCCACAGATCAGCTATTTCACTCTCAGCCTTAAATATTTCTCCTCTGACTCATACAATTGTCCGGCTGTGGGGATCAGACCCCTGCTTCAGTTCCCGCATCCAAGGAGGGCAGGTCCAGTCCTACGGACACTCCTGTTCTCCCCTTAGTTCCTTTGTCCTACCGAGTTTTGTGTGGTTCTATGTATTCTTTTCCACTGGTCAAGTACTCCTATCCGCTCTGAGCTGGTGTTCTGCATGCACTTCTGTGTTTGAAAGTGTATTTCTGATGCATCTGTGGAGAGAGATATACTCCATGTCTGCCTACTCCTCCAGCATGTTGTTCTCCTAAGTGTTCCCATTCTTTCCATAAATTTAAGCACTTCCATTTCTTAGGCTAAAATTGAATCATGAGTGGCATTCCTCCATTTTTCCTAGCAAATATTTAAACTGTGCTTACCCTACAACATGTATCTTGGAGATAGTTCTCATGTTGAAAGATTTTATTTAAGACTTAAGCAAACAACTGCTTTATGCCACCAATAACACTATTCTCATCATCTGTGTAAAATTTTGAGAATTATAATAGGACATACTGTGTAATATTGTATTTAAGTCACAGATTCTGCAGCCCACTGTCTGGATTTTAATCCTTATTTTGCTACTCAAAATCTCTTCAACCTTGGTACACTGATAACTGGTACACTGAACTTTTTGGGCTTTGATTTCCACATCTACCAGACAAAGATACATTTGTCATATAAGGTTGTAGTGAGAATTAAATAATGTCTCACTTCTCAGAGATAGAGTAGACTAGAGTAGACAGAAATGATAGAATGTTACTTCCAAGATTTTTTTTTGCAAAGTAAGTATGGCTTCCATGATGGATGCCTTTTCCTCCGTGTCTCTCTCACTCTGGGAGAAGTCATGTGCCATGTTGCAAGGCAGCTCTGTGGAGAGAAATGTGCAGTGAAAGATTATAAGGCCTGTTGACAATCATGTGTATGAGCTTAGAAGGTACTCATCCCACAAGCCAGTGGAGCCTTCAATCCCCAACCCCAGAATGTGACCTCATGAGAAATCTTGAGCCAAAGAGGTTCACCTCAGCCATGCCCAGATTCCCTGACCCATAGATCTTCTGAGATAAGAAGTACTTGTTTTCTTAAGTCACTAAATTTTGGGATAATTTGCTATACGAGGATGTAAAAACTATTGCAGTGAGTGTGAAATCATTCTAAAAAATGTTCTTATATTACGTGTTATAGCATCAATAATTCTTTATCACTTTAAGTTTTCTCCTATATAGCAAACCTTATTATCAAGTTATATACCTCTACTGTATTGATTTTAACTTTTTCTCAATATCATCATTTTGGTCTCTCTCACTACCTGAAAGTAGGTTTCTATGTAACCTTTAATTAGGGCAAATGTGTAAATCATACAAGCAAATACCTTAGGGTACAATGACTTTCATATCAGTATGTTAGAATAAACCAGAAAGTTAGGCCTAATTTAATCTAAAATGTTTTAACTAAGTTCATACAATGGACACTATACTAATTTCTGTGCTGACTCCATAAAATTGTGAGCTAGAGAGACAACATTTTTCGAAGTAGATAGAGAATGTCTTTACTTAAAATGAAATCATGGAAATTTTACACAGAAAAACATAACATAGTTCTGAACTATTGTTTTAGAATTTTCATAAGACTGATATTTTTTGTTTGCTTGCTTTTTTTTTTTTTTTAGTTGAAAGGTCATTAACAAGAAGACAATGTAGTCAGATATAAAAGCAGTTGGACTTGTTCAGATGCATATCAGAACTACCTTGAAATCTTTTGGAAAATACAAATGCCTAGGTATTGCTCTTTTTCATTCCAGAGCTCTAGATATGTTTCCAATGATCAGTGATGTTTAAAAACAACAGGACTATACAATGATCTTTTACTTTTATCTAGTTTGTTTCACTTTTTCTATTCATATTCAGTGCTCCCATTTCATTTAGCTTATGCTTTCCAATTTTTCCATCTCTTCTTCTTCTTTTTTTTTTTTTTGATGGTTTTCTCAAAACTTTATCAAGCATAATGGAAATGCTTTTGTACACACATATATAAATAATATGTATAATATGTATATATTAAAAACATGTATTTTTGCCTAACTAAAAAATTTATGACACTTTGATTCCACATGTTTGACTTAATATGAATAGAATACTAGATCTCTAATTAAAAAAAAAATAGATATGCAACCAGCAACAAAAGTTTACTGTATAGCACAGGTAACTATAGTCAATATCTTGTAATATCCTATAACGGAAAATAGTTTCAAAAATAACATATGTGTATGTGTATAGCTGAATCACCTTGCTGTGCACCTGAGGCATTGTAACTCAACTATACTTCAATACTGTGTGTGTGTGTGTGTGTGTGTGTGTATGTATGTATAAATACCAGTGACTGGATTGCATTCATCACACCAGGGCTCTGGTGCTGGCTTATCATGAGACATAGATACTTAGATAAACCATGTCTGCCACTTGGATTCCACCTTCCTCATTTGTGAAATGTGAAGGTCAGACTAGTTTGTCCCCTACGTTCCTTCTATCTCTGAAATGCATGATTCCACTTTGTCCTAAGCTTTATGGATACTCTAAGCTATGCTTATAATGAAACAGATGGAATTAATATTTGCAAGTTAAATTAGTGACTTATATTGATTGTTTATATCCCCCCAAAAGGCATATATTGAAAACATAATGCCCTGGGTGATGGATTAGGATGTGGGGCCTTTGGGAGGTAATTTGGTCATCAGGGCTCAGCCTTTATGAACGGGACCTTATAAAAAAAAAAAAGGCCTAGAGAGTTCCCTTCCCCTCCTAACATGAGGTTACAGCAAGAAGATGGCCTTAAATGAACCAGGAAGTAGGCTTTTCCCAGCACAGAATCTGACCATACAGACAATCTGATTTTGGACTTCTCCCCTCCAGAAGTCATGTAAAGTAAATATTGGTTGTTTGTAAGCTACCCAGTCCATGATATTTTGTTGTAGCAACCCTAATAGACGAAGACAGAGACCAATGTATTGGATCATCTGTTCAAGTTACTTTCACCAGCCTTCATGAATAAAATTCACTTCTTTCTCGTATGTGCCTTCATAGCAGGCCTTTCCAAGAAAAATTTCCTCTGGTTTTAGTTGCAACGGCAGGAAACTGGCTAAGAATATAATATTGGGGTATTGATAATGTGGCGTTTTTAACATTTTATGGCACAATTTGAAGCTTTATCTTCCTTGAGTATATTCTTTGCATCTAAATGTTTTGAAAGATTTAAAACTACCTCTAGCAAGAGACATTCACATTGCAACTTCTTCCAAAAGTACAATAGGTAAAGCCTCACGTAGAACCTGAAGTCCTCTATTACAGCAATTATGGATGGCTATTACTTTTGATTAAAATTAAATTAAATAGCACTTGAGAAATAAGGGGAGATTTAATTATACAATAAAAACTGTCAGGCTTTCATTTTTAACATCTGTTACACATGCATGCCAGTAGCAATGGCGTGGAGTATTTGCCAGACACCTAGTCAACAAGCCCCAATGAATCATCTAAGCGCTGAGGCAGTGTGATTTCAAACAGCATCCTTTCCAAATCCGATTACTTGATCCAAGTTAAATACATTTCAGGACTTCCTGATTCTAATTTTTCTTCATTTTATGGAGTGGGAGGGAGTGTTTCCAGTTCTTTTGCCCTCATTATGATGAATTTGATCTGGCACGTCATGCCTATGCTACAGGAAAGAGCTGGAATGCTGCAAAGAACATTGTTTCCCTGAAAGATGCCAAATGTGGAGTGTTTTGTTGCCCTCCTGTTATGTTTCTGTAAAGGTTATTTTTAACTTTGATATTTAAAAGGAAAAATCATTGGAACCCTCAGCTCTGGAAAATGTTTTTGGCCTAAACAGTTTTGGATCAATGTTAACTAATTAGCAGGCAGGCAGGGAGGGATGCAGGCAGTAAACAGACGATGCATTTCTAGTAGGTAAACTCTCTCTTTTCAGTTCTTCTTTCAGTCATCAATATATGGACCAGAGAACTGGCCTGTAACTTTGTAAAAGTAATAACCACTCTGAGCCTCAGTTTTTCTATGTTTAAGAAGAGAATTTGGATAGGCATGCCTAGCTTTAAAATTCAAACATTTTCAGGAGTCCTTATCTCAAGGTGACTGAGCTTATGACTCATGTTTTCCTCTTAATTTTAGTGACTTTTATTTATTTATTTATTGCTTTTTCTCTTCCCCTCCTCCTCCTTCTTCCTCCTTCTCCTCTTTTTTGACAACAACAACAACAAAATAACTTAGGTTGCTTTCAAAATAACCAGAAATCCTATTTATTTCCTTTTTTTTTTTTTTTAAATGTCAAGTTTAGAATTATTTCTCCTCTCTATTATTTTTGGTTATGACACACCTGATGTCAACTTTCTCTGTGGCCTCCCATAATTACTGGGAGTTAGAAACATGAGTCTTTGTCAATTATGAATTACAAGAAGGTCCTTCCCATGATTGTGCTGCAAGGTTGTTCTCTGCAGTCCAGTCTGTCCCATTCCCTTGCAGGGATTTATGCCTTAGAGGTAACTGGTGTTTTCTTGGTCCTGGAGACATCCTTGGGCTCTTGTGGCAGGCAAAAGGGGCGTAGATTTAGCATTATCTATCATGGGTGTATTTTGCTTCCCTCTCTTTGCTCTTTGTGGGCTTAATCTCAAATGTATCCAGGTCATCTTATCTCCCAATTTATTGAATAAATCTTTACTGAGCATCGTCTGTGCGTTCGACATTGTTTGGGGGCCTGGTTATATAACATAATTCATTTCCTCATGGAGTTTATGTTCTAATTATGAGGTCACTTTGTGACTATGCAGTCATGTCCTGTAAACTCCCTTCTGATAACAGCTGAGATGAGTTAGAAGCCATGGGCTTCTGCACCTTTCTCAGTGAGGAACCAAACAGCAAGACCTATTTGTGAAACAATAATGGAGGATGTCACTTATTGAGTTATTTCAATGTATAGAAACAAACTGCAGATGTTTATAATGCTCAAAATTGATGCCATTACATTTGAACAATTAAGCAATATTTTACTGGTAAGGAAATGGAAACTAATAAAATTATATTGCTTCTCCAAAGTTGCACAACTTAGGATCTATACAACCGCAATTGGACCCAGATCTTCCTAACTTCAAAGACATACTCTTACCTTTTTATCACATTGTGGCATAAATGGACTGCTAGCTGAATCATACAAATTTGGGGAAGTTAAAAATTTCTGCCACAAACTATTTTTTTCTCACTCATTTGATTAATCCTGCAGTTACCCACAGGTTGTTTATTATTTAGATTACAGTATTTTCTCTTATTAAAAATTAGAATGCATGAAAAGGATAATGAATTAAACTATTACCACTTATTAGCACTTTGTTGAGGATTTACCATAAAATTTCCTACTCCACATAATAAAAGAGAATACTGACTTTAGGGTTCAATGATCTGGGTTCCTTTTTCCCTCTCATCTTAATAATGGATGACATAGTTTGTTCCTAAGATTAATTACTTTGGTGTGGTGTTTATTTGTAGAATGTTGTGAAAGACCTTGCTGCTAAAACTGAAAGCTCTGTCTGAGATGTACATTTTTCCTTCTAGTGGGCTAACAAGCTGAAATTTCAGGGATGGTGGCAGATGACGTGAGACTCTTGGGTCAGAGACAAATGACTTGATTACTTGTAATAGACCAAGCATCATGAACATCAGCATGTTTGGCATCCCTTCCCCTAAAGTCAGTTTCTTAAAGGTGCTATAAAGAGGAACAGAGATCCTTGGACACAAAGTGAGTTGTCTTATAGGAGTAGAGACCTAAGTTTAAGGAAACTGAATATTTTATACTCACAGTAAGTATGCCTTCTTTTGCTCCTATGAGGATAGTGTCTTTTCCTTCTGACATTCTTGAAAAGATAGTCCAGAATAAAGGCAGTTGGTGTTTCTTTCTACAAAACATGCAGAAATGTTAGAGATCCATGAAGAACTGCATTTCAACACTCATGATTTGACCATGTCCCTCCTTCATGGAACTGCTTCTGGTAAGTCTTGCTGACTTTTTTCATAAGTATCACATAGGCTTCTGTTTTAGGACCCTGCAAGCCATATGCCCAGATATGAATATACATTTTTTCTATGTTCATCTTTTTTTTTTTACTACCTTTACTTTTTCCATCTTGATATACTTATTTTCTTTCTTTGTATTAAGGTATAGTTAAATATTATTTTTATTAATATATTTATTTATTTTTAAATCTTATTGAAATACAGTTGATTTACAACGTTGTACTTAATTTATACTGTAAAAAGGTAGCTCAGTTATACATATATACCTTTTTCATATTATTTTTCATTATGGTTTATCACAGGATGTTGAATATAGTTCCCTATGCTATATAGTAGGAACTTGTTGTTTATCCTGTATATAATAGTTTACATTTGTTAATCCCAAACTCCCATTCTTTCCTCCCCAGAAGTGTGTGTGTGTATATATATATATATATATTTGTTTGAATTATTTTATTTGCTTTTAAAATTTTGCAATGTTTATATTTTTGTGGGCTATCTGAGATGCCATTAAAAAATCAATTAACTACTATGAAACACACCACCCTAAAATTTAGTGACTTAAAACAGCAGTGGTCTATTAATTCTGACAGTTCTGTAAGTTAGTTGGTTAGTTACTTTGCTCCTTTACCTGATATCATTCCATGCTGCTTCATTTAGATTAAGGATAGACTGGTCTGCAATGTCCAAGATGACTCCACTTACATGGTAGGTCATTGGTGCTGGCCTTGGCTCTTCTTCACATGGCCTCTCATCTTCTAATCTAAACTGCCTTTCTTATTTGGTGGGGTCAGGACAACTTTCCATTCAGGAAAATGCAAGCTGAAAGGCCTGTAATGCCTAGTTTGTGGGACTTATAAGATATAATTTCCACCAGATTCTATTGGTCAAAGCAAGTCCCAGATTCAAGAAGACAAACAAAGTTCATCATTTCATGCAAGGAGCTACAAAGAAATTATGACCATAAACATGCTGTCCTAACTAAAAATTTAATGAATAAACTTACTTTCCTCTGACTTTCAGTAAATCACTTTATTTTTTTGGAATTTAGTTTCACATCCAGTAAAATCCAATATAAATTTAAGTGACATGAAGTATCCCCTTTGAGATCTTAGTATCCATATGTCCAATATACTTTCTAAAGTGCCATTTTCTGAGGCAAACTTTACTGAGGAAAGAATAGAAAGAGACTATTAGCATTGAGCTGAGGGTGTACGTAAGCTTGCAAGTAGATGAAAAGATGTATCTACATTATGTGGGTTGTACTCAGAAAAGTTATAGATGACCAGTGCAAGGGGAATTGGGGAAAAGGCAAATGCGTATTAAATAATTTTGTTCATAGTGGATTATACAAGTTAAATCAAGCTAGATGATTCTAAATACAACTTCAAAACCAGATAATTTAGCCATTTTGCACTTCTCTATTTCTCCTACCCCTAAGGAAGTTACATTTAAAAGAATTAGATATCCAGATGATTTGAAAATGAAAGTTTAAAAACCACTGGAAGTTCATATCAAGACCTCAGTGACTAAATTTGCTGTTATTAATAGTTTCTGTATTGTAGGATCTTCAGGTACAAAATGCATAAAGATAAGAATAAATTCAAGTAAAGCCAAGTGACTGAAAACTCAATTTACCTGCTGGTGAAAATAGTAGATAACAAATTAATAGATTGCCATAGTGATTAGGATTTCTTTTTTCAAAGTTTTGTTATTCATTGCCTCTCAGCACATTAGCTGCCTTGTTCTTAGTATAATTTGATTAAATGTTCAGGATCATGTATGTTGCATATTCCAGTTTATATTCAAATAGGCTTTTCCATCTGTGTGTCTATTTTCTTTGTATTTTTTTGTTGTTGTTGTTGTTGGAGGAAAATTGCTTTTTAATGCTGTGTTGGTTTCTGCCATACAACAATGCAAATCATCATTCTTCTTCACATTTTTAAGTTTTTATTTTTCTTCTCCTGCATTTGCCTTCCTCTGGAAGCACAATGGCTGAACAAAAGAGAAAAAAAAAAAACTATCTTAATTCCTCTTTAAGGTATTTAGCATGTTCTGTAACTAAGGTGCCTTGGGAAATGGTCATATGGTGCATTGTATTTCTGCAAGTTAGCTTTTGGGAAATTGGGGTTTGACAAATTTGTCATTTTGTAAATTGGTTATTTGACCTATTTGTTATTTAATGAGTTGGTCATTTTCTAGTTTTGTTATTTATTGAATCAATTTTTCCAATAATTGGCTATCATTTAGCTGACCTAGGGCTAGCAGTGTGCTGGAGTCAGCATGCCCTAGACCATGAGACCCTACTGTGTCTGTCCTCTAAATTTCAGAATCAGTAGATAAAATTAGCCATTCTGAGAGTGTTTGAACCAGAGAAATCTGCAAACATGCAAATAAGGGCTCTTTTCTTTTTGAAGAACTAGTTTACCAGCCCACTATATCCTGGAAACAATCAATTTTTAATAGTAAACCAGTTAAAAATTCAATATACTATATGAAGTTTCTAAAAAGCAGTCAAAATATTTGTGGCTTTCAGAGAATTATCAAATAAATCAGTTCTGTATATTTCCACCAGTAGGTGATAATGACTATAATGATGATAAAAATAACAGCTATAAATGTTAGCCTCTTGTCTGTGTCAAGCACTAGAGAGGTCACTTTACATGTGTTCAGTTCTCAACAATGAATAAGAAGCATTATCATTCCTATTTTATGACTGAGAAAATCACAGTTCAGCAAGAACCAAGATCTAACTTCAAAACTGTTTTCCATTTTGCTTCACAGCCTTTTGTGGCTGAAATTCAGAGATTCTACTTCTAGAAGAAAATTATTTCATTTTTAGGGTAAGGAGATTAGGGAACTGGGACAAGGTTAAATGTCATAACTGTATTGCTTGAAGCTCATAACATTAATGACATAACCTTTAAATTCACATATAGACTAAAAGTGCTTGGCTACAAAAAAATATAAGGAGGTACTGACATTTTGGTATCTTTGCTGCAGTCTATTAGTATGTACCCTGACTTGAGCCATTAATTACAAGTTTCTAAACATGTCTCCACCCTGCAAGTGATATTTCTATGACAGGAAGGGGATTCTGAAAATGGATTCTATTCAAAAAGGCACATTTGAGAGTTAAATAGTAGTTTTGTGTTTTGAGACACGTTTGGTAATGGGACAAATGTTTACTGCTCTTCATCAATCTAAAATACATACCACCAAGCACTTTAGTAAGCTAAATTACTGGCCATTTCATGCACAGAAAAGTCACTTAAAGTTACCTATATCTTGGGAAAAGACATTTACAGTGAATTCTGGAATGGGACCACCAATTGATGAACAATTTTATAGTATGCCTGAAAGTAAGGGAATTATTATAACCACCATAAACAAATGTCACCCCAAATGCAGGCATGATGAATCAAATCATTTGCTAGTAGCCCATGTGCTTCAGGGAAGCCCTGGTGGCTCAGATGATAAGGAATCTGCCTGCAGTGTGAGAAACACTAGTTTAATCTCTGGGTTGAGAAGATGTTCTGGAAAAGGAAATGGCTACCCACTCCAGTATTGTTGCATGGAGAATTCTGGGGACAGAGGAGTCTGGAGGGCTACAGTCCATGGGATCACAAAGAGTCGGCCATAACTGAACGACTAACACTTTCATGTGCTTCAAGTTCATTTCCAGGGAATGATTTAAGACCTGGGCACACTATAGTAGACTAACTGAAGCAATTACAATTCTGAAAAGCGAAAGTCTTCAGTGCTATTTTCCCAATTGATCTTTAAAATCTGTGATCAACTTTTTTGATGTATCTGTTTAAGTTTGGCTTTGTTTATTTCTTATACAGTTTTTTTTTTCTTCTTTTGTTTTTATTTATTCATTTATTGTCTTTTTAATATTCAGAGAAGAAAAAGACCTTAATCCTTAAAAATTAAAATCAAGTCATGGAAAGAAAACAAGGAAAATTTTGTTTAAAATCTCTTGATGGCTTTCTAAAGCAATTAATAGATAAGTTTTAAGTAATTGATGCAGATTTTATTTTATCCATATATAGGGTTAACAGTAAGTCAATAAGCAAAATATATGAAACAGCTTGGGATGTAGCTTGGAATGCAGGAAAAGAGAATTGTAGGAAATATATTACCTTCATCTTTTGCTTTTCTCTGTTTTTGGAAGATGAAAGAAAAAAATCAGGGAAGAATGATATATTATAGAGAGATTATCAAGTTAATAAAAATGAACATCAGTGGCCAATTTTAGGGAATATTAGCTATAGTAATTAGAAAATTATGTTAGCTATTTGAATAAAGACTTGCATTTTATAGAAAAAAACCCTTTTCATTTCTAAGTAGATAGTGCCATATTCTTGTTCACTCAGTTTTCTGATTAAGTAAACACAGCCTGACATTCAAAGACAAAAGAGGTGTTTGGTAGCATTAATAGTATTGCTAACATAAATGAATAGGAGGGAGTGACATATGACAGACTTACAAACTCTAAACAATAAAATTCCAAATATCACCACTGAAACTCTTAAAGAATTTATTTTATTTAAATAGAATTTTCATTTACTGAAATGCATATAGATTGCCATACCCAGTCACTGTATAAAATCTGGAGTGACCAAATTGAAAGAGAAATAGGAATTTATAAATTTCTTGTGTTAATAAGGAAGGGTGTTTCTTTAATTTGTATTTTCAATGCATCTAATATGCCTTGAACTTAGTATGATACTAACATATCTTTAGTAATGACTTACAATTGACCCTTGAACAACTCCATGTACATGGTTCCTCCCATTCTGCAGATTCAACCAACCACAAACCTTGTAGTACTGTAGAAATTACAACTGAAAAAAGAAAAAAAAATCCACAGATAAATGGACCTGCATAGTTCAAATCCATGTTAATCAAGGGCCAACTGTTCTTCATTTCTTTTGCACATTTCTATAATTCTTTTCACACCAGAAACCAGCTTCTAGATTTCTTCCATACATGAATTCAGTAAGTTGCATGCTTTGGAAATGGAATTGTCTAAAAGCAGGGAAATAACAGGGGAAAAAAGATGGAAAAGATGAAAAAAAAGATGAGGTATTAACAGTTTTTGTAATAAACACATAAATAAAAATTTTACACATAAAATCATATCTATAAAGGCATATGATGCACTGTACACACATGCGTGTGTACGTGCCTAGTCTCTCGGTTGTGTCTGGCTCTTTACCATCCTTTGGACCGTAGCCACCAAGCTCCTCTGTCCATGGAATTTTCTAGGCAAGAATCCTGGAGTGGTTTGCCATTTCCTCCTCCAGGGGATGTTCCCAACCCAGGAATGGAACCTGCACCTCCTGTGTCTCCTGCATTGCAGGCAGATTCTTTACCAGCTGAGTCATCCAGGAAGCCTGTATATATATACATGAAAGAAAGTGAAAGTCGCTCAGTGGTGGCAACACCAGGCTCCTCTGTCCACGGAATTCTCTAGGCCAGAATACTGGAATGGGTAGCCTTTCCCTTCTCAAGGGATCTTCCCAATCCAGGGGTCGAACCCAGGTCTCCTGCATTGCAGGTGGATTCTTTCCCATCTGAGCCACCAAGGAAGCTCAAACATGTGAACAGCAAATTATCTGGATAGGGGTGTCAGAACTTTGTGTGTGAAGACGGGGCCAAAGACTGGGCCAAAGTCTAGCTCTATTAGCATAACTTGGAAGCTTGTTCGAATTGCAGATTCTTGGGCCCTGTTCTGTCTTTTGCATAAAATCTGCCTTTTAATAATAACACTGGAAGATTTATTTGCACATTAAAACTTGAGAAGCAGCATTTCAGAGAACAAGCCGGTCCCTAGGCCTTTGCTACTGTGGTCCCCATACTGACCTGGCGCTACCCTTCCAAAGACTTGAGAGTTCAATCCTGCTGTGAATTCTGTGAAAGGTTCAGCACCCTTTCAATGAATCAAAGTTTTTTCTATAGCTAATTTTTAAATTTGTAACAAATGTAAATTTAAAGTGCAATGTTTAATAATTGAGGAATAATTAGCTATGTATTGATTAAATAAAAACGTTATGAAATCTGTATAATGAAGAATATTTATGATGAAATACTGATTAAAAATTATATCACCTATATAAAGCCTGGGCTTCCCTGGTGGCTCAGCTGGTAAAGAATCTGCAATGTGGGAGACCTGGGTTCAATCTCTGGGTTGAGAAGATCCCCTGGAGAAGGGAAGGGCTACCCACTCCAATATTCTGAGCTGCAGAATTCCATGGACTATCTATGGGGTCACAAAGAGTTGGACATGACTGAGCGACTCTCACTTTTTCATATGAAGCCTGTTTGGGAATAGCAAAAACAATTTTGTTGGGATTTTTGTGATGACATTATTTGTAATTTTTTTTTTGAATTTGCAATTTTACTGCATCATTACATGAATTAAAACAATATATTAATGTTTCAAAATTAATATGCCAATCTTGAATGAGAGGCAAATAGTAAAGATATGACAAGATTGATCATTAGTTGATCATTATTAAAGGGGTCAAGTATGGGTGTGAGAGTTGGACTATAAAGAATCCTGAACGCTGAAGAATTGATGCTTTTGAACTGTGGTGTTGGAGAAGACTCTTGAGCGTCCCTTGGACTGCAAGCAGATCCAACCAGTCCATCCTAAGGAAATCAGTCCTGAATATTCATTGGAAGGACTGATGCTAAAGCTGAAGCTCCAGTACTTTGGCCACCTGATGCGAAGAACTGACTCATTTGAAAAGATCCTGACGCTGGGTAAGATTGAAGGTGGGAGGAGAAGGTGATGACAGAGGATGAGATGGTTGGATTGTATCACCGACTCGATGGGCATGAATTTGAGTAAGCTCCAGGAGTCGGTCATGGACAGGGAGGCCTGGCATGCTGCAGTCCACGGGGTCGCAAAGAGTCAGACACGACTGAGCAACTGAACTGAACTGATTAAAGACGTGGTATACAAAGGAGGTTCATTATACCCATCTCTGTGTTTTTGTTATGCATAAAATTTTTCATTAGAAACATGTAAATAAATAAAATTGAATGACTTAGGTTGCAGCTTCTCCAGGCAAACACATATTAGTAATTGAAAGAGCTACGCTTCAGAAATTAAACATTTTTTTATCTTAATTTGCCAATTGGTAGCTTAGCCATGTGATATTCATCAACTTATTTACTCTCTGAACTAACTCAAAGGGTTAAAGGAGGATACTATATGACAAAGACTTACAATAACTTTAAATTAAATAAATAATTATATATTTTCATAATATGTATACATAGTTCATATAATATGTTATAATCTATAATATATATTGTATGTTATGCATGTTGCATATATTTTATTTATATATATACACACACACAAAAGGTCCTTGTCACCAATCATGAAACATATTATATGTAAATTAATGTTAATTCTCCATTTTCTCTCTCTCATCTTTGCCTTTCATTTTCATGCTAGCTGTCCTAAATTAGTTGAAATTATTAGAATATAACTCATGTATTGTTTTTAAGCCCAGACAAGATCTGTAATTTAAATTGAAGTAAGTTATAATACGATTTTTCTTGTAAATTATTAACGGGGCATATTGAATAAAGTACATGGTTGTAAATTAATCTATAATAATAATAACAGGTGGTATTTATTGAATGTTTGCTATAGTTAAGGCAATATTTTGTATTTTGGTTGTATTAATATCTTTAATTCTCCAAATAACTCAGAACTTAGCTATGGTCCATAAACAAATGACTGCCTTTTACAGATGAGGGAAATTGAAAGGTTAGGTACCATGCCTATAGTCACAGATGTGGCAGGTGATGCGCTAGTATTTAACTCTAGGATAGAGGGTGATAAACTACAGCCTGTTGGACAAATCTGGCCAGCCATTTGTTTTTGTATGGGTTATGAGTTACAAACTGTTTTTACATTTTTAATGAGTGAGAAAAAATCAAAAGGATAATAACATTTTGTGATTTGTGAAAACTATTTGACATTTAAGTGTCCATAAGACAGTTTATTAGAACACAGTCATACCTTTTTGTTTACTTATGCCTATGACTCAACCTAAGAGTTAAGTAATTAAAACAGCTATCCTTAAGGTCTAAGAAGTCTAAATTATTTACAGTCTGATCCTTCACAGAAGAAGTGTGTCAATCTGTGCTAGTGTCAATTCACTCAATTATTTATTCTAACCCACTAAATCCTAACATAAAATGTCCTTTTAAAATTCATTTACTAGAGACTTCCCTAGTAGTCCAATGGTTAAGACTTGCAGTTCCAATGCAGGGGCATGGTGTTTGATCCCAGGTTGGGGTGCCAAGGTCCCACATGTTGTGGCTGTGGCCAAACGTTTAAAAACAAAAACAAAATAAAATTCATGTACCAAAAGAATTGAAGAAGAAGGAGAAAGACATGCAGCAAAGTGGAGAGAAGAAGAGGAAGAGAAGAAAAGATACAAAGAGACTTTTTTTTTCTGATAACTTCCACATGGGTGTTTATTTTTACAGGGCTAATCTTAGAAGCCAAGAGGAACCCAAAATGGTTTTGCAAAAGTCAGATCAAGTTCCACATCCAGAGTGAAAGACAGGAATTTACGGCTTTGGCATGGCTCTATCTTATGAAAGTGGGGAAGAAAATGGCAATCCACTCAAATATTCTTGCCTGGGAAATCCCACTGACAGAGGGGCCTGGAGGGCTGCATTCCATGGGGTCTTGCAAACCCTCGGACAAGACCTAGTGACTAAGGCACCTGCCATATAAAAGAGAGAGTGGAAAGAGAAAGGGCAGTGATGCTACAAAGAGGGTAAAATCTGGGTCCAGCAGCCTTACCACTGGTTGCTGTGCTCCTAATACTCCCAGTAGTTACAACTTTTACATTTCCTAGGACATCAATTTCTACCCACTCTCCTCTCTTTTTCTATGATGTTTCTCTTACCTTCATTGTCACTGAGCCTAAGTGTATTCAACTAAGTATTGTGACGAAACTGTGTAGTGTAGATGCTCCCCTACATGGCCAGCATGGGTGGCCAGGCTTGCTTAAGGCTTGATTCTTGCCATCTGTTCTCTTTCAGAAAGGAGTAAACACCCAGACTCCTTGCATTCCTGTTTCTATGATCTGAGTTAAACCACCCATGGTTCATGAGAAAAATGCCTAAGCTGCTATTTGAGAAAACATCACTTTTTTTTCTGCTGTTTTGAATGCTTATCTCGAGAACTTTATACGTGTGTTGGGGTGGGGGAGGTGGGTGGGTGGGTGGTGGGTGTTGTTGTTCAGTTACGTCATGCCTGGCTCTTTGTGCCCCATGGACTATAGCATGCCAGGCTGCTCTCTTCTCCACTATCTCCCAGAGTTTGCTCAAATTCATGTTCATTGAGTCAGTGATGCTATCCGTCTTATCCTCTGCTGCCTGCTTCTCCTTTTGCCCAGCGTCAGAGTCTTTTCCAGTGAGTCAGCTCTTCGCATGAGGTGGCCAAAGTCTTGGAGTTTCAGCTTCAGCATCAGCCCTTCCAATGAATGTTCAGGGTTGATTTCTTTTAGGAATATATATGTGTATATATACATAATTTATTTGTGTGTATATGTGTTTCAAGTGGAAAGTGAGAAATTTGCATGACTAGTTGGATTTACCCTGAGGAAAAGAACATTATATGCAGAAAAATTGCTCCATGTACAACCTGTCACATTTTCCCCGCTTTGTTTTGTGTGTTGCAAATGCAATCAAAATAGTGAAATGTGATTTTCATTTGAGGGTCCTGAGGCAAAACCTATAATAATGTTCGCCTTCTGTTCAGCCATATAAGCCTTAATAGAATGGATGTCATCTCTTGGGAAAATCCGAGATCCTCCTGAGCTTCTCTGTTGATTAGCCAGCTCTGGAATGTCAAATAGCCTTTGATCTGGCAACAGCTGCCTACATAGCAGAAAAGTTTAAAAAAAAAAAAAAAAAAGAACACTCTATTTGCTTTCAAATTAAGATTATAGGTAGTTTAGATTCTTCACCATAGCTGGGACTCTGCTTCCTCTTAGTGGTTCTGCTGGTTTCAGCTGAGGGGCTTTGAGTTATTTCATGTTTCTAAGATGTTAATGATTGTTTTATTTACATCTCTAATTTGAGTTGGTCTTTTGCAAATTCTCTGAAGACTCTCTTCTATCTACTCTGTAGTAAGTCTGGGGAATAAGGCTGGGTCATTATCAGATTCTTTAAAGGCTAATGAATGCACCTCCGCATGTTCAAATCCCACTTCAGTGCCCAAGTGTATAAACAATTTTCTGACAGATTGTTGTTTAGCTTAACTTCCAATAAATTGTGTCTTTAAAAATGAAAGACAAAAGCTGTCTGGTATTTGAGTGAAAAGGCTTTGCTCATCTTTTCTGAACTAGTTGGTGTTTTGCTTTGAGTGACTCTGCATCATCTACAGGCTATTCAACTGGTGTCCACCTCATTCAGACCTGGGTCCTTCAAATTATTTTTACAACATGTTGCTTATTCCTAGATCAGAGATTGGAAAAACGATTTCTTTGCAGATGTGTGGTTTGATCAATTGATGAAGACTTAGTTTGTTACAATGTGAAAATGCATGAGATCACAACTAGGCTCAGTAGAAATCATCCATGATTGGTGTTTGATGTCTGCCACTTGCAAGACTTTTAAAATAGCAGAACATTTCTAGGTATTTCTATCCAATAGTAGACTCTGAATTTTCAAATTCTAGTTATATTCATTCTTTTGTTTTCGGGGGAGGGGGGAGTAAAAAACTTCATGTTTTTTTCAGAACTCTTAGGACACAAGGATTGTTTTCCCATTTCTTTGATATCTTCCTCTTACCAACTTTAATTCCTAGCACTCAGCACATATATGGCTCTGCATGGAGCAGAAACTTGATGAACACTTAATTAATGGGGACATTTTTCCTGAACCAAGAAGTATGCAGCCCCAAAAGGAAATGTTAACAATTTTTATATTTATAATTTCAATCAGGACTACTGAGGGCATTTATTCCTCATTTTTTATATGGAGTGTATTAGTCACAGCCCCATTAGGAAATAGATAAGATACTAAACAGTGGGGTTTGAAACATGGCAACTGAATTCAATGCATGATTCTGGACTAGAGTCTATACTAAAATAAAGGAATGACCATAAAGACAATATTATTTTCAATTTTTCAATTTAAAAATGCAATTAATATGGACAATAGGTCAGTGTTTCAATGTTAGATTTCCTGAATTTAATAACTGTACTGTGGTTATGTAAAAAAATATATTTGTTACAAATAAGGCACACTAATGTATTATGAGGAAACTGTTTATAAAAATTAATTTTATCAATATATGTTCACACACAAGTATGAAGAAAGAATATGATAAAATGACTATTGCAAGGCACTAAAGGTGATGAATTTGGATAAAGGAACATATATAAGACTTCTCTGTATCAATTTTTTAAAGTGAATATAATTTTGAGCTTCCTTCAAAATAAAAGCTTAGAAAAATGTGACTGCAACTGAGTAGAATTTAAGGAAGGGACTGGCATAGTGAGGCTTCCCTTCTGGCTCAGACGGTAAAGAATCTGCCTGCAATGTGGGAGACCTGGGTTTGATCCCTGGGTTGGTAAGATCCCCTGGAGGAGGGCAAGTCAACCCGCTCCAGTATCCTTGCTGAATACTGAATTCCGGCTGAATTCTTGGAGAATCCTCATGGACAGAGGAGACTGGTGGGCTCCAGTGCATGGGGTCACAAAGAGTCTGACACAACTGAGTGACTAAGCGTCAGCATCATCTGGCATAGTGAAGTGAAACCAAGAGAGCATTGCCTAGTGGGGCCAACAGTAGTATGAAACATACAGTCTCAAAGTTGACAGTCCAATTGGAAGGAGCTTTACCAAAAGAACCCAGAGAGAACAGTTGCTTTGGCATTCCGAAGTCTACTGTGACTCTGCAGGAGAAAAAGAAAAGCCAGCTGGGCTTCCCTGATAAAGAATCTGTCCGAAGTGCAGGAGACCTGGGTTTGATTCCTGGGTCAGGAAGATCCCCTGGAGTCAGGGAATGGCTACCCACTCCAGTATTCTTGCCTGGAGAATTCCATGGACAGAGAAGCCTGATGGGTTACAGTCCATGGGGTCGTAACTAACATACTTTGAGAAGTAGCTGCAGGAACGAATACTATCATGTTTATTTTTCTGTCTTCATCTTCCCTGCTGGTGCTTCCCTCTGAATAAACTCAATCAAAATTTAAAGGGAAATAAAGCTCACTTGATCCATCCCAAAGAGATCAGCCATGTGGGACATAGAACATGTTGGAAGGGTATGGACAGTGGGACCACAAGGCATAGAAAGACTGTCCCACACACAGAGGGGACCTTTGGCATTTCTCATTCTTTATTTACCCAGCTTCTAGTAAAGAGTCTTCCTGCAGTGTGGAAGACCAAGGTTCGACTCCTGGGTCAGGAAGATCCCCTGGAGAAGGGCATGATGATCCACTCTAGTATTCTTGTCTGGAGAATTCCATGGACAGAGGAGCCTGGTGGGCTACAGCCCATGGGATCACAGAGTCTGGTATGACTGAGTGACTAACACTTTCACTTTCACTTCATTCTTTATTTACCACAGATATTTGTGTTGGCCAAAAAGTTCATTCAAGTCTTAATGCACTTTTAGGCCAACCCAATACATGCAAAGAGAAACAATAATACTGGTCTGGTCTACTTTGTGTTTCTCAAACATTTGATGATCTTTCAGTGATTATGTGTTCATGTGTCTGTTCATCATCAATATCAAACTAATTTAGTATCCAGGTTGTATTTTTGCAACATTTTGGCAAATATCTAGTTTCCTTAAAATGAGATTGGGTATAAATGGGACTATTATAAAAAACAATGCAGACTTTGTTTTGGACTGTTTATGGTATGCTATTATCTCAGAAATTTTAATACATACCACTTTCTTTTCTGAAGGATTAAAATTACTTTGCATAATAATTGGATGCATATTTACTGATGGCACTGCAGGATGATGTGGTTTGCATTACTCATAGTGAGAACACAAAGAACAAAAAGGCTAAGAAAATCCTTTTCTCAACTGACTTTATAAAAGCTGACTTTATAAAGCACATTTTCTGGATTCAACTATGAATGTTCCTTCCATAAATATGGAATTTATAACATCCACTGTTAAGGCTTTCAAAAACTATTAATATTAATGTGTTGTTTTTCAGTCTCTAAGTTGTGTCTGACTCTGCGACTCTGTAGACTGCAGCACCCCAGGCTCCCCTGTCCTCCGATATCTCCCAGAGTTTGCTCAAATTCATTGAGTCAGTAATGATATCTAACCATCTCATCCTCTCCTGCACCCTTCTCCTTTTACCTTAAATCTTTCTCAGCATCAGGGTCTTTTCCAATGTCTCGGCTCTTTGCATCAGGTGGCTAAAATATTAAAACTTCAGCTTCAACCTCAAGTCCTTACGATGAATATTTGGGATTGATTTCCTTTCGGATCAACTGGTTTGATCCAGGTAATTAATGTAATTAATTCAGCACCTGTAGCTAGTTGAATTTTCATTGTTACAAATAGAGAGGGACTGAAGTCATATTTCAACTTCTATATACAGTTTAGCAACTCAAAATGTTTTACATCCTAGATTGAATTTGTCCTGTATTTCAGTGGTCCCCAATCCCAAGCCCATGGATCAGTATTTGTGGGGCCTGTTAGGAAGCAGGCTGCCCAGTGAGAGGTGAGTGGCATTCAAGGGAGTGAAGCTTCATCTATATTTACAGTTGCTTTACATCTCTAGCATTACTGCCTGAGCTCCATCTCCTGTCAAATTAGTGGCAGCATTAGATTCTCATAGGAGCACGAACCCTGCTATATTTGAATCATCCCCAAACCACCCATCCAGCCCTCATCCATGGAAAAACTGTTTTCCAAGAAACTGGTCCCTGGTGCCAAAAAGGTTGAGGACTACTGCTTTATTTCGCTGCTTAAGGTTCCTGCTTGTCAGCTCCATTCAGGGAACTCTGTTCTGTGTTTTTCCTATTGTGGATGCTGGGCAGCTGATCCTCCTCCAGACGTGACTCCCCCAGCTGCTGGCAGTACAGCTGGAAGTCAGACTCAGATAATGAAAACATCCTTGACCCTTACATCACACCAAGTAAAAATGTTGATTTGGAATTGAGAGAGTCAATTCCTAGGCAGGTTCATAAGAAGTCTGGGGTCCCCAAGGAGGAGGAAGAGGTCTGGGGCTCTCGAAGTGGAGCTAGGGGTCTAGAATTCTCAAAGAGAAGGGAAGGACAGACATCTTCCCTCACCATTCCTTAGTCTTAGTCTCATAAAATGTTTTTTTCTTTAAGCCTGGAACTGATGATTACACAACAAACAACTCAGTTTAAACTCTGTACTAAGGATTATATAACAACAAAGTATCCTGCTTGAGGACAGGTTTTCCTTCCTGAAAACCTTCTGGCTAATCCTGTTATCTTAAAATGTAAATTATGAGAGTGGGTCTAATAAGATCTTTACATCCTTGAGACATTCTTTTGATTTATTGTAACAGCTAATTTAAAAAGGATATAACTCCCTTGCTTAGACTAGGGGGGACAAGGGGGGGACACTCTCCGTCCCCTTTCTGATGCCTACGTCAGAAGCTATCTCTGTCCCTTTTTCACTTTAATAAAACTCTGCTACACAAAAGCTCTTGAGTGATCAAACCTGGTCCCTGGTCCCAAGGCTAATCTTCAGAGATCATAAATCCGACATTGTTCACTATAGGCTATCAGAATCATGCTTATTATTATTCAAATTACTAACATTTTCAATCATGCATTAGCTATCAGGCTAACCAACATGGTAGTTTACCAAACGAAAACTCTTAGAGATGAAAAATTTTAAAGTTAAATATGAATATGCATGATTATTTCATATTCTGGAATACTACACCTGTTGTGTACCAGAGATACAATAAATGGTAGTTGTATTTTCCTTTCCTAAGAACAGGAATTGGTAAACCATAGTCCACAATCCAAATCAATCACACTGCCATTTTTTTTAAACAAAATATGTCAGCACAAATTATTGTTTACTCATGTGCATTGCGTCTATGGTTCTGCTTTTGTGCTACAATGGCAGAGCTCAGTAGTTTCTACAGAGACCTTGTGGCCTGCTGGTCTTTAATGGAAAAAAGTTTGCATTTCCTGCCTTATAGCATTAAATAGGAGTTTCCATTTTTCATTAATTAAGAAATAATAAACCAAGTCAAGTTTGATTCAATTAAACATACAAAATAAAAGTATGTTGCTTTTCAAACTACCTTTTCTCTTTCACTCTAAGAAATTACAGGTTGGGGAAAAAAAGAGCAAAGACTAAACATGCTTAAGGGAAACTCAGGAAATATGGGCAGTGGGAATTTTTAAGACTATAGAAGAGAGGAGGAGCTAAGATGGCGGAGGAATAGGACGGGGAGACCACTTTCTCCCCTACAAAGTCATCGACAGAACATTTGAATGGTGAGCAAACTCCACAAGACTATAGAAGAGACAAAGATTTCTTTAACACAACAAAGGAGCATAAAGTGAAAGTGAAATCGCTCAGTCGTGTCCGACTCTTTGTGACCCCATGGACTGTAGCCCACCAGGATCCTCTGTCCATGGGATTCTCCAGGCAAGAATACTGGAGTGGGTTGCCATTTCCTTCTCCAGGGAATCTTCCCGACCCAGGGATTGAACCCAGGTCTCCCGCAGTGCAGACAGGCACTTTAACCTCTGAGCCACCAGGGAAGCCCAAAAAGTACAAATTATTTTTATTAATTTGATTTCATTACAATTAAGAATCATTACTCATATAAGCTTGCCATTAAAAGATTGTGAACACAAGTCACACACTGAGAACATTTTTACAATACATATGTCTGACTATGCAGTCTTTTCTAGAATATATAAAGAATTGCTATACCTCAACTTAAAGAATGCAAAACAACACACTGGACAAGTATCTTGAACCACTTTATAAAATAAAATATTCACTGGGACAGAAGTATTTGATAAAATGGTCAATATCATTATTTCTCTGAGTAATACAAATTACAACTACAATAAGGTACACTCAGTCCTTTGTATCTATGGGTTCTGATCCATAGATTCAAACAACAATGGATGGAAAATATTCCAAAAAATTCCAGAAAGTTTGAGAAAAGCAAAATTTGAATTTACCTTGTGGGATTTTATATTTATAACTATTTATGTTATATTTATATTGTATTAAGTATTATAAGCAATCTAGAGATAATTGAAAGTATACAAGTATATATGCATAAGTTATATGCATATAGTACATCATTTTACATAAGGGATTTGAACATCTGCAGATTTTGGTATCCACATGGTTCCCTGGAACCAATTCTCTGATACAGAGGGAAGGTTATATTACTGTATACCCATCCAAAGTGGTTATAATCAATAAGACTAATAATATTAAGCATTAGAAAATTTGTGGAGAAACTGGAAACTTTCTAAATAGTTGGTGAGGAAGAGAATTGATTTAACCATGTATAAAAACTATATAAAAATATTTACCAAAGTTGAATATATGTCTTACCTAACAATTCCATCTTAAGTTTTATATCTAAGAGAAATGAGTGCATATATAATAATAAAAAAAAACACATGCACAATGTGTTCATAACAGATTTATTAATAATAAGTCAATGTAAACACAGCGCAAGTATTCAGTAAGGGACTATAGATACATTAATTGTGGTTTATTTTTATAACAAAATATTACAAAGCAATAAAAGAATATATTACTTACACATGTATTCACATGGATTAATTTCACAGTCATCATGTTAGACAAATGCCTCATGCAAAATAATATATACTGTACCAATCCATTATACAAAGTTTAAGAGCAGACAAAACTAACTGATGATGATAGAAGTAAAAAGAATGGTTACACTTGGAGTGAGTACATACATGCTATGCTAAGCTGCTTCAGTTGTATCTTGCTCTTTGTGATCCTGTGGACTGTAGCCTGCCAGGCTCCTCTGTCCATGGGATTCTCCAAGCGAGAATGCTGGTTGCCATGCCCTCCTCCAAGGTATGTTCCCAACTCAAGGATCAAACTCACGTCTCTGTCTCCTGCATAGGCTGGTGGGTTCCTTACCACTAGCGCCACCAATACATACCTCAGTGAAAATTCATTGAGCTCTACACCTAAGATTTTCTGACTTGATACATTTTGCCTAATGTGTAGGTCATGATTTTAGACAACAATAATGAAAATGCTATATGCAATTCAGAGTAAATGCAGATATGGCAAATAAATGTATAATAATTACCCTTACAACACTTAAACTGGAAGTGACTTCAGGGATTATCTATTTTAATGTTTGACAATTAATATTCTAATTCATCCTAGAGCTTAGTTCAAGTGCCTCAATGCTCAGGCATCAAGCATATGGACCTTTTCCTACTCTATCAGTCCTTATTCATTCATTTTTTATCTCATTTATTTGTTGATCTCCTTCATAAGTGCTAGTTTGGCAAACTGCTAAAAGAAGGCTGAAAATCAAATTCATTTTAATATCCTGGAGGTCTTTAAATACAAATTTAAACATGCTTAAATATGCTTAGCTTCATTATAGCTGTGTTTCTTTAGTTTTGGTTGGTCCAACCAGTCTTCCAGCAAGAAATCTATACGAGAAGCACCCAGCTCAATCAAATAATGCAGAAAAGAGGGTGCTTTATTTAATAAATTTTAAATACATACAGAAGGAACATAATTCTTAAAATTATCTTTAGGAGAATGTTTTCTACTCATCCAGGGAATGGAAAAGATGGAGCAGCAAAGTCAAAGAGACTTGTTATGAATGTAAGGATCTGAAATGTTGAGCCAAGGGAAATCAGGGAGCTTGAGCAATTAGTTTAAAAGCAGTGGATTGGTGTTAGTGATGGAAGGTGTTTATGTAACGTTAATAGAAGTTTTGCATTCATGGGATTTTATATTATGCCTCCATTTCTTTGTGAAAGATTATAAAATTCCATTAGATGGATAAATTATTTCGCTGAGCTGTAGAATAAATCATTTAAAATGGATATATGAGAGCACATTACTTAGCTTTTGAACGAATCAGCCTATCATCAACCAGCACCAATCTAAGCAAGATTTTTATTTCTCACTTAATATATGACTTATTTAATCCAACAGGAAGCTATTTTATTTATTTATTTATTTTTTTGGTCAGGATAATCAGAAAAGTTTACACATAGTACTTGATTTACAAATCTTGGTGATCTTCAAACATATCCACTGGAATTCTGAAGAGATCCAGTAATAGAAAAACACACTAAAGACAAAAATTTGAGCTACTTTCAATTATTAAGAGTGTGGAGTTTTTCTGTATATTTTTGGTGGGAGGGTGAGGATTAACCTGATACAAGATTCACATCTGATGATAATGCCTTTCAACTTGCTTTTTTATAGTGATAATCTGGAATAGATATAGCTCATAGACAATTCCAAAGCTGTTAGCCATAATCACCTAGAGATTATTTTCCTTATAACCAAAAGGCTACATAAACATAGATTGGACCATCAGCTCCTAAAAGCCCGATAAATGATTGCCTTAAAAATCGATATCCACTGTATCTCTGAAGTAGACTGACAAACCATAATATATGTTTTAACAATGCCATAGCATCACAGTTAAGTTGATTTAAATAAGGCAAAACATCATAAATCATCTTGTCAAATCTTGTAATCACAGTAATGCATCAGATTTAGAAATTTATGAAAAAGTCTTCATGGTTTTACAGCCTGTCCTTCATAGACAGAACCTAACAAGTCCTCAAATAAAATAAAAGCTCTAATCAAGTAAAGAACTATAAGTATTTACATGCATTATTAGGTTAAAACATCCTTACCACTGAATGTTTTTGTGTACATATCGAATACTCATCTCTACTAATAAGACTCTGGCTCAGACAAAACATTTAAAGGCATCTCTTTGTATTCCTTGTCCTTCAGCATGCTGATTCAGCATATCTGGGGATATTGCTTTGGGAATGCATTATTTCTAGAAATACAGTCTGTGTGGTTCAGAGTGCTGATTCAGC
The DNA here is from genome assembly GCF_033118175.1 of Dama dama. Taxonomy (NCBI): domain Eukaryota; kingdom Metazoa; phylum Chordata; class Mammalia; order Artiodactyla; family Cervidae; genus Dama; species Dama dama. Next base: position 69,180,595 of record NC_083713.1, on the reverse strand, counting down.
AAACTGATGATGAGCTGTGTGGGGAAATGTGAGGATTTATTGCTGCTTTTAAGATGAGGGCCAAATCTCTGGAATGAGGTAAGGTTGATAGTTTGCTTGCTATTAGTCCATTTGTGCAGTGTACTGGAGATATTGAGTGTGATAGTTTAGATAAATCTGGTTATAAGCTCTGGGAAACAGGTTTCTTATTTTAACAATTAAACACATTTTATGGGTTGGCTCTTTGTTGTTTTTAATTCCATTTTTAAATACATCAGAAATCAAAGTATACTTCTTAAAAATATGCATATTTCATATTTGACAACCATTTACAGTGCTAAGTAACCAAAATGTACTTTTTTATTTCTGATAAAAGCATAGGATATTAATTTTTACCAATGCCAGTTTAGTTGTAGGTATAATTTTGAGGCATTAAACATAGAAATTATCTGAGAGAATATGATTTTATATGAATGCAGTCTGTGAGAATTAAGGAAAAGATCAGCATATCCAAAAAGGTTCAGAAAGTCATAAAGGATTTGGGTGAGAATTTACACTGCCTTCTACAATAGGCACTCTATACACATTTTTAATTTAACTTCAAAAAGCCCACACGCAAATGTGATGTTTCCAATCTACAACCAACATTGTTAAGCACTCTTTAATGTTAAATTAAATTGACATTAACACTACAGAGAAGTATAAACAATCAAAAGCTAGATGATTTAGGATAAGAGAGTCTTCCCAAGTGCAGTGCTAAAGAATCCACCTGCCAGTGCAGAAGATGCAAGAGGTGTGGGTTCGATCCCTGGGTCAGGGAGATCCCTTGGAGTAGGAAATGGCAACCCACTCCAGCATTCTTGCCTGGAAAATTCCATAGAAAATCTACAGTTCTTGGGGTGACAAAGAGTTAGACATGACTGAACATGCATGCAGCCATAGCATAAGACAGCATAACTCAAATACCACCAGGGTTAAAACATATTTAGGACTCAAATTCAAAGACTTATTTTTCTTGATCAAAACTGAATGTAATGAAGATTTTTCCAAAAGACCAGAGAAAATAAGAACACACTGGGTAATCCTGTTTAAAAATGAGAAAACCTGTTATAGAGCTTAACTGAGTGAAATGATAAGTCCTTAGAAGAAAAGGTGAGAAACAATAAAATACATTTCAAGGGCTTATCTTATAGAGCATTGTAAATTAATCATAATATGAGGAGCCTGGGGAGCTCTTTTAACTTTTTGACTTGAGAAGCTAAATGGTAAGTGAAAAGTCAGAAAGCTGATCTGAAGTGAGTTATAAAAATGAATGCTAGAGAAAAATTGAGAAGTTTAAATGTTAGTCAGGGAGACTATTTAAAATCTAGTTTAGAGATGACCTTCAATGTTTTTGAGAGAAGAAGAAAATAAAAAGCAGAATATGTCACCCAATAATATACCTCTTTGGCATAAAGATCATTTTTAGAAACTACAAACATAAGAGAAGATCTGAAAACAGTAGAATTTACCCTTTGTAAGGGAAACTTACATCTATAAAGATAACCTCCATTTGCAAGTGTGTCTTACTGTAGATACTGGGAAGACAAGGATGACTAAATCATAAGAGAGTCATATGAACAGGAAAGGTAGGGTTTAAATCTGCAAAATAAACTTTGTTCTTGCTTACCTTAATTTTCCTGATATCTCATAACTGACTTTGCTTCCTCTCTCAATATCTTTCTTTTGTCTTGGTAGAAGATGTGTTTAACATGGCAAAAAAAAAAAAAAAAAAAAAAAGGTAATGAGACAAAGAAGATCATATAATGATTAGGGGTCAATTCATCAATAGTACACAGCAATTGTAAATACATGTAACCATAAATTGAGCACCTAAATATATTAAGGCAACATATCTGAATGGAGAAATAGACAATAATTCAATATTAATAGGGTTCTTCAAAACCTCACTTTCAGTAATAGCTAGATCATCCCCACAGAAGTTCAACAAGAAAAAGTTGGTCTTGAATCATGCTTGAGACCAAATGCAACTAATGCACAAAGAATATTCTACCCAACAGCAGTAGTATATATATTTTTCACAAGCACACATGGAACATTCTCCAGGAGAGATTTTATGATGGAAAATAAAATAAATCTTAGCAAATTTAAGGATATTGAAGTGATTCCAAGTATCTATGCTGATCAGAAAATTATGAAACCAGAAATCAATAATAGGAAAAAAATCTGAAAAATCCACAAATTTATAGAAATTAAAGAATACTAAACAATGAATGGAATCAAAGAAGAATTCAGATGAGAAATCAACAAATATCTTGAAACTAAAGGAAATGGAACAATATCAAAACCTGTAGGATACTGCAAAAACTGTTCTAAGAGAGAATTCTATAGCAATAAATGCCTACATTAAGAAAAAATAAATAGCTCTAATAAAACTTAACATTATAGACAAGGAACTGGGAAAAAAAAAAGCAAAACTAAAACCAAAATTAGCAGAAGAAATAACACAGATCAAAGCATAAACTGAATGAAATATGTATCATAATATAAAAGATCAACAAAAGTAATAGATTATTTCTTGAAAAGGTGAACAAAATTGACAAATCTTTTGCTGTTTTTTTTTTTTTCCTATTTTTTCCTGAAAGTTCTTGTTAGTTGCTCAGTCCTATCTGACTCTTTGTGATCCCATGGACTGTAGCCCACCAGGCTCCTCTGTCCATGCAATTCTCCAGGCAAGAATATTGGAATGGTGAGCCATTCCCTTCTCCAGGGGATCATCCTGACCGAAAGGTCAAATCCAGGTCTCCAGGACTGTAGGTAGTTTCTTCACCATCTGAGCTACAGGGATGCCCAATTTTATTCATAAATAAAGGAATCAGAACAACTGATACCACAGAAATACAAATAATTAAGGAGAGAATCTTTGAACAGTTATATGTCAACCAAATCTACAATCAGAAGAAGAAGATACATTTCCATAAACCTACATCTTACTAAGACTGAATCATAAAGAAATAGAAAATCTGAGCAGACCAAATAACATGTAATGTGACTGAATCAGTAGTCAATGAGTCCACAACACAGAAGAGTCCAGTTTAGATGGTTTCACTAGTGAATATCACCAATCCTTTGAAGAATTAATGGTAATTCTGTTCAAATTCTTCCAAAAATGTTTAAGGAATATAAAAAACTCATCTTAACAGACAAGCATTAATCTGAAACCAAAGCCAAATTAAGACTTTATAATAAAAGAAAATCCAAATCAATTTTCTTAATATGAAAGGAAATGAAAAATGTAAAACTTCTTCAATAAAATATCAGCAAAATGAATTACTCAATATATTAAAAGGATCATAGGCTATGATGAAATGATATTTATTTCTGGGTGCAAGAATAGTTCAACATACACAGGTCAATAAGTGTGATATGCAACACTAATAGAATGAAAAATTAAAATCATATGATTGTCTCAGAGGCAGAAAAAGCATTTGACAAAATACAATATCCTTTCAGAATAAAAAACTTTCAACAAATTCGGTGTAGAGAACATACTTCAACATAATAAAAGCCATTTAAAACAAACACACAGTCAACATTATAGTCAACAGTTAAAGGATAAAAACTTGTTTCCATCAGATCAGGAAGAAGCCAAGTGTGCCCATAATTCTCATTCCCATTCAAAATAATAGTGGAAGTCATATTCAAAGCAATCATGCAAGACAAAGAAATAGAACACATCCAAATAGGAAGCAAAGGAGTAAGTCATCTTTGTTTGCAGATTGTATAATTCTACAGGCATATATAAAGATAATCTTAAGGACTCCAACAAAAACTGATTAGTTATGCAATCTAATCAACAAATTTAGTAAAGTTTCAGGATACAAAACCAACATACACAAATCAGTTACATTTCTATACACTAACAACAAAACATGTGAAAGTTAAAAAAAGAAGATAATTTCATTCACAATAGTAAAACAGTAAAATTCCCAGGAATAAATTTAACTAAGGGAGGTGATAGAATTGTACACTGAAAACTATATGATGAAAAAATTGAAGAAGACAAACAAGTGAAAGAAAGCCCTTGTTCATGGATTAGAAGCACTAATATCATTAAAGTATTTATAATATCCAAAGGAATCTATAGATTCTATGCAATTCCTTTCAGAATCCCAATGGAAATTTTTACTGAAATAGAAAAAATATATATTGTAAGTTTTGTATGCAACCTCAAGAGACCTCAAATAGCCAAAGCAATTCTGAGAAAGAAGAGCAAAACTGGAAGCATCAGACATCCTAATTTAAAACTATAGTACAAAGTTATAATAATCAAAACAGTATGATACAAACATAGAAAGGAATGAAACCAAACTAAGAGCCCAGAAATAAACCCTAACATATATGTTCAACTATATTTGACAAAGAAATAAGAATTATCAATGGGGAAAGGATGGTATTTTCAATATATGACCATTATACCTACTATTGTGGGCTAGAATACCTTAGAATAAATTCACACTAATCCAAGTCTATGCCCCAATCAGTAATGCTAAGGAAACTGAAGTTGAATGGTTCTATGAAGGCCTACAAGACCTTCTAGAAATAATATCCAAAAAAAGTGTTCTTTTCACCACAGGGGACTGGAAAGCAAAAGTAGGAAGAGATACCTGGAGTAACAGGCAAATTTGACCTTGGAGTACAGAATGAAGCAGGGCAAAAGCTAACAGAGTTTTACAAAGAGAATGCACTGGTCATAGCAAACACCCTCTTCCAACAACACGAGAAGACTCTACACATGGACATCAATCACCAGATGGTCAATATAAAAATCAGATTGATTATATTCTTTAGAGCTGAAGATGGAGAAGCTCTATACAGTCAGCAAAAACAAGACTGGGAGATGACTGTGGCTTCCAGATCAGAACTTCTTATTGGCAAATACAGAATTAAATTGAAGAAAGTAGGGAAAACCACTAGACCATTCAGGTATCACCTAAATCAAATCCCTTAGAGTGGAAGTGACAAATAGATTTAAGGGATTACATATGATAGACAGAATGCCTGAAGAAATATAGACAGAGTTTCATGACATTGCACAGGAGGCAGGGATCAAGACCATCCCCAAGATAAAAAAGACCATCCCCTTTGCAAAAAGGCAAAATGGCTGTCTGAAGAGGCCTTACAAATAGCTGAGAAAAGAAGAGAAGTGAAAGGCAAAGAAGAAAAGGAAAGATATACACATCTGAATGCAGAGGTCCAAAGAATAGCAAGGAGAAATAAGAAAGCCTTCCTCTGTGATCAGTGCAAAGAAATTGATTTCTTTAGACTAGAATAGGAGTAGGAAAGATTAAAGATCTCTTCAAGAATATTAGGGATATCAAGGGAACATTTCATGCAAACATGGGTGGAATAAAGGACATAAATTGTATGAACCTAACTGAAACAGAAGATATTAAGAAGAGATGGCAAGATTGTACAGAAGAGCTATGCAAAAAAGATCTTCATGACCCACATAACCATGATGATGTGGTCACTCACCTAGAGCCAGATATCCTGGAATGCAAAGTCAAGTGGGCCTTAGGAAGCATCACTATGAACAAAGCTAGAAGAGGTGTTGGAATTCCAGTTGAGCTATTTCAAATCCTAAAAGATCATGCTGTGAAGGTGCTGCACTCAATATGCCAGCAAATTCGGAAAACTCAGCAGTGGCCACAGGACTGGAAAAGGTCAGTTTTCATTTCAATCCCAAAGAAAGGCAATGCCAAAGAATGCTCAAACTACTGCACAATTGGACTCATCTCACACACTAGCAAAATAATGCTCAAAATTCTCCAAGCCAAGTTTCAGCAGTACATGAACTGTGAACTTCTGGAAGTTCTAGCTGAATTTAGAAAAGGCAGAAGAACCAGAGATCAAATTGCCAACATCTGTTGGATCATCAAAAAAGCAAGAAAATTCCAGAAAATCATCTACTTCTGCTTTATTGACTAATCCAAATCCTTTGACTTTGTGGATCACAACAAACTGGAACATTCTTAAAAGAGATGGGAATACCAGACCACCTTACCTGCCTCCTGAGAAATCTGTATGCAGGTCAGGAAGCAACAGTTAGAACTGGACATGGAACAACAGACTGATTCCAAATTGGGAAAGGTGTACGTCACCCTGCTTATTTAACATATATGCAGAGTACACCATGAGAAATGCCAGACTGGATGAAGCACAAGCTGAAATCAAGATTGTTAAGAGAAATATCAATTACCTCAGATATGCAGATGATACCACCCTCATCTCAGAAAGTGAAGAAGTACTAAAAAGTGTCCTGATGAAAGTGAAAGAGGAGAGTGAAAAATCTGGCTTGAGACTAAACATTCAAGAAACTAAGATCATGGGATCTGGTCCCATCACTTCATGGCATAAAGATGGGTAAACAAGTGAAACCGTGACAGACTTTATTTTCTTGGGCTCCAAAATCACTGCAGATTGTGACTGCAGCCATGAAATTAAGACACTTTCTCCTTGGAAGAAAATCTATGACCAACCTAGACAGCATATTAAAAAACAGAGACATTATTTTGCCAGCGAAGTTCCGTCTAGTCAAAGCTACGGTTTTTTCAGTAGTCATATATGGGTGTGAGAGTTGGACTATAAAGAAGGCGGAGTGCTGAAGAATTGATGCTTTTGAACTGTGGTGTTGGAGAAGACTCTTGAGAGTCCCTTGGACTGCAGGGATATCCAACCAGTTCATCCTAAAGGAAATCAGTCCTGAATATTCATTGGAAGGACTGATGCTGAAAGTGAAACTCCAATACTTTGGGAGTATTGGGAGTAAACTCCAATACCTGATGGGAAGAACTGACTCATTGGACAAGACTCTGATGCTGGGAAAAATTGAAGGCAGGAGGAGAAAGGGCTGACAGAGGATGAGATGGTTGGATGGCATCATCTACTCAATGGAAATGAGTTTGAGCAAGCTCTGTGAGTTGGTGATGGACAGGGAAGCCTGGAGTGCTGCAGTCTATGGATCTCAAAGAGTCGAACCTGAACTGATGAACACAGTATGGAGTTTTCTCAAAAATTAAAAAAGAACCGCCATACAATTCAGGAATTCCACTTCTAGGTATATATCCAAAGCAATTAAGACAGGATGTAGAAGATATATCTACCCTTTCATGTTCATTGCAGTTTTATGCAATAGCAAAGAGAATGAGGCAATCTTACTGTCTGCTAAAGATGAATGGATACAGAAGATGTGACATGTTTGTGTGTTTGTGTGAAGGATGAATAAAATAAAGAATAAAACACATAGCAGAACTTATTCAGCCTTGAGGAAAAAGGGAAATAGTATCATTTGTGACAAATCCACTGAAAGTTGAGAATATTATGCTAAATGAAGTGTCAGAGAAAGACAAATACTTTACGATATCACTTATATGTGGTATCTAAATTAGCTAAATTTGTAGAAACAAAAGACAGAATGGTGGTTTCCAGGAGCTGGGGTAAGTGAAAGGGGAAAATATTTGTCAGAGGGTGCAAACTTCCAAATATAAAATGAGTGAGTTCTGAGGTCTAATGTACACCATGGCAATTATAGCTAATAATATTGTATTATATAGCTGAGAGTTACTAAGACCATACGTACACCATAAAAAAATACTATTATGATTTGTTGAAGGTGTTAGCTAATGGTGTGGTGGTAATCACTTTGTGATATATGTATATCAAGTCAACATGTTGTATATCTTAAACCTGTGTGTGCTGTATTAAGTTGTTTCAGTCATGTCTGCCTCATTGTGACCCTATGGACTGTAGCTCACCAAGGTCCTCTGTCCATCAGATTCCCTAGGCAAAATACTGGAATGAGTTGCTATTTTTTTCCTGCAGGGGATCTTCCCAATCCAGGGCTTGAACCTGTGTCTCTTAGGTCTCCTGCATTGGCAGGTAGGTTCTTTACCACTAGTGCCATCTGGGAAAATATTAAGCTTACCCAATGTTATATGATATTGTATCTTAAAAAAACTGAAAAAAAAATATTTACATTTAAAGATTAAAAAGAAGTGTTGAATCTGAGCAAAAGAACCTTTATGGAAGAATGCTGACAACTTAGGTCTCAACAGGGAAACTTGGTTTAGTAAATTATCACAGTTTGAGGTCTTTTTTATTGTTGGCCTTTCTGATAATTTTATCAGAGTTTACTTAATTCTGGGATGCTCCTACACTAGAAGAGCTAACTAGACACCTGTGCAAAATATATTTATATTAGGAAACCTCCACAAATATTGATTCTATGATGACTCAGTTCAGTTCAGTTCAGCCACTCAGTCATGTCTGATTCTTTGTAACCCCATGAATCGCAGCACGCCAGGCCTCCCTATCCATCACCAACTCCCAGAGTTTACTCAAACTCATTTCCATTGAGTTGGTGATGCCATCCAACCATCTCATCCTCTATTGACCCCTTCTCCTCCTGCCCTCAATCTTTCCCAGCAGCAGGGTCTTTTCAAATGAGTCAGCTCTTTGCATCAGGTGGCCAAAGTACTGGAGTTTCAGCTTCAATATCAGTCCTTCCAATGAATATTCAGGACTGATTTCCTTTAGGATGGACTGGTTAGATCTTCCTGCTGTCCAAGGGATTCTTAAGAGTCTTCTCCAACACCACAGTTCAAAAGCATCAATTCTTTGATGCTCAGGTTTCTTTACGGTCCAACTCTCACATCCATACATGACTACTAGAAAAACCATAGCTTTGACTAGAGGATATTTGTTGGTAAAGTAATGTCTCTGCTTTTTATATGGTGACTAATTTCCTATTTATTCTTTTTCTCCCATTACTGGCCGTTAAGTCATAATAAATCATGGCACTTTGCCTCAGAGATGGATAAGAAGATCTCCAAGAGAAGCTCTCATTTTGAGTCCAGTGAATGGGACAGGGGAATCTCTATGGGGCGGAGGCAGTGGGAGAAATCTCCACTCTCTTTTTTCTTTCTTTCCCAGCTCTGCTCACAGGCAGTTCCCACTCCTGATGCCGCAATTCTAAGGCAGCAGTGAGCATGAAGGTACCTGAAACACAGATACAGAAATCCTTCTCTCTGATCAGAGGAACTGTGGTCCAGAAAGTTCGGGAGACGGATGGACATCTATGTTGGTTTTTACTTCTATATCCTCCTGTCTCTTGCACACAACCAAATTTAGCTTCAGGAAACAGACAGTAGAGCTGTGAGAATAAAGCTGTGGCTTACCACCCAGATGACCAGGAAAGGAGGCCCTGGGATCTGGAGAATGTTGGAGAAATCAAAGAAAGGAAGGACTTTGAAAATAAATCCATCTTAGGGCTCATAGAGGAATAACCAGAAGTATTAATAAGGTCTATCAAAGCAGCAGGGAACTCTTTCCATTTCAGTCACCAGAGAACTGGGAACTGGCTTACAATGACCCATTTTAAATTTTTGAGCTCAAAGACGGTTTCTAAAATACAAATATTCTGAAGAAGAAACTAGCCTAATTTTTGGGCTATCCTTCCATTGGATATAAAAATCTATCCCTTTGTACAGGAAGACAGTGGTGTGTAGGGAATATAAATAAATTTATCTAGTCTCATGTATCACTGCTAACAAAGTATAGTCCTTGGACCAGTTAGCTGTCCCTGTTGAGCTTTGTTTTCTTGATTTATAAACTATGGGGTTCATAATAAATATGATTCAAAAAATCCTGATTATTTTAATAAACTGAATGAAAAAGCACAATCACTTTTCTATATATAAATATTCAAACACCTATGTACCTCCCAGGAATCGTTACTCTTATCCTAATGATCCTTGATTTTTCATTATAATTGTATTGCATTTTCATGTATATTAACCTATTTTATTCAAATGTAGATCCAGGGAGATAGGCAAAAATAATGTCACATTTGCATATTATCTTTGAATTTATATAGTACCAGTTCATGATTTCATTGCAATCTCATTAATGCTCAGTGAAATAGACATTGGAAGTATCATTCTCATAGTTTACAGTTATGAATACTGAGGGTGAAATAGTTCAGTTGAATGATATGCAGAAGGCTACGCTTTATACCATGAAGCAAAACTAAAAACAAAGAATTTCTGTCAGTGTCAAATGCTCTTTCTTCACATAGTGCTGCTGTATGTGGAAAGATAAACTGGAGACTTTATTAATTTTCACTAATAACAGAATTCAATGGTCCTGTACTTTTCTTAATTTCTAACACAATTTAATTCCTCTACTATTATTTAATCATGTGACCTTAGGAAAATTATAGTCCTTTAGAGCCTTATATTTTATCTATAAACTGGAAATACTAACATTAGTCTTTCATGGGCAGGTCCTTAAAATATCAGCATTAATCTGATGAAAGTTCAGTTCAGTTGCTCAGTCGTGTCCGACTCTGCAACACATGGATTTCAGCATGCCAGGTTTCCCTGTCCATCACCAACTCCGGGAGCTTGATCAAACTCATGTCCATCTGCTGAAAAGTATAGCACTATAATAGATATTATTATTTACTTACTATTATAATATCTGTCTATTTTATATTACTTTCATGGGAATTGAAACAATCTAACAGCCACTGCTTTTGGGGTGTATTCTGTAAACAGCACTTCTTGATCCCCCATTCAGGTATCAATGGTCACTTGTGTGAAGTGACCTATGAACTGAGACCCAGCCATTCATAGCCGGCCCTGATGGGAAGTTCCCAAGGCTCTCTAGTAAGAAATAATCTTTACTGGTGAATCAGAGATATATAACTGTTCTGGAGTACAATCTGTTTACTATCATGATCCCTTACTTTACAATTTGACCTGAATGTGTATTACCCACAGACTTCCTAATCTAAGCACACCTGATATTGACTCTTGGCTTGTGGGAAGATAAAATAAACAAGACACAGGCTCTAATCCTGACTCTGAACTCAGTAGCTGTGTAATCTCAGGTATATTGCTGTTTTTCCCAGTTATGTAGATATTTTAAAATAAATGTTGCACACTTCAATGGGATAACAAAAGAATCTAGAAATCACTGTGATGTAGGAAATTCGGTATGTTAATCAGTTTCTCACGTGGTTTTCTGTTAAAATAAATGGCACACTAATTTCTTCTTTAAAAGATATGCTAGTGTTTAATTCAATGAGACAACGTGTGTGTAGAAATTTCACCATACAGTGCACTCTGAGACATATTCTTTCCATTCATCTTTGATAGTTGAGCTGTTTCTGTTCTGTTTTGCCATTTCTCTTGGTTTCTGTCAAATCCTCTGTGTTCCCAAATTGAAAATCTCTGTTGTCCTTAGGTTACAAAAGCTACTAGGATACTTCTAATGTTGACTGTGATGAACAAAGATTTTTGTTTATTGGCAGATTGTTAAATATCTGATGTATTAATAATTTGATTACATACATTAAGTTTTAATACTCCCTATAACCACCTAAGGACTTCCCTGGTGGCTCAGATGGTAAAGTGTCTGCCTACAGTGCGGGAGACCTGGGTTCCATCCCTGGGTCAGGAAGATCCTCTGGAGAAGGAAATGGCAACCCACTCCAGTACTCTTGCCTGGAAAATCCCATGGACAGAGGAGCATAGTAGGCTACAGTCCATGGGGTTGCAAAGAGTCGGACACGACTGAGCTACTGAGCAAGCGATAACCACCTAAAGTATAGACTGCCATTATTTCCGTATCTAACTGAGGAAACGAAATCTTAGAAAGCTATATAAATTGTTAAAATTTACAGAGTAAATCAATAGCAGAGGCTGTATGTAAACCTGGATGTAAAAATCTGTGTATTTAAACTAGCACCAAACCAAATTATTTCCTCTAGCAAATCTGAGCATTCTTTTTCTCATCAAATCCTGGGTCCTACACAGGGACCCCTAGGACATGAAAGGCTATATCCTTAGCACCATAGAAAATAACTTGGAAATATAATGCTAAAGATGCAGCATACTGAGCTCCCTAAATTTGAAAAGAGAAACACAGGGTGAGCTTGACATCTCCAATTACCACACGAAAACGATTAATGAAGAAAGACAACTAACAGTCCATACCTGGGGATACTTACATTGCATATTTGGTTGTTGTTGCTGTGTTAGTCCATTACATAATTTCCATCACATATTTTGAGAAGTCATTTCTTAACGCTTAGAAATATCATTAGAGCAGGTTTTGCTAGAAACCCAGAGACAATCTCACAACAAATGTGTTAGGATGATTTTGTTAGCTGAGACTCTTAAATCGCCTGATTTCACCATTTGTCATAGGCACTGGGGATATTTCCTCTTCCGATATGCAAATATCTAATTGTTCTCTAACATCCAAAGCAATGATAATTTATTTTCTTTCTGTCATTGTGCAGTGTAATTTCAGAATAAGCCAACAATGAGGCATCATCCAAATTCCCTATAATTTGAAGAATCAAAACAGTTGTGTGTTAGTATAAAGACTACAAAATCAAGAAGGAAATTTTTATACTGAAAGTTAATAGAAAAACATGTGTTTAGGATGTGTGTTCAGGATGAGAATTGTTAGGAATCATATCCTTGATTTTTCTTTGCAAATCCAGTCATATTGATCTGTTCAGTGTATGTATATTTTGAAACTCTAAAGTTAAGTACCAGGATTAAACCAAGTACTGGATAGTGATGTATTAATTAAGACCTTTGAGTAAAAGCAATATACATTATATGTTGCTGCTGTTTAGTTGCTAAGGTGTCTGACTCTTTTGTGACCCCATGGACTGTAGCCCACCAGTCCTCTCTGGCCACGGGATTTCCCAGGCAAGAATACTGTAGTGGGTTGCCACTTCCTTCTCCAGGGGAGCTTCCCAATCCAGAGATTGAAGCCATATCTCCTGTATTGACAGGTGGATTCTTTACCACCACACCATCAGGGAAGTCCACATAATATGTATGTTGTTTTAAATTTTACAAAATACTGCTTTATTTTATTCTACATATTCTTGGTAATTGGTGCATAGCAGTCTCAATAAACATTTCTTAAAAAAGAAAAATTCATAATATTTTACTTATTTTATAATAACCCTGGGAACTGAGTATTATTACCATTTCTTGGTTATTCAGATGCATTAAATGACCTGATTGAGATAATAAGAACATTTTAGATCACCCAAAGGCAGTAAGAACTTGAACATACTAAGTTCTCCAACTTCAAAAGCCACATTTTTCCCCCATCACACTTTGCAGCTTACCTCTGGAGAAAATACGACCGCACTGTAAAATATTAGACTTCATAATCAAAAACCATGTAAAATCAGCCTATTTTTTTTATTTCAGAGTTTCAATATAAATTATTATTTATAGACACTACTCATTATCTTGTTTCATATTGTGTATCTATGATATTTAATATTGTTTTTTGTTGACTTTATCCTTTCCTATTGGTTTTTAAATAAAGTTTTGGAGATTTCAAGAGAACAAGTATTTTCTAAAAACAAGACAGAATATCCTTTGCAATCGTGACCTGGATCAGAAGACGTATCTTCTTATCTTTTTGGAGGAAATGATAAAGTTAGATATTTACATCTAGTCATTCTTTCGGAGAAGGCAATGGCACCCCACTCCAGTACTCTTGCCTGGAAAATCTCATGGACAGAGAAGCCTGGTACACTGCAGTCCATGGGGTCACTAAGAGTCGGACACAGCTGAGTGACTTCCCTTTCACTTTTCATTTTCATGCATTGGAGAAGGAAATGGCAACCCGCTCCAGTGTTCTTGCCTGGAGAATCCCACGGACGGGGAAATCTGGTGGGCTGCTGTCTATGGGGTCGCACAGAGTCGGACATGACTGAAGCGACTTAGCAGTAGCAGCAGCCATTCTTTATGATGATCAACCTAAAGAAAATGTTCAAATTAGTACATGTTATTTGAATGTATGTAAAAATCTTTGGAATGATATTCAGTTGGCTCCATGTTATAATTACATCAGATCCACTCTAGTTCATGAAAAACATATTCATATTTCTGATCCAAAAAATTACTGTAAGATCCAACTATCATGCAGTAAGCATTTCAATTCATACATAAATATATTTGTTCAAGGATTCAAGTACCATGAAAGTAATCAAATTTTGCTGCTTAGGAAATCACCAAGATAGAAGACTAGGGTCTCTAGTTGCACTAATGCAAGATTCTTGAGGAAATTGAGTGGAAAAATACTTTCTGTGAGTAAATCTGCAATTAGAGTAGTGAAAATGCTGGTCCCAGTAAAGAGTAGTTGGTGAAAATAATCACTGCCTGCACACCATGCCTGAATTTCTACTTACTCAAAATTTCTCCCATCAGGGTTTCTTATACCATGCTTTCTTACTTAGGAAGAGCCAAATGACCAATCATCTCTTTTATTTTGTTTAGGTTTATTGTGCCCTAGGTGCCTTGCTATGATGCTTTAAAGCTAAAGACAACATAGATATCATGATTTCTACTCCCAACATATGCTGAAATTCACTCCAAAGCACCCTAGGGAGAGACTACATAGCCTTTGCTTGAATATGGTCTGATGGAGAATATCATTAGGAGAAGAAGTGGTTCATACTAAGTTTTGCTTTCCTTAAATATATGCCTCTCTGAAATTTCTGCCCATTTGTCCTGAGGATTGAAGGACATACCACCTGAAAAGATTTTGAGCTGAACACATTTGAAAAATAACAAATGCACAGAAAGGCTTTCTTCAAACTCCCTTTATCTGAAACAGATCCTCATTTGTCATCAGTACCCTTCTCAGAAGTTTCATCAGTCAGGGAAGACAGACTTTTGTTACAAGAGAAGAGACTAGAAGTTTGTACCACACTCAAACTTGGTCCCAAACTATCACATCTCCCATTTATTTTTTCAAGGGCCCATTCATCTTTCCTAAAAATCATTGCATCTCTCCTAAAATTGCTTCTCTCTCTCTCCCGTTCCTCTAGTAAGCTCCTAAAGCTCATCACTTTTTTGTGGGGGGAGGTGGGGTGGTATTCACATTTTTTTCCCCATAATGCTCTGGGCATGCTATATTACAAGTAAATAATTTAGTACACATTTTCTCCTGTTTATCTACCTATTGCCAATTCATGTCACAGACTCAGTTTCAGACCTAGGAAGGTAGAGGAAACATTTTTACTCCCCTACAATTCTAATCCCATTCTTCTAAGAACATGGAACTATTTTGATTTTTCATTCATGAGATTATGAGAAAAGAAAAAAAAAATACACAAAATGACTAATACTTGTAAAAGCACTTGGAATATCATTGGGCACATAGTAAGCATTTAATGAAGGTTAACTATCATTGCTAGTTGCCTGGTTTGCTGTTGAGCTCAGTCATTGAGTTTTCCTTTTGGTTATTGTATATCTATAGACCTTTTTTATCTGCTACACCATTTTTAAGCTCTCGGTTCCCTGTGAATATTACCAAGGCTTGTCTTATTTTTGACTGACAGTTTCACTTCCTTCTAAATTAATAATAAAATAATAAATATGATTTTATTTATAAAATAAAGTATAATAAAATTTTACTAAATGCATATTAAAATGACTATATGTAAATAAAATATTAAAACTTAAATTATATAATTTAAATAAATCATATATGATAAATATAAATTAAATTATATATAATGCCTATGAATTAAAATATTAAATAAAATAAATATATAAAGTCTTAAAATAAAATATTACTTTATTTATAAAATAAATAAATATGTTCCTAAGATAAATCAATGAGCAAATAGTGTTCCTAAGATTCTTTGGTTGTGAAATGAAGTCATTCATCATTTATTCTAGAACTAGATAGAAGCCTATTATGAATCAACACTTACATAGGGGCATTTGATTATACTTATTTAGCTACTTTGCATTGATTTTAGAAGGACTTAGTGAGGTAATAAATATTAGTTGTTTAACACCATGCCTGCTGCATTTGGTAAGTACTCAGTAAAGGTGACCTGGTGGTTAGGAATGGTATTGGTAATGAAGGAAAAAATAGGCTATTACTGGGATGTGTATGCAAGGGAAAGAATTACCCAAAAGCCGAAGGTTATAGCAGAGTTCCAGGGAATGAATCCAAGAAAGATCCAAGGACAGCTATAAGGCTATAGGAGAACATGCAATAAATGGCTTGTCTTAGGTGGAGGATCACCTGACATATTGTAACAGAGCAGGAAGAGCAGAGCCCTTGGCAGACAGCCACTGCGGCGCCTCCTTACTCTGCACCGTGTTACCAGGCGTCGAGTCTTGCTCAGCCGTTGCTCAGTGCCTCAGGGCCCTGCTCACAAGCAGCCAACTGTTAATGAGCAACCACTAGTTGTCCCGCTCAGCTGTCAACACCACAGTGGGCCCTCTCAAACAGGAACCACTGGAAAAGTGATTCAGTCAAGGGTCAGTGGTGTGGTGGTCGTCAGATGGAAAGTCAGGTAAGAGGCAGATTCAGGCCTTCTCAGGAAGCCCTCCAGCTTAGCCAGGTTTGGGTCAGCGGGTGAGCTGGAGGGCCCGGGGAACAGACTGGGGACTCTGTCCTGCAGGGCTTTAGAGCCATCACTAGGGCCCTCCACTAGCCTTGGCCCAGGCCGTGAGGCAGCAGTGAAACTCTCCCCCATCCCTGTCTCTGCGATCTACTAGCAGAGGCCATCTGTCTGGGGCACAGTCTGTGAGACCTGGTCTCCCCATTTGGCCTAAGGAGACTGAGGGCCAGTTGGTTTGGATGCCTGGCTTCCTCAGGTCTCACAGCTGGGCAGAATGTGGGAGCCTGGCCCTGAAGGAACTGACGACTGAGATTCGCCTCCCCTCCGCTAGGACTGGGACCTTGGAGGGTGAAAGCTGTGTCTTGGGACTTGCCTTTTCTTGTCAGGACAGACAATAACATTCATCTGGTAGAGATTATAGGAACATCATTACCTGACCATGACCGAACCTCAAGAACGAAGGATCTGACACCAAGAAGCCTGTAACAACTAACCACATGCATCCCTCACCTTTTGCTTTTAAAGGGACTTGCTGAAAGCTTTCAGTAACTTTGGGGTTTTTAGGGCATGAACCACCCATTTCATTGTATAAATCTGTAATAAACCTTTTTCTGTTCCAGACTTTAATGTTTACTATTGATGGGCCTTACTCTGCATCAGACATACGGATTTGAGATTTCGGTAACAATATCTTAGATTCACAGCTTTTGGTAACAATTTGGGACAGAAATCCAGAATGGAACCAAGAGGGAGATGGAAATGACAGAATGTGTGTAAAGGATAAGAGCAAAATTGGAGGAAAAAAATGTAGTTAAATACATGTAAGAAAGACAAATATAGAAGCAAGAAAAAAATAATACAATGATGTGAAAAATCTAATCAAAATGATTTAATAGATATTGAGGAAGATTGAATTCCTGACATTCAAGGGAGGAAAAGATTGATGACAAATTCCAAACAAAAACTCTCACAGGGGGTCAGGGTTCATGGAATTGGGAGCAAGAATGAGGTACTACATTGTTGAACACACCTGAAACAAAGATAGAGCCCCAAATGGCATAATTAACAGCTAGAATCCATCTTGGCTAAAAGAAGCATGTGCACCTTAGGGAGGGCCCTCAATCAGGTCAGATATAGGAACAAAGCAAGATGATTCATGGGAGGAAAACAAGGACCCGGAAGACAGCCCCTGCATAAGGAATTTAAGCCCACACCCCCCAGCACCCCTCTCTGGTGAGGACACCATGCTCTTTGCCTGTTTAGAGAGCTCTGCTTTGCTTCTGTCCTAAACAAACGGCCCCTTTGCGTGACTCCCACGTGCATCCAATAAACTCTGTGCCTGTTTCACAACCTTGGTCCGTTTGAAAAATCCGTTTTTTTCAAAGAAGACAAGAGTCAGGGCTCAGCTTCTAACCACTTACCCTGGAGGCCTAGTGGTTAGGATTCCTGGTTTTCATGCTCGTGGCACAGGTGTGATTTTCAGGCGTGGAACTGAGATCTTGCTTCAGGCTGCTGCGCTCTACTATCACCTCCAGGTTAAGGCCACCCGGGAAAAGCCTCCGAGGAAGATGTCCTTGCTCGTTAGAACTGCCGTCTGCCCATTGGAGTGGTTTGCCTCTTTCTTTGGTATCTACCTGCCCTTCCAGATATGGGAACAGTTTCAGATTACAACTGGGAAGCTGTAGAGATTGTGACCCAACAGAATGGTTATATTGAATTAGAGTTTGATTACCTAATATACACATGATGTCATACAAATGTGAAGTTCTAAAATCTCCTATTCTTACAAAGACTTTTAATAGCTAATATCTCAGATGATTTTAATTACTAAATTAAATAAAGAAAAGTGAAGAAAGAACATACGTGACATTCCCATCACAGACCACAGATGCACCATTGTAATCTCTTTATAATGCCAGTATCAAGGGACAGATGTAACATCTGTGATATAAATTAACTGTGAAATATTTATTAGTCTCCAAAAGGTGGTGACAGTCACATCCACACTTAGAAAATGTCAAATCCTGTCTACCTCAGAAACTTTTAAGAACTGTCTGTTCATATGCCTAAATATTATCCACTCAACATATTCATCAAAAGAAAGTTGACTATCATGCACACTGAAATAAACTCTCAAATAAAAAATAAAAAGAAACCATTTTTCCTTGAAAATTTGCTAATATTAATACATTATAAAATTGGGGTGCCTGACCTAGATACCCAGTTCAGTTAAGTCTCAAGTCCTTGAAGAATTTCTTTTTTATCTAGTCTTTATTTTCTGAGCTCTGATGAGATTTCTACCACCAGCATACAGTGGAAGCCTGTGGCTTCCTTAAGCATTGCTTCTCAGGTGTTAAAGTGTGAGTGTGCATCTTTGTTGGAGCCATTAAATGGTACTTATAGCAGACACCTGTGCCACAGTGTTTAGAGAGTCCCTTTTTAGTGCGACGGTATAAATGGATCAGAGTTATTGGCAAACACCTTGACTTTTTATACATTTCCCCTTTAGCTTTGAGGATTTTGAGGTCCTGAGAGCCTTGACCAGCACATAGGTCATATCAGGGGAAGCTGAGCCTCATGGACATGCACAGTCAGACTTGAATGTAGAAAAGCAGGAGAGCATACTCAGTCTATGTGTGGTACAGTCTGATGCAGCAGGATAGTGAGATTCCAGATGTTCAGGGCAAAACACCATAAACTTCATGGTAGTGTTCTATGAGAAATATGTATTCCTCTGAAAACTGGCAGATAATTTGGGATTCAGGGATCTTTTGAAATCATCATTTGCATTGGAGACCTGGAGCATTCTTAGAAACACACTACCAGTCAATATTTTGCATTCTGTATTTAACTTTTTATCTGAGACTCGACATGGAAATAGTTCCCAGCTTACCTTGTTCTTGTAATCACTACTTGAGACTACTTTTTACAAAGAGTCACCATCATGACATTACTTTGTTCAAATTTTAGCTTACAAAGGGATGGTCCATGTGATTACAGAGGTTGAGATGAAACTCAACAAAGATCAAACTCAGGAATCCCTTTAAAAATAAAATTTTAACTTTTTTCGAACATAAGAGGAAACACTGTCACCCTTGGAATCAGGAAATAAAGCAATGGTATCAAAAGTTTTTATTTTTGTTTATTTTCAAGGAAAAGAATAAGGGCAGTCAAGCTTCCCTCTGACAGTGCTGCTGTGATTTGGCTTCATATTGACTCATTTCATGCTGGGTTCCTGACAGTTTGACAGATCCCGTATCTTGCTTGAAAATCTGAGTCTGTAGAGAACCTTTTGATGGCATGGTTACATCCCTCCTCTGGGGAACATCATTCCTTTCAAGGCAGCTCCTGCTGGTGACTTAATATAGGTGTTTTTATATTGTAGGTGTTTCTCTGGGGTGACAAAGTTAAACTAGTGGCATGTTGATGAATTCTGAGGGTTCTAAAGGACAGTATGACACTCTGCATTCTGGAATCATGAGCAGAGCTGGGTGAATTTAAAAGCAAGAGGATTGCATTACCATGAAGATAGGTCATAGTAGAAGGCACTGCACTCATAATTCAATCAACGGTGTCACACACACACCAAGCATAGTGTTTGGATGATATACACATACTTTATGGAATAATGTAGATATAAGAAGAGTGTGAAATATTATTTTAATAGTCTTGGTCCTATCTTACTGAAATAAACCATCTACCTATTTCCAAAACAAACAGCTAATTCCCTTGGGGTAGAATGTTTGATTCATCGCTCTATATATAGCAATTCTGGCACATAGATGATGTCCACAGTATTATTTTACTGTCAAAGGGCTTCCCTGATGACTCAGTGGTGTAAGAATCTGCCTGTAAGGCAGGAGACACAGATTTGATCCCTGGGCTGGGAAGATCCCCTGGAGAAGGAAATGGCAACCCACTCCAGTACTCTTGCCTAGGATATCCTATGGTCAGAGGAACCTGGTGGGCTATAGCCCATGGGGTTGAAAAGGGTTGGATACAACTTAGCACCCAAACAACAATAACTGATCAAGAAAGGGGAAATAGTACATAACATAAAAGAAGATAGGTGATAAATAGATTGGTATTTGATAAATGATATGGAGATAAATAGTTCACCAAAGGGAAAAAAGTTCAAGTTAGATATTTTTCTCATATGAAAATAGACATTAGCTATATTGAAGGTTTAAGTGAAATAGTATAGTATCAAAACACAAGCAGAAAGGAAGGTTGCTATTTGATTTTAAGCTATAGAAAGACTTCAAGGATTTCCTATGCATTGAAACATAAACAAAAAACACAGTGAAAAAAATCACACATAAAAACTCTTTCAAGATACAAAAGAGTATAACTAACAAAATAGATAAATCAGATTTAATCCAATCCCCGTCAAATTATGACTATCATGACATTTTTCACAAAACTGAAATGAATAAACCTAAAATCTGTATGGAACTGTTAAAAAAATCCCAGAATTACCAAAGAAGTCCTGAGGAAAAAGAGCAAAGCTGGAGACACAATGCTTCCAGATTTAAAAAAAAATACTGTAAAGTTACAGTAGTGCATGGATCAACAGACCTATGGATCAAGGGGAAAAAGTAGAAAGCCCAATAAGAGGCCCACACACTTACAGTCAATTAATCTTCAACAAAGGAGACAAGAATATACCATGGAGAAAAGACATTCCCTTCAGCAAATGGTACTGGGAAAGCTGGATGGCCACATATAAATCAATGAAATTAGAGCATATCCTCATACCATATATGAAAATAAACTCAAAATGGCTTAAAGGCTTAAATATAAAACATGATACCATAAAACTCCTGGAAAAGAATATAGGTAATTACTGGCAGTGTTTTCTTAGGTCATTCTCAAAACGATAGAGATAAAAAGAAAAAAGAAAAACATGGGAGCTAATTAAACATAAGGTTTGCACAGATAAACAACATGAAAAGACAACCTAGGGACTGGGAGAAAAGATTTGAGAATAATGTGAGCAACAGGGGTTTAATGTCCAAAATATACAAACAGTTCATACATCTCAATAGCAACAACAACAACAAAAATAAACAACCCAATCAAAAAATGTGCCAAACACCTAAATAGACATTTCTTCAAGAAGACATATGGATGGTCAACAGGTTCAAAAAGATGTCTGCTGCTGCTGCTGCTGCTAAGTCACTTCAGTCGTGTCCGACTCTGTGTGACCCCATAGACGGCAGCCCACCAGGCTCCCCTGTCCCTGGGAATCTCCAGACAAGAATACTGGAGTGGGTTGCCATTTCCTAAAGATGTCTAACATCTCTAATTACTAGAGAAATGCAAGTTTAAACTATAATGAGGCACACCAGTCAGAATGGTCATCATTAAAATCTCTGCAAATAACAAATGTTGGAGAGAGACTGGAGAAAAGGGAACCTCTCCTACACTGTTGCTGGGAATGGAAGTTGGTGAAACCACTATGAAAAACAGTATGGAGCTTCCTCAGAAAACTAAAAATAGAATTACTATATGATCCAGCAATCCCATTCCTGTGCCTAGATCCAGACAAACTTATAAGTCAAAAAGATACATTCACCCCTATGTTCATACCAGAACTATTTACAATAGCCAAGATATGAAAAAAACTTAAATGCCCATTGATAGATAAATGTATAAAGATGTGGTACATATATATAGCTGAATACTACTCAGCCATAGAAAATAACAAAGTAATGCCATTTGCAGCAATATAGATGCAACTAGTAGGAGCAGAGATTATCATACTAAGTAATCAGAAAGAGAAAGCCAAATACCATAAAATACCACTTACATGTGGAATCTAAAATTTGACACAAATGAACTTCTTTATGAAACAGAAACAGACTCAAAGACATAGAAAACAAACTTAAGGCTACCAAAGGGAAAAGCGGGGGAGGAGGAATAATTTAGGAGTTTAGAATTAGCAGATACAAACCACTGTATATTAAATAGATAAACAACAAGGTTCTACAATACAGCACAACCTATATTCGGTACTTTGTAATAAACTATAATGGAAAATAAATATATACATATGTGTGTGTGCATGCTAAGTTGCTTCAGTTGTGTCTGACTCTTTGTGACTCCATGGACCACAACCCACCAGGCTCCTCTGTCCATGAATTCTCCAGGATAGAATACTGTGGTGGGTTTCCATGCCCTCCTCCAGTGATCTTCCTGACCCAGGGATGGAACTCACATCTTTTATGTTTCCTGCATTGGCAGACAGGTTCTTTATGCCTAGCACCACCTGGGAAGCCATATATATATATATATTCCTTCAAGTATATATATGTATGTATGAATCACTTTGATGTACACCAGAAACTAACACATTGTAAGTCAACTATATTCAGTTAAAAATTCATATTCATAACATACAGATGGAAAAAAGTTAATAATCTCAATTTACAAAAACCTTTATAAACTAAGTTAAGCAAATATCCCAGCATAAAAATAGACAAAAACTGATAATTTTCAATATTTTATCTTTTAGATACAAATGGTCAATAGCCATGTTTTTAAAATTGTTAACACCTGTAGTATTCAAAGAAACTCAATGTTAAATTTTAAAAAATATAGTCTATTAAATTAGAAAAAAAGTAGTCAAAACAAGATATCCAGTGATAGTAAGAATACAGTGAAGCAGGCTATTTAATATGCCTCTGGTGGGAAAATACATTTCTGGGAGGCATTTACTATTATTTCAATTAGGAATTAAATTGTCCATAGCAAATGCTAAAGTGGTACTGCCTTAACCCATTTAAATTTTTTTTATTTTCTCACATAATGAGAAAAGAGATGGAAAATCCAGGGATAGCATGGCAGCTCCTTAAAGACATAATCTCATCCTCATTCTGTCAGTCTATCTGTCTGTCACACTCTCCTACACTTCCTTTTTGTGAATCCAGATATTCTTAGGTTGCTGTTTATTTTTCCTGTGCTATTGCTAGAACTGCAACCCTGAGACGATTTTCTCTTGGTCACACTCTAATGCTAGAGGCAAAAGGGAACCATGACAAGGTCAGACTTCCTTTAAAAGAACTTCTCCAGAGTTCCAACTTCAATTACATCCCTTAAAAAAACTTTTTTGTTTTTGTACTGGGGTATAACCAATTAACAACCAATGCTGCAATAGTTTCAGGTGAATGGCTGATACATATACATGTATCCATTCTCCATTCTCGTTTCAGTCATAGATATACATGTATCCATTCTCCACCAAACTCTGCTCCCATCCAGGAAGCCACATAACACTAACCAGAGTTCCATGTGCTATAGGATAGGTCCTTGTTGGTTATCCACTTTAAATATAGCAGTGTGTACATGTTGATTCCAAACTCCCTAACTATCCCTTCATCCCATCCTTCCCTCTACCCCTGACAACTTTGAGTTTATTCTCTAAATCTGTGAGTCTCTTTCTGTTTTGTAAGTTCATTTGTATCCTTTCTTTCTAGATTCCATATATAAAGGATGTCATATGATAGTTCTCCTTCTCTGACTTACTTCACTTAGTATGGTAATCTGTAGGTTCATCCATGTGCTGCTCCAAGTGGCATTATTTTATTCTTTTCAATGGCTGAGTAATATTCCATTGTACATATGTCCCACATCTTCTTTATCCATTCCTCTATCGATGGACAGTTAGGTTGCTTCCAAGTCTTGGCTATTACAGTGTTGCAAGGAACACTGGGGTGCATGCATCATTCTGGATCATATTTTGCTCTATATATACCCAGGATTAGGACTGCAGAGTTATATGGTAGCTATATCTTTAGTTTCTTAAGGAACCTCAATACTGTTTCCCCCAGCTTCTGTTACCAATTTACATTCCCACCAACAGTGTAAGAGGTTCCCTTCTCTCCATACCCTTTCCAGCATTATTTTTTGTGGATTTTTTGATGATAGCAGAACTGTATCAATTGGCAGTCTGGAAGCAAGTGCTTGTGGATAGCCAAATGTATGTAAAGATAATTTATAAGAGGTCATCAGACTGGGCAGACAATTAGCAGTCTTTGTCAAGTTCTCAAACATGTTTACACACTCAATCCATCAGTATCTGGAGACTACTTTTCAGAATTAATCTTAACAAAACTCCTAATATATATGTTTTAAAAACCTTTTACTAATATTTTTATCAAAACAGTAGTTACAAAAATGAAAAACTAGAAGCAAAGTAATTGCTTAGTAATAGTGGACTAGATAATCTAATCAGATTTTGCCCATATTATTCATATACTAAAATAAAGCTTATAATATTTCAACAAATAAAGCTAAGAATCAAGTTATATATAATATTGTGAGAGGAAAAGACCTTTAAATTTCTGTCTGCATCTATAGATATTTACACAAACACTGCTGCTGCTGTTGCTAAGTCACATCAGTCATGTCCGACTTTGTGCAACCCCATAGATTGCAGCCCCCCAGGCTCCCCCGTCCCTGGGATTCTCCAGGCAAGAACACTGGAGTGGGCTGCCATTTCCTGCTCCAATTCGTGAAAGTGAAAAGTGAAAGTGAAGTCGCTCAGTCGTGTCCGACTCTTAGTGACCCCATGGACTGCAGCCCACCAGGCTCCTCCGTCCATGGGATTTTCCAGGCAAGAGTACTGGAGTGGGGTGCCATTGCCTTCTCCAACACAAACACTAAATGCCTAATATAAAATGTTCATAGTGCCTATGACTGGTTTCTGAGATTGTAGAAATTTTTATTTGCTTATCTTAGCTTATTTATGTTTTCTAAGTATTATACAATGATTGTATTATTTTGATGTTGAAAACTATATGATAATATATTTGTAATGAAAAACAGTATTTATAGTAGGTAAAATCCAATGGGAATTCACAAAGGTGAGATATAATAAACTGGCCAATTTTTGTGGAAGCATATTTGAGATTTATCTGCTTCTTTAAACATCTTCTGTCCCAGCTTCTTGACAAGCTGATATTCTGTTTCCTAGAAACAGAGTGTACTCTAGTAACAGGATGAGTTCTGCCCTCCCAGTCAAATGGCCCTTGCTAAGTGAAAAATACCCAACATTTTTTTGTGTGAACTTCTTTTCTATTTAAGAATCATTGGTTAAGGTGACTTGATATACCCATATTTTAATTGTGATAGAGAAAATGTAATTTGTTGAAAAACCCAAAATTAAGAAACATCCATTAAAGTGAAATTGCACTTTATCAGTTACAAAATCTAAATAGAGTGATAGTTGAAAATGGTAAAAATAAATGACAAAGTTATTAGGTGGGAAGATTGTATTACCATGCATATGTGACTTTTTTAAAATAAAAAATAACTTACTGGGGGCGGTGATAGTAGTAATCACCAGGAAAAAATTCTCATTTTACTTAGATCTGGAGAAATAATTAGATTAAATAATGTAAACTTACCTGGAAAATTCCATGGACAGGGGAGCCTGGCCGGCTACAATCCATGGTATCACAAAGAGTTGCCTATGACTGAGTCACTGGTCACACACACACATATGGAATACAACTTACAAGAGCTTTTCAAATTATATTTTGAAATATTTTATGGGTCATTTTGCAAAAATATAAAAGTGTTATAATTTGAAGAGCATGTACTGATCAGCAATAAAAATATGTTTTCATCTGGAAGATGAGATTCAGTAAGTGTCCTAACAAAATAGTATGGGATTGTTACATTCCTGGAGTGTTTCTAGAAGAAATTTGTTCCAAACAATTACTGAAACTTTATAGGAAAAATGAATGAATATAAAATAAAATGCATCGAACTTCCCTGGTGGTCCTGTGGGGAAGAATCCACCTGCCAATGCAGGAAACACAGGTCTGATCCCTGGTCCTAGAAGATTCCACATCTTGAAACACTAAGCTGTGTGTCACAAGTACTGAGCTTGTTTTCAAGAGCCCACAACCTCAACTACCAAGCCTAACAGCCGCAGCTACTGAAGCTCAGACACCCTAGAGCCTGTGTTCCACAACAGGAAAAGCAATTGCCATGAGAAGCCTGAAACCGCAACTGGAGAGTAGCACCCACTCTCTGTAACTAGAGAAAAGCCCAGGCAGCAAAAAAGACCCAGTACAATAAAAAATAAATAAGTAAAATGATAAAAAAATATGTAAAATGGATCCTTTGTTTACCATAGTCATGAGCATAATGTCTGCCTATCTTTTCAGTCATCAGCAGAGACTTAACCTAGTTCCCAAATCAAATGTTTGTTAATGCAAATTGTCTCCTATGTCCTACCTATTACCATTCTTAATTTCTCAAAAATTGAACTCAAGAGTCAAAACCCCATAAATGTAGTCATTTCTCAGTCCAGGGACAATATTTCATAGCCATGGAAATGTAGACTGCTCTTACTAACTCCGCAAGGACCCCGAGGTCTGGGGTCCAAAGTTGCAAACTGCACCCCGGCTTTTTCCTCCCCTTTACATAATCATGCATGCATGCAAGGCAAGACACTGTCATGTCTTACTCTGTGACCCCATGGACTGTAACCCACCAGGCTCCTCTGTCCATGGGATTTTCCAGGCAAGAATACTTGAATGGGTTGCTGTGCCCTTCTCCAGGGGATCTTCACTCAGGGACTGAAACTGAATCTCCTCCACTGGCAGGCAGATTCTTTACCACTGAGCCACCAGAGAAGCCCACTCAACCATCACCCCTTGGTTATAACCTTGGGGTACTTTATAATCCAACAAATTAATTTCAGTTCAGCTGCTAGTAGTATCAGCAACTTAAGGGTCCTAAGTATGAGTTTTACAACTTAAACCTTCACTGGTACCTGAGGGGAGACAAATCACAGAAGTCACAAAAATCAAATAAGGTGTAAACTGGGAGAAATTTTCCCTATGCCAGAAGACTTGGACAACAGACAACAATCCGGTGGGCTAGGGGAGTAACAGATAAAATGGAGATGATCAGGAAGTGATGACGGGGCAGAGAAAGCAGGATTTAGAGAGCTCAGTGTGTGGACACACACACACTTTGACAGGGGAGGGTCTGTCCTGTGGGCAATCCTGTGGTCATATCTAATGACAGAACAGAATCTAAGACAGAATCTAAGACAGAACAATGCATGGATGCTAGAAAAGATGGCAAAAAAGAAGAGAAAAAGTTAAGGAAAACAAGGTTGAAAATGTTATAGCTCAGAGACATTTCACAGAATGTCAGAGACATCACACAGAAGTAAAAGTAGGGGTGGCCCTTGGAAGGAGAAGCCAGGAAGCTATCCTAAGCCATTTTCTCTCTCTATGAACTTCTCCTAAGAGCTGGTCTCAAACTGGTAGCATAATTATACCCAGAAAGTATTGTTCTCACTGACTTTATAACATTATAATTAGATTCTACCACCTTAGTGGAAAATGTTCTAGGCTTTGCATGAAATAAGATATTTTTAAGCTTCTCTTCAAAGTTTTATTTTTAGTGGTACGGAAATGTTATTTAAACTGCTTTATGTTATCTGAGAAGTCAAAATGTAATTATGTTAATGACATTGTGACTCCAAATTTTTCAATATAAGGAAAAAGAAATACAAAGTCAAAAAGCTAAGTGAAATCACTGGAACATTAAAATTGAAAATACCAATTTTTTTTTAAGTTAGAATTTCTAGTTCTAGCAGTGAGCATCACTAGTGCCCAGATTTAGTTTTTAATATGACCACTCATTAGAAAAAAAATGTGACTTCTTGAAAACTGGCCAATCCCAGTTTTGGAAAGTTCCAGAATGAGACTAAGACATCTAACTGTAAAGCAAGGGAATTTTAAAAGCTAATGAAGAAACTCTAGGAGGATGGTAGTGGTGACAATGTAAGTTTTTAACCTCCTTGAATCCACCAATAAAAATAGAACAATCAGGATATCAAAATTACAAACAATGAGCATCTCCATTTAGATGATAAAGCAGAGTATCCTCATTACCTGAAGATTCAAGTAGATGGAGCATACACCCTTACTGGGATATGACTCATTTTGTCTAAGCTTTGATGGGAGAAGTAGAAAGAAGCAAAGAGGCATGTGATAGACTTCAACCACCAGCGTGTGCTCACTGGAAAGCATGGCAGGCAAAAGTGAAAGCAGTTGCTAAACCGAGAACGGTTTTTCCAGCCTTCAAGTAATAGACGTCCTAAGGCAGAAGAGGAAGAAGAAGAAAACACTGATAGGGAAGCTGAATTAATTAGTTGACACTGTGGAGGTGAAATTAATAAAATACAGACTAAAGGACATTTCAACAGGGCAAGGGACGTAATTTCATAGACAAAAAATTTCAGGAGGGAAAAAGTTATGAGGAGGGAATTTGTTGATTTAAAAAGATTTATAAGGCATATCAATTCATTATGATTCATGGGCTTTATTTGGATCTTTACTCAAATAAATAAGCCAAGTTTAGACTTTTGGATAGCAGCCATCCTGACTGGCGTGTAATGGTACCTCATTGTGGTTTTGATTTGCATTTCTCTAATAATGAGTGATGTTGAGCATCTTTTCATGTGTTTGTTAGCCATCTGTATGTCTTCTTTGGAGAAATGTCTGTTTAGTTCTTTGGCCCATTTTTTGATTGGGTCATTTATTTTTCTGGAATTGAGCTGCAGGAGTTGCTTGTATATTTTTGAGATTAATCCAAAATCTACAAGCAATAAATGCTGGAGAGGGTGTGGAGAAAAGGGAACCCTCTTACACTGTTGGTGGGAATGCAAACTAGTACAGCCACTATGGAAAACAGTGTGGAGATTTCTTAAAAAACTGGAAATAGAACTGCCATATGACCCAACAATCCCACTTCTGGGCATACACACTGAGGAAACCAGATCTGAAAGAGACACGTGCACCCCAATGTTCATCGCAGCACTGTTTATAATAGCCAGGACATGGAAGCAACCTAGATGCCCATCAGCAGATGAATGGATAAGGAAGCTGTGGTACATATACACCATGGAATATTACTCAGCCATTAAAAAGAATTCATTTGAATCAGTCCTAAAGAGATGGATGAAACTGGAGCCCATTATACAGAGTGAAGTAAGCCAGAAAGATAAAGAACATTACAGCATACTAACACATATATATGGAATTTAGAAAGATGGTAACGATAACCCTATATGCAAAACAGAAAAAGAGACACAGAAATACAGAACAGACTTTTGAACTCTGTGGGAGAAGGTGAGGGTGGGATGTTTCAAAAGAACAGCATGTATACTATCTATGGTGAAACAGATCGCCAGCCCAGGTGGGATGCATGAGACAAGTGCTCGGGCCTGGTGCACTGGGAAGACCCAGAGGAATCGGGTGGAGAGTGAGGTGGGAGGAGGGATCGGGATGGGGAATACGAGTAAATCTATGGCTGATTCATATCAATGTATGACAAAACCCATTGCAATGTTGTGAAGTAATTAGCCTCCAACTAATAAAAAAATTAAAAAAAAAAAAAAGCCAAGTTTAAACCACACATACAACACTTAAAAGACAATTATAAATTTAAACACTGATAAGATATTTAATGATATTTAAGAAAACTTTATTAATAGATTTTAGGTATATAATGGTTTGAGGGTTTTCCTAGGGGTCTTTGTCATTTATAAGTACACTAAAATACCAATGTAATAAATTATATATCTGGAATTTGCTTCAAAAGAATATGAGAAGTATGGTTGGGACTACAGAAGCAATGAGTTTGGATATGTCAATAATTCTTGAGGCTGGTACAGAGTAATGTGGGATTTGTTATTATACACTTCCTATTTTCTATATATTTGAAATATTCAAAATCCAGACTTAAGAAATAATAACAACTGAGTTAAGTTAAAGGACACAACAACCAACATGAAGAGATCCATCAACTTTGTATCACACTTGTACAATTGTAAAAATTTGTGAATTGAAAAATAGTCAATTGAAACAATAAACCCAATGAAAATGGATGAATCCAAAATGCTATAGAGGGACAAAGAAAGCTGGATATTGTCCTTTAAGGTGGCAATGAAGCCAATCCACCCATTGGAAAATGATGACTGAAAGGAAAGTATAAAGCAGGTACCCTCATTTTGAATTTGTAACTATAATCAAATAAGTTGATTTGATCAAATCAAATATCCCTGCTGGTGAGGGATAGTGCTACTTTCGAGAAGAAATAACAAAACAATAACAATAAAAATCATCATCCTACAAACCCCTATAATAATGTATTAATTCAGAACAGGGCTCTGTGTACATGCTAAGTCACTTTAGTCATATTCAACTCTTTGGGACCCTATGGACTGTAGCCCACCAGGCTCCGCTGTCCATGGGATTCCCCACGCTTGAATATTGGAATAGGTTGCCATGCCCTTCTCCAGGGATTTTGCTAATCCAGGGATCGGACCCACATCTCTTACATCTCCTGCATTGACAGGTGGGTTCTTTATCGCTGGTGCCAACTGGGAAGCCCTGAAAAGGACTATAATGGATGTCAAAACCATTAGAAATATGGTTGATTGGAAAACTAGAAATTTACAAGGTAATACCAAACTTATACACATTTTAGCTTCTATTTGAAAGGAAGAAAATGTGGACAATAAAGGCTCAGCTGGTCATGGCTCTAATAAACAGTGAGTTATATCAGTATTAAAAGTGGGAGAATCAGATGTAAATTTCTTGATGAAATGAAATATAACATACATAATATCATTATAATACATTTTAGTAAACTTGCTTAACTTAAATCCTCTAGATTTTTTTTATCTAACTTTCAGATTACAAGATCCTCAAGAGACAAACTACTTAAGTGATACCGGGAAGAAGCACCACACAACTGTAGAAGGATTGATGTTCTGCAGAACACTGGGCTAGGTCATGTCAACAAATGTCATTAAAAATGACTTGCTAGCGTGAAAGCAGCTAAGAAACATGAATATTGAATGAAATATGTGCTTCTGGAATAAACTCTCTAAGAACAAACCAGATGTAAAGGTCATTTGGGGGATTTTTGAGGAAATCTGCTTGTAGAACTGAGTGTGGTATAAGATCAAAGTATACTGTCATGGGAAAGTAGAGATCGTTAACCAAAGAAAGCATGTTATAAAGTAATATGTAAAATATAAGTTTATTTTAGTAAAACAATATTCTATAAGCATATATAAGAATAAAAAGTGTCTGGGAGGATATACCAAAAAGTAAGAAAAGTGATGGGTAATGAAGTAAAGTGTTTTAAAGGAACACAATAGAGAGGAACCAGAAATCCAATTGCCAACCAGAGGAACCAGTGATCAAATGCCAACATGCACTGGATCATAGAAAAAGCAAAAGAATTCAGAAAAAACATTGACTTCTTTCTTCTTCATTGACTACCCTAAGGTTTTGACTGTGTGGATCACAACAAACTGGAAAATTCTTAAAGAGATGGGAATGCCAGACCACTTACCTGCCTCCTGAGAAACCTGTATGCAGATTATAAAGCAGTTAAACAGTTAGAACAGACATGGAAGAGACTGGTTCAAAATTGGGAAAGGAGTACATCAAGGCTGTATACTGTCACACTGCTTATTTAACTCATATGCAGAGTATATCATATGAAATACCAGGCTGGATGAAACACTTGCTGATCAAGATTGCTGGGAGAAATATCAACAACTTCAGATATTTTCTTGGGCTCCAAACTCACTGCAGACAGTGACTGCAGCCACGAAATTAAAAGATGCTTGCTACTTGGAAAAAAAGCTGTGACAGCAGAGACGTCACTTTGCTGACAATGGTCCATATAGTCAAAGCTATGTTTTTTTCAGTAGTCATGTAGTGAGAGTTGGACCATAAAGAAGACTGAGCACTGAAGAACTGATGTTTTAGAACTGTGGTGCTCGAGAAGTCTCTTGAGAGTCTTTTGGACAGCAAGGAGCTCAAACCAGTCAATCCAAAAAGGAAATCAACCTGAATAGTCATTAGAAGGACTGATGCTGAAGCTGAAGCTCCAATACTTTGGTCACCTGATGCAAACAGCTGATTATTGGGAAAAGATCCTGATGCTGGGAAAGACTGAGGGCAGGAGAAGGGAGCAATGGAGGATGAAATAGTTGGATGGCATTACCAGCTCAATGGACATGAATCTGAGCAAACTCTGGGTGATACTGAAGGACGGAGAAGCCTGGTGTGCTGCAGCACATTGGGTCTCAAAGAGTTGGACACAACTTAGTGACTGAACAATAACAGCAATGTGTTAAAAATATTTAATGATCAGTTTTCTCAGAGTTTATACAAAACAAAACATTATTATAACAAAAATATTTAATTGAACATAAAATATTATCATTACTGTATAATGCATTAACCTATCCAGAGACTGATTTAATTATCCAAAGTGGTGACTAATGCTGGGGCAAGTCTATTAGATGCTGTGGAAAGCAGTATGAAGATTATTTTGAGAGGATTGAAAGGAAGCATTTAAGCAAGTTTGAAATCACAATTCACAAATAGCAAAAAACAAAACCAAAACCAAAATACATATACAGGTGACTCCAACTATAGTTTTTATAGATTCTTAAGGTGTTACAGGTCTCTGGGATATTTTGCTGAAGATGTTGTCAAGTACCAGAACTTTGATTGCCTGTTTGTATTGTGTCTTTGAAGACTGAGCTGCAAGGAAGCTATATACTGACATCCTCTGAATGGTAACATATCATGAAATATTCAGGTTGGAGACTTTTTACCATTACCTCCTCAATCTCATTAACACTTTATGTTACTTTTTATGTCTCTGTGCATCTGGACAGCTTTCTGCTAATGGGAAGGATATATCTAAACTTTCTAATTACCAAAGTAATGGAAAATAAATGCTTTTGCTAACTTTTTTCTCTTTGGGCTGTTTCTGTCCACTGGCTTTATTATTATATTTCTTTATTTATATTTATTTGTTTTTATAAAAATTTGTTAACTATGTATCTAGAATAAGCAAGTTGATACTAACTTATATTTGTTCCAATACTTAAAACATATCAAAAATTTAATTTTATAAAGTAAGCCAGCACATCCATTTGCCTCTAGAAATGAACTAAATGTCAATCTTGAAGCATGTGTTTTCAAAACTGATATATGAACCTTGCATAAATAGTGATTTAATGGTCTTCTAAGACCTCTGTGAAAAGGCAGACTTTTGCAACTTCCTACTCATACAAAAATATGTATCTTAAAATTCTCTTTCTGGAGAAAAATGTTTTTAAGAGCATTTTCATAATTCAGTTATGATGACAGGAAATCAGGAGACAGTATCTTTGCAAGTTAAGGCTTTGTTTCCCAGTTTATGAGACATTTGCAATAATGAGAAAGGATTTTATTTTATCTGAATAAGCTTTTAATGTAAAGAATCCTGATAATTTTAGGGATGATAAAATATATATACATATCTTTATGTGCATTTTTAAAGTCATTATAACTTTTTCAATTTAAATTTACATTGAATAATCTTAATTATGTATGCCCTGCTTTTCTTCCCAGGACATTATAAGAGATATAATCAAATGTTTGTGTACAATAATGCTCATGACAGTATTTTGATAATAATTTTAAATCAGGATCTTCACTCAGCATCTTTTTATCAAATTAAAAATAAAAAATAAATCAAACATCCACTGGTCAGGGGTATACATAGACATTGGGGAAAATGAGGTGGACATGCATCAGTGTTTCTCAACATGTGGCTACTTTTGCCTCCAGAGGAGATTTGGTAATGTCTAAAGACACTGTTGGTCGTCACTGTTGAGATATGGAGGCTATGCTAGTGGGCAGCATGGAGGTATTTAGCGGGCAGAGGCCAAGAATGTCCTACAATGCACAGGACAGCAAAGAATTATCTCACCCAAAATGCCAGGAGCACCAAGGTTGTACAAACTTTATCTGTCTCTATACTGAAAGAAAAAGCATGCACTGTATATACTTAGTTAGATAAAAGGAGAAAGGAAACTAATATTTTTTCACAAGATTCCATATTAGAAGTTGGGTTCCCTGGGTGCACTGTGGTAAAGAATCTGCCTGCAGTGCAGGAGACATGGATTGAATCCCTGGGTCAAGAAGATCCCATTGAGAAGGAAATGGCAACCCACTCCAGTATATTTGCCTGAGAGATCCCACTCATGGAGGACCCTGATAGGCTACAGTCCATGAGGTCGCAAAAGAGTCTGGCACAATTTAGTGACTAAACAACAACGACAAGTATTAGAAGTTACATAGAATCACAACAAACCTATAATTTTCGTGGAGACAAAATGGAGACATTCTAGGCACTGTGCAACACTGTGTATGATTTTATTAGCTCCTCGTAACAGCACTATGAGGTATGTATTGACTCATAAACTGGCCTCTGTACATATATGCCAAGGAGAGAATGAAGAAAAAGGCAGACCACTAGAGATTGGTAGGTGGTAGTTTTAATAAGCAGGAAATTTACCTATGAGGCTTGTCCTAGGTGCAGCAAGATGAATAGATCTACCCACCCACCCACCCACCAGAACTTTGAAAGTTTATGTAGAAACCTTGATGCAGTTCAGTCCAAATAGTCTCAACATTTCTCTCTCAAGTCTGAGTCCTTGAAATGGCTTCTAGAATAAGAAGAGTGGGCATATTGCACATTCCCAGGACAGGGAGGAGGAGGGGAGCCTCCAGTTGCCTGGCCCACTGGCAGGTAAACCATCCATCACGTTCTCCTAATGAGCCCCTCCCAACAGCACCTAATAATCAAGTGCACATACACCATGTCATGCATGTGTGTTCAATCTTGTCCGACTTTGTGACCTCAGGGACTGTGGACCTCCAGGCTCCTCTGACTGTGGAATTTTCCAGGCAGGAATACTGGAGTGGGTTGCCATTTGCTACTCCAGGGGATCTTCCCGACTCAGGGATTGAACCCTTGTCTCCTGCATTGGAGATTATTTACCACTTTGTCACCCAGGAAGTCCTAACATGCACACTATGTCACTTCAGTCATGTCTGACAATTTGCCACCCTATGGATTGGAGCCTGCCAGACTTCTCTGTACCTAGGAAAATGGATTTAAAAACTAGCTTAAAGATACTAAGTGATAAACTGAACTTAGATCTAGACAGGTTAAAGAATTTACAGCAAACTGTTAAAAAAACAAACAAACAGGTTTTTTCTATAAGGATTAAAAGCTTTCCCTTTTCAGAAATTTGTTAACTTTTTTAAACAGTAATTTATTTTTTATTAGTTTCATCAAGTAAAATATTTTTTACAAGTAAGGCAGTACTATATAATGTAAAAGGGCAGCTCTTTTTCTCACTCCTCACTGCATCTATCTTTATGCCCCACTTGTTGAAACAACCATTTTTAACTTTTTTAGCTATTTACATTGTATTTGCTTCCATAGTCTCAAAAATAAGATCATACTTTTATCTATGGACCTTCTGCAATACAGTATTGGACTGAGCTTCGTGTGCCCTCATGCAAATAATAAGTGTTCATCTCTTGGCCCTTCACTGTAGCTATATTACAGTTTCCATTAAATCAATATTACTGTCTTTATCATACAACTATATTAAAAATATAGCTTGAAATTTACTTTGATTAACTTTGTATTTTTTTTTCTCAAGTCAATAATTAAGTAATTATATTGTTGGCTTCCTTTCCTTTTTAGTGATCACTAATTTATCTCCAGGCTCTCAACTAAAAGTTCATCCTAATACCACTAAGTACGTCAGGTCAATCATCTGAACTACTTTTATCTTTTCCTTGAAATCTCTCCTTAGTTTCTCTCTTCTCTTCTCCAGAAGATGCTGAGTATCCTCTGCCCAATATGGAGTAAATGTCCTAGCATATCTCTCCCTTTCAGTCTGGGGGTTTCCTTCTCTCTCTCTCTTTAGTCGGTACCCAGCCCTATTTTATTGACTCCATGACTTCCACTTCTTCAGTTTATTCCTCTATTCCACTGATCAGCATCTTCCTTTATTGAGGGTGAGTGGGGTGTCTTTGATCTTATTACACGCTTTTTCAAATATCTGAAAATTTTATCACATTGAAAGTTAACTAAAACTGTATGCATGGACAGGGCTCCTCAACATTTGGATCACAGAATGAGATGTTCTCATAAGATGTGGCTGTTTTTTGCTTTGTTCTGTTTTGTTTTTGTTCTTTTCAGGAAAAACTCTTAAGTATCAAGAAACATAGGTCCCTTATCTATCCTACAATATTCACTTTCATCTCAAAATCTACATTTCAGGAGCTGAGAAGGGAAATCAGAGTACAGAGGTGGCTGTCAGTTTCTATACAAATTCTTTGCTTTCAGTAATGTGCCTCATTCTTCCCCTTGGTCATTCCTGGTGCCCCAATATCCAACAAAGTTTCTGCTTTCTTTCTGAAGTCCATGGGAGAGAGACACTGTTTTATGTAAATCAAATGCATTGCCTCCAGAAAGCAAACCTGTAGGCTGTCTCTAGGGTTAAGAAGAAAGTGACCTGTGAAGTATGTAAATATGGGGATATATATACTTTCCCAAGTTTCCTAGTGGGTAAAGAACCCACCTGCCAGTGCTGGAGACATAGGAGACTCAGGTTCAATCCCTGGGTTGGGAAGATCCCCTGGAGGAAGGCCTGGCAACCCACTTCAGTATTCCTGCCTGGGGAATCCCATGGACAGAGGAACCTGGTGGGCTACATTCCATAGTGTTGCAAAAAGTCAGACACAACTGAAGCAACTTAGCATACACACATATGTACTCTTTAAAAGGCTTTCCGGCAAGCCTTTTTATTGTTACTTTCAAAGGCAGTGTTTCCAATTTGTTGGATATTCTGGTAGTCTGCTACACAAATTAGCTTCTCTGCCTTCCCTTCCTTCCTTTAGCCTTTAACATTAACTCTGCTGGACAAGTCACATGGTTTTAGGTTGAGGTTAACAAATCCCAGAGACACAACAAAATTCATCTAGTATCAAGTATTGTTGCTGTCGCTCAGTTGCCAAGTTGTGTCCGACTCTTTGCAACCCCATGGAATGCAGCATACCAGGCTTCACTGTCCCTCACTATCTTCCAGAGTTTGCTGATTCATGTCTTTTCAGTCAGCGATGCTATCTAACTATCTCATCCTCTTCCACCCTCTTCTTTTGCCTTCAATCTTTTCCAGCAGCAGGTTCTTTTCCAATGGGTTGGTTCTTTGCATCAGGTGGCCAAATTATTGGTACCAATGTTACACAGTTTAAAACATAATATAAGACAGAAAACCATGTATAACAACAGCTAGTAGATCTTTTGGGATTCTCAAGAGTAGATTCCAAATGTCCCTATTATTCCCCATTGAATCCAAGTCATCATGTGAGATGAAGCCGAGGAAAGCCATACTCAGTGGTGTCTTTAGACCTCATTAGTCCTGTAGCTCTCTCTGGGGTCCTTGATTAGCTTTCATTCCCTGGTGAAACTGAATCTCATCAGCTATACATTATTCCTAAATTACAGCTTATTTATCAATTTCAGGTTACTCATCAGTAAGGGATTACTTAATAAATATTTGCAACAACCAGGTACCAGGGTTTAGCCTGGTACAGAGCAAACTCAGCAGCAGCATCATTTATTTTGAATGATGTATACTTTCTGATGTATACCAGAAGACTGGCATACTTTCCTCACTTAGTCTTTCAAGGAGGATTTATCTAAGGGTCAAAGCCTCAGGCATCCCTAAAGCTAGAGGAAAGACCACAGATTAGCTGTTAATCCTGCCACAGGCACTCAACTGTGTGGAAAAGCTCCAACATGGGTTTTCTGCATCAGTTTTCATCTTCTAAAACTTTTTTGACAGTTTTTATCTGCCATCCATCCTCTCCTCAGTTCTTATGTTCTTGCTGATTTGTCCAGCTGATTCCTCCGCTGTCTTTTCGGTGAGAATCAATCAAGGAAGCAGAGAAATATGTGCATATTCAATTTGTCATATTTAAATATA
The DNA here is from genome assembly GCF_033118175.1 of Dama dama. Lineage (NCBI taxonomy): Eukaryota > Metazoa > Chordata > Mammalia > Artiodactyla > Cervidae > Dama > Dama dama. The sequence goes on along the minus strand of NC_083713.1, from coordinate 69,142,241 downwards.
AATACCAATGTTTTGGATATACAAATATTTTAAATGCATATTTAAACTGAAAGAAAATGTTTTGCATGCATATGTCAACTTTATAAGATTTTTTTTTTAATTCACATTGTTTTCACCAGTCACCCTGTAGTGATTTTAAAGTGATTAAATGGGAAAATATTTGTTGATGCAAAAACCATCTTTATAAATAAGAATCACATAGGGGATAAGCTCTGCATGCACATTAAATATGAAAAAATATGAATATGCTTCAATAGTCTTCTGATCCCTTAATACATATAAAATCATAAACTGAAAACTATTAGTAGTAGTTAATATTGAAACATTTTTGAGTAAATTGCATCCAATATGGTACAAGTTGTACTGTATTTGTAAAGAGTACTAGAGGCATACTGGGCTTCCCAGGTGGCACTGGTGGTAAAGAACCCACCTGCCAATGTAGGAGACTTAAGGGACAGGGGTTCAATTCCTGGCTCAAGAAGATCCCCTGGAAGAGGGCATGGCAACCCACTCCAGTATTCTTGCCTGGAGAATCCCATGGACAAGGGAGCCTTGTGGGCCACAGTTCATAGGGTTGCGAAAAGTCGAGCATGACTGGAGTGACTTAGCACACACGCACTCACTAAAGTCATATCACTATCTGCTTACTGTTTGCCTATAGAATACTTTCGGGGCTTCCCTCGTGGCTCAGATGGTAAAGAATCCAAGATGGAATACTTGGATTCTATCCCTGGGCTGGGAAGATCCTCTGAAGAAGGGAACCCAAGTATTTTTGCCTGGAGAATTCCATGGACAAGAGGAGCTTGGGGGGCTACAGTACATGGGTTGCAAAGAGTTGGACAAACTGAGTGACAGAGAATACTTTCTGGGTGTTAACATCCAAACTTAACACACATTATACAGGAAAGCGATATTTGTGTCAGGTGACTCAGCTGGTAAAGAATCTGCCTGCAGTGCATGAGACCTTGGTTGGATCCCTGGGTTGGGAAGATTCCCTGGAGAAGGGAAAGGTTACCCACTGTAGTATTCTGGCCTGGAGAATTCCATGGACTGTACAGTTCATGGGGTTGCAGAGAGTCAGACACGATTGAGCGACTTTCACTTTTCATTCTCAATAAAACATTTTAAGACAAGGAAGAGCTTGGAAAAGATTTAACATTCCAAATATGAGGAGACACAACATCAAAATCACCTCTGTGTGCGTGCTAAGTCACTACAGTCGTATTCTATTCTTTGCTACCCTATGGACCATACTTGCCAGGCTCCTCTGTCCATGGGATTCTCCAGGCAAGAATACTGTAGTGAGTAGCCATTCCCTTCTCCAGGGGATCTTCCAGACCCAGTGGTCAAAACCACATCTCTCGTCTCCTGCATTGGCAGGTGGGTTCTTTACCACTAGTGCCACTTGAGAAGCCTGGAATCACCTATATGGACCTTAAATTCCATGCTTATAAAGGGAGATTGTGTGTGAATGTTCTCAATTAAATGTTCCTTTCCTAAATGCTCAGTGTTAAAGTGAATCCCTAATTATATGATAACATTAAACTTATAGAAGCAAAGCATGTTTTTTTAAATTATTTTTTCTTGAGATTATACATATACAGACACAAATGTTTTTTGTATCTCAGTGCTATTTTAGAAATTGTTGGGAGCTTGGGGGGTTAACTTCTAATGCTTCAAATGATGGCAAGAAAGCTCTTGTTTAGTGTTTTCATCAAGAACAGATTGCTTATGGTAAAGGAGAGATGCTTTTGTTGTATTTTTGTGTATACTAACAACTCAAAAATAAAACAGATTGTAGAGTAAGAAATTCATTCCAAAGAATGCATTCATGTAAATAAAGAATAATGGTATAAAATAAGAAGTTTACAATATATTTGAGGAAGTTCCTTTATGTTTAACATATACTTCTTTCAGTGAAATCTTATACAAAACATGAAGCAAAATTATTTATTCTCTAAACCTTATATGAAGACTTATTCATCTAATTTATTATTGTCCAACACCTTTTATTTTCAATTTTGTTACTTGATCTATGTGTTTATTGCAAAAATGTGCTCAAATAATAAAATTATGGAATTTAAAATTTTTACTTGATAGGTTCAGTACATAAGATTTTCAAGTCATCTTGATAAATTGCTCTCAATCATTTTACAGAGGATGTCTTGATTCTTATTAGTGTTTTTTGCCTTAATTTGCATTCTTTCTGATATTAGTATTACCAACCCAATTTTTTGATTGTGTAATTAGTATTAAGCTAATGTATCTTTATTCCATCATCTCTCTGTGTCTCTTTCTCTCTCTCTATATATATATATATATATAAGAGGAACTGTGCAGTTCTACTTCAGATGGGTTAGCAACATAGTGTTGCAAAATTGTTTTACATTATGCTATTTTTATCTAACTCAATAATCTGTGCATTTAATATGTTCACTAGTACAGAAATAAATTTTCTAATTATTTATTTTGTATTCTCTCTCTACCATCTGTTTTCTTTGCTCTTTAATGTTTACTTCACCTTCTGTTTTATTGAGACTTTTTTTTTCTTCTGATATCTAGTATATTAGTTGCATTTCTTTGGTTTCTGTGATTATATATATTTTGAGATGATTTGTAATAAGTTTGTTCAAATAAGTCCATTGTTATATCTATTCTTTGACAATGATAAAAATCTTTAGTTTAATCATCAAAGACTTTATTTCCTGCTTTGTATCTTACTATTGTTGTGTAGACTTTTTGCTTTATCCCTTTGAAAAAATATACAAAGATATTATGGCTTTTAAAAACCAATGATGTGTTGCTAGTTTCTGGGTTCATGTTTCTAGTAATGCATCTCTTTCATCTGGAGTCACTTTCCTTCTTTTTGAAGTGCAACAGTTCACAATACTTTTATATCAATGATAAAATATTCATCTTTTGTATGTAAAAATGATTATACTTTATATTTATTCTTGCATGACAATGTTGTCGAATATGTCTCTGTTAGCTTTTTAATGTATCACTCTAATATCTTCAGACTTCTATTGCTGCTAATGAGAATGCATCATGGATCTTACTGTATTTTTTTAATTTAATTTTTATTTTGTATTGGAGGAAGCTGGCAGAGTACAGTTCAAAGGGCTGCAAAGAGTCGGACATGACTGAAGTGACTCAGCAGGCGCACACACATATGTTGATTTAGGGCTTCCAGGGTGGTGCTTCTGGTAAAGAATCCACCTGCCAATGCAGGAGACCTAGGAGATGCTAGTTTGATGCCTGGGTCAGGAAGATTCCCTGCAGAAGGGCATGGCAACGCACTCCAGTATTCTTCCAAAGAGAATCCCATGGACAGAGAAGCCTGGCAGGCTACAGTCCATAAGGCTGTATATGCTGACCTTAAAGTTACAGCTTGGAAATAATCTTGTTTAATTTCTCTGAAGGAATTAACTGCATCTTTATTCATCAATGTCAATAGTTTTAATAAGATGACTGTTTTTAATATACATGCTGTTTATTTCTCATATTTCACTTTTCAGCTCTGGAAATTTCTCAATAGTTAGCTGTTCAGATAATTTTTTCTCCTCCATTCCCTCCAAAATACTATAAAATAAATACTGGAATATCTTGTCTTAATCTATCCTTGACTCAATTGATATTTAGTTCTACATTTTTCTCTTATAGCTCAGTTGCAATGCAGGAGATCCCAGTTTGATTCCTGGGTCAGGAAGATCTGCTGGAGAAGGGATAGGCTACCCACTCCAGTATTCTGGCCTAGAGAATTCCATGGACTATATAGTCCATGGGGTCACAAAGAGTTGGATACAACTGAGCGACTTTCTCCTTCACTTTCTACATTTTAGCTGGGGTGGTTTGATATACTCATTTTGCTAGTGCTAAACCTGTGAATGTATCCTTTTCAAATATATCATTTATTCATTAAATATTGACTTTTGAATTAGCTCTGTTAAAATTATTTTGTCTAAATTAAAGTGAGCATTATTATAATAATAAATATACATATTTTGAATCATTTATATTTCTACTTTCTTTCATGATCAAATTAATAAGCACATAACACATATCTCTACCTAGAATATTATATAACTCAGTAATGATAACTTAGTTGTTTTACTGTCTGGTTTAAAATCCTGTCTCTATGACTGATTAATTCATGAATCTTAGGCAAATTATTCTATCATTTCCTTAGACATATTCATTTGTAAAGTAAAATCATAAAAGCCAGATTTCTATGAGATAATAGCTTCAAAGCATTTAGACCACTGCCTGAAGAAAAATAAGCACTAAATAAAATATAAATATCACAGTTGTTTTGTTGTAATTTTTCCTAGTTTATGATGATAAAAAGTGTTTTTGATAGTTTGTTTCTAAACGTATGCATCATTTTCATAAATGAACCAAAAATGCTTAAATATTAACTTTAGACTGCTACAATTAAACAACTAGTTACTTTGCAGCATATTCAGATAACTTTAAAAAAAAATATCATTGGACTATAACTGATTTCCAATGTTGTCTTTGCCTTTTGCTGTATAGCAAAGTGACTCAGTTATACATATATATATATATTTTTTTTTTTTCATATTCTTTTCCATCATGGTTTATTACAGAATATTGGATATAGTTTCCTGTGCTATACAGTAGACTCTTGTTGACATAATAGCTTGCATCTGCTAATCCCAAGCTCGCAATCTCTCCCTCAGCCTTCTCCCCTCCCCCTTGACAAACACAAGTCTCTATAACATCTCAACCATTTAGACTTATTCGCATTCTCTGTAAGTTTGCACACTGGGCCTATTAAACCATAGAATTGCTTTCCTGGACCTTGACCTTAGAAACTAGAGAACTAGGCTCTTAGTTTATGGGCCATCTAATTCCAGTTAATCGGCACTTCCCTTGCCATAATGATACTGCGTGAGCATCTCAAGCTGTTTTGCATTGGAATGGGCAAAGGACCTGGCCCTTAGGCCATACCCATAGTAGACCCACCTTTGCTATTTCTCCAGCTGTTGGCCATCACCCCCTCCCTGATTTTCATATACAGCAGAGCTCCGAGTGTACCAATGCAGACAATCTCAGAAGCCTCATTTCTCCTACAGCATGGCCATCAGGAATATTCTCAACTACTATCAAGGTTGCAACAGTCTTGCTGAGTGTGCTGGCACCAATTCCTTCTTCTGTGTCCTGAGAGTTTGAATGAGAACTGGATGCAGTTCCCATAATCTATTACCTTTTTGCCTTGCCAGTCTAGGAAATCCTTTTCCGTCAGGGTCAACTAGAGTTATCGGGTTGGCCAAAAAGTTCATCTGTGTTGTCCACAACATCTTATGGAAAAACTCAAATGATCATTTCAGCCAACCCTATAATTTCTTGATGGGCTGACCCAGTAGTTTTCAAAGCTGTCTACACTTTAATACCCACTTTTTTTTTTTTTTTTTTTTTTTAATGTTCTGATGCTCAGGTTCCACTCCAGACCAATTAAATAGGTTTAGTGGTATTTTTCCAAAGAGAGCTCAGGAAGCCTTCTCAGGATTCTAGTGTGCAGCCAGGATTGAGACCAAATGCCGTAAATAAAAGCCTCCTTCAGTGGTTCTCCCATGTTAGCAGGAATCAGAATCACCTGTAGTGCTTATTAATACATACATGATTCAGCACCACCCCCAGAGTGCAAGCCAAACAAAGCAAAATGAAATGGCAAGACACATTAAAGTGATCTTCTAACAGCACTGGATGATTGTATCTGTGACACATTGGATATGTAAGCATGATTGAGTCACTCCACTCAAATGATTCAACAGTTGCTTGTTCTAAAGACTGACCCCATTCAAATAATTCGGTGGATTCTACTTCTAAATACCAGTATTTTTATTAGCAGCGCTTGTTAGATTCTTGTGTTTTCACCCAGTTTGAACCTCTCTGCCTTCAACTCTAATTTTCAAACACTAGAACTTACTGTCCCTCAAACAAGATTACCCCCTTTAGAGTCTGAGCTCCTTAGAATGTTCAACTAATCATGCTATATGCCCTCTTGAACCACTTATTTTTTAAAATTTTTCTCCCAACAGTTTACATATTTACCATTGCGATTGTATTTATCCTTCTTTATCTCCATATTAGTCTCTAAGGGAGTTAGCCACACTGCCAGTGTACCTGGCAAATAAAACACATTCTTACTATAACCAAGATAGAATGAGCAAAGAGAAGACAAAGCAGTTTATGTTTCTTACCATTTGACTCACAGAATGCAATCAAGTAACAATTCCAATAGTTCTAGGCTCCAGCATCTATATGAAAATCCCTAGATATATAGACTTGGATACATATTTAAAATTCTCTAAGGCTTGCTGCTGCTGCTGCTGAATCCACTTCATTCATGTCTGACTCTTTGTGATCCCATGGACTATAGCCCACCAGACTCCTCTCTCTATAGGATTCTCCAGGCAAGAATACTGGAGTGGGTTGCCATGCCCTCCTCCAGAGGATCTTCCTGACCCAGGGATTGAACCCCTGTTTCTTATGTCCCCTGCATTGGCAGGTGGGTTCTCTACCACTAATGCCACCTGGGAAGCCCCAAGGCTTAGTGTATTTAAATACAAAATAACAATAATGATCACCTTGGAGAATTGTTTTAGGAAATATCTTTGGAAGTTATTGCCCAAAAGAGACATTGTTGTTGTTCAGTTGCCCAGTCATGTCTGATTCTTTATGACCCCACTGACTGCAATATGTCAGGCCTCCCTATCCCTCACCATCTCCCAAAGTTGCCCAAGTTCATGTCCATTGCATTGGAAATGCCATTCAGCCATCTCATCCTCTGACTGCCTCTTCTCCTTCTGCCCTCAATCTTTCCCAGCATCAGGGACTTCCAATGAATTGGCTGTTCACATCAGATAATCAAGATACTGGATCTTCAGCTTCAGCATCAGTCCTTCCAATGAGTATTCAGGGTTGATTTACCTTAAGATTGACTAGTTTGCTATCCTTACTGTCCAGAGAACTCTCAGGAGTCTTCTCCAGCACCACAGTTTGAAGGCATCAACTCTTTGGTGCTCTGCCTTCTTTATGTTCCAGCTCTTACAACTATACATGACCACTGGGAAGACCACAACCTTTGGCTGTATGGACCTTTGTCAGCAAAGTAATGTCTCTGCTTTTCAACACACTGTCTAGGTTTGTCATAACTTTCCTTCCAAAAAGTAATCTTCATCTGATTTCATGGCTGCAGTCACTCTCCACAGTGATTTTAGAGCCCAAGAGACTAAATCTCTCACTACTTCCACCTTTTCCCCTTCTATTTGCCATGAAGTAATGGAGCCAGATGCCATGATCTTAGTTTCTTTTTTTTTTAATATTTAGTTTTAAGCCAGCTTTTTCACTCTCCTCCTTCACCTTCATCAATGGCTGAAAGCAAAGAGAAACAAGAGTCACTTGCTTTACTTTTTGTGATTCAAAGTGATAAAGATAAGTTTAATGCTTGATGGAATGGAAAAATTTAGTTACAAATTTTTAAGAATTTTATTGTTCTCAGAGTTGACCAAAAGGAGAAGGCAGTGTCTCAAGAGATAATGTGACGTCATAAGGGGAGGTATTGGAACACAAATTCATTGACCATTTATAGAAGAATTAGAACATCAGCTAAGAGAGAGATATAGTGCCTGCAGATACTTCTGAGATTTCTGTGTTTCTGTAACCATGTGAATTAAATTCATTAAACAAAAATAACACTCATTATCTGGTTATAGTCACAGCACCCGGTCAATTAGCTTTTTTTGTTATTTCAATTGATTATTTTGTGCCCTTAAACCCTGCAGAGCTGCTTCAATTCTCTAACACCTGCATTCTCACTCCTATTAAAAAACATGACAAGAAAGAGGTCTGACAATTTATACTCTACATTTAAGTATTTGTGCCAATGAATTATTGGCTTTAACATCAGCCCTGTTGTTTCACCATCAAATATTATTCTTCCAGTATCATGTCTTATCTGCCCAGAGAAGATTCTTTTTTCCATGGAAGAGGACCTTCCAGTCAGCTACTATTATGTGGAACAAAGAAACTGACTACAACTATTGAGCCCTTCTTTGAAATCTGAAAGGATGCCAAAAATTATAGAGTCAAAGGAAAGGATATTTCAAAATAAAAATCATGATCTGAAAGGCTATTTCTCCATGATTAATTTGGTGATTCATTCATTTGTATAACAATATTTGAAGTCCTTCATATTCCAGGCAGAACCTGCTGCTTGGCAGAGAACAAAAAAAAAAAAAAGAAAGAAAGAAAGAAAAAGTAAGCTCTTCAGTGACACTTAGAAGTGCGCTAATCCCATTCCACCCTCCTGACCTCCTCTAATTATAATTATTTCTCAAAGGCTCTACTTCCAAATACCTTCTTGTAGGGAAGGTGTGCAAGAGAGTGGGGACTTATTTGGTTTCAACATATGAAATTTGAAGGAACACAAATATTCAGTCCATGACAGTAGGATATAAATGCCTAAGAACATCATGGATAAGGAACTATGTCTACTTGACCATAAGCTCTTTGTATCCCACAGATGAAGAGAGAGAAGTGTTCCAGGAAGGGTGATTATTAATTCATATGAGGAAAAAGTGTTGCAAAGGAATGGTAGACTTGTGAGATTTGATCAGGGCTCTGGTTTTTCTTTCTCAGCCTGTGTCTTAGACACAAGGATGGTGTCCCCCTGCTTACATTCCCTGAGAGTGCCTCTTTATCCTGTGTGTGTATATGTGTTGGCCTTCCCAGGTGGCATGGTTGGTGTTGGTAGAGAACCCGCCTGCCAATGCAGGAGATACAAGAGATGAAGGTTAGATCTGTGGGTCAGGAAGATTCCATGGAGGAGGAAATGGCAACCCACTCCAGTATTCTTGCCCAGGAAATACCCATGGACAGAGGAGCCTGGCAGGTTATATAGTCCATGGGGGTCACAGAGAGTTGGACACGACTGAGTGCACACACATACCTTATCCTTTAGATGGGTGGTAACCTGGAGCTTGTCCTTCAGGGTAAAGCTCCAGGATAAGCAAATAGGCCTTTTTCACAGGAAGACTGGGGATGTGTTTTGGTCTGATGTCTGGCTTGCCAGCCTCAGCCAGAGGGAGAGGAGTGTTGCCGCTGCCCAAACTCAGACGCTAGCTAGAGAGCAGGAGAACGCTGGACTGTTTGTGCCTGTCCCAGCCAAGAAGCAGGCAGTACTACAACCACTGAGATCTCTGGCTTCAGCAGGGCCTCAGGTCAGTGCTGTGATTGCTTCCCTATCTGAGCTCACCTGTCCGTGCCAGCAGCCTCAGTGGGGAGTGCAGCTAGTGTCTGCCAGCGTCTCCATCCCCTGGGAGTGTCTTCAACATCCCCTGCCCTTCCAGCACGTGATTTGAGATTTTCAAATGTCTCTACTTCACATATAATCTTGAAATTTTTCAAACTGTTGCAATTTTGCTGGGTCTTAGAGCAAGTGAGCCCACATGCCAGCCCTTTAGAGAGGAGTCTCAGTTTTCTTTTTTTTTTTTTTTCATTTATTTTTATTAGTTGGAGGCTAATTACTTTACAATATTGTAGTGGTTTTTGCCATACATTGACATGAATCAGCCATGGATTTACATGTATTCCCCATCCCGATCCCTCCTCCCACCTCTCTCTCTACCCGCTCCCTCTGGGTCTTCCCAGTGCACCAGGCAAGAGCACTTGTCTCATGCATCCAGCCTGGGCTGGTGATCTGTTTCACTCTAGATAATATACATGTTTCGATGCTGTTCTCTCGAAACATCCCACCCTCGCCTTCTCCCACAGAGTCCAAAAGTCTGTTCTGTACATCTGTGTCTCTTTTTCTGTTTTGCATATAGGGTTATCGTTACCATCTTTCTAAATTCCATATATATGCACACGTTGGGACCCTCGGACATCAGCTTCATCGGTGTTCTGAGGCAGATGATTTAGGGCTCGTCTTTTTGGTGTAGGTCTTCTGAATCAGGGTTCCCAACGTGAGGCACCAATCTGTTGGCTCCTCTGGGAGAAGTGGCGTGGTTGAGATCCTGCCCTACCACGTGCTACTATGCTGGGGTGTGAGGTTTTGGTGAGAATGTTTCTCTGCCTCTTCTACTTGTCTCAGTGAGGTCCTTTTCATCCTTTGTCATGGACAGGTGTTCAGCTAGCTCTCAGGTTCCTTTGAGAGGGAATTAATCCAAATGTAGGGTGTATTTGTTGTGCTGATGGGAAGAAGTAAGTCTGGGTTCTTCTTACCCTGACATCTTGAACTGCTTCCTGAATTTTCAGGTTTTAGCATTCTGAGGTATTTTTTTTTTTTAATATTAGTTTATATTTTATATTTTATTTTTTTATATGTGTGTATATATTATTATTATTACTTTTTTTAATTAGTTGGAGGCTAATTACTTCACAACATTTCAGTGGGTTTTGTCACACATTGATATGAATCAGCCATAGAGTTACATGTATTCCCCATCCCGATCCCCCCTCCCACCTCCCTCTCCACCCGATTCCTCTGGGTCTTCCCAGTGCACCAGGCCCGAGCACTTGTCTCATGCATCCCACCTGGGCTGGTGATCTGTTTCACCGTAGATAGTATATATGCTGTTCTTTTGAAACACCCCACCCTCACCTTCTCCCACAGAGTTCAAAAGTCTGTTCTGTATTTCTGTGTCTCTTTCTCTGTTTTGCATATAGGGTTATCGTTACCATCTTTCTAAATTCCATATAGTTTATATTTTATTGCTGTCTCTCGTTTGTACTATTTTGCATAGATTTTTCTTGTCATGTCTTGGAAAGTACACTTGCTGCTAAAATTCTGCTTTGGATTATTTAAATTTCTAAAATTAATGTTGAAAACAGAAAGGTAATAATATTAAGACCTTTCTTTAAATGATATAAGGAAATGATAATAAATATTCTTACCAGTAGTATATGCTAGTTTAACCTGCAGTTTTATGCCGTTTTTGCTTCAAATTATCAATTTTGCAAATCAATAATTGCTAAAGATGTTAATAATTTTACTTTTTGTAACTGTGACAGAAACTGGATTCTTTTCTACCAATTTTTTTTTTTTTTTTTTTTTTTACTTACTTGTTGTGCACAAAAATATATTTCATTTCCAAGATAGGTGTAATAATGAAAGTTATGACTAAATAGAATACAGGTATATACAGCAGATGCATATAGCCAATAAAAGCTTCATGTGATGCATCAGTCTTGGTGTGTTGCTATCATCCAACATATCACAGGAAATCCAACAGAAAATTCTGAGATCTTACTAGATGGAGTCACTGGAGTCACAAAATAGAAGGTCACACGCAAATCACCTGCGTTCAACTGTCTATGAGCCAGAAACAAACTTTTATGTACTAAGCCACTAAGATTTGAGGCCCCATCCCTACACTGTTCTAAGAATGACATTACTTCAAATTAGGTACATCATTCAGAGGTTTTAGTGATCACCAACCAACCTAATCATCCTCATCCAACCATCCAAAGGAACTGCAATTCCTTTGATCTGGAATTCTTAATTATGTTTTAATCGTGTGTTGACATGAAAACTTCTTTGGATACTATTTATTATTAATAACTGAGAGGTATGTTTCTTTATATTTTTATATATAAAATGTTTTCATATGAGTGCAATTTGATTGAATATTTATTAAAACCTCTTGGTGACATTTTTCATACATCTAAGCTATCAAATCCTCTTCTGTATAGATGCTTCTGCTTTTTTGAAAAATAATCCCTCCATTTTAACTCAGATACAACATACTTAGAAATCCAGGAAGAGGTAAGCAGAGAGGTTGTACATTGTTGTGGGGAGACAACTATCACAGAACTTACATATATAGATTTGAATTAACTTATCCCCATCTCCTCACTCCAACTCTCCATTTGGCCTGCTCAAGCCTCTGGATATTCTGTAAAGAACACTGTTTCTTGTCAGATTACTGTTTCATTTCCATTTCATGTTAGAAAACTTCTACTATCTTTTGTTTTAGTATAAATTTATTGAAATATCTTGTGCAACTTATGGCCCATCTCTTATAGATCTTTTTGGTAAAAAAAAAAAAAAAATTAAATTCAACAATTCAATGTAATTTTAGTGATATTTTACCAGGGAAAAGAGAACAATACTTGTGTCTAAACTGGAAACATTCTTGGTTTTGTTAGCCTGCAGAAGTAGTTTACACCTTTTCCACTTGCAAATATTTATTTATTTATTTTTTTAGAGGTAGATTGTCATTGAACTTTTCTTCTCTCTCTCTTTAAAAAAACTTGTCTAATTGAAAGTGAAAGTTGCTCAGTTGTGTACAACCCTTGTGACCCCATAGGTTATACAGTCCGTGGAATTCTCTGGGCCAGAATACTGGAGTGGGTAGCCTATTCCCTTCTCCAGGGGATCTTCCCAATCCAGGGATTGAACCTAGGTCTCCCACATTACAGGAAAATTCTTTACCCACTGAGCCACCAGAGAATACTGGTGTATTCTTTACCCACTGAGCCACTCCAAGAATACTGGAGTGGATAGCCTATCCCTTTTCCAGTGAATCTTCCCCACTCAGGAATCAACCCAGAAACTCCTGCATTGCAGGCAGATTCTTTATCAACTGAGCTACCAGGGAAGCATATGTGTGTGTGTGTGTGTGTGTGTGTGTGTATTTAGAATATATTTATAAATATATATATATATTTAGAAATAGATTGCCAGTGACCTTTTCCTCTTTCTCTCTTAAAAAAAAAAAAAATTGTCTAATTGAATTGACCCTTTTGGTAGCTTTTTTTTTTTTTTTTGGCCACATCTCACAGCATGGGGAAATTCCCTGACCTTTAGTCAAACCTGTGCCTCCTGCAGAGGAAGCGAGGGGTCCTAACCACTGTACTACCAGGGAAGTCCTGAATTAGTCCTTTTAATAAAGGAATTTAGAAGTCTGAACCAATTATTTAAAGTCATTTTATAATTCTTTAATTTTGGGGAACTTAAAATATAATCATTTGTTTTAATACCCTCTTGCTTGTTACTCTTATTTAACATAAGACTAGTATTCAAGAAGCTCACTATTTGGTTCATTTTTGAGCACTTGCATTTATAAGGCTTTTTTGTTTGTTGATCTTTCTGTAATAATTAAAGTTTGATTGAGTTTTAATCAAAATATATCACATTTTTCCTTCAAACCTATGCAGCTTGTAATTCTTTATAATTCGTTTGTAAATATGGACAAAGTTAATTTAAGATTAGCTTGATATCTCTTCTACAGGTTAGAAGAGTGAGTAACCCTTTATGAATAAGCATCTTACATTTATAGCTTTATATGAACTCTATGGGCTTCCTTTTTATTAGCACTGTTAAGACCCAGGTGTTGCTAGTGGTAAAGAACCTGACTGCCAATGCAGAAGATGAAACAGACTCCAATTTGATCCCTGGGTAAGAAGATCCCCTGGATGAGGACATGGTAACCTACTCCATTCAATATTCTTGCCTGGAGAATCCCATGGACAGAGGAGCCTGGAAGGCTATAGTCCACGAGGTCGCAAGGAGTCAGACACAACAGAAGTGACTTAACCACAGCACAGAACAGCACAAGACTCAGAGCAGTTTTTCCTTTGAAAATTCTTATTAGTCTACTAAGAGTAGTCTCTACTGCTCTGAACCTTAACATCTGGCATTCCATGTAAATTATATACTTCCTTGACATTTTGAACTCTGTCATTTCATGAATGGCATAGAAATTTCAAATTTATCCTTTACCTAATCCTTTGGCTAATCTATAGAATTTAGCTTTTCCAGAGTCTAAGAAACTTACTTTTGTGGCTTTTATGTCCCTAAATTTAATTCTTTCCTACAATTCTCCCTTTCTCATGTCTACTGGAAATAATTTTGTGTAAACTATGTCCTCTTTGTTCTCTCTGAGGGCACAAATCAAAGATATTTTCTAACGCTTTGTTTTCAATTATGCAAATACCCTTGTAAGGATGTAATTAGAATAATTCTTCATAAATTCTGTGTTTTTTCCTTTGCTAGGTCTTTCCCTATGTTAGGGAATTATCCATAGTCTAATCATACTCATTAAAGGAAATATCTGTTGAGAATTGATTTATCATATGACAGAAGTGGACTTGGATTTAATAAAACATTATTTTTCATTCTTTCCAAGGTATTTCACAGTGGATCACATATTTAAGTTCTGAATATTTGTTGTTTTTGCTCTGGAGAGGAATAAGCAAAATTGGAAGGTACCTAGAGTTTATATTATGATTGTTTGTTTTTCCTTTAGTCTTATACTATTATAATGGCTATTAGCATAACTGCTTCCTGATTTTGCTATTCAGTAGGTTTTTATGGCTTCCTTGGTGGCTCAGATGGTAAAGAATCCACTTACAATGTGGGAGACCTGGGTTCGATCCCTGGGTTGGGAAGATCCCCTGGAGGAGGAAATGGCAACCCACTCCAGTACTCTTGCCTGGAGAATCCCATGGACAGAGGAGTCTGGTGGGCTACAGTCCATGGGATCACAAAGAGTCGGACACGACTGAGCGACTAAGCATACACACACAGGTTTCTATGTACAGAGTTTGATGCCGATTCAAGTTTTCAAATATGTGTATACTTAAGTATAAATATTAATCACATAGTACATATTTCTATGTTAATTTAAATTTTAAAATATTTGCATATTTTAAGATATACAGTAATACGTATATTAGTTTAGTAAATATTCTAGAGTAATTGGAGAGAAACATCTAAATTTCCATAAACATGTGGTCATCTTACCTGAACATAATATGTAAAAATTTAATTAATCATATCAGTTTGCTACAGAGACAACACCAGCAATTATTACCACAGAACCCTGGGCAAAGTGATAGAAGACATTTGCTTAGAAATAATAATCCTGGGAAAAGAGCTCTGAATATTTCTTGGACATGTATACTGAATAAATGAGGAATTGTGTTCATTTGTGATGTGGGGCTCCACAGATTTTTTTAGGTTAATAAAGGTATCCAAATTCAAAATGTGTTGAAATGATTGGATCAAAGTTAACTCCTACGGTGGGACAATATGTGAATCACTAATTTCAGAATAATGGCAAATAAAGACTGTTAATGTTGGGAATTTTAAAAATAAACACATTCAAAAAATTAAAAACATAGAGTGAATATGCTAAATTGATGAGACCAGTGTTTTAAGCTCCTTGATAGAAGGTTTTTTTATTTTATCTGTATAATTCAAGGCCTAATAAGAATTCTTATATATGTACACATTAATTACTGAATTACTATATTTAGTAAGATCAGCATGAAAATAGTAGCATAAAAATTTGTTTAGATTTGGTTTTTAAAATATAACATAGAACATATTGGAAGAAGTAATGAAAAGGAAAGAAAAAAAAAAAAATGGCAGTATTTCCTAGTGATTTGTCCTGACTTTAAAAGTTCTATGTTAGCCGAGGCTATACCCATTTTAATATCTGTCATTTTGTCAGTGCTCCCATATGAATTTACACTCTGAAAATAGGTATCTTGTTTCTATTCTGTTGAAGTTAGAAATTATATTTTCACAATCTGTGAGCATAAGGTTCTATCCTGACATATGCATTACACAACATCTAACTTGTATGTGGTATTTCAGTAGCAACATACTGAAAAAATATTTGCTAGCAATCGTTCTGTGGTGCTCAAAATAATGTGATTTTTAAGCTTCAGACAGTTTGTGTTATTCTTAGATCACACACATGTTAAAAAAGAGAAAAAAAAAAAACAAGTTGGAAGAATGATAAGTATGTGGTAACACCAGAATAGTAAAAATAAGTAAATAAACAAGACATAAGAGAGTAAAATCTGGTTGCTTTGTAAGAGATGTAAATTTTTAAAAAGATATTCTTTGTTTCACAGTACTTTTAATACAGGGGTACATAAATAAGATGTCAATTTTTGTGCCAAGTAATCTTCAGTTAATGGCACGATAGTCACACACACACACACACACACACACATATCATTTGTGAATTAAAGATAAACACCATCTGAGGGCAAATATATTATAAAAAACACAGTTCAGTCTTTCCTATCTCTTTAACTTATGAAGATAGGTTCGACAGAATTGAAGTTAGGGGAGAAAAGGAAAGGGAGCTCTTGAGAAAGAGATGAGAACAAATAATGATTTAATTTGGGACATCTTGCCTGACTAAAGTACTCATTAAGGGTCTAGATAAAACATTGTCCAGGGATGCTAATCAGAGAAGGCAATGGCACCCCACTCCAGCACTCTTGCCTGGAAAACCCCAGGGATGGAGGAGCCTGGTAGTCTGCGGTCCATGGGGTCGCACAGAGCCGGACACGACTGAAGTGACTTAGCAGCAGCAGGGATGATAATAGTAAGGATTATTCCACAGAGTGTGCATTTAGAGGTATGGTTTGGGTTTTCTTTTTTTAGCATTATATTAGACCTAGAAATATATGGACTTGAATCATACCTCAGTCCTAGAACAGGTACAGAGACTGACAATATGGGCCTTAGCTCTTAGCCTCGGCCACTATGTTGTCATTTGGGATTCTTGGTAATCTTAAAGAAGTGCTGAATGATGTACAGTCCCCTTATCCCATGATGCTTTGATTACTGTTTCTAAAAAGCACATGCACACAAACTCTTTGAGTTTTCTAAGTTTCACCACTAATGGTGAAATGGAAATGGAATACAGAGAAATGAAGAATTTTAATCCTTTAAAAAAACTCAGATAGGTCTTACCATGATGGTCTTGGTTATGGAGTTCCTACTTGTCAGTGGACTTGACCAATCTTACTTAAAATAAGAATTTTCTTGATAATGTCTTTAAAAATTCCTGAATATTTGATATTTTTCTCTTACTATTTGGGCTTCATATAGTTAGTGAAAGTTGCTACCCCATGGACTGCCAGGCCACTTTATCTAAGGGATTCTCCGGGCAAGAATACGGTAGTGGGTTGCCATTCCCCTCTCCAAGGGATATTCCCAACCCCAGGATCGAACTTGGGTCTTCTACATTGGAGGCAGATTCCTTACTGTCTGAGCCACCGGGGTAGCTCTCATATAGTTAACCCTCAGGCAGATAAAAAGCATTGAATAAATCTGTCCTTAACTTAGAATTAAGTTCTGTTTCTTTCTCGAAGGCTTTTTACAAAACTTTAAAGGATTGTTATTTGGCATGCACTTTCTTCCCAGGTGGCACTAGTGATAAAAAATCCACCTGCCACTGAAGGAGATGCAAGAGATGCAATTTTGATCTCTGGGTCAAGAAGATACCCTAGAGAAGGAAATGGCAACCCACTACAGTATTCTTGCATGGAAAAATTCCATGGGCAGAGAAGCCTGGAGGGCTACAGTCTGTGAAGTGGCAAAGAGTCAGACAGGACTGAGTGACTGACCACACATCGCTCATTAGATTCGAAATATAATACTTTTAAAAAGAAAACTTATGGGCCACTTTTAAGAAAAAGATATCACTTGAGTCCTTCCTCTCAGAATATGATTAGAAAATAGCCTTTATATCTATTTATTTTATTTTTCTCATTTCTACATTCTCCCTTTGTTTCCCCATACAGGTTATATTGACTTTCCAAAGGAATGCAAGTATTTGTTGCTTCTTCAATAACTTACTAAGACATTCAGTGGCAGGACAGGAATGAACATAGAGATTGTGGCTTAGAACAAAGACCCAGCATCTGGACAGGTCTGGATGAAATGTTGAGTATGAAAGATCCAGCAGGAATGTGACTGAGATAAGAAAGCTCCTTAGAAAGAGTAAGAAAGTTGGTCCAGTGGCTAACACTCCACAATCCCAATGCAAGGGATCCAGGTTCTATCCCTGGGCAGAGAACTAGATCCCATATGTTGCAACTGAAGATCTTTCATGCCACAACGAAGACTGAATATCTTGTGTACCACAACTAAAAGAATGTAAGAGGGGAGTTTCTGGAGTTGTGAGAAAGAACAAGGACAGCACTGTGTCCAGGAAGTCATCAGGATGCATTCCAACTCCTAGCTAGAGTGAGAAGGCTCTACATGCTTCTGAGTATCCCTCAAAGATAGTTACAAAGATGCTCAGGATTATTTTTGCAGCTGGATGGAGAGACCGTGCCTGGAAGTTCAACTGACCTCTGTGACAATTATGGGCAAATAGGCCTCCCTGTAGGTTTGCATGGTGGCTTAGTTAGAAAAGAATCCGCCTGCAATGCAGGAGACCCTTGTTCAATTCTTGGGTCAGAAAGATCCCCTGGAGAAGAAAATGGCAACCCACTCCAGTATTCATGCTTGAGAAATCCCATGGACAGAGAAGCCTGGTGGGATACAGTCCATAGGGTCAGAAGAATGGGACACAATTTAGCACTTAACTACCACCACAAGGCTTCTGTGCAGGTCTTTAGAAAATAACAAGATAAGAAAGCCTTTCTCAGTGATCAATGAAAAGAAATAGAGGAAAATAATAGAATGGGAAAGACTAGAGATCTCATCAAGAAATTAGAGATATCAAGGGATCATTTCATGCAAAGATGGGCACAATAAAGGACAGAAATGGTATAGACCTAAAAGAGAAGCAGAAGATATTAAGAGGCAGCAACAATACACAGAATAACTATACAAAGAAGATCTTAATGACCCAGATAACCACGATGGTGTGATCACTCACCTAGAGTCAGATATCCTGGAATGCGAAGACAAGTTGGCCTTAGGAAACATCACTACGAACAAAACTAGGGGAGGTGTTGGAATTTCAGTTGAGCTATTTCAAATCCTAAAAGACAATACTGTAAATTGCTGCACTCGATATCCAAGCAAATTTGGAAAACTCAGCAGTGGCCATGGGACTGGAAAAGCTCAGTTTTCATTCCAAACCTGAAGAAAAGTGAAAGTGAGGTCGCTCAAGTGTGTCCGACTCTTTGTGACCCCATGGACAGTAGCCTACCACACTCCTCTGTCCATGAGATTTTCCAGGCAAGAGTACTGGAGTGGGTTGCCATTTCCTTCTCCAGAGGATCTTCCCAACCCAGGGATCGAACCCTGGTCTCCCACATTGTAGGCAGACGCTTTACCATTTGAGCCACCAGGGAAGATAATCCTGAAGAAAGGCAATCCCAAAGAGTGTTCAAACCACCACACAATTGCACTCATCTCACATGCTAGCACAGTAATGCTCAAAATTCTCCAAGCCAGGCTTCAAGAGTACATGAACCATGAACTTCCAGATGTTCAAGCTGGATTTAGAAAAGGCAGAGGAACCAGAGATAAAATTGCCAACATCTTTTGGATCATTGAAAAAGCAAGAGAGTTTCAGAAAAACATCCACTTCTGCTTTATTGACTATGCCAAAGCCTTTGACTGTGTGGATCAAAAGAAATTGTGGAAAATTCTTCAAGTGATGGGAATACCAGAACACCTGACCTGCTTCCTGAGAAATCTGTATGCAGATCAAGAAGCAACAGTTAGAACTGGACATGGAACAGCAGACTGATTGCAAATAAGGAAAGGAGTACGTCAAGGCTGTATATTGTCACCCTGCTTATATAACTTATATGCAGAGTTCAGTTCAGTTCAGTTCAGTTGCTCAGTCATGTCTGACTGTTTGTGTCCCCATGGACTGCAGCATGCCAGGCCTCCTTGTCCATAAGCAAATCCCAGAGTTTACTCAAACTCATGTCCATTGAGTCGGTGATGCCATCTGACCATCTCATCCTCTGTCATCCCCTTCTCTTCCCACCTTCAATCTTTCCCAGCATCAGAGGCTTTTCCAGTGAGTCAGTTCTTTGCATCAGGGAGCCAAAGTATTGGAGTTTCAGCTTCAGCATCAGTCCTTCCAATGAATATTTAGGACTGATTTCCTTTAGGATGGACTAGTTGGATCTCCTTACAGGCCAAGGGACTCTCAAGAGTCTTCTTCAACACCACAGTTCAAATGCATCAATTCTTTGGTGCTCAGCTTTCTTTATAGTCCAACTTTCACATCCATACATAACTACTGGAAAAACCATAGATTTGACGAGATGGGCCTTTGTTGGCAAAGTAATGTCTCTGCTTTCTAATGTGCTGTCTAGGTTGGTCATAGCTTTCCTTCCAAGGAGCAAGTGTCTTACTTTCATGGCTGCAGTTGCCATCTGCAGTGATTTTGGAGTCCAAAAATATAAAGTCTGTCACTGTTTCCATTGTCCCCCCGTCTGTTTGCTATGAAGTGATGGGACCAAACGCCATGATTTTAATTTTCTGAGTGTTGAGTTTTAAGCCAACTTTTTCACTCTCCTCTTTCACTTTCATTAAGAGGCTCTTTAGTTCTTCACTTTCTGCCATAAGGGTGGTGTCATCTGCATATCTGAGGTTATTGATATTTCTCCTGGCAATCTTGATTCCAGCTTGTGTTTCATCCAGCCCAGAGTTTCTCATTATGTACTCTGCAAATAAGTTAAATAAGCAGGGTGACAATATACAGCCTTGACATACTCCTTTCCTTATTTGCAGCCAGACTGTTGTTCCATGCCTGGTTCTAATTGTTGTTTCTTGACCTGAATACAGATTTCTCAAGAGGTGGGTCAGGCGGTCTTGCATGCGAAATGCCAGGGTGGATGAAGCACAAGCTGGAATCAAGATTGCCGGGAGAAATATCAATAACCTCAGATATGCAGGTGACACCACCCTATGACAGAAAGTGAGGAGGAACTAAAGAGCCTCTTGATGAAAGTGAAAGAGGAGAGTGAAAAAGTTGTCTTAAAACTCAGCATTCAGAAAACTCAAACATGGTATCCAGTCCCATCACTTCATGGCAAAAAGATGGGAAATAGTGAAAACAGTGGCAAACTTTTTTTTCAGGTTGGGGGAGGGAGCTCCAAAAATCACTGCAGATGGTGACTGCAGCCATGAAATTAAAAGACACTTGTTCCATGGAGGAAAAGCTATGATCAACCTAGACAGTATATTAAAAAGCAGAGACATTACTATGCCAATTAAGTCCATCTAGTCAAAGCTATGATTTTTCCAGTAGTCATGTATGGATGTGAAAGTTGGACCATAAAGAAAGCTGAGTGCTGAGGAATTGATGCTTTTGAACTGTGGTGTTGGAGAAGACTCTTGAGGGTCCCTTGGACTGCAAGGAGATCCAACCAGTCCATCCTAAAGGAAATCAGTCCTAAATATTCATTGGAAGGACTGATGCTGATGCTGAAGCTCCAATACTTTGGCCACCTGATACGAAGAACTGACTCACTGGAAAAGCCTCTGATGCTGGGAAAGATTGAAGGTGGGAGGAGAAGGGGATGACAGAGGATGAGGTGGTTGGATAGCATCACCAACTCGATGAACATGAGTTTGAGTAAACTCTGAGAGTTGGTGATGGACAGGGATGCCTATTGTGTTGCATCCATGGGGTTGCAAAGAGTAGGACACGACTGAGTGACTGAACTGAATTGAACTGATTGTAAAATTCATATAGTTCAGTAAAAACTACACAATAACAACACTACCCTCAAATCATACTATCTCTGCCCCCACACTAACCTTTTGTAATGGATTTAGGTCATGAATAGATTTCTCATATGCCTTCACTTATCATTTGTGTTCAGTTATTTTGTGGCTTTCAATTTCTGTCTCCACACTTGTCCTTTGCCCATTCTTTTCCTTCCTATTCCCAGACTATGTGAATAGAAAAACTCTTGCTTACAAGTATTTAAGTATTTTAAATGTCAAGATACCTGAGAAACAACAGAAAAATAGAATAATTCAGATAGATATTGTTAGTTTATCTTCTCAAGAGAGCTGGCCTTGGCAGGGATGTTCATAAGATTTTCATGTTTATTTCATTTCCTCTTCAAACTGAGGAGCTGGATACTTATCCAGAGAGTGAGGGAGGCTATTGGAACATATTAGGTTGGTCAGGAAAGTCTATCTATTGTTTAAATGTTAAGACATATCATGGTCCAAATCAAGGGGAATCCTGAAGCTTTAATGGACTTCTTTTGCATTCTTTTATTATAACATTATTGTGGTTTATTGCATAAAAATTTGGAAAATATAAAAATTTAGAAGATGAACATTTTAATGGGTTTCTATCTGTAAGAGGATAATTTTCTGAAATTCCTATTTTTTACATACTTCTATATTGTAAAATTATCCATATATAGCTCCAACATCTGTGAGTTCTTTGTCCTTTTGGAATCATTCTAAATTTTAATTTTTAATTAAAAACACTGACTCTTCTTTCTATTTTCAATCTGTTCAGTTCAGTTGCTCAGTCCTGTCCTACTTTTTGTGACCCCATGGACTGCAGCACGCCAGGCCTCCCTGTCTAATACCAACTCCTAGAGTTTACTCAAACTCATGTCCATTGAGTCGGTGATGCCATCCAACCATCTCATCCTCTGCCATCCCCTTCTCCTCCTGCCTTCAATCTTTCCCAGCATCTGGGTCTTTTCAAATGAATCAGTTCTTCCAATCAGGTGGCCAAAGTATTGGAGTTTCAGCTTTAGCATCAGTCCTTCCAATGAATATTTAGGAATGATTTCCTTTAGGATGGACTGGTTGGATCTCCTTGCAGTCCAAGGTATTCTCAAGAGTCTCCTCCAACACCACAGTTCAAAAGCATCAAATCTTCAGCACTCAGTTTTCTTTATAGTCCAACTCTCACATCTAAACATGACTACTTGAAAAACTGTAGTTTGACTAGACGGACCTTTGTTGGCAAAGTAATGTCTCTGCTTTTTAATATGCTGTCTAGGTTGGTCATAACTTTTCTTCCAAGAAGCAAGCATAGTCCTTCCCAAGATGTAAGCCTTCCCAAGATGTCTAAACATTTCTACATGTGCCCGTTCTCATCGTCCCCTTGAATTCCTCCTTCCACCACATTTTCTGTACTGTGTTCTTTCCTACCATGTTAGTTTTTCTCTCTCAACATTCTCCTATATGTGATCTCTGACCTGTGCAACGTTCCCCAAAACACCTCTAATAAAGGTCTGCTGTAGGTAGCCTTTTCAAGGAGGTTTTGAGAGGATGAAGAGAGAGGACAGAGCAAGATGAATCGTAGAGGTCTCTTTCCCGTTCCTCTGTCTTTAGCAATATCAAGAAGCTGCAGAATATATGAAATTAGCTTTTTTTTTAAAACTTGAATTCTTTAGTGTGAGTCTTCTGACTTTTTATCCTACCTCAGCCCTCCATCAACACCTAAAGTTTCCTTACTGTGAAATACATCAGGAAATACAAAGCACTGGCCCAGGTAGTACAAATATTCTTGAAAAAAATGAACTTATGCCTCATTCACCTATAATGATAGTAAATGAATTGATGTGAACAAATTCTGAAACTAAATTGCTAATTAAGATTACTGTTGGCAGCCTAGGTGACTAAATGACAAGATGCTATTGGCCATTGTATAAAGTTTTTCATGATCCATTTCTAACTATCATCACACAAAAAGTCAAAAAGTGAAAATGTACTGATGACAAGTATGTTAATAACAGTAAAAACAAACTAACAAAAAACAAACCTGTGGAACTTTTTGAAATGATACCTTCTAATTAGGTTTGTCTTAATTTTTAGAATGCTAGTAGGTCAATTATTAGAACTTGCCAATGAGAGGATAATTACTAGATGTCTTCAGTTTCTTTCTTAGTAGAAACTCTTCATATTTCATCTGGCAAAGAAAAAATAATTCTATTATTTCCTTTACTTTTAAATATCCTATATCTTTATTCATCAGAAGAAAGTATAAGCTTGCCAAGTTCCATAAAGTTTTACAAATAAGTTAGGGTGACAGCAGAAGCTTTGAGGAGGAATATATGAGGAAGGCTTTTGAGGCTTGTTTTACTGGTTATTTATTTTTCCTCCTCTGAATACTTTTAGTCAGGTTTTACTGAACACGAAACTATGAAATGAACTCAGCAGGCAACAAATTTACCTGAACTAGCCTCATGTGGATGTGCAGTTGCTCAGATGTGTCTGGCTCTTTGCAATTTGACTGTAGCCCACCAGGCTCCTCTGTGGCTGTGGTTTCTGGATAACTTAAAAAGCCAAAAATGTATTTATCTCACAGTTCCAGAGGTCAGACATCTAAAATCAAGGTATCAGCAAGGACATTCCCGCCATAGGTTCTAGGTGAGAGTCCTTCCTTGTGGTCTTCCAGTTTCTGGGCACTTCTCGAATTCCTTGGCTTACCATAACTGAGACAGGCTAGGACTTGGGACTCTGCTGCAATGCTTGCACCTGGACACACCACTCCTTGAGCAACAAAATACAAAGAAACAATATGGGGCTAAAAATAACTGCATGCATGCTCAGTTCAGTTCAGTTCAGTTCAGTCACTCAGTAGTGTCCGACTCTGTGACCCCATGAATCGCAGCACGCCAGGCCTCCCTGTCCATTACAAACTCCCGGAGTCTACTCAAACTCATGTCCATCGAGTCGGTAATGCCATCCTGCCATCTCATCCTCTGTCGTCCCCGTCTCCTCCTGCCCCCAATCCCTCCCAGCATCAGAGTCTTTTCCAATGAGCCAACTCTTCGCATGCTCAGTTGTGTCCAATTCTTTGTGATCCCATGGAATGTAGACCACCAGGTTCTTCTGTCCATGCAACTCTCCAGGCAAGAACACTGCAGTGGGTTGCCATTCCCCTCCAGGGGATCTTCCCAACCCAGGAATTGAACCCGGATCAGCCATATTGCAGGCAGATTCTTTACTTGTGAGCCACCAGAGAAGCCCTAACACACATGAACAGTTGGGGCAAATTCTGGACCTGCAAATATACAAATAGACTGAAAAACCCAACTGCTATTTTTGAAGATCCTGGAGAAAAAGTAGGGTACTGGGCATGCTCCCTGCACACAACATCACCCAAGAAGAGGTGGGCAAAACACCTGAGCCACCCCTGCTGTCAAACCCTTAGACCCACCCCTACTCTCACCCCATATAGAGAACAAGCTTGCCTCCCCTTTGGGGAGCTAACAAGAAAGAGAGCATGTTGTTTGTTCTCACTTCCCCCTGCTGCACCAAGGGCCCCCAATAAAGTCTCTGAATTTCTTGACTGACCTCCAGTGAACTTTTATTGCTTGTGGAAGGCCAAGAACCCTGGTTGATAACATAGTTCCAATCTGCCTCTGTCTTCCCAAGACCCTATCCTTTTGTGTATCTCTGCCTCTGTGTCTCTGTGTATCTCATTATAAGGGTACCAGTGGGTAGGTTTAGAACTCACTCTAATTTAGTATAACCTTAACCTACATCTTTATTGCATCTGCAGACAGCCTATTGTCAAATAAGGTCACATTCAATAGGTTCTTTTTGCATAGACTTGAACTGAGGTAGGGACACTATTCAGCCCAGTTTATCTGTCATCAGAGTTTGCCATCTTCCATGGAAAAATTACCTACTCTTCCCTTTGAGTCTCATCAGTGCTTAGTATAAATCTGTTTTCACAATTATTGCATTGTATCATAATATTTTTGCTTTTCCTCTCTACCAGTTTAACAATTCCTTAAATACAGAATAGATGTATTATTTATCTTTGTATCCCTAGTACTCTATATAACATCTAGCTCACAGATGGTGAAACAAAATTTTAATTGATTGCAAATAAGTTTTTGAAGTCCGCAAAAATGAAGTCCACAATGTACTGTTACCTTACTAAGGATTGCTATTCCTTATAACTACCTCAATATGCCCTATAAAAATATAAGCACATTTTATCAGTGCATCTTCACTTTGGCAGTAATGGAGTTTTTACCTCTCTCTCATTTGTATCTCCATATGTAGCACTGCTTATTTGTGCAACATAGGAAATGAGCTATGCTTTATAAGTTATTTTTCCCCAAAGGATATCAGCATATCCCCTGAACAAAAAAAAAAAAAGCAAACAAACAAACAAACAAGTATTTTGTTTAAGCTTCTCTTCTGAGAAACTATTTCTAAAATGGTTTCTAAAATAATTCTGTCTGTCCTACTTTATTAAACAAAGGGTACTAAACATTGTTTAATATTCTTTTGATACTTAGGGTTTTTATTAAGAGCATAGCTATTTTATTGAGCTGAATTAAAATGACAAAACAAAAAACTTTGGAATATATGTGTATGCTTTGTAGTTTCATATGTTAAAATAATAAATATTGACATAGACCTAACTATGTGCTAAAGTTTTAAGCACTTTTTATCATCTGATCTTTATAACACAAGGATAAAGTTGGCCCTATTGATCTTATTTCACAGACTAGGAGACTGAGACATAAGCTATAAGTGCTTTGCCCAAGGTCATGGAGCTGTAAATGGTAGAATAAGGATTTGGAACAGTGCTATGGTACTGGAATCAGCATTTTAATAATTAAGCAACCTCACCTTTGTCTGCCTTCCTGAGCATACCACCATCAACCATACTTTCACTGCCCTCTTTCACCTACACCCTGACCTTTGATCACCATTTGCTGCTTCCATTTGTCAATGTGATTGTGTACCAGGAGAAAGTCATGACAGCAAGGCCCAGGAAGGCCAGGGTGGTGAACTTCTGCTGGCTTTGGGGAAGTGGTAATGAATGTCACACTACATTTCTCCTGGCATGGTCCTGGGATAGAAAACTTGGGCTATTCTAGCACCAATATCTTTCTTTACTTTCATGGGAAAATTGGCTGTACTCAGTTTTGTAAGCTTCATATAAAATTCTTATTTTTTTTTTAAGTTCACATTATAAAAAAGATAAAGGATGTATAGAGATGACTAGTGAATATAAACGATAGGAGCAAGAGTAAAGTACGGTTCTAAAAATGGGGGAGTGAAGCAAGATGGATGGATGAAAATAGGTGAGATATGGAGGGTGTACAGAAGGTGGCTCCATTGCTGACTGGTGAAAAATCAGAAAGTATACAATGGACTGCCTTTTACAATTTCTCTGTAGATTTCACTGCCTTCTAATCTCAGTTTATCAGCCCTTCTTTGATCAGTTAAAAATGAATTAGTACAATGTTTCACATGCAATTCTGAAAGGACAATGAGAGAGACTGAGAGAGAGAGAGAGGAGAGAAAGAGCAAATTCAATGGCCAAGTCTGGTTTTTACAGGTTCTACAAATCCTGTGGCCATATTTCTAGGCTGTCACTCAAATGATGCTACCATCTTCATTTTCAGAAGCTATAGCCTATTCAGGAATAACTCCTGTTTCTCCATACTTCTAACCTTGGTTTTTAGTGACCACAATGATCTACACACTTGGGCATTTTTAACCAAAAATAACTGCCTTAGAGAAAACTGAGTTTGGAAACCAGTTCATGGAGAAAATAGTTTAATCTGCTATGGGCTTCCAAAGTCACTTATGACACTTGTCAAGATAGAGGGGCCAAGAAGAAGCACAGATGTGAAGGGCAGTCTAGTGACAGTTATTAATATTGGGATGATTGATTTTATATCCTTGAAATGTACCAAACTTTAACACTAGGTTCAGCAACTCCATAATTTACATAAGGACAGTCTGTGTCAGTTCATTAACAGGCCATTAGTAAGTCTGAGAAAGACGTTATAAATGTTCTCAGAAAAATCATGAGGGGATATACCAGAAAAAAAGATTATATTGAAACTTTACTTTTAGAGAAAGGTGTGCCTGTGGGTTTTCTTTTGTTTAATTTGCCTTCATTTTTAGGATGTGGTTCTCATCGGTTGTGTGTGTGTCAGCATTTATCTTGCAGGCAACAGGAAGGTTAAGTCCTGAGAACTGATTTAGATACATGAAGAATTTTTGAAAAATCTTTTCTTAAGATTGACCTGCATCTTCTGTTTCACACAGTTAAGTAATTTTCACATGATTTGTTAGATACACGTGTGTACCTTATAAAGGTGATGTTCAAGCTCAATTTCTTTCCTTTGGGGAATCATGGAAGGCAAGGGTCCTTTTGTGAATGATCATGTGTACCAATCAAAGACTTACTTTAAAGTTCAAATTGCTAGATATGGAAAGGACATTTGTCTCCCTGGCCTAGGTTTTTGCATTTGAAGTCATCATGTATACAGATAATAGGTTAATGAAAAAAAATACACCAGGTACTCTATGGCTATATGAGCTAAAGTTTAGCTGCAGAAGACCAAGAACAAATTGACAGACTGAAACAATAAAGGAGAGTGTTGATGGAAAGGAAGCAGAACTCTTAACATCTCAATAATAAAATGTCATAAATAAATAGTGATGCTTTTTCTTTATGTCCTCCTCAGTGACTGCAAATGCTTAGAAAAGACTATAAAAGAGAGATAGGTTTTTGTATTCTTATCAGTTTGGGAATGATTATATGGACTTTTACTGTAGTTTACTTTGGCTGCAAAAAAAAAAGAGGAAAAATAATACAAAGTACAGAGTGGAAAAAGAATATATCTTTGAGAGTATGTTTGAATAAGAAACTTTCAGAAGTCATAGTCTATCTGGACAGGGCTCTGCTTTTCCCCACCTACAACAAAGCTACATGGACGGTAGTCTGCCAGGCCATTGAATTCCCCAGGCCTGAATACTGGAGAGGGTAGCTGTTCCCTTCTCCAGGGCATCTTCCCAACACAGGGATCGAGCCCAGGTCTCCTGCATTGCAAGCAGGTTCTTTACCATCTGAGCCAGCAGAGAAGCCCTTGGATAAGAAATTTTCAGATATCATCGTCCATATAGGCAGGGCTCTGCTTCTCCCTGCCTACAACAACGCCACTGACCCCCAGCACACCACAACGAACACAAATCTTCAATACCAAAAGCAACAACTTTGTTGTTTATCCCTTTTTGTTCCAGGCAAAATTTTTGGCATTGGTTGGTTACAACAAGCCTGGACCCCTACTTGCTTTAGCCTTATTTCAAGATATGGCAATCAGATTGTAGAATCCATATTAAGTACAACTTTTATATAATTTTCAAAGATTTTGAAGGCTTCACATTCTTAGGTTCTGGGTCTTTGGTGCTCATACATTAGTCTAATTAAGTGACTGATTGTTTGTTTGTTACCAGTCACACTTTGGGGCATGACTCTTTCCTTCCTGTTGAATTTGCTGTCTTGGGTCAGGATCTCATGTGTTTTGGGTCACCAAAACACATGATTGTGATTTCTACACAATCAGCATTTTGCTCATTCTGGCTGTCTTCATGTCCTCCATGAATATTTGTTGCATGATTCTATAAATTATGATGAAAGGCCAGTAGAGGGTCTGATTGGCAAATATAACTTGGATATTAACAGGCCAGTAAGACATGTATCCATGCACCCTTAAGCACATGTGTATCTCTGTAATTTTCCAAAGGTGTATATACTTTTCTAATAGAATATATTTAAAGGTAGTTGTTTGAATGCAGACAGATGGTGTAAATCTTAAATTCATCCAATCCAACTTGCTCTGAAAGCAGACATCTTTTCACAAGATTGACATCAGGTGATCATTCAGCCTGCTCTGGAATACCTCCAATCTCCCAGGTTACCACCCTCTACCCAACATCCTCATCTCCCTTTGACTTTCATAACTGCTTTCAAATGGCAACATTTTATTTTATTTTGCTTTGAAGCAACATGAATGGCTTTTAAAGATCGTATGTTGAGTGAAATAAGCCAGAGACAGAAAGACAAATGCTGTATGATATAAGTTATATCTTGAATTTTAAAAATTCAGCAAACTAGTGAATATAGCAAAAAAAAAAAAAAAAAAAAAAAAAAAAAAAGAGGCAGAGTCACAGATATAGAGAACAAACTAGTGGTTACCAGTCAGGAGAGGGAAGGGAGCTGGGCAAGATAGGGAATTAAGAGGTAAAAAATATTATGTAAAAAATGCACTGCAAGGATACATTGTACAACACAGGGAATATAGCCAATATTTTATAGTACTTATAAATGAAGTAAACCTTTAAAAATGCTGAATGACCATGTTATACACCTGTAACATAGCTTTGCACATCAATTATAGTTCAACAAAAATCAAAAAAGGAAAACAAAACAAAACCCTGCCCTCATGAAATAAAACTCATACTCATCCCTTCTTTTCATGGGATAAATAGATAGTTTTTTCATATAATTTTAGAGCTTGAACTATTAAATGTTTAATTTCAATACTACTTTTAAATCTGATAAGCTTGAGCATCAGTCAGTCAGTTCAGTTGCTCAGTATGTCTGAATCTTTGCAACCCCATGGACTGCAGCATGCCAGGCTTCCCTGTCCATCACCAATTCCTGGAGCTTGCTCAAACTTATGTCTATGGAGTCGATGATGTCATCCAAACAGCTCATCCTCTGTCATCCCCTTCTCTTCCTGCCTTCAGTCTTTCCCAGTATTAGGGTCTTTTCCCATGAGTCAGTTCTTTGCATCAGGTGGCCAAGGTATTGGAGTTTCAGCTTCAAAATCAGTCCTTCCAATGAACACCCAGGACTGATCTCCTTTAGGATGGACTGGTGGATCTCCTTGCAGTCCAAGGGGTTGTGAAAAGTCTTCTCCAACCCCACAGTTCAAAGACATCAGTTCTTCAGCGCTCAGCTTTCTTTATAGTCCAATTCTCACATCCACACATGACTACTGGAAAAACCATAGCTTTGACTAGACGGACCTTTGTTGACAAAGTAATGTCTCTGCTTTTTAATGAGTTGTCTAGGCTGGTCATAGCTTTTCTTGCAAGGAGCAAGTGTCTTTTAATTTCATGGCTGCAATCACCATCTGCAGTGATTTTGGAACCTAAGAAAATAAAGTCAGCCACCGTTTCCATTGTTTTCCCATCTATTTGCCATGAAGTGATGGGACCAGATGCCATGATCTTATTTTTGTATGTTGAGTTTTAAGACAACTTTTTCATTCTCCTCTTTCACTTTCATCAAGAGGCTCTTTAGTTCTTCACTTTCTCCCATAAGTGTAGTGTCATCTACATATCTGAAGTTATTGATACTTCCTCCAGCAGTCTTGATTCCAGCCTGTGCTTTGTCCAGCCCAGAATTTGCATGATGTACTCTGCACATAAGTTAAATAAGTAGGGTGACCATATACAGCCTTGACACACTCCTTTCCTGATTTGGAACCACTATGTCATGTCCAGTTCTAACTGTTGCTTCTTGACCTGCATACAGATTTCTCAGGAGGCAGATATGGTTGTCTGGTATTCTCACCTCTTGAAGAATTTTGCACAGTTTGTTGTGATCCACACAGTCAAAGGCTTTGGTATAGTCAATAAAGCAGAAATAGATGTTTTTTTCTGGAACTCTCTTGCTCTTTCAATGATGGTAATCCTATCTCTAGCTCTGCTGCCTTTTCTAAATCCACCTTGAACATCTGGAAGTTCATGATTCATGAACTGTTGAAGCCTGGCTTGGAGAATTTTGAGCATTACTTTGCTAGTATGTGAGATGAGTGCAATTGTGTGGTAGTTTGAACATTCTTTGGCATTGCTTTTCTTCAGGATTGGAATGAAAGCTGATCTTTTCCAGTCCTGTGGCCACTGCTGAGTTTTCCAGATTTGTTGGCATATTGAGTGTAGCACTTTCACAGCATTATCTTTTAGGATTTGAAATAATTCAGCTGGAATTCCATCACCTCCACTAGCTTTGCTCATAGTGATGCTTCCTAAGGCCCACTTGACTTTGCATTCCAGAATGTCTGGCTCTAGACGAGTGTTCACACCATCATGGTTATCTGGGTCATAAAGATCTTTTTTGTATAGTTCTTCTGTGCATTCCTTCCACCTGAAACTCTGTCCATAGATCTTCAGGTACTCTATCAGATCTAGTACCTTGAATCTAATTCTCTCTTCCATTGTATAATCATAAGACATTTTATTCAGGTCATACCAGAATGGTCTAGAGGTTTTCCCTACTTTCTTTCATTTAAGTCTGAATTTGGCAATAAGGAGTTCATGACCCGAGCTACAGTCATCTCCTGGTCTTGTTTTTTCTGACTGTATTGAGCTTCTTCATCTTTGGCTGCAAAGAATATAATCAATCTGTTTTCGGTATTGACCATCTGGTGATGTCCATGTGTAGAGTCTTCTCTTGTGTTGTTGAAAGAGGGTGTTTGCTATGACCAGTGCATTCTCTTGGTAAAACTCTGTTAGCCTTTGCACTGCTTCATTTTGTACTCCAAGGCCAAATTTGCCTGTTACTCCAGGTGTTTCTTGATTTTCTACTTTTGCATTCCACTCCTCTATGATGGAAAGGACATCTTTTGGGGTATTAGTTCTAGAAAGTCTTGTAGGTCTCCATAGAACCATTCAGCTTCAGCTTCTTAAGCATCACTGGTTTGGGCATAGACTTGGATTACTGTGATATTGAATGGTTTGCCTTGGAAATGAACAGAGATCATTCTGTCATTTTTGAGATTGCACCCGAGAACTGCATTTATGACTCTTTTGTTGACTATGAGGGTTACTCATAGTTTCTTCTAAGGGACTCTTGGCCATAGTAGTAGATATAATGGTCATCTGAGTTAAATTCACTCAGGAAAGAATTCTTGAGCTTGAGTTTGAGCAGAGAATTCTTTTCAAATACAACTTTCACTTTTGATTATTTAGATCAAATATCCAATGTCCTCAAGAGCAGTTCAATCTCTGAGGATTTAATATGATATCTCCTCCAAAAGCCCCCATAATTAAGCATAATAGCTCTATACCATCAGCAAAAACAAGACTGGGAGAGGACTGTGGCACAGATCATGAACTCCTTATTGCCAATTTCAGATTTAAACTGAAGAAAGTGGGGGAAACCACTAACCATTCAGGTATGAGCTAAATCAAATCCCTTATGATTGTACAGTGGAAGTGACAAATAGATTCAAGGGTTTAGCACTGATAGAGTGCGTGAAGAACTATGGACAGAGGTTCATGACATTGTATAGGAAGCAGTGATCAAGATCATCTCCAAGAAAAAGTATAAAGCTAAAACTACTATAAAAAAGTTAGAGAATCAAAAAAGAAACCTCAGAAATGGAGATTTCCTGGGAATTGGGAGGAAGAAGACAGATCTGAGAACAGATGCTTCAGTGGTCAATGTAATGGTCTGTGGTGAGACCAAAAGTGATGCTAGAGTAGGTGAGTTAAGGAGAACTGAAAATATGCCTGTCTGTCTCCTGGATTTCAGGTGGGCTATTTCCAAATAGAATCTCAGTTTTGAGAAAAGAAAAAAAAAGTATAGTCTGTGTAATATCTTTCCTTGTGATGAAGAAACAAAGCTCTGTGTGGTGACTTTGTCTTCCTTCTTTGCTGTTGTTCACTCACTAAGTCATGTCCAGCTCTTTGTGACTCCATCGACTGCTGTATGCCAGGCTCCTCTGACTTCCACTATGTCCCAGCATTTTCATATTCTTTTATGCTAAAGTTTATCATAGGATATTGAATATAGTTGCCTATACTATATTATAGGCCCTTGTTTTTCATCCATCCTATATATAATTGATCATGTCTGCTAATTCCAAACTCTCAATCCATCCCTCCATTGCCCCCTCTCCTTGGCAGTCACACTTCTGTTTTCTGTATCTGTGAATCTGTTTCTGTTTCATAGATAAGTTTGTTTGTGTCATGTTTAATTTTTAAAATTTTTATTCAAGTACACTGATTTACAAGGTTGTGTTTGTTTCAGGTATACGACAAAGTGAATCAGTAATGCAGAAACATATTTTAATATGGTCCTTGAATATGGCTGATTGACAGCAGTCTAATTGTCATGGAAAACACATTTGAAATGGGAGTTAACAATGGAATAAGGGTCAATTACTTTGTTGTGCAAAAAAATTTCAAAGATAGTGTAAAGATAAAGAAAAGAGTTTGAATGTGTCTTGTCAAATGCCTTATAAGCATGGTGAGGATGTAATTTATGTATTTATTTATTTCATATTAACTCAAATATTTTAGAATTTTATTAGATATAGTTGATTTACAATGTTGTGTTAGTTTTGGGTATACAACAAAGTGACCGTTATACATAGTCATTATTTTTCAGATTCTTTTCTCATGTAGATTACTACAGAATGCTGAGTAGAGTTCCCTGTGCTAGTAGCAGGTCCTTGTTGGTTATCTGTTTTATATATAGTAACATGCCTATGTTCATCCCAAGCTCCTACTTTATCCCTCCCCTTCATATTTTCCCCTTGGTAGCCATAAGTTTGTTTTTGAAATTTGTGAGTCTGTTTCCTAAATAAGTCCATGTATACTCTTTGGTTAGATTCCATGTGTGAGTGACATCATACGTTATATGTCTTTGTCTGACTTTACTTAGTATGATAATCTCTAGGTCCATCCAAGTTTGCTGCAAATGGCATTATTTTATTCTTTTTAATGGCTGAGTAATAGTCCATTGTACATATGTCCCACATATTCTTTATCCAGTCCTCTGATGGTGGACATTTATGTTGCCTCCATGTGTTGGCTGCTGGAAACAATGCTGCAATAAACATTGCAGGTGCATGTATGTTTTTGAATCACGATTTTCTCCAGATATATGCCTAGGAGTAGAATTGCTGCCTAATATGGTAGTTCTATTTTCACTTTTTTAAGAAACCTTCATACTGTTCCCCATAGTGGCTGCATCAATTTACATTCTCACCAACAGTGCAGGAGGCTTCCCTTTTCTCCAATATCATCTCCAGCATTTATTGTTTGTAATTTTTTTTAATAATGGCCATTCTGACTTGTGTGAGGTGATATCTCATTGTAGTTTTAATTTGCATTTTTCTGATAATCAGTGATCTTAAATACCTTTCCATGTGCTTTTCAGCCATCTGTATGTCTTTGGAGAAATGTCCCTTTAGATCTTCTGCCCTTGCTGCGCTCTCCTGTTAGGTTCTGAAGCTCCCTCTCTATCTAGGCTGATGTCCCAGATAGTGAAGGGGTTTTCCAAAGTGTAGGGACCTTTCATCCTCCACAGCTCCCTCCCCAGGGTGCAGCATTCATCCCAATTTCTTTCTTTTTCCTTTTGTCCTACCTCGTTACATGTAGATTTCCTTGCCCTTCCGGAAGCTGGACGTCTTTTTCTGGCATTCTGTAGATGTTCTGTGTGAATTGTTCCACTTGTAGGTCTGTTGTTAATGTTTTTGTGAGAGAAGGTGAGCTCCACTCCTACTCCTCTGCCATCTTGATCCTGTCCCTGCGGATGCAATTTATTAATAAAAAATTGATTGCATATTGTTTAAAATGAAAATGCCTTGATAGCTCATTATACTAGTCAGAATGTAAAATATTGGCAATGGAGAGGAGGAATGTGCTGGAACGGTTAGACACAGTAAGACAAAACAGTGTAAGTTTTTGGTGGTTTTGTCGTTCAGTCACTAAGTTCTTTCTGACTCTTTGAAACCCCAGGCATTGTAGCCCGCCAGGCTCCTCTGTCCATGGGATTTCCCAGGCAAAAATACTGGTGTGGGTTGCCAGTTCCTCCTTCAAGGGATCTTTCCAACCCAGGGATTAAACCCACATTTCCTGCCTTGCAGGTGGATTCTTTACTGCTGAGCCACCATGAAAGCCTGGCTAAGCATCATAGTTGGCCAAATTCCATTGACCAAACAAAATAAAAATCAGTAGGACAAGGACATACTCTGCCTCTGGTGACAGAAGTGGTCAAGTCACATGATAAACATATGGATATACT
The DNA here is from genome assembly GCF_033118175.1 of Dama dama. Classification (NCBI taxonomy): domain Eukaryota; kingdom Metazoa; phylum Chordata; class Mammalia; order Artiodactyla; family Cervidae; genus Dama; species Dama dama. Next base: position 69,106,692 of record NC_083713.1, on the reverse strand, counting down.
GCAGAATGAAGACTTGGAACAAAAATGAAATCTACCACACATATATATTGTGATCCGACACCTAATACTTTCACCCAACTTTTGAAGTTGTTATCTGAGAAACAAAACTTCACAAAGACATTGGCAGCAATTCAAACATTGGAAGATGGCTGTTCCAACTAGCTGGAGTCTTTTCAAAGCTAAATATCACAAGCTCTTAACTTTTTTTTTTTCCTTTGTGTGTTCCCTGCTATGATGACTAAAACCCCTCATCATCATGTACCTCTTCGTCTGGATTTGTGAATTTAGTCTTCCTTTCCTGGTTAGCTCTTAATACATTACATTTGATACTGAGCAGAAAAGTTCAATTATTGTGAATCTTGTAGAGCTCTCGTCCCCTTATGGAGCTAAAGAGATTGCTAGCCATTTAAAAGCTGTCATAGGATATTATTTGTTCAGACTTGTTCATTGAAAAGCTCACAATTTTTCTATAATATCTGTTGCTAAAGCAGTTTTCTCCAAGCATTATTTGACAGTTCGTTGTTGTTTTTTCATTTGTTGAAATTCATGTTCTGATTCCTGTAATCATATCCAGAAAACAAGAGTAAGAACAATAGAATGGTATAAGTCACAAGGAATGCTTTTCTTGGTATTTCATTCTAAAGGTATTTGGGTTTTTATCTTTGTAAAATGATGAAACATCTTAAGCTACTCATGTTTCACTCCTGTTGTCCCAATTTAAAATTTGTATCATTTTACTCTAATCCCTGGAAAAGGAAATGGCAGCCCACTCCAGTATTCCTGCCTGGAAAATCCCATGGACCGCAGAGCGTGGTAGGCTACCGTCCATGGGGTCGCAAAGAGTGGGACACGACTGAGTGACTTCAGTTTCACTTTCACTTTAATAATACGTGTTGAACTTTTTCCTTTACATATGTTATGAAAGTTATATTTATTGTTTAAATTATAGCTTTCTTTCATCCTGAGACAAATTGAACTTTTAAAAATGTTATATAATTTATATTGCATTCCATTTTGTTTGCTTAAAGTGTAAGACACAAGCTTATAGTCAATTCACAAATATTTATTGAAAAAACTATTAGTACATAATTGTGCTACATGTTCAAGTCATCAGACACTTTGAAAATGTATAGGTGCCTTTACAATGACATAGAAATTTATTGATTAAATACAGTGATATTAAATTGAATTAAGTTTAATTAAATATAAAATGATATACTTATCATTTTGAATGAAGTTAAGTTCTTGAATAGCATTAAGAAACATTATCTACACAACTGATGACATATAAAAAAAAACAGATATCAAGATGTAACACTATGCTTTAATACTTTTTAAAAATGATAACTTTTATAAATATATGTGGTATATGTTCAGTATTCAATGATGTCTTTGTCATCACCCTATATTTTTTCCCTTTTTTCTTCCAGTTATTTTGAGATATAGTTGGCATTAAACACTGTATTAGTTTAGGGTGTCCAGCATAATCATATGACTTAAATACAACATAAAATGATTACCACAGTAACTTTAGTGAGCATCCATCATCTCACACAGATAAAGAATTAAATAATAGAAAAAATAAATTTTCCTTGTGACAAGAGCTCAGAATTTACTCTCTTAACAGCTTTCATATATAGCATACAGCATTGTTAATTATATTTTTTCATGTTGTACATTACATCCCTAATATTATGTCCCTGGTACTTACAACTGGAATGTTGTACCTTCTGACTGCCCCCATCTAATTCCCCTTCCCCCATCCCTCTGCTGGTAGTCACAAATCTAATCTTATTTCCTATGAGTGTGTTTATGCGCTTGTTTATGTCTGATGTATAATTGATGTGCAACACTATGTTAGTTCCTTTTGCATGACATAGTGATTTAATATTTCTGATATGCTTGGGAATTATCACCAGGATAACTTTAGTTGTAAGTCATTGTACAAAGATGCTGCACAGTTACTGACTATATTCCCCCCACTATGAATTTCATATTCATGATTCATTTATTTCTCAGTGTTTGTTTCGCTTTTAAGATTGTTTTTAAATCTTAAGATAGAAGTGAAATAATACAATATTTGTCTTTCTCTGACTTATTTCACCTAGCATAATTGACTCAATGGACATGAGTTTGAACAAACTCCAGGAACTTGTGAGGGACCCGGAAGCCTGGTATACTGCAGTCCCTGAGGCCCAAAGAGTTGGACACACTTTATGTGTGTTCACTTTATGGAACACACTTTACGACCATCAACACGGTCACAAATCAGCTTTCACTCACTTTAATGAGTCAGTAGTGTTCCACTGTACACATATGCTCCATCTTCTTTATTCGTCTATGGATGACACTAGGGGTGCCCATGTCTAGGCTATTGTAAATAACGCCGTTATGAAGACTGAGGGCAGTAGCCATTTGGGGGAGCCTATAGCAGTAACATGAGACTTGGCCAGCCCCATTTTGGAATCCTCCCTGCTCCCTATCCGATAGGGGCCAGAACCAGCCCCATGCCCTCCCACAGCTGAGCACACAAGTGTGCAGGGACTCAGTCTCCCCCTCCAGCAGGCTGGCGCCAGAGCCATGCCCACCCGAGCGGCACAAACAGCTGTGTGTGCCTCTATCCCTGGATCCCAAGAAGTCGCAGCACTCCTGTGCACCGCCCCGGACTGTGCAGACAATCACCTGGGAAACACATTCTGCCCTCCAGTTGGCCACGGCTCCTCACGAACCACAAGCTTACAGCCAACGAGGCCAGGGTCTGGCCCCACCTACCAGTGCGCCCACGGTAGGTGGATGCCCCTGCTGCTAATCTACCTATACATAGTAGCATGGATCTCTTAACTCCATATTTCTGTCTGGCCCCACCTTTCCTCTCCCCAAATCACTGTGAGGAGAAAAGGAATCATTGTCTTTGTAAAAACTACTCTTACTGTTTCAAGAGGACTAAACTGTGTTGAAAATTTCTTGAAGAAATAAGTCAATAAACTGTGATATTTGAGTTATCAGAAATCATTGTTTCTGAATAATTAAATCACATACTAGATAATAATATTAAGACTGTGCTCCAGAACTTAATAGAATGTCCTGTTGTAAACTGAATTTCATTTGAAGTCATTGGTTGTGTTCCATGGGTGTTCTTCTCTATTAGAGAATATCTGTGATAATTTTAAAAGAGGAAACTTACCCAAGATGACACCTCTCAAGGTGGCAGCATGCTTTGATACCTGAAATATGAAGCTACACTGATTTCTTAATTAAAGTAGTGATTCTAACAACTTTTATATGGTTAAAATGAAAGTTATGAATTTCATGCTTGCTATGTCTTATTTTGTTATTAGATATTAGCATATTCAACTGGAGTCAAGAATGATATCTATGTTACAAGAGAAGTTCTGAGTTTATTTCTCTTATAGGAATAGCTAAAGTGATCTTAAAATTATTTAATTTAATTTTGTTTTCCTCAAAATTATTTTTGATTAATACCGTCTTAGAAGTTTTCTTAATTAAGTCAACCTTAAGAAGAGATGACTATCTCTTATTGTCATTTTTTTAATCCTTATAATTATTATATCCCAACTTACTGGCATTACAATTTATTCCAAACACATAAATACACACAGTCTCTTAAGTGGTTAAAATAATCAGATATTTTCAAAATATCTTATATAAACAAATTCAGTTGGCTTTTTCTGATCTTTGTGGGTTTCTTAGCAACAGAAAAAATATACATTTAGAAATAATAGAAAAATTTCAGGACAAATTATCCAATTAAGTAAAATCATTTACTTCTTCAGTTTCACCTCTGGCTTGCATCCATCAATTAATTTAGAGCAAAGATCCTAAAGGTGATAAAATTTGAGTGCTTTTCCTTGTACAAATTTTATTATACATAATTTTATAGTGCACACTTAGTAAATGATAAACAACATCAATAACAATTTGTTGGCTTATTCATGTTTACAAAATTTAGAATACATTTGAGTTACTAGCTTATTAGTTTAAATTGATTTAAAACTGGTTTAAGTGGAAATGGATTTAGAAGTGTTGTATCAGTGATCTTGTCTTTAACCCTTTGTACAATCTACAAGTCTGGTGCAGGGCCTAAATAAAATTGTTTAAATGATTTATCCAATATTATTCTAAATGTACTAGACTAGAATTAGTGAATTCTTTCAGTTCAGTTCAGTTCAGTCACTCAGTCGTGTCCGACTTTTTGTGACCCCATGAACCACAGCACCCAGGCCTCCCTGTCCATCACCAACTCCCAGAGTCCACCCAAACCCATGTCCATTGAGTCGATGATGCCATCCAACCATCTTATCTTCTGTCATCCCTTTCTTCTCCTGCCCTCAATCTTTCCCAACATCAGGGTCTTTTCAGATGAGTTTCAGCTCTTTGCATCAGGTGGCCAAAGTATTGGAGTTTCAGCTTCAACATCAGTCCTTCCAATGAACACCCAAGATTGATCTCCTTTAGGATGGACTGGTTGGATCTCCTGGTCCAAGGGACTCTCAAGAGTCTTCTCCAACACCACAGTTCAAAAGCATCAATTCTTCACTGCTAAGCTTTCTTTATAGTCCAACTCTCACATCCATACATAACCACTGGAAAAACCATAGCCTTGACTAGACGGACCTTTGTTGGCAAAGTAATGTCTCTGCTTTTAAATATGCTGTCTAGGTTGGTCGTAATTCTTTAAACTTCCAAAATAGTTTTAATGGTTACTGAATTATCGGCTCAGAGAAATGTTCCTATAGACCATTTAGAGGAATGCTTTTTATTGTTTATGATGACAGCTGAGAAGTAGAAAGCATCACTAAGGTTTTCTCATCATTCTGGAAATTGGAGTTTGGTATAAAGAAACCGAAGTGTAGACTTAAAAACACAGTGAATGCATTGATTAGGAGCCACTAAAAATGAAGAATTATATGCTATTTCAAAATCATCCTCTTTATTTCTTTCTACAAATGCTTTTCCTGATAACTGAAATGCTTAACAACTCCAACACAACTCACATCAGAAAGTTTTCTAATCATTTCATAAACAGACACAATTAGAAGCGATACTCCTTCTCACAACCCATTGAAAAAATCACACTCATCTTCCCTTCTGCTTTGAAGATTTTCTTTAAAAAAAAAAACAACAATGTGTATCATATAGTTCTCCATAGATCATTTGGTTCTTGAGATTTGTTGGAAATTTGTGGAAATTCTGCTCAATTACTCATTTCTGCCAATGAGTAATCAATTTAAAACAGAAAGTATCATATAATCAAATTCTTACCAGAGATAAAATATTTTCACATATTCACTTCTAGTTCATGCCTAGAAATATAGCATAATGACAAGAGTTGCTCATGTTTCAGATTCATAGACTATATGTTTTAATTTTTAAACACCTGATAACTCATCCAAGTGTATTCAATTTCTTCCTCTCTGTTGATCATTTTGTGAAGGCACAGTGAGACTGAGGATTTAGATATAAAAGGTCTCTTCCCACTTATTGGGGTTTAATAGGGATGTTAATATCTATCTGTGCTATCAGTCACACATAAATAACAAGATAGCATGACAAGCACAATACTTAAAGGAGTTAAATGTGGGTAATCAAGGGAAAGCATATCATAGAAAGTAATATCTAAGCTGTACCTCGCATGACGGTATGAAAGGTCACATTTCAGATTCAAATTGCTCTGGCATTAAATCTCAACTGTGTCAACTACGTCAACACAATTTGCTATGTGAACTAATTAGCCTTACTTAAGCTGCCTTAAATGAAGATTCTTTATATATATATATACACACACACACTAAGATATTGTCAAAGATTAAGTAGCTTGCCTATATTCACACAGAGACTGAATGGTGGAACAAGAATCTGAACCCAAGGAAAGTTGGCTCTAGACTCTGCTCTTAAGCCTTTCATCACCCTCAGTACTTTCTCCTCACAATCTTTGATAAGCTCTCTCAATATTTTTTCAGGGATGTTTAACTTGTATCTACCAACTAATTTATTTAGAGACAATTATTATTTTTCTTTTTAGTTTCAAAGTCATGAAGAATCTCAATTGTTCAAGTTTAAACTACTATAATTTCTATTTTTCTTTACTAAGTAATGGTGCCAGAATGTTGGCTCAGCCTGATAAACCACTCTTCAGAAGAACCAGAATGGGATTCTTCAATTAGAGGTGAGAATTGTGTGTAGCATCATCTAGGGATGGACTAGCCAATAGACAGTTGATCCCAAACTTTTCTTCTCTGTTACCTTGATAGTCAGTCAGTTCAGTAGCTCACTCATATCCGACTCTTTGTGACCCCATGGACTGCAGCATGCCAGGCATCTGTGTTCATCACCAACTCCCAGAGTTTACCCAAAATCATATCCATTGAGTTGGTGATGTCATCCAACCATCTCATCTGTCGTTCCCTTCTTCTCCCACCTTCCATCTTTCCCAGAATCAGGATCTTTTCCCATGAGTCAGTTCTTTGCATCAGGTTGCCAAAGTATTGGAGTTTCAGCTTAAGCATCAGTCCTTCCAATGTATATTCAAGACTGATATCCTTTAGGATGGACTGGTTGGATCCCCTTGCAGTCCAAAGGACCCTCAAGAGTCCTCTCCAACACCACAGTTCAAAAGCATCAATTCTTCGGTGCTCAGCTTTCTTTATAGTCCAACTCTCATAGTCATATATGACCACTGGAAAAATCATACCTTTGACTAGATGAACCTATGTTGGCAAAGTAATGTCTCTGCTTTCTAATATGCTGTCTAGATTTGTCATAGCTTTTCTTCTGAGGAGCAAGCGGCTTTTAATTTCATGGCTGCAATCACCATCTGCAGTGGTTTTGGAGCCCAGAAAATTAAAGTCAGCCACTATTTCCACTGTTTCCCCATTTATTTGCCATGAAGTGATAGGACCAGATGCCATGGTCTTAGTTTTCTGAATGTTGAGCATTGAACTAACACCAAATAAGAGTGAAACTCTCTTATTTCACTTTCATCAAGAGGCTCTTTTTTTCTTCTTCACTTTCTGCCATAAGGGTGGTGTCATCTGCATATCAGGTTATTCATATTTTTCGTGGCAATCTTGATTCCAGTCGTGCTTCATCCAGCCCAGCATTTCTCATGATGTACTTTGCATATAAGTTAAATAAACAGGGTGACAATATACAGTCTTGACATACTCCTTTCCCTATTTGCAACCAGTCTGTTGTTCCGTGTCCATTTCTAACTGTTGCTTCCTGACCTGCACACAGATTTCTCAAGAGGCAGGTCAGGTGGACTGGTAGCACCATCTCTTTAAGAATTTTCCGTAGTTTGTTGTGATCCACACAGTCAATAGTATGACTGCTTATTTTCAGTGCAACAAGGAAAAAATTGCGGGAAGTTTGATAACTAAATCCATTTATCTTTCTTCTTGCCAAGCCTTCTGTTTATTTTCTTTTGTGAACGATATTTTACAGGTACTATAAGTTTATTTACTAACCTATTATTGAAATATACAAATGTACAAATGTAAAAATATATATATGTATAATAAATTGCAAAGTGAACACATGTACATAGTCATCATCCATGTTAAGAAGAGAAAGATCAGAAGTCAGTCATCCTTGTGCCCTTTCTTAATGAATTTACCCTCTTTTATCTCCTAATGTAATCACTATTTGGACATTTCACACCATAGATTTATTTTAGCTGTTTTTGAACTTCAAATAAATGGAATCATATCATATATATTTTCTTGTATTTGACTTCTTTCATTTAAATTTATGGGTGTTTTTACATATAGCAATATTTTCTGCTTTTGGATAGTACTTCATTTTGTAAATATGACATGATCTATTTATCTATTTTATGATAAATATTTGGGATGTTTCCCTTTCACCCTTAAATTAAATTTATAAGACTTCTGTAACAAAGAACCCCAAAATGTATATTGCTCACAGTTCTGGAGTCTAGAAGTCTGAAATCAATGTGTGGACAGGGCCATATTCCCTCTGAAACATACAGAAGGAAAGGCTTTTGCTTCCTGTAGCTTCTGATGTTTTCCAGCAATCTTTCTCTTTCCTTTGCTTGTAAATGCTCCATTCCAACATCTGCCTCCATTTTCACATGGCCATTTTCTTACTTGTGTGTCTCTTTTTAGAAGGACATTAGCCATATTAGAAGTGAGAAATAGATTTAAGAGACTAGATCTGATAGACAGAGTGCCTGACGAACTATGGATGGAGGTTCATGACATTGTACAGGAGACAGGAAATCAAGACCATTCCCAAGAAAAAGAAATGCAAAAAAGCAAAATGGCTGTCTGCAGAGGCCTTACAAATAGCTGTGAAAAGACGGGAAGATAAAAGCAAAGGAGAAAAGGAAAGATATACTCATGTGAATGCAGAGTCCAAAGAATAGCAAGGAGAGATAAGACAACCTTCCTCAGCGATCAGTGCAAAGAAATAGAAGAAAACAATAGAAAGGGAAAGACTAGAGATCTCTTCAAGAAAATTAGAGATACTGAGGGAATATTTCATGCAAAGATGGGCTCAATAAAGGGCAGAAAATATAGGGACCTAACAGAAGCAGAAGATATTACGAAGAGGTTGCAAGAATACACAGAAGAACTGTACATAAAAGATCTTCAAGACCCAGATGATCATGATGGTGTGATCACTCACCTAGAGCCAGACATCCTGGAATGTGAAGTCAAGTGGGCCTTAGGAAACATCACTATGAACAAAGCTAGTGGAGGTGACGGGATTCCAGTTGAGCTATTTCAAATCCTGAAAGATGATGCTGTGCTCAATATGCCAGCAAATCTGGAAACTCAGCCATGGCCACAGGACTGGAAAAGGTCAGTTTTCATTCCAATCCCAAAGAAAGCTCAAACTGCCACACAACTGCACTCATCGCTCACGCTACTGAAGTAATGCTTACTTCTCCAAGCCAGGCTTCAGCAATACGTAAACTGAGAACTTCCAGATGTTCAAGCTGCTTTTGGAAAAGGCAGCGGAACCAAAGATCAAATCGCCAACATCCGCTGGATCATCGAAAAAGCAAGAGAGTTCCAGGAAAACATCTATTTCTGCTTTATTGATGATACCAAAGCCTTTGACTGTGTGGATCACAATAAATTGTGGAAAATTCTGAAAGAGATGGGAATACTAGACCACCTGACCTGCCTCTTGAGAAATCTGTATGCAGGTCAGGAAGCAACAGTTAGAACTGGACATGGAACAACAGTCTGGTTCCAGATAGGAAAAGGAGTACATCAAGGCTGTATATTGTCAACCTGCTTATTTAACTTATATGCAGAGTACATCATGAGAAACCCTGAACTGGAAGAAGCACAAGCTGGAATCAAGATTGCTGGGAGAAATATCAAATAACCTCAGATATGCAGATGACACCACCCTTATGGCAGAAAGTGAAGAAGAACTAAAGAGCCTCTTGATGAAAGTGAAAGAGGAGAGTGAAAAAGTTGACTTAAAGCTCAACATTCAGAAAACTAAGACCATGGCATCTGGTCCCATCACTTCATGGCAAATAGATGGGGAAACAGTGGCTGACTTTAATTTTCTTGGCTCCAAAATCACTGCAGATGTTGATTGCAGCCATGAAATTAAAAGACACTTATTCCTTGGAAGAAAAGCTATGACGAACCTAGACAGCATATTAGAAAGCAGAGACATTACTTTGCCAACAAAGGTCTGTCTAGTCAAGGCTAAGGTTTTTCCAGTGGTCATGTATGGATGTGAGAGTTGGACTATAAAGAAAGCTGAGCACTGAAGAACTGATGCTTTTGAACTGTGGTGTTGGAGAAGACTCTTGAGAGTCCCTTGGACTGCAAGGAGATCCAACCAATCCATCCTATCCTAAAGGAGATCAGTCCTGGGTTTTCATTGGAAGGACTGATTTTGAAGCTGAAACTCCAATATTTTGGCCACCTGATGCGAAGAGATGACTCCTTGGAAAAGACCCTGATGCTGGGAAAGACTGAGGGCAGGAGGAGAAGGGGACAACAACAGATGAGATGGTTAGATGGCATCATCAACTCGATGGACATGGGTTTGGGTGGACTCTGGGAGTTGTTGATGGACAGGGAGGCCTGGCATCCTGCAGTCCATGGGATCGCAAAGAGTTGGACATGACTGACAGACTGAACTGAACTGAGCTAGCCATATTGAATTAAGGACCCACTGTACTCCAGTATAGTCTCACCTTACCTTAGTTAATTATATATTCAACAACTCTATTTCTAAATGAGGTAATATTTTGAGGCACTATGGGATAGAACTTCAGTATCTTTTTGGGTTACACAAATGAACCTGCATTAGAGCTACAGTGAATAAAACCACTATGAACATTCTCATGAATGCCATTTGGTGTACACATGATTAAATTTCTATTGAATATATGCCTAAGAGTTTCTAGGTAGTAAGATATAGATATATCCAGATTTAGCAGATACTTCCATTGTTACCAACAGTATTCGGTTCAGTTCAGTCCAGTCGCTCAGCTGTGTCCAACTCTTTGCGACCCCATGGACTGTAGGAAGAATCTAAACTCTCATCTTTCCCCAAACATGGAGTTCTTCATTTTTTAGCCATTCTGGAGGGTAAGTAGTGATATCTCATTGTGGTTTTAATTTTTATTTAGCTTTTTTTATTGAGCTGTAACTCTTTATCATAAGTTTATTAGCCATATATATATGCTGTTTATACTTTATGTTTTTTCCCTATTGGGTTATCTGATTTTATTTTATTTTATTTTTACAGATTTATAGGAGTCTTTACTTAATGATGTAAATAATCTCTTTGTCTCATATTTTGAAAATACCTATAACTCATTACCTTACATTTTCAATCTCTTAATCATGTTTCAATTAAGGAAGATTTATTTATTTTAATGTAGTCCAATTTATCAATCTATTCATTTGATGTTAGTGCTTTTTTTATTGTTGAAGAAATCTTTTCTAACACAAATTATAAAATGTTTTCCTAAATTATCTGCTAGAAATTTTCTTGTTTTATTTTTGACGCTTGGATCTACACTCTATGTGGAATTAATTTAATGTATGCTTCAGTTAGTGTCACTGCTAAATTTCTTCTTCCTATGGGTATTCAAAGGACCCATCATCATTTATTAGAAGGATCATACAGTGTGAAGTTACTGTATGACACAGGAAGGGGACACATGTATGCTTGGCCATGGGGCCCATCTGAATTTGTAGACTGAGTAAAGCAGAGACAGGCATGCAGAGACAAAAAATTAAAAAAACACTTTTATTCATTCTTTTAGTTTTATTTAGGCCTTCAATGGATTGAATGGGGCCCACTCACAATGGGAAAGACAATCTGCTTTACTCAGTCTACAAATTCAGATGTTAATCTCATCACAAAGATCCTTACAGACACACGCAGTCTGTTCAACCAAGTATCTGGGCCCCATGGCCAAGTAAAGTCTACACACAAGATCAACCATAACAAGAAATCCTGGCTGTGTCCTAGAGAATCCCCTGGATTTACACAAATTCCTGAGAAACCCAATTTCCTCATGGAAATTGGACTCAGTCACCATGACAATAATCTCTTTCTGTACCTGTCAGTGAGGAAGCTTAAAAAGCCTAAAAAGATCATGTGACAGTCTTAATTTTTAATTCATTTCTATGGCCTCTGTTAAAATCCTTCTTCCCTCAGACTCAAAATGATAAAAATGCATTTAGTCCAAAGTCACAGAGATATGAATCAAGTATCTATCTGTTGGGTAACTAAGTATAATATTTACAGGGTTCTTGTTTCCCAGGCCTATGTTCTCTGCTTATATGAAAGGCAATATGTAGCAAATCTTGTGGGTAATACCTTCAATGGATGGAGTGTTGGTTATTAGCCATCACTGTGACACTCTTCTACCATTCTATCAAGCCAATGTTCTTGAATGATGGGGAACATGACAGCCTAGTGAATTCCATGGAATTCAGATATTTGATGCATTTTTTTTTTTTTTTTTTGCCATAAAATGTGTCCCCTCCTTAGGTGACATAGTAGGTTGAATAGCATCTCCTCAAAATTCGCATCCACCCCAAACCTCAAACTGAAGTTATTAAAAAATAGAAGTCTTATAAATGTAATTAGTCAAGGGTTCAAATAGGATCATATTGGATTGTAGTGAGCCCTCCATCCAATGAGAATCTCCTTAGAAGAGACAGAAAAGGGTGCACAGAAACTTACCCAGAAGGTGATTTGAAGATGGGAACAGAAAATGAAATGATATCTCTACAAGTCAAGGATTGTCAAGGATTTCTGGCAACCACCAGAGGCTAGGAGAGAAACATCATGTGGTTTCTCCCTCACAGCCATAACAAGAAGTTCTACAGATATCTGGTGATTTTTGCACTCACTTGAGCCTATCTTATACACAGTGTTTCTATTTTATAATGAAATGCTATCATACATATATTATTATAACATTTTGGTAGCTTTGATATTATACAGCTTATGATGTTAAATTTGAGTAGTAGAGTCACTTGGTCACTTATGGTGTGCTATTTAGCTTCTAACAGGACTAGCGGTAGGCCAGGAGTTTCATTTCAATTAGTTGTTTCAGGGGCCAAAACATGTGGGGTCAGGGTTATGATTTTCCTATTGTGGTCAAGCATAGATTCTACATAACACTGCCTTCAGAAATAGTCACTGCTGGCATCACTGGGTTGCTGAGTCATGGGTCTATGTCCTGCTCAAACCATCCACATCCGAAGAAGTCCACTAAGCTTTCTGTCTCTTTGTTTGGAACAGATAGCACAAAACACGGTGACATAAATCTCCCATTAGATTGGATATTTTGTTTCTGAATTCTTAGCACTGATGTGCCATTTCCTTGAGCCTCCATAGACTTTTCTTCTAGCATTCTATCATGTAATATCTTACTAAGGGATCAAAAGTGCTTTCTGCTTCCTGTGTGCCAGTTTCAACTGGGATAATACGACTAATGTAATAGATCCATGTAATGTTATATGTGATACCTAGATGATCAAGGTTCTGCCTCCTGTATTATGACAAGATGAAAAAGAAATGACAAATCCTGGGGGAAACTAATACTAGTCTGGGAGAAATCCACCGGATATCCTTGTGACCACGTTACATGGTTTTCCCCAGAACCCTCATCAACTCCTTAGTAAAGGCACTTCAGAACAGAAAATGAACTTACTTTTGAGAACTCTTGCACAACAAGTCATAAATCTTTGCTTGGGAAATTCAAGTTATCTTCTCCTCAGATGATATTGATTTTTTTCCCCCTCCCATCCTCCATATATTACAAGTAATACCTTATAATGTTGCCCATCTGTTCCATTTCTAGTGACCTCCCAACAAATGTCATCACAACAAATCTTTATGAATCTTTAAAATAATTTTTATATCATTTCATTCCTCTGCTTTATTGTAGTTATTGTCTATATAGTTTCTGACAGCTGCAAACCACACTGCTCTTGAATACCATGATTCGTTTTGAAATCAGGAAACCTAATTGCATAGTTGCAGCCTACCATGACCACCTTCAAGGACAACAATGGCTCCCTTGCCAGTGATTTCTATGTGCCTCAATGTCATGATGCAAGGACTGTTTTTTTCTTTTCCCTGAGCCTTTCACACAATAGATCTATTCCAGCATCACCACTCACTGAAATTTGACATCCATCCTATACAGTGTGGCAGATAAGTTCAAGCATACTGATTCCATTAACTGTAGAATGTCATTGAGTACAGTCTACTACTATCCATTTTAGTCCATTAGGGCTGCTATACAAAAATATCATAGAGTGGATGGTTTAAACACCAAACATTTATTTCTCACAAGTCTGGAGGTTTGGAAGACAGAGAAAGGTGCCAGCATTGTCAGATAGGGAAAACTTGGGAATCTTGAAAGAAAGTGAAGTCGCTCAGTCATGCCCGACTCTTTGCAACCCCGTGGAAGGTAGCATACCAGGCTCTGCCGTCCATGGGATTTTCCAGGCAAGAATACTGGAGTGGGCTGCCATTTCCTTCTCCAGGGGATCTTCCCAACCCAGGGATTGAACCTGGGTCTCCCGCATTGCAGGTGGCTTCTTTACCAGCTGAGCTACAAGGAAAGCCCTGAGGAGAGCACAAATCACATTCTTAAGGGCTCCATCTTTATGACTTAATCACTTAATCCTATTACCTTCCAAACGTCCCATCTCCTAGCACCATCACAGTGAGTTGTAGAGTTTCAACACACATTTTTGGAGGGACACAACTCTCAGTTCATGACACCAACATAGTTTCATTCTCAGGCTCTTGAGCTATCCATCACTTCTCAAGTATTGGACAAAGATACCCATATCAATATGAATGAGTTTGGCCCCATTGAGTTTCCTATTTTCTCTCTTGGTATAACATGCATTAACTCTTCTTTCTACTTATTTTCCAGGTCCTTGCCAATATTAATAGCAAGATTAAAAAGAAAGAAAGAAAGAAAAAAAAAAAAAAAAACTCTTTGGATTATAAACTATTTACTCCCAAGTAGGTTTCTTTGTATCCAAGTGTTTTGTAGATCTAGAGGCAATGAGTGATACTATGTTTTGAGAAGGGTCAGTAATAACTTGTGTGCTGTTTAAATCAAATCAAACCAAAGATCAAACTAAACATTCCTAAAGGAAATCAACCCTCAATAGTCACTGGAATGACTGATGCTGAAACTCCAATGGTTTGGCCATGTGATGCAAAGAGCCAACTCATTGGAAAAGACCCTGATGCTGGGAAAGATGATTGAGGGCAGGAGAAGGCATTGGCAAAGGGTGAGATGGTTGGATAGTATCAATGGACATTAATGTGAGCAAACTCCAGGAGATAATGAAGGACAGGAAAGCCTGTTGTGCTGTAGTCCATAGGGTCACAAAGGGTTAGACATGAGTTAGTGGCCTGAAAAACAACAGCAAGGTAGGGAAGGACTACATCCGTGGGTAGAGGACACTTAGACATTTAAGATTTCAGCCCTGTTTGTATATGCCTAACTAGTTTTATTCTATGGCTCAGTGTCCCATTCCTTGCTCACTTCTCACTTCAGCGTGAAAAATATGGTGTTTTGAGGATTGCAACAGCCCTGCAACCTTGCTTATGTTCCGAACAGACCCAGGGCCTGGACCTCATCCATATTTGTCCTACATAGAGAACATGATTTGAAGCTGCCATAGTGGGCTTGTGTTTCTTCCCCGGCATTCTTAATTTGTATTCACGGCTCATATTATTTTCTTCTTATGTACATTCTTAAGGTATAATACGAAAATCCAGGTGATTCCATAATCACTATGTGTGGTAGCAACTAAATGACTCTGAGCTTTGATTTCTGCAGACTTTGACCTCATGTGCACTTCATCTCATGCCACCAGCAGTGACAATTTCATTAATCCTGAAGCCAGAACATACCACAGATCATCTGTGTCCTACCTATGTCCCATTTACCTCTTCCCTCACCCAGCAAGACTGTCATCCTGCATTACTCTAATATGTGACTAGCACAGCACCAGAATCCAATTCTGAGGGCCTCTTTCCTGAGGCCATTTCTATACAAATTGCTGCATCAGTCAGGGAGCCAGCAGGAAACAGATGGTATGCTGAAATTAGGATAATTTGAGGAGATTTTATTTACAAAGTGACTAATTACAAAGGTATCGGTGAGGAGTGGGGAAACCACAAGAGATAGTGCAAGAATGTGGAGATAATAGCAGTAGCAGAGCCATCATCATCAGTCATGAGAAGACAAAGTGTGGCAGAATCTCCAGCCAGCCTGAGGAGACATCAGTTAGAGAGAACCAGAGGATCAATTCCTTCAACTCAATCTCACCCAGACTAATCATCTCTTCCTGGCCCATTTCCTCCAAGTCTCAGCTCAGAACCCATCTCCTCAAAGATTTTCTTTGTCTCTCCACCTTCTCCCTCCTCTGCTCAAGTACTTGTTATCCAATAATTTTACAGCTGAGCCATAAGGGAACCCCAAGAATACTGGAGTAGGTAGCCTATCCCTTCTCCAGTGGATCTTCCTGACCCAGGAATCAAACCAGGGTCTCCTGCATTACAGGTGGATTCTTTACCAATTGAGCTCTCAGGGAGCCCAATTTTATGGCATGTGTCAGCATTTGGCATTATTTAACGTCCTTCCTCTCCCACTACAATCTTACCTTCTAGTACAATTCCATGACTGCAGGAACCATGTCTAGCTTATTGTTTGCTGTTTCCTCAACAATCAGAAGACTATCTGACATATAACAAACAGTGAAACAGTATTTGTCAAGTGGTGTGAATGAAAAAAATTTGGAACACATTAAAAAAAAGAAAAAGAGTATTGAGAACATAGGCTAGTAGTAGTCCTTGGTTGGAGAAGAAAAGGTGAGGTACAGAAAGTGATTACAGAGAAAAATTCAATTAGAATTGAGGAAAAGAGAGAAAAGGGACAAAGATGATGCCACAATGTCAAACCTGAAGGAATGAAACCATTTTAATACTCTTATGGATAACTTGGAAAAGGCACTCAAACATCTGATGTTTTGTTTAAACCAAGCCATAGCAACAGTCAAGGCATATTTACTGAAATCTTTCTGTAGGTCCAATTTCTCTTAATGAACCACCAAATGTTTTCTTATAATGTTGTATAAACAATGATTTCAGAATATTTTAAGATCTAATATAGCTATTTAAGTAGTAATAAATTTAATCACTCATTTTTCTGAACCATGTTCATTTATCAAGTCAGTAAATTTAGCAAACAAACAAATGCATATTTCAATAGATGTAGGAAGAAGAAAACAAAAGGAAGGAAGGATGAAAAAGAAAGGAGGAGCAAGGAAGTCAGAAAATCTTAAGTCTGGAACACACACCAGCATGTCCTGGGCTCCTTTCACATAACATGTCACTGAATCCTCACACAGCTCCTGATTTCTCAATTTGAAGAATTTTAAATTGAGGATAAGAAATAATAGATAAATTTCCTAAAGGAATTTTGCTACAAGAGCTAGAAATCAAATACTCATTTCTCTCCAAATCTCCCAAATATTCTGCCACTCACAGGTTCTTCCATAAGATAAAGGATGCAAGTCATCATTCATCATGCTTATATTACAGTTGAAGCCAGGAGGCTTTTCTTAAAAGACAAGAAAGAGTTGATATTCTTTACACCACCCTATTTTAAAAAATAGCAATAATTTATTTCCCTTGCCTTTGTTTATCTCCTATATAGATTCTAACTTTTTGTTAGAATGGACTGTGTTTGATTTAAATTTCCTTGAGCTAGTATTACAAACTCTCTTGGACTTATTCAAAAGCCTGTCTTTGTCAAGTTCCTTCTCCTTATCCATTTGTTTTGCTTGTACTTTCTAGGTCATCCCTTCTTTTCTGCTTTCTTCTTCCTCAGATGACTTGGGACTGCTGAAAGCCTGGAATCAGAACTCTCCCTGGGTGGCTGGGCAGAAAGTGTGGAAGTCAGAGTGATGCCCAGAACCTTAGTAGATCATGGGGACACTCTCTCATTCTGACTCCAACTTATAAAATTCCACCCATTAACTATTTGATAGATCAGTTGAAACATATAACAGTTCTTATTAGCAAATAACTTTTAATTATTAGCACTCATTCTTGTGTTAGTCTCTCAGGCATGTCTGACTCTTTGTGACCCCATGGACTGTAGCCTGCCAGGCTCCTCTGTCCATGGGATTCTCCAGGAAAGAATAGTGGAGTGGGTTGTCATTCCCTTCTCCAGGGGGTCTTCCCCACCCAGGAATCAAGCCTAGGTCTCCTGCATTGCAAGCAGATCCTTTACTATCTAAGCGACAGTGTTTGTCAAAGAGCAAGGAGGCATTGGGCTGGCATTAATACATGTGATCCTTTTTGTCCTGGAAGATTTACAGTATCATGGGAGATATAGAAAGAGACTTGTGTGGATAGATGTCACAGTCACACAAGAGAGGTAAGTCATTCATCTTGCAGGTATTAAGGGAGGTTTTCATGAAGAAAATGACACATGGACTGAGTCTTAAAGAATGATTAACATTTGCCAGTCAGTGGAGCAGTGTAGGAGAAATGTAAATGGGCAGAAAGTTCTATAATAAAGTTAAAATACTGTTGTTGTAGACAGAAGACATGCCAGAGAGTTCACAGTAAGAATTAAATACTTAGCAAATGACCTGATTGATGTGGTCCTTATTGTAGCACGACACTTCAGTTACTGAATACTAGATTAGTGAGCCTTCAGACACTAAATATATATATTTAGATCTGTGAGTTACCTATACTTAGAAATGTGAAATGTCTTCTAACTTCCCCTAATAGTAAGATGCACTTAGGCATTTTTCCAAGAAGTTTAAGTTGTATCCAGGCCAGATTTTTCTTTTGTGCCTGGCTCTGAAAAGTTACTTTTTTATCAGGAACTTGAGAGCGACAAAATTTCTTTGGTGTGAACAAATCACATGGGAATGCAATAGAATCTTTGTTGATTTGATCCTAAATCATTCTCTTTCCACCCATCCCCTATCGACTGACAGTTGCATTGCCATGGCAAATTAGCTATCTCCTTATATGATCTTATCACATTTCCTCCACTGTAAAACATATTATGGCATCACTGATAATCTGTCTGATGTTCTATTGCTCTCACTCACCATTACCCTGCAAATGTTGTCATAATTTGATTATCCTCCTAGTACAAACACAGTATTGTGCAGAGATGGAATAGTTATCCTTCATGTGTACTCTAACTACCATGCATTACCTTTTACTCCATAAATGTTGCTTGGAAATATGACTCCAGTGGCTAGTTACTGGGAAAATTTACAGCATGCTTTCCAGAAACCTATAAAAAAGACAAATTTCACTATGTAAGATTTTGATTCTGCTTTTTCTGGGTTGTCTATTTTATATGTTCTGTTTTGTACTTTGTGGTCTAAACTATAACTCAATATTGCAGCAGATTTCATGTGATTAAAAGTGGCATGGAGAGATCTGAAAATGTACCAGTGCAGGAACTAAGCTTGTCTGACATACACATCAAGACAACAGGGAGGCATGTTTTATCCTGTCAGAATGTGACACCACTCTGTGAAAATTGCTTTAGGGACCTGTTTATCTAATATCTGGCTTCTTTCACCCCACACTTTTCAATGTTTATTTTTTTCCTCCAGAAAATGATGAGACTTTTTATAACCAATTGGGAATTTCTACACAATATATAGTGTAAAGTAATAATGATATTCATCTAAATATAAAGTTCCCAAACAATCCAAAGACACATTTTTAGTTAGCTATTCATACAACTTTTGGTCATTTTAATTTAATTATATAGGTGTAACTAGTGTTACTATTCTGAATGATGAAGGTGCAATGTAGCAGGTATCTGTTAGACATCTTACTACTTTTATGATTTAAACTTCATAACAGCTTATTGAGGGAGGTGTTATTATTCCTACTTAATGAATGAGCCAACTGAGACTTAAATTTTAATTAAGTTATTTAAGTTTATAGCTTCCCAGTTGGCGCTAGTGGTAAAGAACCCATCTGCCAATGCAGGAGACCTAAGAGACACAGGTTCAATTCCTGGGTGAGTAAGATCCCCTGGAAGGGGAAATGGCAACTCACTCCAGTACTCTTGTCTAGAGAATTCCATGGACAGAGGAATCTACAGTCCATACTAAATGGAAAGGAAATATTTTAGCTTGAAGCTCTTACATTTTGTCTAATACATATTGCCTTTCACAAGGGAGACTCAATTTTAGTATTGTAAAGGAACTTTTTCATATAACTTAATCCATTGGACAATATCCAGGAGACTCAGTCTTGCTTGGGTCTCAGACTGATCTTTGTTTGAGATGAAAAATAAGTTGGTGAGTTGGGAAGAAGAGTTGGAACTGGTATCTAAATAGCAAACTCTCCTAATATTTAATGAAAAATTGTTCTCAGTGATAATTTAACACAAATTCAACAAAACTTCAGTAACAACCCAGGAAAGTAGCTCAACTTAAGAAATGACTTGCAAATGAATTAGTGATGTGAATATGGTAAATATAAATTCTAATTCAGTTCATTAGCATACATGGCATGTCATTGAAGAAACTTGTGACAAAATAAATTGTGTTATTGCCTAAATGAAGAATTTATTCAAACAAGAGTGGTTTTTATGGAGTCTAGAATTTTACAAGTTCAAGAGAGGATGAAAGAATTTATCTAAGACCAACATGGATGGACTTGGAGGGTGTCATGCTAAGTAAAAGAAGTCAGACAGAGAAAGACAAACACTGTATATATCATTTATATGTGGAATATAAAAAAAAATAAAGCAAACCATTGACTATAACAAAAAGGAAAGAGACTCACAGATATAGAGACCTGGTGGTTATAGTGGGGAGAGAAGAAGGGGAGGGCATGAGAAGGATACAGGATTAAGAAGTACAAACAATTATGTTTAAAATAAATAATCTAAAGGATATATTATACAGCACAGGAAATATAACCAATATTTTATAATAATTATAAATGGAGTATAATCTAAAATTGTGAATCAGTTACTAAAGTAACTTATACTGTACATCAACTACAGGTTAATAAAAATTAAAAAATACACATGCAAACTCAAAAAAAATGCACATTCAATTGTCTTTTTTTTCCTAATATACTCTCATGCTACCTAATATATTTAGGTTAGAACTAACAAATGTTTAGCTTAGCTAAAATACAAATATTTTTTAACAATAAAGCTGATTTTCATTTATCATCAACATTTTTGAATTCCTCATGATTAAAGTAACATGTTAAATTTAATGGGTTTAGGAAACAAGGAGAAGTATAGAGATTAATGTAAAAATATAGTCACTGTCAATATAAGTACGTATACTCAGTTGGGATAATATTCTCTATAATTTTGAATTATCAATATTTTTGTCATATTTCCTATTTTTCCATATCATTAAATATTTCTCTCAACTATGATTATACTGACACATAACATTCCATCACAAGGATATAGTGATTGATGTGTGGATCTTATACTAGTGAAATTTCACATTTTTGTTTATGATTGAGAATGTTGTTGTTGTTTAGTTGCTAAGTCATGCCTGACTCTTTTCTACCCCATGGACTGTAGCCCACCAGGCTCCTCTGCTATGGGATTTCCCAGGCAAGAATACTGGAGTGAGTAGCCATTTCCTTCTCCAGGGGATCTTTTGACCCAGAGACCAAACCCATGTCTCCTGCATTGGCAAGTAGATTCTTTACCACTAAGCCACCAGGGAAGCCACCATGATTAAAAATACTTATATGAATATTACTATCTTAACATTTTGTACACATTTCTGCTATTTCCTAAGAAGAAATTCATAGAAGTAGATTTACTGGGTGGGAAGATATAAATATTTTGAAGGTTTCTGTTAGATTTTGCCAAATCAACTTCCATGCAATTTGTACTAATTTATTCCCATCAGTAAGGTATTGGTATATTAACATGATTTCTAAAAAAATATTAATATATGTTTTCACATGTTAATTAGCCATTTATATTTTTATTGTATGACATTTGTTCACATACTTTGACAATTTTTCTCTAATGATATTTGTTTACTGTAGATTTTCAAGGTTTTCTATTCATCAAGGATATTAACATTTTCATTTTGAATGTGTCAAAAACTCATCCTACTTAAGTTTTATGGTTATATTTAGAACATTTTATTAGGCTTTTGTCTTTTAAATGGTGCTCAAATTTTCTGGCAATTTATGTTGTATCCTTGTGCATTTACCTAGCTTGAGTACACTTTTATATGTGTTCCTTATGGTTCCATTTGCATTTAATTCTTTATTTAGTCCAAAATTTATATTAATCTTAGATATATCATCTGTTGATATAAGATATGTTGACAATTGTATAAATTAAACTCCATTTGGTCTTTCCTACTTCCACGTTTGCTCCTTTTCTTTCCAGTCTCAGTGCTACAACCAGAATAATTTATATCTCTAGACCGTAATTTTCTCATATTGAGCATATGACCACAAAAAATAAACACAGGCTCTAACTGCTTGCATTGTACAAGTTTATTTTGAAATCAGTGCCAATTTATAACCTCACAGAAACAAAATTTAACTATCAAATGACAGTTCAAGGAATGGTATCTGGCACTTTCCGGTAAATAGCAAATGAGAGACATCATCAAACATATATATATGCTCAAAAGAAAGAGTGCTTGAGAGAGCTGGGATGCCTAATAGAATTCCTAATAAACTGTAATGAACTATAGTTTGACCATGAGATATAAGTATGTGTGTGCTTGCTATTGTGACCCCATGAACCATAGCCCACCAGGCTCCTCTATCCATGGAATTCACCAGGCAAGAATACTGGAGTGGGTATCCATGTGATTCCCCCAGAGGATCTTCCCAACCTAGGGACTGAACCTACTTACAAATTACATTGTAATGAAAGGAATGGCAACAAAGAGTGGAGAATTGTGTTAGCAATATGGGCCGTATGAGGGTGAGGATGAATATAACAGATCTTGTTTTAGCAAATAACTTCTTTGTTGCTGCCACGTATTTATAAAATATAATAATGAGAGATGGTAAGGCTTAATTGGTGTTTTAGTTATGCTACAGATTGGCAATACATATACTAAGGTACACTGGCTTGCAGGTTAAAGAAACAGCTTGGTTTGGAAAAAATTGCCTTGGAAAGCAATTTTCAATAACCTTTGTCCAATCAGTGTTCTGTGAGTCAACTTTGCTTCTTGTATATTTCACTCAGTTATCATACCAACTTCCCAATTCTTCTTAATGTGAAGATGGCTGGATATTAACCTGGGCATTTGGAAAGATAAGTTAACTTCCAAACAGAAGTAATGATTTAGGATGCATTGGGTAAGTTGCTAAATGCACATTCTAGTCATTTCAGGCTTCCCAGACTTATAAGTCCTTTATATCACACACTGCTTTTTTCTGAGAAAGCAAAACTGAACTCACTATGATGAATACTGAAAATCATTCCATGTTTTAGTATTTTTCACAGATAAAAACTTCCGTGCTCATGCTAATAAGACTTATGCTAACATCAGGGTGGACTGTTGACTCATATTACCTGTCAAGGGGATGTATTGTTCACTAATTTGAAAGTCTATATGTCACATATTTTTCAAGAGACCTTCTCAGTTTCATATATTGTAGTTATTCATTAGAGGAAACTTTTTTGTAATAAATTTTTTTTTCAATAAATTAATGTCATATTTTCTTAAATTACCGAGAAAGAAATTTTCTTAGTCCAGAAATATGGCCATTTTTTCAAAAAGAACCTATGAAACAGTACTCTTTCTAGCTCTTTAAAAAGACAAGCTACTTTTGAAACAGGACTATAATATACATGATAACTGAAAACCTGGTGATTCACTATTTGGCAAGTCCTCAAAATGATAAGCATAGAGTTATCATATGACCTACAATTCTACTCCAAGATATTCATTCAGGAAAACTGAAAATATGTCCACACAAAAAAAACTGAAAACATGTCCACACAAAAAATTGTACATGATTGTTCATAGCAACAGTATTTGTTAAAGCATAGAAGGGGAAACTCTGCAGTGGCCACAGGAATGGAAAAGGTCAGTTTTCATTACAATCCCAAACAAACGCAATGCCAAAGAATGTTCAAAGTACCTCACAATTGCACTCATCTCACACACAAGCAAAGTAGTTCTCAAAATTCTCCAAGCTAAGCTTCAACAGTACGTGAACCAAGAACTTCCAGATGTTCAAACTGGATTTAGAAAAGGCAGAGAAAACACAGATCAAATTGCCAACATCCATTGGATCACAGAAAAAGCAAAAGAATTCCAGAAAAACATCTACTGCTTCTTCATTGACTATGCTAAAGCCTTTGACTGTGTGGATCACAACAACTATGGAAAATTCTTCAATAAATGGGAATATAAGACCACTTTATCTTCCTCCTGAGAAATCAGTATGCAGGTCAAGAAACAACAGTCAGAGAAGTGGACGTGGAACACTGAATGATTTCAAATTGAGAAAGGAGTAAGTCAAGGCTGTATTTGTCACACTGCTTATTTAACTTATACGCAGAGTGCATCATGAAAAATGCCAGGCTGGATGAAGCACAAGATTGCAGAGAGAAATATCAATAACCTCAGATATGCAGATGACACCACCCTCGTTGCACAAAGCAAAGAGGAACTAGAGTCTCCTGATGAAAGTGAAAGAGGAGAGTGAAAAAGTTGGCTTAAAATTCAACATTCAAAAAACTAAGATCATGGCATCTGGTCCCATCACTTCATGGCACGTAGATGGGGAAACAATGGAAACAGTGACAGACTTTATTTTCTTCGGCTCCAAAATCACTGTGGATGGTGACTGCAGCCATGAAATTAAAAGACGCTTGCTCCTTGGAAGAAAAGTTATGACAAACCTAGACAGCATATTAAAAAGTAGAGGTATCACTTTGCTGACAAAGGTCTGTATAGTCAAGGCTATGGTTTTTCCAGTAGTCGTGTCTGGATGTGAGGGTTGGACCATAAAGAAAGCTGAGCACTGAGGAGTTGATGCTTTTGAAATGTGGCATTGGAGAAAACTCCTGAGAGTCCCTTGGACTGCAAGGAGATCCTGAATATTCATTGGAAGGACTGATGCTGAAGCTCCAATTCTTTGGCCACTTGAAGTGAAGAAATGACTCATTAGAAAAGACCCTGATACTGGGAAAGATTGAAGGCAGGAGAAGAAGAGGATGACAGAGGATGAGATGGTTGGATGGCATCACTGACTTGATGGACAGGAGGTTGAGCAACTCTGGGAGTTGGTGATGGACAGGAAGCCTGGTATGCTGCAGTCTATGGAGTTGTAAACATTAGCACATGACTGAGCAACTGAACTGAACTGAGAAGTGGAAATAACCCAAGTTTACATCAACAAAATGTTATTTGTCTACTCAATAGAATATTATTCACAGTAAAATAGAATGAAGTATACTACAACATATATGGACCTTGAAGCTGTTATTAATTGAAAGAATCTAGTTAGAAAAAGTTCACATATTGTTTGATTCCACTGACATGAAATGAATAGAATAGGTAGATCCATAAAGATAGAAGCAAATTTGTGGTTGCCAGGGTTTAAGTACCTTGGGAAGTGGGGGCTGACTGCTAATGGTCTTTGAGTTATTGACACATTTTGGAGTAATGAAGATGATCTGAAATTGCAGAGTAGCGATGGTTGCACAATTTGCTGAATATACGAAACACCACTGAATTGTGTGCTTAAAAGGGTGAATTTTGTGATATGTAGACTGAAGCGACTCAGCAGCAGCAGCGGACTATACATAAAATTTTAAAAAGATGATATTGGTGTATAGTTGCTTTACAGGGTTGTATCAGCTTCTGCTGTACGGCAAAGGGAAACATCTGTCCATATACGTATACCCCCTCTTTTCTGGAATGTCTTCCCATTTAGGACCCTTCAATCCCACTCCTTGGCATATATACCTGCAGAAAACCATAACGATAAAAGATACGTGTGCACCTGTGTTCACTACAGCACTGTTTACAATAGCCAGGACACGGAAGCAACTTAAATGTCCACTGACAGTGGAATGGATAAAGAAGATGTGGTGCATATATACAATTAAACTGCTGTTTAAAAAAATTATTCAGTCTCCCAACTCTGTCTTATCAAAATGGCCCAAAGTTCCCCAGTGTGTGCTCTCCACATGCCTCCTCTATCCCTAGTTGCAGCAAGCTGAGGAAACTTGGCTTTTATTGACTCCAGACATGGTCCTTGGGTCTTTGGCTGGCAAATCTTGCCAGATCTTCAAACCTCAGGTAAGGTAATCCTCAATTACTAGTTCTTCAATTGAAAATAATAATAATGATATATAGTCAAATGATTTACAGTTTTCAAGTTTGTTGTCGCTGTTGCTGTCTTTTAACATTGTATCACACAAACTTCTCAAAAGGCCACTAAGGTACTACTATTGGAGTACAGGCTGTAATGAATTAAAGGGATTCATTGCTCAAAGTTTTAGAACTTGTTGGGGTGGTTTTCAAAATTGAACCCAAGTCTCCAGATTACAAAATGTTATATTTCATTTTGAGATGGTTCAAGGAATAATCATTTTGTTGTAATTTTTCAAGATAAAAGTAATACACACTCTTTTTTAGCAGATAAATCTATATTTTCCCCAAAAAACTACTGAGGATTTAATTTTTTCTCTAAATTTATTTCATCCTTTAGTGTATAAGACTGCACTCCTGTGGTGTTCCTTGATAACAAGTCATAAAGAGGTAGTTTGTGTTGAAATACCATACCATTTAATAGGAAAACATCTCACATTGTAACCAGGAAAAGCAATGTATTTTTATATTGGGCAAAATTATTTCCTTCTTTTCTCTACACACTGCACGCAGTCCCCATCATTGAGTACTGTCACTGTAATTCCAACTTGATCAGGTAAGAGAATCTGAACCATTTTCTCTCCAACATAAATTGCAATGTACATTATAAAAGTTAGATGGTATTGTTTGTAGCTTGAGACCCCCTTTTCAATTTCATTTTATAGATTCTCAAAATACAAGTTGCAAGTGGCCACTTTTATTTTTATTCCAAATAGTGTTGTTGCCCAGTTTTTTATAGACTTACCAGTTCATATATTGCATTTTATAAATAGCATAGATTGCCAAATGTAAGCTTTTATTTATTTCATTTAAATTTTTCTTCTATCAGATATAATCTTATTGATCTAGATTTGTTACATTTTTTTTTTCCTTCTGTCTACCACTGATGTCAGTCATCTGCTTTGTGTACACTTTCTTCATCATAGTTTCATTTTTGCTTTGATTTTAGCTTCCCTCAAATAAACCTGCTAATTAACTTTCTTTCTACATTTTTTTTTTCCAGGAGGAAATTATAATCAAGGTCCTGTGGTAAAATTTGGAGAGATAGCTAGAAGTAGCTAAATCTACTAATGCAATTTCCCTGAGTCAGTAATTTTTTGGCAAGAGACTGAAATTAGGAGTGAGATATGTATATGTCTTTTATACATATATAATATTATAAAGCAAGGATTCCTTATTGTATGATAGAGATAGTAATATCCATCTGAGGGTTTAGTCTAAGAAGTAAGTTGTCAGTGGGATGACAAGAATCAGGAAAATAAATATATTAGTCAGTGATCAGTAGGTTCAATTGCCACCTTACTTTTGATACATTTATGTTCTTAACAAGAAACTGCCCAATTCAAATTTTGAACTCATAGCAACAGCTTGTTTTAAAATGGAAACACTTGGTTTGAAAAATTTGAGTTTATTGTAGTGTGTGTGTGTGTGTATGTGTGTGTGTGTACACACACACTTCCCCAGTGGCTCAGTGGTAAAGAATCCGCCTTCAGTGCAAGAGCTGCGGGAGAAGTTGATTCGATCCCTGGGTCAGGAAGATCCCCTGGAAGAGGAAAATGACAACCAGGTCCAATATTCTTGCCTGGGAAATCCTATGGGCAAAGGAGCCTGGCAAGTTACAGTCCATAAAGTTGCAAAGAGTAGGGTACACCTGAAGTGACCTAGCAGCTGGTGCTAGTGGTAAAGAATCCACATGCCAATGCAGGAGACATAAGAGACTTGGTTTGATCCCTGGGTCAGAAAATCTTGGAGGAGGGCTGGCAACCCACTACAGTATTCTTGCCTGGAGAATCCCATGGATAAAGGAGGCTGGCGGCTAGAGTCCATAGGGTCACAAAGAGTCAGACACAACTGAAGCGATTTAACACACACACACACACACACACACACACACACACACGTAGTCTAAGAGAGAGAGAGAGAGAGAGAGAGCATTATCTTCCTAAAACACATACAGAGAAACTAAGGAAGAGAAGAAAAGCAGGCGACTTGAGACTGTGTGTGGGAAAGGCAGTATGCAGAGCCTGGTACTCTTGTATGATTGCATAAGATGGTGCTACCACTCTGGAACATTCTCTTAAGTGGATAGAGTCTTCAGAGCCTGTGCTGGGCATTTTTCCTTGTTTGGAATTATCACCTTTTTTTTTCTGTACCACATTTGATGTGTATGTCTTTGTTCTGCCTGTGTTGTGATGGCATGGGGCTAACTCCACTGCTATATCTATCTATTGCTGATGGTGACCTTTTCCCTGTAGCCCAAGAGTGGTGTGTTGAGACCACCTCCCTGAATTGGCTGAAGGATGGAACTTTTTGGCCACGAGGGACCAAAATCACTATAGATGTTGACCTTGCTCTGCCTTTTCTCTGAGTAAAGTGTTGTCCCACCCAATACTGTGTGCATCCTGTCTTTTCTTGGCAGCCTCTGAACCTGCAAGTCTTGTGGTGGGGTCGCCATCCTGAAGCTGCTGGTAGGCCTTATGATGCTTTTTGCTATATTCCACAAGGTGGAACTCCTCCCCTCGAGGTGGAAATGAGTGTCACTTGAGTCACACTGTGTGGGTGGCGGTGGTCATCCTGCCTCCCTTGGTTCTGCCATTAATATTATTAATATTTTGGCCATACCACCTGTGGGATCTTAGTTCCCTGAACAGGGATGGAGCCCATGTTCCCTGCAATGGAAACCTGGAGTGATAACCACTGGTTCTGTTCTGTTCCTGCATGCTCAGCTGCTTACTCATGTCCAACACTTGGTGGTCCCATGGTCTATAGCCTGCCAGGCTCCTCTATCCAAGGGATTATCCAGGCAAGAACACTGGAGCAAGTTGTCATTTCCTTCTCCAAGGGGTCTTCCCCACCCTGGGATTGAACACACATCTCCTGTGCCTCCTGCATCAGCAAGAGTGTTCTTTACCTCTGCACCACCTGGGAAGCTCCTTTCCCGCTAGACCACCAGGGAGTTCTTGGTGCTGCCATTATTAACTTGGGTGTGACTAATAACTTTCCCATCTTTCATATTGCTGTCACTCCACATATTGATACTTATTGCTAGAGAAAAGTGGCAGCTCATTTTTGGTTGTTCATGGTAAGAATTTATCTGTCTTTTAAAAGCATTCTTCAATGTGATTATTCTAAGCATGATACCAACCTACTAGGATTGAAGGTGAGTTTTAACATTCTTAAGAACATTTTTCTTACTTCAGAATCAAAGTGATTGGAATGATTAATTCCTATGTCTTTAAGGCAATGATTGCTATTTCATACTTTACAGATTCTAGACAATAATTTCTTGTATGTGTTCATCTTCTTCTGAATTTTATTCATTGTTTCCAATGTGAGAAATGGTATCTGAATCCTGACTACTCCATCTGTTTAATTTGTCAATACGTTCAAGAAAACTTCATGCAATATTGGATTTTAGGTTTTGGGGGCATCTGGCCTGAGGAGCTTATTCTTTTTACTTTATCACTTGAAAATTAATTTTAAAAATTTTGTGGCATGCCCTTGAAATGTATTGAAGAATGACATTGGGACTGATGTAGAATTAGAAAGCACACAGGATGTGTTTGCTTTCTTTCCTTGAGTGCCTTATATTCTAAATCAATGTCATTGAATAGCATTTTCTGATGATGGGGGAAAAAATGTGTAACTCTGCTGTTAGTCAATGTGGTAGTCAGGAGCCACATGTACCTACTGGGTACCTGAAATGTGACTAGTGATAATCAGAATCTAATTTTTCATATTTCCTAAATCTAATTAGGGTTTCCTAGGTGGCTCAGTGGGAATGAATCCGCCTGCCAATGCAGGAGATTCAAGGGTTTGATCCTTGAGTTGGGAAGAACCCCTGGAGAAGGGAATGTTAACCTGCTCCTGTATTCTTGCCTGGAAGATTCCATGGACAAAGGAGCTTGGCAGGCTACAGTCCATGGGGTTGCAAAGAGTTAGACATGACTGAGCATGCACACACACACACACACACACACACACACACAGACAAATCTAATTAACTTTAAATCAAAATAGCTACATGGGACTCATATTTACCATGTTTAAAGAACAGTTTTAGACCTTATATCTTATTATGTGTGCTTTCTACAATCTTTGACATTACTTGTCTGCAGAATGGTTCATCCAAAGCCAGAAAAGTTACAGAACTAATAAAAAATCAATGTTATAATAGAAGTGACATGAAATTTGAAGTCATGCAGAATCTGGTTTACATTGAAGAAAGACAATTATATAAAAATCTCTACAAAAGAGGATTAGAATATAATTCTTTATAAATGAGTGGAGTGGTAGAATTAAATAAAATATGCATGACACTCTGGCAAAAATAAAAAACTCAATCAGAATTAGTTGCCCTTTTTTATTTCCCCCCAATTCCCCCTAATATGAGTATCTAGAGGCTTTTCACAGGTACTTTCCACCGATAAGTTTGGGAGTCCTTCTCAAACCGGGATGTGGAGACCTACATGCTTTTTTATAAACACACAATGACAATACGCTTTTAGTAGCACACTAAGTATTTTAACTCATATCTCCCTTGTAACAGAAGCACACACTCATATTCAATTTGTGATTAATTTTAGTATTTGCTTCTTGCTCAGAAATCACTTATTTTGAATTTGGCTTTAGTGCGCGGTTGCTCAGTCATGTCCGACTTTGTGATCCCATGGACTGTAGCCTATCAGGCTCTTCTCTCCATGCAATTTTCCAGACAAGAATACTGGAGTGAGTTGCCACTTCCTACCCAGGGGATCTTTCCCACCCAGCAATCATTCCTGCGTCTCCTACATCTCCTTCCTTGGCAGGCAGATTCTTTACCTCTGTTCCCTTTGGAAAGCCCTGAATTTGGTTTTAACAAGGTGCAATTGAACAAGCAAGAGCAGGAAGCTACCCTATACTCTTGTGGATCTTTTTTCTTTATTAGTCAGTATTCTGTCAGGAAAACTGAAACAAGTATAAAGAATATCAGTTGAGTGTTGAAAGTTCAGAGAGAGGGAGAAGGGAGCAATAAATTAACCTAGATGTTAGTATCTTGATAAGTAGCAGTCACCTGGCCCCTGTAACCCAGCCAGTGACACCCAATGGCTGTTGACATCCCGTGACAAGGTGTGAGAGCTTTCGTAGAAGGAGGCGACACATGGCCAGTTTTGGAATTATGAGAGTGCAACTACCATTTTGGTGGAACAAGAAAAGTTAAGTCTTGTGGTTGAAACTAGAAATTCTTAGCAGATGCACACATCTAGAAATGCTGCCAGACAAAATAGAGAGGAAGAAAGTGGCTTCCCTCATGCTCCTGCCATCTGATTTCCCATCAATGCTTCTTACTGGTGGTAACTAATAAAGAGCCAGATGTCAAGTGAGCCTGGGAAGTGATATCTACATATTCTTAGTCACATCATTAAAAGGGTAAGAAGTTGCATATGAGCCTGAAAAAAAAAAAAAGTATGTATCTTCTACCAAAGTGATAAAATTTACAAAAATCATATAACTTGTTTGTTTGCTTGCTGAACTTAAAGTTTCTTGACTCTATCTGGCTATATATTTTTTTAGAATTCTTCCTCTTCATTGTTTCAAATATTTCATTTAGGATGTGGAACTCTAAGTTCATCCACATCACTACAAATGACCTAATTTTGTTCCTTCTAATGGCTGGGTAATATTCCATTGTATATATGTAACATATCTTCTTTATCCATTCATTTGTCGATGGGCATTTAAGTTGCTTTCTGTTCTGGCTATTGTAAATAGTGCTGCAATGAGCACTGGGGTATATATAAAACTGTCACGTGACCCAGCAATCTCATTACTGTGCATTTACCCTGAGAAAATCATAATTTCATGTAGTTGTGTTATGTCTGCTAAAATTTCCCATCTGATCTTATGTCAAGTACTTTTCTATTCGTGTTCTTAAACTCTTAAATCTTTCATTTTAAATTTCTTGTCAGAGTCTTAATATTTGTGTAATACATGAGAGTGTTTAGTTGATTACTTTGTCTCTTGGCAGTGTGTTTTTGGGTTTTTCAGTTTGTTTTGCTTCTTGCTTTGTCTTTTCATGTGCCTTATAATCTTTGTTCTTTAAATGGAGACCTCTAGAATGGGACAGTAGTGACCAAGGTAAATAGATCTTATACCTAATAACTAGGCAGAATGCCTTTCTATCTCCTTTGTTTTTTTGGGGGGGGTTGCTTTAAGTTATTTGGGAATTGGGTTGGGTTTGAGATTTAATATTATTGTGGTTGCCCTCACAGGTCCACTACTTTAACATTTATCTACATACCTTGTGTTTGGTGTGGGAGCTATATTGCCATAGGATTTTTCTTTCTGTCACATCATGATCATTAGGCTTTCCCTTTGCACTCTGTATCAGAAGGGTCTTACCAAGCCTCTTGCAACTCTCCTGGCTTTTCTTTTAATTAATTAATTCATTCATTTAACAATACTTTAGTAACTACATGTTCTATATAAGAGAGGGCAAGTCCCTTTTTCCTTTGTAGTTCAACTTGAGATGTTAATATTTTATTCTACAAGCCTTTAGGACTATTTTGACTAGTTACAACAATGGGAAAACCCTTTTAGAAATTTGATTTCAGTGGAATTTCCTTCACAGATTGATTGGTGTGGACATAACAATTCTAGGTAGTAAATATTCTAATCCAGAACAGGAACATGTTTACTGTTATTAAAGCCCTCTTTTATGTCCTGAGGAGACATTTTATAGTATAATTTATGGTAGAAAGCAAAAATAAGCACTAGCTTGTTGGAGCTGTCCTTATGCAAGAAATCATTTCATAAGGACGCTTCCTAAATAAAGAGAAAGAAAAGAAATGAAAACTTCATATACTTTGCCATTTGTGTTCTTAAACTATTAATCTTTCATTAAGGATGGGCTCAAAACAATTTGAGTGAAGCTGAATCAATAAATCAAAAGCCAGTGATTTAAAATAACAACTGCTACTGTCAGGAAAAATTAGTTTCTGTTTTTCTCCCACATATTAACTTTTTAGTTTAGACTTAGGTAAGAACAACACCAAAAAAATCTCTTCACAAAATAGGGAAAATGTGTTTAATACTATAAGGTTACAAGATACTTGCATGTTCTTTATACTATTTTTGACTTACACATATTAAAATATTGATTATTAAATTTATCCATAATTAAATGTTATTTTAATTGTAACATTATGTTTTACTATAAATTGTATTACAAATAGTTTCTACAGTTTAGAAATTTTATCCATTCCATCAGTTTTAATTATTACCTCTTACCATGTGGTGTTACAGTGTTTACACATTTTAAATGTGTCAGTTCAATCACTCAGTGAGGTCCAACTCTTTCTGACCCCATGGACTGCAGCACGCCAGGCCTCCCTGTCCATCACAAACTCCCAGAGTTTACTCAAACTCATGTCCATTGAGTCCGTGATGTCATCCAAACATCTCATGCTCTGTCATCCCCTTCTCCTCCTGCCCTCAATCTTTCCCAGCATCAGGGTCTTTTCAAATGAGTCAGCTGTTTGCATCAGGTGGCCAGCCAAAGTACTGGAGTGTCAGCTTCAGCATCAGTCCTTCCAATGAACACCCAGGACTGATCTCCTTTAGGATGGACTGGTTGGACCTCCTTGCAGTCCAAGGGATTCTCAGGAGTCTTCTCCAACACCACAGTTCAAAAGCATCAATTCTTTGGCATTCAGCTTTCTTTATATTCCAACTTTCACATCCACACATGACTACTGGAAAAACCATAGCTTTGACTAGACAGACATTTGTTGGCAAAGTAATGTCTCTGCTTTTTAATATGCTGTCTAGGTTGGTCATAGTTTTTCTTCCAAGGAGCAAGCATCTTTTAATTTCATGGCTGCAGTCACCATCTGCAGTGATTTTGGAGCCCCCCAAAATAAAATATCTCACTGTTTCCACTGTTTTCCCATCTATTTGCCATGAAGTGATGGGATATGTAGCTAAATAAATGGAAATGTATATTTAGACCTATCAGTTCAGTTCAGTTCAGTCACTCAGTCGTGTCTGACTCTTTGTGACCCCATGGACTGCAGCACACCAGGCCTCCCTGTCCATCACAAACTCCCAGAGTTTACTCAAACTCATGCCCATCAAGTCGTTGATGCCATCCAGCCATCTCATCCTTTGTT
This sequence comes from Dama dama, assembly GCF_033118175.1. Classification (NCBI taxonomy): domain Eukaryota; kingdom Metazoa; phylum Chordata; class Mammalia; order Artiodactyla; family Cervidae; genus Dama; species Dama dama. The sequence continues at coordinate 69,072,620 of NC_083713.1, read as the reverse complement.
GTCCCCTTCTCCTCCTGCCTCCAATCCCTCCCAGCATCAGGGTCTTTTCCAATGAGTCAACTCTTTGCATCAGGTGGCCAAAGTATTGGAGTTTCAGCTTCAGCATCAGTCCTTCCAATGAACACCTAGGACTTATCTCCTTCAGGATGGACTGGTTGGATCTCCTTGCAGTCCAAGGGACTCTCAAGAGTCTTCTCCAACACCACAGTTCAAAAGCATCATTTTTTGGTGCCCAGCTTTCCTCACAGTCCAACTCTCACATCCATACATGACTACTGCAAAAACCACAACCTTGACTAGCCAGATCTTTGTTGACAAAGTAATGTCTCTGCTTTTTAATATGCTATCTAGGTTGGTTAAAACTTTCCTTTCAAGGAGTAAGTGTCTTTTAATTTCATGACTGCAATCACCATCTTCAGTGATTTTGGAGTCCAAAAAATAAAGTCTGACACTTTTTCCACTGTCTCCCCATCTATCTCCCATGAGGTGATGGGACCAGATGCCATGATCTTAGTTTTCTGAATGTCGAGCTTTAAGTCAACTTTTTCACTCTCCTCTTTCACTTTCACCAAGAAACTTTTTAGTTCCTCTTCACTTTCTCCCATAAGGATGGTGTCATCTGCATATCTGAGGTTATTGATATTTCTCCTAGCAATCTTAATTCCAGCTTGTGCTTCTTCCAGCCCAGAGTTTCTCATGATGTACTCTGCATATAAGTTAAATAAGCAGGGTGACAATATACAGCCTTGACGTACTCCTTTTCCTATTTGGAATCAGTCTGTTGTTCCATGTCTAGTTCTAATTGTTGCTTCCTGACCTGCATACAGGTTTCTCAAGAGGCAGGTCAGGTGGTCTGGTATTCCCATCTCTTTTAGACTTTTCCACGGTTTATTTTGATTCACACAGTCAAAGGCTTTGGCATAGTCAATAAAGCAGAAATAGATATTTTTCTGGAACTCTCTTGCTTTTTCGATGATCCAGCGGATGTTGGCAATTTGATCTCTGTTTCCTCTGCCTTTTCTAAAACCAGCTTGAACATCTGGAAGTTCTCGGTTCACGTATTGCTAAAGCCTGTCTTGGAGAATTTTGAGCATTACTTCACTAGCGTGTGAGATGAGTGCAATTGTGCGGTAGTTTGAGCATTCTTTGGGATTGCCTCTCCTAGGGACTGGAACGAAAACGGACCTTTTTCCAGTCCTGTGGCCACTGCTGAGTTTTCCAAATTTGCTGGCATATTGAGTGCAGCACTTTCACAGCATTATCTTTCAGGATTTGAAATAGCTTAACTGGAATTCCATCACCTCCACTAGCTTTCTTCCTAGTGATGCTTTCTAAGGCCCACTTGACTTCACATTCCAGGGTGTATGGCTCTAGGTGAGTGATCACACCATTGTTATTATCTGGGTCATGAAGTTCTTTTTTGTACAGTTCTTCTGTGTATTCTTGTCACCTCTTCTTAATATCTTCTGCTTCTGTTAGGGCCATACCATTTCTGTCCTTTATTGAGCCCATGGCTGCGACGGAACGCCCAGAACCACACAGAAGCATGGCTGTGAGGAGCTACCCCTCGCCCAAGGTCAGGGGTAGCGACTGAGAGCGCCAGGCTGCAACAGCGCAGGAGCGGCGGCCGAGAGGAGCTTCCCCATGCCGGATGTAGGGGCGTAGGCCGAGAACTACCACACGCCGGAGGTCAGGGGCAGTGGCCGAGAGGAGCTTCCCCACCCCTGAGGTCAGGGGACCCGCCCAAGAGGAGCTACCCCACCTCCAAGGAGCCGCTGCTGCGCGGGCGCAGGAGGGCAGAGAGGAGCTCCTCCACGCTCAAGGTCAGGAGGGGCACCTGGGAGAAGATACCCCTCCTCCAAGGTAAGGAGCAGCAGCTGTGCTTTGCTGGAGCAGCCATGAAGAGATACCCCACGCCCAATGTAAGAGAAACCCAAGTAAGACGTAGGCGTTGCAAGAGGGCATCAGAGGGTAGACACAGTAAAACCATAATCACAGAAAACTAGCCAATCTGATCACAGGACCACAGCCTTGTCTAACTCAATGAAACTAAGCCATGCCTTGTGGGACCACCCAAGATGGTCAGGTCACGGTGGAGAGGTCTGACAGAATGTGGTCCACTGGAGAAGGGAGTGGCAAACCACTTCAGTACTCTTGCCTTGAGAACCCCATGAACAGTATGAGAAGGCAAAATGATGGGATACTGAAAGAGAAACTCCCCAGGTTGGTAGGTGCCCAATATGCTGCTGGAGATCAGTGGAGAAATAACTCCAGAAAGAATGAAGGGATGGAGCCAAAGCAAAAACAATACCCAGTTGTGGATGGGACTGATAGAAGCAAGGTCCGATGCTGTAAAGAGCAATATTGCATAGGAACCTGGAATGTTAGGTCCATGAATCAAGGCAAATTGGAAATGGTCAAACAGGAGATGGCAAGAGAGAATGTTGACATTCTAGGAATCAGCGAACTAAAATGGACTGGGATGGGTGAATTTAACTCAGATGACCATTATATCTACTACTGTGGGCAGGAATCCCTTAGAAGAAATGGAGTAGCCATCATAGTCAACAAAAGAGTCCAAAATGCAGTACTTGGATGCCATCTCAAAAATGACAGAATGATCTCTGTTAGTTTCCAAGGCAAACCATTCAATATGATAGTAATCCAAGCTTATGCCCCAACCAATAACACTGAAGGAGCTGAAGTTGAATGGTTCTATGAAGACCTACAAGACCTTTTAGAATTAACACCCCAAAAAGATGTCCTTTTCATTTAGACCTATACCAACCTCTAAATCTGAATTTATAGTTTCTGCATCTCTATCCCTATCTACCGACCTGGGGAGTTCATCTTTCAGTGTATGTGAACCGCGAACTTCCAGATGTTCAAGCTGGTTTTAGAAAAGGCAGAGGAACCAGAGATCAAATTGCCAGCATCTGCTGGATCATTGAAAAAGCAAGAGAGCTCCAGAAAAACATCTATTTCTGCTTTATTGACTATGGCAAAGCCTTTGACTGTGTGAATCACAATAAACTGTGGAAAATTCTGTAAGAGATGGAATACCAGACCACCTGACCTGCCTCTTGAGAAATCTATATGCAGGTTAGGAAGCAGCAGTTAGAACTGGACATGGAACAACAGACTGGTTCCAAATAGGAAAAGGAGTACGTCAAGGCTGTATGTTGTCACCCTGCTTATTTAACTTATATGCAGAGTACATCATGAGAAACTCTGGGCTTGAAGAAGCACAAGCTGGAATCAAGATTGCCAGGAGAAATATCAATAACCTCAGATATGTAGATGACACCATCCTTATGGCAGAAAGTGAAGAAGAACTAAAGAACCTCTTGATGAAAGAGAAAGAGGAGAGTGAAAAAGTTGACTTAAAGCTCAACATTCAGAAAACTAAGATCATGGCATCTGGTCCCATCACTTCATGGCAAATAGATGGGGAGACAGTGGAAACAGTGGCTGACTTATTTTTCTGGGCTTCATAATCACTGCAAAAGGTGATTGCAGCCATGAAATTAAAAGACGCTTACTCCTTGGAAGGAAAGTTATGACCAACCTAGATAGCATATTAAAAAGCAGAGACATTACTTTGTCAACAAAGATCTGTCTAGTCAAGGTTGTGGTTTTTCCAGGTCATGTATGGATGTGAGAGTTGGACTATAAAGAAAGCTGATCGATGACCAAAGAATTGATGCTTTTGAACTGTGGTGTTGGAGAAGACTCTTGAGAGTCCCTTGGACTGCAAGGAGATCCACCCAGTCCATCCTAAAGGAGATCAATCCTGGGTGTTCTTTGGAAGGACTGATGCTGAAGCTGAAACTCCAATACTTTGGCCACCTGATGCGAAGTGTTGACTCATTGGAAAAGACCCTGATGCTGAGAAAGATTGAGGTCAGGAGGAGAAGGGGACAACAGAGGATGAGATGTTTAGATGGCATCGCCAACTCAATGGACATGGGTTTGGGTGGATTCCGGGAGTTGGTGCTGGACAGGGAGGCCTGGCATGCTGTGATTCATGGTTTTGCAGAGTTGGACACTACTGAGTGACTGAATTGAATTGAATCCCTATCTATCTATCTATCATGGTTGTATGCAATTGAAGTTCCAAAAATCTATAGTTTAAAGGTTAGATATCTCTTCAGGCATCCAGTAGTGCATTTTGAACTACTGATCTAACAGTTTGTAATATATAATACTTTGCATTTTTAAATTTGATACATCCTGAACTTAAAGTATTCTCCTATGGACTTAAGACAAACCTTTCTGGTGACTGTTTATACTAATGGTAGCACCAACTCTGAATCTCTGTGTTATATTTAATTTAAACTCCAGAAATCAAAAGTCTGAACTTTCTATTGCATAAACAACAGGATTTTCATCAATTTTTATGCTTCCAGAAAAATTCTATACTTAATCTCTCCCTTTCTTTTGACATAAAAATGCAGACTATTGCATTTCATTTATCCATTCAACAGATGCTACTAAACATCTACTCTTTGCCAACCATTAAGAATGCAGGAGAGGATAGGAGTGATATTTGTCCTGTCCTCAGCTTGGAGATCTTAGAGTCTAGCAGAGAAGCCCAATATTAAGTAATTACATTGTATTCACCAACATCCATGCATCCTTAACCTATTTATCCCACTTGCCCTGCAAGAGGAGCTAAAACATTACATCCATCCAAGGAAATTTTCTTAAAGCCGTTCTGAAGTTCTCATAGCTTTGTGGTTTACACTGTACTTATAATGTAAGTGTTTTAGCCAATTTTTAATTATTTAACACTGTTTAATTGATTGCAAGTTCGTCAGGTATATTCAACTCTGTATCCAACTGTAACAGTTCTCAGAACTAATAAGAGTAACAGCACATGAATTTAAACGTGTATATAATTGTGAAGGGCCCATGTTTTATCAGAAAGGAAGTATTTTCAAATTCCTTTCTGCTCTGTTTTCCTGTTGCTTTCATTATTTTTATTCTTTATTAACAAGAAATTATACAGTTGCCATGCTGCCTTATAATTATTCATTAACATAGTATGACACATTCTGGCTTATTTATTACATGTTGTTAGAATAACAGTAAAATTTAGGAAGATTCATGGTAAACAAATGAATCCAGAAATTACCCTAGGGTAATTCTTCCCATTTTCTTTGTGAATGTGCATAATAGGTGAGCATACAGAATAAGTTGAACTTGCCTAAAGCATTCTGACACCCTGTTTGTGTGTGCATGTTTCTGTGTTTCAAACTTATGGTATTTAATAGCTTAAATAAAAATAATAAATGCACAGCACATGATATGTAAGTGTATATATTTTAAAGATGAGAACGGAATTTTATTGCTTGATTGTTTTCATATTTATCACACTTTTACATAAATTCAAGCTATCCCTTCAATGCAAATCCTACCCAATGAATGACAATATGCTACTACTGAGGACTACGTAAAAAATATGTTACATGCTAAGTAAGGTAGCAGAAGTACAACCTTTTCCTCTGGGGAATTTAATTTTTATGAATTAGTTTTTGAAATTCTTAGGTATTCAAGCTATAAAAAGTTATGCTTTATTACTAGACTGATGTAATTGTGAAGTTCTTTGTAAAAAGAAAGGTGTACTATTGTCAGTAACACTTAAAAAGTTGCTTAGTTTTAATAGTAGCACTATTTATTTCTATGAATTAAAATAATCCTTAGTGGGCAAAATGGTATATTTGGACAGGTAATATTTTGCATAAAGTAAGGTAGACTGATAAAGCAGTTGTTCAGTAAGAGGTAGCTGGTGATTCTGTTTTATTCTTTGTTAACCGCTATTGTCTTGCTTTCTCACATTCAGAGTAAACGTCAGTCACACCAGTTGACCTTATTTTCAGAGGTCTTAAAAATAAACATGTATTTACCTCTTAACATAATGACCTGTAGTAAAAAAACATTTTTGTTACTGACATTTCTGGTCCTCTCTTCCACACCTTGCCTTACACGGCTTATTAAACTATCCTGCTTCTAAAGTTTCAATATTCAAACATGGCTTTTGACCAATGTGCTAAGTGGCAGTTAAGCAAGTTAGTAAGACTGAACGTATCTTTGATTGTATGTCCATGTATCAATTAAAAATTAACAAAATCTTGTCATTTAGACAATACTTAGACTCATGTTATTTTCCTCCCTTATTTTCAGAGTCTGGCCAGCAACTGTGAACTTCAGAGACACAGACAATGACTATGACATAGGGATAAGTGTCTTTTCCTAGAGAGTTGTCCTAATTCCTGACCACATCAACATAAAGTGCTCAAAGGCTGTCTTTCAATTGAATTTGGCTTGTTTGAATCATTTAATAAGATCATCTTAGCAATAAAAACTTTTGCAATATAGCAGAGGATTTGAATACCTGAGCACTTAGGACACATATACACATACACTACAAAACAAATGAATACAATTTCAGAGTTTTAAATCATAGAAACTGACTCTGCAGATACCACTATTGCAGTCTCAGACACACACAACTATTTGCATACAGACTAGCTTTTCAATTTAATAAAATCAGAAAGGTTTTTTTTTTTTAAAATCCTTATGATATTAGCAGTTTGATGAGTAGAAAAATAAGATATATAGTCCAAGAAAAAAATGCCAATCATTTTGGGAATAGTAAATAGTAAATTTGTAAAATAGTAAATTTTACATTTTGGGAATGGTAAATTTGGGAATAGTAAATAGTAAAATTCAATTTACTTCAATAGTAAATTAAATGCATCATCAATGACATAGAAACATGCTTGCAACCTGGATATTATTCACAGAAACCCTGTATCCTCTGCCATTTGCTCTTATTTCTTACACATATCTTCATGGGATTCAACTAATTTCCTTGAAAAAATATTTACAAACTCTTTCTGAATTTGAGACCTTTCACATATTGAAGTGTTTCTTTATATTAATAAAGGGGCTATGGGATGATTTTCTTGTTTTCAGCTCTGCCCTTGATAACTCAATTTGTCAGCATGGCTGGAAATACTAAAGATCTTAAAAATAGGCTACATTAATTTCCCAGGTGGAGAATGTGTGTGTGTGTGTGTGTGTGTGTGTGTGTGTGTGTGTGAGTCATTTTGTTAAGGTAAAGATACTTCAATTACCCCCAATCCAAAGTGCTGGCTGCCTTTTAAGAAATTACTTTTTTTAACAAGAAAAAAATATGCCTCTTTTCATAGAAAGAGAGAACATTTTAACCTTTATCATGATTACATATATGTTCTGTCTGTGTACAGTAACACTGGAAACAGTATCTGACTAGAATTTGAGAAAAAGCAAGAATGTGTCATTTTCTGACACTGATACTAGAAGAACCAAGATTAAAGGGAGCAGAACAGGCTCATTGTGAGATGGCTTCTTTGTGTATTGTCAAAGAAACAAGGATACTAACTACAAAGATTCAATGTAGGTGTAATGTTTTAAAAGAAAAGCATGGAAAATAGGTAGATGTAATTTTGTGGTCTGTATTTTTGTAAGGAATAATTTCCAGTTTTTAATTGGGGGCTTGATCTTATCAGTGGCTTGGGTGGGTGATAAGGTGAGTTTGAGCAAACCCAGCAGACATTACAGGTCAGAGCCCTGACACTGGCCTGTGTCCTCAGGCCTCCTGAGGTTGGTGAGGGGTGAGATACCAGGAGCAGACAGAAGTACAGATCAAGGAAAATAAGTGCTGACCTTACCTGGGAGAGTCAAGTCAAATTCTGCCACCAAGCTTCGAGCTTAACCAAGAAATATCAGAGACACCATGAGCATGAACTTGCTAGTTGCAAGAGTAAACAGCAGGGATGGAGGGGAATGGCTACATAACTTCTAAGGACTATGAAAAATAACAATACAAGGTCCTTATGTATTTTAAGAATTTCAAGATGGTGACAGAAGAGTATGAACAAAGAATGGACCCTTTTGGGTACAGGGACCACTGCAGTAAACACAGATAAAGGGGGCCTTGGAGAGAAGGGGTCAATGTCAACAGATCTATGTCAAGGTATCCTTTCATCCTTTAAAAAACTGACAACACATTGTAGAAACAATATTATTTGTATTATTGTTATACTTGTGATTATTTCCTCCTTTCACTTTACAAAAGTTTTTGTGTCTTGTGATAAAGAAATGCATGCCTGTGCATTATCCCATGTGACCAGATAGAATTAGTTTGGGCAAACTAATTCCCAGGGACAGATTAGTTGCGTGCATGGCACAAAATAGTGACCTCATGATATATTTTTTTTTTTTTAGATGAAATAGTCATTTTATAATCTTAGACTAGCCTAATTTAATCCATAGGCCAATTAGTAATGTATCAGGTGTTTCATTATTCAAGTTCAAGAAGACTACTTGGTACATTGATAGTTACATTTAGGTTGTATTACTAACATATACCTGACCTTCAGTGAATCAACCCAATTAAGTTTAAACTGAAGAAATCATAGTATGTGTGTGACCATATGTGAATAAAACTATTAAATTTGAAAAATAATGGATGTTTCCCCATTTGTAAGTTAAAGGTCTCTAAAGGTCCTTTGTTACTAACATGATATCACGTGTGTGTGTGTTTGTGCATGCACACATGCGGGTGCATGTGTGCCTATGTTTTAAAGAATTTCACTCAGGATGGAAAGAAAGATCAAGCAGGAGACCTGAACCTCCTACAGTTACTATTTGTTAACCAAATGAAAGAGAAAAAGCCAATGATTGTTGAGGAACAGAAAAAGTCTAATTTATTCTTTTTTAATTCTAAGATGATTAAACCATGTTTGGCAGCTAGATATTTCTACATTTCCAAAATGAATAAAGGTCTTCTCTGGGGTTAATTACAAAGAAATGAAAGTGGTATCTGTTCAGATCACATCACAGTTGTCATCTCTCCAACCATAATGCATTCCAAGTTAGAGGGGACAAAACACTGCAGAATCATTATAGAGGCCAGAACCTTTCCAGATTCCACTTTCTGTGCCTAAGAAATGAACAGTGTAGGCAATTTATCAGTGAGCTTTAGGATTTAATATAAGCCCATAACTTTTTTCTTTAGAAAAACATTGAAGAACCCTCTGTGCTTGAATTACTATTGTTGGTCAATCACAAACCATTTCTGACTCTTTCTGACCCCATGAACCTCAGCACACCAGGCTTCCCTGTCCTTCACCATCTCCCTGAGTTTGCCCGAACTAAAGTCCATTGAGTCGGTGACACGCATCCAACCATCTCATCCTCTCTTGCCCCTTCTCTTGCCCTCATTCTTTCCCAGCATCAGGGTCTTTTCCAATGAGTAGGCTCCTCACATCCGGTGGTTAAGGCTTGAATATCTAAAGCTATGCATCCCAACCCCAGCTGGATATGACATTTACATGGGAGGTTTTAGCAGTGACAGATGTGCAGATCTCACCTCAAGAGATTTTGAATAACTAGTATCGATTTGGACACACATGCTGAAGTTATCATTTAGATTCCTCAAATACCAGGTCTAGATATGTTTAGTTTGTACTGTCCATTAATGAGATAGAGAGGGGAAGAAGAAATTGTGTTTTGAAAGGGACAGGTCAAGGCAATCCAAATTCCTAGACTTTGGCATCCCTTCCCTGCATCTGAGCTTCCCAGGGTGCACTAGTGGTAAAGAGCCTGTCTGCCAATGCAGGAGACACTGGGGATGCAGGAAGATCCCCTGGAGGAGGGCAGGGCAACCCACTCTGATATATTACATCAGGGAGCTTTAAGAAAAGGCAATCGGGGCCTGTTGGATTGTCTTTCTATGGCAGTGATGAAATTCTAGAAAGGCTGGGTGATGAGTTCTGGAGGTAAAGTCACCAAGTGTATACTTATGGGTGTCTTGGTGAAGGTACCTCCAGTGAACCTCCGAACATCACTGAGAGAGTTCTCTGAAAGTTTCTGGAGCTATTATTAAGATAGATAATGGTGAGTCCAAACTTTGTACAGTGACTTACTCTGAATTAATATATATTTGTAAAATTAATAAAAGGACCAAGCAGACAGCTTCTGCCCTCTGTGTATATTACTGATCCTTTTGAGGAGAAAAGTTATAAAAATTGGATCTTATAATCACAAGATCCACAGAATAACACAATTTTGTCAGCAAAGTCCAAAACCACTAATGTAAACAGCCAGATGTGACTTAGAACAACAAAGATTTTATTACCACATGATCATGGTTAATTTAAATTTCAACCCTCCTGCTAAGACCTGTGGAAATCTTGGCATGTCATTTTGATTTTTCTGAGGCTCAATTCTCTCATCTGTAAAATGGGAATATAAAAATTCCCTAACATGTGGGGTTATTTAGAGGCTTCATTAAGTTAAAATAAGAATAGTGTTTAGTATATAGTGAGTATTCATACATGTCAGTGATAATAATTGCTTTCATGTATTGTAACTCTGATAGCTTAAAAAAGATGGAGAACATTACCAGTAATTTAGCACTTACTATGCTAAATAGCTTATAATTCAGAGCCACTGGGACAAACGTGCTCTTAGGAGCGGTGAACGCAATGACTTACCACCAGGCGTATTTCCATCTGTTGCTGTTGATTAAACATGCCTTTAGAATTAAAGTTGTCACAGGCTAATTAGAAAGCTGGCGATGGCTAATTCATGTGCCTTGGAAATATACTCCCAGAGTAGCAGGTAAACAGTGTTGGCAATTATAGCTTCTCATTAATTCTGTAGAAAAGGATAATATTACTTTGAATTACGTGGTGAGTAGTCTCCTTTTCCAGAAAAAAAAAGAAGAAAAAATTGTGTAGGGATTGGAAAACTTCCAATCTGCTACCAGATGTGAAGTTTAAGTATCAAGGAGAATCTTAGAATTTGTAGCAGGGCAATTTTCCTTGGCAAGCCCGACCCATGCTGAGGGTGGCTGAATAACCCAAATGCTACTTGGAGAACAGAAAAGCCCAGTTAGTTCCAAGTTCTAAACAAATGATTCCCCAGAGGTTCAGATAAACGGAGAAATCTTTTGCATCTCCACGTTCACTGTGCCATCCTGAATATCCCTGGGCTAGTGCTGAGAGCCAACACCAATTACAAAATTTCCAGGACTTCACAGGGTATTCAGACCAGCTGTTCAGATTGTGTCTCATTGTCTGAGTGATTAATACACTAGACCGGACTGGAAGAGACAAGAAGATCATGGAAAATTCTTTCCTTACTTATTTGCTCTTAGGTGTGCTTCTCATGGTTATTTTATCTCTGGGAGCACTCTTATTTCTTTGACCAACAGGACACTTATAATAAATATTGCATGTTTCCTCCCATGTTTACAACAGCAAATGTTATAATCTTCAAAGCTTACAGATGCTTTTTAAGTTCCCCTTTTATATATGATTCATTATTGAATAAAGAAAATATCCCTTGATTCTCTAGAGGACATTTATTTATTCTGAACATAAATACATGAATTAATAAACTCAACAGCAAGACCTATATATTAAAAATGAATTAAAATAGATCTACTCATTGCTTCTTTTATTTTTACAAATAATTTGTAGCAAAATTATGCCTGTATTTAATGTAGCCATTAGTGCACTTGTTTTTTAAATCAATACATCATTGATTAAAAGAAGAATGAGAAGTAGCATTTACTGAGTACTTTCTATCATCCAATCTCTTATGTTATTCAACTTAATATTCATCTTCAAGGTGGGTATTTAAATTTCTATTTTAAAGAAAAGGAAAGGTGAAGAAGCTGATTTGCCCACGGTTGAAAAACAAGGTTAACTCCAAAGTGAGAAAAAAATTTCCTGTACATCTTGTTACTTCTGATCTTTATCATTTAAATATGTCAGCAAACAAAACAGAATGAGGTAGAACTGTGAAGTTTGGTCTGATATAAGCTAAGCAGTGGATTCCAAACTTGGTTAATGAACAAACTCAGAATGAGTTTTCTTTTGGTTGATTTTGTAAGTATCAAACTTTTTATTAGGGATTCTTATATTTGTTGAAACTAATATTTTTCTTGGTCTAGACAACATAGGATGTCAAGGTCAAAAACAGTAAGATCATTTCAAAACAGTATGCTAAAATTAAAGAATCATTCAAGTAAGAAATCAGTCTGAACTTAATACTTTCTCCATAAAATTAGGATAGTAATACTCGGATTTCCAATATAATCTAATAAGTGGCCAGTTCACTGCTGTTGTTCAGTCACCCTGTCATGTCTGACTCTTTTCAGCCCCATGGACTGCAGCACGCCGGGCCTCCCTGTCCCTCAGGCCCAGTTCAATGTGATTTATATAAACCTTCAAATTTGGCCTTAGAGGAAATAGCCCATAAAATTAAGTTTCTAATATACTGGTGCTGGCTATGTCCTCTCCTAAACTGCTTGTTAAAATCTTCCCACAATCTGCATCTTATTGAAATTACATCTTCTATGGCTTTAACTTTTACTATTAATTTTTTTTTTTTTTTTTTTTTTTTTAGTGTTATCTGTCTGCTGTTTTTTTTTTTTTTTTTTTCCAGTGGGTTTTGTCATACATTGATATGAATCAGCCATGGATTTACATGTATTCCCAATCCCGATCCCCCCTCCCACCTCCCTCTCCACCCGATTCCTCTGGGTCTTCCCAGTGCACCAGGCCCGAGCACTTGTCTCATGCATCCCACCTGGGCTGGTGATCTGTTTCACCATAGATAGTATACATGCTGTTCTTTTGAAATATCCCACCCTCACATTCTCCCACAAAGTTCAAAAGTCTGTTCTGTATTTCTGTGTCTCTTTTTCTGTTCTGCATATAGGGTTATCGTTATCACCTTTCTAAATTCCATATACATGTGTCAGTATGCTGTAATGTTCTTTATCTTTCTGGCTTACTTCACTCTGTATAATAGGCTCCAGCTTCATCCATCTCATTAGGACTGGTTCAAATGAATTCTTTTTAAAGGCTGAGTAATATTCCATGGTGTATATGTACCACAGCTTCCTTATCCATTCATCTGCTGATGGGCATCTAGGTTGCTTCCATGTCCTGGCTATTATAAACAGTGCTGCAATGAACATTGGGGTGCACGTGTCTCTTTCAGATCTGGTTTCCTCAGTGTGTATGCCCAGAAGTGGGATTGCTGGGTCATATGGCAGTTCTATTTCCAGTTTTTTAAGAAATCTCCACACTGTTTTCCATAGCGGCTGTACTAGTTTGCATTCCCACCAACAGTGTAAGAGGGTTCCCTTTTCTCCACACCCTCTCCAGCATTTATTGCTTGTAGACTTTTGGATAGCAGCCATCCTGACTGGCGTGTAATGGTACCTCATTGTGGTTTTGATTTGCATTTCTCTAATAATGAGTGATGTTGAGCATCTTTTCATGTGTTTGTTAGTCATCTGTATGTCTTCTTTGGAGAAATGTCTGTTTAGTTCTTTGGCCCATTTTTTGATTGGGTCATTTATTTTTCTGGAATTGAGCTTCAGGAGTTGCTTGTATATTTTTGAGATTAATCCTTTGTCTGTGTCTTCATTTGCTATTATTTTCTCCCAATCTGAGGGCTGTCTTTTCACCTTACTTATAGTTTCCTTTGTAGTGCAAAAGCTTTTAAGTTTCATTAGGTCCCATTTGTTTAGTTTTGCTTTTATTTCCAATATTCTGGGAGGTTAATTTTTGTTTAAAATAATTTTGCCTTGCTTCTTGTCACTGAAGTTTGATAAGGATACCCGGGCTCTCACCTTGATGGCAACTCAGTCTTTAGCACTCAACCTCAAGCAACTCAGTGTAAATATGTGATTGGTCTGACCTGGCTCATACTTTTTTCATTTATTTTTCTTTTTTTTTCCTCTGTCAAACCACTCTAGTGTATGCAGCCTATGGGCAGAGGCCAGGCAATGGTTCAGGGCTGGTTTGCTCTGGCATGGGACTCTATGACAGGCCCAGGGGGACAGGCCTGCCATAAATCTAAACCAATGCATTGACCTGGCTTCTTTAACCCTGTATTTCATTATCATTCCCTAGAGGGGCCATTCTCATTAATGATTTTACTTGTGATGCATGGACCAAACAGATTAAATCAGATCCCGTAAAAGAAGTTTGGGAAAATAACAAGTGAAATATAATCCTAAATGGAGGCTACAGTCCATGGGGTTGCAAAGAGTCGGACACAATAGAGCAAGCATGCGTGTACATATAGCATTGTATTAAAAGCATTTTGGTTGATTACTTAGTGAAAATTAGTATCTTCAGACTATAGGAAACTATACAGGATAAACTACTTGTTTTCTTCTCCAAATATATTACTTGGGGAAATGCAGGATGAAAGCAGAATTTAAGGATTAAAAGATATTTTTAAAAGACTGAAAACATCTGGCAAAACTAATGAGAGATGTTAGATATAAAATAGATATTGTTAATGTTGTTTTACCCTTAAATATTGAATGTATATAAAGCTTTATTTATATACTATAGATGCTTCTTTTAAAACGTAACATGTTTAAAAATGTGAGAAGAATTCTATCCTGATCAGTTTTGGCTAATGAAATCATATGAGAGGATATATGGGAAAAGCTAATATTAATAGTATTCAAGAATACTGTGATTTAGGTAGAATAATTAGACTCTATTATCCCATAACCTCCACTTTCAAAAAGCTTTTAATGATTAAATCTCTTCATTGTCTGTCTGGAAAGAAAACACACACATAATTAACCTTATCAATTCTCCAGTGCAGGACTCACATCTGCTGTATCTTTTGATTTGAATAGACAGATATATTTGGTCAATTAAATTATCTGGTCAATTAAATCAGACATTTTCTTGGCAAGAGTTTTAGAATGATATAACCCAGGTAGTGAAGGACCCTTGGAGATCATAACTAAATTTTCTTAATTCAATTTTTTTCTCATTTACCATCCACAGTCTCTCATACTGGTATATACTGTAAATACATTCTAGAGTTGGGCTAATTCATTACCAAAGCAGATCAGACCATATGCCATCTCTTCACTGTGGTATCATCTGATACATCTGTGATATGTGGTGCAGATCTGGCAAGGTGATTTGCCTGCCAGGGTAAGGTTTAACCTCACTTAGAAAGCAATGATTTTATTTCAGCATGTTCATTGATAGATATAGTAACTTGATGAAAGTGAAAGTCACTCTTCATGTCCATCTCTTTGTGACCCCATGGACTATACAGTCCATGGAATTCTCCAGGCCAGAATACTGAAGTGGGTAGCCTTTTGCTTCTCCAGGGAATTTCCCAACCCAGGGATCAAACCAAGGTTTCCCACATTGCAAGCAGATTCTTTACCAGCTGAGCCACAAGAGAAGCCCAAGAATAATGGAGTGGGTAGATCCTCCCTTCTCCAGATGATCTCCCTGACCCAGGAATCGAACTGGGGCCTCCTACATTGCAGGTGGATTCTTTACCAACTGAGCTATCAGGGAAGGTAACTTGATGAAAGCCTTTTAATTCCATAATATGGCTTCTACTTTGGGAAATCATAGAATGCTTCAGATTCATGTATGCAATTGGAAATACATGGTATAATGAAATCAGGTAAGACTAATGATATCAGATAAGATAAATATTGGTCAAGTCTCCCTTTGCTCTGATTTAAATAGGAAAAAAAAAAAAAAAAACCGTAAGTCTTCCTTCAAAAAAATGTCACTTTTTTTCACTATGTCTTTATACGTGTTCTAAAGATACACAAGTTCTAAATGATCTGCATAAAATAGTTTCTGTATTTGATGTTTTCCTGTCACTCCCATTAACATTAACATACAAGGAGATCTGGGTGTCCAAAATCAAAATAAAGTTAAAAACAAAACAACAATAACAACAGAATTTTTTTTTTTTCAATATTAAGCCATAGATAAGGTCAATTCACCAGTAGCAGTGCTTAGGTCAGTCAGTCAATTCAGTTGCTCAGTCGTGTCTGACTCTTTGTGACCCCATGGACTGCAGCATGCCAGGCTTCCCTGTCCATCATCAATTCCTGGAGCTTGCTCAATCTCATGTCCAGAGTCAGTGATGCCATCCAACCATCTCATCCTCTGTCATCCCCTTCTCCTCCTGCCTTCAATCTTTCCCAGCATCAGGGACTTTTCCAATGAATCAGTTTTTTGCATCAGGTGGCCAAAGTATTGGAGTATTGGAGTGCTTAGGTACCAAGCCAGTAAATCAGTTTACCCACCAAAAAAGATATTTAAAAGAAACATCAGGAAAAAAAGGCATTTTTTTTTTACATAAGAATATAGAAAAGAAGATGTTAAAATGGTATGATATGCAAATGTTGGTTTTACCCTTTCTTTTGAGGCCATGATTTTCCTAAAACTATTTCAATGTTTCACAGCAGTGTATTGCACCTTGTGTCAAGTTCGAGTACAAAGCTAAGTAAGTGTGGAGTAAAGTTGAAAATCAACATGAGGGCTGTTCTTGGGTTGATCTGTAGTGGGTGTGTGTGCACATGTGTGTAAATATATTTCCTGTATAAATATATTTTTAATGATAATATTAAATATCATTCATTTGATAAAAAGATTAATGCAAACATAGAAGATGATAAAAATGGAATTTCATAATTTGCAAGACTATACATACTCAAATTCCTTTTTGAAACAAAAGAATGAACCTTTGGTTTTAGCTAAAGAAGTTTGAAAAACTTAAAGAGAGTGAACGGATATCTAATTATTTTAAAATAAGGAATTTCAATTTAGAAAGTGAGATACACAGAAGGCTCCCTGGGCTGGCCAAATTAAAGTTTGGATTTTTCATTAGTTGCTTGTTATTTTGCAATTATTTTCAATAATGTGTGGTATATAAAATCTCAGCAAGAGGCAGTGCAGGCTTTGGGAATGAGTGTTTGAAGACCACCCATACCTGGAGCATCATGGTGATCCAAGTGGTTGTAGGAGCCCTTGAGATTCCAACTGCTCACGTGAATCTCCTGACCTGGGAGGAAACGCCCGCAATTGAAAGGTATCAAATGAGTGTGGGTTTTGTCACTCAGTTGTGTCTGACTCTTTGTGAGCCTGTGGAGTGTAACCTGCCAGGTTCCTCTGTCCATGGAATTTTCCAGGCAAAAATAGTCTCTCATAACACACTCTGTGTTCAAGGAGTGGACTGTGGTATTTTAGAAAACTGAACTGTCACTAGCAGTCTTGTGTCTGTTGCCTTGTAATGTTTGCTTCAGAGTTGAGTACACAGAAGTGCTACTCTAAAAGACAAAATATTCACTCAGACTCCTTATTAGAACTCGTAATAACCACTTAAAGACTTCAGTTAATCATATTGACAGGAGGGCCAAACGGAAGCTAGACTTATGTGAGGCTTTCACAGCTCTCTTTAGAGATAAAGGGAAATTACTCACATTTTAGGGCTCATCAAATTCCACAAATGGAGTTATTTGCCCTTCAGCTCCTCAGCTGAATGTGAAAATGTTTTCACCTCATATCATTTGATGCTAACTCCCTTCACATTTCTTTATACTAGAATAATGCCTTCTGTAGGTTGTTTTACTTTTTCTACAATTGGAGAAGATACTACTACTATATAATTTCATTGGCTTTCTAAAGATTTGTGTGTGTGTGTGAGAGAGAGAGAGAAACATATTTAGGCTTAAAATATCTATAGATAATAGCACTTTTAAGAGAACATCAATTATATTTGTAATCTGACAAACTACATCTTGGATCAAATGTCTCTCAATAAATTGTGCACTTATAATCCATGGACACATAATTTAAATATTATCTGCATTAGATTGAAGAGACTGTGATAATTATTTCAGACTTAAAATGATTAAAAATCTTAACATTCTCCAAAGCCAAAGAAGAAGAAGAAATAGGTGTATGCACCAGATTCTCTACCACTGAATCACTTGGGAAAGCCCCATGTATGTGTATGTACACATACAAATGAAAGAGAGAGATTAGCAGAAACTGACTCATGCATTTATGAAGACTGAGAAGTCTCATGATTTATTATCTATAAGCTAGAGACCCCCAGGAAAGCAGATGATGTAATTTAGTACAAACCCTAGGGTAAGAGAGGAGGAGATGAGATGTTTCAGCTTAAGGAAAAAAAAAAAAAGGACCAAATTCTTCTTCTTCCACCTTTTGTTCTAGTAAGGTCCTAATGGACTGAATGACGCACATCTATATTGAGGAGGGCAATCTACTGAGTTCATTGATTCAAGTGTAATCTTATGTGGAAGGATCTTCATAGACATGCCTGGAAATAACATTTAATCTGGGGACCTTGTGGCCAGTCAAGTTGACATATACAATTAATAATTACAAATCCACCCCTTGTCAACTTGACACCTATATGCATCTCCTTGCACGCATGTGTGCTAATTTGCTTCAGTCCTATCTGACTCTGCGACCCTATGGACTGTAGTCCTCCTGTTTCTTCTGTACATGGGATTCCCCAGGCAAGAATACTGGAGTGTGCTGCTGTGCCTTCTTTCAGGGGATCTTCCTGACCCAGGGATCAAATCCACGTCTTTTATGTCTCTTGCATTGGCAGGTAGATTCTTTACCACTAGCACCACCTGGGAAATTCGTTTAATGTATCTCCTAAACCATACTTAATTTACAAATAAAGAAAGAGCAATAATGTTGCCTAACATACTACATCTATCCTGCATCCAACCAAAAGTGTACTAACTCATTCTCTAGACGGGGAAGTAAAGTCTTTGAGTGATGTCTGCTATTCTTGACATCCCATAAGTTAGATACTCTGATATAAAATTGACACATATATATATGTACTTAGTCACTCAGTCATGTCCAACTCTTTGTGATCCCATGGTCTGTAGCATGCCAGGCTCCTCTGTCCATAGGGATTCTCCAGGCAAGAATACTGGAGTGAGTTGCCATGTCCTCCTCCAGGGGAACTTCCCAACTCAGGGATCGAATACAGGTCTCCTGCATTGCAGGCATATTGTTTATCAGCTGAGTGAGCTACCAGGGAAGCCCAAAGTGTTGCATATATACATACATACATACATATATATATATATATATATGTATATATGCATACACACACACATACAAATGAAAAGTGAAAGTGAAGTCACCCAGTCGTGTCTGACTCTTTGTGACCCCATGGATTGTAGCCCATGGAATTTTCCAGGCAAGAGTACTGGAGTGGGTTTCCATTTACTTCTCCAGGGGATCTTCCTGACCCAGGTATTAAACCTGGGTCTCCCACATTGCAGGCAGAGGCTTCACCCCTGGGAATATGTATATAGTGAAAGTATTAGTCGCTCAGTCTTGTCCGACTCTTTGAGACCCCATGGATTGTAGCCTACCAGACTCCTCTGTCCATGGACTTCTCCAAGCAATAATACTGCAGTGGGTTGCCGTTCCTTTCTTCAGGGGATCTTCAGGACCCAGGGATCGAACCTGGGTCTCTTGCATTGCAGGCAGGTTCTTTACCAGTTGAGCCACCAAGGTGTGTGACAATAAGATAAGGAGGAAATCCTCGTGACAATTATAGTCCTCACTTTTGTGAAAGTCACTCAGTTGAGTCTGACTCTTTGCGACCCCATGGACTATACAGTTCAAGGAATTCTCCAAGGCAGAATATTGGAGTGGGTAGCTGTTCCCTTCTCCACAGGATCTTCACAACCCAGGGATCGAATCCTGATCTCCTACATTGCAGGCGGATTCTTTACCAGCTGAGCTACAAGGGAAGTCCAAGAATACTGGAGTGAGTAGACTATCCCTTCTCCAAGGGGTCTTCCAAACCCATGAATTGAACTGGGGTTTCCTGCATTGCAGGTGGATTCTTTACTAGCTGAGCTACCAGGGAAGCCCCCTCACTTCTGTCACTGATTTCTATTGTAATTGTGGTGATTCAGAGCATATACAACTTTCTGGAGAACCTTGCACCGTCCCTGCAAGGTATTACTACATATCTGGCATTGTAACTAAGTCTTCGAAATGGTATTTCATTATTCTAACAAGCCCACTACTTCAGGATGGTGGGGTACATGTTAAAATCAGTGAATTCTATGAGCATGGGCCCATTGCTACACTTCCATTATTGTAAAGTGAAGTCCTTGATTCAAAACAATGCTGTGTGGAATGCATTAGTGGTACATAAGCCACACTGTTAAGTCAATGGATGGTAGTTTTGATGAAAGCATTGAGCACAAGAAAGTTAAGTCCATATCCTGAGTAAGTGTCTATTCCAGTAATAGCAATATGCTGTCCCTTTCACAGTGAAAGTGGTTCAGTGCAATCAATCTCCCACCAGTAACTGACTGATCAGCCAGGAATGGTGTCACATCAAGTGCTTCTGTTGGTGTCAGACTGAGTGTTCAACAGAGGTCATAGCCAAGCGTGGCCTCAGTGAGTAGGAGTCCATATTTTTGAGTCAATGAATGATCTCTATTCCTACTGCATTTACACACAGTGTTAAATAGTGATGTCAATAGCAGTGATGAAAGCAGCCGTTTTTGACTGCTTTCTGATTTTAAACAGAAAGCACTGTCTTTCACCACTTTGTTTGATTTTATATGTGATTTAGATATCATTGTGTATATTAATCATATACCATTGTGTATGACTTTAGATTCATAAATGCTTTTCATGATGTTTTTCTAGTTTTCAGTATGTGTATGTTTTAGCACAAAACAGTGTTATAATTTGTCAAATGCTTTTAATGCATCAACTGAATTAATCCTGTGCCTTTCCCCTCCCCCTATCATTTCATGGATTGATTTTTTTTACACTGAAATACTGTTTCTTGCTATGAGTTTCATTTAGTCATGGAGTATATAGTGCTTTAATATGTTGCCTCTCTCTCTCTCTATATATATATATATACATTTTTTTTTTGGATGAATTTGGAAAGGATTAGTGTTGCTCCCTCTTCAAATGTTTGGTAGAATTTACCAGTGAAGCTGACTTATCCTGTGCTTTCTCTTTAAGAAGCTGCTGATCATCATTTCAATCAAATTACCTGTAATAGGTCATTTCAAATTTTCTATTTCTTCTTGAATCAGTTTTGGTAAGTATACATTTATAAGAATTTATTTATTTGATCTAGCTTATTTAATTTGTTGGCATATAATTGTCCACAGTATTCTCTTATAATCAGTATTATTTCTGTAAATTTGATAATAATGCCCCATTTTCATTTCTGATAAGTTATTTGGTGTCTTTCATTTTTATAGGGCTTCCTGATAGCTCAGTTGGTAAAGAATATACCTGCAAGCAGGAGACTCTGGTTCGATTCCTGGGTCGGGAAGATCCACTGGAGAAGGGATAGTCTACCCACTCCAGTGTTCTTGGGTTTCTCTTGTGGCTCAGCTGGTAAAGCAATGTGGGAGACCTGGGTTCCATCCCTGGGTTAGGAAGGTCGCCTGGAGGGAAAGGCTGTATTCTGTCCTGGAGAATTCCATGGACTGTATAATTCATGGGATCACAAAGAGTCAAACAGGACTGAGCGACTTACACTCGACTTACACTTTTTTATTTTTTTCATTTTTATAGTCAATCTAGTTAAAGGTCAATTCTTGTGATTTTTTAAAAGAACAAGATTTTTACTTTTAAATCCCTTCTATTACTTTTATAACACCTATTTCTTTTACTTCTATCCAAATTTTTTATTTTTTTCTTTTAATCATTTTGGGTTTAGTTTTCTCTTCTTTTTTATTCCTTTAGGTGTACAATTAATTACTAATTTGAGATGTTCTTTATTAGCATGTTTTATAGCTATAAATTCCCTTAGCACTGATATCACTGCATCCCATAAATTATGGTTTACTGTATTTTAATTTATTCTTCTCTATTTTGTAATTTTTTATGATTTCTTATTTGACCCACTGGAGTTTAAAAATGTGTTGGCTAATTTCCATATATCTGTGTTTAATTTTAATTTTTATTAATTTCTACATTCATCTAATTGCCATTCGAAAGGTCACATCATTTCAATTGTTTTAAATTTATTGAGACCTGTGCCCTAATATAAAGCTTATCCCGTAGGATGTTCAATGTACATTGAACAGAATAAGTATTCTGCTGTTTGTCAAAGTGTCCACTATATACAGTCAATTACATCTAGTTGGTGTGTAGTGTTTCAGGTTCTCTATTTTCCTAGACCCATTATTTACTATACAGTGGAAGGAGATGAAATGAATTCCATGTGTGCTTATACTTTCTAGAAACGTTTAATTTCATTGTAGAGAAAAGACAGATGGAGCAGTTAACATAAATTCAAATGCAACATAGGAATAAGAGATAAAATTCACATGAGTTACTGCTGGTGTGGTGTTAATAGCTTTGGAAGAAAGGAGTTAGAAATACAGAAAGAAAAGACCACATAGATTTCATGATGAGCAGTGAACTGTATCTGCATTTTGAAGGATGAAACACACTTATAAGGCAGTCTTGAAGAGTCAATGCTAGATATTATTGAAAGAAAATACATATAGAGAGCATCTTTATTCTGTGAATTAAGAACTAAACTTATATAAAAGTGTCTTAGAAAATTCTTCCCATATTCTATGCATCCACTATATCCTAATGTCTGCAAATTTTACTATATTAAGATAATATATTAATGTATCTTTCATTTTCACTGTATCATGGATGTTTTGAAAACAAGGAACATGCTTGACTTGTTTGTTTATCTAATGCTTTGTATGGGATATAGTAATTTATATGAAAAACTAAACGAATCTCAAGTGGTTAAATAAATAACCAACATAGGGCCATTGGAAAAAGGCAGAAGTGGAAACTCAAATCATCTTGGAAACTAAAGCCCTTAATATTTTCACTAAAATAAGCTGCTTCCAAAAAACATATACTAAAAATATACAGATAATTAAAGCTCTCTTCCCTAAGCCTCTTGCCTGTAGACTATGTAGACCTAATATACTTATCTGAGAATACACCAAAGAGACAAATGATCTAAATTACTACCTCAGTAGAAAGCCAAGACTGAATCAAGTAGTACATGAGCAGATGGAGAAGAGGTATCCAGAAGTATTTTGGTCTTCTTGAAAAAGAGAATGACCTTGAAGAATGGTTGAAATAGAAAAGGAAATTGCATAACTCACTCTGAGTTTCGGGAGAGGACTAAAACAGAAATCATAGACCTGTCAAACATGTCTGCTTTGCTGAATCAGCTACTTTTTCAAAGAGATTTCTGGTCCTCAGTAAGTACTCTTTTTTTTTTTTTTTTGTATCAAATTCTTTTTTTTTTTTTTTAATTTTTTTATTAGTTGGAGGCTAATTACTTCACAACATTTCAGTGGGTTTTGTCACACATTGATATGAATCAGCCATGGATTTACACATATTCCCCATCCCGATCCCCCCTCCCACCTCCCTCTCCACCCGATTCCTCTCGAAACATCCCACCCTCGCCTTCTCCCACAGAGTTCAAAAGTCTGTTCTGTATTTCTGTGTCTCTTTTTCTGTTTTGCATATAGGGTTATCGTTACCATCTTTCTAAATTCCATATATATGTGTTAGTATGCTGTAATGTTCTTTGTCTTTCTGGCTTACTTCACTCTGTATAAGGGGCTCCAGCTTCATCCATCTCATTAGGACTGGTTCAAATGAATTTTTTAAAGGCTGAGTAATATTCCATGGTGTATATGTACCACAGCTTCCTTATCCATTCATCTGCTGATGGGCATCTAGGTTGCTTCCATGTCCTGGCTATTATAAACAGTGCTGCAATGAACATTGGGGTGCATGTGTCTCTTTCAGATCTGGTTTCCTCAGTGTGTATGCCCAGAAGTGGGATTGCTGGGTCATATGGCAGTTCTATTTCCAGTTTTTTAAGGAATCTCCACACTGTTTTCCATAGCGGCTGTACTAGTTTGCATTCCCACCAACAGTGTAAGAGGGTTCCCTTTTCTCCACACCCTCTCCAGCATTTATTGCTTGTAGACTTTTGGATAGCAGCCATCCTGACTGGCGTGTAATGGTACCTCATTGTGGTTTTGATTTGCATTTCTCTGATAATGAGTGATGTTGAGCATCTTTTCATGTGTTTGTTAGCCATCTGTATGTCTTCTTTGGAGAAATGTCTGTTTAGTTCTTTGGCCCATTTTTTGATTGGGTCATTTATTTTTCTGGAATTGAGCTTCAGGAGTTGCTTGTATATTTTTGAGATTAATCCTTTGTCTGTTTCTTCATTTGCTATTATTTTCTCCCAATCTGAGGGCTGTCTTTTCACCTTACTTATAGTTTCCTTTGTAAATTAACACACAGAAATCCCTTGCATTCTTATATACTAACAATGAAAAAACAGAAAGAGAAATTAAGGAAACAATACCATTCACCATTGCAACAAAAAGAATAAAATACTTAGGAGTATACCTACCTAAAGAAACAAAAGACCTATACATAGAAAACTATAAAACACTGATGAAAGAAATCAAAGAGGACACAAACAGATGGAGAAACATACCGTGTTCATGGATTGGAAGAATCAATATTGTCAAAATGGCTATTCTACCCAAAGCAGTCTATAGATTCAATGCAATCCCTATCAAGCTACCAAAGGTATTTTTCACAGAACTAGACCAAATAATTTCACAATTTGTATGGAAATACAAAAAACCTCGAATAGCCAAAGTAATCTTGAGAAAGAAGAATGGAACTGGAGGAATCAACCTGCCTGACTTCAGACTCTACTACAAAGCCACAGTCATCAAGACAGTATGGTACTGGCACAAAGACAGAAATATAGATCAATGGAACAGAATAGAAAGCCCAGAGATAAATCCACGAACCTATGGACACCTTATCTTTGACAAAGGAGGCAAGGATATACAATGGAAAAAAGACAACCTCTTTAACAAGTGGTGCTGGGAAAACTGGTCAACCACTTGTAAAAGAATGAAACTAGAACACTTTCTAACACCATACACAAAAATAAACTCCAAATGGATTAAAGATCTAAATGTAAGGCCAGAAACTATAAAACTCCTAGAGGAGAACATAGGCAAAACACTCTCCGACATAAAACACAGCAAGATCCTCTATGACCCACCTCCCAGAATATTGGAAATAAAAGCAAAACTAAACAAATGGGACCTAATGAAACTTAAAAGCTTTTGCACTACAAAGTAAGTACTCTTTTAGAAAGAAGAAAATCTTCAAATTGTAATCATTGGCAGGTGTTTTTTTTTTTTTTCTCCCTCCCCAGATCAGTGGGAGAATAACAATTAGATTGTGGCTACTGCTATATGGGTACCATCTTGAACGGCTCGCTCCTCTGATACAGTCTCATTTGGGGGCTGTGGCGTGCTGTTTCTGGGAGCCAAATAATTAGCAACATGGAACCAAGTCAGAGGAGGTCAGTTGCACTGTGTGCTATGCTTGATGCTGATTTCTAAGGTCCTGTGGCCGAACAGTTGTAAATTAAGACATATGGCACACATAGAACGTAAGTACATCAGAACCTCCCACTTACCCAATCAATTAAAAATACATATTTTTTAAAGAAAGTAAATGAACCATCTTTCAGAACTGCTTCTGGATCTATCAGAGAATTTAGAGAGCTATAGACAGCACTCAGTTTCTGTGCTATTTACCAATTTTTCCAAATCCACAAGTTGTTCATTGGTTGACTTCCATAGTGCTCAGTTGCTTAGTTGCGGCCCCATGGACTGTAGCCCTCCAGGCTCCTATGTCCATGAAATTTTCCAAGCAAGAATACTGGAGTGATTGACATTCCCTTCTCCAGGAGATCTTTGCAACTGAGGGATGGAACCTGGGGTCTCCTGCACTGAAGGAAGATTCCTCACTGTCTAATCCCCAGGAAAGGATAGTTTGTCCAGATACCTTTGTGGGAGTTGCTTTAGGCTGAAAGATCTTTTATTTGTGACTTTGAAAGAAACCTAATTTGGTGGCATATCTTCTTGGTATGAAAATAAAAGAAGTTAGGCACTGAGAGTTTAAAAAAAAAAAAAAGAGAGAGAAACACGTGCCTCGCTATGAAAACCTTCATTCCTATCTATGTAGTTGAGCCTAAGGACACATAGATCCACATGCTGCTTCCCAATTAATCATGACTACTTGGCTTGAATGCTTAATAGCTATGACCATAGAGCTGCAGTTTGCTGCTCTTTAATCAATTTAGCCAAGCTTTAAGTCTACTTGCCACTGAATTAAAATGACACATTTTAATGTAAAATAACACCCTGATGTGACTGCTCTTCAGAATGGAGTTTTTATATTTGCATTTTTGACTGTTGCTATGAAAATTAATAGATACACCTTATTCAAAAGACCATATAATTATAGTTATTAGTCATAGGAAAATCTGAAATGATTTTTATTTTTTCATTCAACAAACTTTTATTGAGCACCAATATTTGCCAGGCAGTGATCTGGACACTGGTGAGTGAACTGTGAATCAGAGACTTCAGCCCTGACCAAGCTTGCTCCCTAGCAGGGTGAGGGAATAGTAATAAGTATATTAATAAACAGATGTATGAGATAATTTCATTTAGTTATCAATTCTAGGAAGAAAATGGAAAAAAATTAGCCGGCTAGAGAGGCTGCTTTCAGCTTTGATTCAATAACTCCTGAAGGGAGTTTTGCCTTTAATTAATCATTTTGCCTCTAATTGCAAAATTTTACCCCCTGAAATTTTTCCTTAGTTGGCAAATCACTCCTGCCTCATATCCCCAACCCACACACATATCATGAGCTTTGCCCAATCTTATTATTAAATGTACAGTGCAAGCATGCTAAGTCAGTTCAGTTGTGTCCGACTCTTTGCGACCCTGGGGACTGTGGCCCTCTATCCATGTTCCTCTATCCATGGGATTCTCCAGGCAATAATGCTGGAGTGGGTTGCTGTGTCCTCCTCCAGGGGTCCTCCAGGGGATCTTCCTGACCCAGGGGTCAAACCTGCATCTCCTAAGTTCCCTGCATTGGCAGGTGGGCTCTTTACTACGAATGCCACCTGGGAAGCCCTAAATGTACAGTGCTCACTTGCTATCATTTATCTGTATGCTTCACTCCTAAAGACTATGAAGACCTTAACAGTATAAATCAGCAAAACTTGATTTATTCCTGTGTCCAATCTTTCTAACAAAGGCTTAGGACAAAGTATGCAATCAATACAAACGTTTAAAGAATGAATGAATGAGAAAATTAAATTTGAGCCAGCCATTCTATTTCAAACGTTTCCTTAGGATAGTTTTCCCCTTCTAAACTTCAAGGTTTTTCTCTACATCTTTCCCTTGAGCCTAGTTTTACTCTTTCAAAACATATGAAGGAACTCTTCAAAGATGTCAACCTATCTTTCTTTCTTGTCCTCCCTTGCTCAATAACATGCACTATCTTCAGGCTAATGAGCCCCTATTGCTTTCCTCTGATTATTATGTTCGATGTTTCACCATTCTTGCCTATATCCTCATTTTAACTCTAGCTTTTTGGTGCTCCTTTCAAAGAATAGGCCTTAAATGATTTAAAAGATCAGTTAAATTTTGAGCATTTCAAAATCCAGTGGTACAATTACCTCTTACTGATGTTGTAAGAGGGTGGGTATTTAAATGGAAGGTTAAGGGACCTGGAGATCAAATGAAAAATACCCAAGTTAAATGAGTCAATATGCAGACAGAACATAACTTTGTATTAAAAATACACTTATTTATTCATTTAAAGCCACTCAATATTACTCCTGTAGTCTAGGTAACATGGAAACGAAAATGTAATTTGAGACTCAGTAATTTAGAATCTTCATAGCAATATATTAAGATATACAACTTGTTTGTCTGTATAAAGTCTTTTAGTTCTGTTTCTTTTGAAACCTGACTGATGTAAGTTGTAGTAAAAGTGACTGAGTGCAATTATAGTAGAAAAGGCTAAGTAGAAGTTCCCCTATGAAACTGACTACCCTTCAGTCTAGATAGTAAATTTTCAAAATTATATGACATTCCAGGTATAGTGGTTGAAATTGATGTTAGCCTTGAGATCATAATATGTGTGTGCTCAGCTGTGTACAGCTCTTTGTGACCCCATGGACTGTAGCCCACCAGGTTTCTTTGTCCATGGAGTTTTCTAGGCAAGAATACTGGAGTGGGTTGCCATTCTACTCCAAGGGATCTTCCTGACCCAGGGATTAAACTCTTGTCTCCTGACTCTCCTGCAGTGGCAGGTGGATTCTTTACAACTGAGCCACCTGGAAATAAAATATGCACAAATAGTGATCACAATGTTTCCATTCGCATCAGGAATCTGTCTCCCCAAAATTAAATGATCCTGGAGGTTGACAGTGGATTGCTGAAAATGCAACCTGCTAGTAGTTCCCATTGTAGCTGTTGTGACAGATATGCTATATCTTTGTTAGAATATATTAGCATGACCTAAGATGAAAATATTACGTCTTTGATCAAACAAGAGCAGGGTTGCAGGGGATAAGTAAACCACAGTAGGCAGCACAGTGTAGCAATAGATTCTAGACAATGGAGTCTACTGGTCTGATAAGATATTACATTGTTACATCATTCAGAAGCAGCTAGCTAGACAGAAAAATAGTACAACCTGACTTATGGCTGAGAACCCAACTGGAGATACTATCTTATGTAGATGTGTGGCCATTCTCCAGGTCTCAGCATCTATCCTAAATCAATGATGCTGTGTTCTCAATAGGAAAGATAGATGGGTCAGCAGATCAAAGGGTAAAAAGAGAAGTGTCTCTGTTTACCATAAATTTCAGTGACACTCTTGGGGAATCTGTGCATTTTCCCCACAATTCTGGGCTTTGTGAATTCAGAGATCCTAATTTCCAGAAGGAAATGTTTTACAATGTGAGAACTTCCTTATACTTTAAGCCATAGCTTCCACTCTGTCCCTTTGAGCTCCTTGTGCCAAGAGACTATCTGGCAGGTAAAGAAATCACCAACCTAGCAGGTGTAATTAACCCTGATCACCAAGAGGAGGTTGTTACCTGGTAGGTGCAGGGAAGAAAATCGTTGGCATCCAGATGATGTACTCTGGGGGGGGGGTCTTCTTATTCCCTAGCCTAATTATGATGGTAGATAAGTAAATTTAGCAGCTATGGCCTGAGAAAGCTATGCTGACCTAATGGATGAAGGTCTGGGTCTCCTCGTTAGAGTCTCTAGCTGATGATGAGGATAATGAAAAATTGGTTGAAAAGAAAGTACCTTGAGAATTAGCTAAGAAATAAAAACCTCTGAAAGTGAAATCTTTCCCTTAAAACAAATAAGCAAATCATATATAATGCAGTGAGAAGGGGCTATAGTTGATCCACTAAACTTTTTTTCTAAGTTTTCCTATGAAAGAGGTTATCAGACTCCTGAAAAAAGCTGTTCTTAAAATAGCTTAAGCTGTCCAGTGAATTCAAGTAGAGTAAGGGTGGATTATTGAGGATTCTTTTGGTAGACCACCCCTATCTAGACCACCCAGATCTTCCCCCGCCCTCCTTACAGAACTGAACCTTGTATTCTATCTGCAGATGGCACTGTTGGTGATTTGATAATTCTCAGCCTATGCCCTCTTTGGAAATTACCCTCAATTGAGTTGAGCAACTTTTGCTCTCTTCCTAGCCAGGGTAGTGATTCAGCCTGAAAGTGGTTCTTACTGAGGGGATTTAATGGCGTGGCCTCTTATCCTCAGCACAGAGGACTCTGATCCATTATTCCAGATCCCGAGCTCTGTGGGATCAGTTGAAGTCTATTGTGACTGCACTGCCTATCATGACTCTCTCTACTCTGTCCTGTTCCCCCTTGAGGACACTTGTGTTGATCGTGAGCATACTTTCTAGTACATCTCCTAGGTACCAATTTATTTCTCAGGGTCCATTTCTGAATTACTTATGGTCAGCCCAATGGAGAATAAGTGAAGGGTGAAAAAAGGGAGCAAGAGGGATATGAAGCTAGAAATAGTGGGTTCAGAAGTCAGGCTTGCCTGGTGTTAACTAATTGTTACCTCCAGAACAGATGCTGGGACAGAATTTGACATGCATGCTACTTACTAGGGATCAACACCTTGGCCAATCCCACTGAAGTGTCTGGAGCATTGTCTAACTTTTTCTGAAATGATCAGTCTTTTTTATGCTCTCATCAATGGTCAGATGTGGGCAGCTCCAGGAGGAGTGTGCCCTTGGGTCGCAGCTGAGACAAGCCCTGAAGCTGTCAACTGGATACTGTCTGCAATTAGCACTCCCATCACTTGTGGCAACAAATCTTCATCTGAAGGAGGGTGAAGGCAGGGTATCTCTGTCTGCTACATCAGACAATGAATTAAGGTTCTAAAATTTATTCATTTTGACCTTGGACCTCTACTCCACCACTTAAATTTTATTTTCTCATCTGTAAACTAAAAAGTTAATACCCAGCTTTTTGGTTGTGAGAATGAAACTAACACAGACAAAGTACTTTTCACAGGCTTACACTGTTGTTCTGGCTATGATTATTAAATAATTAAAGGGACTTTGTGAGTCACTAGCTAGAAGAGTTAAAAGAGAGAGGAAGACATTCCTTTCTGTTCTAACAGAAATGTTAACTTAGCCAATCAGAGTGTAATGAGCATTACTCAACTTACTAGGTAGTTTCCTTTAACCTGTGTGGTTGGTTCGTGGTTTAGTAGCTCAGTCGTGTCCGACTCTTGCGATTCCATGGACAGAGGAGCCTGGCAGGCTACAGTCCGTGGGATTCTCCAGGCAAGAATACTGGAGTGGGTTGCCGTTTCCTTCTCTGGGGGATCTTCCCAACCCAGGAATTGAACCCAGGTCTCCTGCATTGTAGAAGGATTCTTTATCAACTGAGCTACAAGGGAAGTCCTTAACTGGAGGGCTTTCTAAAATACAGGTTTTTAAATCCTTTCTATAGAAACTCAAAGGCTGTGTATCTGGGGATATATCTGGGAGATTTTACTTAAAAAATCTTACCAGGTGGTTTACCATGTTTGGATACTACTGCCTTAATGAAACAAATGTCCTGTCACCAGGTGTTAAGAGTTCTGCCATTTCCCATGCGAACTGTGTATTTAATGAGTGGATTCAATCTAGTACTCAAGTTTGCTTATCATTCTGCTATTTCCATGGGCAAATCTACCCACACTGTTACCTTACTTGTGAATGATGATAATGTTAAACATCATTACATATCTGGATGTAAGAAATGTATATATGAGTTGCCACCTCCGTTTCCTGTAACAGAGCTAAAGGATCATGTGTTTTAACACTTAGTCTTTGACTCCAGTTCTCAACACAGAGCTCCTAAAACATTTTTAATTTCTGAATGATAAAAGCAACTTACACTGAGCTCTCAAAACTCTTTAAATTTCCTGTGTGATCAAAGCATCTTTTGATAAAGTGACGTCTGGTGGGCTCCTGGATGGGCTTCTTGGGCCCTCCTCACCAGAAAAATCAAGTCATGATTAAAAGTGCAAAAGTTTGGGCCACTCCACCTCCATCTTCCAGGAAGGAGAGAGGAGCTAGGAATGGAGCTAGTAACCAATCATGTGTAAATGATGAAGCCTGCATTATCATAATGGTTTTAGAGAGGGAAAGTGAACAGTAATATAAACTGGAAGATTCACAGCAGATAAATTTGAATAAACATTTCTCTGAAAATGATATACAATGACAAGCGAACATGTAAGAAGATTCTCAACATCAGTAGTCATTAAGGAAGCAAATTAAAACCACAAGGAGGTAGAACTTCACAACCAGTGAATTGGTTATAATTTTTAAAAAGGCAAGTAACAAGATTTGATAAAGTGATGGAAAATTGATTAGAATCCTTGTATGTTAATAGTGGGAATGTAAAATAATAATTGCAGAAAACAGTTTTTCAGTTTCTCAAAAGTTAAACTTAGAATTTGCATCCCTGTGGACTGTAGCCCATCAGGCTCCTCTGTCCATGGGATTCTCCAGGCAAGAATACTGGAGTGGGTTGCCATTTCCTTCTCCAGGGGATATTTTTGACCTAGCAATCAAACCTGGGTTTCCTGCACTGCAGGCAAATTCTTTACCAACTGAGCTACCAGAGAAGCCCCTAAAACTACTACACGGCGCAATAACTATACTCCTATGTATATACCCCAAATAATTAAAAAATGATACTCAAAAGAATACTTGGGCACACTTGTTCACAGCAGCAAAATTCATGAGAGCTACAGGGTCAAAGCAGGACAATGTCCTTCAATGGATGAATGGATAAATAAATCATAGTATATAAAATGATGAATATTATTTAGCCATAAAAAAGAATGAAGTATTGACCCATGCTACAATATAGGTGAACTTCAAAAACATTAAGTGAATGAAGTCAGAGATGGATGACACATTGTATGATTTCATTTATATAAAATTTTCTGAATAGGTAAGTCCATAGAGACAGAATACAAATTAGGGGTTGCCAGGGGCTGGGCATAGGGGATAATTCAAAGCAAGTGCTTTAATGGAGTCTCCTTTTGTGCTGAAGAAAGTGCATGGGACAAGATAGAAATGGTGGTTGCACAGCGTCGTGAATGCATTAAGTGTCTCTGCCTTTGATAGCAGGCCTTCAACGACACCAAAATAGATAACTATGTGGCATAGGAATTTCACCTCAATAAACATAAATCACTTTGAATTTAAGACCTCCCTTAAGAATGAAAGGTAGGCGATTACAGAGAGTAGTCCATTGACTCCACTGCTCTTCTTTTTTTACCAGACAGAACGTGTTTCACTGTGTTATAGGAGAGAGCCCCCTGGATTGGTGGCGGGGCGGGGGGAGCTTGACAATTTTAGTGTGAAGCATGTTTATGAAGGGCTTCCCAGGTGGCGCTAGTGGTAAATAACCTGCCTACCAATGCAGGAGACATAAGAGATGCGAGTTTGTTTCCTGGTTTGGGAAGATCTCATGGAGGAGGGCATGGCAACATACTCCAGTATTCTTGCCTGGAGCATTTCATAGACTGAGGAGCATGGAGGGCTATAGTCTATAGGGTCGCAAAGAGTCAGACTCACCTGAAGTGACTTAGCACATAGGTACAGATGTTTATGAAGGAATCATTGAAGAAGCGATGGATCATCGGCACATCACATCAGCAAGGGCCGACTTGGAGTAGCATAAATTAAGTGAAGAATATATGAGGTTATTGACCAAAATAGTGACTAGGACTGAATTCAAAATTTTCCATAATTTTAGTGAGCTTCTCCTCCATGTGGGTAAATGTGAGTCTTCATCTATATAGAAGTTTTCCTTGGTAATAAGTTTTCTTGCCAATCTATCTGCTGGATTTATTTTCAGTCTCTTCTCTCTGGTATGTGTGTGTGTGTTTAAGTAATTTTTTAAATAGTTTTGAAAGCTTTGTTAGTGACTGCTTCACATGAAATCTTGAAGGAAAAGTTTAACCAGGATGAGAATGAAAGTCAATGATTGGAAGACCCTTGTTTGTGAGGATTTGATTATTCCACTATGAAAACCAAAGCATGCTTTATATGGTCTCCATTTCCTAACATTAACTCTCTAGTGCCAATCCTTATTTTTCATTTTAAATATTGAACATGACTTTTTAATTGAAACTTTCTGGCAGGTAACTCAATTCAATTGAGGAAGAGTCTTTTCCCATTTGTTTAAAAAAATAGATTTTTATTACCATACTTCTGGGGAGTGTTTTATATTTTGCAGTACACGAATATAATTTAACTTCTAACCAGATATTTTGCACTGACTTTCATGGAGAAATGGAGAGGTGGGGAGTGGTCATATCAGAACTGCTCTGTCTAATAGAGAACAAAGATAAGGTCACTGTTTTTCATCTCTGTGACAAAATCGACCTCGAGGCAACAATTTTTCTGCATGCCATTTTTATTAGTCTTATTTGAAGCCAAAGAGATTTCTTCCAAGGTCTCTTGGGGAAGAGAGAGTCAGATGTCAAAAATCAATCTCCTACAGAATTCACATAAAAAATGAAAGACATCAAGATAGACTCTTGATGAAAATATGCTTTGATGAACAATCTTATTCAGGGTTGAATCACGTTAGACTGAGTGATATATTTCAATGTAATCAATTCTGATGACTAGTCAAGTATATTAGTCTCATTCCTAAATCTCAAAGAAAAGTTCTGTGGTGTGTTAATTTTGTATTTCTGGAATTTAGAGGAGTGTCTACCTCATTCCCTTGACTCAGTGAATTAATAAATGAAAAAATGAACCAAACATTTTCCTCTCTTAATATCTTTCTCTCTCAAATATTCTCTCTAATCTTATCTGTTATGGTCAATCTTCCTCACTTTATCACCTGATATTTGAAGTGCACATTAAGAGCATCTGTTCCAATTCAATGCGCTTTATCCATTCAACTTTATTTTCTCCAACTTTCTAATTCAAACCCTCTCAATTCTACTCAGTGTTCCATAGCCAGCCTTAGTTCTGTTCCTTTTCCCATTCTGCCTTTCCATGGAGAACATTTATAAAACTGGACACTCTGGTCAAACAAAGCTTAACATAGAAGTTCTATTGTGTAAACAGTCTGCCTGATTGAATGTTCTCTGGGCTGATTTTAAGAGCTAAGTCTTCTCCAGTACAGCTGTCACTATATAATCATAATTAAAAGGATTGTTGTTGTTCAGTCTCGCAGCCATGTCCAACTTTTTGCAATCTCATGAACTGCAGAAGGCCAGGTCTCCCTGTCCCTCACAATCTCCTGAAGTTTGCTAAAGTTCATGTGTATTACATCAGTGATGCCATCCAGCTATCTCATCCTCTGATGCCCTCTTCTCTTTCTGCCCTCAGTCTTTCCCAGCATCAGGGACTTTTCTAATGAGTCAGCTGTTCACATCAAGTGACCAAAATACTGGAGCTTCAGCTTCACTATCAGTCCTTCTAATGACTGTTCAGGGTTGATTTCCCTTAAGATGGGCTGGTTTGATCTGCTTGCTGTCCAAGTAACTCTCAGTAGTCTTTCCCAGCATCACAGTTCAAAGGCAACAATTTCTGGTGATCTGCCTTCTTTATGGTCCGGCTGTCACAACTGTACATAGTCACTGGGAAGAACATAGCCTCGACTATACAGACATTTGTCTGCAAAGTGATGTCTCTGCTTTTCAACACACTGCCTAGGTTTGTCATAGCTTTCCTGCCAAGAAGCCATCGTCTTCTGATTTCATGGCTGCAGTCACTGTCTTCAGTGATTTTGGATCCCAAAAAGAGGAAATCCGTCACTACTCCTACTTTCTCCCCCACTATTCACCAGAAGTAATGGGGCTGGATGACATGATCTTAGTTTTGTTTTTTTTTCAATATATAATTTTAAGCCAGCTCTTTCACTCTCCTCCTTTACCCTCTCAAGAGGTTCTTTAGTTCCCCTTCACTTTCTGCCATTAGAGTGGTATCACCTACATTATCTGAGGTTGTTGATGTTTCTCCCATCTATCTTTATTCCAGCTTGTAACTCATCCAGCCTGGCATTTTCCATGCTGTGCTCAGCATATAGGCTAAGTA
Organism: Dama dama; assembly: GCF_033118175.1. Taxonomy (NCBI): domain Eukaryota; kingdom Metazoa; phylum Chordata; class Mammalia; order Artiodactyla; family Cervidae; genus Dama; species Dama dama. The sequence continues at coordinate 69,037,199 of NC_083713.1, read as the reverse complement.
AACAGTAACAGCAGACAGCCCTGTCATACTCCTTTCTCAATCTTGAACCAATCAGTTGTTCCATACAGGGTTCTAACTGTTGCTTCTTGACCTGAATATAGGTTTCTCAGGAGACAGGTAAGATGGTCTGGTATTCTCACCTTTCTAAGAGATTTCCACAGTTTGTTATGAACCATACAGTCAAAGGCTTTAGCATAGTCGATGAGACAGAGATAGATGTTTTTCTGAAATTCCCGTTTTCTCTATAATCCAGCAAATGTTGGCAATTTGATCTGTAGCTCTTCCTTTTCTAAACCCATCTTGAACATCTGGAAGTTCATGGTTCGCGTAATGATGAAGCCTAACATGCAAGATTTTAAGCATGACCTTACTAGTATGGGAGATGAGTACAATTATCTGATGGTTTGCACTTTCTTTAGTACTATCCTTCTTGGGAACTGGGATGGGGATTGACCTTTTCTAGCCTTGTGGCCACTGCTGGGTCTTCCAGATTTGCTGACATATTGAGTGCAGCACTTTGATAGCATCATCCTTTAGGGTTTTGAAAAGCTCTACCGGTATTCCATCGGATCCACTAACTTTGTTGACAGCAGTGCTTCCTAAGACCCACCTGACTTCACACTCCAGAAGGTCTGGCGCCTGGTGAGGGACCACACCATCATAGTTACATGGTTCATTAAGATCTTTTTTGTATGGTTCTTCTGTGTATTCTTTCCATCTCTTCTTGATCTCTTCTTAGTTTACTAGGGTCTCTACCGTTTCTGTTCTTTATCGTGCTCATCTTTGGGTGAAATGTTCCCTTTCCCCCTTTCTTTTCACTTCTCTTCTTTCTTCTCTTATTTGTAAATCCTCCTCAGATAACCACTTACCCTTCTTGCTCTTCTTTTTCTTTGGGATGGTTTTGTTCGTTGCCTCCTGTACAATATTATGGACCTCCATGCACAGTTCTTTAGACACATTGTTTACTAGATCTAATCCCTTGAATCTATTTGTGACGTCCACCGCATGGGATATTTGGTTTAAGTTTTACCTGGCTGGCCTAGTGGTTTTCCCCACTTTCTTTAGTTGAAGCCTGAATTTTGCTGTGAGAAGCAGATGAGCTAAGCTACAGTCAGCTCCAGGTCTTGCTTTTGCTAACTGTATACAGCTTCTCCATCTTCAGCTACAAAGAATGTGATCAGTTTGATTTTGGTATTGACCATTTGGTGATGTCCATGTGTAAAGTCATCTCTTGTGTTGTTGCAAGAGGATGTTTGCTATGACCAGTGCATTCTCTTGGCAGAATTCAATTACCCTTTGCTCAGCTGTATTTTGTTCTCCAAGGCCAAACTTGCCTGTTACTCCAGGTAACTCTTGACTTCCTACTTTTGCATTCCAATCCCCAAAGATGAATAGAACATTTTTTTCTGGTGTTAGTTCTAGGAGGTCTTCTAGATCTTCATAGTACTGATCAACAGCCGCTTCTTCAACATTGGTGGTAGTGTTGAATTGAATTACTGTGATGTTAAATGGCTTGCCTTGGAAATGAGCTGAGATCCTTCTATCATTTTTGAGGCTGCACCCAAAATTACTGCATTTTGGACTCTTTTGTTGATTATGAGGGCCACTCCATTTCTTCTATGGGACTCTTGCCCACAGTAGTAGATATAATGGTCTTCTGAGTTAAATTTGCCTGTTCTCATTCATAAAATCAGAAGATGTCTAATTAAAAAGATTGTTGTAGCTATTTTTATGTCAGTGCTGATACACTGATTTGGGTGTCTATGTATTCTCTGTTAGAGTAATGTTCATCAGTAAGTTGTCCAAAAATACATGAGTGTATATGTATAAAAGAAGTGGCTTTACCTTCCCCTTGGTTAGGTGAATTATATTCTTCATTTTTGCTTTGTTATGGAAAATATATTAAAATTATAGAAATCTTAATACAAAATTGTCTGCATCTCCTTCCCAACCAAATAAGTTTTGTCAGTCATGTCTGACTCTTTGTGACCCTTTGGACTGTAGCCCACCAGACTCCCATGTCCATGGAATTCTCCAGGCAAGAATAATGGAGTTAATTGCCATGCCTCCTCCAGGGGATCTTCCTGACCCAGGGACTGAACCTGTGTCTCGTATGTCTCCTGCCCTGGCAGATGGGTTCCCTACCACTGTTGCCACTTGGGGAGGCTACATGTATAATATAAATTGGAGAAGGCAATGTCAACCCACTCCAGCATGCTTGCCTGGGAAATCCCATGGACAGAGGAGCCTGGCAGGCTACAGTCCGTGGGATTGCAAGTAGTCTCACATAACTCAGCAACTATAAAACAAATAAAATTAATGAAATTAAAAGGCACTTGATAAATAAGCTGTTCTCAAAGTGTTTTTTTAGTTTGTTTTTTTGTCTCAGAATCCGTTTATATTATTAAAAATCTTTGAGGATATAGCAGAGTCTCACTTTCTTTGTCAGATCTGACTTTCTCTAATTTTGCTTGGAAAGTTTAGATCATTTATAGATATCCACATTATTGATACACAGTTTAAATTTATCTTCATGATACTTTTTTCTATTTGCCTCATCTGGTCTATATTCTTTTCCCTCTTATTTTCTGACCATCTCCTGTATTGAGAATTTATTATTAGCTTCATTATATCTTCAGTTTGTCTTATGAATTTTACCTGATTTGCACATTTTCAGTAGTTGATCTATGCATTTATATACATAAGTGAAGTCACTCAGTCATGTTTGACTCTTTGTGACCCCATGGACTGTAGCCTACTAGGTTCCTCCATCTATGGGATTTTCCAGGCAAGAATACTGGAGTGTGTTGCCATTTCCTTCTCCAGGAGATCTCTTCAACCCAGGGATTGAAGCCAGGTCTCCCGCATAGTTGGCAGACGCTTTACCATCTAAGCCACCAGGAAGAGAAGACTCTTTATATACATATACATATATAGTTTAATTTCTTCTTTCATCTTTGCTACTTTTTGTCATACATTTTATTTTAAATACACTAAAAATCCTCAACATATTATTACTATATTTGCTTTGTGGAGTCTTTAAAGTCATTACACATAATAATAGAAAAAATAAAATTTGTATATTAACACTATTTTTCACCATACTGTGTGCTCCTCATTTCTTTGTGTATAACCAAATTTCAGTCTAGTATCATATTCATTCTGCATGAAGAATGTTTTGATAAAACTGATATCTCTCAGCTTTAGTTTGCCTGGAAAATTCACTATTTCACTTTCATTTGTGAAAGTTTTTTTTTTTTTTTAATCAGTTTAGAATGTTGAGTTAATAGATATTTTTCCCCCTTCTTTCAGAATTAAAAAAGAAAAAAAAAGAAAGTCATTACATTTCCTTCTGATGGGGAGTTTCTGCAATTCTTAATTTTGCTATTCTACCTGCAGTGTTCCTTTTTTCCCCCACCTTTGACTACAGAAGATTTTTCTCTTTATCTTTCATTTTTGCCCCTTAGCAATGATAGTTCTAGGGGTTTGTGTGTGTGTGTTTGAGTCTGTTTTTATATTCATCTTGATGTACTCTCTGAGTCTTTTGGGTATGTATTTTCCTGACTTCTATTAATTTTGGGGGAAAAAATTTGGCCATTATATCTTCAATTATAATCTACTGCCTATATGTGAGGCTGAAAATTAATTTATGAATCCCAAAACTTTGTTAGTACTTAACATTACATGAAGCTACAGATGTTAATGAAAATATACAAGCAATGAACATAAAAGTAGGAGGAGAAAGAAAAAGCTCAATGAGGAAATGTAAAAATGTTCTTTTGATGCTGAAAACTATCAACAGAACATTTCCCCTCCTTTATTCCAAATCCATAATTTTGTGAAGGTTGTCAGAACTAAAGCTGATTTTTTTTTTCTGCTTAAATTGACATTTTTCATCTTTAGCCTGTGATGGGACTCAAGACAGAGTACCATGAAATATAGCACCTTGGCATACTGAATTTAAACTGAAAGAGTCTCAGAAAATAGCAGAAGCAGGAGGTCACTCTGAACTTCCTCCCTACCCTTCTCTCCTGAAACCGTTCATAAAAGCCTTATTTAAGAGATGCTCTCCCTACACAGAGGAAAACTGCTTCCATGTCTCTGAAAACACAGGGATGCTAAGAAGAATCCAAAGAGATTTTGGTAAATTTCCCTAAGATTACTGCATTTATCTCATTGTCCTTTGCTGTTATATTTCTCCACAGCCATCAATTCTTCATCAAACATAGAAAAAATTCTCAGCTCTAATTGTACCTTTGGATTTTTATTTTATTCTAAAGCCTCTGGTATCATATAAAGCATAAATAACTCTGTGTTTTTCTCCTGTTAATCTGTCTTTATCACTTTGATTTTCAGATCCAACCAGGATAGCTCAAAGGGTTGAGTCAAAGAAAAGGTTTCCTCTCCTGTATCTGTAATAGTCTTATCTGATTATCCAGACACCTGATGAAATTGTATTTTAGGTACAATTTCTTTCCTCTTACAGAAATTCAGATTAATGGAGATCAATTTTGAGTTTTACAAGCCCTAGACAACTTAACCACATACTATATTTCTTCTGGACTCCTCCCTACAGCTTCCCCTCAAGGAACAATTAATATTGCTAAGAAACATTTGCCTTCCCTATTGGTCACAACTTAATTTGCTTTTCATCTTTTCTGTCTCTTATTGTTATAACCTTCAATTAAATTACTTATTTAATAAAAACTACCAAATCACCCACTTTTTTTATGTTTACCTCTACCACTTCCTTCAATTTGAGCAACAAACACTCTACATGAAAAATGAGTTTAATATTTTGAGGGAAGAGAGAATGTGGCAGAAAATGCATGTGTCCAGTTTATTTTTCTTTTCCACTCTCAGCAATATAACTCCATTTGTGTCTTTTTATCAGTAATGTAATTCTTATAACTGGGAAATGACAATACAAGTTAAGAACATTTAATAAAAATACTCCAAAAATTTTAACAGCACTATATTTATTCCAAAGTAGTTTCCTGTCCATTTCTCATTTCTTTCTCACAATCAACCTGCAAGGTAGACAGGGAAGATATTATTACACTTGAGGAAAGTGGAATATATGGCCCAGAGAGTAACACAGAATTAGGCATGTCTCAGACGACATAACATAATGTTTTTCTAAGCAGTCTCAATGGGTGGCATGAAATCACCAATGGTCTACTTTCAGGTCTCTGTTGAAAAGAAACACAAAAGGAGTGTGAGATGGAAAAGTTATATTTGTAAACTAGGAATCAGGAGAATTAGGATTCCATCTCTGTGCAGCTGCCTATTATATGACTCAAACAAGTGACATAAATTCGCTTCCACAACAGTAATAAGATGATGACGGTCATCACATTGACTTCCTCACAGTGAGAGGATAACAGGCAGGAAGGCCAGGGGTCTCCAGATGGAGGAAATAGGCTGCAAGTGTCAGACCTTTTTTTTATCTCTCTCTTAAGCAGCAGGAGGAAACAAACTAGTGTTATATTTTTTCCCCTTATCTATACAAATTAAAAAAAAAAAAAGTTTTCTCTTAAAATTTTGTGTTGCCGTAATGACACCTGGTTCCACCTGAACTTAACTTTTTTCAAACCTTGAGCTAACCAAGGCGTTTTTCCTATGGAAATGTTTGTCTTAAGCTATGTTAATGTACTATGCATTTACCCTGGACCCTGTCTTCAAGTTGTTTCCACCTAAAGCCTCAGAAGCCTCAGAACAGACTTGGCAAACCAGTAGGTTATCCTCATACATTGTTCTCCTAATCGATGTTATTGAAACCGTATATTTGTATGGAAATCTGTCTTTCTTCAAGATTCATGTCAATCGTTTTATGGCCCTGAATGACTCACTTGGTGCCATTCTCTGAGTTTTGAGATATTTCCTTTCTCTAATTAGCAGACTGCTAGTAGCTATATAACATCCAGCTAAAGACTAGCAGGGGGGAACTCTTTCTGCCCCCTTCTGAAGTCTATGTCAGAAGCTTTTTCTATCTCTTTTATACTTTAATAAAGCTTTATTATACAAAAACTCTGAGTGATCAAGCGTCGTCTCTGGCCCTGGATTGAATTCTTCTCCTCAGGAGGCCAAGAATCCAGGCCTCTTTTGTGGTTCAGCAACAACCTTTCAATAGGATGTTTGAAAAGTGCTCTGAAATCAATACATCTTTGTCCTCCCAAAGCCCTAATTTCTAGCTTTTCTCCCCAGGTGGCACTAGTGGTAAAGAGCCCATCTGCCAATGCAGGAGATATAACAGACATGGGTTTGATCTCTGGGTCGAGAAGATCCCCTGGAGGAGGGCATGGCAACCCTCTCCAGTATTCTTGCCTGGAGAATCCTACGGACAGAGGAGACGGGAAAACTACAGTCTATAGAGTCACAAAGAGTTGGACATAACTGAAGTGACTTAGCACACAAGCACACACAGTGTAAATAACACAATACATAGATATTATTGAAATAAAATAATAAAGGACTGATGAGTTTGAGTATTTGTTACCTTGTTTATTTATTTTTTTAAACTTTTTAAAGGGCAGTTTTAGGTTTACAGCAACATTGAGCAGAAAATACAGAAATTTCCCATCTGTTCCCTGTCTTCATTCATTGGTATAGCCTCCCCTGTTATCAATATCAATATCCCTTACTAGTGTGATACATTTGTTCCCAAGAATTAATCTACATTGCCACATCATAATTACTCAAAGTCCATAGTACCTCAGGGTTCACTCTAGGAGTTGGGTCTGGACATATGTGTAATGACATGTATCCAGCATTATGTGTTGTACACAGTATTTTCACTGTGCTAAAAATCCTCTGTGCCCTGCTTATTTATCTTTCTCTTCTCTCTAAGCCATGGAAACCACTGACATTTTTGTTGTTTCCATAGCTTTGTTTCTTCTAGAACATCGTAAGTTTGGAATCATACAGTATGTAGACTTTCCAGACTTTTCAAAGTCTAAGACTACCTCTGTTTTCCTCTGGTACTGAAGAAAGAACCATTCTGTCTGGAACCTGAGATTTGGGTCATTATAAAAGCTCCTTGCCCAGGCCCTTTTTGCCAACTGATGCTGTCGTCTTCACATTTTTATTTTACATTTATCTGTCCTGTGTGTAGATATTCTCTACCATTGACTAATTTTGTCTTGGAATTTTGGTCAACACCTCAGAGGATACACAGGGTGCCAGGGTGTCTAGTCAATTTCTTCAGATGACTGACACTGCCTTCCCTTGGACTAAATCACGCATAATCTGAGTTTAAGCTACTTGTAACTGAAGACAACAAAACTTACCTGTTGAAAATCATAGAATTTATTAGTGATAGAGCTGTTGTTCAGTTGCTAAGTCATGACTAACTCTTTGTAGCCCCATGGACTGCAGCACATCAGGCTTCCCTCACCTTTACTATATCCTGGAGTTTGCTCAAACTCATGTCCATTGAGTCAGTGATGCCATTCAACTATCTCATCCTCTGTCATCCCCTTCTGCTGCCTTCAATCTCCCAGAATCGAGATCTTTTCCAGTAAGTCAACTCTTCACGTCAGGTGGCCAAAGTATTGGAGCTCAGCATCAGCATCAGTCCTTCCAATGAATATTCAGGGTTGATTTCCTTTAGATTGACTGGTTTGATCTCTCTGCAGTCCAATGGACTCTTAAGACTCTTCTCCAGCACCACAGTTTCAAAGCATCAATTATTTTGCACTCAACCTTCTTTATGGTTCAATTTTCACATCCATATATGGCTACTGGAAAAACCACTGCTTTAAATGTACAGATCTTTCTCAGCCTTTTAAAACACTGTCTAGGTTTATCATAACTTTTCTTCCAAGGAGCAAGCATCTTTTAATATGACAGAGCAGGGGCCATGTTTAATTGGACTGATTCCTATATCGTTAGACCTGGGATTGACACCTACTGCCAAGGTGATGAGACACAGGGCCCTGGAGAGAATGAGACATCACCCCTTTCTAACTTGGCCTTGCTTTCCTCAAGGTGTCTATGTTAACACCATTTTGGAGTTATTTCCAGCCTCCTGATATCTTTCAGGGCCAAGAGTGTACCATTTTGAGGTGAATAATCCTTGGTAATGAATATTGATTTCCAGTAAGTTAGACCAAGATGAAGTGTGTTGCTCTAGATTAGCCATATGTGTCCCTTAATAGCTTGAGAAAAGGCTCCAGTGATCTAATAAATAAGCACCAGAGAGAAATAAAAAAGGTACTGCGTTGCTAGGATACCTAGCTGGGCACTTGTTTTATTATCAAGTTGGTAAGTGTAAAACAAACAATGACAATTGCTACCTCAAAGAAATACAAAATGCTTGCTGGAAAGTGACAGAAAGGGAAAAAAATAGCTGCTCTCTGGAGAGGGGAGACCTTGCTTCTCACCACATATTAAGTTTGGAGAAATGTGTATTCTTTTTGCCAGTCTCTCAGAGGCTTAGAAAACCAGCATCAGTCATGACAACATGTAATTACAGTAGCAGATGCAACATTGTATACAATGTTCTATTGCTCTTTCCTTGTTCTTTGTGTACACTCAAGAGACAACAAAGGATTTTCCATGCCAATGATCCACTAAGTACCCAGGTTCATTTAGGTTATATCCACACACAACCAGGGCCACCGATCAATTCAATCTATTCATCAGAAGAATGAGAATCTATTAAAGCTACTTTTGAAGCCTAGTAAATAAAGTTGTTTGTATGGTTTCCCAGTTTGCTTCATTGAATTTCAAACACCTAATTAAATAAAAACATTTCAAGTTGTCATTATATGCTCAAAATTATTGTGGTTGGCAGCATGAAGATTATGCATGTAATAAAAGTTTTCTTGCCACAGGTCAAGTTGTTTTGGACAGAAAGACTGGTCAATTAACCCAATCTTGACACTGACCTAAAGACCAGGGCTTGATAAGTTAGACAATAGCTAAGACAACCCAGAACAGAGAAAGACTACAAAGAAAAACTTTGGGAAAGTGGTTAGGGTAAAAATAAAACTGAAAAACAAAAATAAAACTGAGTCTAAGAGTTGATTCCCAGGACTTAAAATATGTGATTAACCTACAAGCTGGTTAATAAAGATAGAGAGATGGAGGTGAAATGTGACAGAATTGATGAACAATAGAACACTGTACTTTTTTTTTCCCTCCATGCTAATGTAAAGATGGGGACAATAAAGGACAGAAATTGCAACCTCTGGGAGTTGGTGATGGACAGGGAAGCCTAGTGCTGCAGTCCATGGTGTTGCAGAGTTGGACATGACTGAGTGACTGAACTGAACTGAGAAGAAGCAGAAGATATTAAGAAGAAGTGTCAAGAATACACAGAACAACTATGCAAAAATGATCTTCATGACCCAGATGACCACAATGGTGTGATCACTCATCTATAGAGCCAGACATCCCGGAATGCAAAGTCAAGTGGGCCTTGGGAAGCATCACTACGAACAAGGCCAGTAGAGATGATGGAATTCCAGTTGAGCTATTTCAAATCTTAAAAGATGATGCTGTGAAAGTGTTGCAATCAATTTGCCAGCAAATTTGTAAAACTTAGCGGTGGCCACAGGACTGGAAAAGGACAGTTTCCATTCCAATTCATAAGAAAGTCAATGACAAAGAATGTACCAACTACTGCAAAACTGCACTCATCTCATGCACTAGCAAAGTAGTGCTCAAAATTCTCCAAGCCAGGCTTCAACAGTACGTGAACCATGAACTTCCAGATGTTCAAGCTGGATTGAGAAAAGGCTAAGGAACCAGAAATCAAATAACCAACATCCTTTGGATCACTGAAAAAGCAAAAGAGTTCCAGGAAAAAAAAGATCTACTTCTGCATGTTTGACTGTGCCTAAGCCTTTACTGTTTGGATCAGAACAAACTGTGGAAAATTCTTAAAGATATGGGAATACTAGACCACCTGACATGCCTCTTGAGAAATCTATATGCAGGTCAAGAAGCAACAGTTAGAACTGCACATGGAACAACAGACTGGTTTCAAATCAGGAAATGAGTAAGTCAAGGCTATGTATTGCCATCCTGCTTATTTAACTGATATGAAGAGTACATCATGTGAAATGCTGGGCTGGCTGAAACACAAGCTAGAATCAAGATTGCTGGGAGAAATATCAACAACCACAGATATGCAGATGACACCACCCATATGACAGAAAGTGAAGAAATAAAGATCCTCTTGAAAGTGAAGAAGAGAATGAAAAGTTTTGCTTAAAACTCAACATTCAGAAAACTAATATCATGGTATCTAGTCCCATCACATCATGGTAAATAGATAGGGAAATGAAACAATGAGAGACTATTTTGGGGGGCTCCAAAATCACTGCAAATAGTGACTGCAGCCATGAAATTAAAAGACACTTGTTCCTTGAAAGAAAAGCTATGACCAACCTAGATAGTATATTAAAAAGCAGAGATATTACTTTGTCAACAAAGGTCTGTCTAGTCAAAGATATGGTTTTTTCAGTAGTCATGTATGGATGTGAGAGTTGGACTATAAAGAAAGCTGATCACCAAAGAATTGATGCTTTTGAACTGTGGTGTTGGAGAAGACTCTTGAGAGTCCCTTGGACTGCAAGGAAATCAAACCAGCCAATACTAAAGGAAATCAGTCCTGAATATTCATTGGAAGGACTGATGCTGAAGAGGAAGCTATAATACTTTGGCCACCTGATGTGAAGAATTGATTTATTGGAAAAGACCCTAATGCCGGGAAATATTGAAGGCAGGACGAGAAGGGGCTGACAGAGGATGAGATGGTTGGATGACATCACCAACTGGATGGACACGAGTTTGAGCAATCTCCGGAAGTTGGTGAAAGGCAAGGAAGCCTAGCATGCTGCAGTCCATGGGGTCTCAAAGATTTGGGCATGACTGAGCAACTGAATTGAACTGAACTAAACATGCTAACGGGGATGCACACATCTTCCTCTCATGGGATCCTAGTTCACTGATTTGCACATCAGTGATCTAGACTTATAAAACAAAGGGATGTTCTATTACAATGGTAAAACAGAAAGAGACTCATGGAGAAGACATCATTAGAAAAGAATACATAACAACTTAATATTTCATTGCAAATATTAAGCTGTTGGGAGAAAGTGAAGATCTGTTAGTGCTGATAGTAATAGGCTCCATGAAAAACAGAGTCTTGTGTGTGTGTGTGTGTGTGTGTGTGTGTGTGTGTGTGTGTTTTAATGGATGAAGCATTTATGGGATTTCCCTCTTCCCTGGAGGTCCAGTAGTTAAGACTTCACTTCCAATGCAGGAGTATGGATTTGACTCCTATTCATGGAGCCAAGATCCCACATGCCTCACAGTTGAAAAACCAAAATATAAAAGAGAAGCAATATTGTAACAAATTCAATAAGAGCTTTAAAAAATGATCCACACTTTAAAAAAATCTAAAAAATAAAGGAATTTGCATGAGTGAAGAGAGAAATGGTAAAGTTTCTAGGAGCACCTGTTATTAAACCACAGTTTCATTGTGATAAAATTTTCTGTCTGTAGTAGTAGCTAAACAAATATATATAGATATAGATTTTTTTTCCCTCTCAAAAGCAAATGCCAACCAAAATCCTAAAAAAAAAACTTCATATCTTTCTCACCACTTTTATCCTGGGACCTCAATCTAGATTTGAAGGGATGGTAATGACTACTGAGAGGAAAATTCTACTGCCAAACTCGTCAGGCTTGCTCTTGTCAACTGAATTATTAGCTTAGAGAAAGTCACAGTATTTTTTTCTTCATTAATTTATAGAAGGCAATATTCTACAGGCCTGTCAACCATGACTATTTTTTTCCTGGGTTGACCTAATAATGTCAGCGCTTAACTATTCTTTTAACTAGATTTACAAAGCATCAGGCACTTAGAAGAAGCACATTTTTGCAAAATAATATGTGATAAGCTATGAGGTCATGGTGCAAAAGACTCATGAAAGTATCAAGGTAGCTTCCACTTCTAAATCCTAATCTAGGTGTTTCCCTGAAAAATAATTCTCATATGAAGGTGCTCAGTTACTCGATCATGTCTGACCTTTGATGACCTCATGGGTTGTAGCTTGCCGGGCTCATCTGTTCATGTAATTTTCCAGGCAAGATTACTGGAGTGGGTTGCCATTTCCTCCTCCAGGGGATCTTCCTGACCCAGAGATCGAACCTGCATCTCCTGCACTGCAGGCAGATTCTTCACTGCTGAGTATATGAAAGGGATTCTAGTTAAAATTACACCCAGGTAATGCTGAAGTTTTCCCTAGTCTGGGTCTACAGGATCCGTAACTGTTTATCATCCTTGGCTCCTGCCATAGAAGAGAGCACTGGTATCTTCTATTAAAGTTCATTGTTCTCCATAAACTTTGATTGAATGCAGATTGCCGTAACGCCTTCTGCATTCTCTCCTTGTTCCTTCTGTGCTTCCCAGCTCCACACTCTGACAATGCGGTAAGTGGTAAGTAAGGGGGAGATTCACGCACTCTCTCCATTTCATGGTTTTCACCTTCATTCTCAGCAGTAACATGACTTTCCAGGAGCAAACACTGCCACTTTGATGGCATGCTACCTGCAATGTGCTTCCTACAGAACCCAGGCTGTGGTTGGTTGAACCCTATGCCACCTCAGAAAGTCCCATCGGGGAGAGTCTGCAAGTGTGAAACATCTCGGTTTACAATCAGAAGGATGAAAGGAAAATAGCAGCTTAGCTTCTTACTCCCTTGATTATAGTTTCATGGGGCCCAGGAAGACCCATGATGACAGCTTTGCTGTAAGGCATTTATTATCAGAGATCTACATATATGTAATGTATTTAACATTGCATGCTATGAAACAATTTTAAAAACTCAAATATATGTACGTATGTGTGTGTTAGCTTCTCAGTCATATCCAACTCTTTGTGACCCCATGGACTTTAGCCTGCCAGGCTCCTCTGTCCATGGAATTCTCCAGGCAAGAATACTGGAGTAGGTAGTCATTCCCTTCTCCAGGGGATCCTCCTAACCTAAGGATCAAACCCAGGTCTCCTGCATTGCAGGCAGATTCTTTACTGTCAGAGCTGCCAGGGAAGCCTGATATGTATGTGTATATAAATATATATATATATATGTACATATATATATATATATGTATGCATATTTGTGTGTATATATATTTCTATGCATATTTAAAAGAGAGAAAGAGAAAATTAAATTATATATATATGTATATATATAAAGGCAAAATCCATCCATTTGAGGTGTATAATTCAATAATTTTATTGTAGTCACAGCATTATGCAATTTATCACCAAAATCAATATTAGACAATTTTCATCACCTCCCACAAAGAAACCTCATATCTGTCTCCTCTTAGCCACTCCATCCCTCTTGCCCTAGGAAGACAGTAATAGACTCTCTTATCAGTCTTGATTTGCCTAATCTGAACATTTCATATAGATGGACTCATAGAATATGCAGTCTTTTGTGACTGACTTCTTTAATGTAGCGTATATATGCCATACATAATTTAAAGCAAGACTTTCCAACAGATATTTGGACTAATGTTCACTGTAGCATTATTCACAATAACCTAAAAGGTAGAAGCAGCCTAAGTGTCGATTGACAGATAAACAGATAAACAAAATGTGATATATATATTCACTGGGAGATGACAGCAGGTAAATGTGAATAAGCAAATTAAAAAGGAAGAGAACTCTGACAACATGGATGGGGCTTGAGGACACCATGCTAAACTGAAATAAGCCAGTCATGAAAAGACAAATCCTTTATGATTGTATTCATAGAAGTTTTCCTAGAGGAGCCAAATTAAGATAGATAAAAAATAGAATGGTGGTTGCCAGGGGTTGGAGATAAGGAAAAATGAAGAGCTATGTTGTAATGGGCATAGAGTTTTAGATTTGCAAGAGGAAAACAGTTCTGAAAATTTGTTGCACAACTTAGTGAACGCAATTAAGGATATGACACTTTGACATAAGGAATATTTTGAGACTAAAGAAGCTAAAAATCAACAGATACGGAGGAGTTCTGTTTTCTCTTTGTTTGCTTGAAGTAGGGCTAGTTTCCCTTTGTGAATGAGGCATAAATTTCCTTATTGAAGGAAATTCTTTCCTATACCAGAGTCAGGTATAGAGACAGAGTCAGCACCAAGATGAGACTGTATAAATAAACCTTTCTAAAAAAACTCGTATCTTTCATTAATTTTCCGATAGATTTTCTAATAACTGGCCCATGATTTAACCCGCCTCAAAGTCCAAGCCCTGTTTCCTTTGTTAAAATGGTAAATAAGTTCCCAAATGTAACTACTCTAAGCTTCACCTCTTTTGCATAATGTCTGTGCATGTAAAATATTAATACAAATTGTATGCCTTTTCTCTTGTTAATCTTTTTTTTTAGTTTAAACTGCTAGTCCCTAGACTCCAAATGTAAGAGAGTAGAAGAAAAGATTTTCCCTTCTAATAATACTTAGAAGTGGAATTGCTGAATCCTATGAGTATGTGTGTTAGTCACTCAGTCATGCGTGACTCTTTGTGACCCCATGGACTGTAGCCTGCCAGGCTCCTCTGTCCTTGGAGTTCTCCAGGCAAGAGTACTGGAGTGGGTTGCCATTCCCTTCTCCAGGGGATCGTTCCAACCCAGGGATCAAACCCGGGTCTCCCACAATACAGGCCGATTCTTTAGTGTCTAAGCCACCAGGGAATCAGCTACCAGGCAATCCTATAGTAGTTTTAATTTTTTTCAGAATCAGTTCTACTCTTTTCTATAGGAGCTGCACCATTTTATATTCCCACCAATAATGCCTAAGTGTTCCAATTTCTCTACATTCTCACAAACACTTGTTATTTTACTTATTTATTTATTTTTCTGATAGCCATCCTAATGAATATGATATAACATCTTGCTGTGATTTGCCTTTTATCTTTATTTTAAACACATTTTATATGCTTATCCATCAATTGTATATCTTTAATGAAGAAATATCTATTCCTTTGTCTCTTTCTTTTTCTTTTTTTTTTTTTACAAACAAAAATTAGTTTATTTACAAAAAAATACAATAATTACAAAGAGTATAAATTGAGATGATGTCTCCTCTTCCTGTGACAAAAAGTAATAGCCTTTACTTTCAGATGAGGGTTTCTGTTATATAATGCACACTGAGTGATCAGCTGCTCTTGTTTATGCTTTTCTAAATAACAGCAGGAGGCCTATTAATGATAGGTACATGGGTCATTTCCCTCAAATCTTATTTCCAGTACTATGCACAAGTCCAACACAATTGGAACAGAACAAGGTAAGACAGCATTGAACTGAAAAAGCTTTACCCCAACAGTAAAATGTGATTTTTCTTTAAGTATTAACCTAGTGGTTTAGAACTGAAACCTAATTTTTGGCTTTAAAAAAAAAGTCCACTATGATTTTTAATGGGCAGAACAATTCTACAGCCAACATCACCTGGCTAGCTTTCCACATTGCCATTTAAGAAACAGATTTCTATAGTATTCAATTCTGTGTGCTTTTCGTCTTACGGTTTCTAATCAGAGTCGCTGCTGCTGCTTGAGGAGTCCGTTGACATAACCTCTACATCGTCCTCGTTTTCTTTGTTGTGCCCTGGAGGTTCCAACAGAAAGTCATGACTGTGGTTTGGTGGCAACATATTTATCGCCATGTCATTTGACTGCCAGGGGTACTGCGGAGCAAGGACATCTGGCAGTCTGCCCGCTGCAAGTGCGTCTCCTGGGAGATGACCATTTACTCCATTAGTGGAAGGATTGTTCATCTGACCCAGTAATCCACTTCTCATCTCCAAATCAGTTGGGTATGGTCTCCGTGGGTCCCCTGGGACCCAGGTCAGTGGGCACACACAGCATTACTTGCACTAATCCTACGTGCATACTTAATCATTTCTTCAGAGGAAATAGCACCTTTTCTTGCTTTTTCTATTGACTTGAGTTTTTCTTTTGCTTGGTAAACAGCTGTTGCCAGTATCTGTTCTGCTTCCTTTAGCTGTTTTTGTAGTTGCTGAATATCACTGTCTCTCTTTTCTACTTCTTTTTCTAAAACTTGCATTTCATGATGGATTTTTCCCTGATTAAATGCCAATTTCATTAGTTCCTGAAATTCCCCATCTCTGTGAATTAACAACTCCAGGACCTGGTTCTCCTCTCCAGACTGTAGCAACTTTTGGTTTCTCGAAATTGCCAGCATTTCTATAGGTTCTCTCGACAAGACCTCCAGATCTTCCAGCGCTGACAGCAGCCGCTCTCGAGTGCTATTACCGCCGGCAGCTCCTAAGCCGCCGCCCGGCCGCTCCTTCTTCTCGCCGCTCGATGCCGCCGCCATGCTGCCCACAGACCAGCGTCTGTCTCTTTGTTCTTCAATTTGACTTTTTGTTGAGTTTTGAGAGTTGTTTATATATTCTGGCTATTAGTCCTTTATCTGATGTATGATTTACAAACGTTTTCTCCCATTCTGTCAATCGCCTTTTCATTCTGTTTATTTTTGTGTGTGTGTGTGCAAAAGACAAATTATCTTTTTGACTGTCCTAATAATTTGGATGAACAGTTTCATATCATGATGATTATTGTACACCAATATCCACAAAAGAATTTGAGCATTTCCCCTTAACTTTAGCACTCATGCCAGACTCAGACAGTAAAGAATCTGCCTGCAATGCGGGAGACCTGGGTTCGATCCTTGGGTTGGGAAGATCCCCTCGAGAAGGGAATGTCTACCCAATCTAGTATTCTTGTCAGAGAATTCTGCAGACAGAGGAGCCCCGTGGGATACAGTCCATGAGGTTGCAGAGAGTCGGATGCAGAAATGAGCCATTATCACCTCCCCCACATCCTAGCCAGCAGAGTTTATACTGTGGGAGGGAAATCCTGCTGATTGAATCTTACTTCAGGATTCTTCTTCGGTATCACTTAAGGAAGACATGTCAGAGGAAACTAGAGGCTGACACCCTTATTAGTTTATTAACAGTTACTCTGTAGTGATTCTGCTTTCAGAGTCTCCTTTGTCAGTTTCGGTTTAACTGCAACTTTCCTGTGATTTCTGTTTCGGACTTTATACACTGCTTTTAAAATGTATTTATTTAGCTCTGTCAGGTTTTAGCCACTCACAGGCTTTCTGCATGGCTCCCTAAGGGGGCATGGAGGGTGAGCTGGTTCCTTATATGGCGCCAAGGTAGGGGTGTGTTCAGGGGTTAGGCCAGAGGGCTGGCTAGGGTGTCAAGGAGAGAACTTTGTCCACGTGCATGCGATCTTAGTTCCCTCACCAGGGATTAAACCTGCATCCCCTGCATTAGAAGGCAGATTCTTCACCACTGACCCACCAGGGAAGTCCCGGATTATACGCTGTTTATGTATCCTGACTCTGCAAAAGATTATACTGGACACTATATGTGCAACTCGTCTCACAGCTCTCTGATACACTAATATCTACTCTTTTGCCCTTAATCTAAGATGTGTGGATATACTGCAATATCTCTGGTTTGAATTATCTACCTAGAGGAAAGTGAACACATGAAATAGGTCAAAACAACACTTAAACTCTGATACTAGGGGATGGGTGACTTATCTTGTCAGAGAGTTAAGAATTATAAGAGGAATAATAAGTCTGGGTATGCCTGGCATGCTTAGCTTAGAAAAAAGCAACAGATAAAAGAGAATCACCCATACTTGGAACTTGGCTTTACTCTCTGGCCATTGCATGGTATTTTGTATGACACTCATACAGTGTTTGTCCGGTTTATTCCGTTTAGCATAATTCAGCTTGCTACGAGGCGGAAGGGGGGGGAAATGGGGAGATGTTGTTCAAAGTGAAACTGCTCAGGACCCCCTGGGGCCCTTCCAGATACAAAAACGCTTCTGTGCCCCCTGTCTCCTGTTTGTAGAAGAGCTGTCGTCTCTCCAGGCCTTCCCTGAGTCATAGAAGAGCAGCCTGAAGCAGTTCATGACTAGGGTCATAGAGCCACACAGTCTTTAGTTTCTCCCTTAAGGACGTAGATGACAGAATCCGGGCATATACTGAGTGTTCTGCAGATACTACAGCAACCACCTGAGGGAAAAGCTACGACCTGATGCAGCTGGGACATAAGTTGCTCCATCTTGAGGCGATAGCTTGTGTAATTCCAAGAACTGGCCTCAAGGAAATGGGAATAAATTAAGTCTGGGGTTGAAGGTTAGCTATGCTTAACACAATCAAGATGACACCAATCAGACCACCACATGACCAGTTTCAAGATGCTTGTTGGAACTGACTATGCTGTTCTGCAAGTAGTCCCCCACTGCACATCATCAAAACTTTCCTTTAACAGCTCTTGCCACCTGGTCAGCAGCTGCAAAATAGTGTATTGGATTCTGGTCTGCAGGATCCCCGGGATGTTGGCTTCCTGAATAAAGCATCTTTCATCTTCCACCAGCCTTTATCTCTTGAACATTGACTTTTGAGCAAAGAGCAACTGAACCTGAGTTTGGTTCTGGCTGCCTCGGCTACAAATTGGTAAAGACTTTCAGTTATAAGAGATCATTTCTGAGGATGTGACGGACGGTATGGTAAAAATAGTATTGTGTATTATACACTGAAATTTTGTTAAGAGTATAGATCTCACCATCTGCACACACACACAAACACACACACATGTGGTAATCATATGAAGTAATGGATGTGTTGATTGTGGTAAACATTTCACAAGGTATACACATTCCACTGTATACATTAAATACATATAATTTTATTTGTCAGTTAAACTTCAGTAAAGTAGAAGGGAAAGTCAATAATCATCGTCTTTGGGAAGCTTTCAACACATCCTCTTTTACCTTTATTTCCACCAAAAGGTCTAGGCAGTTTCATACCTCTTTATTCCTATAGAACCTAGAATATGCCTCTACTCTAGTTCATACCACATTATTTTGGATTTATTTTCTCTATTTACTCACTCATGTGTTACTGCTGGAACATGGAAGGAATTTTGTCTTCTGATCATGTGTTCCTTATCCTACCACAGTGCTCGTCAAGTAAGTATGTGTAGAATAGTAATTGATCAAAAGATTGAATTATTGAAACATTCTTAAAAGAATATACATATACTTTTTGCACTATTTTCACTTCAGAAAACATTTTTACAGACATTACTCCATATATTATTAGAAGATTGGTAAAATGAGACAGTACTGAACTTGTACACATTAGATTTGAATTTTCAGTTTCCCTGTCTATGAAGCCTTAAACATACCTTTATAGGTATGCTTATAGGTTTATACCTCTCTGTTTCAGGGATATATTTTAAGACTATTCACATTCAGATTTATGTTAGAAGAAAATGGTACAATTCAAATTAACTCCTCACTTGAGTCATATTTAGAATATATCCAATATTTCTGGAATTCTGTTTCTAACTCTGACTGTATTACATGATTCCAAATCTCAATCCTCAAAAATAATCTAATGATGGTATTACCAAGGCTAGAATATTTTTTGGAGCTTGTATAAACTATTTTGAAACACTTACCACTATAAATAAGGCATGCAAAATTTTTATTGAATATAATTAAGATCAAATTCAGGTAAAAGTGTTAGTTTGAATTTCCTGTTTTCCATTTAACAAAGATGAAAACTAAAGCCCAGGAAAGTTGTTTAACTTGCCAGTTTTTTTTTTTTTTTTCACAGCTAGTTATATGATTTCTAGTCTAAGGTCTTTCTTAATCAACTGCAAAGTTATATTTATGAACTATAATGTCCTACATAACAAAAGTGAAAATTATAGCACTTTATTTTCCCTTTATGACTTCTCATTGTAACACCATTCTTCTGAGAAATGCTTAAGTGGAATTTCCAATAGCTGTTCCCAAAATTTCTCCTTTTCTTTTGCTTTCCTTCTTTTAGATTTCATTTTGTATGTATCACCCCAACCTAATGTTAAGGAACAATAAGTCTGAAAAAAATTCTTTCACTTTTCTCTATATAACTCCAGTACAAAATTAAATAAGAAGTAGTTTAGAGAAAATACTCTGGGAGTTGCATACAAGTTCTTCATGTATTGATGCCAATTTTCATTTCTCCCCTCTTCTGGGATCCAGGGTAATTTATTTTGAAAGAACTGTCCTATCTTGATTGCCACACTCTGCCTTTTTTTTTTTTAAACTTGAAATACTCTGAAGCCTTTTATTAACTGAGCTAAAATGAGTCCCCTTAGAGGCCTGTTTTGTAGCTTTATAAAAGTTTGCACTTTCCCCTGAAGTATCACAAATGTTATCAGTGGAAACTGTGAAAAGCATATAGTACTGTTATGTCCTGTAAAAATTATGTTCCCCAAACAATTTCCTTGCTGCTGGTGCTGTGATTGCTGAACACTGAAATTAGAAAGCAGCTTCCCAAATTGTAATATTTGTTGCTGCTTTTCCCTTTGCTGGGGAAACTCACTGCAAAGAACTAAACAGGACAAGAACTAAGGAAAAAGTTATAAACTATTGTGCATCTTTTAGTTTCCAGTCTCTAATGACTAATCCATCCAAGTCACCTTGATTCCATCATGAATAATCATGATTTTTTCCCCCATGGATTTACTATTGACTAGGTGTTCCTTCCTGATTTCCTAAAGTAAACCAACCTTGAACATTCATTGGAAGGACTGATGTTGGAGCTGAAACTCCAATAGTTTGGCCACCTGATGGGAAGAGACAGCTCATTGGAAAAGATCCTGATGCTGGGAAAGATTGAAGGCTAGAGGAGAAGAGGGCAGCAGAGGAGGAGATGGTTAGATAGCATCACCGACTCAATGGACATGAACTTGAGCAAACTCTGGGAGATGGTGGAGGAGAGGGAAGCTTGGCATGTTGCAGTCCATGGGGTTGTAAAGAGTAGGACATGACTTAGTGACTGAACAACAACAATTACAGGTGTTCCTTTGTGTCTAGGATTACTTATTGTTCATTTTATACTCAGTATCTAGTTTCTCTATGGCAGATAATAAGTGAAGTTAAATGATCATTTCACTGTCAGAAAATGATATGAGACAATCTTAGATATTATGCCTGTTAACTTAAAATCTTCTCACTTCTTAGTGTTTTGTTGTTATTGGTGGTGCAAGTGGTAACAAAAGCCTATTTCAACACTTAGACAAAAAAAAGTATATACCATATGGGTACTTTTCTAGCAGTCCAGTGGTTAAAGCTTCACCTTCCCATGAAGCGGGTGAGGGTTTGATCCCTGGTCAGGGAGATAAGATCCCACATACCTCACAGGCAAAAGGACTTCAATAATGCCCCACATCAAAAAACAAGAAACCCTTATGGACATTGCACCACATTCAGGTTCAGAGAGAGCTAGCTATTACTAGAAATCAAAACCAAAATAGCTGTACTTTAGTGTCCTTTTCTGTGGGAGTGTGTAATCCATCATTTGTACTCCTCCCTTAATGTTTCTTCAATATTCTGTCCCTATTAATTTGTGGTCTTTTTTCTCCAGAGACAAGGTAGAAGATGACCACCAACAGTTAACCTATGTCTCAGGTTAAACTATGAAGACAAATGCAGTAGAATCTCTGAATTCCAATTCCTAATATTTGAGACAAACTATCTTCCAAAAATCAAATATTCCAATCAGCCTGTCCCTGTTACAACAAGGATGTAACAAGGCTGCCAAGTCTTATTCCAAAGTTGTGTAACATAATCCAAAATATGTACTTATGAAAATAACCCCAAGAAATCATGAAAATGTTATGGATTTAAAGTAAAAATTAATGGAGAAAACTTTCATTGACACATTTTTAAGAGATGTCACTTCAGGTGCTTCAGACTTTTGTTCAAGTGCTTCTTCTGAAATAGAACTGTTGACCTACTGGCTCCATGAGCTTCATGATATTTGGGTTGAAAGTGATACTCTCCCTAGGAAGCTAGAATCATCTATGTTTTCAAGACCATAACTATGACAAGTCCAGGAATGCACATACATCAGTCTTGTTACTTTGCCCCATTAAACACTTTAAAAGCTTGTTGGTCTTTGGCTTTTAATCTCAAGTAATTATCACTTAGGAGTTCTGGGTACCTCAGGACATCAGCCTTAATTAGTCATTTAGAGGGCAGTTCCCTGCAGCTAATGACAAATGAGAAGGGAACCGACTGAGCAGTAGTAATATTTAAGGTTGTGTCTTTATTTTTACATCTCTGTCATGTGGTGAAATATCAAGTGATAGATATTTGTTCTTTGAAATATCCAGCTTTTAATCCACTCAAATTTAACAGTTAATCCAGTCAACACTGCTGTGCTGCCTTGTCATTCACTCAGTTTTGTCTGACTCTTCATGACCCCATGGAATGTTACATGGATTGTCGCTCGCCAGGCTTCTCTGTCCATGGAATTTCCCAGGCAGGAATACTAGACTAGGTTGTCATTTCCTACTCCAGGGAATCTTCCTGACCCAGGGATCAAACCTGCATCTCTTGCATCTCCTTCATTGGTAGTTGAATTATTTACCACTCCTCACTAATGTTTTAATATAACAGTCTAAAAATGAGTAAAGATTGAATAATTTCATTTATATCTGCACTAGTTGTTCTTAACAATATTCTCAAAAATAGTAAGTGGTCAATATGCTTGCTGACATGAAGATATCATTGGAGATAATATGGCCAACAATTGTATTAGGTATTAGACTAAGCAGAGGAATAAATATCTCATTTACTTTATGTGCTAGTCTAGTCCAGGCTCTGCTGCAGTAATAATCATCCCCTACATCTTAACACCTTAATATAACAAATAACAAATTTAACATAACCTTAACAAATTTTTATTTCTCACTCTTTTGACAGTCATTCACTAGAGAACTATACTCAATGATTCTTCTCCAAAGAGTGATCTGCTGGTCCAGACACTTTGTACTATGATGAAATCATCTGAAACTCATGGTTTATAGGATGGTGATGGAAAGGGAAGAATATTTCAGCATAATTTTTGAGGCTTGGCATGGAAGGAACTTACAATTTACTTCTTCCTCCTGTTTAGGACTGAATTCAGTCATGTCTGTCCTTCCAGGTGCTGGGAATGTAGTCTTGTTACATACTCAATAAGAAGGGAAATTGGGATAAACTTGTCTCTGCCTCAGTGATCAACAAGGTATTAACAAGTGAATAAAAAGCAAGCAATATTACTGAGGAAGGGTATTGCTTCTTAACATTTAAACATGGGTCTCAGGTTGGCAGAGTTCAAAATTTAATTACCTCACATTTCAGGAAAGAGAAGCATGTTAGAATGGTACTTCTCAGCTCCATGAGACCAAGACACTTCTCTGTCTTATCACAGGCACCCTGGTACTTAAAATACTAATCTTGTAACATAATGCTTAAAAAATATTTCCTAAATAGATGAAGATTTGTAATAGAATCACATTTCTCTTATTTGACATTATACTCTAGTTCTTAGATATAGTTGACTTTCAGTATTGGCTTTCTGGGGGGGAAGCAGGGTGGGATTTTATGAAGTCATTTTAATTTTTCTTATTTTTTCATTGCAAAAATATAAGTGAATGATTAAGGTAATTATTTTTGCTCCTTGAATACTTACCTTACTAAGAAAGAAATAGTTCACACACACACACAGTCACACAAGAATCTCAGCAAATTGAGTGCCTTATACACGCTCTACGCTGTTCTAGTTGCAGTGGACAACACAGAGAATGTTTCATTTTGTTTTTCCTCAAGGGGCTTATATTTTAATGTTAAAGCAGAAAATAAATTAGTAAATACATTTTACATGATCACCCTGCAAAGTCTGGAGGAAACTCCACTCAAGATTTGGTTGAGATATTGAGACTGATGCTGTTACACACACATAAAGAGGCTGTGCATATGGCTAAGTCACTTCAGTCATGTCTGACTCTTTGAGACTCTTTGGACCATAGTCTTCCAGGCTCTTCTGTCCATAGGACTCTTCAGGCAAGAATACTGCAGTGGGTTACCATGCCCTACTCCAAGGGACCTTCCCGATCCAGATCCAGGGATTTAACCCACGTGTCTTACTCATGTCTCTTACCCACGTCTCTAACATCTTCTGCATTGGCAGGTGGGTTCTTCACCACTAGTATCACCTGGGATGCCCAAAGAGGCTGTAAAAAGATCTATTACATGATTGGATTCTCTAAGGAGAACAGAACAAGAGTCTCAAGGAGGTCTGTAATGTTTTGAGAGAGCATAGAAAGGAGGTGGCCTGGACTTTTGTCGTGGTTAAGGGTCAGGACTGGCAAAGAGTTTTCATGTGTGGGCAGGAGCTTGCATGATTTGAATCCCCTGCTTGTGTTTAGAGGGATCACTCAAGCTTTCTTATCATTGCCCAGATGTGGGGCACAAGAGAAAAAGAGAAGCAGTGAGGTTTCAAAGTTGTCAGCAGTCAAACATCAAAAAATAGTGTCAAACTCCTCACTACATATGTATTATATTGTGAATGTGCTGAGGAGGAAGATGTAGTAAGTCAGAGTAATCAAGGGTTTTGACCAAGGTTGCCATTTAGATAGAGTGACCAAGGAAGTTCTCACTCGTGCCCCATACTTGCCATTTTCTAGTTTGCTGGGCACAGCTCATCTCCAAGTTCTCAACATGATGCTATCAAGCATGAGCGAAGTGATATTTCGGGCACCAACTTAAATGCCACTGTGGACCAGAAAGCAGTTGGGAATGATGGTTCTTGTTGAACTGTCTAATTCCGTCTTCAGAATTGGTTAACTTTTTCAGGGCAGCAGATATATCAAGGAATCCAATTTTTGAGGATCCTCTAGAGTTTTCTAAAAGAAACAGTCTTTATGGCCTTCTTAAAGTTAGCTCACAGTTGTATATGGTTGGGCATTGAAGTTATCTCCATCCCCAGAATAGTCACTTGTTCCAAGGTTAATTCCAATCTCCTTTGGTTTATTTTTAAGAATTACACTTTAAAGTGTAAATTTTAGTGTAATCACTACTTCCGTGAATATCTCAAAAGAAGCATCTATAGCAAAGCTCAGATACCAATCCACAGGATGGGTTACATATGTAAACTGAAGACCAAGAGTTGTCCTAGATATCACGTGGCTTTTCTAAATTAATTAGTAATAATGCAGCTAGCAAAATAACAAAAATAATAAAATCATAGAGTATGCTAAATGTCAACTGTATTTCCTATTATTGCTATAATAAATCACCACATATTCAGAGACTTGAAAACATAAATTTCATAATAGACTTCTGATGATCAGCTGTCCAGGGTGTTAGCAAGACTGCTCCCTTCTGCAAGGTTTAGGAGAGAAACTGTTTCCTCACTCATTCTAATTGTTGTTAGAATTTACCTTCTTGTGGTTGTAGGAATGGAGTCTCCTATTCCTTGTTGGCTGTCAATTAAGGGACATTCCTGGTTTCTAGAAACTGCACACACAGTCCTTGGTTCATGAGCTTCCCTCCACTGTAAGCCCATCAATGGCGAACTGAGTCTGTTTCTCACTGGGATCTCTCCTGTCTTTCCCTCCACTATCATGTCTCTCTCACCAAAACCAGGAAATGGTCTCTGACTTTAAGGATTTGTGTGCTTACATTGAGACCATCTGGAAGATCCAAGATAATCTCACCATCTCAGGTCTATAACCTTAATTGCGTCTTCAAAGGACACTTTGTTATGTACCATACTTACAGATTTGTGGGATTAGAGTGTGACATTTTTATGGCACCATTGTTCTGCCTACCACACCAACTATTATAAAATCCAATCCAAATGGTGCAGATACTTTAAAGTCTTACTCCATGGTAATTCATCACATGCTTTCTAATTTATTATTATTGCTATTGTTTGAGATATTGATAAGTAAATTTTGAAGGAATAAATAGTAAGATTATTTTCAGTACGTACAATAGGAGAGAACTGAGGTGGACTCTGTGAGGGGGTATATTTGATAGCACACCAGATTTCTGGATGAAAACTGAATAAATAAACATGACTAACAGAACAGGCAATATTTAGGTAAAATCATGGGCTTCCCAGGTGACTCAGTGGCAAAGAATCCACCTGCCAATGCAGGAGATGTGGGTTCAATTCCTGAATTGGGAAGATCCCTAGAGAAGGAAATGGCAACCAACTCCAGTATTTTTACCTGAGAAATCCCATAGACAGAGGAGTCTGGCAGGCTATATATAGTTCATGGGATTGCAAAAGAATCAAACCCAACTTCACGACTAAACAACAACAGATAAAATCATACAAAGCAAGTGATTTTTTTATGCAGAAATTTGGCTTAAAAGAAGAAATGAGTAAACTCTTTTAGATGTGCTGTCTTTGAATTTAAATCAGTTACCCCATAGATGAGAGACAACAAAATCAGTAGTTTGACTTACATTTGCATTACTATTTATTCTTCCAAATTTGCTCATATGTATTGTCAGTTTCTTCTGACATCCCTAGAAAATGGAGATGCATGTCTGTAAGAACAATTGTCTTCTTACAACATGTGAAAGATAAGCTTATTTTAATTTAAAGTTGGTAGCTTATTACTTATCAACTTTACCTATAAGAGACCTGAAGCAAACAGGTATTAAACAACTGTTGTTAAGTTGACATGATTAGGAGCATGGATAGAATTTGAAACTTGTCAGCCCTGTCTGTTAATCAGTAAGCTGAATATCATTTCCAGACTTTCATCCTAGGGAGCAAATGTTTTCAGCATCACCCTTCCTTTATTTATTTCACCCCTTTGAAGACACATGATAAAGGCTTTTCAGGTGCATTAGTGGTAAAGAACCCACTCACCAATTCAGGAGATGTAAGAGATGCGGGTTCAATCCCTGGATTGGGAAGATACCCTGGAGTAGGAGATGGAAACCCACTCCAGTAGTCTTGTCTGGAAAATTCCATGGACAGGGGAAGCTGGCAGGCTACAGTCCATGGGGTCTCAAAGTGTTGGACACTACTGAGTGTGCGTGCACACACACACACACATACACATACACAGACACAAGATAAGGAAAAATGTATACATCACTCATCCAATGACCATCTACATCTCTCCAGGTTGCTGTTGTAAAAGTGAGATACTATCTTATCACACAGGTTACATATCTTCCCTTTCCTCTAGCCGTTAACATCTTTATTGTAGATTTCTTTCCCAGAATAGAAGTGTGGAGTACCTGTAAGAACGATATACATGTTACTTTGTAAGCACTATGGGTCGACTGACAACAAATCCTTAAGGACCATATGGCAGTAAAATCCTTCAAAGTATACACAAACTGTAAAAACAGATTTAGGAGTGTATTCCTCCATCAATATGCCAGACTTGACATGAATAACTGCCATTAGCATTAAAAAGAATTTCCAGGTTACATCTCCCAGGAGAAAAGATCCAGACCCTGTCGTCTATCTTACAGACATACTAAATTACTTCTTATGGAGCATGCGGAATTGCCCAAATCAAACACTCAAATGGCGGCAGTAGAGTTTAGTGGTGACGGTCCTTAAGGAGGGGCGGAAGCGGTTCATAATCATTTACCAAATTAATGGTCCCATAGAGCCAGAATCTATTCCTTCCCTATAAACTAGGATAGTGTCAATTATTCCCTCAGTTACATGCAAAGCAATAAGAGGACTTCTGAGTGTAAAGCTGAATCATTGCAGAGATATTCTAAAGCTTATCAGATGCCATAGTGGGAGACATCTTATTTTGTAGAATATACGGTTTTATTGTTCATGTCTTTCCCAAGTAAAGAATGTTCAACCTGGCATTTGTCCAGGTCTCTGCTGTTTCTCTTGCAGTCTACTTGACATGAATAAGACCCTGTTAAAGTCAGGAAGGCTGTTGACACCTTGAGTACAGGCTAGGTTCCCTTGAAAATAAGGTGAGTTTCAAAATTCTTTCCATGAATGTGACATCTCCAATGAAAGGACAATTGCAAAAGGTATGAAAACTTTATTTAAAAAATTAATTTATAAAATTGACAATATAATTCATGCATGTTTGATGAAACTTAGAGAAAAATAATTATTTCTCTCTAAGATCACTATTCTTAAAAGACTATGCCCTTTACTCTCTGATTACATTTTTTTCTTATTTTTTTCTATTCACCATGATGTTGGTAGTTATATTTTTTCCCCAGTAGTGTGAGTAGGGTCTGTCCCCCTTTATCCCTTGCTTAGCTCAGCTGTCTGTAATTGATAGAGGTCCTACATCAATATATATTAAGAAAAATATTCACTGATTCAATATCCAGTAATCCAGAACTGGTTGCCTTTCCCTGCGGGTTTCCCTGGAGGTTCAGATGGTAAAGAATCTGCCAGCAATGTGGGAGAACTGGGTTCGGTCCCTGGGTTGAGAAGATCCCCTGGAGGAAGTCATGGCAACCAATCCCACTATTCTTGCATGGAGAATCCCCAGGGACAGAGGAGCCTGGCAGGCTACAATCCATGGGGTTGCAGAGTTGGATAGGACTGAGAGACTAAGCACATAGCAAAGCCCTTCCCTGCATCCTGTTAAGATCTTCAGCATTCATTCATTTCTCTAAATATTTTTATAAAGCTAAAATTACTATAAATCTTTTACTGGATTTATTAATTAGCAACATGTTAATATTAGACTCAAAGAAGATTTGATTTACAGTGGCTTAAATGATAGGCAGTTTCTGTGGGATTCATGCCATGTGCCAGAACCTCTGTCATTCTCCTTGCATGACATTATGGTAATAGTATTACTTTCTCAGTTCTAAGCCTCCTTTTCTCATCTAAGACAAGGAGAAGGGGAAAATAGGGCTGTAACTATAATAGTAAAAATAATAGTAACGCATCAAGAAAATGATGTGTTATCCATTTGAATTTTACAGATGACCTAAACTTTTTCTTACACACTTAAATTGTATATCCTGGCCATGCCGAGCTGTAGTAAGTAGATTAGGAAATACAGAGTTTTCGATTTCAAACGCTTGTAGTTAAAAGCAGCAGGGAAATGAAAGATTGGAAATGGATTTGGGGACACCAACCACAGGAGCTGGTTGGAGTATGACTTTGTTTTGTTTATACTAATTTTTTTCTTTCTTCAAATACTTAAGATCTCATGCAAGTGCCTAGAGATTTTGGTGAAATAGCTTTGAGTTTCACTTTCCATACTTTGCTTACAATTTTTGAAAAAATATCATTTTCTTCTGCCAATTTCCTAAATCATTCATCCTAATTTTGTTAGTGTTAGAAGATACACTATGTTTTTTGTAATTGACCTCAAGTGCAATACTCTCCTAGAGCATATCTACATGTGGAGGATAGACTGGATAGAAGATGAGTTTTAGATTTATTTTTCCTTTGGAAATAACTCTTCAAAGTTAGCCGGAAAGCTTTCTTCAATCCTTTACAAAATCTGGAATTGTTACTTAGTTGGGAAGTGCCACAGTATAGAATGTGTGCATATCTGTTTATTATGAGGGAGCTAATCACTCCCTAAACTGAGATATTTTTTTGATTTATTTTTTAACCCACTAAGTAAAGAAATGCTATATTCTCATTTTTACCTGATTCATCATAAACAGAATATTTTCTGTCCCTATCTGATTAAGCTTTAATTGTATTTTGGTACAATGAGTTCCATAGTATGATTGTCAAAATAATGCCTCCCTCTTTTCTCACACACCCCTACCAAAAAAAAAAAAATTTATCTACACACTAATCCCTGTAACCTATAAATATGTTACTCTGTCTGGTAAAAAGGACTTCACAGATGTGATTAAGGACTGTTGGATGAGGAAATTACTATGAATTATCCAGATGGGACCAATCTAATTATATGAATTATTTTTTAATTAATTAATTTTAAATAAAACAAAGATGGTTATTTTAATGTTAAAAGGTACAATTCACAAAGAAGATGGACATCATAAACCATTGGACACCTTGACAGCAAAGAAACAAAGATGCATAGAGCAAAAATAAGAAGTAGGGAAAAGAAAAAATATAGAATTGCTGTGAGACATATTAACATTTCTCTGAAAATGCTTTATCAAGTGGAGAAAAAATGAGAATAGGAGCATCTTGAATGATGTCATTGATAGTTTAAATGTAATAGATTCATATTTAATGTATATTAATCATATCCTAAACAAATATATTTAAAAATTTTTATCTCATATATTGTTATTAGCTGTCCATAGAATATTTAGTAAAACTGGCAAAGAGGTAATAAACATTCCCAAATTTCAAAAAGTAGAATTCTTTTCAGTGTGTGTGATTCAGCTACACATATACACATACATTATTTCTGAAATTGTCTTTCATTATATGTTATTACAAGATATTGACTATAATTCTGTGTTATGCAGTAACTTTTGTTGCTTGTTGCATATCTATTTTTTAAAATTATGAATCTAGCATTCTATTTATGCTAAGTCAAATAAGTGGAATCAAAATGTCATAATTTTTTTTAGTTAGGCAAAAGTTCATGTTTTCTAAAACTAATATATTATATATATTATTCATATATGTATACAAAGCTTTTCTACTATGCTTGATAAAGGCTTGAGAAAGAACATGAAAAAGAAGGAGATGGAGAAATTGGAGAGCATAAACTAAATGAAATGGGAGCCCTGATATGAAATAGAAAAAATGAAGCTAACTAAATAAAAGTAAAAGATCCTCATAAAGTCCAGTTGTTTTTAAACAAAGCTGCTCTTTAGAAACATATCCGGGCCTCTGACAAAGGAAAAAAAAGGGGGGGGCAATACCTGGGCATTTGTATTTTCCAAAAATTTCCAAGATAATTCTGATATATATATGGATTTTAAAAATTGATTACAAGTTTTTCTATTAAATGGTAGTTTGGGTGATATAGAATTCCATAATTTTTATGTTGACCAATCCTGATACAATGATATTAAGTGAGCAATAGTTACATATTCACAATAGTAAAAGATGTTTGTCAGTTTTCACAATCAGTAGCCAGACAAAAAATAAAAGATAATTACAATTGTGAGCCATAATGAGAACATGATTAATATAACAATATATAATAATTACATATAATTTGGGGGGGGTCAGGCAGAGTGGCGTGGTAAGCAGAAGTGCATATATGCACATGTTTTCTCCTGTTCAGCCAGTCTAGATCTTTTGGTTGGTGCATTTAATCCATTTACATTTAAGGTAATCATCCATGTGTATGTTCCTTTATGATTTTCTTAATTGTTTTGGGTGTATTTTCTGTAGATAAGACATTTCCTTCTCTTGTTTTCTTGCCTAGAGAGGTTCCTTCAGCATTTATTGCAAAGCCGGTTTGGTGGTGCTGAATTTTCTTAACTTTTGTTTATCTGGAAAGCTTTTGATTTTTTCATCAAATCTAGAGTATTCTTGGTTGTAGATTTTTCCCTTTCATCACTTTAAATATGTCATGCTATTTCCTTCGGACTTGTGAAATCAGCCGATAGCCTGATGGAAGTTACCTTGTCTGTTATTTGTCATTTTCCCCTTGTTGCATTAATATTTTATCTCTGTCTTTATTTTGTCAGTTTGATTACTCTGTGTCTCAGTGTGTTCCTCCGTGGCTTTATCCTACCCAGGACTCTGTGCTTCCTGGACTTCGTTGATTATTTCCTTTCCCAATATAGGGAAATCGTTTTCAGCTATTATCTCTTCAAATATTTTATAGTCTCCTCTGGACCCTTAAAATGAGAATGTTGATACATTTAGTGTTGTCCTAAAGGTCTCTTAGGCTGTCTTCATTTCTTTTCAATCTTTTTTCCTATATTCTGTTCTGTGACAGTGACTTCCAACTTTCTGTCCTCCAGGTCATTTATCTGTGCTTCTGCCTCAGTTATTCTGCTCTGGATTCCTTCTAGTGTATTTGTCATCTATGTTTGTTTGTTCTTTTTTTATTATAGGTCTTTGGTAAACATTTCTTGCATCTTCTCAATCTTTGTTTCCATTCTTTTCCCAAGGTTCTAGTCATATACACTGTCATTATTCTGAATTCTTTTTCTGGAAGGTTGCCTATGTCCTCTTCATTTAGTAGCTTTTCTAGAGTTTTATCTTATCCCTTCATCTGGGACTTAACTTTCTGCTTTTTTCAAGCTGATTAACTTTCTGTAATGTGATTTTGTTTACTTGCTGTGGGATTGTAGCTCGTCTTGCTTCTTCTTCATGCCCTCTGATGGAGGAGGCTAAAAGGCTTGTGTAAGCTTCCTGATGGGAGAGACTGGTAGTGGGAAAAACTGGATCTTGCTCTGATGGCAGAAAGTGAAGAAGAACTAAAGAACCTCTTGATGAAAGTGAAAGAAGAGAGTAAAAAAATTAGCTTAAAGCTCAACATTGAGAAAACTAAGATCATGGCATCTGGTCCCATCACTTCATGGCAATTAGATGGGGAAACAGTGGAAACAGTGACAGACTTTATTTTGGGGGGCTCCATAATCACTGCAGAATGTGACCGCAGCCATGAAATTAAAAGACACTTTCTCCTTGGAAGAAAAGTTATGACCAACCTACACAGCATATTAAAAAGAAGAAATATTACTTTGCCAACAAAAATTCATCTAGTCAAAGTTATGGTTTTTCCACTAGTCAGGTATGGATGTGAGAGTTGAACTATAAAGCTGAATGCTGAAGAACTGATGCTTTTGAACTGTGGTGTTGGAGAAGACTCTTGAGAGTCCTTTGGACTGCAACAATATCCAACCTGTCTATCCTAAAGGAAATCAGTCCTGAATATTCATTAAAAGGACTGATGCTGAGGCTGAAACTCCAATAGTTTGGCCACCTGATGTGAAGAACTGACTCCTTTGAAAAGTCACAGCAAGATCCTCTATGACCCACCTCCCAGAATATTGGAAATAAAAGCAAAACTAAACAAATGGGACCTAATGAAACTTAGAAGCTTTTGCACTACAAAGGAAACTATAAGTAAGGTGAAAAGACAGCCCTCAGATTGGGAGAAAATAATAGCAAATGAAGAAACAGACAAAGGATTAATCTCAAAAATATACAAGCAACTCCTGCAGCTCAATTCCAGAAAAATAAATGACCCAATCAAAAAATGGGGCAAAGAACTAAACAGACATTTCTCCAAAGAAGACATACAGATGGCTAACAAACACATGAAAAGATGCTCAACATCACTCATTATTAGAGAAATGCAAATCAAAACCACAATGAGGTACCATTACACGCCAGTCAGGATGGCTGCTATCCAAAAGTCTACAAGCAATAAATGCTGGAGAGGGTGTGGAGAAAAGGGAACCCTCTTACACTGTTGGTGGGAATGCAAACTAGTACAGCCGCTATGGAAAACAGTGTGGAGATTTCTTAAAAAACTGGAAATAGAACTGCCACATGACCCAGCAATCCCACTTCTGGGCATACACACTGAGGAAACCAGAATTGAAAGAGACACGTGCACCCCAATGTTCATCGCAGCACTGTTTATAATAGCCAGGACATGGAAGCAACCTAGATGCCCATCAGCAGATGAATGGATAAGGAAGCTGTGGTACATATACACCATGGAATATTTCTCAGCCATTGAAAAGAATTCATTTGAACCAGTCCTAATGAGATGGATGAAGTTGGAGCCCATTATACAGAGTGAAGTAAGCCAGAAAGATAAAGAACATTACAGCATACTAACACATGTATATGGAATTTAGAAAGGTGATAACGATAACCCTATATGCAGAACAGAAAAAGAGACACAGAAATACAGAACAGACTTTTGAACTCTGTGGGAGAAGGTGAGGGTGGGATATTTCAAAAGAACAGTATGTATACTATCTATGGTGAAACAGATCACCAGCCCAGGTGGGATGCATGAGACAAGTGCTCCGGCCTGGTGCACTGGGAAGACCCAGAGGAATCGGGTGGAGAGGGAGGTGGGAGGGGGGATCGGGATTGGGAATACATGTAAATCCATGGCTGATTCATATCAATGTATGACAAAACCCACTGGAAAAAAAAATAATAATAATAATAAATTGTTGCGGTGTAAAAAAAAAAAAAAGAAAAGACCCTGATGCTGGAAAAGATTGAAGGCAGGAGGAGAAGGGGACAACAGATGATAAGATGGTGTGATAGCATCACTGACTCAGTGGACATGAGTTTGAGTAAATTCTGGGAGCTGGCAATGGACAGGGAAGCCTGGCATGTCGCGGTCCATGGGGTCTTAAAGAATTGGGCACAACTGAGTGACTGAACTGAACTGAACTGATAGGCAGGGCCTTGCTCAGTAAAAATTTAATCTAACTATCTGCTGATGGGTGGGGTTGCACTCCCTCTCTGGTAGGGTTTAAGCCAAGAGGGTTTAAGCCAAAGGGGACCTCCCCCCCAGACAGCTGCTGCCAGGCCCCCTGTCCCCATGATGAGCCCCTGCTGACCCACTTCTCCACAGGAGACCCTCCAACACAAGCAGGTAGTTATGGTTTAATTTCCTGTGGAGTCACTGTTTTTTTTACCCTGAGTCTTGGTGCACTCAAGATTTTGTTTGTGTTCTCCAAGACTGGAGTCTCTGCTTCCCCCAGTTCTATGGAAGTCTTGTAATCAAATTCCACTGGCCTTCAAGATTAGATTCCCTGGGGATTTCCAGTCCCTTTGTTGGGTCCCCAGGCTGGGAAGCTTGACATGGGGTTCCAAAACTTCATAACAGTGGGGGAACTTCCTTGATATTATTGTTCTCCAGTTTGTGGGTCACACACCTGCTGGGTATAGGGTTTGATTTTACCGTGATTGTGCCCCTCCTACCAACTCACTGCAGCTTCTTCTTTGTCTTTGAATGTGGGGTATTTTTTTTTTTTTTTTGGTAGGTTCTAGCATCCTCCTAGAGGTGGTTATTCAACAGTTAAATGTGATTTTGGTGCTCTCACAGGAGGAGATGAGTGTACATCCTTCTACTCTGCCATCTTGAACCAGAAGCTCTATGAATTCTTAAAAGTAAAGTGCCTGGTCGCTTGAAGCCACATGCTTGGAAATTCATTAAATGTTAACAAGTTCTTTTCACAAAAAAAAGTAAGAGTGCTGACTTAAAATGTATAATGTGAGAGGTGTGAGTTGTTTTATTGGGGGCGAAATGAAGACTGTAGCCTGTAAGACAGCATGTCAGATAGCTCTGAGGAACTGCTCTAAAGAGGTGGGGGGAAAGTCAGTATATACATGATTTTGGTTAAGGGGGAATATGTTCAATCAAGCACACATTTTTTGTAGAAAGTTTCTGCTAGTCTCCTAAGGACTACCACTAGCCTTGAGGAACAGCTGTCACCATGAAGAATTTTAGTACTTTTCTAGATATGAAGAAATATAATATTTGAACTCATGAAATTGACTCCTGAAAATATCTATATATCTGAAGACTTGTTCTGCCAGGTATTCCCTGAGCATAGAATGCCTTATTTCTGCTCTCCACCCTGAACTACTTTCAGGAGATGTTAAAAATTAGCAACTACAGCAGCACATGACTTAATCCTTGTAGAGGTAGACAGCAAGTGCCAATGGGAAGTGCCAAATTGTAGTTGACAAGAGAAACTTTACCAGCTGTACTGAGTCAAAGATATGAGGATGGCAAGAGGATTAAAGACATTGCAATATTGCTGGCTTAAAGATGGTGGAGAGAGGGGGCCATGAGGCAAGGAATGTCAGTAGTATTCAGAAACTGAAAAGGCAAAGAAATGTTTTCTCCCCTAGAACCTCCAGAAAGAAACACATCTCTCTTGACACCTTGATTTTTGTCCTGGTGAGACCTATGTTAGACATCTGACTTACCGTGTTATTTTAAAACAGTACTATTATAAAAATATGTTACAGCATTGATAGAAAATTCATAAATATTTTGGTGCCTGAAAGTGCAGGTCTTCTACAACAAATTCCTAAAAGTGAAGATGTGGCTTGAGAATTGGGCAGAGACTGGTAGAAATTTGAGAAGCTTGATAGTAAATGTCTAGATTACGTTGAACAGACTGTCAACAGAAATAAGGATGTTAAAGATCATGCTAGTGAGGGCTCAGAAGAAGTAAGATGCATGATAGAAAAAAATTGTAAGTCATCTCAAAGAATTCCCAAATTACTGTGTACAGACTGTTAATAGAAATATGAGTCTTTACGTCCATGTTGTTGAAAACTCAGAAAGAAATGATGAAAATATTATTGGAAAGTAAAAAAGAGGAAATTCTTGTTACACAGTGACAGTAAGCCTGGTGCAAATGTGACCTGAAGTTACAGGGATAGCAGAACATATAAATGATGAAATTAGACATTTACATGAGGTGATTTTCAAATAAAGTGTTAGAGATGTGGTCTGGTTTATTTTTTACTGCTTATAGTAAAATAAAAGAGAATAGAAGTCAATGAATTAAGGGAAGAATTACTAAACAAATTGGAGCTAGGATTTGATGGTTTTGGAAATTTTCAGCCTATCTAGATGGCAAAAACTGCTAAAATTAAGAGCTATCCTGTCAGCAAAGCATACTAGAGAGAAAAGACTGAGGATGTGACTGTGCAACTTTTTGCTAACATACTAGAAAAACAAAAAGATCAGAACATTCAGTTACACAAAAACTCTTTGAAGAGATTAAGGGTACAACTCACAGATCTGACCAATGATACCAGTGAGCATCTTGGAAACATAAAAGTGTGCTCTCTCAGCCATATCACCTAAAAATAAAATAGAGAAGGGATCATCTAGGACAGGTCTAGGGATGAGCCTCTTGTTTAATAGGTTGAATCCCCACTAACATGCATAGGAAACCCACAGGGTTCTTAAGAAAGTTATATAGGAAAACCTCTGATAGCTTGGACTGACAGGGGCAGAACAACTGAAAAAAAAAAAAAAAAAGAAAGAAAGAAAGAAAATCAAAGGCCTCCAGAATTGTCCTGGTAGGAACAGATTGATAAAACTAAGCAGCTGTCAACACACATGTGCTTCATTCCTTGAAACAGGGAAGATGACTCAGAGAGCAGAGTTGCAAATCCAGGGGACAAGCTCTAAGCCCTGAGTTTGGGGTCATGAGTCAGAGGATTATTTCCAGGACTTGACAGTAAATGGAGTTAACCTGGTTAGATTTCTACATAACTAAGGGTGACTCATTTTTCTCCTTTATTTTCTCAATTTTGGAGCCAGTATACTGTAACCTTTTCTATGCCAGTTTCAAACTTATATGTAGGAACACAATAACTTGTTTCTTAAGATCTTCAAACCCACAGATGGAAGGGAATTGTGCCCCAGAATGAATTATTCTTAGAGTCTCACAGATATTTAATTCATATACTATTTGGAACTTCTGATTGATAAGATATAAGTGAAATTTCAGATTTACAGTTAATATGTTGAGACTTTGGGGGACCTTGGGATAAGATGACAATTTTCTATGTGTGAGACAGATATTAACTTTGGGGGTCAGGAGGTAGTTAAAACCTTACAGATTTATAGAACAGTCCAATAGTTGGTGGTCCAATTGAATAATTGGTACTGCACTTGTCAGTTAATTTCTATAATGGAAAATTAGAATTAAATATATGAATCATCTCATTCTTTAAACTTTCCAAAGTGACTACTTGAATTTTATCTCATCAAAAGCATTATCAATGTAATGTCGATCTGCAAAACTTGACCTTAAATCAACTTGATACAGAACACCAAATACTACCACATGTATAATAAAATGTAGCCTAATTTGTAAAATATTTTGACATTATCTCCTACACATACACTTAAGTCTCCTCTTTTCCCATTTGCTATGCATGCATGCACACAAAGTATGCCCACGTGGCATTCTGTTTATGGAACAGTCAGTACAAAATATTATAGCATTACTAAGCATGAAATATCATTAAAGAAAATCAGATGAAGATATCAAAAATGTTATATTGTATCTCCGTTATTTCAAAAGCTGCAGCTCCATCAGTGAGGCTGCTATAATAAATATATAATTTGCTTCCAACAACCTGTTTTAGCAATAACTTGCCCCACTGATGACGTCTTCAAAAGGAAAGCCTCCCTCTTGATATTGGGCAACTCTCTTGACCTGCATCTTGTGCTATTTTGCTGTATTATATTATACTCAGAGAAAAATACTTTGGGAACTGTCAACCACTTATTTATATTGTGAACGGGCTTTTACCAAATTGGTTTTAAAGAGGAGACAGAATGTTCTGAACTAGAGGCACTGGTCTATTCCATGAGGTAAGTTTCTATGAAAAAGTGACTCATCTGGATGACAGACTATCCATTGTGAAGGGGGAAAATCAGAAGTGATGATATATTCCAACAGTCTTTCTTTCTTTGCTTATCCTCTTTGAATTAAGATAGCCAAATTAGCTAACTGATAGGTATGTGTCCACTTGGTCAGTGCACCTTCTTTGGAAAAGAAATAAAAAACAAAAACACAGGAACCTCATGCAGACTTTAATTTCTCCAAAGAGCTGCAAAATCTTTGTGTGTGTGTGTGTGTGATTTTCTTTCAGAGAACCAGCAATTCTCTTTGGGAACATGGCTCTCTCTGTTGAAAGGTTAGCCTGCCTTGAATCAGGTCATTCAGACAGACCCCGGGCATGTCTGAGCTGACCCTATCTCTAGGCAGAGAGAACAGTGTTAGTAAGCCTGCTGTCCCCAGGCTGCCAGAAGAAAGACAGCACCATGGGAAAGGGCAGTGGAGAGTAAAGGCGGCTGCTTGCTCAGAGGTTTGGGGCACGGAAATGACCATTGTCAACAGGTTTGATAATTCTAAATGCATCAGGCTTACAAAGGAAACGGTGGGTATCCAAGGTCTAGTGTGAGAAATGGCTTCAAGGAATGGGAGATGTTTCCAGAGGTCATTTCCTCCATTTAGGTCTACATTTCCCTCATTGTAAACATGCAGAGCCCTGGCAGATAACAAGGGGGCAATGAAAGGGTAAAATCTGAGTAAAATCACCAGAGCTTGTATGAGTCACCCATACCCCTAGCTATTTGGATGCTGCTCAGGAGCTTTAGTTGATTACCTTTTTTTCTCAGAAGAAAACACAGCTTTCTAAGTAGGACCAGAATTTACACAAAACTACACATGACTTATTGGCCAGTGTATTCTACATTTGATTTACCTGTGAAAACTTGCCTCTTTGTCACTACTTAGCACATTTCATTTGTGATCTGCTGGCAGATTTGTTTCTTCTTCACCTTTGTCCTGGCATGTGGTTGAGAAAACAAAGCTTCTCCATGGCTGTTCTTCCCCTGTGATTAGGTTGTGCTCTAACCAGACCTCATGGCACAGCTCCTCCACACGCCCAGAGTCCTTCCAGAAAGACAATGGGTCATGTATGCCTTTGGTTCTAAATGTCCTCAGCTTTTGCCAGTAGCTCAATCTCCCCACATGGTTTTCTGCACACTTTTGCCTAATTAGTATGGAGGCCCATTTCCTACCGGCTGCATTCTCTCACAAATTAATATCCATATACTTGACACCAAGTAACCTATTTGTATGTTTCAAGGTAAAGAGGATTTTCTCAGGAGGTTCCTGAAGGGGCAACTTAAACAAGTGTTTCAAGTTCTTTGACATTTAATTGCAGCAAAATGACAAATGAAAATATGGAAAGTCTCCCAGCTTCATCAGTAGTTTAGGAAAATAAAGAGGAAAGTTATAGCGAGACACAATGTTGTCTTATAAAATTAAGGGAAAATAGAGCAATATCTAATATCAGTGAAGATTATATGAAATGGACACATTGCTAGAGAAAATAATAATTTTATTTAAGAAACTAATTTGGAAGAGCCATTTAAATTGAAAATTTGCATGCCCTTTGACCCACACATTTGAAAAAGTGATCTGTTGAAAATTAAACATGCCTTTAAATATATATGTGAAAAATATTCACTGTAGTATGGTTTATATGGGCAAAGCAGTGGAGCAAATTTGAGTATCTATTTACAGTAAAGAGCAAAAATATTCCTTCTGAATTCTAAAATATTAAAAAGAATGGGATAAAACTGATTGTTAATCTGATAACTGGAGGGATATCCATTGGTGCTATTGAGAAAAGCAATTTGCAGCAAAATATGTGTAATATCTTCCCTTTAAAAACACAACAACAAAAACAACTTCTGTATGTGGATACATATTAAATGTCATATGTGTGAGCACATATTATATGTCAGACAGTATGCTTTTCTTTATCTTTAGGAGATAGAGAAGTGATGAGTGGAACTGATTGCATTTTTCTGTATGATTTTACTAGTTTTACAGGCCATCTCACTCAGTGTGTTGATCATGTGCAACAAACCATTTAAACATTAATTTAACATTAAAAAAAGAATACAGTGGAAGGAGTTTGGTGAGATAAACAAGATCCTCAATTCCTCACATATGTGATAAGGTAGTAGCTGTCTTTCCAAAGTTTGTACCCACAGATATTTGCTATTTGCCTGACTAGATATTTGCTATACTTTGCCTGACTAGAAAAGGCAAACTTAGATGAATGTTATTTTACTAAGCAAATTTATTCAAGTTACTGAGACTTACAAATTATAAACAAATTAAACACATGAGGAAAGAAGGTCTTACAGTGAAAAGAACATGAATTTGGGGTGGAAGCTGGTGGTCTGGCTCTTTACAAGTGATGGAAGTTAAGAGGAGTATTTAAAGAGCACATAAAGAGATGAATATGGATTAACAACGTACTCCTCAAGCGTACAAGACCTAGAATCACTATAAGCCTATTTTTAGACAACAATGTAATTGGTTTTCTTTTGTACTTTTATCTTTTGCATTACTCTGCTACCAAAGAATAATATGCTTAAGACCATTAAATAATTTAACAAAGCCGCTAATATTCATTGTGTGCCTACTGTGTGTAAGTCACTGCTCTAAGTGCCACTGATACATTAGTGAACAAATTTGACAAAGATTTATTGCTGCAAATTCCACTTTTCTTCTTTACTCAATTCCTTATAGCAGATTGTAGTTTCTAGACCTTACACTTACTAAGAAGAGTCCATTTATAGAATTAAAAGTAATTTAGCAAGCATCAGATGCATTAGTTTCAATGATAAATGAAATACACAGAGCAATGGGTCTCAACCTTTAGAGTGCCTAAGAATATTCTAGGGAATATCATGACATGACAATTCCTCCATTCCAACCTGAGGAATGTTTGCAACATGCCCAGGAATCCACATTTTACAAAGCAGCATCTCTGCCAGTTCTATTGTGAGGTATTTGGGCAGCACATTTACAGAAATGGGAGACTAGAGAGTAATCATAGTGCATCACTACTTGACCAGAAATTTCCCCTATCTCTGCCTACAGAGTGACAGACAGAGGAGATACAGTAGAAATTCTTCCACTCCCATGCAGTTTACTTGCCCAAAGGTTGTGTGCGTGTGTGCTAAGTCGCTTTAGTTGTGTCTGTCTCTTTGCAATCCTATGGACTATAACCCATAAGGCTCCTCTGTCCATGGGATTCTCCAGGCAAGAATACCAGAGTGGGCTGCCATGCCCTCCTCCAGGGGATCTTTCCAAGTCGGGGATCGAACCCATGTGTGTTTATGTCTCCTCCATTGGCAGGCAGATTCTTTACCAGCCCCTGTCCAAAGGTTACACTTTTCAGTGTTGATCAGTCTAGTTGTCTGTCCCTCTGATTACATGCTTTTGGTCTAGATGGGGCTATCTGACACAAATTTGATGAAGAAGCTCACTAGGGAGCAGAGTATTTTGATGGAACTCCAAATCTTTTTTCAGCTCTTTTGCCAATCCAGCTTTCATTCTGTTTTAGGTTCCAAAAAACATCCAGTATTATTATAACAAATCTACCATTTCTCTAAACTATTTTAGGTGACTTTCTATTTCATCGTTCAGGAGTCCTGACTAACCACCAAACAAAAGCCCCAGGCCATGCTGAAGTTACTGATTCTCCAGGCAAGAATACCAGAGTGGGCTGCCATGCCCTCCTCCAGGGGATCTTTCCAAGTCAGGGATCGAACCCACGTGTGTTTAAGTAGCAGACATGGAAGTAACTATAAATTCAGTGTTTTTTTTTCCTGCTTACTGACCCTTTTCATGTGTTTTAGTTTGATGCCAAATAATCACATGTTTCATGGATCTTTTACCTCTTCTCCACCATTCTATTCCCTTTAGTGAATGTGGCTCACCAGTTACAAGAAATCAAAGTAAATTCTGTCTCAGTTTCTGTGAAGTTACCTATGCAATTCCCACTTAAAACTAGCCCAAATTTCTTTACCACAGTAGAAGATTGAGATTGGTCCCTAATTACACTGGGGTTGGGGGTCGCCAGTCTGAAGAGCTAGAAAAGTGTTAATGCCCTGGTTTGGCCTCTTAATTCAGCTGATGGCTGAGTCTTGGAGTAGAAGAGCCTTGCTATAGCTCCTCAGGGATTATCTGTATGTCAGGGCAGGTGGTTATCCTGCTTGTTTCATGAGGTTTAAGTTTCATTGTGTGGTGGCCTTTCTCTACAGAAGAAAAGAAACAGGATAAATGTCTGTTTCACTAAAGAAAAGTAATCTATGTATTGCCACATGTCTGCTTTGAGTGTCTCCAAAGCTGACCTGCTAGCTTGTCTCATTGACCATGCCTAGAGGGAAAGTTTACAGGAAGAAACAAAACTAACCTATTCTTAGGTTCTCGGCAAGCAGCTCCCTTGTGGCAGTTAGGCGGGCTATGTGTTGTTGTATGACTTAAACTTTTTCTGTTTTTTTTTTTTTTCCCCCAGGAATAGAATAGCAATAGAATAAAGATTCAGAACATGAAACTTCAATGGATAGTCCATTATCCCAAGAAAGTTTGCACTCTTCTGAGAAT
The DNA here is from genome assembly GCF_033118175.1 of Dama dama. NCBI lineage: Eukaryota > Metazoa > Chordata > Mammalia > Artiodactyla > Cervidae > Dama > Dama dama. The sequence continues at coordinate 68,994,466 of NC_083713.1, read as the reverse complement.
GAGAAAAAAAAAAAATCAAAAGTGTGAGATCTTGGGATATTTTTTCGTTGCAAAGACATTAAATAGGAAAAACACCATAGGGTGTTTTTAAAATATCAAACAACTTAAGTTCAGAGAAATGCAACTCAGCATCTTAATGTCTGCCAGAGAGAACATCTGGTTAGAAAACCTGGAACTGATCCTGTTTTATTTGTATTCAGTGTTTCATTCTTTCCTTATGAAGTGAATAGGGGCATCATATCTACCACCAAAATAGTCTGAAGATTGAATTGATGATGTATGAAATGTGCAGTATAAATTACAAAAAGCTGAACAAATGCAAGGTTGTCTTTTTATTAGGGTATAATTTACAGAGAATAATTACACTTTTCTGTGTGCAATTCTTTGAGTGTTGACACCATCATATTTTAATGTAATTAGCCAAAATCAAGACCTAGAAAAATTATGTCTTTCCTACAGATTCACATTGAGCATCTCCTCTGTCCCTTAGCCTGACACAGTTAAAATCATCTATGCCGTCACATCAGGGATCTACTCCCTTAGTGCTGGAGAGCACTCCTGGTATGGATTGATGAGTTTGTTTATACATTTATCAGTTGAAGAACATCTGGATCTTTTCTTCTTTTGCTGATTATGAATAAATCTACTGTAAACCTAGGGATAAAATGTATGAGAGTGAAAGTGTTAGCTGCTCAGTCATGTTCAACTCTGTGACTCCATGGACTGTAGCCCACAGGGCTCCACTCTCCATAGGATTTCTCAGGCAAGAATACTGGAATGGGCTGCCATTCCCTTCTCCAGGGCATCCTCCCACCCCAGGGACTGAACCTATGTTTCTTACATTTCCTACATCGGCAGGCAGTTCTTTAGTGCCACCTGGGAAGGATTTCAAGAGTGAAAGTGTTAGTCACTCAGTGACTCTTTCCAACCCCATGGACTGTAGCCCACCAGGCTCCTCTGGCCATGGAATTCTCCAGGCAAGAATACTGGAGTGGATTGCCATTCCCTTCTCCAGGGAAGCTTCCCGACCCAGGGTTCTAATCCAAGTCTCCTGCATTGCAGGCATATTGTTTACTATCTGAGCCACAGGGAAACCTTATATAATTTTGTGAATATAATTTTTAACTTCTATTGGGTAAATATTTGAGATTAGAATTACTGGGTCATAGGCAAGTGTATACTTTACTTAATGCAAACTCTTTTTCCAAAGTGGCTGCATAATATTTCATTCCAGTCATCAATGCATGGGAGTTTTATGGGCTCTGCATACTTGCCAGCCCTTGGTATTGTTAGACTTGGTATTGGTTTTGTTTTTGTTTTTGGTCACTATAATAAGTGTATAGTGACAGTTTATTATGACTTTAGTTTGGATTTTCTTAGTGATTAGTGTTGTTAAGTGTATGTTTATGTTTTATTTGCCATCTACCTGCTTTCTGAAGATTTTTTTTTTGGATGAAGCATTTTTTCAAAACATTTGTCCATATATCATGAAATGTCCTTTTTTATATAATTTCATTTTAATGTTCACACTATTCCAATAGTAGTATATGTTATTCTATTACACATGACAGAACTGAATCTAAGTGAGACTTAAAAATGCGTTCAAAGATGCATAGATATTAGGTGTGAAAGCTGGAGGGAAAGGATGGGCTAGTCTGATTGCAAAATTCATGATAGCTACCACTACTGTAATAGCTCCACAGAAGCAATATGCTCCTCTAAGATTTAAAAGTCCATTAATTTCCAGTTGGCTTTAGTGAACTCTGTGCATGAAGAATTATCAGTTGAAAGTTTGGAATATGAGGTCAATTTGCTTCTTTTTTCAATTACCCTTCAGAACTGACTCTATTTTTAGATTTTTTTTTTAAATTTTTTTGCACTATCATATTTACTGAGAAGGTGTAAAACAAGTTCACTGTTTTGAAATAGGAAAGAAATCTCCTGGAGAAAGACATGCTGTTCATGCTGTTACATGAGGTCAATACAATCTTGGGTGACCTGCTTCTCTGGCTTATTCACATATCTTCCTTCTTCAGTTAGTCTTTGTGCTTCAGTCACTCAGCTGTGTCTGAATCTTTGCAACTCAATTAGTTTGGTGAATCAAAATTGCTATGTTTTCTGATTATTATTTCACAAGGTTAAACAAAGCTTTTTTTATGACAAGTACTTACAAGTTAGTACAGACTTTCAGTCTATAAGTAAGAGAACCTGAACTTCAATCTCCCTGTCTAAAAAGTGAGAATTATAGGAAGTACCACACTGAGTGTGTGCATGCATACTAAGTAGCTTCAGTCACGTCCAGCTCTTTGTGGCCCCATGGACTGTAGCCCGCCAGGCTTCTCTGTCCATGGGATTTTCCAGGCAAGAATACTGGAGTGGGTTGCCATGCCGTCCTCCAGGGGATCTTCCTGACTCAGAGATCCAATCCACATCACTTGTGTCTCCTGCATTGGCAATCAGGTTCTTTATCACTAGTGCCACCTGGGAAAACCTGATGGTAAAACATGATGTTAAGTGCATGCTTAGGGAAAGGGGAAAGGAAAGGGAAGTCGCTCAGTCGTTCCTGACTCTTTGCGACCCCATGGACAGTAGCGTGCACCAAGCTCCTCCGTCCATGGGATTTTCTAGGCAAGGATACTGGAGTGGGTTGCCGGTCATGCTTAGTACAGAGTTAATAAATGGTAGTCGCCTTATAGGATTTCCCTATAGGGGAGCTCAGCTGGTAAACAATCTGCCTTCAATACAGGATACCCTGGTTTAATTCCTGGATTGGGAAGATCTCCTGCAGAAGGAATAGGCTACCCATTCCAGTATTTTGGGGGTTCCCTGGTGGCTCAGATGGTAAAAATCTACCTATAGTGCGGGAGATCTTGGTTTGATCCCTGGGTGGAAAGATCCCCTGGAAGATGGCACAGCAAGCCACTCCAGTATTCTTGCCTGAAGAGTCCCCAGGGGCAGAGAAGGCTGGTGAGCTGCATTCCATGGGGTCGCAAAGAGTCCCACATGACTGAACGAATAAGCATAGCACAGCACAGTCACCTCATAATAATTTTCTAATTTTGTACCAAAGATTTGTTAAACCAACTAAATAATTCCAGAAACTCCATGAAATAAATATTTTTATCTCAATTTTATGTGTGAAGAAACTGACATTTTGAAACATTAAGTAACTATAAAAATTACCCAAATAATAAATGGAAATGATGGGATTCAAACCAGATTTATCTGGTTCCAAAATTATCCTCTTGATCCCTCTATTCAACTTTACTGTTTTAATAGAAAATATGTGGGATACTCTTGGTAAAAATCTGATGTTGAATATTCCATTCATTAATACCAATAAAGTGTTCTTTTTCATGTCCCTAAAATAATACATAAATCTATAATCCTTGTAATCCTGCAGAAAGCCAAGAACTGCTATTTTCTGTAATCATAAATAGGAAATTTTTAAAACTAGGAAATTTCTGTCAGTCAGGATTAAATCAGGGAAGTTGAACCATTATGAGTATTATAGAATAAGCACCCATGATAGAAACCAAACGTAACACAATTAAGAGAGGAGTTTGGGAGCTAAGTTTTGGAGGAGTTTTGGAACTTAGGAACTAAGGCCCCAAGGTGAGCCAGAGGATCAGAGAGAAGTCACTAACCCGTCCACCTAAACACTGGTTCAACTGGAAAAGTCAGGGCATGCAGAGAAGTCTGGTAGGCCAGGCATGACCACCTGCCCGGGTGTGGGCATGGAAGGGAGCTGATGGAGGGGACTATAGAAGGCTATTGCCTCTTCCTTTAGTGGTGCTCTTGGAATTATTGTTGGCCAACTGAGCCAGAGGTCAGGAAGAAGAGCTGGCCACAATGTAGGGTGGACCAGAAAAAGCTGGTACCCCCTAGTACCTTTTAGGTCTCTCACTGAACAGAACCTTCAGAGAGTAATATCTACCACTTCACTTGTACTTTCCAAAACGTGTGCAAGTTTGTCTTTTAGCCGTCTTCATCATGTAATCTTTTTTTTTTTTTTTTAATGAATCAATTGTTATTCAGGGTTGGCAAAAAAAATTTGTTCAGATTTTTCTATAAGATGTTAAGTACAACTGGAACAACGTTTTAGCCAATCCCTCACTTATTTTGCTCTGAAATTAAGTAAAATTCATTGGTTCCTAAATCCCTAAGATCATCAAACCATCCTGAGGTAAACTTACAAAAAAAGTGAAGTTTGTTTTGAGATGCTTCTCCTGTCTTTAAGGGCCACTCCTGTGGTCACTGTTGCTGATGTCTAGAGGGGCCATTTACCGGCACTGCTACCGTTGGCACTAATTCCAGAATCACCATTACTCATTGCATGCACAGCATTTTGGATATCAAAGAAGAAATAATCAAGTAGGCAAAAGCAGCAAGAATTTCCTGGAAATAATAACATGGGGAATGAGGACTGGGTTTAAAAAAAAAAAAAAATGTGAGGCTCAGTTTAGAGACCAAATAAAGGAAGAATACGTCCTTCCAACTTCATGGTCAGCTAAGACACAAAAGCCATACATAAAGAGGACCACGTGAATAAGTTGGGTAGGGAGACAGGTAAGGAGACATATGTATGTTTTAGAATTTCAGAGCAGAAAATGTCAGACATCTATAGTTCTCTCTGGCAATTTCATATGATAACATATTGAGGAGGAGCAAAACATGTGGTTGATGTGAAAAAAACCAGTACTAGTTCATGGACAATTGACTGGGTAAGGGCAGAAAACTTTTTCATGCTTTAACATGCTGAGTGGCAGACCTAGGCAGCAGGGATTTGGAAAGGCATATCGACAAATTGGGAGGTTTTTCTGAATGTATATCTTTCCTATGGTTTTGCAGATAACCCAAAAGATGTGTGTATTAAATTTACACTGTGTATATGATCTTTTTCTTACATTAATCCTAATCTTTTCCCCAAAATAAGGGGACAATATTACCTGTTATACAGAAGGGGAAACTGAAGCACAAGAATCTTGCAAAATGTCATGTAGCTAGTAAGAAGTAGAGCTTAGAAAACCAGGTTGTCTTTTCCGGCAAAACTGATGTTCTTTCCACTACATTATTCTCCTCCTAAATAGAATGTGCTGGAAACATCCAACCTTGGGCACAGAGCATCATAAATGCTGTGGCCAGACATCTTCATTTTATGCACAGATGGTCACTGTGGTCCAGGAAAGTTCAGGGAAGGACAGGAGTTTGATGGAGGCTTCAGTTGATAGCCAGAGAAAGGGAAGGGAAGAGCCAAGTTCAGAACATTGTGTTCTTTTACTCATGCTACTACAAGCTCAAATTTGAAATGTGAGGGAGCTGCAATAGCCACAGGAAGCAAGATAAACTGGAAAAAGCAGGAAGAATTTTATTCTATTTAGAGGCAATGAGACCTTGCCTTTAGATAGAAAATGTCCTCTCTGAAGAACAGTGCTGACGTACTGCTAAGTCAGATTACTTAAATCATTCAGAGTATTATGCTGTGTCCTGGAGCAAAAAGTTTTGTTTATGTCTGTATTTATTAAAGATAATCTCTCCCTTTCTTTTCTTAAAGATAATTTTAAAGAAACATGATTTATGCTGGTGAAATCTACAGCATTTGTGAAAAAAGTCACTGTTGATATGACATGTGCTGTCATCTCTGCATGTGATAATGCTGCTAGTATTCAAGCTAGACACAAGAAAAAATATAGCATGCACCTAAACTCAGGGGTAATTACTTTTAAAAAATATCATGGGGAGACTTATGATCTATTATGACCTGTTACAAGGTGATATAGACTCATTTCCCTTGTTCTTTCTAACTAAATACAACTATAAACCCTAGAAGCAATTCAGGAAGCAACCGAGAACTCCTGAAGATGGAAAGTGGAAGGCAGAGCAATTAGTGATCCAGGACTGGGGTAATAATATAGACAGCAGAATGGCTTAAGGCTGCCACCATCATAAAAAGTAACCAAAGTCCACAGTTTTCTATCAACCTAGCAATAGAAGGAAGTCCAGGGAGGATTATTACTCCTTCTGATCCAATGGAATCTTGCTGGCAGTCCACATGAAAAGTGAAGTGAAAGTGAAAATCATTCAATAACATCCAACTCTTTGCAACCCCATGGACTATACAGTCTATGGAGTTCTCCAGGCCAGGATACTGGAGTGGGTAGCCTTTCCCTTCTCCAGGGGATCTTCCCAACCCAGGGATCAGAGCCAGGTCTCCTGCATTGCAGGCGGATTCTTTACCAGCTGAGCCACAAAAAATTGCAAACTCAGGGAATCTCTCTCTCTCCCTATATAGGCTCTGAAACTCTTGAGTTTCTGGCAGTACTCAGGAGAGGAATCATGCTCTAACAAGTACCTTTCCAATAAGCATTTTTTATCCCTGCCAACTGTACTGAGAGACCCCAAATACTCAGGCAGCCCAGCAGATAAGACCTTGTCACAAGGCCTGGCACTTTTCCCCTGCAGAATGGAGACTCCCTTTCCCCATCTGGAAGGGCCCACTCACCTAGCCTGGATAAGCTCCTGCTTCTACCTTTTCAAATGACTGGCTGATTAAGTAAAAGGTTTAAATAGGAATTCTAGTTTTTCAACATATGCTGAGAATACTATAAAAATACCTAAAAGAGTTTCCCAGGTGGCACCCAGTGGTAAAGAACCTGCCTGCCAATCAATGCAGGAGACTCAAGAGACATGAGTCACAACTTGAATAAGAAAAGATAGTAAACTAAGAACAACATTGAGATGAATCAGATTTTGGAATTATCTGGTAAGGATTATTTTGACAAGGATTGTTATTTAGATTACTTTAAACTTGGTAGGTAGGCTCTTTTGACTGTGTGGATCACAATAAACTGTGGAAAATTCTGAAAGAGATGGGAATTCCAGACCACCTGACCTGTCTCTTGAGACACCTGTATGCAGGTCAGGAAGCAACAGTTACAACTGGACATGGAACAACAGACTGATTCCAAATAGGAAAAGGAGTACGTCAAGGCTGTATGTTGTCACCCTGCTTATTTAACTTATATGCAGAGTACATCATGAGAAACATTAGGCTGGAGGAAGCACAAGCTAGAATCAAGATTGCCGGGAGAAATATCAATAACTTCAGATATGCAGATGACACCACCCTTATGGCAGAAAGTGAAGAAGAACTAAAGAACTAAGGAGCCTCTAGATGAAAGTGAAAGAGGAGAGTGAAAAAGTTGGCTTAAAGCTCAACATTCAGAAAACTAAGATCATGGCACCCAGTCCCATCACTTCATGGCAAATAGATGGGGAAACAGTGGAAACAGTGGATGACTTTATTTTTCTGGACTCCAAAATCACTGCAGATGGTGATTGCAGCCATGAAATTAAAAGACGCTTGCTCCTTGGAAGGAAAGTTATGACCAACCTAGACAGCATATTAAAAAGCAGAGATGCTACTTTGCCAACAAAGGTCCATCTAGTCACGGCTATGGTTTTTCCAGGTCATGTATGGATGTGAGAGTTGGACGATAAAGAAAGCTGAGTGCAGAATTGATGCTTTTGAACTGTGGTGTTGGAGAAGACTCTTGAGAGTCCCTTGGACTGGAAGGAGATCCAACCTGTCCATTCTAAAGGAGATCAGTCCTGGGAGTTCATTGGACGGACTGATGCTGAAGCTGAAACACCAATACTTTGGCCACCTTTTGTGGAGAGCTGACTCATTTGAAAAGACCCTGATGCTGGGAAAGATTGAGGGCAGGAGGAGAAGGGGATGACAGAGGAGGAGATGGTTGGATGGCATCACCGATGGACATGAGTTTGGGGGGACTCTGGGAGTTGGTGATGGACAGAGAGGCCAGGCATGCTGTGGTTCATGGGGTCGCAAAGAGTCGGACATGCCTGAGTGACTGAACTGAACTGAACTGAACTGAACTGAAGCTTGGTAAGAAGGAAGTGAAGTGGCTCAGTTGTGTCTGACACTTTGCGACCCCATGGACTGTAGCCTACCAGGCTTCTCCATCCATGGGATTTTCAGGCAAGGGTACTGAAGTGGGTTGCCACTTCCTTCTCCAAACTTGGTAGTGTGATTAAAATTCTAGGCAGCTGTTCCACTCCTAGGAATGCATAACCTAGAAATCATCATAGATACATAAGAATTTTGCATAGAAATTTATTCAACACAGTGTTACTTGAGAGTGTGAGACACTAAAAATCTTACCTTCAATAAAAAGAAGAAAAGATAAAATAAATTACAAAGTACAAGTAAAATATAAAATATTTAAGCTATGTTTTTAAAGTATGTTTCCTTTCATGGAAACTGTAGCCAAGGTAATGTTAAACAGAAAGAATAGGAATTAAAAAAAAAAAAAGCACCACATGAGTGTGACCCTAATTTTCATTTTTAAGAGTGTGGTTGGATATAAAACATAAAATTCTGAATGGAAAGTAGCAAATTTTCATGACACATTTCTGTGCAGTACGATTTTGGATCATATAAGTACTTTACAAATGATTATATTTTCCAAAAAAATTTTTAATAAACAAGGACAACGTTATTTGTTGTTAAACTCCTCAAGGTCTTATATTTTAAAAGTTTGCTCTAAATATAGAAGCTAAACCTACTGACATTTTGATCTTAGACTTTTAGCCTCCAAAATTTAAAAAAAAGTTTATTTCTGTAGATTAAGCACAGGATCTGTGGTATTTTGTTATAGTAGATCTCCCAAACTAATATAGCAAACAATCTTTGTTTTAGTTCAGTCAATCAGTCATGTCTGACTCTTTGTGAACTCATGGACTGCAGCATGCCAGGCCTCCTTGTCTATCACCAACTCCTGAAGTTTACCCAAACTCATGTCCATTGAGTCGATGATGCCATCTAACCATCTTACTCTCTGTCATCCCCTTTTCCTCCTGCCTTCAATGTATTGGTAAAGCCTGGATTGGAGAATTTTGAGCATTACTTTACTAGCATGTGAGATGAGTGCAATTGTGTTATAGTTTGAGCATTCTTTGGCATTGCCTTTCTATGGGATTGGAATGAAAACTGACCTTTTCCAGTCTTGTGGCCACTGCTGAGTTTTCCAAATTTGCTGGCATATTGAGTGCAGGACTTTCACAGCATCATCTTTTAGGATTTGAAATAGCTCAACTGGAATTCCGTCACCTCCACTAGCTTTGTAGTGATGCTTTCTAAGGCCCATTTGACTTTGTGTTCCAGGATGTCTGGCTCTAGGTTGGTGATCATACCGTCTTGATTATCTGGGTCACGAACATGGTTTTTGCATAGTTCTTTGATGTGTTCTTGCCACCTGTTCTTAATATCTTCTGCTTCTGTTAGGTCAGTAACATTTATGTCCTTTATTGAGCCCATCTTTGCATGAAATAATCCCTTGGTATTTCTAATTTTCTTGAAGAGATCTCTAGACTTTCCTTTTCTAATGTTTTCCTGTATTTCTTTGCATTGATCATTGAGGGAGACTTTCTTGTCTCTCCTTTCTATTCTTTGGAACTCTGCATTCAAATGGATATATCCTTCTTTGAAAAGGAGATTTTGGAAATCTGGACATTAAAGGTTATTATGGTGAGGATTCAGAAAGAAATGAGATACACTGTAGAGGAAGGCTTCTATGATATTTGTAGAACATTGGTAGAAATAGCAACTTCAAAGATGACTCTGGTGAAGCCTGAGAAGAAAATGAGGAATACATCACTGGACACTGGAGAAAAGGCAACTCTTACTACAGAAATGGCAGAAAAATTGGCTGGAAGTTTGGTGGAAAGTAGAACTTATCAGTGATAAACTTGGGTATTTTGCTGAAGATGTTGCTAAGCAAATTATTGAACATCATCTTGGTTTCTTATTGCTTATAGTACAATACAAACAGAAAGAGATACATCAAGGAAGGAACTTTTTAGTGAAAAAGAACAAGCACCTAATGATTGAGATACTCTCAGCCTATCCAGGTTATGAAGAATGCTAGGCATCCTTAAAGTTTTTTTCTAGAGGTAAAGACAAGGGTATCTCTGAACAATTCTATGCTAAGAAGATTGTGCTGTGATTCATGATTCCCATCAATCATATCAGCAGAACCCTGGCATAGAGACAGGGTCATCCAGCAAAGAACTATGGAGAACTGTCTTGTTTAATGAGGTGTATGTCCTCATCATGCATAGAAGATAGGCATGGGTGTTGAGAATATTATACCAGCAGAAACACTTTCAGTAAAAATGAAAGGGACATAAAGGCTAAAATGTAGGAAGGCTATCAGATCTCTGGGATTCTACAGTCAGGAAATAGGTTAATAGAGCTTCTGTGCTAAATTCAAGAAAAAGGAAGAGTGACTCTGAGAAAAATGTGACAGAGATGCAGAGCAGAGGGGACAGTTCTAAGGATGCAGAGAACAAAACACAAACCATAGATAATTCTCAGGTATTTCCCTACTGCGAATTTTTCTGCCTAGTTTTGGATTTACTAGGGACATCTGGCCTAATTATCCCTTCTAATTCCTCCAAATAGAAATGTCTATCCTATCCCTATCTCACAATTGTATTTTGGAAGCTGGTACATAGATGGAGAGAAATTTCGACCAGGAATCTCACATGTCCAAAGTCTCACCCATACCTGATTTATATGATGGCATTAGGAACTTTATGTGTTAATGAGATTTTTTTTCTTTTTGCTTAGAATTGATAAAATAAATGAGCTGTGTAGAAAAGGACATATCTTTGACAAAAACAAGATACCATTGAAAAGTGAGAATGAAGGAATGGAAGGTCAGTAAACAGAAAACATTTACGTCTTTTGACTAGAGATACATATTTTAACATTGTCCTTGCCTTCCAGATATCTGAAGCTCTTATACAGCTTTTAACCCATCAGTTTTATCCTTTTTAATTTCTGATTTATGGTCTCTTCAGAAAAAAACACATTTCTTGAAACTGTTAATTTTATATACATAGTTTTAATATATTTTAAAATATAACATATGATGCAAATGAGAATGAAGTAGATTGTTACGGTTTGTTTCAAACTCATATGTATTTTTCCCCTCACATAGCTATTTAATTAAACATAATAACATTTACATTTGTTATATGGTCACCTATAGTTACAGAATGACACCCTATATGTTCCAGGAGATAACCTATATTTTCTTATGTGGCTGCAAAAAGCCATTTGCATTATCCTTAAAGAAGGAAAAACTAATAATAGGTATTTAAAGAACTTTATTACTAAATCTACCTTTGCAAATGAAAGCATTTCAAAAGTCAATTTAATATAATGCTATTCTGCATTTTTTTATTCCAATTTTGATGACTAACAATAGCTTCTGATTAGGAAGCATGCCACCTACTCTAAAGCAGTTGGCATTCTCATGTTAACAAATTGCACATTTTTTGCAAGTAATACTGCAAAAGAAACGTTTGGTAAGCAAGTTTGGAAAATAATGTTAAGACATAATCTACAGTGAAATTTAACAGGAAAAGAAATTAAATGAAATGAAAACCACAACAGAATTTATCTAGAATTATTACATTTTAAAGAGCATCTGAATTTCAGTGCAGCTTGCAGATTGATAAACTATGCAATTAACCAATATCCAATTTGCTAGAGTAGCAAGTCAGGTAATCAGATAAGACTGGGTCAGAAATATGCAATAGTTTCCTATTTATGGGTCTCAAATATATCGTAGAGATTAAACTAAAGACTTTTCATGACTTGAAATTAAAAACAAAACTTTTGTTACTTTATTATTATTTGTGTGTGCATGTGTTTTAACTGGATGTATCTTTCCCTCTCTCCCTTGCTTTTCACTCCTCTTCATTCTTCTGCTATCTGTAAACCCTTCTCAGATAACCACTTGCTTTTATTTTCCTTTGGGATGACTTTGTTCACCACCTTTCATACAATATTACCTACTATATGCTGAGCATATCTTGATAAATGTCAGGCTGGATGAATGCCAAGTTGGAATCAAGATAATCGGGAGTAACATCAACAACCTCAGATATGCGGATGATATCACTCACTTGGCAGAAAGCAAAGAAGAGCTAAAGAGCCTCTTGATGAGGGTGAAGGAGGAGAGTGAAAGAGCTGGCTTAAAACTAAATATTAAAAAAAAAAAGAAAACTAAGATTATGGCTTCTGGCCCCAATACTGCAAGGCAAGTAGAAGGGGAAAAGGTGGAAGTAGTGACGGGTTTCCTCTTCTTGGGCTCCAAAATCACTGTGGATTGTGACTGCAGCCATGAAATCAGAAGACAATTGCTTCTTGGCAGGGAAGTTGTAACAAACCTAGATAGTGTGTTGAAAAGTAGAGCCATTACTCTGCCGACAGAGGCGTATAGTCAAGGCTACGGTCTTCCCAATGGTCACATATGGTTGTGAGAGCTGGACCATAAAGAAGGCAGAATGCCAAAGAATTGATGCATTCGAACTGTGGTGCTCAAGAAGACTCCTGAAAGTTCCTTGGACAGTAGGGAGATCAAATCAGTCAGTCTTAAGGGAAATCAACTCTGAATGTTCACTGGAAGGACTGATGCTGAAGCCGAAGTTCTAGTATTTTGGTCACCTGATGTGAACAGCTGATTCATTGGAAAAGTCGCGCATAATGGAAACATTGAGGACAGAAAGAGAAGACGGTGTCAGAGGAGAGATGGCTGGAGAACATCACCAATGCAATGAACATTAACTTAGGAAAACTCCAGGAGATGCTGAGGGACAAAGAGGCCTGTTGAGCTGGAGTCCATGGGGTTGCAAAGAGTCAGACAGGACTGGGCGACTAAACATGTGTTTTATATTTAGTCTGTATTTCTTTGACTTTCCCTATTCCCAGTTTTAAGCAGCAATGTTTTTTTTCCTTTGGGATTTTGAATTTATTTCTTCCTGATATTCTGATTTGACTAACAGCAAGAAATACATCCAAAGACCCAGACCTGAAGTACATCCATGTAAATCTAAGTACAACCAATATAGTACATCTTTTCATATATTTGTATCATCTGCAATTTCTAATACCAGGGCCTTACATTGTTTTTGAAGTACAGGTCTTGGCTGCCTTCTTAGGTAGGTTTATTCCTAGATATTTCATTCTTCTTGATGTGATGGTAAATGGAATTATTTCCTTAATTTCTCTTTCTGATATTTTGTTGTTAGTGACTTGATGATTTCAAAGTTTTTTGCATGGTTTTGACTAAAATAGGAGGGGTCCAGTTTTTAGTGGATAGCTGAGTGCACACATTGAGAGACAGAAGACAACATAAACATGTAAACTTTGTTTAAAATCCAAGCAGCAGTATTACCTACCTGTGCTGTGTAAATGAAATAGCAAAGCCTAGATAGCAGTTCATCTGTTTACAGTATGGTTTACTGAATAGCTTAAACCCACTGTTGAGACCTACTATTCAGAAAAAAAAAGAAAGAAAAGCAATGTACCTGATAATCCAAGAGCCCTGTTGGAGATGTACAACCAGGGCAGTGTTGTTTTCATGTCTGCTTAGACAACATACATTTAGTAGCCCATAGATCAAGCAGTAATTTTTACTTTCAAATCTTAGTATTTAAGAAATAAATTTCATAAACAGTAGTTTCCTTAGATAGTGATTTCTGTGATGGAGTTGGGCAAAGTCAATGGAAAACCTTCTGGAAAAGAATCACCTTTCTAGATGCCACTAAAAGCATTTATGATTCTAAATATCAATATTAACAGGAGTTTGAAATAAGTGGGTTGAATGATGTAGAAGTCTTCAAAACCCAGGTGAATGATGGTAAAGTCTTCAAAACTTCAGTGGAGGTAATGATATAAATTGCAGATGTGGTGGAAATAGAAAGAGACTAGAATTAATAATAGAAGCAGAGCCTGAAGATTTGGCTGAATTGCTGTAATTCCATAATAAAACTTTAGTGTCTGTGGACTTGCTTCTTATGGATGAATAAAGAAAGTAATTTTTTGAGATAGAATCTGCTCCCGGTGAAAATACTGTGAAAATTGTTCAAATGACAACAAAATTTAAAACATTATATAAACTTAGTTGACAAAGTAGTAATTGGATTTGAGAGGAGTGACTTCAATTTCGAAAGTTCTACTGTGGGGTAAAATGCCATCAAACAGCATTGCATGTTACAGAAAAATCATCTGTGAAAGGAAGACACAGTTATTGTAGCAGACTTTATTCTTACCTTAATAAATTGCCACAGCCTCCCTGAACTTCAGCAACTGCCACCCTACTCAGTCAGCAGCTATCTACATTAAGGCAAGACCCTACAACAGCAAAAAGACTAAGACTTGCTAAAGACTCAGATGATGGGTCTCATATTTTAGTAATAAAGAAATTTTAATTAAAATATGCACTTTGTTTTTTAGACATAATGTTACTAATGCACACTTGATAGACTACAGCATAGTGCAAACACAACTTTTATACGCAGTGAAGGAACAAATCATTTGCATGATTTGCTTTATTGTGATAGTGGAATGATTGTGGTGGTCTGGAACCAAACCATCAATATCTCTAATATATGCCCATTAGGCTTTTTTGACCCCTTTTTAGAGCCAAATTATACATGCTTTTATTTTTGGTAGTATATATTCTAAAGTTTTAACTGTTCTTAAATAGTAAGGGCTTCCCTGGTGGCTAAGTATCATGTGGTGGTAGGACATCATCATGAATGTGTTTTAATTCTACTGGATTTCATACTTAAAAGGGGCTTCCCTGGTGACCCCAGTGGTAAAGAATCTGCCTGCAATGCAGGAGACCCCGGTTCAATCCCTGGGTCAGGAAGATCCCCTGGTGAAGGAAATGGCAACCCACTCCACTATTTTTGCCTGGAGAATCCCTTGGACAAAGGAACCAGGCAGGCTATAGTTCATGGGGTCACAAAGAGTTGGACATGACTGTGCAACTAACACAAAAACACACTTAAAAATAGTTATAATTGTAAAGTTTTTGCTATGTGTATTTTACTACAATGAAAAGATTGGGGAAAACCAGAAACACACAAGCCAACATAAAAATATTTTGTCTGTATACGGTTCCATTTAATAGGTCCCTCAAAAGGTTTCTTTTATGTTAGATGAAGAATCAAATCTACAATGTTAAGTTCTCGTGTATGGAATATTTAGCTAATACACCAAACTTAAACACATTGCAGGACCTTTTCTTTTTCTTATTTTATATGGCATTGAGTTTTTTTTTTTTTTTCTTCCTTATTTATAATTTAGCCACTAATCTTTCTAGAATTATTTTCATATTTAGCAGTCCTTGCCCCCACCTCAGAATTTATTATTCTTTATTACTCTGAGACAAATAAGGACATCCACATCTTTGCAGTTTATTTTTTTATTTTTTTTTTATTTTTTCAGTGGGTTTTGTCATACATTGATATGAATCAGCCATGGATTTACACGTATTCCCCATCCCGATCCCCGCTCCAACCTGCCTCTCCACCTGATTCCCCCGAGTCCTCCCAGTGCACCAGGCTGGAGCACTTGTCTCATGCATCCCACCTGGGCTGGTGATCTGTTTCACCATAGATAGTATACATGCTGTTCTTTTGAAATATCCCAGCCTCACCTTCTCCCACAGAGTTCAAAAGTCTGTTCTGTATTTCTGTGTCTCTTTTCCTGTTTTGCATATAGGGTTATCGTTACCATCTTTCTAAATTCCATATATATGTGATAGTATGCTGTAATGTTCTTTATCTTTCTGGCTTACTTCACTCTGTATAAGGGGCTCCAGCTTCATCCATCTCATTAGGACTGGTTCAAATGCATTCTTTTTAATGGCTGAGTAATATTCCATGGTGTATATGTACCACAGCTTCCTATCCATTCATCTGCTGATGGGCATCTAGGTTGCTTCCATGTCCTGGCTATTATAAACAGTGCTGCGATGAACATTGGGGTGCACGTGTCTCTTTCATATCTGGTTTCCTCAGTGTGTATGCCCAGAAGTGGGATTGCTGGGTCATATGGCAGTTCTATTTCCAGTTTTTTAAGGAATCTCCACACTGTTTTCCATAGCGGCTGTACTAGTTTGCATTCCCACCAACAGTGTAAGAGGGTTCCCTTTTCTCCACACCCTCTCCAGCATTTATTGCTTGTAGACTTTTGGATAGCAGCCATCCTGACTGGTGTGTAATGATACCTCATTGTGGTTTTGATTTGCATTTCTCTAATAATGAGTGATGTTGAGCATCTTTTCATGTGTTTGTTAGCCATCTGTATGTCTTCTTTGGAGAAATGTCTGTTTAGTTCTTTGCCCCATTTTTTGATTGGGTCATTTATTTTTCTGGAATTGAGCTTCAGGAGTTGCTTGTATATTTTTGAGATTAATCCTTTGTCTGTTTCTTCATTTGCTATTATTTTCTCCCAATCTGAAGGCTGTCTTTTCACCTTACTTATAGTTTCCTTTGTAGTGCAAAAGCTTTTAAGTTTCATTAGGTCCCATTTGTTTAGTTTTGTTTTTATTTCCAATATTCTGGGAGGTGGGTCATAGAGGATCTTGCTGTGATTTATGTCGGAGAGTGTTTTGCCTATGTTCTCCTCTAGGAGTTTTATAGTTTCTGGTCTTACATTTAGATCTTTAATCCATTTGGAGTTTATTTTTGTGTATGGTGTTAGAAAGTGTTCTAGTTTCATTCTTTTACAAGTGGTTGACCAGTTTTCCCAGCACCACTTGTTAAAGAGGTTGTCTTTTTTCCATTGTATATCCTTGCCTCCTTTGTCAAAGATAAGGTGTCCATAGGTTCGTGGATTTATCTCTGGGCTTTCTATTCTGTTCCATTGATCTATATTTCTGTCTTTGTGCCAGTACCATACTGTCTTGATGACTGTGGCTTTGTAGTAGAGTCTGAAGTCAGGCAGGTTGATTCCTCCAGTTCCATTCTTCTTTCTCAAGATTACTTTGGCTATTCGTGGTTTTTTGTATTTCCATACAAATTGTGAAATTCTTTGGTCTAGTTCTGTGAAAAATATCGTAGCTTGATAGGGATTGCATTGAATCTATAGACAGCTTTGGGTAGAATAGACATTTTGACAATATTAATTCTTCCAATCCATGAACACGGTATGTTTCTCCATCTGTTTGTGTCCTCTTTGATTTCTTTCATCAGTGTTTTATAGTTTTCTATGGATAGGTCTTTTGTTTCTTTAGGTAGATATACTCCTAAGTATTTTATTCTTTTTGTTGCAATGGTGAATGGTATTGTTTCCTTAATTTCTCTTTCTGTTTTTTCATTGTTAGTATATAGGAATGCAAGGGATTTCTGTGTGTTAATTTTATATCCTGCAACTTTACTATATTCATTGATTAGCTCTAGTAATTTTCTGGTTGAGTCTTTAGGGTTTCTATGTAGAGGATCATGTCATCTGCAAACAGTGAGAGTTTCACTTCTTCTTTTCCTATCTGGATTCCTTTTACTTCTTTTTCTGCTCTGATTGCTGTGGCCAGAACTTCCAACACTATGTTGAATAGTAGTGGAGAGAGTGGGCACCCTTGTCTTGTTCCTGATTTCAGGGGAAATGCTTTCAATTTTTCACCATTGAGGGTGATGCTTGCTGTGGGTTTGTCATATATAGCTTTTATTATGTTGAGGTATGTTCCTTCTATTCCTGCTTTTTGGAGAGTTTTAATCATAAATGAGTGTTGAATTTTGTCAAAGGCTTTCTCTGCATCTATTGAGATAATCATATGGTTTTTATCTTTCAATTTGTTAATGTGGTGTATTACATTGACTGATTTGTGGATATTAAAGAATCCTTGCATTCCTGGGATAAAGCCCACTTGGTCATGGTGTATGATTTTTTTAATATGTTGTTGGATTCTGTTTGCTAGAATTTTGTTAAGGATTTTTGCATCTATGTACATCAGTGATATTGGCCTGTAGTTTTCTTTTTTTGTGGCATCTTTGTCTGGTTTTGGAATTAGGGTGATGGTGGCCTCATAGAATGAGTTTGGAAGCTTACCTTCATGTGCAATTTTCTGGAAAAGTTTGAGTAAGATAGGTGTTAGCTCTTCTCTAAATTTTTGGTAGAATTCAGCTGTGAAGCCATCTGGTCCTGGGCTTTTGTTTGCTGGAAGATTTTTGATGACAGTTTCGATTTCCTTGCTTGTGATGGGTCTGTTAAGATCTTCTATTTCTTCCTGGTTCAGTTTTGGAAAGTTATACTTTTCTAAGAATTTGTCGATTTCATCCAAGTTGTCCATTTTATTGGCATAGAGCTGCTGGTAGTAGTCTCTTATGATCCTTTGTATTTCAGTGTTGTCTGTTGTGATCTCTCCATTATCATTTCTAATTTTGTTAATTTGGTTCTTCTCTCTTTGTTTCTTAATGAGTCTTGCTAATGGTTTGTCAATTTTGTTTATTTTTTAAAAAAAACAGCTTTTAGCTTTGTTGATTTTTGCTATGGTCTCTTTAGTTTCTTTTGCATTTATTTCTGCCCTAATTTTTAAGATTTCTTTCCTTCTGCTAACCCTGGGGTTCTTCATTTCTTCCTTCTCTAATTGCTTTAGGTGTAGAGTTAGGTTATTTATTTGTTTTTTTTTTTCTTGTTTCTTGATGTAAGCCTGTAATGCTATGAACCTTCCCCTTAGCACTGCTTTTACAGTGTCCCATAGGTTTTGGGTTGTTGTGGTTTCATTTTCATTCATTTCTATACATATTTTGATTTCTTTTTCGATTTCTTCTATGATTTGTTGGTTATTCAGAAGCGTGTTATTTAGCCTCCATATGTTTGAAGTTTTAACAATTTTTTTCCTGTAATTGAGATCTAATCTTACTGCACTGTGGTCAGAAAAGATGACTGGAATGATTTCAATTTTTTTGAATTTTCCAAGACCAGATTTATGGCCCAGGATGTGATCTATTCTGGAGAATGTTCCGTGTGCACTTGAGAAAAAGGTGAAGTTGATTGTTTTGGGGTGAAATGTCCTATAGATATCAATTAGGTCTAGCTGGTCCATTGTGTCATTTAAGGTTTGTGTTTCCTTGTTAATTTTCTGTTTAGTTGATCTATCCATAGTTGTGAGTGGGGTATTAAAGTCTCCCACTATTATTGTGTTACTATTAATTTCCTCTTTCATACTCGTTAGTGTTTGCCGTACATATTGCAGTGCTCCTATGTTGGGTGCATATATATTTATAATTGTTATATCTTCTTCTTTGATTGATCCTTTGATCATTATGTAGTGTGCTTCTTTGTCTCTTTTCACATCCTTTATTTGAAAGTCTATTTTATCTGATATGAGTATTGCAACTCCTGCTTTCTTTTGGTCTCCATTTGCATGAAATATTTTTTTCCAGCCCTTCACTTTTAGTCTGTATGTGTCTCTTGTTTTGAGGTGGGTCTCTTGTAGACAGCATATATAGGGGTCTTGTTTTTGTATCCATTCAGCCAATCTTTGTCTTTTGGTTGGGGCATTCAACCCATTTACATTTAGGGTAATTATTGATAGGTGTGGTCCCGTTGCCATTTACTTTGTTGCTTTGGGTTCACGTTTATACAACCTTTCTGCATTTCCTGTCTAGAGAAGATCCTTTAGCATTTGTTGAAGAGCTGGTTTGGTGGTGCTGAATTCTCTCAGCTTTTGCTTATCTGTAAAGCTTTTGAATTCTCCTTCATATCTGAATGAGATCCTTGCTGGATACAATAATCTAGGTTGTAGGTTATTCTCTTTCATTACTTTCAGTACGTCCTGCCATTCCCTCTGGCCTGGAGGGTTTCTATTGATAGATCAGCTGTTATCCTTATGGGAATCCCTTTGTGTGTTATTTGTTGTTTCTCCCTTGCTGCTTTTAATATTTGTTCTTTGTGCTTGATCTTTGTTAATTTGATTAATATGTGTCTTGGGGTGTTTCGCCTTGGGCTTATCCAGTTTGGGACTCTCTGGGTTTCTTGGACTTGGGTGGCTATTTCCTTCCCCATTTTAGGGAAGTTTTCAGCTATTATCTCCTCGAGTATTTTCTCATGGCCTTTCTTTTTGTCTTCTTCTTCTGGGACTCCTATTATTCGAATGTTGGGGCATTTCACAGTGTCCCAGAGGTCCCTGAGGTTGTCCTCATTTCTTTTGATCCTTTTTTCTTTTTTCCTCTCTGCTTCATTTATTTCCACCATTTTATCTTCTACCTCACTTATCCTATCTTCTGCCTCCGTTATTCTACTCTTGGTTCCCTCCAAAGTGTTTTTGATCTCATTCATTGCATTATTCATTTTTAATTGACTCTTTTTTATTTCTTCTAGGTCTTTATTAAACATTTCTTGAATCTTTTCAATCTTTGTTTCCAGGCTATTTATCTGTAACTCCATTTTGTTTTCAAGATTTTGGATCATTTTTATTATCATTATTCTAAATTCTTTTTCAGGTAGATTCCCTATCTCCTCCTCTTTTGTTTGACTTGGTGGGCATTTTTCATGTTCTTTTACCTGTTGGGTATTTCTTTGCCTTTTCATCTTGTTTAGATTGCTGTGTCTGGAGTGGGCTTTCTGTGTTCTGGAGGTCTGTGGTTCCTTTTTATTGTGGAGGATTAACCCAGTGGGTGGGGTTAGACGATTGGCTTGTCAAGGTTTCCTGGTTAGGGAAGCTTGCGTCAGTGTTCTGGTGCATGGAACTTGATTTCTTCTCTTTGGAGAGCAATGGAGTGCCCAGTAATGAGTTTTGAGATGGGTCTATGTGTTAGGTGTGACCTTGGGCAGCCTGTATGTTGATGTTCAGGGCTATGTTCCTGCGTTGCTGGAGAATTTGCATGGTATGTCTTGCTCTAAAACTTATTGGCTCTTGGGTGGTGGTTGGTTTCAGTGTAGGTATGAAGGCTTTTGGACAGTCACTTATTACTTAAAGTTCCATGTAGTCAGGAGTTTTCTGGTGTTTTCAGGTTTTGGGCTTAAGTCTCCTGCCTCTGGATTTCAGTTTTATTCTTCCTGTAGTCTCAGGACTTCTCCAACTATACAGCACTGATAAGAAAACTTCTAGGTTAATGGCTAAAAGATTCTCCCCCGTTAGGGACACCCAGAGAGGTTCACAGTTACATGAAGAGGAGAGGGAGGAGGGACATAGAGATGAGCAGGAGGAGAAAAAAGGGGACTCAAGAGGAGAGAGACAGATCTACGCAGCTGTCTGTTCCCAGAGTGTTCTCCGTAGCCCAGTCACCTACAAAGATTCACAGAATCGGATTGGGAAGAGAAGGGGAAAGGAGGAAATAGAGGTGTTCTGAGGTAGAAAACGGAGAGTCAAGATTGGGAGAGAATAATCTTCGGTTTAAAAATAGGGCTTCTCTTCTTTTTTTTTTTGTAAGGTTATAGTGTATTGAAAATGAAAATTAAGGAGTAGTAGAGGAGTACTAGAGGACTTTAAAAGAAATAAGAGAAAAAGAAAAATAGAAAATAGAAGAGAAAAAGGAAAGAAAAAAAAGAAGAAAAAAGAAAAAAAAAAGAAAAAGAAAAAAAAAAAAAGAAAAAAAATTTTTTTTTTCCCTAATTAAAAAAAATCATAAAAATCTATGGAAATGAAAGTTAAGGAGTAATGGGGGAGTAATAGGGGATTTTAAAGGAAAATAAAAGAGAAAAAATAAAAAATAAAAAAAGAGAAAAAAGTAAAATTATATCTAGGAGTTTCTCTGGAGCTGTTATGGTCAGTGTGGGTTTGGCTCAGTTTCAGATAGCTCCTCGTTCCAGCTTACACTTCTCGATATCTACAGGCCCTTTCCGGTGTAGTCAGTGTTTTCTAGAGGGATTTTAATCTGTTGCACCAGTCCCTTCTGAAGCGGTTCCCTTTGTTCATTTGGCTTCTGTTTGCCGGTCTCTTCAGAGCCTCATTTCTGCCCTGACACAGGCGGGCGGAGGTGGACTCTTACTCAGGTAGCTAGTTCCGTCGCTCTGCCAGGAGGGGCTGGCGCTGCGGGGAGGGGCTGGCGCTGCCGGGAGGGGCTGGCGCTGCTTTCTCCGTCTGCGCTGCTCAGGCTCCCGGCTGCTCTATATGGAGCACGGCCCGCGCTGCGCGACGTTCCAGCCCTCGTGTGTTCCACAAAAGCGCGGAAGGAAAAGCTGCGCCTGCTCTCTGTGCCTTCCCCGTCAGAGCGGTCCAGGCCGCCAGGGGCTTGGTGGGCGCACTCTCCCCAGGTGTGGCGCGCCCACTCGCTTCCGCGGACCCAGTCTCAGTTTCCGCTGGCGCCAGTCGGGTGCGTGCGCCTTCTGCCCTCTGCGTCCCCAGCCCCAGTCCCCGCCCGCGCCGGTCGGGTGCCTGCGCCCTGTGTCTCGCCGCGACCTTCCCCTCCCCTCTGCCTCCTGCCTCCGGCAGGGCTGGGCCGGTTGGCAGCCTGCGAGCTCTTCTCTGGATTTTCTCGGTCTCTTTGTTCTGCGAACGGCCGGCAGTGTGTTCGGGCCGGTTAATTTACTCTCCCTCTTTTGGTCTCCCACAGTTCAAGTTGGCAACTCACAGAAGCTCCCTCCAATTGTCCTCAGGGCACTCAGGCCCGGACCCTACCCCAAGCAATGCGGCCTAAGACTTCCCGGGACGGATCTCCGTCCGTAGCTCTTTTGTCTCACTTTTTATCTTTTATATTTTGTCCTACCTCCTTTCGAAGACAATGGGCTGCTTTTCTGGGCGCCTGATGACCTCAGCTAGCGATCAGAAGTTGTTTTGCGAAGTTTGCTCTGCGTTCAGTTATTCTTTTGATGAATTTGTAGGAGAGAAAGTGGTCTCCCCGTCCTACTCCTCTGCCATCTTGGCTCCTCCCCCCTGCAGTTTATTAAAAAGCATATACTTAATGGAAAAAAGTTGATGCATATATACCTTCCTACTTCTGTATCTCAATTGCTACATTTTATGCTAATTTCTCACATTCATAAAGTGAAAGTGAAGTCGCTCAGTTGGGTCCGACTCTTTGCAACCCCATGGACTGTAGCCTACCAGGTTCCTTCACCCATGAGATTTTCCAGGCAAGAGTACTGAAGTGGGCTGCCATTTCCTTCTCCAGGGGATCTTCCTAAACCAGGGATCAAACCGGGATTTCCTTCATTGAAGACAGACGCTTTACCATCTCAGCCACCAGGGAAGCCTCATTCACAAGCCTCTCACATTCATATGTTACTATGAAATCAGGGCCTTTCAAGAACTGAATTTGCTTCCATGAACTGTAAAAGTTTTTTCCTGTCATTATTAAAGTTGTCACAGTCAGTCATTATAAACCCCTTTCATATGGTTCCTTTCGTCCTTTTAACATTAGCCATACCCAATAGGCATCCCTGAAAGAATCCTTTCTAACAATAGTAGAAGTTTAAATTAAATTTTTCCTGCCCCGAAACACGCTATCAATCATGTTCCAAAGGACATAATTGTTTTGTTTGTTTGTTTGGCTTTCTTTTTGAAATCAGTGAACACATCAAAAAACAAAATAATTGGGAAATTTGTACTGGTGTTAAGGATGTTTGCTTAATTTTTACTGGAATTCTTTCCTGTGAACATGGAGAAGATCTATTTCTTTTTATTTATTTTCATTGTATTTTCCAATTTAACATGTTGCAAATATAACTTGTCACCATGTGGAATTTTATTATTATTCTTTTCCCATGATGACCTTCCCTGATTACTCAGACAGTAAAGAATCTGCCTGCAATGCAGGAAACCCGGGTTCAATGACACTGATTTTGAGACAGATTCTTCTTTATCTGGCTTTGTATTGCTTACTGGGTAAATACATCCAAAGCCAGGGATCAATAGTCATAACAAAAAGAAAGATAATCATTTGCTTACCGAACCTTGCCTCTGTGAAGGAGACAGGGACAACATTAGGCTAATATAACTGAGTTAGAGTGACATGACCCCAGTAGTAGTGACAGCACTGAATATGGGCTGGGGCTCCAGCACCAAAGATGACAGACCACACATTATTTTCTCTATTCTTAGCATATTTAGATGTGATTAACATTCAAATTGGGCTTCCCTGGTGACTTAGACAGTAAAGAGTCTGCCTGCAATGCAGGAGACCTGGGTTCAATCCCTGGGTCAGGAAGATTTCCTGGAGAAAGGAATGGCTAGCCACTCCAGTGTTCTTGCCTGGAGAATCCCATGGACAGAGGAGCCTGGGGTGCTACATTCCATGGGGTCACAAAAAAGTCTGACGCGACTGAGTAACCAACCCTTTCAGCATTCAGATCAGTAGACTGAATAAAACAAATCGCCTTCCTCTATGTAGGTAGGTCTCATCCAAACTGTTGAAAGCCTGATTAGAATAAAAAGACTGAGTAAAAAAGAATTTGATTTCTCTGTCTAACTGATTTGGAGAAAATACATTGGTCTTCTGCCTTCAAAGTTGAACAAGAACCTACATCATCAATTCTTCTGAGTCTTCAGATTGCCAACAGTAGATCTTTGGACTTTTCAAGTCTCCATAATCTCATGACCCAATTCCTTATAATATATATATGGAAATAAATAATAAAGATGTAATAAATAAATTAATGCAGATATATCCTATAATAGGAACATACATAACAAGATAATATAAAACACACAGTAACTTATAATGTTAATATTTATATAATTATAATAAAATACATCCCATTGGTACTGGTTCACTGAAGAATGCTAACATAAATTACAATAATTATTATGTAAAGTTGAAGAATTAGGAAAAATTACTAATTATTTAGTAATAGAAAATAAATACAAGAAGGAGAAGCTAAGACGGTTTAAAGATAGAGAAGTGAAAATAAGAATAGGAAATTAATGAATCAGGGAACTATGTTTTTCAATATAAATCTTGATAAATTATTTGGTATTTTATACTGCTTTCAAATATTTCTATAAAAATATAAACAAATGCTACTGACCCTAGATAAAGGATATTGTAAAAATTAAGGTAAACCATACTTTAAGACTGTATGACTGTAGGAAAAAGGAGGAAAATATGAAATATTCTTTTAGAACATACAGTAAAAGATATTTTCTTTGATATAAGAGAAAACCACAATAAAAAAATAAGCTAAAATGAAAAACATAGCAACAATAAAATAAACAAACAAAACACACTTTTGCCTGGTCTTCATGACCAAGAGCCTGAATAAATTGGCAATTAACATGTTTCTGAAGGTCAGTGATTCTAACTGAAGCAGTTTTTGGAAACACTGCAGTAGATAAATTTAGCGCAAGCAGACAGACTTTTGCCTAAAGATTTTACCTATTACTCCACGTGCTTTCTGTGTAAAAATCACCAATTGGTTAGGCACTACTGTGCATGAAACACTTCTGATTAACTTATAAAAGGAAGGCAAGGTTCCTGGAAGGAACTGGTATAGAGCAAGTAAATGAAAGCAATGTGATTAGGAAATTAGAGGACAGGACCCAAGGTATCCTCTGGGACCATGGTAGCAAAACAGATAGAACTCTTCATCCTGCTATCATTGGGATAAATGAGCTCCAAACATTTTGTTTTTCTCATTATGCTGCTCAAAACTCTAATTCCCAACAGAGAGTCTGATTGCAATACTGAGTCACATTCTCTTAATCAGACGAAGGTGGAATTAAGAGAGTATGATGAACAGAGGATAGTTTTCCAAAGGAAACTCACCATTTCACTCACTCCTCCAGTGAAGAGTAGATAGATGATGAACTATCAAAAGAAATAAATATCAAATCAAAATTCCAATTCCTTACATTCATCCTCATTTTACTACAAGCAATATTGCTTTAAAAATATACAACATATAAAAGTTCAAACTTAAGTATCATCAGACAACAACTCTATCCATTAACTTTGCTTCATTGCACAATGTCTTTAATGAAAAATCCATTGAATTGCATTATAAATATAATCCTATTAACAAAATATAACTTCACAAATATGCTCTAGTTGTCCATCACTTCTGTAGAAAATACTGCACTACTGTGCTTGGAACCTCCATGATCTCCTTTATTTTCAATAGTATTATGTTACTTTTAAAAATAAAATTCACTGGAAATTTAAGTTGTCAATGAGACCCTGTGATTCTAGAAGAGCTGATAAAGCATGAAAGAAACTTATGCTTGCTAAGGACAGGTCTAGAGTTTTCTTCTCCTTAGTGCTTGCTACTGGTAATAGAAGTTTTTTTGGAAATGCATTGTATCAAAATTGTGTAGCACATTTCCTCTACATTTCCTCAAAATACTTTTCTAGTAGTACTGAATATACTTTTGATTTTTTTTAACTTATAAGACATCTGAAAATATTTTGAAATAATTGGATGCAAAAGCTGACTGTATGGGGACCTGCTTGATAATCCAGTGGTTAAGACTTCATGTTTACACTTCAGGGAACATGGGTTTGACCCCTAATCAAGGAATTAAGATCCCTCATGCCTCTTGATGTGGCCAAAAAAAAAAAAAAACATAGAGTTGACTGTATGAACATGCCTTTTCCCGTAGTAACTTCTACAGTGTTCTTACTATAAATGCCATTTACTTCTCATTAGATAATTGTGGAATTTAAGCACATTTCCAAGCAATATTAGTATAAGATATAATAGAAAGCTTAGAGTGATATTTATTAAGAGAGAAGTAGATCATAGTCATCTACCAGAAAGATAAAGAACTTGAATTAATCTTAAAAAAATATATCAGATTGAATGAGAAAGTGTTTTTTTTTTAATAAATAAGGATAAAATTACTTTTCTAACAGTGCAGCATTCGTGTGATAGATAAATTCATCACTGACTCAAAAAAGACATTAGAAAAGGGTTTATCCCAAAAGATTTACTTCTTTGATCTGACTAGATCAAATGAAGAAAAGACAGAGTTTGAATATGTAGACTGTAGCCAAGAAACTTCTCAAAGGGCTGTCTCAAACATCTAATTTTGCCATCATAATAAACCTTCAAAGTAAGTAGAGACATTATATTTGAAAGTGAGAAATGAAGGCTAAGAGGACCTCTACTTTTTTACTAGTTAGTTTGGAGTTATCTGCTTACTGAGGATGATCAGATGTGCTTTATAAAATGTAAAAAGAAATCGTGATTGCTTACAGGATTGTAAAATATTCTTCAAAGAAGATCTGAGAGAGAATGGAAATTCAGAGAAATAAAACTGAGAAGCATTTCTTATAGGGGATTTTTTAATTGAGTAAAAGAAAGTAAATGCCTGAGAAGTGTATTAGAGGTATCAACAGCCTTGAAAGGCTTGGATGAAAAAATGTACATTGCATTTTTAAAAGTTACATCCCAAATTAAAGATTAATTTGAAGTGGTTCAACCTTAGTGGCCACAGAGTAATTTCAAATCATTTCAAATCTTTAAGTTGAATGAATTGATTTAGATTTGCCATTGTCTCCAGGCACCTTACAAGAGGAAAAGTAAATTGTTTTTTCTACAAAGGAATTGCTAAAAATAGTTTTTCAACTAAATGCCTGATAAATGCTGCAAAAATAACAAGGTAAAGAGAGAGGAAAGAAGCATGAAAGAAAACCAGCAGAAGAATAAAATAAAAAATGCACTGAAAAACATTTCAGAAAAAAAAAATTATCATGATGACAACATGATTAACAAAGTTGACAAAATTTATACATATAAAATGATATACCCCAAAACTGGTATATAATCTTTTTTTATACTGTCAGAAGAGTGTATAATTTCCTCAGTTCTGTCTCTCCACAGCAAAATTTGAGACTCCAGACCAGTGTTATAGCTTGGATACAGCTCAGTTTAAATGGCGGACCGTGTTACAGCTCAGTTACAGCTCAGTTTAAACGGTGGACTAGTGTAATAGCATGGATTTATTTGGCAAGCAAAATAAATACATCCTCAAGGTGTAAGGGTGGGCTGACCTAAAAGAAGAGCAGGGCTCAATTTTGGCTCTTCATTTTATATGTTTTTTTCTCCTCCCCCTGAGTCTGCCCTCTGTAAATTGGGCTAGCCAGGAGGGTTGTTTTTTTCACCTGAGAGTCTCACTCTGGTCCTTCATTTGTTCTATTTTCATGGCATTTTCCTTTCTTTATCTTTTAGCCACCACTATTTCAGACTCCTTTTTCCTATTCTAACTACCTAACAATACCAAGCACATGCAGAACACTTACAAAAATGACTAAATACTGATTTTGTTGAAAACCCCTAATGCCACATCCGGTTCTGATAATTCATGAGGAGGACTCACAGAACTCAGCATATGGTTGTCCTTATGGCTATGGCTTATATGTCTTTATGCCCTTATAACAACAATGGATACTGTTATGGGCTTAATCATGGCCCCCCAACCTTTTCTCAAATTCGTATATTGAAGTTCCAATCCCTAGTACCTCAATCTGTGACAATTTGGAGACAAGGCCTTTAAAAGGAATTTAAGTTAAAATGAGGGCTTCCCTGGTGGTTCAGACGGTAAAGAATCCCCCTGCAATTCAGGAGACCCAGGTTCAATCCCTGGGTCTGGAAGATCCCCTCGAGAAGGGAATGGCTACCCACTCCAGTATTCTTGCCTAGAGAATCCCATGGACAGAGGAGCCAGTGGGTTAAAGTCCATGGGGTCATAAAGAGTCAGACACAGCTGAGCAACTAACACTTTCACTTTTCAAGTTAAAATGGGGCCACTGAGGTGGGTCTTAATTCAATATGACTGATGTCTTTATAAGAAACAGAGGTTTAGGCACACAGAGAGAAGATAGGAGCACATGAAAAGAGGAATAATCATGCGAAGAAGCAGAAAGTGGGCACCATCTACAACTCAGAGAGAGAGGTCCCAGGAGGAACCAACCCTGTCAATATGTCTATACTGAACTTTTAGTATCCAGAAATTTGAGAAAATAAATTTCTGTTGTTTAAACCACCATGTCTATGGTATTGTGTTACACCATTCTAGTAAACAAACATAGATACCAAGATAAACAGCAAGGGGAAAACCATGTGTAGAAAAGTATCAAGGAAACCCAGTACAAGTTTCCAAAAGTCCTCTCCTAGTACACACATGATTTCTCTAGCAGTGAGCTATTACAGTACGTGTAAAATACTGTCACTAATCTCCTTAGAGACTCAGTGGCCCAGGGTTTATTCGGAGTTGATCATGCAGGCACCCTCTGGCTATCACGTATCAAAATACTGGACTCTAAGAAGAAAGGCAGGTGTTCAGCATAAAACTTATTGTTTGTACAAACAATTTAGGCACAGTGAACCACTCTTATCTATTTTAGGGATGACTGGAACCCCCTTGAAATCTAAGTTAGCAGATCTTAGGTCAAGGCCAGACTTGCAAGCAGGTTTACTAAGGACAGAACTTTCAGCCTGTTATTTCAACTTGTCTCTGCACAGCCCACCTCTTGCCCTCTGGTCAAGGCACATTTACAACAAAACTATTATTAGCAGAACCCACCAAATTGCACTGTTATCCCAGTGATAACCTTAGGGCTCATAGACTCTGCAGCCAATGGCATTTATGGGTTGGACCACTAGTGAGAGGGTTAGAAAAAGGTGTATAGGAACCTGAATCTCAGAAACAAGGGTTGCATATTTGCAACAATCCCATGATTTTCTCGATTAAAATAATTCCTGACTGGTTTTAAAATTGGATTTTTGTTTAGGATCAAAATTGAGACAAGAACAGGTATGTGTCTTCAGATACCTTTTTGCGCAACTTAAAACAATGTCATCAAGCTTTTGGACTCTCTATGACACATGATTAGGGCTTCCCTGGTGGCTCAGATGGTAAAGAATCCACCTACAATGCAGAAGACCTGGGTTCTATCCCTGGGTTGGGAACATCCCCTGGAGGAGGACATGGCAAGAGTCAAACATGACCGAGTGACTAAGCACAGCACAGTAGCATGTGATTATCCATAAAGTAGACACAGTGTCCTTCCTTAAATCAATACATTTAAACTCTTTCAAGTGTTGTAAATAGCACAGAAGTATTGGAACAGATAGCTGCACTTTTTTTGCACATTGGATTAAAGTTACTTCTGTCAGCAACAAATATCAGTTTGTTTTTAAGCAATATTAAAGATGGTCAGTCCAAAAGAAAAAAAATTCCATTCATTTCCCATGAAAGTCTTATCTTAAACAGCTATTTTCCTCCTTACCCTTGTTTACCGGCCCAACAGCATTAATTTAGAGACAATTGAGTTCTGCTCAGTAAGTTTAAGTTGATCTGAATGCCTTCGAGTAAGGCAGTGTCTTGACAGTCAGAATAAACACACAAGAAGTATAATCCCAGAGGACAATGCAGTACATTATAATACAATAAAGAATTTGCCATTGTTAGGGCTCCCCAAACTGGATTTATATTAATTAAACTGTGTAAGTTATTAGGACCCCTGTTGTGGTCTTCCACTCTGGGGCCTATCGCCCTAGGATTCTAAGTCCAGTCCACTTAACTCAGTTCAGTTCTTGGTTTCAAAGGAACAGCCTGAAGTATTTCAAAATAGTTTTGCTTGTCCCTGAGGCCAGTTCATTCTCCTTGCAAATATGAATGGCATCTGGCAGTGTAGAAAGTTCTGAGGCCACCCCCTGCTGTCTGAGAGACAGGTGTGATCATAGACCCAGAAGTAAGATTGATTCCAAATGCTCACAGCATCTTGGAAAGTCATCACTGGGTATTTTTTTCTTTTCTTTGGTGGGAGGGAAAATCTTCCAGGAACAGTTTTGAAAAATAAGTATTAATCCCTTCTTCATTCCCCTGCCTGTCCATATCCCAGGATATGGGATTTGTTTTTACTCTGGTATTAACAAGCAAGCAAGTCTCATTCAGCAATCATAACTTTACACTTTTTTCAATTATAGCCTACTCTCACTCAAACGATCGTATAGCTCTTGTATCTAGAAGAGTTGTACGCAAGCATTTTCTCAAGTTAGAAAGAAATAAATAAAGCAAAAATGAATAAACAAAAAACATGTTTTGTATACAGCAGATGGGCTTTGCAGGTGGCACTACAGGTAAAGAACCTGCCTGTCAATGCAGGAGACATAAGAGACTCAGGTTCAATCCCTGGGTTGTGAAGATCCCCTGGAGGAGGGCATGGCAACCCACTCCAGTATTCTTGCGTGGAGAATCCTATGGACAGAGGAGCCCGACAGACTGCAGTCCATAGGGCTTCAAAGAGTCAGACACAACTGAAGTGACTTAGCATGTGTGTACACATACAACAGAGACTTCACATTTAGAATTTAAAACATAGTCCTGAATTTTCAAAAAAATTTGAAATAATTTTATACATTCATTCTTCATATCTTTCAATCTAATCATTTACCTACTGATAAACCTACCAAACACAATTACTTCTTTCTGTAAACAGCTGCATTTAATAACAAAATTGCCTCACGAGTTAGGGCACCAGCAGAGAGGTGAGAGAAGTAGACCTAATTATCAGTTTGTTACTGCAAACTATAACTAAGAAGAAAACCAAAAACAAGTCGATAGCAGGGAGGCATTCCCCAGTAGGTCAAGAGTCCCATCTGTCAAGAGTGCTTGGAGGGTTCACTGTCCCCATCATGTGTCCTCTTCCCAACTTTTGGCCTTTGGCAGAGATCACAAGTAAGTAAAACAATCAGTCTCAGAAATACAAAATTGGTCAGGAACTCAGATAATTGCATCAGAGAATAAACCCTTTTCCATGGGCATTTGTATGTGACACAGATGGTCCAGTCAGCACCAAGGATGTTTTCATAGTTTATGATCTCGCAGAGGGAGATCCTAAACCTGAAACACTCATGGAATCTGAGTTCTATTTACTAAGTCTATGTCTACCTCATTTTAGCATAGCACATGCTGAGGCCAGAACAGCCCATAACAGATAATATTAGGTTTTAGCTTGTACTTAGATCTAGGCAATAAATATCTAAACTCAGATTCCAAAAAAACAAAAAAACAGTGGCATTTCTTCAGCATCCGTGAAGCCGAAATTTCAATGGGACCAGACAGCTGTATTCCAAGTGACAAGCAAACATTTCCTGAGCTTTCTTGTTTGGTAAGTCTTATAGTCCAAATTGATTCACTCAAAAATATGCACATTTGGCTAGAAAAGTATTGCCTTGAAGGGTCAGATATCTGATTTTACAAGAGCTCATTAGCAATTAAAAACTGTTTACAGCATCAAAAGTGCATCTCCATCTGGAGATTGACTCTATTCATGCATCTCCCTTTATTCAGATGTTCTAATAATAAGAAAAAAAATCAGAATCAGAAACACCAGTTACAGAGACACATTTTAAAAAATACTTCAAGAATTTAAATTATAACAAATCTACCCATGATAAAAAGCAAGGGATCTGTATCTTGTAAGCACATTTCTTTGCAACTTTCTCTGAGTGTGATGCTCCCTCCAGAATTTTTGAAATTACAAGCATTTACAGAAATGTTATTTATGCAGATGCAGTAATCACAAAGTACAAAACCAATTAAAAATACCCCTTTCATGCTATTGCCAATTTATTATAACTTCTATCAGTGAACTCCACATGTACAGGTTTAAGTTTACAGTTGCCAGAAGAGATCTAGTTGGAATGCACAGTAGGGGCAGGAGGTCTGTTGCAGTAGAAACAGCAATTAGGAGGAAGAAGTAGCAATAATATTTTTCTTTTTATCCTCATTATGGTTTATCTAAAGCTTCTGTCCAATTCTGGTAACTGATTTAATTTTTTTTTCTTACTTAGAGGAGAGAAAATGCAAACTTCTAACATTGCTGGACTATTTAAAGCTCACATCTCGGAATGTTGTCTCTTTGTTTCTCCTTCCATTGGGAGAGACAAAACAATCAGGGACATTACCCAGACTGCATTATTTTCTCCTCATTTGAGTTAGATTGCCAAAAGTAGGGAGAAAATCCAACAAGCTGATTCTCCTGGAATAGATAAATCATTTTAAATTTCCATATGTAACTTTTACCTTTCACAGGAGAAAGCAGTTCAGCTGCTATTTCATACCATAGTAACTTATGAATACACCACAGCAAGGTTTATCCTTCCTTGCCCTTTGATTTCCTTTTCCCAAACAATGTTTTTGCCATATTTTGTAGGTCAAGGTCTTGAGAACACATCCCACTTATGACACCAACTATGTTAGGGGAAGATTCACAGGAATCTGTATAGTTTTACTCATGATTATGACTTATTACAGTAAAAGGATACAAAACAAAATTAGCAAAGAAAAAAATGTAAAGAAATGAAATCTAAACAAAACAAGGTTCATGCTATTTTTCAGTCCTCTTAGTTACTTCAGATAATATTACTGTCAAATTATTATTCTATAGATATGCCATTGACCCAAGTTTACTCCCTTTGCTATAGATATTGTATCTTAAATACATGATGAGTTTATTTCTATTTTGGATTCTGTTTTCATGTCTGTGCATTTTTATCTGTTTCCAAAACCCTATTGCACACATTTGCTCATTTCTATACCCCTTGTGTCTAGAATAATATATATCTATTGGATTAATAAATATTTTACTGAAAAACAACTTATAACTTATCTGTATGTTTCTCTTCTAGTGGGATCACATATTTGACTATCTCCCTTTTCTGGAACCAAGATATCTTTATAAGAAAGAAAAGAAGAAATATATTCTAGTCTTAGCATGACATCACCACCATTTTAAAAGATGTTGACTTTATGCTTATCTCATGTGATTACCACTCATATTTGCACTACCAAGGGTCTTTTTGATCATAGGGTTAAGCTTTCCACACCTGGAGAAGACTTTCTGTGTTAACAATTTCATGCCCATTTTGGGGAGCTCATTCATTTCCTTGACTTCTTGACATCTCCTGTTTTGCACTTAGATCACAGACTCCAGAAATCTAAAATCAATAAACAAAACATGTATTCTCAGAAATATTCAGAATATTGGTATTTTAAAACTATACATCTGAGCATAGGCTAATGCAGCTATTCTTATACAAAAATCTGACTGAAGAAGTAGGTCTGTGAAGAGAGATTTAGAAATAAAAATGACATAACGCTTGTATAAGGAGTTATCACAGAGAAAAAGTGTTATATTTGCTTTCATATAAAATAAGGTAAAGTTTGGTAATTATATATATATATATATATATGCATGCATATATATATATATATATAATATTTAATTTCTCAACTGAAAACCAAAGTTGTGAAGAGGTGAGGGGTTATGGGGTGACAAGTATTACAGGTAAAATGGGATTTTCCTCCCTTGTTCTCTTATGTAGAACATGTGCTTTTTTTTTTTTTTTAATCACCCTTTTTAGCAGTATATTGAGGAGAAGGCAATGGCAACCCACTCCAGTGTTCTTGCCTGGAGAATCTCAGGGATGGGGGAGCCTGGTGGGCTGCTGTCTATGGGGTCGCACAGGGTCGGACACGACTGAAGCGACTTAGCAGCAGCAGGAGCCGCAGCATATTGAA
Organism: Dama dama; assembly: GCF_033118175.1. Lineage (NCBI taxonomy): Eukaryota > Metazoa > Chordata > Mammalia > Artiodactyla > Cervidae > Dama > Dama dama. The sequence goes on along the minus strand of NC_083713.1, from coordinate 68,960,171 downwards.
AGTTCCCCAGGTGGCTTCAGTGGTAAAGAATCCACCTGCCAATGCAGTAGATGCAGGAGATACAGATTCAATCCCTGGGTGGGAATGGTCACCTTGAGGAAGAAATGCCTACCAACTCTGGTATTCTGGCCTGGAAAATCCCATGGACAGGAGACTCTGGAGGGCCCCAGTCCATGGGGGTCCCAAAGAGCCAGACACAATTTAGCAACTGAGCACAACACAGCAGTGTTGTGATTATCACACAAGGTGATTATCACACATCCCTCTTTCCAATCTTGTTACAGTGCTCTGAATAAAAAGAAAGAAAACCATTGAATTCATTCATTCAAACAAATAACCGGTATCAAACAATTTCATTTATTAGTATTTATCACATGTTCACTCTGTACCATTACATTGGTATTGATGTATTGAATAAGACAAGCAATGACCCTGTTGTCATTGAGTTTAGGTTTTCAGGCTAAACAAATAGTGAAAAAAAAGGAAACTTTATGAATATAAGTAGCAAAAAAATTAGGTCGTTTGGGGAAAAAAACAATGTATCTGAAAAAGTAACACATTAAACTATTCTTAGCATTCTCGTTAAGTGTCATTTAAATCTTTTTAAGTATTTTAATATTAAAAAAAAAATCTGCTCTTGGGAGGTGGTACAAGAGAGATGTACGTGTCTTAAGAATTGATGTGGGACTTCATTGGTGGTTCAGTGGTTAAGAATCCGCCAGCCAATGCAGGGAACGCTGGTTCAATCTCTGGTCCAGGAAGATTGCTGAGGGGCAACTAAAAACGCGTGCACCACGACTATTGAAGTTTGTACACCCTAGAGCCCATACTCTGCAAGAGAAGCTGTCACAATGAGAAGCCTGGGCACTCCAACGATCAAAAGCCTGAGTGCAGCAGGAAAGACCCAGTGCAGACAAAAACACATAAGTAAATGAAATAATGTTTTTAAAAAGAACCTATGGAATACTATTTAAGTCCAGATGAACAGAGAAGTTTTAAGAGAGAGGAGTTAAAACAGTTTCTCCTATATCACAAAAATTGGTGAAAAGGCCTAGGTTTGGGATGATAAGAACTTAGATTTTAATCCATAAAATTTTACTCTAGCTGTATAGCTCAGGAACTTTCTTGCTTCTCCAAGCCTTATTTAAACAAACAAAAAATGTTGATTCTCCTACCAATAACTTTTCTCTAGGCCCTGAATTAACATATAGAGAGCTGCTTCCAGGCATATGTCCTAAGGTCATGGAGAAATTACTGCCATTTTTCCAATTAGATAAATGCTGGCTGCTACTCTGAATATTATTGTCACAGGGCTGTTATGATTTGATATAATAGAAGTCACATGAAATGACACAGTAGAAGTCTTTTAATATGTTTATATCTTTCTGTCTAATTTATGCAACTGTGTAATTCCTCTTACTCCAAGCATATAAAGGAGCTGACTATACTGTCTTCTTTTCCTTCTTGTTTCCGTACTAGAGAGAGAGGACTTTCTCATCATCCAGTCATGCAAAAATAATGTCATACTGTTTTTGTTTCTAGGGGGTTTCCTATGCATCCATCAGCTGTAGAACAATGATGAAAAGGAAGAGAGATGGAGAGACAAAGTGAGAGAGCAAAGCAGGATACTGGAAGGTAAATAAGAAGCTTACTAGAGTGAAGGAAACTCAGTGTATCAAATTACAGGTTGCAAAGATAGCTTGGATATCTCTGGAACTAAGCAACTGGAACAAGGGAGATTTGGGAACATTGGGAATCTCTGTTGATAAGTACATTTCTAAGTAAATAAATAGATTTTTCCATTGCTTATGCAGTCTTAGCAGAGTTTCTTAGGTAGCCAGCTTCCCTTTTACATTCCAATATTGTTGAAAGTAACTAGCTGACTGAATTAACAGTGTTTCTGGCTACAAACAGGTAGGAACGAGAGAGAAAAGAATTCGAGTGGATAGCTCTAAGAAGATAACTGGCATAATTATAACATAAACCAATAGAGGAGAACACAAAATATAGGAGTGACATTATCAGGAGTATATTGATAAAATAAGATGCATTCAAATGTGGAATACATTGGCAAATACTGTGTACTATCCTACACTCTATCAAGCAAAATTAGAGACAAAGAGAAACAGTTCTTTGCTATCAAGGAACAAACTTTATTTGAAGTAGCAATAGGTGTTGTTGACTGAAAAAAACTGCACAACTTGAGAATTGTGAGTTAAGTTTTACTTGGGGCAAAATGGGGACTATAGCCCAAAAGGCTGCATTACAGATAGCTCTGAGAAGCTGTCTGCCCAAGAGGCAATGAGAAAGGTGAGTATATATGTGATTTTGGTGAAGAGCAAATACATGCAATCAAGCACATATTTTTTAAAAAGATCTCATGAATAGATCTCATGACTAGTAACAAGGAGGAGATGTCAGAATAAAAGATCTTACTTCTTTTCTAGACATCCATCAGTTCAGTTCAGTCGCTCAGTCATGTCCGACTCTTTATGACCCCATGGACTGCAGCACGCCAGGCCTCCCTGTCCATCACCAACTCTTGGAGTTTACTCAAACTCATGTCCATTGAGTCAGTGATGCCATCCAACCATCTCATCCTCTGTCATCCCCTTCTCCTCCCGCCCTCAATCTTTCCCAGCATCAGGGTCTTTTCAAACGAGTCAGCTCTCCACAAAAGGTGGCCAGGTATTGGAGTTTCTGCTTCAACATCAGTCCTTCCAATGAATACCCAGGACTGATCTCCTTGCAGTCCAAGGGACTCTCAAGAGTCTTCTCCAATACCACAGTCCAAAAGCATCAATTCTTGGGTGCTCAGCTTTCTTTACAGTCCAACTGTCACATCCATACATAACTACTGGAAAAACCGTAGCCTTGACTAGATGACTTTTGTTGGCAAAGTAATGTCTCTGCTTTTTAATATGCTGTCTAGGTTGGTCATAACTTTCCTTCCAAGGAATAAGCATCTTTTAATTTCATAGGTGCAGTCACCATCTGCAGTGATGCTGAACCCCCAAAAATAAAGTATTTGACTATTTCCACTATTTCCCTATTTGCCATGAAGTGATGGGACCAGATGCCATGATCTTAGTTTTCTGAATGTTGAGCTTTAAGCCAGCTTTTTCACTCTCCTCTTTCACTTGCATCAAGAGGCTCTTTAGTTCTTCACTTTCTGCCATAAGAATGGTGTCATCTGCATATCTCAGGTTATTGATATTTCTCCTAGCAATCTTGATTCCAGCTTGTGCTTCATCCAGCCCAGTCTTTCTCATGATGTACTCTGCATATAAGTTAAATAAGCACAGTGATAATATACAGCCTTGACGTACTCCTTTCCCGATTTGGAACCAGTCTGTTGCTCCATGTCCAGTTCTAACTGTTGCTTCCTGATCTGCATGCAGATCTCAAGAGGCAGGTCAGGTGGTCTGGAATTCCCATCTCATTCAGAATTTTCCACAGTTTATTGTGATCCACACAGTTAAAAGCTTTAGCATCATCAATAAAGCAGAAATAGATATTTTTCTGGAACTCTCTTGCTTTTTCAATGATCCAGAGGATGTTGACAATTTGATCTCTGGTTCCTCTGCCTTTTCTAAAACCAGTGTGAACATCTGGAAGTTCATGGTTCACGTATTGCTGAAGCCCGGCTTGGAGAATTTTGAGCAGTACTTTACTAGTGTGTGAGATGAGTGCAATTGTGCGGTAGTTTGAGCATTCTTTGGGATTGCCTTTCTTTGGGATTGGAATGAAAACTGACCTTTTACAGTCCCGTGGCCACTTCTGAGTTTTACATATTTGCTGGCCTATTGAGTGCAGCACTTTCATAGCATGATCTTTCAGGATTTGAAAGAGCTCAACTGGAATTCCATCACCTCTACTAGCTTTGTTCATAGTGATGCTTCCTAGGGCCCACTTGACTTCACATTCCAGGATATCTGTCTCTAGGTGAGTGATCACACCATCGTGATTATCTGGGTCATGAAGATCTTTTTTGTACAGTTCTTCTGTGTATTCTTGCCACCTCTTCTTAATATCTTCTGATTCTGTTAGGTCCATACCATTTCTGTCATTTATTAAGCCTATCTTTGCATGACATGTTCCCTTGGTATCTCTAATTTTCTTGAAGAGATTTCTAGTCTTTCCCATTCTATTGTTTTCCTCTACTACTTTGCATTGATCACTGAGGAGTTCTTTCTTATTTCTCCTTTCTATTCTTTGGAACTATGCATTCAAATGGCCATAGCTTTCCTTTTCTCCTTTGCTTTTCGCTTCTCTTCTTTTCACAGGTCTTTGTAAGGCCTCCTCAGACAGCCATTTTGCTTTTTTGCATTTCTTTTAATTGTGCATGGTCTTGCTCCCTGTCTCCTGTACAATGTCACTAACCTCCATCCAGTTCATCAGGCACTCTGTCTATCAGATCTAGTCCCTTAAATCTATTTCTCACTTCCACTGTATAATCATAAGGGATTTGATTTAGGTCATACATGAATGGTCTAGTGGTTTTCCCTACTTTCTTCAATTTAAGTATGAATTTAGCAATAAGGAGTTCACAATCTGTGCCACAGTCAGCTCTCGGTTTTGTTTTTGCTGACTCTATAGAGCTTCTCCATCTTTGGCTGCAAAGAATGTAATCAATCTGATTTTGGTGTTGGCCATCTGGTGATGTCCATGTGTAGAGTCTTCTCTTGTGTTGTTGGAAGAAGGTGTTTGCTATGACCAGTGCGTTCTTTTGGAAAAGCTCTATTAGCCTTTGCCCTGCTTCATTCTGTACTCCAAGGCCAAATTTGCCTGGTACTCCAGGTGTTTCTTGACTTTCTCCTTTTGCATTCCAGTCCCCTCTAATGAAAAGGGCATCTTTTTTGGGTGTTAGTTCTAAAAGGTCTTGTAGGTCTTCATAGAACTGTTTAGCTTCTTCAGCATTACTGGTCAGGGCATAGGCTTGGATTACCATGATATTGAATGGTTTGTCTTGGAAATGAACAGAAATCATTCTGTCTTTTTTGAGATTGCATCCAAGAACTGATTTTGAACTCTTTTGTTGACTATGATGGCTACTCCATTTCTTCTAAGGGATTCCTGCCCACAGTAGTAGATATAATGATCATCTGAGTTAAATTTACCCATTCCAGTCCATTTTAGTTCACTAATCCCTAGAATGTCAATGTTCACTCTTGCCATCTCCTGTTTGACCCCTTCCAATTTGCTTTGATTCATTGACCTATCACTCCAAATTCCTATGCAATATTGCTCTTCACAGAATTGGGCCTTGCTTCTATCGCCAGTCACATCCATAACTGGTTGTTGTTTTTGCTTTGGCACTGTCCCTTCATTCTTTCTGGAGTTATTTCTCCACTGATCTCCAGTAGCATATTGGACACCTACGGACCTGGGGAGTTCATCTTTCTTTGTCCTATCTTTTTGTCTTTCATACTGTTTCTGGACATGACAAGATGCAAAATTGGGCTATAAAAGCTCATAAAAATATTTTGCCAGTTTATCCCAGAATGCAGAGTGCCTTATTCCTGATCTCTACCTTGAACTCCTTTCAGGGGGTGTTGAAGTTCAGTGGTCATAGCAGATTTTGATGTAACCTTTGGAAACATAAATGGCAAGTGCCAACCTTTAGTGGGTTTCCCAGGTGGCTGAGCAGTAAAGAATCTCCCTGCCAGTGTAGGAGACAGGGGTTCTATCCCTGGGTTGGGAAAATTTCCTGGAGGAGGAAATGGTGACTTGCTTCAGTATTCTTGTCTGGTAAATCCCATGGACAGAGGAGACTGGAGGCTACAGTCCAGGGATTGCAAAAGTCTGGGACATGTCTTAGAGATTAAATAACAACCTTTAGTAGGCACTGTCAAGGTACATTTAAATGGCTTAAGTACAGCTGCAAGTAAACATGTTCCAGAACCTCTTAGAATACTTCAGAACATACTTGCAGCTACTGCTGCTAAGTTGCTTCAGTCATGTCCGACTCTGTGCGACCCCATAGATGGCAGCCCACCAGGCTCCCCCGTCCCTGGGATTCTCCAGGCAAGAACACTGGAGTGGGTTGCCATTTGTATGTCTTCTTTGGAGAAATGTCTGTTTAGTTCTTTGGCCCATTTTTTGATTGGGTAGTTTATTTTTCTGGCATTGAGCTGCAGGAGCTGTTTGTATATTTTTGAGATTAATTCTTTGTCAGTTCCTAGATTTCATTAGGTTTTCTGTGGTTTTTCAAGTGGCCTTTGAGTAAGGTTTTCTCACAGAATAACTTACTTAATAATTTAATCCTAGAATGAAGGAAATCAAGAATTTCAGTAATCTGAATAGTAAGAATACATAAAATGTTTACTTAACTGAAATCATTGCTAGCCCTTATCTAGTTAAATTTCCTGACTTCTGAGTAGGTATTAAATATTCAAAACCTGTGTTTTTATGATGTAAGCTTTCAAGCCTGACTACACATAGACAATCAGAAAAGCCAAAACCATACCAAATAGATACATATATGAATCTGTCATGTTTTAACTGTATACTAAAGGTCTTAATGGAGACTCTATTCTCTGACATCTTAAGTACTAAATTTCTTCCAACTCAAAATACTGCACATCTACCATTAGATGGTGAATATAAATGCTGATTTGCAAGATTATTAAATACATTTTTGTCATAAAGTTAACTAGGGACATCATAAGTATTCAAGTCAGTCCAGGACTTGTATACCCTCAGACCTGTTCTTTATTCTTCCCATGTTTCCCTAAGTGTGCCAGGTGGGATGACCCTGGCAGCTGTCTCTCAGATTACTTCATCAGCTGCTGTCACCTGTTTTCACTGATGACAGGTGTTCTCAGAGACAGAGATGAAAGGGCAAAGCTGGAGCATTTATCCTCTAATCACTATGCCTCAGACTACCTATGGCAGTATGATGTCTTCTGTACTATATGAAAACCTCCTGTGGTAATTCTAGCTTTTGCTATGTGACTCCATCCCCTGACACCCAGTGCATACATGCTAAGTCGCTTCAGTCATGTCTGACTCTTTGCGACCTGATGGAACATAGCCCGCCAGGCTCCTCTGTCCATGGGATTCTCCAGACAAGAATACTGGAGTGGGTTGCCTTACCCTCCCCCAGGGGATCTGCTCTGGGGATTCCTTCTGTAGTTGCAAATCTCTGTCTGAGTCAATGTATCTTACTGGTTCCCCAGCTCTTCCATCAACTGTGTAACCAAATCTCTGTATTAAATTGTCTCTTTTGTACACTTGGAACGCTCCATGCTTTCTTAGTTGAACAATGAGCCCCAGTACAATGTTAACTGTATTTTAAAATTTTAAATGCAATTGCCTATTTACCCACAAAATATATGAAATCAATCTTTTTGCAGAGAATGCCAACAGTAGAGAGTTATATAAAGCAAAACACAAAATCTCCTTTACTCATTCCCTCTGTACAATTCCTTTCTTCATTCACAGGTACTATTTACACATTAGCATATTTTTTAATTCTTTTTTTTTTTCCTTTTATTCAATCTTTGGCCCACCTCAATGCATGTGGAAACTTCCCTGACCAGGAATGGAACTCACGCTCTCTGCAATGGTGGCAGTCAACCACTAGACCCCCATGGAAGCCTCCATTTGTGTATTCTTATGGCAGGTTTTTATATATTTATGGTCATTTATAGTTTCAATATACTTCATTTCTGCAAATTTGTGTATATATATATATTTACACACATTACTTTGACACTTGTTTTTAATTACTTAAAAATGTCTTAAAGTTTCTTTTAAATTTATTTTTTTTTAAATTACTAAGTTGTGACTTATAAAATGTATACTGCAATTTATGTACCACCTTAAATTTATATGCTTAAGACACAAATGTCCATTAAAAATTGTATGCATTATACCACATCCTTACAAATGAGTGAGTCTATTAAATTTTTCAATGTTTACTAAATGGAAACTTTTTGCTATTTTTTAATACAGTGTTATACTTGTGTTTCTATTGTGCTAAAATTTATATTCCTTGAAAAAATATTATGATAGACAAATGCTATAGACAAATACCATTTATTGTTCAATGACCATTGATACTTGATATACCAAAAACATATAAAAATAGCAATTCATTTAGTAGTGAATTATTCTGGAAGTCCTTTGTCATTAATTACTTCAATGCCAAATAAACTCAGAATTAATTTTTTCCCCAGTGGATAGTATTGGCATTTCTATGATTGTGCATGTATAATATTTTCTCTTTTTACCTTTGATAACCATAATCTGTTTTAATTAAATTCTCTAAATACCTGTTGTTGTTCAGTCACTCAGACATGTCTGAGTCTTTGTGACCCCATGGACCGCAGTATGCCAGATTTCCCTGTCCTTAACTATCTCTTGGATCTTGCTCAAAATCATGTCCATTGAGTCAGTGATGCCATCAAATCATCTTGTCCTCTGTCGTCCCCTCCTCCTACTGCCTTCAATCTTTCCCAGCATCGAGTCTTTTCTAATGAGCCGTCTTTTCACATCAGGTGGCCAAATTATTGTAGCTTCAGCTTCAACATCAGTCCTTCTAATAAATATCCAGGATTGATTTCCTTTAGGGTTGACTGGTTGATCTCCTTGCAGTCCAAGAGACTCTCAACAGTCTTCTCCAACACTACAGTTCAAAAGGATCAATTCTTCAGTGTTCAGCCTTCATTATAGTCCAGCTCTCAAATCTATACATGACTACTGGAAAAACCATAGCATTGACTATATAGACTTTGTCAGTAAAGCAATGTCTCTGCTTTTTAATACGCTGTCTAGGTTGGTCATAGCTTTTCTTTCAAGAAGCAAGCATCTTTTAATTTCATGGCTGCAGTCACCATCTGCAGTGATTTTGGAGCCCAAGAAAATAAAGTCTCTCACTGTTGCCATTGTTTCCCTATCTATTTGTCATGAAGTATTTAGAATTCTCTAAATACTAAAAAATCAAAAATAATTTTCATATGATCACTGTTTGTTTATTTTTATCACATTCATTTTTAGTTCATATTTTGGTTTGTTTTTCATTTATATTATTTGAAATACACATGATTTTATATATTTATAAATAAGATGCACAATCTACCTCACAACTGCACTCTTCTCACATGTTAGCAAAGTAATGCTCAAAATTCTCCAAGCCAGGCTTCAAAAGTATGTGAAACTTGAACTTGCAGATGTTCAAGCTAGATTTAGAAAAGGCAGAGGAACCAGAGATCAAATTGCAAACATCTGTTGGATCATTGAAAAAGCAAGAGAGTTCCAGAAAAACATCTATTTCTGCTTTATTGACTATGCCAAAGCCTTTGACTGTGTGGATCACAATAAACTATGGAAAATTCTGAAAGAGATGGGAATACCAGACCACTTTGACCTGCCTCTTGAGAAACCTGCATGCAGGAACAACAGTTAGAACTGGACATGGGACAACAGACTGGTTCCAAATAGGAAAAGGAGTACGTCAAGCCTGTATATTGTCACCCTGTTTATTTAACCTATATGCAGAGTACATCATGAGAAAGGCCGGGTTGGATGAAGCACAAGCTGGAATCAAGATTGCTGGAAGAAATATTGATAACCTCAGATATGCAGATGATACCACCCTAATGGCAGAAAGTGATGAAGAACTAAAGAGCCTCTTGATGAAAGTGAAAGAGAAGAGTGAAAAAGTTGGCTTAAAGCTCAACATTCAGAAAACTAAGATCATGGCATCTGGTTCCATCACTTCGTGGGAAATAGATGGGGAAACAGTGGAAACAGTGGCTGACTTTATTTTTCTGGGCTCCAAAATCACTGCAGATGGTGATTGCAGCCATGAAACTAAAAGACAAAAAGAGGAAAGAAGAAAAGCTATGACAAACCCAGACCGCATATTTAAAAGCAGAGACCTTACTCTGCCAACAAAGGTCTGTCTAGTCAAGGCTGTGGTTTTTCTAGTAGTCACATATGGATGTGAGATTTGGACTATAAAGAAAGCTGAGCACAGAAGAATTGATGCCTTTGAACTGTGGTGTTGGAGAAGACTCTTGAGAGTCCCTTGGACTGCAAGAAGATCCAACCAGTCCATCCTAAAGGAAGTCAGTCCTGACTATTCATTGGAGGGATGGACGCTGAAGCTGAAACTCCAATACTTTAGCCACCTGATGCAAAGAACTGACTCATTTGAAAAAACCCCGATGCTGGGAAAGATTGAAGGCAGGAGGAGAAGGGGATGACAGAGGATGAGATGGTTGGATGGCATCACCCACTCATTGGACATGAATTTGAGTAAGCTCCGGCAGTTGGTGATGGACAGAGAAGCCTGGCGTGCTGCAGAACAAGGGATCGCAAAGAGTCAGACACGACTGAGCGACTGAACTGAACTGAACTGATAAATAGGTTAGTTAAATAACCATTCTCCACATTAAATTATTATAGAATTTTGTTCATTGGTATTCTCTAGATAAATAGCCATGTGGTTTTCAAGTAGGAAAACTTTCCTTCTATCTCCTACATGTGTACGTTCTACTAACTTGTATCATTTCATTTGCAATGATTTTTAATAAAATAATTCTTGCAATGATGGAAGTTTTTACTTTCTCCAGTTCCAGACATCGGTGGAAATTTTCTTTTATATTATCAGCACAATAAATGGTCCTTTTATGTTTCCTCTATTAATATTTTCATATGTTCTTTCCTGTAGGTATTTTCTTGTGAGTATAATTCTTTTTTGTCCAATATTTGTCCAATATTTTGTACAATATATGTTGTAGTGAGTATTTTTATATAGATTTGAAAATATTTTATTTCTTTAATTTCTTCATGCTATGCAATTTGATAAAGTTCTTAAAGTCAAAATTTCTTTGCACTTTTGTTATGGACCATGGTTGATGTGCTAATTAACTGTTTTTTAATGAGCTTGGCCAATATTTTTTTCTTTGTTCCTTTCACTCTTACTTCTCCTTTCCCTTCTCTTCTCTTTGTCTCTATCTCTCATTCTATGAATTTTTTCAGGCCTTTAAAAATACCAGAATCACACTGTACAGTGTCCTTTTAGAATCATAGAGGGTCCTAATCAGCTTTTGCTGGGATTTGTCATTAGTTATGTAACATGTTATTTAGCTGACTCCTGAGTATGATAGGGGGTCTTCCCTGGTGGCTCAGGGCAAAGAATCTATCTTCCATGCAGCAGACACAGCTTCAGGCCCTGGTTCTGGAAAATTCCCTGGAGAAGGGAATCACAATCCAGTTCAGTATTCTTGACTGGGAAATCCCATTGACAGAGGAGCTTGGTAGGCTACAGCCCATACAGTTGCAAGAGTGAGACACGACTTAGCAACTGAACAATAATGAGTATGATAGGATTTACAGCCTAACCTCAGGAACCTGGTGTGTTTCATATGGATTGCATTAATTTTCTATTGCTGCCATAACACATTACTGTAAATGTGATAGTTTAAAAAATACTTCTTTTTTTTTTAAATTAATTGTATTGGTGTAAAGTTCTTTTCCAATGCTGTATTAGCTTCTATTGTACAGCAAAGTGAATCAGTTTTACCCATATACCCCCTCCTTTTTGGACTTCCTTCCCATTGAAGTCACCACAGAACATTAAGTAGAGTTCCTTGTGTCCTCATTAGTTACCCGTTTTATAAATAGTATTGATAGTATATGGGCTTCCCAGGTGGCGCTAGTGGTAAAGAACCCACCTGCCAATGCAGGAAACATAAGAGACACAGGTTTGATCCCTGGGTTGGGAAGATGCCCTGGAGAAAGAAATGGCAACCCACTCCAGTATTCTTGCCTGGAGAATCCCATTGACAGAGGAACCTGGTGGGCTACAGTCCATGGGGTCACAAAGAGTCAGACACAACTGAAGTGACTTAGCAGTATACAGCATTGATCGTGTATATTTGTCAATCCCAGTTTTCCAATTCATCCTATTCCCTCCTCTCCCCGCTTGGTGTTCGTACATTTGTTCTCTACCTCTGTGTCTCTATTTCTGTTTTCTGAGTCGAGGGTGGGTTTTTTTCTGAAGGCTTTTTGGGAATGTCTGACCCTTTGAATGTCCCCACTTCTCCAGGCTGCCTGCCTTCCCCGGCCCACACCCCTCTATTATTTTCAAAGTTAACAGTGGTTGGTATTATTTTCTCATGTCCTGTCAGTCTAATATGAACTTTTCTGCCTCTCTTTTCCACATTTAGGACTTGTGACGACTTTGCACCTGTCTATATAACCCAGGGTAATCTTCCTATTTTAAAAGTCATTTAAGTAGAAACTGCTTTCATCTGATATCTTCATTCACTTTTGCATCATAGAATACAACATATCCACAGGCTTCAGGGATTAGACAATAAATATCTTTAGGATGCCATTATTTTGCCTAACACAAGAATATTTGACTATACTTAATATAATTATTTTTCTTTCTTTTCTATTTTCTTGAACTAAATAATTGACCTTTCACCAGGGACACATACATTTAGTTTAAGTTTTCAAATGCAGGATATTAATTTGTACACAGAGTTCTCTTTTAATTACTGTATTTTATCTATTACATATCTAGAATTATGACTTTATTTTTAAGTTGTTTTTTATTTCATTAGTTATTCATCAGAAATAATTTTTTTTCAAATTATAATTACCTTTTTTATAGGTCTTTACAGCTTTTAGTCATATCAACAATTATTTTTTGGTAGGTTTTAAAATATTTATTTTGCTGTCAAATATTTCATCATGTTTTTCTTTTACCTTGTGCTTATTTGGCTCTTCCTTTCTCACTTTTTTGTGTGAGAATTTAGTTTTAATATTCTTTATAATAAAGTAACACTAAATTTTTCTTTGAACACTTCTTCCTCAGCTGTATCCCAAAGTTTTTGTTGTATGCTATTTTGTCACTCACTTTTAAATAACTAAATATTTATTTTATTTTAGTTTTTAATCCCCAATTTATTGAGATCAGTGTTTTAAAAATATCCCCAGTGAATAAATAATTTTTGGCAATTGTTTATTTTACTTTAAAATTTTAAATATGATGATTAGATGTAGGGTGTTGTATTTTCTGATCTACTGCTCTAAACTCCCCTGAGTTTCTATCTTTCCCTCTTACTTCCAGTCCTTTTTTTTTTTTTTTTGACAAATTACTCAGTAGCACTATTTAGTGTAAGCCAGACACATCACTGTTCTCGACTCTCTCAAACACTCATATATTTTTTATAAAATATATAAAAAATATATAAAATATATATATTTTATATATATTATAAAAATTTTTTATAAAAATTATTTTTATAAAAATATATGTATATATATTTATAAACCAAATATATATATATATTTATAAACCCTCACAGCTAATAAATTTTTTTATCCTCTTAGTCCTGATCCTACTTTTTCTTCTGAAGGTAGATAACTGAGCAGACTACCATTTACTCTTACCTCCCCAGTCTCCCATGTTGAATTCATCAAGGATTTTTTGCTACAAGTGAAAAATTTTGTTTCTAATCTATCAATAAATATCTCCTTATACATCAATTGTCATATATGTATATTGCATAAGTATAAATAGTATACATTACATTATTCATACTTATACAGTATTAGTTGTATATGATATTGGTTATTTTGACCAATACTCTTTTTTCTCTTTTTTAAATTTTATTTTATATTGAAATATAGTTGTTTTACAATGTTGTGTTAGCTTCATGCATACAGCAAAGTGATTTAGCTATACACGTGCTTATATCTATTCTTTAGGTTTCTTTCCCATATAGGTTTATTTGATCCTTCTTTTTTCAGAGTCTTTCTTCTCTCCTCTAGTATTCCGTTGAAAAGATATTTGCCTTCCTGGATTAATCTTCCATGTCTTCTAACTTTCTAACACATTAAAAAAAAAATCTATCTTTGAAATTTTCTTCTCTTGGTATACTAATTTTTCAACTGAGTTTTATAATTTCCACCTGACTTTTCAGTTTTATGTGGATTTTATTTAAGTAACATTTCTCCATTTATTTATGATTTTTTCTTTCTGATTTTATAATATAATAAATATTTATAATTTATAAATAGAATAAATTATAAATATTTATCATATATATTTTATAATATAAAATAAATAATAATTATAATAAATATTTATAATTATAATATATTTATAATTCTTTCTTTATTTTATAATCCTCATCATTGTTTTATGGAAGCAATAATCTCAAATTTCTCTTATTTAATATGTAGGTTTTTTTTTTTTTAAATAAGACTATTCTTTGGATCTTTTTCTCATCTTCTCAAAGTTTGGCTTGTTTATTTGTTTTTCTTTTGTGCCATTTCTTTTCCTCACCTAGTTTCTGACTCTTAATGATTGTTTTAGATTGCTGATAAATTTCTTTAAGAGAAAAGTTGGAGCAAGCCTCTTTACAGAAAGTCAGGGGTAAGTTTTAATGCTACTCATTTTAGGATTCATTGGTTTGAAGCTGGAAAAAAAGATTAGAACACTCTCTAACTGCCAAAATATTGGGTAACTTTCTCTAGCGTTAAGACTTAAATACATTTCTTTCATTAATAAACCTGCTCTCACTCCCACACACACACACACACTTCCCCACTCCTCTCAGCCTGTTCATATCTTATTCAAACTCTGTCGTTATTTTCATTGTTCTGAGTGTGAACTGAAACTGACCTTGAATAAGGATTTCACTTTATTTAGAGTACACTTTTTAATTTTTAGATTGCCATTTGGAATTAATGTTTGAGATAGGAAGGTAAAGAATTTAATTACCCTTATAACTGACCCCTCAATACTCATCCTCGTTTTTTGTATTTTTCCACTATACTCAGTGTACTTTCTTTTTCATTAGTTTTATATTGTGCATATTTTGGCCTATGATTTTTCTCTTGCTAACTTGATATTAGCAGTTTTATATCTTCTCTATTTTACTTATATGTTTGGAGTGCCTTGTTACAATGGAATTGCAAATTAACCATATCGTTTGTTTCCATGAATGCATATAAATGTGTATGTGTTTATAAAATATGTATACACTCACACACAAAGCCATTATAAGAGACTTCATAAGAGAGGTAAAGGTTAAATGTACATGCTCAGACTACCCAATCAGTCCATTCTTTTCTACATTTCAGAATTTTTACCTAAGTGTGCCAGGATATGTATTGAACAATCAGAATGCTCGATTATGCAATAAAACAAGGATGTTTCTACTTCACTTTTAAAAAATATACTCATGTCACATATATTCTGTCTTTAATGGAATATTTCAGGAAAACAACTGAATCTTTGAAAAGCCTCGATGTTCTATCTCCACCTCTATAGCAAAAAGTTTGTGAGTTTGACAACCTGTTCTGATTCAACTCCAAGAGAGATATGTAGCATGTGTCCTTTCATCTTTTTGCATTATTCTATTATCATCAGAGTGAAAAACAAAAATATAGGCCATGGAATCTGATTTCTATAAGTCCTATGAAATACAATCATATATCCCATTGCCTATGTCTTAGAATCCTTTAAAGAAGTATATCATATTCCTTATTAGTTACAAGGTTGAAAACACCTCATCTATTTGTTCCTTTGATCAATACTTACTGCTGCTAACTCGCTTCAGTCATGTCCAACCCTGTGTGACCCCATAGATGGCAGCCCACCAGGCTCCTCTGTCCCTGGGATTCTCCAGGCAAGAATACTGGAGTGGGTTGCCATCCTTCTCCCCAATACTTACTGAGCACCTACTATATAAAAATCGTAGGCATTGAGGTAATGTTTGTGGTGAGAAGCAACAGATAAACGTTTCTATGCTACAGAATTACATTCTAGTAAAATGTGTCACAATATAAGCAATTGTTTTCTTTTAATTCACAAGAGATAATAGTAAAAGCCTAAAATTAAAAAAGCAAATCTCCAATTAAGACATAGGTAATGAATTCCACAATTACAGTACTTCTTGGAAATAATGTAGGATAATAATATAAATGCTTTATATTGATATTTGAAAATCTGTTCAAAATTAAGAAACTAGAAAAGGGTTAAACATTTTTGTTATATACTAAGCATTTAATGTAGCTTTTATGTGTAAATTTATGGCAATTCTTTATTCTTTTCTTTCAAATTCACTGCTCAGTAAAATGGCAACTCAAAAATGTTTAATTTTAAGATATGCCAATCATTCTAAAATAAGATTCTAGTTCAGAAAAAGGGCTTTTAAAGATGAAGGCTGGGTCAACATTCTGCCAGAATTTCTAGCTAAAAAATGAAAATGTCAATCAACCTTCATATGCTTCCAAATACCTGGGTACTTGACACTATACAGACAAAGCTTATGTGTGAGGAACTGAACTTTTATATTTATATCTTTTCACTGGTATATCTCAAAGCAATGCCATCAGAGAACTCCCAGCTCAGATTATTTCCATCAAGATTATAAAAAAAAGGGAGGGGGGTTAGTTTAAAACACCTTACCCAGAGGTCCCAGACAGCAAATCCTTGGGCAGTTATAGAACAATTGCTTCTCAACACTTCATCATTCTCCCTTCAAAATCCAAGGGAAAAAAAGAAAAAAATTAGAAAAAGTCATATTTATTTTGTAACCTTGATTGTCAAGCTATTTTACTCTCCTCAGAACATGGTACACAATGACCTGATTGCCTTCAAGTTACTCTTTCTACGCATATCAATTTAAACTAAATTCAGAAAAAGAAAATGTCAAGGAATTTACCTTCCAACCTAAGAGTGAATTATATATATTGTTTATATGTAAGTCATGTTGGATAATAACAAACTGGAATCAAGATTGCTGGGAGAAATATAAAAAACCTCAGATATGCAGATGACACTACCCTTATGCCAGAAGGCACAGAAGAACTAAAGAACCTCTTGATGAAAGTGAAAAAGCAGAGTGAAAAAGTTAGCTTAAAACTCGACATTCAGAAAATGAAGATCATCACATCTGGTCCCATGACTTCATGGCAAATAGATGGGGAAACGGTGGAAACAGTGAGAGACTTTATTTTGGGGGGCTCCAAAATCACGGCAGATGGTGATTGCAGCCATGAAATTAAAAGATACTTGCTCTTGGAAGAAAAACTCTAACCAATCTAGACAGCATATTAAAAAGCAGAGACATTACTTTGCCAACAAAGGTCCATCTAGTCAAAGCCATGGTTTTTCCAGTAGTCATGTATGGATGTGAGAGTCAGACTATAAAGAAAGCTGAGTGTGGAAGAATTGATGCTTTTGAGCTGTGGTGTTGGAGAAGACTCTTGAGAGCCTCTTGGACTGCAAGGAGATCCAAACAGTCAATCCTAAAGGAAATCAGTCCTGAATATTTTTCATTGGAAGGACTGATGCTGAAGCTGAAACTCCAATACTTTGGCCACCTGATGTGAAGAAACTCATTGGAAAAGACCCTGATGTTGAGAAAGACTGAAGGCAGGAGGAGAAGGGGATGACAGAGGGGAGAGATGGTTGGATGGCATCACTGACTCAACAGACAAGAGTTTGAGCAAGCTCCAGTGATGGTGATGGACAGTGAAGCCTGGAGTGCTGTAGTCCATGGGGTTGCAAAGAGTTGGACATGACTGAGCGACTGAACTGAACTGAACTGAACTGCGTGTATGTATGTATTATTTCAGTTCAGTTCAGTCTCTCCATCATGTCTGACTCTTTGTGACCCCATGGTCTGCAGAATGCCATGTGTCCCTATCCTTCTCCAACTCCTGGAGCCTGCTCAAACTGATGTATATTTGCATACTCATATCAGTTCAGTTCAGTTCAGTCGCTCAGTTGTGTCCGACTGATATGCTCACAAATAATTTATGTAATAATTTTAATCATATAGATGAAATTTGGGTAGAGGTGCAGCAAGTATGAACAGGTAACCATCAGGCATACTGCAAATGACTATCTTTTTTTCTTCTTGACATAGTCTTAATTTGGAGGATCTCACTGAAAATAATTCATCTTTTAACAGCTTGTTATGGGTAGTTTTCTTCTAAATCCTTACATAAAGTTCAAATGCCAGATAGAATAGTTCTGATGAATAAAACTTAGAGTTGCACTGCCATAAATAACTATCTCTCTTAGAGCACTTATCTTCAAATTATCTTTTAGAAAGTCCAGCCACAAGGGAAGTCCATTTGTGTAATATTGTTATCCAATACAGTATCCATGCCTCTAAGAGGTATTTATACTCCCACTACCTTTATTTATTTATTTATTTATTTTAATCTATTTATCTTTGGTTGTGCTGGGTCTTCCTTGCTATGTGTGGGCTTTCTCTAGTTAAGGGGAGCAGAGGATACTCTCTGACACAGTGCTCAGCCTTCTCATTGTGGTAGCTTCTCTTATTGCAGAGGCTCTAGGTGAACAGGCTTCAGTAGTTGTAGCACACTGGCTTGGTAGTTGCAGACTGTGGGCTCTAGGGCCCGTGAGTTTTAGTAGTTGTGGTACATGGGTTCATCAGTTATGGCTCGCAAGCTCTAGAGCATGCACACTCAATAGTTGTGGTTCACAGGTTTAGTTGCTCTGTGTCATATGGAATCTTCCTGGACCAGGAATTGAACCCCTGTACCCTGCATTGGATGGCAGATTCTTATCCACTGTACCACCAGAGTAGTCCATTCCCATTTCCTTTAAATGTACTCAATTGAGGCATGGCATGAGTTAGTCACAAAGATAGAAGATGCCCCAATCTATTGAAAATCTGCTTGGCTCCAACACACATACAGAAGTAAAGGTCATCCCCTTGGTTATTAAAAATGTTGTCATTTGTTCCCTGGCGAAATTTAAACCTGACTAAAGGCATCTCACGACTGGTAAAATGCCAGTCTGTGGTCTACATCCTTCTTTCCCTATTCCTCACATTTCCACTGTGACCAATATGGGACTGGAAACCTTCAAACACACATCCTTTAACACCTTTAGAAAAAAATTTTCCTTCTCTTTCCCATTCTCTAGACATTATAGTAATAAATTGCTGTGTCAGAAGAGTTCTTCAGTTTGTTCTTTTATGCAAATTTTTAATTTTCTTTACCTTGCAATTTCTTCTGTTTATATGCCGTTGGGGGAGTTTAATAAATATTTCTTTATTATTCCTTGAATTAAATTGATTGTGGAGTTCTATTTAGGTGATTATATTTATTCTTTACAGTTTTTCACACTGAGTTCCCTAATATAAAGTGTTTATAGGATTTCCACTCTAGCATATCCAATTTTCTGAGCCTTTTGATCACTGCATCCACTGTCTGTCACAGTGATTAGGGTGTATCTGGTTTCCACTTGTTAGTGCTATTTCCAAGGGTCTTTTCCAGAGTGCAAAATCCTATAAAATGGAAGAGGGATCCCCCACAAACCTTTACCTGATATATCCAATTTCATGGTTAAGCCCCTTGATCTAGAAGTCTTGGAATGCATTTTCATAATACACTCCCAATTCTTGTTTGTACATAATGGCTAGTTCTATAGGTCATTTAGTATGCAGTCATCTTCCTCCTTTCAAGGTCCAGCATTTATTTGACACCATAATGTTGTTTTAATAACGTAATGGCCAAAAAGTTGTTGGGAGCAGATTAAGAGAGGTTTCTAATCATCTACCAGTATAGGGGTATCATTGGCCTTCAGATGAGAGGAAAGGACACTATTAAAGGCCATGGGAACCCAAGATTTTTAAATGCATCATCCCAGCTGCCCCTAAGTTCAAATTTTAGAGTTTGCTTCAATATGAATCAGTCTTTACTTGGGGTGACATACCTGCTGGTATTAAAAATTCAAGCTTCTCTAAAATTGCACTGCAATTCTGATTATAACCTGGGACTGGTCTTGGGGTTTTTCTGCCTTCCCATCATAGGAGGTGAAAATCTCCTTATACTCTGCTAGGATTCATTTTTGGTTTTCACATGTAACACTTAATTGCCAATTTATTACCATCAATCCTTTATTATAAGTAATTTTTCCTATAGTATTCATTGTTTTCATTAACATCCTTCCAGTTACATGGCCTTATAATTTGCTTTATCTGTTAATCATAAAAATCTAAAGCATTGCATCTCAGTGCATTTCCCTTTAAATCATAAACAACCTAGGATAGGAGAAAATTTGATAAGACAGACATAATTTTTTTTTATTTGAGAATTTTGTGATTGTTATAGCTATGCTTGGGACTTGCCAGGTGGCTCAGTGGTAAAGAATTTGTCTGCCAATGCAGGAGGCACAGAAGACTTGGGTTCAATCCCTGGGTCAGGAAGATCCCCTGGAGGAGGAATTGGCAGCCCACTTCAGTATTCTTGCCTGAAAATTCCCATGGACAGAGGAGACTAATGGGCTGCAATATATGGGGTTGCAAAGGGTCAGACAGGACTGAGCACATAACATAGCTTGGCTTATGGGCTTCTCTAGTGACTCAGTGGTAAAGAATCTGCCTGCCAATGCAGGAGGCGTGGGAGATACGGGTTTGATCCCTGGGTTGGGAAGATGCCCTTGAGAAGGAAATGGCAACTTACTCCAATATTCTGGCCTGGGAAATCCCATGGACATAGGAGCCTGGTGGGCTACAGTCCATGAGGTCACAAAAGAGTCCGACATGACTCAGCAACTAAACAACATCAATAATGGTGGTGGTGATGATGGTTTAGTCTCTAAGTCATGTCTGACCCTTGTGATCCTATGGACTGTAGCTCACCAGAATCCTCTGTCCATGGGATTTTCCAGGGAAGAATACTAATAGCTATGCTTATCTCAATTCTGCAGAACATTTTTTTTTTAATTTTTTTTTTGAGGAAGAAACCTGGAACTAAGATTTTTGTTCTTACCTAAAATGCATCAAGCCCTCACATAGCCTCAGTAGCCTGGTGTCAATGTGATTAGGTGAATGTGTATTCCCTTATATCACTGTTAAGTTTTACTTCAAAGGAAACTTTTTAAAAACTTTTCAATATGAACATTTTCATACACAAAAATCTACTGAGGCCAGGTATTCATTTAGCTTAATGATTCCTAGTATCATTGAATTAAATTGGATTTTAAAAAATGGAGATAATGCAACAAACTGGAGACTAAACCAGTTAATTATTTGTATTATATTAGAAAATTATTTTTTAAATTTTCTAATTATTTAAACTCAAGTTAAATTGTAAATGTGGGAGATATTTGTCACTAGCTGTTTTCTGTCTAACTATAAGAATTGTCCCTACCCCTTGAATGATTCTACATTCTGAGATTCCTATATTTTGGTGCATGCATTGATTCTATTAATTTATTCTTAGTGACAGAAAAGAAGTGGTAACCTTTTGCATTTTTTTAAAATTTTTTTCAAAACAAAAATTTAATAAGAAATAAAGTAAAACCCAACAATAACTAAAAACAAACAAAGATACTCTATTTATTTGTTAGCTATCACTATGCAAGGACTTCCCTTGTGGCTCAGCTAGTAAAGAATTTGCCTGTAATGCGGGAGACCTGGGTTCAATTCGTAGGTTGGAAAGATCCCCTAGAGAAGGGGAAGGCTACCCACTCTAGTATTCTGGCCTGGAGAATTCCACGGACTGTATAGTCCCTGGGGTCACAAAGAGTCGGACGGGACTGAACGGCTTTCACTTTCACTATCATTATACAAAAATGATACCTGAACCTCAATGACATATAACAGTATAGCATTACATATTTTTTATTCTAACAGGCCTCAGGTCAATTGGGGCAGATCTGCCTTGAACTGTAGGTCTATGAACCAAGGAGAATGTTTCTGTCTCACACATCTCCTCTTCTCTAAAACTGGTGAACTTTCAGGGAAGAAGGTGGAGAACTAGAAACAATATAAATAGTACATTACCTTATTGATATTTTGAGATATGAGTTGGACACACAATTTACGTTTACTTTTTAAGACATTTGAAAAAGTCAAAAGAGTAAAAGTTATTTTTATTTATTAATTAATTTAACAATATTTACTCAATGCTTCTATGTCACGTGCCAGGCATTGTGCTCAATCTCAGAAATGCCAAGTTGAGTAAAGGAGACACATTCTCTTGCTTTGGGAAACATACATTACGGTTAGTACAAGAATGCATATTCAAGCTAAAATCCTTGATTCTCATTTGGCAAACATTTTTTTGTCTGTGGGTAAACTTAAATTTGTGTGAATTACATAAGTAAATTTTCATTCTCTCTGTGAAAAAGATTTAAAATTTTTAATTCTTTATTTTTTAATTCAAATTTATTGTTATAAAACCCAGAATTAATCTTATCCTATCCCTCACTTGCTTATTATTTTGAGCAATTCACTTACTGTACCCTAGTCAGTTTTCTTATATGTAATGTAAGTGTGACTGATTGGTAATCTTGATTCATCCAACTAAAACCATTCTCTCATTTCTCTTGGTTTCCATTCATAGATTAACCTTTGAAATTTCTGCCCTTACCTTCTTTTCTACTTCTTTCATCAGCATCAGATTAAAAGAAAGGCAGAGCAGTAATAAGATTTCCTATTTTGGTCAGTGATCTTTAAACCTCCTTGGTTTATCACCTCCTCTGTTTATCACGTTTATTTGTCTGTTCAAGTTTACCTATACTGAAATTCCATAATGCTCTGTTAATCTCTTCAGTAGAATTTTTTCTGCTCTGCAGAGGTAGATTGAAGATGGCTGCAAATTCTTTCATGCTCTCCACATTAAGATATGGAATTTACTTCCCTTTCTCTCACATCTAGACTGGCCTGATGACTGCCTAACCAATAGAATATAGTAGAAGGAATGATATGCCTTTTCTGATAACTCTTTTTTTTTTTGTTTTTTTATTTATTTATTTTTTATTATTATTATTATTATTATTTTTTCCAGTGGGTTTTGTCATACATTGATATGAATCAGCCATGGATTTACATAGACTTGCAAAATCTGCTACTTCCTTTTTGGAAAGCTATGTTTTGTGATACTATGTCTCAAAACCTACCTTCCATGCCCTGAGAAACACAAGCCACATGCAGAAGCCATAATGTGAGCCCCAGATGAGATCAGGGCCAACAAACCTGGCTAAATACTCAGCTGACTGCTAGCAGGAAATGGTAGTCACATGAATGAGTTATCTTGGCTGTCCAGCTTGTCAAATATTCAGCTGACAGTGGCTTCAGTTGCTATCTAATTTCAACTACATGAAGAATACTGTTATCCAATCCAAGCTCCTACTGCTCACCACATGACAGGCCAATAAATAGAGAGACAAGTTGTTGGGGCAAGGGAGAGTAACTTTATTCAGAAAGCCTCAAGACTGAGAGGATAGTAGACTTGTGTCCCAAAGAACCATATTGCCTAAGTTACAATTCAGGCTTCTTTTATACTTAAATAAGAAGGAGTAAAATCAAACATTTCCTGGTTCTAGTTGGTCCTTGGAGGAAATGTGTTAATTTTTTCCTTCTTGAAGTCATTCACAAGTGGGCCTGGTCAGGGTCTTTCCTGTGAGCTAAACAAAGGTATTTTAGCTTAATGTTCCCTCCCTGGGAGGCAGAGTTCCCAGAGATGGGCCATTATGGATAATTTAAGACTGTACCAACATTCCTTTAATGACTAACTTATAGAATACAAGCTTCTTCCCTTTTACACTCCCAAGTCAATCTTATCAACACCCAGAAATATGAGAGATAATAGTAATTTGTTGATGTAAACGCTTACATTTTGGAGGTGTTTTATTATGTAATCAGAGAAGGCAATGGCACCCCACTCCAGTACCCTTGCCTGGAAAATCCCATGGACGGAGGAGCCTGGTGGGCTGCAATCCATGGGGTTGCGAAGAGTCGGACACGACTGAGCGACTTCACTTTCACTTTTCACTTCTCTGCATTGGAGAAGGAAATGGCAACCCACTCCAGTGTTCTTGCCTGGAGAATGCCAGGGATGGGGTCACACAGAGTCAGACACGACTGAAGTGACTTAGCAGTAGCAGTAACAGTATTATGTAATAAGGAAAGAGGAGAGTGAAAAGGTTGGCTTAAAGCTCAACATTCAGAAAACTAAGATCATGGCATCTGGTCCCATCACTTCATGGGAAATAGATGGGGAAACAATAGAAACAGTGTCAGACTTTATTTATTTATTTTTTTTGGCTCCAAAATCACGGCAGATGGTGATTGTAGCCATGAAATTAAAAGACGCTTACTCCTTGGAAGGAAAGTTATGACCAACCTAGACAGCATATTAAAAAACAGAGACATTACTTTGCCAACAAAGGTCTGTCTAGTCAAGGCTATGGTTTTTCCAGTGGTCATGTATGGATGTGAGAGTTGGACTGTGAAGAAAGCTGATCACCAAAAAAATTGATGCTTTTGGACTGTGGTATTGGAGAAGACTCTTGAGAGTCCCTTGGACTGCAAGGATATCTAGCCAGTCCATCCTAAAGGAGATCAGTCCTGAGTGTTCATTGGAAGGGCTGATGCTGAACTGAAACTCCAATACTTTGGTCACCTCATGCGAAGTGTTGACTCATTGGAAAAGACCCTGATGCTGGGAGGGATTGGGGGCAGGAGGAGAAGGGGACGACAGAGGATGAGGTGGCTGGATGGCATCACTGACTCGATGCACATGAGTTTGAGTAAACTCCAGGAGTTGGTGACGGACAGGGAGGCCTGGCATGCTGGGATTCATGGGGTCACAAATAGTCGGACACGACTGAGCGACTGAACTGAACTGAACTGACTGAAGGCATAACAGAAACAAGCATATGTGCAACTGCTTGTTTTCATGGGTGCCTCCTCTAGGCCCCACATTGAATTTCCTAGTCATAATTTTGTATTATTTTCTCTGAGGAATTTTCTTCCAATTGCATAAGCTTCAATCAGATCCCTGGAATGTGCCGGCTCTCCTTTGGTTTCTGTAAACTTTCTTCTTGGTTCTGTTACCTCTCTTGAATAAAAGTGTGCATTCAAACGCAGTTACTTTACTTTAGCTAGTGACCTCTAAGTTACTTATTTTTAGTTCAAGTTAGTTCTCTTTAGAGAAAATATGGCCCCATATGATTGTGAGCAGCTTAAGAAATGTATGCATGTTATCTAGCACATGGTCTTATTTGTAGGTTACAGTATATACTCAGTAAACATTTACTTTTCTGCTCTCAGCTCTGTCTTCAGTGTTATTCCTATTGATGATGGCCTTGCAGAGTGGCACTGATGATTGCAATTGACCCCTGCCCCATCTCCACCCCACTGTAGGTACAGGTCACTGATAATATAAAATCTTCACTCGGTGATAGTTCTCAGAGCTCATTAGGTTAAAGTCTTCTAAGCACCAGAATCTGATTACTGTGTACAAAACTAAATCTCTGGTGGTTGTTTTTAAAAGGTATTGCTGACAACAATTGTGTGTTTAATTAACACAATTTATATCAAGTCACACAGACACTTTTACATACTCTCACGCTGTAGCATATTTACCCAAAATAGACAACCTAATTACTTAAGAAAATTGGCTGTTCCTGCAGAACTGGAGTGTTATAAGAAAAATGAACTCCAATTATAAAACACAGAAAGATGGGAAAATGCCAGTTTCTTGTTATTTTTGTTTTCTTCTAAAAATGTTAATTAAGATATAGAGTTCACAACTAATTTAGAGTTTAGCACAAGTGAATGAATAAATATCTTCAATGTAGATCAAAGGGGAGATTTATCTTTTCTAGCTTATCTAGAATTCATAAATCCTGAGAAATTATTGTTGAGTATCTAGTATATGGTAACATAGAAGGGCAACATTGGCTCTGCATCACCTGCATGTAGATGTTGGGTATTCAGTAAAGGAGGGGAGTTTGTTGGGAAGTCATTTAAAACAAATTTAGAAGGGGTGTGATAAATTTAACTATTACTACTACTGGGCTTCCCTGGTGGCTCAGAGAGTAAAGTGTCTGCTTGCAATGCAGGAGACTCAGGTTCGATCCCTGGATCAGGAAGATCCCCTGGAGAAGAAAATGGCAACCCACTCTAGTACTCTTGCTAGGAAAATCCCACGGACAGAGAAGCCTGGTAGGCTACAGTCCATGGGGTCACAAAGAGTCAGATATGACTGAATAACTTCATTTTCACTGCTGGTCAAAATCTTGGCCTTCTTTGCCCACTGAAATCAAATGAAAAATACGGAGATAGAGTTTGGAGGAAATAGAAAGCTGGCTTTTATTCTCAGCTGATGTAGAGAAGGGAACACAGTAGGCTCATGCTTCAAGAACTGTGCTGCACATCCATGAGGAGTCTAGGGGTTTATTAAGGCAAGGGCTTGCAGTCAGGAGTTGGCAATGAGGAACAAAGGTGAAAGGATCTTGATTTCTTCCTCTTGCATTGTTTCAAAGACAGTTATAAATTGGCATCAGTAACCCAGTAATTGAGTTTGGCAGTTTCATGGCTCTGCAGCCTTCTTTCTGATATGTAACTACAAGGTGAAGTGTGTTGTAAGGGTAAACACCAGATAGGAGATGTATTTAGCATAGAGTCAGAGGATAAAATGTGAATTGTAGCTCCAACAGAGTTAGGGGACAGAAAAGCAAACTTAGTTAAAGACATGCAGAGTTAGGAGCAGTTAAAGTAAGAAAAAAAAGAAAAAACTAGGAATGTTCAGACCTGCTCACTGTTCTCTTTATCTTCTTTGTTTTCAGGAAAGGGAAAGAGAAAACCTCATTCCTCTTTTTTTCCTTTTCATAGCAGCATTACCACCAACAATACAAAATTAGAGTTAAATTATCAAACTGTGGAAAATTCTTAAAGTGATGGGAATACTAGACCACCTGACCTACCTCCTGAGAAATCTGTATGCAAGTCAGGAAGCAACAGTTAGAACTGGACATGAAACAACAGACGGGTTCCAAAGAGGGAAAGGAGTACGCCAAGGTGGTATATTGTCACCCTGCTTATTTAACTTATATGCAGAGTACATCATGAGAACCGCTGGGCTGGATGAAGCATGATGAATCAAGATTGCTGGGAAAAATATCAATAACCTCAGATATGCAGATGACTCTACTCTTATGGCAGAAACGGAAGAAGAACTAAAGAGCCTTTTGATGAAAGTGAAAGAGGAGAGTGAAAAAGTTGGCTTAAAACTCAGCATCTGGTCCCATCACTTCATGGCAAATAGATGGGGAAACAATGGAAATAATGACAGACTTTGTTTTGGGGGACTCCAAAATCACTGCCGATGTAACTAAAAGACACTTGTTCCTTGGAAGAAAAGTTATGGCCAACCTAGACAGCATACTAAAAAGCAGAGACATTACTTTGCCAACAAATATCCATCTAGTCAAAGCTATGGCTTTTCAAGTAGTCATGTGTGGATGTGAGTGTTGGACTATTAAGAAAGCTGAGTGCAGAAGAATTGATGCTTTTTTTTTTTTTCTTTTTTCTTTTCCATTTATTTTTATTAGTTGGAGGCTAATTACTTTACAATATTGTAGTGGTTTTTGCCATACATTGACATGAATCAGCCATGGATTTACATGTATTCCCTACCCCGATCCCCCCTCCCACTTCCCTCTCCACCTGATCCCTCTGGGTCTTCCTAGTGCACCAGC
The DNA here is from genome assembly GCF_033118175.1 of Dama dama. NCBI lineage: Eukaryota > Metazoa > Chordata > Mammalia > Artiodactyla > Cervidae > Dama > Dama dama. The sequence continues at coordinate 68,932,660 of NC_083713.1, read as the reverse complement.
CCCAAGCACTTTTCTCATGCATCCAACCTGGGCTGGTGATCTGTTTCAGACCCAGCAATCCCACTTCTGGGCATACACACTGAGGAAACCAGATCTGAAAGAGACACGTGCACCCCAATATTCATCACATCACTGTTTATAATAGTCAGGACATGGAAGCAACCTAGATGTCCATCAGCAGACGAATGGATAAGGAAGCTGTGGTACATATACACCATGGAATATTACTCAGCCATTAAAAAGAATTCATTTGAATCAGTTCTAATGAGATGGATGAAACTGGAGCCCATTATACAGAGTGAAGTAAGCCAGAAAGATAAAGACCAATACAGTATACTAACACATATATATGGAATTTAGAAAGATGGTAATGATAACCCTATATGCAAGACAGAAAAAGAGACACAGATGTACAGAACAGAGTTTTGGACTCTGTGGGAGAAGGCGAGGGTGGGATGTTTTGAAAGAACAGCATTGAAACATGTATATTATCAAGGGTGAAACAGAATTGATGCTTTTGAACTGTGGTGTTGGAGGAGACTCTTGAGAGTCCCTTGGAATGCAAGGAGATCCAACCAGTCATTCTAAAGGAAATCACTCTTGAATATTCATTGGGGGGACTGATGTTGAAGCTGAAACTCCAATACTTTGGCCCACCTGATGTGAAGAACTGACTCATTAGAAAAGACCCTGATGCTGGGTAAGATTGAAGGATGGAGGAGAAGGGGACAACAGAAGATGAGATATTTGATGGCATCACCGACTCAATGGACATGAGTTTGAGTAAGCTCTGGGAATTGGTGATGGACAGGGAGGCCTGGCATGCTATAGTCCATGGGGCCACAAAGAGTCAGACATGACTGAGGGACTGAATAAGAAATTATTACATTTAACTTCACGTTGCTTTTTATATTTCTAGAGGTGGTAATGTAATATTTAATGTATCACTACAGATTTCTTTTTAATTAAGGTATAATTTACATATAATATATTATTTTTAGAGATGTAACATAATTTTCTGATATTTGTATATATTGCAAAAGGACAACCACATTAAGTCATGTTAATATCTGTCCCCATATATAGTCATAAATTTTTTTTTGTGGTTATGACATTTAAGATCTATTCTGTTAGCAACTTTCAGATATGCATTATAGTATTTTTGACTATTCTCTGGTGGCCTTCTGTGATTCTACTTTTTAAGGCAAATTTCTTAGGATGGATAAAAAAGGGAATGGAAGGGAAGGAAGGAATAGATTTTTTAAATATTGAGGAAACCATATTTTTTCCCAGGTAATCTATTTAAATGATAATTCTAAAATATCTATTATTTTATTGACATACAATGTGTTTTCTATATATATATGTATATAGTGAAAGCATTAGTAGCTCAGCTTTGTCCGACTCTTTGTGACTTAATGGACTGTAGCCCACCAGGCTCTTCTATCCATGGAAATCTCCAAACAAGAATACTAGAGTGGGTTGCCATTCCCTTCTCCAGGGGATCTTCATGACCCAGGAATCAAATCAAGGTAACCTGCATTGCAGGCAGATTTTTCACTGGCTGAGACACCAGGGTGTGTATTACTTTATTAGTTTTAACTAAATAGTAACCACGAGACTGTTCAGAGCCATGTATAAAGCAAAGAAAGCTGTGCTTTATTCTTCCACATGTATTTATTGAATGGCGATGTGCAGTGCACTGTGCTTGATATCAAACTGCAGAAAGCTGGCCTCTGGCCACTTTGCCTCATCCTCTGCCTCCAGGACCCTAACCCCCTTTCTCATCTTGGTGAAAGGCACCTCTCCTAATGACAAATTGTGTTCTCTTGGCTTGGCAAGGGGGCCCCAGATTCAAGGTCTGTTGGGCATAGATACCTTTGGGCTACCTGGAACAGCGGCTCCTGGAGAGGTTTAAGGTTGAATCTCCCAGGATACTAAATCCAGCTCAGGTCACCAATAGGTGTGGGCAGAAGGGAGTCCCAGCGTTCCTTCTGCCTGCTCTTTTTGCCTTGGTCATTATGCTCCTGGATGCACTTTTTTTTTTTTTTTTTTTTTTTTTTGCCTCACCAGCACATGCTGCAAAGAAAAGGAAAAGAAAGGAACAGCTAAGTCACAGGTTACACACCAGGTGTGGAGCGGCCACTTTTCCCCCCAAGTCCTTTCACATCACATTAGAATGTACCCTGGCCCAGATTCAACAACCACGTGGAAAATCATCACAAAAGGGCTGTTTTGGTTACGTGCTGTGCTCAGTGGTTCAGTTGTGTCCAAATCTTTCCAACCTCATGGAGCCTGCCAGGCTCCTCTGTCCATGGAATTTTCTAGACAAGAATACTGAAGTGGGTTGCTCTTCCTTACTCTAGGGAATCTTGACTCAGGAATCAAACCCACATCTTTTGAATCTTCTGCTTTGGCAGATGGATTCTTTACCACTAGCGCTGCCTGGAAAGCTCACGTTGCTTATAAAACATCCTTAATTCATACTCAAACACTTGCATAGCTTATGTCTTATACTTGTGCTCTATAAAAGCCATGCATTTCAGTTTCATTTACTGAATTTAATGATCAGGGTGTACCTGGTACATCGTGCTAAACATATTTCATAGACAAGGACTTGCATGCTAATAAAGTTGATCAGTATTTTTGTATGGACACTTGTTTCTAGTAACTTACATCTTATTCTTCCTTACCCAAATTGACTAAGAATAAAATAATTGTGGGTTCCAGCCCACATGCTCCTTTCCAAATAGGAAAATCAGAAAGACAGATTATTTAGATGGCTATAGATTATTTAGAAATATTAATAGGATAGTTTATTAAGGTTTTTAGTACTTTGTTTCCCATGTTTTATTTTAAGAGTTGTCTTTGGAATCACTGTAATTTGAATACAGATTCTTACTCTATCATCTTGGGTAAGTTATTTAAGCTTTATCAGAAACATTTTTCTCATTTATAAATTGTGAGAAACATTGACCTCACAGTATTGTTGTGAGGATTAAATAAGGTAGCAAAATGTGAGCATAATGCTAAAGCCATCCTAGGTGTTCAACAACTACTTTTTCTCCATTCTCCATTCCACCTGGACTCCCAGTGTTCTCATTCAGTTTCACTGGGTGAACCATCCATGACTTGCCCTTGCATGTTATGTATTTTCCTTCCTCACATCTCAAATACCTCAACATTTCACATACCCACCAGCATGTTACTCAATTTTTTATATTTGGTAGTTTTGATTCCCCACCCAGCTTATAAATTTCAAGAATATTGGAGACAAGTCTAGGGTAGTTTTTGTTTCTTCCAATTTCTCTCATAATACTATGTACACAAATTGGAAATTTGTAAATCTGCTTTTTCTTTCATAATCACTTTCAATGGCATCAGGGAGATATACCTGAAAAAAATGTTCATTTTTCAGTGTTTTTAAAGATATCTCAGGGAATAAGAAGATTATCAGGATTACTAGTAGTGCCATGATAATTTTTAAATGATAGTTTTCTATTTAATTCAGAAGATGGTTGATACTAAATTCAATTATTTTCTTTAGATGCAACTGGTTATCATAAAAATGCTATTCTATTTCTTTGGAGATAATTAACACTTTATCTTAGTTAGATTGCCTTTTCCTGCAATGATGTTGTCTAATTTATTGTAAATGTTTAAACTTTACAGCATGTCTAATTGCATTAATTTCCAATCTTCTAAAACATTGAGAATAATAGAGGGTATAGTCTTTAGAGTATGCTAATTATTTTCAATAGAAAAGGATTTTATTTTTAATTAAATTAATTTAAATAATTGGAATTGATACTGGGCTCCAGGCTATCAGGAGGAACATTTAATCTAAGTTTTCATCAACAGTCTAGATTTGTCACCATAAAAATAGCAGTCAAATAGTCAATGTTCTCATAAAGTGTGAATAAAAATTAAAATTAAAATGCAAACACTAGCAGTCAGAAAACAGGATACTAAAAGAAAAATGTATACTCAGTATACAAAAATAATGTGAAATATTATAAAGGAGAATAAAACCAGCATATGGATAAAACTAGAAAGAATTAACATCTGAATAGAAATCACTTGATAGGAAAATTAAAATATATCTGTAAATAATCCAACCAATGGCCAGAATGAAGGGCCCTGAGACAAACCTACACATAAGCAGGATCTTGATATATGAGAGAGGTGGTATTGCAATTACTCTAAAATGATGGTTTCTACAAAAAGTGATGCTGGGGCCAGTGGATCAGTGGATATTTACATTTGGAAGAAAAAGTTATGTTAGTCTTTCCTTCTCACTGCCTCTCACTATCATATAAATCAATTTTGTGTTCATCAAAGCCTCTAATATGAAAAGTAATACTTTCAAACACTTTAGAAACAAATATTTGTAGATATAACCATTACCTTTGAGTATAGAAAGAGGTTTTAAAAAAGATACAGAAAAAAGACAAGAATTGATTGATGTATTTAATTTTATTAAAATTGAAAGAAAAAAGCATACTCAAATTAACAAACAGGAAAAACATTTATTTATCTAAAACTACCATGAAGAAATGAAAAGTTGGGGAGGAGGAGCCAAGATGGCGGAGGAGTAGGACGGGGAGACCACTTTCTCTCCTACAAATTCATCAAAAGAATAACTGAACGCAGAGCAAACTTCACAAAACAACTTCTGATCGCTAGCTGAGGTCATCAGGCGCCCAGAAAAGCAGCCCATTGTCTTCAAAAGGAGGTAGGACAAAATATAAAAGATAAAAAGTGAGACAAAAGAGCTAAGGACGGAGGTCCATCCCGGGAAGGTGGTCTTAGGCAGCATTGCCTGGGGTAGGGTCCGGGCCTGAGTGCCCTGAGGACAATCGGAGGGAGCTTCTGTGAATTGCCAACTTGAACTGTGGGAGACCAAAAGAGAGAGAGTAAATTAACCGCCCGAACACACTGCCGGCCGTTCGCAGAACAAAGAGACCAAGAAAGTCCAGAGAAGAGCTCGCAGGCTGCGGACTGGCCCAGCTCCGCCGGAGGCAGGAGGCAGGGGGGAGGGGAAGGTCGCGGCGAGACACAGGGAGCAGGCACCCGACCGGCGCGGGCGGGACTGGGGCTGGGGACGCGGAGGGCAGAAGGCGCGCGCACCCGACTGGGGCCAGCGGAGACTGAGACTGGGTCCGTGGAAGGGAGGGGGCGCGCCACCCCTGGGGAGAGAGCGCCCACCAAGCCCCTGGCTGCCTGGACCGCTCTGACGGGGAAGGCACAGAGAGCAGGCGCAGCTTTTCGTTCCGCGCTTTTGTGGAACACCCGAGGGCTGGAACCTCGCGCAGCGGGGCGCGCTCCATATAGAACAGCCGGGAGCCTGAGCAGCGCAGACGGAGAAAGCAGCGTCAGCCCCTCCCGGCAGCCTCAGCCCATCCCCGCGGCGCAAGCCCCTCCCCGCAGTGCCAGCCCCTCCCCGCAGCCCCAGCCCCTCCCCGCGGCGCCAGCTCCTCCCTGCAGCGCCAGCCCCTCCCCGCAGAGCGACGGAACTAGCTACCTGAATAAGAGTCCACTTCCGCCCGCCTGTGTCAGGGCGGAAATGAGGCTCTGAAGAGACCTGCAAACAGAAGCCAAATAAACAAAGGGAACCGCCTCAGAAGGGACTGGCGCAACAGATTAAAATCCCTCTAGAAAACACCGACTACACCGGAAGGGGCCTGTAGATATCGAGAAGTGTAACCTGGAACGAGGAGCTATCTGAAACTGAGCCGAACCCACACTGACCGCAACAGCTCCAGAGAAACTCCTAGATATAATTTTACTTTCTTCTCTTTTTTTTTCTTTTTTTAATTTTTCTTTTTTCTTTTTTCTCTTTTATATTCCTTTAAAATCCCCTATTACTCCCCCATTACTCCTTAACTTTCATTTCCATAGATTTTTATGATTTTTTTAATTAGGGGAAAAATTGTTTTTTTCTTTTTTTTTTCTTTTCCTTTTTTCTTCTTTGTTTTTCTTTCCTTTTTCTCTTCTATTTTCTATTTTTCTTTTTCTCTTATTTCTTTTAAAGTCCTCTAGTACTCCTCTACTACTCCTTAATTTTCATTTTCAATACACTATAACCTTACAAAAAAAAAAAAAAGAAAAGAAGCCCTATTTTTAAACCAAAGATTATTCTCTCCCAATCTTGACTCTCTGTTTTCTACCTCAGAACACCTCTATATCCTCCTTTCTCCTTCTCTTCCCAATCCAATTCTGTGAATCTTTGTAGGTGACTGGGCTACGGAGAACACTCTGGGAACAGACAGCTGCGTAGATCTGTCTCTCTCCTCTTGAGTCCCCCTTTTTTCTCCTCCTGCTCATCTCTATCTCCCTCCTCCCTCTCCTCTTCTTCATGTAACTCTGTGAACCTCTCTGGGTGTCCCTAATGGGGGAGAATCTTTTCGCCACTAACCTAGAAGTTTTCTTATCAGGGCTGTATAGTTGGAGAAGTCCTGAGACTACAGGAAGAATAAAACTGAAATCCAGAGGCAGGAGACTTAAGCCCCAAACCTGAGAACACCAGAAACCTCCTGACTACATGGAACTTTAAGTAATAAGTGACTGTCCAAAAGCCTCCATACCTACACTGAAACCAACCACCACCCAAGAGCCAATAAGTTTTAGAGCAAGACATACCACGCAAATTCTCCAGCAACGCAGGAACATAGCCCTGAACATCAACATACAGGCTGCCCAAGGTCACACCTAACACATAGACCCATCTCAAAACTCATTACTGGGCACTCCATTGCTCTCCAAAGAGAAGAAATCAAGTTCCACGCACCAGAACACTGATGCAAGCTTCCCTAACCAGGAAACCTTGACAAGCCAATCGTCTAACCCCACCCACTGGGTTAATCCTCCACAATAAAAAGGAACCACAGACCTCCAGAACACAGAAAGCCCACTCCAGACACAGCAATCTAAACAAGATGAAAAGGCAAAGAAATACCCAACAGGTAAAGGAACATGAAAAATGCCCACCAAGTCAAACAAAAGAGGAGGAGATAGGGAATCTACCTGAAAAAGAATTTAGAATAATGATAATAAAAATGATCCAAAATCTTGAAAACAAAATGGAGTTACAGATAAATAGCCTGGAAACAAAGATTGAAAAGATACAAGAAATGTTTAATAAAGACCTAGAAGAAATAAAAAAGAGTCAATTAAAAATGAATAATGCAATGAATGAGATCAAAAACACTTTGGAGGGAACCAAGAGTAGAATAACAGAGGCAGAAGATAGGATAAGTGAGGTAGAAGATAAAATGGTGGAAATAAATGAAGCAGAGAGGAAAAAAGAAAAAAGGATCAAAAGAAATGAGGACAACCTCAGGGACCTCTGGGACACTGTGAAATGCCCCAACATTCGAATCATAGGAGTCCCAGAAGAAGAAGACAAAAAGAAAGTCCATGAGAAAATACTTGAGGAGATAATAGCTGAAAACGTCCCTAAAATGGGGAAGGAAATAGCCACCCAAGTCCAAGAAACCCAGAGAGTCCCAAACAGGATAAACCCAAGGTGAAACACCCCAAGACACATATTAATCAAATTAACAAAGATCAAACACAAAGAACAAATATTAAAAGCAGCAAGGGAAAAAGAACAAATAACACACAAAGGGATTCCCATAAGGATAACAGCTGATCTATCAATAGAAACCCTCCAGGCCAGAAGGGAATGGCAGGACGTACTGAAAGTAATGAAAGAGAATAACCTACAACCTAGATTACTGTATCCAGCAAGGATCTCATTCAGATATGAAGGAGAATTCAAAAGCTTTACAGATAAGCAAAAGCTGAGAGAATTGAGCACCACCAAACCAGCCCTTCAACAAATGCTAAAGGATCTTCTCTAGACAGGAAATGCAGAAAGGTTGTATAAACGTGAACCCAAAACAACAAAGTAAATGGCAACGGGACCACACCTATCAATAATTACCCTAAATGTAAATGGGTTGAATGCCCCAACCAAAAGACAAAGATTGGCTGAATGGATACAAAAACAAGACCCCTATACATGCTGTCTCCAAGAGACCCACCTCAAAACAAGAGACACATACAGACTAAAAGTGAAGGGCTGGAAAAAAATATTTCATGCAAATGGAGACCAAAAGAAAGCAGGAGTCGCAATACTCATATCAGATAAAATAGACTTTCAAATAAAGGATGTGGAAAGAGACAAAGAAGGACACTACATAATGATCAAAGGATCAATCCAAGAAGAAGATATAACAATTATATATGCACCCAACATAGGAGCACTGCAATATGTACGGCAAAGACTAACGAGGATGAAAGAGGAAATTAATAGTAACACAATAATAGTGGGAGACTTTAATACCCCACTCACAACTATGGATATATCAACTAAACAAAAAATTAACAAGGAAACACAAACCTTAAATGACACAATGGACCAGCTAGACCTAATTGATATCTATAGGACATTTCACCCCAAAACAATCAACTTCACCTTTTTCTCAAGTGCACATGGAACCGTCTCCAGAATAGATCACATCCTGGGCCGTAAATCTGGTCTTGGAAAATTCAAAAAAATTGAAATCATTCCAGTCATCTTTTCTGACCACAGTGCAGTAAGATTAGATCTCAATTACAGGAAAAAAATTGTTAAAACTTCAAACATATGGAGGCTAAATAACACGCTTCTGAATAACCAACAAATCATAGAAGAAATCAAAAAAGAAATCAAAATATGTATAGAAATGAATGAAAATGAAAACACAACAACCCAAAACCTATGGGACACTGTAAAAGCAGCGCTAAGGGGAAGGTTCATAGCATTACAGGCTTACATCAAAAAACAAGAAAAAAACCAACTAAATAACCTAACTCTACACCTAAAGCAATTAGAGAAGGAAGAAATGAAGAACCCCAGGGTTAGCAGAAGGAAAGAAATCTTAAAAATCAGGGCAGAAATAAATGCAAAAGAAACTAAAGAGACCATAGTAAAAATCAACAAAGCTAAAAGGTGTTTTTTTGAAAAAATAAACAAAATTGACAAACCATTAGCAAGACTCATTAAGAAACAAAGAGAGAAGAACCAAATGAACAAAATTAGAAATGATAATGGAGAGATCACAACAGACAACACTGAAATACAAAGGATCATAAGAGACTACTACCAGCAGCTCTATGCCAATAAAATGGACAACTTGGATGAAATCGACAAATTCTTAGAAAAGTATAACTTTCCAAAACTGAACCAGGAAGAAATAGAAGATCTTAACAGACCCATCACAAGCAAGGAAATCGAAACTGTCATCAAAAATCTTCCAGCAAACAAAAGCCCAGGACCAGATGGCTTCACAGCTGAATTCTACCAAAAATTTAGAGAAGAGCTAACACCTATCTTACTCAAACTCTTCCAGAAAATTGCAGATGAAGGTAAGCTTCCAAACTCATTCTATGAGGCCACCATCACCCTAATTCCAAAACCAGACAAAGATGCCACCAAAAAAGAAAACTACAGGCCAATATCACTGATGAACATAGATGCAAAAATCCTTAACAAAATTCTAGCAAACACAATCCAACAACATATTAAAAAAATCATATACCATGACCAAGTGGGCTTTATCCCAGGAATGCAAGGATTCTTTAATATCCGCAAATCAATCAATGTAATACACCATATTAACAAATTGAAAGATAAAAACCATATGATTATCTCAATAGATGCAGAGAAAGCCTTTGACAAAATTCAACACTCATTTATGATTAAAACTCTCCAAAAAGCAGGAATAGAAGGAACATACCTCAACATAATAAAAGCTATATATGACAAACCCACAGCAAGCATCACCCTCAATGGTCAAAAATTGAAAGCATTTCCCCTGAAATCAGGAACAAGACAAGGGTGCCCACTCTCACCACTACTATTCAACATAGTGTTGGAAGTTTTGGCCACAGCAATCAGAGCAGAAAAAGAAGTAAAAGGAATCCAGATAGGAAAAGAAGAAGTGAAACTCTCACTGTTTGCAGATGACATGATCCTCTACATAGAAAACCCTAAAGACTCAACCAGAAAATTACTAGAGCTAATCAATGAATATAGTAAAGTTGCAGGATATAAAATTAACACACAGAAATCCCTAGCATTCCTATATACTAACAATGAAAAAACAGAAAGAGAAATTAAGGAAACAATACCATTCACCATTGCAACAAAAAGAATAAAATACTTAGGAGTATATCTACCTAAAGAAACAAAAGACCTATACATAGAAAACTATAAAACACTGATGAAAGAAATCAAAGAGGACACAAACAGATGGAGAAACATACCGTGTTCATGGATTGGAAGAATCAATATGTCAAAATGGCTATTCTACCCAAAGCAATCTATAGATTCAATGCAATCCCTATCAAGCTACCAATGGTATTTTTCACAGAACTAGAACAAATAATTTCACAATTTGTATGGAAATACAAAAAACCTGGAATAGCCAAAGTAATCTTGAGAAAGAAGAATGGAACTGGAGGAATCAACCTGCCTGACTTCAGACTCTACTACAAAGCCACAGTCATCAAGACAGTATGGTACTGGGACAAAGACAGAAATATAGATCAATGCAACAGAATAGAAAGCCCAGAGATAAATCCACGAACCTATGGACACCTTATCTTTGACAAAGGAGGCAAGGATATACAATGGAAAAAAGACAACCTCTTTAACAAGTGGTGCCGGGAAACTGGTCAACCACTTGTAAAAGAATGAAACTAGAACACTTTCTAACACCATACACAAAAATAAACTCCAAATGGGTTAAAGATCTAAATGTAAGACCAGAAACTATAAAACTCCTAGAGGAGAACATAGGCAAAACACTCTTCGACATAAATCACAGCAAGATCCTCTATGACCTACCTCCCAGAATATTGGAAATAAAAGCAAAACCAAACAAATGGGACCTAATGAAACTTAAAAGCTTTTGCACTACAAAGGAAACTATAAGTAAGGTGAAAAGACAGCCCTCAGATTGGGAGAAAATAATAGCAAATGAAGAAACAGACAAAGGATTAATCTCAAAAATATACAAGCAACTCCTGAAGCTCAATTCCAGAAAAATAAATGACCCAATCAAAAAATGGGCCAAAGAACTAAACAGACATTTCTCCAAAGAAGACATACAGATGGCTAACAAACACATGAAAAGATGCTCAACATCACTCATTATTAGAGAAATGCAAATCAAAACCACAATGAGGTACCATTACATGCCAGTCAGGATGGCTGCTATCCAAAAGTCTACAAGCAATAAATGCTGGAGAGGGTGTGGAGAAAAGGGAACCCTCTTACACTGTTGGTGGGAATGCAAACTAGTACAGCCGCTATGGAAAACAGTGTGGAGATTTCTTAAAAAACTGGAAATAGAACTGCCATATGACCCAGCAATCCCACTTCTGGGCATACACACTGAGGAAACCAGATCTGAAAGAGACACGTGCACCCCAATGTTCATCGCAGCACTGTTTATAATAGCCAGGACATGGAAGCAACCTAGATGCCCATCAGCAGATGAATGGATAAGGAAGCTGTGGTACATATACACCATGGAATATTACTCAGCCTTTAAAAAGAATTCATTTGAACCAGTCCTAATGAGATGGATGAATCTGGAGCCCCTTATACAGAGTGAAGTAAGCCAGAAAGATAAAGCACATTACAGCATACTAACACATATATATGGAATTTAGAAAGATGGTAACGATAACCCTATATGCAAAACAGAAAAAGAGACACAGAAATACTAAACAGACTTTTGAACTCTGTGGGAGAATGTGAGGGTGGGATATTTCAAAAGAACAGCATGTATACTATCTATGGTGAAACAGATCACCAGCCCAGGTGGGATGCATGAGGCAAGTGCTCCGGCCTGGTGCACTGAGAAGACCCAGAGGAATCAGGTGGAGAGGGAGGTGGGAGGGGGGATCGGGATGGGGAATACGTGTAACTCTATGGCTGATTCATATCAATGTATGACAAAACCCACTGAAATGTTGTGAAGTAATTAGCCTCCAACTAATAAAAAAAAAAAATAATAATAATAAAGAAAAAAAAAAAGAAATGAAAAGTTATAGTTTTACAGAAAGGCCTATTGTATCTACAATAATAATTAGTGTTATAAATATAAAGTCTTAAGTATTATAAAACATTTTTTTATATTTCTATAAAAATAGTTTAAAATTTACATTAGAAAATTTTAAAAATATAATTTAACAAAATTGAGAGGGAGAGAAACATGTGGCTAACAAACATGAAAATATTTAGAAGCCCACTATTAAATAATGAGAGTTTAAATTGTAACTAGATCTTATTTTAAATCACTCATATTGACAAAGTATCTGTTCATATTCAGTCCAGATGAGATTGTAATGCATAGCATTCTTAGATGCTGTGATGAGTAAATATACTTATTAGAACTTTCTAAACAATAATTTTAATAGAGTTTACTAGCCACATACAAAATATAAAGGTGTATATATTAATACATGGGACTAACAGTCATCAAAGTCAAGACAGAAGTTTTATCTGGAAAAGAAGAAATCAAATATATGTGATGGAAGAAAAATGCCCAGAACTGCTTTAGCAAATGGGTAATGTATTTTTAATTAGGTGTGGGTCATGAATCAGCTAGTAAAGAATCTGCCTGCAGTGTGGGAAACCTGGGTTCAATCCCTGGATTGGGAAGATCCCCTGGATAAGGGAAAGGCTACTCACTCCAGTATTCTGGCTATTCCAGTATAGTACATGCAGGACAAATACTTGATCTTCCCTTTCACTGGTTTCTGGAAATTCCCTTGTAGCTCATTTGGTAAAATATTGGCCTGCAGTAGAGACCTGGGTTCAATCCTTGGTTTGGGAAGATCCCTGGAGAAGAAAATGGCACCCACTCCAGTACTCTTGCCAGGAAAATCCCATGGACAGAGGAGCCTGACAAGTAACAGTCCATGGAGTTGCAAGAGTTGGACAGGACTTAGCAACTAAGCCACCACCACCACCAAGTGTTTGGTTTATTTTTATCATTATTTATATTTCTCTGTATATTGTAAATGTTACATGCTTATTTTGCCAAAGAGATAATATATGTGGAAAATAAAATGTGTTTTGAGAGAAAGTACTTTTCATGTTAAAAAAAAATGAATATTTTCAGACAAATCATGAAGAATTGGAGGGAAAACAATGATTTCCTTAGTTGTTCAGAATACATAAAATTGTATTTGTATGATACTAAATTAAAAACTTGATATGAGATGTTTAAAATTCTATCCTCTTTTTTACATCATAGTTCCTCTTCCCTCAATACATAGACATTCCAGAAGCGTGTGAAGGAAAACTGAGGAGAAAAAAAAACAAAAAACAAAAAACTACAGGACAGATCATATAAAGAATGTGATAAATACAAACTTCCAGTTGCAAAATAAATGTATCACCAGTATAAAATGTACAGTGTGGGGAACATAGTTCATAACTGCATGTGTTAGTTAGTTGTGTCTGACTCTTTGCAACTTCATGGTTTACAGCCCGCTGGGCTCCTCTGCCCATGGAATTCTCCAGGCAAGAATACTGGAGTAGGTAGCCGTTTCCTTCTCCAGGGGAACTTCCAGACACAGGGATTGAATTCAGGTCTCATGTGTTGTATGCAGACTCTTTAGCTAAGTATTATCTTTTGGGTGACATATCATATCTAGACTTATCATAGTGATCATTTTGAAATCTATGAGAAAAAAATTTCCTATGTTGTGGAACATAATGAACCAACGTAGTGTTGTAGGTCAATTACACTCCAAAAGCAAACAAACTCATGGAAAACAAGATCTGATTGTGATTACCAAAAGGAGGGGTGGGGGAAAGGAATTGGATGAAAGTAGTCAAAAGGTACTACAAAACACACACACACACACACACACACACACACACACACACACACACAGAGAAATAAAAAACCACACAAACACAGAGACATAAAACCACATAAAGAAAACACACACACACACAAAATGGTACTACAAACTTCCAGTAACAGAGATGCAATGTAAACAGTAACTATAATTAACACTTCTGTATCTTATTTATAGAAGTTAAGAGGGTAAATCCTAAAATGTATATGTGCATTTTTTCTCTTTCTTTAATATTGTATCTATACGAAATGATGAATGTTCACTTATTTTAATGACAATTTAATGATGTATGTAATTTAAATCATCATGCTGCACACCTTAAACTTATACAGTGCTGTATGCCATTTATAACTCAGTAAAACGGAAGGAGAAAGAAGGAAGGAAGGCAGACAAGGAGGGCAGAAGAAAGAGTAAAGAATGAAAGTGGTAAAGTATCAGCAATCACATATGTATTCTAAAAGTAAAATTAATTTAAATTAAAAGAAGATACTAATCAGCTTTTGTCTAAGCCTATTTTCTTTCAATTACTTTTAAAAATGTATTTATTTTTTAATTGAAGGATAATTGCTTTGCAGAATGTTGTTGTTTTTTGTCAAACATCAACATAAATCAGCCATAGATGTCCATATGTCCCCATAGATGTCCATATGTCCCCTCCCTCTTGAATCTCCTTCCACTCTCCCTCCCTATACCACGCCTCTAGTTTAATGCAGAGCTCCTGTTTGAGTTCCCTGAATCATAGAGCTAATTCCCGTTGACTATCTATTTTACATGTGGTAATATTTTTCAAGTTTCTTTCTCAATACATCTCACCCTGTCTTCCCCCCACACCTCGTCCATAAGTTTGTTGTCTGTGTCTGTTTCTCCATTGCTGTCCTGAAAATAAATTCATTGGTACCACCTTTTTAGATTCCATATATATATGTGTTAGTATTCTCTTTTTGACCTAATTCACTCTGTATAATAGGCTCTAGTTTTACCCATCTAATGAGTCAGACTCATTAGAACTGATTCAAATGTGTTCATTTTTATGGCTGAGTAATATTCCATTGTATATGTGTACCATAGCTTCCTTATCCATTCATCTGTCAACGGACATCTAGGTTGCTTCCATGTTCTAGCTGTTGTAAATAGTGCTGCAATGAACATTGGGGTACATGTGTCTTTTTCAATTTTGGTTTCCTCAGGGTATAGGTTTTCTTTTTCATCAATCAACTTTTAAAAATCAACTTAAAAATGGTATACCAGTTACTTGCAAGTTATTTCTCACTCAAAGTTTTTGCTTTTCTCCTTAAGATAGCTAAAATTGGCTTCTGTTTTCCAGATAGCAACAGTAATAGGCACATCACACTTCTGGCTCCTGGATTCAAATCTGTTTTGATATATGACAGAAGTAGTGTTGCAAATTATTCTAGCATCTGATGAAAGCACTGAACTTGCCTTTTTCACTCACTAGGAGAGTGAGATTTAACATCCTAGGCTCCAGGTGACGTTGGAAAAATCAGGAAGCTGAAGAAAGACACCAGATTCAAATTGCTGCCCTTCTTTCCACCAGCTATGTGATGCTAGCAAAGACATATCTTCTCTGTACCCATTTTCTTATCTTAGAGGAGGGCATGGCAACCTACTCCAGGATTTTTGCTTGGAGATTCCCAAGGACAGAGGAGTCTGCTGGGCTGTAATCCACACAATCACAGAGTCAGACATGACTGAGTGACTAACACAACACTAATAATTACTGCAAAACCAAATCTCTCTGGCTGTGAGAACCCTAAATTCTCCTTACATATAAATACCTAATAAGCACAATATAAATGAATGAATATGGATACTTTAATTATCATCTGTGGGTATTTGATATCCTGGAACTGTCACTACTAAATAAAGTGTTGTGTCTTCATTTGAAATGATTGCTCATCATCCGTTCTGTTTGTGACTTCACTTTTGTGTTTTTGTGATATAAATGTCTACACTTAGAATTGTTTTCATAGCAGTTTCTATTATTAAGTTATATGCTATCTAGAGAAGGCAGGTTTTAAAATGTAAATAAAAATAACTGTGTAACCAAAGTATTTTTCTGAGACCATAAATTCTGTATTTTTTTCTCAAGATAATGATTTTTTCTGACTTCTGCTGTAACCCTAAGTAATTCCTGGAAAACATTGTTGCTTCCAATGTGTGACTGTGAGTGAAAATTAAATCTAATTTGAACAGGTGAGATTTTGATTTTACTGAACACTGTTTTCTTGCACTGTAATATTGTTTGTAATCAATCATTCAGTACTTCCTATTGCCAAGTTACTTGAATGATGCTGAAAAACTGAGACCAAAATAGATAGGACAGAGCTTCAGATCTATGAGTTTAGAGGAAAAGAAAAATCTAAGTTATCATGTACTTTTAAGACTGAGAAGGAAGTTTCATGTTGAGTACAAATGGAAGACCCAGGGAAGAAAACAGAGTATGCTCTTGCTTTTGAAGCAGTGAATCTTATGTGTATTTTGCACCCATCAAGATAAAAAGAGGTAAGAAAGACAGAAAAAAAAAAAAAAAAAATAGTAAAATGAGGTGTTCTTGAATGACTTATCTGATTGAACAAATGGAAAATATATAAATCAAATAGAGAATAAAAGCAACTGTACAGAAATCAACTAACGATTGTTCAGACCAAAATTTAAAGTCAGTTCAGTTCAGTCTCTCAGTCGTGTCCGACTCTTTGTGACCCCATGAACCGCAGCACACCAGGCCTCCCTGTCTATCACCAATTGCCGGAGTCTACCCAAACCCATGCCCATTGATTCAATGATGCCAACCAACCATCTCATCCTCTGTTGTCCCGTCCCCTTCTCCTCCTGCCCTCAATCGTTCCCAGCATCAGGGTCTTTGCAAATGAGTCAGCTCTTTGCATGAAGTGGCCAAGGTATTGGAGTTTCAGCTTCAACATCTGTCCTTCCAACGAACACCCAGGACTGATACCTTTTAGGATATACAGGTTGGAGTCTCCTTGCAGTCCAAGGGACTCTCAAGAGTCTTCTCCAACACCACAGTTCAAAAGCATCAATTCTTTGGTGATCAGCTTTTTTATAGTCCAACTCTCACATCCATACATGACTACTGGAAAAACCATAGCCTTGACTGGATGGATCTTTGTTGGCAAAGCAATGTCTCTGCTTTTTAATATGCTGTATAGGTTGGTCATAACTTTCCTTTCAAGGAGTAAGCATCTTTTAATTTTATGGCTACAATCACCATCAGCAGTGATTTTGGAGCCCCAAAAAATAAAGTCTGACACTGTTTCCCCATCTATTTGCCATGAGGTGATGGGACTGGATGCCATGATCTGAGTTTTCTGAATGTTGAGCTTTAAGCCAACTTTTTCACTCTTCTCTTTCACTTTCAGAAAGAGGCTGTTTAGTTCATCTTCACTTTCTGCCATAAGGGTGGTGTCACCTGCATATCTAAGGTTATTGATATTTCTCCCGGCAATCTTGATTCCAGCTTGTGCTTCCTCCAGCCCAGCGTTTCTCATGATGTACTCTGCATTTAGGTTAAATAAGCAGGGTGATAATATACAGCCTTGATGTACTCCTTTTCCTATATGGAACCAGTCTGCTGTTCCACATCCAGTTCTAACTGTTGCTTCCTGACCTGCATACAGGTTTCTCAAGAGACAGGTCAGGTGGTCTGGTATTCCCATCTCTTTCAGAATTTTCCACAGTTTATTGTCATCCACCCAGTCAAAGGCTTTGGCATAGTCAATGAAACAGAAATAGATGTTTTACTGGAACTCTCTTGCTTTTTCAATGATCCAGTGGATGTTGGCAATTTGATCTCTGGTTCCTCTGCCTTTTCTAAAACCAGCTTAAACATCTGGAAGTTCACATATTGCTGAAGCCTGCTTTGGAGAATTTTGAGCATTACTTTACTAGTGTGTGAGATGAGTGCAATTGTGCGGTAGTTTGAGCATTCTTTGGCATTGCCTTTCTTTGGAATTGGAATGAAAACTGACCTTACCAGTCCCATGGCCACTGCTGAGTTTTCCAAATTTGCTGACATATTGAGTGCATCACTTTCACAGCCTCATCTTTTAGGATTTGAAATAGCTCAACTGGAATCCCATCACCTCCACTAGCTTTGTTTGTACTGATGCTTCCTAAGGCCCTCTTGACTTCACATTCCAGGATGCCTGGCTCTACTTGAGTGATCACACCATTGTGATTTATCTGGGCCATGAATATCTTTTTTGTACAGTTCTTCTTTGTATTCTTGCCACCTTCTCTTAGTATCTTCTGCTCCTGTTAGGTCCATACCATTTCTGTCCTTTATTGAGCCCATCTTTGCATGAAATATTCCCTTGGTACCTCTGATTTTCTTGAAGAGATCTCTAGTCTTTCCCATTCTATTGTTTTCCTCTATTTCTTTGCATTGATAGCTGAGGAATGCTTTCTTATCTCTCCTTGTTATTCTTTGGAACTCTGCATTCAAATGGGTATATCTTTCCTTTTTCTCCTTTGCTTTTCACTTCTCTTCTTTTCACAGCTATTTGTAAGGCCTTCTCAGACAGTCAATTTGCTTTTTTGCATTTCCTTTTCTTGGGGATGGTCTTGATTCCTGTCTCCTGTACAATGCCACAAACCTCTGTCCATAGTTCATTAAGTACTCTGTCTATCAGATCTAGTCCCTTAAATCTATTTCTCACTTCCACTGTATAACCATAAGGGATTTGATTTAGGTCATACCTGAATGGTCTAGTGGTTTTCCCCACTTTCTTCAATTTAAGTCTGAATTTGGCAATTTAAAGTCAGACTATAGTAAAAAAGTGTCATGAAATATTGATTTAGATATTAGTATCAAAAGATCTTAGTAGAAACATTATTGAGATGAAAAATATGAAGGTCATAATATAAATAGCAAAATGTGGTCGGAAGGGGCTGATATAACAGAGAATGAGCTAAAAAGTACCCTGCTAAAATGTCAATAGCTGAGTTGTGAGATTAACAGAAAATCCCAGAGCATATATCAGACAACAAGTGTGTATGTGTGTGCATGTGTGTATGTATGAAAACAGAGAAAAAGAGATAATAAAATAAAATTTAACAGAGAGAGTAAATAAAATTCCATAATATATCAATATTTTATGTACAAATGGGACTT
This sequence comes from Dama dama, assembly GCF_033118175.1. Taxonomy (NCBI): domain Eukaryota; kingdom Metazoa; phylum Chordata; class Mammalia; order Artiodactyla; family Cervidae; genus Dama; species Dama dama. Next base: position 68,913,576 of record NC_083713.1, on the reverse strand, counting down.
CAGAGTAGGGAGAGTAAATAAGAAGATATAAAAAAACATGTGTTTTCTAATTCTATAGACCTGAAGAGAAAACATACGTCCCTATATATTCATTGTCAACCCAAGACAAGAAAAACAGATTTAAAATGACTCATAATTTGTGATATCACAATAAAATTTTAGAACTCAAAAAGTTTCCTTATTGGAAGTTCCAAGGGATAGCTTGATACTAGAAACAGCTATTAAATGAAAAATCAGCAAATAGACAAGTGAATTTTCATTAACAATCTTAGGTTTAAGAGTCTTAAGGAATAGCTTCATATTTCTGAAGTAACTAGAATTTTACACTCAATCAAACTAGCATTCAACTATGAGCACTAAAAGAAAAACTATTAAAGCATGCCCATTTCTTATCCAACACCCCTATCTGAAAGAATTGCTAGAAGGCACTCTAAAATAAAAAAAAAAAGAAAAAGAAAAAAAGGAGCAATGACTCTAAGGGAGAAAGAATATAAGCAACAGTGAACAACAATGTAAGTTATATAATTTATACTTTGGCTTAAATGAGTAGTTTATGAAGGAAAAATGGCAACTCTAATTTTAATGAAAAGTTGATTTATTTAGGATTTCAATATAGAAGAATTTTTCAGCTCACTGATGCAGAAGATAGCAGGAGGTGGGAGAAAAAGGAAAAGAAATGACAAGATTCTTTATTTATATGATAAAAATATAAAGAAAAATTTTAACATAAGGCATTGCACAGAAAGATCAAAGTTTAAACACACATGCTAAAATTTCAAGTGCAACAATTTGAAAATTATTGAGATGTCAAATTTTCAAGCTATTCGAGAAAAAAAAATGGAGCTAAGAAAACTACATGAATTTATCAAAAGATAAGAATATATATTGTTTTTAAGCAAAGAAAGTAGAAAGGAAAAAAATAAATTGTCAGGAAATAGCCTAGACATCTCAGTAAATACAAATGAAATGTACTTCTACAAAAATTAGCATTTTACATGCTTAATCTCAAGAAGGGTTTGAAAACGTGATTTCTTATTTCCTGTTTAAGAGATTTATACTTAGAAGAAAATAACTTCTAAAAGTTGGTAATGAAGAAACAGAAAAAGTGTCTATCAGATATACTTTAAAAAACAATCAAGTGTTATGTTATTAATATTGAAGCAGAGGGAATATTAGTTAAATATGCTTAAGAGGCAGAGAAGGCAATAGCAACCCACTCCAGTACTCTTGCCTGGAAAATCCCATGGATGGAGGAGCCTGGCAGGCTGCTGTCTATGGGGTCGCACAGAGTCGGACACGACTGAAGCGACTTAGCAGCAGCAGCAGCATGCTTAAGCTGACAATAGTTATTTTTTATAATTGATACAATCCATAACCCTTCAAAAGGTGCATTCATTCATTCATTCTATCACATTGAAAACCTACATTCTATTAGGCATATTTTAGCCTCTAGAAAGAAAATGGTTAACAGATCCTAGCTGGAAGATATCCAGCAAATTTCACAGGACTGAAATAAAACAGGTTGCCTTACATTGAAATGGCAAAAACTACAGGAAGAACAGATGGTGGTGATGATGTGTTAGAGTTTGAGAGTCCGTTTGGGGTATACGTCTTTTGAGTTGCCTGGTAGAAAAGAAATATCATAAAAAGCTCTTTCTGTGAGTCTTTGGGTCAGGGTGAAATCCAGTTTGGAGCTATAAATATTAAAATCCATAGTATAGAAATTGGGCCTCCCAGGTGGTGCTAGTGGTAAAGAAACTACTTGTCAACGCAGGAGACCTAAGAGACACCAGTTCAACCCCTGGGTCAGGAAGATCCCCTAGAGGAGGGCATGGCAACCTACACCAGCGTTCTTGCCTGGAAAATCCCAAGGACAGGGGAACCTGGTGAGCTACAGTCCTTAGGGTCTCAAAGAGTCAGACACAACTGAAGTGACTGAGCATGAGCGGTGTAGAAATTGCATTTAAAAACATACAACAATGATATTTGGCAAGTGTATATTTGTAAATGAAAACAAACAAAATACAGGAAACCCAAGGCCTGAGCCATTGGAAACTCTAACATCATTAGAGCACATGAGAGAAAACTGAAAAAATCGAACACAAATGGTCACAGTATATAAGGAAATCTGGGATAATGCTGATAATCGGGAATACAAGTTACAAATGCATCCTAGAGATGAGATAGGCAAATGCGGTTGACAGATTCAGCAAGATGAAGATAAAGAATTTACTCTGTATTACTTGGTAGTTAAGAACTCTTTGCTGACTTTGTATGGGCAATTTCGGTAGAATAATAGAAGTGGTGGTTCTAACTGGAATGGGCTTAAGAAATAATATGAAAAAAAAAATAGAATAAATGAGTTTAGGTGTCATTTAGTCAGTAAGGCATGTCTCACTCTTTGCAACTGTATGGGTTACAGAATGGAAGGCTTCCCTGTCCTTCACCATTTCCCAAAGTTCACTCAAGTTTGCTCATCTATAATGATTTTAAATGAGTCTTCTAAAAAAGCTTGTTGTAACAAGGAAAAAAAAAAAGTTTTATATATAAAGAAGGGAAGCAGGATATAGAGATTGTGGGTTGTTTTGGTTGTGTTAAGGTAGAAGAGAAAGCAACAGGTTTATATACTTAGATAACTCACATGCCTAAATATAATAAATGAAAGAGAAAAAACCGATCAATGTACTTTAGGAAACTAGTGAGAATAAGATCTATTTACACAACTGAAAGTGTAAGGCTACACTTAGACTAGAAATGTGGTCTCTATTTGCAAGAACCAGTAGTATATCTATCACCACAGATACAGTGAAGTGGGTTGATATGATGGTGGCACCTTGTAGACATTTTTTTTTTTAGTGCTACAAAAGAAGATGTGAAACAATGCCTCAATCATGCCTTTCCCCTTTTTTAATCACTTGCCAATAGATTTCACCCCATTGGCCAGAGCTATCAGTAGACAACAGGAAAAGAAAGTCTTGGAGATGGAGAACTCTTCTAGGCAGTCATTTCAGTAGTTTCCTGTGGCACAGGGCATAGTGGATAAGAATGAAGACTGGATCTAGAGAAACAGATGGAAGATATCCAGCATAAAATTTAATAGATTATGAAACAGCAGATAAAAAAAATTGAGCTTATACCTACTGATAAAAATGGTTTCTAAAAAAAATTTTTTTTTCAATTCAGCACCTAAAACCTGTTTATCTTTACACACAAAGGGACCATACAGTCCTAAATTTACATATATACCCATGACGGTCAACTTTATAAATCAATTTGAGTCAGTTAAGGGTTGCCCAGAGGGCTGGGAAAACATTATTTCTGGACATGTCCCTGAGGGTGGTTCTTGAGAAATTAGCATTTGAATCATAGGTTGATACAGATCAGCTCTCACCAATGGGTCAGGCATCATCCAATTTGCTGAAAGCTCCAACTGAACTAAAGGCGGTTGAATGCTGAATTCTCTCTCATCTTGAACTGGAACATCTATCTTCTGTTTTCAGATTTCAGAGCTCACGGACCTCTGGCCCTCACTCTGGGACTTCCAGCAATGATCTCTAGGATTCTCAGGCCTTCAGACTTGGACTTAACTATACCACTGGATTTTCTGGTTATCTAGCTTGCATAAGGCATATTGTGGGACTTTTCAGCCTGCATAATCACACAAGCCAATTTCCATAGTATTAAGGTTGATGCAAAAGTAATTGCAGTTTTTCATTATTCAAATTTGCCATATGATATTGGAATACATTCTTAAATAAATGTGGTTATGTTATACATCATTTTAGTGTGCATTTCTCACTCTATTTTTTTGCCAGTGACATTACTTGCTATTTATTTTATATTTATTGAAATGATGTTAGACAAAAAGCAAATTCAAGCGATTTTCTTAATCGAGTTCAAAATGGGTTGTAAAGCACTGGAGATAACTTGCAATGTCAACAAACATTTGGCCTAGCAACTGCTAAGGAACATAGAGTGCTTCGGTGGTTCAAGAAGTTCTACAAAGAAGACCAGAAACTTGAAGATGAGGAATGCAGTGGCCAGCCATGGAAAGTTGACAATGACCAATTGAGAGCATTCATCCAAGCTGATCCTCTTACAACTACATGAGAAGTTGCAGAAGAATTCGGTGGTATCCATTCTACAGTCCTTTGGCATTTGAAGCAAACTGGAAAGGTGAAAGAGCTCCGATAAGTGGGTGCCTCATGAGCTGACCAAAACTCAAAAATGTCATTATTTTTAAGTATCATCTTCTCTTATTCTGTGCAACAACAATGAATCATTTCTTGATCAGATTGTGATGTGCAATAAAAAGTGGATTTTATATGGCAACCACCAGCTGAGTGGTTGGACTACAAGAAGCTCCAAAGCACTTTCCAAAGCTGAACTTGCACCAAAAAAAGTGACCGTCACTGCTGGTCTGCTACCAGTCTGATCCATGAACCCTTTCTAAATCCCAGCAAAATTATTATATCTGAGAAGTATGTTCAGCAAATCTATGAAGTGCACCAAAAACTGCAATGCCTGCAGCCATCATTGGTCAACAGAAAGGGCCCAGTTATTCTCTGAGATAATGCCTGACTGCAGGTTGCACAACCTATACTTCAAAGTTGAACAAATTGGGTTACAAAATTTTGCCTCATCTGCCATATTCAACTGATTTCCTGCCAAATGACTACCACTTCTTCAAGCATCTCGACAACGTTTTGCAGGGAAAACACTTCCACAACCAGCATGATGCAGAAAATGCTTTCCAAGTGTTCATTGAATTCTGAAGCATGGACTTTTATGCTACAGGAATAAACAAGCTTATTTTCTCATTGGAAAATATGTGTTGATTGTAATGGTTTCTATTTTGATTAATAAAGATGTGCTTGAGCCTAGTTATAATGATTTTAAATTCATGGTCTGAAACCACAATTACATTTGCACCAACCTAACTTTTTTTTCTTATATATTGATATATATCCTATTCATTCTGTTTTTTTGAAGAACCCTAAAATAATATTTATTTTAGTGCATTAAAAATAATCTAGAAGTAAATATAGTAAGTTGCTAGCAGGGGTTATTATTCATGTGAATACTTGTTAATAGATATGGGCAGAAACATAAGGAGAGAGTTTTTACTCGTTTGTACTTTAAATTTTAAAGTGAACATATATTATTGTGCCAGATTAATTACAATTTTAAATTTTTAAGTAAAAAAATACAATTCTACAATTTTATAGAGTAATTGAGCAAAGGTGAGTGTGGCAGCCAAGTTTATATTATGATATACAATAATTCTCTTCTAATATATAAAATACATAGAATCAGAATGAGAAAAGCACAATGGAAGGTTATTGCCGTAGCTTAAGTGGGTCATTTATCAATTTTTAATTATGCAATTGCATCAGTTTGTAATTATTTTTCATAATATTACTGTAAATAGTATATTTTATATCAATGTATGTTCACATGGATTCATCAATTAACACTAAGAAATTATTTTTTCTAGTGGAAAAAGAAAATAGTTTTCTCTGTCTTGCCAGTAGAAAATAAAAATTGAGGTGCAGAAACACCAGTGACTTTCTCCAAATAGTCACCGTGACTTATTGACAGAATATAAAATAGAACACATTTCTCCAAGCTCTGGCCTAGAGACCTCTACTCTATATCACCTGGTATTCAAGGGTTTTGCCATGTGGGAAAATTATGCATAGATACCATAGTTATGGCTTTATTACTTTAGAATCTACTTCTAACCTCTAGGGAAGTTGAAAAATTAGCTTTGTTTCTACAGGAAATTCTGCAATAATCTAAGCTTATGGTCCCCAAGCTCTGTGACAAGTTTCCCCAGGGAATTATGGTGAACTCACAGGGAAGCTAAAGGATATTTTAAATTTTCATGGAAAGAATAATGATGTTATACATATGATGACACTGACTGAAGAATTATCGCTAAGTACTGCAGTTTCTACATTAGATCAAGTAGCATGTACTTCAATGCCATAGTTTTCAAAGCCACCTTTTGTTGTTTATTATGAGAATAAGCAAGTACTGCACTAAAATTAACCAGGAATAAGAAATGAGTGTGACTTTAACCCATCTGATTCTGAGGTTTGAGAAGTAGTACAGTGACAAACAAGCACAGACATTCCTTTAGTAAGCAGTAACATTTAATTACAGTTAATTTATTCTATATATTTGTACTATTTTTTCAAATGGCTGCAATGTTATGGTATAAATATTCACTAAGTTGTTTGGACCTTAGTAAAAAGGACTTTCAATTATTTCCTTTGGCTTTGGATCACTATTTAAAAAAAATTACTGAGATACTAAGAGCAACTTGAACAGAAAATGTTTGGAAACCTCCGATCTAAAAAAACAAATTTATAATTATTACAAAAGTTCCAGGCACAAAATTTTTAAATACAAGTGTTATTCATTACCTTCTAACTCTAAATTATCATTCTTCTACTCTAGATTATCAAGTATCATTCCACTCTTTTACTGTCTTTTGTTGTTTTGGATGGGAAAAGATTTAATTTACATGTTCTCCTTTTTCATGAATGTGTATCTAAATGGACTATTTCAGGACTTTTCATGGATTGTAGATAGGGAGAAATAATCTTGCAAGATTGTTTCCCTAATTTTTTTTTTTATCACTTTTGCCTCATTTGACCAAAAAAAAAAAAAAAAAAAAATCCAGCAAACTAATATGCATAGTCTAGCAGAAAGCAGGTATAAGGCATTAGACTAGTTAATTATTACTGTGAAGTTAGACTAGTTAATATAATGAACACAAATATAAACAGAGATGTGGAAAGCAAAGGGAAATCACTTCATATTGCAATAGATTTCTAGACTAGAAATCTCGGCCACCATCTGGTTATATCAACATAAGCAACTTCATCTTCCAGGCCTCAGTTTTGCTTCCACCAGAAGAATGTTTGTTCACTTATCAATCTAGCAATAATTTATAAGTATACAGAGTATTTTAAAGAACTTAAGGAAGAATAATGCATACTCTCAATTGCAACATAATTCATTAGATCATGTTAGCACATACAGTTACTTCTTATTTTAGAATCAGTTAAGATTCCAGAAAAAATTCAATCTTATTATCTTGGCACATTTCTTAGCCTTTTATGAATTGGCCATTACTTATTTTTGCAGATATATCTTCTACCGCAAACCACATTGAATTTTTAACAATTTATATACTAATGTTTTATATGGTTCCATTTCCCATGATGTGAATTTAATTTAATAATTGATTTCTAATATGTATTTTAATAAAATCCAACAATGCCTGGAGAAATGTATTAGGAATGTGAGGAGTGGAAATGTTCTACAAAAATTCAAATGAATAAGAATAAATTATAAGAAAATCTTATAAGAAAAAAATGGTATCTGAATTAAACAAAAGAGCATGAAGAAAAAGGAGAGCAGGAGAGATTGCATAAGGGTTTTGTAAGCAGTGGGACAGGAGAGTACAATGAGCTAATTCCCCAAAGTGGAAGAACACAGGCACTTTCTGCTTTTAAGGCTTGGTTTTTGTTTCTCCCTGCTTACTCTGCCTTTTCTGATCTAGTTTATAATCTTCACTTCTTCAAAGCTATGAAAATTTGCTAGACATGGGCAAAGTGGTCCTGAGCACAAAGAGAATCTTCTGTTCTGAGAATTCACCACAGTAGCCAGTTTTCTCCTCCTTATTACCGTTCCCATGATTATCTTTTCACCATGGATGATTGCTGGCTTTAGTACCAACTGGGGTGGATAACACTAGTAAAAGCAGTACTGGATACTTTCCATTTGCCAGACCATCCTTTGCCCTTCTCCCACCCGCTGTCTGACAGTAAGGGGTGCCAGTGGAGGACCACAGAAGTACATAGGAGCACCACAGAAGTGATGGGAGAGTAGCCTTATTGTGTGGTATCAATTGGTGTTGCCGTCTATGGAACATCATGGCTTCTGTTGAGGACCTTAATTACTAAACTTGCTCTATGGAGTTGTCTTCTTGTCATCCCTCCAAGTAGAGGTGGTAACAGCTCTACTGTTATTAGCTTTAAGTTTTTATACTTTGTTCTGTGGTACTGCTTAATTGGGTTTCCCTTGTGGCTCAGTGGTAAAGAATCTGCCTGCCTAAGAGGGAGATAGAGGAGATGTGGATTCCATCCCTGGGTTGGGAAGATTCCCTGGAGAAGGGAAAATGGCAAACCACTCCAGTACTCTTGTCTAGGAAATCCCAGGGACAGAGGAGAATGGTGGACTACAGTCCACGGGGTCTCAAAAGAATCGGACATAACTTAATGACTGAACAACAACTACTACTTAATTACCGATGTAAAAAGTAAAGGAAGAATCTTGCAGTTTCAGTTCTGATATGTAAAGAGCTTGGAAAGAGTATGGACCTAACAGAAGCAGAAGATATTAAGAAGAGGTGGCAAGAATACACAGAAGAACTACACAAAAATGATCTTCACGAACCAGATAATCACGATGGTGTGATCACTCACACTCACCTAGAGCCAGACATCCTGGAATGTGAAGTCAAGTGGGCCTTAGGAGGCATCAGTACGACCAAAGCTAGTGGAGATGATGGAATTCCAGTTGAGCTCTTTCAAATCCTAAAAGATGAGGCTGTGAAAATGCTGCACTCAATACATCAGCAAATTTGGAAAACTCAGCAGTGGCCATGGGTCTGGAAAAGGTCAGTTTTCATTCCAATTCCAAAGAAAGGCAATGCCAAAGAATGCTCAAACTACCACACAATTGCACTCATCTCACACGCTAATAATAGTTTAAATGTAATGTAATGCTCAAAATTCTCCAAGCCAGACTTCAGCAATATGTGAACCATGAACTTCCAGATGTTCAAGCTGGTTTTAGAAAAGACAGAGGAACCAGAGATCAAATTGCCAACATCCACTGGATCATCGAAAAAGCAAGAGATTTCCAGAAAAACATCTATTTCTACTTCATTGACTATGCCAAATCCTTTGACTGTGTGGATCACAATAAACTGAGGAAAATTCTGAAAGAGATGGGAATACCAGACCACTTGACACTGCTTCTTGAGAAACCTGTATACAGGTCAGGAAGCAACAGTTAGAACTGGACATGGAACAACAGACTGGTTCCAAATGGGAAAAGGAGTACGTCAAGGCTGTATATTGTCACCCTGCTTATTTAACTTATATGCAGAGCACATCATGAGAAACACTGGGCGGGAGGAACCACAAGCTGAATTAAGATTGCCGGGAGGAATATCAATAACCTCAGATATGCAGATGACACCACCCTTATGGAAGAAAGTGAAGAGAAACTGAAGAGTCTCATTGAAAGTGAAAGAGGAGAGTGAAAAAATTGTCTTAAAGCTCAACATTCAGAAAACTAAGATCATGGCATCCAGTCCCATCACCTCATGGCAAATAAATGGGGAAACAGTCGCAGACTTTATTTTGGGGGGCTCCAAAATCACTGCAGATCGTGACTACAACCATGAAGTTAAAAGATGCTTACTCCTTGGAAGGAAAGTTATGACCAACCTAGACAGCATATTAAAAATCAGAGATATTACTTTGTCAACAAAGGTCCATCTAGTCAAGGCTATGGTTTAACCAATAGTCATGTATGGATGTGAGAGTCAGACTATAAAGAAAGCTAGGACCAAAAAATAGATGCTTTTGAACTGTGGTGTTGGAGAAGATTCTTGAGAGTCCCTTCTTCTGCAAGGAGATTCAACCAATACATTCTAAAGGAGATCAGGCCAGAGTGTTCACTGGAAGGACTGATGTTGAAGCTGAAATTCCAATACTTTGGCCACCTGACTCTTTTGAAAAGACCCTGATGCTGGGAAAGATTGAAGGCAGGAGAAGAAGAGGACAACAGAGGATGAGATGGTTGGATGGCATCACCGACTCTGTGGACATGAGTTTGGGTAAACTCTGGGAGTTAGTGATGGACAGAGAGGCCTGGCATGCTGCAGTACATGGGGTCACAAAGAGTTGGACATGACAGAGCCACTAAACTGAACTGAACTGGAAGTTATCACCACCACTGTTATAACAAGAAAAGAGAAATTTTGGAAGTTGTTGTTGTTCAGTGACTAAGTCATGTTTGACTTCTTTGCAACACTATGAACTTCTCCATAGTGCACTATGCCAGGCTTCCCTGTCCTTCACTATCTCCCGGAGCTTGCTCAAACTCATGCCCATTGAGTCAGTGATGCCATCCAACTATCTCATCCTCTGTCTTCCCCTTCTCCTCCTGCCTTCAATCTTTCCCAGTATCAGTCAGAGCCAAGAGCTGCTTACTTGGAACAGAAGTCACTAGAGAAAAAAGCTAGTAGGAGAACTCATATATTAATTTTGAATAATTGCTGGATGCTGGATATGGGCTATTGAGAATGAGAAATGGCTGGAATTTCAGTCTTAGATACTCCCATACTTTGTGGGTTTTACATCCATGAACCCCACCTGCTTTTTATGGTGAAGAAATAAAAATACCTTCTTGGTTCTGGCTGAGGGAAGAAGAATAATCATTATTTTTAAATGTTCAGAGCCTTCCCCATAACAAATAACTACTGTCTAGGGAAAAAAATATATCATCAGTATTTTTTTTTTTTTTTTATGATGGAAAAAAGTAATTCTCCATGCCAAGTCCCTATATCTTTACTTTCTTGTCTAAGTGTGAAATTTTACTACTGTAGAAACACTGGTGAAGGTCTCGGTCGTGATATACACACCCACTGAAAGACCCAGATTTAATCATGAGATTGTAGAATGCTTCTGTCCTTCCCTCCCTCTACATATGATCTCCACACCAACAGGAATTCAGTATAATAATAGTATATTATAGCTAAAAGAGCTGCAAGACTCAGAATCTCTGGGGAGGAGTTCTTAGGAAGACCAAAGTCAGTGGCAGGGATACAAGAAAGATATCAAAAGAATCTGAAGCTTCTGGAATGTAGAACTATGTAAAAATTAAGCACAGCCCAATTTTTTGGTCAGATTAACATAAATTCTCACTTTATAGGCCTATTTACCACAGTTTCTACTACCCAATGCCAGATGTTTGACCTGTAACAACAACAAAAATTTTATAAAGCACGCCTAGTAGTACATTTTATAAAAAGAAGAAAACAATAGTATAAATAGATAAGGCCAGCATCTGAACTAGAGTCAGATATTATTATATATTATATATATATTCAAATAGCCAGACAGGAAATATAAAATAATTATAATCAATATATTAAGGATTCTAATGAAAAAGTAGACACTATTCAAAAGCATATAGGGAGAGGTAAGCAGGGAGATGAAATTCTAAAATGAATCAAAATATTATACACACACACACACAAAAAAGTGAAATGTAAATTAAGAATGCTTTCCAGGGCAAGAATCAGAGATCTTGAGACTAGTTCAATAGTAACTTTCCAAAAACTATGAATTTCAAAAGCTGTCACGTGCATGTAATTCAAACACCAGAGGAAAAGAGAGAATTTTTGTGACTCTGTGGGATCCTATGGACTATACCCAGAGACTGAATGTAGGCCCTGCATTGCAGGCAGATTCTTCATCATCTGAGCTACCATACTGTCACAAATGAAAGTGAAAGTGTTAGTCACTCAGTCGTGTCAGACTCTTTGTGACCCCATGACTGTAACCCCGCCAGGCTCCTCCGTCCATGGGATTTTCCAGACACGAATACTAGAGTGGGTTGCCATTTCCTTCTCCAGGGGATCTTCCTGACCCAGAGATGGAACCCAGGGTTCCTGCATTGCAGGCAGACTCTTTACCATCCGGGCCACTAGAGAAATGCAAAGAGAGAATACAGGAAAGAAATACCTGAAGTAATAAAGGCTAGGAACTTTCCAAAATTAATTATAGACACTAAAACCCAGATCCTATATGCTTAAAGAACAGCTAGAAGTATAAATACAAAACAAATGAACAAATCAGACTCAAGCCTACTATATTTAGCAAAATTATCCTTCACAGATGAAGGAAACATAAAATCACTGTCACATACATGTGCACACATGTGTGTGCACACATCCACACACACTAGAAGAATTCATCATCTTTAGAATATTTTTGCAAAATATATTAAATAAAATGCTTTGGACAGGACTAATATATTATAAGCAGGAACTTGGATCTACATAAAGAAAAGGAAAATGTCAGAAAAAGAATAAGAGTAAAATATTTTATTTTTCTTATACATATCTGAAAGACACATGTTAAATAATAATAGCATCAATGTATTATTAGATGATTATAACATAGGAATAAGTAAAATGCATGACAAAAATATAAGGAAGGAGGAACTGGGTCTACTTATTATAAGGTAACTCTACTACATATCTACATATTTGAAGATAAATTTAGATTAGTTAAAAATACATCTTGGAAATTCTAGAGCAACAAATAAAACAAATTTAAAAAGAAACAGTTAATAGAGGAGATACAAGAGTTAAAAAGGAGATAAAATGTAACCATGTTAAATAATCAATTATATCCAGACAGAAAAATATAGAAGTAGATGGAAAGTTTACTTCCAAACCAAAAGCAACAAATGAAAAATAGGTACAAACATACTAGATGTTAATCCAGTTAACATGGATGTTAATCCAACTAACATAGCAGATGTTAATCCAGTTATACAAATAATTAACTACATAAAGTTATTCAAGAAGAAACATATGATCTGAATAGACCTTTATATGTAATAGTAACCTTTTGAAAAAGAATTCACCAAGTCTAGATGGTTTCTTTGGCAAATGATATCAAACTTTAAGGAAAAGTAATACCAAATTTCTACAATATGTTCCAGAAAAAAGATTCAGGGAGAGAGTTGTTAACTCATTCTAGGGGAGCATTACTTTTTTACACAAATCAGACAAAGATATTATAAGAAGACTACAGACCAAAATCTGTTAAGAACATCGATGTAATATTTGGTTCTCCACCAAGTATGAGCGAATTGAATCCAACAATGTATAAAAAGAATTATACACCATAACTAAGTGGGATTTATTCCAGATGTGTAAAATTGGTTCAAAATTCAAAGTCAATTAATGTAACTCATCATATCAACAAGCTAAAGAAAAACAGCAACCATATTAATTGCATACTGTTAGGCTTCCCTGGTGGCCCAAACAGTAAAAAAATCTACCTGCGATGCAGGAGACCCAGATTCAATCCCTGGGCTGGGAAGATCCTGTGGAGAAGGGAATAGCTACCCACTCCAGTATTTTTGCCAGGAGAATTCCATGGACAGAGGAGTCCATGGGGTCACAGAGTTGGACATGACTGAGCAAATAACACTTTTGCTTTCATATTAATTGATGCAGAAAAAGCACTTGAAAAAAATTCCAACATTCATTCATGACCCACCCCCCCAAAAAAAAATTCAGAAAGCTACAAGGAGAATATAACTTTCTCAGCTTGGCAAAGAATGCCAAAATAAAGCATACAACCAACAGTGTATTTAGAAGTTGAAACACTTTCTTGCAAGATCTAAATAAGCAAGGCTGTTGTCTCTTTCCACTCCTAGTCAACATTGTACTGGAAATTGTAAAAAAAAAAAAAAAAATCAGTAAATCAGAAAAAGAAATGCAAGTTATGCACATTAGAAAGGAAGAAATAAAACTGTCTTTATTTACAGTTAACATGCTTATTTATGTAGAAGAGCCCAGTGAATCAAAAGACAAAACTTTTAAAACTAAATAATGATTATAGCAAGTTCACATGATAAAAGGTTTTACCAGAGAAGTAAATTGCTTTTCTACATAACATCAAAAAACAACTGGAATTTGAAATTAAAAAAAAAAAAAAAACTTTTACAAAATAACCAAAATGAAATATTTAGCTATAAGTCTAAAAAAAAAGTATATAATATTTAAATTAAAAAGTCCAAAACTTTTATGAAAGAGATCATAAAATAATTTTTAATGAGAAGAGAAAACCACAAAATTTTATTTCTACATAAATTGATACACAGGTTTAGCACAATTTATATTGAAATCTCAGATTTTTTTAAAATTACTGACAAAATTTTTTAAAGTGTTTAAGGAAAAGCAAAGGAACTTAAATAACTAATTAATTAAAAAATAAGTAAATAATTAAAAAATAATTTTTAATAAAGCAGGAGGTGTCTGTTTATCCTATTTCAAGATATCATATAGCTAAAGTAATCAAGATTGCAATATCAGTGTCAAGATAGACACACAAATCACTGGGAGAGAGATCTTCATGGGTTTTGCCCATCCTAAAAGATATATCCACAAACATCCTTTCCACATATCTATGTCACAAGCTTTCTAATTGCTTTTTTTCTAAGCCCCTCACCATCCATTCAAATCATTGTCCACAGCCCTTGAATCCATATACATGTATACTTCTGGGCATTTCTCCCTCTAAGCCGTATGAACATACAGATGTGTTGCTCAAGCTGTCCATTTTCTAATGGTTCTTGTATAGCATGCAGGACCATTTTATTCCCCTAGAGTCAGCTGACTGTAGACTTTAACCATATTTAAATATACCTTCCCAAGAGATCTAGCTTAGTGCTTGATTAAATAACTGGATACTATAGCCTAGCTAAGCTGACACACAGAACTAACCATCTGCAGGGACGGGGATAAGACTGATGGTATTTAGGGGTACAGACTTATAAGTGGTAAATAAGCCAGGAGCTATTAATTATTAGAATGATATTAATTCATGATATATTGAATAATGGTATATGAATATGAATGTATTGAATATTGACAATAATATTGTAATATAATTATGTAACCTGATAAATATCACTACAACAGCAATCAAACAAATATATCAAAGTCACAGACTGTACACCTTAAACTTACACAATGTTACATGTCAAATAGATTCAATAAAAAATAAAAACAAAAATGCCTGTCACACCACATGAGAAAATCCTTAAAGGTATGTTAAGAATCCTATGGAGAAACCAATTGGCAAGAACAGAGATTTGGAAAAGAAAGAGAGGATAATGAAACTCAACAATTTTATCCTATTTTCACTTTAGGAGTTCATTTTTGGCTAGGGCTAGAGGAAGACCATCAAATCTGATGTTGTTATTCAGTCACTTAGTCACATCCAAGTTTTTGAACCCCATGGACCACAGCACACCAGCCTTCCCTGTCTTTCACTATCTCCTTGAGTTTGCCCAAATCTGATGTAAATAATTAAATATCACTGATAGTGATTTTTCCATTGTTGGAAGTTCATTCAATTTTCACAACATCATAAGGTAATTTTTATTACGTTTAACTCATTTTAGGCATAGACATGTAATTATTGCAAAGTTACACAGGTAGTTCTTGGCAGCAGTAGGATGAAGGCCAGACAAACCTCCAGAGTCCGGCTTCTTAACCACAAGGAAAACTGTCTCTGAAATGAAGAGAAAATGCTTGGGTTTTCAATATTAGGCTGAGAGCCTCCAATTTTAATTTCTTTGTTTTATTCACCTCACACTTTCTAGCTCTACTAGCTCAGTTTCACCTCTTGACAAATCTGCTGTGCTGGCGATCATAACAGAGGCCGGTGCTGCAGCATCTGCTGTCTATGAAGAACATTTGTGTGATCAGTGAACAATGTCTTTCATGAGTAAGAAAGGCAAATTAGAGAATTACAGAATGCAAAAATGTTTAACTCATGTTCTAGATCTTTCTATTTGACAAATGCTCCAACCTCAGTTTTATTTCCAAGGAATATCTTCATTCTTCCGTTCACTCCTCCTGGTGTTTCCACACCACAGCATCTGAGGAGGATTGTTCCAAACCTTCTTTGTCCTGTGCTGAGCCTCTGTTCTGAAAAACCAACCAACCAAACAACTGCCCAGAATAAATCAAACCTTGAAGTTGTGCTCCACTCCTACCTTCCTGAATTTCTCTTGCCCAGTCTCTAGTCTTAGCTTGTCAGGGCTAGAAGAGCAAAACACTTGGAGAAGCAAATCTAATTTGAGAAAGGGAGGACCCTAGCTAGCATTTGGGGAGAAGTGTGCACTTTCTCCTGCAGGGAATGTAGAGTAATTATGTTTCTGTGCAAGGAAGTGTTCTATTTCCCTTCCATTTCTTAATTATTATTCAACATATACCAATTAGAACAAATTCTGACCATTGGAATACTTAATTTTTAATTATATTTTTATTACATTTTAGTTTAAGTCATTGAGTACAAGCAGGTCTCCTAGGTAACCCAATCCACTGCTGATGAAAGCCAAGCAGGAGTGCTTTCTGCACTGATTATCAGAGAGAAAAAGAATTATAGCAAAATGCCATATGCATTACAAATGAAGAGAAAGAGCTATTGAGAAATTAAAATTACCCAAATACATCTTTTCAAAGAAAATCTCTGAAGAATTCTTTTCTTCTTATTGCCTTTGTGTTTGACCCTCTGAAAACTTTACAGTTTCATAATAGTTTTGCTTCCTGGGAAGAAGGAAGATGTGTGTGTGTATATATATTATACATATACATGCATAATATATTATAATATATAATATAAATGTATATAAGTATTTTATATATTTATATTATTGTAAATATATATTATATATATATATATGTGTGTGTATATATATATATATCTCTCTCTTATGGGCTTCTCAGTTGCCTCTAGTGATAAAGAATCCACCTACCATTGAAGGAGATGCAAGATATGTGGGTTTGATACCTGGGTTGGGAAGATTTCCTGGAGAAGAAAATGGCAACCCATTCCAGTATACTTGTCTGAAAAATTTCATGAACAGAGGAGACTGATGTGCTACAGTCCATGTGTTGCAAAGAGTCAGATGCAACTGGGAGGCTGAGAATGCATGCATATATTCTTATATATGTAGTATATATATATAGATAAAATTGAACTTCCTAAATGATAAGAAAATAAAAAATGATTCACCTGAAATTCAAATAGAACTTTAAAGCTGTGTGTATTTCTTAAGCTCAGAAGTAAGGCTTTATTCTTTACTTCTGAATTTTTTTTAAGGCCATTGAGACTGAACTCTTCAGTTTCTCAATTCAGCATTAAATGTACAATTGTGCATACATGTACTTATTAAAATCAGTAACATTTGTTTTAAAGAACAACTTTCCAGAGAACAATTTTATAGGCTACTGTGATTAACCTTTACTTCAAATGTAAAATTCAATTGTATAGTTTTTCTTTATTGTTTTTCTGCTAGAGGAAAACATTCACTCTTTGTAGGCAGCACGTGTGAATTTTTCAACAACCACACTTACTAAAAATGTGAAAGTATATACACTTATCTAAGTTATACTTAGCAGTTTGTTCCAGGGGTATTAGTGCACATCACTTTGTTCCATACTATTGTGCACAACAGCAAGAGAACTGGGAGAGTAAGTCCCATGGAACCTCCTTTATGGAGGGCTCCATTTTTATTTAGTTCCACGAAACTGAGAAAGATGCTTTGCTTCTTCAAGCCTGAGTTACACCTTATGCAATATTAGAGAAAATAGTTTGCCTAGAAGTGTGTTAGAGTAAAATGACAACATGTACGTGATGTACTTAACATGGATTCCAGAACATAATAGTGATTCATATTTTCCTTTCTACCAACATAGCATAAAGATCTCTCAACTTTGCTTAGCTTTCATCATTAATGGATTTAGGAATACTGTTTGGGCTAATATGGCTTTTAAAGAAATGCATTAAAACTGTATCTTCATTAACGAAGATACTAAAATTTTCCACTGAGTTTTCAGTTCTCCCTAAAGCTCAGGGATAAGTTTTCATCTGTTAAAACCCTACCCTTCATCTCATAAATCAATCAATAAATCAATTCAAACTCCTTTCCAAGAAAACATAACAGGATCAGGTTTCCTCTCACAAAAAAAAACTTCAGAATTAATTCATATACCTCAAATCCCATTGCTTCAGTTTTATATGACAAGAATTGAAATTTAGCAAGTATTATCCCTATGACAGAGCATGCAGGTGCCATTTTTGGATAGAAAACATTTGTGGTTCTGCTTAATTTTTATATCATGTTATATAGGGATAGTCATGTATGGATGTGAGAGTTGGACCATAAAGAAGGCTGAACACCAAAGAACTGATGCATTCAAACTGTGATGCTGGAGAACCCTCTTGAGAGTCCCTTGGACTGCAAGGAGATCAAATCAGTCCATCCTAAAGGAAATCAGTCCTGAATGTTCATTGGAAGGACTGAAGCTAAACCTGAAGCTCCAATACTTCGGCCACCTGATGTGAAGAGCCAACTCATTAGAAAAGACCCTGATGCTAGAAAGATTGAAGATAGGAGGAAAAGAGGATGACAGAGGATGAGATGGTTGGATGGCATCACTGACTCGATGGACATGAGTTTGAGCAGGCTCCAGGAGATGGTGAAGGACAGGGAAGCTGACGTGTCCATGGCATCACGGAGAGTCATACACAACTGAGTGACTGAACAAAAACAGTATGTCTAGACTGTTGACTGAATATTACTCAGGTATAAGGACTGACATTCTGAACAATGAATGTTCAAAACATTATAATTAAAGAACATTATATATGAAGAGTTTTTAAACAAGGATGTGGAAGAATCCAATTTGCTATTTAAAACATCCTGTTGGCTGCTCTGTAAGGAATGAATTGGAAGAAGCAAGAGAAGTGGGGAGACTAGATGTTGAGCTCTTGAGGCTGACCAAGTGAGAAAAGATGTTTGTTTAGACTTGGAAGCTGACAATGGAGAAAGTCGGAAGCTGACACATTAGAAAGATGTTTAGAAATAGAATTATCAGGTGTTGTGCTTCATTGTATTTACGGAGTGAAATGGAGAGAGAAATCAATGCAGACATATAGGTGTGGGATGAAGCTATGTTACCAGCTACAACATGCAAGACTATAGAAGAAAAAGACTTCAGGGAGAAAAATTCGTAGCTAAAATGTGATTATGTTGAATATCATGTGTCAGTGAGCATGTAGACCAACTAGAACACTCTGATAATGGATACAGAAGATAAAATGTATACATCTACTTTGGAAAACTGTTGAGCAGTATCTTCAAAAAGAATGTACATAAAATGCACCCCAGTAATTAGAATATACTTAGAATCCTGAGTATATACTCAATAAAAATGAATACATACATTCACCAAAAGTAATGTATTGCAATGCTATTCATAGTCTTCCAGAACTGGAAGCTACCAAAATGCCTGTTTCCAGATAAATGGATAAATTAATTGTGGGAGCAGATTATAGTTCCTGACAGACACAGAAACTGAAAGTGTGAAAGGAAGAAACTCCTTCTCTATTGCACAGCAAGGAAACGGTAAAGCTGACTTCAAACCTGTCACTATGTCAAAATATTTTATTTTATTCACTACATTTCAGAGGATGATCACTCCCCTTTCTATGCTTCCTGCTGACTAACAAATAGAAAACTGAAGCCAGAAGGGGAGTCAGAGGCCTGTAGCTAAAACCTGATATGATCAGGGCAGAGGTTTTAGGATTACTCAAAAATGATCATATTAGGAAGCTCCAAATGATACCAGTTCATCACTATGAATTTCCCCATGGCACCTGCACCATAAAACAGCAATGAAATTGTCATTATCAAATGAAAGAATATTTCATACAGCATAATATTCCTGATATATCAGAGTAGCTGTCAACAGTTAAACCATGCTGAACGCTGTGGAGAGAATTAAAAACCCTCTCTCACTATTTACCCCTGTCAGCTGTATGGTTGGAATGAACACACATCTATTTAGGAAAACTGGAAAGCACTGTGCCTTCTTATGGCCGTTAGCGTTCTTCTGAAAACAAGAAACTGATGAAAAATACTAGGACAGTTCTAAAGAATTCATTAAGAATTTTGAAAAGGTTCTATTAAGAAACAGAATGTGTAGCACAGGGAACTTTACTCAATATTCTGTAAACATCTACATGGGAAAAGAATCGGAAAACAAGAACATATATATGTATACGTATGGCTGAATCACATTGTTGTACACCTGAAATTAACACATTTTGAGTCAACTATTCTCCAATATAATAGAAACATTTAAGAATTACATATACTTTGGGAAAAAAAAAAGAGAAATGTAACATGATGGAGTTTACACATTCCATCAGGTCACCTCAACTCACTTGCATAGTTGGATGTCCCCACATCATCCTAGTGGAGAACAGTGGGCTACTAACACTGCATTGGGACTATTTGTCGGCTAGTCTAGGGCTCAGCAGGACTTCCCAAGTGGTGCTAGTGGTAAAGAACACGCCTTCCAGTGCAGGAGACATAAGAGAATCCAGTTAGATCCCTGGATGGGGAAGATCCCCTGGAGGAGAACATGGCAACCCACTCCAATATTCTTGCCTGGAGGATCCCATAAACAGAGGAGCCTGGCTGCCTACAGTCCATGGAGTCGTAAAGAGTGGGACATGGCTTAAGTGACTTCACATGCATGCTAGGGTTCAGCAGTGTTGGCTACAAGCAGAACATTGAGATAGCCAAGCAGCAGCCTCTTTCCATTTTCTCTGGTCTTCCCCAGGAAACTGCCAGATTTTCTGCCAACAGACTTCTTCTTCTTTTTTTAAACTATTTATTTTGGCTGTGCCGAGTCTCTGTTGCTGTGTGCCGGCTTCTCTACTTTCCATGTGGGTTAGTTCTCCCACAATGTGGGATCTAAGCTCCCCAACCAGGGATCAAACCCATGTCCCCTGCACTGGAAGGTGGCTTCTTAACCACTGTACCACTAGGGAAGGCCTCCAACAGACTTCTTTCACTTAAGTCTGTTCAACTCCCATTGCCCTGCCTGTCTTCTCACAAGATTGAATTTCTTTGACTGTAATATTTTCTACCCACTCCAGTATTCTTGGGCTTCCCTTGTGGCTCATCTGGTAAAGAATCCACCAGCAATGCGAGAGACCTGGGTTGGATCCCTGGGTTGGGAAGATCCCCTGGAGAAGGGCAAGGCTACCCACTCCAGTATTCTGGCCTGGAGAACTTCATGGACTGTATAGTCCATGGGGTCACAAAGAGTCAGACCGACTCAACGACTTTCAGAGCAGAAGTTGGCTTTCTTACTAGAGGTTGTGTGTAGCAGATATACAGAAAAGATCCAGTCTCAATCTCTGTCTCTCACATTTGGAGCTTCCTCCATCATCTTGCCTGAGTCAGGCTTCCCCCTGCCCTGCCTTGGCCATGCCTCTGAGATGTCAGCATATTTTACACCTAACACTTCGCAATAGTTTGGGATGGTTGAAGAAATGAGACTATCCCTATTTCTTTATATATCCATATTCTTTCATATATATATTTATTTTTTCTTTTTTTCCCCTTTGCATATTTTTATTTAGCATTTCATTTTGGGCATGATAGAGTATGTTTGTTTCCTAGGGCTGTTGCAACAAATTACCAGAAACTGGGTGGCGTAAAGCACCTTACATGTATTCTCTCACAATTCTGGAGGCCAGAAGCTTGAAGTCAAGGTGTCAGCCGGATTGTGCTCCTTCCAAGATCCTGGCTCTGGAAAGAATTCCACACCTGTCCTCTGGTGGCTGCGGGCAGTCCTCATCACTTCTGAGTCCCTAGCTTCATTGCTTTAGTCTCTGTTTCTCTTCTCACCGTGTCACCTTTTCTTCCGTGTATTCTCCTTTTCTCTAATTGTAAGGACATTTGCCATTATCTAGGGTCTGCCTGGAGAAGGCAATGGCACCCAACTCCAGTACTCTTGCCTCTGAAATCCCATGGACAGAGGAGCCTGGTAGGCTGCAGTCCATGGGGTCGCAAAAGTTGGACATGACTGAGCGACTTCACTTTCACTTTTCACTTTCATGCATTGAAGAAGGAAATGGCAACCCATTCCAGTGTTCTTGCCTGGAGAATCCCAGGGACAGGGGAGCCTGATGGGCTGCCGTCTATGGGGTCGCACAGAGTCGGACACGACTGAAGCGACTTAGCAGCAGCAGCAGCAGGGTCTGCCTAGCAATCGAAAATGGTCACATCTCTAGATTTTTAATTTAATTCCATCTGCAAAGACTTCTTTCCACATAAGCTAATATTCATAATTTCCAAGGATTTTAACATAGGTATGCCTTTTCATAGTTTTCTTTTCTTTTACTTCTTCTTCTTTTTTTTTTTTTTTTTTTTAAATTTTATTGGGCTTCCCAGGTGACGCTAGTGCAAAGAACCAGTCTGCCAATGCAGGAGACTTAAGAGATGCAGATTTGATTCCTGGGTCAGGAAAATCCCCTGAAAAGGGCGTGGCAACCCACTCCAGTATTCTTGCCTGGTGAATCCCACGGACAGAGGAGCTTAGTGGGCTACAGTCCATAGAGTCACAAACAGTCTTACATGACTGAAGAGACTTAGCATGCATGCATATCTTTTTTAGAGGCTATCATCAAACCTACGGTATGGTAAGACCAAGAAGAGGCATGTGACAGAGTGTAATGCAAGCTCTTTCCACACCAATTCCTGTTTTTTGTTTTTTTTTTTAAGTCCTGGTTTGTATTTATCTTTAAGTCCTGGTTTGTATTTATCTTTCCTGGGCTCAAGCAGTGTGCAATATTTTTCCACTCTTTTTAATTTTTCTAAATTTATTTGGCTGCACCAGGTCTTAGTTTTAACAATCAACATCTTTGTTGCCATGTGCAAAATCTTTAGTTGTGGTACGCAGGATCCAGTTTCCTGAACAGAGATCAAACCTGGGACCCCTGCAACAGTAGCACAGTCTTAGCCACTGGACCACCAGAGAAGTCTCAGTATTTTCCACTCTTTTCAGCAAAGGTTCCACTTTATCTGTGGCTAAACTAAAGCCTGAGACATGCAGGTTTCTTTCAAGATTCTGCTTTATAACAAAACATACATATTCAAGCAGGTTTATTTTTAGAAGGTGCTTTTCAAAGTTCAAAGTTCTTTAGAAAAGTACAGCATACTAAAAATGAGATATGATCTGTTTTCATTCTTCTAGATTTTGCTTCTAGATATTTTGCCTGATTATCAGCATTCATAATGTAGGATCAGATGCCAAGACTTATCTAGATCTGTAGCCAATATTATTTTCTCTGACCCAGAAGAGAGTTTTGCTACTAATTGGATGACAAGGGTAAAAAGTGTATAAACACAAAGATTGAGGGAAGACCTGACCTCAAATACATTATGACCTTTGATCTTTGGCTACCTCATTGATTTGTAAATATTTACAGGCTTTATTTAACTATTTTTCATAGAAAGTTTAGTGACTCTTGGAAATTTTTTTTCTGACCTTTTCTGTGGAAAAAATTGCCATGATAAGAACTCTATAATTTTATCATTTCAGCCACATTGATAATGGTTCTTAAACTTATCAGAAACTGTTACTTTAATTTTCTTCTGAAAGCAAGTGACTGCTGAACGTGTCTCATACAGCTGATGAATTATGGTAATGGTAACATTTGGGGCTTGAAAATGGGAGTTTACAAAATTACTGAGAGAACCTGTCTTATGTGTATTTGGGTGGGGTACATTGTTACTTTGCTTGTATTCTTCCCTATTCTACCAGTTGCATAATTTTTCTCCTGGAGATAGAAACTGAGCTAGGATGTGACATCTTCTGAGTCCCATGACAGTCCAACCAAAAACTGTCATAAAAATAGATTAATGGTCCACGATTTTCCCCAGAATGAAACATTTGTCACAAGAATAAATGTTTACTTTCTCTCCCTCCACTTTATGCTTTCATTATAGCCCTTATCAAAAGAAATTATTGTGTATTATTATTTTTTAGAAAAATGTTCTATTCTCAGTATAAAATCTGTCATCAGAGTGATGAAAAAGTACAACAATAATATTTTTTAATAAAATTCTCTGAAAATTGTTCTCATGACAGAATTTAAAAGAACATACAAAAATAGTCCTATTACCTTGGTAAATGGTAGACTATACTGATTTTTTTTTTTTAAAGATTTCACTGTCACAATTAATTATATTCTGAGTTTTTCTTTAGATTTCTGCTGTATTTTTCTCTAGATTCTTTTGATCTAGACAGGCTGCTGGCCTGTCACACATCATACTTATTAACTGAGTGGTTTGGGGAGGGGGGGATTCAGATTGAAGATATTGTGCATTTTGATGACTGCAGGAAGCAATTTAAGCAGTTGTGTTTCTTTCATGGCAATGTGTAGAAGGAAGAGCTTTTGCCATTTATTTTCTTTATTCTTTGTAGTACCTAACAGGATATGCAGGTGTTCAGACATTTGCTAACATTGAATCTGAGAACAGAACAGAATAAATTTATTTAAATAAAGATAGAATAGGGCCTCACTTGAGATTTCTGTTACATTCATATGATAAAATCTTTGCCATTTTGGCATTATGTAACTATACCGACCTAGACAGCATATTATAAAGCAGAGACATTACTTTGTCAACAAAGGTCTGTCTGGTCAAGGCTATGGTTTCTCCAATGGTCATGTATGGATGTGTGTGTTGGACTATAAAGAAAGTTGAATGCAGAAGAACTGATGCTTTCGAACTGTGGTGTTGGAGAAGACTCTTGAAAGTCCCTTGGACTGCAAGGATATCCAACCAATCCATCCTAGAGATCAGTCCTGAGTGTTCATCGGAGGGACTGATGTTGAAGCTGAAACTCCAATATTTTGGCCACCTGATGCGAAGAGCTGACTCATTTAAAAAGACCCTGATGCTGGGAAAGATTGAGAACAGGAGGAGAAGGGGACAACAGAGGATAAGATGGTTGGATGGCATCATCAACTCAATGGACACGACTGAGCAATTGAACTGAACTGAAGAATCCTAGATGATGCTTATCTTAAGAAAACAAATACTTTGTCCCCAAATCAAAATGGAATAAACATGCATATCAGTCTCTTATAAAATAAAAATAACATGCAAAAAATAAAAACAATATAGGGACTATATTTTGTAATGTTTTCTAAATAGATGTGTACATTTTTGTTCTTACTCTAATAATCCAGATTAAACAATTACGTTATTTAGACGTGTGGTAGCTGAATTTTTTAATTTAAATTTAAAAATTAGGCTATTTAGGCTTGGGGGAGGAGTGGACTGGGAGTTTGGGGTTAGTAGATGCAAGCTGTTACATATAGAATGGATAAACAACAAGGCCCTACTGTATAGCACAGGGAACTACTTTCAATATCTTGAGATAAACCATAAGGGAAAGGAATATTTAAAAGTATATATATATATATAATGTATATAATATACATATATATATATAACTGAGCCACTGCTGTGAAATTAACAGAACATTGTAAATAAACTATACTTCAATAAAAAAATTAAAAATCATGTTATTTAAATATCATTAGAAGGCCTTTAGTTCTCTCCAAGAGAAGTGACCGTTCCATCTCCTCACTCATATAATGCCATCCCAGTTTGGTTAAAATATTGAATATTTATTCTAAGCTTTATTTCAGTTTTCAACTAGATTGGAAGTCCTCAGTGGCAGAGTTCTGCCTTTCCCCTCCTTGTTTCTCTTCAGCACATTTCTGTGAGGAATACCTTGCCCACATGTTGGCTGCCACATTAGGCAACATCTGTTGTAGTTGTCCATTTTTGCAGTAGAACTTGGCACTTCTCCAATGCTTTAATAAAACAAAAATTGTTTTTTTCTCCCCAAATCATCAGAGCATCATCTAATATTTACTGAAAATTTACTGAACATGAGATCCAGAATATATTTATATCCACACTGCCATCAACTCCAGGAGTCCTTCATATGATTTTCAAAGTCCCTATTCAGTCCTATCAATCAGAGACTTCTCTCTCCACCCCCAGATTCCTTGACACTGCTCAGATTTCTAGCTTTCTCCTTCTTTTCTTTATTGAGCTAGATGACTTTCTCCGTCTGCTGTAAAATACTTGCACTTCTCTGCGTGTCAACAGTTCTCAAAGCCATTTTCCCTTTGATTAAAAAAAAAAAAAAAAAAAAAAACTTTTGGACGAATTGCTTGGGAGATAACATTTTCTCCCAGTGTTACAAATACACAGTGTGTATTTTGAAAAAGAAGGAGAATCATAATGTTCCAACAGATGTCCTACGAATCAGAACATTTTAAAAATTCTGGCTTTATCACTTATTTGTAAAATATTTGGTAAATGATTTATCTTGGCTAAATCTTAGTATGAGACATGCTCTACATTTTCTTTAGGATTTAACAATGATATTTGAAAAGCACTAGGAATATATTTTATGTTGCAAGACATAGACCACAGAGTAAGTGTTTTAAAGGGCTATTGTCCTTCATAAGGGCCTTCCCTGGTAACTCAGATGGTAAAGTGTCTGCCTGCAATGTGGGAGACCTGGGTTCAATCCCTGGGCTGGGAAGATCCCCTGGAGAAGGAAATGGCAACCCACTCCAGTACTCTTACCTGGAAAATTCCACAATGGAGGAGTCTGATAGGGAGCCCGGTAGGTCCATGAGATCACAAAGAGTCAGACATGACTGAGCAACTTCACTGGTTCACTGGTCCTTCATAAAAATAACAATTCAGGAAGAAAGATGGGGAATGCATACTGGCACAGCAATAGATGACCAAGGCATCCACATTCCTTAACATAGCAAATTTATAATTCATACCGAGACAAAACCTAGGATTCTCTCAAAGAACTGTCTTACAGTGAGGGGGGGAGATGTACTGGAACACTGGGAGTGTGGGTAGATCATATGATACCTAACAACAGAAAGAAATGTGCATCTAGAAGATGAAAGAAGAAAATGATGACTACTTAAAAGAGATACTGATACCACGCATCTGAAACAAAACATTATTATTAGGGGATCTGTGAGGGAGTTTCAGAATTTATTTGTCCAGCAGAGTAAAATGCTAAAGATATATAGTGAAGTTGCAATATTTGCTCTGGGTAGTAAAATATTAAGTACCATTTTGTTAGTTGAGATATTAACGTCTCAAGAAGACAAACTTCCATTTATTGGGGAAGTTGATTTCTTCCTCCTTGGCACAGAGTAAGCTCCCAATAAACAGAATAAATGTGCTTTCTGCACTGAATTTTAATTTGGTAACAAATAGTTGCTTTGTCCAAGTATTTAATTGATGTGATGCCTTGTTTTCATGTTGTATGAAACCCTTTATACTCTGTTCCAATAAATATCTTTATTAGTAAAATAGGAAAATAAGAAGGCTAATTTCAATTCCAGGAATACATCGTCACACCTTTCAGATAAAAATAAGAAAACAAGAAGCCTTTTATTAAAATGAAAGTATTGACATTGGATAGACATCTTTGGACATGTTATTCTCATTCCCACACTGTGTGGAAGAAGAAAAGAGAAACTCAAGAGAGTGTCTCATGACTTCATGGAATGGAATTGAGATCCTAGTAATGAGATATTGTTTAAAGAAAACTATGTTAAACAAGCATTTAATTAGCCTCAGATGTTGTCAGATTTCTGGCTGTGTGGGATTGAATGTGTGAGACTTTTTCCTCTGAGTCTAATTTTCTTCAAAGGGAAAACAAAAGATGTCACTGGCTTTACCACCCACTTTTATCACTATAAACTACCTATATCTGACTATATGAGGATACAGGTAGGGGATGTCAGTGGAATCATATGGGGCTCTCCAATCCTCAGTAAACTTCAAAAGTACCATTTTAAATGTTGACCAACATGTACCAACCAAACCTGAAGATACGCTGTTTAAACAGTAACGGGAAAAGTGAAAGTTTCAGGGGATGGCATTTGAAATCAAACCTAGCCAAAAAGGTAACTTTATTTTTTTTAACCTTGTGACTGAAATTAGCTTTAGCTTCCAGTTGGAAACCAATCCTGTGTTATATATTTTATACAGAGATGACAGGTTATGCATGGTATTTTATTAATAATTTTGTTAAACCAAAAATATATATCACAGTTATCATTTTATGGGCACTGATAATGACTCCCAAAGAGGTTAAGAAATGTGCCCAACATTATATATTAATGAAGGGACACAGAGTTGACTCATTTCAGCTATAGCTGTTATCTCATGTTGTTGAAGAAGGAGATGGTCCACAAAAAGGGACTAGGCCTCATATTTTAAGGGTTACTGTTTTAAGCTTCATTATTTTTGCAAATCTTTCTTACCTTGATAACAGGCTCGTTTGTTGACATGCTTATGTAAAGCCCTAGGTGATAATATGCCATTTTGAACCCCGTGTCTTATTTTTGATAGCCCCTTTAACAATCTGGCTGTCAGTTATTACTTTTTGCTATTTTCCGTGTTTGCCCTCTTCTTACTAATTGTATTGTTCTAAACTTCTTTGGATTTGAGAATTAAAGGGCTAAGGCATAAGAGAGAATCAAGCTACAGTATTCAGGGTCCCAATAAAATCACCATGAAAGACAGTGCCAGTCATACTTAAAGTGATTAATATGTGTCAGTTAACACAGACTCTTAATGGCCATCTAAAGCTACTCATGTCCAATTTTGTATATACTTATTTGCCTTATCATAAATTTATAACCATAGGGTCCTTTGAGCCTTTCCTCATTTTTTCACAATACTGAAAAGAAAAAGGAAAGAAAGAAAGAAAGAAAACTCAAGCTTCTCACTACTGATTGATTTAAATTTAGTTTTTCTTTTCAATCCAATACTTTCAGAAAAGGATATTTATTGAAATATAATTGACATAAAAAAAAAAAAAAAAACCCTGTACACTTTTAATGTGGAAAATTTGATGAGTTTCAGCTCAGTTCAGTTCAGTCTCTCAGTCGTGTCCAACTCTTCACAATGCCATGGACTGCAGCACGCCAGGCCTCCCTGTCCATCACCAACTCCCGGAATTTACTCAAACTCATGTCCATTGTGGATCAGCTGGTAAAGAATCTGCCTGCAATGTGGGATACCTGGATTCAATCCCTGGGTTGGGACCCCTGGAGAAGGGAAAGGCTACCCACTCCAGTATTCTGGCCTGGAGAATTCCATGGACTACATAGTCCTTGGGTCACAAAGAGTCGGACACAACTGAGTGACTTTCACTTTCATGTCCACTAAGTTGGTGATGCCATCCAACCATCTCATCCTCTGTTGTCCCCTTCTCCTCCCACCTTCAATCTTTCCCAGCATTAGGGTCTTTTCAAATGAGTCAGTTCTTCGCAGCAGGTGGCCAGAGTACTGGAGTTTCAGCTTCAGCATCAGTCCTTCCAATGAATATTCAGGACTGATTTCCTTTAGGATGGACTAGTTGTATCTCCTTGCAGTCCAAGAGACTCTCAAGAGTCTTCTCCAACACCACAGTTCAAAAGTTTGGACCTATGCAAACACTAGTGATAACATCACCACAATTAAGATAAGAGACTTTTCTGTTACCTCTCAAGATGCCTTTATGGTCCCTTTATGTTTATCTTTTGTTTTGAATTTGTGTGTGTGTGTGTGTTAAGAACTTAACATTTAATTTTGCCATGTTATTCATGTTTCCCTTGGGTTCTAGTCTCATTTCACTCTTTGAACTCAACAAAGCCTCGTTTCTAATAGCCTTGGCATATACTTTCATCATAATTCTTATTTACTGTTTTTCTCTAATCCCTTATATCTAATCAATTATCTTATCAGTTCTCATGGTCCAGAACCACCATATCTAGGGAGCCACTTATAGTTAAAACCCTGTAGGATTCATTGAAATGATCATTCATGATAATATCATTCATGATATTTTCAACAACAAAGATCTCTAAGATCAGGAAACAATGACTTCCAAGAGTTCTTCAAATACCATAATTTTTATATATATTTTTTCATTTACTTGACTTTTTTGCTTTCCAGGAAAAGATGAGGAAAAAAAAGAAAAAGAAAAACTTCAATTATTTTTTAATATTTTAAAAAGTTTCCCTTTTTCTCCTTTACTTTCAAACTCTCTGGAGAGTTATTCATGTAATTCAAATTCCCAAGCAGCTTCAAACTTTCTTAATATCTAAAAGTATTTAAAGAACCAAATCTCTAATGTGAGAGCCTTATAGTTCATGGGGATTGAGAATGGAAGAGCTCCTAAGCAAAGCCATTGACTAGGAGCTTTATTTACTAACATCTATATCTATTAAGAATGACTCAGTTTTGTGTATCTCCACAAGAAAAGAATGCCCCATCCCTTTTCCCAGGCACCTCTGACCTTAGGAAAATGCCAACTTTGCCACAAAGACCAGTTATAGCCACAAAAATCTTTATAATATCCCTTAATTGTATAAGGAAATAATGATATTTTTTCTCTTTCCCAAGTCAGGTATTTCACATTTTCTATGAAGTGCCTTTATCATTTATTCAGCCATATTCTGAATTTAAATGTCCTTATACATATATATCCTCAGATCAGAAAGATCCCCTAAAGGAGGAAATGGCAACCCCTTCCAGTATTCTTGACTGGAGAATCCCATGGACAGAGGAGCTTGGTGGGCTATAGTCCATGAGGTCACAAAGAGTTGGACACAACTGAGCATATGCACACACATACGTGTATATGTGTGTATATAATATATACGGTATATATAAATTAAATATTTAATCCTCTACTTAATAGTTGGTCTTTAAGTTTGGGGAACTTACTTAAGTTCACTGAAATTCAATTTTCTTACCTATAAAATCTGGACAACAACATCTTTTTCTGTAGATTAAAGAATGTATGTGGACAGATGGCTTAAATTTCATCATGAGTATTCAGTAGAGCTACATTTTAGTTTAGAGTCAGTTATAAATTAAGTTCTGAATCAGTAAAACATAATCTTCTACAGATATTTTCATCTGTTGCTCTACACTTTTTAAATTATTGTTTCTTTATTTCTTCATCCAGGATGCCAATGATAGATGACCACCCACTCATCTAGCCAGATTTCCAGTTATTTGTCAATAAAAGATAAGCTTTACAGTCTTCTACACATTTGTGTCTCAGGTTTTACCAGTATGAAAATCTATTTCATGTTCTATTACTTTATTTGCCTGTGAACTTCATTTTCAGAAATGAAATAAATACAACCGCATGCACACACTCCTTGATTACAGCCAGAAGATATATACATATATGTGTTAAAAATTTAGACAAAAGTGTATATAGCAGCACAATTTATAATAAACCCAAACTGAAAACAGCTCCAACGTTCATAATAAGCAATATCATGAATAAACACATTGTGGGATTGTCAGAGAGTAGGATACTCTGCACAAATGATAATGAACAAAGTACTGCCATACACAACATACAGCAACATGAATGAATTTCACAAAAAAATACAAAAGAATACATAACATATAATTCCATGCCTATAATTTGCTAGTAAGGAAAGACAAAAAAATGCTACATAAGTGTACTGTATATTATACTTCTCAGGAAAAATCAATCCAAGATGGCAGACATCGAGATAGTATTCTTTTGGGAGGAGGATTAAAGGAAGAGAAATCAAGACAAGTCACAAGGAGAGCTTCTGGGATGCTAGTAATTTTCTATCCATTGACAAGTTTGCATTTTTTGGATGTGTAGATATTTGCAATGTGTGGTTTGTACACTACTCTGTACATCATACTTCAGTATGAGTGAAATTTTCTTTTTTTTTTCTTTTTATCATATAAAAGGTGAATTCCTGAAAGCTAAAAGCACTAATAAAGTGAAATTAATAAGGGTTTAATAAGGGATCATCTACCTCTTGTGAGAAATGCAACTTACTCTCAGTAGAACTTAGTTTTTCTTCATTGGCAATATGGCAGCCATTATACTGTATTGTGGCCATACTGTACCCACTGGGCTGGGGCACAGTATGGACAGATCATCATCCTGAAATTGACAGCATACACCCATATGACATAAGTGACCTCAGGCTACTAAAGAAATTTCATGGCATACACCTAGAAGAGCTAATCTCTTCAAACTATATACATAAAACAAAAGTACAGTTCTAGCTACAACTACTTGGTAAATAAAGAAACTAATATTTAACTGTCAGTGTACTTTCTAAGAATAAAACCAAACAGCATTAAGCTTAGTTTTACCAGAAATATGTAACTTTTATTATCATTCTTCCTTCTCACATTTAGTCATTTATATACATTTTCTTTTAACATTCAAAGCTAACTATAAGTCTTATTCATTTATATATCTATTTATTCACCAATACCTTTTTGAGTCTCTATGATTTGCCACATTGTCTACAAGTCACAAAGAATAGAAACATATGCATAGCTATTGTCTTTAAAGACTTTTTTACTGTAGAATGTTAGAGAGAAGTTAAACAATTATATAGTATTAATCTATCTACTAGGGTAAAGCTATTCATATTGTACTATGAAAGTAAGGAAGAGTGAATCCTAACCCAGAAAGAAGGGGCTGGATCAGAACAAGGCAGAAGCATTTGCTAAATAGGAGCTGACAAATTGTAGTTGGACAGTGAATGAAGAAGGGCAGGTTCAAAGGCACTTTCATCATTGAGTTTATTCTATTAATTATTGCTTACTAAGCATCCATACTTCAGTAAAAGACTCAGTGGGATGGAGTTGGACTAATCTTTAATCACTGAGAGCTGTCATTTTTTGAGAGATAAAATGTGACAGATCTTTAAAAATGGGAAGATCAAATTTAATGTAGCCTTTAAAATAGAGCTCTCCTACCAAACAAGGTCTCCAGAAAGCCAGCAAATCATTACTAAAATGGCTTCAGAACAATAACACTATCTAGATATGAGACCAGTGTAACTCCAGTAGAAAACGCTTGACCTTGTATTGATCCCATCTGCCTCTAAATCTTGATTATTAACAGAACCCATGTTCTACTTGGTAGGGTCTTTAGATAATTTACTAGAGATCAAGGAACTCAGAAGCCATAAACTAGTGTATCAGGAGAAAGGCATTTAAAATATAGAGCACAGGGGCATGAAAAGAGAAAGTTATCACTGTTCTAGAGAACATATTTCTATTTATGGCTTAGCTAGACTGCTGCTAATTTTCATGTCCTGAATATTGTCCTAATTTGAAAATATAAGATTTTTATCTTTGTGATTTCTCTGCCACTAACAGAAAAGCTATGCCCTTACAGATCCTGTGTAGTCACAAAAACTGTTCTACACACATTTTAGGCTTAAGAAATGTCTATAAATTAATTTAAAGACAAAAACAATTAGATATATTATCTTGTTTGTGGCAACAAATTTTGAAAGTTCAATTGAACCAGAATTTCTAAAAATAGTAATGTAATATTCTAAATAAAAGAAACCATGTGAAACTGACCCAATGGGAAGATGCCAGTGTTAGGAAGTGTCTGTCAAAAGTGCAGATGGAGGGACTTTGGAGGTGCTGGGACACAGGCTCATGTGTGCTGAAACCCATGTGCTCTACTGACCATCTCTGTAACAAGAGAAGCCATTGCAATGAGAAGCCTGTGCACTCCAACTAGAAAGTGGCCCTGCTCACCACAGCTAGAGAAAGCCGGCACAGTAATGAAGACTCAGGTCAACCAAAAATCAATAAGTGAAAATTTAAAAAAAAGAAGGGCAATTGGACAATTATTAACCAGCAGGAAACAAATTAAGAGGGCAAGTACATCAAGTAAAAGAAAAGATATGACAGTGCCAAAGATACCATGAATAATGTTTGCTTCATTTTTCTTCATTTAACAATTTATTGCCTACTAGGTATAAGGCAATATTCTAGGTACTTGAAATACAATGATAAGAAATGGATAAAGATTCCTGCCCTTATATTCCAATAGGAATAGATCCCAACAGTACCAAATTTTCAGTCTTAGTGGCGAAGTGATAAAGAGTAATAAGAATAGCAATGTTGCTAATGCATTTTGAATTTCCATTTATTGTGCATCAGAAATTGTTAGACACCTAATCTTCAAAGGCTCTCTGCCAAATACCAAGAAGAATAAAAAGAAATGTGGTTTGCATACAAATGGCTGATTATCCTGGAAGCCAGAGATGTTTCAAGGTTTTTGAAGACTGGAACTTCTGCTCTCTTGAACACCTGGTTTTTGAAGATATACTCCTCAGAGTGAAGTAAGACAAAGGTTGTTTCTATCCTATAGGTTAAAAAACATGGATTTGTAATACAATATTTCCACATACTGTCCCTAGTTGGGCAAGCTTATGTATATAATTTCACATATGCAAAAACATGTGTGTGGGATAAAATCTAGCAATTTGAGTTTCTGGGTTAAAAGGCACTTTGAGTTTCATAAGTTTAAGAAATGTGTTCAAATTCCCTTTGGGGGGGAACTTTATACATTAATATTCCAAGTGGCAATAGTTCTTTCCTATGGCTTCAGCCCACAGTGTTATCAGATTCATGTGAATCAAAAAAAAAAAAAAAAAAAAAAAGATGTTTATTAGTGTCTTTACTTTTATTTTCTTATTAAATGAAGATTGAACATGTAGTGTTTTTAAAGTATTTATATTTCCATCTCTTTGAATTCTCTATACATATTCCTTGCTTACTTTTCTATTGATTCATTAATCCTTTTGTTACTTATTTTTGGAAGCCCTTAACCCTTTATAAAATAAATTGAAAGTATGTTTTCCTTAGTGTGTCATTTGTTTTTGGATTTAGATTATGATATTTTGTCATATGTATGATATTTTATGCTCTCAATCTATTCTTTGAAAAGAACTTCACAGTTTCTATATTTTGAATCATAGTTTAAAAGATGTGAGCACCTAAGTGAAAGTGAAAATGTTTGTCACTCAGTCGTGTCTGACTCTTTGCGACACCATGGACTATACCCCGCCAGGCTCCTCTATCCACGGGATCCTCCAGGCAAGAATACTGGAGTGGGTAGCCATTACCTTCTCCAAGGGATCTTCCTAACCCAGGGATTGAGCCCAGGTCTCCCTCATTGCAGGCATATTCTTTATTGTCTGAGTCTCCAGGGTTATAAAATAAATTTTTCCATTTTCTTTCCTCCTGTATTTTTACAAATTTATTTTTCCCTTAAATATGTGGTGCACTTGGAAGTCATTATAATATTCAGTATGAAGTAGAATAGATCCACCTTCTGGTTATTTCAAAAGGCTCCCACTGTTCCCAATACCATTGATTGAATGATCCACCAAATTATCCACTGACTTGAGATGACACAAACATATAAAATACAATTGAACCTTGGACAACGCAGGGGTTAGAGGTGCTGACCCTCCACATATTTGAAAATATATGTGTAACTTATAATGAGTTTCCCTACATGTGGATTGCAACCATAATTCTGCATCTGGGGATTCAATGAACCTCAGATTGTGTAGTACTATAATACTTACTATTGAAAAAGTCCATGTATAAATGGGTCCACACTGTCCAGACCTACATTGTTCAAGGGTCAACTGCATACTAAATTCCTATATACATTGAGGCTTACTTTTTATCTTCTGGTTCTACTTATTGATCTGTCTGCTAACTGCTAAGTCAGTCATGTCCAACTCTATGTGACCCTATAGACACAGCCCAAAAGGCTCCTCTGTCTCTGGGATTCTCTAGGCAAGAATACTGGAGTGGGTTGCCATTTCCTTCTCCATTGATCTGTCTAGCTAAATACAATTTTATTGTATCATATGCCAATAAAGCATTGCTAAATTATTGGACTTTAAGGTTTAGTATCTATTGAGGATATTTATTGCTTTTCTTTTTCTGAAAGTTATTAGACATTCAAATCTGTTTGCGTATTTTTCCAAGTGAACTAAGAAAGCAATCTAACCTGTCCCAACTTCAAAGGATGTGAGAAAAACTTTTGACATTGCTATTTGGATCATACTAAATTTAAAACAAATTAAAGAGCTGATATCTTCAGGTTATTCAGTTTTCCTCTTCAAGAATGCTTGCACAGTCTTTGTGTTCTTTAAAAGTGTTTCAAAGTTTTCTTTATATAGGCATTATATATTTCTAGTTAAGTTTATTCCTAGCTATTTTATCTCTATAGAGTCATGTTATTTTTGCTAGGGTCCCTTCAAAAATCCTCCTTGGATTTGGTCTCTTTCTGATTATGAAGTAAATTTCAGGCATGTCTTCTAAATTGTCTGTCTCTTGCTGTCCTAAGTACATATTTATTCCAGAGATTAACTTGTCTGACAATTGTCATAATCTATTCCCTAAGCTTCAGTTAATTTAGCATTTGTTATTACCCCTAGGTTAGACCTGGAAGAAACACAAGCTGGAATCAAGATTGCCGGGAGAAATATCAATAACCTCAGATATGCAGATGACACCACACTTATGGCAGAAAGCTAAGAGGAACTAAAAAGCCTCTTGATGAAAGCAAAAGAGGAGAATGAAAAAGTTGGCTTAAAGCTTAACATTCAGAAAAATAAGATTATGGCATCTGGTCCCAGCACTTCATGGGAAATAGATGGGGAGACAGTGGAAACCGTGTCAGGCTTTATTTTTTTGGGCTCCAAAATCACTGCAGATGGTGACTGCAGCCCTGAAATTAAAAGATGCTTACTCCTTGGAAGGAAATTTATGACCAACCTAGACAGCATATTAAAAAGTAAAGACATTACTTTGACAACTAAGGTCCATCTGGTCAAGGCTATGGTTTCTCCAGTGGTCAGGTATGGATGTGAGAGTTGGACTGTGAAGAAAGCTGAGCACCAAGAAATTGATGCTTTTGAACTGTGGTGTTGAAGAAGACTCTTGAGAGTCCCTTGGACTGCAAGGAGATCCAACCAGTCCATCGTAAAGGAGATCAGACCTGGGTGTTCATTGGAAGGACTGATGCTGAAGCTGAAACTCCAATACTTTGGCCACCTCATGCGAAGAATTGACTCGTTGGAAAAGACCCTGATGCTGCGAGGGATTGGGGGCAGGAGGAGAAGGGGATGACAGAGGATGAGATGGCTGGATGGCATCACCGACTCGATGGGCATGAGTTTGGGTAGACTCCGGGAGTTGGTGATGGACAGGGAGGCCTGGCGTGCTGCGATTCACGGGGTCGCAAATAGTTGGACACGACTGAGTGACTGAACTGAACTGAACTGAGACCTGTTCCATTTTGGAATAAGAAAGCTTGGGATGAGTGTAGCTTGGTTTTACCAGAGAGAACTCTGTTATGTGTGGTGACATTATAATGTGACAGTTGTCCCCTCACACAAGGTGGAAGCACATAATTGCTGCTCTTTCCTCCAGTAATTTTGTTGTGTTTTGTTTTTACTTGTTTGTGTGTTCTCAGAGATTATTCTGATGCTTCCTCTTATTTTCTCTGGTGAAGCATTTAAGACTGCCCTCCCTCAGCCAGCCTGCAGGCTTCTAGAAATTACCACCCTTCCACTCACCCATACTACACTCATAGTCTGCATCCATCCCCCCAACTCC
Organism: Dama dama; assembly: GCF_033118175.1. Lineage (NCBI taxonomy): Eukaryota > Metazoa > Chordata > Mammalia > Artiodactyla > Cervidae > Dama > Dama dama. The sequence continues at coordinate 68,876,286 of NC_083713.1, read as the reverse complement.
CACCCCGATCATCTTTTTTGGCAGAATGTTCTAGAAAGCCCAGGGTGACCCTCTTCCAGTGATAATGCTGACCTTTGGAGTATTCCACTCTTTCCTCACCTCCACCTAAGGGCGGCTTCCTTTCAGTACTAAGGCCTTTCTTGATAGAGTCGTGTAACTCCAGACAGATTTTCATCTGTAGACAGTCATTGGTGAAAGTCAAACACTCATTATTAGAACTCTAGGAGGTGGTCATGTTTCCAAATGGTTTTCCTAAATGGGAGTGAAAGCCCCGCCCCCCTTCCTGCGGAGGATGTGAGGGGTTGGGGGAGCTTGGAACATGCATAGACTTCCAATAGCACTGTCCAAAATGACTTCTCTGTGTGGACTCTGAACCTTCACTGTTTCACAGGTGAGCTGAGTGATCCCTAACATTGGCAGAAGCAGTTTTCTTGGCCTCAGCTTCTGCTACATGTGCTGTCTGAATATGTTTAAGATCTGGGGGTTCTTAGTATCCTATTTCTCTTTTTCCTTGGAGTCTCAGCTACACTGATAGAGAATGAGTTCCATTTTAACATCAGAAAAAACAAACAAAAAACCCCCACATTGCCAAAATTTGAAGATGAAAGCACATTGAGGCCACAGTTATGAAGTATTTTGATTTTGGAATGTGATTCCCTTGACTTCTAAAATACACGGACATTTCTGAGAGGAATAAATTCCCAGGAAATCTTCATTCACTTAGGTTCATCCTAACTTGATCTAAAAACTTAAAAATATAGGTGAATCAAACTTAATAGGACTTTATACTCCTCTTATTATTTTTATCTACACAATAAAGTATCTACATGATCCACCATCTTTGACCATATTTTTTCACATTTTACCTTTTTTTTTTTTTTTCTCTTTCATTTCTAAAGAATATTTCTCTTATTCGGAAGAAATGTTCTCCAGCTTTTAAAGGATATTTCAGAGTGAATTTTTCTACATACTTTTTTTTGAAAGGAGTATAGATATGTTTGTTCAGAATCAAAAGCTGAAAATAGTATACTAACCTTAGAATCACTCCCTACTTCATCATTTGTTTAATACAAACTGACTCTAGGTTCCTCTTGCCTTTTCATATTTTACTGAAGCTTCTACTATGGCACAGATAGCTTCCTTTTGCTCTCCCACTAAACATTACCCACTCATCCTTCAAGATTCATCTTAGACCTATATTGAAAAATATTCTTATAAACGGAGCTATGCTGAGAATGTTACTGTCAAAAGATATAAAACAGAACAAATTTTAAATTTGATGGTTTCTTCCATCATAAAATATAGAACAGCCTACATTAATAATATTTATTCAGATTGAGCATGACATTTATACCATGCCCCTGTTACCATTTACACTGAAAATGTCACACTATACAAATCCCATGTCCTCTTTTAATATTAACTGCTTTGGTAAGTTATTTCTTTAATCTATTTTTAATCTATGGAAGTGATGAAAAAATGAAACATGTGTCATAGGCAATCATACAGGATAATGCCCATGAGTGTGTACATTCAAAGCATGTCATTATCAGAACATGCCCTTATTGAGACGAGCATAGAGATACAAATGACTTCAGTTATGTCCATTTTCAGAGGAGTAAAGTAGGTCACTAGATTTGAGAATATACTACTTCTTTCGTAGGAGGTCCTGTATCAATCATCCCAGTATTTTGTTCTTTTGTCTTTTTGCTTACATTGAGTACAGTTGGAAAAGATAACGTATTTGATGTTACTAGGGAATTCATGAGTTAAAACAAACTGTATGCTGTATCCCCAGTACCTTACACACACACACACACACACACACACACACACACACACACACAGAGTCCATTAATCTACATAGAAATCCTACACAATTAGACTTACCAATGTCCAAACAGTCCACAATGTGCTTGCTCATGAAATAGATTAGATATAGATCAAGTTTATTTGAATGAGAAAGGAAAAAATTGCGTCTGGAAAAAACTGAATGATAAAAGAAAGATTATGAAGGGTGTATATATCCTTGCCTAATCTGTTTCAAGAAGTTTGAAATTTACCCTCCTGTCACTTTCTTTGACTCTCATGACAATGTTTTTAGGCCCATAAACATGCAATTGAGACAGAGAGTAATTAGGAAGGGACAAATGTTTATGAGACTGTTTCTTGCAAATTACTCATATGTAGTCATGGTTTAATGATAATACATGTGAGATAAATAAATAAGTGAATAACATAGTGACATCATTTACAACTAAAGAAATAAGATATTCCGGGGCTCTAGGCAGGGGAAATGCATGAAAAAAACAGCAAGTTGCAATAGAAAGAACACTAAATTGGAAATCAGGAGACCTGAATCCTCTCCAAGTATTGCTAATATGTGGTCTTGGGACAATAATTTCACATACTACTTTCAGTTATCTGTTAAAAAACATTATATATAAATTACTGCAATTTTGTAACCTTACCTATAATATGAGATTTTTATTGATTTATTTCACAGCATATACAGTGGTGTAATAATAAATATATTTCAGCAAATACTATCAACTATATTTATGTAGACATGCTACTAATAGTGAAACTATCATCAGACATCGGATAACACTTTTTCTTAATGTTGTCACACTCATTTCACCTCTGTGTGGACTTAATTTTATCACCTTCCCTTCTCTTTTCTACAACCAGCATGAAAACTGAAGGTGAAAGTCATGTCTGACTCTGCGACCTCATGGACTATGCAGTCCATGGAATTATCCAGGCCAGAATACTGGAGTGGGTAGTATTTACCTTCTCCAGGGGTTCTTCCCAGCCCAGGGACTGAACCCAGGTCTCCCACATTGCAGGCGGATTCATTACCAGCTGAGGCACAAGGAAAGCCTAAGAATACTGGAGTGAATAGCCTATCCCTTCTTCAGGGGATCTTCCGGACCCAGGAATCCAACCGGAGTCTCCTTCATTGCAGACGGATTCTTTACCAACTCAACTACGAGGGAAGTTCATATGTCTATACACCCAGTATATGGGAAAAAAAGTCAGTTTAGAGATGACATCCCTTTAGCCAACAGTGATAAATATATTCATATTCATGTATGACAATGAGTTATAATTTATAGCAATCTTTATTTGTCTGAAAGCTTCAGCCCTAAGAACTAAACATTAAGAAATGAAGCTCTATAGTGTTATCCCATTACTCTTAATAACATCTCATCTAGTAGACAGACTAATGTGATTTTCATTGCTTTTAATTTGAAGTCCATCAGATTGCATGCACCAATGAAAAGGCCTGGCATCGGACTCTGCACAAAACTGAGAAACAGAATCTCTGTAATGAAATCCTGTGCCAGGCTTATCGGTTACTAACACCAGGTAGAATAGTAAGTAATTCCCAGTCAGGAAATCAATAGCTATTCATGTAGAATGTTTTTCTCCTGCAATAGAAAGATAACATTAACATTTTAACATATGAAAACATTGTGTTTGTACTCCTTCAGGTATGGAACTGCATAATAAAAACATTTCAGTCTCTAAAGATTTACAGGATCTCTCTGTTCATTGAAGCCGCATGAAGTCAGAATACTTATCTGAGTGTACACAGCACATCCCTTTAGAGATTTGTTCCTTTCACTTGCTGATTGTTCTGGTCCCTTATCTTTCTCCCTCTCTTTTGATTCCATGCTGTGATAGATATTTTTGGAAACATTAATAATTTGTATGGCTTCTGACATTCTTTCTTTTTTTAATGAAGTTTAGTTGATTTGCAATGTTGTGTCCATTTCTGTTGTAGAGCAAAGTGACTCAGTTATACACATATGTGCATTCTTTTATATATTATTTTCCATTATGGTTTATCACAGGATATTGAAGATAGCTCCCTGTGTTTCTGCCATTCTTATACTCAGAGATTTCTCCTACCAAAAGTTATTTTCTTGTCTTAAACCTGAAATTCACATATTTGAATTTATTTGATATATATTACCCTAAGCCCATCCTTGTTTAAACAAAATATGTTTTCTGAGAAGAGATGACTTATTGAGTTGTATCTATGAATATATAATTATGGATTTGACTTATTAGATTAGTTAGTATCTTGTTAAGGCTTTAAGCCAATGGATTAAAACTCTACTTGGTTATATTATAACATGGTACAGAGCAAGTACGTGTGTTTTAGACATTGCAAGGGTCAGACCGACAAACTAGAAGCCTGGAATTTCTCTTTCTCTTACTAGTCTTTCCTATGATCTGCAGTAGTAACAAAAAGCATCCCTATTAATTTATTTTCTCTAGGAAAAATGATTGCCAACCATCAAAATGATTAAATATTAATTTATTCATCCAGAAGTTGTTTATCTGGCAGGCTTGTCATTCAGAAGTTGCCTGAAATGTGTGTGTGTGTGTGTGTGCGCATGCGTGCACACACACATGTTCACATATTCACAGGAGGAATTCTCAAGAAAGATAATAGAAAACTAAAATTTTTTCATTGAATAATGTTTGCAGACATTTCTTTTTTCCCCTTCATTTTTCTCATATCAAGGAGTAAAAACAAATTTATATTAACTGTGTTTACTATCACATTGCTCCAAAAACACTAGAGGACTATAAAAAAGGTATTCTTATTGACATGTAGCTTCTGATAAATTATTGACTTTATAACTCATGATAGATGTAGAATAAGTACTCTCACTGGAGAAGTCTGTCATAGGAGAGTTTCAATGAATTGTTCTTGTTCGAACTGGAAGCTGAAGAGTTATAGAGAACTCAAGTGATTATGTTTGTATAGATCACTTAGGGAATATTTAAAGATGTTAAAAGTGCCAGTGCCTTAGACATATTTCCATATTGGTCTTAAGATATTACCACTGTTAACCTCTATCCTAAAGAACAATAGTACAAGTTATCTGATAATTTGAACAAATATAATATTTAACTCTGTTCTCCTCTCTCAGAGTTTTCTTAATCTCTAAATCCATCGTGGTTGTCATTTATGTTTTCTATGATTTCGCTCCGGCACAACACTTTGCTTCCCAGTCTCACCATACTATAACCAGTATTTTCAAGTAGCTGATACTATCGTTCCTGGGGTACATAGGCTCTACTGGCCCATGGGCAACCATTTTGTCGCTCTTACCCTAAGTGTCTCTTATCCAGAACTTGGTCTGTGGACCTCACAACAGAAGTATTCTTAATTGTGTTCTCACCATCAGAGTATAAACTTTACAACCTTTTTGAGCATAGGGTGCCAACACATCTTCTTCTGTCTTTCAGTAAGCCCCATTTCCTTTTCGATAACATGACTTCCAAGAATATAACTCTCAGTGAAAAAAAATTTACATACAACTATGTATGTAAATTTAGTTCTTGATTTTTTTAATAATTTATCAATTTCTGAAGATAATCTTCCTTTTATATTTAAACCACTAAAAAGACCATTAAAATATTTGTTCCCAGACCATTGAGACATGTGCTCCAAGCAACACATTTTGTTTCTCTTTTCAGAATAATAAAAATCAATGTTTGCAGCAGCAAAACAATAAAATTGGTAGCAAGTACTGACAAATATCTACTCTTATCTCATTCTTAAAGTCTCCTCTCAGAGAACCCCATTAAAGGCCATCTATTGACTGGAGATTTTTGATATGTGATTTAAAATGAAGAAAAGCAAATTAGAGGGACTCAGAGTCTACTATGCTCTGGCAGGATGATGTGGTGCAAAGCTAAAGTGACATATCTTATGTATTAGTCAGTGCAGGTATGGAAGTTTTTTCTGACACTACTGAAGTCATTGCAAATATCCCAATGAAATCACAGCTACATGATGGGGTATACCTACTGATCCTGATGGTATTATCACATCCTAACAGGTATCTTTTTCTGTCACTGAGTAAATACCAAGACCTCGTTGTGGAAATTGAAGCTAATGAAAATTAAATGCCTTACTCAAGATCACATAGCTGCTTCTCAGAGAAGGAACTCACACTCAGGTTCATCTGAACCACAGCAATAACTATAATTTACCATAGATATAAAAATATAGCACATTTTATTCAACTAGTAGGTAAATAGCACACTTTTATGTGTGCTCAGTCGCTCAGTCATGTCCTCCTCTCTGCGACCCCACTGACTGTAGCCTGTCAGGCTTCTCTGTCCATGGGGTTTTTCCAGCAAGAATCCTCGACTGCATTGCCATTTCCTCCTCCAGGGGATCTTCCCAACCCAAGGATTGAGCCTGTGTCTCCTGCATTGCTAGCAGATTCTTTACCACTGAGCCGCTGGGGAAATCCCTACCTTTATAACTGGGAGTAATGTCAAAAACAACTAAAACAATAATCATGATAATAATGAGCAGAAAGAGTGAAACGAGGAGTTGAAAGAGTTGTTCATTGTAGGGTCCCAAGCACCATTGTAATTGCTTTACATACTTTATAAGATTTAATTATCACAAACATTTTAAAGGTGAGGTATACACAACTATTCTTTACCAGCTGAGCTAATAGATAACTATTTTTATGAGTGAAGAAATTGTAGCTCAGAGGTTCAGTTCCTTATACAAGATCACAAAATTATTTGCTGACCCAGGATTTGAACTCAACAAAATTTATGAATAAATGTGAAAGACTCATATATTACTTATAGTGAAATTCTTGCAATAAAGCATATATAAATTAAGGAACTTCTACTCATTAATAATTTCTCAGGTATTATTGAGTTAAAAAGTATTTTTCCATATAAAATTGAGATTAATTAAATCCATTTAGCTTCAATTTCTTATTGCCTTCCATCCTCCTTAGTAGATTGTTTCTACCTTTATGTTTTATCAATCATATCACCGGTTGAAAGATTTCAGAAGTATAATTCTCTGTGTTATGGAAAACTCCACCAAATGTTTACTAGGCATATCAAACTGCATATGTACTAAACAGAAACCACTCTTTTCACCCTCATCCTGCTTCTAGCAGCCCTACCTCAAACTGGTTTCTCTTCTTGAATTTTCGTCTTGGTTGATGATGCCAAATCCTATCTTGCCTGCCAAGACAAAAATATGGGGAAAACAGGTGACCCATTCTGTCTACCTAAGCTCTCATATCCTATTCTGCTGTCATGTAAAACTTGGAAGATTGCTAAGTCTGGGGCTTGGCTGGCCAGGCCCCCTCCAGCAGCTCAACAATCTTAAATTCCTTTTCCATCTTATCTATGGTGCTGCAAGTCTTGCACTCACAGCAGTTAGTCGCTCCTGGTCACTCCCAGTCAGGGCAGTGTCCAGTGAGGTTAGAAGCAAGGTCAGAGGCCTGCTCTGCCCTTTTGCTTCTGAAGCCTGAACAAGACTACTTCTATTTTATTCCCCTAACAGACTCCTCAGTAATAAAGAATCTTCAATAATAAAGAGGAAATATTCAAAATTAAGAACTTAAAAATGAGCAAACAAAAAAATAACTCAAGAGCCTCTTGATGAACGTGAAAGAAGAGAATGAAAAAGTTGGCTTAAAACTGAACATTCAGAAAACTAAGATCATGGCATCTGAGCCCATCACTGCATGGCAAATAGATGGGGAAACAATGGAAACAGTAAGAGACTTTATTTTGGGGGGCTCCAACTCACTGCAGATGGTGACTGCAACCATGAAATTAAAACATGCTTTCTCCTTGGAAGAAAAGCTATAACCAACCTAGACAGCATATTAAAAAGCAGAGACAATACTTTGCCAACAAAGTCCATCTATTCAAGGTTATGGTTTTTCCAGTAGTCATGTATGGATGTGAGAGTTGGACTATAAAGAAATCTGAGCACTGAAGGATTGATGCTTTTGAACTGTGGTGTTGGAGAAGACTCTTGAGAGTCCCTTGGACAGCAAGGAGATTCAACTAGTCAATCCTAAAGGAAATCAGTCCTGACTATTCTTTGGAAGGACTGATGCTGACGCTGAAACTCCAATACTTTGGCCACCTGCTGCGAAGAACTGACTCATTGGAAAAGACCCTGATGTTGAGAAAGATTGAAGGTGGGAGGAGAAGGAGATGACAGAGGATGAAATAGATGGCATCACCAACTCAATGGACATGAGTTGGAGCAAGCTCCAGAAGTTAATGATGGACAGAGAAGCCTGGTATGCTGTGTTCCATAGGGTTGCAAAGAGTTGGACACAACTGAGCGACTGAACTGATACCAAATTATCCTATAGAGACTCATTCTGTTTTGGCATGCCACTCTAAAGACAAGGTCCAAATTTGGTGTTGAAAGAAAATGGAAAAATCATTTTCCACAGTCACATTTCATATAGAGACTTTTGACAATGTCTGGCTAATCGAATGATTTGTAATTAGTTAAGTGAATGCATGGTACTCCCTTCTTTCCAAATTCCACAGTCTTTTATTCAGAAAGAAACACAGCTGTGTGTATCTGGCTTATTCATTGCTTCAATTTTTGGAAACAAGATAAAGCACAAGTACAAATCTACCTTGTAAAGTTGACAAAGGCCTGTAGTAATTTTTCTTGGGTAAAGCTAATGCACTTTTAGTATGGTTTTGTGTTTAGTAAATGCTGGCAATCATATTTAGAACTCTTTTTGTGCATGTTAAGAAAGAAGGACATATTCCAAGTTGGTAGTGAATTGTTTGTCAATTTCATAATTGCTTTTATAACTCCATAATATATTTGACCTCAGACAGATATCATAGTGTGGAGGAAAAGGAAGGAGATTCAGCTTACTGAGCTTTACATCCCAGATATGTAATTAGCTATGAGGTCTTGAGTTAGTTACTTAAAATCTTTGCACCTCAATTCTCTGTGTCTAAATGAAGGTAATGGCACTATTTTTCAAATTTATTACTGACATTACAGATAGTATATGAAAGGTCATGAAATATCTATGTAATTTAGATTATAATCTACATAAGACATTTTTAAAAATGGGGACCATCTGCCTTATAGATAAATAAAATAAGAAATTTATCAAAGTCAATGGGGAGATGGGCTATATATACTATTATTTTCAACTACAGAAGAGAAGAAATTATTAAGAAATCATTAAATGATTACTAAAATTCAATCAACAACCTGAGATATTTTCTACTTATAACTGGAATGTGTCCAATTCACAAAGTAGGTTACATTTCCCCATTTCAGTTCACTGTTTCATCATAGTGGGGAAGCAGTCCTTGTAATACTTTCAAATGAACAACATCAAAACTAGCCTACAAAGTGTTACAATTCTACAGGAGATGGTCTGTTTATTAACAACAAGAAAATCAAATGTTCAAACTCTCTGATACCATCTGCCTTTTATTTATTGTCATCTCACTGCCGTTACTGGAAACTAAAAAGGATGTAAAATTGCTCACAGAAACAGTTTTTCTTTAAGGGTATCTCTCTCTACTTCTGCAGTGTTTCAGGAACAGTGTGATATTGATCAGAGTAGATATAGATTTGCCATTACCCTTCTGAATGTGAAATGGATGCAAAAGGCCTGAAAGTCAAAGGGTAATGAGCACTTGTTTCTACCTGGATAGAAGTCAATCAGATGGCTTCTTCTTGGATGTCACTATTGTTTCATCAATTCAATTCAAGAAAATGGTTGAGCAGTCATAAGGGCCCAGTAATGTGCAATGTACAGGGGATGCAAAAATAAGTTGTATTTCAGCCATGCTCTTATTAAGAGCATTTCAATGTTGTAGGAAAAATGAGACTATAAAAATATTTATTATGATAGATGCTTTGTTAGAGAGACAGATCAGGCAAAGTAGGGCACAAAGACAGGAGAAACAGTTAACTCGGGGATGCTTTTTGGGTTCATAGCATAAGTGAAATATTGCTTCACAATAAAATTGTTAGATCCATGAGTAATTAAACCTATTGAAAGTGAAAGTGTTAGTCGTTCAGTCGTGTCTGACACTTTGCAGCCCCGTGGACTGCAGCTCACCAGATTCCTTTGTCCTTGGGATTCTTCAGGCAAGAATACTGGAATGGGTAGACATTTCCTTCTCTAGGGGATCTTCCCAATCCAGGGCTGAACCCAGGTCTCCCACAATGCAAGCAGATTCTTTACCATCTGAGCCCCCAGGGAAGCTCCTACTAGGTAGAGCGAAAGCCTGACTCTCTTGTCTGTTGAATTTTCCTTAATATAAATCATATTGCATTGTGACTCAATCTATTTTGAGTCAGAGACAATGAAAAGGTGATAAATAAAAATTGTTTAGCTTGAAATATTAATAAATAGCTCAGAAAGTTGACAAATTCAAGAAATGAACAAGACATTCTCTATTAATTTTGCCACTAAAGTAAAATAAAATCATAGAGTTTAAGTGAAATGGATATCACCATACATGGACACAATTCAAATTTTACTGACCACATTTGTATTATTAATATTAAACTGTCAAAATGATGATAAAATTCTAAGCACATCAAGATTTAATTTGGGCAAAGTTTCAGGGTATGGCACTTTAATTGCTTTCTGCTAACATGCTGAAGTTGATGGGTATATTTTAATCCTGTCCAGAAAGGTGGATGAGTTCTTGAGTTGTCTATGTATATAATTTAGAGTCCTATAGATCTATCTTTGTAATGTTTCTGATACTATATCTTCTTTCATTTGAAGTAAAGCCCTGTTGTGTTGGCATGAGATATAACTGAACACTTTCTACTTTTGAGTTTAGCTTGATAAGGTAATCTCCTGAACCCACATAAGTGGATCTTATTTCTGGGAGCAGACTTCCTTCACTTTCTAACTCTTATTAAAATGTTAAAAAAAAAATCCTTCTTATAATAAAGGCAGTTTCTTGGAAGCAATACAATCCTTGATGTCATGAATGGTAGAATTACACTCATATGCAAGATTCTGAGATGTTTCCTAGGACCAAGTTTATTTTAACTAAGTGTGTTTTTCCTGAAACCCTATTTGAATATGAACATTTCAACTTCATCCTCTCTTGTATCTTGCTTCTGGTTTGGAGGTATGGCTATGATCACATTTCTTTCTGTTCTTGCCTGGACCTCTCTAAATTCTGAGTGTCAGGTCTTTTTAACACAGGATACATTTGACATATGCTATAGTTGTATAGTCTCCTAATCTTTTTTTGCTATCTGAACACCTATCTAAGCAACTTATTCAGATTCCATACTCATTCATCTTTTAAAAATTTAGCACACAGAATTTATTCCCCTAACATCCAGCAGGTTTTAATTTCTTGGGATTCAAAATCACTGCAGACAGTGACGGCAGCCACGAAATGAAATGACACTTGCTCCTTGGAAGAAAAACTATGACAAACCTGGCCAGCATATTAAAAAGCAGACACATGACTGCCAAAAATGTCCATATAGTCAGAGCAAATGGTTTCCCCAGTAGTTATGTACAGATGTGAGAGTTGGACTATAAACAAGGCTGAGCACTGAAGAATTAATGCTTTCAAACTGTGGTGCTGGAGAAGACTCTTGAAAGTCCCTTGGACAACAAGGAGACCAGTCAGTCCTAAAGGAAATTGACCCTGAATATTCATTGGAAGGACTAATATGAAGCTGAAGCCCCAATACTTTGGCCACCTGATGTGAAGAACTGACATTGGAAAAGACCTTGTTGCTGGGAAAGATTGAGGGCAGGGGGAGAAGTATTGAGAGAGGAGGAGATGGTTGGATGGCATCACTGATTCAATGGACATGAGTTTGAGCTAACTGTGAGCTGGCAATGAACAGGGAAGCCTGGTGTTCTGGAGTCCATGAGGTTGCAGAGTCAGACACGACTTAGTGACTGAACAAATTTATTTTCAGGGCTTGTATTCATTATCAAATATGTAATTCTTGGGTTCTGAAAGAAATTGGGAAATTTATTTAAAGATATACAATTGCTAATTATATTTATTTATTCTTATTTTATACAAGTGCACACATATGTTTCTCTGTGGTTAAATGTTTCTACTGATGCTTACACAGTGTAGTAGAAGCAAGTCCTATTCAATGAATATTCCATGTCTTGCTCCTCTTTCCATGCACTCTGCTGGGGTTCTGTGGTCAATACTAAAAATGGACTATGAGCCAGTGTGTCCTTCAGGCTTGCCTTCCCTGTTCTGCTTACTCTGGGGACAGATGTTCAAAAAGTAATTAAAAGATGGAGAATTGTCATGTGGACTGTATTAGACATTACATAATTGCAAGCAAGCCTTTATTGTGTTTAGTCACTCAGACATTGAGGTTTCACTCTTACAGCAAATATAATTCATTTTCTCAACTCATATTACACTTGTATAATATCTATGTCATTTAATATGTGGACTTCTCTAAACAACTACTCTGTATATGATCGGCAAAGAATACCTTAAGGGTCTTCACCTATTCCATCAAAGCTGAGCAAGTTGACAAATAATGATTGATGGGGTTGGATTTCTTTTGATTCCTATTTCTTTACATCTTTTTTTTTTTTTTTTTTTTTTTTTTTTATTATTATTATTTTTTTTTCCAGTGGGTTTTGTCATACATTGATATGAATCAGCCATGGATTTACATGTATTCCCAATCCCGATCCCCCCTCCCACCTCCCTCTCCACCCGATTCCTCTGGGTTTTCCCAGTGCACCAGGCCGGAGCACTTGTCTCGTGCATCCCACCTGGGCTGGTGATCTGTTTCACCATAGATAGTATACATGCTGTTCTTTTGAAATATCCCACCCTCACATTCTCCCACAAAGTTCAAAAGTCTGTTCTGTATTTCTGTGTCTCTTTTTCTGTTCTGCATATAGGGTTATCGTTATCACCTTTCTAAATTCCATATACATGTGTCAGTATGCTGTAATGTTCTTTATCTTTCTGGCTTACTTCACTCTGTATAAGGGGCTCCAGCTTCATCCATCTCATTAGGACTGGTTCAAATGAATTCTTTTTCATGGCTGAGTAATATTCCATGGTGTATATGTACCACAGCTTCCTTATCCATTCATCTGCTGATGGGCATCTAGGTTGCTTCCATGTCCTGGCTATTATAAACAGTGCTGCGATGAACATTGGGGTGCACGTGTCTCTTTCAGATCTGGTGTCCTCAGTGTGTATGCCCAGAAGTGGGATTGCTGGGTCATATGGCAGTTCTATGTCCAGTTTTTTAAGAAATCTCCACACTGTTTTCCATAGCGGCTGTACTAGTTTGCATTCCCACCAACAGTGTAAGAGGGTTCCCTTTTCTCCACACCCTCTCCAGCATTTATTGCTTGTAGACTTTTGGATAGCAGCCATCCTGACTGGCGCGTAATGGTACCTCATTGTGGTTTTGATTTGCATTTCTCTAATAATGAGTGATGTTGAGCATCTTTTCATGTGTTTGTTAGCCATCTGTATGTCTTCTTTGGAGAAATGTCTGTTTAGTTCTTTGGCCCATTTTTTGATTGGGTCATTTATTTTTCTGGAATTGAGCTGCAGGAGTTGCTTGTATATTTTTGAGAGTAATCCTTTGTCTGTTTCTTCATTTGCTATTATTTTCTCCCAATCTGACGGCTGTCTTTTCACCTTACTTATAGTTTCCTTTGTAGTGCAAAAGCTTTTAAGTTTCATTAGGTCCCATTTGTTTAGTTTTGCTTTTATTTCCAATATTCTGGGAGGTGGGTCATAGAGGATCTTGCTTTGATTTATGTCGGAGAGTGTTTTGCCTATGTTCTCCTCTAGGAGTTTTATAGTTTCTGGTCTTACATTTAGATCTTTAATCCATTTTGAGTTTATTTTTGTGTATGGTGTTAGAAAGTGTTCTAGTTTCATTCTTTTACAAGTGGTTGACCAGTTTTCCCAGCACCACTTGTTAAAGAGGTTGTCTTTTTTCCATTGTATATCCTTGCCTCCTTTGTCAAAGATAAGGTGTCCATAGGTTCGTGGATTTATCTCTGGGCTTTCTATTCTGTTCCATTGATCTATATTTCTGTCTTTGTGCCAGTACCATACTGTCTTGATGACTGTGGCTTTGTAGTAGAGTCTGAAGTCAGGCAGGTTGATTCCTCCAGTTCCATTCTTCTTTCTCAAGATTACTTTGGCTATTCGAGGTTTTTTGTATTTCCATACAAATTGTGAAATTCTTTGGTCTAGTTCTGTGAAAAATACCGTTGGTAGCTTGATAGGGATTGCATTGAATCTATAGACTGCTTTGGGTAGAATAGCCATTTTGACAATATTAATTCTTCCAATCCATGAACACGGTATGTTTCTCCATCTGTTTGTGTCCTCTTTGATTTCTTTCATCAGTGTTTTATAGTTTTCTATGTATAGGTCCTTTGTTTCTTTAGGTAGATATACTCCTAAGTATTTTATTCTTTTTGTTGCAATGGTGAATGGTATTGTTTCCTTAATTTCTCTGTCTGTTTTTTCATTGTTAGTATATAGGAATGCAAGGGATTTCTGTGTGTTAATTTTATATCCTGCAACTTTACTATATTCATTGATTAGTATGGAGCCAAGTTATAGACCACCTTGTAAAAGAGGGACAAGCATCTGCCATCCAAGATGCTAATGAAAATTTTTAAAAATTCTAATGTCAGTGAAGTATATAGTACAGAGAGATTGGTACATATTTGATATTGCATAAACAGAGCATTAGATATTGGGTTAATTTACACTCTACTTTCAATTAGCCATATCCTCAACATTTTCTAAGTGAGAAAAATATCACCATTTTTTCTTATACTTTTACTTCTATTTGGCACGTTCATTTAGACTTTCATGAGGGCGTGAAGTATAAGGAAAGCCCTTTGATAGTGTTAGGGATGATGAGAAAGATATTGAAGTAAATTCACACAGTATTTTCAGTATCACATTGTTAGATCAAAGAAGATAGAAGTGAGAGACTAATTATCAGTCTAATACATGTAAATAGACCACAGTCAGCTGGGTCACTGTGTCTTGGAATGTGAAATACATTTTTACTATTGTTTCCACTTTTCATTGCCTTACCTTTAAAAAGATTAAACTCTTCTGCCTTATTGCAGTCAATAGTCATGGTCTATTGGCCACATGACCTGCTCATAGACTTAAATATGTGCAGAAATGAAATACAATACTTTTGCATAGAAGCTTAAGAGCTAGGTGTGGTTCCCATACTTGCCTTCTCCTTCTGGATAAGAAGAGCTGTGTTCTAGTTAGGAATGTTGCTTCAGCCTGGAACAAAGTCATGGTTAATCTACAATTTGACCATATCATGAGTGAGAAATAAATCTTTGTTGTAGTAAGTCATTGAGAATTTGGGGGTTGTTATTATGGCACAAACCAGTAAAAGTTGAATAAGTCAATACCCAAGTAAGACTTTTCTACTCTGTCTTTTTCTACTCTGTGAGAGTTAAACCAACTAACTCACCTCTTTCCTGGTTCTTTTTGGCTTGAATTAATATGTGTACTCAGAGCTTTTCTTAGCACTTCTGTCTATAGCCACAATGACACATTATTATTAATAGTCATTTTTATTTCAATGTATTTTCAATAATTTTAAAAATTACATTCATATTTGTCCTTGTAGTTACCATTTCCAGGTCTCTGCTTTCCATTGTATAAATCCATGTTTGTATTCTTTTTCCTTTTCTGTCTCCCTTTAATATCTTTATTTTAAATGTCTTGCGAATGAGTTATTTGTCTCATATGTCTCAAAGCATCTTTACTTTACCCTCATTTTTTGGAAAATACTTTTGCTGGGTATAGAATTTTAGATTTAATTTGGTTATCTTCTGCCTTGAATTGTCTTCAAGTGAAAGCAACTATCCTCTTTGTTTTTATTTGCCACTATTTAATTTGCGTTTTTTCCATCTGTTTTAAAGATTTGTCTCTTTAAGACTGGATTATGATATACCAAGGTGTAATTTCCTTCACCTTTCTTGAGCTTTGGGTTAATTGAGATTTTGCATTTGTGGTTTAAGACTTTCAGCAAATTGGGGGGAGGGGAATGGACTTTTATTTTTAAAATATTTTTCTCCCCTTTCATCCACGGACTTTAATTACATATTTAAAACCTGCCAGAAGTTGTTCTTTGGCTCTCTAAAATTGTGTTCACTTTTTTCAGTGTTTTAACTTGGATATTTTCTATTTTAGTAGCTTTTTATTGAATGTCAGATATTCAATTTATGTATTTTATTTTATTGAGTTCTGAATATTTTTGAATTCCTGTAAATATTCTTAAGACTTGTTTTACAATATCCTTAATTATTGGGAAACATTTTGCTCTTCTTTGCCTTGCTCTTAAATTTTGTAAGGTAGAACCAGATCCTTGTGTTGCCTAAGGCTATTTTTCTCTATTAATGAAGCAAAAATCTTCTAATTATTCTACCCAATACCTCATCAGTTATGAGATTTCCTTTTATGACTGATGAGAACAGGAACTATTCACAGTCCTACATCGACTTGAGATAACCCTTTCAAGTGACTCTTTCCCTTCCTATGGTTAGTTTCTTGACATGTTCACATTGGGAAATATTTCACTTAACACTGGAAGAGGGGCCTTATGTAGATTTTCAGAGTATTATCCATGTGCAGCCTCTCCTCTCGGTTACTCTTCTCCGCTTACTCTTGTCACTTTTACCTACCTGGGGTCTCAGAACCATCTCATCAACTCAAGTTATTGCCAAGCTTAACTTCTCTCCACAGTGATAGAGGTCACTGTGCCATGGTCTAATTCTCTCAGGTAAGTAAGGCGGAGAGTCACAGGTTCATTTCATTCATTTCACACCTCACAGGGATCATTACAGTTCATAAGATGATGTTCAATATCTCAAAAAAAATGGCTTGTATATTTTGTATACTTTTTTACTTCTTTCATACAAGAAGGTTCATTCCATCTTTGCTGGTCCATGATGTCCTGAAGAAAAAAATTCCCATTACAATAGATTTTATTGAAAAAATGGCTATTCCTCTAAGGTATTTCTTATATACATTACTGTTTTTCTAACAAATGTGAATAAACTAGGTTGTTTTGTTTTTTTTTTTCTCTAGAGTGATGTTTTTGCTGTTTTGTTCATTATAATTTTGGAAGACTGACATAATTGCTACAACTCCATATAGTCACTATATATTAAACTTAAACATAATCTCATCGTCTCAGTTTCTTTTGCCTTTCTACCTGCCTCCTTATAAACATCACATATGACATGAGAAATCTTCCAAAGACATCAAACAAATATGCAAGTCATTCTTTGCTACAACATTTTTATTTTCAGTGAAGCAATCATTTCTACATCAGGGAAGATTCAATAAAGTCAACTCTTGCTATTGTAAATTGAAACTTGTTACCCAGTGACATTCAGACAATGGCTTTAGTTTTGCCCTTTAGAGTTACAAAAAATAGCTATTTTTTTCCTTTTCTAGGTAACAGCCACTCTATAATATGAAGACAGGTACATGCATTCCTCACACTCTCTCATTTGCTTTAATGGGTCTTTCTGATTTTTTTTTCTAAATGTCTCCTCATCTTGGTTACTTTTCATTGTTTTCAAGCTTTTCAGTAGTCTTCTATAATATGGTTTTCAGAAGTGAACAAGGTAAAAGGAATGTAATCTGAACAACAGTTGCATTCTGTGATTGATACTCTAAAAGTCCATTATTAGTATATAAGGATTGTGTTACATGTTGAAACTATTGCATTACTTTACAGAGAGAAACTCATATTTGGCCTCTGCAGAACTGAAATTATCAGATTATTCCCAACTAATTCTTTTTTAAGACTTTTTAAATTTTTTAATTGGAGGATAAATTCTTTACAATGTTGTGTTGGTTTCTACCATACATCAACAGGAATCAGCCATAGGCATACATATGACCCCTCCTCTTGAATCTCCCTTCTACCCCAACCCTATCCCACTCCTCTAGGTTGTAATAGAGCACCAGGCTTTTGATGTAGATCATGTTTACAGTCTTTATTGAATTTGTTATAATATTGTTTCTGTTTTATGTTTTGGTTTTTTGGCCGTGAAGCATGTGGGATCCTTGCTCCCTGACCAAGGTTCGAACCCACATTTCTGCATTGGAAGGCAAAGTCTTAATCGCTGGACAACGAGGAAAGCCCATAAGTAATTATTAAAGATAAATCTGATATTTTTATTTTGACATGTCATCAACAATGATTTTTAGAAATTTTATTTTAAGATATCAAATTTACATTAAATTTTTTTAAAGTAGCATTGTCACACTAAAAAAATGTGTTTCAGTGAAACTCCCTGAGTAGGAGATAATCTGTAACAATTATCACCTAATATACATTTAAATTTTTATACTTAAATTTACCTAATGTGAGTATTATTAACTTTAAGTTAATAATTATTTTCAAACATCTGAGAAGTTGTCACAAGACTGTAACCTTCTCTAAGATATGAACCCAACCTCATTTATTTTTGTTTATCCTTGAGAATCTGGTTCTACAATTGTAACAAAACATGCATCCAATTCCTAAGTTTTAAAAGAGCAGATAAGCTTTAGCTTTCCCAAAGAAAATGTGGGCATATTACAGGGTAACAGTCATTGATTCATATAACAAAAGGTTTTATCAATTCAAAACTACACCAAAGAACTCTGCTTTGAAAAAGCTACTCTCTTCACCTGAACTACCCAAGCAGACAGGTGGTGACAAGTTGTCAATGCGTGTATTGTATAATAATGTACTGGAGCAAATTCTTGGATTCAGCAGAAATTTCATTCAGATAAGCTTTAGAATTTCTTCAAATCCAATGACTCAATAGTACTAATTTTCTGAGCTAAATGTATAGTACAGGGGCTTGAGTTCTTTTATAAATCAATAATTTTAGCTGTATTTCTCTGACCATTATGTACACTCATCATGAATTTAATATATAAATTTTACCTGTAAAATTGGTATTGCAACATCCTATTGATTTTGGTATTGTTCTTACCTAGAAAATAGGTACACAAAATATATTCTTGGATGTAGTTGACAAGAAGAAAAGTTTCTCTCTTCACAACCTTCCCCATTAGTAAGTTAGCACTGTTTATTTTATTTTATTTTATTTAGCACTGTTTATTTTCATCAGTAAATCTAATTAATATTTTATCTCATTATCCACCTTGAGAACTATCACTGAAAAATTAGCATTAGTTCACAAATATTGTTCAAAATCTCTAAAATATAGATCATGGTACTCTGAAAAGCAACTAGAGATTAATGTCTCATTAGTACTAAGTCTATAGTAAAGAACATGGAAAAATATGAAGTATATAATTTTTGTCAACTACTGGATTCAAATGATAGATGAAGATATAGTATATTTTTATTTTATATATAAAGGAGAAATTTAAATGAAAATCCTTTACAAAAAAAAAAAAGACTACCCACAAATATTTTTCAGTACTTCACCCACCAAGTGTACACACAGACACTTCCATTCAAATTACTGTTGCTGTTGAAAAATGCTTGAATTATTACTATCACTGTGTCTTTTGAAAAAATTATAGTAGTATCAGTTTTTCTAGCTTGTGTCCTATATAATCATATCTGGGCATAGGAAAGACTCCAGTCACTGCGCTAAAGAGGAACACATTGAAGTCATTTGCTGAGGACATCAAGAGGTATAAATTTGACTTACGTTTCAGAATAATGATGAGGTAAAAAAAAACCATTTGAGCTTTAATTTTCAGTTAATTGTGTAGGGTTATGGCTGCTAAGACAATTTATCAGGCGCTTAATAGAAACCATAGCTGTTTGTGCTGGAAAAAACATGGTGTTCATTTAAATGCTGCGTAATGGGAAAGGTAGGAGGTGCAGAGGGAAGAGATTTACGTGAAGCCCTGGCTTCAGGCCCAATTTAATTTGGTGTCTGTGGAGAGGGCATTTAATGATGGTTAAATCATGAATAGAAAGTTACAGTAATCTCAGGCCTGCCTCACTCAGAGAGATGTTTTATGAATCAAATCAGTTGCTCTTAACAGGTTGATGTAAAATATTGAATGAGATAAGGACCCTGAATCTTATATGGGTTGAAGATAAATATGTAATTAGTGTGTGTGTGTATGTATATATATATATATATTAATTAGACACATCTTTTGATTCTTAATCTAGAATGCTTTTTCATATTCAGTTTTTCATGACACAAGTATAGAAAAGAAAATATTGACACAGCCAAATCATACAAGAATATGGTCTCTGGACTGGCAACATCAGCATTCCCTGGGATCTTGTTAGAAATATAAATTCTTAGGCCCCCAAACCACACCTACTGAATCAGAAACTCTGTACTGAGCCCAGACATTTGTATTTCAACAGGTTCTGCTGATGATTCTAACACAACTTGAAGCTTGTTAACTACTGCCACTGTTTATACTATATGGTTTTTATATCTCATGATCTTTTCCTATGGAAAGAGGTGGTAAGTAGTTCACTTACATTACTTTGGCTTTGTCCGTAACAAAAGCTATGTATCCCTGAAGGTTTTGATCATTTCTTACTTCCCAGCCTCATCTTATACTGTGATACCCCAGGCTCTCAGATGTTCTGTGTCTCTGTCTTTCCTTCAATTCGGTGAATGCCACATATACTCAGGGCATTTATGTGTATGTTTCATTTGCCTTAAGCTTTCCCTCTCTTTCCTAAATATCCTTCTGCTCTCAATTCAAGGATCGTTTCCTCGTGAAAATCTTTTCTAATTCCCAGAGTGGATCATATCTCATTGTTATGACTCTCATGCTGCTCTGTACTTGTCATCAATAGCACATATCACAGTTTCTCAAGACATAGTGCTGTGATTATCTGATGAATGTCTTTCTTGCTGAGAAGAATGCATGCTGCATATGTAAAAAGTTCATACCTGTTTCACTTACCATTATATCCCCAGTAACAATTTCAGTCCCTACACGTGGAAGCTGACCAATAAATATTGTCAAATAAATGAATAAAATGATACTCAACTATGCTCTTTCAACTTACTGAATTGTGGAAAATGCCCAGAAATTGAAAGACCATAATAAGGTAGAACGATTGCATCTGACCTCATGAGGATCAAACCTATAATCTACCTAATTAACACTAACCACTCAGTTAACATCAAATTTAATTTCCAAAAACGACATGTCTATTGAAGCATGAATTGCCGAGGCTGGATATCTTATTACTTACTTCGCTGAAGGGAACTAATTCATTTAGGGTAAACCTGACTGCAAGTAAACCAACAAAAAACTGCAGCAAATGGCTCATAGAAAAGGAAGCACGATCCCTTAATTAACAAAATCAGAAGCAGGGTGGTGCTGTGTTTGGTTAATCAACCAACTTAAGGATAATACCAAGGGCAAGTTTTTTTTTTTTTTTGCTTTTTTCTTTTAGCTTTTAATTTTTTTTCAAAAATATTTCCATTGATATTCCTTGTAGTTATGTTATTTTTCTTTAAAACTGTCTCCTCATTCCTTTATAAATTGTCATGGGTGTTTTCTTATTGCAATAACAGTTGGACAGTTTAAACAGAGACCTCATAACTTGCAAAGACTAAAATATTTACTCTCTGACCCTTTACAGAGGAAGTTTTTCAACCTTGACTTAAATTATGAAAAAAAAAAAAAAGAAAGAAAGAAAAGAAAGGACCTAGTTACCTATTACCACATACCCTCCATCTGCCAGCATTGGCACATTTGCAAATGAGTACAGAGCTGATTTGTACACATTTGCAATTAAATGGCAAGCCCTAAGGCAGTTTTAACTTATTTTAAGTGGGCTCCACGGTGGATGATCTATCCTCATGAGAGGGAGAAAAGAAAAGGAGAATGAGAAGGAAATAAAACTTTTATCTCAATGTACCTTGTAGCAAAAGCCACCTCTTCCCCTCTAGTATAGTGATATAATTATATGTCCATGAGAACAATATTTTGCCCATGATTCATGCCTAAGTTTGTCTCTTGAATGATTAAATGCAAAGAAGGAAGGAGGAAAGAATAGCACTCAGAGACTTCTTAAAAAGTTAGAGGGCATGGCTATATCTGGCTATATGTCTATATTATGTGTTTATACTTCTCCTAAAATGTATTACCAATGGTTCAGACCTCGGAGAAAAGCTGAAGTGCCAACAAATCAAGCAGTGCTTTAAGACAGAGATTATGAAAAGTCATATTTCTATTTTCATGTATCATCACAATATTAAACTATTTTCCACATCAGATAATAAGCTTTCTCTTACCAGAAATATTGGACAAACTAAATATGGATAGAATATATGATTATTTAGTGTAGTTAGGTACTGCATCCTCTTTAAACTGAAATTTTCATGAATATTACAACACAGAGCTAATTATCTGGATGTCTGGTCTACCACATTGCAGGACACATAAATATTTAGATGACTGGATATCTAAATATTTCTTTTGGATTTTTAACTTTGATATATATAGTCACAACTATTTGTATAAAATATCTATGGAATTCTAACACTATATCAAAAATTTATTATATTTATTTTTCTAATTTCACTGTCTCCTCAACATACACAGATGAAAAAACTGAAGCTAAAATCACAGAGATAGTGAGATTTGTCACTCAGTTCAGTTCAGTTTAGTCGATCAGTCGTGTCTGACCCTGCAACTCCGTGAACTGCAGCATGCCAAGCCTCCCTGTTAATCACCTACTCCAGGAGTCTACCCAAACTCATGTACATTGAGTTGGTGATGACATCAACCATCTCATCCTCTGCCATCCCCTTCTCTCCCTGCCCTCAATTGTTCCCAACATCAGGGTCTTTTCAGATGAGTCAACTCTTTGCATCAGGTGGCCGAAGTATTGGAGTTTCAGCTTCAACATCAGTCCTTCCAATAAACACTCAGGACTGATCTCCTTTAGACTGGTTGGATCTCCTTGCAGTCCGAGGGACTCTCAAGAGTCTTCTCCAACACCACAGTTCAAAAGTATCAATTCTTCTATGCTCAGCTTTCTTTATAGTCCAACTCTCACATCCATACGTGACCACTGGAAAAAACATAGCCTTGACATTTGTTGGCAAAGTAATGACTCTGCTTTTCAATATGCTGTTTGGGTTGGTCACAGCTATCCTTCCAAGGAGTAAGTGTCTTTTAATTTCATGGATGCAGTCACCATCTGCACTGATTTTGGAGGTCCCCAAAATAAAGATAGCCACTGTTTCCATTGTTTCCCCATCTATTTGCTATGAAGTGATGGGACTGGATGCCATGATCTTAGTTTTCTGAATGTTGAGCTTTAGGCCAACTTTTTCACTCTCCTCTTTTACTTTCCTCAAGAGTTCTTTAGTTCACTTTCTGCCATAAGGGTGGTGTCATCTGCATATCTGAGATTATTCATATTTCTCCCAGCAATCTTGATTCCAGCTTGTGCTTCCTCCAGCCTAGCCTTTCTCATGATGTACTCTGCATATAAGCTAAATAAGCAGGGTGACACTATACAGCCTTGACGTACTCATTTTCCTACTTGGAACCAGTCTGTTGTTCCATGTCCAGCTGTAACTGTTGTTTCCTCACCTGCATATAGATTTCTCAAGAGGCAGGTCAGGTGGTCTGGTATCCCCATCTCTTTCAGAATTTTCCAAGTTTATTGTGATCCAGACAAAGGATTTGGTATACTCAATAAAGCAGACATAGATATTTTTCTGAAACTCTCTTGCTTTTTCCATGATCCAGCGAATGATGGCAATTTGATCTCTGGTTCCTCTGCCTTTTCTAAAACCAACTTGAACATCTGGAAGTTCATGTATTGCTGAAGCCTAGCTTGGGGAATTTTAAGCATGACTTCGCTAGCGTGTGAGATGAGTGCAATTGTGCGGTAGTTTTAAAATTCTTTGGCATGGCCTTTCTTAGGGATTGGAATGGAAACGGACCTTTTCCAGTCCTGTGGCCACTGCTGAGTTTTCCAAATTTGCTGGCATATTGAATGCAGCGCTTTCACAGTACCATCTTTTATGATTTGAAAGAGCTCAACTGGAATTCCATCACCTCCACTAGCTTTGTTTGTAGTGATACTTCCTAAGGCCCACTTGACTTCACATTCCAGGATGTCTAGCTCTAGATGAGTGATCACACCATCGTGATTATCTTGGTCAAGAACATCTTTTTTATACAGTTCTTCTGTGTATTCTTGACACTTCCTCTTAATAGCTTCTGCTTCTGTTAAGTTCCTACAATTTTTGTCCTTTATTGAGCCCATCTTTGCATGAAATGTTTCCTTGGTATCTCTAATTTTCTTGGAGAGATCTCTAGTCTTTCCCATTCTATTGTTTTCCTCTATTTCTTTGCACTGATTACTGAGGAAGGCTTTCTTATCTCCTTATCTCTCCTTGCTATTCTTTGAAACTCTGCATTCAAATGGGTTTATCTTTACTTTTCTCCTTTGCTTTTTGCTTCTCTTCTTTTCACAGCTCTTTGTAAGGCCTGCTCAGACAGACATTTTGCTTTTTGGCATTTCTTTTTCTTGGGGATGGTCTTGATCACTGCCTCCTGTACAATGTCACAAACCTCCGTCCATAGTTCATCAGGCACTCTATCAGATCTAGTCCCTTAAATCTATTTCTCACTTCTACTGTATAATCATAAGGGGTTTGATTTAGGTCATGCCTCAATGGTCTAGTGGTTTTTCCCTTTTTCTTCAATTTAAGTCTGAATTTGGCAATAAGGAGTTCATGATTGGAGCCACAGTCATTTCCCAGTCTTGTTTTTGCTGACTGTATAGAGCTTCTCCATCTTTGGCTACAAAGAATATAATCAATCTGATTTTGGTGTTGGCAATCTGGTGATGTCCATGTGTAGAGTCTTCTCTTGTGTTGTTGGAAGAGGGTATTTGCTATGACCAGTGCATTCTCTTGGCAAAACTCTATTAAAAGACTTTGCCCTGCTTCATTCTGTTTTCTAAAGCCAAATTTACCTGTTACTCCAGGTGTTTCTTGACTTTCTCCTTTTGCGTGCCAGTCCCCTCTAATGAAAAGAACATCTTTTTTGGGTGTTCATTCTAAAAGGTCTTGTAGGTCTTCATAGAGCCATTCAACATCAGCTTCTTCAGCATTACTGGTTGGGGCATAGACTTGGATTACCATGATATTGCAATTTTTGCCTTGGAAATGAACAGAGATCATTCTGTCGTTTTTGAGATTGCATCCAAGTACGGCATTTTGGGCTCTTTTGTTGAATATGGTTGCTACTCCATTTCTCCTAAGGGATTCCTGCCCACAGTAGTAGATATAATAGTCATCTGAGTTATATTCACCCATTCCAGTCCATTTGAGTTTGCTGATTCCTAGAATGCCAATGTTCACTCTTCCCACCTCCTGTTTGACCACTTCCATTTTGCCTTGATTCATGGACCTAAACTTGATTCCATATTCCTATGCAATCTTGCTCTTTACAGCAGCGGACCTTGCTTCTATCACCAGTCACATCCACCACTGGGTGTTGTTTTTTCTTTGGCTCCATCTCTTCATTCTTTCTGGAGTTATTTCTCCACTGATCTCCAGTAATATATTGGCCACCTACCAACCAGGAGAGTTCATCTTTCAGTACCCCCCCCCCCCTTTTTTTTTCCTTTTCATACTGTTCATGGTGTTCTCAAGGCAAGAATACTGAAGTGGTTTGCCATTCCCATCTTCAGTGGACCATATTTTGTCAGAACTCTCCACCATGACATGTCTGTCTTGGGTGACCCTACATGGCATGGCTTAGTTTCATTGAGTTAGACAAGGCTGTGGTCCATGTGATCAGATTGGCTAGTTTTCTGTGATTGTAGTATCAGTCTGTCTGCCCTCTGATGCCCTCTCTCAGAGCCTACTGTCTTACTGGGGTTTCTCTTACCTTGGACGTGGAGTATCTCTTCACAGCTGCTCCAGCAAAGCACAGCCGCTGCCCTTTACCTTGAACGTGGGGTAGCTCCTCACAGCCAACGCTCCTGACCTTGGACGTGGGGTATCTCCTATGGTCGCAGCTCCTGACCTTCGACATGGGGAATCTCCTCTCAGCCACTGCTCCTGAACTTGGACGTGGGGTATTGAGAGTCCAATAAAACATATAATTGTACAATATGTACTATTTTCACTATTTATGTTCAGTTGCTTATGAGTACATCACTTATAACTTGTTAAGCTTAAAATCTGACATATAAATAGATTAGCTATTACTATCTGAAGCATAGTACTGAGCCCTTTTTGATTACTTAATAAGAGATTTCTTATCCATAACTTGATTTGTTTATTTAACAAATTTTAATTTATACCTGTATCTTAACCATGTTTTAACAGTCATTCAGAAATACCCATTTCTGCCATAAATGTCTTCCAAGAGCTCATCACTCATATTTACAGCTATACATCAAATGATATCCTGTTTATATTTCACAGAATACCAAACCCAGTGTGCTTTTAATGAAACTGATTATTTCCTTCTGTATTCTTCTAGTTCTCCTGTCTTCTCAAGTGTGATGGATGGAATACCAGTCACATAAGCCAGGCTCCCAGGAGACCTTTTAATTTATCAAATTCCTTCATTTGATCATCTTATTATCTTTCAATTCTATTTCATATTTTAATCCAACTATCAATGTTTGTTATTTTACATCATTTCTCATATAAACTCTGAAATAGGGACCTAATTGTGCTCTCTGTTTACAATCACACTCTGAGTTTTTCTCTCTCCTACAGTTCAGTTCAGTTCATTTCAGTCACTCAGTCATGTCCGACTCTTTGTGACCCCATGAACTACAGCACGCCAGGCTTGCCTGTGCATCACCACTCCCGGGACTTACTCAAACTCATGCCCATTGAGTTGGTGATGCCATCCAACCATCTTATCCCCTGTCATCCCCTTCTCTTCCTGCCTTCAGTCTTTCCCAGCATCAGGGTCTTTTCCAATGAATCAGTTCTTCAAATAAGGTGGCCAAAGTATTGGAGCTTCAGCTTCAACATCAGTCTTTCCAATGAATATTCAGGACTGATTTCCTTTAGGATGGACTAGCTGGATCTCCTTGCAGTCCAAGGGACTCTCAAGAATCTTCTCCAACACCACAGTTCAAATGCATCAATTCTTCAGTGCTCAGCTTTATTTACAGTCCAACTCTCACATTCATAAGTGACTACTGGAAAAAGAAAAGAGCTTTGACTGGACGAATCTTTGTTGGTAAAGTAATGTCTCTGCTTTTTAATATGCTGTCTAGGTTGCTCATAGCTTTTCTCCCAAGGAGCAAGCATCTTTTAATTTCATGGCTGCAATCACCATCTGCAGTGTTTGGAGCTCCAAAAAATAAAGTTCTCACTGTTTCCATTGTTTCCCCATCTATTTACCATGAAGTGATGGGACCAGATGCCATGATTTTAGTTTTCTGAATGTTGAGTTTTAAGCCAACTTTTTTAGTCTCCTCTTTCACTTTCATCAAGAGGCCCTTTAGTTCCTCTTCACTTTCTGCCATAAGAGTGGTGTAATTTACATATCTAAGGTTATTGATATTTCTCCTGGCAATCTTGAGTCCAGCTTGTACTTCATCCAGCCCAGCATTTCTCATGATGTACTCTTCATATAAGTTAAATAAGCAGGGTGACAATTTACAGCCTTGATGTACTCCTTTCCCAATTTGGAACCAGTCTATTTTTCCATGTGAAGTTCTAACTGTTGCTTCTTTACCTGCATACAGATTTCTCAGGAGACAGGTCAGGTGGTCTGGTATTCCCATCTCTTCAAGAATTTTCACAGAGTGTTGTGATCCACGTGGTCAAAAGCTTTGGCATAATCAGTAAAGAAAAAATAGATGTTTTTCTGAAACTCTCTTGCTTTTTCAATGATCCAACAGATGTTGGCAATTTGACCTCTGGTTCCTCTGCCTTTTTTAAATCCAGCTTGAATATCTGGATGTTCATGGTTCACATACTGTTGAAGCCTGGCTTGGAGGATTTTGAGCATTACTTTGCTTGCATGTGAGATAAGTGCAATTGTGTTGCAGTTTGAACATTCTTTGGCATTGCCTTTCTTTAAGATTGGAATGAAAACAGACCTTTTCCAGTCCTGTGGCCACTGCTGAGTTTTCTAAATTTGTTGGCATGTTGAGTGCAGCACTTCCACAGCATCATCTTTTAGGATTTGAAATAGCTCAACTGCAATTCCATCACCTCCACTAAATTTGTTCATAGTTTAGCTTTCTAAGGCCCACTTGACTTCGCATTCCAGAATGTCTGGCCCTAGGTGAGTGATCACACCATCCGAGTTATCTGGGTCATGAAGATATTGCCTGACTATTATTAGGAGCTCACAAGGCACATTTAATCTTCTTACTCCCTCACAAGATAAACCACTGATATTAAGCCCCTTATGCCTGCCTTCTAGACCTTCCCTCTCCATTCCTCGTTGGCCTTACATTGCAGTTTTCCCAAACTATCGTAGTTCCTGGTGTAGTCCATGTGCTCCCATCTCCTTTCATAGTTGCTTCCTGAACACTTGTACTTTTCACTAGGAGACAGTTGAAATACCATCTTCTCTGATAACCATTTCCTGATCCTCTTATCAAGAATTCTCCTCTAGATGAAACCACTCACTGAATACTTTTATTTTCTGGATTATTTCTGGCCATTTAAGTATCCCCAGGACTTCCACTTTTGGCTCTATTACATTACAAGGGAGAAGTCAGGAACAGAACTTCCCAGAATCTCCTTCTCTTCATGACTCTGGATTTTTTTTTTTTTTTTTTTTTTTTATAATAAGAGAAACTCTTTGGAAAATGGGAAGGTAGGAAAGAAAAAAAGTGCTACTATTCACTTAGTACAAACTGGCGTCAGGTATGCAGGTCAGAGAGTAGATACAGTGGCTTTCTGTTGCCAATGAGCTTCTAAGAACCATACACTTTACTGCTTCACATAGTGTTGGTGAGAGTTTCTTAGAGATTCCTGAGAATTGTAGCTTTTCAGTAAACTTTGGACAATGCCCTGCTTTCCTGCTTTGGGGTTGATATTCAGTGAGTTTTATCCAGTCTCCACTGCAATAGCTTGATTTTACATCAGCTAGTTGGGAAACCTATTCTGCAGGATTTTCTCCTCTGTTGAGTTCTGGGTTGAAGTTGACCTCAAGAGAAATTCAGTGAGATTTGTAAGGTGAAAATGAAAGAGCATTCATGGATATTCTTTACAAGTCAGCTTTGGCCTGGGCTGTTTGTCATCATGTGATCTGATATGTTCACCATTTCTCTTTCATGGGCAAAAAGCAGCAGCCCAATCTATAGCTTATAGCTTCTTCAGTATTTCATTTTTCAGCATCTCTGACTCCACAAATAGATGCCCTTTTAGCTCTGGGATGAGTATCACTAGCTTCTAGTTCAGGTTGCTGTTATCACAGAATAAAGGTTAGAAGCCATGAGAGGCCCTCATGTATTTCAGCTCACCGTCATTGATTACAGTCTGCCTCTATGCATTCTAGTTTGTCCTTATTCCCTAACACCTTCACAGTCATCCTTTCTTCTTGACTGCTTGCCCTGTTGATCTCAGCCCTGAATCTGACAGAGAAGCAATAGCTGGACATAAACCAGTCAGCCAGTTCCCACATAGTATAAAAGTCAAATCTTATAGTAAAGTTCTTATCCTACATTTTTGCTAGTGATTCTGCTTCTCTGATGAAACCCTGACTGATACATTCCCTGATTTTCGATGACCCCAATCCCTTCAATGCTTCAAACAGTCATATATGTCTATGACTCCTATATTAAACCCTTTCTGTCTGGAATTCACAGGTGACTTCTGTTTCTTTTTTTCTTTTTCTTAACCTCAATTAACATTATATTAGTACTTATAGTGGATCCTTAAACATCAATGTGATTAAAATTTTGCTCATATGCAATAAAAAAGAATTGACTCATGCAAATATGTTATAGTCATCATTCCATGTTATAAAAATTGGAGATTATAATTTCTTTTGTGTCACATACATAGAATGTAGCAAACAAATGTTTTAAAAATGAAATACTTAATATTAAGCTGATGGCCTATAAAGAATATAAAATAAATCAATCATCAATAGTGAGTAAATAAAATGAGGGAAAGTAAATACTCTTCTTGCTCATAAAATATGTCAGAATCTATCTGAGAATATGAAGTCCATAGATTAAAGTGTACCTAATGACAACAATGCAATTAAATAATAAATTATACATGGGCACCTATCAAATTTGCTATAGAGGAAATTCCAACATTGAGTTAGGATTAAAAGTAATAAGATAAATATTATTAAGTATGTAAAACTAAAGTTATCTCAACCTACAAATAACTTTAGTTCTACCTATGCCATGTCAGATTCAGAGAATTGACCTAGCATTTCAAAGATAAATTTAAAATCAAGGGACAGAATTTGGTAGATTACAGATAAAAGAAAACCACTCCACATTGTACTAGTAAATAACATAGAAATTCATTGAAGATTTGTTGGGTTGACACGGGAGATAAACAAACCATTATTCCAAATTTGTCTTAAATCTAGATGCTTAATTTATTTCGACCAAAATCCCTCTATATCAGTCAGCCTCATTTCTTTCCATCATCTTCCCCACTGACTCTAATATCCCCATAGTGACCATATTTATTCAGATTCTCTCTCATATCATGCATGTCACTCCAAAAACGAATTCTTAGAAAGCAACAAAGTGAGTAAAGATGGAGTAATTTTATCCCTCAGGGTTTCTTTTCTCCCCAAAGAGAATGTCAAATCAATCCCCCCCCCCCAAAATAGATATTATGTCATATCATCACATATATCTCTATTTCTGTCAAATTGCATGAATTAAGGAAAGAGTATGTAGGGGAGAAAAATTTGCTACCCTTGAGTATCTCTGAAATGCAGATTATTCTAAGATGAAAAAATCAAGAACCAAAAACTTCAGGAAGAAACTTTGACCTTCCCACTGAGTGCCTAAAAATGTAGATAGAAGACCTTTCCAAGAAAGATTCTATCACCAGATAACTATGGTATGGACTAGTTTAGTAGACAGGGAGAAACCTAACAAGATCTGTTAAAAATTTTCTCTGTATCCCATTGTCCCTGCCCAGGCCAGCAAATACTTCTTTGTCAAACATATGCTTTTTTTTATCTGCCTGTCAATTGCCTTCCTCTCTTTTGAAATCCTGGTAGCTCAGAAGGTAAATAATCTGTCTACAGTGCAGGAAACTCAGGTTCAATCCCTGGATCTGGAAGATTCCCTGGAGAAGAGAATGACTATGTACTCCAGTATTCTTGCCTGGAGAATTCCATGGACAGAGGAGACTGGCAGGCTACAGTCCATGGGGGTTGCAAAGAGTCAAACATGACTGAGCAAGTAGTCTTTTCACTTCACCACTACTCCCAACATCCTCTTTTGTCTTTAGCTGAAGATGGTATTTAAGGTGAGGATTTAGCCATTTTGGCAAGTTACTCAATGCTCCTGAAACTCTCCTATGTTATTAAACTTGTGTTTGACTTTCCCCAATTAATCTGTCTCATGTTAATTTAACCCTTAGACCAGCCAGAAGAAACTAGAAGGGTGGAGGAAAATTTCTCCCTCCCTGATAGGTAGAACAAATATGATTAGAATGCATTCTTCTTGGGTAAATGACATGTATCACTATTACTTGATTATCAATCTATAATATAGATTGGATAGGTCAAATGGATGAGGAAGATTAATATTCTTCTGTGGTCTCTAGCTATTTTATTTGTATATGTATTCTCTTGGTTCCCAAATATTGTAGCAATACACAAATGTCACCCACATGCATATTCTCATATGTATTTTAAGTAGTATGAAAAGGGGAAATACATCTCCCACAAAGTTTATTGGGACACATATAATTATCTGAATGATTCAATGAAAGGTTAGTAAAATAATTCACTTAGTTTATGAAATTAATTTGTTTCAAAACATACAATACTTGATATTTATTTGATTTAATTAATTTATTTTTTAACCACCCCATGGCTTACATGATCTTAATTCCCTGATTAGGGATTGAACCCATGTCCACAGGAATGAAAGTACAGCATCCTAAGCACTGAATTGCCAGGGAATTCCCAATACATGATATTTAAGATATAGTACAATATAGGATTAATAGCCAGAATAAAGAGTGATTTTTTAAAAAAGTATTTCCTTAGAAACAGTTTTGTTTTAATTATTCCCCTCTTTATAACTATATATCTGTCACCAACAGTCTGAAAATAAAGTGGAAATTTTCATATATATTGTCTATGTATCTTGCATCCTGAAGGCGATACACATAAATCTAACTAATTTTTTTTATTTCACTAAGGTATTTGATTCATAAGGCATAAAATTTATGTATGGGTATCATCTTGCTGCTGCTGCTAAGTCACTTCAGTTGTGTCCGACTCTGTGTGACCCCATGGACGTCAGTCCTCCCAGGCTCCCCCATCCCTGGGATTCTCCAGGCAAGAACACTGGAGTGGGTTGCCATTTCCCTCTCCAATGCACGAAAGTGAAAAGTGAAAGTGAAGTTGCTCAGTCCTGTCTGCGTATCAATTTTGGTGTCTATATAAAGTCCCAGGGGGAAAGTCATCATTTTATTTGGAGAAAATCTTTATTCTCTAGACTCTAATAATCATGATTTAAAAATACAACATACCTTAAAAGTTAAACTTTAAAGTAATCTGGACTGTATTAACTATAATGCATTCAGTGAACTTCATATTTACTTACATGATTTTTCTTCCCAATGCACACATATTTTGAAACCAATTCTATTGAAAGCATGTGATTATTATAACTTTTGTAATCAACATACTTTGTCATTTTATCTTCCAAATGGTTGTGGTTATTGTTCTTAAGCCATGAGAAGCATATGATTACTTTGTAGTTTTGTCCTGATACTATAAAGTCAGTATAAATGTAACTGGATTCTATTATATACCATTTCAACCTTAGATCTCTGTGACTTACATAAGAGACAATACTTCAATCATTTATAGCTTAACAATTTAAAGTTTTAAGCATGATTCATTTTAAAGGAAACTTTTTTGTGACTCAGCACAAGCTTAATGACTTTGTCAAGTTTTAGCTAATGATCATCAATGTAATGTTCTGTTTATAGATAGTAAGAGTGCACCCAGCTCCATGAATCTATCCCACTGTCAACTAAAAATCTCCATGAATCTATCCCACTGTCAACTGAAAAATAACCTTTCTATTTCTCTTCTTCTTTCTCCTAAAACAAACCTCTTTCTAACTGTATTCTTGGTTGAGGGCCAATATAGTGGATCCCCTTTGTTCTGTTCAACATATTTAATTTCTCCCTACTGAATAGCATTGTATACTACTGCTCATGCCCCTATCTCTGATGATATATTCCACTCTCTTCTTAAGGTGTACATCTCGTTCAATGCTTAGTTCAGGACACATTTGCTTTAAGACTTGCAGCACTGACAGAAACTTGTAAGTCATATTTACCTTAAGAAATAGAGAAAAGCAATTTCCCCATTAGTTAAATATATGTATGCACACCTGCTTCCATATTTGGCTACAGTGAGGCATTTAAGACTGTAGTTAATAATGGCATGCAGCCTGCAGTGGCTGTTATTTATATGGTTGCTGGCAACTGAGATTTGTCTTTTGACTCAATTATATTGATTTCTTCTTGGATTGTCTTTTTATGTACAACATTGTAGGGGCGGTTCAAACTGGTTTATAAAATATTATTTTCACTGGCATTTTATTTAAACAATAATATAATCAATTACCTTGTTCTCGTCCAAGAAATTGAATGCAATATAATCAAGTCTAGCTGGAACTATAAATATCGAACACATGTGCCTAGCCTGCATATTTTCAAAGAATATTACATAAAGTTATTTTGTACCTTCTACTTTTTTAAGCAAACAAAATGAATAGAGATTCAGCAAATATACATATATAAAAAAGGATGACAGTCATGGAAGAATATTAAATAATGTTTAATTTTGCTTAAATTTGAAAACATATAGTTAAAATTGACTAAAGAAAGTAATAAAAGACATTAAATATTGTAAATGTGGGTATTCTCTATAGTCACCTTTGTCAAACAGTTCTATTCTCTTTTTGTTTCCTGAAAATACCAAGATAACACTTACCACAAAGGAGCTTCTCATGTATAATTTTCTTACTTTATTCCATCTGTTTTAACCTATTCCATCCTTAAATTCCAAATGAGTTGTAGCTCTCAGAGAGGGGAAAATTTCTCCTTCCACCCTCCTTGAGTCCTATGGCTGGACTAGTAACATAATGACGCAAGATAGAGCAAAAGGAAAAAAAAGAAACAAATTCAATTTGTGCATACTGTGGTCTCATAGAAATGGTGATGCTAAAATTTTGGCATTTATGCACCAGTGATGAATCAAATCTCAGAGACAGAATTGTGGGTGAAGTAGCAAAGTACCAGTAGTTGTGTATGGATGTGAGAGTTGGACCATAAAGAAGCCTGAGCAACAAAAAATTGATGTTTTCAAACTGTGTGCTGGAGAAGACTCTTGAGAATCCCTTGGCCAGCAAGGAAATCAAACCAATCAATTCTAAAGGAAATAAGTCCTGAATAGTCATTGAAAGGACTGATGCTGAAGCTGAAGCTCCAATATTGGCCACCTGACGTGAACAGCCAATTTATTGGAAAAGACTTTGATGCTGGGAAAGACTGAAGGCAGGAGGAGAAGGGGGTGACAGAGGATGAGACACTTGAAGGTCATCACTGACTCAATGTACATGAGTTTGAGCAAACTCTGGGATATAGTGAAGGACAGGGAAGCATGGTGTTCTACAGTCCATGGGGTCACAAAGAGTTGGACATGACTTAAGGACTGAAAAACAATGAAGGAAAGAATAGTTTTATTGACTTGCCAGGAAAAGAGGGACACAATCGACTCATGCCCTTAAAACTGAGTGACCTGACCCAAGGGGGATTTGGTGAGAAGTTTTAATACAATAGCTTAAGGGTGGGGTTGCTGATGAGGATCAGCCTGCATTCCTTTAATCTGGCCTCAGGTAGTCTCCTGATGAACTTTTGTGGTTCTTGAGGTTATCAAACCTTCTCTCTAACTACTTCACTAAGTAGTTAACATGTTCTATACTTTGGGGGTTCAGTTCTGCAAAAGAACTCAAAGATGCTATTATGTGTATCTCGTGAGGGGGAACTAGGACCTAGTACCAAAGCTGCAGTATTATTTCTTGACTGCTTCTTCCTTGTCTTTGCATCCCCTCCCTTCTCTGATTGAAAGCTGTTTGAACCTGTCCTTTATATTTTATTTTATTTTTTTCTCACTTATTTTTATTAGTTGGAGGCTAATTACTTTACATTATTATAGTGGTTTTTGCCATACATTGACATGAATCAGCCATGGATTTACATGTGTTCCCCATCCCAATCCCCCCTCCCACATCCCTCCCCATCCGATCCCTCTGGGTCTTCCCAGTGCACCAGCCCTGAGCACTTGTCTCATGCATCCAACCTGGGCTGGTGATCTGTTTCACCCTTGATAGTATACTTGTTTCAATGCTGTTCTCTCTGAAGATCCCACCCTCGCCTTCTCCCACAGAGTCTAAAAGTCTGTTCTGTACATCTGTGTCTCTTTTTCTGTTTTGCATATAGGGTTATCATTACCATCTTTTTAAATTCCATATATATGCGTTAGTATACTGTATTAGTCTTTATCTTTCTGGCTTACTTCACTCTGTATAATGGGCTCCAGTTTCATCCATCTCATTAGAACTGATTCAAATGAATTTTTTTAATGGCTGAGTAATATTCCATAGTGTATATATACCACAGCTTCCTTATTCATTTGTCTGCTGATGGGCATCTAGGTTGCTTCCATGTCCTGGCTATTATAAACAGTGCTGCGATGAATATTGGGGTGCATGTGTCTCTTTCAGATCTGGTTTCCTCGGTGTGTATGCCCAGAAGTGAGATTGCTGGGTCATGTGGCAGTTCTATTTCCATTTTTTTAAGGAATTGCCACACTGTTCTCCATAGCGGCTGTACTAGTTTGCATTCCCACCAACAGTGTAAGAGGGTTCCCTTTTCTCCACACCCTCTCCAGCATTTATTGCTTGTAGACTTTTGGATAGCAACCATTCTGACTGGTGTGTAATGGTACCTCATTGAGGTTTTAATCTGCATTTCTCTGATAATGAGTGATGTTGAGCATCTTTTCATGTGTTTGTTAGCCATCTGTATGTCTTCTTTGGAGAACACGAGTGGTGCTGGGAAAACTGGTCAACCACTTGTAAAAGAATGAAACTAGAACACTTTCTAACACCATACACAAAAATAAACTCAAAATGGATTAAAGATCTAAATGTAAGACCAGAAACTATAAAACTCCTAGAGGAGAACATAGGCAAAACACTCTCCGACATAAATCACAGCAAGATCCTCTATGACCCACCTCCCAGAATATTGGAAATAAAAGCAAAAATAAACAAATGGGACGTAATGAAACTTAAAAGCTTTTGCCCAACAAAGGAAACTATAAGCAAGGTGAAAAGATAGCCTTCAGAATGGGAGAAAATAATAGCAAATGAAGCAACAGACAAAGGATTAATCTAAAAACATACAAGTAACTCCTGCAGCTCAATTTCAGAAAAATAAATGACCCAATCAAAAAATGGGCCAAAGACCTGAACCTGCCCTTTAGAACTCAGGGAAGGTCATGGAGGCTGAAATATACTTCCTATAAAATGGGGAGCAGAAAGGCTTCCATGCTCATAAGTCAAAGTCTTGCTCAGTTTCAATAGGCTCTAAGAGGTAGCTAAAGTAGACGTATTTTATATTTGAGAAGAATTGATAGTACAAAAAAAATTTTAGATTCGGTTGCTCAATTAGTAAGAAATTTAAGCAAAGTTTGGGCTCAGGGTAGTATATTAGTGAAGAAGAAACAAAGTTTGTTGATACAGCTTTCTTGGCCCTGAATTCACTGTCCCTGGTGATAAGGATTCTTTTCTATTGCCTGAAACAGTAAGGGTATCTTTCACATAAGAGATTTTTTCTGACAGGGAGACAGAGAGGAGGGCAAAACTGTCCTCTTTCACTGGGTCTTTCTTGTGTGCTGTGCTTAGTCGCTCAATCGTGTCCGACTCTTTGTGGCCCCATGGACTGTGGCCCACAGGCTCCTCTCTCCTTGGGGATTCTCCAGGAAAGAATACTGGAGAGGCTTGCCATGCCCTCCTCCAGGGAATCTTCCCAACCCAGGGATCAAGCCCAGGTCTCCTGCATTACAGGTGGATTCTTTACAGTCTGAGTCACCAGAATCTTTCTTGAGTAACTTCATTTCAAAATAATCGATATGCCATTGAGGCATACTTAGGGCAGTTTACCCGGGGCGTTAACAAGTTTCTCCTCTGAAAATCTCCTGGAAGTTTCACATATTAAAATTGAGCTGCTAGACTTTTCCATCTCATTGAACCAGACATCTTTAGTCGAGACAACAGGTCAGTTCAGTTAAACATATTTCAGGAGATGGTGATGCAGGTGGGCTCCCAAAATCAGGCCTGTGGTGCAAGAAGTCAGGTATTTAATAAGAGGCATTTCTATGAATTGTCAAAGACAAACAAAAGCAATGGTTAATATAATAATTGGAGCAAATTACAAACAAGCCTTTGAGTTCTGAGTATAGCCAATTGAGAAGATTTCTAGATGTCAGTGTTGAAGCATCTTTTGTAGTTTGAATGTGTCTGATGATGCCATTAGATGTTCAGGTAAACATACTGAGTGGCCCATTTGGCAACAAGCATGAAGATTGTCTAAACATGACCTATTGTGGTGATTTCTCTGAAGTTTATGTCAAGTCATTTAGCTTTAGTTTGTAGGACTTCAGGAAAAAGGGCAATTTTCACTTTCAATTATTTCAAATCCAAATGTCACCTGCCAGGCCCTGACTTTGAGTAGCTCATGCAAAGAAGAAGATCTAGAGAGGTCATTGTGTTCCTAAGGAACTTGAGAGCAGAAAGTGCACAGTGTTGATTTTTTGAATTACTTCTTATCAGAGTACGGTTAGCTACAAGAAAATATAATGTTAAGTCCAATCAGGCTAGTTTGAGCCAGATCACAAGACCAGAGGCTGTACAGAAAAACCAAAGGGTGTCAAAAGTTACCTTTGCCTCATTTTAATGCTGAAATCTCTTTCCCAGGTGCAGCTTAAGCCCCATTAACATAATATGCAATATATGAAGAAGCATATTCCCCAAACTGCATTTGTGTGAGATTATGCCCAACTTTATCTATAATGACAAAGCTTTCCTACTTGAATTTATCTTCTGCCCTAATAAAAATCAAATGTTTCCTGTCACTGGGAGCCATGTCTTTCAGAAATGATTCCCCATGGTCTCCTTATTTGTTGCAAATAAAAACTTCACACTGTGTGACAATTTCTCTTGGGGTTTTCTCTGGTTAAAAACTCACCAAGATGTGAACCCCTTTCATTAGATAACAAAAAGGGTGGAAGAAAATTGGAAATTTTAGTCTGGAGAGCTTTAACCAGATATTGAGGGACACTAAAAAATGTTCAGAGTCCAGTCCAGTTTTCATGTAAATATCAATAATCTCAAAGACAATGAATAGAACTAGAATCTGGTGTCTATAATTATAGATATTATTATAGTTTCTTACTGAAGAGTATTTTTCTCTCTACAATTACATTCATTTTTACCAGACAGTCAAATTAAGACTAATTTGTTTGTAAAATAAGTCTGGATTCAATAAACTTGGCCTGCTTATTTATATAAGGACAGCAAGAATAGTGACTGGTCATACAGGCACTTTAAATCTGATTTGCTGAAACTTTTATAAGGAATCTCCAAAATAATCTTCATAGGAGAGTTAACTATTAGAACAAAAATTATATTAAATAATAGTGTATGAGCAGTGATTATGGTAATACAGCCTATGGAGAAATAAAGAGGGAAGTAGTCAACATTTGTTGTGTACCGTTTATTTGTCAAGCATTTGCAAGATACTAAGGATATAGAAAATCACAATATGAAATTTTATTATTCAAAATTTCAAC
Source organism: Dama dama (assembly GCF_033118175.1). Lineage (NCBI taxonomy): Eukaryota > Metazoa > Chordata > Mammalia > Artiodactyla > Cervidae > Dama > Dama dama. Next base: position 68,837,358 of record NC_083713.1, on the reverse strand, counting down.
CCATTTTCATTAACACTCCATCCATTCAGCCTCACTCTTTAAGGATAAATAATCTAAGGTCTAGTTTTTCAATCTCTCACTTTCTCTGTTTGTCTTCATATACATAATTGATTAATGGTATTTGCACATATATTTTATAGTTTAGAAACCAGTGCCAGTAATGCTTTCTTTCTTCTTTATATTTAACATCTTTCTCTTTTAAAAAAATCCTTACCATAAAAATGTATATAATCTTCCTGATATTAAACAAATATTTTTAAAATGTTTTAAACTTCCCTTGACTTCTTGACCCCTATCCTTCTAGAGTTGTCTCTTACCCACTTCACTGCCAAACTACTTGTAAAATGTATTACACCAACTATCTCCACTTCTTCATTTCTAAGCTGTCTTCACTCTACTCCAATTTGTTTTCTTCCACATACTTTATTATAAACAGCTTTCATTCAGATCTTCATTGTCATTGAAGTCAGTGATTATTTTAGCCCCATGAAGGTCTTCTAGTCTAATCTCTTCTTTGTGATTCAGAAACATAATCTCAATACCATATTTGACATTTTTTTTTTTTAATATCTCAAAGGCAACTGTTGTTCAGTATGTTCAAAAAGATATTATCTTCCTGCTCTAAATCTGGTCCTCTTCTGCTGTTCCTATCCTCAAATAAAAGGATGGTTCCCCAAAATGCCTAGAGTTATGCTTGATAAATCTCCTTCTCTCATCCACTGTGTCCTATCTGGGTCAAATTCATCTTTATGAACTTCATTAGTTTCCCTGGAATACTTGTACTTTTCATCATCATCATCTATACCTATATTAGTTTTCTAGATTCTAGATCTCACCTGCATCCTGGACTCATGACCCCATTCTTCATCTTCAGAGCCAGCCATGTAGTATCTTCTTATCCCCTTTCTCTGATTCTAATCTTTCTATCTTCTTCTTAGTAAAAATTCATGTGATTACATTGGACCCATCCAAATAACCCTGGATAATTTTTCCATTTCAAAATCATTAATGTAATCACATTTGTAAAATTCTTTTTCATATAAGCTAATATATTTACAGGTTCTGGAAATTAAGATGTGGATCTACCACAGCCAGTTTACTATAATTCAGTGTTATCTCTTGCTTGTACAACTGAGGCCAAGCTCTTAACTTATATTCTTTCTTTATTTATTTCTAACATCCATTTTTATTTCCTACACATCCACTCATCACATTTTAACCACAGTGATGTTCTTATGAAAGACTATTTTAGTCATATTCTAATTAGTTAATGGTTTCTCATTGATCTGAGAATATTGCCTACACTCCAGAATAAGGACAACAGGTCTTGTGTAGCCATGCCTTTCCCCATATATTCTCACAGTAAATTCTTCATTCTTGAACTTTCAATCACACTAAATTGCTTTTATTCTCAAAATGATGTCATAAACTGTTACACAGTTTTTGCATTAGAACACTAGAGGATACATTTCAGTAACACTTCCTTAAAGACTTTAAAAACAAATCTACTTCTCAGATGTAGAGAACAAAGAGGGAAGGGGGAGATGGGATGATTTGGGAGATTTGGGTTGACATATATACACTATTGAGATTATGTATAAAATAGGTAACTAATGAGAACATATTGTATAGCACAGGGAACTCTACTCAGTGCTCTGTAGTGACCTAAATGGGGAGGAAATCCAAAAAAGAGGGGATATATGTATGCATATAGCCGATTCACTTTGCTGTGCAATAGAAACTACCACAATCTTGTAAAGCAAATATAAAATTTAGAATAAGTAAATCAATAAAACTAAAACACAGAGTCATAGTTAAAACTATCCCTGTTAGTCATAGCACCAATCAGAAAATGCTGCCATTACCTTCTCCTGTTAATCTTCCCGACCTACTGGAAAGATTGTACAGTATCCCTGTTTTATTTCTTTTTCACCTTTTACCAAATGTGTGATCTGTTTTAATAAATACTCAAAATTTATTTTGAGAAGTGAAAGTGAAAGAGTCACTCGGTCGTGTCTCACTCTTTGAGACCCCATGGACTATACAGTCCATGGAATTCTCCAGGCCAGAATACTGGAGTGGGTAACCTTTCTCTTCTCCAGGGATGATCTCCAGGGGATCATCCCAACCCAGGGATCGAACCCAGGTCTCCCACACTGCAGGCAGATTCTTCACCAGCTGAGCCACAACGGAAGCCCAAGAATACTGGAGTGGGGAGCTTATCCCTTCTCCAGTGGATCTTCCCAGCCCAAGAATCGAAACAGCGTCTCCTGCACTGCAGGCGGATTCTTTACCAACTGAGCTATCAGGGAAGCCCAAAATTTATTTTATAAACTGTAAAATAAATTTTAAAATCATTTTTATTTTAAAATTTATTTGATAAATACCAAATTTTTAGAAGCAAAATTTTATTTATAAATATATTGATTGCAAGTTGATTAAAGTATAATAACTTTATCCATCAAGGTTTAAAGTTCATTTTTACTCATTTTAGTTTAGGATTTCTAACATTTTTTCTGCTGAAAAAAGAAAAATGAAAGAAAACAGAAGTCAGTTTGTACATTTAGAAATTTCCTCTGCTGATGTGTCTTTTCTTCTCTTGAAAAATAGAAGTGCAGATTTATCTTTGAGGTCCATACTCTGTACAGGTGTTGGTAAAATAATACAGTGAATCAGTGATAACTTTGCATTGACTGATATGATCTGGTCTGTAACATGTTTTAATTCTTATTTTGATAAATCTTAACCCCCTAATTAAAATAACATAGTTAAGACAATTGGAATCAATTTTTCAAAACGTTTCTTATGGGTAAGAAATCAGTGAAGGAAAATCTCCCCTCTTCTAACATGATACTTTTTGAGAACAAGCATTAGAAAATCTCAAACTTAACACCTTGAGCTAGTGGAGTGTGATAGGGCTAGGGCTGAGACTCAATAGGTCATGAGATCTCTGAATATTTACTGTTCAAGTGAATTTGGACCTCATTTTAGATCTTATTAAATTCCCCCCATATGAATAACTAAAACAACCAAGTATTGGAACTCCACTCTCAGTCTCAATGGATCAAGGAGGGAGGTAGAGAAGCAATTATTTGCATTACATTATATCTTTAAATAGCCATATCTATATGAGTTAAGGTAACGAGACTGTGAAAATACTTTCTTTTGGAATAGAGGATGGATAATAGGAGAACACTGACTAGTCTATTTTCTTATTCAGCTAAAATTCAACTTTATTTTTTAAAGTTTTATTTTTATTACTTAACATTAGAGACATCTTCTCTCCCTCCTTTTTTCTTTTCTTTTCTCCTTTTTTTTTTTTTCAGTCTGGCAAGAACTGAAATTCATTCTCTGTTATTTCAGTTGGTTAGAACACAATGACTCTAGTGCATGTGGGCAGTTTCACTGAAAGGAAAACAGGGATATAAAGAAACAAGCAAAAGCCACACAAATAGACATCTGCCGCTCAAAATTAAGATCAAAAGCCTTCATTTAACTGGTTATAGCATGAATATGTACCTGTGTTAGAAGAACTTGCCAACTGCTTCATATATTTTTAACATACCAGTATGAAAAAAAAATAATGTCTATAGACTAAAGTAAATTGTATATAGATATTGGAAATAAGTGTCTCAAAATATTTTAAATACTCAGATTTCATTAATATTCACTCTAAATACCTGAGGCTGCAATGTGTTAGCTAGTGATTATCTTTTGACAGTTGATAGGGTGCCTTGAAAAGGAGTACCGCTTACCAGATATTCATGACAAAAAAATAAGAATAAATGAATTGGATCTTCATGGTGCATACAGTCAGTTTTGGGGAAAAAATAAACATCAAATTGCTAAGCAGTTAGTGTTACCATAATGACTTGGTATTATTGCTAAGTCATGTCCAACTCTTTTGCAACACTCATCAGATTTTTCCATCCATGGGATTTCCTAGGAAAGAACACTAGAGTGTGTTGCCATTTCCTTCTCCAGGGAAACTTAACCCAAGGATCAAACCCATGTCTCCTGCATTGCAGGTGGATTCTTTACCACTGAACCACCAGGGAAGCCTATCAAAAGTATTACCATGGTAGAAAATATATACACTTTACAAAGGAGAAAAAAATGCAAATAATAATAATACCAACAAGACCATAATGGTGCACCATTTTACTCCCACTAGTAGAGTCAAAATTCTCCAAGCTAGGCCTCAGCAATATGTGAACTGTGAACTTCCAGATGTTTAAGCAGATTTTAAAAATGCAGAGGAACCAGAGATCAAATTGCTAACATCCATTGAATCATCAAAAAAGCAAGAGAGTTCCAGAAAAACATCTACTTCTGCTTTATTGACTATGCCAAAGCCTTTGGCTGTGTGGATCACAACAAACTGTGGAATATTCTGAAAGAGATGGGAATACCAGACCACCTGACCTGCCTCTGTATTCAGGTCAGGAAGCAACAGTTAGAACTGGACATGGAAAAACAGACTGGTTCCAAATAGGAAAAGGAGTATGCCAAGGCTGTATATTGTCACTCTGCTTATTTAACCTATATGCAGAGCATATCATGAGAAATGCTGGGCTGGATGAAGCAAAAGCTGGAATCAAGATTGCCAGGAGAAATATCAATAACCTCAGATATGCAGATGACACCACCCTTATGGCAGAAAGTAAAGACCTAAAGAGCTCTTGAGGAAAGTGAAAGAGGAGAGTGAAAAAGTTGGCTTAAAGCTCAACATTAAGAAAACTAAGATCATGGCATCTGGTCCCATCACTTCATGACAAATAGATAGGGAAACAGTGGAGACATTGGCAGACTTTACTTTTTTGGACTCCAAAATCACTGCAGATGGTGATTGCAGCCCTGAAATTAAAAGACACTACTCGTTGGAAGGAAAGTTATGACCAGCCTAGACAGTTTATTAAAAAGCAGAGACATTAGTTTTCTCAATGTTGAGTTTTAAGCCAATTTTTTCACTTTCTTCTTCCACTTTCATCAAGAGGCTCTTTAGTTCTTCTTTGGCTTTCTGCCATAAGGGTGGTGTCATCTGCATATCTGAGGTTATTGATATTTCTCCCAGCAATCTTGATTCTAGCTTGTGCTTCATCCTGTCCAGCATTTTTCATGATGTACTCTGCATATAAGTTAAATAAGCAAGGTGACAATATACAACTTTGACATACTCCTTTCCCGATTTGGAACCAGTGTGTTGTTCCATGTCCAGTTCTAACTGTTGCTCCTTGACCCACATACAGATTTCTCAGGAGACCAGTAAAGGTAGTCTGGGGTTCCCAACTCTTGAAGAATTTTCCACGATTTGTTGTGATCCACACAGTCAAAGGTTTTGGCATAGTCAATAAAGGAGAAGTTGATGTTTTTCTGGAACTCTCTTGCTTTTTTGATGATCCAACAGATGTTGGCAATTTGAACTCTGGCTCCTCTGCCTTTTCTAAAACCTGCTTGAACATCTAAAAGTTCAAGCCTCACGTACCATTGAAGCCTGGCTTGGAGGATTTTGAGCATTACTTTGCTTGCGTGTGAGATAGGTGCAATTTTGTGGCAATTTGAACATTCTTTGACATGGCCTTTTTTAGGGATTGGAATGAATACGGACCTTTTCCAGTCCTGTGGCCACTGCTGAGTTTTCCAAATTTGCTGGCATATTGAGTGCAGCGCTTTCACAGCCTCATCTTTTAGGATTTGAAATAGCTCAACTGGAATTCCATCACCTCCACCAACTTTGTTCATAGTGATGCTTCGTAAGGCCCACTCGACTTTGCATTCCAGAATGTCTGGTTCTAGGTGAGTGATCATATTATCATGGTTATCTGGGTCATGACCTTTTTTTGTTTAGTTCTTCTTTGTATTCTTGCCACCTCTTCTTCATATCTTCTGCTTCTATTAAGTCTGTACCATTTCTGTCCTTTACTGTGCCCAATTTTGTATGAAATATTCCCTTGATATCTCTAGTTTTTTGAAGAGATCTCTAGTCTTTCCCATTCTATTGTTTTCCTTTGTTTCTTTGCATCAATCACTAAGGAAGGTTATCTTATCTCTTCTTACTATCCTTTGGAACTGTGCGTTCAAATAGGTATTTTCTCCCTTGCCTTTTCTCTCTTGCTTTTTGCTTCTCTTCTTTTTCAGCTATTTGTAAGGCCTCCTCAGACAACGATTTTGAACAATATTGCATATGTTAGGTAGTTAGAATAGGAAAATGGCGTCCAAAATGGCAGTTGCTAAAAGACAAAAAAGGGAAAAGCCCGTAAAAATATCACAAAGGAAGGTTTGAGGGCTGAAATGAGGACCTCAGGTAAAACAAACAGCCCTCCTGGCTAGCCCAATTTACATAGAGCCAGCTCAAGGGGAGGAGAAAAGATATAAAAAGAGGAGCCAAAATTGTCCCGGGGGATTCTCTTTGCATATTTTGGGTTGGCCTGCCCTCATCCCTTGAGGATGTATTTTCCTTTGCTTGCAAATGAAACTAATCTATAACACTGGTCTGTCTATCGCTTCAAATTTTTGCTGCAGCGAGACAGAACCAAGGAAATCACTCACTTCCCTGACACATAGGAACCTGGAATATTAGGTCCATGAATCAAGGAAAATTGGAAGTGGTCAAACAGGAGATGGCAAGAGTGAACAGTGACATTTTAGGAATCAGTGAACTAAAATGGACTGGAATGAATGAATTTAACTCAGATGACTTTTATATCTAATACTGTGGGCAAGAATCCCTTAGAAAAAGAGATGTAGGCCCCTCTAAAGGAAAGACTTTAAAAAGTCATATATCAGTATTTTCAAATAGAGAAAATTAAAATTTTATTATAACTTTAATAAGAAACAGAAAATTGAACACAGACTGGATAATTTATTTTATTAAATATTATTGTAAATTATTTAGTGTGTTACTTTAATTGTGATTTTGAAGAGTTCTCATACTTAGGAATAAAGTACAAGAATTTGCTTTAAAATATTGTAAGGTAAGGGGAAGTCATAAGAGCAAAAGTGAAAAAATGTCCTTAAACTGAAGTGTTGGCCTTAAAAACTGATAGCTATTGAAGTTGGATGATGGGTATCTGGGTATTGATTATGTTATAACATTTTTTTATTGAATATGTTTCAAGTTCATAATCCCTAATAAAAGTGTTAAAAAGACTAGACTGACATAACTCAGGCTATGAAATCAGAGAACTATTGTTGGATATTGACTTTTATCCTAGTTCTTTCAAAGTTTGGATCTTTAATTTGTATTTTCCAAGTCTCTAAAGTATTCCTAACATTGAAGTTTCATTTCCAGAAAAGAAGTGAGGAATTATCATGACCACTTAACTAGCTCCACACTGAGTACCATCCTGTGTTGACATCAGTTGCTTTGGATAATGTATCACAGTCCTGGGTCTGGTCCTCAGACCTGAAGATTAAGGTACCTAGTATTGTTTTCTCTAAAAAGCAATCTGTCTCTCAGGAAAAAGTTATAAATTGGAATTTCTAAATTGGAAGTCAAATCATTATTTTTAATCAAACATTTATAGCATGCCTACTATGTGTCAGAGACTATTCAAGCACTTTGGAAATAATATCCACTTTTGCCTTTATAACAATTCATTTACAGATGAGAAATAGCAGACACAACAATGCTATATTACTTTCCTATAGACATACAGCTTATCAGTAGCCATAGCTTAGAGCTGAATCCAGCCAATCTGGTTTTAAATCTGTGCCTGCAACCGTGCTACAATTGATAATCATCAAGAAAGAACTAAAAGAGTCAACCTGAGTATGAAAGAGTTCTTGAGCTCTTGTTCAAGATGTGTAGAACAATAGTATTCAAAACTAAATGGTTGCAGATTCTATGCCTCCTGCAAAAATAAGATGGAAATTGGTAAAACAAACCTATTGACCTATATTTTTCCATTTCCCCAAATCTTCCCCAATTCTTATTGTGATATGTCTATCATTTTAATAATACTTTTGTACCTTTAATTCAAACTTTCCTGATAGAAGGGATCCTTTACTTTTTTTTAAAGTTTTCATATCTATGAATTTGTCTCAATCATCATTTTATAGGCTCTTTCAAGTTATTATCATTCAAACGTTCAAGTAAAAAGTACGGGGGTTCAAAGAAACTAAATAATTCACTTTTACAGCAAGCCTGGGAGATTCCATGATTCCCAACAGAGAGCTATATGTTTTATTACAACATTCCCAAACTAAACAGCATGTGAATGTCAAACAATGAGGTGGAAGAGAAGTTTTTAAAGATATGTCACTTCACCAGCTTTTAAACTGTGATTGCCAAATGTATTGTTCTCTCTTGTCAGCGGTATTGAGCAAAAGATCATTTCTGATTCTGTTTTGTTTATATAAGTCAATGGTTCTGATTGAATTTCACTTTTAAAAAAAAACAGAATATTTTCAAATGTCAAAGGTTTTCCTTTTTCTTTTTTTCTGATGACAAAGTCCTTATCTTTGAACTTTTCAACCCATAACCAAGTATTATATTTCTACCCAGGTGGGGTGCCCTCTCTTCTATTTCAATTTACCTCGAGTCTATGTATTTGTTCAAAATTCAGGAGACTTTGAGCCCAATATGAATTATGTATGGGGACAAGATAAAAGAATTATTCTGAAGGACATGAAAAGCTTTTCTATATTACATAGAAATATTTTGCAAGCAAATTTCACTGGAGTTTGTTTTTGCCAGTATTTTGTCCTGTATTTATAAGAACCGTGTTTTCTCCAATACTTTGGCCATCTGATGCGAGGAACTGACTCATTGGAAAAGACCCTCATGCTGGAAAAGATTGAATGTAGGAGGAGAGGGGAACGACAATAGATGAGATAGTTGGATGGCATCACCGATTCAATGGACATGAGTTTGAGCAAGTTCCCTGAGTTGGTGATGGACAGGAAAGCCTGGCGTGCTGCAGTCCATGGGGTCACAAAGAGCTGGACACGACTGAGCAACTGAACTGAACTGAACTGAAAATGTTAAGAAAATTTAACTATTAATTATGCAATTCTACACTAACATCATTATGATTAAGTATACATTGTTTGTGCACTCAATATTTTCTTATATGAAAATGTTAACTTCAGTCAGAGAATCCTTTTTTAGCCATAAAATTATAGTCACTTCAGAAGTTATACTTGTAATCTCAGGTTCTAAGGAGCAATAAATAGCTAAAAAAGATGAAAAAGGAAAGGAGAACTCACTACCACTCTATTGTAAAGAGTTCTGTCATTATATGAAAAAGCTTTAACTTTCCTGGCAATCAAATTTTGAGGAAACACATTCTGTTTTATTTTTTATTATTATAAACTGAGATTCTTCATTTATCTTTTCAAAATAATTATTCATTGTGGTAGATATAAATACTAACAAATAGGAAAAATATCTCATTTATCTTTTCAAAATAATTATTCATTGTGGTAGATACTAAAACTAACAAACAGGAAAAATATCTCATTTTTAAAAATTATTTTGAAGTCAAGTTATTGTTATACTCAGAAGACATATTTCTCTTGGTAAAATCAATATAAAAATTGTTTTCTAAACCACTTTCAGGAGGCATATGCAAACAGTTTCCTTTTTGCTTATATGATGAAGCTTTTTTATTAATAAATTCATAATGTGATTTAATTTATATAATGTTGATAGCTTTCTATGTATAAATAAGTGTAGAAGCAATTTGGATAAATATAAAACCTAATATACAATATAGTAAAAATATAATTGTTATACAACTAGTTACTAATAAAAATTATATCCAAAATAATATTCTTACAAGACTATCATTGATTGATAGAAAGCAGAGATAATTTAAATTGACATAAATAGCATAAAATTTTTTGAATCAATAGGAAAATGTTTGATAGTCTTTTGTATTTTACTGAAGTGTATCTGGTAAACCAATGAAGGAATGAATATCTTGCTAGAATTTTGAGAGGACACTCGGTCACTTGAGTGACCTGTTCTTTTATCTTTGCTTTCACCATCTGTTCTTTTTAGTTACAAACTTTAAGATGAACATATTTCATTGTAATAAGAGAGAATGGAAACATGCAAATTTTTATTGTGAATAAAAATGTCTACTGCACCTGGTTTCATGGTGTTTCATCCTTAAATATCTTTATCACTCTCCACATGTTTGTATTCACCACACTTTCTGATTAGATTTACCACATTGCTACCCTTTCAAGTGTCCACACTAAAACACTGTCTTATAGATCATACCAATAAAAATAGATTATTTAAAATATCTTAGTCATTTTCTTTGTCAGAAATAAAAAAAACTAAAAAATATCATTTATTTAAAATCTCAAAGATGAAAGTTACATTTCAAAGTGTATATATGTGAAGAGAAAACAAATTTTACTTAAGAGCAATCCCTCCTTCCACTCAGCTCTAAACTGTATTAATGGACATGTATTGACAGATACTTCCAACTCTTATTGAAGAATATAAAGGTAGTTTTTAAGTTAATTTATGATGTTGTATTAATTTTTGGTATAAAGCAAAGAGATTCAGTTATGCATACATATTCATTTTCATATTCTTTTCCTTTATGGTTTATGACAGAATACTGAATATAGGTCCATGTTCTATACAATAGGACCTTGTTGTTTATCCATTCAATGTATAATAAAGGTAGGTTTCTATATTGAAGATGACTCCCTTGAATAGAGCAAGAAGTCAGTCATTCAGTGGATGAAAAAAAAATAAAAATAATGTTAAGTATAGTAAAGGATTCAGATAAAAATAGATGACAGTAAGAATGAGTGAAAAGGAGGAAGGAAAGTGAAGCAATCAGAAAATGCATAATTTCTAAACTGGAAAACAGAAACACAAATATTTTGTATTTCATCTATACTCTTCCTGTCAGACCATCAGGATTTATTTCCCTACACCATTTCACAATGTTTGTGTGATATATTCTTTTCAGGTACTATTTGTATCTGTGATATGAATGCCAAAATGACTCTTGACACACTACTTCTTCAAAGCAAGTGTCATTTCATAGCGCCATTACTAAAGCAATATAGCATTGTTCCTCTGTGTGTGTATGCCAGGATTAGCTATATAAATACATAAAATTTTATCAACTGTGCTTCAGTTAAAAAATAAAAACATTAAACACACACACACACAGATAAAAATAAAAAAATTAAAAAAATAAAACTTGTATGTGTTTATGTAATTATATAAACACACATAAAGTTTTAGTAAACTTGCGTCTTATCCTTTGATTTATAACCCAAATGCTAAGATAATCTTCCAAGCCTCTTTATGCCAGACATGTTCTTTGAGCCCCTTATCTTCTCCTAACCATGGGCCTCTCAGGTATATGTTGTTGTTCTTATTTTACAAATCAGAGAAGCTGCATAATTGAAAGAACACAGTGGATAAGTAAGAGAAATAGGGTACAAAACTATGTCTTTCTGCTCTTAAAATGTTGGGCTTAACACACAGAAATATATCTAATTAGAATTTCAGACTCCATGCATTCATTAGTGTTTATAGTTTGAAGCCCAGAAGATCTTAAACATGTCATTGTCATTTCATCATGTAGGTAATAATGGATACTGTCAAGTGATCTCCCTCTGTGTTAGATTGGAAACAAATAAGATCACAGCAGAAATATGCTAGAGACAATAGTAAATAAATATATGTGATGCCCAACATATTCTCATTAATCACACTATTTTCCTTGTTGCCATACTGAAACAGAACACTATAATATCTTGCTATACCATTGTGAAGTAGGATAGAAATTGCAGAGATTTTTATATTTGCACTTCCTTTCTAGTTATTCTATCAAGAATCAGAGAAAGCTAAGCTGAATTTTAAACTTGCTAGATCCAAGTAAAGTGTATGTTTCCAAAATTATGTTTCTGAAAAAGAAATTGAATGTAAATACAAATTTGTAAACCTCATATGACATGCATGACAATAAAATCTTCACAAAAATAGTCTGTGGTAAATCCTTCTATAAAAAGGTTTACCAACTATTTTTATGCCTGGATTTATCTTTTAAGAGACTTCTGTAAAATAGCACACACCTGTGTTTTGTTGGCTGTAAAATAAACATTCTTTGGAAGGAGTGACAATTATTTGGGGGGCTACAGAGCTAAATAAGAATGGAGACCTTTTCCCTACTCCCCAGTATTACACTTCTGGCCTCTGAGCTATGTCTTTCTATAACTGAAGTGTAAGTTGTTTTGCAAATAAGGTTTTGTGGTTAATTTTTAACAAAAATCAAATATCCTAGACTATGTCTGTTGAATTCCTCTATAAGAAAACTCCTCCCATGGTTTCCCATTTCCGTCATGACAAAATCAATACTTACTGAATGATCTTACCTATCCAGGGAAAATGCTATTATCAGATATTTATTTTATTCGACATTTTATCTCTGCATTTCTACACATTATTAAAATAATCAGATTTCAATATTTAAATCTCAAGTTTTGTGTTATTGCCTCAGGAATGAAAATATTTCTTAATACTATTCTGAGTCATGAAGCCATGTCATGTGCTGACATGATGCTATACATCTTTCCTTTATAACACATTGAGTTGCTTTTAGATTATACAGTTTTAGGGGGCGGTCCTAAGGTGGTGAAGGAATAGGACGGGGAGACCACTTTCTCCCCCACAAGTTCATGGAAAGATCGTTTGAATGCTGAGCAAATTCCACAAAACAACTTCTGAATGCTGGTGGAGGACACCGGGCACCCAGATGGGCAGCCCACTGTCTTCTAAAGGAGGTAGGACAAAATATAAGAAATAAAAAGAGAGACAAAAGAGTTAAGCTTGGAGACCTGTCCCAGGGAGGGAATCAAGAAGGTGGAGAAGTTACCAAACACCAGGAAACCCTCTCACCGGTGGGTCTGTGGGGAGTTTTGGAATCTCAGAGGGCAACGTAACTGGGGGGACAAAAAAAAAAACAAGCAAACACAGATTATGTGCCTAACCATAACTCCCAGTGAAGAAATAGCCCAGATGCTCATGTCTGCCATCAGCAAGTGGGGGCTGAACAGGGAGGCGCACGCTGCATTGCTTAAGGTAAGGACCGGGCCTGAAGGCCCTGAGGACAATACGAGGGAGCTAACTTGAGATAGCAATCCAAACTGAGGGATAACCAGAGAGAGAGAGAAGGAAAAAAAAAAGAGAGAGAGAGAGACAACAAAAAAGACAAGCTCTAACCTAAGGCACTGCCAGGTCCGCTCACAGAACAAAGGGCTGAGCAAATACCAGAGGAGAGCTAGCTGGCTGCAGATGGGCCCATTCCCTGCTGGAGGCAGAGAGGCAGGTGGGCAATAGCCACAATTGGAAGGCAAGGGGCAATCTTGGTCCCAGAGATGGCATCCTCTAACAACCTGAGAACCGGCTCCCAATTGCTAGCTAAGTCTTCCTGGAATCCTGGACAATTGACATCCACCAGGAGGGTCACAGTCAGAGATCAGCTCCCCAGAGGAGACACACGGCACACCTGAGATGGCACTCTTGCTGCACACCCAGGAAACCGAGCGGTTGGGACTGGGGAGGTGCTCCCCATCCACCTGGGGAGAGCACGCTCACCAAGCACCTGGTTGCCTGAGCTGTTCAGATCTGGGAAGGGCACGAAATGCAGGCCCAACAGAATCTGCGGCTTTGTGAAGTTCCTGAGAACCTGAACCTGAGCGGCTTAAAACTGGGAAGTGCATGCAACCCAGGGCCTGCTTTAGAGAGTTCCTCTGCAGAGCAGCCTGGAGGCTGAGCAGTGTAGACAGGGAAAGCACACACACTGTGAGTGGGGGCAAATCCAGTGTGACCGAGACTGTGAGCACTCCCCACACACGCCAGTGAGGTTTGTTTGCGGTTTTCCTCCCTCCCCACAGTACAGCTGAACAAGTGGGCCTAAATAAGTGACCACCTCCGCCCCTTCGTGTCAGGGCGGAAATTAGACAGAGAAGAGACTTGCAAACAGAGGAAGCCAAAATAAAGAAGAGGAAACCACTTTGGAAGTGACAGATGCAACAGATTAAAACTCTGTAGTTAGCACCGACTACATTGGAAGGGGCCTATAGACCTTGAGAAGAAGTATAAGCTGGAACAAGGAAATATCTGAAATCGAACTGACCCCACACTGTCCTCAACAGCTCCAGAGAAATACCGAGATATATTTTACTATTATCATTTTTTCAATTTTTTAAATTAATTTTTTTTCATTTTTAAGTTCTTTATTACTCCTTTAATTTTCATTTTTACAACCTATTACCTTGCCAAAAAGACCCAATTTTTAAAGCAAATTTCATATATATTTTTTATAATTTTTTGTGATTTTTTTTTTTAATATTGTATTTTTGAGAGTTTAACCTCTACTCTAGATTTTCAATCTTTGCTTTTAGTATTTGTTAACAATTTTGTACCTTCAAGAATCCAATCTTCAGTATCCATTTTTACTTAGGAGTGTGATTACTGGCTTGATTACTCTCTCCCCCTTTTGACTCTCCTTTTTCTCCCCCAGGTAACATCTATCTCCTCCCTCCCCCTTCTCTTCTCTACCAAACTCTGTGAATCTCTTTGGGTATTCTGGACTGTAGAGAACACTTAGGGTACTGATTACTGGCTAGATCTATGTCTCTCTTTTAAACTTCCCCTCTTCTCTTCCTGGTCACCTCTATCTCCTTACTCCCTCTTCTCTTCTCTATGTAACTCTGTGAACCCCTCTGGGTGTTCCAGACTGTGGAGAGCACATTGGGAATTAATAATTGGCTAGATTGATCTCTCCCCTTTTGATTCCCCCTCTTCTCCTCCTGGTCACCTCTATCTCCCTCCTCCCTCTTCTCTTCTCCCTGTAACTCTGTGAACCTCTCTGGGTGTCCCTCACTGTGGATAATCTTTTCTCCATTAACCTACATGTTTCTTCATCAGTGTGGTTGGATGGAGAAGTCTTGAGGCTACTGAAAGAATAAGACTGAAAACCAGAGGCAGGAGGCTTAAATCCAAAACTTGGGAACACTAGAAAACCTCTGACTCTAGGGAACATTAATTGACAAGAGCTCATCCAAAACCCTCCATACTTATACTGAAACCAAGCTCCACCCAAGAGCCATCAAGTTTCATAGCACAACATACCAAGCTAATTTTCCAACAATGCAGGAACATAACCCTAAGCATTAAAATACAGGTGGCCAAAAGTCACACCAAACCCAGACACCTCAAAACTCACTACTGGACACTCCATTGCCCTCCAGAGAGAAGAGATCCAGCTCCACCCACAAGAACACTGACACAAGCTTCCCTGACCAGGAAACCTCGACAAGCCACTCATCCAACCCCACCCACAGGGAGGAACCTCCACAATAAAGAGGAACCACAAACTTCCAACATACAGAAAGGCCACTCCAAACACAGCAATCTAAACAAGATGAAATGGCAGAGAAATATTCAGCAGGTAAAGGAACATGATAAATGCCCACCAAACCAAACAAAAATGGAGTTTGCCTGAAAAAGAATTCAGAATGATGATAGTAAAAATGATCCAAATCTTGAAAACAAAATGGAGTTACAGATAAATAGTTTGGAGAGAAGGATTGAGAAGA
The DNA here is from genome assembly GCF_033118175.1 of Dama dama. Classification (NCBI taxonomy): domain Eukaryota; kingdom Metazoa; phylum Chordata; class Mammalia; order Artiodactyla; family Cervidae; genus Dama; species Dama dama. Next base: position 68,821,773 of record NC_083713.1, on the reverse strand, counting down.
TGTAAGAAATACTTAACAAGGACCTAGAAGAAATAAAAAAGAGTCAATCAATAAAGAATAATTCAATAACTGAGATAAAAAACACTCTGGAGGGAACCAAGAGTAGAATAACAAGCAGAAGATAGGATAAGTGAGGTGGAAGATAGAATGGTGGAAATAAATGAAGCAGAGAGGAAAAAAAAATTAAAAGAAGTGTGGACAACCTCAGAGGCCTCTGGGACAATGTCAAATGCCCCAACATTCGAATCACAGGAGTCCCAGAAGAAGAAGATAAAAAGAACAGCCATGAGAAAATACTTGAGAAGATAATAGTTGAAAACTTCCTTGAAATGGGGAAGGAAATAGCCACCCATGTCCAAGAAACCCAGAGAGTCCCAAACAGGATAAACCCAAAGTGAAACACCCAAAGACACATATTAATCAAATTAATGAAGATCAAATGCAAAGAACAAATATTAAAAGTAGCAAGGGAAAAAAACAATAAATAACACACAAGGGGATTCCCATAAGGATAACAGCTGATCTTTCAGTAGAAACTCTTCAGGCCAGAAGGGAATGGCAGGACATACTTAAAGTGATGAAAGAGAAAAGCCTACAACCCAGATCACTGTACCCAGGAAGGATCTCATTCAAACATGCAGGAGAAAGCAAAAGCTTTACATACAAGCCAAAGCTGAGAGAACTCAGCACCACCAAACCAGCTCTTCCAAAATGCTAAAGGATCTTTCCTAGACAGGAAGCAGAAAAGTTGTATAAACTCAAACCCAAAACAGCAAAGTAAATGGCAACGGGATCATACTTATCAATAATTACCTTAAATGTAGATTTATTGAATGCCCCAACCAAAAGACAAAGACTGACTGAATGGATACAAAAGTAAGACCCCTATATATGCTGTCTACAAGAGACCCACCTCAAAACCAAGGACACATACAGAATGAAAAGGAACAGCTAGAAAAAGATATTTCATGCAAATGGAGACCAAAGGAAAGCAGGAGTAGCAATATTCATATCAGATAAAATAGACTATGAAATAAAGGCCATGAAAAGAGACAAAGAAGGACACTACATAATGATCAAAGGATCAACCCGAAAGGAAGATATAGCAATTATAAATATATATGCACCCAACGTAGGAGCACAACAATATGAAAGGCAAATGCTAAGAAGTATGAAAAGGGAAATTAACTGTAACACAATAATATTGGGAGACTTTAATATGTCACTCACACCTATGGATAGATCAACTAAACAGAAAATTAGCAAGGAAACACAAACTTTAAATTATACAATGGACCAGTCAGACTTAATTGATATCTATATGACATTTCACCCCAAAATAATGAATTTCACCTTTTTCTCAAGTGCACATGGAACTTTCTCCAGGACAGATCACATCCTGGGCCATAAATCTAGCCTCAGTAAATCCAAAAACATTAAAATCATCTCAAGCATCTTTCCTGATCACAATGCGGTAAGATTAGATGTCAACTACAGGGAGGGGGAAAAAAAAAACTATTAAAAATACAAACATATGGAGGCTAAACAACATGATTCTGAATAGCCAACAAATCACAGAAGAAATCAAAAAAGAAATCAAAATATGCAAAGAAAAGAATGAACATGAAAACACAACAGCCTAAAACCTATGGGATTCAGTAAAAGCAGTGCTAATGGGAAGGTTCATAGCAATACAAGACTACTTCAAGAAACAGGAGAAAAATCAAATAAATAACCTAACTCTACACCTAAAGCAACTATAAAAAGAAGAAATGAAGAACCCCAGGGTTAGTAGAAGGAAAGAAATCATAAAAATTAGGGCAGAAATAAATACAAAATAAATAAAGGAGACCATAGCAAAAAATCAACAAAGCTAAAAGCTGGTTCTTTGTGAAGATAAATAAAATAGACAAACCATTAGCCAGACTTATCAAGAAACAAAGGGAGAAGAGTCAAATCAACAAAACTAGAAATGAAAATGGAGAAACTGCAACAGACAACACAGAAATACAAAGGATCATAAGAGACAACTATCAGCAACTATATGTCAATAAAATGGACAACTTGGAAGAAATGGACAAATTCTTAGAAAAGTATAACTTTCCAAAACTGAACCAGGAAGAAATAGAAAATCTTAACAGACCCATCACAAGCACGGAAACCGAAACTATAATCAGAAAACTTCCAGGAAACAAAACCCCAGGACCAGATGGCTTCACAGCTGAATTCTACCAAAAATTTAGAGAAGAGCTAACAACTATCCTACTCAAACTCTTCCATAAAATTGCAGAGGAAGGTAAACTTCCAAACTCATTCTATGAGGCCACCATCACCCTAATATCAAAAGCAGACAAAGATGCCAAAACAAAATAAAACCACAGGCCAATATCACTGATGAACATAGATACAAAAATCCTTAACAAAATTCTAGCAAACAGAATCCAACAACATCTTAAAAAGATCATACATCATGACCAAGTGGGCTTTATCCCAGGGATGCAAGAACTCTTCAATATTCACAAATCAAAAAATGTGATACACTACATTAACAAATTGAAAGATAAAAACATAAAAATATAATTATAAAAATATATGATTATCTCAGTAGATGCAAAGAAAGTCTTTGACAAAATTCAACATCCATTTATGATAAAAACCCTCCAGAAAACAGGCATAGAAGGAACATACCTCAACATAATAAAAGCCATATATGATAAACCCACAGCAAACATTATACTCAATGGTGAAAAATTGAAAGCATCTCCCCTAAAATCAGGAACAAGACAAGGGTGTCCACTCTCACCACTACTATTCAACATAGTTTTGGGCTTCTTAGCCACAGCAATCAGAGAAGAAAAAGAAATAAAAGGAATCCACACTGAAAAAGAGAAGTAAAACTCTCATTGTTTGCAGATGACATGATCCTCAACATAGAAAACCCTAAAGACTCCACCAGAAAATCACTAGAGCTAATCAATGAATATAGTAAAGTTGCAGGATATCAAATTAACACACAGAAATCCCTTGCATTCCTATACACTAACAATGGGAAAACAGGAAGAGAAATTAGGGAAACAATTCCATTCACCATTGCAATGAAAAGAATAAAATACTTAGGAATAAATCTATCTAAAAAAACCAAAGACATAGATATAGAAAATTATAAAACACTGATGAAAGAAATAAAAAATGATGCAAATAGATGGGGAAATAGACCATGTTCAGCGATTGGAAGAATCAATATAGTGAAAATGAGTACCCTACCCAAAGCAATCTATAGATTCAATGCAATCCCTATCAAGCTACCAACAGTATTTTTCACAGAATTAGAACAAATAATTTCACAGTGTATGGAAATACAAAAAAACTCAAATAACCAAATCAATCTTGAGAAAGAAGACTGGAACTGGAGGAATCAACCTGCCTGACCTCAGGTTATACTACAAAGCTACAGTCATCAAGACAGTATGATACTGGCACAAAGACAGAAATATAGATCAGTGGAACAAAACTGAAAGCCCAGAGATAAATCCACACACCTATGGACACCTTCTCTTTGACAAAGGAGGCAAGAATACACAATGGAGAAAAGACAATCTCTTTAACAAGTGGTGCTGGGAAAACTGGTCAACCACTTGTAAAAGAATGAAACTAGAACACTTTCTAACACCACACAAAAAAATAAACTCAAAAAGGATTAAAGATCTAAAGGTAAGACCAGAAACTATAAAACTCCTAGAGGAAAACATAGGCAAAACACTCTCTGACAGAAATCACAGCAGGATTCTCTATGACCCACCTCCCAGAGTAATGGAAATAAAAGCGAAAAGAAACAAATCAGACCTACTTAAACTTAAAAGTTTTTGCACCACGAAGGAAACTATAAGCAAGATGAAAAGACAGCCTTCAGAATGGGTGAAAATAATAGCAAATGAAACAACTGACAAAGAATTAACCTCAAAAATATATAAGCAGCTCCTCCAGCTCAATTCCAGAAAAATAAAAGACCCAATAAAAAAAATGGGCCAACGAACTAAACAGACATTTCTCCACACAAGACATAGATATGGCTAACAAACACATGAAGAGATGCTCAACATCACTCATTATCAGAGAAATGGAAATCAAAATCACAATGTGATACCATCTCACGCCAGTCAGAATGGCTGCTATTAAAAAATCTACGAACAATAAATGCTGGAGAGAGTGCAGAAAAAAGGGAACCCTCTTACACTGTGGTGGGAATGCAAACTAGTACAGCCACTATGGAGAACAGTGTGGAGATTCCTTAAAAATCTGGAAATAGAACTGCCATACGACCCAGTAATCCCACTGCTGGGCATACACACTGAGGAAACCAGAATTGAAGGAGACACGTGTACCCCAATGTTCATCACAGCACTGTCTACAATAGCCAGAACATGGAAGCAATCTAGATGTCCATCAGCAGATGAATGGATAAGAAAGCTGTGGTACATATACACAATGGAATATTACTCAGCCATTAAAAAGAATGTGTTTGAATCAGTTCTAATGAGGCGGATGTAACTGGAGCCTATTATACATAGTGAAGTAAGCCAGAAAGAAAAACACCAATACAGTATAGTAAAGCATATATATGGAATTTTGAAAGATGGTAATAATGACCCTATATGAGAGACAGCAAAAGAGACACAGATGTAAAGAACAGTCTTTTGGACTCTGTGGGAGAATGTGAGGGTGGGATGATTTGAGAGAAAAGCATTGAACCATGTATATTATCATATGTGAAACAGATCACCAGTCCAGGTTCAATGCATGAGACAGGGTGCTCAGGGCTGGTGCCCTGGGATGACCCTGCAGGATGGGATGTGGCGGGAGGTGGGAGGGGTTTCAGGATGGGGAACACATGTACACCCATGGCTGATTCATGTCAATATATGGCAAAAACCACTACAGTATTGTAAAACAATTAGCTTCCAATTAAAATAAATTAATTAATTTTAACAAATAAAAACAAATTATACAGTTTTAAATTGATTAATATCTTGATTAGTTTAATAAAGACAAAGGTTCTAATGTGGTTCACCACTGAATCATTCAAGGCCTAGCATGGACAATACTAAGCTGTGTGTGCATGCCTGCTAAGTTGCTTCAGTCACGTGCAACTCTGCAGCTCTATGGACTGTGGTCCACCCGGCTCCTCTGTCAGTGGAATTCTCCAGGCAAGAATACTGGAGTGAATTGCCATGCCCACCTCTAGGGAATCTCATAGACTTAGGGATCGCACCCACGTCTCTTAATCTCCTGCATTGGCAGGCAGATTCTTTACCACTAGTGCCACTTGGGAAGACCCATACTAAGCCATAGTAAATGTTAATTTATTTTTTAAAATGACATTCTAGCATGTCTGTGAATGTGATATTTACATAAAAATTAACATTAGACATTCTATAAAGTATGATTATAAACTATGTGATATACTTATAATAATTATCTGTATTTTGCATGTTTTCTAAGTATACATTATGTCATACTATACTGATAATAACAATTTTAAAAGTAAATGCATCAAATATCAATATCCATATCAATTATTTAATACTACACAGACAAGATGCACATTAAAATTCATTGTTTTGCATATTGGCTTAGGCTCGCATTATTTTTAAGGTGCTATTCCATTCCTTGGCAAGGGGCCCATGTATTAATTGTTATTTTAGAATCAAATTTTGTTTCTTCTCTTGAAAACAAGTTGTAATCTGTCTCAGGTATTGATGACTTGATTATAGTTATTTTATACAAACCACATCAATCCAGTCATATTGACTCATTTAGGACCTATTATGCAATGATCCATCTGGGTGTTAGAGACATAAAGATATTTATTGTTATTGCTTAGTTGCTAAGTCCTGTTCGACTCTTTTGTAACTCCATGGAGTATAGACCGTCAGGCTCCTCATTCATAGGATTTCCCAGGCACGGATATTGGAATGAGTTGCCATTTCCTTCTTCAGGGGATCTTCTTGATCCAGGATCAAACCTCTGTCTCCTGCATTGACAGGCAGATTCTTTACCACTGAGCCACCAGGGAAGCCCAAATGTAAAGGTGAGGGAGATATTGTGTGTGTGTGTGCCGTAGATAAGCATTTATAATAGAAATCATGGATTTAAAAGTTACATGGGAATAACTGCTCATAGAACATAACATGTGTGTGATTTGAAACCCGAGGCAAATCTGTAAGCAATTCTAGTGAATACACAAGTGGGATGTGTCTAATCACCTTTCAGAAGAGTTTAAAATTGAAGAGAGGCTTGAAAGAAGAGGAAAGATTCATCATGGGTAAAGTGAGAAGAGTATAACTTCCTGGCAAAGGGAACAGCACACACAATAAAGTGGGAACATAAATGTCCGCTGTCTTTGGGGAATAATAACTAGAAGGGCATGGCCAGTCCATATGGCACCTCAGGGAAATGTTAGGAGACAGTCCTGGGGAAGGGAGTTGGGAGCCAGATAATGAAGCAAATGTTATGGCATGCTAAGGAACTGGCTGGTTTGATGCATAGGAAATTTTACTACAGGAAAAAGCAGGATGCATTCTGAGTATTAAAATTGTGCATTTCTCTAGATTGTTGCCTCAAGAACGTAATGGAATCATAAAGCTGTAAGATGCATGGTCTTGCATTCTAGTCCCTTATTCACTCTGTGTAAGAGTCAGTGATTTCAATGTACAAGTAAAAAGGCTTTGGTAGTATTGATAGTATGAACTTATATTTTCCACATCATTCCTTGTGGAATTTTAAAATTTCTCTTTCTATAATAACATTCCAACTTCATGTTAATGCATGTTAAGCTATTTTGCTTCTCAGAAGGCAAATTCTTGTGTTTAGCAAATAAAAATCTCAGATAAGGAACTTCACTTATGATAGGATAATATTTTACTATTTATTTTCAGTTTCAAGTATGTATTATTAAAGATACTCTGGAATCAGAAAGACAATGGTTTAAATCATCCACCTGCTTATTGTCTGTGAAATGCCTATTATAGTGAATCTCAGCTTCTATTTTGGTGAGTAAAATGGTAAAAATATCTGCCTTCCAATATTGTTAACTGCTTCAAGAGGCATATATATAATGAGTCATCAACTTCAATCAGCCCTTACTCATGTCTTACCTAGAAAGGGCTGAAGTATTGTCTATGTCTTAGGAGGTGAGAAGCCTATGAGTTCATCAGAAATGTACCACCCCCTTGGTAGCACCATACACTCCATCAATGTTACTCAGATTTCTGTATATTTGGGACATTTTTAAGGTAGAGGGGAAAAAATTATTGCCTTAAATCATTTTTATCTTCATACTGAATCTGTGCTCATGCTCATCATGTCTGACTCTTTGTGACCTCATGGATTATAGCCTGCCAGGCTCCTCTGTTCATGGTATTTTCCAGGCATGGATACTGGAGTGGATTGCCATTTCTTACTCCAGGAGATCTTCGCAATCCAGGGATCAAACCTGTGTCTCTTGTTTCTCCTGCAATGGCAGGTAGATTCTTTATCACTGTGCCACCTGGGAAGCTATCTTCATATTACTGACTATATAAATATAAACTTCACATTATTATTTCTAGAACTATTTATTTAAACAACTAGAAAAACCTGCAAATATGAATATAAATCCTTAAATTTAAATTGCAAAGAATGATTCACTATAGCACATGCTATTATTTTGCTTAGATGAAATTGCTGCCATTAGGGACTCCTCAATATTTTATGAACGTATGCATGGGCACCACAGAGTCCTGATTGATGATATTTAGGTTCTACTTTAGTACAATTGTTAGCTACCAGGTTATGGTTCAATGATCCCACCACTTTTTTTTTTTTTTCTGTTTGACCTATAGTTTCTTCATTCATAATGCTTCCAGATATCATTTGTGCTGCAATTAGCTAAGGTAAATTGTTTTATAGTAAGTCTGCTTCTGTGTGTTTTCATTAGTCTATAATGAAGTAACAACTTTATGCATCAACAAATCTGAAACATAAGTATAAATATTGATACTAAAATTTCTAAAGAGTAATTGTCAATATACTTGATAATCATACTATTGATAGCCTAATGATTACACTGCTTTTGTTGATATTCTATTTTAAATAGTATAGCATGACAGTATATAATTAAAATTATGAACATTTTATGGGTACTAGAGAACACTTCTGTTAGCCATAAAGATTTTGCTGAAATCTAACATAAAAATAGAACTCTTTGAATAACTAAAGTAATATGACTCTTAGTAATAAAAGTTTTTTTTTTTAAGTTTTTTTTTAATACTTGATCACTTCAAATAGTATTATGTTCTATTTGAAGTAGCATCTTCATAAATTAAAAAAAAATGTTGTGAGAAAATTCTGAGATACCTTTTAAATAATAGTCATAAAATGTTTGGAATTATTTTTCTAATGAGACTCAGCTTGAGAATGGATGCATTTATATGTACAGCTGAGACCCTTTGCTGTTCCCCTAAAACTTTTATACTATTGTTAATTGGCTATACCCCAATACAAAACAAAAAGTTTTAAAAAAAGGATTCAATTTCCTTTATTGTATTACATTGAATCCTTATCATTATTTTGTGCCTCATCCCATAACCTTGGAAAAACAGACCATGAAAAGAAATAGCTTTAAACCACAAGTTCAAAAAAATATGTTTTTGTCATTATAATGTTTAAGATTTATTGACTTCAGAGTGAAGGCATTTTATCTGATTTAAATTCTCATAACAATCTGAAGTAAACATATCTGATGTTGAATCTCATAATAATATGAAGCAAACATCAATATTCTTATTTTGCACATGTAGAAACTGAGGTTAAAACAGTGAAGAATAAACATATCAAGAATTCAAAAACAAGCAATATGACTTGCAAGTCCCTGTTCCTCTCATTGTAGCAATGGGTGTCTAATTTTTCATGACTATTTTAGTATATATTTTAATTAAAATGGTAAAAAATATGAAACTAAAATTTTAGCTGAATTGCCATGCTCACAAACCTAAAAAAACAATTTTAGCACCTAACCTGGATTCCCAGTTCTCTTGGTATTATAAAAGCATGCCAGGGAATCTCACAAAACTTAATCATCATTTCTTAAGGGCAAAAACAAAATTTGTATCTTTTGGTTATTTTTACATTCACATTTCTAAACACAGAAACATACACAGGAACCCGTAGGAAGAATAAAGTCCACTGATAATTACTCTGCTTTGCTAAGCTAAAATATACCTTTGACATCCTGGCAGACCCAAGTTTACAGATTGGAAATGTTCAAATTCAGGATTAAGAATCCTCTTTTCATATATATAAATATTTATTTTTCCTAAACTGAACACAAAAACATTAAATCACTTATCTGTCAGTATAAAGTTACTAAGGAAGTCTATACTAGTCAGAATAAGAAGTCTCAGGAGTCATTACCTCACAGAGACAACCTAGAAAAACACAGGAACCAAAATGTCTTTATGAGAATTATAGAAGTCATGTAAGAAGTTGCAGTAGCCATGAATGTACAAGGCCAAGAAGAGACGCGCTGAAACACGTCAGAATAATCATTTCACTGTATGCTCCATCACCGCCAGCCACAAGCTGACACAGCTCAGGTCCACTAGGAGAGCAGCCTGCTCCTGGCCTTCCCCTTGGGAAGGAAGAGTGGGACCTATGGGCAATGGACTGATTTTTGTCTGTCTGACTTGGAGCACTTTCGTCAGTGGATGAAATCAGCATAGTTTGGACGCCTTAGGGCCATTGAAAACAAGGGAACGTAGAGGATGCTCAGTGTGGTACCAGAGGGCCTGAAGTGCCACAGAGGATGGGCTGGCTTAGCATGATTGGGAGAGGAATCCCAACTCATGACTTCTCCTTCCAGAGGAAGGGAAAAGAGTAGAGCATGCGTCTGGCATTCTGGCTTTTCAGACGGCTACTCAAGGGATTTACTTTTGTCTCACCTGACTGGGGGTGCTAATAGGGAGTTGGCATACTTTGGGTGCTTAGGCCACTGAGAAAAAAGGAGAGTAGACAGACTTGAGGCTGTAGCACCACAGGAACTGCTGTATCACAAACAGACGCCAGAGGGAGCAAGAGATTATGAACGACTGAAAAAGAAACCATTAAACCCAATTGGGAAATGACACTTAAAAACCCAGAAAATTGTCAATCCCCAAAAGATGTTTCAGAAGCTCCCTGAATTTCTAGCTCGACTGAGCAGAATATTGCCCTACGCAAAAGCAGCTTACAAAGACTGAGAACGGTGGCTATTTTTTCAAATACATACTACTCAGAAAAAAAAAAAAAAAAATTCAAAAGACATATAAAGAAACAGGGACACATGACCAAATCACAGGGATAGAATAGGTCTTTAGAAATCAGCTGCCTGAAAGAGAGAACTACGTATCACCTAGAAAAAAAAACGCAAAATAAATGTCTTAAAGAAGCTCAATGTTCTACCAAAATTGCAGATAGACAAATGAACAAAATGAAAAATGGCACACAAATTAAAATTATAATTTTAAGGAATGGAAACTGAAAAAAAGAGACATAAATTATGGAGCTGAAGAAAACAATAACTGAACTGAAAGCTTCACTAAACAAGTTCAACAGAATATACAATCAAACAGAAGAAAAAGATCAGAACTCAGAGACAGGTAATTTGAAATGATGGAAAAAAGTGAAAAAGCATTAGGGACTAACACAGTACCTTGAAGCAGACCAATACACGCATTTTGAGAGTTCTATTAGGAGAAGACAGAGGACGCAGAAGACGAAGGAGATGCAGATTTGATCCCTGAGTTGGGAAGATCCCCTGGAGAAGGAAATGGCAACCCACTCCAGTATTCTTGCCAGGGAAATCCCTTGGACAGAGGAGCCTGGGGAGAGAGAAACATGACAGGCTACAATCCTTGGGATCGCAAAAGAGTTGGACACGACTTAGCAACTGAAACAACAACAGCTGGTGCTTAGGTTTGAAGTGAATGGGAGGTGGGTAGGGCTGCTTGAGGTTCACCTCCCTAGAGAAAACCTAAGCAGCAGTCTGGCTATGTGAAAACACACTGTATTTCAAGCTGCTTTTCTCTGTCCAGATGATCTTCCTTTTGGCTCTTTTAGTCAGCCACTGATCAAAATTCTGCAATGCAACATGAATCCAAAAAGCATTTGTTCATGTGATTCTTATGGTATGTGCATTGTATACACAGCCAGTATCAGAAGACTCTGTTCTAGGCCCCATTCAGGTGGCTAGGAATTGTGCCAGGCAGTTGCTTCGGGGAACAGGCATTTCCAGGTCTTGTGTGGAGGGCCATGAGAACCTCGGGGACGCTGGTGAGGACTTGGACTCCAAGAAGGAAGTAGAGGTTGGAGTGATGAGTCAGGGAATGACTTCCAAAGGCCGAAATCAGGTTGTCTCTTGGTGAGGTGAGGGTCTGTCTAGACAACTGTTCAGAGCTCAAGGCCAAGGCTCTGAGACTAGGCTCTGCAGGTCAAGCCCAACACACTTCCAGCCAAAGGGAGGAGCCCAGCCACTGAGATGGAGGCAGCATCCGTCCCAGCCCTCAGGAAGTTGGAGCCCAGGTCCAGCCCTTCTCTTGGCCTCTTCTTGGCAGGCAACCTCTGGGACAGTTGTGCAGAAGAATCCATGCCTCAGGGCCATGCATTTCCAGGGAGCACTCAGGAAAGCACCCCGCTCCAGGCCTTGTCCCCACGGGCCTTCCACACCCGAGCCCAGGAGGACTTTGGGACCAGCATGAGGATGCCTTCTTGGAGGCACTTGCCTCACAGATGTGGGCTCCGGCCCCAGCAGCAGGTCGGTGTCGTCTATGAGCACAGGCAGAGCACCGCTGGTGGGCAGGACCACCAAACGGTCAGGGGGCAGGTCAGCTTGTCTAGATCCAGGAACCGCCTTGGACTTGGATTCGGGGCTCGTGGGCTCCTCCCTTTGGCCACGCTTGGCAAGACCAGATACTCCGACTGGCAGTACCCACCAGGCCGCAGGGGAGGCGCTGGGCCTGCGGGGCCGACTGCCCACCGTCTCAGAGTCACCGCAGGCCTGGCAGAAGGCGAGGAAGAACTCAGTCCTGCAGGAGTGACAGATCGGCTTGACAGGTGAGGCTGCCAGGAGGCGGTGGGATGCGGTTCCTCTGGAAGAGGGCCGAGTCTTCGGAGCTCTGGGGGTGCTTCTCTGGAGTTCTTCAATCCTGGCTTCTAGGAGAGCTGCCGGGCTCGGCCTTACCTGTTTCAGCCTTCACCTCCTTATATGGACGGTTTGAGCAGGAGTGGATCAAGAAGGTTGTGGATGATGCCAGCAGAACCTGAACCTCAAAGCAATCTTCTCGCTAAGCTCCGCCCCTTCCCAGGCTCTGCCCCTAGACATGGAGGTGTCTGTGATACCCTGGCTGTGGTGAGCAGTTCTATGTAGAGAAATAATTTAATAGGGTTCAAGGGGGCAGAGACTAGGCTTCCTGGGTCAAGTTCTTGGTTTTCCTCACATTGAGCTCATACGTAGAAAGTCTTAATGGAGAACAGATTAAATTTCAACTTCCCAAGATATGTCACTCGAAAGTGACCTTTTATCTTCTTTGGTCCAGTAGTGGGGTGTTTTTAGCTGACATCCTTAAGCATCTGTTTTCCTGTATTGTCAATGACTGTCAGATCCTTGCAGTGGATCTGCAAGGATTTCCCTGAAAGGAAATGCGGTGTTGGGACTAAGGTTCTTAACAGCTGCTGCAAAATCAACTTACATATCTATCAGTTTAGCACAGTGACCATTGTTATACTTCCATCAACTAAACTAAGGGTTTACTTTCTCTAATATGACCTACACTACACTTGGGAGGTGTATCTGTTGTAGCCTGATTGACAGATGATGAGACCATCATGCAAAAGGACTAACCAATTTGCCCAGGAGCCTGGAACTAGCAGAACTGGGTCTCACAGGTCTCTTCAAGCTCCTCTGCAGATGACACAGCCGCAGTACCTTTGATGTATCAGTTTAAAGACGTGTCTACGGGGTTGTCAAGTGGTGTGGCTCAACTACCTGGTCATTTTTAACAGGAGAAAACATCCAGTAGTTACTCTGGAATAGGTAATCCTTTCATATGGTTCCCAACCAAGATGAAACACTTCTTTCCCTGTCCTTTAAACATGTGATCGCTCACTTTGTTCTCTTTTACAAAATAGCCTATATGCCCTCAATTTTAGAGCCACATAGATTTTTTTGTACAGAATTATGTGGGTTTTTTTTTTATTTTTATTGAAGTGTAGTTGCTTTACAATATTGTGTTAGTTTCTACTGTATAGCAAAGTGAATTATATGTGTGTATATGTATATATATATATATATATATATATATATTTCCCCTTTTTCTTAGATTTTCTTAGATTTAGATCCCCACAGAGCATTGGGTAGAGTTCTTTGTGTTATACAGTAGCTTCTCATTAGTTATTATTTTATACACATTATCAACTGTGCCTATGTGTTAATCCCAATCTCCCATTTCATCCCACTCACCCCTTTCTCCCTTGGTAGGCATACATTTGTTCTTAATGGCATTTTTTTTTTAATTGAGCAAATTATATTTCCCTTTGCTTCTTCCATTTAGATTAAATCTCTTCTCTCAGTCAAAGCTAAAAATGCTATGAGTATCAAGAATATTAAACTTTTAGAATTTTTAAATTTAAAAAATTTAGGCAGTATTACTTCTTTGCCTTTTACTTTTTTTGAAGATCAAGAAGAGAATAAAGGTATGTAACCACTATTAATTCAAACTCTTAACCTTAATAAGAAAGAAAAGTCAGAAATCAAAATGCTTTTATGGCGTTGGCCTTTTGATGATTATGAAGTATTCCTAGTCTGTGAATAGAGACTAGGGTCACCGAGAGTCGGACACGACTGAACGACTTCACTTTCACTTTTCACTTTCATGCACTGGAGAAGGAAACAGCAGCCCACTCCAGTGTTCTTGCCTGGAGAATCCCAGGGACAGGGGAGCCTGGTGGGCTGCCTTCTATGGGGTCGCACAGAGTCAGACACGACTGAAGCAACTTAGCAGCAGCAGCAGCAGCTAGTCTGTGAAACATATTGAATACTTACAATTTCAGCCTCAGACTTTGGTTATAATTCCTACAGGAGGAAAACCATCTGCTCTGAAAAATCTTTACACCTGAGTTCAAACCAGCTTTGCATTTTTATCACAATAGAAAGTTGAAACAAATGACAAAGAGAGCGTGTGCAAATCGCCTTCTTGGAAACCACCTGGGCTCCTGGCTCTTTTTGGAGAGAGTATGAAATCAATGCCCACATTTTTTCAAAAAACTCTCTCCAAAAACAGCTTCTTCATTTGACTTGGTAGTACATGTCATCCCAGAAGCATACAAGGGAATTTTATTTCATATGTATTAAAGATTTGCACCTAACGTTGTCTTCTATTATATATATATAATTTTTTTTTATGTTTTGACTTTGTGTCTTTTCAAATTCCAAATAACACCGTTTATATATTTGTTTTTTTATAGGTTTGTCTATCCATATTACACACATATGTATACTCTCCCATTTATTTTGATTAGATGTTTCTAATGAACATGCTACCCTAAATTATGGTACCTTGGTATATAAACTGAAGAAGTTTGAGAAAAGATCAGAAACAAGCAGATCATTCTTGTGATCACCCTTATTCCCTGAAACAGGTCATAAAACTCCCATGTGAAAGGCATCCTCCCTGCACCAAGAGGGAGGACCTTCTCATCACCAGAGATGGGAAATTTGGGGATGTGAAATCTGTACAGAAAAATCTTGTTAAACTAACCCTCATCTTCTTAGTTATGACCACCATTTATGACTCTTAGCCCCAATTGTTTTGTTAATTTCTTTGTTTGTTTGTCTGAAACATATAAAAGTATCCAATTTTGGTCTCTTCTTTGGGTCCTCATGCTCTTATAAAGTGTTCCATGTATATGAAAATATTCAATAACACTTTTATATCTTTCTCCTCTTCATCTGTCTTTGTCAGTTTAATTTTCAGACTCAGATAGGGACTCTAAGAGGATTGAGGAAAACTTTTTCTTTCCCTGTTTCCTTAAAACTTTTGCACTTTAAAACAAATTTTATCTTTTATTTATTGTTACTTTCTAATTAGCTCTCCTGTTTTCCTTAATTTTTAAACAGTGAGTTGAATACCAAATTCTTTTGTATTGAATATGTTACAGCTTTGATTTTTAATCAAAGAACAATTTTAGGCACCACCCTATGATTTGCTATGTAACGCTGAAATTTCTTCATGTGTTCTGAGACAGATGAATCAGATTTTTGGTCCATTTCAGCTAGGATAAGTTTTTGTAGTTATTTTACTTTGACATTGATATTTGTTACAATTTGTATAGTTTCATTTGTATTGTTGGGCTTCCCTGGTGGCTCAAAGGTTAAAGTGTATGCCTGCAATGCAGCAGACACAGGTTCGATCCCTGGGTTGGGAAGATCCCCTGGAGAAGGAGATGGCAACCCACTTCAGTATTCTTGCCTGGAGAATCCCATGGACGGAGGAGCCTGGTGGGCTACAGTCCATGGGGTCGCAAAGAGTCAGACACAACTAAGAGACTTCACTTTCACTTTTTCATTTGTATTGTATAATTTCTGTGTTTCCAAGTTTGTTAAGAATTTTTTTTTTTTATCTTATTCATGCCAACAAGCAGAGAAGAGGATCACTTAAACATTTTCACTTGCACACATTTCAATAATTTCATCTACGTTTCTTTCCCAGACTTTTTTTTTTTAAACAATGTTATTCAAATTAGTCTCCCTTTCTTTTTTTTATATTTATTTATTTATTTTTGGCTATGTCAGTTCTTGGTTACAATATGCAGGATCTTTTGTTGCAGTTGAAGAAGGAAGTCATAGAGCCTGGACTCCATCTCAGGCCTGTTCATGCTGATCATGCTTGGCCACCTCTCCAGTGAACTCTGAACTCTGTGTTTAGTGCCTATGGAAACGACAACAGAAGGATAAGACAGACCCCCTCCGGACAGGGGAAGCTTGAAGATCATATCCAGGTTACTCCTCGCCTAAGAGAACACATACACTAATCACCCCTTCCTCCAGACAGGCCATAAATTTTCTGTACCTATCGGAGTATAACCTCAGGCTTATTGGTTATTGACTAGTTGTTTAACTGTCTGAGCACATGGCACATGAATGATGGGGTTATTGGGATTATATTTACGCCTCCTTTGTTTATGTAAGTCTCAAGGAATTTGGGGTGGTGGATTCGGACTTGTACACATGGGGTATAAAACATTTTCACAAATGATGGTCAGGGTCCTTGGCTAAGAGGAGACTTTGCCTTGGGCCCGCTGGTGTAATGAACTGCACTCCACTATCTGCATTGTCCCTCTCATTGAGTGAGTTTGTTTCCTGGAACACGTGGCTATAACACAGTGAGCAATCTTCTGTCTAGTTGTGGCATACGGATCCCAGAACATGAGGATTCAGTAGTTGTGGCTCAAGCTTAGTTGCCTAGTGGCTTATGGGATCTTACTTTCCTGACCAGGGGTTGAATCTAGGTCCCTTGCATTGGAAGGCAGATTCTTAACGAATGGGCCACAAGGGAAGGCTCCTCCCAGACTTCTTATCAAGAGTAATTGCCCTCTGACATTGATTTATTTGTTTGTAGTTGTTGCTGTTTTTGTGTTGGTCTCTGTCATGTCTGACTCTTTGTGACTCCATGGACTGTACACCACCAGGCTTCTCTGTCCATGGAATTGTCCAGACAAGAATACTGGAGTGTATAGCCATTTTCTTCTCCAAGGGATATTCCCAACCCAGAGATTGAACCTAGGTCTCCTGCATTGCAGGCATATTCTTTACTTTCTGAGCCATCAGGGAAGCTCATTTCTTTTTGTTAGTTTATCTTAATAAGTGAATTTGAGATGCAGATGATCCAGTAGTTGGGAAGAATTAGAGATATAAGAGCAAAGAATAATTAGGAAAACAAGATCACTGATGAGTTAGGAAGGAATGTAAATCAGAGCCCAGAAAGTAGACTTGGGCAGGGGCTTCTCATTGTGAAAAAAAAAGCAGCACACAATGGTATTGGAAATAGCTATTTGTTGTTTACGGAGAATAGGAGTTGAACTCCACAATTAAAGTGAAAAGTGAAAGTGAAGTCGCTCAGTCGTGTCCAACTTTTTGCGACCCCGTGGACTGTAGCCCACCAGGCTCCTCCGTCCATGGGATTCTCCAAGCAAGAATACTGGAGTGGGTTGCCATTTCCTTCTCCAGGGGATCTTCCCAACCCAGGGATCGAACCTGTGTCTGCTGCATTGCAGGCAGACACTTTAACCTCTGAGCCACCAGGGAAGCCCAATTAAAGTGTACATCAAAAAATGATACAAATAAACTTATATACAAAACAGAAATAGATTCACAGATATAGGAAATGAACTCATTGATACCAAAAGGGAGGGATAAATTAGGAGTATGGGATTAACAGATGTACACTACCACTGTTACCAAGTCCAGTGGCTCTCTTCACCAAAGGGTAGGCCAATGAATCCGAGAGACTAGGTGTTAAGGCAACAAAGATGACTTTATTCAGAAAGCCCACTGACCGGAGAAGATGGCAGCATAACTCTCTGCCATCTCGTGGTGGGGGGCGGCAGGGGCGGGTGCTTGGATGCCAGGTTCTTTTATGGATCAGATATGGATGGAGGTGAAGAAACAAAGTAAAAACACCATTTAATTCTTGCAGTGCCTCTTAGAATGGCAAGCCTCAGGCAGTGGGATGTATTGGTTTCTTTTTCTTACAATCATTTCACAGGTGGTGTGAAATGGAATATCTCCTGCCATATCAATAAGCAAGGATGTCACAGCTATCCACGATTCTGGCCCTCCAGACATGAATTTCTGAGCCATGCTGACGAGTGATTTCAATCCCCACACAAGGAACTCAAGGATGTCGCAGTCATTCACAGGTGGGCAGGGTCAGGTTATGTCCCTGTGAGCTTAACAAAAGCACTTTAGTTTAAGGGTCAGGCAGAAAAGGGCAGGGTTACCTGAGGCAGGCCTTTATGTATGCTTATAATAACAAAAGGGTCAAAGCAGGGGTTAAAGCCAGAGAAACAGATTTAGCATGGGGTCAAAATTAACCCTTCTTGGTTACACTATATATAAAATAGATAATCAACAAGGACCAAATGTGTAGCACAGGGAACTATACTCTGTATTTTGTAAAACTTATAAGGGAAAAGAATTGGAAATATATATATATACATAACTAAATCACTTTGCTGTACTCCTCAAGCTAGCACATTTTAAATCAACTACACTTCAGTTTTTGCTAAAAATGTTATACCTGTGAGGAAGGTGTATTTACAGAATCTGTTAAGTCAAGATTCATTGTGACAGTTTGACAAGTCTGTAATTTTCACTCATCTGTCCTATTCGGCCTCTCAGTTACAATATAGATTTTATATTGGGTGAACCATGTGGGCACATCTTCTTGAACCTGCTCTTCCTTCTGCCTGAAATGCTTCCTGATACCTTCATGTGGTAAACTCTTATTCACTCTTCAAACCTCAACTCAATTATTGCCTGTTAAAGAAAACTTTTTCTAGTACTCCTGGGAAGGGCTTCATTTTGTTATATCTCCACACTTTCATAACATGCTGGATTTTCATGTATTGTGGCATTTTTAGGTTTCATTTGATCATTTATTTTTCTTGTTATTTCATTAGGCACAGACTCTTCAAAAATGTGATTTATAAATTTGAATACCTGGGACCAAGCAGTATTCTTACCTGAAAAATCCCATGGGCAGAGGAGCCTGACAGTTTACAGTCCATGGGGTCACAAAGAGTAGGGCATGACTGAGTGACTAAACACAGGGCCAAGCACATAGTTAATATTTGATTGATATTTGTTGAATAAATAAATGGGTTAATTAATTATTCTGCATTGGGGACTGAATTAGCATTAGTTAACACATCTGAAAGTAACATGCATGAGCAAAATAATAGAGTAGAATTTATATGCATATAGACTAAAAATGTTATCTTCCTTAGACTGTTATAAACATTAGCATATGTAAAATAGATAACCAACAGGAATTTGCTGTATGGCTCAGGAAACTCAAACAGGGGCTCTGTATTAACCTAGGGGGGTGGGATGGGGAGGGAGATGGGAGGGAGGTTCAAAAGGGGGGGGATATATGTATACCTATGGCTGATTCGTGTTGAGATATGACAGAAAACAACAAAATTCTGTAAAGCAATTATCTTTCAATAAAAAAAAAAAAAAAAAAAAAACTTAAATAGGATCAGCATGACAGCTGTAGTTTCATGAAATAAAGTGAATGTGAACCTAATCTTGTTACTCAAATATCAGTACACTGAAATAGCAATCTAATCTCTGTGTCCACCAGTCCCCATCAACACCTTATATACACTTCAGAAGCGTGCTTGCTCAGTCACTTCAGTTGTGTCTGACTCTTTGCGACCCTATAGACTGTAACCCACCAGGCTCCCCTGTCCATAGGATTCTCCAGACAAATAATGGAGCGTATTGCCATACCTCCTCCAGGAGATCTTCCAGATCCATGGATCAAACTTGCATTTCCTGTGATTCTTTACTGCTGAGCCATAAAGAATAGCTATGGGGAAGCCCTTAAAAGCGTGAAGAAGACACTTTTAGGACAGATAAAATAGACAGTTTACAGAACTAACTATCCCAAGAATTTCACAAGGATGACATGCAAGTAGTTTTAATAAAAAGGTTGTAAAAAGTAATGACTCTTCCGTGGTGCCATAAACAATATTGTAACAGTGATTGTTAACAGTAATTTATAAGTGTAATCATAAAAATAGTGATGATAAGATTAATTGTGATGTTAACTATTTTTATAATTAAGTACAATAGCAAAAGGAAGTTTGCAAAATGAAAATTTATAGAGTGAGTGTTTAAAAACCTGAATTGCTCAGGTATGAAGATATAACTGAGAGAATAAAAGGGTGAAGGTTGGAATTCCAAAGATTTCATCATTTTTGTCCAGGTCCCAGTAATTATAAAATTGTTCAGTGCCTTCTTTCAAAATGAAATGCTGCTTGTTTTGAGGACTATTAATAATATAAAAATTCCATAAATTACTTTCTCTAAGCAGATCACACTGAGTAAAATTTTTATATATCAACTAAGATCTTTAGTATAAGAAATTCTTAAAGGAATTCCTCCAAAATATCTGTGAAAATAAAATAAACCTATCTCTTCATTGTCATCAAGCTTGCTGTTCTGAATGATATACACTAATTATAACCAAACCTATGGATAAGGGATTTTGAACAATTGTGTTCACTGCTGTGTCTCCACCATGTTGATAACATCTGGCTCATCTCAGCACTCAACATGTATGGAATTGTGGTGTGAATGAGGAAATGTTCAATGACTGAGTTTTATGTGACAGTAAATTATGCTGAAGATAAGAACTTTGGTTAATTAAGAGTTGAAAGTGAAAGTCGCTCAGTCGTGTCCTACTCTTTGCGACCCCATGGACTATACAGTCCATGAAATTCTTCAGGCCATAATACTGAAGTGGGTAGCCTTTCCCTCCTCCAGGAAGGAATCCAACCAGGGTCTCCTGCATAGCAGGTGGGTTCTTTACCAACTGAGCTATGAGGGAAGCCCAAGTAAGAGTTAGCCACATACAAAGAATATTCTGATCAGAAAAAATTATGTGTATGAAGATTTTGAGGCAAGTACTT
The DNA here is from genome assembly GCF_033118175.1 of Dama dama. Taxonomy (NCBI): domain Eukaryota; kingdom Metazoa; phylum Chordata; class Mammalia; order Artiodactyla; family Cervidae; genus Dama; species Dama dama. The sequence continues at coordinate 68,801,004 of NC_083713.1, read as the reverse complement.
AGAAAAGTTCATAATATTAAAGGAAAATGTTTATAGCTGGACAAGAGAGACCAAGAACATCAGGCCAGATAGATAATCCAGGCTGTATCTTAGAGGTTCTTTTGAATCATATAAGAATTTCCTGTTTTACTCTATTTGGAAATCTTTCAAAGCAGAAGCAAGAAATTCCATTATATTACATTATAAGTAGGGAATGCTCATTGTAATTTTGAAGTTTCACAATTATATTCTGAAGTTAAAAATACCTTTTGGTGCCAAATGTTATGATGGTTAATGCATTAATTTAACTTGATGTGTAATTTTGTTTAATATAAAATAAATTGAAGACATCAGGCCAGGCACACAGGCTTCTGGAATGTGAATCTCTGATATATGTGGGTCACAGTTGGAATTCAAATTTAGACTCTCTCCTCTACAATTTTAATAATTGTCAAGGTTGCCATAAAATTAGTGATGGTTTATATTAGTGTCATCTGAATGAATATGAAACAGAAAATCATACATTAATTAAGTAGTAGCTACTTCAACTCTTTCTGGAGTGAGTACTAGAAATTGAAGTTTTGTCTTTTCCCCTGTATAGTGAGTCCAGTCTTATGATTATTGTCTTTTATTTGAGAGTTAGTTAAAGGGGTGTTTTTGTTCACTTATGAGAGACAATAAAAGTACCTATTTTTAAACAGAATCACACCAAAATTAAACAAAGGAGATTTAATGCTATAATTACAGCTTTTAGCAAAAGACTATACATATTTAATCATTTCTTCTTGCCATAAAAAGACATCACATTTTCTAAGAAGAACGTATCTAGCAGTGTATCTAATTTTGATCTAACATTGAAGGGTCTCAGTGACTGCCAATGCCCCTTCATCTAAATCTCATCATTTCATCACAGACTTCTTGATGAAGCAAAGTTGACAAGGGCACAAGTTTTCAAAATCAAGCTGGCCTGGATTTACATGTTGGCACAACCATATATGGGCTTCCCCGGTGGTTCAGACAGTAAAGAAACCGCCTACAATGAAGGAGACCTGAGTTCTAGCCCTGAGTCAGGAAGATCCCCTGGAGAAGGGAATGGCAACCCACTCCAGTATCCTTGCCTGGAGAATGCCATGTACGGAGGAACCTGGTGGGCTACAGGCTATGGGGTCTCAAAGAATCAAACACAACTGAGTGACTAACACACACGCACACACAACCATTCACAATACCCATGTAACTTCAAGGATATTACTTAATTTTACTGAGTTTACCAGGTTTCTCTGGAAAATGGAGCCAGAAATATTTTAATCATGGGCTTATTGTTAGTCTTAATATGGAAACTTTTTTTTTTTTTGGAAACTTTTATATATTGCTTAATGTGTATTTCACCTATCATATATAGCACCTAATAAATGGTCACTATTATGAGGAATAATGGACTTTGTAATCTTCTCTTCTTATTTCTGGAAAATGCAGCTTATGTTCATAGATGCTAACTGTTTTTATCACATTTTCTTTCAGTTTATATTTCTACTTTCTGTGGATATGATTTCCATTTGTAAATGCTTTGTTTTCCTACTGAAATTATAAACGGGGGAAAAAAAGATTTTTTATCCCTTAACAATAGGAATGGATTAAAAAACAAACAAAAAAGCCTCTTAATGATAGGAATCACAGTATACAGCATCCAGCATGACTATAAATATATGGTATATAAGGAAAAATTAAAAAGAGAAAGTATAAAAATAAGTTATAAAATACATATTTTTTTCTCATTTTTGTCTAAAATATAAATCAAACTGTAGTTGGAATTAAAATTAGTTTTCAGAAATTATTTTAAACAGTTTAATCACAACTCTAAAGGATGCACATTAAGTTGCTTCAGTCAAGTCTGACTCTTTGTGACCCCACGGACTGCAGCCTGCCAGGCTCCTCTGGCCATGGGATTCTCTAGGCAAGAATACTTGGGTGGGTTGCCATTCCTTTCTCCAGGGGATCTTCCTGACCCAGGGATCGAATCCTCATCTCTTAGGTCCTGGATTGGCAGGTGGGTTTTTTACCACTAACATGACCTGGAAAGTCTTCCAGTTTTATTTTATACTCTTATCTGCTCTTCAAAATCAACTTTTAAAGTAATGTATCAGTTATTTTCAACTCTATTTTATAATAAGAAATAAGTCAGTTTAAATAAATAGCCCATGTTCAGATAGCTGGTAATGAGTCTTGATCATAATTTTTTTAATGTACTAATCAATGGACTCACCAAATATCACACCACCTTAACATGTTAGATTAATATACTGATAGGGGAACTAAGTCTAAACTAGACACCAAAGCTAAAAAGATTCCACAGAAATATTTAGAGGAAGTTTTAAATCACTAAATAGAGCAGGTGATGTATTTCAGCCCTGATCCAGGTTAAAATTGAAGAAATATCTATAACTTTTTATTTTTGCTCTCCAATACATCTTGAAGGGTGAAAACCTATCATCTTACAGTTTACTGAAAGAGCATGTATGCTTCCTCTGGCTGAATGAGGCAGGATTGAAGCCCACACACCTGGGAATATCTTTTTTTTTAATAATTCTTAGAGGAAGAAAATAGAATACAACAGGAAACTACTGATAAATGGAGGCAAATTTTAGAGATAGGAATGTGTTTGAGGTTGTTGAAATTGAAGAAACGAGGATAGAAGTGAGAATTGAATGAGATTTGGCTACAATGTGTGGGGGGGTGGATTTCAGTGAAATATGAGAAGAAAGTAAATTCAGATCTCAAAGTGTAGCTTTCATTCCTAATTTACTGCATGAAAATGTGTTATGCTTGTAGTGAGCAGAATAAAAATTCCCCGAAATACTCTTGCCATAATCATCACAACGCATGAGTTAGCATGCTAGCTTTCCTGGTAAAAGTGTCTTTGGAGATGAGACTAAGAATCTAGACCTTGAGAAGATGGTATTAAATTGGATTATCCAGTTGAGCCATCCTTTATCACATGAGTCTTAAAAGCAGTGACCTTTTCAGACTAGTCTGAGTGGGTGATATTACTATGGAAGAGTAAGAGAAATGCAACTCTGATGGCTTTAAAGATGAAGGAAGGGGCCATGAGTCAAGGAGTGTGGATGACTTTTAAAGACTAGAAAGGACAGAGAAAGGGATTCTCACCTAGAGCCTCCAGAAACAAACATAGCCCTACCAACACCTGGATATTAGCCCAGTGTGAGCCATGTTAGATTTCTAACATTCAGACTTGTAAGACAAGATTTTTGTTGTTTGTAATCCCCAGGCTTGTAGTAATTTGTTATGGCAGCAGTAGGAAATGAATACAAATTTGTCTATCTTCATCTATACTGCACTATAGTCTTTTATCACCTATAGCAGTGGTTCTTAACAATCATTTTGGGAATATTCTTCTTATATGATAATATAAGGAGAGTGCAAGACTAAAAATAGAGTGTATTATTTTAAGGAGAATATGGATGACTGTATGAGAATCCTATCCTAAAGCCAAGGAAGAATGGGTAAACATTGCTGGAAGATACTCAAACAAATGTCAGAGAGATACAGATACCAGCTCCCCATGATACATAAATCAATATACACGTGAATGGGTATGAAACATTAAAAATCTTTGATAGGACAAAACCACAAAGGAGCCTAAATCAGCATTACATGTGCTTTATTTCTCCCAAAGTCCAGAATATATGAATGGCAATTCTTACTAAGTCCTATAATATTGAACAGCAATAACAAAAAATTGTATCCATCAATGGGAAGTAACTTTACTGATGTTTCAAATGTCATTATTACTTTGTTTATTTATCAAAATCTCTCTACATTTCTAACAACCCTTTGTGAATTTGTACATTTTTACATTTATAGTGTTCTCATTTATCATATAGGCTTATTTAAATAAGAAACATAGAATGTGAAAATATTTTTTAAGTTTTTAAATATAAATAGAAAATTTCCATAAACTATCAGGTATCTTTCAACTCCATACATGACTACTGGAAAAATCATAACTTTGACTAGATGGACCTTTGTTGGCAAAGTAATGTCTCTGCTTTTTAATATGCTTTCTAGGTTGATCATAGCTTTCCTTCCAAGGAGCATGTGTCTTTTAATTTCATGGCTGCAATCACCATCAACAGTGATTTTGGAGCCCAAGAAAATAAAGTCTGTTCAGTGTTTCCATTTTTTTCCCCATTTATTTGCCATGAAGTGACGCCATGATCCTAGTGTTCTGAATGTTGAATTTAAAGCCAGCTTTTTCACTCTCCTCTTTCACTTTCATCAAGAGGCTCTCCATAAAGAAAGCTGAGTGCCAAAGAATTAATGCTTTTGAACTGTGGTGTTGGAGAAGACTCTTGAGAGTCCCTTGGACTGCAAGAAGATAAAACCAGTTAATCCTAAAGGATTCAGCCCTGAATATTCAATGGAAGGACTGATGCTAAATCTGAAGCTCCAATACTTTGGCCTCCTGACTTATTGGAAAAGACCCTGATGCTGGAAAAGATTGAAGGCAGGAGAAGGGGATGACAGAGGATGAAATAGTTGGATGGCATCATCGACTCGAGGACATGAATTTGAGCAAGCTCTGGGAGTTGGCGATGGACAGGGAAGCCTAGTGTGCTGCAGTCCATGGGGTTGCAGTCAGGAGCGACTGAATTGATCTGGTATCTACTAAAACATACATTTTCTATAAATTAGCACTTATAATATTGTATTTTGAAATCATTTCCCACAGCCTCACTTTCTGCAAATAAAAGAATAATCCTTGCTGAATCATTCATTTTCATTTCCTTACTTCAATATAAATCTTTCTAAGAGGATGAAATATGCTGAAGTAGCAAGTGTTTTCTCAGGGAAGGGCTGAAATCAGGGAAGGGCTAATATATATTAAACATTTTGTTAATGAATCTTGTTCTAATTAATATGTTTGAATATTACTTTAAGAAATGATGCCTAATAATTTATTTTATTTTATAAAACAAATTTCAAGCAAACTTTAGGAACACTATAAAGTAAAATTTTCCCATACAAGTAACATTTTGCTTAGGTTTAATATAAAAGTCACTAAACTTAAAAAAACAGGAACACTGGCAATAAGATATCTTTGATGTGATAATATAATATTGGGACAAAACACTTTTCTGGTTAGATTTTCAAAGATTAGAAGGTGAAGGAAGATTTAAGTTGCCCATACTAATTTGTTTTAGAAAGCCTGAAGGAAACAATATCCTTTATGTTTAAATCCTAATTTTAAATTAACAAAATGCTTCTTGTGAAGATAAAAGTAATTGGAGACTTTTGGCCTGTGCACTTGAAACTCAGACAACATTTCTACCCTTAATTTGACAATGGATTCTTTTTAAGGTTTCACTTGATATAAGATTTGTGATTTTTGTTGTAATTATTCACTAGATGTGATGCTGAAAGTGAAAAGATGTAACCACTGATCAAAGAAATAACAAAGAATATCTGGAAATTATTCATACAACTTTGTTAAAGAAATGTGTTACCTTAAATTTAGAGCAGTAATCTAATTTCCTTGACTAATGCTTTCCGTATTAATCTCACTCAAGAAGAATGTATTTGCCATAAGTTTTGCAGGCCAATACTTTTCTATTTTTAAGTATTTTTACCTCCCAAAATGTTGCATGTTGTCTTTAATATAGTAAGTCCTAAATATTAATAAATAATGACTAATATTTATAAGGGCCGAGACAAGCTACCCCACATCCGAGGAGCAGAGGCTGCGCGGGTGCAGGAGGACCGAGACTCCACGTTCTTCATGGCATCTGGTCCCATCACCTCATGGTAGATAGATGGGGAGACAGTGGAAACAGTGTCAGACTTTATTTTGGGGGGCTCCAAAATCACCACAGATGATGATTTCAGCCATGAAATTAAAAGACACTTACTTCTTGGAAGGAAAGTTATGACCAACCTAGACAGTATATTAAAAAGCAGAGACATTACTTTGCCAACAAATGTTCGTCTAGTCAAGGCTATGGTTTTTCCAGTGATCATGTATGGATGTGAGAGTTGGACTGTGAAGAAAGCTGAGTGCCGAAAAATTGATGCATTTGAATTGTGGTGATGGAGAAGACTCTTGAGAGTCCCTTGGACTGCAAGGAGATCCAACCAGTCCATCCTAAAGGAGATCAGACCTGGGTGTTCATTGGAAGGACTGATGCTGAAGCTGAAACTCCAATACTTTGGCCACCTGATGCGAAGAGTTGACTCATTGGAAAAGACCCTGATGCTGGAAGGGATTGGGGCAGGAGGAGAAGAGGATGACAGAGGATGAGATGGCTGGATGGTATCACCAACTGGATGGACATGAGTTTGAGTAAACTCTGGGAGTTGGTGATGGACAGGGAGGCCTGGAGTGCTGCGATTCATGGGGTTGTAAAGAGTCTGACAGGACTGAGTGGCTGGACTGAACTGAGTGGCTGGACTGAACTGAGTATTTATAAACAAAATAATATAATGTAGTTTATGTTTTTCCTTTGAAAATGCAATCAGCCAATTCAATACAATTATAGCACAGAAATTTTTATTGTTAGCAAAGCTCATAGATTTTGTTTTTTATAATTTTATTTATTTATTTATTTCTGGCTGTGCTGAGTCTGCCTTGCTGTGCAAGCTTTTTTCTAGTTGCATGAAGTGGGGGTTAGTTTCTAGTTGTGATGGGTGGACTTCTCACTGCAGTGGTTTTTCTTGTTGCAAAACACAGGCTCTAGGGTACATGGGTTCAGTAGTTGTGGCTCCTGGACTCTAGAGCACAAGATCAATAGTTGTGGTACATGCAATTATTTGCTCCACAGCATGTGGGATTCACTGTTCTGTGGCATGTGGAATCTTCCCCAGTCAGGAGTTGAACCTGTGTCTCCAGAACTGGTAGACAGATTCTTTACCACTGAGACACCAGGGAAGTCTTAGAAGACTCTTTTTTAAATGGGAGGCAACTTTGACATTTATATCACTAGTTTGCTTGTGAAATGACTACTACAGAAATAATCCATGGTAGAAAGATTGTTCTACTTCAATAACTATTTACCTTCAGGTACGTTTATGTATCTATTTATTCAACAAATAACTGCACTAAAAACAATGGAAGAAATAATAAATAGGGAATGTATTCACTTGACTCATGGTCATTTATTCATTCAACAAACAATTCTAGAGTCTGAAGTCAGGCAGGTTGATTCCTCCAGTTCCATTCTTCTTTCTCAAGATTACTTTGGCTATTCCAGGTTTTTTGTATTTCCATGCAAATTGTGAAATTATTTGTTCTAGTTCTGTGAAAAATACCGTTGGTAGCTTGATAGGGATTGCATTGAATCTATAGATTGCTTTGGGTAGAATAGCCATTTTGACAATATTGATTCTTCCAATCCATGAACACGGTATGTTTCTCCATCTGTTTGTGCCCTCTTTGATTTCTTTCATCAATGTTTTATAGTTTTCTATGTACAGGTCTTTTGTTTCTTTAGGTAGATATACTCCTAAGTATTTTATTCTTTTTGTTGCAATGGTGAATGGTATTGTTTCCTTAAGTTCTCTTTCTGTTTTTTCATTATTAGTATATAGGAATGCAAGGGGTTTCTGTGTGTTAATTTTATATCCTGCAACTTTACTATATTCATTGATTAGCTCTAGTAGTTTTCTGAAAGAGTCTTTAGGGTTTTCTATGTAGAGGATCATGTCATCTGCAAACAGTGAGAGTTTCACTTCTTCTTTTCCTATCTGGATTCCTTTTACTTCTTTTTCTGCTCTGATTGCTGTGGCCAAAACTTCCAACACTATGTTGAATAGTAGTGGAGAGAGTGGGTGCCCTTGTCTTGTTCCTGATTTCAGGGGAAATGCTTTCAATTTTTCACCATTGAGGGTGATGCATGCTGTGGGTTTGTCATATATAGCTTTTATTATGTTGAGGTATGCTCCTTCTATTCCTGCTTTCTGGAGAGTTTTAATCATAAATGAGTGTTGAATTTTGTCAAAGGCTTTCTCTGCATCTATTGAGATAATCATATGGTTTTTATCTTTCAATTTGTTAATATGGTGTATTACATTGACTGATTTGTGGATATTAAAGAATCCTTGCATTCCTGGGATAAAGCCCACTTGGTCATGGTGTATGATTTTTTTAATATGTTGTTGGATTCTGTTTGCTAGAATTTTGTTAAGGATTTTTGCATCTATGTTCATCAGTGATATTGGCCTGTAGTTTTCTTTTTTTTGTGGCATCTTTGTCTGGTTTTGGAATTAGGGTGATGGTGGCCTTATAGAATGAGTTTGGAAGCTTACCTTCATCTGCAATTTTCTGGAAGAGTTTGAGTAAGATGGGTGTTAGCTCTTCTCTAAATTTTTGGTAGAATTCAGCTGTGAAGCCATCTGGTCCTGGGCTTTTGTTTGCTGGAAGATTTTTGATGACAGTTTCTATTTCCTTGCTTGTGATGGGTCTGTTAAGATCTTCTATTTCTTCCTGGTTCAGTTTTGGAAAGTTATACTTTTCTAAGAATTTGTCCATGTCATCCAAGTTGTCCATTTTATAGGCATAGAGCTGCTGGTTGTAGTCTCTTATGATCCTTTGTATTTCAGTGTTGTCTGTTGTGATCTCCCCATTTTCATTTCTAATTTTGTTAATTTGGTTCTTCTCTCTTTGTTTCTTAATGAGTCTCACTAATGGTTTGTCAATTTTGTTTATTTTTTCAAAAAACCAGCTTTTAGCTTTGTTGATTAAGCCACAGTCATCAAGATAGTATGGTACTGGCACAAAGACAGAAATATAGATCAATGAAACAGAATAGAAAGCCCAGAGATAAATCCACGAACCTATGGACACCTTATCTTTGACAAAGGAGGGAAGGATATACAATGGAAAAAAGACAACCTCTTTAACAAGTGGTGCTGGGAAAACTGGTCAACCACTTGTAAAAGAATGAAACTAGAACACTTTCTAACACCATACACAAAAATAAACTCAAAATGGATTAAAGATCTAAATGTAAGACCAGAAACTATAAAACTCCTAGAGGAGAACATAGGCAAAACACTCTCCGACATAAATCACAGCAAGATCCTCTATGACCCACCTCCCAGAATATTGGAAATAAAAGCAAAACTAAACAAATGGGACCTAATGAAACTTAGAAGCTTTTGCACTACAAAGGAAACTATAAGTAAGGTGAAAAGACAGCCCTCAGATTGGGAGAAAATAATAGCAAATGAAGAAACAGACAAAGGATTAATCTCAAAAATATACAAGCAACTCCTGAAGCTCAATTCCAGAAAAATAAATGACCCAATCAAAAAATGGGCCAAAGAACTAAACAGACATTTCTCCAAAGAAGACATACAGATGGCTAACAAACACATGAAAAGATGCTCAACATCACTCATTATTAGAGAAATGCAAATCAAAACCACAATTAGGTACCATTACACGCCAGTCAGGATGGCTGCTATCCAAAAGTCTACAAGCAATAAATGCTGGAGAGGGTGTGGAGAAAAGGGAACCCTCTTACACTGCTGGTGGGAATGCAAACTAGTACAGCCGCTATGGAAAACAGTGTGGAGATTTCTTAAAAAACTGGAAATAGAACTGCCATATGACCCAGCAATCCCACTTCTGGGCATACACACTGAGGAAACCAGATCTGAAAGAGACACGTGCACCCCAATGTTCATCGCAGCACTGTTTATAATAGCCAGGACATGGAAGCAACCTAGATGCCCATCAGCAGATGAATGGATAAGGAAGCTGTGGTACATATACACCATGGAATATTACTCAGCCATTAAAAAGAATTCATTTGAATCAGTCCTAATGAGATGGATGAAACTGGAGCCCATTATACAGAGTGAAGTAAGCCAGAAAGATAAAGAACATTACAGCATACTAACACATATATATGGAATTTAGAAAGGTGATAACGATAACCCTATATGCAAAACAGAAAAAGAGACACAGAAGTACAGAACAGATTTTTGAACTCTGTGGGAGAAGGTGAGGGTGGGATGTTTCGAAAGAACAGCATGTATATTATCTATGGTGAAACAGATCACCAGCCCAGGTGGGATGCATGAGACAAGTGCTCCGGCCTGGTGCACTGGGAAGACCCAGAGGAATCGGGTGGAGAGGGAGGTGGGAGGGGGATCGGGATGGGGAATGGGTGTAACTCTATGGCTGATTCATATCAATGTATGACAAAACCCACTGAAATGTTGTGAAGTAATTAGCCTCCAACTAATAAAAAAAAATTTTTTTAAAAATTAAAAAAAAAAAAAATCTTAGGCGGAAAACTAAAATAAATAAATAAAACCAAACCCCCCCCCCCCAAAAAAAAAAAAAAAAAATTCTAGCCAGCTAACACTGGCAGCCTACAGAACTGTGAAAGGAGATAGTATATTGTTGAGTTACTAAATCATTCAGTTTTCAGGCTCAAAAACTAGATTGTTATGCAGCAACAAACAGAGGTAGCATACATTTTAATGTTATTTTCATGATACTTCTAGTATAAAATAGTCAAACACATAATGAAATAATTCTGCTTTGTGAATATTCTGGTTACTATGTAGCCCCTACTTAAATAAATAGATATTTAGTTTTCATATCTGGAACAACTGAACTATGAACTTTGAACTCTGAGCAAATGAACAATGATACTTTTGTATGTGCCTTCAGATGGGGTGGAAATAGTGGGATGAATTAGCTTCTGTGTTCAGACTCCTAGCTGCCTTCTGAGGCAAGATCTTCTGTTTCATAAATAAGAATAAATAAAGATTATTCGGTTTCAAGTCCATCATGTTGGACCTTGCCTCTCCATCTCAGCAACAAGTAAAGAGCTGAACAGATTGAAAAATCAAATCAACACTTCATAAAGCCTTAAGATGGGGCTAAGTTGTGTCTGACTCTTGCAATCCCATGGACGAGGCTTCTCTCCGTGGGATTTCCCTGGCTAGAATAGTGGAGTGGGTTGCCATTTCCCTGTGTCTCCTGCGTTGCAGAAGGATTCTTCGCCACTGAGCCACCTGGTAAGCCCCCATAAGAGAGGTGAGGACAAGACAAACCAAGGCCCCCAGTATTGGAGTGACAGGAGAATACAGGGTGTGCTGAATTACCAGAGCAGTGGCAAGCAGAAACCACACAGGAACCAGAGCTGGGGTAGGAAAGCCAGGACTGTGATGAGTGAAGTACTGGAGGCTCAGCGTGAACAACTCTAACAGTTAAAGACTCCAGGGGGACCCAGTAATAAGGAATCTCAAAATATTGTGAAATTTACCTCTAGGATATTAACCAGGATCTCACAGTAAATGTTGGAGAAAAATCCCCTCATGCTTCCAGCAGCAGGAAGGGAAAGGAATCATTTTGACATATACCATAGTACCCAGTTCTTCTTAACAAGGCCTGCCGTCAGGGGAATCTAGTTAACTAACTGTTTTGCCTGACCTACTGGGATATTGTCAAAATCGAACTGATCTGGAGGGAGGGAAATCCCAAACTCGAGCTCACCCTAGCCATCCTGTCTCTCCTAAGGGGGAGAATTCTCATTAAAATACAGATACCCATACTTCAATAAAAAGTTAAAACAAAAAAATACAGATATCTAATCATAGGCTATAGAATGCTTCCCACAACATTACATTTTCACACCTTACTATCACATTAATAAAGGCCTATTTACAGCAGTTCCTTTTACCCTGTACAGAACAGCGTGCCCGAGAACTGTGGAACAATTACAGAATGTGTAATATGCATGTATTGAGAATACCAGAAAAAAGAGAGAAAGAAACAGAAAAAAATATTTAAACAATAATGACTGAGAATTCCCCCAAATTAATGTCAGGTAACAACAATGTCAGGGAACCCAGAGGACAACTCGTATTTCTCTTATTCTTAATCTAACTTTCCTTACTTTGAAGTCTGCTCTGTTTGAAATTAATATAGCTTTTTATGGTTAATGTTAACATGTATTTTTCTCTATCCATTTACTTATATGTGTGTGTGTGTGTGCTCAGTCATGTATGACTCTACAGACTCATGAACTGTAGCCCACTAGGCACCTGTGTCCATGGAATTTTCCAGGCAAAAATACTGAAGTGGGTTGTCATTTCATTCTTCAGGGTATCACAAACACACACACACACACACACACACACACACATGTATGTGTTTTTATATTTAAGATGTGGGATTTTTTTGCAGAAAACAGTAATTGAATAGTATGGTTTGATCAAATCTGAAATCTCTGTCCATTAATTGAAGAATTTAGACTATTGATTTTCAAAAGGATTATTGATGCAGTTGGATTGATATGTACTATATCTGTTACTGTATTTTATTTGCTGACCTTGGTCTTCATTCCTATTTTTGTTGTCTGATGTTTTTCTGTCTTTTGTGGTTTAACTGAGCATTTTTAATGATTATATTTTTTTTCCTTTCATATCATGCCAGTTATAGCTCTTTTCTTCAGGATTTACCTTGACTTTGCAAAATACATTTATCACTAATCCAAGTCCACTTTTAAATACCACTGTAGCACCTCACAGATATTGTGAGTACAATATAAGGACTAAATAGTTCTATTTTTTCCCTTTTATCTGTATTTTGATGCCATTCATTTCACTTATAGATAAGCATACATATAATCAGTATATGTGTGTGTATATATATATATATCTTATATATAAGATAAGATAAGATACACACACACATAAGCTACATGTAATAAGCATATATAATCAAATGCATTGTTGCTATTATTATTTTGCACAAACTGTCATTTATTAAATCAATTAAGAATAAGAAACTTAATTTTCTCTGCTTATTCCTTCATTGATGCTCTTCTGTTCTTCCTATAGATTCAAGTTTCTGTACTATTCAATATATTATTTTTCTCTCTCTAAAGAATTTCTTTTAACATTTGCTACAATAGCATGTATGTCCCAATTTCTCTGTATCATCACCAGATTTTGCCATCACTATGTCTTTATGTTAGCGATTCTGATAGGTGATGTGGCAATGTGGTTTTAACTGGCATTTCCTTAATGGCTAATAATGTTGAACACATTTTCATGGACTTGTTTTCTATCTGTATGTCTTCTCTGAAAAGTCTCTTCATGTGTTTTTGTTATGTTCTAATTGGATTGTTTCATTACATTAGAGACTTAGCATTCGTTATAAACTCTAAGCACCAGCTCTTGTCAGACAGCTGAATTACAACTGTTTAATCTGTAGCTTGTATTTTCATCATTTTAACAATGTCCCAGGAAAAGAAATATATTTAATTTCATGAAGTCAGTGTAACAAGTTTTCCTTTTAAGAATCTTGCTTTTGATGACTAATCTCTTTGCCTGATCCTAGTCTTGAAGGCTTTTTCCCACTTTTTTTCCTCAAAACATTTAGTTGTTCTTTATTTTCTCCATTTGTGGAACAAGTAATCTTTCCTACCTTGAATTTTTTGCACTTTGTCAAAAATCCCTCAGGTATATTTCTGTCGATCTGTTTCTGTTTCAACTTTATTGATCTTTTTTTGCACAAATAACCCTATTTTATTCATTTCATCTATTATTTTCCTGTTTTCAATTGTTTCTGCTCTTTATTTCTTTCTTTATGATTGTTTTAAGAGTTTGTTTTTATTGTTTGTTGGTTGGTTATTTATTGCACTTCTTTTTCTAGGCTCTTGAATTGGCTACTTCGATGAGTGATTTGAGTCTTTTCTTCTAATCTTATGCATGAGTTTACATAAATGTCCCTCTCAGTAGCATTATTTTAACTGCTTTCCACAAATTTTGGTATATGTTAACGTTCATTCAGTTCACTAAATGTTTTCATTTATTTTGTATTTCCCTCTTTGGCCCATGGACTATTTTGTAGTGTGTTGTTTAGTTTTCAAACTTTTGGAAATATTCCTATCTTTCTGCTATCAGCTTCTAGTTTGATTTATTTGTAGTCAGAGACTGCACTATGTAGAATTTAAATTCCTTTAAATTTGTTGAAATGTGTTTTGCAGCTCAGGATATGTTACTATATGTTTGGGGAGAATTTAAAATAAAGTATACATAGCCACCAGAGATGGTGAACATTCTATAGGTATTTATTAGTTCCCTCCATTTGGTGGTGATGTTAACTTTTTTATATATCTTGATTGGTTTTCAGCCAATTAGGTACATCAGTTGTTGAGAGAGAGTGTGGAAGTCTCTGGTACCATGGTGGAGTTCCCTAGTTTCCTCTCAGTTTCATCGTGTTCTGCTGCACATATTTTGCAGCTCCGGTTTTTGCTGCATACTTTTATGGTTGCTATGGGCTCTTGGTGAGCTGTGCTGTGCTGTGATTAGTCACTCAGTCCTGCCCAACTCTTTGCAAACTCATGGACTGTAGCCCACTAGGCTCCTCTGTTCATGGGGATTCTACAGGCAAGAATACTGAAGTAGGTTGCCATGCCCTCCTCCAGGAGATCTTTCCAACCCAGGGATTGAACCCAGGTCTCCCACATTGCAGGTGGATTCCTTACCATCTGAGTCACCAGGGAAGGCCATGAATACTGGAGTGGGTAGCCTATCCCTTCTTCAGGGGATCTCCCTTACCCAGGAATCAAATCAGTGTCTCCTGCATTGCAGGCAGATTCTTTACCAGCTGAGCTGCCAGGGAAGCCCTGTGCTCTTGGTAGACTGATTATTTTATCATTATGAAATGGCCCACCTTCTCTCTGATAATTTTTTGTTGTTGTTGCTGTTCTTTGTTCTTTATCTGGTATAAATATAGTCACTCCTGTTTTCCTTTGATTAATACTAACGTGACAAATCTTTTCTATTATTTTGTCTGTTTTCCATACTTGAAGTGATATTCAGCCAGCATAAATTTGGGTCATATATTTTAGGCTACTTTTCACATCTATGGCTTAAGTCTGGCCTTTTATTTTGGAATTTCTCTCTCTTTTCCTCTCTCTTTCTCTTTATTTCTCCCTCTTTGACTTCCTGCTGTTACCTGAAATTTTTAAATAATTTTATTTTGATGTATGTACTAGCTATTCACAAAACTTTATATTTTATTCTCTTAGTCTTAACCCTAAGTATTTGAAGGCAGGAAATGATAAAAAGAGTAAAACTAAAAACTACTGAGTTTGAGGAACTGAGCTCTTTAATATAAGGCATCTCTATTAATATCCTAGTAAGTGAAAGCTACAAAATTTAAGATTAATATCCTCAGGGAAATATGATAAACTTCTTCTTTGATTCAGGTAGAAAGAGAACAACTTGATTACAGTTTCTCAGTACATTATAATTTCTTATTTCCAACAGGACCTTTACTTTTCCACTTTTCCTTTTTTCTCAGAAGAAAGCTACTCAGCAAAGAGTTTTGGGCTATCAGTAATGTTTAGGGCTAAATAAGCCATATAAAAAGCTATTGTCAAGCTGTATGAAGATCCATACTGTAAAATATACAGAAAATGTACTGTATGCAAAATCATCAGATACAATCTGTAAGGAATCATTATTTGGATATCTTAATTTACTAATGCTACTTAGCTTTAATATGATACTACTAATAATATAATAATAATAAAAAACACATGGCTACATTTGAGTTGGTGAAGAGGATTATGGACATAATCACTGGCATCTTTAATCTTGCAAAGATCTACTATACAGCTTACAGCCATATAGCCACCAACTAACTGTATAATAGGGTTTCCTAGATGGCCCTAGTGGTACAGAATTTGCCTGCTAATGCAGGAGACATAGGAGAAATCCTTTGGAGTAGGAATTGGCACCCCACTCCAGTATTCTTGCCTAGAAAATTCCATGAACAGAGGAGCCTGAAGGGCTGTAGTCTGTGAGGCTGCAAAGAGTCAGATACGACTGAGCACTGAGCAAAATTATACAATAAAATTTTTATTATATTTGCTCTATCACATATTCTATCCATCTATCTGTGCCTCTGTCCAACCATCAAAGTCTGAGTTTTAAAACACTCCATTATGTTGCCTTTTATTTATGTTTAAAAATATTCTGTGAATAACACAGCGTCCTTAAAATCCTTCTCATCATAAATGTGGCATTCAGAATTTGTCCCTAAATAGCTATGTAAGGATGAATGGATGCATAAATGGGTTAAAGTGAAAGTTTTAGTTGCTGAGTTGTGTCCAGATCTTGTACCCCATAAACTGTCAACCACTAGGCCCCTCTGTCCATGGAATTCTCCAGGCAGGAATATTGGCTAGAAAAGTGGCTAGCCTTACTTTTCTCCAGCTGGTTTTCAGAACCCAGGATGGAACCTGGGTCTCCTGCATTACAGAATGATTCTTTACCACCTGAGCCACCAGGGAAGGAGTATAAATGGGTAGGTACATAAAAGGATAAAAGGACAGAATAAAATCAAGGATGGTAGAATTAAAAACAAAGCTCTTCTAACTCTTCTTATTCATTTCCCTTCATTCTGTGACTTTCCTACTTGCTAATTTGTTGCAATTTTAAAATGGAAAGAAGAAATAAAGACTGTATTGTCTAACACTATAAAATGCTCCACCTTTGCTCTGCACAGGCAAACTATGATAATAAAACATCATCATCATGGATAAGATGGAGTGATTTTTTAGTCCTCACAAATATTCCCCAAATTTTAGAAATTTAAACAAGAAAATCAAGGCACAAAGGCATTAAGCTAGTTGCACATCTCACATAATAAATGTTCATATATCCTCTGTCTTCCTCTTTTGATAATCTACCTTTAGTCTTTTTGTGAAAAACTGAGACATCCCTGCTGTTTGGGAATTTTAGTCCTCAGACAATTATGCCCATCATCCTCTTCACTGAACTGACCATGCTTTCTTTCTCTTGTACATGAATACACACTGCTTTATTTTCCTTGGAAATTAAACTTTAGTAGTGTTAGCCAATTAAGATGTCCAAATAATGATGCCTGGAAATTGCATTATCTAAAATACTGCTGATTTCTGTATGCACTTCACCTCCTCCTATAGATTACCTGAACATTTCTTTTATAATTCTGCTTTGATATATCTATAGCATTTTTGAGGTTTTTTTTTTTTTTTTAACTTATGGTGGATACAATAAATTCTTTATTAGATAATTCTAATATTTCTATCATTTCAATGTCAGCATGCTTTAATTACTTTTTCAGGCTCATTTTGAGATCTTTCTGGTTCTTAACATGACAAATGATGTTTGTTTAAAACCTGAATATTGTGTGTTGTATGTAACTCTGGATCTTCTGTTACAGAGAAGTAAGTATTCTGTTTTAGATAGAAGATCATTTTGACAGAGGAAGGTAATATGCCATCTCATTACTGCTGAAGGAGAGTCAAAGTCCATGTTTCCCACTTGACACCTATTGTTACCAAGGTTGTGGTTCCTCTTTAAGGGTGGATGAATATAGGAATTTTGTCTCCCACCAGGTCTCTTCTGATTTTTCTTCTGGTAATCTGCCTTTAATCTCTTTGTGAAAACTAAGAAATCCCTGCTGAGAAAGAATTCTAGCCCCCAGGTAATTAAACTCTTAATCCTCTTCATGGACTTTGGGGGTAGAAGGGAGATTTGTTACTGTTCCCATGTTGCTTTCACTAATACCATGGGAAAGTAGGAAATGATTTCATCACTAGGTGGAAGGTGCTGAATGTCCGGACTCTCTCATCACTCCAGCGGAAAGGGAGAGGTGTACCTTTTTACTGTCTGGTGGGGTGGAAATCCAAGCTCCCCACGTGGTCTCCAATGACACAAGATGATGCCCTGCTCCAGCCCTATAAGGGTGGAAATTTATGCTCTCTATTTGGCTTTTTCTGGTGAGCTAGCGGTGGAACCACTGTTTTTTGACGGTGCTCTTTAGTTCAGAATTGTATTGTATGTGTGTGTATGATGTTTGGATGGATTAGTGCAATTATTTTGTAAATGTTTTCTGTCCTTGTATGTTGCCCCTTCCCTGGTCCTTTGACCAGAGTGAGAAGGTTTTTGTTAATACTTATTTGGTCTGTGTCTATTGGTGTTTCCAGGTTATTATCTTCTTTAGCACCTAATCTGAATTATATAAGGACAAGAGAAAACATTAAAAACTCACCATGGTTGTTTTTTTCATCCCAGGACCCCTAACTAGTTTTTTTTTTTTTTTTTCCCTCTTCACCTCTTGTAGGTTTCAAGTAGTGCTTTTCTAGAGGTATGGAGAAAAATATGTCTGTTCCATTCTTCTGGAAGCAGAAGTTCATATCATTTATAATTAACTGTTTTAACATAGTGTAATAGTCTGTATTTATTAGCAAGATTAAACAACATGCTCTAACAATAAGTTGTTCTAATCAGTAACTTATACTCCAAAGGTGGTGTTTTAAAAAAAGACCTCTCTAGGGACAGCTCATACAAGGGCTTGAGCCATCATCAACTGGCAAAGAAAATTTCTCAGGCAATTTATTTATAATCATGTGTTAAATTTTTATCACAATATTACATAGAAGGATCAAAAACCCTTTGTAGGCTACCTAAAAGATTCATTCTTGTTAAGACATTTTCATAGAAGAAATAATCATTATTAGACAGAAAGGAAAAAGAAAGCCTGGTTAAAGTCAGTATGCTCTTAGTTGACAGCTAGCTAACTGGGAATATAGTTTCTCCATAATTTTCAGAACAAATCTATTCTCAGTAAAGTTCTTCAAAACTTGCTTATTTTTTCAGAAGCAGTAATTTCTTTTTAGAAAAAAGTTGTGAGTCATGGCCCCAAGAAGTTTCCAAACTATGATTGGGAGACCATTTCTTTTATAATCATATTAACACCAAAAACTTTCTAATTAATACAAAGAATACTAGAAAAAAAAGTTTTATTTGGAGAAAAATGTGACTCATTAAATAGTTTGAATTGTTAGAATTTGACTCTCATTTAGTGAAGTCGGTAACAATCATGATCTCATGAGTGCTTAAGAATTTATAAACACTCTGAATGAATAGCCTCTGCAATATTGACTAGTTGTCTTGATCTACAAATGACCCTTCGTTGAACCACTCATCTGGAGAATCTCTTCTATGTCTTAGTCTGACTAATAGACACCCTAGTACTTCTGCTAGAGCACTATCATTTTGTCAAGTCAAACTGACATGAAGAGTTTTTATGGACCTCCAAAACGATTGAGCCAGAGGTCACTGAGGACCTTACACAGGGGATTTTAAGATTGACTTTTTCCTGCTTTGTTAAAAAGTGTATGTGAAAACAAACAAACAAAAAAAAAGTGTTTGTGCAGTAGAGTTTGAATGAAGCTTGCTTTCATTGTAACCTATGAAAGAAGTTATGGAAGACAAAGTCATGTTTATAAAAAGTCAAATATTCCTTAGCCCCTATATTTATAAAAAGTGTACAATAATCATGCATCCCAAATTTTCTTTTCCAGTTTGAAACTGTATGTGTATCAGAGCATATTTCTCATTAAACACAATGATATAATTTTTCTTAGGGAGCTTATCTGGAATATCATATTTTCCTAAGAGTTTTGAGACCAGGAAAACTATAGCATCTAACAGTATTCTGTGATTCTAATTACCTAGGAGGAATCTTATTAAAACTTTTCTTTCACACCACATCTGTCTCATGTTTCTAGTGTTTCATATTTTTTAAAACATTATGCTCTTTTTAATTGTAAACTTTTTAACCTTCCCTGATGGTTTATACTTTGTAGGTACCTGCAAACTTCCTAATCAGTGATCTGAAATATTTGTAACAACACTACTTACAACAAATTTACTTTCTGATACCACTCAAGACTAGACACCTATCCTTTGTATATGTATCTAAAGAAAGAGAACAATAAGAAAACCACTAAACTTTTTACTGCAAGGAGATCAAACCAGTCAATCATAAAGGAAATCACTCCTGAATATGCACTGGAAGGTCTGATGCTGAAGCTGAAACTCCAATACTTTGGCAACCATATGCAAAGAACTGACTCATTTGAGAAGACCATGATGCAGGGAAATATTGAAGGCAGGAGAGGGGATGACAGAGGATGAGATGGTTGGATGGCATCACTGGCTCAATAGGCATGAGTTTCAACAAGCTCTGGGAGTTGGTGGTGGACAGGGAAGCCTGGAGTGCTGCAATCTCTGGGGTCACAAAGAGTTGGACCTGACTGAGTGACTGAATTGAACTGAAAAAAAAATTTTTTTTTTAACTTATCTTTCCAAACATGTTTTTGGAGATTTAGAATTCTCAAGTCATTCCTCAGTGCATGGAATGGATTATGTCTTTTGTAATATGTTACATTTGATTAATGTTAATTGTACATTTGGCTTTCCTGGTTGCTCAGTTGGTAAAGAATCTGCCTGCAGTGCAAGAGGCTTGGGTTCTATCCACCCTATTTATATTATTTATTTTTGTTATATTTATTTATTTACTTGTTTTTCATTGAGATATAATTGACATATGAAGTTACATTAGTTTCAAGTGAAAACATAATGATTCAATATTTATACACATCTTTATTTTAATTTCTGTACTTATAGGGTATTATAACTTTCAAAATGCAGCTTAACCCTAGCATTACTAGGCATTTCCAAAGCACATTCAGCAGTAAGTTAGAATTTGTTTACTTATGGCTGTTTCCAACTCTATTAAGATCCTAAGAGAGTTGTGTATAGATGCAAATTATTATATTTCACATAGCCAGTATTTATCAGCCATAAGAACTGAAACCTGTTCCTGGTTTCCTCTCTGGGTAACAAATTGCTTGATGAAACTGTAAGGGAAGACTCTGCAGTCCATAAAGTCCACAAAGATTTGGACAAAACTGAAGACCAGTGGAAGAGGAACACATCCAAAATTATAGTTTGAAAACATAAAAGCTTTTTATATAGCCTACTTTACTATTAATTTATAGCTATTAATTGGTAATTTAGGATTAAAGACTTTCAAACTCATTCAAAGGCCACCATCGCCTTAATACCAAAACCTGACAAAGATGCCACAAAAAAAAAGAACTCTATAGGCCAATATCACTGATGAAAAGAGATACAAAAATCCTTAACAAAATTCTAGCAAACAGAATCCAACAACATAATAAGATCATACATCATGACCAAGTGGGCTTTATCCCAGGGATGCAAGAACTCTTCAATATGCACAAATCAATCAATGTAATACACCACATTAACAAATTGAAAAATAAAAAAAAATATGATTATATCAATAGATGCAGAGAAAGCCTTTAACAAAATTCAACATCCAGTTATGATAAAAACCCTCCAGAAAGCAGGCATAGAAGGAACATACCTCAACATAATAAAAGTTATATATGACAAACCCTCAGCAAACATTATCCTCAATGGCAAAAAATTGAAAGCATTTCCCCTAAAGTCAGGAATAGAACAAGGGTGCCCACTCTCACCATACTATTCAACATAGTTTTGGCAGTTTTGGGCACAGCAATCAGAGGAGAAAGAAATAAAAGGAATCCAGATTGGGAAAGAAGAAGTAAAACTCTCACTGTTTGCTGATGACATGATCCTCTACATAGAAAACCCTAAAGACTCCACCAGAAAATTACAAGAGCTAATCAATGAATATAGTAAAGTTGCAGGATATAAAATTAACATACAGAAATCCCTTGCATTCCTATATGTTAACAATGAGAAAACAGAAAGAGAAAGTAAGGAAACAATTCCATTCACCATTACAATGAAAAGAATAAAATACTTAGGAGTATATCTACCTAAAGAAACAAAATACCTATATATAGAAAACTATAAAACACTGGTGAAAGAAATCAAAGAGGACACAAATAGATGGAGAAATATACCGTGCCATGGATTGGAAGAATCAATATTGTCAAAATGACTATACTACCCAAAGCAATCTATAGATTCAATGCAATCCCTATCAAGCTACCAACAGTGTTTTTCACAGAACTAGAACAAATAATTTCACAATTTGTATGGAAATACAAAAAAAACCTTGAATAGCCAAAACAGTCTTGAGAAAGAAGAATGGAGCTGGAGGAATCAACCTGCCTGACTTCAGGCTATACTCTAAAGCCACAGCCATCAGGACAGTGTGGTACTGGCATAAAAACAGAAATATAGATCAATGGAACAAAATTGAAAGCCCAGAGATAAATCCACACACCTATGGACACCTTCTCTTTGACAAAGGAGGCAAGAATATACAATGGAGAAAAGACAATCTCTTCAACAAGTAGTGCTGGGAAAACTGGTCAACCACTTGTAAAAGAATGAACCTTTCTAACACCATACACAAAAATAAACTCAAAATGGACTAAAGATCTAAATGTAAGACCAGAAAATGTAGAACTCCTAGAGAAAAACATAGGCAAAAACACTCTCTGACATAAACCAGAGCAGTATCCTCTATGACCCACCTCCCAGAATATTGGAAATAACAACAAAAATAAACAAATAGGACCTAATTAAAATTAAAAGCTTCTGCACAACAAAGGAAACTATAAGCAAGGTGAAAAGACAACCTTCAGAATGGGAAAAAATAATAGCAAATGAAGCAATGGATAAAGAATTAATCTCAAAAATCTACAAGCAACTCCAGCAGCTCAATTCCAGAAAAACAAAGGACCCAGTCAAAAAGTGGGCCAAAGAACTAAACAGACATTTCTCCAAAGAAGACATACAGATGGCTAACAAACACATGAAAAGATGCTCAACATCACTCATTATCAGAGAAATGCAAATCAAAACCACAATGAGGTACCATTTCACGCCAGTCAGAATGGCTGCTATCCAAAAGTCTACAAGCAATAAATGCTGGAGAGGATGTGGAGAAAAGGGAACCCTCTTACACTGTTGGTGGGAATGCAAGCTAGTACAGCCACTATGGAGAACAGTGTGGAGATTCCTTAAAAAACTGGAAATAGAACTACCATACGACCCTGCAATCCCACTGCTGGGCATACACACCGAGAAAGCCAGAATTGAAAAAGACACATGTACCTCAATGTTCATCACAGCACTGTTTATAATAGCCAGGACATGGAAGCAACCTAGATGTCCATCAGCAGATAAATGGATCAGAAAACTGGGTTACATATACACAATGGAATATTACTCAGCCATTTAAAAGAATACATTTGAATCAGTTCTAGTGAGGTGGATGAAACTGGAGCCTATTATACAGAGTGAAGTAAGCCAGAAAGAAAAACACCAATACAGTATACTAATGCACATATATGGGATTTACAGAGATGGTAATAATAACCTTGTATGTGAGACAGCAAAAGAGACAGATGTATTGAACAGTCTTTTGGACTCTGTGGGAGAGGGCAAGGGAGGGATGATATGGGAGAATGGCCTTGAAACATGTAAATTATCATATGTGAAACGAATTGCCAGTCCAGGTTCTATGCATGATACAGAATGCTCGGGACTGGTGCACTGGGATGACCCAGAGGGATGGGATGGGGACGGTTGTGGGAGGGGGGTTCAGGATGGGGAACACATGCACACCCATGGTGGATTCAAGTCAGTGTATGGCAGAACCAATACAATGTTGTAAAGTAAAATTAATTAATTAATTAATTCAAAAGTTAAAAAAAAAAAAAAAAGTATGGGTCTTATCTAATTTTGAAGGTGCTGAGAAACAGTATAAGAATGCAAGTAGCAAAAGAGCCAGGTCATATCTAGTTTAAATATTTATCATTAGCAACTATATAGTACAAAAGATTTTAGTTACAATCTAAGTAAAATTGATCAAACTATACAAAAAATCATGTATGGATGTGAGTTGGACCATAAAGAAGGCTGAGTGCTGAAGAATTGACGCTTTTTAACTGTGGTGTTGGAGAAGAGTCTTTAGAGTTCCTTGGACTGTGAGGAGATAAAATCAGTCTATCCTAAAGGTGAAAGTGAAAGTGAAGTCGCTCAGTCGTGTCCGACTCTTTGCGACCTCATGGACAGTAGCCCACCAGGTTCCTCTGTCCACAGAATTCTCCAGGCAAGAATACTGGAGTGGGTTGACATTTCCTTCTCCAGGGAATCTTCCCGACCCAGGGATTGAACCCAGGTCTCCCAAATTGCAGGCAGGCGCTTTAACCTCTGAGCCACCAGGGAAGCCCATCCTAAAGGTAATCAACCCTAAATAGTCATTGGAAGGACTGATGCTGAAGCTGAAGCTCCAATACTTTGGCCACCTGATGTGAAGAGCCAATTCATTAGAAAAGACCCTGATGCTGGGAAAGATTGAAGGCAGGAGGAGAAGGGGACGACAGAGGATGAGATTGTTGGATGGCATCACCAACTTGATGGACATGAATTTGAGCAAGCTACAGGAAATGGTGAAGGACAAGGAAGGCTGGTGTGCTTCAGTCTGTGGGGTTACAAAGAGTCAGACACTAGGTCATGTGACCTTTCTTAAAATAAGCTTTTCAAAGAATTTCCACGGTTTACACCTCTCTGAGTAGTAAATATCTCAACACATTTAGGGTTTAGATAACAAGAGGTTGGAGAATTTTCCATGGGTATCTGCTATAGAATTTAGTATATGTTCTCTTACACAAACGTTCAGTCAATCCTCCAGGCCCCAGGAATCCACAGTAAACTAGGATCTATGTAAGTGTTTATATGAGATTTTAAAATAAAAAGGAGAAGGAAAAAGTACATATCCCAAGAAGATCACAGTTTAAGCAAGCTATTTTTGCATAGCTAATTTTTACAGCTCTCATGGAGCAAGGTTAATGCCCCATAATGCTCCTGTATTCTACATTCTCTATTTTCCCCTGGAGTGTCTTTGTTGCACAAGTGTCTTACTGAGAAAATCAGTTTCTATTAAAGAAAAATATGATTCTAAAAACTTGATGTAAAGCTGGTAGGTGTGATTATACATGGTCCCTATAGTCCTGACAAATCAATTATATGAAATTAGGGTTAGGGTTATATCATTGGATATTTAAAATTTTGAGTGATGTTTCATCCACATGCCTAACTCAGAGAATACTCAATACCTCATGTATTTATTGTCATAAATAGAGGGGCATTGATATTGGGTATATTTCTAGGGCCAAGGGATTGCTGTTGTTTTCTACTGTGATTTTCTGTATTATCTTGTCATTTTTTCATTTTAAACATAATTGTTAAGTTCTGTATTCTGCGAGTAGTTAAAGATTTTTTTCCAGTTTCAGTTGAACTTCTGTGCAAATTGTATGTGGATTGAACAACATATATTGGTCTGTGATTAATTGCAAACTTAAAAATTAAGATAAAAACAAAAATCAATTTTCCTTCAGAAAGAGCTTGAGTAGTCTTACTGTAGAAAACGACCAAAGAAAATAAAGGAATCCTTTAGTGTGACCCAGACCTACTCCTAAGCTTTTATTTCAATAGTTTATGAACCAAGTTTTATTGTGATTAAAAATGAACAACAAATAGCAAGTGTTTATACTGCTGGAAATCAAAGGCTGAGGTTCAGTGCAATATAAAGGAGAGTGAAGTGACTGTCATGTCTTTGAAACCTTATGGACTGTAGTCTGCCAGGTTCCTCCCTCTATGGGAT
Source organism: Dama dama (assembly GCF_033118175.1). Classification (NCBI taxonomy): domain Eukaryota; kingdom Metazoa; phylum Chordata; class Mammalia; order Artiodactyla; family Cervidae; genus Dama; species Dama dama. The sequence goes on along the minus strand of NC_083713.1, from coordinate 68,775,506 downwards.
TTTCCAGGCAAGAATATTGGAATGGGTTCCCGTTTCCTTCTCCAGGGCATCTTCCTGTCCCACGGATAGAACCCAGGTCTCCTGCACTTCAGGCAGACTCTTTACTGTCTGAGCCACTTTCAATGTGAGCTACAAATGAAACTTGGACCTTCTCTATCAGGGATGTAAATTACAGTGGCTACAATAAGACATATGTATCAGTTCAGTTCAGTTCAGTCAGTCAGTCGTGTCCGACTCTTTGTGACCCCATGAACCGCAGCATGCCAGGCCTCCCTGTCCATCACCAACTCCCAGAGTATACCCAAATTAATGCCCATTGAGTCAGTGATGCCATCCAAACATCTCATCCTCTGTCATTCCCTTCTCCTCCTGCCCCAATCCCTCCCAGCATCAAGGTCTTTTCAAATGAGTCAGTTTTACCCATCAGGTGGTCAAAGAATTGGAATTTCAGCTTCAACATCAGACCTTCCAATGAACACCCATAAGAGAGCTCCTTTAGGATGGATGATTGGATCTCCTTGCAGTCCAAGTGACTCTCAATAGTCTTCTCCAACACCACAGTTCAAAAGCATTAATTCTTCGGTGCTCAGCTTTCTATATAGTCCAACTCTCACATCCATACATGATGACTGGAAAAACCATAGCTTTGCCTAGGAGGACCCTTGCTGATAAAGTAATGTCTCTGCTTTTTAACATGCTGTCTAGGTTGGTCACAACTTTCCTTCCAAGGAGTAAGTGCTTTTTAATTTCATGGCTGCAATCACCATCTGCAGTGCTTTTGGAGCCCCCAAAATAATGCCAGGCACTATTTCCTATGTTTCCCCATCTATTTCCCATGACGTGATGGGACCAGATGCCTTGATCTTAGTTTTCTGAATGTTGAGCTTTAGGCCAACTTTTTCACTCTCCTCTTTCACTTTTATCAAGAGGCTCTTTAGTTCTTCTTCACTTTCTGCCATAAGGGTGGTGTCATCTGCATATCTGAGGTTATTGATATTTCTTTTGGCAATCTTGATTCCAACTTGTGCTTCATCCAGCCCAAGGTTTCTCAGGATGTACTCTGCATATAAGTTAAATAGCAGGGTGACAATATACAGACTTGACATACTCCTTTTCCTGTTTGGAACCAGTCTGTTGTTCCATGTCCAGTTCTAACCGTTGCTTCCTGACCTGTATACAGCTTTCTCAAGAGGAGGGTCAGGTGGTCTGGTATTCCCATCTCTTTCAGAATTTTCCACAGTTTATTGTGATCCACACGGTTGAAGGCTTTGGCATAGTCAATAAATCAGAAATAGATGGGGTTTTTTGGAACTCTCTTGCTTTTTCAATGATCCAGCAGATGTTGGCAATTTGATCTCTGGCTCCTCTGCCTTTCCTAAAACCAGCTTGAACATCTGGAAGTTCACGGTTCACGTATTGCTGAAGCCTGGCTTGGAGACTTTTGAGCATTACTTTACTAGCGTGTGAGATGACTGCAATTGTGCCATAGCTTGAGCATTCTTTGCGATTGCCTTTCGTTGGGATTGGAATGAAAACTGACCTTTTCCAGTCCTGTGATCACTGCTGAGTTTTCCAAATTTGCTTGCATATTGAGTGCAGCACTTTCACAGCATCATCTTTGAGGATTTGAAATACCTCAAGTGGAACTCCAATCACCTCTACTAGCTTTGTTTGTAGTGATGCCCCTATGGCCCACTTGACTTCACATTCCCAGATGTCTGGCTCTAGGTAAATGGTGACACCATCGTGATTGATTATCTGGGTCATGAAGATCTTTCTTGTACAGTTCCTTGTATTCTTGCCACCTCTTCTGAATATCTCATGCTTCTGTTAGGTCCATAACATTTCTGACCTTTATTGAACTCTTCTTTGCTTGAAATGTTCCCTTGGTACATCTAATTTTCTTTAATAAATCTCTAGTCTTTCCCATTCTATTTTTTTCCTCTGTTTCTTTGCATTTATCACTGAGGAAGTCATTCTTATCTCTCCTTGCTATTCATTGGAACTCTACATTCAAATGGGTATATCTTTCCTTTTTTCCTTTGCTTTTTGCTTCCCTTCTTTTCACAGCTATTTGTAAGGCCTCCTCAGACAGCCATTTTGCATTTCTGCATTTTTTTTCCCCCTTGGGGATTGTCTTGATCCCTGTCTCCTGCAGAATGTCATGAACCTCTGTCCATAGTTCATCAGGCACTCTGTCTATCAGATCTAAACCCTTAAATTTTTCTCACTTCCACTGTATAATCATAAGGGATATGAATCGGTCATATCTGAATAGTCTAGTGGTTTTCCCCACTTTCTTCAATTTAAGTCTGAATTTGGCAATAAGGTGTTCATGATTGGAGTGACAGTCAGCTCCTGGTCTTGTTTTTGCTGACTGTATAAAACTTCTCCATCTTAGGCTGCAAAGAATATAATCAATCTGATTCGGTGTTGGCCCTCTGGTTACTTCCATGTGTAGAGTCTTCCCTTCTGTTGTTGGAAGAGGGTGTTTGCTATGACCAGTGTGTTCTCTTGACAAAACTCTATTTGTCTTTGCCCTGCTTCATTCTGTACTCCAAGGCCAAATTTGCCTGTTACTCCAGGTGTTTCTTGACTTTCTCCTTTTGCATTCCAGTCCCCTCTAATGAAAAGGACATCTTTTTTGGGTGTTAGTTCTAAAACATCTTGTAGGTCTTCATCTACAAGGTTCAACTTCAGCTTCTTCAGCATTACTGGTTGGGGCATAGACTTGGATTACCATGATATTGAATGGTTTGCCTTGGAAGTGAACAGAGATCATTCTGTCATTTTTGAGATTGCATCCAAGGATTGCATTTTGAACTTTTTTTGTTGACCATGATGGCTACTCCATTTCTACTAAGGAATTCTTGCCCACAGTAGTAGATATAGTAGTCATCTCAGTTAAGTTCACCCATTCCAGTCCATTTTAGTTCACTGATTCCTAGAATGTTGATGATTCACTCTTGCCACCTTCTGTTTGACCATTTCCAATTTGCCTTGATTCATGGACCTAACACTACAGGTTCCTATGCAATATTGTTCTTTACAGCATTGGACTTTGCTTCTATAACCAGTCACCTGCACAACTGGGTGTTCTTTTTGCTTTGGCTCCATCCCTTCATTATTTCTGGATATATTTCTCCACTGATCTCTAGTAGCAATTTGGGCACCTACCGGCCTGGGTAGTTCATCTTTCAGTGACCTGTCTTTTTGCCTTTTCATACTGTTCATGGGGTCCTCAAGGCAAGAATACTGAAGTGGTTTGCCATTCCCTTCTCCAGTGGGCCACATTCTGTCAGACCTCTCCACCATGACCCATCTGCCTTGCTTGGCCCCACATCGAATGGCTTATTTGCATTGAGTTGGATAAGGCTGTGGTCCATGTGATCAGATTGGCTAGTTTTCGGTGATTGTGGTTCCAGTCTGTCTGCCCTCTGATGCCCTGTCTGCACTTACTGTCTTCCTTGGGTTTCTCGTACCTTGGACATGGGGTATCTCTTCACGGCTGCTCCAGCAAAGTGCAGCCGCTGCCCCTTACCTTGGATGTGGAGTATCTCCTCAAGGTCACCCCTCCTGACCTTGGACCTGGGGTATCTCCTCTCTGCTGCCCCTGCACTGTGTAGCCGCTGCAGGCCATATATACATACACAAAGATATCTAATTTTAGAAAAGAATAACAACTTAAGTGTCAAACAACCAGAGAAATGATTGAACAAAGAGTGGAAATTTTCATACTACAGGATATTGAGCAACTAATGAAACGCATACATATAGTTATTTCTAAATGTATTGAAACCAGACAAATATTTTTGATATACAACAATTGATCCAAGTTGCAGAATTCAAAGAAAAAGTTATTTGTGAAAACAAACAAAATTCTTATGCATGTGTATTCATGTAAACATCACAGTATAGATTTAGATGGGCATGTAGTCAAGGGTTGAATGTTGCAACTTTTCTGCTTACATTTACTAGTTCAGTAGAAAAAGAATAGAGGGAAACAGTAAAAGATAATAATTTTATTGCATATTTTGGAAGATGTCATTTCTGACAAAAGGTGTATTACTATTTCAATTTGAGTGGTTTTGTTAATTTTTGTTTATCTTGAAGTAACTTAAACTTTTAGGAAATATGCAAGAACAGCACAGATCACTCCTACTTACCATGACTCTTCAGTTGTTAATGTTGTGACATATTGCGCACTGTTTCTGTCAACACACAGGCACACACAAACTTACATACACACACACATTTTTCACTGGGAGATATGTTGATGTTGTGCAAACATCCAGATCCTCATTAAATATTCATCTACAACTTTAACATCCATTCATGATTCTTTGTTACCATAACTGTTACAAAATGTTGACTTTCCAACTCCATCATTTCTTCTACATTTATTTTGTCATGTCACACTGTAATTTAGGAAATCTAGCCATGTTAATAAAGAAAAATAACTGTAACAAGTGATATAACATATGTTGGAGGCTGTTGAGGGTTAACCATCCTTAAAACCAGGTGAGTTTCAGTGGTCAAAAAACCCAACCCTTGGATCAAACCTTGAGTATAGTAGGGTGACCCCTAATACACATCTTCCTCTTTGTGTACCTTCCATTCCTGCCAAAGGTTAGGCAAATTACTGCTAAGATGCTATTCTGTAAAATGATTCTATGAGATCTACTCATTTCATTTCCAGGAATTATTCACTGAAAAATGTAGATTAAATTTAAGAGCGTTGGATGAACAAAGACGGCAGGACTTGCCTTCTTGCTATGCTTTAGTGGCGCTAACTTCTCACATGATCTTGGACCCGAAGGATAGTGGTTCTTGATAACTAAGGTATACTATAATTTTTCTGACAACTAATCAAACTGTATATTTTGTACCAGAGCCAAAACAGTAATTTGGAGAGACAGGGACAATCTGAATATTTAAAAGTTTGTCTTAAAATATTACTGTGAATTTTTCCCCTCTATTTCCTTCATGGTTTTAAAAGATTGAATTGAATGTATTAGGAAGTATTATCTATTAAAAAAACAAACAAACAAAAAAAACACCTCCTTTCCATGTCAAGAATAATGATGAAATGATCTTACCTGAAAGGAACATATCTTGTTATCAATAAAATTTAAATTATCCTACAAAAGAAAAAGTTGGTGTTCTACATAATTATATAGCTAGAATGAATCTTAAATATAGTGTGGCCCAACTTTTATTTCACAGATGACGACCTGAGGTCAGTTGAGATGAATAATTGTTGAAGTTCACAGAGGCAAGAATGCAGAATCTGCCTTCTAATATTCTGTACATGCTGATTCTAATGTTCTATACTTCTTTTCACAATGAAAGCTTAAGAATTATAAGGTTTCAGAGACAATATTTAGGATAAAAATAATAAGCCCCTTCCTAAGTACATGATCTAAAAGGTAGTAAGGTCTAAATATCCGCTATATTGTCTGACACCCAGATGACACAATTTTTTTCTCCAATATCAGCATTAGAACTTTATTTTTTTTTTTTGAAAATTTATTCCTTTTATTTCTACTGCTCTCTTTTACATTTCTTACATTTCCCCATTAAATTTCCACTTCATTGAGAATTGCTATTTACAGAATGTTGCGTATTTCCTAAAGATTTTTGAAAGTCTTCTTTATATCTCCTCTTTCATTTTAATATTATTTATTAGTTTGTTGAATTTTTTCCTGATAATCCTTTACATGCTAATCCATTATTTTGGTCTTTTCAAAACAATAACTTTTCAGGGTGTTTATTAAATCTATGGTTCTTCTGTGTTTTAATGATTTTTAAAAATTTTATATGTAGATATTTCCTAACTTTCCTCAGGCTTAGAGTTCTTTTTCTAAATGGTATTGAATATCTACTCCATTATTTTTCACACATTTTTGAATGACAATATTCTGCCTATTAAGTTATGATGAAAGTACGAATATAGCTTTAGCCAAATCACATACATTTAGAGAGATAGTAATCAAATTGTCATATAGTTTCCAATATTCGTCAAGATTACAAATTTTGGTGTCAGACAAACCCAGATTGAATCCCAGCTCATCCCTTACTTTCAGTTTGTTCTCTGGAGTGTTACTTTATTTTTGAGTCTTGATTACATCATTTTCAATATTGTAATATTGATGACAGAAATGGAGAAACAGGCATGAGTTCTCTTGCTCCTTGGCATCTTGGCCAAGATCATGTGTAGAGGTGTGAGCTCTAGAACCACAGTTAGGGTTTGAATTTGAGACCTTTCAAATATCAGTTCTGTTAAATTTACATAACAGTTCTGCTCTACAGTTTGCTTATCTATGAAATAGAGGTGATAGTAGTATACATCTTATAGGTATGCTTTAAGTTTTAGGTATGCTGGTAAAACATTATAGCACGTTATAATGAGGACACAAGTAAATTTTTTTGATAATCAAATGTGATAGTCCAGAAAAATTTAATTCAGCTTGCCAGACATAGCAGATGTTCAACAAATGTATTACAATGTTTACCACTGACAAATCATTTTTAATACTTAGTAATTGTAATTTTTCTTTTTCCTTTTCTTCTTTCCTCTTCCTTCTCTCCCACTCCCCTCTTTTTGTCCTTTCTTTCTTCTATCCAGTGTTTGATCAAGGAAGAAAAACTGGAATAAGTGTCATGGGCAAGGGATTTATTACAGGAATTAGACACAACGTAATTGTGGAAGCTGATGGATACATTCATGGAAGGTTAGTGATGGTGAACTTGAACTCAGCATAGGTTAATATGACAGTCTGCCAGAAAGAAATAAAGAAAGGCAGTAAAGACAAAACAAATTGGAATATCAGTACTAACCAGAACTGGTATCCATTTCTCATCAACTACAACCTCAGAAAGAGCTAGGAGGTTTCCCAGGGGATGTTTTGCATGCCAGAGTGGCTGTCCTCTGCTCCCACTGGGTACTCGCAATAGAATATCTCTGTTATTGTCTGGATCTTGACGCAAACCAGTGCAATATTCCAATCCTGAGATATGGTTACAGAAGGCTTTCATCTTGCTAACAGACCCTTTTGCTGACTTTGATGAAGCTGTCACTTTGCAGATGATATGTCAAGATACTAAGGATAGCCTCTGGTCAACAGCTAATAAAGACCTAACTGACGCCCTCAATTCAGTAGTCTATGAAATACTGACTTCTACCAACAACCACTGAATGACCCTGAAATGAATACTTCTTTAATTGAACCTTGAGATCTCAGAGACCCTAGTCAACATCTTGAATACAGCTTTATGGGAAACTCTTAAGCAGAGGACCCAGCTAAGCCATAACAGAACTCTTGACCAAGAGAAAAATCGAGATAATAAATGCAAGTTGTCTTAAACTGGAAAGTTTGAGAGTAATTTATCACACAGCAGTATAGAACAAATATATTCCCCTTAGCACTTAACAAGCCATCAAGAATGCAGTGAGGGGAGTTTAATGGGAAAGTAAATTTTTATCACATGAAACTGTTTTCAGTTTATAAGAAGCATCTTAAAATATACATGGAAATGTAAGACAAAAGTGTCAAAAGAAAACTGAGGAAAACTACAGATAATGAAATGGCAGTTAAGACAATTGAAGAATGCACATTCTGCCACATTCAACTTTCCACTGCTTTCAAATAGCAAAGGCAGATAATATAATGCATATCTCTCTTTTCTTCTCTATATCCACTCCTCCAATTCAGTCATATGTCTTTAAAAAAGATGTAAAGGATTACATGCATTTGGGGGAGGTGATTACTTAGGAGGAGTTTTTAAAATAATTCATAATCTTCACTGGGGAGTGGATCTGTAGACCTCTTTCCGCTGTACTGCAGGACATGGAACTCCTCATTATGCTTGTAACTTGCATCTGGTGATTGACAGTGGTAAGTATCTACTTATATGCTTATTAAACATTTTGTTTATGAAATATTTAGTAAGTTATGTTCTTTAAAATGTGGTTATTAATAATTTTCATCGACTTGTTAAGACTTTTTTCATTTTGGTGGAGAAAGTGTTTTGCAGATATTTGCATTGTCTTCTCATTTATGGCTCACATTTTAATTATTTTAATAAAATAATTTTAATGAAACATTTCAGTGAATAGAGGCTTTTAATATTAATAAAATAAGCATTTTCTGCAGGACTATTCATTTATATCTTATCTAAGAAATAGCTGCATACCACAAGGTCATGAAGATATTTTTCTAATTTTTGTGTTTTGCTTTACTTTCTTAGGTCTAATAAAGTGATTTTGCAGTATGATGCTCTAAAATCATATATTAAAGGATAGTTAATTCCCCACAGAATTTCAGAGAACATGTGATATCAGTCTAGTTGCTTCATGTGTGTAGATATTTTTCTGACCTCTCTAGTCTGTGCCATGGATCTATTAGCCTTTCTTTACACCAATAGTCTTTTTAATTACTATAAATTTATAATAAGTTCTGAAATATGGTGCTATTAGTATTATAAATTTGTATTCCTCTTTAAGACTGTTTTTGCTCTTCCAGCTTCTTTGCATTTTCATATAAAATTTTGAATTCAGCTTGTCAATTTTCTGCCTCAAAATAGAAAAGTTTGCAGAAAATTTCCATCCTAACAATATTGTCTTCCAATGTTATATTTATTCATTTATTTGTCCTCTTTAATATCCTTCAGCAAACTTCTTATTAAATTTACAGCAAGGTATCTAAGTTTTTAAAAATATTGCTATAAGTGGTATAGTCTAAGTTTCATTTTCAATGGTTCCTTGTTAATTTATTGTAATATAACTTTTGAACTATTGATTCAGTTTGCCACAAACTTGCTAAATTTTATTTGTGTGAATATTCCTTTGTATATTATTTTGGATTTTATACTTGCCCAATCATATTATCTTTGGTTAATACATTTCCATTTCTTTATTTCATAACAGTCCTCCTTATTGCAATTACCTTTAGTAAAATGTTACATGGAAGTAACAGACAGAAATGTCCTTAATGCTAACTTATTTTTTTTCATTTCACTATATGTGAAATATGCCTTTTATACAATCATTTTTTATAAGAATAACACTTTTTTCTATTTCTAGTTTGCTGAGATTTTTGTCATAAATAGGTCATGAATTTTGTCAAATGTTTCTCTCCACATCTACTAAGATAATCATATTTTCCTCTTTATCCTGTTAATGTGATGATTCTATTGATTTATTTAATGTGAATGACCACCTTGTCATGCTGTATAATACTCTAAAAATATTTTAATATGTTTGATTTGATAATACCTTTGTTAAGTTTCAGTTCAGTTCAGTTCAGTTACTCAGTTGTGTGCGACTCTTTGCGACCCCATGAACTGCAGCAGGCCGGGCCTCCCTGTCCATCACCAACTCCCAGAGTTTACTCAAACCCATGTCCATGGAGTCAGTGATTCCATCCAACCATCTCATCCTCTGTTGTCTGCTTCTCCTCCTGCCCTCAATCTTTCCCAGCATCAGGGTCTTTTCCAATGAGTCAGCTCCTCACATCAGGTGGCCGAAGTACTGGAGTTTCAGCTTCAGCATCAGTCCTTCCAATGAACACTCAGGACTGATCTCCTTTAGGATGGACTGGTTGGATGTCCTTGCAGTCTGAGGGACTCTCAAGAGTCTTCTCCAACACCACAGTTCAAAAGGATCAATTCTTTGGCGCTCAGCTTTCTTTATAGTCCAACTCTTACATCCATACATGACCACAGGAAAAACCATAGCCTTGACTAGAAGGACCTTTGTTGGCAAAATAATGTCTCTGCTTTTGAATATGCTATCTAGGTTGGTCATAACTTTCCTTCCAAGGAGTAAGCATCTTATAATTTCATGGCTGCAGTCACCATCGGCAGTGATTTTGGAGCCCAGAAAATCAAAGTCAGCCACTGTTTCCACTGTTTCCACATCTATTTGCCGTGAAGTGATGGGACCGGATGCCATGATCTTTGTTTTCTGAATCTTGAGCTTTAGGCCAACTTTTTCACTCTCTTCTTTCACTTTCATCAAGAAGCTCTTCAGTTCTTCACTTTCTGCCATAAAGGTGGCGTCATCTGCATATCTGAGGTTATTGATATTTCTCCCTGCAATCTTGATTCCAGCTTGTGCTTCCTCCAGCCCAGCTTTTCTCATGATGTACTCTGCATATAAGTTAAATAGCAGGGTGACAATATATAGCCTTGACATTCTCCTTTTCCTATTTGGAACCAGTGTGTTGTTCCATGTCCAGTTCTAACTTGCTTCCTGACCTGCATATAGGTTTCTCAAGGGGCAGCATCTTAATTATTTGAGAAAGAATCATTTTCAGTTTTTTTCTTATTTCTTTTTTTTTATTTCTTTTTTTTAATTTTTTAATTTTATTTATTTTTTATTTATTTATTTATTTATTTATTTATTATTTTATTTATTTTTTTTCTTATTTCTTATTTTTTTTTCTTATTTCTTTTCTTATAGCATGTTTTAGGGTTGGTTATGCTGGTCTCATAAAACAATTCAAAATGAGTAGCGTCTTTTGCTATTCTTTGACAACATGGCATTCTGTTCGCTCTAATACAGCGATTCCCAACCTTTTTGGCACCAGGGACCAGTTTTGTGGGAGACAATTTTTCCCTGGACCGAGGAGTGGAGGATGGTTTAAAGGTGATTCAAGTGCAGTACATTTATTGTGCACTTTATTGCTATTATTATTATACCAGCCCTACCTCAGATCATCTGGCATTCGATCCCAGAGGCTGGGAACCCCTGCTATAATATGATCAGTTTTCCACCTCTTCCTCTTTCCTAAACTTCCCTGCCATACCTCTGGAATACACGGTCCCACTACAGAAAAAGTCTTATTTTTACCACAATGGAAAATTCCTTAACTTCTTTGAAATTTCTCTCTTCTTTCTTGCTCTGTCTGAAATCTGTTTCAACCATGAGGTACTCTTTCATGGCAGTCCTCTCAAGTGATGACTATTTTTATATTCACATCCTTCATATCAATGGTGCTGAAGTATTGTAATTGTTTCTAATTGATTGCTTCAGAGTATTGTCCTTCCAGACCCCACCCCCAACCAAAAACCAAAAATAACAACATAATTATGTTAAAAATATTATAGCTCAGAATTTTCATACTGTAACACCTGCTGTCTCTCCTTGTTGCAGTATTCACTATCAAAAGCATAAATATAACAACAATTTTTTGTGTCACAACTTTGCTCATATACTGCTTACATGGCTCCCAATTGCTTGCTGAACCTCCCAATTATACAAAACCTCTAATCTGACATTATATATTCTCCAAAATTTGACCCCACTGTAACTCTATAGTGATTGACTCTCAGTAATATTCCTGGATCAAGTTTCTATTATTTCTCTGAACACATATAATTATAATATACCCTCTTCATAAAATTTTTCTGGAATATATTCTCTGCTCTGCTTACCCAGATAGTGATCATCATTCTATGCATAGTTTTAACTTGATCTCTTCCATGAAGCTTTTTTAAAATCAGAACAAATATCCTACCTGTACATTTGATCTCTTGTGCCAGTGATATCACTCAGGTATTGATTGTTATTAACTTTTCTTCCATATCAAAATTTTCCACCACATCATATATTTAGAATAGAAAGGAGTTCTGTTTTGGGCTTCCAGGTGGCTCAGTGGCAAAGAATCTGCCTGCCAGTGCAGAAGATGTAAAAGATGCAGGTTTGATCCCTGGGTCAGGAAGATCACCTGGAGGAGGAAATGACAACCCATTCCAGTATTCTTGCCTGGACAATTCCATGGATAGAGGAGCCTGACAGGCTATAGTCCATACCGTCACAAAGAGCCATACATGACTGAGTGACTGAGCACACTCTCTCTTATTTCTCTGGCCTAAAAGGATGTTCAGAATATATCAAATATTTAAAAGATATTTGCAACAGAAATGAAAGTGAAAAAGTGATTGTTTGTTTTCAAGTTTTAAATCTTAATAAAATAAAGCTTGGTGTTCAGCTCTTTTGAGCATGAACTGCCATTTTCCTTGTTTGGTGTGTATACTAAATGCTCTACCTTTCTTCACCACAAACGTATATAAATAAGTAAATAAATAAATGAGAACACTCACAGCACATTCCAAATCAGGATTTTTCCTTGGCTGTGCTGCCAATTATCTGCATAATGTTGAATAAATATTTCCATATAAGTATCTCCTCTGTGAAATGAATCTGCATACTCCGCAACCTAACCTAATATGTCCTTAGAAAATATGAAAATTCAGGTTGAAAGAAGCAGTCTGTTTTGTAAGAAAGTTATTATTATTTAACTTAAAATTTGATCACGGGGTAATCAATGAAAACATCCATATATAAATATAACCTTTAAAAATGGTGAAGAATCCTAAAGTAACTATGAGAGGGAACACAATGTACTTTGCTACCAAGTATCAAAAAAAAAAGTTCTTTTTTCCCAATTGTGGAAAGTCTCAGTAATTTTATCTCATTCCTATAGTTTTCCCTTTGTCTACAAGTATTCTTTACTAAAAAATTTCAGAGGCAAATTAATAACATTGGGGAAAATATATATATTTCTATGACTCAGTACCTAGGAAAGTCAGTACATTTGGAATAAATAAAAAGTAAGTGAATATTTTCTGTAAAAATTTCTTAATAATATTTTTTAATGTTTCACTCCAAAAACAAAGATGAATTACAAAATATATCAAAGACAATTTGGTAAGTAATAATAAGATATTCCTAAGGCAAATTTTATCCAAGTGCAAATTTTAAAAGTAAATACTTTCCAACTCTTGGTGGTTTAAAGGAAAATGGCCAGTGACATTTGAGTTCTAGATGCTATAGAGGCCCTGTTGGTTGGTTTTATATATGTGTATATATATGTATATATACACACACACATGTGGGAGTTAGGTGGGTACATGTGATTTGCACAGCTATACTCAATTGAAGTTTGGGTAGAAAGGATACACACACAAATACTGAATATCAGACAGTCAAAAAATCAAAGAGAAATTAAGCTTTCTTTCTTAGTATTTTTATTATGGAGTATTTGTTCCAAAGATTGAAAGTAGCATAGAATCTGGTCATATAATTAAGTAAATGAAGGCAAAGGACGCTCAGAACCAATTTCCTACAACAACTAACCATTGTTTTGTGTGGAATTAATAAAAAGAAGTATGGCTGTATCATGTTTGAACTTGACAAATGTTTAGGATTTTTTTTTTTTTTTTTTTTTCGGCCCCAACAAAGAGTGTTTGACTTAGACACATGGGTATATGACTAGTATTCAAAAGTTTACAGAAGGAACTTAAAATTGAAATGCTAAATTGGTCAAACATATATTACATTTCTGCAATCTTCAAGAAAATATGTTGACCTCTTATTTAAACTAAAATTGAGAAAGTACAATTTAGAAAAGGTTTCAAAGTTTAAACACTTGAATACTTGCAATTGCTTACATATGATTTATTATAATTTCTATAAAAACCCCAAAAAGATTATTTTCTAGAGATTGATAGAAAGTATTCAAAACCTCATGTGAAAAAGTAAACAAAGCTAAGGAAGTAAACAAAGCTTATACATGAAAAATAAAAGTAGATGACTGACTCTACAACATAATAAAGTATGTTTTAAAGCAAAAATGACTAAATTCACATATATTCAGGCAGATCATTGAATTGAAACTGTTATCTATGATAGCTGGTCATAGATTTGAATAATGTTTACTCTCTTGGCTTTATGCCATGAGATGGCATTGATCAATAATACATTGAGGTTGGAGGTTTCAAACAAAGGACTAATAGCTTTTGGAGATCTACGTTATTCATAGGAAACAGCTTCCCTGTTTTTGTTATTTTTGTTTAGTGCTAAGTCATGTCTGACTCGTTGCTATCCCTTGGACTATAGCCCACCAGGCTCCTTTGTCTATGCTATTTTCGAGGCAAAAATACTGGAGTGAGTTGCCATTTCCTTCTCCAGGGTATCTTCCTGACCCAGGAATTGAACCCATGTGTCCTGTAATAACAGGCAAATTCTTTACCACTGAGCCAGTAGGGAAGCACACCCTGGTTATATAAAGCATTAAAAACATATTTGCCAATGGCGATATCATGACTTACCAAAAAAGTGTGTTAATTGGGGGAGCTAAACCAGATGTCTCAATACAATGAATATGCAAAGACATGGAGATACAGACTAATCATAACTGAAAACTTTATTAATTTATGGATTGAAGACTTGGTGGAATTGGCAATTCTAATGAAAAATGAATAATCAGAATTGGTCCTCAGTGAAGTCAGTTATGGGAAAGTCAATGTAAGAATGGAAGTATTTGGAAATCTTTGCTACTCAAACCTTCTTAAAAGGCTTCCTTTAAGCATTCATGGTTTTGGATATTAAACAGAAACTGATTAAATTCTGAAAAAGGCAACTGATAAGTAGAACTCAACTACTCATTCAATAGATTCCAAACGGGCCTGAATTGTTGTATGCATTGCAACCTGTCTATCTATGTTTATCTGTTTTGTTTATGCTTTTCTAAGTGAGAGTATTTCCAAATGCATCAATTCTTCAGTTATTTTCATTGTCTTACAATTAGTTTGATTGTGCATTTTTTTGACTGTAATTCAGCAGACAACAAAATATTTAATTTTCACTTTTTGTACTTCCCATCATTGCTAGGATATTTTGTCTTCTTGGCAGAGTTAGAAGAATCTTCTAGTGACTCATTTGTCTGCCTCCAACTGTTTAACAATTGGCTTCCAGTTTTCTGACATCCTTCTGGTTATACTGAATACCTGTGTGTCAGAAAGAGCTCATGACAAGAAAATTGTATAAAATAGAATTCAGAGTAAAATGTTCCCTTTCCAAGATTTTGGGCCAACCTCACTATTTTCTGCTCATTAGTGTCACTAACCTCCTCTGCTTCAGTTTCCACCTGTCTAGACTTTTAATGCTTTTAATACTTGCCTACTCCTTGTTCAAAGCTAACTTTGTTTAACCCAGTCTTTTCCCCTTTAAACCAGGTGAAATAGAGGTTGATGTAATCCTCAGCCCTGACCCCCAAAACCTGTGGTTTGACTTTTGAATCTGCCTTGGTCTAATTCCATGGCAAACTGTTATTTGAGTTAACTACAACTACTACTTTTATTAAAATCTCAGAAGCATCATTTTGTACCTAGCACCATGCGTTATAAACAATAGCTCATTTAGTCTCTACGTTGGGCTTTTCTCGTGGCTCACACTGTAAAGAATCTGCCTGTATTGCAGGAGACCTGGGTTCAATCCCTGGGTGGATCAGATCCCTTGGAGGATGGCATGGCAACCCACTCCAATATTCCTGCTTGGAGAATCCCCATGTGCAGAGAAGCCTGGCCAGCTACAATCCCTGGGGTCACAAGGAGTTAGACATGACTGAGTGACTAAACACACACACACAGTCTATATGTTAACCTTGAAATACAGCTTTTATATCTGACACAGAGAAAACTGTGTCACAAAGATTGAAAAACAAACTTTAAGACATATGTAAATAAAGAAACTAGTGTCCTATCCATGTATCCTAATTTTAATGCTATTCTCAGTTTACTAAATTGGTGAACTAGAGCAGCAGGAAATCTCATCAGTTAATTTTATGGGCCCAAAAGGGATTACATATCTTCTCATTTTGGGGAGATCTCAAATTACCAGGGTTCCAGGCAAAGAAAGCCAACAAATTATAGGTGTGAACAAATTTGAAAGAGAAATTAAGACTTTATTTTAAGCACTAAGTGTTTTAACTAAGTGAACAAGAAGTTTATAATTAAATATTTATACATGTACCTATGCATATTTGTATGCATATGTGCATACCTGCTAAGTTGCTTCAGTCATGTTTGACTCTTTGCAACCCCATGGACTGTAGCCCTCCAGGCCCCTCTGTCCTTGGGATTCTCCACGCAAGAATACTGGAGTTGTAGTCTTTTGTGATTTCTCCATTTTCACTTCTAATTTTGTTGATGTGATTTTTCTCCCTTTGTTTCTTGATGAGGGAACTATAAGCAAAGTGAAAAGAGAACCTTCAGAATGGGAGAAAATAATAGCAAATGAAGCAATGGACAAAGAATTTATCTCAAAAACATACAAGCAACTCCAGCAGCTCAATTCCAGAAAAATAAAAGACCCAATCAAAAAGTGGGCCAAAAAACTAAACAGACATTGCTCCAAAGAAGACATACAGATAGCTAACAAACACATGAAAAGATGCTCAACATCACTCATTATTAGAGAAATGCAAATCAAAACCAAAATGAGGTACCATTACACACCAGTCAGGATGGCTGCTATCCAAAAGTCTACAAGCAATAAACTCTGGAGAGGGTGTGGAGAAAAGGGAACCCTCTTACACTGTTGGTGGGAATGCAAACTAGTACAGCCACTATGGAGAACGGTGTGGAGATTCCTTAAAAAAACTGGAAATAGAACTGCCATATGACCCAGCAATTCCGCTGCTGGGCATACACACTGAGGAAACCAGAATTGAAAGAGACACATGTACCTCAATGTTCATCACAGCACTGTTTATAATAGCCAGGGAATCAACCTAGATACCTATCAGCAGATGAATGGATAAGAAAGCTGTGGTACATATACACAGTGGAATATTACTCAACCATTTAAAAGAATACATTGAATCAGTTCTAATGAGGTGGATGAAACTGGAGACTATCATACAGAGTGAAGTAAGCCAGAAAGAAAAACACCAATCAGTATACTCACACATATATATGGAATTTAGAAAGATGGTAACAATAACCCTGTATGCAAGACAGCAAGAGAGACATGGATGTATTGAACAGTCTTTTGGACTCTGTGGGAGAAGGCGAGGGTGGGATGATATGGGAGAATGGCAATGAAACATGTAAATTATCATATGTGAAACTAATCACCAGTCCAGTTTCAATGCATGATACAGGGTGCTCGGGACTGGTGCACTGGGATGACCCAGAGGGATGGGATGGGGAGGGAGTTGGGAGGGGGGTTCAGGATGGGGAACACATGTACACCCATGGTGGATTCAAGTCAATGTATGGCAAAACCAATATAATGTTGTAAAGTAAAATAAAGATATAATTAAAAAAAAAAAAAAGAATACTGTAGTCGGTTGCCAAGACCTCCCCTAGGTGATCTTCCAAGATCCAGGGATCAAACCTGCATCTCCTGCATTGCAAGTGGGTTCTTTACCACTGAGCCACCAGGAAAGTCCTGCATTTATATATATATGTATATATATGCGTATGTATGTATAAATATGTGTGTATAAAATTTTTCAACTTAGACCCAATATAGAAACACCTGATCATTCATAAGTTTAGTATTTATTGACTTACTTCAGTAGATAAGTGAAGAATACCCACATTATCTTAAGAAGCAAAGCCAGATAATTAACCAATGGCAAAAAGATCTGGAAGAAACCTCTTTAGTTTTCTAGTCATGGAATTGCCATTAATCATTCCAATATGAAATTGATCTTTATAAAAACTTAGAATTAAGTATGCATCTAATTAAAGAGGTTCTTTGGAAACTGCAAATAATATCATAAATATAAATGAAATTAGTTTTACCTTATAAGTTTGTGTATACATAAAAAAGTTTTGGCAAAGTGTGCTATTTTTATTGAATAAACTGAAAATGTAATATGTTCCAAAGAAGCAGTTATTTATTTTAATTCAGGATATCAGAATTTGATCCTATTTTATGATAAACTTTTCACTTAACTCTGGCTTATGGCAGAAAGTGAAGAGGACCTAAAAAGCCTCTTGATGAAAGTGAAAGATGAGAGTGAAAAAGTTGGCTTAAAGCTTAACATTCAGAAAACTAAGATCATGGCATCTGGTTCCATCACCTCATGGGAAATAGATGGGGAGACAGTGGAAACAGTGCCAGACTTTATTTTTTTGAGCTCCAAAATCACTGCAGATGGTGACTGCAGCCATGAAATTAAAAGACGCTTACTCCTTGGAAGGAAAGTTATGACCAACCGAGACAGCATATTAAAAAGCAGAGACATTACTTTGCCAACAAAGGTCCATCTGGTCAAGGCTATGGTTTTTCCAGTGGTCATGCATGGATGTGAGAGTTGGACTGTGAAGAAAGGTGAGCACAGAAAAATTGATGCTTTTGAACTATGGTGTTGGAGAAGACTCTTGAGAGTCCCTTGGACTGCAAGGAGATCCAACCAGTCCATCCTAAAGGAGATCAGTCCTGGGTGTTCATTGGAAGGACTGATGCTGAAGCTGAAACTCCAATACTTTGGCCACCTCGTGCGAAGGGTTGACTCATTGGAAAAGATCCTGATGCTGGGAGGGATTTGGAGCAGGAGGAGAAGGGGATGACAGAGGATGAGATGGCTGGAGGGCATCACCAACTCGATGGGTATGGGTTTGGGTAGACTCCAGGAGTTGGTGATGGACAGGGAGGCTTGGTGTGCTGCGATTCATGGGGTCGCAAAGAGTCGGAAACGACTGAGCGACTGAACTGAACTGAACCACTTATTTCCAAGCAAATTTTTAAGCGTTAATAAACCAGCTAATTTACCACACTAGCTAAACTTTTCTCCTTTAAAAATTATTCATATTTATACTTAAAAAAAGAACTAAGCATTATATTGGTACCAAATCTCAAAGTTCTTAAATTATCTAGAAAAATAACAATTATATATTAAAATTTACCTATGCCAGTGACATATTTTTCATTTTTTAAAATTCTTCTGTGATGCTTTTCTATATTTTGAAATTATTACTTTGCAATTAATATTTTGCTAATAGTATATACAACCTTTAAGAGGTTAGAAATTGAGTCTAAATTCGAAGTTGTGAAAGTCGCTCAGTCGTGTCCGACTCTTTGCGACCCCATGGACTATTTGAAGTTAGCTACCACAGTTATGTTCATCTTAACAATTAAGTATGTGTTTTCTGTGAACAGTACATATAGGGTAATGGGGAAAAAATCTTCAGTTTAATTTCCGTATTAGGCTTTCCCAAGCTATTCAGTTTGGAACATGATTTTTATACTCACTAGGCCTCTGTCTTTTCATCTGCAAAATGAAGATAGCTTACACAACAGACATAGCTACTATTAAAATTAAATGAGATAATATACACACACACTAAAATGTTGCTTAGTAGAAGGAAGGCTGTAAATAATAGCCATTATTATCTTTATCATAATTAACTTTATCATTTTATGCATAATTTATCCTTACAGTTGAATTATTCTATTTCATTTTTGCCAATCATTAAGCATTTTCTTGTTGCATCAAATCCAGTGTGGAACAAGGTAAGACATAAAATAAATTAACTGTTCTAAATGTATGGCATACATTTGAAATATATTTTTCTCTATCACTACAATAACTCATAAAATAAAAAAAATTCAAATAACATGCTAGTTTTTAACACAGTGTCAGTATGTTTTTGGTTAACTTATTCAAACACAGACTAAGAAAATGGCATTGTATAGCATTGTATAGCTGACCATTTTCCCTTTTATATACCTTCACAATGAATCATAGGTAGCCAGTTATGAAATAAACACTTTCAAAGCTGTTAAAAAATTGTTTATTTTAGTTATTTATTCCACTATTCCTTCCACTGACACAAAATAGAAGTTGATCATTTTAAGGACAATTATCTGAATCTATTGTCACCTAATAATTGTTGGCAGCAGTAATATCTGATAGGGTATACTTTTCTATTGATCTTGTGTCTCTTGTAATTTTTCATATTTTCTATCTTGGCAAAGCTGAATTGTGTAATTGTTCTTGCCTTCCAATAACCTGAAAATTATTATTAATGATCTTGACATTCACAATATTTTTACCTACTACATCATACCAGACAGAGATGGATATGTTAATATTGTCATCAATTCCTTAAGGAGGCTCCATCTGACTGTGAAAATTCAGATAATATTAGAAAACAGTTTGTACTTCTTGAAATTTCATAGAATTCAAGCGCTTTCTTTCCCAGTGCAAAGCTACATGTGTGGCATTTGAGAAGTTTTCACTTGCCAGTATATTAAAATATATCTTGCTTCTTCAAACAATATTTGCTCGCTAAAAAATCTATCCTCCATGCTAAAATTACAGTTTTCATCCACGTGAATTTTCCCCCATTTCATGTTCAGCTCTGTATTTGAAACTTTGACCCCATGTATTCTTGAGTGTCAAAGGATGCATGATCATAAAATTTGCTCTGAAATTATAAACTCTGACAATACTACATGTTTATTTTCTATTTCAGAATTGTTTACTGATGGAAATGCTAGTTGGTGATTCTCTTTCCTTCACCCATGTTTTCAATGTAATGACCAATATCAATCCCTCTCCCATTTGAAAACTCTGCTTAAGTTCCTCTCTGTCTCATTCTCAAACATGCCTGCAAGAATTTTGACACTTAGCTCAGAACTTGTCTTTCACAGCATGAACATATTCATCTGACATTCCCCTAACCCCTTTTCCAGATATGTTAGAGGACTCTTCAATTCAATGCTCTGCAACTGGTATAAATGCAGTTTATTTGTCATAATGCATGACTGCTAAGTTGCTTCAGTCATGTCTGACACTGTGCGACCCTATGGACTATAGCCTGCCAGGCTCCTCTGTCCTCGGGACTCTCCGGGAAAGAACACTGGAGTGGATTACTGTGCCCAACTCCAGGAAATCCTCCCAACCCAAGGATCAAACCCGAGTCTCCTGCTGCTCCTACATTGCAAGCAGATTCTTTAGCACCTAGCCATTGGGAAAGACCCTTATTTGCATTATAAACAATACTTAATAACTCCTTGCTAAGTGAATAAATAAGTAAATAGATGGTTATTGTATTATAATATGTATTTCTCAACTATAATAGTTTATATACTGTGTCAGAAAAAAATATGCAATTTATTTTTGTATTCCATGCACCTGATACACTGCTTGGAGCTTACTATGGGTTCCAAAAATGTTATTAAATAAACTACGTTTGCCTTTTCAGATCTTGAATGTGGTATAAAGTAAACCTCTTTGTCTTTACTACTCCACCTCTACAGACTGTCAATATTTAGGTGCAGGCTTTCTGGGTGATAAAAATGACATCCCCTTAGAGCTAGGTGGGTTTCCCTTTTGGCTCAGCTGGTGAAGAATCTGCTAGCAATGTGGGAGACCTGGGTTCAATCTCTGGTTTGGGAAGATCTCCTGAAGAAGGGAAAGGATACCCACTCCAGTATTCTGACCCAGAGAATTCCATGGACTGTATAGTCCACAGGGTTGCAAAGAATTGGATATGACTGAGGGACTTTCACTTTGACTTAGACTAGATAAAGAGGAAACACAACCAAGAAGGATTTGGAGGACTTAAGTAAGGCCATCCAACCAATGACATAAGGAAAGCCTCAGGAGAAGTCTTTGAAATCTTGTAGACATAATGAAACTCTCAGACACTAATTCTTACATACTTATTCTACACATGAACACATGAATGTACACACAAAATCACCTGGAGGTTTTTCTTCTTTTGTTAACAAATCACTTTTTGTGTTTTTGGCTGTAAAAATAGCAAACTACAGATTATAACACAGAGGAATGAAAAAATATCTCATATCACATCACTATTTTGTTGTTCAGTCACTCTGTCATGTCCAACTATATGAGAACCCATGGACTGCAGTACCCCAGGCTTCCTGTCCTTCACCAGCTCCTGGAGCTTGCACAAACTTATGTCCATTGAGTTGGTGGTGCCTTCCAACCACTCCATCTTCTGTTGTCTGCTTCTCCTCCAGCCTTCAATCTTTCTCAGCATCAGGGTTTTTCCAGTGAGTCCGTTCTTTGCATCAGGTGGCCAAAATATTGGAGCTTCAATTTCATCATCAGTCTTTCCAATGAATAATCAGGACTGATCTCCTTTAGGATGGACTGGTTGGATCTCCTTGCAGTCCAAGGGACTCTCAAGAGTCTTCTCCAACACCACAGGTCAAAAGCATCAATTCTTCAGTGTTCAGCTTTCTTTACAGTCCAACTCTCACACCCATACATGACTACTGGAAAAACCATAGCTTTGACTAGACGGATCTTTGTTGGCAAAATAATATCTCTGATTTTTAATATGCAGTCTAGGTTGATCATAGCTTTTCTTCCAAGGAGCAAGCATCTTTTAATTTCTTGGTTGCAGTCACCATGTGTAGTGATTTTGGAGCCCAAGGAAATAAAGTCTGTCACTGTTTCCATTGTTTCCCCATCTATTTGACATGAAGTGATGGGACCAGATGCCATGATCTTTATTTTTTGAATGCTGAGTTTTAAGCCAACTTTCTCACTCTCCTCTTTCACCTTCATCAAGTGACTGTTCAGTTCCTCATCACTTTTCTGCCATAAGAGTGGTGTCATCTGCACATCCGAAGCTACTGATTTCACTATAAGTAGCTATAAATTCCAGATAGTATTTTTCTATGCATAGAAAAAATATATAATATTAAATTAAAACTTACTTGATTTCACCCAAGTGCAAAAGTAAAGTAAAAAGAAATTAGGTAAATTGCAGAATTCTTAAACATGACCTCCTAAAATATACTACTTCCCTGAAGCTTTCTCAAATGTGAAATGATGAAAGACACTGAGATTGAAACACTTCTCATCAGTAACTTTAATTCCAAAGAACAGTTGTTGACTCTCTGCTGTGAAAGGTGAGGGTATTAACATGCTGATTCTTTTTCCCACTTAACTCCATTGTTGTTGTTGTTCAGTCACTCAGTCATGTCCAACTCTGTGCCACCCCATGGACTGCAGCATGCCAGGCTTCCCTGTTCATCACCAACTCCTGGAGCTTACTCAAACTCATGTCCATTGAGTTGGTGATGCCATCCAACCATCTCTTCCTCTGTCATCCCCTTATCTTCCTGCCTTCAATCTTTCCCAGCATCTGGGTCTTTTCTAAAGAGTCAGTTCTTCACATCAGATGGCCAAAGTTTGGAGCTTCCACATCAGACTTTTCAGTGTATTCAAGATTGATCTCCTTTAGGATTGACTGGTTTGATCTCCTTTGCAGTCCAAGGAACTCTAAAGAGTCTTCTCCAACACCACAGTCTAAAGCATCAATTCTTTGGTGCTCAGCCTTCTTTATGGTCCAATTCTCACATCCATACATGACTACTGGAAAACTCTTCAGTTTTGTGCACTGCCTCCTTGGGTCTTATCCATTTTATAAACCATGTTTACAGCATTGTCACTAACTATAGTAGACATTCAGTAGGGATGTGTTGAATGAATAAAGACTTGAATTCTTAAATTAATAACTTAGGCATTATTTGAAAATGTGAATGTTGTAGAGATCACATGCAGACTTTCTGAATAGAAATTTCTTGAACATGAGTCTGAGTATCTGTATTTTTATAAGACTCCTAGGTTTGATCTCTGGGTGAGGAAGATCTTTTGAAGGAGGAAATGGCAACTCACTCCAGTATTCTTGCCTGAAAAACCCCATGGACAGAGGAGCCTGATGGGCTTCAGTCCAAAGTGTCAGACTTGACCTAGCACACACACTGAGTATTTGCCACATTGATACTATATAAGAAAACTTGCTTTTTAAAATTAATTTCTGATCTCCATTTTTGTTGCCATTATCATCTATATTCATGAGAGTTATCTATAGCTTTTCTCTGTATCAGTAATTTGACACACCAATTGATCTGATTTTTTAAACACATCATATCCTTTCATATATGTCATAATCTTTAATTCTGTTTGGTTTTTATTGTCATTCTTATTGTGATTATTCTTACAGGTGTTTCTCAATTTGTTGTTTTATGTCTAGTTTCTTTTCATTTTTATCTCAATTATTTTTAAATTAATTTATTTTAATTGGAGGTTAGTTACTTTACAATATTGTAGTGATTTTTGCCATACATTCACATGATTCAGCCATGGGTGTACGTGTGTTCCCCATCCTGAAATCCCCCTCCCACTTCCTTCCCCATCCCATCCCTCAGGGTCACCCCAGTGCACCAGCCCTGAGCACCCTGTCTCATGCATCAAACCTGGACTGGTGATCTATTTCACATAAGATAATGTACACATTTCAATGCCCTTCTCTCAAATCATCCCACCCTTGCATTCTCCCACAGAGTCCAAAAGTCTGTTCTTTACATCTGTGTCTCTTTTTCTGTCTCTCATATAGGGTCATCATTACCATCTTTCGAAATTCCATATATATATATATATATATATATATATATATATATATTAATATACTCTATTGGTGTTTTTCTTTCTGACTTACTTCACTCTCATCTTACCCTTGTAAACATTTTTTTTTTATTAAATTGAAATTAATTTGTTATTCTGCACTTTAAAACTATAAAAAGTTGTTCCTCTGTTTATCTGAGTTTTGTTTATTTCTTGGCCAGCAATAATCTAGCATAAAGGGTATGCATTTAGACTCAAAACTAACTGCTTTTAACCAAATTGTAACTCTACATTTTACTTTCTAATTGACTTTAGCTAAGTTATTTGATTTCTCAATTATCCATTTGAAAGTGAACGTCAGTAAGGCATGTCTAATTCTTTGGGACCCCATGGACTACACAGTCCATAGAATTCACCCAGGCCATAATACTGGAGTGGTTAGTCATTTCCTTCTCCAGTGGATCTTCTCAATCCAGGGACCGAACCCAGATCTCCCACATTGCAGGCAGATTATTTACCAGCTGAGCCACCAGGGAAGCCCAAGAATACTGGAGTGGCTAATTCTCCTTTCCTCCAGTGAATCTTCTGGACCCAGGAATCGAGCTGAGGTCTCCTGCATTTCAGGCAGATTCTTTGCCAGCTGAGCTGCAAGTAATTATCCATTTGCTTCTCTGTAAAATGGGAATTATAGCACTTGTACATACTTCACCACAGTGATGGTGAAGATGAAATGGGTACATTAAAAGATATGTAGCCTAGTACCTGGAGAAAGTAAAATTGTCTTTCAGAATCTCATTCCTTCAATAACCATTGAAGCATATAAATAATTTACCCTTTTAAAAAGTTACCGCTAGATGATAAGTGGGGAAAATGCAGAATTTAATACTATAAAATATCATAAATAAAAAAAAATAGAAGTTTCTAGTTAGAAAATTACAACATGACAAGATTCTCACATCAATTTCTTCCCCTCAGGAGGCTAATTCTATTCTAAAATTCCAAATCCTGAGAACTTTCCTTAATTGACCTAAATCTTCCCAGAAGGAAATTTCCATTCTTTCCTATCATAGTAAAGAAGTGAAATGGGTTAAAATAAAAAACAGGTGAAACCTATTCCAATTAATAGCATCTCAACATTTCCTAGTATCCCCTGCAGTTAGGCAATGACATGTGACTAAGTTCCACTTGAAGGAATATGAGTGATATTGATCTGGACTACTTCAGTCTGGGCTTTTGAAATCTCTGGGCTTTGACAATCTCAAAGAAACTCTTGAGAGACAAAAAGTTGAAGCCAGCAGATTCTCTGCCAACACACATGCCAAAATATTACACAAAATAGGATCTTTTTCTATGACAGTTTTCTTTTTGTTTTAGGAATAGTAGTTTTAATCAGTTATTGTAATTGAATCTATAGTACTGTGTTCCATATTTACGATTTTTTAATGTTTTTATTTTAATTGGAGGCTAATTACTTTACAATATTGTAGTGGTTTTGCCATACATTGACATGAATCAGCCAGGGTTATACATATGTTCCCCATCCTGAATCCCCCTCCCACCTCCCTCTCCATCCCAACCCTCTGGGTCATCCCAGTGCATCAGCCCGGAGCACCCTGCTTCATGCATTGAAACTGGACTGGCGATCAGTTTCATATACAATAACATACATGTTTCAGTGCTATTCCTTCAATCATCGCACCCTCACCTTCTCCCACAGAGTCCAAAAGACTGTTCAATACATCTGTGTCTCTTTTGCTGTCTCGCATATAGGGTTATTGTTACCATCTTTCTAAATTACATATATATGCATTAGTATACTGTATTGGTGTTTTTCTTTCTGACTTACTTCACTCTGTATAATGGGCTCCAGTTTCATCCATCTCATTAGAACTGATTCAAATGAATTCTTTTTAATGGCTGAGTAATATTCCATGGTGTATATGTACCACAGCTTCCTTATCCATTCATCTGCTGATAGGCATCTAGGTTGCTTCCATATCCTGGCTATTATAAACAGTGCTGCGATGAACATTGGGGTGCACGTGTCTCTTTCAGATCTGGTTTCCTGGTGTGTATGCCCAGAAGTGGGATTGCTGGGTCATATGGCAGTTCTATTTCTAGTTTTTTAAGGAATCTCCACACTGTTCTCCATAGTGGCTGTACAAGTTTACATTCCTGTCAACAGTGTAAGAAGGTTCCTATAGCAAAAATCAACAAAGCTAAAAGCTGGTTCTTTGAGAAGATAAATAAAATTGACAAACCATTAGCCAAACTCATCAAGAAACAAAGGGAGAAGAATCAAATCAACAAAATTAGAAATGAAAATGGAGAAATCAAAACAGACAACACAGAAATACAAAGGATCATAAGAGACTATTATCAGCAACTATATGTCAATAAAATGGACAACTTGGAAGAAACGGACAAATTCTTAGAAAAGTATGAGTTTCCAAAACTGAACGAGGAAGAAATAGAAAATCTTAACAGACCCATCACAAGCATGGAAATTGAAACTGTAATCAGAAATCTTCCAGCAAGCAAAACCCAGGACCAGACGGCTTCACAGCTGAATTCTACCAAAAATTTAGAGAAGAGCTAACACCTATCCTACACAAACTCTTCCAGAAAATTGCAGAGGAAGGTAAAATTCCAAACTCATTCTATGAGGCCACCATCACCCTAATACCAAAACCAGACAAAGATGCCAAAACAAAATAAAACCACAGGCCAAATTCACGGATGAACATAGATACAAAAATCCTTAACAAAATTCTAGCAAACAGAATCCAACAACATAATAAAAAGATCATACATCATGACCAAGTGGGCTTTATCCCAGGGATGCAAGGATTCTTCAATATCCACAAATCAATCAACATAATACACCACATTAACAAATTGAAAGATAAAAACTATATGATTATCTCAATAGATTTAGAGAAAGCCTTTGATAAAATTCAACATCCATTTATGATATAAACCCTCCAGAAAGCAGGCATAGAAGGAACATACCTCAACATAATAACAGCTATATATGACAAACCCACAGCAAACATTATCCTCAATGGTGAAAAATTCAAAGCATTTCCCCTAAAGTCAGGAATAGGAAAAGGGTGCCCACTCTCACCACTACTATTCAACATAGTTTTGGCCACAGCAATCAGAGCAGAAAAAGAAATAAAAGAAATCCAGACTGGGAAAAAAAGAAGTAAAACTCTCACTGTTCGCTGATGACATGATCCTCTACGTAGAAAACCCTAAAGACTCCACCAGAAAATCACTAGAGCTAATCAATGAATATAGTAAAGTTGCAGGATATAAAATTAACATACAGAAATCCCTTGCATTCTTATACACTAACAATGAGAAAACAGAAAGTAAGGAAACAATTCCATTCACCATTGCAATGAAAATAATAAAATATTTAGGAATATATCTACCTAAAGAAACAAAATACCTATATATAGAAAACTATAAAACACTGATGAAAGAAATCAAAGAGGACACAAATAGATGGAGAAATATACCGTGTTCATGAATCAATATAGTGAAAATGAGTATACCACCCAAAGCGATCTATAGATTCAATGCAATCCCTATCAAGCTACCAACTGTATTTTTTAGAGAATTAGAACAAATAATTTCACAATTTGTATGGAAATACAAAAAACCTTGAATAGCCAAAACAGTCTTGAGAAAGAAGAATGGAACTGGAGGAATCAACCTGCCTGACTTCAGGCTATACTATAAAGCTACAGTCATCAAGACAGTATGGTACTGGCACAAAGACAGAAATATAGATCAATGGAACAAAATTGAAAGCCCAGAGATAAACCCATGCACCTATGGACACCTTATCTTTGACAAAGGAGGCAAGAATATACAATGGAGAAAAGACAATCTCTTTAACAAGTGGTACTGGGAAAACTGGTCAACCACTTGTAAAAGAATGAAACTAGAACACTATCTAACACCATACACAAAAATAAACTCAAAATGGATTAAAGAGCTAAATGTAAGACCAGAAACTATAAAACTCTTAGGGAAAAACATAGGCAAAACACTCTCCGACATAGATCACAGCAGGATCCTCTATGACCCACCTCCCAGAGTAATGGAAATAAAAACGAAAATAAACAAATGGGACCTAATTAAAGTTAAAAGCTTTTGCACAACGAAGGAAACTATAAGCAAAGTGAAAAGACAGCCTTCAGAATGGGAGAAAATAGTAGTAAACAACACAACTAACAAATAATTAATCTCAAAAATATACAAACAACTCCTGCAGTGCAATTCCAGAAAAGTAAACGACCCAATCAAAACATGCGCCAATGAATGAAACAGACATTTCTCCAAAGAAGACACACAGATGGCTAACAAACACATGAAAAGATGCTCAACATCACTCATTATCAGAGAACTGCAAATCAAAACCAAAATGAGGTACCATTTCACGCCGGTCATAATGACTGCTATTCACAAGTCTACAAACATTAAATGCTGGAGAGGGTGTGGAGAAAAGGGAATCCACTTATGACACTTTTATTCAGTTCCAAAAAATGTATTTTTTGGAATTATTTTGGAAAAAAATATATTTAAAAAAAAAAAAAAAACAAAAAAGCACATTTCATTGCATTTGAGTGATTTACTAGTTGAACAGTTTTCAGACTGTCATATAGACTACATTAACTTCAGTTCATATGAAATGAAAAAAAAAAAAAAAATGGTGTTAGTCTTAATTCAGTGAAGTTTCCAGGGTCCCCTTCTGAGGCCTGGGAAGAATGTCATGTAGCAGAAAATCATAAGAAAGCAGGAAAATATGTGTCAAAGGCAGCAATGACAGTGGAAACATTGGGGTGTGCTAATCATACATAATCTTGCATGTTTTATTTTAGATTTTATTGTTGACTTTATGGTGCTGCTGTTCATAGCTATGCCCATATGGACATTTGTTGGCAAAGTAATGTCTCCACTTTTTAATATGCTGTCTAGGTTTGTCATAACTTTTCTTCCAAGGAGCAAGTGCCTTTTAATTTCATGCCTGCAGTCACCATCTGCAGTGATTTTGCAGTCCAAGAAAATAAAGTGTCACTGTTTCCATTGTTTCCCCATCTATTTGCCATGAAGTGATGGGACTGGATGCCAAGATCTTCATTTTTTGAATGTTGAGTTTTAAGACAACTTTTTCACTTTCCTTTTTCACCTTCATTGAGAGCCTCTTTAGTTCCTCTTTCAGTTCAGTTCAGTTGTTCGGTCATGTCCGACTTTGCGACTTCATGGACTGCAGCACGCCAGGCTTCCCTGTCCATCACCAACTCCTGAAGCTGACTCAAACTCATGTCCATTAAGTCGGTGTTGCCATCCAGCCATCTCATCTACTGTCATCTCCTTCTCCTCCTGCCTTCAATCTTTCCCAACATCAGGGTCTTTTCCAATAAGTCAGTTCTTTGGCTCAGGTGGCCAAAATACTGGAGTTTCAGATTCAACATCAGTCCTTCCAATGAATATTCAGAACTGATTTCCTTTAGGATGAACTGGTTGGATCTTCTTGCTGTCCAAAGGACTCTAAAGAATCTTCTCCAACACCACAGTTCAAAAGCATCAATTCTTCAGTTCTCAGCTTTATTTATAGTCCAACTCTCACATCCATACGTGACTACTGGAAAAAACAAAAAAACAAAAACGGAGCTTTGACTAGACGGACCTTTCTTGGCAAAGTAATGTATCTGTTTTTTAATATGCTGTCTAGGTTGGTCATAACTTTCCTTCCAAGGAGCAAGCATCTTTTTATTTCACGGCTACAGTCACCATCTGCAGTAATTTTGAAGCCCCCAAAATAAAGTCTGTCACTGTTTCCACTGTTTCCCCATCTATTTGCCATGAAGTGATGGGACCAGATGCCATGATCTTAGTTTTCTGAATGTTGAGCTTTAAGCCAATTTTTCACTCTCCTCTTTCACTTTCATCAAGAGGATCTTTAGCTCTTCTTCACTTTCTGTCATAGGGTGATGTCATCTGCATATCTGAAGTTATTGATATTTTGCCTAGCAATCTTGATTCCAGCTTGTGCTTTATCCAGTACAGCATTTCTCATGATGTACTCTGCATATAAGTTAAATAAGCAGAGTCACACTATACAGTATTGATGTACTCCTTTTCCTATTTGGAACTAGTCTGTTGTTCCATGTCCAGTTCTAACTGTTGCTTCTTGACCTGCATACAGATTTCTCAGGAGGCAGATCAGGTGGTCTGGTATTCCCATCTTGTTCAGAATTTTCCACAGTTTATTGTTATCCACACAGTCAAAGACTTTGGCAAAGTCAATAAACATAAGCAGAATTTTTTTCTTGAACTCTCTTGCTTTTTCAATGATCCAGCAGATGTTGGCAATTTGATCTCTGGTTCTTCTGCCTTTTCTACATCCAGGTTGAACATCTGGAAGTTCATGGTTCACATACTGTTGAAGCCTGGCTTGGAAAATTTTGAGCATTACTTTGCTAGCATTTGAAGTAGTGCAATTGTCGTGTTCCTGTTACTTACTTCCATTAAAGTGGATGTCATCTGCATATCTCAGGTTGTTGATATTTCTCCTTGTAATATTGTTTCCAGCTTGTGAGTCATCCATCCATTGTTGACTTTATTTTATGTTTCATTCAGAGAGCAATGGGAAATACCCACGGTTTCAATAAGGAAACAAAATGAAGTTTATGATAAAAAATTACACTTTTGAGTCAGGCAAACATAAGTAGGAAAGTCAGTTAGGAAATAATTACACATGATATTATAATAAAATCATCACCCACCATTAGAAAATGACCATCCATTTAATAACTACTGTAACTAACAAAGGTTGGAATTGTTTTTTGAAATATTTATGTATTTATTTATTTGGGTCTGCCAAGTCTTAGTTGCTGCACACAGAATCTTCAATCTTTGTTGCAGAATGCAGGATCTTTAGTTGTGGCATGTGGGCTGGAATCTGTTTCAAACTTGTTTAACTCATCATTAACATTTCACTTCACTGAACATGCCTCTAAAATCTGTGGTTCCCACACAGACTCATTCCAATAAACACACTTCTAAGACTGATATCATCCTCCTGCCACCTCTATAAGCAACACAACTTCATGATTAAACTCCATTAATATTGTGCAGTGATAAAAGGAAAGGTGTTTGGAAAGGCCTGAATCATGTGTCTATGATTTTTTTAAACAACTATGTTTATTGTAGAACATTCTTACTGTACCATGAATTATTTTAGCTAAAAACAATAAACGCCTGTGCAAATGATGTGGGTTTGCAATTGTTACTTTTACATTAAACACATTTGTAGTGAGTAGTGTGAACCAAGTGAGCTGAGAAGGTAAGAGATAGAGACCAACATGAGCAGGACTGCGACCCCCATCCTTTGGAAGTGTTGAGGTAGCTGCTACATAGAAGTGAAGAATATTTATTATTAAGAGTCTCTAAGAAAAAACAGATCTAAAAAAGATAAGCTTTCATAATTAGTAAGACATATTTAATGATAGGCAACAGAGGAAGGTACATTCTTAGGGCAAATTCCATATCTCCTCTTTACTTACAAAATAAAGAATGATTTGTCTATAAGACTTCTTCAGTTTTTTGCTCTCCCTCCTTGGGTCTTATCCTTTTAATAAACTCTGTTTACAGCACAATGACTAACTGTAGTAGATATTCAGTAGGGAAGTGTTGAATGATTAAAGACTTGAATTTTTAAATTAATAACTTAGGGTATAATTTGAAATTGTCAATGTTCTAGAAACCACATGCAGACTTTCTGAACAGAAATTTCTTGAATATGTCTCTGAGTACCTGTAGTTTTACAAGCTTCCTAGGTAACACTTAGGGCTTCCTAGGTTGCTTAGTGGTAAAGAATCCACCTGTTAATGCAGGAGCTGTGGGTTTGATCCCTGGTCCAGGAAGAGACACTGAAGATGGAAAAGACAAGTCACCCCAGTGATCCTGCCTGAGAAATCCCAAGGACAGAGGAGCCTGGTGGACTACAGTCCATGGAGTCTCAAAGAGTTGGACACAACTTAGCAATTGAATAAAAGATAATGTTTAAGTTTAAGCAAGCACTTAACTACAACTGTTTTCTGGCTAGTAACTGCATTTATCTCCTTTTAAGATTTGTCTTTCATCATCTTAATCTTTTTGCAGTATTCTACATATTTAAATTTTTCTTGAAACACTCTTTTCCCTTCCTTTGTCTAGCATCATCTTTGCCTGTTTATTCTCTCTCACTTGTTTTGATTTTCTGTCTTCTCTGCTCATCTCTAAGTGTTAAAGAACACCAAGGATTGTGGTTGTCTATTCCTATAAATCTATAGTGTTCCCTGGATGATATTATCTAGCTCATAATTTTAAATATCATTTGTATGACAATGATTTCAAAATGTATATCTCAGCATTTACTTCTGCTATGTACTTCAGGCTTGTGTTGCAAACTGAGTGACCACTTTAGCATGTGAAGACACTTAAAATT
Source organism: Dama dama (assembly GCF_033118175.1). Taxonomy (NCBI): domain Eukaryota; kingdom Metazoa; phylum Chordata; class Mammalia; order Artiodactyla; family Cervidae; genus Dama; species Dama dama. Next base: position 68,742,806 of record NC_083713.1, on the reverse strand, counting down.
TAACCTGGTAAAACACTATTGATAAAATTTAATAAATTTTCATAACAAAAGAACTCAATAAACTAAGAACAGAAGAAAACTAGCTAAACAAAATAAAAATCTGGGTACAAAGCTCCTATGCTAATATAATTTTCAACTGAGATAGACTGAAAGATTCTGATCTAAACTCCAGAGTAAGGCAAGAATGCCCACTCTCACCACTACTATCCAATATAAGACTAGAAATCCTAGCAAAAACATAGATAAAAAGAATTTTAAAAGTCATCCAGATTGGAAAGAGAGAAGTAAAATTATCTCTATTTATAAATGACATAATCTCAGATTTAAAAAAAAATATTTTTAGATTTAAAAAACTGTTAAAACTCATTAATAGTTTAAGTGAAATTGCAGGATTCAAAATCAACACACAAAAATCCACTGTGTTTCTGTACACTAACAATGACTGATCTGAAAAGGACAATTCCATTTATTGGAGAATCAGAAGAATAAAATATTTTGAAATAAACTTAAACAAGGAGGTAAAAGACTTGTACACTGAAAATTACCAACTTTGCTCAAGAAACCAAAAAAAGAAAAATTTCACGTAAAAGGAAAGATATTTCATGTTTTTGGACTGGATGACAATATTGTTAAAATAATCATGCTACCCAATGTAAATCACAGAACTAATGCAATGAATATTAAAGTCTTAATGGTGTTTAGTGTGCAAATGGAAAAAATACAAAATTCATATGTAATTTCAAAGGACTCCGAATAGAGAAATATTCTTGAGAAAGAAAAAAAAAAAAAATGGAGATCTCACATTTCCTGATTTCAAAACATATTACAAGCAACAATTAAGATATTGTGGCATTGGCACAAGATGTATATTTATGCATGTATGTGTGTGTGTGTGTGTGTATGTGTGTGTGTGTGTATGTGTGTGTGTGTGTATGTGTGTGTGTGTGTGTATGAATCAATGGAACACAATAGAGAGTCCAGAAATAAACCCTTGTATATATAGCCAACTGACTTTTGACAAGTTACTAACCCTACATACAATGGGAAAATGAGTCTTTTTTCAGCAAATGGTGATGGGAATACTGAATATGCACATGCCAAAAAAAAGAGAGAGTGAGAAAGAATTAGTTAGAACTTTAACCTTGGGTTTCCCAGGTGGCCCTAGTGGTAATAAAGAATCTGCCTGACAATGCAGGAGACCACCAGAAATGTGGGTTCAATTCCTGGGTCAGGAAGATCCCCCAGAGTAAAAATGGCAACCCACTCCAGGATTGTTTTCTGGAAAATTCCAGGGACAGAGGAGCCTGGCAGGGTACAGTCCGTGGGGTACAAGGAGTCAGACACGACTGAGCATGCATTCACACACCTAAAGTGAAAGGGAAAGTTCAACTCTTTGCGATCTCATAGACTGTAGGCTGTCAATCTTCTCTGTCCCTGGAATTCTCCAGGCAAGAATACTGGAGTGGTTAGCCATTCCCTTCTCCAGGGGATCTTCCCAACCAGGATCAAATCCAGGTCTCCTGTATTTCAGAAGGATTCTTTACCATCTGAGCTACCAGGAAAACACAAGAATACACCTAAAATTACACTATATACAAAAATTTACTCAAACATATTAAAGAACTAAAACTATTAAACTCCCTTAAGAAAACATAGGAGAAAGGCTTTAGGACATTGGATTTGACAATGATTCCTTGGATGACGCAGAAAGAACACACATCAAAGCAAAAATAGACAAATGGGAATACATCAAACTTGAAAACTTTTTTGTAGCAAAGGAAATTATCAACAGAATGATAATGTAACACATGGATTGGGAAAATATTTTCAAAAAATCTGATAAGGATTTAATATCCAGAATATATAAATGGCTTCAACAATTCAAGAGCATAAAAACAAATAACCTGCTTTTAGGATGAGAAAAGGACGTGAATGGATAATTCTCCAAAGATATGCAAGTTGCCTGTAATTGTATTAGAAGATGCTTAACATGATTAACCATAAAGGAACTGCAAATCAAAACCACAATGTGGTATTACCTCATACCTATTAAGATGTTTACTAACAAAAGAAAAGAAAGTATCTGTGCAAGACTGCTGAGAAACTGAGACACCTGTGCACTGTTGATTGGAATGTAAACTGGTGCAGCCTTTATGGAAAACAGTACAGAGTTTCCTCAAGAAATTGAAAATAAATAAAATTATCATATAATTCAGCAATCCCCCATTTGGTATACACGCAAAAAAATTTAAGCAGGATCTTGAAAAGTTTTTTGCTCACCGATGTTCATTACAGCATTATTCAAGATAGCCAAGATGTGTAAGCATGCCAAATCCTCATCAACAGACGAATGGATAAAGAAATTGCGGCATATACATAAAATGGAACATTATGCAATCTTAAAAAGGATAACCTGTCATGTGATACAGTATTGAGAAACCTCAAGAACATTATGCTATGTGAAATCAGACGGCCACAAAAGGGCAGGCATGCTCTGATTCCACTCATAAGGAGGATGTAAAGTAGAATCTTGGAAAGTAGAAAGGTGGTTGTCAAGGGCTTGTGGGAATGTAATGAGTGATTTATGCTTAATGAGTTTAGGGTTTCAGTTCTGAAAGGTCAAAAAGTTCTGGAGATCTGCCATACATCAATGTAAATATACTTAACACTGCTGAATTGTATACTTTAAAGTTGATAGTAAATTTGATGTTGTTTTTCACTGTAGATAAAAATAAATTTATTTAAGGTTTAGTTAATATAACAGAATTAACCAGACAGGTCAAAACACACGATGACAATACTTTTAAAGATAAGATTTTATCAGCACAGGCAGACTGCAAAGGAATGGGCGCTACAGTCTCCACGCCTGCCATCCCCGCTGTGCTGATTGAGGGGACGTGGGGGGTGAGAACTGCCGTGTGCCCAGGTGCTTTTGACTCTTATTGATTTCATGGACTGTCAGGCTCCTCCTCTGTCCATGAATTTCCCAGGCAAGAATACTGGAGTGGGTTGCCATTTCCTCCTTAGGAGGTTGCGGGGAGTCGGGGGGTGGGGGTGGGGGGCGGCGGATAATTAGATGAATGAAAATGATCCAGAGGTCTCATTATTTTTCAGCTGCCCTTTTCTTAAAGAAGTCCCTTGGTTGCTATAAATTTTGGATTAAATTAGGTTCCAGAGGTCCACAAAAGTTGATTCTGTCAGTCCTTACCAGTTTATGGCTGTTTCAGTGGAGGGACCTATTATTTAAACACCTTACTCTTCCATCACCTAAGGCATCACTCCCTGTCTGATTATTCTTGGTCTGAGGACTGAACCTTATCTCTCTTTCTCTGATGAACAAGGTTTAGCTTCCGGAAAAAAAAGACTGTACTTAGCTTAGCTCAATTCATCATTACAACTAGATAAAGCAATTTGAGATAATGGCTAACTCATAGATCAGCAGTAGCATTTCCATATACCAAGATAAATTAAGGTATCATCTAGGAATATTATTCACATTTCTGCCCAGGGCTATTTCTTTGTTTTATACTATTCAGCCTCATTTGTCAATTGTAGAGTGGCCTGGAAATGTATTTTGATAACTGATACAGTTATATCTTTATTATTATGCTTTATTTCCATTTAATAGAAATCTTTAACTCATTATGCTCTGTATATTCAGAGCCACAAAATGAATTAAAAAGGAGCTTTATGTTTCCAAATACTGTACATTTACTAAGTTATAGCATGTCTAGATATATTTTGTTTTTCAAAAATCATTTTTCTTTCTCTCCATGTTTTGATTATTCTAGTGTCACATATTGCTTTTCAAAGCAGAGTTAAGCAAACTGTATTAAACTCAAAAAAGTTAAACGGAAAGAAGGTACAAACAGAGGAGTGAAGGGTTTCTTAAAAGACAAATTAATGAAAAAATACAGACAGTTTCATCTTTTCTCTATACTTCTACATATGACTTACTTTAAATACCCATATGAAGTCACATATCTACTTCAACATGATTTTAGAAAAAACAGACTCCAGGAAAGGATGTTGCTTCCCTAATTCATCCTGAAAATTATGAGTCAATTTATATCCAAGGTAAGGGAGTACTAGAAATTCTCATGTCTCCATTGGAAATGGCTGACATTTATCCAACTAAGAAAAACAATTAATACTGTAATAATAAAATAACCCAGAATATAATTGCTGTGTTTTATTGGTACACATGGCATATTAAAAAATTCCTCACATAACAGGTATGTACATTTCAATAAAGAATAAAAATTCCTGCCATATATTTTGAAAAATACAGTGAAATATTTAAAGATATAAAGTACAGTTTAAAGATATAAGCAGCTTTAAAGCAGGTATATTTAATGAAAGGTGCCTATGAATAGATTTCTAAAGTCATCACACTTGGATAGAGGGAAATTACATCTTTATTTTTTACTACTTAATAATCAAATTTTAGCAGTTATTTCAATTATGTGTGTGTGCTCAGTTGCTTAGTCATGTTCCACTTTTTGTGACCCCATGGACTGTAGCCCACCAAGCTTCACTGCCTATGGAATTTTCCAGACAAGAATACTGGAGCAGGTTGCTATTTCCTACTCCAGGGGATCTTCCTAACCCAGGGATTGAACCCACTTCTCTTGCATCTCCTGCATTGGCAGGCAGGTTATTTACCAACTGTGCCACCTGGGAATCCCCCCTTCAATTATGAATCCAGACAAAAATAAAAATAAAGAAAAATGCTATTAGCAGTACCTATAATGTAGTCACCAATAGAAACTAGGAACATTTTCATCGTCAGTTGCAGTTGTTTCAAAAGTCAGTTATATTCATCACTTCAAAATTAGAGTAGTTATTAGACTCTGTCCAGAAGTTATGTGATCACAGTCATCCTGTTTGCAGATACTTTCATATTATAATCTGTCCCATATTGGGCAAATTGACATTTGCGAGTCATTTAGTCACTATAAGGTAAAGTTGAATCTTCTCAACTCAGTTACCCAGACATCTAAGGTTAGTTTAGTTTCCCTGTTTATAAACACACAAGCAAAAGAAGAAGAAGAAAAAAAAAAAAAAACCCACAGTATTATAGACCACTTGAAAAAGACACGTGTCTCACGAAAGTTTTTCAAATATTACGGGACTGAAAAAGAAGAAAAGACTGAAAAGTTATTCCCTCTCCAAATGATTTTCTATGTTCCAATTGATATACTTCCAGATACATTCTTCCCAACTCTCTATCTAAGTTCAGTTCAGTTCAGTCCCTCAGTCGTGTCCAACCCTTTGCTACCCCATGAATCGCAGCACGCCAGGCCTCCCTGTCCATCACCAACTCCTGGAGTCTACCCAAACCCATGTCCATTGAGTCCGTGATGCCATCCAGCCATCTCATCCTCTGTCATCCCCTTCTCCTCCTGCCCCCAATCCCTCCCAACATCAGGGTCTTTTCCAATGAGTCAACTCTTCGCATGAGGTGGCCAAAGTATTGGAGTTTCAGCTTCAGCATCAGTCCTTCCAATGAATACCCAGGACTGATCTTCTTTAGGATGGACTGGTTGGATCTTCTTGCAGTCCAAGGGACTCTCAAGAGTCTTCTCCAACACCACAGTTCAAAAGCATCAATTTCTTGGTGCTCAGCTTTCTTCATAGTCCAACTCTCACATCCATACATGACCACTGGAAAAACCATAGCCTTGACTAGACGGACCTATGTTGGCAAAGTAATGTCTCTCCTATACAGGTTTCTCAAGAGGCAGGTCAGGTGGTCTGGTATTCCCATCTCTTTCAGAATTTTCCACAGTTTATTGTGATCCACACGGTTGAAGGCTTTGGCATAGTCAATAAATCAGAAATAGATTTTTTTTTTAACTCTCTTGCTTTTTCAATGATCCAGCAGATGTTGGCAATTTGATCTCTGGTTCCTTTGCCTTTCCTAAAACCAGCTTGAACATCTGGAAGTTCATGGTTCATGTACTGTTGAAGCCTGGCTTGGAGAACTTTGAGCATTACTTAACTAGTGTGTGAGATGACTGCAATTGTGCCATAGCTTGAGCATTCTGTGCGATTGTCTTTCTTTGTGATTGGAATGAAAACTGACCTTTTCCCATCCTGTGGCCACTGCTGAGTTTTCCAAATTTGCTGGCATATTGAGTGCAGCACTTTCACAGCATCGTCTTTCAGGACTTGAAATAGCTCAACTGGAATTCCATCACCTCCACTAGTTTTATTAGTAGTGATGCTTTCTAAGGCCCATTTGACTTCACATTCCAGGATGTCTGGTTCTAGGTGAGTGATCACACAATCGTGATTATCTGGGTCGTGAAGATCTTTTTTGTACTGTTCTTCTGTGTATTCTTTCCACTTCTTTTTAATATCTTCTGCTTCTGTTAGGTCCATACCATTTCTGTCCTTTATCAAACCCGTCTTTGCATGAAATTTTCCCTTGGTATATCTAATTTTCTTAAAGAGATCTCTAGTCTTTTCCGTTCTGTTGTTTTCCTCTATTTCTTTGCATTGATCGCTGAGGAAGGCTTTCTTATCTCTCTTTGCTATTCTTTGGAACTCTGCATTCAAATGGGAATGTCTTTCCTTTTCTCCTTTGCTTTTTGCTTCTCTTCTTTTCACAGCTATTTGTAAGGCCTCCTCAGACAACCATTTTGCCTTTTTTGCATTTCTTTTCCATGGGAATGGTCTTGATCCCTGTCTCCTGTACAATGTCATGAACCTCCATTCATAGTTCTTCAGGCACTCTATCAGATCTAGTCCCTTAAATCTATTTCTCAGTTCCACTGTATAAACATAAGGGATTTTATTTAGGTCACCTGAATGATCTATCTATCTAGGATCTATCTATCATCTTTCTATTCAAAGCTCTATATCTACTCTGTATCCGTATCTGTGCTGTGCTTAATCACTCAGTCTTGTCCAACTCTTTGCAACCCCATGTACTATAGCCATCAAGCTCCTCTGTCTATTGGATTCTCCAGGGAAGAATACTGGAGTGGGTTGCCATTTCCTTCTCCAGGGTATCTTCCTGACCCAGAAATCGAAACAGGGTTTCTTGCATTGCAGGTGGATTCTTCACCAGCTGAGCTATAAGGGAAGCCCAATATTTATATCAACATATTTCTAAATATATTCTTTATATAGTAGTATACCTTTCAAATTCCTGAAATAGTTCATGAAGATACCGGCAGCTTTTCATTGTGAAACTGGGTAAAACTTTTATGGTGGTCATTTCATTTTTAAAATATATGTTATTCTTTAGGTGCATTTTGATGCTATAAAAGAAAAAGTCATTTCTCATGTGTCCATTTTGGAAAGTACTAAGACTGTCAACATTTTGAAATAGTTAAAAACATTTTTTTCCCCTAGAACATAACTTTTAGTGGAAATAAAGTCTTCAGCGTCTTGCCATAGATGGAGCTCCTGACATATTCAAAAGAGTTTCTGTGTGTGTGTGTGTGTTTTTGTACTTTAGCAGAAAAGAGTTTCTTCATACTGTTGCTATATGTAACATTTTTTTTCCAGAGACTTGCATTTATAAAGATTAAATATTCTATTAAATTCTATTAAAGATTCTTCTAAAAACCTGAAAGTTTTGTGTGTATGCCTGCTCAGTCCCTCAGAGATGTCCAACTCTTTTAAAACCCCATGGACTGTAGCCGGCCAGGCTCCTCTGTCCATGAAATTTTGCAGGCAAGTATACTGGAGTGGATTGCCATTTCCTCCTCCAAGTGATCTTCCCTAACCAGGGATCCAACACATGCCTCCTGCATCTCCTGCATTTGCATCTCTGGCACTGCAGGCAGATTCTTTACCACTGGGCCACCTGGAAAGCCTGAAAGTTTTGTCAACAACCATAAAAGTCATAGGCTTTTTCATTTAAAAGAGATTTTGTCAGTAAGTATGAGCAGAATACAAAAGTGGTTCTCTATTGCACAGAAACTTGCTGGCTTTCAAGAAAAGTCTTATTTGAACCAAAGTTCAAGTTCAAATCTTACCTGAACTACAGCCAAGTGACTCTTCTTTTTTTTTTTTTTTGAGAAAAAGACCACTCCTGAAACTTTTCAAGAAAGAACTATATCTATTGTTTGGGTTGGGTTGGGTTACCCATCAGATGTTTCTTTAAAAGCAAATTAGGAGTACAATTCAATACAAAGTTCTAAAATCACCATTGTTGATGAACTAAAGTGCGTGTAGAACTTCTTATATATCTGATCAATATGAAAGAACTTGTTCCTGAAGCTCTTGTAAACATTTTTTTTCCTTGTAAACATTTAAATGTTGAAGTAATAGCTTTACCAGGATGGAATTGAGATACAAAATCATCTATCATTGTTTTAAAGAAGAAATCTAGAAACACTTGTGTACCCTTGAGAACTATTTTTGTTGTTGTTGCTGTTATTTCTATCTTTATGACATTGCAGTTGGAGAATGGTTTCACAATAATTTTCACACTCATAACAAACTATATCAAAGATGTTGACTTAGCCAAAGGACTAATGGATCTTATGGCAAAAGGTTACTATTGATTGAAGCTTAACACAAAACTTAGTACTAAAGCTAGCAATTATTATTAAACTGAAAGTTCATGAAGAATGTCCCTGTTCCTTGACAACTCTTGCCTTATATAACATACCGTAGATGATTTGAATCACTTGCAATATCTTTGTGAATCTAGACTTCATTTTATTTTATAAAGAAACTCTCATATGTTTTCTTCATTTGAAGAAGAGGTTGAAAATTTAGTTGGAGACTTTTCTTGCATGTGGTATGAACATTTGTGGATTAATTATTCAATGATATTCTGATTACTATTGTTTATGTATAGAAACACATTTGACTTTTATATCTTATGTCCAGAAAACTTGACAAATTTTAACAATATGAAATTCTCTCTGTAGAGTCATTTTTTTAATCTATCAAGAAAGTAATATTATGAGAAAATTATATTGGATCGGCCAAAAATTTCATTTGGGTTTTTCTATAATATTGCACAGAATAGCATGAACAAAATTTTTGGACAACACAATAGCCCTCCTTACATCCTTTGCAATATTTATTACACTGTCTATATACTCTATGCAATGGGAAATATCAACCATCCTGATTTTTAATTTTATTTTTATTTCAACATTTTAATAACATTTCATATTCATTTTAGACATTGTGACCTTTACGAGGGTTAGAGCATATCAATTTCTATGTCTACATGAAATTTACACTTCTACATGAATTTTATCATAGATCAATATTAGTCATGGGTTGTGTGTTTAGTCACTCAGTCTTGTCCGACTCTTTAGTGACCACATGGACTGTAGCCCACCAAGCTCCTCGGTCCATGGGATTTTCCAGGCAGGAATACTGGAGTGGGTTGCCATTTCCTCCTCTAGGAGATCTACTTGACCCAGGGATGGAACCCATGTCTCCCGCATTACAAATTGTTTACTCATTGAGCCATCAAGGAAGACCTATAAATCAAAGTATATTTTACTAATTGTCATTTCTGCAGCTATGTTTGATGAGAGGGGAAATTTCCTCTTGAATCTCATAATATGGTATATGAGTAGAGTTTTCTAATGTTGAAACAAACCTTTCTCTCTGGAATAAACTCAGTTTGTTCAAAATAGATTACCATTTCTACCACCTGCTCAATTTTGTTTGTTAATATATTTTTTTGAATTTTCACATTTGTGCCACTAATGAGATTGCACATAATTTCTCAATCTCATACTAGTGGAAGTTTCGAGTTAATATTATAAGTGGCTAAAATAAATCCATACAGATGTGCTAAAGTCTGGTTCTTTCAAAGAATAAAATTGACCAACCATTGGTAACACTATTAAAAAAAAAAAGAAAGAAAACAAAGACACCCAAAATTAGGAATTAAAACAGGCACATCATTATAGACGCTTCTGGTAAGAAAACAGTACTTTCAAAAATTATATCAATATACTTAAAAATAAGACAATGTGTTTACTTAGAAAAATTTCTTATGGGTATTGGAAGTAGAAAATATGAATTGTGTAATATCCTTAAAGAAAATCAATCAGTAGTCAAAAATCTTCTCACAAAGTAAACATCAGGTGCAGATGGCTTCATCAATGAGTTCAACTGAAGATTTAAGAAATACAATATTTTCTAGAACAAAAACTTTCCTAGACAGTAGGAAAAAAGAAACCACTCCCCAACTTGATGAGGCTAACAGTAAGGGCAGTGAAAAAAAGATGAATTATAGGCTAATGTTACTATTAAAAAGAGATGTAAATGCTAGCAAAAGTTTTTAGCAATACATGAAAAATATAGTACATTATGAACAAGGTAGGTTTTCCCAGGGATCTACAGCTGTTTTAACAGTTACAGATTAATCAATGTTATTCACCATATTAGCACATTTAAAAGGTAATTCATATAGTGATCTTGGAGATGCAAAATCATCATCATGATAGAAACTCTTAGAAAACTAGGCATGAAGGAATATTTTCTTAATCTGATTAATGTGTCTATGTGTGTACATACATGTGTATAATTCATAGATACATTTTATATGAATGATATCTTATATATGCATATTTGTCAGCATTTTAACCATGTATATACAACATAAAATTATAAGCATACACACACGTGTGTGAAAATATTTATCTCTATATATGTATATTTAATAAATATAAGCTTATATATAGAAGTTTTTCTTTTTAATTGTAAAGAAATCAATAGTATCCACCTTTGCCCTTTCCATTCAGCTTACTGGCAGTGCTATCTCATGGATTAAGAAAAGAACAAGAAAACTGTTTAGGGAGTCTATAGAGGAGGAAAATTGATATTATATGCATGAATTATATCACGGTGCATGTAAAAGTCCTAAAAGAAATTACAAATACATAATCAACATTTATATGAGGATTTAATAAGTTTGCTGGTTAAAAAAAAAAAAGCAATAAATCTAAGCACAGGTATCTATAAGTTTAGGCAACTGTATATATCTCTATAACCTCTAAATGTTTCTTTGTGCTCCTTTGAACTCAAAGGATTTCTTTCTCCATGGTCAGGCAATCATAAATGAGTTTTCTTTCACTATATATTAAGTTTGTCTTTTCTAGAATTTCACCTAACCAAAGTCACAGAGCATGGACTCATTTCAGCCTCCTTTCATTCAGTATAGTGTCTCTGAGATTCATCCACATTATTTGTCATTAGCTCATTAATTTTTATTACAGATTAGTATTCTTTTGGATTAATATGTCAAGACTTGCTTATCCAGTCAAGATAGACTGTATAGACATTTGGATTTCATATAGTTTGATGCCATTATAAATAAAGCTGCTATAAGTAGTTTTAAATTATGGTGTATGCTTTTTATTTCCCTTAGGTAAATATCTTGCAGTCATATAGCTTGGTTTCACAATAAATATGCATTTAATGTTATAAGAAATCACCAAACAGCTTTTCAAAGTGATATGCAATTTTACATTTCTACCAGTACTATTTGGATATTCCAGTTTTTACACATACTTGCCAATGGTATTAGGATTCTCCAGAGAAAAAGGACCATGGGTATTGAAAAGAGATTTATTATGAAAGATTGACTCATGATTATGGAGGATTAGAAATCCTCTGAAATGCTATCTGCAAGCTGGAGGTCCAGGAAAGCCAGTGGAATAGTTCCAGTCCAACCCAAATGTCTGAGAACCAGTGAGACTAGTGTAAGTTCTGGTCTGAATTTAAGGGTCCAAGAATGGGGCATTGATGGTGTGAGTTCAGACCAATGGCCTGAGAACCAGAATCTAAGGGCAGGAGAAGACAGATGTTCCAGCAAAAGCTGGCAGGAAATTTATTCTTCCTCTACCTTTTTGTTCTATTAGGCCTTCAGTGGATTAGATGATGCAAATCCATGCTGGTGAGGGTGACCCTCTTTACAATATAATCATTTTAATGTTAATCTCTCCCAGAAATAACCTTAGAGACACATCCAGAAAAAAATGTTTTACCTGTTATTTAGGCATTTCTTATCCTAGTCAAGTTGAATCATAAATTAGCCATCACAAAAACACTTGGCTCAGTATTTTTTATGGTATCCATTCTAATGAATTTGTAGTAATAACTCACCATAGTTTTAATCTAAACATAGATTAATGACTAAAGATGTTTATCACTTGTTATTTAAGTGGTTGGGGTAGAAACCAAAAAAATGGCAGGAAATTTTAGAAATCAATTCTAGAGTCTCAGCAGTGGTGGTCAAGGCTGGGACTCTGGTGGGCTGAGTGAAGCTCTTAAATTAATAAATGTAAAGAGGGTTTCACAATAGGCCCTGTGCAGCAAATTTTAGTTGCATCACAGTCACCTGGAGGATTTGTTAAAACACATATTTCCAGACCGCTTTTCAGCAGTTCTAGGTTGGTAGATGTGGGGTGGGGCCAGAGAATTTTATTGCCTCCAAGTTGTTAGATGAAAATGCTGCTGGTGAGAATCTCATTTTGAGAAACATTTCTCTAGTGTTTTATTCCACTTTGTGCTCTGACATCTCTTTCTACAAAGATTCAAACCAGCCTCTTTACAACCTACTTTCTTTTATTCCACTCTGGTGGTCCTAAATAACAGCATCATTAAAGCAACAAACAAACAAATCTTTCTCTCACTCCTGTTTCAATACTAGACAAAGTTTCATTTTAGTCTTTCATCTACCAATATCAGTCTCACTCCTCAGGCTTTCTTCATGTAGCTATTTATTAACTCTTTATTTCTACAATTTTTTACTTTGGCATGGAAAAAGTTCCCTCATTTTTAAAAATGTAAATATTGTGCATTCCACAATATTATAATTTATTGAATCACAGCACATAAGGTTGCTTTCATAAAGCACATTTTCAAATCATTGCCCATTCAGATTGAGTTCATCTTATAATAAATTGGTCAGCGTTTTGAACACTGATGTTAAGTGGACCAAAATACAACCAGAAAGTGGTAGAGTTTTATTCACATTTTAATTTTTTAAATATTTCTTTATATATCACATTAAAATGAAATGAACTATTTGTAATTATTTTATTTCCCTGGATATTTACATATTTGTTAAAATTTTCACTTAATATATTAATATAAATGTACAGAATATATGCAAACAAATAATTAGAACCAATAAGATATAAAAGTTTGAGCTTCCCTGATGGCTCAGTGGTAAAGAATCTGTCTTCAATGCAGGATACACATGAAACACAGGTTCAGTCCCTAGGTTAGGAAGATCCCCTGGAGAAGGGAATGGCAGCCCACTCCAGTATTCTTGCCTGGAAAATTCCATGGACAGCGGGATCTGGCAGGCTACAGCCCATGGGTCCCAAAAAGTCAGACATGACTGAGCAACTAAGCATGCAATAAGATATTAAATTGCTTAAATTAAAATGAACATAAATAAATCAACATTTCTATCCTTCAATATTAATCACCTTTTAAAAAGAAAACAGAGAAAGTTATTCTATTCATAGTACCCCATAATTCACCACACATGTAAACCAATTCCAAATTACATCAAAGACACAAAACTGAAAAGCATATCTTAAAATCTTTAATATGGGTATTTAAAGTAGGGAATGAAATTTTGAACACCCAAAAAAGGGTAAAACATAAAATTAAATATTGAGGATATTTACCTACATTGAAATTAATATTTTCACATGAAGTAAGAAGATAAAACAAATATTCAAAATATTTTCAATATACATAACTGAGAAAGAATCAGTGTTCTGGTGACCTGAACAAAGCTACAAATCAAAAGGAAAATGCTGAAAAACATATCAGAAAAATGAGATAAGCAAATATTGAAGGTCTCTTAATTTGCTTTCACCAGCGTTAGCAACAAAAACTACCAGAAAGGACATGAAAAATATTTTTCACCGAAGTTGAGATCACTGATCTACCCTTTCCAGCACACCCAGAAACTTGGGGTCACCTAAAAATTGGGTTATTCAGAGTATTCATACTAAAATTTAAAAGTCTGTGAATTCAAAATGTTGCCAAGAATGCAAAACATACAAATAACTGTAAACTATTGGTGAGTATATAGTTTGGTAAATCTAATTTGGAGAAAAATTTGGCAACATATCAGAAATTCCACTCAGATTTATTTTTAAAACTAGTCTATATTCACAAGTACATAATTACAGGAATGTTTATTGTTGCACAGTTCAAAAAATTGGAAACCACATAAAGGAGTTTCAAAAATAAAATGGATGTTTAATTTATGGAACACTAATTCAATGAATGAATCATTCTTTCCCCAATCCCCTCTATATATGTTTATTATATATGCCTATGTATATGTGCATGTATATACACATATATAAATGTTTCAAACATAAAGCAAAAAACAAATCAGCATAAATACATAGTTATGAAATGTGTATGCATATACACAAATAATGAAAAATAGAAAATATGCATGTGATGTAAAGCATAAATTACTTGTAGCGATTTTCTCTGAAAAAGACAGAAGGCACCAAAACTACGTATGATCTGCAAAAATTACCATTATATGTGTTGGTGTTGTTAAAATGTGTTGTGTTAAAATGTGTTGGTGTTGTTATATGTGTTGTTGGTGTCATTATTTCATTACAATATTTTTTCTCCTTTCTGATGTATTTCTTTAAATAATTTAAAAATAAAAAGATAAGAGAAAATATAAGAGTACTATCATTATGCTTATAGATTTATAAATTTCGTGAAAGGAAGATATCATTTATCAAATATTAAGATTTTCCTTTTACAGGTTACTTATAAATTGAAGTCACTCAGTCTTGTCTGACTTTTTACGACCCCATGCACTGTAGCCTACCAGGCTCCTCAGCCCATGGAATTTTCCAGGCAAGAGTACTGGAGTGGGTTGCCATTTCCTTTTCCAGGGGTTCTTCCCAACCCAGGGACTGAACTCAGGTCTCCACACTGCAGGCAGACTCTTTACTATCTGAGCCACTGGGGAAGCCCTATTTATAAAAACACAGTCTAAAGAAATCTAGAAATTAGATTTAATATATATGATATCTGTTGGTGTGTTTATATTGGCATATAGAGATTATATAGATAATATATTTCCAATATATATGTATGTATTTATATTAGTTCTTATTAGTTTAATTTTTATCTCTTTGAGCTATGTCCTAACAAGATGTCTTCAGTTCAGTTCAGTTCAGTCGCTCAGTCGTGTCTGACTCTTTGCGACCCCATGAATCACAGCACGCCAGGCCTCCCTGTCCATCAGCAACTCCCGGAATTTACTCAAACTCATGCCCATCGAGTTGGTGATGCCATCCAGCCATCTCATCCTCTGTCGTCCCCTTCTCGTCCTGCCCCCAACCTCTCCCAGCATCAGGGTCTTTTCTAATGAGTCAACTCTTCGCATGAGGTGGCCAAAGTATTGGAGTTCCAGCTTCAGCATCAGCCCTTCCAATGAAAACCCAGGTCTGATCTCCTTTGTCTTAGACCATGCTATAACTCAGAGACCATTATATCTACTTCTGTGGGCAAGAATCCCTTAGAGGAAATGGAGTAGCCATCATAGTCAACAGAAGAGTCTGAAATGCAGTACTTGGACGCAATCTCAAAAATGACAGAAGGATCTCTGTTCGTTTCCAAAGCAACCATTCAGTATCATGGTAATCCAACTTTATGCTCCGACAAGTAATGTTGAAGAAACTGAAGTTGAATGGTTCTATGAAGACCTACAAGACTTTATAGAACTAACACCAAAAAAAGATGTCCTTTTCATTGTAAGGGACTGAAATGCATAAGTAGCAAGTCAAGAAACATCTGGAGTAACAGGCAAATTTGGCCTTGGAGTACAGAAAGAAACAGAGCAAAGGCTAATAGAGTTCTCCCAAGAGAATGTACTGGTCATAGGAAACACCCTCTTCCAACAACACAAGAGAAGACTCTACACGTCACTAGATAGTCAACACTGAAATCAGACTGATTATATTCTTTGCAGCTAAAGGTGGAGAAGTTCTATACAGTCAGCAAAAACAAGACCAGGAACTGATTGTGGCACAGATCATGAACTCCTTACTGCCAAATTCAGACTTAAATTGAAAAAAGTAGGGAAAACCACTAGACCATTCAGGTATGACCTAAATCAAATCCCTTATGTTTATACAGTGGAAGCGAGAAATAGGCTCAAGGGGTTAGATCTGATAGAGTGCCTGAAGAATTATGGACAGAGGTACGTGACATTGTGTATGAAGCAGGGATCAAGATCATCCCCCCAAAAAAGAAACACAAAAAGGCAAAATGGTTGCCTGAAGAGGCCTTACAAATAGCTGAGAAAAGGAGAAGGGAAAGACAAAGAAGAAAAGGAAAGATATATCCATTTGAATGCAGAATTCCAAAGAATAGCAAGGAGAGATAAGAAAGCCTCCCTCAGTGATCAATGCAAAGAAATAGAGGAAAACAGTAGAATGGGAAAGACTAGAGATCTCTTCAAGAAAATTAGAGATACCAAGGGAACATTTCATGAAAAGGTGGGCACAATAAAGGACGGAAATGATATGATCCTGCCAGAAGCATGAGATATTAAGAAGAGGTGGAAATAATACACAAATGAATTGTACAAAAAAGATCACAACCCAGATAATCACGACAGTGTGATCACTCACCTAGAGTCAGACATCCTGAAGTGTGAAGTCGAGTGGATGTTAAGAAACATCACTACCAGCAAAGCTAGTGGAGGTGATGGAATTCCAGTTGAGCTATTTCAAATCCTAAAAGATGATGCTCTGAAAGTGCTGCACTCAATATGCCAGCAAATTTGGGTAACTCTACAGTGGCCACTTGACTTGAAAAAGCCAGTTTTCATTCCAATCCCAAAGAAAGGTAATGCCAAAGAATGTTCAAACTACCACACAATTGCACTCATCTCACAGGCTAGTGAAGAAATTCTCAAAATTCTCCAAGCCAGACTTCAACAGTACGTGAACCATAAACCTCTAGATGTTCAAGCTAGATTTAGAAAAGACAGCGGAACCAGTGATCAAATTACCAGCATCCACTGGACCATCGTAAAAGCAAGAGAGTTCCAGCAAAACGTCTACTTCTACTTTATTGACTATGTTGAAGCCTTTGACTGTGTGGAACGCAACAAACTGTGGAAAATTCTGAAAGAGATGGGAATACCAGACCACCTTACCTGCCTCTTGAGAACTCTGTATGCAGGTCAGAAAGCAACAGTTAGAACTGGAAATGGAACAACAGACTGGTTCCAAATCGAGAAAGGAGTAGGTCATGGTTGTATATTGTCACCATCCTTCTTTAACTTATATGCAGGGTATATCATGAGAAATGCTGAGCTGGATGAAGCACAAGCTGAAATCAAGATTGGCAGGAGAAATATGAATAACCTCATATATGCAGATGACACTATCCTTATGGCAGAAAGCAAAGAAGAACTAAAGACCTCTTGATGAAAGTGAAAGAGGAGAGTGAAAAAGTTGACTTAAAGCTCAACATTCAGAAAACTAAGATCATGGCATCTGGTCCCATTACTTCATGGCAAATAAATGGGGAAACAGTGGAAGCAGTAACATACTTTATTTTGGGAGGCTCCAAAATCACTGCAGATGGTGACTGTAGCCATGAAATAAAAAGATACTTGCTTCTTGGAGGGAAAGTTGTGACCAACTTAGACATCATATTAAAAAGCAGAGACATTACTTTGCCAAGAAAGGTCTGTCTAGTCAAAGTTATGATTTTTCTAGTAGTCATATATGGATATGAGAGTTGGACCATAAAGTGCTAAAGTATTGATGTTTTTGAACTGTGGTGTTGGAGAAGACTCTCGAGAGTCCCCTGGACTGCAAGGAGATCCAACAGTCCATCCTAAAGGAAATCAGTCCTGAATATTCATTGGAAGGACTGATGCTGAAGCTGAAACTCCAATACTTTGGCCACCTGATGCAATGAACTGACTCACTGGAAAAGACCCTGATGCTGGGCAAGACTGAAGGCGGGAGAAAAAGGGGATGACAGAGGATGAGATGGTTGGATGGCATCATGGACTCAACAGACATGAGACTGAGTAAACTCTGGGAGTTGGTGTTGGACAGGGAGGCCTGGCATGCTGCAGTCAATGGGTTTGCAAAGAGACAGACACAACTGAGCGACTGAACTGAACTGAAATGAATTCTCCCTGAGATGGTTGCATGAATCCTTCTGTTGTGGCTGACTGACTCTGGTCTAGTAGGCTTGGTTGGCACCTAGTCTGATTGGTTACCAGGCCCTTCCCTGTGTGTATGCTGCTTGCTGCTGTTTAATGGAGCCTGGTCACAAGGCAGCTGGTTGTGAATATCTTCAGAGTCCCACTGGGTTAGCGTTGGCTCACTTGGTCGCAGAGTCAGAGTTCCAAAGACTCTGAGACTTTTGCCCACTGACTGGCAGATGAAGCCAGATATCTTGCAGTTAGTTTTAGACTACTGGAAGGCAGAACTTGTTCTCAGAGTTAGGCTGCAAAGCCTGGGGTCTCAGAGTTCTTTTCAGATCATTGGTTGGGGCCAGAGGGAGGAGGCAGAGGAGGTAGAGAGGTGGGGTTCATTCTTGACATAATTGGGTATGGGTCCAGGGTGTCCTGCAGACTGAACTGACCTGCAGGACCAGGGTCCAACTAATCCAATGATAGGGTCTGGCCATCCATTGATGGACTCAGTCTGCAGGCTGTGGGATCATAGTTTTCTTGCTTGTGGTGTCTGCCTACTGGTGGGTGAGGCTGCTTTAGAGACTTGTGTAGGCTTTCTGGAGAAGGGACTGACAATCCACTCCACTAGTCTTGCATGGAGAATTCCATGGACAGAGGAGCCTGATAGGTCTATGGGGTCACAAAAAGTCAGACACAACTGAGTCACACACACACACACACACACACACACACTCATAGGCTTCTTGAATGGACCTGGGTCTTGGTTCTCTGGTAGACAGGGCCGGTGTTAGCAGCGTGTCTAGAGAGTGTGTTCAGAGGTGGCTGTGGGCTCTTTGGTCTTTAGGCAGTCTGTATACTGATTGGTGGGGCTGTGTCCCTGCCCAGTTAGTTGTTTGATCTAAGGTGTCAGCAACTGTGCTTACCTGGGTGAACACTCCCAATTATGTCTGTCACCACCAGGGCCCATGTCCCCAGGATAAGGTGAAGTTGCTCCCCCCACCTCATCTGGAGACTCTCCAAGGCCAACAGGTAGGTCTGGCCCAGGAGTCTATCAAGTTACTGCTTTTATTGTGGATCCCAGAGCATATGAGATTTTGTGTGTGCGCTTTAAGAGTGAAGTCTCTATTTCCCCCAGTCCTGTGAGGCTCCTGCAATTAAGAACTGCTAGCCTTCAAAGCCAAATGTTTTGGAGTTTTGTCTTTCTGGTCCTGGACTCCCAGACTGGGGAGTCTGACATGGGGCTAATAACTCTCGATTCTGTGGGAGGATGTCCTTAATGGTATTATTTTCGTTTGTGGGTCACCCGCTCAGGGCTGTATGGGATTTTATTCCATCATGAGTCTGTCCCTCCTATCCATCTCGTTGTGGTTTCTTTTTTAGGTCTTTAATTGTAGAAAATCTTTTCTGGTAGTTTTCACTTATTTCCATCAATGATTGTTCTGCAGATGGTTGTGATTTTGCTATGCTCATGAGAGGAAGAGAACTCAGGGTCTTTCTGCTCCTTCATCTTGGCTGCTGCCCCTCACCCCCCAAGTGATAGAAAGTATCTATCATAATTCTTAAGTAAAAATGATCTATCAGAATCTTCCAATGACTTTCAGAAAGTGCTTATTTTATGTTAATTTAACATTACAAGGCTGTGCAAAATACATCTGATCTAATTAGATGTTGAATGTGAAATATTAATACTTATTCACATTTCTGGCAACAAGTCATTCATTTGATTTTCTTTTCAACACCACATCTTTTTCATTATCTTCTGTTGAGCAATGTGATTTTATTCCATTGAGCTTCCTTCTCAAAATGGAGTCTCTAAACTCATCTGTCTATGCATTGGAGTGAAATGGAACATGGAATAGGTGATATTTGCTGGAAGGTGAGAAAATGAAAGCATCCATCCAGGTGGTATCAGAAAAGTGCAAGGCAAGCCTTACTCCTATTCACAGTGAGAGACACTCTTCAATTATGGGGTTCCAATAATGAATAACCTCTGATTTGTGGGAGGAAGATTGAGATTTCCAATATAGTCCATAAGCCTTTACACATGGGGATGAAAATTTTAACTTGCTAACAGAAATTCAAAAGAAACATAAGTTTTGGATAATTTTTTTGAAAGAAAAATTACTATCCTGTGCAGTGCATTTGGCAAGACATGTATTTTCTGAATGCGTCTGTGTGTGTGTGTGTGTTTCAAAAATATTTCGGTATCGAGCATTTGTGTTGTTATGGAATGTGTTATGTTTTGCTTCTGGTTTTGGTCTTCTTGGCATCACAGCAGGTTTTATCATAACATCACTTCACACCAGTCACTTTGAAACTGAGGACTCTAATTCCAACTTGTCAAGAGTGAAGAGATGAAATGTAAGGAAAATACCTGACAAGAGGCAGAAATTTGTGCACCAAGAAATAATATTCACTATTCCCACTATGAAGCAGACTATAAAGTTACTGCTGTCTTGTCAGTGACTGGTGGTTGAGGCATTTTTCCCCTACAAAGAGACAACAGATAAACATCTTTAATAACACTCTTGTCTCCTTGTTGGCCAGTAATTATTATACTATGATATATTAATTATACTAGGGTTTAATTTTATATAAATATAAGCATATCTTACCTAAATTTTAGTTTTTAACTGTTTCCTCTTCTATTTCTATGTACTATAACGCTATCATGTATATTACCTTGCAAATATAATTTAAATACCAAGGCAATATGTCTACAATAGACTACTTCATTTAACTGCCCAGAGTAGAAGCTTGAAGGGCCCCCAAGCAGAACCTGACCAACTTGATTTGCTACATATACTTTCTCAATAAGAAGTGTTTTCATTTGTGAGGGACATTCAAATAGTGTCCTTTAAATGTAAGACATCCTTAAGTAAAACAAGAAAAAAAAAAAAACATTATTCTTTGATCAGTCACTTCCCTGTATTGTTTATGATAGTTAATTCTATATGTCAACTTGACTGGCCCATGGGGTGCCCAGAAAATTGGTCAAACATCATTCTAATGTTTCTATTATGGTGTCTTTAGATGATTTTAACATGTAAATCAATAGATGGAGGGCTCCCCTGCCTGCCAATGCAGGAGGCCTGGGTTTGATCCCTGGTCCTGGAAGATACCTCATCACGTGGTATCTAAGCCTGTGCACCGAGATTAAGCCACTAAACACCATGCACCAAGACTCCTGCGCCTGTTCTTTAGAGCCCGGGAACTGACGCTAGTGAGCCCACGTGCCTCACTACTGAAGTCCAAGTGCCCTGAAGTCCGTGCTCCACAAGAGAAGCTGCTGCAACGAGAGGCCTGCACACTGCAGTTGCAGGGTAGCCCACCCTCACTGCCGCTGGAGGAAAGCGCCTGCAGCAATGATGACACGGCCCAGCTCCTCTCCACTCCCAAAAAGGGACGCAGGAAGGAGGACTGTCTTCCATAATGTGGGTGGGGCTTGTCCAATCAGTTTCAGTCCTAAAAAGACTGACCTTCTTCTGAATATGAGGGAATTTTCAACTCTGGTGGTCTTTAATCTGGGACATGGACTTCCTGCCTTCAGATTCAAGCTGAAATATCAGCTCAGTTCTTCCTGGGTCTCAAGCCTGCTATTGAACTGGAACTCTGGAAAGCTAGAACTCGTCTCTCAATTAGGTCTGTAGCTTGTTGACTTATCCCGTAGATTTCAAGACTTCTCAGCTTCCACAGGCACGTGAAAAAACTCTTCATTATAAATTTCTTTGTTTCTCTTTCTATGTGCCTCCAATTGGTTCTGTTTTTCCGAAGGGTTTTCACTAATACTATTATAATATAGTAAATATGGTCTTTCCTAGTAGCTCAGACAGTAAAGCATCTGCCTGCAATGCAGGAGACCCGGGTTTGATCCTTGGGCTGGGAAGATCCCCTGGAGAAGGAAATGGCAACACACTCCAGTACCCTCGCCTGGAAAATCTCAGAGGAGCCTGGCGGGCTACAGTCCATGGGGCCGCAAAGAGTCAGACACGACTGAGCGACTAACACACACACACACACACATAGTATAAATGAGTTTACCAGTTTGTTTTTCAAGGAAAGACAATCTCAAGTTTTTGAGTAATAAGAGTTCCATATCATACTGGATGTCAAGATAGACAAACTCAGAGAAAACATCTAAAACAGACCAGATGATATATATCAAATCATTTTCTTTTTCTAACTATATTGGGTAATGATAAATAAGAAATTTGAGATGAAATTAATTGTTTTGTTATATCTCTCTATTTTAAAATTTTAAACAATGACTTTCTTTCCAAGGAAATTTTTAATATATAAAAAAAACAAGCAATCAAATTAAATATATATATATATATATATATATATATATATATATATATATATATAATGTAAGTCTCTATCTTTTAAACTCCAAACCATGTCTTGCCTCTCCCTCCTTACCTTTCCCCAGTGATAACTACTAGGTTTTTTTCCTACATCTGTGAGTCTACTTCTTTCTTGTTGTAAACATTGGTTTGTTTTATTTTTTAGATTACACATGTAAGTGAAAGCATAGAGTATTTGTCTTTCTCTGTCTGACTTATTTCATAAAATTGTATACCTGAAACTATTATAAATTAATTGGACTTAAATAAGAGTCAGATGTGCCAATTTTTAACAACATTTATGTGTCATGATTGTTCATTATAATCACTAAAAAACAAAAAACTATCTTATAATCTTAATTCTCATTACTCTATCACTGTGGGAATAGACTTTCTATTCATCTTTAAAAGTTTATTTACAAAAAATATCTGGCTATATAACTTGAAAAGTATTTCCTCTCACCTAACATTTTTTCCTCAAACATAGTTGCTTTATTCAAAGAAACCTAAATTTCAGGGGAAAAGTATGACATTGCTACTTTTTCAACAGTTGTTGACAACACACTAAACACAAATGCAGGGGTACAATAAGCATTTCATTTTATGTGAATCCCAGATTACATGCAAATCTAAGACCTGAATATAGAGTACAGTCAGATCTTAAACTATTTGATGAGAAATGCATCTGTGAAAATTCAGAATTAAAAATAATTCAAAAATCTTCAAAAAACTAAACAAATCCTTTTAATATTTACAACATACCCAAACAGAAGAAGAGACACTCCTAAAGTACAAACTGAATGTGTAATAAGATAGACTATACTATGGGTCATTGAACAAGTCTCAACATTTTCAGTGGATTTAAATCATACAATAAGTATTATCTTATACATGGGTATTAAATAAGGAATTAATAATAAGCTATCTGAAAAAATCTCCTAATATAGTCAAAGGATATACTCTAAATAATTTATGCATTAATGAAAAAAATCAACCGGTTAACTTCTATGCTTTATCTAAAGAGTGTTAAGAGGAAAAAGAATAGAACTGGACATATGCGTTTAAAATAGAAAGAAATGGGAAAGAAAAGAAAGATATCTAAAGGTAACTACCTAAATATTTACCTTAAGTAATTAGAAAAAATATGAAATTACAACTAAACATAAGAAAATGAATAGTAAATATAAAGGCAGAAAACAGTGAACTAGAAAATAGAAATATAGCAGCAAATACCAAGGCAACAAGAAGATTTTTCTTTGAAAAGATCAAAATATTGATAAACCTCCAATCAGCTTGATCATAAAGCATAAGAAATAAAAAATGTGAATGATCAATTTTAGGAAAAAGAAAGATGACATCACTGCAGGTTTGACAAGTTAATAAGGGAATGGTACAAAGATTTATATGTTAGATATATTCAAAAGCGTAGACAAAATGGGCAAGCACCTTGAATGATACAAACTACTGACTTCATTCAAGAAGTAACATTAACATCAGTTAAGTTCAGTTGAGTTGCTCAGTCGTGTCCCATTCTTTGTGACCCCATGGACTGCAGCACGCCAGGCTACCCTATCTATCACCAACTCGCGGAGTTTACTCAAACTCATGTCCACTGAGTCGGTGATGCCATCCAACCATCTCATCTTCTGTCATCCCCTTCTCCACCGACCTTCAATCTTTCCCAGCATCAGGGTCTTTTCAGATGAGTCAGTCTTCCCATCAGATGGCCAAAGTATTGGAGTTTCAGCTTCAACATCAGTCCTTCCAAAGAACACTCAGGACTGATCTCCTTTAGGATGTACTGGTTGGATCTTCTTGCAATCCAAGGGACTCTGAAGAGTCTTCTCCAAAGCCACAGTTCAAAAGCATCAATTCTTTGGTGCTCAGCCTTCTTTATAGTCCAACTCTCACATCCATTTATGACTGCTGGAAAAACCATAGCTTTGACTAGACGGACCTTTGATGGCAAAGTAATATCTCTGCTTTTGAATATGTTGTCTAGGTTGGTCATAACTTTTCTTCCAAGGGGTAAGTGGCTTTTAATTTCATGGCTGCAATCACCATCTGCAGTGATTTTGGAGCCCCCCAAAATAGTCAGACACTATATCCCCATTTATTTTCCATGAAGTGATGGGACCAGATGTCATGATCTTAGTTTTCTGAATGTTGAGTTTTAAACTAACTTTTTCACTCTCCTCTTTCACTTTCATCAAGAGGCTCTTCAGTTCTTCAGTTTCTGCCATAAGGCTAGTGTCATCTGCATATCTGAGGTTATTGATATTTCTCCCGGCAATTTTGATTCCAGATTGTACTGCATCTAGCCCAGCGTTTCTCATGATGTACTCTGCATATAAGTTAAATAAGCAAGGTGACAATATACAGCCTTGATGTACTCCTTTCCCAATTTGGAAACAGTCTGTTGTTTCATGTCCAGCTCTAACTGGTGCTTCCTGACCTGCACACAGGTTTCTCAAGAGACAGGTCAGGTGGTCTGGTATTCCCATCTCTTTCAGAATTTTCCACAGTTTGTTGTGATCCACACAGTTGAAGGCTTTGGCATAGTCAATAAAGCAGAAATAGATGTTTTTTCTGGAACTCTCTTGCTTTTTCAATGATCCAGCAGATGTTGGCAATTTGATCTCTGGTTCTTCTGCCTTTCCTAAAACCAGCTTGAACATCTGGAAGTTCATGGTTCATGTACTGTTGAAGCCTGACTTGGAGAATTTTGAGCAATACTTTACTAGCGTGTGAGAAGAGTGCAATTGTGCGGTACTTTGAGCATTGTTTGGCATCGCCTTTCTTTGGGATTGGAAGGAAAACTGACCTTTTCCCATCCTGTGACCACTGCTGAGTTTTCCAAATTTGCTGGCATATTGAGTGCAACACTTTTACAGCATCATCTTTGAGGATTTGAAATAGCTCAACTGGAATTCCATCACCTCCACTAGCTTTGTTTGTAGTGATGCTTTCTAAGGCTCACTTGACTTCACATTCCAGGATATCTGGCTCTAGGTAAGTGATCACACCTTTGTGATTATCTGGGTGATGAAGATCTTTTTTGTATAGTTGTTCTGTGTATTCTTGCCACCTTTTCTTAATATCTTCTGCTTCCGTTAGGTCCTTACAATTTCTGTCCTTTACTGAGCCCATCTTTGCATGAAATATTCCCTTGGTATCTCTAATTTTCTTGAAGAAATCTCTAGTCTTTCCCATTCTATTGTTTTCCTCTATTTCTTTGTATTGATCCCTGAGGAAGGCTTTCTTATCTCATCTTGCTATTCTTTGGAACTCTGCATTCAAATGGGTATATCTTTTGTTTTTTCCTTTGCTTTTCATGTCTCTTCTTTTCACAGCTATTTGCAAGGCCTCCTCCAACAGCCATTTTGCTTTTTTGCATTTATTTTTCTTGGGGATGGTCTTGATCCCTGTCTCCTGTACAATGTCACTAACCTCTGTCCATAGTTTATCAAGCACTCTATCAGATCTAGTCCCTTAAATCTATTTCTCACTTTCACTGTAGTTGTTTATCATAAACTATATGGTAGACATAACCTTCACACAAAACTCTTGTTTCAGATTACTTCACTAGAATATTCCACCTACTATTTAAGGAAGAAAAATTCCAATTCTATAATTTTTTCCATAAAAAATAAATACCAGGAAACATTTCTCAATATGAGACCAACATTGCCCTGATACAGAAACCATACAAGAAGAGGAAATTATAGAGCAACATCCATCATCAACAGAAGTATAAAAGTCTGTAACAAAGTTTTTAGCAAATCAGATTCAGTGATATATAAAAAAATAATTCATTATGATCAAGAGGGATTTATCTCAGGAATCTAAAGCTGATTTAATATTTTTTAGAAAAGCTTTCTTTGCTATGCAAAAGCTTCTAAGTTTAATTAGGTCCCGTTTGTTTATTTTTATTTTTATTTTCATTATTTTAGGAGGCAGGTCAAAAAAGTTCTTGCTGTGGCTTATGTCAAAGTTGGTTCTTCCCAGAGAGTTTGTTTGGAGGTTCTAGCAGGGGAGCACAGCTTCTCCTATACCTCTAAGAGAAGATCAGTACTCCTCTACCTGGGATGGTTGTCCTCTTCAAAGGAATGTGCTGCTTGTACATGGAGGTTGAGGGAGGAAGGGGACACCCACCAAGCCAGCCAGATCAGCTGAATTAACACTGACGATCAGTGTGGTGAGATGTTGCAACCAGATTGCCCTCACACATGAACTTACTTACCAAACAGACTCACAGACTTCGAAAAGGAATGTATGGTTGTCAGGGGAAGCATGGGGGGAAGGGATGGTTAGAGAGTTTGGGATGGGCATGTGCATGCATGCGTGCTCAATCACTTCAGCCATGTCAGACTCTTTGCAACCCTATGGACTGTAGCCCACCCGGTCCTCTGTCTATGGGATGAGACTGTACACACTCCTATATTTAAAATGGATAACCAACACTGACCTACTTATAGCACAGGGAACTCTCCTCAGTGTTATCTGGCAGCCTGAATGAAAGGAGGCTTTGGGAGAGAATGGATGCATGTATATGTATGGGGGAGTCCCTGTGATGTCCACCTGAAACTATCACAACATTGTTAATAAGCTATACCCCAATACAACATAAATGGTTAAAAAATTTAAAATAAGATGTTCTTCCTATAATTTTCTAGGAGTTTTATGGTGTCAAGTCTTACATTTAGGTCTTTAATCCATTTTTGTGTATGGTGTTCTAATTTCATTCTTTTACATGTATCCATCTAGTTTTCCCAGCACCACTTACCAAAGAGATGGTCTTCTTCATTTTATGTTCTTGAGTTCTTTGTCATAGATTTGATGACCTTTTGCAAAGCAAAGAAAACCATAAAGACAAAAGAACAACCTTCAGAATAGGAGAAAATATCTACAAATGAAGCAACTGACAAGGGATTAACCTCCAAAATATGCAAACAGTACATGCAGCTCAATATTAAAACACAAACAACCCAATAAAAAAATAGACAGAAGACTGAAATAGACACTTTTCCAAAGAAGACATATGGATGGCCAAGAGGCACATGGAAAGATGCTTAACATCACAAATTGTTAGATGAATGCAGATCTAAACTACAACAAAGTATCACTTCACACTAATCAAAGTGGCCATTATCAAAATATCTACAAGCCATAAATGGGACTTTCCAGATGGCGCTAGTGGTAAAGAATTTGTTTGCCAATGGAGGAGACATAAGAGACACAGGTTCGGTCCCTGGGTCAGGGAAAATTCCCTGGAGGAGGCAATGGCTACCCACTCCAGTATCCATGCCTGGAGAATCCCATGAACAGAGAAACCTGGCGGGCTGTAGTTCATTGGGTCACAAAGAGGTGGAAACCACTGAAGTGACTTAGCAGGCAAGCACAAAAAATAAATCCTGGAGAGGGCATGGAGAAAAGGGAACTCTCTTGCACTGTTGATGGCAATGTAAATTGATACAGGCACTTTGGGGAACAGTATGAAGATTTCTTAAAAAAAAAAAAAAAAAAAAAATAGAACCACTATATGACTCAGCAATCCCACTACTGGGCAGATACCCTGAGAAAACCATAATTCAAAAAAACACATATACCCTAATGCTCTTTGGAGCACTATTTCCAATAGCTGGGACATGGAATAAACCTAGATGTTCATCAGCAGAAGAATGGATAAAGAAGATGTGGAGAATATATACAACAGAATATTATTCAGCCACAAAGAGGAACAAAGTTGGATCATTTCTAGAGATGTGTCTGGACCCAAATTCTGTCGTACAGAGTGAAGCAAGTCAAAAACAAAAAATCAAATATCATATATTAACATATATATGTGACATCTTGAAAAATGGTATAGATGAACCTATTTGCAAGGCAGGAATAGAGACACAGATGGAGAGAACAAATATGTTGACATGGGGAGGGGGAGCTGGGAGTGGGATGAATTGGGAGATTGTGTTTGATATATATACTCTCCCAGGTGTAAAATACATAGCTATGGAAACCTACTGGAAAGCACAAAGAGCTCAGCTGGGTGCTCTGTGATGACCTAGGGGATGGGACGGGAAGCTGTGGCAGGAAGATTCTACAGGGAGAGCATATACATGTACATATAGCTGTTTCACTTCATTTTACAGCATAAACTGACATTGTAAAGTAACTATTTCCCAAATAAATGAAAACTACATATTTAAAAAAAAAAATTATCCTTTCACCAAAAAAATGTATGATCATCTCAAGGTTTTAAAAATGCTAAAATAAAAGCAAAATTTCTAAACTTATGAAGGGCATATATAAGGAAAACCCAGCTAATAACATACATGATATTTTGAGTTAAAAATTAAATTTTTTTTCTATGAGATCAAAAAAGGAGGAAAAATATAGCTATTCTTATCTCTTCTAATAAAACTTGTATTGGAGGTTTATCTGATGGAGTAAAGTTATAAAAACAAATAAAATCATAGATTTGAAAGGAAGAATTGAATTTGTCTTTATTCACATGTAATAAGATTGGCTATATAGGAAATTCTAAGAATTATGGAAAATCTATTATAATTAATAATATATCTAGTAAGGTGGAAAGATACAAAGTCAAAGTACAAATACAAACTGCATTTCTATTTACTAGTAACAAATAACTGGAAATTCAAATAACATAAAAAAGAACACAAGAATAAATTGAACAAAGTATGTTTTAGGCCTCTAAATTAATAAAGATGAGATTTAGAGACATCTAAATGAATATATAGATGTACCAAACTGATGCATTTGCCATTTGCAAACTGGAGAACCAATAAAGCTCATTTTGTAATTTAGTTTGATCCTAAGGACTGAGAGCCAGAGGAACAACTGGTGTCCCAGTCCAAGTTCAAAGGCTAAAGAGATGTTCAGGAGCAGAGATGTCCAAGGGAGAAAAAAGGTAAATGTCCCAATTCAAGGAAAAAGAGCAAATTCATCCTTCCTGCACATTTTTTTTCTATTCAGACCTCAACAGATTGGATGATGCACACCTGAATTGGTGAGGATGGTCTTCTTTATTCAGACTGCCAAATCAAATGCTAATCTTTTCCAGAAACACCTTTACAGACATAACCAGAAATCATGTTTTACCAGTGTCCGGGCATCCTTTAGCCTAAAAATGTTGACAGATAAATTTAATAATAATTATTATTAAGATATCAATTTTCCCCAAGTGTATCTATAGATTCAATGCATTTTCAATTGAAATCCTAGCAGGTTCTCATATAGAAATTGTCAAGCCAATTCTAAATTATATTTAGAATTTCAAAAGTCTAAGAAAAAAACTACTTTGGAAAAAATTTTGCTTTTAATATATGCTTAATTTATTTCATTACTCTATCGATGCATACAACAGTCTGGATGAATCTCAAACTCTACTACGTAAAGGAAGCCAGACCCTAATGTTAGATACCAGTTATACAGCATTCTAGAAAATGCAAACTAAACTATCTAAGATAAAGCAGATCAGGGCTACCTAAGGAATTGTTAAAAAAGAGAGAGAGAGAGACATGGACTAACTACAAAATGTCATAAACACACTTTGAGGGATGGTGAGATGTTCTTTATCTTGACTGTAGAGATGTTTTCATTAATATAGGTAGCCCTCACATCCTCAGAGTGAGGGGTTAATCCCATGCCTTGGACTCTGTGGATCCATGGTAACTTGTGTCACAAAACTTTGCTAAGCAAGTATGTCATTCTAAGTAAGTTCACATGTACAAAATTTCTCCACTAATAGCAAGTTGCTAACACTATCTGTAAAAGTGATAGAAAACACAGAATGTTGATTGCAATTACAAAATGTTATAAGAAAAACTGGCATCACATAAGAAATTGTTATACAGGACCAAGATAATCCAGAAATCATGTGAATCCACAAGAATTTCCACTTGAACCTTTTCAGTGAATGTTTTAACATTTCTCAATCATCGTATTTCAAATTTTTAATTTGATCTTATTTGATGTTTTCTTATTGTATTTAGTAGCTTCCCTGGTGGCTAAGATGGTAAAGAATCCACCTACAAGTGGGAGACCTGAGTTCGATCCCTAGGTTGGGAAGATCTCCCGGAAAAGGGAATGGCAACCCACTCCCGTATTCTGGCCTGGAGTATTCCAAGGACAGAGGAGCCTGGCAGGCTACAGTCCATGGGGCTGCAGAGAGTCTGACATTGTATTTAATAACATTCTTAATTGGATTGAATGATTTTTAAATCCATGGACTATAATGCAATATATGTTTATATTTAGTCAATGGCTTCTGAGAAACTCAATTTTTACATCAAGTGTGTGTGTGTGTATGTGTGTGTGTGCATGTGCGTGCATATGTGTGTGTGTTAGTCACTCAGTTGTGTCTAGTTTGCAACCCCATGGATTGTAGCCCCACCAGACTTATCTGTCCATAGAATTCTCCAGGCAAGAATATTGGAATGGGTTGCCATTCCCTTCTTCAGGGATCGTCCCAACTCAGGGATTGAACCCAGGTCTCCAGCATTGCAGGCAGTTTCTTTACCATCTCAGCTTCTAGAGAAGCCCTTTTAAAGCATGCTTGCCCATAATTTATATGACAATACTGACAATATGCATGGAAAGACTGAATTTGAAACCTGATGGATAAAAAAGTTCAGGCAAGTTTAAAACAGTTGCATTAATATGTCCTTTATTTTTCATTTGTGAGGCAAAGATATTGAATATCAGTTTGATTCCCTGAAGA
Source organism: Dama dama (assembly GCF_033118175.1). NCBI lineage: Eukaryota > Metazoa > Chordata > Mammalia > Artiodactyla > Cervidae > Dama > Dama dama. The sequence goes on along the minus strand of NC_083713.1, from coordinate 68,711,551 downwards.
AAAGTAAAGGTTTTTCTGGTACTGGTCAAGATAATGTTAACTGGAATATTATTTTCATTTAACATATTGTCACTTTTTTATAACAATAGATAGCAGAATATATTAAATTGGTAAGGGAATGTTTTGTATATGAAATGAATAAGTATCTTTAGTTTATAAAAGAGGATGTTGTTTAGTCACTAAGTCCTGTCCAGCTCTTTGCAACCACAGGGACTATAGCCTGCCAGTCTCCTCTGTCCTTGGGACTTCTCAGGCAAGAATACTGGAGTCAGTTGCCATTTTCTTCTTCAGGGGATCTTCTTGACCTAGGAATTGAACCTGGGTCTCCTGAATTGGCAGGTGGATTCTTTACCCCTGAGCCACCAGAGAACCCATAAAGAGGATCATATACATTATAAAGCTTAAGATAAGGTTTGTTAGAGGTAAATTTCACTGATGATAAAAATATTTGATTTTTAATATTACTAAAATCTGAGATGTTTGGATGCATCACCGACTCAATGGACATGAGTTTGAGTAAGCTCCAGGAGTCGGTGATGGACAGGGAAGCCTGGCTTGCTGTAATCCATGGAGTCATAAAAAGTCCAACACGACTGAGCTACTGAAATGACTGAACTGACTGAACTGATTGAAAAATTAAATAATAAGAGGTAGAATCAGTTAATCCATCCAGATATCATACACATACTACACAAATGTGTCTTTTCAAAGTTTTCACTTTCATCATCACTTGTAGGGATTAGAATTCTTGAGAGGAACGACTGATGCTGAAGCTCCAATACTTTGGGCCCCTGATGCGAAGAACTGACTTGTTAGAAAAAGACTCTGATTCTGGGAATAATTGAAGGCAGGAGGAAAAGGGGACAACAGAGGATGAGACAGGTGGATGGCATCACTGACTCCACTGACACGAATTTGAGCAAGCTCCAGGAGTTGGTGATTGACAGGGAAGCCTGGCGGCCTGCAGTCCATGGGATCACAAAGAGTCTGACACGACTGAGCAACTGAACTGAACTGAAATGAGAGTTACAAAAACTAGAACTTTTGCTAAACAACTGTAAACTGGTATAAAAAGATAAAAACTTTTATGAGAAGTGAAGTCACTGTGATCTTCATAATTTTTCTATGTGGCATTTGAGCATCACCCATTACCTTCCAATGTGGTCTTTTTGAATTATGATTGAACTCTGCTAGGTTCAAAAATTCAAGCACAAAATGTTTGGTTTGTGCGTGCAGACTTTTCAGGCTACAAAGGGCTAAGTAAGAAAGAGAAGATTAGATCTTGGAATTACTGAATTATGAAAACTTATTTCCTGGTGGAGTTGGAATTTGAGGGTGATTTTTGTGGATGGGTAGGATTTGACTGAGTTGAAAGGACTAGAGGACACTTCAGAACAGAAGAATAGGATGAGTAAAAACTCAGCTTATACAAACATAGTAAATCTGTGAGATGGGGAAGAGATCAGCTAAGAGGTTATATGGCATATGGAAATAAAGTTCACAAAAATTAGGACAAATAGAGGCTAGTAATTCACAACTTAACTATAGCAAGGGAGTCAGCCTTCATCACTCATGTTTTGCAGAAATTCAAATGCTATAAGGGAAATGGGAAATAATTTTATAGTCCAAAAATGTGGGGAGACTTCAGGTATGTTCCAACTGGAGAATTTTTTCTTTTCTTTTTCTTGAGATATAGTTGATTTACAGTATTATATAAGTTTCAGGTGTACAACATAGTACTTCACAAATTTTAGAGGTTATAATTCATCAGAATTATTGTAAGATATTGGCTATATTCCCTGTGCTGTACAATATATATCTTCTTGATTGGTGATTGTTAATATCTGGAAGTTGGAACTAGGCTAATGATAAGTGGAATATCTTACATAATTAATAGTGAGAGATCATATTCTGCTTCCTAATGTTGGTCCTGACTTGGAAACAGGGGTAAAAATTGGAAAATTTGCAGTCACTTACCGAACCTTAATGATTCTGATTGCTATAGATGCTGCAGTTTGGCTTTCTAGATTCTTATGTGGTTCTGAATTCAAATGTCACATAAGATCTGGCCACTGTGCATGTGAGTACCCAGTCATTTTATTGTGAATTATTGAAAAGTAAGTTTGGATAGAAATAAAGACCTTTGAGGATCGAGGGAAGTTTAGTTAAAATTAATTTCCTACCCTCATTTTTACTACCCAACTAATCACAATATTATTACATAAGCAAAGAAACTTTGGTTTCTAAATGGCAGAAGAATTGGATAACTTGGATTGTGAGAAAAAGATGAATAAAGACTAATGGGACTCATTTTTTTTTAATATTAAATGATGTAATTCTTTATTTGATACATTACCCTAAGGGATAATATATAAAATAAAGTTTGGGAAGAGGTTTAAACTAACAGATAATTAAGCTATAAAGGGGTTTTTATTTTAATTTTTGTTTTATATTGGAGTATAGTTGATTAATCATGTTGTATATCTTTCAGATGTACAGAAAATTGAATTAGTTATACATAGACATATATCCATCCACTCATTTCTTCTAGATTCTTGTTTTCCATATAGGTTTTTACAGAGTATTGAGTAGAGTTCCCTGTTATACATGGTAGGTCCTTGTTGATTATCTAATGTATATATGCATGAGTACTCAATCACTCAGTCATGTCTAACTCTTTGCGACCCGGTGTACTGTAGCCCATCAGGCTCCTCTATCCATAGGATTTCTCTTGCAAGAATACTGGAATGGGTTGACATTACCTTCTCCAGGGAATCTTCTCAACCCAGGGATTAGAGTCGCATCTCCTGCATTGGCAGGCGGATTTTTATCAGTGAATCCCCTGGGAAGCCTATTTTATATATAGTAGTATGTATATATTAATGCCAATAATTTAAGTAATTCAAAAAAATTCTCTCATGACATTTATTTAATCTAAAATATAGGGATTTTAAAATCTGCTTCTCTTTGTTTTAATTGTACTGCCAAATATAGAATTTAAAAGGAATATTTACTGTCTGTTTAAGTTTCTCCTCTCAATTAATCAGTAATTTTATTGTCATCTACACACTACCAGACCATCTATTCTTCCAATTGTCTCTTCTAAAATACTTGAATCTTACTGAATGAAGTACAGATGATCAGAGTTACACCAGACTGATGATTCAAAGCTGTACTTTTGCTCCTTCTCTTTGCCTGTGGTTATCAGGCTTTTGAAAATTTATATTTCTACATCTCCACAAGAGATAAGCAAAATCCAAAAGCTTAAATGAAATATTTGATAGAGGCTAAAATTTAAAGTACTGGGAGAGGGGAGGAGCCAAGATGGCGGAGGAGTAGGACGGGGAGACCACTTTCTCTCCTACAAATTCATCAAAAGAATAACTGAACGCAGAGCAAACTTTGCAAAACAACTTCTGATCGCTAGCTGAGGTCATCAGGCGCCCAGAAAAGCAGCCCATTGTCTTCAAAAGGAGGTAGGACAAAATATAAAAGATAAAAAGTGAGACAGAAGAGCTAAGGACGGAGGTCCGTCCCGGGAAGGGAGTCTTAGGCGGCATTGCTTGGGGTAGGGTCCGGGCCTGAGTGCCCTGAGGACAATCGGAGGGAGCTTCTGTGAGTTGCCAACTTGAACTGTGGGAGAGCAAAAGAGAGAGAGTAAATTAACCGGCCCGAACACACTGCCGGCCGTTCGCAGAACAAAGAGACCGAGAGGGTCCAGAGAAGAGCTCGCAGGCTGCGGACCGGCCCAGCCCCGCCGGAGGCAGGAGGCAGAGGGGAGGGGAAGGTCGCGGCGAGACACAGGGTGCAGGCACCCGACCGGCGCGGGCGGGGACTGGGGCTGGGGACGCGGAGGGCAGAAGGCGCGCGCACCCGACTGGCGCCAGCGGAAACTGAGACTGGGTCCGCGGAAGGGAGTGGGCGCGCCACACCTGGGGAGAGAGCGCCCACCAAGCCCCCGGCTGCCTGGACCGCTCTGACGGGGAAGGCACAGAGAGCAGGCGCAGCTTTTCCTTCCGCGCTTTTGTGGAACACCCGAGGGCTGGAACCTCGCGCAGCGCGGGGCGCGCTCCATATAGAGCAGCCGGGAGCCTGAGCAGCGCAGTCGGAGAAAGCAGCGTCAGCCCCTCCTGGCAGCTCCAGCCCCTCCCCGCCGCGCCAGCCCCTCCCGCAGAGCGACGGAACTAGCTACCTGAATAAGAGTCCACCTCCGCCCGCCTGTGTCAGGGTTGAAGTGAGGCTCTGAAGAGACCTGCAAACAGAAGCCAAATAAACAAAGGGAACCGCTTCAGAAGGGACTGGTGCAACAGATTAAAATCCCTCTAGAAAACACCGACTACACCGGAAGGGGCCTGTAGATATCGAGAAGCGTAAGCTGGAACGAGGAGCTATCTGAAACTGAGCCGAACCCACACTGACCTCAACAGCTCCAGAGAAACTCCTAGATATAATTTTACTTTTCTCCCTCTCTTTTTTTTTTCTCTTTTTATTTTTTCTTTTTTATTTTTTCTCTTTTATTTTCCTTTAAAATCCCCTATTACTCCCCCATTACTCCTTAACTTTCATTTCCATAGATTTTTATGATTTTTTTAATTAGGGGGAAAAAATTTTTTTTTCTTTCTTTTTTTTTTCTTTTTTTTATTTTTCTTTTCTTTATTCTTCTTTTTTTCCTTTCCTTTTTCTCTTCTATTTTCTATTTTTCTTTTTCTCTTATTTCTTTTAAAGTCCTCTAGTACTCCTCTACTACTCCTTAATTTTCATTTTCAATACACTATAACCTTACAAAAAAAAAAAAAAAGAAGAGAAGCCCTATTTTTAAACCGAAGTTTATTCTCTCCCAATCTTGACTCTCTGTTTTCTACCTCAGAACACCTCTATTTCCTCCTTTCCCCCTCTCTTCCCAATCCAATTCTGTGAATCTTTGTAGGTGTCTGGGCTACGGAGAACACTCTGGGAACAGACAGCTGCGTAGATCTGTCTCTCTCCTCTTGAGTCCCCCTTTTCTCTCCTCCTGCTCATCTCTATCTCCCTCCTCCCTCTCCTCTTCTTCATGTAACTCTGTGAACCTCTCTGGGTGTCCCTAACAGGGGAGAATCTTTTCGCCATTAACCTAGAAGTTTTATTATCAGTGCTGTATAGTTGGAGAAGTCCTGAGACTACAGGAAGAATAAAACTGAAATCCAGAGGCAGGAGACTTAAGCCCAAAACCTGAGAACACCAGAAACCTCCTGACTACATGGAACTTTAAGTAATAAGTGACTGTCCAAAACCCTCCATACCTACACTGAAACCAACCACCACCCAAGAGCCAATAAGTTTTAGAGCAAGACATACCACGCAAATTCTCCAGCAACGCAGGAACATAGCCCTGAACATCAACATACAGGCTGCCCAAGGTCACACCTAACACATAGACCCATCTCAAAACTCATTACTGGGCACTCCATTGCTCTCCAAAGAGGAGAAATCAAGTTCCACGCACCAGAACACTGACGCAAGCTTCCCTAACCAGGAAACCTTGACAAGCCAATCGTCTAACCCCACCCACTGGGTAAAACCTCCACAATAAAAAGGAACCACAGACCTCCAGAATACAGAAAGCCCACTCCAGACACAGCAATCTAAACAAGATGAAAAGGCAAAGAAATACCCAACAGGTAAAGGAACATGAAAAATGCCCACCAAGTCAAACAAAAGAGGAGGAGATAGGGAATCTACCTGAAAAAGAATTTAGAATAATGATAATAAAAATGATCCAAAATCTTGAAAACAAAATGGAGTTACAGATAAATAGCCTGGAGACAAAGATTGAAAAGATGCAAGAAATGTTTAATAAAGACCTAGAAGAAATAAAAAAGAGTCAATTAAAAATGAATAATGCAATGAATGAGATCAAAAACACTCTGGAGGGAACCAAGAGTAGAATAACGGAGACAGAAGATAGGATAAGTGAGGTAGAAGATAAAATGGTGGAAATAAATGAAGCAGAGAGGAAAAGAGGATCAAAAGAAATGAGGACAACCTCAAGGACCTCTGGGACAATGTGAAACGCCCCAACATTCGAATCATAGGAGTCCCAGAAGAAGACAAAAAGAAAGTCCATGAGAAAATACTCGAGGAGATAATAGCTGAAAACTTCCCTAAAATGGGGAAGGAAATAGCCACCCAAGTCCAAGAAACCCAGAGAGTCCCAAACAGGATAAACCCAAGGCGAAACACCCCAAGACACATATTAATCAAATTAACAAAGATCAAACACAAAGAACAAATATTAAAAGCAGCAAGGGAAAAACAACAAATAACACACAAAGGGATTCCCATAAGGATAACAGCTGATCTATCAATAGAAACCCTCCAGGCCAGAAGGGAATGGCAGGACGTACTGAAAGTAATGGAAGAGAATAACCTACAACCTAGATTATTGTATCCAGCAAGGATCTCATTCAGATATGAAGGAGAATTCAAAAGCTTTACAGATAAGCAAAAGCTGAGAGAATTCAGCACCACCAAACCAGCTCTTCAACAAATGCTAAAGGATCTTCTCTAGACAGGAAATGCAGAAAGGTTGTATAAACGTGAACCCAAAACAACAAAGTAAATGGCAACGGGACCACACCTACCAATAATTACCCTAAATGTAAATGGGTTGAATGCCCCAACCAAAAGACAAAGATTGGCTGAATGGATACAGAAACAAGACCCCTATATATGCTGTCTACAAGAGACCCACCTCAAAACAAGAGACACATACAGACTAAAAGTGAAGGGCTGGAAAAAAATATTTCATGCAGACGGAGACCAAAAGAAAGCAGGAGTCTCAATGCTCATATCAGATAAAATAGACTTTCAAATAAAGGATGTGAAAAGAGACAAAGAAGGACACTACATAATGATCAAAGGATCAATCCAAGAAGAAGATATAACAATTATAAATATATATGCACCCAACATAGGAGCACCGCAATATGTACGGCAAACACTAACGAGTATGAAAGAGGAAATTAATAGTAACACAATAACAGTGGGAGACTTTAATACCCCACTCACAACTATGGATAGATCAACTAAACAGAAAATTAACAAGGAAACACAAACCTTAAATGACACAATGGACCACCTGGACCTAATTGATATCTATAGGACATTTCACCCCAAAACAATCAACTTCACCTTTTTCTCAAGTGCACATGGAACCTTCTCCAGAATAGATCACATCCTGGGCCATAAATCTGGTCTTGGAAAATTCAAAAAAATTGAAATCATTCCAGTCATCTTTTCTGACCACAGTGCAGTAAGATTAGATCTCAATTACAGGAAAAAATTGTTAAAAATTCAAACATATGGAGGCTAAATAACACACTTCTGAATAACCAACAAATCATAGAAGAAATCAAAAAAGAAATCAAAATATGTATAGAAATGAATGAAAATGAAAACACAGAACCCAAAACCTATGGGACACTGTAAAAGCAGTGCTAAGGGGAAGGTTCATAGCATTACAGGCTTACATCAAGAAACAAGAAAAAAAAACAAATAAATAACCTAACTCTACACCTAAAGCAATTAGAGAAGGAAGAAATGAAGAACCCCAGGGTTAGCAGAAGGAAAGAAATCTTAAAAATCAGGGCAGAAATAAATGCAAAAGAAACTAAAGAGACCATAGCAAAAATCAACAAAGCTAAAAGCTGGTTTTTTGAAAAAATAAACAAAATTGACAAACCATTAGCAAGACTCATTAAGAAACAAAGAGAGAAGAACCAAATTAACAAAATTAGAAATGAAAATGGGGAGATCACAACAGACAACACTGAAATACAAAGGATCATGAGACTACTACCAGCAACTCTATGCCAATAAAATGGACAACTTGGATGAAATGGACAAATTCTTAGAAAAGTATAACTTTCCAAAACTGAACCAGGAAGAAATAGAAGATCTTAACAGACCCATCACAAGCAAGGAAATCGAAACTGTCATCAAAAATCTTCCAGCAAACAAAAGCCCAGGACCAGATGGCTTCACAGCTGAATTCTACCAAAAATTTAGAGAAGAGCTAACACCTATCTTACTCAAACTCTTCCAGAAAATTGCAGGTGAAGGTAAGCTTCCAAACTCATTCTATGAGGCCACCATCACCCTAATTCCAAAACCAGACAAAGATGCCACAAAAAAAGAAAACTACAGGCCAATATCACTGATGAACATAGATGCAAAAATCCTTAACAAAATTCTAGCAAACAGAATCCAACAACATATTAAAAAAATCATACACCATGACCAAGTGGGCTTTATCCCAGGAATGCAAGGATTCTTTAATATTCGCAAATCAAACAATGTAATACACCACATTAACAAATTGAAAGATAAAAACCATATGATTATCTCAATAGATGCAGAGAAAGCCTTTGACAAAATTCAACATTCATTTATGATTAAAACTCTCCAGAAAGCAGGAATAGAAGGAACATACCTCAACATAATAAAAGCTATATATGACAAACCCACAGCAAGCATCACCCTCAATGGTGAAAAATTGAAAGCATTTCCCCTGAAATCAGGAACAAGACAAGGGTGCCCACTCTCACCACTACTATTCAACATAGTGTTGGAAGTTTTGGCCACAGCAATCAGAGCAGAAAAAGAAGTAAAAAGAATCCAGATAGGAAAAGAAGAAGTGAAACTCTCACTGTTTGCAGATCACATGATCCTCTACATAGAAAACCCTAAAGACTCTACCAGAAAATTACTAGAGCTAATCAATGAATATAGTAAAGTTGCAGGATATAAAATTAACACACAGAAATCCCTTGCATTCCTATATACTAACAATGAAAAAACAGAAAGAGAAATTAAGGAAACAATACCATTCACCATTGCAACAAAAAGAATAAAATACTTAGGAGTACATCTACCTAAAGAAACAAAAGACCTATACATAGAAAACTATAAAACACTGATGAAAGAAATCAAAGAGGACACAAACAGATGGAGAAACATACCGTGTTCATGGATTGGAAGAATCAATATTGTCAAAATGGCTATTCTACCCAAAGCAATCTATAGATTCAATGCAATCCCTATCAAGCTACCAACGGTATTTTTCACATAACTAGACCAAAGAATTTCACAATTTGTATGGAAATACAAAAAACCTCCAATAGCCAAAGTAATCTTGAGAAAGAAGAATGGAACTGGAGGAATCAACCTGCCTGACTTCAGACTCTACTACAAAGCCACAGTCATCAAGACAGTATGGTACTGGCACAAAGACAGAAATATAGATCAATGGAACAGAATAGAAAGCCCAGAGATAAATCCACGAACCTATGGACACCTTATCTTTGACAAAGGAGGCAAGGATATACAATGGAAAAAAGACAACCTCTTTAACAAGTGGTGCTGGGAAAACTGGTCAACCACTTGTAAAAGAATGAAACTAGAACACTTTCTAACACCATACACAAAGATAAACTCAAAATGGATTAAAGATCTAAATGTAAGACCAGAAACTATAAAACTCCTAGAGGAGAACATAGGCAAAACACTCTCCGACATAAATCACAGCAAGATCCTCTATGACCCACCTCCCAGAATATTGGAAATAAAAGCAAAAATAAACAAATGGGACCTAATGAAACTTAAAAGCTTTTGCACTACAAAGGAAACTATAAGTAAGGTGAAAAGACAGCCCTCAGATTGGGAGAAAATAATAGCAAATGAAGCAACAAAGGATTAATCTAAAAAATATACAAGCAACTCCAGCAGCTCAATTCCAGAAAAATAAATGACCCAATCAAAAAATGGGCCAAAGAACTAAACAGACATTTCTCCAAAGAAGACATACAGATGGCTAACAAACACATGAAAAGATGCTCAACATCACTTATTATTAGAGAAATGCAAATCAAAACCACAATGAGGTACCATTACACGCCAGTCAGGATGGCTGCTATCCAAAAGTCTACAAGCAATAAATGCTGGAGAGGGTGTGGAGAAAAGGGAACCCTCTTACACTGTTGGTGGGAATGCAAACTAGTACAGCCGCTATGGAAAACAGTGTGGAGATTCCTTAAAAAACTGGAAATAGAACTGCCATATGACCCAGCAATCCCACTTCTGGGCATACACACCGAGGAAACCATATCTGAAAGAGACACATGCACCCCAATGTTCATCGCAGCACTGTTTATAATAGCCAGGACATGGAAGCAACCTAGATGCCCATCAGCAGATGAATGGATAAGGAAGCTGTGGTACATATACACCATGGAATATTACTCAGCCGTTAAAAAGAATTCATTTGAACCAGTCCTAATGAGATGGATGAAGCTGGAGCCCCTTATACAGAGTGAAGTAAGCCAGAAAGATAAAGAACATTACAGCATACTAACACATATATATGGAATTTAGAAAGATGGTAACGATAACCCTATATGCAAAACAGAAAAAGAGACACAGAAATACAAAACAGACTTTTGAACTCTGTGGGAGAATGTGAGGGTGGGATATTTCAAAAGAACAGCATGTATATTATCTATGGTGAAACAGATCACCAGCCCAGGTGGGATGCATTAGACAAGTGCTTGGGCCTGGTGCACTGGGAAGACCCAGAGGAATTGGGTGGAGAGGGAGGTGGGAGGGGGGATTGGGATGGGGAATACGTGTAACTCTATGGCTGATTCATATCAATGTATGACAAAACCCACTGAAATGTTGTGAAGTGATTAGCCTCCAACAAATAAAAAAAAAAAAAAAAAAGATAAAATAAAAAAAATAAAATAAAATAAAGTACTGGGAGAAAATCCAATTTGGGGATGATCTGAAAATTTCATTTTTCTAAGAAAGCTATGTTCCTCACCAATACACACAGTCATTTCCTTCCTATACTCAAAAATAAGATTTCAAGACAGCAAATGTAAAGTAAGTAATACATAATATCAATATATATTCTTTCTGGCACATTAGAAATGATAATGATAAAATCCTTAAAATTTTTCATCTTGATTTGTTCCTTCAAAAAGAAAAAGAAAAATTCCTTTAGATAATTTACAATGTATAGTTTCCACATACTGATTGGAAATTACTTAGTTATTTCTTAGCTGCTTTTCTTCATGATATTATATTTGGCAAGAAAAGAATGTTTATCATGATGTTTATTTCTTGATTAGAAATTAATATATTTTATCCAATACTGAGAAGAGTTAGATGTGAAGCTGACTAGAAGAAGATTCTGGAGAAACTGATTTAACTACAGAAAGTTGAAACTCAAGGGGAAAACCATGTGTGCAGGTCTCATGCTTAAAAGTAAGTCACATTTTGTGTGGTTCAGTTCAGCAGAAGGTCCTGGTGGTGGAAGAAAGAACACTAGTCTTGTAGACATAGCATTGCTGTTCATGAGGCCCATGAGCTGAGCATATGCGTGCACATGCTCTGTTACTACACTCCTCTCTGACACTTTGTGACCTCATTGACTGTATTCCGCCAGGCTTCGCTCTCCTTGGATTTCTCCAAGCAAGAATACTGGAGTGGCTTACCATGCCCTCCTCCAGGTTATATTCACCACCCAGTGATAGATCCCACATCTCCTGCATTGCAGGTAGATTCTTTACCCACTGAACTGTCTGGGGAAAGCTGAGCATATTCTAATTTAAATCAGAAAATCATTAAGGTGCCAAGAAATCTAGTCAACCAAAGCAAAATTCTAGGTATTGTTTTGAATGTGGATAAATGCAGAGGTCAAAAGCAGAAAGGTTGATATAACCTACAGATTTGGGTGTTTCAGTTTTGGTTTTGTTTTGCTTTTAAAAACTTTTGTTAAATACCTACTGGAAATCAAATTGGAATGCAAAATGGCATAAAATATTCAGGTACTTCAGCCCCAGGCCAGAAAACCAGGGTTAAGGGTGAGTTTCAAGTGTAATAGCAAACTTGAATACTGAGTAGACAGCCTGTATCTGAATCCAATCCTTCAAATGAAGGTTTAATTGTTAGAAATGAAAAACATTTGGTTTAGAAGATTTCCAGTGACATTTAAAGAACAGAATCAGGGAAATGTCTGTTCTGAGTACAGGCCAAAAAAAGGCTTATTGTCTGTAAAGAATCAAATAATTAACAAAACTAACTAAAATTCAGTCTGATTTCATTATCACCGTGCACTGGCAATATCAGTGATACAGTACTTGTTCTTGTTGGGGCTGACAACTCCTATTGCCAATTCTCCCCACCCACCACCTTTGTACATTTACTGGTCTGTGAATGCCTAGAATTAATCTCTCAGTTCAGTTCAGTCACTCAGTTGTATCTGACTCTTTGTGACCCCATGGACTGCAGCATGCCAAGCATCCCTGTGCATCACCAATGCTCAGCGCTTGCTCAAACTCAAGTCCATTGAGTCCATGATGCCCTCTAACCATCTCATCCTCTATCACCCCTTCTTTTCCCACCTTCAATCTTTCCCAGCATTAGGGTCTCTTCCAATGAATCAGTTCTTTGCATCAGGTGGCCAAAGTATTGGAGTTTCAGCTTCAACATCAGTCCTTCCAATGAATATTCAGGGATGATTTCCCTTAGGATGTACTGGTTGGATCTCCTCACAGCCCAAGGGACTCTCGAGAGTCTTCTCCAACACCACAGCTCAAAAGCATCAATTCTATGGCGCTCAGCTTTCTTTATAGTCCAACTCTCACATGCATACATCACTACTGGAAAAACCATAGATTTGACTAGCAAAGTTAACCTTTGTTGGCAAAGTAATGTCTGCTTTTTAATCTGCTGTCTAGGTTGGTCATAGCTTTTGATCAAGCAGCAAGTGTCTTTTAATTTCATGGCTGCAGTCATCATCTGCAGTGATTTTGGAGCCCCCCAAAATAAAGGCTCTCACTGTTTCAATTATTTACCCATCTTTTTGCCATGAAGTGATGGGACCAGATGCCATGATCTTAGTTTTCTGAACATTGAGTTTTAAACCAACTTTTTCACTCTCCTCTTTCACTTTTATTAAGAGGTTCTTTAGTTCTTCTTCACTTTCTGCCATAAGGGTGGTGTCATCTGCATATCTGAGGTTATTAATATTTGTCCCAGCAATCTTGATTCCAGCTTGTAGTTCATCCAGCTCAGCATTTTGCATGATGTATTCTGCATATGAGTTAAATAAGGAAGATGACAATATATAGCCTTGACATACTCCTTTCCTGATTTGGAACCAGTCTGTTGTTCCATGTCCATTTCTAACTGTTGCTTCTTGACCTGCATACAGATTTCTCAGGAGGCAGGTAATGTGGTCTGGTATTCCCATCTCTTTCAGAATTTTCCAGTTTATTGTGATCCACACAGTCAAAGGCTTTGACGTAGTCAATAAAGCAGAAGTAGATGTTTTCCTGCAACTCTCTTGCTTTCTCAACTATCCAACGGATGTTGGCAATTTGAGCTCCGGTTCCTCTGCCATCTAATGTTGGTCAGAATTAACCTCGGATCAACATTAAATCTTAGATCTATGTGTAAAAATTTTTATTCTAACCTTCTTTGGGAGAACTACAGTGCCTTACATATCTGACATGCTTTGCTTGGGATGTAGAAGGAATACAGCTTTCAATGCTTTGAGCAATGGAAGGTTAAAGGTAAAATAACATGATATTCTTTTAAAGGCTGAAAGAAAATCAAGAAAAAATACCCACTTTGTTTGAAATAAGGGAGCAATGAACATATATTTTGCCAAGCAGCTGAGGTTTGGGGATTGTTTGTTATAGCAGCTAATGATTCATTCTAGACTAAAATATTCTTGAGTACTGCGAATAGAAGTCCTTTTGCCAAAAATGAGTAACCTTTGTTTTAAAATTTATTTTATCGAAGTATAGATGATTTACAGTGTTGTGTTAATTGCTATTGTTATACACACACACATATATATGCATTCTTTTTCATATTCTTTTTCATTATGATTATTGGAAATAATTCCCTGTGCTATACAGCAGGACTTTGTTGTTTATCCATCCTATATATAATAATTTGCATTTGTTAATCCCAAACTCCCAATACATTCCTCCCCCAAACCACCTTCCTTAGCAACCACATGTCTGTTCTCTATGTCTGTGAATCTCTTTTTGTTTTATAGATAAGTTCGTTTGTGTCCTATTTTAGATTTCATGTGTAAGTGATATCATATGATATTTTTCCTTCTCTGTGTGACACAGTTGTCTTAGTATGATTATCTCTAGGTCCCCTTTATTGCTGCATGCGTAACCTTTTTTGTTTACTTTGTGTGTGTGTTTGCATGTGTGTGTGTGTAAGTAAGTAATAAATGTTACCATGTACCCTCTGACATTTTTAACTAAATAGAGAATACTTGACATGTTACCAAATTCCATTCGCAATTCAAAATATATCCAGAACCTCCTCCCCTACTTAAACTCAATACCCATCCTCTTTCCTTCTCCTTTCAATATAAAATTCTAGTAAGTAGAATTGCAGGAGTCCTTAAACGCCAAGTAAATACATATTTTTCAGCAGAGGGATGATGAGATAAGCCAATTGTGAATAGCAATGTCTTCTGAAAGAAATAAACGTTGTTATATAACTCAGGTTCAGTGAGTATTACAAATGAAATCAGTTGAAATATGATGATACATAGCTGTAGGACTTCTATCCTTTAAACTTCACAATTTATTGTTAAAATTCATCTAAGTTTCATCTCAAAGCTTTTGCAAATGCTTGCTGACTGAATCAGTCAGATGCTAAGTCTCATTGTGGAATTCAATAGTACATTTGCAATTATATCAATGTAAATTTCCTGAAAATGATTTTTTTTTTTCCTAAGGAAAGTATAGTCTATTCTTGTGGCTTCTTAGTATTTATATAAACATGCTGGAAATTTCAATCAAGCTCTTCTTTACATTTTTAAAATCTATCATTTTGTGGGGCTCACACATGCACACTACTATATCTAAAATAGATAACTAATAAAGACCTACTGTATAGCACAGGGAACTTTACTCAATACTCGGTAATGACCTGTATGACATGAACAAAAATTATCTGAATAAAAGTGAATATATATATTTGTATAACTGGTTCACTTGGCTGTACAACAGAAACTAACATAACATTGTAAACCAACTACATCCCAATAAAATTAGTTAAAAATAAAAAATTGAAATTTTTATTTTGTATTAATCAAAAAATGACGAATTGACAATCATTTTGTTGTTCGGTTGTAAACTACCTGAAAGAAAGCATCTGAAGTAGAGGGAGATCAATACATTTTATATTTTTCTGATGCGTTATATATTTTACTGTGTTGTCCACAGTTTGCCAATGCTGCAAATAAATTAGGAAAGAACTAATAGGCCATTAAGTTTCATAGTCTGTGCCAATGAGTCTAAAAGAGCTTAGCTTCTTTAATTCCTTCCATCAGAATTTCAACAATACATTGTGATTATTCTTATCATCATCATAATGCCAAATCGCTTAGTAGATTTCTATGCTTTTATTACAGATTTTGATTATAGAGAATAAATCAGAGCATTTTTAAATAAAATATAACTCTTTTGCCCCTGCACAAAGGAAGTTTCTATTGGTTTTTCAACCAAAATCTTAACTGAAAGGTATGTTTTGCTATGTCATTTGCCTATCACTTAAATTCTGAACAAAGAATAGTGTTGGTTTCTCTCTGTCCTCACTAACCTAATGACCTAACAAATTTTTATAGATTATAACTTAAAAGGAGTAAGTCGCCAATAAACCAAGATGAATTGTTTCTACTTGTTATTCAAAAGTTAATGTTCAATCAACAATCTGAGCAGGAGGGTGATCAATGGAGACAACATAATTCAAAACAAG
The DNA here is from genome assembly GCF_033118175.1 of Dama dama. Taxonomy (NCBI): domain Eukaryota; kingdom Metazoa; phylum Chordata; class Mammalia; order Artiodactyla; family Cervidae; genus Dama; species Dama dama. The sequence goes on along the minus strand of NC_083713.1, from coordinate 68,695,717 downwards.
AATTGTTAGTTTGACTCACTGGCTTATCCATTAGGGAAGGGACTGAAGGCAAAGAGTCCATGACATTTTTAGGGACACACAGAAATGACTCAATTATAATTTCTTCTAAACCAGAAGAAAAGATAAATAGTATACTAATTATAATGGAGATATGATGGCAATTTGAGCCTAGGTTATAATTATTGTTATATCAATGCAATTGCAAAATATAATTGTTAATATTTTTTATACAGAAAGGGGCCCATGAAGGCAAAAATGCCTAGCTTCATGATAGTCATTACTTAACCCTTCTACTAGTTATAAATATCAAGCAAATTTTTGAATGACAGAATAATTAATTGAAGCTAAATAAATTTGAGCTGTCTTTATACTGTACTGAGTTGCCAAAACTGGGCTGTAAAAATTTAACAATCTCAATTTCAGTTTATACTAGTCAGCTTTATGTAAATTATTCTTTATAATTATACTAAAGAAACCTGAGTTCACTTAAATTGGTACTAAAATATCAGAAGTTTTCTTTGATAGTCCTGAAATAAAATTCTTAGAAAGCATATTGTATTACTGGAAAAGGTAAAAGCAAATAAAATAAAATAGTGCTAAACAAAAAAAAATTTTCTAATTTATGCCTCATAAGCACTGATGTTTGTGTGAAGGCATTTATTAGAACATAATGTTGAAATGTTGCAGTCTATCTTAAGGAAACTTTTTAGTGCATTATCAACAAATAAATATTAAATTGCAGGCATGAATTAATGACAAGGAATGATCATAAATAAAAGTGTATTGGTAGTAGGCAGGAAATAACTCAGTCAGATTTAAGCAGCCAACTTGAAAACGACTTCTTCTATGCAGCCTACAGAAAATATTTTGAAGCTAAACATTCATACAACTCTCATTTATTAAATAATATATATTGGTTAACTAGAATTTCAACTAAAGAGTAAAAATGCTGCTCTAACCAGAGATTCATGATTCATTATATATTGGCTAGTCCATCTTTTTCAGTTAACTTATAAAAAGTATAATCAAATTGCCAATTTTGGTATATTGACTCTAAAATCACAATAATAGTTTTAATTAATAAATATTAAAAATAATAAGAGATGTGCTATGCTAAATATAATCTCCCTTTGCATGTTATAAACTCATCAGTTTTACATTTTCAAAATGACATCATATCTGTTAGTACAAATTTGTGTTGAATAGATGAAATTATTTAGTTTTTGATTCTGGGATTACCTGCCATTGTAAGTCAACTCAAGTTCAAAAAGGTCATAATTTTGAGGAGAGATAGTGGTTTCCTGACAATTCAATTACTTTATATGGGTGGCTATTTCATTTTTACCAACAAAGCTGAAGATTTCAAAGGGAAACAGGAAAAGTTAGTATCAGTAAATGTCCTTCAAAGAAATTGCTCACTGCTTACTAGGACCCCGAGCAGAGACCTGACACAAAGGTATGCTGCCATCATGACTGTATTTCAAAGCAATCATTGAGGAGTTAGTGTGGCGAATGATTTGGAGTATGGAGAATGGCTTGGACCAAATAAAACCTGGGTCTTAAAATGTATATTGGTAGCAGTAACAGAGAATAAAATAAATTTAATAGAGATTTTGGAAGTATAATTTTAAAAATCATTAAGTGGATTTATTCAATTTGGAGGTAAGGGTAAAAGGCAGATTCAGTATGGACTGGCAAAGTTTTTGCTTCTTTAATTAATAGTTGCATGCTACTAACTACCATAGTGATTACAGAAAGTAGATACATTTTGGGTAGGCCAGTAAGACATGGTGATTTCTAGATTCATATTCTGAGTTAGCTATATATGCAGTAAGTAGTTGGTTCTATCAGTCTAAAACTAACTTAAGGAAATAAACAGTGATTAAAAATGAAACACAGTTCTCACAGCTCCAGATGTGAATGAAATCACACCTATGGAGATAAGAATTGGGGGGGACATCAACATTTGGAGCAAAGAAATAAGAGGAAACAAAAAGTGAGATCATGAATGTACTACTGGAAAGTTGGACCTAATACCAGCTACCCAAAAAAGAGTTTTCGGAAGAATGAATTGCACAATTTTAAAAATAAAAGGTATTCATAGGAATTGGTAAGAAACTGACTAAGAATATCCTTTGCCGTGGCGGTTTTGTGAAGCATTAGAGCAAAATCTAGATTGCTGTGGATTGAGAAATATATGGTAAAAGAGAAGGTAGAAATGCACAAGGTCAAAACAGCTTTAATAAAACTCCTTTTCTATAACTTTTTTTTTTCTTCCCTTTTTGTACCCCTTGAAAGGAAAGAAAAGATATCATAGGATCAAAGGCTTATGTTTGGACATGGAATTCTCCAGGCCAGAATACCAGAGTGGGTAGCCTTTCCTTCCTCCAGGGGATCTTTCCAACCCAGTGATCGAACCCAGGTCTCTGACATTGCAGGTGGATTTCTTACTAGCGGAGCCACAAGGGAAGCACAAGAATGCTGGAGTGGGTAGCCTATCCCTCTCCAGCAGATCTTCCTGACCAAGGAATCAAACCAGGGCAAACTGCATTGCAGGTGGATTCTTTACTAACTGAGCTATCAGGAAAGCCGTAAAGGGGGTCTAAATATGTTGAAATGATGGGAAAGGCCATTAAAGAAGGAAAATTGAGGATAGAGTGAAAAATTGATCACTGGAAATCTACATGGGTTCATAATATAAGAAAAGATCACCTTGGACAGGAATTTGTTTGTTGTCTATTTTCCTTTTTGACAGTGGGGAGAGACAAAGAAGATTGTGGAAGATAGGTGGAAGTAGAAGGACTTTCACCTGCTGATGAGTACAGTGATAATAAAAAGCTTCAATATTTATATGGCATTGATTGTGTAACTTCCATGGATCTGAGTATTATATAATGCATATATATGCACATATACATATACATATCTATATGTAAATATTTTATGTAGGACTAAATAAGATTCTCTCTTCAGAATTATGTTGCTTATATATGGGAAAGTAACAGGTTAGAAGAAGAACATGGGATAAGGACTAGAAAAGAGCTGATATGAAATCATCACTATAGAAAGTTGCTAGGCAGTACTGAGTGCCCAGTGGGACTCAGCAGCAGGAATATATAAAAGGCAAAAAACTGAGTGGTCAGATTTTCCTCAGTGTTGCTTAGGAGCTCCAGTAAGAATAAAGGAGAAAAGGTAGAATTTGAGAACCATCTTTATTTTGGAGTGTCCCAGGTGAATGTGACCGAAGTGCCATGGGACAAAAGGAAGAAGAGTCAGAAGTGGCAGAATGGAAGAGAGAACAGGTCTCAGGGAAGTCAAAGAAGTGAGCTGGTAAAAGCAGAGGAAGATTGGGAGAACGGAGTTACCATCAGAAACAAAGATATTTTCATTTAAGATTTCAGTTTTAGAAGAGTCCATGATGACAAAGCAAAGATGTTGGAGCAGATGATAAAATAGAGTTGAGATGTGCATCATGGGAGCTAAGGAGGTCAGAAACATAAGATAAGTTATGCTCCAATATGAAGTCACCCCAGATAATGAAATACTTTGGAGTGAAGAGAAGGACAACCATCCAGATGCTCTGAATTGATTTATAGAGTATGGGAGCGGGTAGGGTAGAAGTCAGAGTGTGAAAAAGAATTAAAAAAAAAATTAAGTGGCAACTCAGTTTGGCATTGTATCCACCAATTTTTGAGTTCAGGAAAATTTTACGAAGCTTCTTTTACACAGAGAAAAATAATTCACTTATTACTTCTTATCTATTTTCATTGTGAAGTGATGTGACGTGAAGTCGCTCAGTCGTGTCCAACACTTTGTGACCCCATCGACTGTAGCCAACCAGGCTTCTCCGTCCATGGGATTTTCCAGGCAAGAGTACCAGAGTGGGTTGCCACTTCCTTTGTCCAAGTTGCCATTTTCATTGTCCAAGTTGTTAAATGAAAAGTCCTTGCCTTACTATCTTCTCTTTCTAGCAAAAATCAGTTCCACATAGAATAATAATGCAACAAAAATAGCATCTACAACTGATTTACTATCTCCAAGACATCATTTTAAAGATTTTACATATAAAACCCAATTAGCATTTACAATTAACTTATGATATAAATACTCCTATTATTCCCAGTTTGCATAAAAAAAGAAGAAATGGAGGTACAGAGAAGTTAAACTTGTCCATAATTACATAACTAAAAGTAATAATGTCTCATTTGAATAAGCACACAAAGATCATCCATGGATCCCAGTTAGGTGAGCCTAATAAGAAAAAGTTTCCTAGACTTCTGCTTAATTAGTAGATTTATCCATGCTATTTGGGCTACCACCCCAAACTCTGCTTGTGAGATTCCAGTTTCCCTACATATTGTGTCTACTTTTTTGGCAAGATAAAGTCTGTGCCCTAAATGGCGGTGAATGTTGTCTCCCTAGTCCACACCAATTTTCCAATTTTCCATCCCCAGAATATGTGTAGTATTATAAATCCAGCTGAAATTCTGAGTGTGGTCTTGGTCACATTTATTTATTTCTAGGAGCCATAATAACTTCCATTGCACGAAATCTTAACAGCCTTGATCTGATCAAAGGATTGGAAATCCTTGATAATAACACTCTGCCTAACAAGCTACTTGTCATACCCTTCATGGTGTATTGCAGACAAAGTAAAATTCTCAAATAATATTATGTGTGTTTCAAATATATTAATCAAGTGATACATTGTCAGCAAGTATTCCTCTTTGTTTGTTTGTTTTTTTCAGTATTTAAAAAAAAAAAAATCTTTTAACATCTGTACATTGAAGTCAACATTCAAACTATTTAAATACCTCAAATTCACCCTGTTTGTTCACCACAAATTACAAAGCAAGCAAGAAGCCAAGTTGCATGAAGAATGTTCAGTTCAGTTCAGTTGCTCAGTTGTGTCTGACTCTTTGCGACCCCATGAACCACAGCACACCAGGCCTCCCTGTCCATCACCAACTCTCCGAGTCCACCCAATCCCATGTCCATTGAGTCAGTGATGCCATCCAACCATTTCATCCTCTGTCGTCCATTTCTCTTCCTGCCCTCAATCTTTCCCAGCATCAGGGTCTTATCAAATGAGTCAGCTCTTCGCATCAGGTGGTCAAAGTATTGGAGTTTCAGTTTCAACATCAGTCCTTCCAATGATGAATAGTGGCAGTCCTATTGTTTAGATAAGTAATAGGATGTATTTTACATAAGAAAAAGCAATATCAAAGGGGGCAGTAAATAGCAGATTTTAAAATGGATTAAAGTCAGAAGTCTTTTCTTCCCTTCTGTGAGGCACTAGTCTTCTCATATTAATTGCCAAATGTTATATAAACAATGAAATGGAAAGCAAGAGCAAGATATCATTAGTTAGGTGCTTCTGAACAGACATCAATGAACTGAGTTCATTTAACACTTCCCCCACCCCCAATAAAAACACATCTCATCTGTGGGAAATTAGAGATGTTTTATGTCTTGTGATATTTGCAGTGATACAAAAAGGTAAGCCAACAATTTGGAATGAAAAAGATAATCTGGATAAACCAGACCATTAAAATAAACTGTCTAGGTCAAATAAGGCATCACTTAACAGATCTCTCTATTTAGTGATTTTCTCAAAGATAAGCAAGAAAGTGTTCATCAGACTATAATTTTTACAAGATTAGTATATTCAGCTCTGAGTCAACAGCCTCCAGAAATGAAGACTTGATATTTCCCTTGTCACCTTATCTCCCTGAGTTTATAGAGTGCTGTAAACTCTCTGAGGCATTCAAACAATTCACAAAATGATACAAGGCCACAAATCAAATACAGCTTGCCATAGGAAACCAACTAGGTCACAAAGGGCATCTGTCTTTTGCTGAAATAGATTCTGCATTTATGACCATAAATTTATACTAACATTTATTAAAACAAATATTCCAAGACACACTATTATTTGGAGGATAAGTATAGTCTTGTACTATCTATATTGGAGAAAAGTTGTAGCATTTATAAGGAGGAAATTCATATCACCTGGCTATTGATAGAGCAATAACATATTTTTTCTGCAGTACAAAGTTTTAGAGGAAATGCTTAGGATGAATTAATATCCTAAACATCAATAGTAATATGTTTTTCAAGTATGTAGTCATTAGGACTGAGCTTACAATTTGATATCTTTTAATTCTAATAGAAATAAGGAGACAAAAAAAAATGAAAAGATTCAATAATGAATTCGTTTACTGTGCTCACCCAACAGTCAAAGTGCTATGTTCAAGAAATAAAAATTCAACTATGTGGTATTTTTAAGGAATTAATGACAAATAGGGAGGAGTTGATGGCCTAAGGCAGAGTTGAGGACAGTTTACTTTAGATGTTCATTAATCCCCAGGAAATGTTTTGTGCCTGTTGCTGCCTCTAAATATCAAAATGGTGAATAATGCCATGATATGAGTTATTTTTATCACAAAATTGATAGTTATAAAGCAATTGCAAAATTACTGTGGAGATTTGTCCATGTTAACTCACTTAAGAGGGTTAATTAGCTAACCCTTTATACAAAACATCAACAACCACTAAAGTTCTGCTTGACTGTTTATGGGATACAAATAATAGCAGAAATAAAGTAAGTAGAAGTACTGAACATTTCATAAATTGTGATTATATTCAAATATTGACAACTATATCCAATATTATACAACTCAGTTGTACAATCTTGGGCAAATTACTCCTTGAATTGAGTTTCTCTAACCATGTAATGGCAAAAATACTAAAGATCATGTAGGAAAGCTGCACCGATTTACTAGGTCTATATGTATAAATTCTTTAACTGAGAATGTTGTACGTATATGTAATCTCATTTCCCTCAGGGAACACCCTGAGTGAAAATGTTAGTTGCTCAGTCATCTCGGACTGTTTGTGACACCATAGACTGTAGCCCACCAGGCTCCTCTGTCCCTGGGATTCTCCAGGCAAGAATACTGAAGTGGGTTGCCATTCCCTTCTCCAGGGGATGTTCCCGACCCACAGATCAAACCTAGGTCTCCTGAATTGCAAGCAGACTCTTTACCATTTGAGCCAACAGGGAAGCCTTAGTTCCCTAATTACTTGAAACTTAATTGGGAACCTAGGTGTAATGAGTGAAATGGTAGCACATATGCTCACTGCCGGGAAAGAGACTCCAACATATATCAAAGGGTGCCTGAGAGAAAAAAAAAAGGTCACTCCAAATTTTCCAGAAATAAAAGGAATTTTGTAGCCATGAAATTTATGAGGTGGACTATTAGGTATTATTTATCAATCTATTGACTATCAGTCTATTTCCCATCTGGTATAGTCATATGCATAGTAGCTTATTAAAGACTGAGATAACCTGTAATATTTTTAAAAGTCTGTTTAACTTTTAATGTTGCTCCTGATGAAACATTTATGTACATCCTATGAGGAAATTTTTAAGGAATGGACCTTGAGAAGTACAGGATTACAGTTTGCTGAAGAATTAGCTAATTGTATGTATTGTATTAATAAAAATTATCTTGAATTGTATAGTACTTGAAGCCTGTTTGTGTATACTATCACATCTAATCAAAATTAACACATGAAAGGATCATTTGGGATTTAACTGTAACAGCAACTGAAAGTCTGAACAGCTGAAGACCCCAGGAAGGAGACCACAAGGGATCTCAGAGTCCACATAGAATTTTATTACAGCTTTGAACATGAAAAACTTGCACAGTTGCTCTTTCTTTCTTACATTTCTCATCACTTCCTGATCCCTCTCCCCACCCCACCCCTCACATTAATCCTTGGGTGACTGCCCTAAGTTATCAAGAATAAGTTGATAGGTTAGTGTAGGGTTCAATTTCAGATGTATTTCAAGAAAGACAAAAGAAATTTGTCAAAATTCACAAGGTGATCCTTTTTACTATTTATCCTATGAGAAATAAATGGTGGGATCATTGTCTTGGCAAAGGAAAGAAATCAGGGAAGGTCTTCATAAAGAGTCCCTGCAGGAATTTCCATGAGCTATTTGGAAGTCTATGAAATAAGAGTTGTCCAAGCAACAGAGACATCTGCCTCACATGGGCTATGATTCAGTTCATAATTATGAGATCATCTTTTTCCCTTTGGCATTTAGGATCTAGGTTCATGCATGACAATCCTCAGAGGTAGTACAGTCAAAATAGATAACCCAGGATTAAATATAGAAAAATGGTAGACAACCCATTTCTTTTACTCAACCAGGCTAATAACTTAAAAGATGTTTTAATGTCAGCCCTGTGTTGTTCCAGCACAACTTTATTCACTATACCTTAGATAATTTAGTGCTTTCCTAGAAACTTAAATAAAATTCCTAAATTTCAGGACCATAAATAATAAAAAAAAAAAAAAAAAAAGAAAGAAAGAAAGAAAGAAAATACTACATCGGTTTCACTGCAATGGAAATATTGACTGTCTTGACCAAGATGTCATTTTTTAAAAAATTTCCCCACTATATATTGTCACCCTGCTTATTTAACTTATATGCAGAGTGCATTATGAGAAACGCTGGGCTGAAAAAAGCAAAAGCTGGAATTATGATTGCCAGGAGAAATATCAATAACCTCACATATGCAGATGACACCACCCTTATGGCAGAAATTGAAGATGAACTAAAAAGCCTCTTGATGAAAGTGAAAGAGGAGAGTGAAAAAGTTGGGTTAAAGCTCAACATTCAGAAAACTAAGATCATGGCATCAGGTCCCATCACTTCATGGGAAATAGATGGGGAAACAGTGGAAACAGTGTCAGACTTTATTTTTTTGGGCTCCAAAATCACTGCAGATGGTGACTACAGCCATGAAATTAAAAGACTCTTACTGCCTGGAAGGAAAGGTATGACCAAGCTAGATAGCATATTAAAAAGCAGAGACATTACATTGCCAACAAAGGTTCATCTGGTCAAGGCTATGGTTTTTCCAGTGGTCATGTATGGATGTGAGAGTTGGACTGTGAAGAAAGCTGAGCACCGAAAAATTGATGCTTTTGAACTGTGGTGTTGGAGAAGACTCTTGAGAGTCCCTTGGACTGCAAGGAGATCCAACCAGTCCATCCTAAAGGATATCAGTCCTGGGTATTCACTGGAAGGACTGATGCTGAAGCTGAAACTCTAATACTCTGGCCACCTCATGCAAAGGGTTGACTCATTGGAAAAGACCCTGATGCTGGGAGGGATTTGGGGCAGGAGGAGAAGGGGACGACAGAAGATGAGATGGCTGGATGGCATCACCGACTCAGTGGACATGAGTTTGAGTAAACTACGGGACAGTCAATTAAAAAAATAGTTGTCCAGGCTGTTTAATTAATTTTGGCATTCTGATATCTTCAGAAATTATAAATATCATCCCTGATCCAAAGATGGGCTTCCCATGTGACTCAGCTGGTAAAGAATCCGCCTGCAATGCAGGAGACCTGGCTTCGATCCTTGGGTTGGGAAGGTCCCCTGAAGAAGGAAAAGGCTACCCACTCCAGTATTCTGGCCTGGAGAATTTCATGGACTGTATAGTCCATGGGGTTGCAAAGAGTCAGACACGACTGACTTTCACTTTCACCCAAACTATGGTGGAGGTATCTCTGAGTCTGATTCTGATCTAAAGATAAGAAGCAAATTTACTCTAATGCAAGTTTTGTGACTCTAGGTACAATACATGGATAGCCTGTCACAACGCATCCATCTCCTTTGTCCTCTATACTTCTATAATCATTACTCTCATCTCATGGGCATCCTCCATAGCACCAGATATATATTTCCAAGAGTCTATAAATTAGTACTAGTAAATGAAATTTCTCTCTTTCCTTTTTTTAATGTTTTTTTTTTTTTTCATTTATTCTTTCCAAAGGCTGAATTTCATAAAACATCCAGCCAGATAAAAATAATGATTCCTATGATGGATGAGAACCTTAACTCTGCATTTGGAGAAAATGAAACCAGGTCTGATATCTTACATGTGTGGTCCTCTATTCCCACACTGAGAAGTATCTTTAATTCATATATTCAGTATAGCCTACTCACATAAACATATTTGTTTTTAATGCCCAGGTTTGAAATAAAGCTCTGTGAGATAGATCCTAGGATCCCTCCAAAATACTTTTTCTTGGCCCTGGAAGAAAATTGCAAGAATTCTTGGCACTTAAAGATTGTATCCAAATCCCTGTATTAAGAGAGCTGACCAAACTATAGCATGACTTCCAGTATCATAAAGCCATGTGCCTGAGATGACCAACACCAACTTTGTGTTTCTGTCTGGAAAATCCTAGGACTATCAAAAGTACTTACTGTTTGTTTCAATAAACATGTGACAGTAGTCCTCCTATATTATTTTCTTAGACTATTTACTAAAATGGGTTCACAATCATGGATCCTTCCTCTGTCCTTTTGAGATGTACATGAAAGGCTACAAATAAGGAATCTCTCTCTCAAGGACCTGAAAGTCATCACTTTAAAATGTAATCATCATACATTTTAGAGTATAGGGCTTCTGTCTCAGTCTCTGTGAAGCATAGGGTTTCTATCTCATCTCAGTCTCTGTTAACTGATAGAACCCTAAATTCAATATTGCCACCTAGGTTTCCCTGGGGGCTCAGACAGTAAAGAATCTGCCTGCAGTATGGGAGACGGGGGTTTGATCCTTGGGTTGGGAAGATGCCCTGGAGAAGGGGACTGCTACCCACTCCAGTATTCTGGCCTGGAGAATTCCATGGACAGAGGAGACTGGCAGAGTGAAGTCCATGGGCTTGCAAAGGGTCAGACACAGCTGAGCAACTTTCCCTTCCACTTCTTAAGTTTCCCTGGTGGCTCAGATGGTAAAGAATATGCCTGTAGTGCAGGAGATCCAGGTTCTATCTCTAGGTTGGGAATATCCCCTAGAGAAGGAACTGGCAACCCACCCCAGCATTATTGCCCAAAGAATTCCGTGGACAGAGGAACCTGGTGGGCTACAATCCATAGCGTCACAAAGAGTTGGACACGACTGAGCAAAGAATACTTCACTTCACTTCAAGCAGACCCAATGGGCTTTATTTTACACTAAACAACCATTTTACTTTTTCACTTTCCTGACTTGACTTGAGCCCTTACTGGCTCCATGTCCCTCTTCCCTTGTTATTCCTTTAAAGTGTCCAGTCATCTCTGTGAAATAAGAATAGAGCTCAGTTCTCTTCCTACTTCAGTAGTTGTTGAGTAAAATCTGTTCACTGCTTTAATTAATATCTACATTAAAAAAAAAAAAAATCTTGGACAGTCCTACCACGCATGTGTGTGCGTGTTAGTCACTCAGTAGTATCCGACCCCTTGTGACCCCGTAGATGGTAGCCCACCAGACTTCCCTGCCCATGGGATTCTCCAGGCAAGATTACTGCAGTGGATTGCTGTTCCCTTCTCCAGAGGATCTTCCCAACTCGGGGATCAAACCCTGGTCTCCTGCATTGCAGGTAGATTCTTTACTGTGAGGCTGTCATGGCTAACGCCATGACAGGCAGCCTAGATTAGGAGTAGGCCTGGTTTCCCGGGGTAACATAATTATCAGGCCTCCTGGAGCCAGCCAATCAACATATGCCTAGCCAGAGAAAAGGGAACCTATCAAGGGAAAGCTAAAAGCCCCATGTTGGGCCAACAAAAATTACCTTGCAACTGTGTAACCAATCTGCTTATGCCAACTACCCACTGTGTAACCAATCCGATTGTGCCAACTACCTGCTGCTTATTTTGAGAGAACTGGGGCTCGGGGCCTTTCGTCCTCACACACCTGGTGAGGGCGGGAGGCCCTGGCTCGAGTCAGCAATAAATTCCCCTATTGCGAGTTGCATTGTTTCGAGGAGTCTTCTTTCCCGACCAGGGACTCGGACTACGGGCAGAACATTTACTATTTGAGCTACAGGGAAGTCCTTACCACAGTATGGAACAGTTTATTAACTAGATATAGGAAGTCTACTCTGGTGCCAAGAATATCTGTGGAAATCAGAAGTTTTGCAGAAAACACTGACCGCCCTAGTATTTGCTTGAGTACTCAGTCATATGGACTGTAGCCCGCCAGGCACCTCTGTCCATGGGATTCTCCAGGCAAGAATACTGGAGAGGTTGCCATTTCTTCCTCCAGGGGGTCTTCCTGACCAGGGGTCAAACCAGCACCTTATGTACCTCCTGCTTTGGCAGGCAGATTCTTTACCACTGAATCAAATGGAAAGCCCACCCAAGTATTTACTTCTGAGATATTTCCTTAATTTGCAAAGAGGAAGGTGTAAGATGGCGTAAGATGAAATATTATCTTGATAGCAGCAGATACCTTCATCAAAGCTAAGCTTTTTCTTTTTTAAAGCAAAATTGACTTCCTCATGGTTCTAAAACAAAACAATTGCCTAACCATTCAGACTTACCAAAATTCCCTAGGCTTTCCACCAGGTTTCAAAGTGACACTGGTATATATTTTCACAAGCAATCCACTTTTTTTCTGGGTACATAATCTAGTTTATGAGAGAGAATGAACCACCAATTTCTAGAGCATAATGTGTGATTCAATGGAAAAATGGGAAAACCCTTTCACCTGCCATTTACTTGAACTTAACTCTACCTGCACATTCGCCCAAAGTGTGCCTTTTTCACCTATGGTTTTTACCGCCCACGTGAATACCAACATTTTTTTCTTATCATTTATAATTAACTTTCCAAATTATATACAACCAGTCTGGTCTTAGAGCACTCACCAACTGGACAAGCTCAAGGATCAATAATTGGTGATATTCCAGAGGAGAGCTCCAGACTTTCTTTAACTTTATCTGCCATTTCAATCAGTCACTTCAAGAAATTATACAGCATTTACATTGGATCTATTCACAGTTATCTATAAAGGTGACCTTGTAAGTGGGAGGAACACTCATTTATGAAATGGACCTAGAAAAAGAAATATTGGCTGCCTCAAAACTCTGTCCTTGATGATTTTTCATTTTGTATATAACTTGAAATTATTATCTCATATAATAGAAAAGCAGGAAAAATAAGGGAAGAATTAATCAAAAGAACACTGCTTCACAAACTAACTATCCAGTTCACTCACCTGATGCTAAAAGGAATTAATCAAAGGAAGGATTTAATGAGTAAATTGTCATCTGCAAAAATTAGATCCTAGACCCAATTCCAGAAAATTTCTACAATACCATTTCCATTTTACTCCTTGATTACTATGCTTATTTAACTACTTTTTTTACACTGCTGTTCACAGATGCTGTAACTCAAGTCTATTCTAATCACCAGATTTTATATTTGGCCCTAAACTTTGTCTGTTTTGCCTACTTTAAGCATAATTTCTGCAAACTTTCCAAGTCCTTTATAGACCTCAGATTCCACAACTTTATTTTTGTTCTTATTGCTTGTTCCAAATACTTAGTTCTACCTCTGTTTTCTCATTTTGAGAAAAGCATCCTTAGTGGAAAACAACATGACTTAGAAAGGAATGATTTAGGACATCTATACTATGAGAGAAAAAATGACATCAGCAAAATTATTTCTGGTTAGTTATATGGGGTTGAAGCAGTTGTTTCAAAATTAAAGGCTGTTTCACTTATTTTCACTGTATAGCTTATAGAGGTAGCGTCATAACTTGTGGAAGGAAAGATAAATTTTTAAAATATCCATAGAGGACCTTTTGAAACAACTGTATCCATTCTTAAGCTATAAGATCTCTTAGCTTTGATTCCACCATTTTACAGGCTTCTTTGTGTTGCTAGGGCTGAGACTCTGAAAATTACGTTTATTCTCTGCCATCTGATCCCCTTTTAGAGTCTTCAAAGAGGCTATACAAGAGGTTGACTGGAAATGTCTTTTCCATTTTCGTCCTCTTTCATGTTGCTGCATTCTTGTTCCTTTCAAGTGTCACCCAAAAACCAAGCAATTTGCTCAAGTAGCCACAACTGATTCCAGTGAGCAGTCTTTCCAACACTTGCAGATCCAACATCATGGTGCCCTCTTGAAACACCAGTACAATCTGCTGGTGTTCCTTCTCTGAGTCTGGGGGTAGCCCCATGGGATGTCTCCTTCCAGCTCAGCAATAGGAGATCCATCTGAGCAATATGTTCTTGTTTTTGCCTTTTCACTTCCTAAATGTCCAGTAAACAAGTATAATTCTTTCTTATACAGTAACTGGTATGTTTTCTGTTTCTTGACTGGGTACAGATAGATAAAATGATCCATAAGAAGAATTATACTATATCTTTCTGTCCAGTATATGCACACACACACACACACACACTTAAATGTTTTGAAATAATATTCTGGATCTATTCACCCTTATTATGTGTGAAACACTTTGTTTTCTATTACTTTTGTCCTATATTGTTTTTGAAACTTCTATTCAAAATCTACTAAATTTACTTTACAAACTATTATTAATTTTTAGAGCTTCTCAGGTGATGCCGGTAGTAAAAAGCTTGCCTGCCAATGCAGGAGACATAATTTTAGGTGAGATGGGTCCACCAGGACTTCACTGGTGGCTCAGATGGTAAAGCATCTGCCTACAATGCGGGAGATCCGGGTTCGATCCCTGGGTCGGAAAGATCATCTGGAGAAGGAAATGGCAACCCTTCCAGTACTCTTGCCTGGAAAATCCCATGGACGGAGGATCCTGGTAGTCTACAGTCCATGGGGCGCAAAGAGTTATACATGACTGAGCAACTTCACCTTACTTCACTTCAGGTCCACTGTGGGGCTTTCCAGATGGCTCAGTAGTGAAGAATATGCCTGTCAATGCAGGAGACACAGGAGACATGGACTGGGAAGACCTGGAGGAGAGCATGGCAACTCATTTCAATATCCTTGCCTGGATAATACGATGCGCAGAGGAGCCCGGCAGGCTAAAGTCCATAGCTTCTCAAAGAGCCAGACACAACTGAAGCAACTTAGCACACATACTTTAATTCATAATGTGAAAATACTGATATAAATGAAACAAAAATGTGCAGTCTAACACTAATATCTTTGCTTATGTGATGGCTTAAGCCAGATATTTGATTTGCACACATGAAAGTTTATGGAATTTTCTAATATTAAATACATTCAGAAATTGGAAATAAAGCTCAACAAGAAGTACAGGGGGGAAAAAAAAAGAAGAAAAACTTTAAAATAAAATTAAAAGTAAAAATTCAGATTGCATAAATAAATTATATAGAGGTAATCTGGATTAACTGCCTAAATTTTGCAATGGCCATGCTAAAAGGTGACAAGAACCAAAACATGATTCATACATGTATTCACACACAAGAATGGAAGAGGGGCAAATTTGACTTCTCTGATTAAACTGATACACCCATTTTCTCCTTTCCTCAAATGTCAGCACTCCTGGTTCTGGGGATTTCAGAGTCAGGTCTCTCATATTCTTAGGCCATTACCAGCTTTCTTGATTCTCTAGCTTGCAGATAGCAGATGATATGGTTTCTAGGCCTCCAAAATGGTGTTCTTATAATAAATTAAATTAAACTAATAAATAATTTTTAATAATAAATATACTCATATGTCTTTGTTGTTTTTGTTCAGTCCCTCAGTCATGTCTTATTCTTTGCAATCCCATGGACTATAGCACACCAGGCTTCCCTGTTCTTCACTATCCCCTAGCTCATGTCCATTGCGTCAATGATGCCATACAACCATCTCATCCTCTGTAGCCCTCCTTCTCCTTCTGCCTTCAATCTTTCCCCACCTCAGGGTCTTTTCCAATGAGTTGGCTCTTCCCATCAAGTGGGCAAGGTATTGCAGCATCAGCTTTAGCATCAGTCCTTCCAATGAATAATCAGTGTTGATTCTTAGATGTCTATATATAACCTATTGATTGTTTTTCTCCAGAAACTTCTGACTAAAGCATTTCTCTCTTTCTTTTCTTTTTTTTTTTTTTTTTCTGACTAAAGCACTTCTAATCATGTTTGCCCTTCATATTCAGTTCAGGTATTATCTCCTCTAGAAAACATCCTCCAAATTTCCCGGTCACGATGCTCCCACAGGACATACAATTCTATGAGTGTTGCCATTTAGTAACTCAGTCATGTCCAGCTCTTTGCAGCCCACCAGACTCCTCCATCCATGGGATTCCCCAGGCAAGAATACTGGAGTGGGTTGCCATTTCCTTCTCCAGGGGATCTTCCCAACCCAGGGATTGAACCTGGGTCTCCTGCATTGCGGCCAGATTCGTTACCACTGAGCCCCCAGAGAAGTGAATATACTTCATAAATTCTTTTGTAATTGCCTGTTTGGGTTGCCTGGCTCCCTCACAATGCTATGAGTACTTCAAGGATACAGAGCATATCATACTCATCTGAGTATCACCATTACCTAATCCACTGCCTTTCTAATTATTTATATTCAATATTTTTGCTGTTGAATTGAGGTCCCTGAGGACAAGGAATCAACAATTTGTACCTCTCCATGTTGAAAAAAAAAAATTGATGCTTTTGAACAATGGTGTTGGAGAAGATTTTTGAGAGTCCCTTGGACTGCAAGGAGTTCCAACCAGTTCATCCTAAAGGAGATCAGTCCTGGGTGTTCATTGGAAGGACTGATGCTGAAGCTGAAACTCCAATACTTTGGCCACCTCATGTGAAGAGTTGACTCATTGGAAAAGACCCTGATGCTGGGAGGGATTGGAGGCCGGACGAGAAGGGGACGACAGAGGATGAGATGGCTGGATGGCATCACCGACTCGACGGGCATGAGTTTTAGTAAACTCCGGGAGTTGGTGATGGACAGGAAGGCCTGGCATGCTGTGATTCATGGGGTCTCAAAGAGTCGGATACGACTGAGCAACTGAACTGAACTGAACTGAACTGATGTTAGTATTGTGAGTTCAGAAGAGAGTTCAAAAAGTAAGATAAACATAAACTAATTTATCTGTCACTCAATTTCTTTCCCCTATGTTTATTTATTTATTTATTTATTCCATAAAATATCCCCCAAATTTGTCCTTCAGAAAGTGTGCTCGAGCTCTAGTCCTGGCCTTTGCCTTCTGGCCCAGTCTCCCTGTCTCCAGGGTCGGTGTTCTCTCTGACTCTGGTCAGCTGTGAACAGCTGGCGTCATGCAGACACAACATTGACTGCCTCCACCTGCCTCCTGACAGCAATCTTCAAAACAAAATTTAAATTGAAGCTATTCCAGAAAAACATCCATGACCTCACAAAGATCATCAGTTCTCCTGGCGTATGTAGTAAATGAAAAATTATTATTCTCTTCCCACGAAAATTCTGTCTGACAGATGGTATTTTGCTATTTTAGGCAAGCAGTCGTCCTCTGAGTCTTTAAGGGTTTTTTTAATAGTCTCACTGTGACTTTTCCTTAAATCTTTTGCTTCTCTCTAAGAGAACACATAGAGTGAATTTGTCCATAGTGTAACTACAGAGAAACTGGCATCTCTTAGGGTCATGAAGATGAGATTAAAAAATTGATGTGAAAGACCTCTGTAAGCCATCAATTCTTTACAAAAATGTGTGTAAACAAGGAAATGAAATCAATTTCCTGCGGGATATTTCTTCATAGTATCTCCATGGAACTAGCAATTTAAAATTGTTTGTATCGTTCATGCATCTCTGTTTTCTCAAAGTGATGTGCTGCTTGTAATTTTCAAATGCTAGGTGATACAATTGAGTTTTGTGGTTATCACAACCCTTAATTTCACATGAAAGCCAGTTGAGATCATCAGAGATAGTCTCACCTAGGAAACCAAAAGTCTATCTGAAAATTTGCCCCAAGGAGATGATATTGCTTTATAAATAAATCCCAGAAAAGAGCAATCATGTATTGTTATTGATACATTAAGCAAGGGGCAGGCACTATGACCTGAAGTTAGAGATTATTTCCAATAGAGAATACAATTCAGATCATTAGAGAATGATAGTGCTCAAAGGAAAAGACCTGAGTTTAGCAAACTAAAGAATATGCAGGCAGTAGAAATTTATGCTTCCAAAAAAGGAGATATTGAGCATGGAAAGAAGGGTAACAAAGGCAACAAGGGAGTCAAGGTGGTTGCATACATTCCATATGTTTTCTATGGCTATGTAAATCTAGACATTTGAGATGGAAAAGATACCACCTCTGAATACACAAAGCATATGGTTGTCATTCATTCATTTCTTCCTTCATTCTGAAGAAATGGAGTATTTCCTAATATATCAGTAAACAATGATGTCACAATCAGTGATTCCAGCCTTCCAAATGTGAATTCCTGAACCCTAAGTGTACTCAGGAAAGAGAAAAATACCTGCATGATCTGACAGCCATCAGGCTAATTGCTTTTCTCTTTTCCACGTCATTTTTTCAACAAATATCTATTAAACATTATATATATATATATATATATATATATATATGATTAAAGTTGTAAGTATACATTTGATAGCCTCAGCCCTCAAAAGAGAACTGAGGTTTAACATTTCATTCTATAAATTACATTTGTATGTAGAGGAGGTGGCCCAAATGAAGACATTTTTAGGGTAGTGGGGAATTTTCCACGAAGGCTCCACAGAAGAGGTGGCATTTCACCAAGTGTTGAAAGACGCCTAACTTTTGAGAGTTTCAGATAAGGAATACAACTGTGGGCAGAAATAGCAACTGGGAAAGTTCTAGTATATGAGAAGTACTCTGAGCATTTAAAAATCTGCAGAAGGACCGTCTGCATGAGGCTGATGCGTTAACACATTTTTATTTTCTTTTGACCACAAGGAAGTATGGAAGCATTTCATACTGATTTCCGCAAATCAGCAGTGAGCAGTGGCTTGAAGTGATCGTTTATACAGGGCAGTTTATCTGGTTTCTTTTTCTACACCTGACCTGCCCTAAGATCCTCCTCAACATGTGTGCCCAACTTCTTCCAAAATGGATCCCAGGCCAGAGGCTTATGGGATTCCCTGGCATCACGACTCTTTGGGGGCAATGCCCTCTCCTTTTTGACCCCTAGGAGATATGCCTATGTGCAGTGTCTCCCTTGCCCCAAGGACAGAAAATATGTGACCTCTTGATCTTTTACCTACACAGGGTTTACCCCTCTCTGTCCTTGCCATAGCTTTTGTCTTTAAGAGACAAAACCTGACTATTTACCCTGTTTCTGTTGTTATTTCTAATTTGAAGTGCAAACAGGAGTCTGGTGCTAAATACCTAGACTTGAGTGCCACTGCCTCCTTCCTTAGGAAATGTAAACAGGAGGCTAGTTGTGAATGCCTAGCCTGGAGCACATCTATCAAGACAAAAGAAATTTATGATCATACTGATATTTTTCTGAGTCATTTGTAGAGTGGGATTACATACATTTACCTCAAGGTGTTGCAGAAACCAGTAATGGAGAAACCAATCACTACACGTGGAGAGTTGGAAAATTCAGATTTATTAGGCTGGCGGGCCCAGAGGAGTTAACACCGCAAGCTCTGAGCCCCGAGCAAAGGGGTTACAGAGTGTTTTTAGCCCTACTATAATGGGCAACACAACTGCTAATAGGCTGGTTTAAACAAAGGGCTTCACACGTATGGGACCAGCAGTCAAGATGGGAGGGGGAAGTCTGACCTTCACCCGGACAGCATGATAAGCAGGTTTGCAGGGGCTGGGCAGTTGCAAATAGCAGGACAAGGTGAGTGAGATAAGTTCCAGTTCCTAGTATTAAGTCCCCACTTTCCGAGACTACGTGGCCTATGTGATCCAGACTTTGCAAGGAGCGAGCTGAGTGACAGAGGCAGAAGAAGGAGGTTATGTAGAATTTTAACTTTTCCTCTTCAAAGGAACTGATTTGAGAACTAAATAAGATCAGACCGAATGACCCTAATACTGAACCTGGCGTGTGTTTGGTACAACGTAGGTGCTCTGACCACATGGGTCCCCACTGACTCCCGAAGAAGGATGTTAATTCCACGGAAACAAGGGTCTCTCCATGAGAGGGAAATTCAGTCATGGAAGAAAGATTTCAACTTTTCAAGGAGCTAGAAATAATTTAGTATTTTTAGTAATTTCAGTTGGTTTTATAAAAGGATAAAAACAAATATGAAATGGGTATCAGTGCTAAGAGCCCTCTCTAATTTTACAACACAGTCATCCTTTCATAACTTTTCATTTTCCACCATTAAATACAGAATTTAAACTATTTGGTCAGCAAAATACTACTAAGTGCTCAAAAGCACTAGCAGCAGAAGACATGGCAACTTCTCAAAAGGTTTAAAATAAGATGGATTCTAATTGTTCTTGGATAATTAAGAGGAATCTTGTGTGTGATGATAAGAAATGAAGTAGATGACCTCTCAATGTCCTTTCTAGACTGGAAATTATACGATAATGTATTTTAACAAGTCCTTGAGGTTAACAAAATAGGAAAGGGCTTCTTTCTTAAGTCCATGTGATTTAAATTATATTTTTTTTCTGTAGAATTAAGAATAGTTTTACTTGAAAGTTAAATTGGGTGTGAAATTAGTTCTAAGGTTTTTTAAACAAAAAAAAAGGTAGCTATGATTTTTAGTTTTTTTTCTGATTTCACAAATAAATGCATACATATTTTAGAAAAATTTGAAAATATAAAGACTCCCAAGGAAGAAAAACATCTCCCATAATTTTATCACCTAAATTTGTTTCTGTGTAGTAATTTGGTATCTATTCTATTATATTTAATACACAAGATCACAACAGGCATCATTCAATTCATGCCCTCCCCAGATTATGCTTATCCTCCAAAAGTCCTACCTGGATTTCTACTCCTTCAAATATTTACTTTTCATCATGTCTGCTCTCACCTATCAACACAAATCATAATGTCTTTCAGGTAATTTACAATTCTCTGCACCACATCTACATTGAAGGAAAGTGAATGGCTGGATTGAAAGAAAGAGAACATTTATTTCTTTTCATTTATCAAACTGTTTTCTACTCCTCCTTTCTCCTCCCCCAGAGCTTTATGTACCATTAATATCATGCATTGAAAACTGCCCACAAAACGGCTTGAGAATAAGAGCTACTCAGGGAAACCACTTAGCTGTTTGGTATATAGACCTCAAGTTTGTAGACAGCACTCTAGAGATAATGTACATCAAAGTAAAGAGAGTTAAGCCTTTCACATACAATTCAGTGCTAATGACACATTCTATTGCATTACATTAGTGGCAGCAAAATTTCACTCAAGGACTTAATTCTGAAGCAAACATTTAAAACTCTCCATTACTTGTAATTATTTCAATAAGGAAATTATAGACAGAGTTGACAGCAGTACAGGTTTTAACTTTAGGAGTGTGTGCTTGCTAAGTCGCTTCAGTTATGTCCTACTCTGTGACCCTATGACTGTAGCCCACCAGAATCCTCTGTCCATGGGATTCTCCAGGCAAGAATACTAGAGTGGGTTGTCATGCCCTCCTCGAGGGGATCTTCTTAACCAGGAAAGGAACCTGGGGCTTCCCAGGTGGCTCAGTGGTAAAGAATCTGCTTGCCAATGCAGGAGACACGGGGGACGTGAGTTCTATCCCTGGGTTGGGAAAATCCTTTGGAGGAGGAAATGACAACCTACTAGAGTATGGATAAAGGAGCCTGGCGGGCTATAGTCCATGGGGCCTCGAAGAGGTGGACAAAACTTAGTGACTGAGCACAGAACACACACAAGGTTCAATATGCACCAGCAATGACCACAATAAGATATAAGAAAGTGTAGTGATGCCATCATTAAGATCTTATCTGTTGGTTAATAAAAAGAAACTCAGTTAAAAATGAACCAGTTTACCAGAACACCTGAGTGGCATCAGATAGGATTTTAGGGAAAAGCTATTTGTTTCAGAGTGATCTTTGTTCTCTGTCAAATGATCCACTTTGTTTTTTAATTTTTTTTTTTTTTCCTATCTTTCAGCATATTGGGGGGTAATCACTAAGTGCCTTGCATGGTGTCAAGTGCTTTCCATGATGGTTAGGACTTTACATGAAATATCTTATTTAATCCTCATTATAAACTTGAGGTAAGTACTATTAATATATCAATTTTACATTTGAGGAAACAAATTTCCAGAGATTAAACCATTTGCTTATGTCACACTGCTAGTGAGGGTCACTAGGCAGTCTATCATCAGAGCTGCTTTAGTTAAAGACTGAAAAGAGGACCTAACCTGATCCTCCTTAATAATATTTTATTATGGAAATAATATCCATCACTAGGCCATTTCATATATATTGGATTGGCCAAGATATTCATTTAGGTTTTTCCATATGATATTACAATACATATATCTTCTTTGTCAGGGGAAATAGATATGTTCATTTTCTTGGTTGTGCTCATGATTTCACATAAATACACAAAAACTTACAAAACTGTAAACTTTAAATAGGTGCAATTTATTGTGTTTCAGTTATACCTTAAACATGCTGTTGAAAAGTAAAGTATATTTTCTTATGGGAGACGCTGCATTCTGAAGGTGAAATACAAAGTGCCTCAACCACCTTGCTGTGAATAAGATAAAGGAGATGCTTTCTTGGAGCCAGAAGGTGCCAGTGCACCACAAGGATCAATTCCAATAAGTAGAAAGACTCAATTAACAGGCTAGTAGTGGTAATTATAATGCTAGGAGTGTTACCAGTAGTGATCATAGTAGTGCTGGCAGTAGTAAAAGCAGCAGCAGCTGTAATATGGGAAATCGGAAATGGAGAGGAAAGCAGGAAGACAAAAAGCGTTTATCTTTTATTGGGTACTTGATTATTTTGAACATTGTTTCTCCCTCTTTTTTTAATGAAGGATCTTCTTTTTAAAATTTTTAATTTTATTTATTTGTTTTCTTGACGACTCTGGGTCTTCACTGCTTCATGCCGGCTTTCTCTGGATGCGGCCAGCAGCTCTACGCTTCATCATGGTGGGTGGACTTCTCATCGTGGTGGCTTCTCTCATTGCAGAGCACAGGCTCTAGGCACATGGCCTGCAGTACTGCAGCATGCTGGCTTGGTCATTGCAGCTTTCAGGCTCCAGAATGTGAGCTTAATTAGTTGTGGTGCACAGACAGTTGCTTCACAAAATGTGGAGTATTCCTGAAACAGGGATTGAACCTATGTCCTCTGCATTGGCAGGTGGATTTTTATCCACTGTACCACCAGGGAAGAACCTGTTACTCTTTGAGAAAGATGGAGATAGAGTATGGAAGTAGCTAGAAATCTTAACTTTCATCCATACAACAAACATATTAATAATCCAATAATAGGCCAGGCTTTGTACTATATACTGGGGACCCAAGATATACAGGTACAATTCATGCTCTTATGGAGCTCTTTATAGATGCAGTGCAGGATACTAAAAAACACAAAAGAAAGATGTCTGTCCAGCTAATGGGAGAGTTGCCTTGGAAACAGGAGAATTTCCTAAAGGAATTGTGTGGAAAATTAGCAAGGAATGGTGTGATTATGAAAATGGGAAAGTTCATCCCTAACAGTGAACTGTATTTGAGTGGGGCAAGTCTGGAGAATTTCATTTTAAGTGTGGCTTCATCGTGGACAGAATAAGATGATCAGATAGGAATAGATTTCAATGGTTGTAAGTAATCAGAAAGAATTCTGTACCTAACGTTAAGACATCTGAAATTTATTATGAGGCAGAGTACAAAAAGATTAGATAACTTGTGTGATCCACTTTAGAGACTTCTGCATATTTTCTTCTACACAGTCTTTGGAACTTATACAACAGAATGTGCAAAGGACATCTATTTTAAAAGAATTATAACAGAAAAAAAAAAAGAAAAGCTAGCTTGAAGACAGCGTGTTACCACTCTCCTTCTGTGAGAGCACTAGGATTTTGTGTTAACATTAAAAATCAGTTGAAAATGTAAGAAAGTCTGGGTGTATTGGAATCTCTTCTTATGAGAATTTACTAGTATCTTAGAACCATGAAACTATAAAACATCAGATCTGATACAAAGTCTGAAATTTAGCCCAATTTCATTTATAGATAAGAAAACAGCATCAGAAAGAAGTGAATTTCCCAAAGGTCAAATAGTAATTGAGAGAGCAAAGACTATAACACATATGACTGCGATGTCTAAGCCCTCACCCGCTTAAGTCCACCAGGCTGCCTAGAATTCTCCATTTTCAACACCCATTGATATTTGTTGGAAAAATATTATTAACGATCATTTCTAAATTACCATCTGAAACGTTTAGCATACAAACACCATACAAAGCTGTTTTAAAAACTTAAAGCAAGACTGCTTGATAAAAATATGTCATTGCTTTCCCAAAGTTCCTTGTCAAGTGGTTGCAAAAAATTTTTCACATGAAAATTTTCCAAACTAGTGACAAGTTGAGGCATTCATAAAGTATACACAGGCTGCTAGTTCAAGATGGCAAAACATCTTAATTTTTACACAAACAAGTATTGTATATTAAAGTTCAGGTAGTGCAATGGTAATCTGCCTGCCAATGCAGGAGACATGGGTTCAATCCCTGGTCTGAAATAACTCCCAGAATAGGAAATGGCAACTCACTCCAGTATTAATGCCTGGGAAGTTCCATGGACAGAGGAGCCTGGTGGACTACAGTTACGGGGTCGCAAAGAGTCAGACATGATTGAGTGGCTGAGCATAGCAGCTCAGCATATAGAAACTACAACAATAGCAATAGCAATAGTGTTTAGAACAGGGACTTGGGGGCATCAGAAAGCAGGAGCAGACTAATATTAACAAGCTTCTAAAAACAGAAATCATATGCAATCATATTGAGATTCTCAGGAGAGAAAATGACAGCTAAAACTATATACTGAAAGTGCTGCAGATGCAGAAAACAGGTCCATTCTTACTACCCAACTGAGCCTCAGAGTTTCTGTGCTCCAAGTTGACCAGTGAAAATGAGAGGAATACATTGTTTAGTGAAACCTTTGACAGTTAATCCCTCCAAACTTCCCCAGCCTATGTTGTTGTCTTAGTCAGTCCTATCTGACTCTTTGGTGACCCAATGGACTGTAGCCCACCAGGCTCCTCTGTCCATGGGATTTCCCAGGCAAGTATCCTAGAGCACGTTGCCATTTCCTTCTCCAGGAGATCTTCCCCACCCAGGGACTGAACCCATATCTTCTGCATTGGCAAACCGATTCTTTACCACTGAGCCACCAGGGAAGTGTCCCCCATCCTATAACACTGTATAAATATGGTGTGACAAGCAACAGTGGTATTCTGGTATAGAACAGTTATGGAAGACTAATATCTACAGAAATTGACTTATCTACTCAGAGATATCAGAAGACATTGAATGAGTTTTGGAAACTTCAGTACTTAGGTATCTGGAGGTTAGCCTCTCATGCCTAATTGCTCATCATTCACCAAAACAAGAATGAAGTGACATGTAACCAAAACAAGTGACGTGTCCTGTCCACTTAGATAGAGCCCACATTTTCCACTCCAATTCTGGAAAAAGATAGCGACAGGTGGAGACAAAAATTGGAATTATGCTGCCGAAAGCCAAGGAATACCAGCATCTACTTGAGGCTAGAAGAAATGCACAGGACAAATCTCCCTCTGAGGCCCCAAGAGGAAACAAGCCTTGCCAAACCCTTAGTTCTAAACTGATCACCTAATTTTGAATGATAGCCTGAAGTGTGAGAATTAATTTCTGTTATTTCTATTTTTTAATTGGAGCATAATTGCTTTATAATGTGTTAATTTCTGCTGTATAACAACATGGATCAGCTATATGTATACATATAGCCCCTCCCTCCTGCACCTCCTTCCCGTCCCCCATCCGCCCCTCAAGGTCATCACAGAGCCCGGAGCTGAGCTCCCTGCGCTGTAAAGATCCTTCCCACGGGCTCTCTGTTTTACACATGGCAGTGTATGCGTGTCAGTGCTCCTTTCTCAGTTCATCCCACCTGGTCCTTCCCCTACCCCCAGGTCCACAAGTCCTTCCCCTACATCTGTGTCTCTACTCCTGCCCTTCAAAGAGGTTCATCAATACCATTTTTCTAGATTCCATACATACGCATTAATGTATGATATTTGTATTTCTCTTTGTTACAGCAGCCCTTGGAAACATAAAACATCTTTCTAGATTCAGCTCAAATGCTCTCTCACACTTAAATTTTCCTTGATTCCAACTAAAACTAAACACATGTGGAGGAAAAGTTGTGCCTTGCTTTTATTGTACCATTACTGTCTAGCATACGACAGATGTCAACTTTCTAGTGAAAAGACAGTTGCTTCCCTGATGGCTCAGAAGGTAAAGAACCCACCCACAATGCAGGATACCTGGGTTTGAACCCTGGAGAAGGGAATGGCAACCCACTTCAGTATTCTTGCCTGGAGAATTCCATGGATGGAAGAGCCTATGTGGCTATAGCTCATGGGGTCACAGAGAGTCTTACATGCTGAGTGACTAAACACACTCTCATTGAAAAGCCAATTCTTTTTCTTCTGGAAGCAAACTTATCCTCTTCATGAATGCTTACAACACTTAATAAAGGTAAATGGAGAGAGAAGCTGGTTCAAGTTAGTGGCAGAACAAAATAGTGACTCCAGCAAAAAGAGGTGGAACAAAAATTGCAGTTCTAACAGATAACCGATAACAATCGACTGAATTGATATAAACGCCCTAAGGCAACAATTTGTCAACACAGTGTTTGTCATGATTCCTAGAAGGAGGAGAGACTCCTCAGTATTTTTCCAGGAAGCACTTTTGCTTCTTCTAGGAGATCTTGATACCGCCAGGGGAATGGGGAAAACAGCTTGCTTATAGAGGATCCTCCTTCTCCCCTACTCAATGTTTCGGGTGTTGACAGAAAACTGAGTTGCACCTTTCTCTTGTATGTTGCTTATGACAGTTTGGGTTCTTTATGATATCTGATATCCTACATTTTGAAGACAAGGATTAGTCAGAGGGAAAGCAGTAGCTTTAGAAACTGCACTTTTTTTTTTTTTTTAATGTATTCAAATGCATCTATGAAAGGAACTGGGAGATGCGAGTTCGATCCCTGGGTCGGAAAGATTCCCTGGAGGAGGAAATGGCAACCTACTCCAGTATTCTTGCCTGGGAAATCCTATGGACAGAGGTGCCCAGCAGGCTACAGTCCATGGGGTTGCAAAGAGTTGGACACCACTGAAGCTATTGAGCATGAGCGTGAATATCCTACATACATGAGAAAGCAATGGGAATGAGCTTCGTGCCTGGTGGCAAGTATCCATTTCTTCCAGCGGTGGAAAACTGTTGTATAAAATACAAGGTATAAGCAGATAGTTTGACGTTTTATTTCCATTTTCAGAAAACATCTTAGGGAGTAAAATAAATAAATAAATAGCCTCTCGTTTTCAGTGTTCAATTTATAACAATATACAATTGTAGGAAATCTTATTCCTTTCCCTGGATTTTCTGTTTCAGTTTGCAGCTCCCTGACAAGCTTATTATGACAATATAGATCTGGAGATTTGCTGACATTCTCATGAAAAATATAAACCTTAATGATACATTTTATGGTGTGTGATTTGAGATGCTCATCCTTGAGGGTGGATAATGTTCTGAATCGTCATTGTTTTGGCATCAAGATATGATTTATAATAGATGTTATACCTACTATTTTGTCACCTCTAAGATGCAACTTTTAAAATAGGATTCTTTCAAACATTTACCAACTGTACGTTATTATCTCTGGAGGAATGAATATTTAGATAATTGGGAACTCTGAAACATTGATGTAGGGATTTATGATTCAGATAAAATTGCCTTCTGCAACATGAATTTTTGAGAGACTGGAAAATTTCTTACATCCCAAAAAGATTCAGAACTTATGAAGTGCATCGAGATATATTCATATTTATACTGAGGCTTTATTGCATTTTTCATTTAACAGATTTGTGCCTCCTTTGATCTCCGATCCCCAAAGACTCAACCCAGCACACTACCATTTCAAACTGAAACATGTGTATTTTCATGCTCAATGAAATGCAACTTTTAAACACTGAACACTATTTTACAAAATGTCTCATGTGAACTTAAAAGAAGATTTTCATACCAGAGATCTTAAAAATCATTTCTATATTTCAAACAACTTCATTGCTTCATATTTCTTTTACCATGCTTGTAATTTCACCATTTGTCTTAAACTATAATCATAGTTCAGTATATACTACTAGAATAATAGATGAGTTTAACTTTTAATTGCTGTAATTTATTCATCACTGTACTTTCTGCCATTCATTCACCTGATATTTTTCATGATACATATCATATTGCTGAGTTCAAAATAAATCTAAGTATAAACCAGAAATTCCATACAGAAGCAATTCTGTCAATCATGATACCCTCTCATCTTTTCTTCCGACAAAGACAGATATTGATTGAGCTCATTTCATGAGTGAGGTATTACTTTAAATATAGTATAGAATTCAGAAGGAAAGAAATATAATACTTGATATCAAAAAAAGTTTCAAGAAGAAAATTGCCTTAAAAGAAAGTTCTGTTTAAACTTCCCCTGAGTACATGCATGCTTAAATAGCTTCACTCATGTCTGATTCTTTGTGACCCTATGGACTGTAGCCTACTAGGCTCCTTTGTCCTTGGGATTCTCTGGGCAAGAACCAGGGAATCATTACTGACCCAGGGTTCGAACACGTGTCTCTTGGTTCTCCTGCATTGGCAGGTGGGTTCTTCGTTACTAGTGCCACCTGGGAAGCCCTGAGTGACTCATAAAAACTGCAAAAGGAAATCAGAGGTGAGAGGATTTCTGTGGGATGGAAGTCTATTGCTAAATAAATCTGGTGTAGAATTTCATCTTGTCTGTGATTTCAGAATAAAAAATATAGACTTCTTAGGGGACCAAGAACTCTATTTTTGAGCTTCTGATCTTTGACCTACAATGGCTTGTAAAACTATAAAAATTTTTATTCATGTCATTATGAAAAGTGAAAGTGAAGTGAAAGTTGTTCAGTCACTTCTGATTCTTTGTTACCCCATCGACTATACAGTTCATGAAATTCTACAGGCCAGAATACTGGCATGGGTAACTATTCCCTTCTCCAGGGGATCTTCCCAACCCAGGAATCAAACCAGAATCTCCTGCATTGCAGGTGGATTCTTTATCAGCTGTGCCACCAGGAAAGTGCAAGAATACTGGAGTGGTTAGCCTATCCCTTCTTCAGCAGATCTTCCCAACTCAGGAATCTGAACCAGGATCTCCTCCACTGCAGGTGGATTCTTGACCAGCTGAGCCATCAGGGAAGCCCCATCATTAAGAGAAAATACATAGATTCCTTGGTCCTAACACATCTTATACAGAAGGTTATATATGGTTATGAGAAATACAGGTAGATTAAGTTATAGAAAGCCCCAATAATGGTGAAAATGAAGCATGATAAATCACTTTCATACTTTTCTATTTCCACTGATGATAACTCCTCTCTTTCCTGCCAAACTCATCACTCTGTAAATGTTTTCTAAATGTTGAGACTGAAGCATCTTTAGATGCTATGTATGTATACAGTTTTGCAGAGTTTGCAGTTGTTCAGGAGAGGTGCCTTGAAGCTGCCATTTGAAGTGAAGTGAAGGCTGAAGAACTGTACTCCAGTCTGCTCTAGGTTCCACCTCTCAGGGCTTCTACCACAGGTGCTCTGTTTTTATCTGATTTTTCAAATCTACTGGGTTTTTGTATAATATCAGGGGCTTTAAGGTTTATTATTTATTTATTATATTGGAGCATATTTGATTTACAATGATGTGTTAGTTTCAGGTGTACAACAAAGCGATTTAATTTTATAGATACACATGTTTGGCCTTCCCAGGCGGCACTAGTGGTAAAGAGCCCAACTGCCAATGCAGGAGACATGAGTCGTGGGTTCGATCCCTAGGTCAGGTAGATCCCCTGGAAAAGGGCATGGCAACCCACCCCAGGATTCTTGCCTGCGGAATCCCGTGGACAGAGGCGTCTGCAGTGTCACACAGAGTCGGACACGACTAAAGCTACTTAGCATGCACACACACAAACATACGCCTATTCTTTTTCAGATTATTTTCCCATAAAAGTTATTACATAGTATTGAGTAGAGCTCCATGGGCTAAACAGTAGGTCTTTGCTGATTATCTAATCTATTTTGTATTATAATACTGTTTTTAACAAAAAGTTTGTGAAAAAAAAATTTGTAACTATTAATCTATTTCAATTCTCTCTTAAAAATGAGAAGTGCGAAAATGCCAGCAATTAAAGAGTTCACAGATCATAGTTAAGGATTTGAAAAAAATATTAGAAGGAACATTTAAGTTTCACAGTAGGAAATTAATATAATAATTGGAAAATTAAATAACTACAATTATTTTGCTTAGACCCTCAGGCTTTTCTTTTATTTTTCTTTCTCCTGAATCTAGACCATCAGAAGGATAGAAAGTGTATTCTTGCTTTGAAGCACCACATTTATTCTTAAAAATAACTACACATTTATTTTAAGACTCCAAGATGGGCCAGTGTTAGAAGACCCAAAGAAAGCAAGTGAATTGCAAGAATCAGCTATTTAGATATTATATAAGCCAAGGTTTTAAGAAAACACATCCATAAAATACTCTCAAACCAGATATTGCTTAATTACTTATTATTGAATGTTTTGATAAGATTTACAGCCTGAGGGAAAAAACATAAAGCCACTTTAAAACTTTGTATCTGATACCTTACAGAGTTCTGTTTTTTAGTAATTGGAACGTTCAGAATAGTTAAGTATAGTTCCACCTTGCATTTTATCTCACATTTCATATGTGAAAGATTCCCACAGAGAATATATTTCCAGTTTGTTAGTATTTGATATAAATATAGCCCCAGTAAAACAGGAAAACACAATGCCACTATAGAGAAAACTATAACAACATCTGGAAAAACTGCATCAACAGATGTCCTTCATTTTTTGTAAATGATGTCCGTTAGTATGCCACAAATTGCAGACAAACAAAGAAGCAAATCTATAAACACCACCTGCTGGAAGGCAGACAGTAGCTGTAGTCTAACACAAAAGAATAATTATGACCTTTGTGGTCAGATAGACAGAACTTCAAATTCAAGCTCTGAAAGATATTTTTCTAAACCTCCATATCCTTGCATGTTTAATGGAGACAGCAATATCTGTAATTTAAAGTAAGGTGATAATTAAGTGAAATAATGAGATACACAAAACTCATAATAAGGTGCCTATTACAAGGTACTGTGAACAAATATTTGATCCAATTACATGTTAATAGTGGTACCAAAACTAGAATCAATAGTAGGAATAACAGAAATGGGAGTCTCTGTACATTTCTAGAAGTTAAAGATGACAGAGAAAAATATACCATGCAACATCTCTCCTTCTCTCTCTCTCTCTCTCTCTCTCTCTCATATTCCATGAAACAATAATAAAGAAATTGATAAAATGGAATAAAACTACAGGAAAGAGAATGTGAAAAGAGTGATCCATGGACAGGAAATTCCAACAATTATTGGAGGATAGAAAGAGCATGAAGGAGTATTAAGGCTGCAGCCTCAAACTTGACCATGAGAATAGGGGCTATAGTCAAAGAGGGAACTTGCCTATAGACAGAGCTTTACACTTAGAAATCAGGCTATAGTGTGGACCAGAATAAGCATTCAGGCTTAAATCATGCATCTAATAGAACACATGTTCCATCTGAGTTAAGATTCCATGTGAGCACAGAGAACAAACCCTGAAGTCTGATATCTACGTCTAGACAAAATGTTCTGCACAATCTGCTCAGACATGCACTTACTGTCTGAGGAGAACAAAGATCCCACGATGAGAACTCCCCTTAACCTGATATTAAGAATTCTCTCAGCTCAAAGGCCAGAGTCTGACTGCTAACTTCTTATTTACAAACAGTGAGTAACTTGGACTTTCTATTGCTCCAAATGTACATAGAAATCTAAAATGAGGGATCTGTAGAATTTCTGAGAAATCCTACAATGTGAAAGAAGCTTATAATTAAACAAAGTGAAAGAAAAAGAGCCAAATAAAAATAACCTCAGGGAAATGTACACGTTTTATCTATAGACAAGAACAGGATCTTAGAACAACAGTCTCCAAACTTTTTGGTAACAGAAAATAGTTTTGTGAAAGTTTTTCCACGGATCAGTTTTGGGATGATTCAAGTGCATGACAGCATCAGACATTACTTCCATCACCAGTCACACTCACAACAGGGGCAGCAGCTGCATGGCCCTAGAGCAACTTTCAGGAGGTACCCCACGTGCACAGGCAAAGGAGAAGCCCAGAAAGAGAGTACGATGGGTGGAAAGCACTTAGACTCAAACCCCATACCAGAATACCTGGAATAACAGGCAAATTTGGCCTTGGAGTAAAAAATGAAGCAGGGCAAAGGTTTTGCCAAGAGACTGCACTGGTCATAGCAAATGCCCTCTTCCAACAGCACAAGAGTAGACTCTACACATGGACATCACCAGATGGTCAATACTGAAATCAGATTGATTATACTCTTTGCTGCAAAAGATGGAGATGCTCTATACAGTCAGCGAAAATAAGACCAGGATCTGACTGTGGCTCAGATCATGAACTGCTTATTGCCATATTCAGACATAAATTGAAAAAAGTAGGGAAAACCACTAGACCATTCAGGTACAACGTAAATCAAATCCCTTATAATTATACAGTGGAAGTGAACGATAGATTCAAAGGATTAGATCTGATAGACAGAGTGCCTGATGAAATACAGACAGAGGTTTGTGACACTGTACAGGAGACAGGAATCAAGACCATTCCCAAGAAAAAGAAATGAAAAAAAGGCAAAATGGTTGCCTGAAGAGGTCTTACAAATACCTATGAAAAGAAGAGAAGTGAAAGACATAGGGAAAAAGGAAAGATATACCCATTTGAATGCACAGTTCCAAAGAATAGCAAGGAGAGACATGAAAGCCTTTTTCAGTGATCAATACAAAGAAATAGAGAAAAATAATAGAATGGGAAGGACTAGAGATCTGTTCAAGAAAATTAGAGATACCAAGGGAACATTTCACACAAAGATGGGCTCAATAAAGGACAGAAATGGTATAGACCTAACAGAAGCAGAAGATATTAAGAAGAGATGGAAAGAATACACAGAAGAGCTATACAAAAAATTACTTAATGACACAGATAACTACAATGGTGTGATCACTCACCTAGAAACAGACATTCCAGAATGCAAAGTCAAGTGGGCCTTAGGAAGCATCACTACAAACAAAGGTAGTGGAGGTGATGGAATTCTAGTTGAACTATTTCAAACCCTAAAAGATAATGCTGTGAAAACGTTGCACTCAATATGCCAGCAAATTTGGAAAACTTAGCCATAGCCACAGGACTAGAAAAGGTCAGTTTTCATTCCAATCCCAAAGAAAGGCAATGCCAAGCAATGTTACAACTACCACACAGTTGCACTCATCTCACATGCTAGCAAAGTAATGCTCAAAGTTCTCCAAGCCAGGCTTCAACAGTATATGAGCTGTGAAATTACAGATGTTCAAGTTGGTTTTGGAAAAGGCAAAGGAATCAGAGATCAAATTGCCAACATCTCTGGATCATTGAAAAAGCAAGAGAGTTCAAGAAAAATATCTACTTCTGGTTTATTGACTATGCCAAAGTCTTTGACTGTGTGGATCACAACAAACTGTGGAAAATTCTTCAAGAGATGGGAATATCAGACCACCTGACCTGCCTCCTGAGAAATCTGTATGCAGGTCAAGAAGCAACAGTTAGAACTGAACATGGAACATAGACTGTTTCCAAATCGCGAAAGGAGTAGGCTGTATATTGTCACCCTGCTTATTTAACTTATATGCAGAGTACATCAGGAGAAATGCTGGACTGTATGAAGCACAAGCTGAAATCAAGATTGCCAGGAGAAATATCAATAATCTCAGCTTTGCAGATGACACAACCCTTACGAAGATATTAAGAAGAAAGCGGCAGATATTAAGGCAGATATTGAAGATATTAAGGCAGAAAACAAAGAACTAAAGAGCCTCTTGATGAAAGTGAAAGACGAGAGTGAAAAAGTTGGCTTGAAACTCAACTTTCAAAAAACTAAGATCATGGCATCCGCTCCGATCATTTTATGGCAAATAGATGGGGAAACAATGGAAACTGTGACAGTTTTTTTCTTGGACTCCAAAATCACTCCAGATTGTGACTGCAGCCTTGAAATTAAAAGATGCTTCTCCTTGTAAGAAAAGTTATGACCAACATAGACAGCATATTAAAAATCAGAGACATTGCTTTGCCAACAAAGGTCCATCTAGTCAAAGCTATGGTTTTCCCAGTAGTCATGTATGGATGTGAGAGTTGGACTGTGAAGAAAGCTGAGTGTTGAAGAATTGATGCTTTTGAACTGTGGTGTTGGAGAAGACTCCTAAGAGTCCCTTGGACAGCAAGGAGATCCAACCAGTCCATCCTAAAGGAGATCAGTCCTGAGTGTTCATTGGAAGGACTGATGCTGAAGCTGAAACTCCAATACTTTGGCCGTCTGATGAGAAGATCTGACTCATTTGTAGACTCTGATGCTGGGAAAGATTGAAGGTAGGAGGAGAAGGGGATGACAGAGAATGAGACAGCTGGATGGCATCACCGACTCAATGGACATGAGTTTGGGTAAACTCCAGGAGTTGGTGATGGACAGGGAAGCCTAGTGTGCTGCATTCCATGGGATCGCAAAGACTCAGATACGACTGAGTGACTGAACTGAATTGAACTTAAACGCATTACATTTATAATGCACTTTATTTCTATTATTATTACATCAGCTCCATCTCAGATCACCACGCATTAAATACCAGTGGTTGGGGGCCCCTGCCTTTGGAAATAGAGAAATTACAGAACTAGGTATTAAAATTATCATTGTCAAAATAAAGCAAACAGTAGAGTAGATGGAAGACTTACATGAAGAAATGTCCCAGAAAATAGAACAAAAATTGTATATAACATGAAGGAAGAGATGAAAATCAAAGCGGACCTTAACAGATGGATTTTCCAGGAAGAGAAAATAGAAAAAAACAATGTGAGAGAAAATTACTAAAGACACTGTTTAAGAAAATCTTTCATATCTGAAAGAATACATGGTCATTCAAATGAAAAGTATATAATGAGTGCTGAGCAAGATATATTAAAAAAAATAAAAACAGAAATCTAGATGTATTGATTTTAAATTGCAGGATAAGGTAAAGGCTTTAAAAGTGATAAAACAGAAAATAAAAGAAAGAAAGATGCTACAAAGTTCTGAAATATACAGTGGATTAGCCCTTTTCTTAGTAACAGGAATGTAGGAAGACAATGAAAAAATATTTTGAGAATTATGAAAAAAAAAAGATTTTCCACCTAGACTAGAACACTTTCACAAGCTACAATAAAGTAGCCTTATTTGAGACTAGATAAAGGCATTTTCATCATGAAAAGACTCAAAGAATTAGCTTTATTCACACTTAGGAACTTACTCAAGGATATATTCTGGCAAGATAAGAGACTGATCTAATTAAAAGAAAAGATAGACTCAAGAGGCAAGAAAAGTAAAGCCTTTGATGACAGCTGTGTAGCAGACCTGAAAGTCTAAATTGGAACATAAGAAAGAGTCTGGGAAGGCTTTCTTTTGAAGAAAAGGGGATTCTATAAATGAAGATCTTGAAAATTTTTAAGAGATAGAGAGATGGCAGCTTAAATTCCTTGCTTGAAGTTGTAAACATGACCAAGATATAAGCTTGAATTAAAAACAAAATGAACAGGGTTGTGCCTGGTGCTCCAGTGGTTAGGACTTTGCCTCCCAGTGTAGAGGTTCCAGTTCAATCCCTGATCAGGGAGTTAAGATCCCATATGCCTCGCAGCCAAAAACAACAACAACAACAAAAACATAAAACAGAAGCAATGTTGTAACACATTCAATAAAGACTTTAAAGTGGGTCCACATCAAAAACAAAATTAAAAAACAAAAGCAAACAACTGAAAGACCCTCTTGGGAGGATGGTGATGGGGAAGTTACATATGAGCATGTGAGTTACTTCCTAATCTTTTCAACTTCCAGGAAGTGAATCATAGCTAAAATCTGATGTGTAAAATAAGAGCAGTAGTTTTTTAGTGATATGAAAGGAAATACAGAGCGATAGCCATTGTGTCCAGGAAGAGGGAATAGGGGAGGAAGGGGGTCACCATGCCAGTTTTCAGTGTGAGCCAATTCTGTTGTGTTGAATCTTTATGTGAAAATTGTTTTGATGAAATACACAATAAATTGAAATTTCCATTTAACATCTTCAAGATGGATTTCCCATAAGCAGACCTTTAAGATATATTTCACATGCAAATGCTTTATAACTGAAGTGTTCCTGGAAGAAACCAATAACAGAATCATCTGAGCTAGACAAGGAAGGAAAAGAGCCAAATGGTGATTTAAGAAGTCTTAGCCTCAAGCTGGTCCTCTAAGGTCTTGTCCTGAGTAAAGGCAAGGGAATTGGGCTTTCCATTCCAGTGGTTCCAGTCTATCTCTGCTAAGGGCTGTGATGGAGGAAGATGAGAGATTCACAACCTCCCTGTGTGTTGGTGTTGTTGGTAATACAGGTAGAAGAGTCTTGAACAGCCATCTGAAGAGGGGAAGGTGCAGGACTTCAGAAACACAAAATAATAAACGAAGGGAGGAACACACAGAAATAAAAAACAAATCTGCTGTGATCTGAGTGAAACACTGACAGTGTCCACTACAGAACATAACTCAAGATCATTGCATTTGATAGTCCAGCCAGTCTTAGCTAATTTCAGTGGTAATGGGTCATTCTCCCATCCTCCCCAATACATTGTATTTATTTATTTATTCATTTATTCATTCATTCATTTATTTTAACCACTGTGCGGCATGTGGGCGAGCAGGGATCAGACCAGTGCCCCCTGCATTGGAACTGAGGCGTTTTAACCGCCGGGTCACCAGGGAAGTCCCCTCAATACATTTTAGTAAACATCTACTTACTCTGATTTCCCCTGTCTTCCAACAGCACAATTCATCAAATTGGACGTAATGTATTAAACCACATTGTAAAAACGTGCTGCAGAAAGGCACTAGCCCCAGTTGGTGTGTTTGAGTGGTCTCCTCTGGTGGCTCAGATAGTAAAGAATCTGCCTGCGATGCAGGCCACCTGAGTTCAGTCCCTGGGTAGGGAAGAATCCCTACCCAGAAGGGAGTGACTAACTGTTCCAGGATTCTTGCCTGGAGAATTCCATGGACCGAGAAGCCTGGAGGGCTACAGTCCGTGGAGTCACAAAGAGCCAGACACGACTGAGCAACTAACACTTTCACCTCACTTGGGAAGCAGAGGCAAGGTATATTATTCCAGGGAATGTTTCTAAGAGGTATGGATGTGGTGTTGAAGTAAGAATGAATCTTGTCTGAGCAAACAAGTGAGAAAAGGTCTTTCCAAGGAGAAATCACAGATGTGAGCCATGTGCAGAGGGAAAGATCTGACTGAGCTTGGCACTTTCCAGAACTGCGACTACATTGCCATGGAAGGAAGCATTATCTCATCAGCCACTATTAGCAGGCTGTTCGCTAAACACAAAAAGTTACATCTGATCATGAAAGTGGACCCAGTAAGATCTCCAACGTATTCATTTTTTCAAGTTATTTTTTATATTCTTTATATATTTAAAAGCAATCAAATTTTGTAATAAATCACTCAATCCCTTTTGCAACTACAAAATAAGGTGGTTGTTTAATCACTAAGTCATGTCTGACTCTTTGCAACCCCATGGACTGCAGCCTGCCATGCTCTTCTATCCATGGAATTCTGAAAGGTAAAACAACTAGTCCAATATGATATGGTTCATAAGTAGCAAGGATGGGGATGTTATCGAATTACCAATAGAGTCATTAATAAGAATCAACTGCTCAAAGTAAATGATAACACTAGTGCTAGACTGAAGTATGCTGTCTTGTCTCTTCTCTACCCTACTGTTATGAGGAACCAATGCTTTCACAGTGTGTTTTCTATGAAAAGTAGACTGAGTTTTTTAAGGGGCAACTTGCTTGTGGATTTGAAGGTAAGGGATTGAGTGATTTATTACAAAATAAGGTGGTTGTTTAATCACTAAGTCATGTCTGACTCTTTGTGACCCCATGGACTGCAGCCTGCCATGCTCTTCTATCCATGGAATTCTCCAAGCAAGAATACTGGAGTGGATAGCCATTCCCTTATCCAGGGGATCTTCCTGACCCAGGAATCGAACTCAGGTCTCCTGCACTGCAGACAGATTCTTTACCATCTGAGTCACCAGGCAACACCATAAAATAAGAATATGTATGGTTAGCTTACAAAGTTAGTATGTGGATTAAAGAAATGAAATTATAAACATAATACAAATAGCCAAGGGCATTAGCCATATTAGGTGTTAAACAAATTACAGTTTCTTTCCTATTCCAGATTCTGCACCTGACTTACCTACTATAACTTCTGGAAAAGACTATTTCTTGATTGAGATCCAGATACCCTGCTTACATTATATACATTATGAATCCTTTAAGGAAAAACTTAAGGTAGTTATTACAATTGTTCAATTTTACAAAGGAGACAGTTAAGGAAAAAAGAGCTTAACTTTTCCAGTTATGAAATAAGAATGGTGGTGGTTTAGTCACGAAGTCGTGTTTGACTCTTTGTGACCCCATGTATTGTAGCCCTCTGTCCATGGAATTCTCCAGGCAAAAATACCAGAATGGGCAGACTGGGTAGGAGACAAATCCAAGTTTCAACTGAGGTGAATTGAC
This sequence comes from Dama dama, assembly GCF_033118175.1. Taxonomy (NCBI): domain Eukaryota; kingdom Metazoa; phylum Chordata; class Mammalia; order Artiodactyla; family Cervidae; genus Dama; species Dama dama. The sequence continues at coordinate 68,657,012 of NC_083713.1, read as the reverse complement.
TAAAATCTTGAGTTCTTTCTACTACAACAGAGGCTATTGTAGGATGTGAGATGACTCAGAATTAGCCATAAGTAATGCTTGGATGTAAAATTTTATTTTACGTGTTCTCAAAAAGTACTTTCAAAAGATCAGAAAAAAGGAAAGCATGGGTGCATATTTGAGCTTTGGCAATAGTGCAATATCAGATGATAAATATGATCCTTTTATATTGTTATTGGGTGGCTACAGTTTGTAAACATTACACTGGACACTTAAAATGAATATAATGCTTCTATGCAGATGCAGGGTGAGTCTCCCGAAGTTCTAAAAGTTGTATGGAGTATTTTGAAAAATATGAAATTGTTTGTCAACTAAACCAAGGTGCGAGATCAGAATGTGTGGCACTCTGACAGGGACTGTAGTTTCTTGGGAGACAAAATTATCTTATTCTGTCTTGTACTTTGCTTGTGGAAATTTTCTTTAAAAAGAAACAGGGAAGGATTTTAGTGGTATGTCAGGTGGGTCTTACAGAGGCTGATCTTTAGATGCATTTAGAACAGAAACAGGTTTATAGAGAAGTAACATCTACAAAGCGTAAAGGAGGAAGAGGATGGAGCAGGGGCTTCAAGAGGCTGTGTGTGTGTATGCACTCAGTTGTGTCCAACTCTTTGTGATCTCGTGGACTGTAGCCTGTTTTGTGTCCATTCAGATTCTCATTCTTCAGGGATCTGAGTTCCTGGCAAGCATGTTCTTTTCAGGTTAATGTCTTACACTTATTCATTCACAGTTGCAGTTGGGAAAGAAAGTACCCAGGGTCACCCAACTGGATAACTCATATTACATTAACATTCCTTATTGCCAATTGCATAATAGCTGTCCTACCTTCTCCTGCTGATCAGATTCAGTGTATGCTAACACAGTGACTCCTCTTTTGATGGCTTGCCCCTAGACATCAGAGTTCACAGTGCAAGGTGGTATTCATAGATTTAGCTTGCTGTGACTCTGGCAAGAGTGTATCTATCTCTTTGTGAACCAGGGTCTCCAATACTGTAGAGCCAAGAGTTGGGAGAATGAGAAGCACAAAGTCTTCTATTAAGAACTGAGGAAGCCACTTCTGCTTCCATCCCTTGATTCCTACCCCTGTCTATTCTTCCTACTGGAGACTCAATGCCAAACAGAGCCTTGTGATTCCTAGAAGACCAAATGCCACACTTCCAGAGTATGCCTTCTAGTTGGGACTCCAGCTGATTCTTCATCTATGATATTGCTTCTGATTGGTGCATATGAAACAATCAATGGATCCCAAGCTGAGGAACCACTCCAGCTCCTCCTTTGCTGTGAGGTATGACCAATCATGTGTTACCAGGAATGTGCTAAGTTGTTTCAGTCATGTCCAACTCTTTGTGACCCTATGGACTGAGCTCTCTGTAGCCCTCCAGACTCAGTCCATGGGATTCTCCAGGCAAGAATACTGGAGTGGGTTGTCATGCCCTCTTCCAGGAGATCTTCCCAACCCAGGGACTAAACCTGCATCTTTTATATCTCCTGCATTGGCAGGTGGGTTCTTTACACCTAGCATCACCTGGGAAGCCTGACCATGATAATAATAAATTATGTTGTATACTTAGTTGATAGTGTATCTCTGGCTAATGCTCCATCTTGGGTATTGAGAGGTAAAATAAAAATCTTCACAATTTGTGCTCCCATAGGTCGATCCATATGTCTCTTATCCAGACTCTTTTGTCTCTGATCTTCCAATCATTTTATTAACTTTCCATGAATATATTCTAGTCTTCGGCCATTTCTTCCACAGAAAGTTGATGCCCAGTTGTAGCAAAAAAAGCCCTTCCTTTTGGAAAGATTTTTGCTTGCCACTGTACATCATGGTCACTTCTGAGGGCCTCATAAGCTGAGGTGGACCAGGAGATGATAATTAATATCAGAATGCTGGTTGCAAACCATACTCTTCAGTTAGGCAATGAACCAACTCACTTGAAGGAGAAATAATCTGTACATATTCATTCTGCGACAGTTCAGTTCAGTTCAGTTGATCAGTCAACTCTGACTCTTTGCAACCCCATGGACTGCAGCCTGCCAGTCTTCCCTGCCCATCACCAACTCCCAGAATTTGACCAAACTCATGTCCATCAAGTCAGTGATGCCATCCAACCATCTCATCCTCTATTGACCCCTTCTCCTCCTGCCTTCAATCTTTCCCAAAAACAGTGTCATTTCCAATGAGTCAGTTTTTTTCCATCAGATAGCCAAAGTATTGGAGTTTCAACTTCAGCATCAGTCCTTCCAATGAATATTCAGGACTGATTTCCTTGAGGATTGACTGGTTTGATCTCCTTGTTGTCTAAGGGACTCTCAAGAGTCCTCTCCAACACCACAGTTCAAAAGCATCAATTCTTCGGTACTCAGCTTTCTTTATGGTCCAACTCTCACATCCATACCTGACTCCTGGAAAAACTACAGCTTTGTCTAGAAGGACCTTTATCATTGAAGCAATGTCTCTGTCTTTTAATATGCTGTCTAGGTTGATCATAGCTTTTCTTCCAAGGAGCAAGCGTCTTTTGATTTCAAGACTGCAGTCACCACCTGCAGTGTTTCTGGAGCTCAAGAAAATAAAGTCACTGTTTCCACTGTTTCCCCATCTATTTGCCATGAAGTGATTGGACCAGATGCCATGGTCTGAGTTTTATGAATGTTGAGTTTTAAGCCAGCTTTTTCACTCTCCTGTTTCACTTTCATCAAGTGGCTCTTCAGTTCTTCTTCACTTTCTGCCATAAAGTTGTTGTCATCTGTATGTCTGACGTTATTGATATTTCTCTCAACAATCTTGATTCCAGCTTATGCTTCAGCCAGCCTGTCATTTCATATGATGCATTCTGCATATAAGTTAGATGAGCAAAGTGACAATATACAGCCTTGATGCACTCCTTTCTCAATCTGGAACCAATCCATTGTTCCATGTCCAGTTATAACTGTTGCTTCTTGACCTGCATACAGATTTCTCAGGATGCAGGTCATGTAGTCTGGCATTCCCATCTCTTGAAGAATTTTCCACAGTTTGTTGTGATCCACATAGTCAAAGTCTTTGGCATAGTCAATAAAATAGAAATAGATTTTTTTCTGGAACACTCTTGCTTTTTTATGATCCAATGGATGTTGGCTATTTGATCTCTTGTTCCTCTGCCTTTTATAAATCCCACTTGAACATCTGGAAGTTCTCGGTTCATGTACTGTTCTGGCCCAGTTTGGTGATTTTTTGAGCATAACTTGGCTAGTGTGTGAGATGAGTGCAATTGTGCAGTAGTTGGAACATTCTTTGGCATTGCCTTTCTTTGGGATTGGAATGAAAACTAACCTTTTCAAGTGAAGTAGCCACTGCTGAGTTTTCCAAATTTGCTGGCGCATTGAGGGCAGCACTTTCACAGCATCATCTTTTAGGATTTGAAATAACTAAGTTTGAATCCCATCACCTCCACTAGCTTTGTTCATAGTGATGCTTCCTAAGGCTCACTAGACTTTGCAGTTCAGCATGTCTGGCTTTAGGTGAGTGATCACACCATCATTGTTATCTGGGTCATGAAGATATTTTTTGTGTATATTTCTTATGTGTATTCTTGCCACCTCTTTTAATATTTTCTGCTTCTGTTAGGTCCATACCATTCCTGTTCTTTATTGTGCCCATCTTTGCATGAAATATTCCCTTGGTTTCTCTAATTTTCTTGAAGAGATCTCTAGTATTTCCCATTCTATTGTTTTCCTCTATTTCTTTGCATTGATCACTAAGGAAGACTTTCTTATCTCTCCTTGCTATTCTTTGGAACTCTGCATTCAGATATGTACATCTTTCCTTTTCTCCTTTGCCTTTAGCTTGTCTTTTTTCAGCTATTTGTAAGGCTTTCTCAGGCAGCCATTTTGCCTTTTTGTATTTCTTTCTCTTGGGGATGGTCTTGATCACTGCTTTCTGTACAATGTCATGAACTTCCATCCATAGTTCTTCAGGCACTCTGTCTATCAGATCTAAACCCTTGAATCTATTTGTCACTTCCACTGTATAATTGTAAGGGATTTCATTTAGGTCATACTTAAATGATCTACTGGTTTTCCCTACTTTCTTCAATTTAAGTCTGACTTTTGTAATAAGGAGTTCATGATCTGAGCCTTATTATTCTAATTTACTCACCAGGTCTTCCTAATTCTTTTCATAACAAGGTCAACCATAATCTCCCCCAGAGAATTTGAAACTAGAGCTATGAAGAAAGAAGGCAAATACTAGCTGTTAGCTAACTGTGCTGTCCTCTTTTTTTTCCTGCTGCTGACACTGCAGTGGTGCACAGGTGTCTGTCTTTCTGAAAGTCTTAGTATTCCATAACCCTGTAAGCTACTGCAGTATCTTTTCAAACAAATTCCATTACTGTTTTCATAAGTTAGCCAGAGTAAATTTCTATTTACTCACTGTAAAGATACCTAACTACATGGAACTCCAGTAAATTGCAGAACTAGACCTGAAACTCTAGGAAAAGGGATATTTCTGCAAACTGAAAAAGGCTTTTCATTCTGGACAGATGCAGATCTACTGATGCACAGCTTGGTGAGCAGATGGTCCCTTTGTGCTAATGAGGAAGACAATCCCCTTCAAGTGGCCTTCTTGGTGGCTCCCTTGTGCAGGATTCAACCTTGAATACCTTTGCTTGAGTCAAGATTTCAGATCATTCTTATCAGGCAGCAGAGATAGAAGGAAAATAACATAAGACAGAAGTATTTTTGAAATGGAGAAATAGCTTGCTTTTTTATGTTATATACCAAAGAAGGACCCAGCTGATTGTGACTTTGAAGTGACGTGTGTGTGTGTGTGTGTGTGTGTGTGTGTGTTATTTGCTCTTGTCCGACTCTTTGCAGCTTCATGAACTGTAGCTCCCCAGGCTCCTCTGTCCATGGAATTCTCCAGGCAAGAATACTGGCATGGGTTGCCATTCCTTTCTCCAAGGGATCTTCCTGACTCAGGGATCAAACTTGAGTCTCCTTCATTGCAGGCAGATTCTTTACCATCTGAGCCAACAGGGAAGATTAAGTAGCAAAAATGAAGACACTAATTTTCTTGGATATGGTAGAAAAGAAATTGCTTCAACATGAAAAAAGTGACATAAGAACAAACTTTGCTTTAGAAAATATATATATTTTTCGAAACATCCCACCCTCACCTTCTCCCACAGAGTTCAAAAGTCTGTTCTGTACTTCTGTGTCCCTTTTTCTGTTTTGCATATAGGGTTATCGTTACCATCTTTCTAAATTCCATATCAATGTATGACAAAACCCAGTAAAAAAAAAAAAGAAAATATATATATATTTTTTTACCCAGTTGACTTAAACATAGAAGTGTGAAAGTTAACCAGAGCAATTATTCTCATTTCAGCACTGAAAGAACCATTAAAAAGAAGAAAGACTCTATTTCAGAAGGACACAACTTTTAGCATGTGCTTTCAAAGGGGTCCATTCCTATTTTACTTGAAAAACTTTTAAAAATACACAGTCTTATAAAATTGAAACCTTTGTACAATTCCTTAGAAAAATCTGTTTCATAAAAGGAAAGCAACTTGAATTAAATGACTCCACATGAAAAGTTGTCATGGGAAAGACAGAAGACAATTTTTTTATATATGGATGGTAATACTTGTGTCCCTAAATAGACAGTAAAGTTCTTTAGGTCATCCACTCGATTTGCTAGTACAGTCCTGTGTATCTTCAGGCAGACAGAATGTTTTTACCAACAAGCATAAAGGAAAATCCTAGAGTGTCCTAGAAGCCACTTCAGGACACACCACAGTGGTGATACGATTTAACACAGGTTGATCCCTGTGTTAATTAAATACTAGGGAAAAAGTGAGAGATGAATAATGTCCCATGACACTTAACATGTGAATCAATTAAATGTTTAAATTCTGGAAATGTAATCTCTTTTTATTGAACAAATATTTTTATCAAGTATCTGCTATAGTAGATAGGAATTAGTCACCTCCATATTTTCCTCTACCCCATGAGTGTGAGAAATTGATGATGATTTTTGTAGACTAATGAAAATGCTATTAAGTTGTAGTCTGCCTAATTTTTAGACACATATCCTTTGCTCAGCAAGCCTGCAGCATTAGAGGCATGGATAAAATATCACAATAGTGTTACTTGATTGCTATTTATTGTAGCTTCAGTAAATTCATTCATCATAGGAACAAGACTTCAATAGCAACTAAAGAGCCCCTTGATGAAAGTGAAAGAGGAAAGTGAAAAAGCTGGCTTAAAACTTAACATCAAAAAAAACTAAGATCATGGCATCCAGTCACATCACTTCATGGAAAATAGATGGGGAAACAATGGAAACAGTGACAGAATTTATTTTCTTGGGCTCTAAAATCACTTCAGATGGTGACTGCAGCCATGAAATTAAAAGACACTGGCTCCTTGAAAGAAAAGCTATGAGCAACCTAGATAGCATATTAAAAAGCAGAGACATTACTTTACTGACAAAGTTCCATCTATTCAAGGCTATGACTTTTCCAGTAGTCATGTATGGGTGTGAGAGTTGGACCATAAAGAAAGCTGAGCGCCGAAGTATTGATGCTTTTGAACTGTGGTATTGGAGAAGACTCTTGAGAGTCCCTTGGACTGCAAGGAGGTCAAATCAGTCAATTCTCAAGGAAATCAGTACTGAATATTCATTGGAAGGACTGATGCTGAAGCTGAAACTCCGATACTTTGGCCACCTGATGTGAAGAACTGACTCATTGGAAAAGATCCTGATGCTGGGAAAGACTGAAGGCAGGAAGAAATGCGGACAACAGAGGATGAGATGGTTGGATAGCACCACCAACTCGATGGACATGAGTTTGAGCAAACTCCGGGAGTTAGTGATGGATAGGAAAGCCTGGTGTGCTGCAGTCCCTGGAGTCTCAAAGAGTCGGACACAGCTGAGTGACTGAACTGACTGACTGGACTGTAGGAACTCTCTAGGCTCATCTGTCCATGGGATTCTCCAGACAAGAATACTGGAGTGGGTTGCCATGCCCTCCTCCAGGGAAATCTTTCTGACTCAGGGATTGAACCTGATGCTCTTATGTCTCCTGCATTAGCAGACAGGTTCTTTATCACTAGGGCCATCTGGGAAGCCCAAACTTATGGTTACCAAGGGGGAAAGTAGAGGACAGATGAGTTGGGAGATTGGGATTGACATATATACCCTATTAAATGTAAAATAGATAATAAGAACTTATTGTATAGCACAGGGAACTCTGTTCCATACTCTGAGGTCTACTTTATTTAATTAATATATATAGTCCTCATGATAATTTTCAGTGAAAGATACTTTACAATTTTTCTTTACTAATAAGGACTGAGCTGTTCAGTTCAATATGAAGTTTATGATGGAACTGGGCCTCCAGAATATCTTGACAACTATGCTTATCATCTTACAATTATTACAAAAATTAATCCTATTTTTAGCTCTTGATTCATATACCACAGAATCTTCAAGGATGAATGACATAGGTGCAGATATATGCTATATCACGTAGAAATGAATGTGGCATATCAACACTCTTCTAAGCTAAACATTATACATTGTACGATGTATTGTGTCCCTTATTTGTATGATAACACATGTATACCAATGCACCAGAAGTAATAGTAGAAAGCCCTTATTTATTTTTTTTTGTCATTTATTGTCTTAGTATTTGTTCAGAGCCATACCATAGGTCTGGGATCATACTCTAGGGTGCTCATTTAACAAGTTCTTTCAATGCCTTTTTTAATCAGCTGGGTAATAGTTTGACAGGCAGTGCAACTTGGCCCTAAACACATTAAGAGTTCTATAAACAACTATTGAGTTTGATTGCTATCGAGATTTAATGATGTTATATGCTGAAACATTTTTATCTATATGAACACACAAGTTAAAACATTATGGCCATGTTTAGCTTAAGGTACAGTGAAAATAAAGTCTAATAAAATGATAATCAGTTTAAACTGAGTATTAATACATGCAACAATCAGAGCTGCAAATGTTTTAATATCTTAAGGAGGTGACCTAAGGGGAAAAATTCAAATTATCAATGTTTAAACCATTGGAGAGATACTAAATGAACCTTGAAAATATTAACTTGGCTCTACTAGTTATAAATAAAAATTGTCATGAATAATCACTGGTTTCTTAAAATATATTTCATTATATCAATTTTTTAAATAAAAGAAACAGCAAGAGTGAGAATAAGAGAGAATGAGAGAAAGAAATTAGAAAGGGAGGAGAGTACAGTGAATTGAGTTGTAGTCTCCAAAAGATATGTAGACCTTGTAGCCTGTGTATGTGATCTTATTTGAAAAAGTGTCTTTGGGCATGTAATTACAGTAAAGATCTTGATATTTTCCTGGATTTAGGATGGGATGGGCATTCCTACAGAACAAGAGAAACACAAAGATATTAAGGAGGAGCCCTTGTGAAAATGGAAGCAGAGATGGAAGAAGTACAACTACAAGCCCAGGAATTGAAGAGGGATTGTGAGAATCTCCAAGTTTGTAACCAACTCAGATATAAGTGCAAGTAGCTTGGGGATCCCTTCTGTGGCTGACATCTGAAGGAAGGGCAGTCTTGTTGAGAACCTTGCCCTTTAACTTGTGAGATTTAACCTTAATTCAGAGTCGTTAGAATTGAAAGAATTTGCCCTTAACTTGTGAGGGTCTGCAAAAATTCTGGATTATTAGTGTCCAAATTGAATTGAGTCATGACACCTAGCTGATGTCAGAGAATTAGCTTCAGAACATACTGGGAGCGTGTCGGTTCAGAAAGAATGCTCTGAAAAGAAAGCCAGAGGTGTGGCTAGACAACATTTTGCTGGAGGGATCAGGAAGGTGCCTCATGGATCCAGTGAAGCATTTCAGCAGAAGCCAGGAGTAGAGACGAGATCATGCAGGAAAGATCTGTGGAGGACTGTTGTCTAATGTCATGGACCTGAAATACACACAGGATATCAACGTGGTTTTTTATATTATTATATGAGCAGGAACACTACCATCTTGGACTGAAAGATGCAGAAACAGGACACAGTGATGACAGACTGCTCAGTTCAGGTCAGTTCAGTCAGTCATGTCCGACTATTTGCAACCCCATGGACGGCAGCACGCCAGGCTTCCCTGTCCATCACCAACTCCCGGAGCTTACTCAAACTCATGTCCATTGAGTTGGTGATAGATCTCTATAATTCTACAGGCAAGAATGGAATCAGAGCTCAGTTCAGTTCAGTGGCTCAGTTGTGTCCTCCTCTTTGCAACCCCATGGACTGCTACTTGGCTGCAAATACATTATCCCATAGAAGAAAAAGGAAGAATAACTGAAGGCAGCACAAACCCTGGAGGGATGAGGCATGCCCACAACTCAGAGGACAAAGCTTCAAGCCATGAGGATTATTCTCACGCTTTGAAACTTAATGAAATTTTCTCTGATGGTTTTTGAACTTGTTAGGATTTGAATGAATCCTTTGTTCTTTTATTTTTCTCTCTCTGGAGTAGGAATATCTATTCTATGCCTGTTCCACCATTGTATTTTGGAAGACGTACATTACTTCTAGATTCATAGATGGAGAAAAATTTTGTCCCAGGATGGATCATACTTTTGAAGCAGTGCCCAAACCAACAGCTACACTTCCAATGTCTTGCCATTCTGTGAGCACAGAAATACTTGCTGCTCAGCTCATGTCTCAGAAAAGTTGAAAGTTTATATTTATCTCTTTATTTTACACTGCACAATCAACTTTGATGCCTTAACAGAGCACCAAGACAAAAGCTGTGTTATTACTGACACTGTAAGGAATAAACGCTGACAAAAAGGATGGAAAAGCAGAAAACAATAACAAAAGAAGGTCTGAAAAATACTGAAGTAAAGTTTGAAAATCAAAAAGGATGGAATGGCAAAGTTAAGAAATAAATAGTAATAAATTTAGGGTAAAGAAATTATTCTTCTTCCAAAATTTGTGATGTACATAAATCCAGAAGAGTGATGTATAAGATTCTTATTCAGACAAAATCATATTCTAAAATCAAACGTAGTAACTTAATTCCCAATTACATATGCATTTTTCTCTATAGCATAACATTAAGCACAGAGAAGAAAAAAATATAAGATGCCTGAAATGTAAGTAGTTTTTCAAGAGAATAAGGCATACCTGAAAACCAGAGGTCATTTGTTGTGAATATAACTAGCACATGCATACCCAGCAAGGGTAATAAATGTTGCAGATTAAATTGAATAATGACTTCACTGTCTAGTTGGTTTCTACATGGGAGTACATATGAAGTTTAAATCAGATCAGTATTTATAATGCAATATAGAGTATAAGTTGTACTCCAAGATGGGATTTCTGAAATGTCACCAACACACTAATTTACTATTGCCAGAAGAAAAATAAAAGCATTGAACACAACCAATACAGACTGAAGGTTAACAGAAAATCTCAATTACAAATCATATTTTTTCCTTTAAGCTTTATTTTGCTCTGAGGACAGCTTCAAAAGTTTCAGAGGAAGAAAGGGGGATAAGAGAGAAATAATATTTACTATTTACTTAGAAGAATGCCATTCGATATATTTATAACTGGACCAGAAATTGATGACTTCAGATATGTTTCAGTCTTAAAGTTATGGTTTCATCAGAAATCCTGTAAAGGAAGGTTGTTTTGTCAAACCTCCAACTATATATTCTTTGCTATAAAGAGGATTGCAGAAGATAGAGGCCAGTCACTTTTATAAGAATGAAGCTATAAATCTAAGACTCAAAGGAGTTTCTAAGCCATTGAAAATTAAATCAACTAAAGAGTTAGGTCAAGAGAAACTCAGTTTCAGAAATGTGTGCCTATCTAAAAGGATCCCATAACAAAGTGATTGGTTCCCTATATTAAAATATAATGTGTTTGTTTCCTTAGTGCAACTGGATGGTGATGTTTGAAACAGGGAACAGAGATAAAGAAATGTAAAAGGAAGCGATGTTTGACAATGCCAGATAGCAATTCCTAAGTAGCATTAGTCTTTCCTTAAGCAATGGAATGTTGCAATGTATTTGAGTGGACGGCATAAATAAAATTTTTAAAAAATTTTGTGCTATGTTAAAGAGGATTAAAAATAGATTATAATAATTGCAAGTTACTAATTAAATTTAAATAAGTAAAAAATTTATGAATACACCTTCTACCGTCTATGGCAGAATATAGTGAATGTGTGTATACTAAGTCACTTCAGTTGTGTCTGACTCTTTGTGTCCCTATGTACTGTACCCCGCCAGGCTCCTCTGTCCGTGGGATTCTCCAGGCAAGAATACTGAAGTGGGTTGCCATGCCCTCCTCCAGGAGATCTTCCCAACCCAGGGATTAAACCCTTGTCTCTAATGTCTCCTGCATTGGCAGGAAGATTCTTTACCACAAGCACTACCTGGAAAGACTAGAATCTAGTATCATAATGAATTAATAAAATACTAAAATAAACAAGTTGAAACACTATATGTCATCTCTCCACACATAGTTTTAAAAAGCTGAATGCAACAAGGCAGAATACACTCTGCACTATAGGAAAGAGATGGTATATCATTATATGGAACTGTTATTTTGCAAGTGGATTATTTGTGTGTGTGTGTCAACAGAGAAGAGAAAATACAGTGAAACTATAAAAACTTATTACTGTAATTGACCATCATGGAGGGTTTTTTTTTTTTTTTTTTTTTTAAGTGGTATTAAATGGCTTTTACTTTTAATGGTTAAGTATGTTTCATTTTTTCTTACTGTATCATTAGGTAGATTGGGGAAGAGGTGTGTCGGTATGGTGATGGAGCAAGAGGAAATTGTTTTTGTAAAAAGCAATTAGACTTTCATGACTCCTGATATGCAAATTGGCTTCAAAAATTCAGCCTATCCTGTGTTGGTTTTACATGTCACCTTGATTGGACCATGGTGTGCCCAGATATTAGATATTATTCTGAGTGTTTCTGTTAGGATATTTTTAGATGAGTTCATTATTTAAATTGATAGACTGAGTGAAGCAAAGTGAAAGTGTTAGTCACTCAGTTGTGTCCAACTCTGCCACGCTGTGGACTATAGCCTATCAGGCCCCTGTCCATGAAATTCTCCAGGCAAGAATACTGGAGTGAATAACCATTCCCTTCTCCAAAGGATCTTCCTGACCCAGAGATCAAACCCAGGTTTCCTGCATTGCAGTCAGATTCTTTAGTGTCTGAACCAAATTGCCATTTCAAATATGGGTGGGCCACGTCCAAGCAGTTGAAGGCCTAAATGGAACAACAAAAAAATTGACAACTGACCCTCCCTAAAACAAGAAAGAATTTCTCCTGACTGATTCTCTTTGAACTGGGAAATTGGTTTTGGGGTTTCTTGGTCTTCAAATTCAAAGTAAAACATTAGTTTTTTCTGGGGATCAAGCTTGCTGACCTTTGGTTGAAATCACATCACTGTTTCTCTTTGTTTTCTGATCTTGGAGATCAGACTAGAGCTCCATTGGCTCACCTGGGTCTCCAGCCTGTGATTTTGCAGGGCTACATCCAGCCTGACACCTATTTTTGCAAATGAAATTTTATGAAGCACAGCTCTGACTATTCACACATCTGTGGCTGCTTTTGTGCTTCAAAGACAGAGTTGAGCAGTTTAATCAAAGCCTTCATGGCTCACGAAGTGCCAAATATTTACTATATAGTCCTTTATGGAAAAGTTTATTGATCCTGAATTAAATCAATCTCTAGTTTTTTGACTTAAGCCTTTTCATAATACATTACATACTTTTTGCAAGAAACCACCCCCATCTTCTCCGTATTCTGTGTGTCCATTAGCCCCTAGCAGGGTTCATGGCATGGTAGATGCTTTAAAAATGATGGCAATCTGATTTATTAAGTTGGAAATGAATAAAAAGCAAGTAGAGAACAAAGAAGAGTCAAGATATTGACGAAGTATAAAAATGTTCTTGGATATTCAGAACCTACTCTGTTGTATTATAGTGGAGGGTTTTGGTTTTTGTTGTTGTTGTTGTTGTTTTTTTTTGGTTTTTGTTCTTTGAAAGGGTTTTCCATTCCTAAATGATGAGTTCTTTTTAGAGTAGAAGCAATATCTTCCTTTTTAGATTTCTGAACACCAAGCACAGTATCTTTCTCAAGCAGGTGTTCAATAAATGCCAATAAATGAATGAATGAACATGAATAACCTAAGCAAATAACCAAAGACCTGAAACACCCTGGCTAAGAGCTAAGTGCTCTTGGAGCATAAAAGGCAAGGGAGTAGATGGTGAGAAATCAGGTCAGAAAATTAATAACCATCATATTATGAAAGACCTAGTGAGATAAATTAAGGACTTTGATTTTATCATTTAGGTGATGGAGCTACCACTAAAGAATAATAAATTCAGAAACTATAAATACTACAAGTCGAGTTGTGTTAGATAGATCATCTTCAAAGGTTAATATTAGAATATTAGAACAAATATTATTGAATAAGAGTGGAGACTTAGAGGAATATTATGTGACTCCTGAGCAAATAAAAATATATTATATATTCCACAAAACAAATATATTTAACATTTTCAAAGTACATTTAAAGCCATTTATAAATTTATTTATACAACTAAATAAATAACTCACACATATAAATAAAACATATATGGGAAACTGAGTCACTTTCTTGGAAGTTTTGGAAATGGTTATGTGATTCACAACATATTTCTATAGCTTCTATTCAGAGACCATATTTTATTCAGATAAGTTATAACTTTCTGAAAGGGTGTCACCATAGGGAAGCTTTATTAATGGCCATTTTGTATAGAGACAGAGCTATCAGTCACCAAATTAGCAGAGTATACTGATCCAATTTTGTTTTATGTTTGAAATATCCTAAAGTTCAGCTTGATTCCATAACAATGGCAATGCAACAGATAAGCAAGATGCCAAGTGATTGAAGGCTGTCATAAACTTTCCTTAACTTACCGAAGTTTTCCATAATGTAGTTTTTCCAATTTATGCCCATTTTGCTTACATGAAAATCTACTTCTTACACAAAAGTTACATTCATGTGTGAGATAATAACACAGCATAAATACAAAGGACTTTGGAATCAGAGAGTTGGAGGCAATTTTCAACCCTTGAGTCAATCTGTGTGATTTTTAGTAAATCATTCACTTTACTGTGTCTCAGTTTTCTCTTTGGTAAATTGATAGTATAAAACTTGTTCAACCATATTCTTGTATAAATTACAGATATTGTATGCAAAACCAGTGTAAATAAGGTTTCATACAGATTATTTGAAAGCATATTTTGACATCTGCTCAGCTAAGTTTAATGGCACATCAATAATTAATAGTTATATTAGTTATATTAGCAATATAGTTAATAGTTATATTAGCTCATAATTATATTAGTTATATTTAACTTTATTAGTTATATTATATATAATATAATATTATTTATTAGTTATATTATAATATATTAGTTATATTAGGCTAATAGTTATGTTAGCAATAAAAATATACATGTATGTGATCCATAGATAAATCAATTTTCATATGATTTATCTCATGTTTAAATAGGAATAAATTCCTAGTTCAGTCAGAAAGCATTTGCCTCTTTAGTGTGAAAGACTCAAAGTTCTTTATTAATTTTATCTGAGACTAGATTTTGTAAAAAGAAGAGTATGTTGAAAATAGTGTTTCATATATTAGTTATGCTTTGTTATGTTTGTAAAAAATGTGGATTCTCTGGAAGTCACTATCATATTTTTTTTCTCCCATTTTGCTATGCACATACAGAACTACTGTTTCTCATGAGGACATGCTCTGTAGAACTTTTGCAATACGTTTGCTAAATTTCTTTAGAATTAGTCGATTTCATTTCTAGCCTTTTGGACTTTCCCTTATGTTTCATACCTTATGTCACTGTTTTCACGTGTACATATTTTAAAAATAAAAATAAATGGCTGAAATTTTTTATCGTTCATGAAGTTCAAACATCCACATAGAAATGAAATTCCCCAGGATGTTTACTCACTCTCACTACCTTAAAAATCACCTGCTGTTTATTTCCATTTTGTTTGAGGCCAGTTAGCTGAGGAACTTGAATCACTGAACTGATAATGAAATCTGATTCCTATTCAATCTGTTCATAAACCTTCTAAATCTTTCAATACTCTATTAGGCAATACCAGTACCCCTCACTAAATGATTTCCAAACAAATGTCAGATTACATTTTTTATCTCTGAGGAAAACATTCTTTTAAAAATTAAAGGAAGATGGCATTATGGTGATTTGCTGTAAACAAGAGAAAAGTTGTTAAACCCGAATCACCTTCCATGACATATTCTACTAATAATGTAAACATGAGTTTAAAAAAATGAGTAAGTGATATACTTCATTTCTCTTCAAATTTCTTCAGGAGAAAAAGGCAGCTGCAAGGTACAATTGTCCCTCTACTATTAAAAATGTTGATATGATATGATATTATTGCATTTAAATTTTTGGCTTGAGAAGTAAATTATCTTATTTTGTAGAGAAGAGAAATTATAAAGAAATAGGGAACCATACTAATATGCCCATAAATAGCTCATTTTAAAAATATTGGTTTTGATTGATTTCATTTTTAATTGCAACTAAAATTCTTATTTGTTAATGCTGGAGAGTTTTTTGGGCATGCATGTATTTGTTGAAGAGAGAAGTTGGTGCTTTGTAAAAGGGTTGTTTCACTTTCTGAGCTCCTGTTATGCAATGTTGATTTCAGAGCATCAGCTTGCTGTACAATGGACACATTGGTAATTATATATATTTAACTCTGTTTAAGGGTTACTGTATCATTAACATAACTGTCTCTAAACTCAAGTCTTATTATTCTATTCTGGTTACAAATTCTCCATCAAGCTTCTCTGTATACTATCTGCAAGTGGCTAGAACTGTGTTTTAGACAGGCCACTTTGACAGTACAATGTTAGATTGAATTTAGGTCAGAAGCTACAAAGACCAACCAGAGCACTACAAAAAACTGGAAATATAATGAGATCTGCCTAGATCATAACAAGTTTTCCTAGTAGCCACATTAGAAAAGTAAAACAAAAGAAGTAAAATTAATTTTAGAATATATTTTATCTAACACAACATATCCAAAATGTTGTCATTTAATATAAAATCAGTATAAAATTGTCAAATAGCCTATATTCTTTTAAAAAATACCACCTTCAACTCCAGTGTGTAGTTTATGCTCTCAGCTAGTCCCTCTAAGCATCTACCACATTGCAAGTACTCACTAATCACATGAGGCTAGAAGCTACTTACACTGGACAATCAGGACAAAAATTTGCACTAATATTTCAAGAGCAAGATTTCATCCCCAGTATATAAGCAGTAGGTGGTTGAAATTGCTGACTCTTGATGACTTATTGGAGGTCTTGGGTGAGTGGAAAAGGAAGAATCACCACATTTGCTTATTTGTTGACTTGAAATAAATATTATGGGGCAAGAAAAAGGGAAAATCAGCTACAAAATATTGCTTGGTTCTTGAGACAGGCAAAATGTGTTAGATATTCCACAAGCAGCTACCTAACCTTGCGTTGGAAAATTACATAACTAGAAGACACATGGAAAATAGAATCACTTCAAGAGTAGTTTGAGAAATGATTTCTTAATCATTTAATTACAGAATAGTCACATAGCTAGATAACATTTATCCAGAGATCATTTTTCATTCATATAAACTAATACTTTGGAAAACATATCCCCTTGTAGAGTTTTTTAACTGCTATTTTATTTCATGATCTCAAACTGAAATATAAATTGTCCTAGTAATAGTACATATTGATTTGGTTTTTGTTGCAAATTTCATTAAGAAAAAATCTAACAGCTTCAATGAAGTTCATTTCAGTCTTTCAGTTGTGCCCAACTCTTTGCGACTCCATGGACTGCAGCACGTCAGGCTTCTAGTCCATCACCAACTCCTGGAGCCTACTCAAACTCACGTCCATGACGTCGGTGATGCCATCCAACCATCTCACCTTCTGTTGTACCCTTCTCCTCCTGCCTTCAATCTTTCCCAGCATCAGGATCTTTTCCAATGAGTCAGTTCTTCATATCAGGTGGTCAAAGTATTGGAGTTTCAGCTTCAGCATCAGTCCTTCCAATGAATAGTCAAGACTGATTTCCTTTAGGATTGACTGATTTGATCTCTTTGCAGTCCAAGGGATTCTCAAGAGTCTTCTCCAACACCATAGTTCAAAAGCATCAATTCTTTGGTGCTTTCTTTATGGTGCTTTCTTTTTCATCAGCTTTCTTTATGGTCCAACTCTCGCACCCATACATGACTAATGGAAAAACCATAGCTTTGACAAGGTGGACCATTATTGGTAAAGTAATGTCTCTGCTATTTAATATACTGTCTAGATTGGTCATAATTTTGCTTACAAGGAGCAAGTGTCTTTTAACTTCATGGCTGCAGTCACCATCTGCAGTGACTTTTGAGATCAAAAAAAGTAAATCTCTCACTGTTTCCATTGTTTCCCCATCTATTAGCCATGAAGTGACGGGATCGATTGCCATGATCTTAGCTTTCTGAATGTTGAGTTTTAAGCCAAGTTTTTCACCCTCCTCTTTCACTTTCATCAAGAAGCTCTTTAGTTCTTCTTCACCTTCTGCCATAAGGGTGGTGTCATCTCCATACCTGATGCTATTGATATTTCTCCCGACAATCTTGATTCTAGCTTGTGCTTCATCCAGCCCAGCGTTTTGTATGATGTACTCTGCATATTAGTTAAATAAACAGGGTGACAGTATACAGCTTTGACATACTCCTTTCCCGATTTGAAGATGTTGTTGTTTGTCATTCAAATGTTTGTTGTTTGTTGTAGTCTGTTATTCCATGTCCAGTTCTAACTGTTGCTTCTTGACCTGTCTGCAGATTTCTCAGGACCCAGGTCAGGTGGTCTGGTATTCCCATCTCTTGAAGAATTTTCCACAGTTTGTTGTGATCCACACAGTCAAAGGCTTTGGTGTAGTCAATAAAGCAAAAGTAGATGTTTTTCTGTAAGTCTCTTGCTTTTTCTATGATCCAGTGGATGTTGGCAATTTGATCTCTGGTTCCTCTGCCTTTTCTAAATCCAGCTTGAACTTCTGGAAATTCTCAGTTCATGCACTGTTGAAGCCTAGCTTGGAGAATTTTGAATATTACTTTGTTAGTGTGTGAGATGAGTGCAATCGCGTGCTGGTTTGAACAGTCTTTGTCATTGCCTTTCTTTGGGATTGGAATGAAAACTGACCTTTTACCGTCCTGTGGCCACTGCTGAGTTTTCCAAATGTGCTGGCATATTGAGTGCACACTTTCACAGCATCACCTTAAAGGATTTGAAATAGCTCAGCTTGAATTCCATCACCTCCACTAGCTTTGTAGTGAATTCCAAGTAATTAAATGGTAATTTTTCTCCATTTTGTAACTTTCACCTAGTAGCTTTTTTTTCAATTTATGCATATTTTTAGTTTTAATGCAAAGTCATTTGTGAAATTATGTTAAAGAATGAATATTGTATTGAAATAATAGAGTAGAAAAGAAATCAGAGCAACTTAGGTTTAAATTTCATCACTAACATCATTCACTTTGGTGCATTTAGGCATACTACTTAACTTTCCTATGCCTCAGTTTTTCTATCCACAGAATGATGGTACACTACGTATTCTGCAGAATTCTTGTGTGAACTAAATCAAATGCATACAAAACATCTAACATGTGCAATAGTTTAATAAATGTAAAAATATATAACATACAAAAAAGACCTCAAAATATTGTAATAGTTATTCACATGAATAATGATTTCTGTTTCAGTGTAATTTTTGTACATGAAATATATAAAATTAGCACCAAAAGAAAAACTTGATGAGCATTCTCATAAATAATTTGAGCAGTTTTCATCTAAATTCACAAGTACATCAGCGTTATTGTTTTCATTAGTACTACAGAAATACCAGTCTCTAAATCACATAGAAGAATCCATTTTTATACATCACCACTGAATAATTTCAGTGGAAAAGAAAAGCATTTCAAGGCAATCAGATAAAATCTATATTATTTTTCTAAAGAACTGAAGTTCTTTACCAATGTTATTGGCAAAGCCATTATGCAAAAGGGAGAAAAAATGGAAGGTGCTCTTTTAAATTCCATTCATTTTTTCTTTCTTCTTTAGGTTGCCAAAGAAAAAGAATCAAGGTTCTTCAGACTTTAACTCCATAGGCTGAATGCTGGGTGGTTTGTTTTTTCATTTTTGTTTGTTTTACTATTCCTCCCTGAGAAACACCCCATACAACTCTTTCTTGTTTTAGTTTTTGAATTTTTATTGCAGTTTAGTTAATTTACAGTCTTGTGTTAGCTTTGGCAGTGAGTGAATCAGTTAAACAAATACTTATATCCACTCTTTTGTAGATTCTTTTCCCATATAGGTCATTACAGCATATTGAGTAGAGTTCCCTGTGTTATACAATAGGTCCTTATTAGGTATCTATTTTATATATAGTAGTGTGTATTTGTTAATCCCAACTTCCTAATTTATCTTTCCCATCCCCATACAACTCTCTCTATTCAGATAACCTCTTTTCAAAAGTTCACTTCACACTCCTTCCCTTTTATGAAATACCTACATAAGTACTTGTTTTGACCTCAGAAAGAAATCCAAAGAGGATTTTCGCTTTTATGGAAAAAAGCGAAAGGCAAGAACGATTGGGTTCAGTATTTATTTTATAGCAGTGAGCTGTTAGGAGGCAGCGAGCACCTGTGCAGGGGAGTAGCATCACCAACCTTCGGGGGAACTTCATTCAGCATCTCAGCCTCAGCCAGCACCATAGCTCTGAACTGCATCTGTGAGTACCTGCACTTTATCTCTATGTATTTTGTGCATCTGTTAGCAAGATGTGTCCTAAAGGTAATTACTTCTTCACTTTATACCACTTTGGCTGACTAAAGGTTTCATAGAAATACTCTACTTTCAGATTGTGGGGAAACCTGTTTTGAGTTCTGAATCCATTGCAGTTTTTCTGTGAGGCCCAAACCAAAGTATTTATAATAAACTTGTGATCAACTTACTGGGCTTCCCAGGTTACTGAGCAATAAAGAATTCTCCTGCCAATGCAGGAGCCACATGAGATGCGGGTTCAGTCCCTTAGTGGGGACGATCCCCTGGAGGAGGAAATGGCTGCCAACTCCTGTATTCTTACCTGCTGGGATAATCCCATGGACGGAGGAGCCTGGCGGACTACTGTCCAGGGCATCACAAAGAGTCAAAGACAACTGAGCAACTTAGAACAAATACAATTAACTTACTAAAAATCATCTAGATCAGCATTTTCAAACTATCTTGGACAAAACAATTTTTTAAAGATCTCAATACATCACAGTCTAACACTTAAAAGAATTAAAATGAATTGCTAAATAAATAAATAAAGGCATATAATATACAAGCCCAAGGTTTTTCATTCATTAAAGCTAACAGGCATATGAAATTTTAATACAATCAGAACAAGCATAACATAAGGAAATAATTAAATATATGAATTATTCATTGCAAATGTGAGTAATTGATTAATATAAAAATACTACATCACTTTTTTTGTCATTCTACACTTATACCTAAATGGAAATGTATGAGGAATATCATGATTCTCCATATTATAGATCTGCAAGCACATTTTAAATAAATATCTCCTATATTAACAATGAAATATTAATGAGATAAATGAGCTTGCCTTTTACTTACTAACTTATCTAGTATAAGCTGCATTAACAATAGTGTTACTAACAGAAAATAATATGTATTGTGTTGGACAAAAGGTTTGTTCAGTGTTTTTCCATAACATGGACCTAGTAGTGCCTAGCTGCCTTTAACTTCATCCAGAACAGTTTTGTTAGATTGTTCTGTGACAGCTGTCCTATCAGTGTGCACTTTTTAAAAAACTTATCAAAACTGGTAAATTTTTGCATAGTCATTTTAATATTGAAGATGGAAGGGAAATGACATTTTCAGTAGACTATATTTTATTATTTCAAGAAATGTAAAAACACACTGAAATGCAAAAAAAAAAAAAAATCTGTGCAGTGTTTGAAGAAAGTGCTGTGACAATTGAATATGTGAAGAGTGGTTTGCAAATTTCATGCTTGAGATTTCTCACTGTATGATGCTCCACATTTGAATAGCCCAGTTAAAGTTGATAGTGATCAAGACATTAACTGAGAACAATCAAGGTTATACCACAATTCAAAATATCCAAATCAAAAGCTGAAGATCATTTGCACCAACTTGGTTATGTTAATCACTCTGATTTTGGGGTTTCACATAAGTGAAGTGAAAAAAAAGCCATATTTCCACATGCAATTTTCTAATTAAATATAGCTTAAATGTTTCATTTTTAAAACAAATTGTGATGGAAGATGAAAAGCAGATACTGTACAATAATGTGGAATGGAAGAGATTATGGGGCTAGCTAAATGAACCATCACTGACCACACCAAACCTGGAGGAGGGTACGACAACCCCCTCCAGTATTCTTGCCTGGAGACTCCCCATGGACAGAGGACCCTGGCGACCTACAATTCATTGGGTTGCAAAGAGTCTGACACGACTGAGTGACAAAGTACAACCACACCAAAGACTGGTCTTCATCCAAAGAAGCTGATATTATGTACACAGTACTAGTGGGAGGGAATTCTCTCTTACGAGCTCCTTCTGGAGGACCAGATGATTAATTCCAACAAGTACTGCTCCCAATCAGACCAACTGAAAGCTGTGCTCAATGAAAAGCATCTGACATTGATCAACAGAAAACACATAATCTTTCATCAGGGTAATGCTTGACCACATATTTCTTTGATGACCTGCAAAAAAATGTTACAGCTTGGCTGGGAAGTTCTGATTCATCCACCATATTCATCAGACATGGTGAACATGCCTTTGGATGGACATTTATTTCAGTCCTTAAAAAAATTATCTTAATGGAATAAATGTCAATTCCCTGTAAGACTGTAAAAGGCACCTAGAACAGCTCTTTGCTCAAAAAGATAAAATTTGGGGGAAGATGAAATTAAGAAGTTGCCTTCAATGGCTTGTTTTGATAAACTCATAGTAGCAAATCAGTGTCACAGTGGTGTGTTAATGGAAAGAGAAGTGATTTTAAAGCAACTTCAGTGAGCTCAGATTATTCTTTTAAACTTTTATCCAAAGTGTAACAAGCCCCAATAAGTTATAAACTTAGATTTGTCTTTTGACAAAATAAATAGATTTTGATCATATACCTCCTATGCATGGATCTTTTCTTGACAGAAAAGTAATTCATAATGTTCATATAGATAATATGTTCATATGAATGTTATATAATTCATAATGTAAGCTATAATTTTTAAGGTGTTTGGTGATAAGTTTTCATAGATGTGCAGTATCAAAATCCAGGTCAATTGATAATTATCCTTAAACTGTAGAATATCATGACAATTTTTAAGCCTCTATTCTTTCAGTTTCCCAAACTATGTTTGGGCCTTTTTATCTAACAAGCTATTGAAAACACATCCATTTCTTCTTTTCATGCAACCATTAAAATAATTAAAAATAATAATTATAAACAAGTAATCAGTGGCTGTCCAAATTATATGTTTATATCAAGACTAAACTGATCTCCTACTTCATAGTAACACAAAAATTGTCCATCATTCAAGTATCACTGAAATAATTATTCTTTTATCAGCATGCAATACATTTATGAAGCTTTAATACTATCATGTAGAAAAGAGAATCATCTTAATTAAAATATACATTCTTTAAGTAATTCACATTTTCTTTTTGTTTCATAATTGAGATTTTATTGGTTATTTTGAGGATCAAAGCAGACATGTCCATTTGTATACAATTCTTGCATGCGTGTGTGCTCAGTCACTTCAGTCATGTCCTACTCTTTGGGATCCTATAGACTGTAGCCCACCAGGCTCCTCTATCCATGGGATTCTCCTGGCAAGATTACTGGAGTGGGTTGCCATGCCCTCCTCCACAGGATCTTCCTTAACAAGCTATCAAGTACCCATATCTTCAAATGTTGATATGCTGTCACAGCAGAAGTCCCACTAATTCACAATTTAATATCATATACACTACATCCTCAAACTGTCAATTGGTCACAGCACATTAACAAAGTTGGTAGGAAAACTGGACTACCATGACCAAAGATGTTATAGAGTGCACAAAATTCTGAGCAGGAGTGCCAAGCTCACTCCAAGGAGTGAGCAGTTTGCTCTAGGAAACAATTCTACCAAGAACAACATAAGAAGAGAAGTAATTTAAGTGTTCAAGACATTAAAAGCACAATTGACTCCAAACTGCCATTTAGTATGCTTTGTATTATAGGACATAAAAGCTTCCCCATCTGTGAAATGTTAAGCTGACACCCAAGACAATCAAAGCATCTAGTATTCAATATCCCACTATTGTACAAAAAAAACCCAGTAAATTAAACGATTTCACCTCAAAAAAAGGGGGGGGGGGTGGATTGGGATTCCCTCCTTTTTCAAAATGTTTCTAGAGCTACTAAAAATCTTACATTTACAAAATAGTTGATAAAAATATTCCTCTGGATTGTACAAGAAGGGAGACAGGGGCCACTGATAAGATTGGGTGTGTGATATTAATCAGACTTGGCTTCTTTCTTCTTTGCTTCATCGGAGGCTGGGCTCGCCTGGTTTTTAATCTCTCCTGTTTTCTGCAGGAAAATCTTTAGTCTCTTGGTTGGCTCTTCCACCTGTTTTCGCTTTGCTCCTCTTTTTCCCTTTTGTTTGCACTTTTCTGTCTGAAGATTTATCCTTTTCTGCCACATTTCTTAGCTTCGTTTCCCCTTTTGCAGGAGCCTGTTTAGCTGACAACCTTGGGATCTTCTCTTGGGCTCCTCCTTGGCACTGGGCCCTCGGAGCATCTGACCTTGCTCTTGGGCGTCGTCCCTGTGGGCTGCAGTGGCCTAGAGCCTTCATGAAGCTGGACTGCCTGGCCACTGCGACGCCTCCCCACATTTCTTACTAAAACACTAGCAACGCTATTTAGTGAAGCTGAAGGTTCTGTTTTTTATTTGTTGTTTTGTTTTGCGTTTTGAGGCAATACTTACCCAGTTGAAGGAAGCAGTGTATGACTTACATTTATGTAAATTTTTCATCTGGGTGTGATAGCCAACCTCCGGGATGGCCCCGAGTGAACCACACCTCCTGGTATTGTCTTCTTGTGTAGTTCCATTTGTGCCAGAGTTGATCTGTGTGTCCAACAGCACGTGCTGATATGATGGTATGCAATTACATTCAAGTAAAACTATTTAAGACTGCAACTTCTGTCTGGAGGGTGCTCACCTTCTCTCGTTCTTTTTTGGATCACTCGCCCTGTGAGCCTCTATGAAGATACCACCATGGCAATCAAATGGCCAAAGCTAGTGACAGCCGAGGCCTTCCAACTGCCATGTGAGTTATTGGAAGCTGATCTTTCAGCTTCATCTGAGTCTTCACCTGGTTGCAGCTCTGGTCAATAGCTTGACTAGAACCTCATGAATCAACTTCAACCAGACAACCCACTCAGATGTCCCACATTCCTGACCAATGGAAATGGTGTGAAAATAAAGCCACCAAGTTCTGGGTGATTTGTTAAGAGCATCAGATAACTGATACACTGAGCAACTAACCTATAATATTTTACTGTCTTTGTAGCTGGGTCATTGGAATAAGGTCTCACACAATGCACTACTAGAGTGTTATGCCTTTCAGATGCATATGTTATGTTAGGGCTCTATTTGATAACAATGAAGCTAAACAAAGGAATCATTATTTTTATCTTCATCACATTAAAAAAAAAAACCTGCTATTTTAAAAATATCTAGGCATTATGTGTGAAATGCAAAATACTTTGAAAGTTTTATGTTCTAAGATTTGGTGTTCCATATCATTAACTATTTCCTTAAAATATCAGGATTAGAACACTTAACTGATTCTTGACCTGCCTTCATTGCCATCACTTTACCCAACATTCATAGTTGCACACTTTGATAGTTTTCACTAACACCTCCACAATTGTATAGGGTCCTTCAGTCTTCAATGTGATGTGTTAATTCACGTTAAGAGGCCCTCTTATATGAATCAGTATTTATATTTGAATTATTGAACATCAATATATATATGATTGAATGTGTTCCTCTTTATTTTGAATATAATTGCTACTTAAATTGTAACAGAATCTTGGCTTCATTAGCCTGTACATCCCTCACAAATAGCTCACTCTTATTCTAGCACCTCATTATGAATCATGCCTATAAAAGTAAGCTCAGTGTTTGTATGATCATTGTTGTTGTTCAGTCGCTGTCATGTTAGTATTAGCTGTTTGGTTTTTTTTAGAATCATTTGTGTCATTGTCATTAGGCTTACAACTACTGCTTCAAACAAGAGAATTCATAATAATTCTTCTCAAACAGTAATAAATTTGTTTCACTATATTAAAATTAGAGTGAAAAATAAATAGCATAAATTATTCTTTCCTAATTCAGCTAATACTATAAAACTATATGGGCTTCCCTGGTGGCTCAGCAGTAGAGAATCCACCTGCCAATGCAAGAGGCATAGGGTTTGATCCCTGGGTCGGGAAGATCCCCTGGAGAAGAAAATGGCAACTCACTGCAGTATTCTTGCCTGGGACATCCCACGGACAGAGGAGCCTGGTGGGCTATGGTCCATGGGGTCACAAATGAGTCAGACAAGAATCAACAACTAAACAACAACAATAAAATTATGTTTTTAAAAGCATGATAAAAAAAGATGTTTATAAAAGAATAAGTAATGTAGATAACCAAATGCTTAAGCTTCTTCATATTTTCCATACCTTTGAATTTCATTTAACAGATTAATCTTAAAATATCACATGAGTACTGCTTAATTCATACATAATATAATTTATCACAAAACATCATCAACTCCTAAATGAATCTGTTTCCTATTCAGGGACTGAGGTCCCTCCCTGATCATGTTTTGAATGGTGCAGCAACATTAAATTGTTATAAACATTTTCAGAACATCTCTAACTTTTGTATCATATAGTCATGATTCTAACAAATAGTTCATTGACTACCAGCAGTACATGAGCTTTCAGAGCTCTTCTAAATTTGACTTCACTTTCATGAGTGAGAGACAACTGCATATGAGATTGGTGTAGAATAATAAAGGCAACTCACATTTATAAAGAATAATATTTTTAGGTTTATATAAACTCAGATGTCAGAATAGAATGAAGGGGTATGGAAATCTGTCACTTGCTTGTCTACTCTTTTCAAAATTTATTTTGGCATGTGACTGCTTATTGCAGTTGGTGGGGTCTATCTACATTTCAAATACTTTTTATTATATATATATTTCCTTGTGAAATATGTGATATATTGAAAGAAGATTTACTTGACTCTAGTTCAGATCAGTTCAGTTCAGTACTCAGTCATGTCCAACTCTTTGCGACCCCATGGACTGCACGCCAGGCTTCCATGTCCATCACCAACTCCCGGAGTCTACTCAAACTCATGTCCATCACGTCGGTGATGCCGTCCAACCATCTCACCCTCTGTCATCCCCTTGTCCTCCTGCCTTCAATCTTTCCCAGTATCAGGGTCTTTTCCAATGAGGCAGTTCTTCGCATCAGGTGGTCAAAGTATTGGAGTTTCAGCTTCAGCATCAGTCCTTCCAAAGAATATTCAGGACTGATTTTCTTTAGGATTGACTGGTTTGATCTCCTTGCTGTCCAAAGGACTCTCAAGAATCTTCTCCAACACCATAGTTCAAAAGCATCAATTCTTCAGTGCTCAGCTTTCTTTATGGTCCAACTCTCACACCCATAAATGACTACTGGAAAGCCATAGCTTTGACACGGCGGACATTTGATGGTAAAGTAATGTCTCTGCTTTTTAATATGCTATTTAGGTTGGTCATAGCTTTTCTTCCAAGGAGCAAGTGTCTTTTAATTTCATGGTTGCAGTCACCACCTACAGTGATTTTGGAACCCCCCAAAATAAAGTCTCTCACTGTTTCCATTGTTTCCCCATCTATTTTCATGAAGTGATGGGACTGGATGTCATGATCTTAGTTTTCTGAATGTTGAGTTTTAAGCCAACTTTTTCACTCTCCGCTTTCACTTTCATTAAGAGGTTCTTTAGCTCTTCACTTTCTGCCATAAGGGTGGTGTTATCTGCATATCTGAGGTTATTGATATTTCTCCCAGCAATCTTAATTCTAGCTTGTGCTTCATCCAGCCCAGCATTTTGTATGATGTACTCTGAATATAAGTTAAATAAGCATGGTGACAATATACAGCCTTGATATATTCCTTTTCCTATTTGGAACCAGTCTGTTGTTCCATGTGCCATTCTAACTGTTCCTTCCTGACCTGCATATAGATGTCTCAGGAGGCAGGTCAGGTGGTCTGGTATTCCCATCTCTTGAAGAATTTTCCAGTTTGTTGTGATCCACACAGTCAAAGGCTTTGTTTTAGTCAATAAAGCAAAAGTAGATGTTTTTCTGGAACTCTCTTGCTTTTGCAATGATCCAGAGGATGTTGGTAATTTGATCTCTGGTTCCTCTGTCTTTTCTGAATCCTTGAACATCTGGAAGTTCACAGTTCAAGTACTGTTGAAGCCTGGCTTGGAGAATTTTGAGCATTGCTTTGCTAGTGTGTGTGATGAGTCCAATCGTGTGATAGCCTGAACATTCTTTAGCATTGCCTTTCTTTGGGATTGGAAGGAAAACTGATCTTTTTCAGAACTGTGGTCACTGCTGAGTTTTCCAAATTTGCTGGCATATTGAGTTTAGCACTTCCACAGCATCATCTTTTAGGATTTGAAATAGTTCAACTGGAATTCCATCACCTCCACTAGCTTTGTTTGTAGGGATGCTTCCTAAGGCCCACTTGACTTAACTCTAACTGTTAGCTAATTATATAATTCCAGATTTAAATTAATTCTTGCAGTCCCACAAACATATTCTACTGTGCCTGGCTTCTGTTATTGTGACTGAATAGTTAGCTACCAACCTTGGTGTGTAGTCTGATTACAGACTGAGGGATCTCAAATCCTAGAAGATGATGCTGTGAAAGTGCTGCAAGTGTCTGCAGTCCTAACATTGCATTTTCTTCTCTCTGTTGTCTGTTCTTTCTGCGGACTCTCCCACATGCTGTGGTTTCAATCAATGTATCGTTTCGGTTTGTGGGCTCTTATTCAGCTGATTCTATTCAGTGAAAACCCCACAGGAGCGAGGTTGAGCTTGTTTCTTTAGAGCCTATTTGCATTTGCTTCTTTTAGGCTTTCTCAGCCAGTACCTGTTAGTTTTTACTGCGTGTGGTAGACAGAACAAAAGTCCTTCAAAATCCTCATGTCTTAATTCCCAGAACTTAAGTATGTGTTACCTTTAATGCCAAAGGGCCCTGCAAATGGAGTTTAGTTAATAACATTGGATTATGCTTGTAGGTCCAATGTAATTACAAAGATTCTTATAAGAGGGAGGCAGGAGGGTCATAGTAAGGGAAGGAGATGTTATGCTAGAAATAGAGTGGAAAAGGTGAGAGATTTTAAATGTCACACTGTGACTTTGAAGAGGGAGGAGAGGATACAAGAAAAGAAATGTAGGCAGCCTCTAGGAGACTAGAAAGGCAAGAGGAAAGATTATCACCTAGAGTTTCCAGAAGGAATGTGGACTTCCAATTCCTTGATATTAGAACTTCTGGTCTCTAATAAGATAATACATTTGGGTTTATTTCCAGTACTCTCGCCTGGAAAGTCCCACGGACGGAGGAGCCTGGTGGGCTGTAGTCCATGGGGTTGTTAGGAGTCAGACACGACTGAGCTACTTCACTTTCACTTTTCACTTTCATGCACTGGAGAAGGAAATGGCAACCCACTCCAGTGTTCTTGCCTGGAGAATCCCAGGGACTGGGGAGCCTGGTGGGCTGCTGGCTATGGGGTTGCACAGAGTCGGACACGACTGAAGTGACTTAGCAGCAGCAGTGGTTACATCATTTTTTTTTTTTTTTTTGGAATGCAAATCATCTTAGGATCTTGTTAATAACACGAAAGAATCTGATAGTGGGCCTGGGAAAGAGTGAGAGTTTCTATATTTCGAGGCAATTTCCAGGTGATCCAGATGTTTCAGGGTGCTTGTAAATCATAATTTGAGTATAGGGAATCTAGGATAATATTAGCATAAAAACACATTAAAAATAATACTCTATTTGAGTTTTCCCAGACTTTGAAAGTCATTGAAAATCAAACTTCAAACACTGTGAAGGCATTTTTTTTTTTAATCACAGTTTTTTTTTCATGGAGATGAAGTCCCTAACTTTTTGAAGAGGTCTTATTTGAGGTTTCTCCTGGTGTAAAATCAATGTTCTTTTTTTTTTCCTCCTGAAGACTTAAAAACCAAGACACTGAATTTTTGGTATAAGCACATAAATGTAAGAAAGGTTTTATCTCACATTTTGTTTACTTTGCTGATTTCAGCCTCTCTGTTATTTTTGATCTTTATATCTTTCTTCTATCTATCTCAGCTATGCACTCTTGAGGACATTTGTTTAATTTTATCTGTGATTTCAAGTTATTTTGGTACCAAGAGGAATATTTAATTTGCTATAGTCCTAAAAATAGCAGTCTTCCTCTATATTTGCAGATTATCTACTCATTTCTCCATAAATATCCAATGATTTATTTTTATGTGATTCTTGCCATTTTGACCAATTAATTGCTGATTAAAAGTGTATGTTCTAAAAAATATTTGATAGTGGCTTTGAAAAGTAAAAGTCAATATCAGAGGGATCAAGTGGTTAAAACAATAAATGTGTATGTGAATTTTCTTACACATTTGGATTAAAGAAAGGAAAACAGTGTGGGTGAATAGGAAAATTTACATTTTCTGTTACATTTCAATCACTAACTTAAATCTCTGTGGATGCCATGAGCCATGGACTTTACATATATTAATTAGTATATTTGACCTTTGAAACAACTTAATAAAAATTACCCTGATTTTAGTTAAACATGAGAAACTCAGACTCAGAAAATAAACTGCCAGAACCTTCCTAGAAATGTAAGAACTTATACACTTAAGTACTATACTAATATTTATTATGGATCTGATTGTACCAAGATCAGAAGGAAATAATATCCTACAGCTTGAAAAGTGGGGAGTTTGTGCTGAAATACTAGACTTTCCCAGACCAAGTCTATGCTCTTTCCACTGTTCCACATTAGGTCTAAAATTGTCCAAAATACGAATTTGCAATTGATCTTGTGTACTATATAGAATTCTAACATTCACTCACACAGTGAAATAGTCTCTTATACATCCTACTAGTTGAAAAATCAACTGGTGTAAATATTTATGGAAATTTGACAAGAGCAAAAATATATTACTTATGTGCATGAGTAAACAATCACTTTTTGGACACATGTATTCCGGTATACACATACACGCATCCTAACCTAACATGTGGTTTCCCAGGTGGCTCAGTGGTAAAGTATCCACCTGAAATGCAGGAGCCACAGGTGATATGGCTTCGATCCTGGGATCAGAAAGATCCCCTGGAGAAGGAAATGGCAACCCACTCCAGTATTCTTGCCTGGGAAATTCCATAGACAGAGGAGCCTGGCGGGCTATAGTCCATGGTGTCGCAAAGGAGTCAGATATGACTGAGCTTGCATGCACACGCATGCATACACACAAACACAAATATTCTACTGACTATTGTTATTAGTCCCACCATACATTCATGGATCACAAATTCCTGACCTAACCTTCTCAACATATTCTACATCTGATTTCTCCAAAGAGCCTTACATTTTCTCCCACTTCATCAATCTCTTCAGATCAATTCACTGAGAAGATTGAAGTCATTAAGCATGAATTTCTTTGATTTCCCCTGTGCTTTCTACAACCAAAAACATTCTCCAGCCACAAATACCACCTTCATTTCAAAGCCAATCCCTCCACAGGTATTCTTAATGCCAACATGTTCTGTATCCCAGAAATTGAATTCTTCTGATTATTGTTCTCTTTTACCTTTTAATTTCTCCGTCTATTTTTTTTTCCTTTCTTAATCATTCTTAAAACTCTCTTACTCCAAAAACTAAATTCTCCTTTGCCTTCTATGCTCTGAGTCCTGCAAGACAGTGTTTAATCATTTTCTCTTTTCCCTTAAACTTCACAAAGAGAAAACTAAACTCTTGTCATCTCACCAAAAATTTATTTCTCAGGTCATGATGATTTAGTTCCTATTCTCGCAAAAGAACTGAAACTTTTCTTAATAGAATTGAATTGTCAAATTTAATGAAAACTTCCCTGACCCTATATTAATAACACTTCCTTTTATATTTAGCATCACTAATCACTCCTTACTTGAGAAACGTCTCATTTGCTCTCAAGGCTGCTTCTAAGCTATTCTTGAGAATTATTACATATTAATTTTCCATAGACGTCTGTCCCTAGGTCTCTGCTTTTTATCATTCATTGGACTTTGTAGTTTAGGTAGTCACTTCCACTCTCATAACTTCAACTTCCTCTTGAATGTTATAATTCATGAATCCATTTCTTCCATCTGTCCTCTCTCTCCACCAAACTTCAGTTATTCTATCTCACTGCCTGAGGGTCAATTACCTCTGAATGCCCTACAAGTATTTCACACTGTCCAGATTCAGAAAGGAATTGATTTTGTTCCCCACTTGTGTCTACTTCATATATTAGTCAAAAGTATCACCATCAATCTGTTCATATCTTGGAATCATCCTTCCTGCTCTCTTCTTCATGCTCACAATTAATTCAACTGAGTTCTTTGTCAATTAAAATCCAACCAGGAGACAGAACCCACACAGTAATTTGAAATGAGAAAACTTAATATAAAGACTATATCAGGGGAATAAAATATAAGGACAACTCTAAAAAATACTGCTGGAGAAAAGTGTCCAAGGTAAGAAACAAATTTGGAAGCAGAGGAGTTTCTTTTTATCATTTGGATTAATTTTTTAATTGAAATACAGTTGATTTACAGCATTCTGTTAGTTTCAGGTATACAGCAAAGTGAATCAGTTACATATAAATATATCTATTTTTTCAGATTATTTTCCATTATAGGTTACTGCAGAATATTGAGCATAGTTCCCTGTGCTATACAGTAAATCCTTGTTGGTTATCTATTTTATATATATAGTATGTATATGTTAATGATAAACTCCTGTGTCATCCTCATCCTCCTTTCCATTTTGGTAACCATAAGTTTGTGGAAGTTTCTATTTCTGTTATGTATATATGTTCTCTTGTATCATTTTTTTCCTGATTTTCAAGCAGGAAATCACTCTCTGGGCTGCAGGAGACCATGCCTGGTGGGAAGGTCCTCAAAAGTTGGGCAGAATTTTAGGATCTGCTTTGTGGCTAGTGGTGTCTGAGATATGTGGTGTCTGGTTTAGATGCTTCTTGACGTACTTATGAGATTCACCTTGACCAGATTTCAGAGGTGTGTGTGCACAACAGGCATCAAAGCCTCAGGATTCTGCTTCCTGAGTGGATAGAATGAGCCCTGGGTGCACGGTGACCCCACTGAGAAAACTGTAGTGAGTTGGTAACCAGGGGGAGAGCTGCAGATATACCAGGGGACCGTGTGGTCTGGGTGTGTAGCTGTAAGGCAGGAAGAAAGGGCCAAAAGAAACACACTTGTGCCAGGAAGAGAAATGTTTCCTTCTTCAGTCTCTTTTATGTGACGTCTACTGAAAATGCTTAATCTTGTGCCAGCAGTAGAGGAGAACTGTTTACAGAGGCCTTCTCCATAATCATAGAGCAGGTAATAAAGGGTGGATTTGAAGTTGTGAAACAATACATTTATTAGTGCAAATAACTGTCAAATACCTGGTAGCTCAGACCGTAAAGAATCTGCCTGCAATGCAGGAGACCCTGGATTGATTCTTAGGTCAGGAAGATCCCCTGGAGAAGGGAATGACAACCCATTCCAGTATTCCATTGTCGGAGGAGCCTGGCAGGCTATAGTCCACGGGATCACAAAGAGCTGAACACAACTAAGCAAATAAGCATGCATGCATATATTAAATATATCTGACATTTGTATATTAACAGGAAATATTAATATATTTCCTTTTCATTGTCATTTTTTAAACTTTAGCACCCAGTTTTAAAATCTATTCTCCACTGATCCAACTAAATAAACTACCCAAATGGGAATTCTAAGTCACTCTTTTTGAGTCTTTAAAAAATTCTCATTTTTCATAAATAAACTTTGAAGTGATTTATGCAATAAATAAGCCCCTCTCCCAATTTTTATGGCAAGGTCTCTTAGTATTCATTGGATTTAACTGTCATTTATTAAATTAAAAAAAAAAAAGACAAACTCTCAGTGGCACACAGCAGTAAGACTTGTTTTTCCTTCAAGTGTTTGTGAGTTGATTGGTGCTATATGATCTAAGGTGGTCATGGTTACATGGCCTTCAGCAGCTACTTAGGGCCAGTTCTACTCCAAATATTTCTTTTTCTAGCAGCATGCTAGTGAGAGTACCATAGCACCTTAAACTCACGATGAGGGCAAAGGTGCAATAGAAAATATCAAAATATTAAAAGTACTTTTTAAGCTTCTACTGTCCATCTTCTGATGTCCTCATCCCAAGCAGATCATATGATAAATATAAAATAAAAAATATGGGAAGTTTAAGTTTCCCATAAATGTAGCAGGGGGAGGAAGAAAATCATTTTTAAGAATCTATACAACATTCAAAAAACTAAGATCATGGCATCCGCTCCCATCACTTCATGGCAAATAGATGGGGGAAAAGTGGAAACACTGACAGATTTTATTTTCTTGGGCTCCAAAATCATTGTGGATGGTGACTGCAGCCACAAAAGTAAAAGAGGCTTGCTCCTTGGAAGAAAAGTTATGACAAACCTAGATAGCATATTAAAAAGCAGAGACATCACTTTGCCAACAATAGTTCATATAGTCAAAGCTATGTTTTTTCCAGTAGTCATGTATAGATGTGAGAATTCGACCATAAAGAAGGGTGAAGACCAAAGAACTGATGCTTTCAAATTGTGGTGCTGGAGAAGGCTCTTGAGATTCCCTTGGACAGCCAGGATATCAAACCAGTCAATCCTAAAGGAAATCAGTCCTGAATACTCATTGGAAGGACTGATGCTGAAGTTGAAGCTCCAATATTTTGGCCACCTGATGTGAAGAACTGACTCATTGGAAAAGACCCTGATACTGGGAAAGATTGAGAGCAGGAGTAGAAGGGGGTGACAGAGGATGAGATGGTTGGATGGCACCATTGACTCAATGGACATGAATTCCAGCAAACTGCAGAAGATGGTGAAGGACAGGGAAGCCTGGCATGCTACAGTCCATGGGGTTGCAGAGTCAGATACAAACTTAGCAACTGAAAAACACCAATCTATATAATACCTCTTACATTATTTCCCATCATCACCAGTCTGCTAAAATGGCATTATTAGTTACATGTGGGAGGAATTACTGTGCCACACTGATGTAATTCCAAAGAAAACAAAAACACTTGGGATTGTAGTGAACATGCACAAACTTGTCATCAGGTTTGATTTGTCAGGTTGTTTGAAGTGTTGCAGATAGCGTACAGAGCTTCCAATGATTTCATGTTGCCTGTTGATCTTGGTTCAAGAACCTCTGTTAAAGAAAGTATCAATCAAATCTATTCTTTCATGCTATCTTTTCCTTTGGAGAAAATATTTATCTTTTAAGAGTCTAGTGATTTTTTGCACGTTTACCACATTCATCACACCAATCACAGTAGCCATTCACCTTTTTCATTTTACTCCATATGTCTCCATTTGAAGCTTCTGACTAAAGTCCAGAATCAGGTGTTTACTTTGCAGTATTTGATTTCTTTCTTCTCTATTTGTCGTCTGGTAGTGGTGAGTCCATGTGCTTCATATACCTACTCATACATTCCTGAATGCTTACATGTTCATGTTTTAAGGGGATCAGGGATTTAATTACCTGCACTGAATACAAAATATTTATACTAAGGGTATTAATTTCTTGCTAACTACTGCTTACTAATAGCTATAAAAAGAGAAGCATTCTTACATAAGAAACCTAGAAGAAACGACTCAAAAAATTAAGCAGAACTTGAAATGCTGGATTAAACTTTCATTGGCCATTTTGTACAAAATATAATTTAGCCAGAAAATGATAAAAAAAATGCAAATATAAATAAAGATAGAAAGCCTTAATACTGACATTAAGTGCAACATCCTGACAAAAGGATTTGGAAAGTTGCTTTCTGAATGAGGAGTGGAAAGATAAAAGATGAACACTTTTTTTTTTTTTAATCTTCCTGATTCACATTTTATTCAAAAAAGCAGTATGTCAAACCAGGTTTGTAGCATTTGTCAATTTCCATAATATTTTCACTCCCACCTTGGCTGATTTCAAGCTGCTAGTCTATTCTTACAGAATGTAGAAAAGAGACAGGCAGCAGCTACCATTATTAGAATTTCCATCCCTCAGTTGCAATAGCAAAAACAGCCTTAAGAGCATAGATAATAGCAAAATATAGTATAAGAATTAAAAATTATGATTTTTAAGTGTCCAGTACATTTGTTTTGTGATCATAAATTTATGCAATTTAGTTTTTGATAATAGCTTTAACAATCAGCTCACAAATTTCCTGAATATTTAACAGTTATTGCTTGTGAGCCCGTTTAAGTTGAGCACATTTTACTGGACAAGACTCCTCTTTGATGACGGAAAACTGTAAGTTGCACAGTCATGTCCGACTCTTTCAAACCCGTGGACTGTAGCCCACCATGCTCCTCTGTCCATAGAATTCTCCAGTCTAGAATACTGGAGTGGGTAGCCATTCCCTTCTCCAGGGGATCTTCCTGACCTACTCTGGATCATTTTGTCTTTCAGCAGGCTACAGTCTGTCCTGAGGAGCTCTCACTCGGAGTATTCACCCGAAAGAAAGTATCCATCTTTCTTCTCTGAAAGAATCACTTTTTCTATTTTGGTCTTGCTCCAAGAAAGTTACAGTAGTGTTAAATGTAGGCTCCTGAAAAAATCATCATGAGACATTCAGATGGCAGTTCCTGGGGTCAGAGCAGACATTAGATAAATAGAAACAATGAGGAAGACTTATAATCATTGTCAGTGAGTTTGTGTTTGCACTTACTGTGTAAAGAGCAATTAATTAAAGTCACTCAGTTGTGTCCAACTCCTTTGGACCCCATAGGCTGTAGTCTGTCAGGCTCTGCCATCCATGGGATTTCCCAGGCAAGAACACTGGAATGGGCTGCCATTTCCTTCTCCAGTAAAGAGCAATAAGAAGATATAAGGTTGACATCCCCCCTTAATATGTTCAGATTATTTTTAAAATATATAACAGAGGAGTTTTCACTGAGTCTAAATAATTTCATGAAATTTGCTCTTTTTCTGCTCTACTCAGGGACAGAGATGCTCCAAAGGTTTTGAACTAATGGGCTTCCCTTCAGTGGACATGGAGGCACCGCTTGTTTGCAATGCCAGGTCTTGGACAGCAGAGGTCTTTATACTCTTATTCCAGTTCCCTGTATTCTCAGGTTGGCTGTTGTTCTTTCACTAAGTCATGCCCAACCCTTTGTGACTTCATGAACTGCAGCACTCCAGGCTTCCCTGTCCTTCACTATCTCCCACAGGTTTCTTCCCTGGTGGCTCAGTCGGTAAAGAATCTGCCTGCAGTACAAAATACCTGGATTTGATCCCTGGGTTGTGAAGATTCTCTGGAGAAGGGAACGGCTAGTCACTTCAGTATTCTTGCCTGGAGAATTCCATGGACAGAGGAGCCTGGCAGGCTACACAGTCCATGGGGTCGCAAAAGAGTCAGAGATGACTGAACGACTAACACTACGCATTCTCACTTAGGTTCTGCTATAAATAATGTTTCCTGAGTCTGCTATTATCATAAATGTAAACAAATAGAAAAGTTTGTTAAAATACATAGTTATTTCATGTGCAACCAACCTTTTTGTATCATTCATCACCAAATTATATATTACATGGGAATTGAAAATATAAATCTCATGTTTATTTGATTTATGATGGATTTCAGGAGATATATATGTCTTTTTAGACATAAATTTTATGTAAAAGGATATAGTCATTACAGCCATCACTCATTTATAAAAAGTTTCTTTGTGGTAACTATTTTCAATTACTAAATTAAACATTACAGGAAGAAGATATTGAGCGGTTTTATGATAAGATCCAAATAATGTTTTCTTTAATCAAAGCCCTTTAGCATTTATAATAAAAGATTGTCATAATGAGTTCTGAGTACTGTCAAAAAAAATAAGATTATTGACATATTGAGTCCATTGGGTAAAATAAATACATCCTTCTTCAGACAACAGAAATGGATATATTATAAGCCAAAAGATACCGGGGAACTTTAATCTTAGCTCTATGTAGCTAAGGATATCCTTTAATAAAATTTTTTCAATATATTTTATATACCTTTATTGAATATTTATTAAGAATTGTATTAAATATATAAATCCCAGCCCCATTTAAGTAAGACAGAAATTTGGTAGTTTTATTTGCAATTTTTGTCTCTGTTTTCACCAGTTTGTCTCTCTAATATAAACCCTCTTTAAACTGTGAGTTTCTGTGTATGAAAACCACTATATGACATAGAAAAGGTTCTAGGCAAATTTCCTACCACTTGTCCATGCCCTTAAGAAATAAGCAGAAATATTTGTATTTCTATGATAAATACATATTGCTGCTAACTAATTCAGATAAAACACAGAATATTTCTAACAAATACTATCTCTCATCTCATCTGCCAGACATCATCATTATTTCGACTTTTATCTTCTTTATTTAAGACATTTGAAGTCATCAAGTTTATTTGCTGAAAGTATAAAAGAATTTGAGATAAGAAGAAAAATATCTAATAAGTTCAAAACTTGTCATAGTAACTTGAAAAGGTTAAATTAAAATCCATACATCTTGCATAACTGAAATTAGATATCCACTAAATGGCATTTCTTCATTTCCCTCTCCCTTGAGCGCTGGCTACACACACACTCACACACACACAAAATGGTTAGCCAAATAGCCAATTCTAATTGTACTTCTTTTTCTCCAACACTAAGATATGAAAAGATACCAAATAAACTGAAGCTTAAAATCTGGCAGGTGAAGCCTCCAATAATAAACACAGGACACCTATAACAAGAACTACAGCTTTTTAAAAGTATATTAATGAGGTTCTGCTTTTGGTTAGAAGAGAAAATTAAAATGTGAATACCACAATGTGAAAAAATTAGTATATCGTGAGTATGTGGGCTTTATATCAGATTTCAAAGTTGCTTCAACATTCCAAAATTAAGCATAATTCACCATTTGAACAGAATATAAAGAAAAATGTGATCACATCAATAGATGCAGATAGAGGAATAGAAGAGTATTTTTTTAATATGATAGAGGAGATTTAACAAACCCTACATTTAATACTATATTTCAGAGTATTGCATTAAAGACTTCCCCTAGTGGCTGCTCCTTTAATAAATCAATTTCACAAGAATTAGCTTTTCAGTTTCAGCATTTAGGTACTTGAAACTTTCACCAACATAAATCAGTTTATTTTTTAAAATATTAAGAAATGAACAATATAATCACAAGGACATGGATATTAGAGCTAAAAATATAATAAATACTGAAATCCATGAGATACAAATAAATGTTTGAAGATAAATCCAAACTTGTCTTTAGAAAAGATTAATAGAATATCTTTTATGAACTTGACTAACTTAAAAAGAATGAAAAAACAAGATTAGAAATAGAAAAAGAAGCATTTTATATTTCTTAGACTTGGTGTTATACATAAGCATAAGAGAAATAAAAATAAGATACCATGAATAAATCTGTGACAAAACCATCAAAACCTAGAGTAAATTAATTATTTCTAAGCAAAATAAAATCATTTCTAATAACTTGAGAATAATTTGACTATTTTGACTTAAAAGGAGCAGCAAAGGTGATTCAAATGTTATCAGAATCAGCTCGCTTTACAACTGATATCTGTTAAAGAATCACTGAGTTCATTATAAGTGCTCTAGAATATTTATATTTTATAAATAATATCCTAATGTTAGAAATATGTTCTAGAAAATATTCTAAAAATCTCTCTGACTTATTGTATAAGGCTTACATACATTTATTACAAAATTCTACTGAAGGAAATGCAAAAAATAAATCTTATTTGTTGTGTTGGAAAATGTAAAATTTCAAGTACTTCTTGACATCTTTAAGCATCCACAGGGCTCCATAAAAGCCTAATTGCAAGTTTCCTTGTTTTGGCCAGATATGTACTCCCCCCACCCCTCTGCAGTGGGAAATGCTCCCCTCCCCAGCCCTGTTTCCTGATCAGCCATTTCCTGTCCTCAATTTATTACATTTCACTGCTTTGCCAACTCATGAAACTTTCCCAAGAAGCCAGTTCTGATGGAACCACGTGTTTTCTCACCCTCTGGATACTGTAAGCCTACTTCCCTTGGGCCCTATTGGGTCACTTTGCTTCCAAGTGTAATCCCTAGTATGGCCCTGCACGTGTAGCAAATAAACTACTACCATCTTCCTAGTATTGGGTGTCCTATAATTATGTATTATTTATTGCATCTTCACTGGCAGGGTAAAGAGCAAGTGTTCTGAATGCTTAAGAATGTGGATACAAAATAATTTAAGTAAATATTAGAAAATACAACCCAATGAAGTATCAAAATAGCAGTACACTACAAAACTAATGTGGATTTATTCCAGGAAAGCAAAGGAGATTGCAAGTGAAGAAATTCATTCATCTGTTATCTAAATATAAATAGAGTGAGAAATCGCTCATTGAATACTGATATTTTATCTATAAAGAATAGTAAAATTTTAAATGTTATAAGAATTAAAAGTAGCTAAATAAATATAGTAAAAATAATAGTTCAAAGTCAAACATATGTTTTAAATAGAAGAGCAACAATGTAATTAAAATTAAAATCTGTAACTTGGCAAAGTGGTCTCTGTTACCATTTTTATAGTTCATTGTATTTCAGGAGTTCCAGTATATGCATTTGCTGATGACATGTTGCATATTTATAAAACCCAGAAGGCTCTAGTAAAATACGAAAAGTAGCTGTAAACTTGCTATTATGATAAAGGTATACTTATTCCATATATTCAAATACATTTATTTTTCAGAGTACTAAAATCAATCTCAAAATCCAAGAGGAAAAATTGTTAAACTTCTCACATGGTCTCAGAATATATTAACACATCATACTGCAAACAGTTTGCTTATGTGTCATGTTTTTTGTGATTATTAAAGTGAAGATTGATTTCTGTTGCTAAATTAAAACCAATTTAATTATTATTTAGCTTCTCAATTAGTAAAACTTACATCCTATCGTGTGCAAGCTAAAGAAAACTTGCATTGAAAATTGGTTTCCTAACACAAATCAGTGGAGACTCCTATGCTTCATCTTGTTACCCTTCATTCCTGATAAAGAAAAATATCTGGGTCCAATCTACATACAAAACTACATAGACATGATCATTTATACAGCACATATTTATTGAGAGTTTGTGTGCCAGTCATTTGGTCCAGACCATGGGAACTCACCAGAAAACAATAACATTAACAGAGTACATATACTATGTTTGTGTGTGTGTGTGTGTGTGTGTGTGTGTGTATGTATATATATATGATCTCTAGAGGAGCCATATTTGAGTAGGAGGAGACAGAAAGAAAAGAATGAATTAAATGGCACATTAAAAAATAGAGTAGATGAGTGGGTAAAATAATGTGAAATGTCTGTGTGTGTGCTACAGTTTAAAAATGGTTATTAAGCAGTTTCTCACTGTGTAAATGTCATATAAGCAAAAACTTAAAGGATGAGAGGAAATTAACCCATGTAGATATACAGAGCAAAATGTTCCAGACATAAAGAAGAATGAGTGCAAACAGCCCAGAAAAGTCCTTTAGGGAGCAACAAGTTGGGCGATATTGATACCAGAAAGGCTTTATCAAGAAGTTCTTTGGTTTCTCCAGAAGAATTTGGTTGAGGAATACAAAATACAAAGGAAAAATAAAAAAGTAAGCAAAAAAAACAAACAAACAAACAAACAAAAAAAACCCTGAGGCAGAGGAGTAAAGAGAAAGAAGCAGTTTATTTAGGGCAGAAATGAAAGCCACACACTCTGAGACAAGAACCGGTGTCCTCAAAAGTCAGGGGCAGGCCACAGGGTTTTTGATCTCCATTTTTATATTAATTTTAGCCCTTTGAATGGGAGGATTTTTTTTTTTTATTATGGGTAGATATTCAGGGAGAGGAGGGTCGAGGTGTGCCCTCGTGAGATGTAAGCTGTTTCGTTTGACTCCTTCACTTTATGCCTGGCTTCTCTTGGTGCCCAAAATATGGCACTGTGATAACCTCTTCCCGGTCCCTATTGCCTCCACTCAACCACTAATTCTTGATACTAGATGCTTAGTGTAATCATTGGTGAGATTCATTACCATTTCAGATACAAAGACTCTGCCTAGATTTAATGAATAACCATCTCAGGGAAAGGCCTGCATACTAGGTTGCTTCAGCCCTGTCTGATTCTTTGTGATCCTATGGACTGTAGCTCCTCTGTCCAAGGGATTCTCCAGGCAAGGAAACTGGAGTGGGTTGTCATGCCCTCCTCCAAAGAATCTTCCCACGGGAAGAGTTCTAATTGTTTTTAATTCTGGCAAAGTGAGTCTTATATATGGTAAAGTTGGAGATCTATAATATTAGGTATAGTTCCTAAAAAACAGGAATAATTTCTTGATTTTACTGCTTGATGTCTGGCATGAAGTAAGCATCACAAGTATTTTATAAATTAATGAACAAATGAATTATTCTCAAATCTGGTAGTAGTAGGTGCGCCAAGAAAGATTCAGACTTCTGAAATAAAATGAAAAAAATCATTTCAAAAAATGAAAAAAAAGAACAATTATGAATAATGATAATAATTATTTAAGATAAAAATTTATA
This sequence comes from Dama dama, assembly GCF_033118175.1. NCBI lineage: Eukaryota > Metazoa > Chordata > Mammalia > Artiodactyla > Cervidae > Dama > Dama dama. The sequence continues at coordinate 68,614,881 of NC_083713.1, read as the reverse complement.
AAGCTGGAGAAAATGTTAAAGATCACTTAATTCATACCCTGGGCTTCCCTGGTAGCTCAGTGGTAAAAGAATCCTGCAATGCAGGAGATGTGGCTTCAATTCCTGGTTCTAGAAAATCCACCGGAGAAGGAAATGGCAACCCACTCCAGTAGTCTTGCCTGGGAAATCCCATGGACACAGGAGCCTGATGGGCTATAGTCCATGATGTTGCAAAAGAGTTGGACATGGCTTAGCCATTAAATGACAACAATTCATACCCACATTTTAGATATGAAGGAAATGAGATCTAGGGAGCTCAGCATCTTTCCCATGGCCACATAGGTGGTTAGGGAACTGTTGCTAGGAATTTGGTGTGCTGACTCTTTTGCCCTTGAGAGGAGATTACAGCTACAATGATTTAGGATATCTTAGCAATTGCCAAGGTTGATACTAGGACCCGCAACATAACATCTTCTGGAACCTTGTTAGAAACACAGAGTTTTAGGCCCCATCGCAGACCTACTGAATTAGAAACTCTGGGACTGGGGCCCAGAGGGCTGTTTTAACAAACCTTCAGGGGATTCTGAAGCACTATGGAATTTGAGGACCACTGATCTGGGCAAACAAATGTATCCTTACCAATCAATTTGAGGAAGTCATTCTGATCTCAGGAGACAGCAGTGAGGCAAGATCTTAGTTCCCTGCCCAGGAATTGAACCTGGGTAGCCTGGGTGAAAATCAGGAATTCTAAACACCAGTCCATCAGGGGATAGAGGCTGGCTAGAAGCAAAGTTGCCTTGGCTCATGTCCTTGTTGAGGAATGAATTTCTCAAGGAGGCAAAAAATGTAAAAACAGGTACAGAGTTTATTGTTAGAGACACAACGCAGTAAGTGGGAGAGTACACAGAGACAACAATTTGTTTATTAAAGACAGAAGCAAGGCAGAGATACACGCTTGGAGAAAGGGTGTGGGGAGGAACATCTCAGAGAGGTGATCATGTTACTTTATAGGGTTTTTCCTCCAGGTCTTTGTTTATTTTTGGCCAAATACTTCATTTCTTTTCCACACATGACCTGTCCTAGGGTCCTTCCTGGTGTGCATATGTGTCTTTTATTGCCAAGATGGATTCCAGCACAGAGCTCTATGAGGAGGTTGGTACCACCTGTTATAAGGTGGTCCCATCCATTTTTGACTCCTGAGGAGATTTTCTGCACTTTTGTAGTTGGGCAAATCTCCTCGACCTCAAGAATGAGAAATACGTGGTCTCTTTATCTTCTGTCTAAGCAAGACCCAGTTCTTCCTTGCTCCCGCCATTATCTTTACCTTGGAGTATCTGTCCATGGGGAACAGGTTCCTGCTGCTACATCTGGAACACATCTACCTCTAGCCTAAATTCTTTTATTATTTTTTCCATCCAATTTCTCTTCTCCCTTTCTCCCCACCCCTGGTAACCACCAGTCTGATTTCTTTTCCTATGAGTTTGTGTATTTTTAAATCACAAGTTACCTACAATACCAGGTGAGTTCCTGGAACACAACATAGTGATTAAATACTTCTATATTTTACAAAATGATCACTATGAGAAAGTTGTTCTTTGTATAATGTTCATGTAAATCTACTATAAACATAAAGCCGTTTCCAGTTTTATTTCAGGAACAACCCAGGGTAATATACTACATCTTTGAGAGTGAGTGAGTAGAAATTAACTTGGGACCAAATATGCTAATAGAATGCCTCATTTGAATTTCTTCTTCCTTTTGGAACCTTCTGGAACATTTCTTTCATGTAGTTTCTATGACATTCCCATAAACCCCACAGTTTTGTTGTTTTTTCCTCTCTCTCTCATTGTTTCACACATCATGATCATCAAGTTCAAACCCTTGTAAATAGACACTGCTCAGTGTTTTGCAATATGATCTCAAGCAGCCTGCCCTAACTTATATCTTGGTGCTCAGACTAGCAGAGTCATTAGTATCATACACTATAAAGGCAGAAAATATTGAGCTTGAATTCTAGCCATAAGACTTGCTAGCTGTGTGATCCAGAATATTTCTTAGCCTTTAAATATCTTAATACAAACAGATATAAAAGAAAATTAAATATCAACTCAAATATTTGATATATAATAAAATTTAGTATATTTTAGCCATCTTCAGTATACTATATAGTATATTAAATTTAGTATATTATAGCTATATTTTTAACTAGCTAGAATATACTAAATAATTTGCTAAGTAATATACTAAAATATTTTGGTATTATTATATTTTCTATTGTCAAAAAATCCAACTTCATTTCTCCACTATATAAATACGCCTTCTCCTGGGCTTCTTCAGTCATGTAGATTCTAGTGTTCAATCATATTGATCAGTGATATCCTTTTATCTTCAAATTCTAATGTGTTGAAAAAAAACGACTTCTGTTCATCAAAGCCAAATAGAAATACAGAGACAGAGTTTTCGAAGAGTAGAAAGGAGTAACTGCATTACTTTGCCAGGCAAAGGGGGACCACAGCAAGCTAGCACTTCCAAGACTGTGCCCCCTTCCTGGGAAATTGGGGGAGGTCATAACTTTAGGATGGAAAATGGGGCTGAAGATAAGGATCAGGGCTGATGTGGTTTTGCATTCTTCTCCTCCTGGGGGCATTGAGATCATCTGGGCTGGCATCAGGTGCTTCAAGGTCATCATCCCGTGACATTCTTTCTGAAATGAAGAATGCTCCCAGAGGAAAGGAATGTTAGGGACTATTGTCTTGGAGCAGATAAACATCAGGTGTAGCTAGAGAGAAATAGTTTTCAGAATGCAGTTAAGCAAGAAAGAAAGAAAGTAAAATGTGTGTAGGTTAAATGGATGGAGAGAACAGGGGCTGGATAAGGGCTAACATAATCTGGTGCCCCAACTAGTTTCTGCTATAGAAAATACAATTACATTGCTGCCATTGTTTCCACTGCACTTAATCCATAAGTCTAAATTTTTGACTATTTATTCATCTGTATTATTTCAAATTTCCAGTAATGGCTAAAATTAAGATCTCCTTAAGTCTTAGTTGAAAGCTAGAAGTAGTACTTGTCAACTAGTTAATGAATTTAACACCAGTTGAATAAGTGAAAATTATACTACTTAAAATACTGTTTCTAAAATAAAGCTGATTAGATATGGTTTTTACAGTCCAGCAGTTCTCTTTCTTTTTCTTTTTTTCTAATCTTTTCAGGATAACAATAATAATACAGAGCTTATCCCAGGGATATAAAATTGAGTCAACATTAGAAAACCAGTTATTACATTTTGTTATGTAACAAGATAAAGAACTTTGTGATCATCTCAGAAAATTAAGGACAAGGCTGTTTACAAAATTCAGCATTTATTCATGATAAAAACTTTAAAAAATCAGTAGGAAAGACCTTCTTCAACCTGGTAAAAGACATTTAAAAGTGAACAAGCTACAGCTAACTTTGTATTTAAATATAAAATACTGAATGATTTTACCCATTGATGGGTAACAAGGCGACAGTGTGTTCTTTCATTATTCCTATGTAATATTTTAATAAAATATCTAGCCACTTCTGTTAGGCAAAAAAAGAAATAAAAGCTTTTCAGTTTAGAAAATAAGAATAAAATTATTTTTATTTGCAAACAACATGACCATCAACCTAGAAAATTTTCAAATTATCTATCAAAATAACAGGAATAAACAAGTGATTTTAGCAAGGTCACAGGATGCAACGTCAATATACACAAATCAATTGTATTTCTATCCCAGACCACCTTACGTGCCTCCTGAGAAACCTGTATGCAGGTTAAGAAGCAACAGTTAGAACTGGATATGGAACAACAGACTGGTTCCAAATCAGGAAAAGAGTACCTCAAGGCTATATATTATCATCTTCCTTATTTAACTTATATGCAGAGTACATCATGCGAAATGCTAAGCTGGATGAACTACCAGCTGGAATCAAGATTGCTGGGAGAAAAATCAATAACCTCAGATATACAGATGACACCACCCTTATGGCAGAAAGTGAAGAGGATCTAAAGAGGCTCTTGATGAAGGTGAAAGAGGAGTGAAAAAGTTGACTTAAAACTTAATATTCAAAAAACTATGATCATGGCATCCAATCCCATCACTTCATGGCAAATAGATGAGGAAACAATGGAAACAGTAACAGACTTTATTTTATTGGGGTCCAAAATCACTGCAGATGGTTACTGCAGACATGAAATTAAAAGATGCTTGCTCCTTGGAAGAAAAGTTATGTCCAATCTAAACAGCACATTAAACAGCAGAGATGTTACTTTGTGATAAAGGTCCATTTAGTCAGAGTTATGGTTTTTTTCAGTAGTCATGTATGGATGTGAGAGTTGGATCATAAAGAAGGCTGAGTGCCAAGGAATGTTGCTTTCACACTGTGGTGTTGGAGAAGACTCTTGAGAGTCCCTTGGACTGCAAGGAGATCCAACCAGTCAATCCTAATGGAAATCAACACTGAATATTCAGTGGAAGGACTGATGCTGAATCTGAAACTCTGATACTTTGGCCACCTGATGCAAAGATCTGACTCACTGGAAAAGACACTAATGCTTTTATGGAAAGCATAATGGAAAGACTGAAAGAAGGAGGAGAAGGGGGTGACAGAGGATGAGATGGTTGTATTGCATCATGAATTCAATGGACATGAGCAAACTCAATTTGAGAAAACTCTGGGAGATGGTGTAGAACAGGGAAGCCTGGGTTGCTACAGTCCATATTGTCGCAAAGAGTCGGGCATGACTGAACAAGCTAACAAGCAATAAAAAACTAAAGCTTCTAATTTTAAAATATCCATTTATTGTTGCATTGAAACCATGAAATACTGAGGTATAAATCTTAGAAAATTTGTTCAAGATTTTTACAGTGAAGCTTCAAAATACAGATGAAAATATTTTAAAATACCTACATAAATAGTTTACCTTCAAATTCACTAATTGTCTCTTCTACTTGGACAAATCTAGTGTCAATTCTATTGAGTGTCTTTTCATCTCAGATATTGATGTTTTTCAACCCCAAAGTTTGAATTCTTAAAAACTGTCATGTATTCATCATCTTCTATTTTTGAGATATAAAAAAATGCACTTATAAAAAATTTTAGTGCATTTACCCAGTAACTCCATAATTTCTCATTATATGATTTGATTTTCCTTTTTATTATGGGCTTAATTTTCTTGCTTCTTTGAAAGTTAGACATCAAAATTTGCTTTGTTGGATTTTCAATATTTTTGATTTCTGAAAAATATAGCTGGAAGCAGTTCAATTCTTTCAAAATTTCAGAATCTTTACATGATTTTGAACAAACTCCAGGAGATGGTAAAGGACAGGGAAGCCTGGTGTGCTGCTGTCCACGGGATCGCAAAGAATCAGACATGACTGAGTAACTAAATAACAAAAGCGTGAGCAACACCAACAAAAAAACATTACATTAATCGTACTTCATCAAAATTAAAACCTTTTGTATATCACAGGGTATTACCAGGCAAGTAAAAAGATAATTTACAGAATGGTAGAAAATTTTGGAAATCATAAATCTGATAAGGGTGTAAAAGCCAGAATGCATAGTGGTCCCTTGTTTTCCAGGATAGAATTGTTTCAGGATCCCCTGTGGATACCAAATCCATGGATGCTTAATTCCCTTATATAAAATGGTGTAATATTTGCATATAACCTATGCACATCCTCCTATATACTTTAAATCATCTCTACACTAGATAAAATACCTAATACAATATAAATGCTACATAAATAATTACCAGCACACTAAAGTTTTGTTTTTTGGAACTTTCAGAATTTTTTTCTGAATATTATTCACAATCAATTGAATCTAAGAATGTGGAACCCACAGATATGGAGGACCAACTGTATAAAGTCTTAAAGCTCAAAAACAAAAAGACAGTTAAAATGGGCAAAGGGCTTACATAAACATTTTTCAAGAGAAGATATCCAAGCAACTAATAATCATCTGAAAATATGTCATAAGGCAATGCAAATCAAAATCGCAAATGGTACTGTTTCACACCAGGGGCTTCCCATGTGGCGCTAGTGGTAAAGAACCCACCTGCCAAAGCAGGAGACATAAGAGATGCAGGTATGATCCCTAGATTGACAAGATCCCCTGGAGGAGATCATGGCAACCCGCTCCAGTATTCTTGCCTGGAGAATCCCATGGACAGAGGAGCCTGGCGGGCTACAGTCCATAGGATCTCAAAGAGTCAGACACGACTGAATGGACTTAGGCACACACACACGCACTATTTCACAACAACTATAATGGAAAATAAGAAGTACTGGAAAAGGGTATAGAGGAATTGAAACTTTGGTGCATTGTTATTAGGAATATTAAGTAGTTAAGCAAATATAGGTAACAGTTTGACAGACCTTCAAAAAGTTACACAGAATTACCATATGACACATAAACACCTCTCCTAAATAATAAACCCCAAATAATTGAAAATAGATAAACAATGAACATACTGTTGGCTGCTAGGGGAGAAGACAGAGGAACTGCTCAATGGGTACAGGGTTTCCTTTTGTAATAATGAAAATATTTTGGAACTAGACAGAGATATTGATTAGGCAACATTTTCAATATACTATATGACCTTGAATTGTTCATGTTAAAATTGTTAATTTAATATGATGTAAAATGCAAGTCCGGAGAAGGCAATGGCACCCCACTCCAGTACTCTTGCCTGGAAAATCCCGTGGACGGAGGAGCCTGGTGGGCTGCAGTCCATGGGGTCACTAAGAGTCCGGCACAATTGAGCGACTTCACTTTCACTTTTCACTTTCATGCATTGGAGAAGGAAATGGCAGCCCACTCCAGTGTTGTTGCCTGGAGAATCCCAGGGACCGGGGAGCCTGGTGGGCTGCCGTCTATGGGGTCGCACAGAGTCGGACATGACTGAAGTGATGCAGCAGCAGCAGCAGCAGCAAGATTCAAGTCAATAGTAATAATAATAACAATAATAAAGAATCATTTCTTTAAAAAGAAGTTTGGAGTGATTCTCCCCTCAACTTTAACAATTTTCTTACATTCATGCACTGATTATTACTAGTTCAAGACTTAACAGTAATCCTCTTCTCTTCTCTAGTACTATAGTGACCTCCCCCTGCCTTGTCTGTCCTGGTCTCTCAACTCTGTATCTTTAAATCTGGAATATTTCTGGCCTCCACTTAGTTTCCTAGGACCTATGTTATAGCTTGCAAACTCCCTAGATAGCAAATTGGAACAGTCTTCGGCTCACCTCATTTATCTCCTATGTCTCAGGTATCATTGTCCTGCACTGACCAATGTTTAGTATCTGAAAACCATCATTTTATGTATGTGGTCTAGTTTTTAGTTGGTTTGGGATGGCAGACCCAGTGTCTGTTATATATGGTGGCTAGAAATCAACATTTACCTTTCACTGAAGTGTTTCTCAAGCTAGTCTGGCATCTTTACTCCCAGGTATTCATGTTATAAACATAAATACATGCACTTATACAGTACATACACACAGAGATATTTTCTCTTAACAAGATGTAAGTAAAGTGTACTATTTAACTGTATGAAACACAGATCTAAATATTCTTGAAGCTGAAGAAGCATACATGCATATGCTCACTAAAGACACTTCAAATTATATTTAATTCACTGTAGCAACAAGAATTTTTAGCCCATAGGCTCTGATGTCAATGAGTACCATTGTGGATCTCTTCTTTGAGCTCAAAGCATGTTGTCTAAATAGATTCTCCTGCTAAGAGTAGAAGAAAATAGGAACCTACACCTGTGCATACAACCCATTTGTGATGTTTAACCTTCAAACCTAATTGGTTGGTGATGTCCATGGGTTCTCCAGTATTCTAAGGGGATCAGACTGCCAAGGACAAACATTGACTGGAAACAGTGACTCACAGTAACTGAAAAACACATTAAGAGAAGTAATAGCAATTAAAAAGGAGAAAGAATGATCACTAGGACAACATACATTTGATTAACTAATTCTGTCCAGTGGGTAGATTGGACACAAAGCCATTTTTCCTCAAAGAGTCACATGAAAATATATTCTAACTAATTTTAAAGGATCCTTTTTAACATGAAGAATGGCATGTCTCTCCTGGAAGCATGTTTCTTGGTTGTGTCAGTCTTGTTCTCAAAATTATTTGCTTGATAATCTGATATATTTTTTATGTACTCAGTACAATTTGTAGGAAAACTTTTTTCAAACAACCAGTTTCAGAGCACAATTGTAGGAGTAACCTTTTACTAATGTGTCTCATGTAGGGACCTCTTCTGGTCATCCCTCCATCGTTCCCCCACTGTGATGAGGGAGCAAGGGGATCACAACTGTAGATGCATCCACGGAGAGACTTACGCTTCCTAAACTCCTTTGTTCTTTCATTTCTCTTTGGTTTTATAATTATTGTGTCCCTACCTAGAAGACATTCCATATTTTCTCCATTCTAAGTAAACATATTCATATTTCAAGATCTGTTATCAGTGTCATATTTTAAGTAGAATCCTCTTTTCACTTTCCCTAACAAATCAACTGGTTTAGCCTTCACTAAACCAGAACACAAGAGAGATAATTTCATTGCATTGCAGTTTTGGTTTGGGGGTGATTTCACCCCCTCACCTCTCACCTTCTGAGCTTCTGGCAAGTCTGAGACTTGTTTACATTAGAACACTCTTGGATGTTCTACCTCCCAGTGCATAATAAACCTTTGAGAAATGATTGCTAGAATGAAGAAAAGGAGGCAAAGAGCAAAATAGATATAAAAAGGATAAATGCATGAATACCTTAACATAGTTACTAGGCAATACAAAGGTAAGAGAATATCCTAATTTTGACATTTACACAATTGAACAACCCAGATCACAAACATCTGGCCAAAATATCTGAATTAAGATGATCTTGATAAGCTCATGGATTGCAGAAAGTTCAGAACTTCAGGGAAACTCTAATATGAGATAATCTGACTGTGATTTTAAATCAATGCTATAAAACCTGAATATATGCAATAAATATACAGAGATTTTTTTTTACTATGAAAGAAAGAGCTAAAGGATCAGAAAGATTAATAACACTTTATGATCTCTTCATTAATTATTCTTATGCTGGCAGATTGTAATGTGAAATAAAAATACAAAATTCTCCCACTGGGCACCAAGGGGACATGTGGAGATCATGGAAGACACAATAACCAGTTTACAGTCTAGTGGAGGTGATAGTACATATTGTCTTTTAAAAAGATTTTGAATAAATGTTCAACTTGGTATAAAAAACAAACAAACAAAAATAATAAAAAGACTTTATTTCCAGACTTGAACCACTCACGTCTACCTTGGTGAACGTTGAGGGAATAATCCCCCTTCATGGGACTCATTGATGGTATAGAGGCCTAAGTAGCCTACAGTTAGAATATTCATACACAAAAATATATCATCAAGATTGAAATCAAATGCAAAATATTGAGAGAATGTTAACAAAGAAGAAATTGAGCTATGGGGGCTAAATTAATAAGGAAACCATGAAGGGCTCAATTGAATGTAGAAACTTGTGAGTATACTGTAATAATCTTTGATAGGCACTGCAATTTTTCACAATAAAGCAAAAAAATTTGTTCCCTCAAGATAACAACCTTCAGACTATATGCAAAATATGGAGAAAACTTGCCATGTACCCAAAAATAACCATTCATCAGATGATAGCTATCTATGTGTTATTAAACTGAGCTATATCTGAAGTTGGGCTTCCCTGGTGGCCCAGATGGTAAAGAATCTGCCTGCAATGAGGAGATCAGGGTATTATCCCTGGGTTGGGAAGATCCCCTAGAGAAGGGAATGGCAACCCAGGTCAGTATTCTTGCTTGGAGAATCCTATGGACAGAGGAGTCTGGTGGGCTATCCATGAGGTTGCAAAGAGTCAGACACAACTGAATGACTAACACACACACACACACACGTGTATCTGAAGTTAGTACCAAATTAATTTTTGCTGCAGCTTTGCTCTCAAATATTTAAAGAAACACTTTCTGCACTTTAAGAAATACTTGCTTGCTTGAAAACATGTCAATATTTCTCAAATCCAAACAATAAACTAATTATTGCCTTGATTGATGCTATCATTTTCCTGTCAAAAATGTGAACATTCAGGAGCAACGATGACTCCTGAATACAGAATTAGATGGACTAGTTTTATTTAAAAGGCAGTGGTGGTAGTTGTTCATTTGCTCAGTTGCATCCAACTCATTGCAACACCATGGACGGCAGCACGCCAGGCTTCCCTCTCCTTTGTCACTTTCCAGCATTTGCTCAAACTCTTGTCCATTGAGTCAGTGATGCCATCCAACCATCTTGTCCTCCTCCTGCCTTCAAACTTTACCAACATCAGGGTCTTTTCCAATGAGTCAGTTCTTCACATCAGGGGCCAAAGGATTGGAGCTTCAACTTCAGTATCAGTCCTTCCAATGAATATTCAGGACTGATTTCCTTTAGGACTGGCTGGTTTGATATCCTTGCTGCCCAAGGGACTCTCAAGAGTCTTCTCCAACACAAAGCATAAATTCTTTGGTGCTCAGCCTTCTTTATAGTCCAACTCTCACATCCGTACATGACTAATGGGGAAACCATAGCTTTGGCAATATGGAAAGGCAGTGATAACTAATGTTTATCTCACTAAATACTGCATTATTTCCTGTTATAGATATGAATATGTTATACATATGAAAGAAATATGAATTATTTCTTTCTGATCAACTTACATCATTGAATATGGCAACCAAGATCATGTAATTTGACACATGTTCACAGGTCTTTCAAGTAGCAGCATTTATCTTGGCCTAAAAAAAAGAGAAAATCTGGAGATTTAGATCTCAAAAATTACGTAGCGATTTAAAGCAGTTGGCACCAAAACACAAGTTCACTTGAGCATCTGTTGCTCACAGGTAACTATATTTTCTCAATTCAAAGTGAGCAATTGCTGGTAAAAAAAACTTAACTATAATACAATTGACTCTCTCCCCTTCCCCCACCCACTCTCTTTTCTCATGTAGTTTCATTTCCGAACAAAATGCATTTAATTAAATTCTGATCTTTTATGAATTCTTAAGCAAAATAAGAAGGCTCATTTCAGGAAATTACCAATGCTTTTTATTTTTTTTTAACCTTTTATTCTGTGATGGAATAATAGCGTACTACAAGTGATAACACCTAAGGAAAGAAATCATAGCAATTATCTGAATCATTCTTTATGGAAAATTAGCAAACCTCTGAAACGGCAATCTTTGAACACTCATATGTTTAGAGGAAAGGGTTTAATAGTTTTGTTTTTTTTTTCTTAGCCTGCTGTGGTAAAAGTTCCTCTTAGTATAATTTAATCTATTTTCCATACTAAGATTCAGAAAGAAAGCTTTTATTAAAAGAGAGAGCTCAATTTTTACCAAATTCTGTGTAGCTTATAATTACGTTCAATCAAAGTTAGAAGTTACTATGATGATTCAAAAATTGATGACCCAAATCTCTAAAATACAATGATATCTCTAAATAACTCAACTAGAAAATGAAGACCATTGTAGTCTAATTATATGGTGAAGGATTATGCTGTCCATAAATATCTGCTTCTATGATTAGTGATGGTCAACACTATGGATTTGACATAAACATTTTATTGTATTTATTTTGTACAATTGTTTTCTAGCCAGTCTCTTCAATCTATAGATGAAATCTATTATGATTTCTGTAGTGGAATGTTCCTATTGTACATTGGGAAATGCAGAAATTTTAGAACTGTCTTAGAAATTGTTGTGCTATTCTGATGATAATTTCTTGAAATGACAATAAAAAGTCAAATGAGAGAAGACTTCTTCTGAACAAAGAGTTTTCTACCTAATGATGGCTTATCCATCAGAGAGGGAGTAATTGCATTTGTCAATAGTATTTATTTCCTAAGGTAGATGTCACAAAATTCATATCCACTGGGTGGTCTTTTCATTAAACTTTGTTTCACATTTACTGCTTTGGGATTTCTGTGATGAAGTGTGCCATAAGGAAAGAGATTCAAACTCTCATATTTTGAGTTTTGTAAAAATTAAAAATTTTAATTGTTTCCAGAATCAAACAGCTCATCAATATTTTACATGAAAAAAGATTTATGAGTAGCTCTAGAACATTTTTAAGACTAGTCACATCTGGAAAAACAGTGACAAGTGTTAGGAGGGAAATTGCTAGAATCTTATAGTTAGAACATGCAAGGGAATTGTGGAAGAACCCCTGAGTCTAAACCTAAGACCACTGACTCAGGGGTTTTCATTCATGCTGAGATCAATGGAAATTGTGTCCCTGATGTTCAAATAAAATTCCCATTGATAACTCTCTAAATTCCTGAATCAAGAAAGATCTGCACAGAGGCCTGGAGTTCCTATGAGAGCCTATGAAAATTAAAAGAGAGAAAGATTCCAATTACACTTTAAACAGCAGGTGCTTCCAGTAATATTTTCATCCTAAGCTTCTTAAACCTTTCTTCCAATAGTTCATTCATTTTCAATACCTGAGGATAGATCCAGAGATGCAGGGTGAATTAAAGTTCTTGGGGTGTATCCATAAAACATTGAGGTTTTCTTGAGTTTCATTTCTGATTTTGTCACAAATTCCTCATTGCCCTGATAAATTCCTGGGACAATAACTGTGCATCCTTTATTTTTTTTCTTCTCTACAACAAGGAACCACTTTATAACATCACTGTAAAGTATTTATGAGATAGTAAATGCAAATCACTATAAGCATTTTAAGATGTCATAAAATAAATGTCATTTTCCATTGAAAAGTCCACTTGTCAGCCACTGGCTTGGATATTATGAATACATTCTAATATATCAACATATTTGACATATGACTTCTGGTCAAGGTAGTGGTGGTAGAATTCATGTTAAGAGAAGTTAGGAGTCATTTTATTTCTACAGTATTCTATATACTATATTCTAATTGTAGACTTCATGAGTAGCTGCTAATTCAAGAAAACTTCTTCCTATCCCTTAATGTAATATTCAACTAAGTTAACATTCATAAGAATACTGACTACCAGAATACCAAGATTGTGTTTCATTGCAAGCTGAGATCATTGGCTTGTTAATGTTCCTCTTCAATATAATCTGACAAAAATTGAACTATGGAATTTCAGTGAATATGAAATCTAAAAGGTGTGAAACAAAAGACTTGGATCACAAGTTTCTGAGGCTAATTAGAAGTCTTGGCCCATAAAAGCCTTTCTGTGTGATCATAGAAAGCATTTAGTTAGTCTTCATTTCCTATATATATATTTCAACCATGATAATGGGACATATAACAAACTCATCCTACCATTGAGAGAAACTATAAAAGATAGATAAAGTTTGTAAACAACCATTTGATGTCATAGGAAAGCAACCAGGGCAGGCAGGAGCAAGAAAGCACGCCAAAATAAGTCCCCATTCACTTCTGGGTTTGCCTCAGAGAGTTAGCCAATCACATTTTAGGGAAATGAAAGCCAAGGTAGCCTAATAATATGGACAGTCAAACTGGGGAACAGAGACAAGAGTCTGGAGTTGGGGTTCCTATGATGGCAAAAACTTGAGGCCAAAAGCACCAGAATCAGGAAACCAAAAGTAAATGAGCCTAGAATGATAGGTCATTTCCTACTTTGGGCATTTTGACTTTCTTACATTGTGTATGTATGAGCTGAGACTCCTAAAAAGCAAGTGAAGAGCAGTATCTGAAAAGTTAAAAACCTTAGAAAATCATTTGGCTGTCTAGTCACAAAGAGGTTATTAATAAAATTCAGGACTGGCTATGGAAGTAAAAAGAAAGAGAAATAAAGGGAGGGAGGGTGGGAGGGAGGAAGGAAGATTTTCAGGTAATACATAAAAAGGCTATACTTTATGAGTGGGAGCTATGCCCTAGGACTAAGAGCAAACTAAAATCAGGCATCCCCATTAAAACTGGAAACGAAGACTCCACTGCAACAAGGTGATTTACCTGTACTTTATCGACCTGTCAGAGTAAAAGTAAACCCTCTCTGGAAAAAGACAGCATCATTCAAAGCATAGAGGAGTCAATATTGAGTGAAAAATTAATGGGCATGCCAAGAAACAGAATCAAATAGCCAAAAAATTAAAAAAAAAAATCAAAAGTAAAACTAAATAATAAAAAAATACCTGAATGATCCAGATATTGGAGCTAACAGAAAAAAAAAAAAAGAATTCCACTAGGAAACTGAAAACAATTCTGGAAATTTTAGAACTGAAAATAAAGTAGCAAAATTTTAGAATTCAGCATATAAATTTGATAGAATGAGACTGTTAAAAGATATTCATATAACTAACATTAGAGAAATTAAAATTAAGAACACAGTGTGCCATCACTTTATACCTATTCAAATTGAAACTATTAATTTAAAAAACATCAATAACATGATAAAAAAATTAGCATTGGCACTATTGATGAACATGTAAATTAGTACTGCAACCACTGCTCAGAAATACTTTTGGTAGTTACTAATAAAGCTAAATAAATATAATTTTACTCTAAAATTTTCCAAAATATATTTACATGAGTGTTGATAGCAGTGTTAGTTATAGTAGCTCCAAACTAGCAATGATCCAATTGCTTATCAATCTTAGAATAAATAAAGTGTGGTATGTTTTTAATGAAATATAATACAGCAATAAAAATAAAGAAACTTTGATACATATAATAACATAGCTATACCTGATGGAAATTTTGTTAATAAACCTAGATGGAATAGTATTGCATATTGTATAATTATTCATGTGAAATTCAAAGACAGACAATACCAATTTATGCAGTTAAAAATCACAGAAAAAAATTACCTCTACAAGATGCGAATTAACTGAGAAAAGACACAAGGGACGTTTCTGATATGCTAACTGTGTTCTTCAGCTTGATGACCTTTATAGATGTATATACATTTGAAAAATTCACACACAGGATTTATGTGGCTAACTTTAAATTCTACCTCACTTTAAAAGTTTACCAAAATTATGGCAATTAAATTCAGTCACATGGAAGCACTTTAAACAAGTTTAAAAAGTTAAGCATAATATTATTTTTGTCAGCTTGTTATTTCTGATACCCAATTTCACATTCAAAGTTTCCAAAAGAAATGAATGAATATTCCTCTGGCAGTCCATGTGGTGCTAGTGGTAAAAGAATCCGCCTGCCAATTCAGGAAACTTAAGAAACTCGAGTTCCATCCCTGGTTGGGAACATCCCCTGGAGGAGGGCTTGGCAACCCACTCCAGTATTCTTGCCCAGAGAATACCATGGACAGAGGAGCCTTGTGGGCTACAGTCCATAGGGTTGCAGAGACTTGGACGTGACCGAAGCAACTTAGCATGCAGACATGCTTGAGGCAAAAGAGCAGGATTTCTCTGAGGAGAGACATCTCTCATCTTTCAAGTGTCAGGTGTCCCCAAGTAGTGCACTGTCAATATTAGACTTACTAAAACTAATTTTAAGTTTTAAAATGTCATTTTGATTTACCTTCTCTCAACTCAAAATTATGTGCAGAAAAAGACATTTCGTTTGCTTAAGGAACAGGTCACTGGAACCTTAATAAGTCCCTTTGAAAGGTGAAAAATCTTTTTTATATCCCGGGAATCCAATATTTATTTGATCCGACAGAGTAGTCTGGGGCATAACAATGAAATATTTGGTTCAAACGGTGTTAAAAAAAGGAGAGAAATAGCATACACACATGGGAATCTGGTTGTATGATTTACTGAAGAATGTGGCTTTCATAGCTATTTCTTCATTTATTATAGATCTTTCTCCTCGTCCATCAAGTCAGTAAGTAATCAATGCTCTAAATGAAGAACAGCCTTTTTGTACAATATTAAGTCACATGAACCTATGCTCCTCAACGCACAAATATTTTTGTTGACATTTTCCCCTAAATCTTAGATGCCAAAACCCATTTTTTGATGTGTTGGGACTGAAATCACCAATATAATAGACTTATTGTTGTTGCTGAGTCACTCAGTCATGTCAGACCCTCTGTGACCCCATGGACTGTAACCCGCCAGACTCCTCTGCCCATGGGATTTCTCAGTCAAGAATACTGGAATGGGTTGCCATTTCCCCCTCCAGAGGATCTTCCTAACCCAGAGAGCAAACCCAAGTCTCCTGCGGCTCTTGCATTGCAGGCTGAGTCTTTACCTGCTGAGCCATCAGGAAGCCCATGTAATAGATTATTTCCCTCTAGGGAATTTTATGACTGAAAAGGACCTTCAAAATATCCTTTTTCCATCCCCTTGTTTTTTATATTTAATGATGTGAGATAAGTGAGCTCACACAGTTTTGTGATGCTAAAATTAGAACCTTATTTTCTGACCATTTTCCTTCTTTTTTTCTTTCCCCAATGGGCTATTGCAGAACTAGCATAAAAACAGCATCAAAATAGGATTCAAACCTGCTCCCTCTCAGCTCACTCCCCCAGAGCTCTTCTGCCACACTGAAGTTCCATGCTGAATTAAGAACTACAACACCAACTAATAAATAGCTCTTTTGCAAAGGAAAGTCTAAATGTCACTGATTGAAGTGATTTAGGATTTCAGAAGGGAGAGTCTGTATATGGCTCATAACAATGAGGAGTAGCTTGATGGAAGAAGATTCAGAGGAATGGTGAAATTTGAGATGGAAAATGTTGTGAAGACTTGATTTAAAGGGTCTTTAGTCAAAGTCAAATCATATGGGTAGTCTTCTCTCGATGTAGGATCTCACCTCCGATAAGTCTCTTGGAATATCTCCAGCACTTTGACTAAACTCTGAGTTAGTGGCTGGGAAAATCTGTTACCCATCCAGCAGGCCGAATAGTCCTGACAGTAACTGCCTACTGAATGCTGTTTCAGCAGATGGAAAAACCACTGCTTTTCTTAATGCCAGGCTCACACTGGTAATTACTCCATTCATCTTTTTTTGTTTTTTTTTTTCCATTTTTATCCCTACAAACATTACCTGAAAAGTCAGTGTAGATGACTGGTAGTCAATATCGCCTATTTTGGAGAGCACAGCTTGAGTTCCCAGTTTCAAAATGACAATCTCCTTTCTTGTATTCATCCTCTCTCTCCCTTACACCCTCCTTCTTTCTCTCTCTCATTCCATCTAAGGATGGAAGCCTAAAAGCTTTTTAGTTCACTGATTTGATTTGTGTTACTGATTTGAAAATCTATGTTAATAATTCTCACTTTATTTCCTTATTGCCTTTCCACATCCCCAATACCTCATTTTGCTCCTCACGCACAGATTGACTTCTCCCTATGGAATTTGTCTCATACCTGTGTGACCCTAATTATAGAGTTGAGCCGGTCTCTGAGTATGAATGAATCCATACTAAACCACATTGTTTTCTTTTTTTTTTTAAATTCCTTCCTTTTTGCTTTCTTTCTTATATTCTGAATTAAAGACACTCTTGAGAGCCAATACAGTTTTATGTGTGGCCATGGGAAATTCTGGAGATATACAGAAGGAAGATCTAGCCCTTGGTCTCATGGAACTCTGAGTCTCCTTGGGAACACTCTGGGAAGACAGAACTGTCAGCACAGAGGCAGTAAACGCAGCTGGGCCTTCCGCATGCAAGCAGACAGCGAAGTACGAACGCAACACAGAATCTGAAGTAGTAGATGAAGAGGCCGGAAATGATTTTAATGGTTGTCCCCAAATGGGACTTCTGAGTACAAAGGGATGAAATAATTTGCCAAAAATGACTCCATATATACATGACTGAGTCATCTCCTAAACTCGAAATTCTACCCTCTTTAGAAATACCACATACCTCTGTACATCTACTTTTATCATCCCCTTGACTTTGCTTTCAGTCTGATTTCTCTCTTTTTTTTTTTTTTTTCAGTCTGATTTCTTTACACTCTCATGAAGAGCCTTTTAGTTTCACTGAGATTTCCATTATCCAAACTCCTAAGCTTACCTTTTACTATTATGACCTCATGACACTAAATTTTCTTAAGTTGAAGCCCCAAAACAAGAAGTATTATTCTGCACTGCATATTTTACATTCATATATCCCTGGTTTTCATTTTCTTAGTCATTATCTCTTCAAATTAAAACTCACTGGTACATCTTAACCATAAAGTCAGAAAATCCAAAGGTCCTTTACTTGAAGGTGGAAGGGGCAACTTTCATCCTCATGTTACTTGCTTGCTTCCTGTAGAGCAGCAGTCCCCAACATTTTTGACAATTGTGGAAGACAATTTTTCCACGGACTGGGGCAGGGGAGGATTTCAGGATGATTCAAGCACATAACATTTATCGTGCATTTTATTTCTGTTATTATTACATCAGTTCCACCTCATATCATCAGGCATTAGATCCCAGAGGCTGGGGACTCCTGCTGTAAAATACCTTGATTTGATGATGACTAATGGAAAGCTACAGTGTGACATTTATATACTTGTAACTATTTTACAGATGAGGGCACTGAACTTAATTTGCCCAAGTTTCCTAAAGTGTAAGTGCTAGGGAAGAAACTAGAATTTTGGAGTTCAGTTTTTGGATTCTTGTCACTAGATCACAAAATTTAAGGTATAACTTTACATCTTTTCAGTCTTTGCTGGTAGCCAGCTCTCATGTTGAAAAACAGAATAAAAACATGTCTAGAGGGACAGTGAGAGTCTTAAGACTGTGGGTTTCCATTGGGAGATACAGAGAGGGAAAAAGATTGATGCTTTCAAGCTTATAGAAATAGTCCAGCAAACAGCAAGTTCATCACTTTTCTTGAATCCCTGAGTGTACTGAGGTTGTAGAGCAACCAAGAAATCCAACAGAAGAAGACAGGTAACTTTGGGGTCACTGGAGACAGAAACACGGAAGGACCTGGGCAAGATGCATCTGCACATAGGTGACCTGGGGGAGGATGGCTGATGAGTACTGGCAAGACGGCAAAGTCCCCAAGAACTGTGAACAGGGGTGGAGGAGTCCAGACTCTCTGCAAGCCTCTTTTTTTTTTTTTTTAAACTTTTTTTTCCACAAACCCCATATAAGATATTTCCAGAAAAGAGTAAGAGAATAATCAGCAAGTCTCTTATATTTCAGAACTAGAGCCGGGAACAGCAGCTACTTCAGGAAAGCCAGGAAACAAAGATGAGACTTTGAACCTAAATGGCTGTCTCCTGCATAAAATGAAAGCCTTCATCTATGGAAGAAAAGCAATGCAAGGTGTAGAGCTGGAGGTACGAGGGAAAACCCACTGCTGATGAAAAATCCTTCCAAATTTGAGACAGGATCAAGAATAGCTTCTGGAATCAGAATTATGGGAAGTGAGGGAACACTGAAAAAAACGTCATCCTTGAGGCTCAGGGATATGACAGGGGGTATGTCAGAGGTTGGGATTTTGGTCAGAAAAATAGAAAATGCCCCCACATTGAACACCCCACAGACACGCTAACAAATGTCTCATAATATGTAACTCGCAAAAGTTTGAAACTTGCTGAGATGGAGTAGAAAGGAAAGCCCTAAATCTGAGAACAAAAACACAAAAAAATACCTGGCAAACCAGCCCCCACACAAGACACAAAGTATCCCATAGATAATTTAACATCTGTGATACACAGGGTAACCACAAAGACAGCAAAGGTCAAACTCAGCCCCATTTCTAATTAGATTAGCTCAAACTGGTGCCCTAAAGACCCAGTAAAAGGAAAAGTGTTCCCATCTCTAGGTTTAAAAATCTGTTTACCTCAGTCTCAACTGTGTTACACAGTTTAACAGGCTCTCAGGGGAGAGAAAGGCATACTGAAAGAGAAAACGATACACCCCTGAGAGACAAAGACTCATTGGAGCTAGATTCATAAATGACAGAGACAACATAGAAATGAGCTAATAAGTGATTTAAAGTAAACATGATTATTATGTTAAAGAATAATAAATAGTAATAAGACTTTGACACCCTGTGTCATCTGATATGGCATATAAGAAATGGCACATAACCAAAAATGTATAACTTTAATCCAATAAGAAGAAAGTATCAGGCACACACAAATCAAAGAACAGCCTACAAAATACCTGAAAAATATTCTTCAAAGTTTCAAGATTACTAAAGACAAAGGAATACTCAGAAATTGTCACCGTTCCTTAGTAGACTAAGAAGACCCAACAATTTGGCTTCCTGGATTGGATCGTGAAGTGGATAAAGAACATTACTGGAAATCTGGCAAAATATGAATCAAGTCTGTAATTTAGTTAGTAGTATATCTTAACATTAAGAGAAGCTGGGTGAAGGTTATTTGGGAACTCCTTAAGATTTCTTCACATCTTAAATCTAAAATCTTCCAAATTTTTTTAAAGTCCATAATTGCCTGCTAATAGTCATCTATATGGGCTTCCCTGGTGGCTCAATGAAAAAAAATCTGCCTGCAATGCTGGAGACACGTGAGTTCAATCCCTGGGTGGAGAAGATCCTGTGGAGAAGGAAATGGCAACTCACTCCAGTTTCTTGCCTGGAGAATTCCCATGGACAGAGGAGCCTGTCAGGGTACAGTCCATGGGGCTGCATAAAAGTAGAACACAACTTGTTTAGTGACTAAATAATAATTTATCTATGTAGTCAACAAATATTTATTGAATACCTGATATATCCTGTGCATTCTTGGAGGCACTAAAGAAATATTTCTTGGCTTCATGGTATTTAAAATATAAGAAATAAACAGCTATTTTATTACAAACCTTGAATGAAAGCTAGACTTACAGCATGAGAGGCCATCACATGGAATATTACTCTGGGGACACGGTCTACAAGTATATAACTAAGCAAGCAGTAGCCAAAGAGCAGGTATGCTCCCAAACCAAATAGAGGTGCTTGAATCATGTGGTATAATAAATGAATTTAGAGCACATAGGACTGAGCAGAGGAAAGGAGATGGAATAAATTAATATACAGGATACAGGTGAGTTGGAAGGGCCACACTACCCAAATTACCCTTGTTATGTCAGAGACACAGGGGCATATATATATATGGCTGGCCACATGAGCTGTAGCTTGTCTATCAACTTGACAGACAGCCATGGGCTTTATTTTTGTGATTAGGCAGAGGACATCTGTGCTCAGCTGCTCGGCTGTGCCTGACTCTTTAGGACCTGAAGAACTGTAACCCGCCAGGCTTCTCTACCCATGAAATTTTCCATGCAAGAATACTCCACTCAAAAGTGGGTTACCATTTCCTCCTCCAGTGGATCTTCCCAGCCCAGGGATCAAACTTGCATCTCTTGCCTCTCCTGCATTTGAAAGTGGGTTCTTTGCCATTGCGCCACCTCGGCAGAGGATATATGGGACCAAAATGGAGTGACCAACAGGTGGTCATATTAAGACCTCATTTCAAGTATTCTGAATGAGGATCTCTTTATAATATATATAGTGTCTACTAAGTATCACGCATACTTAGAGTATAAGAATATTTAACATCCAAGTGCTGCATGAATATTAGATATATTTCAGTCCTTCCATCACTTCCTGTCTATGTACATTCTTTATAACTGTCTCTTTATTACATTTTGCTTCTCCAGAATTGAATAAGAGGTAGGAAGTGATGGGAAGATCAGAAATAATTTCATTGCTAGAGCTGCAATGTGTCACCAGTCCATTTAGAATACCAAGTTCCTCAAATGTTTTCTCCCAAGGAAATTTCTGTGCATTCTTCAAAGACCCCTCCCTTCCATATTACTGGCCATTATTAACTATAGTTGCGTGTCATGAATGATAAATAAATTGGGTGACTGCTTCTCACAACCCATAAGCCACAGGCTCAGTGAATAGCAATGGAGGACACCTCACACCTGCACATAATCCTCTCCAGCATGGACCCCCTCCAAGGATCCTTTTCAAAGGATCAATGACCAAACCTGAGGAACAAGATGCTAGCTCATTTCTTGGTAGAAGAACAGTGTTGTTCCACTTTGACCCATTTTTCTGTTCTGCTATCAGAGGCTATTTCAAGAGTGAATCAAGTATAAGTTTCTTCATTCATATATGTAAGCCTGAATTCAACAGGCTGGAAGTGGAACCAGCTCAATCTCATCCTCTCTGAAAACATACTGCATATGGACTGTACTCTTCAGAGAATTTCTCGTTGTTGAAATCTACCCAGGAGCAGAATAAAATAAGGGTTGGAAAACTTGCTTAATGATCTCTTGCACTCCCCTTCATTAATGGTTAGACCACTGTTAAGACTCCTAACTTAAGAAAAGAGTTAAACTTAATATTCTGCTCTTTTTTCCAACATCAGCACATTATTACTGATCTTAATCACCATTAATCCACGCACTGATTCATTCACCACTTACACTGTTCATCAATAGAAATTTTTCCACGTTGCCAGTTAAAAAGAAAAGTGTACCTCTTGAGGGCTTTCCTGGTGGTTCAGGGAAGCCAATGCAGGAGATGCAGGTTCAATGCAGGTTAATCCCTGGGTCTAGAAGATCCCCTGGAGAGAGAAATGGCAACCTACTCTAATATTCTTGCCTGGGAAATTCCATGGACATAGGAACTTGGAGGGCTATAGTCCATAGGATCGCAAAAATGTCAGACATGGCATAGAGACTAAGCAACCATAACAATACCCTAATGAAAAGCATATTATAATTATTTATATTTTCTCTAAATATTCTATCTATTTTTATATAAACTATATTGCCATGATTTCTAAATGCTTCCAGATCATTTTTATAAAGGAAAAATCTCTAAATCAACTCACACTTCCCACTTTTACAAAAATAAATGTGGAAGCTCAGTAGTAATGCTGAGAATGAACCCCTCACATTTTTAATACAATTTTCATGTTATAGTCATCTTGGAATATTATTCAGGATAACTCCCCAGTGATGAGGAAGTCTGTGTCTCCACTGAGACAAAACCAGAAGGTAATATGACAACATAGTTTTATCCAATTATGATCCAAGGGTTTAAATAACTCATTCATTGAAAAGGTGATAAAAACTCTACTCAGGCTTCTTAACCAAACATTTTTCAAGTATTTTATAATGGAGCGCTGAGCAAGTAAGTTTTACAAGCAGGACATGGGGCAGGGAAACATGGCCATAGGAAAAGTCTACAAATTGACATCTATCTTGTCACTTTTTCCGCCTTCCTTATAATAGAGGATAGAACAATCCATCAAATTGCAAAAGGTTGATCTGATTAAGTCACAGCAAGCTGGGGAGAAATTTAACCGAAAAATGGCCAATTTAAAGGCACTGTTAAGACCAAACAAGCTCACTTCCCCAGGGGCCAACACAGGAGAAAAAGCAATGAACTGGCAAACAGTAGAATAAGAAAGATTGGCTCTGCCTCCACATAGCTGAAGCTGGGCAGGCACCACTTCAGTCCCTGCAGAGCAAATATGCAAAAATTACTGTAATCTCAGTGACAGATTTTATCTTCTTGGGCACCAAAATCACTGCAAACTGTGACTGCAGCCAAGAAATTAAAAGATATTCGCTTCTTGGAAGAAAAGCTATGAGAAACCTAAACAGCATATTAAAAAGCAGACATCACTTTGCCAACAAAGGTCCACATAGTCAAAGCTATGATTTTGCCAGTAGCCATGTACAGATGTGAGAGTCAGACCATAAAGAAAGCTGAGCGCCGAAGAATTGATGCTTCTGAATTGTGGTACTGGAGAAGACTCTTGAAAGTCCCTTGGACAGCAAGGAGATCAAGCCAGTCAATCCTTAGGGAAATATTCATTGGAAGAACTGATGTTGAAGCTGAAGCTCCAATACTTTGGCCACCTGATGTGAAGAGCCGACTAATTGGAAAAGACCCTTATGCTGGGAAAGATTGAGGGCAGGATGAGAAGAGGGCAACAGAGGATAATACTGTTGTATGGCATCACTGACTCAACGGACATGAGTTTGAGCCAACTCTGAGAGATAATGAAGGACAGGGAAGCCTGGCATGCTGCAATCCACGGGGTTGCAAAGGGTAGGATGTGACTTTGTGACACAACAACAACAATCTCATTTGCCTCCTTGATTCTATCACATCCTTTTTTTCTGATTCTTCACTTTTTTTTATCCTAATGTCTCTAGCATTCAGAACATCAAATTAACATCATACTTCTAGTTAAGCTGACAATCAGTGTTAGACTATAAGGCCCTTCCTTGTTTTGAAAGATATAGTAATAATAATAGAAAAAAGACAAGTTTTAAAAGATGTAACCATGCTGTAAAATTTAATAAATAAATGCCTTTGGGAATTCTCTGCTGATCTAGTGGATAGGATTCTGCACTCTCACTGCTGAGGGCCCAATTTCAATCCCTGGTAGGTCAGGAAACTACGATCCCACAAGTCATATGATGTGACCAAAAAAAAAAAAAAGTAGATATATATATACGTGTGTGTGTGTGTGTGTGTGTGTGTGTGTGTGTGTGTGTGTGTATGCCTCTGAGAACCAGAAAACAATGCACAGATCAGAGTGGAAGCCAGGAGCACTCCAGGCTTCAGATTAATAAGCAGCTGAGATTTTGACTCACATTGGATTACAAGAAATAAACATTTTCCACGATGTTAAAAGCAGAGCATGATAAAGAACTTTTGCTTATAAAAGCAAAAATACTAAAAAAATGATTTCTGCCAACCACTGCTGCCAACACAGCTCACACACCTCTGCTTTCTTCAGAAGCAGCAGGACGGACACACCTGCTGTCTTGGCTTTCGGATCGGCAATATTTGCAGTCACCACGCAGTAAGAATTGAGCCACATCCAGGAGGTCCAGTTCTCAGCTGGGAGCCCTGGGAAGCTGCATGGAAGCAATTGTAAAACCACAAGGGAGTGAGCATCTTAAGGAGAGAGAGAAAGAAAGAGAGAGAGACCTTCCCCCAAAGACCAGAAAAACAAAATTCTGAATATTTAAAATGCAGTTGAACCATAGAAATTACCAGTAACATCACCATTAGTAATGAATTCCCCTCAGACAAAAGGAAATGACCTAGCAATCAGGCAAAAAACATTTCAACATGATTATATTTAGAGATCTGGTAATGATTAGTGAAAAAATGCTATACATTAAAAAAATATGAAATTAAAGTGTGTGGAAATGAAGGTTAATGTGTCTACAACTCAGTATTGCCTCTGCATCAGAAAAATTGAAGTAAATTTAGCAAAATAATAAAATTGCTGTCTTTATCATAAGGCATTTTACATACTATCTTTGCATAACAATCACTTATTTAACAAATTTAACTCTGCTGTTAAAAATCCTTAAACTTTTTATAACAATTTCACATGTTCTTTGAATTTATGGATACTAAGTACTTGGCAAGGCAGATATTATCTCCATTTTATAGAGATGTAATGAAGCAGAGAATTTTAATCAATTGTCACCTAGCTACTGATAGAGTATTACTCAAATTTAGGTCTTCTGATACGAAAGTCTGTTAATTAACCCCAAAGGCAATTTATTAAATTTATTTGCAATGCCAATTTCCTCACTTGTAATTTATTAGGAATTTGGAAAAATGAAATGTCATATTTATAGTGCCAAATGGGTCTTCAGTAGGTGTTACAATCTTTTTCTTTGTTCCTTCCAGCAACTTCTTACTTCTCTTTGCTTCTCTTATTGACTTCTGCTTCCAAATTGATTGAAAGTCTGTGTTATTGCAACCAAATTTAAATTTTATCTTTACCTACTCTACCTATCATTACCAAGTATATATTTCTACTACCTGCAATAATAACTTGGTTCCTCATAGCAAATATATAAAGCAGATAAGGAAGGTGTTTGTATTAATTTTAGCACTTTTTTCAGTTAAGAAATTTTGAGACTAAAGGTTACATGATTCACAAGCTCACATAACTAAGAGAAAATCGAGCTACAATATTTGATTTTCTTATTTTAAATCTAGGATTTTTCCAGAAATGTGAGGTTTTCTTATCTACCTATATACCAATTGTTATTCATTGCTGATTTCAGAACTAAGCAAAATTATGAGTAGTGTATTCTCAGTGTGTAGAAAATGACAGTGAGCCTGCTCTTATTGTGAGGATGTGGTGGGGCATTGGAAAGGCAAAGTGTTGACCCCAAGGTTTCTGATTGTGTAGGTCTAGAGTGAGGCCAAGAATTTTCATGTTTACAAATTTACAGGTGAAGTTGTCACTGGCCTGGGAATCAGTACATTGCTATTCCAATTTCTTGTCACTCATTGCGTGATCTGCTGAGCAGCAGGTACAACCTACTTTAGGGACTTATTAGAAATGTAGCACTTCATGCTTGCTTGCTAAGTCGCTTCAGTCATGTCCGACTCTTTGCAACTCTACAGACTGTAGCTAGCCAGGCTCCTCTGTCCATGAGGATTCTCCAGCAAAGAATACTGGAGTGGGTTGCGATGTCCTCCTTTAGGGGAACTTCCTGACCCAGGGATCAAATTTGTGTCTCCTGCAATGAAGGCAGATTCTTTACTGCTGAGCCATTGACAAAGCCTGTAGCACTTCATAGTGAAAATGAAAGTCTCAGTCCTGTCCGACTCTTGGCGACCCCAGGCTAGAGTCCATCTTGGCAAAACGATGTGCATGCATCATGGAGAGGGCCCTAGGACAGGTTAGGTGTGGAAAAGAAATGAGATAATTGGCCAAAGGTAAACAAAACCTTTGAAAAACTGCTCCTATGTAAATGATTGGATCAATCATTTAACCATTCCTTTAGAGCAGCCCTCCTCACTAGAGAGAACACCCACTCCCATTCTCTCTGGATGTGTATTACTGCCTTGCTTCTGTCTTAAAGTTTCTCTTGTGCTCTTCCACATGTTGTGCTATGTCTCTGATAATAAAACTTTGTCCTCTTATTGCAGTTTTTGCCTCCAGAAATTCATTTTTCAAACAGGGCAAGAGCCAAGGCAACTTTGCCTTTAGTTTCTAGCTCCTAGCTGACTAGCAGCTAGGATTCCTGGTTTTCAATCAAGCTACCAAGGTTGAATTCCTCAGGAGCAAACTAAGATTTCACCTCAAGCTACCACTCACTGCTATCTCTCTGAGATCAGGGCAACATAAAACACACATACTTGGGTATCTTCCTAAACAAGTTTAATTTAATTGATCTAGGGTATAGGCTTGGGTGCATGCTAAGTCGCTTCAGTTGTGTCTGACTTTGCAATCCTATGCACTGTAGCCCACCAGACTTTTTTGTCCATGGGATTCACCAGGCAAAAATATTGGACTGGGTTGCCATTTCCTTCTCCAGGGAATCATTTCAATCCAGAGATCAAACCCACATATCTTATGTTTCCTGCATTGGCAGGCAGCTTTTTTACCACTGGCAGGCTTGAGTACTTTAAAAGATCTTTCCTAGGTGACTCAGAATTGCAAACAGAATTTTGAGCCACTGGCCTAAAATACACCATTTTCCACACTTACCTTAGGTCAAGAAAGGTATGAAAATCTGATAAGAAAGCAAATTCTCCCATAAAAATGGGAGTAAAATGTTCAATAAACCAAGAAAGAGCCAAGACTATATAATATTAAGAATTCTAAGCAATTTTTATGGCCAGATATGTTTAAGAAACTCTACTCCAAAATTCTACACGTATCCCTAAAATAAATGAACTGTGTGCTGGTAATATTCTTACCTATAGTACCATTTTAAAGGTGCTTCAGTCAATATCTCAAATTTCATAGAATATTTTAAATTTCATAGAATAATTTTAAAGGCTATGCTTTTATAAAATGTATAGATATGGATATCCTCAGAAATAAGCATCTTTTTAATGGAATGGAATAATTAATTCAGAAAGCTGGGAAATTGTGTCTCTAGCCCTCACTGTATCTTAAATTCCATGTATCAATGTCAACTATTTATTTAGAATTGTTAGGTATCAGTTTCCTCATTTCTATGTAGAAAAGAGCAGACTGAATGAGTGGGGGTCTAAAAAATATTATCATTTATTTTAGTTAATGGTGATAAGATATGCAGCCATCAGGAGGTTAACTGCCAGCCTAAGAATACTGTATTTTAACATCTGGTGCCTTCTAACCTACCTCCCCAAATGTCTTTATTGATGAACTCAAATCTCAACTCCCCAAAAGACCACCGGTAAAATCTGTTATTCAAGCAAACCGAGCAATAAATGAGAACATTATCTTGACCAATTCTTAACAGTGCCTCTAAATGGGAAAATTTGGATCTAGAATTCAGGTTTGTTGCTTGGTCTGGGTCATTTTAAGGTGTGTTGAAAGTAGGGACCTGGTTGAGATGAGTCAGGGAAAGTACACGAGCTAATAATTTTGGATTAATGGGCAAGGTAAAATGAAGTGATGGTCTTGAAAGTGAGCCTTGATGAAAAATTGTTTTGATAAATTGTTTAGTTGGTTCACAGGATCATATATTTCCCGGAGCAAGCAGCTAAATTATTTTTGCCTTATCCAGTGTCATTTAGCACAAAAGCACTACAGTACTTTCCTTCCTAGAATGGTTTAGCTTAATAAAAAAAAATACATTGGTTTCAAGTCTCAGCATATAGTTAAAATAGAGTTTACTTGTTCTGTTGAAGTAACCATCCGTATATTGTTAAGTACCATGTGGTGAACACGGGCTCCTTTCCCTGTGTGTGTGTGTGTGTGCCTTTGTGTGTGTGTGTGTGCCTTTGTGTGTGTGTGTGTGTGTGTGTGTGTGTGTGCACAGGCGCTCAGTTGCTCAGTCATATCTAACTCTTTACAACCCCATGGACTGGAGCCTGCCAGGCTGCTCTGTCCATGGAATTTTCCAGGCAAGAATACTGGAGTGGGTTGCCATTTCCTACTCCAGGGGATCTTCCTGACCCAGAGATCGAACCCACATCTCTTGAATCTCCTGCATCAGCAGGTGGGTTCTTTACCACAGTGCCAAATGTGAAGCCCCTCCTTTCTCCATTATTGCACCCTTATTTAATCAGTTCCTCTCCACTCTGACTCTGAGAGTTCTCTAGCTTGATAATGAAGCCAAATCCAGCATCTATACCCTGACACTGAGTTAAATCTCAGAGATAGTTTTGGGTGAGTAGGAAAGAATAATTTTATTTCATTGACAGGCAATAGGGGCAAATGCCTTTAAAACTGTGCCTTACCTGGAGGGGGTAAGGGGAAGTAAAGGGGGTAATGGGTCAAAAGGAGAGTGTGATCAGCTCGTGGACATTGGTTGGTTGGTGGCATCATCAACCTTCTGGTTCAAAGCAGTCTGGGGTCTCCATGCTAATACTCAGCATACAGTTAACTTCTCCTACATGGTGGAATATCAGTATCTACAAAACAGCTCATATATCCCTGGTGGGAACCAGGACCCTGCCTCAAGTCTGTACTATCGTTTCCTTTGACTGCTCCTCCCTGTTTGTGCATCTCCTCCCTTCCCTGATTAGCAACTATTTGAACCTGCTCATTGGAACTCAGGGAAGATCATGGAGGCTGAATGAAGCCTATTTCCTGTAATCAAGAAATGGGGGACACAGAAAGGTTTTTGTGCCCAGGAGCCCCACAGGGTCCTGCTTGGTTTCAAAGGATCCCTGAAGCAAGGATCTTTTGCCTCCTCCTACTAGGAGGACTTTCACTAGGGTCATCCCATGGCGTTCAGAGTCATGTTTATCATAGGTCATTCACAAGGTACAATATTAAATTCCAAAGACTGTTGATGCATTCAACATGGCTGACAGTCAGTTCTGAGCCAACACTCCTGCTCCGGGCGGCAGGAGCTCCCTCCCCTAGGCTTGACCTCCAGGATTCTTTGTTAATGATCCTTTGTACAGAGTGCTGAGGCCACCCACAGTGAAGCTGCCTGGTGTGGCATGAACTTTCATTCTGGAAAATAGGAATTTAGAAATATTTCAAATAAGGACAACTGCTGGGTTAGAAAATGGAAACTGAGCTTGTCAGCAACCACTCAAGCTGAGAAAAAGGTCAGACTGGCAGGGGCAGTAAAGAGCGCAGGATGAGGCATCTGCAAGGGGAAGGAGAAAGAGAATTAACATAGACATTAAACCTGTGATTCCAGAGAAATGATGAGTGCTTTATAATTAAACCTCATTCCCTCTCAAAATGCCCTTGAGATACATATCCTTACCTTTATTTTATACATATGGAAAGAACTCAACTCAAGAGAAAGATCAGACCTGTCCTGAGTTACAGAGTAATCCTGGACAGAGCCAGGCTGCAAATACAGCAGTAGACTTTCCTCCCTGCTGGGTTGCTTCTCTGTGCATTAGCATTGGAATGTTTGTCCCAGAATTTGTGCTTTGGTGAATTCAGGGTACTAGTCTCCTTCGCAGTAAAACAAAAGGACTCAACAAACTTTTAATGTTTATCTCAGAGAAGCTTAAAATATCATTGAAATAATAAACTTGGAATTGTTGATTTCTATCTTGTGAAAATTTCATCTGAGAATAAGACAAAAAAAGAAAAGCAGAGTTAAGAAATGAAGGGCGCTTTTATCCAAAGTGCATCATTTGTGCCTTGGGTTTAGTTAGTCTAGTTTTAGGACATTTTCAGAACATGAGTTAAATAGATCTCTCTTTACACTTAATTGTGTTTAAGTTAAATGTCTAAAAAGAATCCTGGCTGAGTACAATCATGTAGAAGTTATGTCATTTGGAATTATATAAAGATGAAATTTTTTCTTTATTTTTTTTGCAAATTATCTAAATTGGTCTGAATATACAATAAAAACAAAACATGTTATGCCAGTTCCAAATTGAACAATTCATTTTAGTGGCATAAGTTTGATGTCATGTCCATCTCATCCAAACTCAAAACTTCTATTTATCACTTGAACTAGAGCTCAAGTGCTGTATTTTATTAAAAACATCTCTTGTTTCCCTATAAGGACATTTTTCTATGTGATATCTCTCATAATAAACAATGAAGAATTTGTGAGCAATATCAGTATACTTCAGTAATTAAAAAAATATTCTATTTTTTAAAAAGAATACATGCTCAAAGTAAAATATTTCAAACGTAGAAGACCCTACAATTACTTATAAACTACCACACAACAAAAATCATACTTTTAACTCTTAAGAAATTGTACTCTTAGGAGCTATTTTGCCAATATATATTATATTATATATATATATTATATTATATTTTAGTATTTATTTTTATGTATGTATTTGTTTGGCTGTGCAGGGTCTTAGTTATGGCATAAGGGAATTTTTAGTTGCAGTATGTGACACGTGGTGCAGTGGTAAATAATCTGCCAGCCAATGCAGAAGATAGAGAAGATGTGGGTTCCATCCTTGGTCCAGGGAAGATCCCCTGGAGAAGGAAATGGCAACCCACCCCAGTATTCTTTCCTGGGAAATCTTATGGACAAAGGAGACTGGCAGACCCCAATCCATAGGGTCACAAAGAGTTGGACACTACTGAGCACACAGGCACATGTGACCACTTAGTTGAGGCATGTGGGATCTAGTTTCTTGATCAGGGATTGAACCTGGACCCTTTGCATTGGAAGCATGGAGTCTTAGTCATTGGACCATCAGGGAAGTCCCCCACCCCCCACCCCGCCAAATTTCTTTATATGTTGATTGGCTCTTCCCTGGAGGCTCAGATGGTAAAAGCCTCTGCCTACAATGCAGGATACCCAGGTTCGATCCCTGTGCCAGGAAGATGCCCTGAAGAAAGAAATGGCAACCCACTCCAGTACTCTTGCCTGGAAAATCCCATGGACAGAGGAGCCTGATAGGCTACAGCCCATGGGATTGCAGAGTCAGACACGACTGAGTGACTTCACTTTCACTTTCTCCTTTTTTTAGAAAAATAATAACAAAAAGAAGCCAATTGTAGACATATTACTAAAAACTTTTTTTTTTTTTTTTTCCCCAAATAACCACTTAGATGAAACTATCCATTTTGGCAGAGTGCATCAATCTAATTTCTTTTCCTTACCTTGTAAAATTATTCTCTGATGTGCATTTACTATATCTCATTTATCCTAGCTTTTATTAATGGGGACACATACACTCATGCACACAACAGGTCTAGATTTTGTTACTGTGACACAATGCTACAATGAACATCTTATTGTGGCAAATCTGTCTGAGGGATCAAAAAAGAAAAGCAGAGCTCAAGCTCTGAATCACACTGCATAGTCTATCTCCAAGACATTTTCAGAACCAGAGCTGATAGTCATTCTTTTTGCTAAGTTTTGTTAAGTCAGAGGTCAAAAGCTTTGAACAAAACTGGATCAAAGACTACAGTTTACATTTTATGTTAGATATTGTGAAATTGTTCTCCAAAGTGCTTTCACTAATATGTCCTCCTACTAGCAGTCAATAAACACTTTTGTTTTCTTTCTAAGCTCATCAATATTACATATCATTATCTTTGGTTTATGTTTGCTAGTATGATGTGATATGAGTTTTAATTTGCTTATGAATCAGTTTATTCTAATCATGAGTGTATAATTTTATATATTTATGCCACATTTAACCTTTAGTTTTAATAACTCCCTGTATTGCTTTTTTTTCCAGAGGAACAGAGCCAGTAGAGTATATCTATATCTATCTATCTATATCTATATCTATCTATATCTATACCTGTGGAGAGAGGAGATATTTATTATTGGTTTTTACTGAAGTGATCATGGAAACTAAGTCCCACAGTCTGCAATAGAGATGGAAAGGTTCGTCTAGGCAAAGCTATGGTTTTTCCAGTAGTCATGTATGGATGTGAGAGTTAGACTATAAAGAAAGCTGAGTGCCGAAGAATTGATGCTTTTGAACTGTGGTGTTGGAGAAGGCTCTTGAGAGTCCCTTGGACTGCAAGGAGATCCAACCAGTCCATCCTAAAGGAGATCAGTCCTGGGTATTCATTGGAAGGACTTATGTTGAAGCTGAAACTCCAATACTTTGGCCATCTCATGCGAAGAGATGACTCATTTGAAAAGACCCTGATGCTGGGAAAGATTGAGGGCAGGAGGAGAAGGGGACGACAGAGGATGAGACGGTTGGATGGCATCACCAACTCGATGGACATGGGTTTGGGTGGACTCTGGGAGTTTGTGATGGACAGGGAGGCCTGGCATGCTACGATTCATGGGGTCGCAAAGAGTCGGAACAGTGGCTTACTTTATTTTTTCTGGGCTCATGCATCACTGCAGATGGTGATTGCAGCCATGAAATTAAAAGACACTTACTCCTTGGAAGGAAAGTTATGACCAACCTAGACAGCATATTAAGAAGCAGAGACATTACTTTGCCAACAAAGGTGCATCTAGTCAAGGCTATGGTTTTTCCAGTGTTCATGTATGGATATGAGAGTTGTACTATAAAGAAAGCTAAACCAAAGAATTGATGCTTTTGAGTCAGACACAACTGAGTGACTAAACTGAACTAAATTGTAAGAGTCGGACTCGACTGAGTGGCTGAACTGAACTGAAGATTATTTTTGAAAAAACACAAAAACCTCTATATTATCCTCTAATTTTATTGAGGGGGTATGGTATAAAAAATGATGTAGCAATCTAGACTTGTTTAATTTTACTTGGATTATCCATTTTGCGATTATTCTTTGTAGACTAATTCATTAATTTCTTATTGTTTTTAAATGATAGCTTTATTATACATTTAATGTATTTTATGATGTCTTCAACCCATTTCATTTATCTATCTGTTGACTTCTGTGCCAACATCAAAAGTTTCTAGCTCTGTGTTTTTGCAATATGTTTTAATATCTGTAGAAATTTTGTTAGTACTTAAAGTTAGTATTGATTTTTTCATGATTTATCATTATCAGTATTATTTTTATCATTACTATTCATGCCTACTGTTACATACTTTTATACGTAAATGTTGGCATCAACTTAAGTTGTCAAAAAACTAAATAATCTACCAGGAGGTTTTTTTTTTTTTTAGATTCCAATAAATTCCAGATTAATTTTGAAGGAATTAGAATGTTTATAACATTTATCCTTATTGACTAACAACAGATTATTTAGGTATCTTATTTTATATATCTCCCTTTGTAAATATGGTAAATTAACAGCAGTCACAAAATCTTTGTAGTTTCTCCCATCAAGAGACAGAATCTATTTTCCAGAACGTTGACTCTAGACTGGCCTTACAACTTGAGATTATAAAGGAGGAAAAAGCCTTTTTCACAATTCTCTTATATTTGGCACCTTGAACCTACAAGTTAAACTGACAGACAAATTAACAGGAGAAACGTCTATTTGTATGTACACATGAGTTGACAAAGAAGTAGCTAGCTTGTTAAACCATATATCAATATATATATAAGATATATATATATAACTATTTATATATGTATATATATAACAATTAAGATATATATCTAAGGATATATAAGTCAAAGGCTTATATGTCTACCTTAGTAGGGGAAAAGAAGGGAGAAGAAATTGCTTGTATGGGAAAAGCAAATAGGTTTCTTTAGGAAGAAAAATTTTTAGTAGAATGGAAGGCAAGAAAGTTTGTGATAATATTAGTCTACACAGATATGAGCGGCCATCTTCAGTACTATACAACTCCTCCAGAGAGGGCATTTTCAGTAGATTTAGTTCTGGCCTGTCTTCTGGGAGTAGAAATCACCCCAAAGACGGAATTAATGGCCATTGTCATTTCTCAAAATTTCTGCTGTTAGTCAGATAGGAGAAACCCTGAGAAGAGTTCTTCCTGCATCTGTTGAATCTCAAATGTCTTCAGCTTAACACAATTTTTATTCCAATTTTCTCAGGTTCCGAGTGATTTAGGACTAAAATAACCTTGTGGTTTATGACTTTACAGTCCTGGTATGCACCTGCCATGACATGAATAAACCTGGGCTTGTTTCTGAAAGGATGAAAAACCATGTAGAGATCAAATCAAGGAACACACTGGGACTTGGGACAAAGCATTGTTCCAGCAGAACACGGCCCAGACTGCCAACCTACAGAAACAAGGGTGACTATGTTACCATTGTTTTAAGCCACTAAGTTTTTAGGTGGTTAATTACATTAATGAGCAACTGATGAATACTCTAAGTTTCTTCCTATGGGTCCTGGACCTTTCTTTTTACATTTATTTCAATAATTTATTTGCATATGTTTACTATTGTAAATAAAATCTCTATTTCCAAGAGGTTGTTTATAAACATGAAAGTTGAAGACTTTAATTTTGTACCTATACTGATGAATTTATTAAGAGTTTTAATAGATTTTCCCTTTAAATACATGGTATAACTAGCTATATAATCTCTTCATCATTAAACAGGATAATTTTGCTTCTTCCTTAACAAATACATTTTATACACATATATGTTTCTCTTGTGTATTTACTTTGACTAGTATTTCTGAATACTAGAATAGTATTCAGAATAGTGATGCTAGTAATACACATCCTTTATGTTTTCTGAATGTAAGAATAAATTTTTCCATGTTCCACTATCAAACATTACTCTGGAAGTATCCATCAATTAAATTTTTTATTTGAGGTTAGGTGATTTTAATCAAAACTGTATTTTAAATTTTATCATGAATCTTCTGGCCACCAATTTAGCTTTCACATGTTTTTATACTAGTTATGTGTGCATGATTTTTACAGGAAATGTACACTGTGTGGTATATGTTTGAATACTAGTATATGCTTCACACTAAGCTATAAGCAAATATTTTTTAGTATTAAATCAGTCTTTATTCTGAAAACAAACCCCAGTTTTCTATGATATTTCCTAATTTAGTTTTTTGCTCAAGTCCTATTTTATTTGAGACTTTTAAATCAATATTTTTAAATGAGTTTTCTTTCTTCATACTGACATTTATGGTTTTGATATCAAGGATATGTTTGATTTTTAAAAATAGTTTTGAACTTTTCCTTTGCTCTCAGTGCTCTGGACAAGTTTAAATAGCATCGCCATGATCAATTTCTTGAAATATTGATAAAACTCACCACTAATAACCTCTGGTTCTTGGCCTTTGGCGCAGATTAGAGATGCAATGGTGAGGAGGCTGTTTTCTTCTTGAACTTGTTTAGTTTCTCTCATGCAATTGGTTTGCTTATGTTTCCTGTCAGTTCAAGTGTTGATTTTAGCAATTTGCATTTTCAAAAACCTCATTTATTATATTCAGCTTTCAAACTGACTTGAAGAAAGTGATGAATTGCTTAATTCACTTAATTTCCTCTGTATCTTTGGTTCTTTCCCATTTCCTCTCTAATCTTTTGTGTCTAAGGCTTTCCTCTTATCTTTTCCTGATCAGGCTAGATTTTATTGTTTTTTAAATGAATCCTATTTGGATGTACATATTATTACTACATTTGTTTACAATGTGTTTTCTATTTTGTCATTTATTAATTCCATCCTTCCTCTCATCCTACACTTTTACTATTATTTACTTTTCAAAATCCTTGACTTCAGTGCTGAATTTGTTTACCTTTTTACTCTGTCTCTCTGCTTATCTCTGTCTATGTCTCTCTCTTTTTCTCTCTGCCTGTCTCTGTCACTCCCTGCCCCTCATTTTTTCCAGGCAAAATTATTCTGAGATGTTTTCAGCCTTTATATTATAACAATTTCATGCATCCCCCAGCCAAAAAAAGTCACAAAGTTATGGAATAGCATCCTTAAAAAAAGACTTTTCACATACTAAGCTGCCATAATTTACACACACCCATATGTATTATATAGAGAGATATACAATAGTTTTTGCCCTCCAATATCAAAGCAATCTCACACAGCCTCTCAGATAAATTGTTAGAAAGATGGTTTCTGCTATACCGTAGGTACTTATTGGTTATGCATTTTAAATATAGCAGGGTATACATGTTGATCCCAAACTCCCTAACTATCCCTTCTCCCCCATCTTTCCCTCCTGACAACCATACATGGAACTCTGCTTTGTGTTCTGTGGCAGCTTGTATGGGGGAGAGTGGATGCATGTATATGATGTCTGGGTCTCTTTCCTATCCACCTGAACATGTTAACTGAGTTAACTATTGCAACATTGTTAACTGGCTATACTCCAATATAAAATAAAAAACTTTAAAAAAGTGAATAATGGCTTGTATTTAATTTATTAAAGTTAAAACTGGATATTCAAAACATTAAGAAAACTGTGACCCTGGCCATTTTTTTTTTTCTATTTTGTATGCAGAAAACCTGCCTTGGTGTTCAGTTCAGTTCAGTCGCTCAGTCGTGTCCGACTCTTTGCGACCCCATGAATGGCAGCACGCCAGGCCTCCCTGTCCATCACCAACTCCCAGAGTCCACCCAAACTCATGTGCATCGAATTGGTGATGCCATCCAGCATCTGTCGTCCCCTTCTTCTCTTGCCCTCAATCTTCCCCAGCATCAGGGCCTTTTCAAATAAGTTAGCGCTTTGCATGAGGTGGCCAAAGTATTGGAGTGTCAGCTTCAGCATCAGTCCTTCCAATGAACACCCAGGACTGATCTTCTTTAGGATGGACTGGTTGGATCTCCTTGCAGTCCAACGGACTCTAAAAAGTCTTCTCCAACACCACAGTTCAAAAGCATCAATTCTTCAGTGCTCAGCTTTCTTTATAGTCCAACTCTCACATCCATACATGACCACCAGAAAAACCATAGCCTTGACTAGCTGGACCATTGTTGGCAAAGTAGTGTCTCTGCTTTTTAATGTACTGTTTAGGTTGGTCATAACTTTCCTTCCAAGTAGTAAGCGTCTTTTAATTTCATGGCTGCAATTACCATCCAAAGTGATTTTGGAGCCCAGAAAATTAAAGTCAGCCACTGTTTCCCCATCTATTTGCCATGAAGTGATGGGGCTGATGCCATGATCTTAGTTTTCTGAATGTTGAGCTTTAAGCCAACTTTTTCACTCTCCTCTTTCACTTTCATCAAGAGGCTCTTTGGTTCTTCCTCACTTTCTGCCATAAGGGTGGTGTCATCTGCATATCTGAGGTTATTGATATTTCTCCCAGCAATCTTGATTCCAGCTTGTGCTTCTTCCAGCCCAGCGTTTCTCATGATGTACTCTGCATATAAGTTAAATAAGCAGGATGACAATATACAGCCTTGATGTACTCCTTTTCCTATTTGAAACCAATCTGTTGTTCCACATCCAGTCCTAACTGTTGTTTCATGACCTGCGTACAGGTTTCTCAAGAGGCAGGTCAGGTGGTCTGGTATTCCCAACTCTTTCAGAATTTTCCACAGTTTATTGTGATCCACACGGTCAAAGGCTTTGGCATAGTCAATAAAGCAGAAATAGATCTGCCTTGGTGGAGAAATCTCAATTTTAACTAAAAAGATAACAATCTTAAATAACCGAATACTAGAAAGAGAAGAAGAGAAAAATCATCTTTTCCATTATACATGCTTTTCTGTAGTCAAACTATTTGTTTTAGTTTTATCTCACTTCAGGCTGAAGAGTTCTTCACAGTGAACCCAAGCAACACATATGGATATTTCATCATCAGAGATCTAGAGAACTCAAATTGCCATTCCTTTTGGAGTGATGACAACCGTAGCAAAACTGAAAATAACAGTGGAAGTTCCCTGGCACAGATTTGAGGAAACAGCTCTTTCATTCTGAAATTGAGCTCAGAAAGGGAAGCTGTAGCTGACTGGCCTTCCATTACCCCTCCTTGTATTTGTGTGGGAGCACCACAGAAAATACTTCCTTTGCTTGGTTTAACACTGTGGATCTTCATCATAGAAATAATTTTATGTGCATATAGATGAAAGGACAATTTCTTTAGATCAGGATTTTGATCACTGGAGATGCCATTTGTAAATCTCTTCTTATTTATTCAGTTTTCTGGGGGCATTTTCTGGCTTCATGTGATTCCCTGCATTAAATTTTCTTAGTTTGAAACAGATTTAAACCTTTCTTTGATCACACATTTTATCACTTATACTGTAGGAGATGTACTTGGGTCTAAATTTCTCCCCAGGGAGTCTCAGGTAAAATTTCTACTTCAGTTTGTAAGTGTTTCTCCCCTTTTTCTCCCCACAGGGAAAAACAGGAGGAAAAGTGAGCAGATTCCTGAGGATCACGTTTGATTTAAAAAGTCAGTTACACACACATACAGTTAGATATGATTGATTTCACTGCTGTTACCTGCACTTCCTACCCGTGTATAAATCTTTCATCTTGTAAAATTTGCCCAGTTAATGAAGAGTTCAATAGCATGATGTCTCATTACAAGGTTGATAATATAATTTAACTTTCAAACTAGGATACTTCTGAGAATTAAAAAAGTTATATTATAAAGTTAATATACTGGGATTAGCATTGAAGTCACCAAAGTGATGACTTCCTAGACATGCATTTTCTTCCTTTTATAACCTTCTGGAATATTTTAAGTTCCTGTTATTCCCAAGTCTATTTTTTTTTTTCTGTCTCCTATGCATTCTGCAAAGTTCTTCATAAAATCACACAAAGTGCATAAGAAAATGTAATGGACAAACTGTTCAATAAATTGGTGCCTTCTCTGAAAGGCAGAAAAGCATATGAAAGAAAGGAGTAATTTCTGGAACCTTATGATCTCATTCAAATACTGATTCGAACTCCTACCAGCTTTGAGAACATGAGCAAGTACTCAATCTCTTTATGCTTCAGCTACTCTGTCATTAAAGAGGAGATAGCATTATATAAAAAATATATCATAAAAAATTGGTAAATTTTATTTATATCATTATGTTATTTATATCATATACATGATATGATATGATTCATATACATGATATGCTATGGTTCATATATATAAATCATCATATATATTATATATGATTTCATATATGATATGTGATATAAATGATAAATATATTTGATGATATATTTATATACCATCATACATATATTATTTGATATATATATCATCTTATAAGTTAAAAAGCTATTGTTATTTATTTAAAAGTTAGCAACATTATCCAAGATAATCATATGTACATAAGTTTTTGGGTGTTTTAAATACTGTGTTGAAATTACTTTGGTTAACAAGAAAATGAGTCTATATAGTTGACTAATAGATGTGAGATAAATAAGTTATATTTCAATGGGTCTCAAACTTAACCAGATTAGGAAAGGATGCTCTAAGTATGTATTTTTATAACTGCCTCTACACGCCAAATATATTGTTGGAGGAAACGCCACATGCAACTGAGATAGCCAGTATGTCAGGGTTGAGTTACACATATACGTTCAAGGGCTGCTGCTGCTGCTGCTAAGTCACTTCAGTTGAGTCCGACTCTGTGCGACCCCATAGACAGCAGCCCACCAGGCTCCACCATCCCTGGGATTCTCCAGGCAAGAACACGGAGGTCTAGAAAATTCTGAAAGCTTTTTTTCCTTTTTCTTTTTTTTTTTCTTTTTGAGGAATGGATAAGCAGGAAATGACAGGAGAACAAATTTTGTATTATAACTCAAAGAAAGTATGCTGAGTCTCTGAACTAAGAATGGTTATTTTGAGACTTCCCTGGAGACCCAGTAGTTAAGACTGCACTTTCATTGTAGGCAGGACAGGTTGGATCCGGGTCAGGGAATTAAGATCCTGCATGCTGCATGAAGTGGCCCCCACCCAAAAAAAGAATGGTTATTGCATTTTGATAACTTAAATAGGATAGTGTCAACACCCTATGCTTTTGTGCTTTGACCACTGCAGCACTGGAAGGATGCTAGGACTAGGAGAAGATGAAATGGAGCCACTCCTCTAGGGCAGTGTCTAATCACCTGGGGGTTTCTTCCTGCTCCTTGTTGTCACCGAGAAAGTCTATAACTTCCAAAAGGGTTGAGTCATCAATAGATTTAGTTTCACTAATAAGTTTCCAGAAAATCATTTCTTACCTAAAGCAACAATAGGAAAATTTGCTTTTTTCAGCCAAGATCATTAAGTGGTGTTTATTTCTTTCTTCCTTCCTTCCTTTTTTTTTTTTTTTTTGACTCTTTGATATAATGAATTTTGTTTTTCCCAAGATGAGATTGTAATTGGTGCTCCCTTTGAAAGACTCCTTTATAATGATATCCATTAATTGTTTTGGGAAACCATGACACAAACTGCAGCTATGAATGAGTAGGAATGTGTACTTAAGAGATACTGATTACATTGGATACCAAAGGAGAGTTAGATATGTGTATTTATGAACAGATCCTGAACTGGGAGGGCCAGAGAGAGGGCTTACTTTTTCTTGTCTGGTTTCTCTCAAGCTCATAAGACTTTTATATATAAACAACTGAGAAGGCTAGACATTTAGGTCCTCCTTAGCATGAAAGCAATATAAAGTTTTTCCCAAACTCATGTATTCTGGATTTGATTCAACAAACATTTATTTAGTACTTAACTTCACAATTAACAATGAACAAAACAGTGCCCAGTCATATAAGTAACAATAAACATCTAAAAAATAAATAAGGAGGCAACAATTGAAGGAGATCTGATTGAATGATATGAGCCAACACATTACAGAAAGTAGTGTGTAAGCAGGCAGAGAAAATGCCACATATAAAGGCACTGAGAGGAAAATATATTCAGCATTTTGAGAATCATCCAGAAGTCAGGAAGTTTAAACAGAGTGGACAGGAATGTTAGAGACACAGTCCAGGGTCTATGTCTCCATACATACTGGGCCACACTGAAGACTTTGACTCAAACAAACCATTAGAAAGTACAGCAGACTGAATTGTGTCCTCCCCTCTCCAAATTTGTATTCTGAAGCTTTAACGCCCAATATAACTGCATTTAAAGATAAGTCTTTT
This sequence comes from Dama dama, assembly GCF_033118175.1. NCBI lineage: Eukaryota > Metazoa > Chordata > Mammalia > Artiodactyla > Cervidae > Dama > Dama dama. The sequence goes on along the minus strand of NC_083713.1, from coordinate 68,573,211 downwards.
AAGATGTAATTAAGGTTAAAAAAAAATAAGGATGGGATCTTAATCCAATAGGCATGTATGTTCTCAGTCGTGTCAGTCCTGTCCAACTCTTTGTGACCCCATGGACTGTAGCCCTCCAGCCTCCCCTATCCATGGGATTCTCCAAGTAAGAATACTGGAGTGAGTTGCCATTTCCGTCTCCAGGATATCTTCCAGACCCAGGGATCAAACCTGCATCTCCTGCATTCCAGGCAGATTCTTTACCTCTGAGCCACCGGGGAAGCCCTAAATCAATAGGAGTGATGACCTTATAAGAATTTCTCCCTCTTACATGTGAGGAGGCTACCTGCAAGCCAGAAAGAGAGCCCTCACCAGCAACCAAATTGGCCAGCACCTTGTTTTTGGACTTTCGGCCTCCAGAACTGTGAGAAATAAATATCTGTTGTGTAAGCCACCTAGTCAGTGGTATTTTGTTATGGCAGCCTAAGCTGATACACACAGCATCCCAAGAAATCTACATATGACTTACTTTCTCCAAATGCTCTGAATTTTTAGGCAACAATAGCCAGGTCTTTTAAATATATCAAAATATTAAAGTGAGATAACTTTACCACACCTCAAGTGACCCCCAGATTTTCAATATAACTTTGTTTTTGTTACACTCAGGACGACTTTTTACTCAGTTCTTTCTCCCCACGACATGTCCCATTTTTTAAAGAGAACAGATACAGCACATTGACTTTAATCCTAATGTTCTGTTTTTAAATGCTAATAATTTTGACTATATTATTACAGTGGTTTCCTTTTTAGAGTTTTCTCCTTTGAATTGCTTTAAATTGTATGTGGTCTAGAATCACAGAGCTTGCCTGATTATCTACCCAGTCCATTGCCAATGCTATATATCTTTTTCAGGACTTGTCTTTTGGAATACTTCCCAGACATAAGCACATGTTTTTCTAGCTAAAGCCACCTGTACATCATTTGCTTTTATTTTTAACAATGACTATATCCTCACTGTGACTGTAGAATCTAGTATCCCAGTTTTCAAGAATGCTTTTGTAAGATGGTGCTTGGAAATGGTCTCTGCATTATCATGATGCTTTTACTGGGATCTTTGCTGTTACATTTGCCAAAGCTGTACAAGTAACTTTCCAAAATATTGATAAAATAAATACCTTGATTTTGATATCACTTGCTTGTGGTTAGCATTTAAAAGCAGCTAAATCAAAGAGTGTATAAATAGATGTCTGAAACCACTTTTTAAGCAAAACTTTATGGAGTTCTCTTAATTATCAATCACTGGAAATTTGTCATTCTTTTTTTATTTTCTGAATATATGCACCCATTTTACTACACTGAGCAAAAACTCACTCAGTTTCTTTTAAGTAGCCCCACTACTCTGCTATTCTCTCCTTGCCCTCATTTCTTACTTCTACATAAACTGGTAATAATCTGATGCCTGTACTTCTTTGCAACCTGTTTGTGTGTGTAAGTGCATGCTCAGTAGAGTCTTTGCGACCCTCATAGACTGTAACCCACCAGGCTCTTCTGTCCATGGTATTGTCCAGGCAAGAATACTGGAGTGGGTGGCCATTTCCTTCTCCAGCAGATCGTTCTGACCCAGGGACTGAACACACATCTCTGTGTCTCCTGCATTGACAGGCAGATTCTTTACTATTAGCGCCACCTGGTATATCCACCTGGACCTCTACCAATCTGGTTCCTATCAGAGCTACTCCAGTGAACCACACCCAAAGTCACATTTGATATGATAAACACATTAATTGTTCTCTTTCTTTTTCTCCTCTTTCTTTTTCTTTCTATCTTTCTTTTTTGTTTGATTGTTTGTTAATAGAATCACCCATCTCTTACCCATCTGGACAAACACTATCAAACTCTAAACATCACTCTCTTTCAGTTCAGCCCAGTTCAGTCGCTCAGTCGTGTCGGACTCTTTGTGACCCCATGAATCGCAGCATGCCAGGCCTCCCTGTCCATCACAAACTCCCAGAGTTTACTCAAACTCATGCCCATCGAGTCGGTGATGCCATCCAGCCATCTCATCCTCTGTCATCCCCTTCTCCTCCGACCCCCAATCCCTCCCAGCATCAGGGTCTTTTCAAATGAGTCAACTCTTCACATCAGGTGGCCAAAGTATTGGAGTTTCAGCATCAGTATCAGTCCTTCCAATGAACACCCAAGACTGATCTCCTTCAGGATGGACTGGTTGGATCTCCTTGCAGTTCAAGGGACTCTCAAAGTCTTCTCCAACACCACAGTTCAAAAGCATCAATTTTTTGGCACTCAGCTTTCTTCACAGTCCAACTCTCACATCCATACATGACCACTGGAAAAACCATAGCCTTGACTAGATGGACCTTTGTTGACAAAGTAATGTCTCTGCTTTTTAATATGCTGTCTAGGTTGGTCATAACTTTCCTTCCAAGGAGTAAGTGCCTTTTAATTTAATGGCTGCAATCACCATCTGCAGTGATTTTGGAGCCCCCAAAAAATAAAGTCAGCCACTGTTTCCACTGTTTCCCCATCTATTTCCCATAAAGTGATGGGACTGGATGCCATGATCTTAGTTTTCTGAATGTTGAGCTTTAAGCCAACTTTTTCACTCTCCTCTTTCACTTTCCAGTCTGTTGTTCCATGTCCAGCTCTAACTGTTGCTTCCTGACCTGCGTATAGTTTTCTCAAGAGGCAGGTCAGGTGGTCTGGTATTCCCATCTCTTTCAGAATTTTCCACAGTTTATTGTGATCCACACAGTTAAAGGCTTTGGCATAGTCCATAAAGCAGAAATAGATGTTTTTCTGGAACTCTCTTGCTTTGTCGATGATCCAGCGGATGTTGGCAATTTGATCTCTGGTTCCTCTGCCTTTTCTAAAACCAGCTTGAACATCTGGAAGTTCACGGTTCACATATTGCTGAAGCCTGGCTTGGAGAATTTTGAGCATTACTTTACTAGAGTGTGAGATGAGTGCACTTGTGCAGTAGTTTGAACATTCTTTGGGATTGCCTTTCTTTGGGATTGGAATGAAAACAGTCCTGTGGCCACTGTTGAGTTTTCCAAATTTGCTGGCAGCACTTTCATAACATCATCTTTCAGGATTTGAAATAGCTCAACTGTAATTCCACCACCTGTACTAGCTTTGTTCCTAGTGATGCTTTCTAAGGTCCACCTGACTTCACATTCCAGGATGTCTGGCTCTAGGTGAGTGATCACACCATCGTGATTATCTGGGTCGTGAAGATCTTTTTTGTACAGTTCTTTATTAGCACCCTTGAATTCTATCATTTAACAGGGGCTCAATTCCTGTTGCCAGTCTTTGCTCCAAGATACTATGTCGTTTTTCTGCTTGTGCTATAAGGATGCAAAACATTTATGGGAGAAAATGAGGACACAAGATCATTGTGCTAATCCCGGGAACATTCCCAAGCACAGTCTTACAATAGCAGTCCTGAGAACAAGGCATATTTTCAATAAGACTGACTATATAAAATGAGAAGAGACTAAAATTGCCATTATCAGAAATGAAATAAATTATATCACTAGAGATCTTACAGCCATTAAAAAGATACCTGGGGAATACTTGGGACAACTTCACACTCATAATTTGACAACTTAGAAGAAATAGATCAATTCATTAAAAACCACAAGCTACCAAAGCTCAAACAAAAGTAAGTGGACAATCTGAAGGGCTCTATAATCATTAATAATAATAATAATAACTTTATTAGTAGTTTAAAATCTCTCAAAGCATAAATTTCCAAATGCATATGATTTCACTTGAGAATTACACCAAGCATTTAAAGAATATTTACCAAATTTTATGCAATCTTCCATAGAAAACAGAAGATAAAGGAACACTGTCCAATTCAATTTACAAAACTAGTGTTACCCTAATACTAAATGCAAACAAAGTCAGTCCTCCAACAAATTGACTACAGAACAATAAATAACATGAATCTAGGTATAAAATACATCAACAATGTATTAGCAGGCAGAATCCAATATATTCAAAAAAATTAAATAGTATCACCAAGTGAGATTATTTGTATTTTTCAAGGCCGGTTGAACATTTGTAAAACAAACAATATCATTCACCATATCAAATAGCTAAAGAAGATAAATCTTATAATTATGCTAATTAACAGAAGAAAACATTAAAAACCCAACACCAATTTATGATAAAAATCCTCAGAAAAAGAAATCAAAGAGAAAAAATATCTCAAAATGAAAATAAATACTCAAAGAAGCTTGCAACTGCATGCTAATCAGTAACATGTAATATATCAATATATGAAAGTATAATATTCTCTGGCAAAGGTACATACACAGCAAAATTCAGAACTATCTAATGTATGTAATGGTGCTGTACTAATCACTTTTAACTCTGGTATAAAAACTGAAAGACAAAAAGATTAAAAATAACTATAAATATAATATTTGATTAATGGTTGTGCAATATAAAAATACTAGTTGTGATATCAAAAATATAAAAATGTTGGGTGAGGAAGAATAAAGTTTTTATAATTTGGTTATGCAATTGAAGCTAAGCTGTTATCAGTTTAAAATATACTGTTATGACTGTAAGCCTCATAACCACAAAGCAAAAATCTATAGTAGATACATAAAAGATAAGGGGATCAAAGCATAACACTCCAAAAGTCATCAATCCACAAAGAAAACAGTAAGAGAGGAAGAAGGGTCTTCCACTATCCCAAAGTTTCCTCAAATTCATGTCCTTTGAGTCAGTGATGCTATTTAACCATCTCATCCTCTGCCACTCTCTTCCCCTTTTGTTTTTCATATTCCCCAGCACCAGGGTCTTTTCAATGAGTCAACTCTTCAGATCAGGTGGCCAAAGTATTAGAACTTCAGCATCAGTTATTCTAATGAATATTCAGAGTTGATTTCCTTTAGGGTTGACTGGTTTGATCTCCTTGCTGTCCAAGGGACTCTCAAGAGTATTCTCCAGCACCACAATTTGAAAGCAACAATTCTTTGGTGCTCAGCATTCCTTATGATCCAACTCTCACATTAGTATATGACTATTGTAAAAATCATAGCTTTGACCTGACTGGTAGATCAGACTTATGTATGTTTTGGGTCTCCTGGAAAAAGCAATAGTTCAAAGCTAGGGTCTAGAAATCCCAAGTCTGCTAATTTATTTTTCCCATGAATAGTAATCTATTAAAAGGCTGTAGGTCACTTTGAAAAATGTCAAGGAAGATTATTAGTACAATCACTATAATCAATTATCAATATCAGTTTTCATGAAATAAGATCCTTCTGTAAGCAGGTCTAGACTTTCCTTTACTCAAGGGGTCTAGGTTTGTAAACTGGATACAATCCAGGAATTTATTGAGAGTTCATGACTCTGTTTTGGTGATTCAAGTTAAACTTCTATTCACTTGACCTAGAAGTCTTCTGCTTATAAAGATCAAGTAAGAATTCAGTAGACTGCAAATTTAATTCTCTTCTAGAAACACCATGATCAACTGGCCAGTGTCTTAGGTCTCTGAGCCAGACTGTTTTAATTACTGTTTGATCTTCTGTCTATTAAGACAATGATGTCTGCCTGTCTTTGGCAATTAAGTGTTGTCATTAGCTCCTTCCATCCTGGCATCCATATATTCCCCACTGCATTTAACAACCAGAGTTTTGTGGTAACAGTTTTAACTTTAATTTCTGACCTGCAGAAAGGAACAATCACAAAGATGGTAAAGAAAGCTGGGACATCCGTCACAATTTTTTTTTTTTTTTTCAGAGTGCTAGTGAAAGATATATCTTTTGGACCCTACCAAGATTAGTGACCAGGTCTTGCATAATGAATCCACTCTACCATTTTAATTTCCCTGAACCTTTGGATGCCTTCTTCTGTGGTATACCAAGACTGTTATGGGATTTCAACTTCTTTTGATGTAGGCCAAGTTTGGTGCAAGTTTCGCCCAACAAGGCAATCAAATTTTTAGAGCTATTTCTAATACGTTGAGTTCAATGCTGAATCCATATTCACTGCTCAGTGGTCCAATATGAATAATTTAGCCTCATCCAACTTTTTCTTCCTCCATCATTATTATTTATCATCCTTAAAATTAATTACTACACATATTTCTCTGATTTCTATTTGTATACACTGGAAAAATCATATGGCTCTTTTGATATATAGCCCATCTTTGTGTAGTTCACACAATGTCCTTACCCTTTTGGGCTTATTGGAACTTGAGCTCAGTCATAGGTCTTGAAGAAAATATGAATAGAGGGGTAGTATCTTGCAAGGCAACTACTTCAGAGGATGTTATTATGATTTCTTCAGGCAAAGCTGGTTTAAACCTTCAGACTAGGACTGAACTCCTTAGAAAGGTGTGCCAGGCTACAGATAAAAAGGAAGAATTCAGGTTTTGATGACTCCAGCTTCAATGGGATCTTACAACATGTTTCTATTCTAATTTTCAAGATCCATTTTTTCCCTCAACCAATGCCTTGACTTGAACTGAAATCTCCTTGAGGCATTAGGAGTTCAATTTGTGTTGTGATTCAGCCAATAATACAATGAGAGTTTGGCTTTGATTTTCAGAAACATCAGCCCTATGACTGCAGGAGATGATGGCTTCTTTCAGAGTAAATTTCAGAAAATTTCAGGTCATTTATGCAAAGCTTCAGCTGGAAATGTGAAGTCCTGGGCATGTTTAGATCTCCTACTTTCTCCAGAAGTTATAAGCAAAAAGCCAATCTCATTATATTCATTAATTTCACAGAACTACTCTAAGATATAAAATACATGGTCACCCAGAAACTTATCTTTTATCAGCATTTGATTACAGGTAGGAAATGATGTTATTTTGTATGTCTCCACTGCCATGTGGACTATTAGTGCTCTCTCTTCTGGTGTAAATAGTCATAAGAGCTTTGAAACATAATCAGATTAGAGAATCAATTCCCCCCCTCAAAAAACCCCAAAACAATCTCAGAACCAAAGCAGAAAACTGTTAACATTCCATTCCTCAAAACAGACTCACACAGAAAACAAACTCATGGTTGCCAAAAGTGTTGGGAGGGGGAAGGATTAGCAGTTTGGGATTAGCAGGTGTAAACTATTATATGTAGGCTGGATAAATAACAATATTCTATCATTCAGCACAGGAAAGTATATTCAATAAATTGTGATAAACTGTAATGGAAAAGAATATTTAAAAAGACATATATATACACATATGTGTATATATATACATAGCTATTCACTTTGTGGTATAGCAGAAATTAGCACAACATAATAAATGTACTATACTTCAATTAAAATAAAAAGATTCTCTTCTTCAAAAAAACTCTCAGTACCAAAGTCTGAATAAGTCAGACTGAATAACTCCAGAAAAAGACAACCATTTGGATATATGGGCTTATTTACTTTAAGAAGTTAGTTTAATGATTGTGGGGGTGGCCAAATCCAAAATTAATAGTCCAATCTGACAGGTTGTAAACTCTCTTCAAGAGGCTGATATTTCTGTCTTGAAGCAGAATTTCTTCTTCTTATAGAAAACTCAATTTTTCTTCTAGGGCTTGACTGAATGAGATCTACACATATTATGATCAATAAATTCCTTTACTTTAAGTCATTTGTTTATAGATACTAATGAGATCTACCAAATACCTCCACAGTCATACCTGCATTAATATTTGGTTGAATAACTGGATATCATAGTCTAGTCAAGTAGACACATAAAATTAATCATCATAACAATTAACCCAGCAATTTCTCTCCCATGTATACACTCAACATAAGTGGAATATATTCATACAAACTTGTACATAAATGTTCATAGCAACCTCATTCATAACAGCAACAAAAAAAGGTTAAAAAATTAGAAATGAAAAAGGAAATGTTACAACTAATACCACAGAAACACAAAGGATCATAAGAGACTACTCAGCAACTCTAACCTAGAAGAAATGAAAAAAGTCTTAGAAAGGTACTATCTTCCAAGGCTGAACCAGGAAGAAGTAGGAAATATGAGCAGACCAATTGCAAGCACTGAAATTGAAACTGTGATTAAAAAACTTTCAACAAACAAAAGTCCAGGACCCGATGACTTTGCAGGCAAATTCTATCAAATATTTGGAGAAGAACTAATATCTGTCTTGTCTTGTCTCTAATTTTCAGAGCTACTGTTGGTATAGCCTGTGATTCTCATCCCCTGCACTTGATTCACTGTGGTGAATACATATCGGTACCGGGTAATTACAGAGGACAACTGCCAATTTATTTTGGTTGGAAATACTGTTCTTTGTGGTAAGCAGTTGCTCCACTTGAATCTACTCAAAATGTAGAATCTTTCATGACCAAGGCCATCCTATCATTACACAGATTGAAGTAGACAACCGACCCACTTGGGCTAATTGGTTTCTTTCTCCCAAGCATTTGAAACAGGGATTGAAAGATGACATGCAGTTTCTTTTGATAGTCAAATTTACAACATATGTAAACTCACAAGTTGTGCTGCAACAACATTTTACTACTTATGTGGAAAAGCAGATGATGCCACCCTTACAGCAGACAGTGAAGAGGAACTAAAGAGCCTCTTGATGAAAGTGAAAGAGGAGAGTGAAAAAGTTGGCTTAAAGCTCAACATTCAGAAAACTAAGATCATGGCATCTGGTCCCATCATCTCATGGGAAATAGATGGGGAGACAGTGGAAACAGTGGCTGACTTTATTTTTTGGGGGCTCCAGAATCAATGCAGATGGTGATTGCAGCCATGAAATTAAAAGACACTTACTCCTTGGAAGGAAAGTTATGACCAACCTAGATAGCATATTCAAAAGCAAAGGCATTACTTTGCCAACAAAGGTCCGTCTGGTCAAGGCTATGGTTTTTCCAGTGGTCATGTATGAATGTGAGAGTTGGACTGTGAAGAAAGCTGAGCGCCAAAAAATTGATGTTTTTGAACTGTGGTGTTGAAGAAGACTTTGAGAGTCCCTTGAACTGCAAGGAGATCAAACCAGTCAATCCAAAAGGAAACCAGTCCTGAATATTCACTGGAAGGACTGATGCTGAAGCTGAAACTCCAATACTTTGGCTACCTCATGCAAAGAGATGACTCATTCGAAAAGACCCTGATGCTGGGAGGGATTGGGGGTCAGAGGAGAAGGGGATGACAGAGGATGAGATGGCTGGATGACATCACTGACTCGATGGACATGAGTTTGAATAAACTCTGGGAGTTGGTGATGGACAGGGAGGCCTGGCGTGCTGCAATTCATGGGGTCACAAAGAGTCGGACATGACTGAGGAACTGAACTGAACTGAACTGATAATATCAAAAATTAATCTTTGAGTAACAATTGAAAAAATAGTTGTCCAGGCTGTTTAATTATTTTTGGTATTCTGATATCTTCAGAAATTATAAATATCATCTCTGATCCAAAGATGGGCTTCCCATGTGGCTCAGCTGGTAAAGACTGAGCGACTGAACTGACTGACTGATGAAAAGCAGGAAGAAAACATTTGGCTGAGAAAAAAAAAAAAATAATGAGATGCTCATATGGCAATGGCACCGCACTCCGGTACTCTTGCCTGGAAAATCCCATGGACCGGGGAGCCTGGTAGGCTGCAGTCCATGGGGTGGCTAAGATAGGACACGACTGAGCGAATTCACTTTCACTTTTCGCTTTCATCCGTTGGAGAAGGAAATGGCAACCCACTCCAGTGTTCTTGCCTGGAGGATCCCAGGGACTGGGGAGCCTGGTGGGCTGCCATCTCTGGGGTCGCACAGAGTCGGACACGATTGAAGTGGCTTAGAAGCATATAGAGGCAGAAAGGCATGATGGTAGAGTCTTAAAAGATGAAGAGAAATAGCTTTGTTTCCTGTTTTCCAGGTACCAAGTCAAGTCTTTTGAGAGTCTTACTACATTTATTGCCCTTACTCTGTTTCTTATAAACAATTTCTCTTTTTTGGCTAGGGTTAATTTGAGTGACTTCTTATTCTCAACAAACACATATGGACCATGAAGGAAACAGGGCTATAGGCACCAGTGGTCAGGCTTCCTCAATCAAACACAATGGAGGAGAAATCATTGTGTGGGAAACTCCAGCTAAAAGTGGCTGAGTTATTTTCACCAGAAATAAAGAGAAGAAGAGAAAGAGACTATTCTTTTCTAAGTTTAATTAATCAGGCTATTGCCTACATATTACATTTAATTTCCCAAGAGTATATCAGTTCATAAAAACATCTGGAATCAGAAGTTCTTAGATGTATTATGAAGTAGAATCTCTGTTTTAAAAAGATTTCACTTGGGGTTAAGCTAAAACCTCCCTGACAATAAAAGAGTATGCAATAAGAATTTATAAAGTCCAATGCTCAGAGTACCTGAGTAAAAATTAATTGGTGGTGATAGACACACACACCTCTCCCCATAGAGCCCTTTCTATTCCCCAGAAACAAAGATGCATTTACTTTAACTGGAATTTTTAACCAGATATTTCTGCATGCAAAAATTTCCAATACTACAAGAGCCTTCTCAGGAGGGGCGGGCTATCTTGTCAAATTCCTTGAGCACTTGAAATGGCTTTTTAAATTCATAATCTGATTTTGCTTACTCTTACATTTTTCAAAGCACTGATTCATTCATTCTGCGAACACTTACTGAGCAACTTCTATGTTACCAGTTTGGTGCTAGGTTTCCAACTAAGAGGCAGGTGTGAAAGGTTGTCTTTTCTCTCAAAGAATTCAAGTCAAGGAAAGAGAAAAGTAGAGAGACAACTGTAATAGAATGCCAATATATATGTGCTCATAGATGCTTTGAAGTGAAGAAGAGAACTTACCTCATTTTATGTAGAGATAAGAGAGTGAAAGTTCCTTGCAACAAATAAATCATAAGTCTTTCTTTTGGGACAAGAGGACCTTCTGATCAGAAGAAACAGTATGTGAGCAAAGTCATGGAGAAATTGTAAGCAGCTTTTGGTGGGAAAGAGCTCTCTGCAGGGGATCCCCTTTGTCTTGTCCTTTAACTTTAAAGCAGATGCCGCCATGCTCTGCACATCTTTGGCCTGATCACACCTTTAAAATCTTTTTGATCAAAGGATACATTGCCTAACATATCGGTTCTTTCCATAGATCAAAGAAGTGGAAACGAAGAATAAGTAATTAACAGGTGATGAGATCTCTTCCCTAGCTTCCCCTTCAGTAATGTCACAAGAGAGCATTGAAAAATCACAAAGAAGTTCTCAAGCTTGCACACAGTGGAGGGGGTGAAAACTTTGACCCCCATCTCAATGATTAACTGTGATTATTTCCCCTTTGTGGCGGCTGCACAGCGCTGGAACGGCCATGAGGAGATAACCCACGTCCAAGGTCAGAGAAGCCCCAGCAAGACAGTAGGCCCTAGAGTGGCGGCTGCACCATGCTGGAGCAACTTTGATGAGATACCCCATGTCCAAATGCAAAGGAGAAGCCCCAGCAAGATGGTAGGAGGGGCAAACTCGCATTTAGAATCAAACCCCATTCCCACCAGAGACGCTCAGAGGGCTCAAACAAACCTTGTGTGCACCAGGACCCAGAGACTGCACAGAGACTGAGGCAGAACTGTGTTTGAGCATCTCCTGTGGGTCAGCAGTGGACTGCCATGGGGGCAGGGGCTCTGAGTGCAGCAGACTTGGGTATGGCTTAAGCCCTCTTGGAGGAAGTCACCGTTGACCCCACCATAGAGCTACCAGAACTTACACAGGACTGGGAAATAGACACTTGGAGAGCACAAGCAGAACTTTGTGCACCAGGACCCAGGAGAAAGGAGCAGTGACCCCACAAGAGACTAACCCAGACTTGCCCATAAGTGTCCAGGAGTCTCCAGAGGAGGTGTGGGTCAGTGGTGGCCTGCTGCAGGGTTAGGAACACTGAGTGTAGCAGTACATGCATGGGACCTTTTGAAGGAGGCCTCCAAAATCTTCATTACCCCCACCACACTTTGGAACCAGATAAATAACAGGGAGGGAACACAGGTCCACCCATCAAGAGAAAATTGGATTAAAGGTTTACTGAGTATGGCCCCCGTCCATCAGAACAAGACAGTCTTGTTCCCCTCAATCAGTCTCTCCCATCATGAAGCTTCCATAAGTCTCCTATCCTTCTCCATCAGAGGGCAGACAGACTGAAAACCACAATCCCAGAAAACTAAACAATCTAATCACAGGGACCACAGCTTTGTCTAACTCGATGAAACTATGAGCCATGCCATGCAGGGCCCCCCAAGTTGGACGGGTCATGGTGGAGAGGGAAAATGTGGTCCTGACAAAATGTGGTCCACTGGAGAAGGGAATGGCAAATCACTTCAGTATTCTTGCTGTGAGGACCCCATGAATAGTATGGAAAAGCAAAAAAATAGGACACTGAAAGATGAACTCCCCGGGTCAATAGGTGCCCAATATGCTACTGGAGAGCTGGAGAAATAACTCCAGAAAGAATGAAAAGATGGATCCAAAGCAAAAACAACACCCAGTTGTGGATGTCTGATGATAGAAGCAAAGTCTGATGTTGTAAAGAGCAATATTGCATAGGAACCTGGAATGTTAGGTCCATGAATCAAGGCAAGAAGGAAGTAGTCAAACAGCAGATGGCAAGAATGAACATTGACATTTTAGGAATCAGCAAACTAAAATGGACTGGAATGGGGGAATTTAACTCAGATGACAATTATATCTACTACTGTGGGCAAGAATCTCTTAGAGGAAATGGAGTAGCCACCACAGACAACAGAAGAGTCCAAAATGCAGTACTTGGATGCAGTCTCAAAAACGACAGAATGAACTCTATTCGTTTCCAAGTCAAACCATTCAATATCACAGTAATCAAAGTATATGAAACAACCAGTGATGCTGAAGAAGCTAAAGTTTAACAGTTCTATGAAGACCTACACGACCTTTTGATTGCTGAAGAAGGTTTTCTTATCTCTCCTTGCTATTCTTTGGAACTCTGCATTCAAATGAGTAAGGCTTTCTTTTTCTCCTTTGCTTTTCACTTCTCCTCTTTTAAAAGCTATTTGTAAGGCCTCCTCAGACAGCCATTTTGCTTTTTTGCATTTCTTTTTCTTGGGGATGGCCTTGATCCTTGTCTCCTGTACAATGTCATGAACCTCCGTCCATAGTTTATCAGGCACTCTATCTATCAGATCTAGTCCCTTAAATATATTTCTCACTTCCACTGTATAATCAAAAGGGATTTGATTTAGGTCTACCTGAATGGTCTAGTGGTTTTCCCCACTTTCTTCAATTTCAGTCTGAATTTGACAATAAGGAGTTCATGATCTGAGCCACAGTCAGCTCCAGGTCTTGTTTTTGCTGACTATATAGAGCTTCTCCATTTTTGGCTGCAAAGAATATAATCAATCTGATTTTGGTATTGACCATCTGGTGATGCCCATGTGTAGAGTCTTCTCACGTGTTGTTGGAAGAGAGTGTCTGCTATGACCAGTGCATTCTCTTGGCAAAACTTTATTAGCCTTTGTCCAGCTTCATTCTGTACTCCAAGGCCAAATTTGTCTGTTACTCCAGGTGTTTCTTGACTTCCTACTTTTGCATACCAGTCCCCTATAATGAAAAGGACAACTTTTTTGGGTGTTAGTTCTAAAAGGTCTTGTAGGTCTTCATAGAACTGTTCAACTTCAGTTTCTTCAGCATTAGTGGTTGGGGCATAGACTTGGATTACCATGATATTGAATGGTTTGCCTTGGAAACAGACAGAGATCATTCTGTCATTTTTGCAATTGCATCCATGTACTGCATTTTGGCCTCTTTTGTTGTCTATGATGGCTACTCCATTTCTTCTAAGGGATTCCTGCCCACAGTAGTAGATATAATGGTCATCTGAGTTAAATTCCCCAATTACAGTCCATTGTAGTTCACTGATTCCTAGAATGCTGACATTCACCCTTGCCATCTCCTGTTTGACCACTTCCAGATTGCCTTGATTCATGGACCTAACTTTCCAAGTTCTTATGCAATATTGCTCTTTACAGCATCAGATCTTGCTTCTATCACCAGTCACATCCACAAGTGGGTATTGCTTTTGCTTTGCCTCTGTCCCTTCATTCTTTCTGGATTTATTTCTCCACTGATCTCTGGTAGCATATTGGGCACCTATTGAGCTGGAGAGTTCATCCTTCAGTGTCCTATCTTTTTTCCTTGTCATAGTGTACATAGGGTTCTCAAGGCAAGAATACTGAAGTGGTTTGCCATTTCCTTCTCCAGTGGTGCACATTTTGTCAGACCTCTCCAGCATGACTTGTCTGTCTTGCAAATATCTATGAAAAGAAGAGAAATGAAAAGCAAAGGAGAAAAGGAAAGATATACCCAATTGAATGCAGAAATCCAAAGAATAGCAAACAGAGATAAGAAAGCCTTCCTCAGTGATCAATGGAAAAAAATAAGGGAAAACAATATAATAGGAAAGACTAGAGATCTGTTCAAGAAAATTAGATACCAAGGGAATATTTCATGCAAAGATGGGCACAATAAAATACAGAAATGGTATAGACCTAACAGAAGCAGAAGATATTAAGAAGAGGTGGCAAGAATACACAGAAGAACTATACAAAAAAGATCTTCATGACCCAGATAATCATGATGGTGTGGTCACTCACCTAGAGCCAGACATCCTGGAACATGAAGTCAAGTGGACCTTAGGAAGTATCAGTATGAACAAAGCTAGTGGATGTGATGGAATTCGAGTTGAGCTATTTCAAATCCTGAAAGATGATGCGGTGAAAGTGCTGCACTCAATATGCCGGAAAAATTTGGAGGACTCAGCAGTGGCCACAGGACTGCAAAAGGTCAGTTTTCATTCCAATCCCAAAGAAAGGCAATACCGAAGAATGCTCAAACTACCACACAGTTGCACTCATCTCACACGCTAGTAAAGTAATGCTCAAAATTCTCCAAGCCAGGCTTCAGCAATACATGAACCGTGAACTTCCAGATGTTCAAGCTGGTTTTAGAAAAGGCAGAGGAACCAGAGATCAAATTGCCAACATTCTCGGATCATCTAAAAAACAAGAGAGTTCCAGAAAAACATCTATTTCTGCCTTATGGACTATGCCAAAGCCTTTGACTGTGTGGATCACAATAAACTGTGGAAAATACTGACAGAGATGGGAATACCAGACCACCTGACCTGCCTCTTGAGAAACCCAGTTGCAGGTCAGGAAGCAACAGTAAGAACTGGACATGGAACAACAGGCTGGTTCCAAATAGGAAAAGGAGTACGTCAAGGCTGTATATTGTCACCCTGCTTATTTAACTTATATGCAGAGTACATCATGAGAACCACTGGGCTGGATGAAGCATGATGAATCAAGATTGCTAGGAGAAATATCAATAACCTCAGATATGCAGATGACACCACCCTTATGGCAGAAAGTGAGGAAGAACTAAAGAGCTTCTTGATGAAGGCAAAGTGGGGAGTGGAGAAAGTTGGCTTAAAGCTCAACATTCAGAAATCAAGATCATGGCATCTGGTCCCATCACTTCATGGCAAATAGATGGGGAAACAGTGGAAAAGGTGGTTGACTTTATTTTCTGGGCTCCAAAATCACTGCAGACGGTAATTGCAGTCATAAAATTAAAAGCCGCTTACTCCTTGGAAGGAAAATTATGACCAACCTAGATAATATATTCAAAAGCAGAGACATTACTTTGCTGAAAAAGGTCCATCTAATCAAAGCTATGGTTTTTCCAGTAGTTGTGTATGGATGTGAGAGTTGGACTATAAAGAAAGGTGAGTACAGAATTGATGCTTTAGAACTGTGGCATTAGAGAAGACTCTTGTGTGTCCCTTGGACTGCAAGGAGATCCAACTAGTCCATCCTTAAGGAAATCAGTCCTGGGCATTCATTAGAAGGACTGATGTTGAAGCTGAAACTCCAATATTTTGACCACCTGATGTGAAGAGCTGACTCATTTGAAAAGACCGTGATGTTGGGAAAGAATGAAGGCAGGAAGAGAAGGGGACAACAGAGGATGAGATTGTTAGATGACATCACCGACTGAATGGACATGATTTTGGGTAAACTCTGGGAGTTGGTGATGGACAGGAAGGCCTGGCCTGCTGTGGTTCACGGGATCACAAAGAGTTGGACACAATTGAGTGCCTGAACTGAACTGAATTGAATAAGACCTTTTAGAACTAACACCCCAAAACAGATGTAATTTTCATTAGACAGAACTGTAATGCAAAAGTAGGAAGTCGAGAAACACCTGGAGTAACAAGCAAATTTGTCCTTGGAGTATAGAAAGAAGCAGGGCAAAGGCTAATAGAGTTTTGTCAAGAGAATGCACTCATCATAGCAAACACTCTCTTTCAACAACGCAAGAGAAGACTCTACACATGGGCATCACCAGATGGTAAATACCAAAATCAGATTGATTATATTCTTTTCAGCCAAAGATGGAGAAGCTCTATACAGTCAGCAAAAACAAGACTGGGAGCTGACTATGGCTCAGATCTGAAATCCTTATTGCCAAATTCAGACTGAAATTGAAGATAGTAGGGAAAACCACTAGACCATTCAGGTATGACCTAAATAAAATCCCTTATGATTATACAGTGGAAGCGAACAATAGATTCAAGGGATGAGATCTGATAGACAGAGTGCCTGAAGAACTATGGTCGGAGGTTCGTGACATTGTACAGGAGACACGGATCAAGATCATCCCCAAGAAAAAGAAATGTAAAACAGCAAAATCGCTGTCTGAGGAGCCTTACAAATAGCTGAGAAAAGAAGAGAAGGTAAAGACAGAGGAGAAAAGGAAAGATACACCCATTTGAATGCAGAGTTCCAAGAAATAGCAAGGAGAGATAAGAAAGCTTTCCTCAATGATCAATGCAAAGAAACAGAGGAAAACAATAGAATGAAAAAGACTAGAGATCTCTTCAGGAAAATTAGAGATACCAAGTGAACATTTTATGCAAAGATGGGCACAATTAAGGACAGGAATGGTATAGACCTAACAGAAGCAGAAGATATTAAGAAGAGGTGGCAAGAATACTCAGAAGAATGATACAAAAATATCTTCACCAACCAGATAATCACAATGGTGTGGTAACTCACCTAGAGCCAGACATCCTGGAATGTGAAGTCAAGTGGGCCTTAGGAAGCACTACAAACAAAGCTAGTGGAGGTGATGGAATTCGAGTTGAGCTATTTCAAATCCTGAAAGATGATGCTGTGAAAGTGCTGCACTCAATATGCCAGCAAATTTGGAAAACTCAGCTGTGGCCACAGGAATGGAAAAGGTCAGTTTTCATTCCAATCCCAAAGAAAGGCAATGCCAAAGAATGTTCAAACTACCGCACATTTGAACTCATCTCACATGTGGGTGAAGTAATGCTCAAAATTCTCCAAGCCAGACTTCAGCAATATGTGAACTGTGAACTCCCAGATGTTCAAGCTGGATTTAGAAAAGGCAGAGGAACCAGAAATCAAACTGCCAACATCTATTTCTGCTTTGTTGACTATGCCAAAACTTTGTGGACCACAACAAACTGTGAAAAATTCCTAAAGAGATGCGAATATCAGACCACGTGACTTGCCTCTTGGGTAATCTGCATGCAAGTCAGGAAGCAACAGTTAGAACTCGACATGGAACAACAGACTGGTTCCCAATAGGGAAAGGAGTGTGTCAAGGCAGTTTATTGTCACCCTGCCTATTTAACTTCTGTGCAGAGTATATCTTGAGAAACCCTGGGCTGGAACAAGCACAAGCTAGAATCAAGCTCGCTGGGAGAAATATCAATAACCTCAGATATGTGGATGACATCACCCTTATGGCAGAAAGCGAAGAACTAAAGAGCCTTTTAATGAAAATGAAAGAGGAGAGTGAAAAATTTTGCTTAAAACTCAACATTCAGAAAATGTAGATCATAGCATTTGTTCCCATCATTTCATTGCAAATAGTTGGGGAAACAGTGGCAACAGTGACAGACTTCATTTCTGGGGGCTCCAAAATCACTGCCAATGGTGATGGCAGTCATGAAATTAAAAGACACTTACTCCTTGGTAGAAAAGCTATGACCAATCTAGATAGTATATTAAAAAGCAGACACATTACTTTGCCAAGAAAGTTCCATCTAGTCAAGGCTATGGTTTTCCAGTAGTCATATTTGGATGTGAGAGTTGGGCTATAAAGAAAGCTGAGCACCAAAGAATTGATGCTTTTGAACTGTGGCATTGGAGAAGACTCTTGGGAGTCGCTTGGACTGCAAGGAGATCCAGCCAGTCCATGCTAAAGGAAATCAGTCCTGAACATTCATTGAAAGGACTAATGCTGAAGCTGAAACTCCAATACTCGGCCACCTATGCCACTGAGTCATTGGAAAAGACCCTGATGCTGGGAAAGATTGAGGGCGGGAAGAGATGGAGACGACAGAGGATGATATGTTTAGATGGCATCACCAACTCAATGGAGGTGAGTTTGGGTAAACTCTGGGAGTTTGTGATGGACAGGGAGGCATGGCATGCTGCAGAGTCAGACAAAACTGAGGGACTGAACTGAACTGAATTGATTTCCCCTTTCCTCTTTTAACATTTCACAGGCATGGCCAAGCAGAAATTTCAGAGACGGTTTTGGGGAACACTGAGTCCAGCATTCCCAGCATTCTGATGAAAAGCAACTTGCCTTTCTACCAACACTTGCTTGTGTAACTAGTATTCATCTCAGGGTTCAATAGTAAAATGGTAGAATACGATGTAGGTGCTCTGAGTGGGGAGGCCATGGCAATAGTTAGCAGGAGATGAAGGAGGGGTGAAGTCTAGATGGGGCTTATGGACTATGCTTAGGAACTGAGATCTTATCTTAAAGGACTTGAAGACATATTGAAGACTACTAGCAAAGAAATTACATGTTTAAATTTCATATTTGTCATTTTTTAAATAATGATGAGTTACAGCAGCTACCATTTTCCAACATCTCTAATAAGTTAATGAATCCTGTGCAAAATAACTAATATTCAGTAAAAGCTGAGCAAGAAGTTACAGAAAACTTTCTCAAAATTTTCTGGGTTTGCCATGCAATAATTTTAGATCCAGAACTGAAAACTATATCTCAGTTCATGTCCTTTTTGCTTCCTAAATCAGAATCCAGTTTTCAGAAGTTAAACTCTACAGCCTCTTTAATGTGTTATTCTTGATACTTTCCCTGGCATAGGTCTTTGGGCTCATACAGAAGTCAAGGCCTTTGCCTCTCATCACAGTGACTGACTTGAGAGGTAAAATGATTTCTTTGTATTCACACTAATTTGAACCAGCTGGTATGTCATACATAACTGCTTATGTACATCATACCCCTCAACATTTTTTGAGCCTCTATTATGTAACATTTTTGCTTCACATTAAACTGCATTTCATTGAAGGCAAGAAATAAAGTTTATTTTCTTTCATAATAATAGTAATACAAAAATTATTTACACTGTGCCAAGGTTCAGTTCAGTCACTCAGTCATGTCCGACTCTTTGTCACCCCATGAATCGCAGCACGCCAGGCCTCCCTGTCCATCACAAACTCCCGGAGTCTACCCAAACTCATGCCCATCGAGTCGGTGATGCCATCCAGCCATCTCATCCTCTGTCGTCCCTTTCTCCTCCTGCCCTCAGTCCCTCCCAGCATCAGGGTCTTTTCCAACGAGTCAACTCTTCTCATGAGGTGGCCAAAGTATAGGAGTTTCAGCTTCAGCATCAGTCCTTCCAATGAACACCCAGGACTGATCTCCTTTAGGATGGACTGGTGGATCTCCGTGCAGTCCAACGGACTCTCAAGAGTCTTCTCCAACACCATAGTTCAAAAGCATCAATTTTTCGGCACTCAGCTTTCCTCACAGTCCAACTCTCACATCCATACATGACCACTGGAAAAACCATAGCCTTGACTAGATGGACCTTTGTTGGCAAAGTAATGTCTCTGCTTTTTAATATGCTATCTAAGTTGGTCATAACTTTCCTTCCAAGGACTAAACGTCTTTTAATTTCATGGCTGCAGTCACCATCTGCAGTTATTTTGGAGCCCAAAAAAATAAAGTCTGACACTGTTTCCACTGTTTCCCCATCTATTTCCCATGAGGTGATGGGACCAGATGCCATGATCTTAGTTTTCTGAATGTTAAGCTTTAAGCCAATTTTTTCACTCTCCTCTTTCACTTTCATTAAGAGGCTTTTTAGTTTCTCTTCACTTTCTGCCATAATGGTGGTGTCATCTGCATATCTGAGGTTATTGATATTTCTCCTGGCAATCTTGATTCCAGCTTGTGCTTCTTCCAGCCCAGCGTTTCTCGTGATGTACTCTGCATATAAGTTAAATAAGCTGGGTGACAATACTTTAAATAAGCCTTGACATACTCCTTTTCATATTTGGAACCAGTCTGTTGTTCCATGTCCAGTACTGTTCTACAATTTTTTTAAACAAATTAATTCTCAATGCAACCCTGTAAAACTAGTATTGCTCCTGTCTTAAAGATAAGTAAACTAAGGTACCAAATGGTTCAGAATTGTCTGAATTACTCATCAGGTAAGTGCTGGGTTCAGGATTTGATTGCAGTCTACATGAATCTTCACTAGACTGTCATGTGATTTTCACCAGGCTTGGCACCACAGAATTCAGAAATAAATGCTGATGAATGAAAGAACACATTAATTAATCATCATATTTTTCCTCCCATTTATTTTTATTAGTTGGAGGCTAATTACTTTACAATATTGTAGTGGTTTTTGCCATACATTGACATGAATCAGCCATGGATTTACATGTGTTCCCCATCCCGATCCCCCCTCCCAACTTCCTCCCCACCCAATCCCTCTGGGTCTTCCCAGTGCACCAGCCCCGAGCACTTGTCTCATGCATCCAACCTGGGCTGGTGATCTGTTTCACCCTTGATAGTATACATGTTTCAAAGCTATTCTCTCAAAACATCCCACCCTCGCCTTCTCCCACAGAGTCCAAAAGTTTGTTCTGTACATCTGTGTCTCTTTTTCTGTTTTGCATATAGGGTTATCATTACCATCTTTCTAAATTCCATATATATGCATTAGTATACTGTATTGGTCTTTATCTTTCTGGCTTACTTCATTCTGTATAATGGGCTCCAGTTTCATCCAGCTCATTAGAACTGATTCAAATGAATTCTTTTTAATGGCTGAGTAATATTCCATGGACATACAGATGGCTAACAAACACATGAAAAGATGCTCAACATCACTCATTATCAGAGAAATGCAAATCAAAACCACAATGAGGTACCATTACACGCCTGTCAGGATGGCTGCTATCCAAAAGTCTACAAGCAATAAATGCTGGAGAGGGTGTGGAGAAAAGGGAACCCTCTTACACTGTTGGTGGGAATGCAAACTAGTACAGCCGCAATGGAGAACAGTGTGGAGATTTCTTTAAAAACTGGAAATAGAACTGCCATATGACCCAGCAACCCCACTCCTGGGCATACACACCAAGGAAACCAGACCTGAAAGAGACACGTGTACCCCAATGTTCATCACAGCACTGTTTATAATAGCCAGGACATGGAATCATCATATTTTAAAAATGAACTTCTCTTAAGTAGTCCTTCTCCATAACAAGGTTGCTCACAAGATTTCTGTAATATCTAAACATGGAAAGATTTAAATTAAGTGCTAATAATATATGCAAACAATAGTGCACTGCACACAGAGACTGAGTGTATATTTTGTCAAATAGTTAGACCAAACAAACATTCTAATTGCCAGCTTTGACTTTCTTAAGCACATCCTGGTTATGAGGTATTCTAAACATCAATCGTGAAAACACCAGCCTGGTTTCTATTCTTCTTGAAGATTCTTCTTACACCATCTGGTTGCAGGCATATGTCAGGAGCATGAAAACTCCTCTGCAAACTTAGAAGCACTAGTTCATGAGTCTTCTCATCCATCATTCACTTACTGTGAAACTTTGTCTTACTTTTTGCTTTACTTCTAACCTACCTTTATCCACTTCCCTATCTCTACTTTTTTCCTGGACCTCTAAGCTCACTGGTTCGCATTCAGCACCTCCATTTTAAGCCAGTGTAGCCTCTGTATCACACCATCCAATGCTGACCTCCAATTGCCTACATGTTCTCCACAAATACCAGGAATTCCACAAACTGACTCTAAATCTCAGGGTCCCCTGGGTGAAGCATAACTTTCTTCTTGCTTCCACACTCATAGCAGAGTGACCATATTTATAAAGTTTCATTTTTAATTGTATCTTCCTACTTAGCTCACTCTCTTTACCCATATACTGTGAGGATTTGTTTCAGAAAAGTTTAGTGCACAGAATCAAGGCATGTGGGTTAGGTAGGAAATTTTGCAACTGATTTGCCCATTGACCCAGATAAGCATGGACTTCTTTGTCTGTCTCTCGTCCCTATCCGTCTACAGGTACTGCTTAGTACAAGTGACAGAAAATAAGGAAGGTCACACTCAAAGCATCTTTTCACCATAAGATAAAAAAGATCAGAATATTTAAGTATACTATTCATGGATCAGAATTTAAGCAGGCTCATTTTCTTTTATTTATAGAAAATGTTTCTTTGTTAATAACATAATAAATGTTGAAGTCTAAGTGGGTCAAATATAGAATTAAGTAAGATAATAAAATAAGTATTTTTTAACAAAAAGAGTGAGATGCTCCCATATTGAATTTCAACTATAAAGGGCTCATTTTTTTCTTGTATGGCTTTTGAAATCAAACATATTTTTGGTACCTTTCACTACTGATCAGGCTTAGGCTTAACGTTGTAGTAACACTGAGAACTGAAAACACATCAATTTTTCTCTTTTAATTGATAGAAATAATGAATGTAACTTTATATTACTATGTTCATACTGACAACTTTCTATTTAGTGCAATACAATTTACCTTTTTTTTTTTTTAGTGAAATGTAGGACATTATTTAGAAAGGAGTTATTATCAAGACTGAGAATTCTAATAGCTGGAGTTCAAGTTTTATGGTTTAGAGCTTAGTGGCTCACAGCTTGGTAAATAAGCACCTCTCTGAGCCTTTTAAACAGTATTTGAACAGAGTAAACTTTACGAGTTAGCTATAAAATTATAAGTTGGTTATGAAGAGGAAACTCATTTAGTGGCACTCAACAAATTAATATAGTGACCCTAAATCCCAACCTGACTGTTTAGTTATTACAACATACCACTATGAAGCCTATTAACAGGCTTAATTAAGACATCAATCACCTATCAGAACTTCAATAATTCTACAATAACTCTTTTTATGGCATTTTTAGCAATTTGCTCTAATGCATAGAGGGCCATGTACAAATGAATTGGATATTAAGGGCCCTGATAAGAATAGGCCTTTTGGCAAGCTTTCCCAGCCCCAGCACTTTCACAAGCTCACTGGAAAACAGAGTATCTTCTAAGAAGGACAGAGTGAAGTCTGAGCTCTCATCCACTAAACAATCCAATATGCTGCCAGGTTTTTAGATCTGTTTAAGCATTCAGACAGAATAATACAGGCCATTGGACACTTCTTTTTTTTTTTTTTTTTTTATTATTATTATTATTTTTTTTTTTTTCCAGTGGGTTTTGTCATACATTGATATGAATCAGCCATGGATTTACATGTATTCCCAATCCCGATCCCCCATCCCACCTCCCTCTCCACCCGATTCCTCTGGGTCTTCCCAGTGCACCAGGCCGGAGCACTTGTCTCGTGCATCCGACCTGGGCTGGTGATCTGTTTCACCATAGATAGTATACATGCTGTTCTTTTGAAATATCCCACCCTCACATTCTCCCACAAAGTTCAAAAGTCTGTTCTGTATTTCTGTGTCTCTTTTTCTGTTCTGCATATAGGGTTATCGTTATCACCTTTCTAAATTCCATATACATGTGTCAGTATGCTGTAATGTTCTTTATCTTTCTGGCTTACTTCACTCTGTATAAGGGGCTCCAGCTTCATCCATCTCATTAGGACTGGTTCAAATGAATTCTTTTTAATGGCTGAGTAATATTCCATGGTGTATATGTACCACAGCTTCCTTATCCATTCATCTGCTGATGGGCATCTAGGTTGCTTCCATGTCCTGGCTATTATAAACAGTGCTGCGATGAACATTGGGGTGCACGTGTCTCTTTCAGATCTGGTTTCCTCAGTGTGTATGCCCAGAAGTGGGATTGCTGGGTCATGTGGCAGTTCTATTTCCAGTTTTTTAAGAAATCTCCACACTGTTTTCCATAGCGGCTGTACTAGTTTGCATTCCCACCAACAGTGTAAGAGGGTTCCCTTTTCTCCACACCCTCTCCAGCATTTATTGCTTGTAGACTTTTGGATAGCAGCCATCCTGACTGGCGTGTAATGGTACCTCATTGTGGTTTTGATTTGCATTTCTCTAATAATGAGTGATGTTGAGCATCTTTTCATGTGTTTGTTAGCCATCTGTATGTCTTCTTTGGAGAAATGTCTGTTTAGTTGGTCAACCACTTGTAAAAGAATGAAACTAGAACACTTTCTAACACCATACACAAAAATAAACTCAAAATGGATTAAAGATCTAAATGTAAGACCAGAAACTATAAAACTCCTAGAGGAGAACATAGGCAAAACACTCTCCGACATACATCACAGCAAGATCCTCTATGACCCACCTCCCAGAATATTGGAAATAAAAGCAAAACTAAACAAATGGGACCTAATGAAACTTAAAAGCTTTTGCACTACAAAGGAAACTATAAGTAAGGTGAAAAGACAGCCCTCAGATTGGGAGAAAATAATAGCAAATGAAGAAACAGACAAAGGATTAATCTCAAAAATATACAAGAAACTCCTGCAGCTCAATTCCAGAAAAATAAATGACCCAATCAAAAAATGGGCCAAAGAACTAAACAGACATTGGACACTTCTAAGGTTGTAGATTCTGTTTTGTTCAAGCTGCACTCTCCCAAAAGCTGTCTACAGGGAACAGATCACTTACATGGGGACCACTCTGCACAAATCTGTGTAGGCAAACTTTTAGAAGAGTACATGAACACTTTTGACCTACTGTGTTAATGGGCTTAACTTTCTCAACTGAATATCTCTGTAATAAATCAAGTACTCTTTAGTAAGACAAGTTTAAGGGCAGGGCATTATTTGTGAATCTTCATGAAGTCACAGGTGCTTAGTCTCTCAGTAGCGTCTGCCTTTTTGCAACCCTGTGGACTGTAGCCCACCAGATTCCTCTGTCCATGGGGACTCTCCAGGCAACAATACTAGAGTGGGTTGCCAAGCCCTCCTCCAGGGGATCTTCCCGACCCAGGGATTGAACCCAGATCTCCTGCATTACAGGTAGATTCTCTACTGTCTGAATCACCAGAGAAGCCCTCATGAAATCACATACTGTACTTTATTCTAATGTAGGCTTTACTATTTCCCAAAAAAGGAGAGTGAAAAAGTTGCCTTAAAGCTCAACATTCAGAAAACGAAGATCATGGCATCTGGTCCCATCACTCCATGGCAAATAGATGGGGAAACAGTGTCAGACTTTATTTTTGGGGGCTCCAAAATAACTGCAGATGGTGATTGCAGCCATGAAATTAAAAGATGATTACTCCTTGGAAGGAAACTTCTGACCAACCTAGATAGCATATTAAAAAGCAGAGACATTACTTTGCCAACAAAGGTCCATCTAGTCGAGGCTATGGTTTTTCCAGTGGTCATGTGTGGATGTGAGAGTTGGACTGTGAAGAAAGCTGAGTGCTGAAAAATTGATGCTTTTGAACTACAGTGTTGGAGAAGACTCTTGAGAGTCCCTTGGACTGCAAGGAGATCCAACCAGTCCATTCTAAAGGAGATCAGTCCTGAGTGTTCATTGGAAGGACTGATGCTGAAGCTGAAACTCCAGTACTTTGGCCACCTGATGTGAAGAGTTGACTCATTTGAAAAGACCTTGATGTTGGGAAAGATTGAAGGCAGAAGGAGAAGGGGATGACAGAGGATGAGATGGCTGGATGGCATCACCGTCTCGATGGGCATGAGTTTGAGTAAACTCCGGGAGTTTGTGTTGGACAGGGAGGCCTGGAGTGTTGCAATTCATGGGGTCACAAAGAGTCGGACATAACTGAGCGACTGAACTGAACTGAACTGAACTGAACTGATCTCTAAGTTGGGAAATTGACAGAACAATTTATATCCCCCAATGAAATCACCCTGGCTTCAGGCTTCATGGATCATCAGGGTGTCTGAGGGAAGAGTATGGGTCAGCAGGGTATTTGAGGGAGAAGAAAACAAGTTGGCAGTGAATGAATTCACTGGAATAATAGCAATTTCAAATTTTCCAGAAAATATAAACTTCATGGTTTGGCAGGGGGTGGGGTAAGTCGATGGGAGGATGGTAGTGGTGAGGATATGGTTGATCTAGTGAGAATATAATCCTTAACGTGGTGTTACCAACTGATTGTCAGTCTGACAGCTCACCTTGCACATCACTGAATAAGAAACACATTATGAGTGTGGTTTGGAAGGACCAAAAACCTTCCTAGGTTAGGGTGTCTTCTGAAAGTCGGTCACTTGATTTATGTTCCTAATATTAGTCATTAATTTAAATTAGTGGGTTGAAGTTTTAAAACTATAAAAGTGTTAGCACTTGAAGGGCAATGCTTTCAATCACAGCTAGGTATTTACACATTTGAGTGAATTAGTTAATTATTTTTCCAAAAAAAAAAAAAGTCCATGAAGACACAAGGTAAGGGTAGGTCAGTTTTGAGAGAGGAAATAGGTTGGGATTATTGGAAGTGGTGTGTAAATCTTGACTATAGGCAAACTAGGGTTGGGGAAGATTTCATATAAATACCTAAGAAAGGAAGAGACAGATTATGTACCTTGAGAGGCCTAAAAAATGAGGAGGATATCACTGAGTTAAAGGAATACTAATGATTCTTTTACTGCTTACTTAGTTGAATAACTTTAGCCACTGTCAAGCAAATCCCAGGCTTTCCTGGTAGCTCAGCTGATAGAGAATCAGCCTGCAGTTCAGGAGATCCCAGTTCAATTCCTGGGTCAGGAAGATCCTCTGGAGAAGGGATAGGCTACCCACTCCAGTATTGTTGGGTTTCCCTGGTGGCTCAGATGGTAAAGAGTCAGCCTGTAATACTGGAGACCTGAGTTTGATCCCTGGGTTGGGGAGATCCCCTGGAGGAGAGCATGGCAACCCACTCCAGTATTCTTGCCTGGAGAATCTCCAAGGACAAAGGCACCTGGCAGGCTGTGGTCCATGGAGTCTCAAAGAGTCTGACACAGCTGAGCAACTAAGCATAACACAGCACAATCAAACCCCAAAAAATCAAATCCCCCAAAATATCAAGGCTCTTCTATTTAAGATCTTTGGAAACCTTACCTCCAAGGTTCCCAAACCCACCTGCATCAAGTTAGTGAAAAGGGAAAGATGTATGTGACACATCAATTGCAAAGGAGTCTAGGAAATGGGCTGAGTAAAGGCTGACTGGTCTCTGACACAATGGCATTTTCTTGATCCCCAGGGCAGGCTCTGCATCTCACAGTCTCTGTCTACACTTGGTCATAATAAGATAGAAAGAGACGTATATAAAGCGAGTGGCAAATGGAGAGAAGATTCTTCCTTGTATTCAGTTTTGGTAAATTTTATTTTTTAAATGTGCCTGTCAATGGAGGAGAAATTGATATTTGAGTAAATAGGCCTCGCAGAACCAGACTGGAGTTTTCTGCTTGGTTGATACTTAAAACAGTTACGATGCATGAAACTAAAGCCACATAATCCTATTAAATGAGTCGAATATGGAAAAATAGTCTTGGGACTCCTACTCTTCCTCCTGTCCCCAGCTGTGCTGAGTTTATTAAGGCTAAAACTTATCCAGTGGTTTTCCTGGTTAAAATACCAAAAATATTAATTCTATGTCTATTCTAATCCAAAATACCATGGAGGTGGTTGTAAGTCTTCTATTCACTTCTCAGCTGGGGGCCTTAGTAAGGATACGGGTTCAGTAGTATATCTTAAATACTATGATTTTTCAAGTCTGAGTAATAATCTGTAAAATATGATTACTTAAGTATGGAGAGAGATGATCAAACTCACTTTCCACTAAATTAAAAAAAAAAAATTCTGAAAGTTCCCTGTTGGTCCAGTGGTTAAGAATTCCTTGCCAATGCAGGAGACACAGGTTTGATACTCAGCCTGAGAAAATTCCACATGCCAAAGGGCAACTATTGAGCCCCAGAGCCACAGTTACTGAGCCCATGGGTCACAGCTACTGAAGCCTGCATGCCCTAAAAGCCCATGTTCCACAATAAGAAAAGCCACCCCGGTAAGAAGCTTGTGCAGCACAAATAGAGGGTTGCTCCCATTCACTGCAACGAGAAACCCCAAGCATAGTAACAAAGGCCCTGCACAGCCAAAAAGTAAGTAAATAATAATTTTTTTTTTTAAATTCTCTTTTGGTTGCTGCCCCAAGTTTGCACATTTGACTAGCAAAAGCGTTTTTCAAAGTTGTCAAGTCTGACGTTCTGATCTCACAGCAGGACTACAAACCCACTCCATACAGTCAGTATTTTGATTTAAGAACCCTAAACCCTTGTGTCCACAAGCTCCAGGTATTCCTGGAACTGACAGTTATATGAGTACACTGGAAGTGTTATAAAATATAATTATTAAAACAAACAATGAGAAAGACAACACTTCTTCTATGGTGCATTTCTTTTCCATGATAATGAAAATGACTTTCTGTCGATATTTTCCTTGAGTGTTCAGTCTCCATAGTGGAATATGGCTATAGTTGAGTAACGTTAGATCAGGGCCTAATGTTGCATCCCTAAATCATTTTGCAAAACATTCTTGTACAGTTGATCATTAGAGCTTGAGGATCATCATTCATTTTAAACCAAAACCATACAAAGCATGAAATGTCCACAATGATGAACAACTCCTTAAAAACTTGTGAGAATAATTGCAGGTTTCTCACAATTGCAGTCAGTTTTAAAAGAGAAATAGCGTTGGTATTTTTCTCATTCTTTCTCGTAAGGGATGTGTCTATGCTCATGGCATAAAGTGACTTATCATGACTTTGTCACAGTAAGTGGACAGAAGGCAAAAGCCAGAACTCCAACATTATCCAGCAGCTGTCACTTCCATTTGAGGGACCAACATACTTCCCGAGACAACCTTTTCCAAGTTATTCACCTAATAACTGAGAAAACCTGGAAGACGTTTTCTCCAAAATAATTTTAGAAATTGACTTAACTTGAAATGGTAAGCTAGTCTTAATAGCATTGTCCAAGAATGATATTTTTTCTCTTATTCTGAAAATTAATTCAGATTTTTGAGGATTTGCAAGGTCATGTTTTTCTTTAGGTTATAAGGAGTGCTTTTTTTCCAGGGATTTACCAGACAGTTGAGAGGTTAAGACTCTGTGCTTCCACTTCATGGGGCATGGGTTCTATCCCCAGTTGGGGAGACCATGCAAAGCAAGGCAAAAACAAAAAATTAGGGAATTTCTATTACCCTCTAGTAAGGGTCTTTTAATTTCATGGCTACAGTCACCATCTGCAGTGATTTTGGAGTCCAAAAAAATAAAGTCATCCACTGTTGCTACTGTTTCCCCATCTGTTTGCCATGAAGTGATAGGACCAGATGCCATGATCTTAGTTTTCTAAATGTTGAATTTTAAACCAACATTTTCACTCTCCTCTTTCGCTTTCATCAAGTGACTCTTTAGTTCTTCGCTTTCTGCCATAAGGGTAGTGTCATCTGCATATCTGAGGTTATTGATATTTTTCCCGGGAATCTTGATTTCAGCTTGTGCTCCATCCAGCCCAGCACTTCTCATGGTGTACCCTGCATATAAGTTAAATGAGCAGGGTGACAATATACAGCCTTGACGTACTGCTTTCCCTATTTGAAAACAGCCTGCTGTTCCATGTCCAGTTCTAACTGTTGCTTCCTGACCTGCATGTAGGTTTCTCAAAAGGCAGGTCAGGTGGTCTGGTATTCCCATCTCTTGAAGAATTTTCCACAGTTTATTGTGATCCACAGAGTCAAAGCCTTTGGCATAGTCAATAAAGCAAAAATAGATGTTTTTTGGAAATCTCTTGCTTTTTTGAAGATCCAACGGATGTTGGCAATTTGATCTCTGGGTCCTCTGCCTCTTCTAAATGCAGCTTGAACATCTGGAAGTTCATGGTTCATGTACTATTGAAGCCTGGCTTAGAGAATTTTGAGCATTACTTTGCTAGTGTGTGTGATGAGTGCAGTCATGTGGTAGTCTGAATATTCTGTGGCATTGCCTTTCTTTGGGATTGGAAGGAAAACTGATCTTTTTCAAAACTGTGGCCACTGCTGAGTTTTCCAAATGTGCTGGCATGTTGAGTACAGCACTTTCACAGCATCATCTTCTAGGATTTGAAATAGCTCAACTGGAATTCCATCACCTCCACTAGTCTTGTTCATAGTGATACTTCCTAAGGCCCACTTGACTTCACATTCCAGGATGTCTGGTTCTAGATGAGTAATCACACCATCCTGGTTATCTGCATCATGAGGATCTTTTCTGTATAGTTCTTCTGTGTATTCTTGCCACCTCTTCTTAATTTCTTCTGCTTCTGTTAGGTCTATACCATTTCTGTCCTTTATTCTGCCCATCTTTGAATGAAATATTCCCTTGGTATCTCTAATTTTCTTGAAGAGATCTCTAGTCTTTCCCATTCTATTTTTTCCCTCTATTTCTTTGCATTGATCTCTGAGGAAGGCTTTCTTATGTCTTCTTGCTATTCTTTGGAACTCTGCATTCAAATGGGTATATCTTTCCTTTTCTCCTGTGCCTTTCACTTCTCTTCTTTTCACAGCTATTTGTAAGGCCTCCTCAGACAGCCATTTCACTTTTTTGCATTTCTTTTTCCTGAGGACAATCTTGATCGCTGCCTCATGTATAATGCCATGAACTTCCAACCATCGTTCTTCAGGCACTCTGTCTATCAGATCTAATCCCTTGAATCTGTACTTAGTTTCTATTAAGCCACGAAATTAAAACATGCTTGTTCCTTAGAATAAAAGTTATGACAAACCTAGGCAGTATATTAAAAAGCAGACACATTACTTTGCCAACAAAAGTCTGTCTAGTCAAAGCTATGATTTTTCCAGTAGTCATGTATGGATGTGAGACTTGGACTATAAATAAAGCTGAGTGCTGAAGAATTGATGCTTTTGAACTGTGGTGTTGGAGAAGACTCTTGAGAGTCCCTTGGACTGCAACAAGATCAAACCAGTCAATCCTGAAGGAAATCAGTCCTGAATATTCATTGGAAGGACTGATGCTGAAGCTGAAACTCCAATACTTTGGCCACCTGATGGGAAGAACTAACTCCTTGGAAAATACCCTGATGCTGGGTAAGATTGAGGGAGGGAGAAAGGGACGACAGAGGATGAGATGGTTGGATGGCATCACCAACTCAATGGACATGAGTTTGAGTAAGCTATGGGATTTGGTGATGGACAGGGAAGCCTGGCATGCTGTAGTCCATGGGGTTGCAAAGAGTTGGACATGACTGAGCAACTGAACTGAACTGACTAGTAAGGGTTACTCTCAAGATAGGCTATTCAATACTAACATCACACTTCATGATGTCACGTGTGACTCAGGCTACTAACCCTCATATTAGTTCTCATAAGATGGTTGCTGTGCCTGCAGCCATTGCATCTGAGTTCCAGGTTAGTGGATGAAACAAGGCCAAGTATGAAAGCTAGTAAATCCTTAGAGTATGCCACACTCTGAAGTTCTACTCAAGAACCCCCATTAACACCATACAGGACAGACACAGACATTAGTACCTCAAATGGGAATGGTAAATATTGCTTCTAACTGGACACATGTGAGTCTTAACAAAATGTGAGTTATGTTATTAAGGAAGAAAAAGAGAATGAATATAAATAAGTAGCTCATG
Source organism: Dama dama (assembly GCF_033118175.1). NCBI lineage: Eukaryota > Metazoa > Chordata > Mammalia > Artiodactyla > Cervidae > Dama > Dama dama. The sequence continues at coordinate 68,541,273 of NC_083713.1, read as the reverse complement.
GTCTCTGTCATAGGATGACTAGAAGAGAAAGCCCTGCTCTGCCTCCTTTCCTGGGCCCCATCACCCACTTACAATCTGTTTCCCAAAGAGGTAGATTAGCCATCATGATTGATCAGAGATTAAAATTAATTAATTATACCTCTACTAGGAAACAGAATGCAGGTCCTAAAAGGCACAGACATGCTTCTTGAATCTTTTTATGTGTCCTGTACCAAACTATAGACCTCTGTGCACATATTTCGCTAGACAGAACTCCAAAGGCGAGGAGGAAGCTGAGAGGTATCATGAATCACCCAGAGAAATCAGCCTATGTCTTGTTTAAATCTTGAAATTTGCATTATTTTAGGGTGTTTTGTATTTCCTGGCTTTTGGCCCCTTTTCCTATTTGTCTATCACACTCCTTTTCTGTCTCTGGTCACCCAAAGTTTCCTCTGATGGGCCCCATCAAAAAAGCTTTCCCACCTAGAATCCTTGGGCAGCATTGGTGAGCTTCTCCTAGCCTGTGCCTATCCTCATGGTCCTCCCAGGGTCTTTAGGGCACTTACCCAGCATGTCCCCTCAAGTAGGAAATGGCAACCCACTCCAGTGTTCTGGCCAGGAGAATTCCATGGACAGAGGAGCCTGGCAGGCTATAGTCCATGAGGTCGCAAAGAGTCAGACACAACTGAGCAACTACCACACATGCACACACCATATCATAAATATTTACTTGTTTCTCCTCCACTAGGTGGGATATCCTTAAAGGACAGGGATGAAGGCTTGACTTTTGTACCTTCAGGGACTAGCAATATCTTGTCACATAATTCTTAACTGATAGTAATTAGAGTTATTGTTTAACATAGAACTGGAAAAAGCCCTGAATTTTCAGAACTAAGTTGGTGAAAGTATTGTCTTTCAGAAGAAGTTTGGAAACTTAGTCAAGATCTTTATTTGTAGGAGTGGTTTAAAAAGTATGTTTTAAAACAGAAATAGGATCACAGAAATAGAAAACAAATTTATGCTTACCAAAGGAAAAGGAAGGGATGTAAATTAGGAGCCTGGGTTTTACAGATACACACTACTGTGTGTGAAATTGGTAAACAGCAAGGGCCAACTGAATAGTTCAGGGATATATTCAATATCTTGCAGTAACCTATAATGGAAAAGGATCTAAAAAAAGACAGGTGCTACTAGTGGTAAAGAACCCACTTGCGCAGGTAGACATAAGAGATGCGGGCTCGATCCCTGGGTTGGGAAGATCCCCTGGAGCAGGAAATGGCAACCCACTCCAGTATCTTGCCTGGAAAATTCCATGGATAGAGGAGCCTGGCAGGTTACAATCCCTAGGGTCGTTAAGAGTCAGACACCACTGAAGTGACTTAGAACGCATGCCCGTATATGCACACACACACACACACACACACACGCATCACTGAATCACTTTCCATACCCCTGAAACTAACACGACATTGTGAATCAAGTACAGTTCAATTTACAGAAAGAAAAAAGAATCCCTCCCCCTCGCAAAAAAAAAAAAAATACCTCAAAAAATTGAGCTCAGGGCTTAGAGTTTTTACAGGAAAGAGTTTCTAGCATAATTAAGTAACATTGCTTTATTTACATTATTTTTTTTAATATATAGCAAGTCATTTGATTCCCACTTACGGACATGATGTAAAGTGTACTGTTAAATAAATATTTTAAATAGATGTTTTCTATTGATTAAAAAGTATTTTAAAATGGGGGTATGGCAGAGGTTTTTAAACAGGATTTGTACAGAAGAGTTATCCATGCTCTGTCCTTCCTTCAACACTCAGATTCATAATTAATAGGTTTGAAGCGGGACCAGGCTTTGGTATTTTTAAGTATCCGCAGGGACTCTTGTTTCACAAGCTCAACTGGATTTGGGAGGAGAGAAACAGTGGCACAGGTCCTTCTACTCCCCTCCCATGAGCAGCTGGGCTGTGGTCAGCTTCACATATGCGGGAACTCTCCCTCAGGCTACTGGAATCTGGAACTTGCAAACCTCCAGATGCCCAGACTACACCCAGGAGAGCTCAATTGGAATCTCAGGGGAGGGGCCTAGTCATCAGAGCATTTTAAAGCTCCTCAGAACATTCAAATAAGAGCCTAAGTTGAGAATCAGTGGCCCACGGAGACTGTAAGAATTTTCATCTGCTGCTACAAAACAATAAGAAAATGAAACACGAACAAATAAATCCAACGCTGCAGTGACATTTCAATATTACTGTATACATGCTGATTCATACCAGCTAGACATTGCCTGGGTGTTGAGTTACTGCTTTGTTTCAGATGCTCTTGCTGCTCTGCTCTGGCCTTTAGCACATACCTATTTCCCTGGCCTTTGAACACCTCATCTTTCCACTTCACTCCAGAATCTTTGAACCTCGGAATTTTGTTCTCAAATGCATTCTGGACCACTGCTTTCTCTGATCCTTGCACATCATCCTCCTTCTGACCATGGCTTGTCTGAGTCTGTTCCATGACTTGCTTTCCCTCTGAAACTTATCTGAGTATTTCATCTTTACCATGTTCAGCTTTCTTTGCTTTCTCAATCTTTCTTATCATGCATGCTTAGTCCCTCGGTCATGTCCAACTCTTTGGGACCTCATGGACTATAGCCCTCCAGGCTCCTCTGTCCATAGAGTTGTTCAGACAAGAATACTGGAGTGGGTGCAATTTCCTGCTCCATGGGATCTTCCCAACCCAGCGATCAAACCCATGTTTCTTGAGTCTCCTGCACTGGCAGGGAGATTCCTTACCACCACACAACCTGGGAATTCAATACACATCACTTAAAATGCATGACTCTGGTCAATTTCTCCTTTTCACTCATATATTCTTCTCATCACTGCTGGTCTCAAGTGGATATTTTTTCTTTATAAAATAAAAAATATATTTCTTTTTTTATACTATGTATATATATATATATATTAAAATTTCTCTATATAATAAGTACTTTCAGTGGCTATGTCTCCAGGATTGGGTCTTCATCCACATGTGAAATTACATTTTTATTTTTAGGAAAATATTTTCCTAATACCTATTGTGATTTAGAGCATTCCCCAAAGCACATATTTTTTAAAACTCTTTCTACTAACTGAAGTTTGATATTAGGTTTGGTTAAACTATTCTTTGGCTTTAAATTTTTAATTAAAGGAAAATATTTTAAAAATCTCCTCCTTACCAACTTTCAATATTCCTTCCCATTTCTTTTTTTACCATGTCGTGTTTTTAACAATTTTTTTTTTACCATAATCATATTCTCATCATGTGACTTCATTTATTCTGAATTTGAAATTCTTACAATATTGTCACATATTCCAGAAATATGAAGAGGGAGATCCCATGGTTGGGAAAGGATGCTTTATACCTAACTTAAAATCTAACATTTACTGGTAAAATTAGGCAAAATTCCAGAATTAACTTCATTGTATATGTTTCAAGATCCACTGAAAAGCAGAACTTGCTATTTTCCTAGAGTTCTTATAAAGATCTTTTTTCCTTTTTCTATTTTTTACTTTTCATGAATTATTACAAGTCATCTTGGTATTTGACTTCAGGCTTAGCAAGGCATATTACATATAGTTTGTGAAAAACTGAGATAACTTAATATAGAATATTTGTCACCATAAACTGCTATTTTGTAGTTGAGATTTTATCGATTGACTCTTACAGGTGCTGCTGAGCTGAGAAGTAAATATTGACAAATTGAAAGCCCCAATTATAGTTTCTATTGAAACAAAGGTAGTGGGAACATTCCTGAACAGGATAATATACATAATTCTGTTGAGCAAAACCCTGAAGGAGTATGAAGGAGGAAGTCAAGGGGTCAGAGAGAAACACTAGATTACTGCAATATGAAAAACAAAAGGAAACAGTAATTTATGTTAGCTTCACATCTTTGCTGCCAACAGTCAGCAAAGATTATATAGTCAGAACAATATAAATGGTGTTAATATCCTGACAAAAGACTTTATGTCTCTATAAGCATTAATGGAAATAGCGTTCTAGTTTCATGTTTATTGATGCTTCATGGCTATTGAGGAGTAACTAGAAATGATCTCTTTCCAAGATACAAATCAGGACAGTTTCACACCAAGGGCATCCAAACTGAAGCTAATCCACTTCATTGTTTGCAGCAGGTAGTGAGCAGAAAAACAACAACAAAGAAGATGCCATTCAAATAGCCTCTATTTTCACTTTCCACTGAGAATAAAGGCAATTTAGTAGAACAGAAGATGTCTTACTAAATAATTGTGTAGCATTCTTTGTAGTCATGGTGCTACTTTAATAAACTAACTCTAGTGTGGAGGGAACAACAACAATGATAAAAAACAATTTATTCTTATTCTAAAAACTCCCAAAGTATACAATGAAAACACCCCTCCATATATATACCTTCCATACTTTTTGTCCTTGTTTACCTTTGAAATACCAAACAAATCATGTCCTAGAAGCAATGTCACTGAATCCTTCTGCAGTTGCAAGGAATAAGTTGAGATGATTCTAAATATATAGTGCTGAGCAATAGACCTATTTCTTTGTGATTCAGTTGCTCAGTCATGTCCAACTTTTTGTGACCCCAGGGACTGCAGCACACCAGGATTTGCTGTCCTTCATTATCTCCCAGAGTTTGCTCCAACTCATGTCCATTGAGTCAATAATACCATTCAACCATTTCATCCTCTGTCACCCCTTCTCCTCCTGCCCTCAATCTTTCCTAGCATCAGAGTCTTTTCCAATCAGTCACCTCTTCACATCAGGTGGCCAAAGGATTGGAGCTTCAGCTTCAGCATCAATGAATGCTGAAGTCCTTCCAATGAATATTCAGAGTTTATTTCCTTTAGGATTGACTGATTTGATCTCTTTGCTGTACAAGGGACTCTTAAGAGTCTTCTCTAGCATCACTGTTCAAAAGCATCAATTCTTCAGCATTCAGCTTTCTTCATGGTCCAACTCTCATATCCATGAGCAGTAGACTTAATTTTAAATATAAGTAACTCATTAATATTTTGGAAAAAGGCATTATGTGTTGTTGAGTTTTTATCACTGTATTATATGTTTCCTTCTTTCCTCCAAATGTCATCAGAGCAAAGGAATGTTTTATAGAGGTTGCAAGTAGCAGCACTTTTCATTCTCAGATTTTTTTATCTAGATACCACATAGATCGGCTGTCTGCCATGACAGCCACTAGCCACATGTGGCTATTGAGCTCTTATAATGTGGCTAGTCCAAGCCGGGATATGCTGTAGTTGTAAATTACATACCAGATTTCAAAGGTTTAATAAAAAGATAATGTAAAATATCTCATTAATAAATTTATATTGATTACATTATAAAATAAAATTGTGGATATGTTGGTAAAAATATCATTAAAATTAATTTTAATTTTTAAGAAACTTTTTAACGTGGCAACTAGAGAATCTGAAATCACATATGTGTCTTGCACTAGATCTCTACTGAATATTGCTGAGGCAAGTCGAGCTATGCTATGAGTTTCTCTTTCTCAAAATGATGCGCACAGATTTTTATAAGCAACTTCTGATTGTTTATATCAGAATCATCAAAGATATCATCAAAGGAGATATAGTAAAGTATTGAAAACACTTCTCACTTGGTCTGAAGTTAGCATATTGCTCTTTACTTTTCAACTGAAAGGAAGAAAACATCGTCATGTAATGACTTCTTGAAGACTAACATGGGATCCTAGAGAAACATTATGAAAGTCTTAGAGAAAAATTATGAAAGCCTCTCTCCTTCTTGTGTTTGGTTTTCCAAAATGTGTAAATGGCAGTCACTTCTGTCTAAATGTGGTCTCATTGTAAACCAGGCTCCTGAGTCAATGATAATCAGAACATCTGGGAATCAACAAGAAATAGCTAGAGAAAATAGAAATAATTCATGCTTAATGCTTCTGTAAATCCCAATCCTGCCGAGCACATATCAGAGAGATCATGCAAGAGTTTTGCTGTCTCTACTAGGGTGGGGGCAATGAGCTAAACTTTGCAAAGAAGCTCCAGCAGAGAAATTGAAATAAGGGGAGGGTCTCTCTAGCCCAGAGCTATTTAAAGGATGTGATCTCTGTCCACCCTCCTAAATTTCAGATTGTTCTGGCTTATAAGAGAAAGCAACTCTCAGTAACAGCTTCTGAGACACCATGAAACAATGAATCTATTAGAAATGCTTATATCAGGCAAGAATTACATATTTCAAGAACCATCTAACATTCTTGAGTGGGAATTTCTGATCCTTAGAGTCTATAAACAGCAAATGCACATGAAAAACAAATCTGAGAGAATTTAAATCACAGAGTACTGTTGGCTGGACTATTTTAGATTTTCATAGGTAAAAATATTGCTTAAATATACTCTGAATTTTAAGGAGACTGGTGATCAACTTATACAGCAATTAGATTTTTCAGTAGGTCTCCCTAACATTTTCGCTTAACGGATCTCAATATTAAGCCATGCAACTGGCAGTGGACCATTGGAACCAAATGCAAATCTGTGGTCTTTTGAGGATTGAGCTTATTTTTCCTCCTAAAATTCTTTTAACGGTTGCGATGTTTCAGTAACACTAGTGGGTATGAGGCTAGTATAAATTGGCAGATATAACCCTCTTTTCACCTAGAATAATGTCCTATCAATTTCCCTCTGCAGATCTTGGCTTTTTTTTTTTTTTTTCAGTCCTGGCACCCACTGCCAGCTGGATGCCCATCATTGAGCCCAGGGACTATTGAGAAAGAGATGATCTCATTTAGCATAGAAGGTCCCAGAAGGAAGCAATGAGGAGCAGGTGTGTTTTATCTCAAGTCCAGCAGGCTGTCTCACTACAGAAGGCTCCTCCAGCAGCCTGGCCAGCTGAGCAGTGCATATGGAGAGGAGGTCAGAGTGATGGCTCAGTCCACGTGCCCATATCACTAACTTCAACTAGCTCACAGCACCCCTCACTTCTTGAAAATGGCTGCACCAGAATGAGTCTTATTTCTCATATTCACTAAAATACCCAAACACACACACACACTCTCTTCCTTTCTCATTATCTCTCTCTAGATCCAAACAGTGATTTCAGACAGCCAATCAATTACCAGGCAGGTTGTTTTTGTCCTAACATTCTTATAACCTGAGGATTTAATGGAGATATACTTACATTATATAAAACAACTTGCTCTGTTGATTTTTGCCTTAGCTTGACTTCCTCAGTGGTAGATCTTGGGGTCAGGATTTTTGTAACTAATTTATGTGACCGGTGAAGGAAATGGTTATTAAGGGATGGGTAGGAAGAAAAGGACGGGAAGGCACATTTCACAGCCAGCTACCACTGTGGATCCCTGAAGCTTAATTCTGCTGGGGAAACCCTAGAAACCAATGGGAAGGTCATGCCTCCCAATTATCCTACCTGAGAGTCCAGGAGATGGGTGTGCTTTTCCATCATCTCCCTTTAAGCATTGGTTAAGCACTGCTCCCGAGTGGTCCTGTGAATCTTGCTTGTCAGCCAGACAAGGAGTTCAGTAAAGGAATATAGATTCTAGCAGCTGGAAGTCAGGTGAGTTTACATCAAGCTGTTGAAGACAAGGGAATTTAGATGGGGTGCATAACAACATCTGTGACAGCTTTGTTATTCAAATAACAAATAACATTTGAACAAATTAATGTTTGGGGTAAAAATACAAAAAAAAAAAAAAATAAAAACTAAAAACAAACAAACAGAAAGTAAAAACAAAAGCTGAAAACCTTTGTAGAATATGCTAGGTCAGTCTAGCTGCTATGCGTTTATTGTAGAGGCAAAATGAATAAATGGAAGATTTGGAACAGGTTAATCTGCAATTCCAGTTATTTCACCTTTGCTTCCCCTTTCTTGTCTATACAGGAAACAAACGGCTTAAGTTTGTTTACTTTTTTAAGCTGGGCTTTACTCCTAGGTGGCTCATATGGTAAAAAGTCTGCCTGTAATACAGGAGACCCAGGTTCAATCCTTGGGTTGGGAAGATCCTCTGGAAAGGGACTGGCAATGCACTCCAGTGTTCTTACCTGGAGAATTCCTTGGACAGAGGAGCCTGACAGGCTATAGTCCATGGGATTCAAAGAGTCAGACACAGACAGGACTAAGTGACCAACACTTTCACACTTTGCTCCCAAAGTTCTCAACTGTCTCATAATCTGATTAATTACACGTGGTTTCTTGTAGAATCGGATTCAAAACCAATAGCAAAATTATCTTAATACAATCAAAGCTATATTTTGTGAAACTTACCTGGTATCTCTCAATTACCCAACCTGCTACTTTCCCCCCTCTTTGAGCTAATCCTAAATATGCCTATATTTGGGTAATTGGGCCTTGGCTATTCATTGCAATGCTTTTCTTCCTCTATTTCTCATTATATTGATCCCTACTAATCTAAAACAAGCAAGCAAAAACTCTTTAAATTCAAATATTAATTAATCACAGTTACTTATCTAGTTATTTTTTTCCATTGATACTTGAGGATTCAAATATGTACATGGCATACTTTAACATTTAATCAGGTGTAGTCGCTTATCTTGGGGAGACTGGGAGCTTCTTTAGCATATTTTGAATTAGATTCTGTAAGTGATTTCTCTCACATTAGGACCACCACAATACACTACTTTGGACAACTCCTTTCATATTTGTATTCACATGACCTGACCTTGTGTTGTTCACTAGATTTTATGCCATGCATCTCACATTTTGAAATGACATTCTTACAAAATTAAATTTTAGAATGCTACTTCTTATATAAAAAATATTTGTTTCCTTTTTTTTAATTCCTTTTTTTTTAATGATAGATGGCTCAATTCTGAAAGTCCCACATGCATTAAGACTGAAATGAGTCAATATGTGTACACAGCTCTGATAAAGGCTAATCAGTGAGACAGTGACAATGGGAATACCACCTCTAATTCATTTCACTTTTAGGTGATCAAAGAGATGTCCACACCAACAATGCAATCCCTCTGTTTTAAATAGCCCTTTCACATCTCCAGAGGCTCTTCTACTGAGTTATTATGGTTACGTGGAGGGGAGTGATAATGAACAGTCAAATGAATGAAGCTTTTCGGCATTTCTTTTCAGCTTTGAATCATAATACAATCTTGGTATATCCTAAAGCATAGTGAAGTTGAATGGTTCTATGAAGACTTACAAGACCTTTTAGAACTAACACCCAAAAAAGATGTCTTTTTCATTATAGGGGACTGGAATGCAAAAGTAGGAAGTCAAGAAATACCTGGAGTAACAGGCAAATTTGGCCTTGGAGTACAGAATGAAGCAGGCCAAAGGCTAATAGAGTTTTGCCCACACAGGGGACTGCACAGGGGACAGGGAGGCCTGGCATGTTCGGTTCATGGGGTCACAAAGAGTCGGACACGACTGAGCAACTGAACTGAGACTGAGTGTCTATTATTTCTGTTTCAAGAGTGCTCCCTGAACTTTTACAAGACTGTCAGGGCACTCATCGAAACTCAGGGTTGAATAAAAAGATGTCAGAGTCCTTCACACTAAGATGAAGAAATGAAATATTTTGTCTTTTGAGATGAAATAAAATAAATGTATACATACAATGGACATGTTCAGATTAAATTCTGTGAGGCATCTTTGTCCATCAGTAACACATATCTCTCCATATCCATATGAAGATGGCTGTATAGATAATGGTCAGGACTGAGAATGCTGGATTTTACTTGAATCCAAGGATGCTGGAAAACAGGAAAGATTAAGAACCACCTCTACCACACACACACACATTCACGCACACTTTTATGTTCCTGGAAATGGCTTACTTCAAAAAACCAATCATACTTCTCCTAAATCACTTTAATGTATACCCAGATATATCCTGTGTTTACCTATGAAAAGCCCAAACAGAGGCCTTCCAAATTCCCATTTTTACCTAATAAATGATTCACTGAGTTGTTTTGTCCTGACAGATTCATCAAAACAAAATGCTTTGACATGAGGAATATACCAATGAACCAGCCCATATATAAAAGTGACCAGACCATATATGAGCCACCTGCTCAGTAAACCAACCTTTTGTCTACAACAAACAACCCAGAAAGCCAGCCTACTCTGATTGTTGTCTCTAGTGACAGTCCATAATAATAAGCAATAACTTCTGTAAAAATCAGCCCCAAATGGCCAGGACTTGGTTAAATACTGATACCATACCTAATTTTTGTGCCTGTTTTCAACTTATGACCAAGCAAAGAAAATCAAATATGCACACCTAACTAATCACATAGGAAACCTCGCTTCTAGTGAACCTGCCCCATGGCTTCCATGGGCCAACAGCTTCAAATCAGGGCACATCTGAAGTCTTCTACTTTTTCCACTATGAAGCTTTCCCATGTCTCTGCCGGCTTCAGCCAAATCCAAGTGACAGTGGCTGACTCCCTTGCTCTGGCAAGCTCTGAATAAATAACCTTTGCCTATCTGATTGAATTGGTCTGTGTTTACTTCATGGCTTGTTAACTAAACTTCTTTTCCTTGGGCCTCTGAACTTGGGCCCACCCTTAGCCAGAGAGAGCATCCAATTCCTCCTTAAAAGCCCTCCTGAGAAGAGACTGGCCTCAGAATAAAACAATACTGTCCAATCACATCACAACTTTTTATTTTGTTTCCCCACACCCAATTCTTTGTTGTCCTGTTCACTCTTCTGTATAAAATAAAACTGTTGTTGCAGAACCTTTGAGGTACCTGCATATCCAATAGTCAGAATGATCTCCTTGCTGCACTGATCCCTTCCTCCCTTAGTATAAAGTCTCTCCTAACCAAGTCTGGGTTTGTTTTTGTTTTTTGTTTTTTTAACAGAGCATGTATGAGAAAGTTAGTGGTCTATTTGTATTTATTACCTATATTTAAGCATTTATTCTTATGCAAAGATAGGAAAATTTCTGTACAGCATGCAGCAGGATGCTGCAGACCCCCAAAAGTATTTATTGTAGAAGCAAAGAGTGGTTTGCAAATCTGCTGATGCCTATACTTGGAAGAATAAGGAAAATACAAGGATTACAAAGGCAATGTACACCTGACTGTGACTGAGCCTATGTTGCTTTATGGGCTAGTAACCTTGGTCATCAGAGAAGGCAATGGCACCCACTCCAGTACTCTTACCTGGAAAATCCCATGGACGGAGGAGCCTGGTGGGCTGCAGTCCCTGGGGTTGCTAAGAGTCAGACACGACGGAGCGACTTCCCTTTCACTTTTCACTTTCATGCATTGGAGAAGGAAATGGCAACCCACTCCAGTGTTCTTGTCTGGAGAATCCCAGGGACGAGGGAGCCTGGTGGGCTGCCGTCTATGGGGTCGCACAGAGTCGGACACGACTGAAGTGACTTAGCAGCAGCAGCAGCAGCAACCTTGGTAATGCACTATCAACATATATTAAAAAGCAGATTACTTTTCCAAATTGATATTAAGATTGACGTGAGAAGGGCTTCCACATCTTAATTCTTACCATTAAATGTATCTACTTATCTAGCTAAAAGAAATTCTCAAGATTCAGGGAGAAAAACTTTCCTTGGATGTAGTTAGCCAAATTCTTAACACTTGTCTTCAGTTGCGTTAACAAAGGAATTGTGTATTTTTATTGACCCTCCATTAGAAACACCAGAAAAAATTTTGACCTATCAGACTGAGGTGATAGTTTCTATTTTCTTGATATTGTAATAAGAAAGGCTGGGTAGGAAAGAGCCACAAGTGAAGAATAGTAGAGAAATAGTGCAGGGGTCCCCACCCCCTGGGCCATGCATGAACTGGTCCTGGTCCTGGTCTGTGGTCTGTTATGAACCCCGCTGCATGCCAGGAGATGAGCAGCAGACAAGGGAACAAAGCTTCATCTGCATTTATAGGTGCTCCTCATAAGAATGGGATTAGGGTTTTGAGCAGATTCATCCTACTGGTGAATTCAAAACATAAGAACAGGAATAGGTGTGCAGGAAAGGAGAAGACAAGATGTCAGGGAGGGACCAGCCCATAAAGAGGGAGGGAACAAACCTTGGCCACATTCAGGAAGACTGTTCACCCCATAGTACTCAGCCAATGAGGAACTGGGGAGGGACTTGAGTGCTAGGATTACTAGCTCGGTGTCAAAACTCTGGGTATGCCTGACCACCAGGCACTCCATCTTGCAAAACTGTCATTAAAACCCCACTTCCCACCACACCATGTGTCTCCCAGTCCATTCTCTGGCTTTAGGCTGGTGAGTGTGTGTCTCACACTAGGCAGAGTAACTATTTTCTAGTTTCATTTTTCACTTTTAAGTAATACTTGCTCATTGTAAAAATTTTGAACAGTAGACATTCTCCCCAAAATCAAAGCTTGTTAACTTTTCCTTTTGTTTCCTTCCAAGGGAATGAAAACATGTGTGTGTTTGTTGGTGTGGCATTGTTACCAAGTCCAAGCTCATTCTCTTCATGGCACAGTAGGCCAGTAAATGGAAAGATGAGCTGTTGGGGCCAGAAGTAGTGACTTTATTCAGAAAGTTAATAGCCCAAGAAGATGGTGGACTAGTGACCCTAAAAGCCATCTTGTCTGGGTTTGGATATTAGTTTCTTTTATAGAAAAAGATGCAGAGGTGAGGAAGTAAAGTTAAAAAAAAAAAGGGATAGTTTGTTGCAACTATTTCCTGCTTCCTGCCAGATTGGGAGTGGGTGAGTAAGGATGTGTTAATTTCTACTTTCCTGCAGCCATTCCCAGGTAGTCCTTGTCAGGATGGGCTACAAAGGGGCCATTGTGAATACTTTAAGCTTTAGGCAACTTCTAGACTCTGACTGATATACAAATGGGCCATTATGGATACTTTGAGCTATAGGCAACATCTCTTTATTGATTAACTTTTAGAAAAAGCAGTTGAATACAAATGCTAAAGTAAAACAAACAGATCCAATGTAGAGTCAGATTTTTTCTTCCCTATTATAGCATGTGTATTTTTCAACAAATCAGTGCTTGAACTTTTTTTTTTTAACTTTTTTAATACATAAAAAAATACTCACTATACCTTATCCTTTACTTTTTTCTTTCCCTTTAAGAATATATCTTAGACTTAGTCTCATGTATGTAAACACTGATCCCCTTAATTCCTTTTAATAATTGTGGATGTTTCTGTTGTAGGTAACATTCTATATTTAAAGAATGATATATTAATGGAAATTTAGATTACTTAAAGTTTTATCATTGCAAATATGCTGCAATAATCATTTCACATAAATAACTTGACGTTTTTGGTCAGTGTATCCAGTAGATAAATTCCCAATAAATATTCAAATGATCCATACTTTTTACTATAGATACTGGCAAGCTGCTCTCTTAAAGATTTAGCAATTTATACTCTCAACATCAATTGTGTGAATGAATGGCAGTTTCCCTGCAAATTTTACACCAGATACAAACTCTTTTTGACAAATGGATAGGTGAGAGTGTTGTCACATTTCTTATGCTTTTGTTTGCATTTTCCTGGTGATTTATAAGAAAGTAAGTATTTTCACAGGCTTGTTGCAATGCATACACATACTCAAACACAATTTCTTTTGTGGTAGTAATACACACTAGCTGCTATCAAGGAAAGTCTTTTGCAAGATTGGATGTAGAAGAGAGCAATATGAAGTAATTTATAAGTAATATATAATTACTAACGTTATACATTATACATAACGTGAGGTAATATATAATGTATGCACATATACCTATTGTACATATATGTAAATACACTATACATAACATTATTCATAGCATGAAGTTATGTATAAGTAGAGACCATATTATGTAACAAGTATGCTCTCACAAGCCAGAGCAAAGACTCATTGGGAACAGTGGAGTGGGACCTATTCACAGGAAACAAAATAGAGGCTTACTCAAGAAATACTAGTGGAGGTAACATAAATAAAGCTTTTAAATGTGTTTATTTAAATTTTGGTTTAGTGTGGCCTCTTAGGTTGTAGCAGAGCTTCCCCAGTAGCTCATCAGTAAAGAATCTGCCTGCAATGCAGGAGACACAGGAGATGAGAGTTCGATCCCTGGGCTGGGAGTATCACCTGGAGGAGGGCATGGCAACCCATTCCAGTATTCTTGCTCGGAAAATCCCGTAGACAGAGGAGCCTATTGGGCTATGGTTTGCGGGGCTGCAAAGACTCAGATGTGACTGAAGTGACTGAGCACGTGCACACACACACACACACACACACACACACACACACACACACACACACCTGCCCTGGGTTTTGCATCCATCATAATAGTATTATGTCGGGGTAGTTGCAGATCCCAGAAGGAAAGACGTGAAACTGACTTGAACCTGGACCTAAGTAGAACTATCCCAGAAAACCTCAGAGATTTGGCCAATAAGTAAATGCTTGTTGAAACTATGGAATTTTTTGTTACACAGCATTATCTTTCAGAACCCTGACTCACATAATTACATAATTAAATATCACATAGACCACGTTATTACTATTATCTAAAGAAAGGCTCAAAGTGTTTAAGAAACATGAGTTTATAATAGCCAGGACATGGAAGCAACCTAGATGCCCATCAGCAGATGAATGGATAAGGAAGCTGTGGTACATATACACCATGGAATATTACTCAGCCATTAAAAAGAATTCATTTGAACCAGTTCTAATGAGATGGATGAAACTGGAGCCCGTTATACAGAGAGAAGTAAGCCAGAAAGATAAAGAACATTACAGCATACTAACACATATATATGGAATTTAGAAAGATGGTAATGACAACCCTATATGCAAAACAGAAAAAGAGACACAGAAGTACAGAACAGACTTTTGAACTCTGTGGGAGAAGGTGAGGGTGGGATGTTTCGAAAGAACAGCATGTATATTATCTATGATGAAACAGACCACCAGCCCAGGTGGGATGCATGAGACAAGTGCTCCGGCCTGGTGCACTGGGAAGACCCAGAGGAATCGGGTGGAGAGGGAGGTGGGAGGGGGGATCGGGATGGGGAATACGTGTAAATCTATGGCTGATTCATATCAATGTATGACAAAACCCACTGAAAAATAAATAAATAAATAAAGGAACCAAAAAAAAAAAAAAGAAACATGATTAAGATGATATGTTAAAGGAAAGGCAGTCTTGATACAAATGTTAAAGGAAATGTAGCCATGATATAAACCTATATCAGAACACAATTCAGATGAGTGAGTTGTTTTTATTATTTTTATGGTCCTCCTAAAATTTTTAAAGTCATTGAACAGAGTGGGGTGAGGGCAATAACAAGGACATTAATTAAAAAGTAGATAATGTGTAATTTAAAGCAGAGTAAAATGAGAGAAAGGGTTAGAATTGAAGAAAGTCAAAGTCAAAAGAATGGAGTAATACGTAACAGTGAATAACGGAAAATTCAGGATATTTGAATTTTGAAGTATTGCTATCCTTTTACAGTTCTAAGAGGCATCAACCATTAAGCAAGCAGGTACTCAATCCTCTTCATTGTGGTAAATAAAGCAGAATTGCAAAAATTCTCTTCCATCAAGAAATTTATACCCATATATTAAAATTCATCTAACAAATAATCAGTGATTTTACCTTAGACAATGCATATGTAGAAGAAGCAACAGCAAAACTATTGAGAATTCTACAATTTATTCTGTCCACCAGACAAAATGTGCATTTCTTTCCTAAGACTGCTTAACTTCTATGTGTGGGGTACATTGCAATACTCATACTGGTAAAAGTAAGACAATTAAATGAACAATTAAACAATGCATGTAGGTGGTAGTGGCTGAATAATCTCCTTTTATACATTTTACTAATAAGGGAAGATCTCCTGGAGAAGGAAATTGCAACCCACTCTAGTATTCCTGCCTGGGAAATCCCATGGACAGAGGAGCTGGTGGACTAGAGTCCGTGAGGTCGCAAAGAGTCAGATACAACTTAGCAACTAAACAGCAGCAGCAATAAGGGAAGTAGAATTATTATACAGCAAAATATATTATTGTTTCAAGAAACTAGAAGATAGTGTAGATTAAATAAATAAATCTAACAACGCATGTGGGTTTCCTGGGTGACGCTACTGGTAAAGAACCTGCCTGCCAGTGCAGAATACATAAGAGGTGCAGGTTTCACCCCTGGGTCTGGAAGATTCCCTGGAGGAGGGCATGACAACGCATTCCAGTATTCTTGCCTGGAGAATCCCATGGACAAAGGGGCAGCCCATAGTGTAGGCAGGCTACAGTCCATAGTGTAACAGTCAGACACTACTGAAGTGACTCGTGCACACACAACACATGAAACACTACAAAAAAACAAATTGAAATCTAAAAAAAAAGTTGGTGGGTTTGTCTTCCAAGTTCCTGTATTAAAAATGCACACACACACACACCCTTCATTAACAGTTGGAATATATCTCTTCAGTTCAGTCGCTCAGTCATGTCCAACTCTTTGTGATCCCATGGACTGCAGTACGTCAGGCTTCCCTGTCCATCAAGAACTCCTGAAGCTTACTCAAACTCATGTCCATTGAGTCGGTGATAACATCCAAACATCTCATCCTCTGTCGTCCCCTTCTCCTCCCACCTTCAATCTTTCCCAGCATCAGGATCTTTTCTAACAAGTCAGTTCTTCACATCACATGGCCAAAGTATTGGAGTTTCAGCATCAGTTCTTCCAATGAATATTCAGGAATGATTTCCATTAGGATGGACTGGTTTGATCTCCTTGCAGTCCAAGGGACTCTCAAGAGTCTTCTCCAACACCACAGTTCAAAAGCATCAATTCTTGGGTGCTCAGCTTTTTATATAGTCCATCTCTCACATCCATACATGACTACTGGAAAAACCATAGCCTTGACTAGATGGAACTTTGTTGGCAAAGTAATGTCTGCTTTTTAATATGCTGTCTAGGTTGGTCATAACTTTTCTTCTATGGAGCAAGCATCGTTTAATTTCATGGCTGCAGTAACCATCTACAGTGATTTTGAAGCCCCCCAAAATAAAGTCTGTCACTGTTGCCATTGTTTCCCCATCTTAGTAGATACTAATCTTTCATTAGTTCTCATTGATAAAATGAGGGCTCCATTTAAATAGTTGCATTGTTACAAATCAAGATTATGAGAGAATAAGCTTTTTGCCCTAGCCACCACTCTTCAAATAATTTGTTTCATATCACTATGCTTGGACTTCCTATTACTAAACATTTAGGCAGTGCTGATTGAAAAAAATTGCACAACCTGAAAATTGAGAATTATGCTTTATTTGGTGAACAAAACTGAGGACTTAAGCCTTGGACACAGCCTCTCAGTTCTGTGAAACTATTTCAAAGAGGAAAGGATATATAAGAGATTTTGCAAAAAATACCAAGTAGTTGAAACATCAAAATATTACAAAATATAAAGAAAACCAGACATTTCAAGTCAATGAATTTAGCACTTTCCTATGCAGGGGAAGATGCAAGAGTCCGGGCTCACTGAAATCACTCCTTTGATATGCATCTCAGCTCTCTAGGGCGAGTATCTTGTGCTTTCTCATCTTGAGTCTCCTCAGGTGCAACTTTGGAGGGTGGCTACAGGGGCTGATAGCTTAATGGCAGGCATTCTGTTCTTGTTCTAGGTTCCCTCCAGGCCTACTTTGAGGGTGGCTGTAATGTGATGGCTTGCTGACTGTAACATCCTTTGTTCACCAATATAGTAGGCAACACTTTTTTTCCGTCGACAGTAGTTATATTTAATACATGTGTATCAATCAGCATCTAGTTAGAAGACATAAGCACTGCCAGGGATTCAAAAAAGAAAGTTGTTAAAAAAAAAAAAAGAAAGTTGTTAACTAGATGGTTAAAGGTTAAAAGAAAATTATAAGGTATATAGAAGTTGTAAATGCTTATCTCAGCTACCACTCTCCTGAGAACCCAGGAAATGAGAATAAGAAGTGAACAGACAAAGTATCTTTCTCTCCCCAACTTAAATTCAGGTCTCTTTGTAGAACGTGTGGCTGCACTAGAACACCAGCCCCCCAGGGCTGAAGAAACCTGCCAGAGAGGACAACCCAGAGCTCATATGCAAGAGCGGCCTGTCCAGTGGTGAAAACTGGGTGGATGGTGAGAACCATACCTAGTCTACAAAGGTCCCTAAAATCAGTGCCATTAGACCGCCAATAAACTGACTTGCTGGGTCTCCTGCTATCAAAAATAATACATCAGAAGAAGGAAAAGGCCCAACAGTGCCCCCTCTAGCTCTTTTTATTAACAAAGTCTAATCTGGAGACAGCGGCAAAGGAAAAATGTTTACCGGCCACAGCTTCGGAGCAGTTAACCTCTTTATCTATGGGTTCTGCATCCCCAGATTCAACCAACATCCTAACAAAAATATTTGGGAAAAAAAATCCAGAAAGTTCCAAAAAGCAAAACTTGAGCTTGGGGATTTCCCTGGTGATCTGGTGGTAAAGATTCAACACTATCACAGCAGGAGGAGCAGGTTTGATCCCTGGTCTAGGAACTAAGATCCTACATGCTGCATGACCCAGTTAGGAAAACAAACAAAAATGAATGAAAGAAAAAAAAAAAAAAAAAAACACTTGTACTTGCTACTCATTGGCAACAGTTTTCAACATTTGCATTGTATTTACAAGTATTTACATAGTAATTATATTATATTAAGTATTATAAGTAATCTAGAGATAAAAGGTGGTGCTAGCGGTAAAGAACCAGTCTGCCAGTTCTTTATGCAGGAGACATCTGTGACTCGGGTTGGATCCCTGGGTTGAGTAGATCCCCTGGAGGAGGGCATGGCAACTCACTCCTGTATTCTTGCCTGAAGAATCCCACGGACAGAGGAGCTTGGCGGGCTATATAGTCCATAGGGTCATGTAGTCAGACATGACTGAAGTGAATTAGCACACACGCACAGAGATAAAATATATGAGATGATGGGCATGGTTATATACAAACACTCTGCTATTTTATATAAGAGACTTAAGCATCTGCAGATTATCTGCAAGGATCCTAGAATAAATCCCCTGCGAATACTGCGGGATGACTGTATTGTCAAACAGGACAAAGAAAGGGAGGTCTGGCAAGGAATTCTGCCTAGTACAGCATGTATCAGGTAGATCATACATGCACCACTGTCTATTTTCCTACTTCCAGATGTTTTCCTTTTTTGGAACAGAATCAACTGCAGCCTCTCTTGTTTCACTGTCACATTTTGAAAAGCCAAACTCCATGGGAAAAAAAAGGAGAGAGAGAAGTTAAAAACCCTGTCAAAACTTGGCTCAGAGGCAACACCAGCAGTCACTCTTGCCTTGTGGCAACTTACATAGAGATGTCTCCCATTATAACAGCGTGTTGGCCTATTTAATTGAATAACTTTCCAGGAAGTTATCAGAAAGACAAAGTGACATGAATGTCTTATTTAGCTACATATTTCTGGAAATACTGACAACTTGAATATAATTATGCACATCTCTCTCTAAAGAAGCAAGATGAATGAAGAGAGATGAAGTATATGTCAGCATTCCTTGGCCTGCTTTTATGGAACAGGGAATGTTTCAAATAATTTAATGTAAGATTAACTTTCTGTTTGCCTCATTCCCCTGTGATTAATTGTATGATTCTTCACTGGAGCAGTTTATCCTATATATCTTGCCACGAGGATCAATAAAGAGGTCCAACTAATCAAAGTAGCAAATACTTTTGTAACTTAACTTTTTAATTTTTTTTTCAATTTCAGTTCTTTTTTTTAAATTAATCAATATTCTTTTTCAGAGTAATTTTAGGTTCACAGCAAAACTGAACAGAAAGTATGGAGAACTCCTATGTGGCCTTGTTTCAACAAAACCACACTAGCTATGAACTTCCCACCTCTTAACAGTACACATTGGTTACAATAATAAGCTTATACTGATACATCATTAACTTTTCAATGTCTTTGATTTGTATTGTAGTTGTATATAGCTTGTTGTTTTACATTCAGTTGTCGCTGTCATGTTTGACTCTTTGAGACCCCATGGACTGCAGCACCCCAAGTTTCCCTGAATAATATTCCTTGTCTGGATGTACCACACTTTGCTCATAATTTACCAATTGAAGGGCATCTTTTTAAAAAATTTTTGTTTATTTTTGGCTATGTTGGGTCTTCATTGCTGTGCAAGGGTTTTTCTCTAGTTGCAGAGTGAGAGCTGCTCTCTTATTGTGGCGCTCTGGCTTCTCACTATGGTGGCTTTTTTCGTTTTGGAGTAAGGGCTCTAGGGTGCTTGGGTTTCAATTGCTATGGCACATGCTCTCAACAGCTGTGGCTAACAGGCTCTAGAGTAGTTAAGGCACGCAAGGTTAGTTGCTTCGTGGCACATGGGATCCTCCTGGACCAAGGATCAAACCCATGTCTCCTGCATTGGCAAGTACATTTTTTACCACTGAACCACCAGGGAAGCCCTGAAGGGCATCTTTTTGATCTCAAGTTTTGATAATTATGAATAAAGCTGCTATAAACATCTGTAAGAAAATTTTTGTGTGGACAGAAGTTTTCAACCCATTTGGGTAAATACCGGGAAGTGTGATGGCTGGGTGTATGGCCAAGAGTCATTTTGTTTGGTAAAACGCTGCCAAACTGCCATCCAAAATGCCTCCACCATTTTGTCCTCCCACTAGCAATGAATGACTGGTGTACAACCTTGCCAGCGTCTGATGCTGTCAGTGTTCCAGACTGTGGCTGTTCTAAAAAAGTATGTAGTGGTATTTTCATAGTCTTTTTATTGTTGAGTCTTATCAATCAAAGTACTTTTCTATAATTAAACACTTGTTTCTGGTGTGTTCTACAAAAGTGTAACTTCTTCTTTATTTCTCTGCTTTAATGACTGTATAAAAAATAGAAAAATATTATGTAATAGATAATAAAGTACATAGCATACCACATTAAATAGGAAACACAAAATATTTACTGACTTCTAAAGAGGCCATATAAGTAAACATCAGGTACTATGACTATAAATAAAAAATGATACTATCAATGATCATAATGCCAGCTGCTGACATTTATTGAATAGCAACCTTGCCCCATGCATTATCTCAGGAGCTTCTTAAGTATTAACTCACAGTGCCCTAGTAATTGAATATTTGTATCATAGCTTTTTACATATAACATGCTTAGATATTGTTAAATTACTTTTCTTAGTTCACATATAAACAGTAGAACTGATATTGTGGTACAGATTTGCCTAATCTCAAAGCAATTCATATTTAGCTATGTTATATTGTCTCACTGTGTCTAATTCTATTATATAGATTAAACATGTCACACAAGTAAAGAGAAGAGCTTGTAGCAGCCAGATCTGTCCCCTGCCCATGGTTGGTTCAGGGAATCATTTGAAGGAGGCACAGAATGCCTTTTTTCTACTCAACTCCTAAGGTCCCTATTATCAGCAACTCCTGGCACCTCAGCTTATTACTCTCCATTTCCAGACTTCTGTATTATTATCCCTTTTCTGGTTGGGTATTCAGCTCAGGCCTCAAGAGCCCTGTCAGCATCTGTGGCAGAAGCAGCAGGATTCTAGCAGCAGGATTCAGCTGAACATTCAACCTTCTAGGTGCCAGAACATACCACCCCACCCCACCCACACCCAATATGTGTGTGTCTTCCGGCCCCATGTGTATTCTGAAAGGGATAGGTCATTGGATTTTCTGAATCTAACCTCCTTTCTCTCATCCTCCTTCATTATGAAGTGAATGCCCATGTTACCACTTAGCAGATGAAGACAGAACTCCCTGTAACTTTTTTTTTTTTATTATTATTATTTTTTTTTCCCAGTGGGTTTTGTCATACATTGATATGAATCAGCCATGGATTTACATGTATTCCCCATCCCGATCCCCCCTCCCACCTCCCTCTCCACCCGATTCCTCTGGGTCTTCCCAGTGCACCAGGCCCGAGCACTTGTCTCGTGCATCCCACCTGGGCTGGTGATCTGTTTCACCATAGATAGTATACATGCTGTTCTTTTGAAATATCCCACCCTCACATTCTCCCACAAAGTTCCCTGTAACTTTTTAAGCCCCGCTACCATATACTGTTCCTACATCATATGCTTTCTCTTCCCCATTCTTTATAAACATTTCAACTGCTATGACAACTATTTTCTATTGTACATTTCTAATTTTCTACTTATATTAATATATTATTATTATGTAATGTATTAATCCCTGTAATGAAATGATTTTTGCAATGAAATGCATCACACAAAATTTTTACTTTCTCGGAGCACATAAAAATTATGATTGCACTATTTACCATCTAAATGGGACTTCAGGTGGCTCAGTGGTAAAGCATCTACCTGCCAATGCAGGAGATGCAAGTTGGATCTCTGGGTCAGGAAGATTCCCTGGAGAAGGAAATGGTAACCCGCTTCAGTATTCTTGCCTGGAAAATCCCATGAACAGGGGATCCAAGCAGACTATAGTATTCGAGGAGCTGCAAAAGAGTGGGACACAAGATAGTCATTAAACAACATCAACAATCATCTGAACATAGGCACCAATTATACTTTCTGACATTTTGAGGTTGAGTGAGGTACACTGGTCAAGATTATGAATTGTAAGAAAATAACTGGGTCTCCCCTGGGTTCGAATGTATAATTGTCAGTGCAAGACCCTCTTCCCCCACTACTTTTTTCTTTCTCTGGCTCAGTGTCCCGCAACATTCAAAAAAGAAGCTGATTTATCTGCTTAGGTTGCTATGAGACTATCAGAAGCAACAAATCCCTACCTACACTCAAAAGACATATGTGATGTGTAGGAAAGTAATCTCTCTTTAGACAACTGAGACTTTGAGGATTGCTTGCTATAGAAAGTTACAGAATGTGTTATAGAAACTGGTACTTAGAATTAGGGTACTATCATAATTTTTAAAAGCCTAAAATATATGCCTGGCTGTAAGAAAAAACCAAACTACTATTGAGAGTTGGAAACATGAGAGTCCATGGAAGGAAGCGGCATGACACTAGTTCATATTTTCACCTGTGATTTGACAGGCAGACAATGGCTCTAACACATGTTATGGTTTTAGAAATAGAATTTGGGAAAAAGAATGTTAATAATGTTTGTCTATTGGCTTCTATTTGGTTGCATTTTATATGGTTTACTCTAAGGGGAAAAAAAAAAAAATCTCCCCGTTGCAAGAAGGCATAAAAGGGAAAAAAGTTCAGAAATTTAGGGACTGGAGAGTTGGGTGTGGCAACATATTAATTCTAAATAGTAAAAAACAAAATTGAGACATGCTATAAGCCACCAAGGCCAATGAAAGCTCAGCATAATGGCAACTAGGAAATCTAGGTTAAACCCAGACACCAGTGTTTAAAATACCTGAATGGGTTGAAAGAACCAGGTAGTCGGGTAAGAATGTTGGCTCTCTTATCAAACCATTGGGCTCAGAATATCCACAATAAAACCAAATAAAAAGAAATGTCTAGTCTAAGCCCATGCATATGGTTAATGACACATGGAGTTGTATACACGCAAATAGGTAACAAGGAACATTTTTTTAACTAAATTTGAAGATTTTTGTCTACCAAAGACAAAATACTGAACTAAAAAATAATTCTGACTGCCCAAACCTTTTACAATCAGGAAACAATCTAAAAAAGTCTTTCTAACCCCTGTCCTAGTTTCCCTGGAGGACCTTTTCTGCAATGCCTACTTCAAAGGTGGCCCAGGAGAAGGACAAAAAGGCAAGCGTTGAGACTATATAGTTCTGAGCTGTATTTGCAATGATGTTTACATAGTGAACAGCTTTGGAAAATAGAAAGAATGTCTCTTTAGGCAAAAATCTGGAATGTTAACTGTCCAGAATAAGAAAGATAATGTTTTTTTCTGAGTCAGGTAGTCTTACTGCCCCTTATAAAAGACATGTGTTCCTTAAATCCATATTTTTTGGAATAATGCAACCCACTGTATTATTCAAGGCTCATCTGGTCTTCTTAATGTCACACTGTGGGAATTGGGGGAGGTTACAGGCACAAAAAAAATGTTGACTTTCTTGCTAGTGCTGCTGCTGTGAAAAATAAAATTAGGTGCCTGTATTCCAGGAGTCACATTTTCTATCAACATCTATGAAACTATAGCAGATATCACGTTTAACCACAAGTATGGTAGAATCTCAGACCCTTCACAGTGTCTGATAGGCAAGACCACAGAGGACATGTCAAGGCAGTCCACAGAAACACATGTTATAAGCTTATGGAGAATAAATGGAGTGGGATTCATACCTTAATAGTTTATTCCTACCCACTAATCTCAGAATATATGTCTTTGGAATGTCTGCTCAATGAAATTTTAGAGTTGCTACAGACTAATGAATTATACATGGTCCTTTCTTAAATAGCAGTGTTTGTTGTGATTAGATTTTTTCTAAACCCCAATTATCAGTATATATTAGATGTATGGAGTGTATGTGATTTGTATTTTTAGTTCAATAGCATCCATAACTGCAATTTATGTTAGAATTCACTATACCTCATCAGGGAAAATGGTGCTTGAGTTTGTTGATATGACTGAATATTTGGGATGGGTATATTTTATCACTTGGAGGGACAATATGTCAAATACTCATTGACTAGAACAAAGACTGTGATAGACTTATCAGGTGCCATATTTATGTCAATCAACTTCTAGGTCCGGTTTTGTTACATTATCAATTCACATTTATTTACAATTCCATTTTCTCTTAATTACTACTGGTTTATTATATATTTTCCAACTAGTAAATTCTCCCACTATTTTCTGCTTCAAATATATTTTAGTAGTAGCTATCCTTTCCAAGTCTGTAAAAATGTTGGAATTTCGAACATCAATTTAAATACATACATATATATGCAAGTGTGTGTACTCACACACTAATTGTTGGAGATTTTATTGGAATTGCATTATATCTGGAGGTCAATGTGATGAGAAATGCCATTTTTATATTACTGTTTCTTCCAGCCCAGAAACATTGTATATGCTTCCATTCATTTATATCTTCTTTAATGAAACTCGGTATTTTTATATTTTTCCATAAAATTCTTTATATCTTTGTTTAGACTTAGTCCTAGGTATTTTTTTATTTTGATGCTATTGGAAATCAGATATTTAAATTTCTGTTTTTCATTTTATATATCAACACAATGCTTTTTTAATATATTGATTCAAAATTCTTCACACATTTTCTTACTAAAAATAATATTTAGCTGTGGAATCTATAGATATTCTTTCATACTTATCATATTATATGTGAATAATGACTCATTTTTTCTTCCTTCTAATCTCTTTGCTTTTATTTGTTTTTCTTGCCTTATTCTACCTGCTAGTGAATCAAAAATATGAAATAGAAAATGTTTACAGTTATCACTGTAAGTCACTTTATATTGATCCTTTTCTCAAAGGGAGTACTTTGAACATTTTATTAAAGGAAGAAAGTTCTTACAGATTTTTATACTGCTAAATTATTGCATCCCAATCACAATAACTACATCCCTATTTGTATAAATAGGGCTAACTTAATTTGGTTAAAATGAATTAAATATATCGACATTTCTCAGCTGTGGCCAAATGTTCAAAACCACCTTTAGCACAGCTCTCTGATAAAACTTTCCATGATGGTGGTATATTGTATACTGTGGCTATGGACCTCTTAAAATGTGGCAAGTGCAACTCAGGAAACAAATTTTTAATTTTACGTCAGTTTAACTAATGTAAGTAGCTCCACACGAATACTAGCTTTTGTCCACTGGACATCAAAACTTTAGAGAAATTTTTGTTTGTTAAATAGAGACCATAAAGTGAGTGCTAGGTACTCAGTCATGTCCAACTCTTTGCAACCTCATGGATTGTAGCCCACCAGGGTCCTCTGTCCATGGAATTAATTCTCCAGACAAAAATACTGGAGTGGGTTGCCATTCCCTTCTCCAGGGGATCTTCCCAACCCAGGGATAAAACCTGAGTCTCCTGCATTGCAGGCAGATTCTTTACTGTCTGAGCCACCAAGGAAGCCCCAAATAGAGGCCATATGTAGTACCAACTTATAGCTGGTACCAAGATTTAAAAGAATCAAAGGAAAAAGAATTACCTTGTCATAAAATTTCTTCACTCTCCTCACATAAATTTTTGATCACTGCAAAAAAGCAGGAGGCAAAGTCTATTATTATCATTAATAGTCTGAAACATTGTTCATCTCTTTAGAGTGCTAAGGAGCCCAACATGCTTTCCTTAAAGTATTAATGATTTTTTGTGGTATAAGAGGAAGAGACACCACATTTATTTGCATTGCTTGGAACTCCCAGAAATAATATCTTTTCATGAATAACAAATAATAATGGATTTTAAAAGGCCTTCAGATAAGAAAAATTCATTTTTGAAAGACCAATCATTTTAAATGCTATAAGCCCCTTCAAGAGCAAGGGGCCCTTGTGAACTCTGACCTTGAGGATCAGAAAAGTCATATTAGGCATTGTCTAAGCTCATGCTGCTCTAATGAAATACCAGAAACTGGTATTTCTCATGGTTCTGGAGACTAGAAGTCCTAGGTCAGGGTGCCAGTATGATAGGGTTCTAGGTGAGGTTTCTCTTTCTGTGATTTTGTCCCCATAAGCCCAGTTCTTGGTTCAGGCATGAAAATAGATCTTATGTATCTTTCTTGTTTTATAAGAGTACTAATCCCATCATGGGGATTCAGCCCTAAGTACCTTATCTAAACATTTATCTCCCAAAGGCCCTACCTCCAAACATCATCACATTGCTTATAAGGGCTTCAATGTAGAAATGTGGGGAAGACTATCATTTAATCTATAACAGGACTATCATTTAATCTATACATTAAGAAAGACCTCAAGGGTAGAAAAACAAAGAAAACTGGGGGCAAAGTCATATGCATTTTCCAATATCAAAACTTCATGCAGCTTGTTATATACTGAATTCTATTCAAAAGGAGAATATGATGAAATAATACCAAGATTAAATCCAGTGTGAGTATGAAAACTGAATCTTTACTACCTTTACTCTCAAGTATGAGTTCTAATGGGCTTCACTGGTGGCTCAGTGGTAAAGAATCCACCTGCAAATGCAGGAGACTGGGGTAGATCCCTGGGTTGGGAAGATCCCTGAAGAAGGAAATGGCAACCCACTCTAGCATTCTTGCCTCTGTCCATGAGAAATCCCATAGGCAGAGGAGCCTGGCAGGCTATAGTCCATGCTGTCACAAAGGAGTTAGACATGACTTAGTTACTAAATAACAGCAACAACAGTGGATTTTAATACATCTTTGGATTCTCCATAATACTCAGTTCAGTTCAGTCGCTCAGTCATGTCCGACTCTTTGTGACTCCATGAACTGCAGCACACCAGGCCTCCCTGTCCATCACCAACTGCCAGAGTTTACCCAAACCCATGTCTATTGAGTCGGTGATGCCATCCAACAATCTCATCCTCTATCGTCCCCTTCTCCTCCTGCCCTCAATCTTTCCCAGCATCAGGGTCTTTTCAAATGAGTCAGCTCTCTGCATCAGGTGGCCAAAGTACTGGAGTTTCAGCTTCAACATCAGTCCTTCCAATGAACACCCAGGACTGATATCCTTTAGGATGGACTGGTTGGATCTCCTTGCAGTCCAAGGGACTCTCAAGAGTCTTCTCCAACACCAAAGTTCAAAAGCATTGATTCTTCAGGCTCAGCTTTCTTCATAGTCCAACTCTCACATCCATACATGACTACTGGAAAAACCATAGTATTCACATCCCTTTAATTTCCCATTTTGGCCTTCTACTTTTAAAAATTATCCTGGTTAAAATTATTTTTATTAAAATTTGATTTACTCTTTTGCTTTCTTTACCACTTCTATGGTGGGTATGGAGCTTTATACTAAGAATGAAATAAATTTTTTAAAGAAATTTTGTGTTTTCTTGGCATTTTGGGCAGGAACATGTACAAATCACTCAATGTAATCACATTTTATTTGAAAGGCTGTGGTATAAGTAATATAATAATTTGACTTGATTGCTCAATCTCCTTTTGTTTTCCTCATCACAGACGTTTTTTAATAAGACATTAAATGTTTATATGAAACAAAAAGAGATATATGGTAATGCCAAGAATAGCCTGACTTCAGAAAATAAAGTCTATTAAGGCAGTTATTCATTCTTATAAACTAAATAAAATATATCAATGAAAATTCATAGTACTGTGCATAATTTAATCTATTTTCACCAATGTTTTTATTTCTACATTTAAAGTGGTCCAGTGTTACTGCCCAAAAGACTGAAGGATGCATACAGTACACTGTAATGTCCTTGAAATATTCTGACTACATCTTGATGACTTCAGTGGGTGATTCTTGAAAAGCAATGCTTTTATTCTCTTTATAAGTTAGATAAAAATCATACTGAGTAGATATTGGGTTGTAACGGGCGTGGAGGGGGAGGTAGGAAGGGAGAAAGGAAGCTGTCTGACTTTTTAAAAGAAGTTTGGAAAGTACAAGCAAAATGGGCATTTGCTGACAACAAAGTAACAGGCCCTCATCCAATAGTTTTGATTATATTGCCTCTGCATATATCAGACAAGTCCAAATGATCTAATGGAAGAGAGATAGTAATGCTGTTTGTCCCCAGGCATGGGATATCATAATGACACAGATAGCATTTCAAATCTCCACGTACTTCGGTGCTACTTTATTTCAAAATTACTTTTTTTCTTTTTTATTGAAGTATAGTTGATTTATAATATTGTCTTAATTTCTGTTGTACAACAAAGTGATTCTGTTATATATATATATTCTTTTTTAGATATTCTTTTACATTATGGTTTATCATAGGGTACTATGTGTAGTTCTCTGGGCTATATAGTAAGGCACTGTTGGAATACTACTTGGCTATAGTAAAGAATGAAATAATGCCATTTGAAGCAACATGGATGCAGCAAGAGATTATTGTACTAAGTGAAGTAAGTCAGAAAGAGAAAGACAAATACCATATAATATCACTAATATTTGTAATCTAAAGTATGACACAATTGAATCTATCTGCAAAAAATACATTTAATAATAAAAATAAATTAAGATGGATAACTAAAAGAAAAAATCAAATGAACATATATTCTTAAGTGGGGCTTAAAACCTTGACAGCAACATCAGGAATTTCAGTATAAGAAAACAATGACTGAGAGACATCAAATCTCTTCTTAGCTCTACTTGGCACTTCTTTTTTTTCCTGTGGCAGAGGGGTGGTAGGAGACAGTTTCTCAGGGCTTTCAAATGAGGAAAGAATAAGGAAAACTATCTTACATAAATTAATGAGACTAAATAGAAAATCACCTTGATCATTATTGAAATAAAAACTACCTAAATCTAAGCTATAGTTATAGTATATGCCATGAAACTGCTACCTATAGTCAGATTCTGTATCCATGGGACCTGCATCAGTGAATCCAACCAAACTATGATTGAAATTTTATATTTAAAAAAAAAAATTCCAGAAAGTCCATAAAAGCAAAATTTGAAGTTGCTGCATGCCAGCAACTATTTATATAGCATTTGCATTGTATTAGGTATTATAAGTAATCCAGAGATGACTTAAAAACTGTATAGATATGCAGAAGTTATATGTAAATATTACACCATTTTATAAAAAGGATTTGAGTATCCATGGATTTTGGCATTAGTGGGATCCTGAAACCAATCCCCTGCTGATACCAAGGGATTGTATTTATATCTGCCAGCAGGTGACCCTACTACATGTGTGGTTGTAACTGTGCATACCTGACTGCAAATACCACAACAACTCATAAAAGAAATTTAACTAAGATAATAATGAAACAATAGCTGGCATTTTTTTTTTTAACACTTGTATATTATAATCATCATCTCTGTATAGTTTTACTGACCTCATGATACCTTAAAAAGGTTTCACTTTTATTATCCATATTTAAGATGAGAAAACTGAGGCTAAGAAGGCTATAAGATCTTGGGCCAGAAAAATCTCCAGATAATAAGTCCACGGGTAGATAGTCAGGAGTTGTTTAACTCAGCAATTAAATGATTTCTTGGCAGTTGATCAATTTTTCTGCAATTTTCTTGGATTTTCCTCATATGGAAACAATATGGCTCCTACACCTCTAAGAATTAAGTTGTTACTCAATTACAAAAAAGTCATGAAGTTAGCTGTGGTTATTTGAGGGAATGGGCTTATTGAAGGTCTATTTAACTGATTTAAGGAGAAAAGCTTTCCTGGAATTTAACATGTAAATTTCCCTTTTCATCTCATTTGGAAAACTGGATTATAAAACAGTTCTTAAACCTAACTGGCAAAGGAGAAGGAGATTACCCCAATCGGTTTGGATCACTAATAATGCATCCCTGGAATAGCCACCTTACTTCCTGATTCCTGACCATATCTTTATTATTTAGTAAGGAAGAAAGATGGGATATTGTTGGTTGACAGCTAAAGTGTATACCAGGTTTATCTACACAAACATTTTTAACTGAATAAATTAAATAAAGTGAACAATGTGATTAACTTGTTATTAATACAGATATATCTTGTTTTATTGTTTTTTACTTTATTATACTATAAAAATATTGCATTTCTTTTAAAGTTAAAAAATTAAAGACTGTGGCAACCCTGTGTCAAGCAAGTCTATTGGTACCATTTTTCTGACAACATTTACTAAATTTGTGTCTCTGTCATATTTTGGTAGTTCTCATAAAATTTTAAACCTTCCACAGCAAGAAGATTAGGACTCTTTGAAGGTTCACAGGGTGGTTAGTGTATTTTAGAAATAAAGTATTTTTAATTAAGATATGTACATTGTTTTTTAGACCTAATGCCATTTAAAGCTTAATGGGTTACACTATAATGTAAACAAACATTTTATATGCACTAGGAAACCAAGAAAATTACACAAATCACTCTGGTGGGCTGGAACTGAACCTCCACCATGTTAGATATGTCTGTAATGTTGAAAATAGTGGCCATGCAGAGACATTTTAACTAAACACAATAAAAGAAAGCAGAATGACAGCAAAATCAAATTCAATGGAAACAATCAGCCTGGATGAAACAGATTCCTGTTCTCCTGATGTTTACTTTATAAACCTTCACAAAAAAAAAATTCTGAAAGCTTATAAAAAGAAATTATTATAATGCAATGTTTTGCAGATTTTCAGTTCAGTTCAGTCACTCAGTCATATCTGACTCTTTGTGAGCCCATGGACTGAAGCATGCCAGGCCTCCCTGTCCATCACCAACTCCCAGAGTTTACTCAAACTCATGTCCATTGAGTCAGTGATACCATCCAACCATCTCATCCTCTGTCTTCCCCTTCTCCTCCTGCCTTCAAGCTTTCCCAGTATCAGGGTCTTTGCCAGTGAGTCAGTCCTTTGCATCAGGTGGCCAAAGTATTGGAGTTTCAGCTTCAACATCAGTCCTTCCAATGAATATTCAGGGATGATTTCCTTTAGGATGGACTGGTTGGATCTCCTTGCAGTCCAAGAGACTCTCAAGAGTCTTCTTTAACACAACAGTTCAAAAGCATCAATTATTTGGCTCTCAGCTTTCTTTATAGTCCAACTCTCACATCCATACATGACTACTGGAAAAACCATAGCCTTGACTAGACAGACTGTTGTTGGCAAAGTAATGTCTCTGCTTTTTAATACGCTGTCTAGATTGGTCATAACTTTTCTTCCAAGGAGCAAGTGTCTTTTAATTTTATGGCTGTAGTCACGATTTGCAGTGATTTTGGAGCCCAAAAAAATAAAAGTCTGACACTACTTCCACTGTTTCCCCATCTATTTCCCATGAAGTGATGGGACCAGATGCCATGATCTTAGTTTTCTGAATGTTGAGCTTTAAGCCAACTTTTCACTCTCCTCTTTCACGTTCATCAAGAGGCTTTTTAGTTCCTCTTCACTTTCTGCCATAAGGGTGGTGTCATCTGCATATTTGAGGTTATTGATATTTCTCCTGGCAATCTTTATTCCAGCTTGTGCTTCTTCCAGCCAAGTGTTTCTCATGATGTACTCTGCATATAAGTTAAATAAGCAGGGTGACAATATACAGCCTTGATGTACTCCTTTCCTTATTTGGAACCAGTCTGTTGTTACATGTCCAATTCTAACTGTTGCTTCCAGACCTGATACAGATTTCTCAAGAGGCAGGTCAGGTGGCCTGGTATTCCCATCTCTTTCAGAATTTTTCACAGTTTGTTGTGGTCTGCACAGTCAAAAGCTTTGGCACAGTCAATAGAGCAGGAATAGATGTTTTTCTGGAACTCTCTTGATTTTTTGATAATCCAACAGATGTTGGAAATTTGATCTCTGGTTCCTCTGCCTTTTCTAAATCCAGCTTGAACACCTGGAACTTCTAGGTTCACGTACTGTTGAAGCCTTGCTTGGAGAATTTTGAGCATTACTTTACTAGTGTGTGAGATGAGGGCAATTGTATGGTAGTTTGAGCATTCTTTGTCATTGCCTTTCTTTGGGATTGGAGTGAAAACTGGCCTTTTCCCATCCTGTGGCCACTGCTGAGTTTTCCAAATATGCTGGCATGTTGTGTGCAGCACTTTCACAGCATCATCTTTCAGGATTTGAAATAGCTCACCTGGAATTCAATCACTTCCACTAGCTTTGTTCATAGTAATGGTTCCTAAGGCGCACGTGGCTTCACATTCCAGAATGTCTGGCTCTAGGTGAGTGATCATACCATTGTGATTATCTGGGTTATGTAAATCTTTTTTTTTTTTAACAGTAATTCTGTGTGTTATGCCACATCTTCTTAATATCTTCTGCTTCTGTTAGGTCCATACAATTTCTGTCTTTTATTGAGCCCATTTTTGCACGAAATGTTCCTTTGGTATCTCTAATTTTTTTGACGAGATCTCTAGTCTTTCCCATTCTATTATTTTCCTTTGTTTCTTTGCACTGATCACCGAGGAAGGCTTTCTTATCTCTCCTGGCTATTCTTTGGAACTCTGCATTCAAATGGTAATATCTTTCCTTTTCTCCTTTCCTTTTTGCTTCTCTTCTATTCACAGCTATTTGTAAGGCCTCCTCAGACAGCCATTTTGCTTTTTTGCATTTCTTTTTCTTGGGGATGATCTTGATCCCTGTCTCCTGTACAACGTCACGAACCTTGTCCATAGTTCATCAGGCACTCTGTCTATCAGATCTCATTCCTTGAATCTGTTTATCACTTCCACTGTATAATCGTAAGGGATTTGATTTAGGTCATACCTGAATGGTCTAGTGGTTTCCCCTATTTTCTTCAGTTAAAGTCTGAATTTGGCAATAAGGGGTTCATGATCTGAGCCTGGTCAACAAGACCAGTCAGCTCCTGGTCTTGTTTATGCTGACTGTATAGAGCTTTTTCATCTTTGGCTGCAAAGAATATAATCAATCTGATTTTGATATTGACCATCTGGTGATGTTTATGTGTAAAGTCTTCTCTTGTGTTTTTGGAAGAGGGTGTTTGCTATGACCAGGGTGTTCTTTTGGCAAAACTCAATTAGCATTTGCCCTCCCTCATTCTGTACCCCAAGACCAAATTTGCCTGTTACTCCAGGTGTTTCTTGACTTCCTGCTTTTGCATTCCAGTCCCCTATAATGAAAAGGGCATCTTTTTTGCGTGTTAGTTCTAGAAGATCTTGTAGGTCTTCATAGAACCGTTCGACTTCAGCTTCTTCAGCATTACTGGTCAGGGCATCGACTTGGATTACCGTGATATTGAATGGTTTGCCTTGGAAATGTACAGAGATCATTCTGTCATTTTTGCGATTGCATCCAACTACTACATTTTGGACTCTTTTGTTGACTATGATGGCTACTCCATTTCTTCTAAGGGATTCTTGCCCACAGTAGTAGACTTAATGGTCATCTGAGTTTAATTCGCCCACTCCAGTCCATTTTAGTTCACTGATTCCTAAAATGTTGACATTCATTCTTGCCATCACTTCCAATTTGCCTTGATTCATGGACCTAACATTCCAGGTTCCTATGCAATATTGCTCTTTAGAGCATCAGACCTTGTTTCCATCACCAGTCACATCCATAGCTGGGTGTTATTTTTGCTTTGGCTTCGTCTCTTCCTTCTTTCTGGAGTTATTTCTCTACTGATCTCCAGTAGCATATTGGGTACCTACTGACCTGGGAATTTCATCTTTCAGTGTCCTGTCTTTTTGCCTTTTCATACTGTTCATGGGGTTCTCAAGACAAGGATACTGAAGTGGTTTCCCATTCCCTCTCCAGGGGACCACATTTTGTCAGAATGCTCCACCATGACCCGTCTGTCTTGGGTGGCCCTACGCTGCATGGCTCATAGTTTCATTGAGTTAGACAAGACTGTGGTCCATGTGATCAGACTGGTTAGTTTGCAGAGTTTACCATAATTTTTAAAGACAGATTGATGGTGATTTAGTCCCTAAGTGGTGTCCACTCCTTTGCAACCCCATAGACCATAGCCCACCAGCATCCTTTGTCCATGGGATTTTTCCAGGCAAGAATACTAAAGTGGGTTGCCAATTTCCTTCTCCAGGGGATCTTCCCGACTGAGCGATCAAACCCACACCTCCGTGCCTCCACTGAAAGCAGATTCTTTTACCGCTGAGACACCCCATGAATGGATGATAAGCAAATATAAATTGATCTTTTTGAAAGATAGTACAAATTTACTTACAAATTTACTTTGAAGCATCCATCAAATATTTATAGAATAGATTACACTGTAATACATATAAACAGCAGTGCAAAAAACAGATACCATAAACCATGTCATGCAAGCACAATTTATAAACAGATTATGCGTGAAACTAAAACATTTGAAAATAACAATAAAACTATAAAATACAGAATGGACTAATAATGTTAAAATCGTATATAAATGCATTGGTTGGGGGCAGGGGAGTAGTAAAATTGACTAAACTCAAGACTCCTTTTAAACTAAAATCTCTCCTTTCAAATTAAAGCACCTGTGGTATACACAAACGTGTTTTATCAATTTATGTAGCAATAGAGGATGCTGCACGGACAACTCTGAAAAGGTTTCTTTTGAGAGGAAAACGAAAGTAAAAGGGAAATTCCCTCAGTCATGTCCAACTTTTTGTGACCCCATAGACTATACAGTCCACGTAATTCTCCAGGCCAGAATACTGGAGTCAGTAGCCTTTCCCTTCTCCAGGGGATCTTCCCAACCCAGGAATCAAACCCAGGTCTCCTGCATTGCAGGCAGATTCTTTGCCATCTGAGCCACAGGGGAGGCCCAAGAATACTGGGGTGGGTAGCCTATCTCTTCTCCAGCGGGTCTTTCCAGACCAGGAATCAAACCAGGGTCTCCTGTATTACAGGCAGATTCTTTACCAACTGTGCTTTCAGCGAAGCCCTTTGAGAGGAAAGGTACATATTTTTATAGGCTTGTTTTCACTTACAGCTTGTGCTCAGAAGTTTCTAAGACAGAATTAGAGAACTAGGATGTGATTTTGGATGACTTCATTTATTTAGAATCATTATCGGAGAAGTTCTGTGAATAAGCAAGCATTATAAGACCCATAAAGCATTCTGTAGTTGAAATTCCATAACTGATAGGACTGCAGTAGCCATTTTAGTCTCTCTTGCCAAAGAGAAGAGTTACTTAGGGCCCTGTCACCTCTCCTGGGGAAGCGGGCTGCCAGCACGGGCACACTGGCTTTGGTGGTGATGCCAGTAAGTGAAGTGTGGTAGGATGCCTCAGAGACCATGGTGCAGCCAGGGTTGGGGATTTGGGGTCTCACTGGGATCATTCGGGCCAAGAGGAGGAGCAGCACAGGGAAGACTGATGGACTGCAGTGGTGCCCGGGCTCCCTTGTGGGGCACAGAGGCAGTGCAGTCCTGGGCACGGCAGGTCTAAGCCTGGACTGGTTGCGGTAGGTGGCAGGGGCAGCAGCTTTTGTCCCAGGGATGGTGACAAGCCTGCTCTTTTGACCCCATAGAACAGAGTACAGCGGTGACTTGGGTCCATGAGGCTGAGCTCAGCACAGCATCCACATCATCCCTGAGGAGGGGATACAGGAGTTGGGGCTCTAGGCTCTGACAGTTGTGTTCAGTGTCAGCGAAGACTGCAGGGGTCATCAGTACAAAGGCTCAGAGAAGTCCATACCAGTAACGAGGATATCTGCATTCTACAGACTTCTTTTTCCCTATGTGGCAAAATTCTGAGAGGATACCCCTGGCACTGAGATGTTCTCTTGAGGGACGGGTTGCATGCTCATTTGCTCAGTCATGTGATATACTCTGAGACTCCATGGGCTGTAGCTCACCAGGCTCTTCTGTTCATGGGATTTTTTCTGGGCAAGAGTACAGAGGAGGGTTGCCATTTCATCCTCCAAGGGACCTTCTGGAGACTGTGATGAGGCAGGTAAAAAAAATTTTCTGTGTGGCCATCTTTTCTTTGTGTGCATCAGTTTCTGCTCCTTCTTCAATGTATTTGGATTTTTTCCAGAGGTATTTTCATTTGTTAGTATTTGTTGTTGTTGTTGTTCTTGTTGTTGTTGTTTTTGGCAGTGCTGGTCTCAGCTGTGACATGCAAACTCTTAGTTGTAGCATATGAGATCTAGTTTCCCAACCAGGGATTGAACCTGGGCCCCTGCATTTGGAGCACGGAGTCTTAGCCACTAAACTATCAGGGAAGTCCCATTGGTCTGTGGGTGTTAATGGTTGTTTTTGTTGTTTGGGTTGGGGGGTAGGAGCAACAGAAGCTTTGGAAACTCAATCCTAGTCCATCGTTTTGCTTTTCTTGTCTCCAATTCAATTACATAATATCTTAATGATCAAGATTAATCCTCTTTGCTAGATGTTCTTCCTTCCAGGTCTAATGAGCAGCATCACCCCCATGGCCCCAGCAGTGGCCCCCATACTCAGCTATTTGGGGTGGCCCCAGCTGCATCACTGTGCAGGGTGACCCCACCTGCTGAATCTGAGGTGCAAGGCTTTGCCCCCTGAGCTTGTGTTCAAAGTGGCAGTCCTCTTGATCTCTGAATTGTCTTTGGACTCATTCTTCCTTTTTCTTGAAAAATAACACATATTTTCGGCCAAATAGCTCAGTTGTCTTATCCTGTAGAGTCTCAGAAATCAGACATCGTCCTCCATTCTGTTCTATTCTAATCATCCATTTTAGTCCCAGCTTGCAATGCTCCTGTTAGTATAATCCTATTGTTAGCAAAAGAGTACGTGGGGTCCGGCTGCTTGCTCTCAAAAGCCAATAAACAGACCAGGTTGGTGGGAAGGAAAGTTTGCTTTATTTCAGGTGCTGGCAACTGGGATGGGGTGGGAGCAAAGGGTGGACATATGTCCAAAGGCTAATTCCCCCCGCCACTGGCAACAAGTGGGGCAAGAGCTTTCATAGACAGAAGTGGTGGTGGGTGGTGGGGGAGAGGTGGCTACCTGCAGAAATAGCACATCAGCTCTGCTAGTCATCTTCAGATTGGTCATCGGTAGTGTGACCAGTGTCATTTTGATTGTTTTGGGTGTGGTTAATGTCCAGTTTCAGAGTCCTTTTGCTTCCATTTTTTTTTTTTTTTTTTTTTTTTTTGAGGCCAGTTCTCAGAATTGTGACAACTCATGTCCCTTGCTCCTTGGAAGAAAAGCAATGACAAACCTAGACAGCATATTACAAAGCAGAGACATTACTTTGCTGATATAGTCAAAGCTATGGTTTTTCCAGTAGTCTTGTATGGATGTGAAAGTTGGACCATAAGGAATGCTGAGGGCTGAAAAACTGATGCTGTTGAATTGTGGTTTGGAGAAGACTCTTGAGAGTCCTTTTAACTGCAAGGAGACCAAACCAGTCAGTCTTAAAGGAAATCAATTCTGAATATTCATTGGAAGGTTTGATGCTGAAGCTGAAGCTCCAATACTTTAGCCTCCTGATATGAATAGCTGACTCATTAGAAAAGCCCCTGATGCTGCTAAACATTGACGATAAGAGGAGAAGGGGACGACAGAGGATGAGATGGTTAGATGGCATCACTGACTCAATGGACGTGAGTTTGAGCAAGTTCTGGGGGATAGTGAAGGACAGGGAAGCCTGGCGTGCCATCCATAGGGTCGCAAAGAGTCAGACAGAACTGAGGGACTGAAGAACGTGTCATGGGTACAGTCTGGTCATCATGGAGTTAACTTCTTCACCTGGGGTTTTAGTATCTACAAGACAGTTCACAGAATATTGCACAGAACATTATCTATAGACCTTGAGAAAGAACTAAAGGCCCTTGACCATGCTTAATGACAACATTTTTATTATTTGGTCTCCTTTGACTGTTTATCTCTGGTTTTTTCATTTCTCATTTCTCTGATGAAACTTATTCTTTGACTAAAGTTTTTCACAGGCAAAAGTCAGGAAGAGGACGTGTGGGGAAGGCAAGGACCATAGGGTCCTGATTCACTTCACATCTCTGTTCTGGCTCCAGGTGAGATGGGTGATTAAATCTGTGGATATCTCTTTATGGAGTGATTGTCCAGCCACACTTTTGGTGTCTTCTCCAGACATATTTTATTATTTTTGCAATACTGACAGGCTGAAGTTTTGCCAAATCTGAATATTCTGGGGGTTTTGGCTTAATTTCTTCAATTTATGTTCCCCCATTCACCTTTTAATATCAGCAATAAGGAGAAATCAATTTTAACACTTTCCTTAGAAATCTCAGCTAAATATCCAGCTTCAACATGAGCAAATTTTACTTTCCCAAAATCACTAGAACACACTTTGGCTGAGTTCTTTGCCACTGTATATATTGAGGGTCCTCTTTTCTTCCAGTTTAGAATCACACGTTTCTCGTTTCCATCTGAGACTTCACTAGTTCAGTAAGTTCAGGTCAGTTGCTCAGTCGTGTTTGACTCTTTGCGACCCCACGAATCGCAGCATGCCAGGCCTCCCTGTCCATCACCAACTCCCGGAGTTTACTCAACTCATGTCCATCGAGTCGGTGATGCCATCCAGCCATCTCATCCTCTGTCGTCCCCTTCTCCTCCTTCCCCCAATCCTTCCCAGAATAAGGGTCTTTTCCAATGAGTCAACTCTTCACATGAGGTGACCAAAGTACTGGAGTTTCAGTTTCAACATCAGTCCTTCCAATGAACACCCAGGACTGATCTCCTTTAGGATGGACTGGTTGGATCTCCTTGCAGTTCAAGGGACTCTCAAGAGTCTTCTCCAACACCACAGTTCAAAAGCATCAATTTTTCGGTACTCAGCTTTCTTCACAGTCCAACTCTCACATGACCACTGGGAAGACCACAGCCTTGACTAGACGGACCTTTGTTGGCAAAGTAATGTCTCTGCTTTTTAATATGCTATCTAGGTTGGTCATAACTTTCCTTCCAAGGAGTAAGTGCCTTTTAATTTCATGGCTGCAATCACCATCTGCAGTGATTTTGCAGCCCAAAAAATTAAAGTCTGACACTGCTTCCACTGTCTCTCCATCTATTTCCCAAGAAGTGATGGGACCAGATGCCATAATCGTAGTTTTCTGAATGTTGAGCATTAAGCCAACTTTTTCACTCTCCTCTTTCATTTTCATCAAGAGGCTTTTTAGTTCCTCTTCACTCTCTGCCATAATGGTGGTGTCATCTGCATATCTGAGGTTATTGATACATCTCTTGGCAATCTTGATTCCAGCTTGTGCTTCTTCCAGCCCAGTGTTTCTCATGATGTACTCTGCATATAAGTTAAACAAGCAGGGTGACAATATACAGCCTTGACATACGCCTTTTCCTATTTGGAAGCAGTCTGTTGTTCCATGTCCAGTTCTAACTGTTGCTTCCTGACTTGCATATAGGTTTCTCAAGAGGCAGGTCAGGTGGTCTGGTATTCCCATCTCTTTCAGAATTTTCCACAGTTTATTGTAATCCACACAGTCAAAGGCTTTGGCATAGTCAATAAAGCAGAAGTAGATGTTTTTCTGGAACTCTCTTGCTTTGTCGATGATCCAGTGGATGTTGTCAATTTGATCTCTGGTTCCTCTGCCTTTTCTAAAACCAGCTTGAACATCTGGAAGTTCATGGTTCAAAGACTTTTAAGGTTCACATTTCTAACAACCTGTGTTCATGATGATATAGGAATTCTTTAATATGATAGAACCCTTCTTATTGGCTTTGCACTTTACTTTCTGAGATTTTACCAAAATCATCTTTTACCAGAATCACATTTTATAATCTTATTTCGACCAGCAGCTCCTTCAAGACAATCGAGGCTTTTTCTAGCTGGCGATTCAAAATTTTCCAGACTCTAATGTTTACCCTGAACCAATGCCACTTCCACATTTTTAGGTATTTAGCATAGCAACCTGTCGCTTCTGAGTAAAAATTTGTATTAGCCTACCTGGGTGTCTTCAAGTCAGGAAGAGAGCCCTCACTATAAACCAAGCCTGCTGTCACCTTAATCTTGGATTTCCAGACTTCAGAACTTGAAAAGAGAATTGTATCTTGCTTGAGCCACCGAGTCTATGATATCTTATTATGGCAGCCCAAGCAGAGTAATACACCAAGTACAATGCAAAGTTTTAGCAACAGTACAGACACTGCCTTGCTAACTAGCAGAAACCTTAAAGTTATTGCATTGTCTGTCATCACTTGATCCAAGAGCTTAAATGTGCCAATCCTCCAGTGTGATAGAATTATCATTTATAATTTTGACTAAAGTTTGATGATACATTTCTTAGCCTAAATTTTATAATTTAATTATAAGAATTACTGTTTGTGATGGTGTACATAAAATCAAGTTAATGACATTTGTGAGTAAATCTTCTATATAGCTTCTGCTGATTTCATTTGTAAGTTTCTGAGTATACACTCAATGGTCCATGGTTCATGAGAAATGGTCCATGGTTTCAGGTTCTTGTATACCTGAAACTCTCCAACAATCACCCTATAGTTACCAATAAGGTTTCTGAGTGGAAAATGAATGAAGACATGTATTTCCCTTTTAAAACAAAGTTTTAATAATTATATGGTGGTCATGGTTTAGTCACTAAATTGTGTCCAACTCTTGTGACCCCATGGACTATAGCCCACCAGGCTCCTCTGTCCATGGGATTTCCCAGGCAGGAATACTGGAGTAGGTTGTCATTTCTTTCTCCAATATATTATTTAGCATCACACTATTACACTGGTTCTCTCTTTGTTGGGGAAGGCAAATTACTTGAGTGGAATTAAATAACTCATATGCTGAAGGTCAGGGGTTCTTTGGACACAACACATGGACTACTGATGACCCAAGATCTGTATACTTAACCCAGCTGTATCCCAAGCTGCCATGGAGACTGCCATATTTCATTTCCCATAAACATTTTTCTATTCTGCAGTTGGAGTTTAGGTTTTACATGACTAGACATTAATAGTGTAGAGTTATTTCAGCTAACAGAAGAGTCCAAGGCAAGCTAGTGTCAATTTGATTTTCATCCAAATGGGTATAAAATTCATTGTCTGTGTTCACCATCTGTAAGGTTCTAGTGATAGGGTT
Organism: Dama dama; assembly: GCF_033118175.1. Lineage (NCBI taxonomy): Eukaryota > Metazoa > Chordata > Mammalia > Artiodactyla > Cervidae > Dama > Dama dama. The sequence goes on along the minus strand of NC_083713.1, from coordinate 68,499,807 downwards.
GGAAATAGCTTATAATCCTTTGAAAATAATGAAAGAAAAAAAAGTGTAGCCATTTTAAGAAAAGTGTCTTCAACAAGGTCATATTATAGGTGCTATGCTATCAGAAATTTCTAAAGGCAAACTGGACAAAGTAGAAAGAAATATGTAAGGATAAAATTAGAGTGAAGGAGAAGGGTTTATTAATCTGGGATGCTTGGCTAGTCTTTTGGATATCTTGTTTTGAAGACCTTCAGTATAACTTGTCAGCTTTGTATCACTGTATACTTGAACAAGAAGAGAAGTATCTAGAAGTTTTCGGGCTACACACGGATTCAGAAGGTTATCACAAATTCTGTTTGGAATCTCTGTTCTGGACTACAATAGCTATTGCCAAGGGATGGTTTGTTCCTTTATTTGGAACAAGGATCGATTCTTTAGCATCAGACTCCTGTGTCAATTGTAAAAAGAACCTTTTAAAGTTCTTTCTATCAGGGATCAAGGACTGTACTCCTTTGATGTCTTTTCCAGAAAACCGAATCTCCGGGTTATAGGTTTTACAAAGTGTACTTGTTGAGACCAGCTTGATAAGCAGGGTTTCCGAAAGCGCAATACGGCGGCAGAATGAGAAAGACACAAGAATTCAGTGAAAAGTGACGATCAGAGGACCAACACCGCTCCAAGGTGAAGGTGGTGAAAGTGAATCCCAGCCAGCTTTATTAATACTTTCAGCCGCGAAGGAAAGAGTATGCGGGGGGTTAAGCTATAACTCATGTGGCCTTCAGGGTCAAAGAACAAAGTGATCATTAACCACTGAGTAACTAAGAAACAGTACTCAATAATAAATCAGTAACTAATATTCTTATCTACAGATTTTCCACCAGATATGTAAAACATGTGACTCTGAGATGCCAGTTGAGAAACAGTCTGGGGTCGATTTTCCAACCTCAGGATCATATCTCGTTTTCAAGATTATGAACTGTTCCCTCTGGACTTGTTCCAAGAGTCTCATGCCTTATAGTGTCCAATTTATCAATAATTATAAATTTCTTTTGCGGCCCTTGCCAAGACCTGCTTTTCTTTTATTCTTTCTGTCTCCTACATTACTTAGGAGGGTGTTAAAGTAAAGATGGTCATATCTGTGGATGATAAGAATGGGGATACTCTTGAGAGTCCCTTGGACTGCAAGGAGATCCAACCAGTCCATCCTAAAGGAAATCAGTCTTGAATATTCTTTGGAAGGACTGATGCTGAAGCTGAAACTCCAATACTTTGGCCACCTGATGCAAAGAACTGACTCATTGGAAAAGACCCTGATGCTGGGAAAGATTGAAGGCTGGAGGAGAAGGAGATGACAGAGGATGAGATGGTTGGATGGCATCATCAACTCAATGGACATGAGTTTGAGCAAACTCTGGGAGTTGGTGATGGATAGGGAAGCCTGGCATGCTGCAGTCCATGGGGTGGCAAAGAGTTGGATATGACTGAGCAACTGAACTGATAGCTTTCCTAGAATTAAATTGCTCACAGATCAATCACTGGCTTAAGACTATCTTAGCAATTTTGTCAAAATTACCCCATTAGTGTGGGTTAAGAATGGTGACCATTTTATCTTTGTTGGATGGGTAATTTCATATAATAAATTAGTAAAGTCCCACTTGAAATACTCTAGCATTATCAGGTAGCCATCAATGGACTGCTAGAGATTATCTACTTCTAACTTATATCTAGGTCTTTTTTCCGAATTTTGTTTGCTTTTATATTGAGGCAAAATTTAGATTTTAAAAAGAACTCTGGGAACACCCCAAAAGTCAGGGTTTGGAGGGTATCATGGGGCAAAATTCCTTGACCACCGGCTGACCACAATAAATGAATGGGGGGATTCTCTTAGTCTCTGTCACTCTTTCTTTGAATAAACTTTAATCTTTAAAAAAAAATATGTCCCCCTTGCCAGCATTAGAGTATTTAGATATTCCTTAATCAGATGTCCATTTTGAAAGTTATTTCTAATTAAATATTCATTTCTTCAATCACTTAGACATTGCACACTCATTTTTATTTTGTATAATACATTGCTACACATTTTCTTTGATCACCATTGCCTAGTATATAGACTAATGTACATAGTAAATTTTTTCTTTCCCTTTATTTTCAAATTTCATTCCTGTTTAGTTTCATGTCTTTGTACTATTGTGTAGCTAAATCTTCATCTCATCTTTTAAGTGTTTTGATTACTGATAAATTTAAACTTCTTTATATTTTTTTCTGTGCTTTCCTTTACTTTCCTCCTCTCACTTTTCTCTCTTTAGTTACATTGATATATAATTTTTTTCTTTTTGTACAGAAATCTTGCTCCTATATAAGTTTTTATGTTACCATTAAATTCTGAATATATCCACTAAAATTTTACCATCTTTGTATGATAGTATTGATAAACTTTCTTTTGTTTCATTCCAAAATTGAATGCAACTTTGGCAGAAAACAAGACTCTCACTTCATAACTTGTTTTTTCTTATATAATTTCTTTATATCCCCTCATTTTTTCTAATATCTAGTGGGTCTAGTGAAAAGTCTATTATCAATATGATGTTTATTCCATTGTAGATTGCCTCTTCTTTCTTTATCTCTATGGAAGATTCTACTACTTTCTCTTTTATCTTATATTTCAAAATGTTACCATCTCTCTAGAAGTGGCTAAAAGTAAGGATCTCTACATTAAACTTACTTGTTATTGTGTAGGTACTTTAAATCTCAAAATTCCAATTTTTCTACAGTTTCAGAAGTTAAAAAATATTTCTTTAGTTATTTCCTTCTCTCTCTTTTTTCCCTCAACTCCTATCAGATAGATGTTGAAAAATCTAAAACTATCCTCTGTATCTTATAAACTTTTTTTTTTTAGTTCTATTTGGCCATTTGCATTGTATTATAATTGTTCAATATGATGTTCTATCTTGTTAATTCTCCTTTCAATTATGCCCATTCTATTATTCAGAGAAACTTCTGAGGTTTTGATTCTCAAGAGCATTAGTTGATTATCTTTTGTTGTTGCAGTCTTGTTTCACATGTATGAATATATTCATTAAGATTCTTAAGTTTCTGTTTCACATAGTAACTTAACTTCTTTAGATGTTAGTTTTTTTATTTGCTGTACTTTATGTTTTACCATTTTTTCTTAAAATTTTGACCTGGAGGACCCAAATTTATACATAGATGGGCTTTATGTATGCCGTAGCTGATACCTAGTGACTGTGAGTGGAAGACCAATTGGGAAGCAGGTACATTTGGAGCCAACTGCTCCTTGTTTTTTCTAGGCTTCACTAGTCATTTGGGACTTTGTTCTGTTGACCCCATGGATGCTCTAAAAACCATGGTGCTAACTAAGCACAGTTTCATGACTTTTTAATTCAGAATCCTTCTTTCTCCAACTAGATATGGTCTCCACACTTTCTGTCTTAGAGCTCTCACACACTCCCAACTCAGAAACTCCTTCCTTCTCTAGTTTTGAGGCCTCTTACTCTTAGGCATCTGAGATCTCCTCCTATGGATCAGCATTCTTGACTTCTCAAGTAAAAGAAACAAACAATCTTGTAAGTCATAGTTGCTGGTTCCTTAACTCCATCTTTTGTGTCCACCTCATTACGTCCCTGAAAGTTGGATGCTTTTTCTAACCTAAAACTGACTTCTAATCTCCCACTCATGAAGCCTGGTACTTAACTTAAAAATACTCTTAACTCTGAGAGTTTTTTCCCCCTTTCTTAGGGGCTTCTTTGTCATCTTCCCACTATGAGAAATATGCTTTTTGAACCTCTAAGATCTTCACTTGTTAGTCACAAAGTTTTATTCCCCAGAAACCAACAACAACAAAAACAATAAAAAATAAACAGAAAAAAAAACCTTAATTACTTTCAATTAATTAAAGTTTGACCTTCAAGAAGAGAATAGATCAAAGAGAAGGATTTAAACCTAGAGGAATGATTCCACTTAAGATAAAGTTGACAGGTTTTAGACCTTCTGAAGCATCCCAAAGTCATGAGAAAAGGCTTAGCTGTTTTCTGTTTATATACAAATTTTCTTGTCTTTGGCCAAGTGACCATCTCTAATGAGGGCAATCAGTTCTGCCATCTGGGCTGTGTTTGCCTCCTTTAGTGAAGGTGTCTTAAGAGTGAATTGAGACCCATTATAGCAGAACCAGCCAGGCAATTTCCTAAATTTCCATATGCCATATATACCTCATAATGTTATGTGTAGATATAGAAAATTTGTTGCTAAAATATCCAATGAATGCATTCTTTTTTTTTTTTTTTTTTTTACTTACAAGTCAAATCATTCTTTACTGGAATTTAATGTGTATAATCATTGGCAAAGATTTTCTATATCATGTTTGGTTTTGCTTATTTATTTCTTTAGTCTCCTGTTCATTGTACCTCAGGAAAAGCTACATTAGTTTCTAGGTCTTTCTTTTCTTTTTTTTTTAAACCTAGTTCAGGCATTTGAATCAGAAGGATCTACTTGATTTTTTAGTCGTTAGGTAGTGTCCGACTCTTGCAACCCCATGGACTGTAGCCAGCCAGGCTCAGTGGCTTGACATTTCTTTCTCCAGGGGATCTTCCTGGCCCAGGGATTGAACTCAGATCTCCTGCATTGCAAGCAGATTCTTAACTAACTGAGCTACAAGGGAAACCCACTAAGTAGATAAGGGTCTACTTTTATAATATTAACTGATATTGGTCAGCTACAATAGAATTTTAGATCCTCAATCTGTCCAGATCCTTCCATAAGTGTATGCCTCTCCTATAGGGGTTCAAAGAAATTTTAATAATCGTCCATAACACAGACTAAGCCCATGACTGAAAATCTGATTTTCAGGGCAGATATCTTTTTTTTTTTTTTGGCAGTCCAATTTTAAAGGAAATTTTCATTTGGGGATACAATCAAAGGAGGATAGTTGAGGACTAGAAAATAAATCTGGGGGGGGGGGGGAAAGGATGTAGAAATTGGTGATAGGACATTGTGATATAAAGATAATATTAAGAGAAACTAGACTTTGGCAAATTAATAAATGAGATAGTCTTTAAATTATCATATATTTTTAAAATAACTATGACCAAAGCATCCTTTAATACAGCTATTTTGGAGTCAGAATTCTATTTAGAATATTCTTATACTCATTTTAAAAATATGCATATTGAATTAGAAGGTAGTTTTTCCTCTGTTACTTCTAAGATAAGCATTTGTGATTGGATTTGAATTGAAAATTTTCAAAATTACCACTATAATTTTGAAGTATTCTAGATGTTATTGCTACAATTTTCTGTTACATTAAGTATATATATATATATAGCAGATGTCTAGCCTGGCAGAGATAAGTCTTGGAACAGAAAGAAGCCCTTAAAGTTTACACTCTCTGTTAAAATGGCTGCATCTGCACTTCATTATATCTTAGCCCCATCTAGAGGCTTTGCCATCTGTGATTTGACTCCCAACTATCCATGATCCCCAGAAGACAGATTTAGGGGACAGGGTAGTTGTGGGATTTTGATTCCCAAATCAACTCACACAGACAGAAAGCCAGGATAAAATCAATAGAATTCATATTGGGATTTTGATGGAGACTTAAGAGCAAAGCTTATCTACCAAAGCACGTTGGCCTACCAAACCTGAAACATGTTTACTCAGGGATGGTCTTAACCACAGGTTTCTCATGACCCTCTCTTTCTTTCTCTGTTGATGAGTCTATAGTATTTTTCTTTCTCAGACAAACAATTGTTGTTCAGTTGCTCAGTCATGTCTGGCTCTTTGCGACCCCATGGACTACAGCATGCCAAGCTTCCTTGTCCTTCACTACTTCCTTGTGTTTGCTCAAACTTATGTCCACTGAGTCAGTGATGCCATCCAATCATCTCGTCCTCTGTTGCCCCCTTTTCCTCCTGCCCTCAATCTTTTGCAACATCAGGGTCTTTTCCAATGAGTCAGGTTTTTCCATCAGGGGACAAAAATTTTGACAAAACGAGCTGAGATATATGAGGTTAGATGAAGCACATAATGTCATCAAGAATGTTTCTAGCAGATAATTCTGATAAAAATAAAAAATACTCTGACAAGTGAATTTTAGTTCTCTGGGGACAGAATAAAAATCATGGTTTGGGAAATTTAATCAAACTGGGACTCAAATTCAGCTTAGGTCAGGATTGTCAAGCAGAAGAGACAAAACACCCTCAAGATACATTCCTAGAAGTCATTTGGTTAAAAGGCCCTAGCCCATGTCATTAACATGCATTACTTTGTGTGTGGGTATATATATATGGAGCCCTATATATATATGTATATATGAGCCATAAGGTATATAAGGTATATATATGAGGTATATATATACTGAGCCATAAAAAGGATGATATTGCCATTTGCAGCAACATGGATGAGCCTAGAGACTGTCATACTGAGTGAAGTAAGTCAGATAGAATAAGACAAATATCATGTAATCACTTATATGTGGACTCTGATATAAATGATACAAATGAATGATACAATAATATCAGGATACAAATGATACAAATGGATACAAATGAATTTATAAAACAGAAAGAGACTTATAGAAAATAAAGGTATGTTTATCAAAGGGTAAAGGGTGGGGAAAGGAAAAATTAGGATTTTGGAATTAATGTAAACACACACTATTGTATATAAAACAGATAGCAAGCAGGATCTACTATATTGCACAAGGAACAATACTCAATATCTTGTAATAACCTATAATAGAAAATAATCTGGAAAAGAATATATATTTGTATGTGTGTGTGTGTGTGTGTACACACACACAAAAGCAAAACAAAACTGAATCACTTTGCTGTATACCAGAAACTAACATAGCTATAAATCAACTATACTTCAAAAGGGAAAAACTGTATTGCTGACTTTCAATATCTCCTCCAAACTGTAAAAGTATTCAGTCATGTTACGACAGCATAGAGGTTTATTGATTTCTGATAGCATAAATAGCACCACAGCAGCAATTCTAAATTGACATCATTTTAGAAGAAGTGAGTGTACAGGTTTTTTGTACATATGGGTTAGATTTAGAATTTATTCAAGTACCACATGGACAAGGAAATGGCAACCCACTCCAGTATTCTCGTCTGGAGAATCCTAGGGATGGAGGAGCCTGGTGGGCTGCCATCTATGGGGTCGCACAGAGTCGGACACGACTGAAGTGACTTAGCAGCAGCAGTAGCAAGTACCATAACGTAAGGCGAGTCTTTAGGAACTGGCTGGTTTCTTAAGATGAGGGTGATTGTTAGTGAGGAGAGTTTCTGGGAGAAGATACCTCAGACACAGCTGTAGTTAGCTGTGACTGCATTGCATTACACCTCTTCAGTCCTGCATTGCCAGTTAAGTGTTTGCTTTGATATTTAAAATAAACATACCAAACAAGTCACATCAAGGGGTAGTCAAATTAAAAGCAGTAACAAAAACTGGTGGGGGGGGGGGCGGGGAAGAAGAGGGAAAGAAGAAAAGGAAACAAGAAAAGAGAAAGGACAGATAAATTAGGCTAGACAGAGAAGTTGTGGTCCATATATACAATGAAATATTACTCGGCCATGAAAATGAACACATTTGCATCAGTTCTAATGAAGTGGATGAACCTAGAGCCTATTATACAGAGTGAAGTCAGTCAGAAAGAGAAAGACAAATATCATATATCAATGCATATATGGAATCTAGAAAGATGGTACTGATGAACCTACTTCCAAGGCAGCAGCGGAGACGCAGACAGAGAGAACGGACTTGAGGACACAGTGGAGGAAGGAGATGGTGGTACAAATTGAGACAACAGCACTGAAATCTGTACATTACCACACGTAAAATAGATAACCAGTGGGAATTCGTTGTATGACATAGGGAGCTCGAACTTGGTGCTCCAACGGAGTGTGGGCTGTGGTGGGGGATGAGAGGGAGGTGCAAGAGAGAGGACATGTGTGTACCTGTGGTTGATTCATGTTCATGTCTGGCAGAAACTGACACAATACTGTAAAGCAGTATTATTCTCCAATTAAAAATAAACACATTTTTTTTAAAGTAAAATAAAAAATATACAAGATAATTTGTCCTAGATGGCTGCCAGTAAGCTATACTGATATTTATTCCAAAAGAACTGAGTGAGAAAAATAAACAGACCTATATTTGTCAAGGAAAGGTAGAAACTTATGGAATGGTGAGAACCAGATGTTGTCTTAAGAAAACACTTTCATGGTGTGTGAGTAGATAATACTTGCATTGATTAATGATTTCAGTGATTCAAAACCTCTATATTTCAAATTAATAAAACTTTGATCCCAAAAGATAAAAAATAAAGCACTATAACATACTATAGAAAAAACTTTTTTGTATATTAAAAATATGTTAGAAAATAGTGCTTCCACTTTGATATGTTGCATAATCACATATTTATTTCTTCCTTTCTAAATCCATTGACACAATAGAAGTGTAATGACAAAAACAAATGCAGGTCATCACTACAATAGCTAGAAAAATATTAAACTAAATGTTCAAAAATATTGAGGAATTGAATATAGAAAGTGACAGAAAAATTCAAAGGGGACATTAATAACTTCTAAATAAGCCTACTCTTTCTCCAACCTTCATTGCTTTGAAGTATTCTGCATGTGTTCTCATTCCTACTCTTGCCTTTCTTTCTTTCTTTTATTTTTTTAATAACTGCCCAAGGATGTATAGTAAAGATAATTATAGGAAGGTGGCAGAGCTAAATAAATGTTACTGAGAAAACAATAGAACTGTTCACAGAAAAGAAATATCTCGTAAGAAAGGGAGAGGTAGGTCAAAATATTTTAGTGAGAGGTAAAATCTCAGTTGTTTTTTTTTTTTTCCTTATCATTGAACAATTATCACTTTTGTTTTTCTACAATTGTCTCCTTTACTTTATGCTCAGCTCTTTTGAGTCAGAGAAGAAGGAGTTTGAAATCTCTAGGACTGCTGAGCTAGGGGGAGAAAAAAAGATAAGAGATATTGCAAATACGTATCAAGTATTTTGCTTAATACTTTATAAACACACTTATTAACTTGGTTATCTTTTACCAGAGCACTGCTAAATGGCTGTGTATTTTTAAACTTTCTGTAGAACTTTAACATACATGCAGTAATATGCATAACTCATAAGTATACACAAAGTGCAGCCATCATCAAAATCAAAGGATAAAATATAAGCACCCAGACCTCGCCTCATTCTTATCCTTGACTTACAACAATGAATACATAAATTTAGTTAATTTCACATGTAATAAACATGGGACTCAAAGAGGTAATCTAAAAGTGAAAGTTGCTCAGTCATGTCCGACTCTTTGCCACCCCATGGACTGTATAGTCCATGGAATTCTCCAGGCCAGAGAATTCCTATGGAGTGGGTACCCTTTCCCTTCTCCAGGGGATCTTCCCAACCCAGGGATCAAACCCAGGCCTCCCACATCGCAGGTGGCTTCTTAACCAGCTGAGCCACAGCAGAAGCCCATCAGCTGTTGAACAAGAGATCTAAATACTGGAGAGCATGCAGTCATGGCTAATGTCCTTCTGTAATCTAGGCAATCAGTACCTTGTCTCCAACTTTATTTGCCCCAAAATACTTTTGCTTTAAAAAAGAATCAGAAATAAATGCTGGAGAGGGTGTGGAGAAAAGGGAACCCTCTTACACTGTTGGTGGGAATGCAAACTAGTACAGCCGCTATGGAAAACAGTGTGGAGATTCCTTAAAAAACTGGACATAGAACTGCCATATGACCCAGCAATCCCACTTCTGGGCATACACACTGAGGAAACCAGATCTGAAAGAGACACGTGCACCCCAATGTTCATCGCAGCACTGTTTATAATAGCCAGGACATGGAAGCAACCTAGATGCCCATCAGCAGATGAATGGATAAGGAAGCTGTGGTACATATACACCATGGAATATTACTCAGCCATTAAAAAGAATTCATTTGAACCAGTCCTAATGAGATGGATGAAGCTGGAGCCCATTATACAGAGTGAAGTAAGCCAGAAAGATAAAGAACATTACAGCATACTGACACATGTATATGGAATTTAGAAAGGTGATAACGATAACCCTATATGCAGAACAGAAAAAGAGACACAGAAATACAGAACAGACTTTTGAACTTTGTGGGAGAATGTGAGGGTGGGATATTTCAAAAGAACAGCATGTATACTATCTATGGTGAAACAGATCACCAGCCCAGGAGGGATGCACGAGACAAGTGCTCCTGCCTGGTGCACTGGGAAGACCCGGAGGAATCGGGTGGAGAGGGAGGTGGGAGGGGGGATCGGGATTGGGAATACATGTAAATCCATGGCTGATTCATATCAATGTATGACAAAACCCACTGGAAAAAAATAATAATAAAAAAAAAAAAAAAAAAACTAAAAAAAAAAAAAATAAATAAACATATGCAAATCTTAAAAAAAAAAAAAAAAAATTATAGCCCCTGCAAAAAAAAAAAAAAAAAGAATCAGAGAAGATCTTAATAGAGTCTCCCTGAGTTTCTTTCTGCCTGGAATATATTAAAGTATTTGTATAGCTCACTCTCTTCTCATGCAAGTTGCTGATCAATTGTTTTCTCCTCAGAGACTCTATATATAAACTAAATGCCCTGTTGCTGTGAGCTGATCTTCTGAAATTGATTTTTCTTTCTTAATAGTAATTTCTGACATGTATTATATATTTTCATCTTTGTTTGTTGTCTACTACCTCACTAGAATGTAAAACATTAAAAATTGTTAATTTGTCCATCTTGCTGGTGATCTAGCATTTTTTAGAATAATGTCTGGGCTTGAGTGGGTGGCTCAATAAATACTGGTTAATTGAATTTCTGAGGGAAGAAGAGTGGGAGCTACAGATTAAATCAAAATCAAGGCAGATGAGAATAAATCATGTAAAACTGTTTATAAAATTGTAGTTCTAAGCAATTACCTAAATTCAAGAGTTTGAGACCTGAGTGTCATCTTTAGAGTCTCAAACCAATATGATCCTAAAGCTAAAATGGCAAACAAAATCTTAGGCTTAAGTAATATTAGAAAGAAATTTAAAAAATAGCATCTTTTGCCTATAAAAAATCTTTTAGTACCCCAGTGTTGTTTTTGCTTAACTTTCATTAATATAAATATGACAAAAGTCTAAAGAAGCGTAACAGAAATCTTCATAGAATAAGAGAAATTACAGACCTAAGCCAACCTAGAAAGCTGCAATTTAGGTTAATATAATGCTTCGGAGTGCATTGTCTGTCCTTTTAGAAAATAATCAGCATATTTAAAGAAAATTACAAGGGGACATACAATATCACAGAACTTATTGAGGACCTTATTTGAATTCAAGGACCAGCAAAAATCTATGTCTGCTTTCTTGAGACACTGAACTCTCTCAACTGTTCAGATCAAATGTCCCCCTTATGGAAAGTTATGACCCACAGAAGGACTATCACACCTAGCTGCGGATGGTGAAAAAGATGGTGTGTTCAAAATCACTACATTGAGAATGGGGGTGGGGAGTAAATGTAAGAAAATGGGGTTACTTAACTCTTGTATTTCTCTCCTTTTGGCTCTTTCTTTTCTTAGTGTTTTTTAGTTCTTTATTGGGAAAGAATTGATTTCAGGAGTATCATTCAATTTTCCAAGAATGATTAATGACTAAGGAGAAGTATCTCCACTACTAGAGTTAGATTAACTCTCATTTTTACCTGAAGTAACTGCTCTTTGGGGCTTCCCTGGGGGCTCAGTTGGTAAAGAATCTGCCTGCAATGCCAGAGACGCCGGTTTGATTCCTGGGTTGGGAAGATCCCCTAGAGAAGGGATAGGCTACCCACTCCAGTTTTCTTGGGCTTCCCTGATGGCTCAGATGGTAAAGAATCTGCCTGTAATGTGGGAGACCTGGGTTCAGTCCTTGGGTTGGGAAAACCCCCTAGAGGAGGACATGGCAACCCACTCCCAGTATTCTCGCCTGGAGAATCCCCGTGGACAGAGGAGCCTGGTGGACGACAGTCCATGGGGTAAAAAAAAAACTGGACATGACTGAGCGACTAAGCACAGTGCAGCACGGCTTGCTCTTTGACCTTGAACTCTGAAAAAGAAGGGCTCAGTTCTTGTGTGTGTGTTTCATTTATGGACTTCTTTTAAGCTTTAGATTTATAGAAAAATTGATCAGATAGTGCAGAGTTGCAATACATCCCTCGAATATAGTTTCCCCTAAAATTAGCACTGTATATTAGTAGGGCACATTTGCAACTATTAATCAACTGATACAGATACATTATGTTGCTTCCCAGGTGGCTCAATGTTAAAGAATCCCACTGCCAATGCAAGAGACATGGATTTGATCCTTGGGCCTGGAAGACACCTTGGAGGAAGAAATGGCAACACACTCCAGTCTGGAAAATCCATGAACCCAATGGACTACAATCCATTGAGTCCCAGAGTTGGACAGGACTAAGTACACAGATACATTATCATTAAAGTCTATAGTTTATTCAGGTTTTAACTTTTTATTTAATGTCTTTTTCTACTCCACTGTGAAATTAAATTCATATTTTATGGCAAGACAAGAAAAATTTAAGCATAAAAATTTTTCTCTGATTTTTGGACCCCTCTTTCCCCACTATTTGCATTGTGTATCTACATTATACATTGACCAAACCTCTCCTTCAAAGAAATACCTACTCAACCATAAAGAGCAATATTCTTCTACCATCAACAAGATAATTCTTTGAAAGACAACATTCCTTCATGATCATGTAAGGGGTCGTGATAACCCATTGCTTTGTATTTACACGTATGAATAATATGTCATTTAATTAATTTCATTATTTAATTTATTTAATGGTGTTTAATTAATGCCATTTTTATTGTCAATTAATAATATGTCTGTCTCAAAAAACTCATATAATCGTGTTTTGACCTATAGCAGATGGAACATTTCTCAAAGCTTTCTGAGAAGTTGTTCTGAGTTCAATTTGGTTTGAATAAAATTTTACACTCCTTTCTTAGATAGACATAACTTTTTCATCAACACTATGGTGACAATATATTTAGTCAACATCTTTCCTTGGGCCCCTCTGATTGTGACAATTTCTCAATTTTTTTTAATTTTTCATTGCCTTCACAGGATTTGAATGGTACAGAGGACTAGTCAGGGATATTAAAAGATGTCCTTTTATTAGAATTTGTCTGATGTTTTTCCTCAGACAAATTGTGTTTGTTTGGGGTTTGGTGAGGAAGAAAACAGAGACAAAGTGTCATTTACATTGCAGCATATCAAGGGTGTTATAATGAACATGATTTGTGACTATTTACATTGACCTTGATCATCTGACTTAAATAGTGTCTGTAAAATTATTTTTTTCCTTCCTTCCATACTGTACTCTTTGGGAGACAGTCATTAAGCACAGTTCACATAGAAGATGTGGAGATTTATGCTTCTCCCTTGTTAGTGAGGAGAGTTTACTTAATTAATTTGGAACATTTCTTCATGGGAGATTTGTCCCTTCTCCCCTGTTTATTAATTTATTCAATGGCTGGTACTATACTTAACAAAAATCACCAAGTCTTTTGAAGTTTAACTGAAAAGCAATAGATAATTAAACACATATCTGAACTTAAAAGGGAGAGAAAGCTCCAATTTCCAGGAATAAAAAGACAAAATAAACATGTTGAGGAAGATTCCTTCTGTGAGGCCAGTGTATTCTCCTTGGTTCTGCCTCATCACAAAAACGATTTGGAGTGACGAACTTTAAAGCCCTCGGCATGTCACAGCTCTCGGGTCTTGGACAGACCGTGTTATAGCTCTTAGACAAATCAGTGTTACAGCTCCGTGTTACAGCTCTATTTTATTTAGATGATAGCAGGAAAATCCATCCTCAACGTGTGAGGGCATGTCGACCCAAACACATGAAGAGAAGAGCACCTCAGCGCGGGAGGGAGAGAGACAGAGTGCGCGCTTAAGTGCGCGCTTTCGTTCCTCTTTTTATATGTCCCCGCCACCCCCCCTTCCCAGGCCTGCCCTATGTAAATTGCGTTAGCCAGGAGTGTTGTTTGTTCTACCTGAGGTCCTCACTCGGGTCCTCGGACCTTCCTTTGTTCTATTTTCACGGGCTCTTCTCTTCCTTATCTTTTAGCCACCGCCATCCTGGATTCCTTTTCCCTATTCTAATTACCTAACACTTCTATTCCCAGTTCTCTGAAGATTTTTATTATAGAAAGATGCTGGATTTTGGCAAATGCCTATTCTACTTCAAATGAGATGATCATGGTATTTTTGTTATTGCTGTGATGTTAATGTAGTGTATTATGTTTCTTTTCTTGTGTTAAATGATCCTTGCATTCCTGGGATAAACCTCATTAGGTCATGATGTATAGTCCTTTTAATATGCTCTTGAATTCAGTGTCCTGGTTTTTTTTTTTTTTGAGGATTTTTGCATCCATGTTTATAAAGAATGAGAAAGTCACTCAGTCCTCTACAACTCTTTGTGACCCCCATGGACTAAACAGTCCATGGAATTCTCTAGGCCAGAATACAGGAGTGGGTAGCCTTTCTCTTCTTCATGGGATCTTTCCAATCCAGGAATCGCATTGCAGATGGATTCTTTACTATCTGAGCCACGAGGGAAGCCCAAGAATACTGGAGTGGGTAGCCCATCCCTTCTCCAGGGGATCTTCCCAACCCAGGAATCAAACAGGAGTCTCCTGAATTGCAGGCGGATTCTTTACCAACTATAATTTTCCTTTTTATGTAATTCCTTTATTTGACTTTGTTATCAAGGTCATGCTAGGCTAATAGGGTGAGTTAAGAATGTTGCCTTGTGCAATTTTTTTTTTTTTTAAGACTGAGAAGGTTTGAAGACTTTGAAAAGGATTGGTATTTCTTTCTTTTTAAGTATGTGGAATATTTGGCAAAATTCATCAGTGAAATTACCTATATTGATTTTTTTTGTCAAAATGGTTTTGGTTACCTATTTGATTTATTTACTTCTTATAGATCTGTAGAGATTTTTAGATTTCTTCTTGGGTTATTTTAAGTAATTTGTCTAGAAATATTTTCATTTCACCTAGGTTACATAATTTGCTGGTGTGTAATTGCTTATAGTATTGTCATAATTTCTTTCATTACTGTAAATTTAATAAAAATATTCTCATTTTAATTTCTGATTTTAGCTGTGTCTTCTGTCTTTTTTTTATCACTCTAGCTGAATGTTTGCTAGTTTATTGATCTTTTCAAATAATTAACTTTTGTTTTTTTATTCTTGTTATTATTTTTCTGTTCTCTATTATATTCATGTTTTGCTGTAATACTTATTATTTCCTCTCTTTTGCTAGCTTGGTTCAGCTTTCTCTTCTTTTTTCTAGTTTCTCAAAATGTAACATTAGGTTATTGATTTGGGATCTTTCTTCCTTTTTAATATAAATTACATTTAAAGTGATTACGAATTAGAAGAAATTACTTTTGCCATTTTGTTATTTGTTTTCTGCATGCCTTATATTCTTTCTTTCTTAAGTTTTAATTTTCTTCATTGCTTTTTATGTTTAGAGGATTTGTGTAGAGAACTATTTTGACCTCTTTCTCATTTATTTTGTGTATATTTTTAGATTTATCACCATGGAGATTGCATTTAGCATCCAGAATTTATACCAATTAAGTTTGAATTGATACCAACTTAATTTCAATAACCCTGCTCTTACACAGTTACTCCCACGCCTTATTTATGTTGCTGTTGCCAAAAGTTCTATCTTTGTACATCCAAATGGAACAAAAAGGCCGAATATGAAGTAACTGCTGCCTGACTGGTTTGACCTGGGACATCAGACTTTTCCTGCCTTTGGACCCAGACTGAGTTTCCGTCAACTTTTGGACTGGAACTTACATCACCGGATCTCCTTACTATTAGGCCTTCTATTTTGTATCTTCTACTGCTTTCCTGGAAAAGGCTTTATCAAATTTATTGATCACTTCAAAGAGCAAGATTTTGGTGACTTTAGTAATAGTTTCCCTGTTTTCTTCTTATTGATATTTTGTTCTTATTTTTATTGATTTAATTCTGATTCCATTAGGCTAAATGACAATTTTACTCTAACTTTCTAGGGTGGAAGCTTAGGTAATTGATCTTAAACTTTTGTTCTTTTCTCTTAAGTTTATTCAATGCTGTAATTTTCTTCACATTTTGTTATTCAGTGAGCATTGCCCAAGAAGCCAAAGAAATGAACTAGAAAGCTACTTTTCAGCCTCAGGTTTCACATAACTGTGCTTGTTAGGGGAAGCACACTGATTGAAACCACCCACCCTGGCCAGGCACCATAGTAACCATTTGCATGAGTTGTTTTACCACAGGAGGTCCTGGTAAGGAACAGGGAACAAATAAGCCTCCACCAACCAGAAGAGTTCGGGAAAAGTCAAAAGGAGACACCACCTGTCCGACCACCTCCCAGAATCCTTCTCTCTGGCATCCATCTTGGCTGAACAAGACTTGCGCCACCAGGAAAGACTCTGAGTCAGAACGATTGGCTAAGGAAAACCTGGAAACTAATCCCATCACCATAAAACCCTAGACTGCAAGCCATGTGACAGAGCAGTTCTCCCGGGTCCCCTTCCCAATAAAATCTCTTGCTTTGTCAGCACATGTGTCTCCTCGGACAATTCATTTTGAGTGTTAGACAAGAGCCCAGTTTGGGGCCCTGGAAGGGGTCCCCCTTCCTGCACCACTTATTTGCTATTATCTTCCTGATAACATCATTGTGCTGTCTTCTTATGCCTACTTTAATATTTAAAGAACGTCAGTGTATTGTTTGAATGTGCTGGTGACTCCTTAGCTTTTGATCAGAGTCAACCCCATCAAGGCCCAGGCTAGTGATTGTTCTTTGAGCTGCAACCATGGCCAAATGTGACCCCAGAAGCTGTGCTAAACTCTCTACCCAGCAGAACACACTTGGAAGGTGGAGGAGGTATCTGCGAAGAAGATCTTGGTTCTTACAGAGACTGTGCAGTCTTGCTGTCTTGTTTTTTCCTACCAGTGGTCATATGTATGGTGATTGATATTTCAGTATTTAACACTTATATTCAACTTTCCAATTTATTCAAGAAATATGTTCTATGTTAAAACCTTGATTAGGAAGTTTTTACAATCAAATAAGTAAAAAATTAAAAACCCACTACTTTCTTCACATCTCACAAATTGTGTGAAGGGGTATTTTCGTTATAATTTAGCTAAAGTTTTTTTTATATATTTTTTCTTTGACTAGTGTTATTGAGAACTGCATTTTTTAATCTCCAAATATTTTTGTAATTTTCAAATATCTTCCTTTCTTTTTCTAGTTTAATTCCATTGAGGTCTGTGAGAATACATTGCTTGAATTCTATTCTTTTACATGTGTTATATTCTATAACCCAGAGTGTTGTTCACCTGGATAAATGTTTTAAGGGAATTTGAGAAGAATGTGTTCTTTTGTTGTTTGGTAAAGTGTCCTATAAATGCCTATTTGATCTTGTTGATCACTGGTGATATTGAGTTGAACTGTGCCTTTGCTGGGCTTTCCTGGGGACTCAGAATCTGCCTGCAATGTGGGAGACCCATTTTTAATTTCTGGGTCAGGAAGATTCGCTGAAGAAGGGAATGGCAACTCACTCTAGTATTCTTGACTGGAGAATCCCAAAGACAGAGGAGGCTGGTGGGCTATTGTCTGTCCATGGGGAACAAACGAGTTGGATGTGACTACACTTTCAATTTTCATGCCTTTACTAGCTTTTATTTGCTAGATATGCCCATTTCCTTTTGCTTTTTTATTCGTTTTTGTTCTACATTCTTTGATGCTCTGGTATTAGGCACATACACACGAAGAGTTGTTCTTCAACAACTGACCCTTTTATCATTATATACTTCCTCTCTTTATCCCTGATAATTTTCCTGCTCTAGAGCTTACTTT
This sequence comes from Dama dama, assembly GCF_033118175.1. Taxonomy (NCBI): domain Eukaryota; kingdom Metazoa; phylum Chordata; class Mammalia; order Artiodactyla; family Cervidae; genus Dama; species Dama dama. The sequence goes on along the minus strand of NC_083713.1, from coordinate 68,481,864 downwards.
GTCTGAAATAAATTCAATTATTGCATCTTTCTTTTGATTAGTGTTAACATAGTATATCTTTCTCCATACCTTTACTTTTAATCTAGCTGAGTTCTTATGTTTAAACTGCTTTTCTCTTTCTCTCTCCTTTTTTGCAATCATCTATGTGTGTGTTTGTTACTTGCTCAGTCCATGTCTGACTCTTTGCAACCCCATGGACTGTAGCCCACCAGGCTCCTCTGTCCATGGAATTCTCCAGGACATTCCCTTCTCCAGAGGATCTTCCTGACCCAGGCATTGAACCTGGGTCTCCTGCATTGCAGGCAGATTCTTTACCATCTGAGTTACTAGGAAAGCATGTAATCACCTATAGGTGGGTCTTATTTTTCATCCTCTCTTGACAATCTCTGTCATTTAAGTTGTGTATGTTATTCATTGTAATATTTCTTGTTTTCTCCTCTTTGTTTGCTTTTTTCAGTTTTAATTGAATGTTAAAATATTAATATATCCCATTTTCTATTCTCTTACCATTTTAATTATATTTTTTTTTTTTCTTCTTTTTTACTCATGATTCTGTAATTAGCACACTTGGCTGCTGGTGATGACATCAACACAAGACTGTTGCCTCTGCATTTTTGGCCTAAAGACAGTGGGTGTCAACAGGATTAGCAGGCAGAAAAGAGAGTTGGATGAGAAGTGGAGGAGAGGGGCAAAAAAATAGAATCTGTAAAGATAAACTGAAACTCCTGAGGACATACTGAAACCTGCATCAGTCTCCACCTGCTGACCTCTCAATAACAAACTATACCTGTGCCTGCTCAGATCTAGGAAAAATAAGATGATACAAAGAAAGGTGATTCTCAGAAATGTAGTTTCTTCTCAGCAAGGTCAGGTATGTACAAAACTATAACACCTGAGTCTTCCACTATATATAAGAAGAAATATGAATGATGTAAACTAACAAATAAAATATGAAATGAACAACACAACTTACAATTCTTCTAGGTGTTTAGGAATGAAAAGTTTCTTTGGGTTGAGCCCATATAAGAAAGGCAAAAATAAAAATAATTTAAATTGAATATTAGTGTTTGACACAGTTTTGATAAGGAGATGGGAGTAGGGTGGGGTAGAAGTGTTAGTTATATAATGGATAAGAAGCTAATATAAACAAAGACTCATACATGATAAACAGGACAGTAGGTAGAAGGACATAAGCAGACTTGTTTAACTACAGTTGAAGGTCCATTTATGGGAGCAATGGAAACTAAACCTGGAAAGGAGATGATGGCAGTTTGATGGCAGTGACTTGAGTGCCACATAGAAATTTGGATAATTTTCAGTAGAAAATAGTGAGTTTTAAGCTATAATAAAAGCAGTATCTTAGGAAAATTACTCTAAATAGTAATTCTCAGTAAGTTTTGAAAGGAGGCAAGTGTAGAAATAAAAGCATTTGCAATATTCCAGAAGTGAGAATAAACTGCTCCAATGATCTGAGTGAATAAAAGCAGGTTGAGAAGGGACACAGAGAATTTATTCAAAGGAGGAAAAATAGTACTTAGGTACCAAAGGCTCTCAGTGTGGGAGGGAAGGGGAAGTTAGAAATAAACTCTGGGGCATCGCGGAAGGATAGTAGCTTGGAAGAAAGAATAGAATTTCTGCTTGCTATGTCAAGTGTAAGGTGAAGTTATAAGGTTGGTTCTTCTGTTCCCCACTTCTCAGCTACTTCCTCTAGGCTGCAGAGTAGAATAAATCTGGATCTTTACAACTGTAGGCCCACTAAGCCATTGAAAGAGTGACCAAGTAGGTCTGGGTTCAGTCTCTTAAACTGCGCTCTACAAAAAGACATCATGAAACCATTTTGCTTAAAATCTCAATATTCTAAAAATGCCCTGATTAGCAATAATTTCCCAGTAAATTATCCTTTATTTTCTTCTGAGTGATTAGCATATCATAAAATGTACTACTTGTTTTTCAAACATGCCAGTCTTTCTGGACAAGTAACATAAATCATTTCTATGTTCTCTACTTCAAAATATTTTGGATGGAGTGTTTCCTTAGAGATGTTCATGTCCACTGCCTTTAATCCTGTGACTAAGTTCAAAGAAAATAATTTTAAATGTTTTGCTTAAGTAATTTTCTTTTATATTTATTGTAAAAGTCAGTACTGTTACATGAAAGTACACAAATGAAATGATTGTGCTCTTATGAAAGAAAGAAAGAAAAAAGATAAAGGAAGAGGAAAGATAGATACATAAAGAATAAAAAAGAAATATAGAAAGAGGACAAGGAATTTTTAAACAACTTATGACATAGGATTACTTCATTCTACTTTTAGTTTGGTTCTTATAAGAAAAATGACAGACATTTTCAAAGGCTGGAATTTATGAAGGTGTTGAACTCAAGTACAGGCCAAGATCAGTTTTAAATGAAATTCAAGTGACCTTGTCCATCTTGAAATTGATTAGAGTTTAAATTTAAGTCAACAATTTATTTGAGCAACAAGAAAAAAGAATATTCAACTAAGGCAGAATGATTGTAAAGAATAAATAAAGAATTACTAGAGAAAACATGCAGATAATAATTCAGAATGACTGGGGGAAATGTCAGATGTATCTGGAACATATGATATCAAACTTATTTTATAATTTTTAAATTTCTTATGTAGTCTGAGCTAATATTTCTCTCTAGTCTATTATGAGACAAAAAAGCAGTGTGTGTATAAAGTACAACTTTTTAAAAGCGGAACATAACGTTATTTAACTTCCAGTTTTTCTTTTTCTTTTGAAGACTTAGCAAGAGTAGAAACAATAATTGCCAAATGTCATGTTCTTTAGAGCAAAAGAATCCCATGCTGCATTTCATTTATTGGGAACAGTTTCTCAGTCTTTTTCTTGATTTCCATGAATTCTTCATGTTTTCAAAAATTGCAGATCAGTCATTTCACAGATTATGCCTCAAAGAAAGTGTCCCACGTCTTCATTCCAATTGAGCATTGCAGCCTTCATTGTTTCCTGCGGCCATCTTTGCACCTTACTTCTCCAACAGAGCCGAAACCTGGCTCCTGTTACCCATGTGTGTCTAATGGTCTGATCAATTTCTTTCAATATGTTCAGTCTCTAGGATGCCCTCTTACTCTCCCCCGAAGTCCTCCTGGTGCTGATCCTAGCCGCCACAGCTGTCTTTTTCTGACATCCTTCCTGCTAGGGCTGTGGCCGCCATTTTGCACCCTGTTCGAGCTATCTAGTGGCTTTTAACAAACTTTTAAAATAAACTTGTCTTCATTTTAGAATAAATTTAGATTTACATAAAATAAAGTTTTGAAGATGGTACAAAGTTCCCATACATCTCACACTCAATTTCTTTATTAACTAAGAGCTTACGTTGTTATGGTACCTTTGTAACAATTAATGAACTAATATTGAGGTATTGTTAATAAATGAAGTCCAAACTTTCTTTAGCTCCTGTTAGTGTCCTTTTGTTCCCACTGTTGTTATTGCTATTCTATAATCTCATTAAGGATATTATCTGAAAGTAAAGTAAGGAAAGAAGAAAGGAAGGTAGTAAATTTTCTTAAGACTATTAACATAACAAACATGGTAACTGGAAATGATGTATTTCAGTGACCTATTAAAATAATGTATATCAATTCTTATATCATGATAAGCATGCCAGACTACTTAAAATGCAGAATGGGCTTTAATTAATTTCTCAGTTACTAAAGGAAAGAAGGTAGTTGTTCAGATACCTAAAATATAAGGTAACACGTTAACAACTGTGAAAGCTGATTCAGATAAAATGCTCTGGAAGTTAAAGATTTGAAGTTTATTTCACCAGTAGATTTGTAACATTGTAGGCTTTTCAGTTCAGTTCAGTTTAGTCGCTCAGTCCTGTCTGACTCTCTGTAACCCCATGAACTGCAGGATGCCAGGCCTCCCTGTCTATCACCAACTCCCGGAGTCCACCCAAACCCATGTCCACTGAGTCAGCAATGCCTTCCAACCATCTCATTCTCTGTTGTCTCCTTCTCCACCTGCCCTCAATCTTTCCTGGCATCAGGGTCTTTTCCAATGAGTCAGCTCTTCGCATCAGGTGGCCAAAGTATTGGAGTTTCAGCTTCAACATCAGTCCTCCCAGTGAACACCCAAGACTGATCTCCTCTATGATCGACTGGTTGGATCTCCTTGCAGTCTGAGGGACTCTCAAGAGTCTTCTCCAACATCACAATTCAAAAGCATCAATTCTTTGGCACTCAGCTTTCTTTATAGTCCAACTCTCACTTCCATACATGACCACTGGAAAAACCATAGCCTTGACTAAATGGACCTTTGTTGGCAAAGTAATGTCTCTGCTTTTTAATATGCTGTCTATGTTGGTCATAACTTTCCTTCCAAGGAGTAAGCGTCTTTTAATTTCATGGCTGCAGTCACCATCTGCAGTGATTTTGGAGCCCCCCACCAAAGTCTGACACTGTTTCCCCATCTATTTGACATGAAGTGATGGGACCGGATGCCATGATCTTAGTTTTCTGAATGTTGCACTTTAAGCCAACTTTTTCACTCTCCTCTTTTAAGCTGCATTAATAAGGTAAATTTCCATTACATTTGAAGTTAATAATGCCCTTCACCTGAAATACTTAGATGAGTGGGCCAAAACAGAGAAAGGCAGTTGTCACAATAGTGTCCAGAATATTAATCTTGATTACCCAGAGTTTGTTCTGATACACAACGGTGTCAGGGAAAGCTATATTTGAGCCCAAGAGACTCACAGAGGGTCCCCTTATATATCTCTCATAAGGATTTCTGGTGAAGAATACAGTGACTTACCAGTAAAAACAAAGCTTACCAAGGACTTAGGTCCTTGGTATGAAGTATGCTGCTAAAGTGTTGGATTTTTTACAATATAATGGGAAAAAACATTAAACTTTTAGAATCTGTTCTAGAATAATGATGGAACAACAGGGGAACTGGAGACCAAATGGCCAAAATCCATCAGATGATAAAAAAGAAGCAAGAGATTTCCAGAAAAACATTTGCTTCTGCTTTATTGTCTATGCCAAAGCCTTTGACTGTGTGGATCACAAAAAGCTGTGGAAAATTCTGCAAGAGATGGGAATACCAGACCACCTGACCTGCCTCCTACAAAACCTGTGTGCAGGTCAAGAAGCAACAGTTACAACAAGACACAGAACAACAGACTGGTTCCAAATTGGGAAAGGAGTCAGTCAAGGCTGTATATTGACACCCTGCTTATTTAACTTATAAGTAGAATACATCATGCTGGGCTGGATGAAGCACAAGCTGGAATCAAGATTGCCAGGAGAAATATCAATAACCTCAGATATGCAACCCTTATGGCAGAAAGCAAAAAAGAACTGAAGAGCCTCTTAATGAAAGTGAAAGAGGAGAGTGAAAAAGCTGGCTTAAAGTGCAACATAAACTCCACATTCAAAAAATGAAAATCACAGCATCTGGTCTCATCACTTTATGGCAAATAGAAGGGGTAACAATGGAAACAGTCAGAGACTTTATTTTTTGTGCTCCAAACTCACTGCAGATGGCAACTGCAACCATGATATTAAAAGACACTCCTTGGAAGAAAAGCTATGGCAAACCTGAACAGCATATTAAAAGCCAAGATGTAACTTTGCCAACAAAGTTGGCATATAGTCAAAGCTATGGTTTTTGCCGTAGTCACATATGGATGTCAGATTTGGAGCATAAAGAAGGCTGAGCACCGAAGAATTGATGTTTTTGAATGGTGGTGCTGGAGAAGACTCTTGAGAGTTCCTTGGACTGCAAGGAGATCCAACCAGTCAATCCTAAAGATAATCAGCCCTAAATATTCATTGGAAGGACTGATACTGAAACTGAAGCTCCAATAATTTGACTCCCTGATGCAAAATGTCGACTCATTAGAAAGACCCTGATGATGGGAAAGATTGAAGGCAGGAGGAGAAGAGGATGACAGAGGATGAGATTGTTGGATGGCATCACCTTTCTCAATGGCCATGAGTTTGAGCAAGCTCGGGGAGGTGGTGAAGGACAGGGAAGCATGACGTGCTGCAGTGTACAGGGTCACAAAGAGGTGGATGTGCGTGAGTGACAACAACAAATGATGGAATAGATATGAGATTTCAAGAGACTGTAGAGAAAGTAGATTATGAAAAATGTGTAAAGTGAGAATGAAGAGTACTTTCTAAATGTGTGATAGGGAAAAACAAAACAAAGCAGTTGCAGGTTTGAAACTTTGGCCCATCCATGAAGGTGGATTCATCAGGCAGGGAAGCTCATTGCTGCTGGCCTTCCTCTGCCTCTTAGTTCAGTTCTTTATGTGTGTGCGTGCTCAGTTGTGTCCAACTCTTTGCCATCCCGTGGACTGTAGCCCACCAGACTCCTTTGTCCCTGAAATTTTTCAGGCAAGAATATTTGTGTGGGTTGTCATTTCCTACTCCAGGGAATCTTCCCAACCCAAGGATTGAAACCATCTCTCTTTCATGTCTTGCATTGGCAGGCAGATTCTTTTTTTTTTTTTTTTAAATTTTTATTTATTTATTTTACTTTACTATATTGTATTGGTTTTGTCATACGTTGACTTGAATCCGCCATAGGTGTACATGTGTTCCCCATCCTGAAAGCCCCTCCCACCTCCCTCCCCATCCCATCCCTCTGGGTCATCCGAGTGCACCAGCCCTGAGCACCCTGTATCATGCATCAAAACTGGACTGGCGATTCGTTTCACATATGATATTTTACATGTTTCAATTCTTTACCACTAGTGCCACCAGAAAGCTCCAGATTCAGTTCCTTACTTCTCCTGTACCAATGAGATGATGGGAAGTATTACTGTCAATGTATTTAAAAAAAAAAAGCTTGGTGTCTTTTGGGGTCCCCAGAGAAAATACTGGCAGGGCTTTCTTCTTCATAAGTTGAACAAATGATTGAAAAACAGCCCCTGAACCCCAAAATGCAAAGTAACCTCCCCAAATAGTGTGTTGGCTTCCTCTGACAAAGAAGAGGAAAATTAGAAAAGAAAAAAAGGCAGGCAGTTTTCTCTTTTGAAGTTGAACAAGATGATAAAACACAATTAACAGTTTTAGCAGCAAAATAATTCAAATAAATATTCAATAGTCCATAGTAACATAAATTAACAATTGAAAAATATTGATAGATAGAGACAAATATGTGCAGAGAAAGTCCCAATAATTTAAGTATACACTTTACCTTTAAGAAAGTGGATCACAATCCCCACTCTTTTAGTGTAGGCTGTTGTGTTAGTAGCTTAATACAGAAAGCACTGCATGTAAAGGGGAGGGGAAGAGTAACTTTACAGTAGAGAAGCTGGACAAATACTGTTCAAGCCAGGTGATCAAAGTCAACATTAGTGGTGGTAAGTCACCTTGTACTATGTACCCTTGATGCATTGCGATAGGAATTTTACCTCTGTGATCTTCCTCTCAAAATCCCTACACGATTTAATCATGAGAAAAATATCAGATAAACTCAAACTGAGGAGCATTTTATAGAAAATCTGATCAGTACATCTCAAATTTGTCAAGGTCATTAAAACAAGGGAAGTTTGAGAAACTGTCACAGCCAACAGGTGCCTAAGGAGACATGACAACTAAAAGCAATGTGATATATAGGGTGGGATTTTGGGATAGACTGTGTATTAGGTAAAATTAAGAGAACGTAATTAAGGTATGGACTTTAGTTAACAACAATGTATAAATAAAGGTTCATTACTTATTACCAATGTTCCCCTTTAATTAACATATTGTACAATGCAATATGCTAATTATATGAGGGAAATGGTTGTGGGTTATATAAGTACTCTCTTTATTACCTTCACAACTTTTTGTCAATCTAAAACTATTCTAAAATTAGAAGGTTGTTTAAAAATAGGTCATAACATGAAAACAGATGATGACATTGAGGAAAAGACAAGTTAGGGAGGTACATTCTACGGGAAACTGAAAGTGTACAGGAAAGAGTGTTGAAATCGCAGAAACTGCATGCAATGCAACATGTGCAGGAAGTGGGAAAGGTGTGAAAAGAGTGCCAAGGGCATAGGCGTCCCATCAGCGAGGGGACTGGACACAGAAAAGGTTTCACAAAGATCATGTGGGTCTTTGCATAATAAGCACAAGCAGCAGAAGGACACAGAGGAAAACAAGAGTGGAACAGAGGCAGCCGCCTACCTCTTCCTAATGAGCAGGAGATTTGTTCTTAATGAAGAAAAACTGCTGCTCCAACTCAACTCGCAGCTCCTGGTACTGCTGGTAATATTAAAGCTTGATAAGAATGCTCATTAGACCAAGACACAGTAAGAGCTTCAAGAATTTACTGTATTATTTGAGTTACAGCATCTAGCAGTTATTATGTAAATGCTTCCTAAATGAATGAGGGAACACTTACATATTTATTGCAACACTTCCCTTTTTCTGTAATAATCTCCGTGGTGTGGTGTGGGGTGTGTGTGTGTGTGTGTGTGTGTGTGTGTGTACTAGGTCTTTTTCATCATCACTGTTATTCAAACATCTTCTTAGAGGACTGTTCCGATCTCTGTCACCCATGGCTATCACTATTTGCCCCTTTATGTATGCGCTGTGCTCAGTCATGTCTGACACTTTGCTGCCCTGTGGACTATAACCTGCCAGGCTCTTCCGTCCACGGGATTCTCCAGGATGCCATCTCCTCCTCCAGGGGATCTTCCTGACCCAGGGATGGAACCCTCGTCTCTTGCATCTCCTGCAATAGCAGGTGGATTCTTAACCATGACACCACCTTTCTCCCTTTATTCTTTTGTATTTTCTTTTTCAAACACAACATACCTTAAAGTATTTATTCAAATATTTCTTTATTTGTTGCTAAAATGCAAGTTTATTTTATTCCAGTGCAATTTAGCATTTATTTTTATTTTTTTAACTTTTTAATTTTATATTGGGGTGCAGCCAATTAACACTCTTGTGATAGCTTCAGGTGGACAGCAAAGGAACTCCACCGTATATATGCACGCATTCATTCTCCACAAATTCCCTTCCCAAGATGCAAACTTCTTGAGGACAGGGATTTTGTATGTCTTATTCACTGCTAAGTTCTTAGCATCCAAAATGTTGTTGAGCACACAAGAAGGAATTCAATAAAAAATATGATGGATAAATTAGTTAATGAACCCAAGGCATTTTAGTAATATTTCCAATCATTTGTCAAGATAATGTGTATAATGTTAAGTGTGATGCTGACTAGACTTTGTCACCAAATAAAAACTGGACTAAAGCCTGAACAGAAGACTCTTCCAGATTTTCTCCTTACCTTCACTTCTACAGACATAAGAAAACAGAGGGCCACATATGTTATTCTCCTGATTAGAAGCACTTATAATGTTACCATAATGCAAGCTTTTTTTCATACAATTATATTAATAGAAAGGGTGTTTCTTTAAATATCAACTAAAATTAAGTCTTAACTAAGACTCTTCTTTTCCAATTAATTCTAATTAAGAAAAACCTCTTAGCAGTTCTGTTTATTTATTCAAGGAATCTCTCTCCCTTTATGTCTTTTTCTACTCTTTTAATAAGGACATTTCAGTTCCTGTTATGGACAAACACTCTTATTGCTGGTTTTGTGATGATATAAAGATAAATGCTCTTGCTTCAAAAAATTAGAATATGGACTCCATTCACTTATATTTTGTTTTAAAAACTGTAGTCATCAATTGCTTATCACAAAATGATACTCAAAAATAATGAAAAAAAGACAATAATCTGGAATGATAAAGGCTGGAAAAGCACAAAACTATCACACTTCAGAAAGTTCTTAAAATCAATAAACTTAAGGATATAAAAAGTCGACAGAGGATGAGATGGTTGGATGGCATCAACGACTCTATGGACATGAGTCTGAGCAAGCTCCAGGAGTTGGTGATTGACAGGGAAGCCTAGTATGCTGTAGTCCATGAGGTCGCAAAGAGTCAGATATGACTAAGCAACTGAACTGAACTGAAATGAATGATATAAAAATTCACCAAGTCTGAAACAGGAGATGTATTACAATCAAATTAGCTTTAAAGCACACAATTTTGGGGACTTCCCTGGTTGTCTAGTGGCTAAGACTCTGCGCTCCCAATGGAGGGGGCCTGGGTTTGAACCTTGGTCAGGGAACTAGAACCCACATGCTGCAAATAAGAGATGTCTTGTTGCAACTAAGACCTAGCACAGCAAAAAAAGTATATATATTTATTTTTAAAAAGCACACAATTTTTGATGCATAAATAAAAATTTATTTCTTATGTAAGGACCTAAATGTTCAGTCATTCTATAAGTTAGTGTGTGTGTAATATATTAATAGAATCAGGAAGTACTGGAATAAATAATTGGTAAGAGAATGATAATTAATAAGAGTTTCAAAAAAGTTATTGCATCTCATCAGAATCTCCAATTTTTCCTTTGACATTTTACTTTCATTTTATTTTACATTATCCATCCTCCCTTTGTGATATCATCTTGTGTGGCAGATGTAACTATCATCTATTTACTGACAACTCTCAAAATGTTTATGTCCCATCCTCTCAATCCTGGAATAAGATATCTAACTACCTAATTAACATCTAAACATACATGCATACTAATTATCTTAATTGCCTCTAACATATGTGTTGTCTCACACCTCCTTCATCTCAGTAAATGGCAAGTCCTCTTTATATTTATTGTCAAACACATAAGCAAACACAATCCTTTGAGTTACTCTTAACTCTTCTCTTCCTGCCATCCGTTACATCCAGTATGTTAACATCCTCATAACTCTATATTCAGAATCAGACAACTTCTCAGTATGGACTCCATCCCCATGTTTCTGATCCAAGTCACCATAATTTCTCCCCTTGTTTTCCAAGGTAGCATCCTCACTGGCCTAATGTCTATTTCCTTGCTTTCTTCCTGACTTTCTATTTTCAATACAGCATCCAGAGTAAATTTTTTAAATCATGAGTCAGGCCATGTTGCTGCTTTGCTCAACTCTAGTTGCTTGCATCTCTCTGAAGGCAAAAGGCAAGCCCTTCAATAGGCAAGAACCCACATAACTGCCTTTCTAATCGCTTCTTCTACTCATTTACCCTCATCATACTCCTCCAGCCACTATAACCTCCTTGCTCCTTGACAAACATGGTCTCAGTTCAGGTCTTTGTGTATGTTTTACCATTGCCTGAAAAGAACTTCCCCTCATATAACTGTCTTATATCTCCGTTAGGTTTTCTACTCAACTGCCATGCTTGATAAATTGGAATTCCTCCCTCCTAAATCTCCTTTCCAACATGATTGTATGTATCACCATACTAGATATTTAACATATCTATAATATTGATTACCTGCCTCTTACCAAACTCCATGAGGGCAAGGATTTGTGTATATTTTATTGAATGCTGACTCCTCAGTGCCTAGGACTGTGTGTGACCCATGGTAATTATTCAAAATTTGTTGTACAAATTTAGTAACTATTATTAAAATAGAAGAATGGTTTAATATTTTTTTAAAAACAAAATTCAATTCAGATAAAAGCTTTCCCAAAAAAAAGAGTATACAAAAAATTATATATATTGTAAATATCAGGGGCAACTGGTCCATGAAATTATCTCAATTTTCCACATCAACATTCATGAGGATTATTAAAAATACTAATAATTTTCACATTTGCTTAGTGTTTTACTTTGTAAAGCTGATGAACTTTTTGTTAACCATTATACTCCCTTAAGCTGTGAGGTCAAAGTAAAAAGAAATAAAGTGGTGATTCTTTTGTGAAACAAAACAACAACAACAACAACAAAGATTGGGGGGAAGAGGTTCTTAAGAAAAAAGGGGGAAAAAAGTAGGCATAGTGGGACTGATACCAGGACACACTTGTTACTAAGATGGGTATCTTTATAAGAGGAGAGAGATTATCAGATTTCTCTTCTTGCATGCATGTGTGCACATGCATACACACACACACACCTCACCCCCCCCCCCCAACCGCGACACACACATACTCACAAGAAAGGCCACATGAAATGCAGTAAGAAGTCAAGTCACTTATCTGTAGGCCAGGAAGAGAGGCCTCAGACAAAATCAGCCCTGCCTGCAAGTCCAGAATTGTGAGAAAGTAAGTTTCTGTTGTTTAACACATCCAGTCTGTGGTAGCCTTTTATGACAGCCTAAGCAGACTGCATGTGTGTGCTAAGTCGCCTGAGTCCTGTCTGACTCTATGTGACCCCATGGACTATAGCCCACCAAGCTCCTCTGGCCATGGAATTCCCCAGCGAGAATACTAGAGAGGGTAGCCATTCCCTTCTCCAGGGGGTCTTCCTGACCCAGGGATAGAACTTGGGTCTCCTGCATTGCGGGTAGATTCTTCACTGTTTCAGCCAGCAGAGAAGCCCTATAAAATAAATACCTTAAACCGATAGTTATCCTCTTTCTTAATGACAAAACACTTATTCTTCACCATTAAAATTAAGAACAAATCAGGGGAAAATCCTACCTTCAGTCAACATAGACTAACAAAAACAATTGGTATAAGAATTAGAGAGGAAGAGTTAGAAGTACCTGTATTTGTATATTATATATATATATATATATATATATATATATATATACACACACACACACACACACACACACACACACACATGATAATTTGTTGAAGGAATCAAGGACAGTCTATCTTGAAAACTAATTGAATTTTAATTATTAGCCTTCATGTATACAAAGAAAAAATAGTTATAAGAGAATAACCTAATTATTATAGTAACAAAAAGGACAAAAATGGAAATATCTAGGTTAAAATGAGAAGTGTGAATCCATATGACATTAACTTTGAAACACTTCTGAATAAAACATGAGTCAAAATATATGCTGTATTCTTATTTAGGAAGAATCAGCATGATAAATACATTACTAATCTTGAAGTTAATTCAATACAGTGCCCCAAATAGTGGGCATTATTGCTATTACATCATTGTAATATGCAGTAATAAAAAGGCACAAGGATTATATCCTGATACACCTAAAGAGTTAAGAATTTAAGTGAAAAATGTAGGTGGAGAAATGTGTCTCAATATGGTACTGTTTATTTGTGAAGCTAGAGTTAAATACCAATATATGCATGCTTTGTCAAATCATGTTTGACATGAAGTTTCAAATGAATATATAAACCATATTTTAAGTACTATATGTATTGGGAGAGAATGAGTGGAGAGAAGAGGAACTGAATCTAGTCTGTATTTCCTTTTTTAGATTTAATTTTGGAATCATGCAAATATTTTAGATTGTTGTACATCAAAATAGAGTATAATAAACAGATCTTAAACAGGTAAGGGAAAATAAAACCAATAACTTTAACTTTATATTGAGTTTACAGTATAATCACACTGAAAAAAATTTTTTCTCAAAGTAGTTTCTAAATATAATTTATCTCCATAATCTAAGTTTGGGAAAAAAATAGTTAACATAAATCATATGTATAGTAATCATTTAATTGTCAGTAAGTTTGGCATATTTTCCCTGCCACTGTAAAATTGAATCATGGTTTAAAATAGATAAATAGGATGGGAGCCAAGATGGCGGAGGAGTAGGACGGGGAGACCACTTTCTCTCCTACAAATTCATCAAAAGAATAACTGAACGCAGAGCAAACTTCATAAAACAACTTCTGATCGCTAGCTGAGGTCATCAGGCGCCCAGAAAAGCAGCCCATTGTCTTCGAAAGAAGGTAGGACAAAATATCAAAGATAAAAAGTGAGACAAAAGAGCTAAGGACGGAGATCTTTCCCGGGAAGGGAGTCTTAATTGAAGACGTTTCCAGCCACCGGGAAACCCTCGTACTGGCGGGCCTGGGGGAAGTGTTTGAATCTCAGAGGGCAACCTGACTGGGAGGGAAACAATAAATCAAACCCACAGATTACGAGCCTAAAAGCAACTCCCAGCAGAAAAGTACCCCAGACACCCGCATCCGCCACCAGCAAGTGGGGGCGGAATGGAGAGGAACGGGGAGGCATTGCTTGGGGTAGGGTCCGGGCCTGAGTGCCCTGAGGACAATCAGAGGGAGCTTTTGTGTGTTGCCAACTTGAACTGTGGGAGAGCAAAAGAGAGAGAGAGAAAATTAACCGGCCCGAACACACTGCCGGCCGTTCGCAGAACAAAGGGACCGAGAAAGTCCAGAGAAGAGCTCGCAGACAGGGGACCGACCCAGCCCTGCCAGAGGCTGGAGGCAGGGGGGGAGGGGAAGGGGGCAGGCTCGGCCCCAAGGACCGCATCCCCTGCCGCACTGCAAACAGGCCTCCAGTTTCTAATCAAAGACCTCCTGAGATTCTGGATGGTCGACATCCGCTGGGAGGGTCGCGGGGAGACACAGGGCGCAGGCACCCGACCGGCGCGGGCAGGGACTGGGGCTGGGGACGCGGAGGGCAGAAGGCGCGCGCACCCAACTGGCGCCAGCGGAAACTGAGACTGGGTCCGCGGAAGGGAGTGGGCGCGCCACACCCGGGGAGAGTGCGCTCATCAAGCCCCTGGCTGCCTGGACCGCTCTGACGGGGAAGGCATAGAGAGCAGGCGCAGCTTTTCGTTCCGCGCTTTTGTGGAACACCGGAGGGCTGAAACTTCGCGCAGCGCGGGGCGCGCTCCATATAGAGCAGCCGGGAGCCTGAGCAGCGCAGACGGAGAAAGCAGCGCCAGCCCCTCCCCGCAGCGCGACGGAACTAGCTACTTGAATAAGAGACCACCTCTGCCCGCCTGTGTCAGGGCGGAAATGAGGCACTGAAGAGACAGGCAAACAGAAGCCAAATAAACAAAGGGAACCGCTTCAGAAGACACCGGTGCAACAGATTAAAATCCCTATAGAAAACACTGACTACACCGGAAGCAGCCTGTAGATCTTGAGAAGTGTAAGCTGGAACGAGGAGCTATCTGAAACTGAGCCGAACCCACACTGACCGCAACAGCTCCAGAGAAATTCCTAGATATATTTTTACTTTTTTTTTTTTAAATTAAGAAAAAAAAATTTTTTTAATTTTTTCTTTTTTCTTTTTTATTTTCCTTTAAAATTCCCTATTACTCCCCCATTACTCCTTAAGTTTCATTTTCACAGATTTTTACGATTTTTTTAATTAGGGAAATTTTTTTTTCTTTTTTTTTTCTTCTTTTTTTTTTCCTTTTTCTCTTCTATTTTCTATTTTTCTTTTTCTCTTATTTCTTTTAAAGTCCTCTAGTACTTCTCTACTACTCCTTAATTTTCATTTTCATTACACTATAACCTTACAAAAAAAAAAAAAGAAGAGAAGCCCTATTTTTAAATCGAACTTCATATATATTTCTAAAATTTTTTGTGTGTGTTTTGGTTTTTGTTTTTAATATAGTATTTTTAAGAGTTTAACCTCTACTCTAGATTTTTAATTTTTGTTTTTCAGTATATGATATAAATTGTGAACATTTAAGAATCCAATATTCAGTTCCCATTTTTATTCAGGAGTGTGTTGATTCTTCTCTCCCAATCTTGACTCTCTGTTTTCTACCTCAGAACACCTCTGTTTCCTCCTTTCCCCTTCTCTTCCCAATCCAATTCTGTGAATCTTTGTGGGTGACTGGGCTATGGAGAACACTCTGGGAACAGACAACTGCGTAGATCTGTCTCTCTCCTCTTGAGTCCCCCTTTTTCTCCTCCTGCTCATCTCTATTTCCCTCCTTCCTCTCCTCTTCTTCATGTAACTCTGTGAACCTCTCTGGGTGTCCCTAATGGGGGAGAATATTTTTGCCATTAACCTAGAAGTTTTATTATCAGTACTGTATAGTTGGAGAAGTCCTGAGACTACAAGAAGAATAAAAATGAAATCCAGAGGCAGGAGACTTAAGCCCAAAACCTGAGAACACCAGAAAACTCCTGACTACATGGAACTTTAAGTAATAAGTGACCATCCAAAAGCCTCCATACCTACACTGAAACCAACCACCACCCAAGAGCTAATAAGTTTTAGAGCAAGACATACCACGCAAATTCTCCAGCAACGCAGGAACATAGCCCTGAACATCAACATACAGGCTGCCCAAGGTCACACCTAACACATAGAACCATCTCAAAACTCATTACTGGGCACTCCGTTGCTCTCCAAGAGGAGAAATCAAGTTCCACGCACCAGAACACTGAAGCAAGCTTCCCTAACCAGGAAACCTTGACAAGCCAATCGTCTAACCCCACCCACTGGGTAAAACCTCCACAATAAAAAGGAACCACAGACCTCCAGAATACAGAAAGCCCACTCCAGACACAGCAATCTAAACAAGATGAAAAGGCAAAGAAATACCCAACAGGTAAAGGAACATGAAAAATGCCCACCAAGTCAAACAAAAGAGGAGGAGATAGGGAATCTACCTGAAAAAGAATTTAGAATAATGATAATAAAAATGATCCAAAATCTTGAAAACAAAATGGAGTTACAGATAAATAGCCTGGAGACAAAGATTGAAAAGATGCAAGAAATGTTTAATAAAGACCTAGAAGAAATAAAAAAGAGTCAATTAAAAATGAATAATGCAATGAATGAGATCAAAAACACTCTGGAGGGAACCAAGAGTAGAATAACGGAGACAGAAGATAGGATAAGTGAGGTAGAAGATAAAATGGTGGAAATAAATGAAGCAGAGAGGAAAAGAGGATAAAAAGAAATGAGGACAACCTCAGGGACCTCTGGGACAATGTGAAATGCCTCAACATTCGAATCATAGGAGTCCCAGAAGAAGAAGACAAAAAGAAAGGCCATGAGAAAATACTCGAGGAGATAATAGTTGAAAACTTCCCTAAAATGGGGGAGGAAATAGCCACCCAAGTCCAAGAAACCCAGAGAGTCCCAAACAGGATAAACCCAAGGCGAAACACCCCAAGACACATATTAATCAAATTAACAAGGATCAAACACAAAGAACAAATATTAAAAGCAACAAGGGAAAAACAACAAATAACACACAAAGGGATTCCCATAAGGATAACAGCTGATCTATCAATAGAAACCCTCCAGGCCAGAAGGGAATGGCAGGACGTACTGAAAGTAATGAAAGAGAATAACCTACAACCTAGATTACTGTACCCAGCAAGGATCTCATTCAGATATGAAGGAGAATTCAAAAGCTTTACAGATAAGCAAAAGCTGAGAGAATTCAGCACCACCAAACCAGCTCTTCAACAAATGCTAAAGGATCTTCTCTAGACAGGAAATGCAGAAAGGTTGTATAAATGTGAACCCAAAACAACAAAGTAAATGGCAACGGGACCACACCTATCAATAATTACCCTAAATGTAAATGGGTTGAATGCCCCAACCAAAAGACAAAGATTGGCTGAATGGATACAAAAACAAGACCCCTATATATGCTGTCTACAAGAGACCCACCTCAAAGCAAGAGACACATACAGACTAAAAGTGAAGGGCTGGAAAAAAATATTTCATGCAAACGGAGACCAAAAGAAAGCAGGAGTCGCAATACTCATATCAGATAAAATAGACTTTCAAATAAAGGATGTGAAAAGAGACAAAGAAGGACACTACATAATGATCAAAGGATCAATCCAAGAAGAAGATATAACAATTATAATTATATATGCACCCAACATAGGAGCACCGCAATATGTACGGCAAACACTAACGAGTATGAAAGAGGAAATTAATAGTAACACAATAATAGTGGGAGACTTTAATACCCCACTCACAACTATGGATAGATCAACTAAACAGAAAATTAACAAGGAAACACAAACCTTGAATGACACAATGGACCAGCTAGACCTAATTGATATCTATAGGACATTTCACCCCAAAACAATCAACTTCACCTTTTTCTCAAGTGCACATGGAACCTTCTCCAGAATAGGTCACATCCTGGGCCATAAATCTGGTCTTGGAAAATTCAAAAAAAATTGAAATCATTCCAGTCATCTTTTCTGACCACAGTGCAGTAAGATTAGATCTCAATTACAGGAAAAAATTGTTAAAAATTCAAACATATGGAGGCTAAATAACATGCTTCTGAATAACCAACAAATCATAGAAGAAATCAAAAAAGAAATCAAAATATGTATAGAAATGAATGAAAATGAAAACAAAACAACCCAAAACCTATGGGACACTGTAAAAGCAGTGCTAAGGGGAAGGTTCATAGCATTAGAGGCTTACATCAAGAAACAAGAAAAAAAAACAAATAAATAACCTAACTCTACACCTAAAGCAATTAGAGAAGGAAGAAATGAAGAACCCCAGGGTTAGCAGAAGGAAAGAAATCTTAAAAATCAGGGCAGAAATAAATGCAAAAGAAACTAAAGAGACCATAGCAAAAATCAACAAAGCTAAAAGCTGGTTTTTTGAAAAAATAAACAAAATTGACAAACCATTAGCAAGACTCATTAAGAAACAAAGAGAGAAGAACCAAATTAACAAAATTAGAAATGAAAACGGAGAGATCACAACAGACAACACTGAAATACAAAGGATCATAAGAGACTACTACCAGCAGCTCTATGCCAATAAAATGGACAACTTGGAAGAAATGGACAAATTCTTAGAAAAGTATAACTTTCCAAAACTGAACCAGGAAGAAATAGAAGATCTTAACAGACCCATCACAAGCAAGGAAATCGAAACTGTCATCAAAAATCTTCCAGCAAACAAAAGCCCAGGACCAGATGGCTTCACAGCTGAATTCTACCAAAAATTTAGAGAAGAGCTAACACCTATCTTACTCAAACTCTTCCAGAAAATTGCAGGTGAAGGTAAGCTTCCAAACTCATTCTATGAGGCCACCATCACCCTAATTCCAAAACCAGACAAAGATGCCACAAAAAAAGAAAACTACAGGCCAATATCACTGATGAACATAGATGCAAAAATCCTTAACAAAATTCTAGCAAACAGAATCCAACAACATTAAAAAATCATACACCATGACCAAGTGGGCTTTATCCCAGGAATGCAAGGATTCTTTAATATTTGCAAATCAATCAATGTAATGCACCATATTAACAAATTGAAAGATAAAAACCATATGATTATTTCAATAGATGCAGAGAAAGCCTTTGACAAAATTCAACATTCATTTATGATTAAAACTCTCCAAAAAGCAGGAATAGAAGGAACATACCTCAACATAATAAAAGCTATATATGACAAACCCACAGCAAGCATCACCCTCAATGGTGGAAAATTGAAAGCATTTCCCCTGAAATCAGGAACGAGACAAGGGCACCCACTCTCTCCACTACTATTCAACATAGTGTTGGAAGTTTTGGCCACAGCAATCAGAGCAGAAAAAGAAGTAAAAGGAATCCAGATAGGAAAAGAAGAAGTGAAACTCTCGCTGTTTGCAGATGACATGATCCTCTACATAGAAAACCCTAAAGACTCTTCCAGAAAATTACTAGAGCTAATCAATGAATATAGTAAAGTTGCAGGATATAAAATTAACACACAGAAATCCCTTGCATTCCTATCTACTAACAATGAAAAAACAGAAAGAGATATTAAGGAAACAATACCATTCACCATTGCAACAAAAAGAATAAAATACTTAGGAGTATATCTACCTAAAGAAACAAAAGACCTATACATAGAAAACTATAAAACACTGATGAAAGAAATCAAAGAGGACACAAACAGATGGAGAAACATACCGTGTTCATGGATTGGAAGAATCAATATTGTCAAAATGGCTATTCTACGCAAAGCAATCTATAGATTCAATGCAATCCCTATCAAGCTACCAACGGTATTTTTCACAGAACTAGACCAAAGAATTTCACAATTTGTATGGAAATACAAAAAACCTCGAATAGCCAAAGTAATCTTGAGAAAGAAGAATGGAACTGGAGGAATCAACCTGCCTGACTTCAGACTCTACTACAAAGCCACAGTCATCAAGACAGTATGGTACTGGCACAAAGACAGAAATATAGATCAGTGGAACAGAACAGAAAGCCCAGAGATAAATCCACGAACCTATGGACACCTTATCTTTGACAAAGGAGGCAAGGATATACAATGGAAAAAAGACAACCTCTTTAACAAGTGGTGCTGGGAAAATTGGTCAACCACTTGTAAAAGAATGAAACTAGAACACTCTCTAACACCATACACAAAAGTAAACTCAAAATGGATTAAAGATCTAAATGTAAGACCAGAAACTATAAAACTCCTAGAGAAGAACATAGGCAAAACACTCTCCGACATAAACCACAGCAAGATCCTCTATGACCCACCTCCCAGAATACTGGAAATAAAAGCAAAACTAAACAAATGGGACCTAATGAAACTTAAAAGCTTTTGCACTACAAAGGAAACTATAAGTAAGGTGAAAAGACAGCCCTCAGATTGGGAGAAAATAATAGCAAATGAAGCAACAGACAAAGGATTAATCTCAAAAATATACAAGCAACTCCTGAAGCTCAATTCCAGAAAAATAAATGACCCAATCAAAAAATGGGCCAAAGAACTAAACAGACATTTCTCCAAAGAAGACATACAGATGGCTAACAAACACATGAAAAGATGCTCAACATCACTCATTATCAGAGAAATGCAAATCAAAACCACAATGAGGTACCATTACACACCAGTCAGAATGGCTGCTATCCAAAAGTCTACAAGCAATAAATGCTGGAGAGGGTGTGGAGAAAAGGGAACCCTCTTACACTGTTGGTGGGAATGCAAACTAGTACAGCCGCTATGGAAAACAGTGTGGAGATTTCTTAAAAAACTGGAAACAGAAATGCCATATGACCCAGCAATCCCACGTCTGGGCATACACACTGAGGAAACCAGATCTGAAAGAGACACGTGCACCCCAATGTTTATCACAGCACTGTTTGTAATAGCCAGGACATGGAAGCAACCTAGATGCCCATCAGCAGATGAATGGATAAGGAAGCTGTGGTACATATACACCATGGAATATTACTCAGCCGTTAAAAAAGAATTCATTTGAATCAGTTCTAATGAGATGGATGAAACTGGAACCCATTATACAGAGTGAAGTAAGCCAGACATATAAAGAACATTACAGCATACTAACTAACACATATATATGGGATTTAGAAAGATGGTAACGATAACCCTATATGCAAAACAGAAAAAGAGACACAGAAGTACAGAACAGACTTTTGAACTCTGTGGGAGAAGGTGAGGGTGGGATGTTTCGAAAGAACAGCATGTATATTATCTATGGTGAAACAGATTACCAGCCCAGGTGGGATTCTTGAGACAAGTGCTTGGGCCTGGTGCACTGGGAAGACCCAGAGGAATCGGGTACAGAGGGAGGTGGGAGGGGGGATCGGGATGGGGAATGCGTGTAACTCTATGGCTGATTCATATCAATGTATGACAAAACCCACTGAAATGTTGTGAAGTGATTAGTCTCCAACTAATAAAAAAAATAAATTAATTAAAAAAATAGATAATAAATGTTTAGTTTCACTAAGAGATACAATGAGGGCCTGCCTGGTGGTCCAGCGGTTAAGACTCTGTGCTCCCAATGCTGGGGGCATGGGTTCAGTCCTTGGTAGGGCTGCAAGGCACACTGCATGGCCAAAAAAATTAAAAAAATTAAAAAATTAAAAGCATATAAAAAAAGTACTTGATAAAAGAGATAAAAAGTTTTGAACTCAAGATATATTATTTTTAAAATGTATTTTCTAGCTCTGTCCGCTAAAACACCCCTAGAGCCTTTCACAAACTACACGAATAATGCCAAAAGGACTCAAGAACCAATTTAAATATGCTGCGATTGTATAATGCAGGCATGCACTAACTATCAGTTAGGGTAATAACCGCGATTAACAGGTTTAAGGGCTTCCCTGGTGGTTCAGATAGTAAGGAAATTGCCTGTGATGCGGGAGACCTGGGTTCAATCCCTCTGTCTGGAAGATCCCCCGGAGGAGGACATGGCAACCCACTCCAATATTCTTGCCTGGAGAATCACCATGGACAGAGGCACCTGGCGGGCTACAGTCCATGGGGTGGCAAAGAGTCAGACACAACTGAGCGACTAAGCACAATATGTATAAAATATGTTTAAAATGAAGTGAAAGTGTTAGTCACTTACTCAGTTGTGTCTGACTCTTTGCTAAATGGACTGTAGCCCACCAGCGCTCCTCTGTTCATGAGATTCTCCAGGCAGGAAAGCTGGAGTGGGTTGCCATTCCTTCCTCGAGGGGCATGACCCAGGGATCCTACATTGCAGGTAGATTCTTTACCCATAAGTTCATAAAATTTTTGAAAAAATAAAAATCTTCTTGAGTAAATTTGGAAAATAATAAGGAATCATTTCATTTTTTGAAAATTTTTAAGTAAAGGGAAAAACCATGGCATTTGTCTTGCTTTTCTTACATATACCAAATGTTTGATGGCAATAAAAAAGTTGCATTACCCTCTAAAGCATATTTATTCTTTCCCATTTCAAAGGGGACCATTTATTTTGGTTATCCCATCCCTGTGCCACTTTTGTGTATTAGGAGCCTGGGGGAAAGAAAACTGATCATTTTAAAGTTAAAATATCTTCAGACCGAAAGGAGTCTTACATGGACTAATGTCCAATACTCAGCAATTCTGGACCTTGAGCTGGAAAGGGCTGGGGTTGTGTCCTTTGTGGTGGGATTGATTGTACCCTGAATAGAGGAGTCAAAGGAGCGAGTGAAATATTTGATGTCCAGAGTGGAGGACTGTGTCAGTGACTGGAGTGCTCCCTAAATTCTCCATTCATTCTCCTGCATTTTCCAGTCTCTTTGCTGTTAGGGTGAGATGCTGAGAGCTGTCCTGAAGCATGAACTCCAAGTGGATATAATGGTGTCACTTCAGAAAGGTGGCAATTGTAAGCAGGTATTGTGTATCTTCTTCAGTCTTCTCTTCCTTTGGCATAACAGCATGGAGGTCCATGTTCCAGATGTCAGGGAAATGTAAAATAACTCTCCTGCCCATGTGTGACATCATGTGAGAAATAAAGAGTTATTTACTTAACATACTCAGACTTTCCTGGCAATCCCAGTGGCCAAGACTCTGCTCCCAGTGCAGGGTGTCTGAGCTCGACTCCTAGTCAGGGAGCTAGTTCCCACATGCCACAATGAAGATCAAAGACCCCGTGTGCCGCAACTAAGACCCAATACAGTAAATGAATAAATAAATAAAAATAAATATTAAAAAGTACTTAGCATACCGAAATTAACTTTTTAAAATTTCATGGCACTAATTCCTATATCTTACTGTAACTAATCCAATGACTTTCAGTAACTCAATTAATTGTTAAAATTACTGTTTCCTCATGTAAAAATTGGGATAGTGATTGTACTTACTTCATGCAACTGTCTTAAAGATTACATAAATATGTGTATTAATGAGCTTATCCTAGGACCTGGAACAAATTAAGGAACAAGTTAATGTTACCTATTTTTATTTTTATGAATACTATTACTATTATTATGATGATGATCTTTTTATTTCCCTAGCAAATTACAGGTGAGGGTATAATCTAAATTATGCATATTAAGGAGTGTATGTGAGCGAGCATTATATTCAGTGAAATAAGATAATGAGTGAGAATTTGGGGTTTGGGGTGAATTGAAAATAATTGAGAGAGAGAATTTGATAGAAAGGTGAATAAGGATCAACTAAAGAAAGTCTCCAATATCATACAGAGTCCAGATGAATTTTAAAAACTAATTTTGTATGCCAAAACTTTGAACTCTTTTCACTAGTACCAATCTACATGGAGACGAAGAAAAGCATGCAAATAATATGATCTCCTGGACTGTGAAAATGAGTGAAGCATGCTGGAAGGTTAGTGACATTCAGAGAAAAAGACTGGTTTTGGGTCCAAGGTGAACAAAGACTCAGCTGAGACCCAAAGCAAGCAGTGTGCCCAGGGCAGAAGGTTATTTTGCTTACTATTTTTATACTCCAGAAATATTTATCTTTCCATAGGATGTGAATTATTTCATTCAGGTAAGAAAAGCTAATACAATACAAATGAAAACAAAACCAAACTATTATTTTTCTTTTTAAAATCTATGTCCTTCTGCCATGAGTGTTTGGGATTGAGAAATAATTGCCTGAAAATGGAAGGGCTTTACTATAAATTTCCTTAAAATTGTGAGACAGAAACCTGCATGCAGAGCAACTGCTCTTCAGGATGGCAGTGGACACGTGAAGGTTTTTTAACCTGAATGAAACAAGTTGATTCATTATGGAATATTGATTCAAAGGCAATGGGTCCAAGGGAGTACCATTTGTAATATGAGGAGCATTATAAAAGAATGAAAATCAAAACACAAACTGAATATGCTGATATTTTTAGTAAGTGATGACTCAGCTATAAAGCGTTTGAACTAAGATATCTGTGTATACATTAGATATGTTCATTAGATTAAATGGCAAAATAGGATGCTAATGCTTTATCAAACAGCACAGTATCTGACTTTGGCAAAAAATCTTTGAGCTTTATTTTGATTTGAAGTCAATATTGAAGTTGGAATTTCCCACGTATCTGGACAAAACAATTTTGTTCTCCCTAAAGGCTACTCAGAATTCATTGACAACATACAGATTTTTAAAATCCACACTTGCTACCCTAAAGGAATGAAGAGGTGTCAGGTAATAAGAATGACAATCACTAAAAGTGCATAGGTCAGACAGAGAAAGAGAAATACTATGCGATATCCCTTACTTGGAGAATCTAAAAAATATAACAAAAAAGAAGTAGGTTCACCATATAGAGAACAAACTAGTGGTGACCAGTGGGGGTGGGGGCAATGAAGGAGTTGGGGAGTAGGAGGCACAAGCTAATGGGTGTAAGATAGGCTCAAGGACAATATTTTGTGATAACTATAAAAAGAAAGTAACTTTCAAAATTGTACAAAAAACTAAAAAGTTAACCTAAAAAATGCATATGAATGGAGAGACCGTGTTACCTGTGTTTCTTTGACAGGACTTTTATTTTCCCATTGGAACATGCCTTATGTAATCAATCAATCAAGAGAATCAATGGTGTGACTAGCAACTCAGGCTATATGGAGATAATCAAGCCTTCGTAAATCATGTTAGAGCAAATAAAGCCTGAAAAATGGGGCTGTTAGCACAGCAATCATATTTCAAAACTGCCTTTCTGCAGGCAACAATGTCGCTGATGAGGAACAGAAGAGAAAGGAGAAAATGTTGGTTCGGGGAAGGGTACTAACTCTCGGGAACAAAGCCTGGAGTTCAGGGTCTTGTGAGACACTTTCAAATGAAGGGTCTGTGTTTACCCAGTCTCACTGTTCAATGCCTTAGCTATGCCTCTGGCTGAAATGCCAGGCTAAGGATCATCATTAGTGGAGTGTTCTTACTTCTGGGCAATACATACATTGGGCACCTATTTTACATCAGTTCTCCTACCAGTCTTACTGCTTCTCAGGTGGCGCTATTGGTAAAAACCTGCCTGCAAATGCAGGAGACATAAGAGACATGGGTTCGATCCCTGGTGGGGGAGATCCCCTGGAGGAGGGCACGGCAACCCACTCCAGTATTCTTGCCTGGAGAATTTCATGGACACAGGGGCCTGGAAGGCTATGGTCCATAGTGTCACAAAGAATTGGACATGACTGAAGCGACTTAGCATGCCTGCAGCCTTCTCACTAGTTGCACCCTCATGAAGGATATTGCAATTTCATATGGAGAACTTACCAGGTTCTTATACATCTAGGATGGAGGCTTGCAACCAAACCGTGGACAGTGGAACTTGAAGGAATTATCTTTCCACATTAAAAGCAATAGTCACTCTTTACCTAACTATCCTTGGAATGGCTGCAGCAGCAGCCAATGAAGCAGATGAGCAGCTCACTGGAGCTGGAGAAGGGAAAGGGTGGGGGAGGCTGGAATTTGATTTCCAACTTGGCCTGTTAATCTGCTCCTAGAAGCACCAACAAGCATCTCTTGTGATGTGAGTCAACATATACAATGGCATGTTAGTCATATAAAGGAACAAAACTGGGTCATTTGTAGAGATATGGATGAACCTAGAGTCTGTCATACAGAATGAAGTAGAAAGAGAAAAACAAATATTGTGTATTAATGTGTATGTATGGAAACTAGAAAAATGTACTGATGAACCTGTTTGCAGGGCAGGAATAGAGACAAAGACATAGAGGGCAGACTGTGGACACAGCAAGGGAAGGAGAAAGTGGGGCAAACTGAGAGAGCAGCATTGACAAGTATACATTAGCATGTGTAAAATAGCTAGCTAGTCGAAAGTTGTTACATAGCACAGAGAACTCAGCTAGGTGCTCTGTGATAACCTAGAGGAGTGTGATGGGCTGGGTGGGAGGCTCAAGAGAGGAGAGAAGATTTGTATACACATAGATGGTTCACATTGTTGTACAATGAAATTAATACAACATTGTAAAGCAATGATGTTCCAATTAAATATAAATTTAAAAATAATTGATAAACAAAAGATATTTCATGTCATTTAAGCCAGTGCTTCTCAAACTGTACTGTGTGCAAATCACTTGGGGACCTTGTAAACGTTTAGAGTCTGATTTAGAAAACTGAAGCGGTGCCTCAGAGTCTGCATTTCTAACCAACAAGGGTGATGTCCAAGCTTCTTACATATTGAGTCACAAGTATTTAGGCAACTTTTAGGTTTCTATTCAGTTACTAGAAGCCACAAGTATACTAAATGGCAACCCTGAATCGAGAGAGACTTGAAAGTTGAATCCAATCTAAAGATACACATGACAAACCTTAGCAATTCACTAGTTTAAAAATGCACAGATATGATTATGGCATGTGAGGACTTTGAGGTCATCATGGTCTGTGTTCATATCCTGGTTCTGTCACTTACACACTGTGTGACCCTTGCATAAGTTGCTTCAGTTGTATCCGACTCTGCAACCCCATGGACAGTAGCCCACCAGGGTCCTCTGTCCATGGGATTCTCCAGGCATGAATATTTAATTGGGTTGTCATTTTCTTCTCCAGGAGATCTTTCCAACCCAGAGATAGAACCAGCATCTCTTGCATCTCCTGCACTGGCAGGCACATTCTTTGCCACTAGCACCATCCTACTGAAACATTATTTAACCTCTCTGAATCTTGATGTCTTCAGAGAACTATGTCATCTATCTCATACAGTTGGCTTGAAGATTAGTTGAAATTATGTGATTAAAAAGTCTAGATCTTAAACAAATGTGAATTCTTTATCTATGATGCTGTTGGCAGCATAGAATTCTGTATTGTCAAGGTTCATTCATGCCTAAGATTGCTTAGTTAAATGGTGCTGTCTGATAGAAGAAATGTAGATTGTGGCAATCAGTCCAGAGACTTTTCTTTAACCAAACTGCTCTATCAAAATCTTGTGATTCGTGTATATAGCTATTTTAAATTTAATTGGAATTTTTTTAAAAAATGTAAACAAAGTTGCACTTTTATATGACTGATTTCTTCTTTAAAACCTGTCTGCATTGGTGAAATTTTTATTTATTTATTTACTACGGTTCTGGGTCTTTGTTGCTGTAGAGGCTTTCTCTAGTTGCAGCAAGAGGGGCTAGTCTCTAGCTGTAGGCTTCTAGCCACAGTGGGTTCTCTCATTGCAGAGCCCGGGCCCTTGGCACACAGGCTTCAGTCGTTGCTGGATGAGGGCTCAGTAATTTTGGCACATGGGGTTAGTTGCCCCACAGCAGGTGGAGTATTCCCAGACCAGGGATTGATCCTTTGTGCCCTCATTGCAAGGCAGAGTATTAACTATGGAACCACCAGCG
Source organism: Dama dama (assembly GCF_033118175.1). Lineage (NCBI taxonomy): Eukaryota > Metazoa > Chordata > Mammalia > Artiodactyla > Cervidae > Dama > Dama dama. Next base: position 68,454,100 of record NC_083713.1, on the reverse strand, counting down.
TAGTCCAAGAGTAAATTTTTAAATTTACAGGCTCTCTCCCCCAGAATTGCTGGAATATTGTTAAAAGAAATGAAAATAATGTTAGCAGATCTGATCAGTATAAGCAAAATCTATTGCCTCTAATGACAGAAAGGTGGAAGATAACTCGTTTTCAAGTCAGATTGCAAATTGGATGGTGGACACCAGCTATGACATCTAAATTTGCAGTGTTTGATGATGAAACAAGGTCTTCTTTTCTTCATGTTTATAAGCCTGGATGCTTTGATTAATATAATGCTTTGAATACCTCTTGGAGTATTTGGAATGTCCTAGGTTAATGCCAGAGCAAGGGAATTTATTTACAACTTTCCAGGTATAAAATTATGATTTTCTGAGCAAGGGTTTGAATGGATAGAGATAGCTGTTAAATATTTCCAACAGAAAAATAAAAATGTTGCATATCTCCAACAGAAAAATAAAACATGTTTTAATATTACATATGTACTCTTGACATTAGGGAAACCATGTAACTTCAAACATGGCACTATTGTACACTGGACTATCGTTTACCTTTCAGTGTTATTGCTATTAAATTTTCTTAGCAATATCTCTAACTAAATGTTTTAATATAAAATCTATTCTCAGTTGAGGTGAGCATGAGTTAAAATTTTCCTCATTTCAGGAATAGTTTAGAACAGTTTGGGTTTCTAAGTTGGCTTGAGCTGGGTTTTATGGTACTTACTCATTAATAATGATGCTATTAAAGTGCTGCACTCAGCAAATCTGGAAAACTCAGCAGTGACCACAGTTCTGAAATGTCAGTTTTCATTCCAAAATCAAAGAAAGGCAATGCCAAAGAATGTACAAACTATGGCACAGTTACACTCATTTCATATGTTAGCAAGACCATGCTCAAAATTCTTTAAGCTAGACCTTAACAGTACATGAACAGAGAACTTCCAGATGTACAAGCTGGATTTAGAAAAGGTTGGATTTAGAGGAACCAGAGACCAAATTGTCTTTGACTGTGTGGATCACAACAAACTGGAAAATTCTTAAAGAGATAGGAATACCAGACCACCTTACCTGTCTCCTGAGAAACCTGTATGCAGATCAAGAAGCAACAGTTAGAACAGGACATGGAACAGGCTGTATAACGGCTGTATAATGTCACTCTGCTTATTTAACTTTTACCCAGAATACATCATGCGACTTGCCTGGCTGGATGAAGCTCAAGCTGATGGCAGAAAACAAAGAGGATCTTAAGAGCCTCTTGGTGAGAGTGAAAGAGGAGAGTGAAAAAGCTGGCTTAAAACTCAACATTCAAAAAACTAAGATCATGACATCTAGTCTCATCACTTCATGGGAAATAGAAGTGGAAAACAGTGACAGATTTTATTTTCTTGGGCTCCAAATTCACTGTAGATAGTGACTGCAGCCATAAAATTAAAAGACACTTGCTTCTTGGGAGGAAAGCTATGACAAACCTAGAAAGCATATTAAAAAGCAGAGACATCATTTTGCTGACAAAGGTACATATAGTGAGATTTGGACCATAAAGAAGGCTGAGCACTGAAAAATTGTTGCTTTTGAACTGTGATGCTGGAGAATACTCTTGAGAGTCCTTTGGCCTGCAAGAGCAAACCAGTCAATCCCAAAGGAAATCAATCCCGAATATTCATTGGAAGGACTGATACTGAAGCTGAAGTTCCAATAGTTTGGCAACCTGGTATGAAGAGCTGACTCATTGGAAAAGACCCTGATGCTGGGAAAGATTGAGGGCAGGAGGAGAAGGGGACGACAGAGGACGAGATGGTTGGATGGCATCACCAACTCAATGGATATGAGTTAGAGCAAAGTCTGGGAGATGGTGAAGGACAGCGAAGCCTGACATGCTGCAGTCCTTGGGGTAGCAAAGAATGAAACAGGACTTAGCAACTGAATGAAAACAATTCATTAATTATGAAAATTTGACAAGTTACATACTTATCTGAGACTCAACTTCTTTATCCATAAAATAGGAATCATAATACCTATTTCAGAGCATGTTGAAAAGATTCCATTTGATAAGCAATATAAAGTCCTTACTGCATGCTTGGTATTCAATAAAAGTACAATAACTTTTGGGTAGTAACAGCTTCCAACCTGAAAAGAAACCACTTCTTTATCCTCATACTATTTCTTCGTCCTGTAATAGTCACAATGATACGCTCTGGTGGGAAGAAAGTGTTTCCACAGAAAGTAAAACCTAATTCAGCATTGGTGTACAGGTGGTTTATTTTGGGAAGTGATTCTAGAAAATAGGACTGAGAAGCTAGAAATAGGAAAGAGGGACCTAGAATTATGTATAGATGTGGACAGCTGAGTTTCATGGGTGCTTTGAGAACCATGTAGAATGTCTAAGGGAAGGAAAAGGGGAACATATGGCCCGCTGCTTCTGTCTTCCATTAATTGAGTTTCTGTGGAGCCATTAAATTGTCATATAGGTTTGTAGTATGTAAGTGATGAGACTGTTGGTTCTAGCAGATGGACAACATTAGCAGCAGAGAAGAGAAAGTGAGAAAGAGCCCAGCTGAGGTGTCAGGGTTTATTTACTACAATGCTGGTTGCTGCAGGATGTGTAGCTGATTAAACCATGTGAGGAAGGACAGAAGTGTGTGAAATGAAAATATCTCCTGTCATACCAGTATACAAGAAATGTCACAGCCATCAGAAATTTCTGGCCTCCAAATGTGAATGAGGGCTTCCCAAACTGCAATGCAGCAGATGCTGCCATTCCCCATGGTGACTGCTGAGGAGCTGGGGGAATACAAGAAGCAGCCATCTGCCACTTCTTAAGGTGAACAAGGAAAGGAAAGAGAATTGGCCCCAGATAGCTGAGGTGCATTATGAAAGGAATTCATTCAGTGAGCCCAGAGGGCTGCATCTTCCCATACATAGAATACAACATTCCTTAACCTGATATCTGATTTTTGTTACCTCACAATAATCTTTGCTCTTCAGACTGCCTGCTCCCTTTGTTATGAACTTGTAGATAGCTTGACTCCCCCTCCTGCCCCCTTGGAGCAGTTTTCTCATAGCTGCTGAGATGCTATCTTCCAGGTTCAGAGTCCTTAACATTCTCACCAAATAAAAGAACTCTCTACTTCAAGACTGTGACTACATTTTTAGTTGACAAGTGGCATTTCATACATGAGTCTTCATAGCAGTCATGTGTCCTCAATGACTCTCGAGATTTGAAAGCAATTCAGTCCCAGATACTTGTTTCGAAGCCTACCATTTGAGCTGCATGGCTTAAGTAATTTTCTTTATGGCAAAGACAAAAGATTGTCGTCTCATTCTAGTGGATCTACAACTGTGAGACCCTTGATGGTGATTTCTATGCTAAACAGCCAATCAAGAAGACACATTCTCCAGGTGAACTGAGATTCATGGTTTTTTTGTTTGTTTTATAAATTTATTTATTTATTTATTTTTGACCGTACTGGGTCTTCATCACTGCAGGGGCTTTTCTCTAGTTGTGATGTGTGGGCTTCTCATTCTGGGGGCCTCTCTTGTTGTGAAGCACAGGCTCAGTAGTTGTTGCGTATGGACTTAGCCGTTCTGTGGCATGAGGGATCTTCTGGGATCAGGGATCGAACCAGTCTCCTGCATTGACAGACAGATTCTTTACCCCTAAGCCGCCAGGGAGGCCTGAGATTCATGTTTTGAAGTGAGTCCTCTGCCCTAAATTCTGTCGAGAAACTGAAACAATCCACAAAGTCTATTTAGTCCCAAGTGTTGACTTAGAAACCTCAATGGAGACAATTAAGTTGAGAAATTGCTTTCTTTTTTAAAAATAGTTTCAAAATATTATGTGCTCGTCTCTGTGGATGACTGAATACTGCTTACCTTTCTTATTATGGAACTTATAACTTATTTTGAGTCTTTTTTTTTTAAACTTTAGGGGGAAAACAACACTTAGAAAGCTTGCTCCTGGAAATAATACTTGGAAAGTTCTAGGAAACTATTAGAATTTACGAACACATATGAAATAGTGAGACTATGACCAAGGGCAAATGTATAAAGGACAAAATCCAGTTAGATGATTCCTTTAATAGTTGGTGCCTGTGTGTTTTAGTGAGCATCTCCCTTATCCAAAATAGCCCAATTATGCAAAGCCAGATAATCACAGAAACAAAAATTATTCACCTTCCTACTAATCAGTAGTTTTCATTGCATATCTATTAAACTTAAAGGTGAAAGTGGGTTCCAGACTAATGTCTTTCATGTTAGAAGCTGTATTAAATTAATTGAAAAATAAACACTGATAATAATAATAAAACAAGAGAAATGATAAACAGTAAAAGGTAAATACTTTTTAAATGTTACTCAAATAGACAATAACACCACATCTTTCAAACAACATAATTATTTGCATCATAAAAACTCTAGTTGTTGAAATTTAAAATATTGATTAAAAAGCTTCAATTGGACTTCAAATCAGCCTTAAAAAAGAAATTTCCATCTTAATAAAATAAGCAAAACTTTCCTTTTACACTTATTTTTTAAAACATTATACTTTTTTTAAAAAAATGTGTTTTACTAGTCTTGAAAAAGACCTGGAATGGGTCTTTCAAAAGTTTTTCCCAATTTAAATGGAATCCAACACAGCAGTGAAGATGCAACTCCAAAGAATACGGGAGAAAAGCAGAATACCCAAAAAGCAACTTATGTGTTTCCAAACACCCAGCTTTTGGGGTTGATGCCTTCATAAAACAAGAAGGTTACTGAGCAATTCCATGAAATATTTAGGTTTCCTCCTGTTATTCTGATGTCATCATAATCTAGTCTGTCCTAAGGAATTTTTAAAACCACAAAAACCCAGTCTTCTGCCTAGATTTATCTGAACTTCTGTGCTTGACTTTTGGATGTCTCTTCTGGAAGTTCCCTCCAATGAAATGAGAAGATATTCTTTGACTTTTGTCAGAAAAGTTAATATTCTCATGACTTAAATTGACTTCATTACAGTTAAGTTTATTTTACACTCTCAATTACTTACTACTGCAAGTCAACACAGCACAGAAATTAATGCATTTTGTGCCTTAAATAGTAAACACTGCTGTTTGTGAACTTTTTTGGCCAATGAATAAAAAGTATTTCATTTCTAAATCTCACCAGAAGGATTTAAATTAAACAGTAACAGATGCATTGGGCAGGCATGGGATACTAAATAAGAACTGGCAAATGAAATAATCCAGCTCTTTGCTTTTACAATGAAAATGAGAATTGGTTTTTCATTGAGAGAAGAAAAAGGATTAAGTGTTTTAAAAAAGCGTTTTCCACCAAAAGAGCAAAATAGCACTCAGTGGTATAGTATTGTTAACAAAATTTCTTTATCAGAAACTATAATTTAATATTTAAGTACCTAATTTACATGTGACAAGGTATCATATTCAAAAAATTAAATTGCAACTAGAAAACTATTAACCACTAAAAACAATACCAAACACAACCCAAACATTTATAGGAAAGCAATAGCTAGAATTTGAATTGGAAAAAAAAATTTCATCATATTTGGCTCATTAACAAAGCATCCATTACAGCCTGTAAGCATCTCTTCTAAGTCATCAAGTTTATCCTTTGTAGCATGAATAACACGTAAAGATAGATTTATTGACTGCATATGCACACGTGTGTATACATATTGTGAGACGTACACTCATGTGTTGACTTAAAGATATTGTATCTACTGATAACTGGCTGAACTTTGGAAGGTGCTGAAACCCATATTTCTACATGACCTGTGACCCATTTAAAAATGTCTTTTTATAAACAGAAGTTACATAAAATACTCTGGTTTTATTAACTGACTCTTTTCTTAAGCATCATAATAGACAATGAAGGAATTGCACTTATTTTAAAGGTACAGTAAAGTGTTAGATTGCTGCTTGGCCATCAAAGATCAGGGACTGTAGGACTGAGAAGTTGCGCATTATATGCAAAGATGACGGTGGCCACTGAAATTAAAATGAGAGCAATTAATTACAGAACAAATAGGGGGATAACAGAAGAAAACATGCACTACTCCTACTTTAATGCAAAACTAATTTCTCCCCGGAAACCAACCCTTTGACTTTTCTTACACAAAGAAACAGGTTCTGCACCCTTGGCAACACAGTAGACATGGACTTCTGTATTCAAATTTTAGTTCATTGTCTCTGAGTGTGCTGTTCCAATGTCATCTCCTTAAGCTGCCCTTGAAATTCTGGAGCATCTACAATATTACAGTTTCTCGGTTAGGTGCCATTGAGCCTCAATATCCCCTTCAGCTCTATATAAATAGGGTCCTTTATTCATCTTCTTCTGGTTCCTGTGGTAACACTGGTATTTCTTCCTTTAAACAATCACTGAAGAATCTGAGAATTGTGCTGTAGAGATGATACTTGCTCTTCTCAGATACGTTATGGCCTTCATCTGGGTAGACCTAAGATATTGAATGGAAAGGAGATTTAAAGTTGTCAAGGAAAGCCTTCTCTCTCAGAATTCATTACTTCAGCTCCATGGCAAGGGAACTTCGGAAAACAATATTTAACCCAAATCTCATGGTATTCAATTCTGAGTTTTGCCTGCTAAATGTTTCATTTTTATTTTAATTAGATCAAAATAAGACACTTGAGACAAAATACAATTTTATGCCTGTAAATTAGGATTTGTTTGGAATTCCCTGGTGTTCCAGTGGTTAGGATTCTGCCCTTTCACTGCCTGGGGCAGTTTACTAAAAGTAAACAAAAGAAAAGAAAAAAAACAGCATGAATGAGTGATGGAGACTGACAAGAAGACAAAGGGACCAGAGGGAAATAAAATTTATCATTTTAAAAGAATTTCTTATCAGTGATATGAATAAATGTCTGAGAAACAAGCATTTTTGAAAGAGTTTATGCAATTCACACATAAATCAAGATGATCTACATTCTCACTGTAATAAGGAAGTAAAGACAATTTGGTAAAAAAAAAACACACACACACACAGAACAAATAAAAGGGTGGGAGATGGAATCACACAAAAATTGTGTTCTGTATCTCACGACAAGAAACTAAGGTAGAAAAACACATTCTTCTGAAAAAGTGGCTTACCTGCATAGTATAGTTCACGCCAGCTTTTATTAGGTGTTTGATTAATTCTGCTGAATGCTGGAAATGAACTTTGGCTGCAAGAAATTAAATTATGATATTGAAGGAGATGCATTTTTCAGGATTAGAACATTTTTATAACATTTTTTTCAAAGAAATTAAGTATTTTACTTTACATCCAGTGCACATTTAAAAGACTGATACCTAGCTTTACCTGGAAAGCCAGTCGATACAACGGTAATAAAACTTGGAGCTTCACATTATAAAAAAATACATTAAAGCAGGAGTTACTACTAAGTCTCTACTCACTCTACAGAATGGTGGTTAGATTTACTTTACTGAATGCCATTTATTATTTCGAATTATTCGCATATTTTATACCATGATAATAATTTTAACAGAGCGAATGCCTGTCTGGATAGTAATACAACAAACCAGCCTTCCTCGTTTCTGAGGATTGCTAGGGTCGATCTCAGACACTGACATTCTGCTTTATATCAAATTAGGAGGAAAAGCACATCTTGAGAAAATAGCATGCACATCTCATTACTCAGGGCTCAATATTTAAAGTTGACCATATTGGTTTCTCCTCTTTGCTTCTAACTTGCTACTCCCTGAACTTCAGTCACAAAACCGAAATGAGCAGCGCAGCAGCCTGACTGTGGCAGCGACGCTGACCTGCGCCAGCGATGAAGACGGACCAATCACTCCAACAATTCCGTGTAGCATTCTGCTCATAGGCTGCCTTGGCTGTACATTCTTAAACTGTGCATCTTCAAACTTCCGTAAATAACTTTAAAGCTAACGTTTTTCAATTGTCTTTGTAAAAGTAGCGCAGACTTACCAATAGTTTAAACTTCATTGCTCTAATGCTATGGTTACTGATTGATCCTGCTACAGAGCAGAAAGTAAAAGACTCCAAATAATCATTTTCATCTTTTAAAAGTCTGGTAATCTTTTCCAACATTCTCTTGTTGTACTTAATGGGAAAATTACCATGTCATTTCTAAATAACTGTGCAAATTGCTCTATAAATGTAGGCTACCAGAAATGCTAATAAATAGGGTAATGACTGAGGTAAAATGATACTTTATATACCTTATTTGTTTATTGTAGAAAACAAATTGAAAAAGACTCCATCATTCAGCTTTATGGATAAAGCTGAAAATAAATATGCAAATGGATTTTCCAGTTTTTTTTTTTTTCCTGTTTAGTTTCTAGTTCAAAGTATGTTGATAATTGCCGTGTATCCCTTCTTAAAGCTAAACAGAGGCATTAAAAGTCTAATTGGTTGAGTTTCCTGATTTGATGATGCTTTTGGAAGATAATACTAACAATGGTAGTATTATATTACTATTGACTGACTATCTATACTCTATCAGTCCCATATGGAATATGTGCATGTGTGTGTGAGTACATTTGTGTGTGTGTGTGTGCAAACACACAGGCGCATTTCCTTTGACGTGATTGGTCTTACACCTTATCAGGTCGGTGGAGCATACCACATAGCACTGAGAGTTCCCTGTCTACTCCACAGGCTCTCATCACTTAGTAGCCTTTTGAAGCAAATCACTAAGCAGGGGGAAGGGAGGAGGATTAAGCTTTGCCTCCTTGAGGTGGGGCACCTACGAAAATGGTTTGGAAGTCTACCTAAGGGAGATTTGTCCCCTCTCCCTCATTTACCTATTTATTCACATATATACTATATACATAATATAAACATATTGTTATCGGCATTGATATGAGCTCTAATTTAACTATTTTAACTATGACCTGACATGCTTAAAAGTTAAGTGTAAGGGCTAGTGTTATCTTCACTATAAGATCTTGTTAGTAATATTCTCTGTAAAATGGGATAAACATACTGAGGCAAGGTAGGGTGGACTGACAAAAACAAGTTTAAGATTTAGGGAATATTGCTTCAAGGCTTTGCTTCTCTTTGTTCACTTGCCAGGTAGCCTTGGATAAATCAGTTTCCTCCTTGAAATTGATTTTTCTCATCTGTGAGTGGAGCTATAAATACTCAGCCCTCTGTTGTAAAATTTCACATAAAATGATAAGAAAAAAGATATAATTTCTTTGAGCCACAAACACTTCAGGTGAGTATAAAATGATATTATTTATTACTAGTAATATCAATCACATCCCTCTCCAATGTATAAAATAATAAAAAAAAGGAGATGATACAAAAGTGCTTTTTTTGGTTTTTGTTTTAAGTGAGAAATCTCAGCAGATTTCATCTCAGTGCCAGCACCTTTGGCCACACTGTTGTTTTTCAGGTTAGAGTCCATTTGCGGTACACTGAACACGGTCCTAGTAGTGACTAACCACCCATGGCTATTTATATTTAAGTTAATTACAATGAAATACAATTTAAAAATTCAGTTCCTCAGGCATACTAAACATGTCAAGTGCACATGGCCAGTGGTTACTGGTTACTGTGTTCAGCTGCACAGACATTTCCATCATCACAGTTTTACTGGACCGTGGCTGCCATCAAGCCCCATTGCCTCCTCCACTCTTAGTCCTGATGTCCATCTGTCCTTCTGCCCACTTCCCACCAGGTATCAGATTGTTTGTGCCACTCTCTTCTGCTCTCCTCCCCAGAAGGTCATAGCACCTCCTGTAAGCAAATCCTTGGAGATGCCCCTTTGTTCAAGGTCAGACTCCATCAGTCAGTAGCAGCCATCAAGTGATACTAAGTAGCTACTTACTGTCAGCCGTCCCATGGATTATTAATATATTTTCTTCTTTTAAGCCATGAATATTATGTAGTACACTAGATGCCTATAAATAAAAATCACAAAAATCTGTATATAGAGATTAATCTATATTTGTACTCAGAGTTTTTAGAATAAAATCACTATTCTTTATTCATTGTTTTTAAGTGAGTTACCTGGTATGTGGTTTCGTCTTTTGATGGCATACCAAGATATCTTTCAGAGAAAGCTGAGGCTGTGATCCAAGAAAACAGAAATTTAAGGATACGCTAAAAACCATTTGACTATCACATTTCGTTATTTAGTTTCTATCTTTCACATTTAATTGCCATGCACCAGTAAAACTGATTGAATCAGAGAGGTGATAAGCTGCTGAAAACATCTCTGATATTACATGGTAAATGACCTCGATTGAGCATCTCTACATGAGGACTTTTGTTTCTATAAATCAATACATTATTTTAGGTCGGTCTGTAGGAAGTACTCACCATACAACTTCAAGTCTATAATGGGTGCAATCACTGATCCACATTTAAAAAGTTTTTCATCTGATTTTAAGATCATGGATGCAATATAGCCACCATAGCCCTGGCCAAAAAAAAAAAAAACAGTTTATATATATGTAAGATTATGGATTATTCCTGGAGATGTTTTAATGTTTTATCTTTTGGTCACTGTTAATATACATATCAGAATGTCTCATAACGCTTCAGATTTGAGCAAAGAATACAAAAAACATTGTTATGTACAGATGAAAATTGTGAAAAGTTATTTAAACTTTTATATAATGTTATTTCAGTAACTTTAGGTAAAATATAAAATTTATTTATCATCAAGTGTCATATATTTGCTTTTTGATCTGATATCTGGGAATAGCTCCAAATAGTTTGAAATCAGGGTAATATGTACATGCAGACTAAATTGCTTCAGTCATGTCCGACTCTTTGTGACTATGGACTACAGCCCGCCAGGCTCCTCTGTCCTTGGGATTCTCCAGGAAGAATACTGCAGTGGATCTTTACAACTCAGGGACTGAACCCCCATCTCTTACATCTCCTGCATTGGCAGGCAGGTTCTTTACCAGTATTGCCACCTGGGAAGCCCTGTGATTAAATCATATATCATTTAGATATATATATTTATTAAAACAGCATATTCATCTAATAAAATATTTAAAATTATGATTATTAAGAATTAAGAAAAAAGAAAAAAAAGAATTAAGAAAGAAGAATTAAATATTTAACATATATCATCACAAGTATAGATTCTGTTTTCAATCCACACAACTAAACATTTGAAAGAACTCATATATGATAAATACTTTTGCTAGTCAGATGTGTTGGATCATTTTTAAATTCAATTTTAAAATATCCACCTTGAAATGCTTTTAAACAAATCTAATTATACATTTAAAAATATATAAGTCAAGGTATCTAGTTTTCTTTTGAAGGCCATTTTTCTGACTAGAAAAATTCAAGAGGAGATTTTAATAACTATAGTAATGCTGGGTTAAGAGGATGACCTACTAAGCTGTCAGTGCATTTTAGGCACTAATTTTTGCTGTGCTTTTGGTGTTATGTTTCATTTTGCCAGACACTGAAATATCCTGATAGATATTATTAATAAAGATATTAATATTCAAGCCTTATTCCAGACATTCTAATGCAACTGGTTCATGATAAGCTTTACTTGTGAGAGATTTGCAGATGATTCTAATTTTAGTGCTATAGGAAACTGTTATTTTCTCTATAACGCTTGAGATGAGAAATAAATAATGTCATTTATGTTTATCTAAAGCATCATTTAAAAGTGGGTACTGGAAAGTCCAAAATGCAGCCAGACATTACTTAGAGTGGTTGAGAGAACATATGTGAAGAGTAGCAGAATATACCACCCAGAAGTACGCCACTTGGCATATTGATTATTTTGAGCTGTAAGCACTTGCAAAAACAGCTAATGCAGAGAGAGCCTTTCTCTTTCTCTGAATGTCTTTATCTGCCTAAAGGCAGATCCTCCAAAGGTAAATCAATTGTTCAAGGGCCCGTCCCTGGAAGTTTCATCAATGAGGGAAGATTGATTCTTGTCACAGGAAAGGAGACTAGAAATTGACACCATACCCAGACTCACTGTGTCACAAGTCTTGCTTCCCATCTATTCTTCTAAGGCCCCATGTGTTTCCTAACAGTAACTTGAAAAGAAAGTGAAAGCATTAGTCACCCAGTCGTGTCCAACTGTTTGCAACCCCAGGGACTGTAACCTGCCAGGCTCCTCTCTCTGTTCAGAAGATTTCCTAGGCAAGAATACTAGAGAGGGTTGCCATTTCCTTCTTCAGGGGACTTGCCCCACCCAGGGATTAAACCTGGGTTTCCTGCAGTGCAGGCAGTCTTTGCCATCTGAGCCATCAGGGAAGCCCCAAAAGAATTTACTCCCTCTTAACATACCTATATCCCTTCTCCCCCTTCCCTGTTGAAGCTGAGCAGGTCTGAGGGGGCTCCTGAGCACAGAAGACTATCTGTCCCCCTTTCCTTCTTTGTAGGGAGTAGATAAGATTCCAACATCCATGGCCTTCCCCAAGTTCCAAAGGGCAGGTTCAAACAGTTGCTAATCAGGGAAGGGAGGGGATGCAGAGAAAAGGGAGGAGTAGTCAAAAACAATAGTAGAGCATATTAAAAAGCAGCGATATCACTTAGCTGACAAAGGTCTCTATAGTCAAAGCTGTGGTCTTGCCAATAGTCACAAACAGATGTGAAAGTTGGACAGTAAAAGAGGCTGAGCACCAAAGAACTGATGCTTTCAAACTGTGGTGCTGGAGAAGACGCTTGAGAGTCCCTTGGACAGCAGGGAGATCAAACCTGTGGATCCTACAGGAAATCAACCCTGACTATTCACTGGAAGGACTGATGCTGAAACTGCAGTACTTTGGCCAGCTAATGTGAAGCGCCAACTCATTGGAAAAGACCCTGATGCTGGGAAAGATGGAAGGTAGAAGGAAAAGGGGACAACAGAGAATGAGACGGCTGGATGGCATCACTGATTCAATGGACATGAGCTTGAGCAAACTCTGGGAAATAGTGAAGGACAGGGGAGTCTGGCAGTCCATGGAGTGGCATAAAGTCGGACATGTCTTAGGGCCTGAAAAACAACGACAAAATTCCCTTCCTGGTAAAAAGAGGGAGACATAAACAGAGATTTTCTTTATAAATGTAAATGTTCCTTGCAAAAGGGTAACTTCTACTCTGTTTTTAAAGCTTCTCCTGTTTATGCTGTTTCTTAAAATAATCAGCTTAAAAAAATGTTTATGCCAAAGAGACATATTCTGGAATAGCATATTCTGCTCCTCGTCAGAAGTATGAAGAAGTGAATGAGTCATGCAAAGCATGTAAATACATAGCAATTATACAGCAAAAGTGTTGAGAGACTGAAAATTCTCTCCCTATAAGGAAATTTTCAAGCATATTTTCTAGTTTCTAGTTCCCTATCATGAAGATTGAGACCATGGTGTTGAAGACAAGAGGTTTCAAATATTTCCCAAGCAGCAACAGTATTCTCATAGTGAAAAACACATCTTAGCTGATAACTTTTCTGGTTCTAATTCCACAACTACCATGATTTCTGATTATAATTATGATTTCTGATTATGATTCTGTTATTTATATAACTTGACTACTTTGAGAGAATAACTGAATATAACTATCCTGAGAATAATTATATATCATATTTAAATAATATAAATTAGCAGATTGTATTATGTTTTTTACCTCAGTTTCACATGATTCACAAAGTCTGATTAACTCCAGGAAGTAAGAAAGGTATCTTTCATAGGAGGCGCAGATTTCAGAAAAACACCTGAAAGTTCTTTTTGAGTTCTATTTGAGAGTCTTTTTAAATTCATATTCTAAACCAGTAGATTTGGGATAGGGCCCAAGATTTTGCATTTTTAACAAACTCCCAGGTTGCTGGTCCATATTTTGAATAGAAAGTTCTTATTGTGTAATAATGTAATAAGGATTCCCACCAAAATATCTTTCTAACTTCAGCCAGGATTCCCTAAACTAGTGGAACTTAAAAAAAAAAAAAAATATATATATATATATATATATATATGTGCCTATATATATATATGTACCAATGCCCTCAAAATCAATTGAATCAATACATGTAGAATGGGCTGTGGAGTTCTCCATGTGATTCTAAGTGCATAAAACATTGTATTTGACTTCTTTAAAAAAATATCTGGCATTTGGGATCAATGAAAGTAAGTTGAAAACTTAACAGTAGTGTAAGTTTTTGAATAAAACTCACTCTATAGCATTTAAAAATCTAATTCAAAATACTGCTTTCATCTGATTTATTTCAGTTAATAAATTCTATTTTTAAAAGAAAATCAATACTGGCAAGATTAAAATAAACTTTAATTGCTTACGTTCTTCTCTATCATTTCATATTTATTTACTGAATATAAGAACAGATCATAGTAGCTTTATCTTAGTTTATTTATGGAATCTCCATACTGTTCTCCATAGTGGCTGTATTAATTTGCATTCCTACCACATTACCATATGTAAAATAGCCAATGGGAGTCCATGTATGATGCAGGGAACCCAAGGCCAGTGCTCTGTGACAACCTAGAAGGGTGGGATGGGGAGGAGGTGGGAGGAAGTTCAAGTGGGAGGGCACATATGTACACCTCATACAGACTCGATGTATGGAAAAAAAGTCACCATATTGTAAAGTAATCATCCTCTAATTAAAATAATAAAATATATAATAATAATAATAAAAAGATTAGATCATGAAAAAGTTCTTGGAAAAATAATATTCCACAAGATGTTAGGAATCTAAGTTCTAGTTAGCTATGGAATGGTGCTTCAATTTTCAAAGCAACTCATATCTATCAGGAAGATGCCAAAAACTGGAGTTTACCATATTGAATGTAATTAATGAGAGGATGTTTTATTAATGTGATATAGACCAATAATGGTCAATAGTATAGGCTGCTATGTTTCAGATGCGCTGTCATCTTATTGGTATTCTCAGTGATCAGATTTTTCCTTCATTACAATTGTTACATCATGTGCATTTGCAAAGAATCTTTAGCATTATTTGTAAAATTTTAACAAATTAATCTAGATTTTTAAAAGTTTATTCTGTGGACTTAAAGTATAGAAAATTTTATTTCTTTAAAAAAATATATTTTACCCATGGTGTAAGAAATTGAATCCAAAAGACAAAAGGACTAGAAGAGCAGGGGAGAGGGGAAATCTATAATACCATTTATTGAGGACTTACATTTTCATGGGCTTCATGTTTTGAAATAATAAAGTGACTTTTTTAATACTGTGCAAAAAGGTTTCATGGTTGCAATAAAAAATATATAGTAACAGAGCTAAAAAAAAAGTTTTCCTACAACTTTAGACTTGTATGATTTCCTCTGAATCACATCACTTCTAATATATAGTGAATTGATTTGAAGTAAAAATACTGCAAACACTTTATGAATAATAAATTTATTATATTAATTTGCATGAAAACTGTTAAATTTTTTTAATGTAATCACATATCCTATATTACAATTTTTATATTCCTGCCTCGATTTTTTTTTCTTCATCTTATACACAAGAGTTCAAACCCTAGAAGTGACTCAGTGTCCCTAACAAAGTCTTACCCCAATTGAGACTATTATTAAAAAGACTATAAATAATAAGTAATTACCTCCATAGGTTGCTTGAAAAAACTTCCATACTCATTGCATTTTTAAACTTCTTTTACCTTCCCCAGATAGTTATGTCTCTTGTCTCCTCAAATTTCCCTATTTTAGACCAATCAATATCTCCTAGTGAAATAGTTCTTGTCTCATGATTGAAAATTGCTAACTCATCTTAATCTTGATCTCCTGTCTCTCTGCTTCACTTTTCTGAACTGCAATATCATTATCTGACATTTTATAGGCTTTCCTAATTATTTTCATTTGTTTGTTTTTCATTTATCTCTCCTCATTGAATTAACAATTTTTAAAAAGATAGACTTTAGTTTTGTTTTTGTTTTGTGTTGGTGACTGCTATCTGTCCAGCAACTGAAAAGTGCTAGGCACATAGTATGCACTTAGTAAATGTTTGCTGAATGAATTAATTTTAATCCCATTAATGCTGGCCAGGTAAGCACAGCAACACAAGTTCTCAGTATGATGCTTATAGGGTATTAAATTTTGCCACTTATTTTTAATTTGTGTCATCAATCTTAAAAAAAAGTCAGAAAAAATTTCTTTCAGCAGTGTTTTTTACTTTTAACACTTAAATATAATTACTTGGTACAAAGAACATTAATATTATTACATTGTATTTTATGCACTTGATTAGGTCAAAAGGATAATTATTCAAACTAAAATGGTTCAATGTCTTTAATCATGTCATTTGAATAATTATTGAGTAACAGATGGCCAGTTAATGGCTAAATATGCTAATAGTATAAGCTTTCCATTTATCTAACAAACAAATTAGAAAATAACTGATAAAAACATACTACTCACAATAAAAAAGAAAATGCACTAATAATAAATAATACATAGAAATAAACAAAGTGGAAAAATATTGACATCCATAAAGAAAACTAAAAATTCTATTGAAAAATACATAAAGGATTAAATAAAAAAGATGTACTATGTGATTCAGTCAAAGCAGCATCTTTTGAAAATTTTAATTATTCTCAAATTAAATATTGTTTAAATAAAATTTCAGTTAAAAGAATATAGCCAAATGTTTTGGGAGAATTTGAGAAAGTGGAGAAAATAGGAGCAGTAGGTCAAAGGTATCTTGAAAGAAAAGAACAAAGAGTGGGAAATATTTTAAAATATTAAAATGAATTATTATTAAGCACACTATATCCACCAAGGCTTCCCTGGTGGCTCAGATGGTAAAGAATCCGCCTACAATGCAGGAGACCTGGGTTCGATCCCTGGTTGGGAAGATCTCTTGGAGAAAGAAATGGCAACCCATTCTAACACGCTTGCCTGGAGAATTCCAAGGACAGAGGAGCCTGGGGGTTTGCAGTCCATGCCATCACAAAGAACTGGAGGCAACTGAGCAACTTCCCTGGTGGCTCAGCTGGTAAAGAATCCACCTGAAATGTGGGCGACCTGAGTTTGATCCCTGGATTTGGAAGATCCCCTGGAGAAGGGAATGGCTACCCTCTCCATTATTCTGGACTGGAGAATTCCATGGACTGTATAGTCCATGGGGTTGCAAAGAGTCAGACATTACTGAGCAACTTTCACTTTTCATAATTAAAAACCTATAAGATTAGCCTAAGAACAGATAGAAAGATTATAGCAGAAATAAATCTAAGCATATCTGAGAACTTAATGTGTAGTTGGCATCATAATCAAGATGTTAAGAATGATTTAATCAATCAATAGAGCTAGTGAAACTGACTAGCTATTTGAAACGAAATAAATAAATCCACAGCACACAAGTGTTATGTACCCCTCTCTGCCCTACTCAAACAGATACATAAAGAGAAAAGTATAATAAATACTTATTTTGATAGGAATGAGACATCTAAAGAAGAAAATCATTGGAAGAAATCACCAGAGAAAGGACTTCAAAGGTTTTGCCAAAAGATGAAAAGTTTTAGCACTTCAGTTTTCTGAATGATCATAAAAAACACAGTCAACTAACAAGTCAAGGGGATATTTCAAAAGGATGTGAAAGATTGCTGTCTTTAATACACCAAAATCTCAAAATTTCAATAAGAAAACAAATATATACATATATATGCATATATATATATATGTTCACATATAAGAGATCAAATAAGCTAAGCACATATAGGCATATAAATTGACAGTTCAAAAATAACATTGTAAAATGCTTCATGAACATGCAAGTTAATTTTATGTAGGAATTTCAAATTCCACAAAAATGGAATAACAGAAATGAGATTTACCCTTCCATGTGAAACTACTAAAAATATAAGCAAAATATATGAAATAGAATTAAATGAGACATCAGACTGGGTAAGAAAGGACAGTGATCACTGAAAGATAGGGAATGAGTCAGTCCTGGGATTGCTACACCTTCCTGCCTGCAAGAGTGTAGCTGATGGGCAGCAGCATAATATATCTAAAAATGAAGCACACAGAGACAAATATTTTTTAAAAAACATTAAAATATCAAAAATTAATATTTTGGTGAGCTTAGGGAAAAATTCAACTGGCCTAATTACATACCTATTTGTAAACTTTGGAGAAATGGAACAGCAGAAAAAAATAGAAATTGAAGTAATGATAACTGGACATTCTCCAAATTTGATGAAAACACTAAAGCCAAGAAGCGCAGTGTATTCCCCTAAAGGATAAGGGTTGGCTATCTAGCAGGAAAGAGAAAATCCCAGAGGAGAGAAAGAACATGAAATGAGTTCCATTCAAATGTTTTTGCAACTGAAAATCAAATAAAACATAAATACCTTGACAAGGCTTACAGTCTGACATAACAAATTAAATAAGAACACAAATAAATATAATGCTCTACATGATGGTATAATGAATACGAGAAACGACTGACAAAGTGTTCGTTCAATACACAGGAGGGAATGATGATTTCCAGTGGGAGAGATTTAGTGAATAATTAATGGAGGAAAGGACCTCTGGATGAGACTTAATAAGAAGTAGATTTATAAAACCCATGTACAGACTTGAGGCTGTTATTAGAAATAAATTAAAAGGTATGAACAAAAGCAGTGAAGTAAAAAGGTGGAAGAAATACTTATAACCAGTAAGGATTTTGGCTTAACTATATTGAAGAAAATTCATTTGGAACAATAAATAACTCTTGGAATAAGCTTAAAATCTATGTTAGGTAATAGTTAAAACTTTTTAGTTAATTTTGTTTACCTATAGAATATGTGTGCAATATTAAAATGAAATCGGATATAAAAAGTCAAGCATTATCTTCTATGTTGACTGATGTGTTTCTCCAGTATCCATGTGATAGTTTTAGAAGAGAATGCATTTATTTAATTAGTGCTTTCCTGGCATTTACAGGCTTATTGGGGCTTCTCTGGTGGCTCAGAGGGTAAAGCATCTGCCTGCAGTGAAGGAGACCCGGGTTCAATCCCTGGGTCGGGAAAATCCCCTGGAGAAGGAAATGGCAACCCACTCCAGTACTCTTGCCTGGAAAATTCCATGGACTGAGGAGCCTGGTAGGCTACAGTCCATGGGGTCGCAAAGAGTCGGACACAACTGAGCAACTTCTCTTTCACTTCACTTTCACAGGCTTATTAGTTCCATTAATAGCATATAGGTAGGGATAGTGTCTAAAAATATATATTATTTGACACAAAACACATTTTTAGAAATCCTAAAAATTCTATATTCCTTAATCAGCTTACAAGGATAGAAAGAATAGTATTGTTTTCCAAATTCTGAAAGACTAAACTGAACAAATGACACATAAAATAAAGAATATTGACCAATTTCTTAGAGTTCACTATTTTAGCTTTATGGAGACCAACAGTGAAATATACCTGAAAACTTCTAAGCAAATTTCATTCCTGCTGACAAAGTCAATTATAATGAATGAAATCAGTTATTTAGCAAGGGTGATGTAGATGTAGATATATACATACATAGACCATAAAAAACAGAAGGAACTTTAGACCAAAGGGAAGAAAAACCTGGAAACTCAATCAAATAGTGATACAGCTAAAGGAAATAAGCTTCTTAAAGATCGTTGAAATTAAAATTCCTGGCCCTCTGGAACATCTCACTAGAATCATAACACTTTTCACAATAAATTCTAACTCAGCCTAGACTCTTAGAAGGGATCACTGCTTTAGCCTCATTGATGGTAAAAGCATTAAGTGTGGCAATACCATTTCTAGCATTTGGTGAAATTGACATCTTAATAGATTCAACTGAAAACAAAACCAAAACTAAACAAAAAAATAAATAAATAAAAAGTGGTAATTTAAAAAAAATAAAGAACTAAAACAACTAAAAGTAACTTTGAATACAACATTGAGCTGGCACAAAGGTTATGAATTCACAAAGGCCAGATATTACTGAAAACTGTAAACTTGAGAGGCAAACAGCATAAAGCCAGTTTTGCTTGCTTGTTTCTTTGTTTGTTTTGCAAATGCAAGTGATTTTGGCCTTCCGCTATGATGACTCAATGCATGATGTAGACAAAATGCATAGATTCCAAACTAAAGGGAGACTGTACAACGCTCTGCCCCTAAAGACGACGAGAGACAATTATGCTGCATAAAACGATTGGTGAAAATAATTTTGTTTTTATTCTTGTCATGAACTTACACTGAATCAATGAAAAAAATTAATCTCGACTAAAAATTTGAGCCATAAGTCCACATTAGTGTCTGCTGACCCAATGTATCATGTAAGTATAAATAAAACAAAACAGAGCAAACACAAAAATATAAATGCAATATAAGCCTTAAAAAATTCCAAGTATAAAACCCCAGTTTTGGTGGAATTGATGGAAGATAATAAAACATATTCAAAGAACCCGTCAAACCCCAAACATGATGAATAAAAAGATATTCATAACTATACACATACTGTAGAAACTATAAAACTCCAAAGAAAACATATCTTAAAAAAACAGTGAAACTGGTAATATTTCTTAGATGTCAGTTCTTCCTAAGTGATTCACAGATTCAGTAGAAGTCCCAAGAAAATCCCTGTGGTCTATTTTTGATGGTCCATTGTTTAAGACTCAGTGCTTCCAATGCAAGGAGCATGAGGCCAATCCCTGGTCCTTGAATTAAGATCCCACATGTTGTGGGATGTAGTCAAAAAAAAAAAAAAAAAAAAGATTACAAAAGGTGATTCTAAAATTTATAAATAAATACAATGTCTAGATGAGATAAAAGAACCCTGAAAAATAACAAGACAGAAACTATCTCAAGACAGAAACTATGCAAACTATCTCATTTCTAGATACAATATTATTATAAACAGTGATTTTTAGTCAATTATATCTCAATTTAAAAGATGAAAAAAAGGGAAGAACAGGTTTGTAACTATAATATGCTTCCTCTGATTTAGTAGGGTTTCCCAGGTGGCTCACAGGTAAAGAATCTGCCTGCAAGCAACAGATACAGGTTTGATCCCTGAGTCAGGAAGATCCCCTAGAGAAGGAAATGGCAACCCACTCCAGTATTTCTTGCCTGGGAAATCCCTTTAACAAAGGAACCTAGCAGGCTACAGTCCACTGGGTCTCAAAGAGTCGGACATGACTTAGTCCAGCTCAGCAACACCAAGAAATATCAAATCACTATGTTGTGTAACAGACATTAAATGGGAACTAACGCAGTATTGTAGAGGTAGGTAGGGGAATTGGATGAAGTCAGCCAAAAGGTACAAACTTCTAGTTATAGGATAAATAAGCACCAGGTATATATAATATATCACATGATAAACGCAGTTAATACTGCTGTATGTTATGTATGCTCCTTTGTGGATCACTGTCTTGTTATGTTGAAGGGGTTTGCATATTTCAATGAAGCTATAAGTCATGCCGTGTAGGGCTACCCAAGACAGACAGGTCACAGTGGAGAGTTCTGACAAAACGTGATCCACAGGAGGAGGGAATAGAAAACTACTCCAATACACTAGCTGTGAGAACCCCATGAACTGCATAAAAAGACAAAAAGATGTGACATCAAAAAAGAGCCCCACCCCAGGCTGGAAGGTGTCCAACATGCTACAGGGGAAGAGGAAGGACGTCTTCTAGTAGCTCCAGAAAAAAACAAAGTGACTGGGCCAAAGCAGAAATACTTGTGGATTTTTCTGGTGATGAGAGTAAAATCTGATACTGTCAAGAACAATATTGCATTAGAACCTAGAAAGTTAGGTCCATGAATCAAGTTAGGTCCATTGGACATGATCAAGCAGAAGATGGCAAGAGTAAACATCGATATCTTAGGAATCAGTGAACTAAAATAGACAACAATGGGTTAATTTAATTCAGATGACCATTATATCTACTACTGTGGGCAAAAATCCCATAGAAGAAATGCTGTAGCCCTCATGATCAACAAAACAGTCTGAAATGCAGTACTTCATTGGAATCTAAAAATGACAGAATGATCTCAGTTCTTTTCCAAGACAAATCATTCAACAACACTGTAATCCATGTCCATACTCCAACCACTGATGCCAAAGAAGCTGAAGTTGATCAGTTCTATGAAGACCTAGAAGACATCCTAGAACTAACACCAAAAAAGACATCATTTTCATCATAGAAGATTAAAATGTAAAAGTAGGAAGTCAAGAGATAATTAGAGTAAAAGGTAATTTGGGCCTTGGAGTACAAAATGAACCAGGGCAAAGGCTAATTTAATTCTGCCAAGAGAATGCACCAGTCAATAGCAAACACTGTTTTTCAACAGCACCAGAGATTATTTTAGACATGGACATCACCGGATGGTCAATACCAAAATCAGATTGATTACATTTTTTGTAGCCAAAGATGGAGAAGTTGGATACAGTCAGCAAAACACGACCTGGAGCTGACTCAGATCATCAGCTCCTCATAGCAAAACTCAGGCTTAAGCTAAAGAAAATGGGGAAAACCACCTGGTACAACTTAAATCAAATCCCCTATGCATATACAATGGAGGTGACTGATAGATTCAAGGGATGAGATCAAGGAAAGAGTGTTCCTGAAGAAGTATGGACATAGGTCTACAATATTGTATGGGAGGCAGCAAACAAAACATCCTGAAGAAAAAGAAATGCAAGAGGTCAAAGTGGTTGTCCAAGGAGGATTTACAAATAGCTGAGCAAAGAGAGGAGGAAAAGCAAGGGAGAAAGGGAAAGGTACTCCCAACTAAATGCACAGTTCCAGAAAGCATGGAGAGACAAGAAGGCCTTCCTCAACAAACAATGCAAAGAAAAGAGGAAAACAACAAACAGAAAGCATAAGACTAGAGATCGCTTCGAGAAAATTGGAAATATCAAAGGAACATTTCATCCAAAGATGGGCATAATAAAGGACAGAAATGGCAAATATCTAATAAGAGTAGATCAGATCAAGAAGGGATGGAAAGAATACACAGAATAACCATACAAAAAAGATTTTAATGACCCAGATAACCACTATGGTGTAGTCTCTCACTCAGAGCCAGACATTCTGGATTGTGAAGTTAAGTGGGCCTTAGGAAGCACTGCTTCTAATAAAGCTAATGGAGGGGATGGAATTCCAGTAGAGCTATTTAAAATCCTAAAGATGATGCTATTAAAGTGCTGCACTCAATATGTCAGCAAATTTGGTAAATCCAGCAGTGGCCATAAGACTGGAAAAAGTCCATTTTCATTTCAGTTTCCAAGAAGGGCAGTACTAAAGAATGTTCAAACCAGCAAACAATTGACCTCATCACCCATGCTAGTAAGGTTATGCTCATAATCCTTCAAGGTACGCTTCAGCATTACATGAACCAAGAACTTCCAGATGTTCAAGCTGGTTTTAGCAAAGGCAGAGGAACAAGAGAACAAATTGCCAATATTTGCTGGGTCACAGACAAAGCAAGGTAATTACAGAAAAACATCTACCTCTGTTTCATTGACTACGCTAAAGCCTTTGACTGTGTGGATCATAACAAATAGTGGAAAACCCTTAAAGAGATGGAAATATGACACCATCTTACCTACCTCCCAAGAAACCTGTATGCAGATTCAGTTCAGTTCAGTTCAGTCGCTCAGTCATGTCCGACTCTTTGCGACTCCATCGACCGCAGCACACCAGGCCTCCCTGTCCATCATCAACTCCTGGAGTTTACCCAAACTCATGTCCATTGAGTCAGGGATGCCATCCAAACATATCATCCTCTGTTGTCCCCTTCTCCTCCTGCCCTCAATCTTTCTCAGCATTAGGGTCTTTTCAAATGAGTCAGCTCTTCGCATCAAGTGGCCAAAGTACTGGAGTTCAGCTTCAACATCAGTCCTTCCAATGAACACTCAGGACTGATTTCCTTTAGGATGTACTGGTTGGATCTCCTTGCAGTCTGAGGGCCACTCAAGAGTCTTCTCCAACACCACAGTTCAAAAGCATCAATTCTTTGGTGCTCAGCTTTCTTGATAATCCAACTCTCACATACAAACATGACTACTGGAAAAATCACAACCTTGACTAGACAGACCTTTGTTGGCCAAGTAATGTATCTGCTTTTTAATATGCTGTCTAGGTTGGTCATAACTTTCCTTCCAAGGAGTAAGTGTCTTTTAATTTCATGGCTGCAGTCACCATCTGCAGTGATTTTGGAGCCCCCCAAAATAAAGTCAGCCACTGTTTTCACTGTTTCCCCATCTATTTGCCATGAAGTGACGGGGCCAGATGTCATGATCTTACTTTTTTGAATGTTGAGCTTTAAGCCAACATTTTCACTCTCTTCCCTCATTTTCATCAAGAGGCTTTTTAGTTTTTCTTCATCATCTGCCATAAGGGTGGTGTCATCTGCATATCTGAGGTTATTGATATTTCTCCTGGCAATCTTGATTCCAGGTTGTGCTTCCTCCAGCCCAGCATCTCTCATGATGTATTCTGCATATAAATTGCATAAGCAGGGTGACAATATACAGCCTTGATGTACTGCTTTTCCTACTTGGAACCAGTCTGTTGTTCCATGTCCAGTTATAACTGTTTCTACCTGAGCTGCATACAAATTTCTCAAGAGGCAGGTCAGGTGGTCTGGTATGCCCATCTCTTTCAGAATTTTCCACAGTTTATTGTGACCCACACAGTCAATGGCTTTGGCATAGTCAATAAAGAAGAAATAGATGTTTTTCTGGAACTCTCTTGCCTTTTTGATGATCCAGCGGATGTTGGCAACTTGATCTTTGGTTCCTCTGCCTCTTCTAATACCAGCTTGAACATCTGGAAGTTCACGGTTCACATATTGCTGAAGCCTGGCTTGGAGAATTTTGAGCATTACTTTACTAGCATGTGAGATGAGTGTAATTGTGCGGTAGTTAGAGCATTCTTTGGCATTGCCTTTCTTTGGGATTCTTTGGGATTGGAATGAAAACTGACCTTTTTCCAGTCCTGTGGCCACTGCTGAGTTTTCCAAATTGTAAAGCGGAGATATTACTTTGCTGACAAAGGTCCATATAGTCATTGTTTTTCCAGTAGTCATGTATGAATATGAGAGTTGGACCATAAAGAAGACTGAACACTGAAGAATTGATGCTTTTTAACTGTTGTGTTGGAGAAGAAAGACTCCTTGAGAGTCCCTTGGACTGCAAACCAACCCAATCCAAAATCAAATCAATCCTAAAGGAAATCAGTCATGAATATTCATTGGAAGAACTGATGCTGAAATTGAAGCTCTGATAATTTGCCCACCTCATGTGACAATCTGGCTTATTGGAAAAGACCCTGATGTTGGGAAGGATTGAAGGCAGGAGGAGAAGGGGATGACAGAGGATGAGATGGTGGGATGGCATCACTGACTCCATGGACATTAGTTTGAGCAAGTTCCGTATGATGGTGAAGGACAGGGAAGCCTAGCAGGCTGCAGTCTGTGGGGTTGCAAAGAGTCAGACACGACAGAGACTGAACAACAGAACAAGAGAGTAAATCCTAAGAGTGTCCATTTCAAGGAAAAATTTTTTTTCCTATTTAGTTTTGTATCTATATGGTATAACTGTGCTTCTGTAATCACTCATGTCTGACTCATTGCAACCCTATGTCCTGTAGTCCACCAGGCTCCTCTGTCCATGGGATTTCCCAGGCAAGAATACTGGAGTGGGTTGCCATGCCCTCCTCCAGGAGACCTTCCGGACCCAGGGATCTAACCCACGTCTCTTTTTTCTCCTGCACTGGCAGGTGGGTTCTTTACAACTAGTCCCACCTATACTTTAATAGAAAATTATTTTAAAAGGAAGTAACTATCATGCAAGAGCAGAGCAATATAATTATGAATACTGGTCATCTTTTAGTCTTTAAGCCCTGTAGTCTTTGCCAAGTCTGTGGTCCTTGTTCCTTCTTTGGATGGCACTCCTTCAACAGATTTACATGACTGATTATTTCTTGTTATTTAAGTATCCACCTAAATATCACTTAAATCAGAGGGGCCTTACTTGACCACTCAATCTAATAACATTGTGCCTTTCATCCATCAGTTTTTCTTATTTTGTTTTCCTTAAAAGACATAGTACCAGATGAAACTATGTTTTTAATTTACTTGTTTACTTTCTCTTTCTCCTCTCTAGAAGATAATTTTCATGAAAACAGATTCCTTGTTTTCTTTTTTTGTCCTACTGTTGCTCTATTTCTAACACCAGGTTCCAGTTAGAGATACACAGTACATAGTTGCTGAATTAATAAATAACTGAATTTATATAATATTAATTACAATGTTTCATTTAAAGGATAATAGAAATTATAGTAATACGAAGAGAGTAATTATACAAGTACACATAGAAACAGGTAATGTACGCACACATATTTCTACTGTTTACCTTTCCAAAAATGCTTAATCTTTTGGAGTCAATGTATGGCTGTTTCAGTAAAAATCTGAAATGAAAAAAATTATAGTTATATCTTCTTGAGTTAAATGAACAATGGAAATTCATTCTTAGCCATAAGGAAAAACAAAGGCAAAACAGAAGTCAAACAAGAACTGCTTTAGTGGTTAGAACTCTGTTCATATGGAAGGGTACTGTACACCAAAATCTTGCTTGTCAGAGTAGTGGAGCAGTTTGGGTGTCTCCCCTGTTAGCTTGTTACTAATGCAGAATCTTGGGTCCACTACAGGCCTACTGAATTAGCATCTATGTTTTAACAATATCCTAGCTAATATCTATACGCTGTGTTAAAGAACCTATTAGCTTTCTCAGTTCACATTTTCTCACCCATGTGGGAAAGGTATTTGTGAAAGCTCAAGAACTGTAATTAACTGGGAAAATAATAGACATTGTGATTACTATAAATAAATAATATTGTAGTTTATTGAAGGTCTCTCCCATTTCACAAATCCAAAGTGAATTCTAACTCTAGAGGGGGATGTATGATAATTCTTTTATTATATCAATGAGTGTGAAAGATACTTGAAAAAATAGTCTATATCAGGGGTCCCTTTCCCCAGGCCACAGAAAGGTACTTGCCCATAACCTCTTAGGAAGTGGGTCACACAGCAGGAGGTGAGAGACAGGTGAGTTAGTGGAGTTTTATCTATATTTATAATGACCCTCTCATTATTAACATTAATGCCTGAGCTCCACCTTCTGTCAGACCAGTGGTGGCAATAGATTCTCTCTGGTCCATGGAAAAATTGTCTTTCATGAAACCAGTCCCTGGGATCAAAAAGGTTGGGGACTGCTGGTCTATCTAATTAACCTAGAAAGTTGTCTAATCATTAAGACATAATCCTCTTGGCATTAATAGTATTATATATTACACACCTAGCATTCACTATAGGACGAACAATAAGAAGATGTACACCTACTTACTTCACAGCTGCTATTTGGTCCTTTACTTCCACTGAGCCTAATCGTCGATGAATCTCTTGCAAAATTTTCAAGCCCTGAAATCCACTTCCTCTGCCATCAAACCGTGCAATGATGATGTTATCTGTGTCAACAAGTACTGAATCCCAGTCAATATGGAACTTATCTGTTACCAGCTGGCCTCCTGGTTCTTCATCCCTGAAAATACCGATACATTGACTCAAAACAAGAGCAATTAATAATGCAGTAGAAATCTAAGTTTTCTTACTTATTAGCTGAAATTATGGAAAAGACCCATGTTGACTATTAAAATTTCAGATAATTCTTGGTATCAAACCTGAAAATATAAATGTCACTTCCCTTTGTAAACTTTTGAATGGAAAACTCTTGAATGAAATGAAAATATAAAACAGAACTTAAAACTACTCATGAGAAACTATTTTAATTCATTCTGAAAAGAGAACAATGAAAAATGCACACACCTTTCACAGACATTTCTAAAGGATGATCATGAAGTTGACATACAGGCCCTACTTTGTTGGATTTCTTAGTGTTTTAGAAATGCCTTACAGAGGGTATACAAGGGGTAAGAGATCTGATGGAAAGCAAGATCAGTCATGGAGGCTTAAAAATAATTTAACAAGAGAGGTGCAATCCTAAAGCATATCAGATTTAAAAAGAAACACTGCATTAATATTTCCTTAATTGTTTCTTGTGACAGAATTCTCACTAAGAAGAATTTAAGCAAAGAGTGAGAAAAAGATATTTCTCATCTCTAAAGCTCACAACAAGAAAAGGAAACAGAGACACATATGTTTGAAAAATTTGAAAGCTAGAAGTAAAGAAGGACACACAGATTATAAAGCTTGAACATTCTCTCCAGAGGGAAAAGGTGATACAATTTTAAAAGGTCACATTACAGTAGTATTTATAACTTATTCTCTTTGGAATACAGAAAGGTTAAAAAAAAAAAAAGAAAAAAGCAGACTCTCATAAAAATCAGTGGGATGGGGAGGGAGTTGAGAGGTGGGTTCAGGATGGGGAACACATGTACACCCATGGTGGATTCAAGTCAATGTATGGCAAAACCAATACAATGTTGTAAAGCAAAATAAATAAATGATCTAAATTAAAAAAATAGAATAAAAATAAAAATTAAAAAAATCGCACAGATTATCTAGGTCCTATGGCTTCTCCAATGGTCCAATGGCTCAGAAGTAAAGAATCTGCCTGCAATGCAGGAGGTGCGGATTCATAGGCTACAAACCAGAAAATTTCACCCTACACACTCCCTTGTAAAGACACCAAACTTGCCTTCAAGTCTATGCAAATATATTGCTTAGAAGCACTAAAATATACCAATGCACAAACTAATCCTCATTAACAAGCTTTGAGGTTATCAGGTTTGCTAAAGAAAAAACTTCTGAGCAGCAAGTGGAACTAAGTAGATGCAGAGGTTGAGTGGGACCTAAAGAGGAAACAGGGAACAGGGCGAAATGTCAGACAACTAAAATGTATTGAATGCCATTATGGGATGAACTGTGTCTCAAAAGCTGTATGTTGAATCTGTAATGTGTACTATCTCAGAGTCTGACTGTATTTGGAAATAATGCTTTCACAGCAGTGATTAAATCGAGATGAGGCTATTAGGCTGAACCCTAATCTAATCTGACCTGTGTCCTTGCAGCAGGAAATTAGGACACAGAGGGATCCTAGGGGCGGGCATGCACAAGGAAAAGAACATGAGGAGAGGATGCGAGAAGGCAGCCATCTGCAAGCCAAAGAGTGGTCTCAGAAGAAACAGTACCTGCTGAGCCCTAGCTTTTGGATGTTTAGCCTCTAGAATTACAACGAAATAAATTTCTGTTGTTTAAGATACCCAGTCTGGTATTTTGTATGTCAGCCCTAGTAAATTAATGCAAAGACCTTTCAGATCTAAGCACTTAGGATCCTTTATCTAACTTATTATAAACTATCCAAAGTTACTTAACCTTTCTGGGGAGGCAGCTGTCTGTTGAACGACTACTTATTGCATGTGTTCTAATTCCCACATTGTAAATAACGTGCGCCATGGATAGGTTTTAATTATGACCTACTCCATCCCTTTGTAATTCACACATTTCAGAGTGATTACATGATCCAAGCCTAGATCTGTTTTGTCCTCCTGCAATGTTTACAATCCTTATCCCTTGTATAAAATTTAATTAAAAAAATTTTAATTCATTTAATTTTTGCACAGTTAGCTCTTGGTCAGATTATTAGAAATTATGACTAAACATCTCTACATTCTTTTCCCCAGAAATTCAATTGACTAATTCAGACTGAAGTCTAAAACTGGTATTTTTTTCCACATTTCCAGATGATACTGATATAACTTGTCTACCAGTTGAGAAATGGCATGAATCATCATGCGTAGCACACTTTCTGGTACATGGAGAACATAGAAAATGCTTGCTGAACTAGATGCTTTCAGGGAAAGTAGACTCATGTAAAGTTTAAAATGAAAGGACCTTGAAAAGCTTAATAAATCCTGCATTTTGAAGCTTGGAGATTTATTGAGAATATCAGAAAGCAAAATATGATTCACAGAGAACAAGATACAAGGATTAACTTCAACATTTAAGCTCAGTAAATACATGACAATTTAAGTCCCAGCTTCACTCTGAACATAGATAGGGGAGATACTAAAACACTAAGACTTAGTTTCCTTATCTTTAATAATGGTAAAGTATTGCTGTGCTTTCCTCAAAAAATGTTTAAGCATTAAGTGGCATAATGTACTTGAAAAATATTTTGTGAAATATAGCAAGCAATGCAAAATTACTCTGTGATTTATTGAACATTTTTCAAACTTATGATTAATAAATGATTGAAGAATTTTCAAGGGAAAAACTCAATTCCTTACTCATGCTTGCAATATCAAGAAAATAAAGTTTCACTCCTCTGCTCTGCTTTCTAAATTGCCATTTTTAACTTCAACCTTGCTTCACCTGCTTTTAATGTTTGAACAAAAAATGTTATCAATCCATTATTAGTCAATAATTTTAACATATTGCTCTAACTGGGTGTGTTCTTCTTTCTCTTTTGGTGCAGAACACAGGTATAACTATTTCAAGATTAATTATAAAAGGACATGGATTATGATGGTAAGCATTGTCAGTATAAGGAACAAGTCACAGACTTGCAGGAGCAAAGGGAAAATTTTTCACAAAGTGCTGAGCAGAAAATACTAGATTATTTTTAATACAAATTAAGGCAAGAAAATATTACTTATTTGAGGAGGCAGCAATAGCAAAATACATGGAGGTAAGGATGACTATAGGAATGTACTATAGACCAAATCACCTATCATGTAATAAATGGGTACTACAACTTGCAAGTGTGCTGGCCACACAGAATTGGTAAGTTTCATTTGCTTCCGCTTTGATAATTTTCTGTCTGCCACATCTTTTTTTCCCAACACTTTTGTTTTACTCTGTCTCAGAAATCCCTGGGGACTCATATAAATAACAGCGCTTCAAGGTTAAGAACAGAGATAAACATTTTTGCTGAAAGTTTAACGAAAAGAGAAACTCAATCTGTTTTAACTAGTGAAAAGTCCACGGCAATACTAAATGTGTCCACTTCCTAACACAGGAAGCAAAATCAAATTAAGATTAAAGTTTTCTTACAAGTTAAGGTCTTCAAAGGCAGACTTTGGCATCTGTTTTAATATTAACACATTGAACAATCAATCAGTGGTGTCTGTTTAGATGAAAAATACGCATTATGAGTAAATAATTAAAAAAGCTAATCAAAACACATAAAATTCAATAGACCTTTAAAATGGCCAAACAAGCCACTTCTTTATAACATAACAAAACATCATCTACATCAAAAACTGAATTAAAGTGAAGAGATTTGTTCAGAGTACATGTTTGTCAGGTTCACATGGTGCTATTTGAATTCATGAAAAGAGGTGAATTTATATTCAGAAGAGATAGATTTTGGTCCTGACTTTGTTACCAGTTACTCTGGCAATTATATATTCTTTTTATTTATTTTTTTTCGTTATAGAATAGAAAGAAAGTGCAGTCACTCAGTCATGTCCGACTCTTTGCGACCCCATGGACTGTAGCCTGCCAGGCTCCTACATCCAAGGGATTTTCCAGGAAAGAATACTGGAGTGGGTTGCCATTTCCTTCTCCAGGGGATCTTCCCCACACAGGGATCGAACCCGGGTCTTCCACACGGGAGGCAGACTCTTTACTGTCTGAGCCACAAGGGTTGTAAATAGTTAAAATCATGTAGAGTGCCTTTTCCTTACTACTAAACTTTTGGCTAGAATAAATAGAAGGCAAATATTTACCAGTGAGAGCACTTTCCACAAGAGATCTATTGAATGGCAGAATTTTTTTTTTTTTCCCTACACCACAGAATTTCAAAACTGCTACATGGACATCTGGGTATCTGTATCCATTGGGTTGTGGAAGAAGGGAACATAGGGAAAATTCCTTGTAGTCTTAGTTCTTTTCTCTTTCTAGGCATAGACTAGATCCACTTGAGCTGCATAAGTGCTAGATCAGAGTGGGTTCACTGTGAGCTGGGTTGCATTTTTATTTTTGATATAGTAAAATAAAAAAGAGTGTGAAAAGAAGGATTATGAACAGAATGGAACACATGATAAGAGAAAGGAAACTGATGCTGTAATGTATCACAGTAAATTCTCAGGGAAGATGAATAGACAAGACTTGATTTTGTTCTTTGGGAGAGAACTCATTGCACAATAGAACATGAGTTCAACATAGGAGTGAACTAGAGTGAAACAATTTTGTCTTGTCTTAATCTGAAATTTATGTTATAGAAATTTATAGTCTGTGGTGATACAGTTGCAATGTAAGTATATCTAAAAGCTAATGAAATTTGTTCTTTTTCAAGCAATATATACATGAAAATACACCCATTGGTCAAGGGCTTCTTGGTCAGTTACCTCTATTTCTCACTTTGTCATCCATAGATTTCCTCTCATGGAAGGACTATCCTATACGCAGTTTGGCAGAATGAGTTTTCTTCTATAGTCATTATATTATATAAGAAAAAATATTATTTTTCCCTGTCAGAGAACTGTTTCTTGTCCACATTCGCATCTTCTTCCATTAGGAAACTAATATTGTAACCTTCATATTTCTGATCCCTGGTTTGTTTACAAACAATTTTGCATTCAATTACATGTCCATGGAGTTACAACTAAGGAAGCATTTGATATTCAGTTCAGTTCAGTTCAGTCACTCAGTTGTGTCTGACTCTTCGTGACTGCATGGACTGCAGCAGTCCAGGCCTCCATGTCCATCACCAACTGCCGGAGTTTAACCAAACTCACATCCATTGAGTCGGTGATGCTATCCAGCCATCTCATCATCTGTTGTCCCCTTCTCCTGCTGTCTTCAATCTTACCCAACATCAGGGTCTTTTCAAATGAGTCAGCTCTTCGCATCAGGTGGACAAAGTACTGGAGTTTCAGCTTCAGCAACAGCCCTTCCAATGAATATTCAGGGATAATTTCCTTTAGGATGGACTGGCTGGATCTCCTTACAGTCCAAGGGACTCTCAAGAGTCTTCTCCAACACCACGGTTCAAAAGCATCAGTTCTTCAGTGCTCAGCTTTCTTTATAGTACAACACTCACAATCATACATGACTACTGGAAAAACCATAGTCTTGACTAGTTAGATCTTTGTTGGCAAAGTATGTCTCTGCTTTTTAATATGCTGTTTAGGTTGGTCATAACTTTTCTTCCAAGGAGTAAGCGTCTTTTAATTTCATGGCTGCAATCACCATTGGCAGTGATTTTGTAGCCCAAGAAAATAAAGTCTGCCATTGTTTCCACTGTTTATCTATTTGCTTTAAAGTGATGGGACTGGATACCATGATCTTACTTTTCTTAATGTTGAGCTTTAAGCCAACTTTTTCACTCTCTTCTCTCACTTTCATCAAGAGGCTCTTTAGCTCTTCTTCATCTTCTGCCATAAGGGTGGTGTCATTTGCATATCTGAGGTTATTGATATTTCCCCTGGCAATCTTGATTCCAGCTTGTGTTTCTTCCAGCCCAGCATTTCTCATGATGTACACTGCATACAAGTTAATTAAGCAGGGTGACCATATACAGCCTTGACATACTCCTTTCCTATTTGGAATCAGTCTGCTGTTCCATGTCCATTTCTAACTGTTGCTACCTGACCTGCATACAAATTTCTCAAGAGGCAGGTCAGGTGGTCTGGTATTCCCATCTCTTTCAAATTCTCCAGAGTTTACTGTAATCCACACAGTCGAAGGCTTTGGTATAGTCATACAACAGAAATAGATGTTTTTCTGGAACTCTCTTGCTTTTTTGATGATCCAGCAGATGTTGGCAATTGATCTCTGGTTCCTCTGTCTTTTCTAAAACCAGCTTGAACATATGGAAATTCACAGTTCATGTATTGTTGAAGCCTGGTTTGGAGAATTTTGAGCATTACTCTACTAGTGTGTGAGATGAGTGCAATTGTGGGGTAGTTTGAGCATTCTTTGGCATTGCCTTTCTTTGGGATTGGAATGAAAACTGACCTTTTCCAGTCCTGTGGCCACTGATGAGTTTTCCAAATTTGCTGGCACATTGAGTGCAGCACTTTCAGAGCATCACCTTTTAGGATTTGAAATAGTTTAACTGCAATTCCATCACCTCCACTAGGTTTGTTCCTAATGATTCTTCCTAAAGCCCACTTGACTTCACTTTCCAGGATGTCTGGCTTTAGGTGAGTGATCACAACATTGTGATCATCTGGATCATGAAGATGTTTTTTGTACAGTTCTTCTGTATATTCTTGTGACTTCTTCTTAGTATCTTCTGCTCTTGTTAGGTTCATACCACTTCTGTCCTTTATTGAGCCCATCTTTGCATGAAATGTTCGTTTGGTATCTCTAATTTTCTTGCAGAGATCTCTAGTCATTCCCATTCTATTGTGTTCCTTTATTTCTTTGCACTGATCACTGAGGAAGGCTTTCTTATCTCTCCTTGCTATTCTTTGGAACTCTGCATTCAAGTGGGTGTATCTTTCCTTTTCTCCTTTGCTTTCCACTTCTTTTCTTTTCACAGCTATTTGTAAGGCCTCCTCAGAGAGCCATTTTGCTTTTTTGCATATCTTTTTCTTGGGATGGTCTTGACCCCGTCTCCTGTACAATTTCATGAACCTCCGTCCATAGTTCCTCAGGCACTCTGTCTATCAGATCTAGTCCCTTAAATCTCTCTCTCACTTCCACTGTATAATCATTAGGAATTCTATTTAGGTCATACCTGAGTGGTCTAGTGGTTTTCCCTACTTTCTTCAATTTAAGTCTGAATTTGGCAATAAGGAGTTCATGATCTGAGCCACAGTCAGCTCCCAGTCTTGTTTTTGCTGACTGTATAGAGCTTTTCCATCTTTGGCTGCAATGAATATAATCAATCTGATTTCAGTGTTGACCATCTCGTGATGTCCATGTGTAGTCTTCTCTTGTGTTGTTGGAAGAGGGTGTTTGTATGACCGGTGTGTTCTCTTGGTGAAACTCTATTAGCCTTAGCCCTGCTTCATTCTCTACTCCAAGGCCAAATTTACCTGTTACTCCAAGTGTTTGATATGGACAAGCTTATTTATGCATCTAACCAGACTCCATCTTACAGTTTCTAAGCCTGTGTTTCTGGTGGTGAGTATATTGCTGGGAGAAATATAAACAACTTCATATATGTAGATGACACCACCCTTATGGCAAAAAGTGAAGATGAACTAAAGAGTCTCTTGATGAAAGTGAAAGAGGAGAGTGAACAATCTGGCATAAAGCTCAGCATTCAGAAAACTAAGATCATGGCATCTGGTCCCATCACTTCCTAGCAAATAGATGAGGAACCAGTGGAGACAGTGGTAGATTTTATTTTTTGGGGCCCCAAAATCACAGCAGATGGTGACTGCAGCCCTGAAATTAAAAGACGCTTACTCCTTGGAGGAAAAGTTATGACCAACCTAGACAGCATATTAAAAAGCAGAGACATTACTTTGCCAACAAAGGTCCGTCTAGTTAAAGCTTTGGTTTTTCCCGTAGTCATGTATGGATGTGAGAGTTGGACTATAAAGAAAGCTGAACACTGAAGAATTGATGCTTTTGAACTGTGGTTTTGGAAAAGACTCTTGAGAGTCCCCTGACTGCAAGGAGATCCGACCAGTTCATTCTAAAAGAAATCAGTCCTGAATATTCACTGGAAGGACTGATGTTGAAGCTGAAACTCCAATTCTTTGGCTACCTGATGCGAAGAGCTGACTCATTTGAAAAGACCCTGATGCTGGGAGGGATTGGGGGCAGGAGGAGAAGAGGACGACAGAAGATGAGATGGTTGGATGGCATCACCGACTCAATGGACATGAATTTGAGTAAACTCTGGGAGTTGGTGATGGATAGGGAGGCCTGGCATGCTGCAGTCCATGGGGTCTCAACGATTCAGACACAACTGAGCGACTGAACTGACAGACTGACTCTAGAATTTAATATTGACCTTAAGACATATTATCCATAGATTGTGAAGAACAAGGTCTAGTCTGTTCAAGAATAATATAAAAAGCAATGATCACCTTCTCCATTTCCATTATCAAGATTAAATGCCACTGACTTCTCTTAATTATTTCATGGGTATTACAATGTGAGTACATTTTATATCCACTTGAATGAGGAACATGAACAAGAATGAAGAAAAGGAGAAACTTAAAATTTGACTCTCCTTACACAGCAAAGGAGTAATAACGACTTTTTGAGACAAGTACTAGCTACCTCTCTTGTCCAAACACTTTCAGTAAATGTGCTATCTTTAAGTGAAATGGGTATATATTTGGCATGAACAAGTGCATATTCAAATAATGTTATAGAAATTTTGAAATATGTCTTTAGTCTTGGGAAGTGAAACAAGCTTACTTCTAACAATCTCATCTGCTCAAAAGTCTATGAAGCCACATAATAAGTAAAGAGATGAAAGAAGTCCCATAAAGTGAATTCTTTGATCAGAATTTGGAATTATATGAAATAATGTGGACTGAGTATTTGATCTTTCATGTGGACCTTCTAGTAACTTACTCCAGATTTTTGGAATTTTTACTTTACACCAAACCATTAACATGATACAGGTGGAAAATATTACATTCCAGAGGTTATTATAAACTGTTACATGGAAGGAACAAAAGTTCATGTGATTTTGGTTTTAGAGACATCTTTATTGATTCTGGACAGCATCACTGATAGTCTTCCAGTGATAATTATCATATAATAGGATATATAGGTAGACTACTATGTAATAGAAACAGCAGAGCTTTCTGGTTAGAAAAGTAAATTAAAAACACCTTGAGTTCAAACCCTAATTTTGTCCTGTTCATGATCTTGGATTTATATATTATATAAATTCATGGTTTCCTTGTGTTAAACTGAGGACAATTATATTTATCTCACTTGGTTTCTGTAAGGATTAAAAATGGTATTTATACATCCTTAGCATGATGTCCCTTGTACAATAAGCAATAAATAGTAGCTATTATTAAATCCTATTACTTTAAGAAGATAATCTCAATAAGCAAAAGAGAAATAGTGAAAAGATAGTACAGAAACCAATTATTTAGCTTTATGCAGAAAGATTGTAAGGAAAATAAGAAGCTCACCTCATGTTTTTCTGAGAGGGAAACTAAAACTGCAGAGAAATTTACTCAACCAAAAGTCTAATTGTAACACATTATAAACTGTCAGATCATTTATTTCTCTCTTTTTCTCTACTATGACATGTCATTCCTGATGACTAACAGGGTTGATTAATTTCTTTGTTTATTCTAATTCATGTGCTCCTTCATTTATATACTCACTCATTCATTCTATCAATATTTTATGAATATAAATACTGTGTTAAGGCAAGACAATACAAAAAGAGCTGTTATCAAGAATGAGTTCATAGTTTAAAAGAAGAGGCAGCAAAGCAAGTATTGTAACCTAGTGTGGCTTCATGTTACAATAGAGGTGTGCGTAGAGTTATATAAAAGTATTGCTTGAAATATTAATAGATCTTTTCCAGTTGGAAAAGGAAACTAAAGGTACTGGAAGATTGTGGGAAATGATACAGAGAAATAATTGAGAAGCTAGTATTTCCCAAATAAAACAGTTTTCAAAAATATCTAGAGCAGTGCATCTCTCTTTAGAGGGTGGATGGAGTCAAAATGAGATGGAGAGTTAAGTGGAAATCAGATGAAGATTTTTTTGTATGCTGTGTTAGGAAATGTGAAATTTAAATCAACTGGTGAATAACAGCGAGAGGATTTTACCCAGGAGAGCCACATTTTCAGATATGGATCTCAGAAAATTCATACCAGCATCAGAGTGGGATAAAAACTAGGAGATGATGTAGCACTTAATCACTGAAAGGGAAGCGTAGGTAGAGAGCAGGGTGGCAGATTAGAATTGACTCGTCCAGATATACCATCTTCCTGGTCTGGGACTTGAAGAAGAATGTGGGCTCTTGGATGATCCCATAGGTTCAAAGCTCAAAACAAGGTACCTCTGGTATTCAACACTTTAAACAATATCTGTATTGTTTATTGAAAGGAGCATGTGTGTATGAAAAAGGTAGTGAAGTTATCTTGACTGCTGGAGATGCGTAGCTGGATTATCCAATGTATCAATTAATTATATCCTGCTTTTTAACAGATTAACTATACAAAAGAGCTGACAAACTGCTCAGTTCCATTAAAATGACAAAGTTGTAGGACTCTGATATGAATAACACTGATTAAATAATAAAAATACTAGATAAAAATGAGTAGTACTCTCAAATTAAAATGACACAGTGGGGCATTGTGGTAATATCCAAGATCATCTGATTTCTCTACATTATCTACCTACTCACTCAATGCATGCTTCAGTAGTGACTGCAAAAACTAGTTGCTAGGAGGAATACACAAATAAGTAAGGTATAATTTAATATATGGAATATGTAAAATAAAAATTTTAACATCTCTCTCTTCTTAGGATGCTAAAATATTTCATGATGCAATAATTTCATTCTACAAATTATTTATCTGGATATTTACTTCTAGATTGTGGATTTTTCTTCAGAAACATTGGTGCAAAATCTAGTGACAGTCAGAAATTCCCTAAATAGTATGTTAAAAATATCCTCATAAAATTAGGATGAGTTGGAAAAGTAACTGCTGGATCAACATTGTTCAAGATATATGTGAAGACTTTGAACAGAAGGCTGTCACTGTCAGAGGAGCAATAGATTTGAGATTGTTAGATGGGCTGATGAGCATGGTGAAAGAAAGCTTCAGGAAGATAAGACAATAGATGAATAAGAATTCATTATAATTTCAGGGAAGATGAATTCAGTGAGATGGAACTATGTCATAAGAGCATAAGAGAGTGTTGCATTCTGGAAACTAATGTAATTTGTTGAACAGTCACTGTCTCCCTGCATTAGACCTTTATCAAGAGTGGCATGGATAAGCTGAACATGAAAGAGCAGAAAATAAGAAGACATAAATAAAAATAATCACAACAAACCCATTGCAAGTTAACATAAATAAAACAAATATATATTTAGAAAAAAAGCAAATAGGAAGACATGATGATTTCTTGGTACTGAATTAAACTCCTTAGCTTGCTATACTTGTCTTCAGGAACACACAAACAAAGAAAAAAAACTTCTGTAATAAATAGTACATCTGTTTACACTGCTTCTTTCCAGGTGGTAGGCCTTTACATTCATATTCATCTATTTAACAAATAAACACCTTCAACATCTTTAGCTGTAATATTCAGTCTTGGACTATTAAAAAAATTACAGTTTAGTCAGTAAGGTTCCTAAGTTTCATAACGTTCCTCTATGTGTGCTAGCTACTGTGGAGATAAGATCTTAAAAAATGATTACAGATTTCAAGATGCTTGTAACCTTTTTATCTCCTCTCAGCCATTAGCACAGCTTCTTACACACAAAAGCAACAGAGTAAATGTGTATTATACTAAATTACAAATATAGGATTAGAAAATAAGAATAACATAAGGTGGTTCAGACAGTAAAGAATCTGCCTGCAAGGCAGAGGCCTTGGTTTGATCCCCGGGTTTGGAAGACCACTGGAGCAGGGAATGGCTGCTCACTCCAGTATCTTTGCCTAGAGAATTCCATGGATAGAGGAGTCTTGTGGCTACACCCCCATGGGGTTGCAGAGTCGGACATGACTGAGTGACTAACACTTTCACACACTAAGAAATAATAATTCAAAGCCATATATGCTGAAATGGATACGGATGAATACAGCATCTGTACTATAGACTAGATGGAAATAGAATAGGTATAAATATGAATACAGACTACTGGGTTCTTAAGTACTCACTATTACACTACAGAGAAATACTAGAGAAAGACATTTAGGCATCCAGAAGGACAACAGGGGAGTAGGAAATGCAAAAAGGGTCATGACCACACAGAGGCTACTAGAAACATTTGTCAAGGCTATGCTTCTTATATTTTCTATTACAGTAAAATATTCAGTTGCCATTGATTCACCTGTACTTTCAATATCATGAAATTAGGTTTGAGTTTCAGAAAATATGGCTACAGAGAGGTCATCAGAGGATCATTTCTTCTGAGGTTCCATAATGAAGACTTAGCAGAAAGAGGATTGCAAATGGCTAGAGGCTACTTCCTTCAAGGCCAATTTTCCTTCACCTCTTCAGATTTCTGCAGCTGGTCTCCAATTATGCATTCATTATAGAACTTCCTGGATGTAAATGCATCTCTATGGATGAGGAAGTGATTCAGGGTCTGTCAGGTAATAGATGCACTACACAGAATAGCAATAAAGTAGTGATACCAAAATCACTAAATCATTTCTTAGCCTCATTTAAAGTAATAGTTACTTGTTTTATTATTCTCGACTATCAAATTTCCCACTTAAGGAAAAAAAATTATTATTATTTTATTTTTTAGAGTGGGGAGTTTACTTATCACTGAACACAGACTTAAGGGGAACAAATGCCCTTATATTATAAACAATCTAATTTTAGATTATATTTTATATAATTTATATATTATATTTATATAAACATAATATAGTCATATATATTTATATACATTTATATAATGTATATATTGTATTATAAACAATCTAACACTTAAAAGACACTTTATCTGCTACTGCTGTTGCTAAGTCACTTCAGTTGTGTGCGACTCTGTGCGACTCCATAGATGGCAGCCCACCAGGCTCCTCCATCCCTGAGATTCTCCAGACGAGAATACTGGAGTGGGTTGCCATTTCCTTCTCCAATGCATGCATGCATGCTAAGTCACTTCAGTCGTGTCTGACTCTGTGCAACCCAATAGACAGCAGCCCAGCAGGCTCTACTGTCCACAGGATTCTCTAGGCAAGAATACTGGAGCGGGTTGCTGTTTCCTTCTCCAACACTTTATCAAATAACACTTAAAAAAAACACTTAAAACCATTCTGACCTATATGGATTTCCAAACTTAAATATTTTAGGAATGATCATGTAGCTCAAAGTAATAGATCATTTTTTAAATATAAAATAAAAAACTCCTCAGTTGGGCTTTGTAAGTCATATTCTGTGAAATTTCTGAGAATTTAACTGTGAAAATCAAGGAGTTTGGATAAAGTAAATTAATATTTAGTATAGTCAGCACATGAAAACAAATGAAAAATAATGAATTAATACTCATTTTTATTTTCTTCATTATCAAAAATAGTAGCAATGTAAACTCTATAGGCCTAACTATATTATTTTAATTGCTTTAATAATGTCTATTAAATAATTTTATGGATGCTAAAATATAGTATTAAATATCTATATTGATACTTTTAAATATTAAAAAGACTATTACTATTAATAATAATTATATTTATGTTTAAAATTTATTAAACACTAAGTGCAAATATTTATGCTCTTCCAGACACTATGGTGACATGTTTATCCAAATTACTCCACATTATTGTCTTCAATTTATTTGTAAGGAAACTGAAACTTAAAAAATTAAAGAGTATACTGGTAAATCTTTGAACTCAGATTAGAACCTAGGGCTATCTTATTTCTAAACCAGTGTCTTTACTCTCCTGCCTCTAAAATGACTTGACTCTTTCTAATAAGAGAGTTGAGTCTTGGGTTATTCTTCATAGTCCTCTCATGAACTAAAAATCACTCAGATCAAAGCACAAATCTGATGGTAGGACAAGCTAGATGGATTCTTTGACTCAAAGCTACAAAGAGAATTAGAACTCTTGTCTACAATTTCCCCCAAAGTGGGGGATATACCAAATGGAAGAACTGTCAATATGTCCCCCTGCATATGTTAAGTCATGCTTCAAGGAAAGATGCCTACTAGGCTCCTTTCCCCTGAGAAGCCTTATTTCTCAGTGAATAAAAAGAACAATCTCTTTTCCCAAAAGGAAGTATAATGAGACAGAAGATGAGGGTGAGAATTTTTTTTCCATTTTGTTCTCATTTTAGTGCCTGAGATATTTTTCCCAATAAATCACACATATACTTCAAATAAGAAATGAATATTCAGCCACAGAAAGGAATGAAATAATGACATTTGTAGCAGCATGGATGCAAATAGAGATTATCATACTAAATGACATAAGCCAGAGAAAGACAAAAATGTCATATGATATCACTTATATGTGGAATCTTAAAAAAATGATATAAAGGAATTTATTTACAAAAGAGAAATAGACTCACAGAAAACAAATTTATAGTTACTAAAGAGGAGAGGGAGGAAGAAGCATAGATTAAGGGTTTAGCATTAACATATACACACTATTATATATAAAATAGATAAGCAACAAGGAACATACGGAACTATAGTAAATATCTTTTAATAATCCCTAATGGAAAAGAATCTGAAAAAGAACATATATAAAGCTTTGCTGTATACATGAAACATAACTCAACTATACTTCAATAAAAAAAGAGAGAATTAAAAAGAACTAAATGAAAGAGAAGTTACAGAAGAAGGAGTTAACATAAGAGCAAATAACAACTTCTTCAGGAAGATGCGAAGAACTTTTTGGGCCTCTGGTCATAAGTGACAAAGGAGAAAGTTAGGTCATGGTATTACAGTTAAGAATAAACAACAGAGGAAGTAAAACCATTAACTATTGCATTTTCTGTATTATCTGCTTATTAAAATGAAATGATAAATTGTTTCTATTTATCAAAATATCTAAATTAATGCAATCTGCATAAAATAATGAATTATAATCACAATAGTTATAAAAGTCATTTTTATTAGACACTTTATATGTTATTTCATTTCATCTAAAAAGCAGGCTTGACTCACTGTGCCTATAGTTAACAACACTGTATAATACAGAAGCAAAAACAATTATGCACACTTCCATATTATTTAGTGGTAGTGTCCTTGGGGAACTCACACAACTGAGAGCTGTCTTGCTTAACTACACACATGGGATTTCTTCTGTTGTTTTTTAACCAGAATATTGGCATGTGGGACAGAAAAAAAAAAAAAAAAAAAACTAAACTCTTTAGATTCCTTTATTTCAAAAACAAATAAAATACTTACATTATTAACAGAAGAGCATACTGGTTTCGGTCCGTAAAATCTTTGGGAAAGGACAACTGTAAAGGAAGTTCTTTTAAAGAAAGAGCAAAATATTAAAGATGGAGAGTAATTTACATGTAAAACTATAAGGTACAGAGAAAGCTGTTCTTGAGTGATA
Source organism: Dama dama (assembly GCF_033118175.1). Lineage (NCBI taxonomy): Eukaryota > Metazoa > Chordata > Mammalia > Artiodactyla > Cervidae > Dama > Dama dama. Next base: position 68,411,058 of record NC_083713.1, on the reverse strand, counting down.
AAGCATGCACAAAACTTTACCATAGTCATCAATATGAAGCATTTTAATTTCTGACTTTACTATCTTCTTTTTCAGGATAGCTTCCTTCAGCATAGAATTGCTTTCCAAAATAAAATATTCTATAAATCAGAAAGGGTAGTGGAAATAATTAGAGTAAGAATCAATGCAACACAAATAATTATCCAGCATTACCATTTGATAGGCACCATGCTAGGCACTAATTGTGAAAGTGTTAGTCATTCATTGGTGTTTGACTCTCTGGGAACCCATGGACTGTAGCCCACCAGACTCCTCTGTCCATGGAATTCTGTAGGCAAGAATACTGGCGTGGGTTGCCATTCCCTTCTCAAGGGGATCATCCCAAACCAGGAATTGAAGCTGGGTCTCCTGCATTGGAGGCAGATTTCTTACCATCTGAGCTGCCAAGGAAGCCCTAGGCACCTTTTAACCTCTCATAATTTTGCTCTTGGATTACTGCAGTAGTTTCTAACTGGGCCTCCTTATTTTAGTGAAATTGTCTCCAGTTGCCCTATACTTGGAACGTGTTTACATTTTCAAAATGTAAATCTGATCATTCTATTGTTCTGTTTAAAAATATATTGAAAATAATACAAAAATATCTAGCATTCAATGACTTAAATTCACTGTGGCTGAATTTGAATACAAAATTACTAAGCATGCAGAAAATTAGGAAAACATCACCCTTGATGAGTACAGATTTTATTCAATAGAAAGAATCCAGAAATGCCACAGATGCATGGAATGCATAGACAATGAAATTAAAACATATTTTAGATTCTGTGCGTTCAGTAAGTTAAAAAAAATGAGGATATTAGGGAGAAGTATGAAAAAAAAGCAGTTTAAAAAGAAATAAGCTAAAATTCTAAAATCAAAAAACAAAAATTTGAGGCACATAAAAATTATAAAATCTAAGATGAAAAAATACTGGATGGGATTAATATCATATTAGATACTGCTAAGAAAGATTAATTAACTATATTTGATGATATAGTGATAGACAACATAAAAAATAAAACACCCAGAAAAGAAAAAGAGAGAGACAAAGAATCGACAAAACGTGAAGTGAAGGAAGCATCAGTAACTTGCTGGAATTTTGATTGACATGTTAAATATATTGATTTATTGGGGATATTTTATATATAAAAATGGTGAACTCTTTAATCCATAAGTAACTATATGTGTGTACACATACATACATACATATATATATATATATTTGTCTCTTTAATTTCTTTTGGAAATGTTTGCTTTCATTTTAGGACACTGACACATATTTATTACATGTATTATAGGATAGTGTATAGTTCTTGACAATATTTAAAATGGTTATTTAGATCTATTTTTACATTTGCATTGCCTTATAGTATATAAAATAGGTGATATTTGTATATTAACCTATACACGTAATAATCATGATAAATTCCTTCATTATTTCTAAAATTACTATGAGCATCATTGAAAAAGCAAGAGAGTTCCAGAAAAACATCTACTTCTGCTTTATTGACTATGCCAAAGCCTTTGTGTGGATCATAATAAACTGTGGAAAATTCTGAAAGAGCTGGGAATACCAGACCACCTGACCTGCCTCTTGAAAAACCTGTATGCAGGTCAGGAAACAACAGTTATAACTGGACATGGAACAACAGACAGGTTCCAAATAGGAAAAGGAGTACATCAAGGCTGTATATTGTCACCCGGCTTATTTAACTTATATGCAGAGTACATCATGAGAAACGCTGGGCTGGAGGAAGCACAAGCTAGAATAAAGATTGCCAGAAGAAATACCAATAACCTCAGATATGCAGATGACACCACCCTTATGGCAGAAAGTGAAGTGGAACTAAAGAGCCTCTTGATGAAAGTGAAAGAGGAGAGTGAAAAAGTTGGCTTAAAGCTCAACATTCAGAAAACTAAGACCATGGCATCTGGTTCCATCACCTCATGGGAAATAGATGGGGAAATAGTGGAAAGAGTGACTGACTTTAGTTTTGGGGGCTCCAAAATCACTGCAGATGGTGACTGCAGCCATGAAATTAAAAGACGCTTACTCCTTGGAAGGAAAGTTATGATCAACCTAGACAGCATATTAAAAAGCAGAGACATTACTTTACCAACAAAGGTCCATCTAATCAAGGCTATGATTTTTCCAGTGGTCATGTATGGATGTGAGAGTTGGACTATAAAGAAAGCTGAGCACCAAAGAACTGATGCTTTTGAACTGCGGTGTTGGAGAAGACCCTTGAGAGCCCCTTGGACTGCAAGGAGATCCAACCAGTCCATCCTAAAGGAGATCAGTTCTGGGTCTTCATTAGAGGGTCTGATGTTGAAGCTGAAACTCCAATACTTTGGCCACCTGATGTAAAGAGTTGACTCATTTGAAGAGACCCTGAAGCTGGGAAAGATTGAGGGCAGGAGGAGAAGGGGATGGCAGAAGATGAATGGTTGGATGGCATCACTGAGTCAATGGACATGAGTTTGGTGGGCTCCGGGAGTTGGTTTTGGGCAGGGATACCTGGCGTGCTGCAGTTCATGGGGTCGCAAAGAGTCGGACATGACTGAGCAACTGAACTGAACTGAATTGATGTGGATTCCATATTTTTTATTTGATTTCTGTTTTGCTTACAAGTGTATCCTCTTCAAATAAAGGTAAGTTTTTTACCTATATTTCTTTTTCTTGCCTTATTTAATTGTCTTCTAATACAATGTTCCAATTAGGCCGTGATAGCAAACACTCTTTACTTTTACCCAGTCTTGGGAGAAATGCATTGTCTTCAACATCAAGTATTAATATGATATCAGTTGTAGTATTTTTGTAGATAACAATCATTAAGCTAAATCATTTATTTCTTCTTTTTTAGTTTTTATTATTACTTCATTATTATTATTGTTTTCATTTTTAATCAAATAATTTTTTTCTAAACCCTTTGAGTTGTTGACAGGATAATAGAGTAAGTTGCATTGATTAATTAATAAATGTTATAACAATCATGGATTTCTCAGGTAAACCCCCTGTAGTCATAATATATTACCCTTTTATAAGTTATTAGATTTTTGTTGCTTGTATTTAGTTAAGGAATTTTGCATCAATATTCTGAGAAAAATTTATTTTTTTGTCCTTATTATATCTATGTTGGCTTTGGAACCTAGTCAATGCTGGTTTTACATTTTCTGAGAGTTTATGTGTTCTTGGTATTAGTATATTAAATATTGCTCGGAATGTACCAGTGAAGATATTGGAACGGGAATTTTCTTTGTGGGAAGAGTGGTAGTGGTGGTTTAGTTGCTCAGTTGTGTCCAACTCTTGTGACCCCGTGGCCTGTAGCCTGCCAGTCTCCTTCTCTGTTCATGGGATTCTCCATGTAAGAATGCTGGAGTGGGTTGCCATTTCCTTCTCCATGGGAAAAGTACTAACTGTGAATTAAAAATTTTAGTAGATAATGGGATATTTATATATTGTACATATTCTTCTTTGAGTGGTTAGCAATTTTTCTTTTAAGAAATTTACCCATTTTATCTAAGATGTCAAATTCACCACCATTAAAACTACTTATGACATTCCATTACTATCATTCAAATGTCTGTGGAAGCTGTTATTAACATCATCTATTTCATTAATGAAAATGATAGTGCACTTTTCCTTTTATGGCTCTATCTAAAATTTTATCAATTTTACTTATTCTTTCTAAAAATTTTTTTGGTTTTTATATGCTTTTGTCTACTGCCAATCCATTTTCTATATCATTTATCTCCACTCTGACTTTATAAATTCCTTCTTTCAACTTACTTTCTATTCATCTGCTCTTCTTTTTCTAGTTTCTTAAGGCAGACTCTTAGATGATTGATTTTAAAGATCCCTTTTTTTATAAAATAAGAATTTAAAGACATAAACCTGTTTCTAGTCACGATGTTTTTGTTGTTGTTTAGTCACTAAGTTGTGTCCAACTCTGCGACTTGCATGGACTCTTGCCTGCCAGGCTCCTCTGTCTATGGCATTTCCCAGGCAACAAAACTGGAGTGGGTGGCCATTTCCTCATCCAGAGGATTTTAAATATCCCTTATGGCAGAAAGTAAAGAGGAACTAAAAAGCCTCTTGATGAAAGTGAAAGAGGAGAGTGAAAAAGTTGGCTTAAAGCTCAACATTCAGAAAACTAAGATCATGGCATCTGGTTCCATCACCTCATGGGAAATAGATGGGGAAACAGTGGAAGCAGTGTCAGACTTTATTTTTTGGGGCTCCAAAATCACTGCAGATGGTGCTTGCAGTCATGAAATTAAAAGACACTTACTCCTTGGAAGGAAAGTTATGACCAACCTAGATAGCATATTAAAAAGCAGAGACATTACTTTGCCAACAAAGGTCTGTCTGGTCAAGGCTATGGTTTTTCCAATGGTCATGTATGGATGTGAGAGTTGGATTGTGAAGAAAGCTGAGCGCCAAAAAATTGATGCTTTTGAACTGTGGTGTTGGAGAAGACTCTTGAGAGTCCCTTGGACTGCAAGGAGATCCAACCAGTCCATCCTAAAGGAGATCAGTCCTGGGTGTTCATTGGAAGGACTAATGCTGAAGCTGAAACTCCTATACTTTGGCCACCTCATGCGAACAGCTGACTCATTGGAAAAGACCCTGATGCTGGGAGGGATTGGGGGCAGGAGGAGAAGGGGACAACAGAGGATGAGATGGCTGGATGGCATCACCGACTCGATGGACATGAGTTTGAGTAAACTCTGGAGTTGGTGACGGACAGGGAGGCCTGGCGTGCTGCGATTCATGGGGTCGCAAAGAGTCGGACGCGACAGCTACTGAACTGAACTGAACTGAAACTTAGATTAGTTGTGTTTTCATTTTGTTTCATTTGGCTCAAATATTTTCCAATTATTATTTTTCTAATAAGTAAACTCCTCTTTGATCTTTGTGTTAATTAAAGATGCAAGTCTGATGACAAAAGATTCTTTGTTTCTATTCTTCTTGATTCTTTATTTTGGCTTTATTTTTGAAGGATATTTTCAAAGTTTGTTATTCTAGGTTGGTTTTGATTTGTTTTGCTTTCCATTGGTATTCAAAAGATTTTTCCCCATACCTTTATCCTGATAAGAAGTCTGCAGTCATTCTTCGCTTTCTTACTGTGTATGTAATGTGTGGGTGTCTTTTTAATTTTGTATCCTGCTTGAGGTTTGCTGAGGAATTTTATATGTTTCATCATATTTGGATTTGGGTGATATTTCATCAAATATATTTTTCCATTCTGAGTTTAAAATATTATAGATTTGGATATTAGCCTAAGTTAAGTAGGCTCTGTTCATTTCTTTCACCATTTTTCTCTGTGTCTCGAAGTTTCTATAGATAATGTTTCAAACTCACTAATATTTTCTTCTGCAGTGTTTAATTTGCTTGTAATATTTTTCTGTAAAGTTTTAATTTCATATATTTAAACTTAAAATATATTCTATTTATTTTATCACTACATTCATTTTTTCTTAATATCGTCCAGTATTTTTATAATTGCCAATTTATTGTACTTGTCAGGGAATTCCATAATTTTCATCATATCTGAATCTGTCTCAATTCACTGGCCTTCTTTTTCTAACTAGTTTTATTTGCTAGCTTCTTTACATAAGCAGTAATGTTTTATTGGATTCTAACCATTGTGATATTTATATTGTTGAGTTCTAAACATTGTTCTCTGTTCCTGTGTAAATTGTTAGTCTTTGTATAGCAGATGTTTAAGCTATTTGGAGGGCAGCTTAATTATTTAAAAGCTTTTAAAAATATTTTATTTAGGTGAGTTTGAATGGCCCTTGTTCTATGACTCGTTGAGCTGTACTACAGAAAGCACGACTCTTCTGGGATCTCTCCTAAACATTCCGGTTTCTGATTAGTTGGAACTGGAACATAGCCCAGCACTGTGTGAGTTCCGGCTTTCCCAAGCTCAGAGTGTCTTCCTATGCATGCTCAGCTAGGTGTTTTCAGCAACAGATGGAAGATGATCCCCCACAGCTCTATGCAGACCCCTGGTGTTCTCTCTGTCTCCCTGGATTCTGTTCCAGTGTTATCTACCCTCCCAATATTCCAAAAGCTTCAACCCTTCAGAGTTCCAATTTCTGTCTCCATTGTGTTTCTGAGGTACTCTTATACACTTGTTTCATTCTTCCTCATTACATTGCTGCTGCTGCTGCTAAGTCACTTCAGTCGTGTCTGACTCTGTGCCACGCCATGGATGGCTCCCCCGTCCCTGGGATTCTCCAGGCAAGAACACTGGAGTGGGCTGCCATTTCCTTCTCCAATGCGTGAAAGTGAAGTCACTCAGTCGTGTCCGACTCTTCGCGACCCCACGGACTGCAGCCTACCAGGCTCCTCTGTCCATGGGATTTTCCAGGCAAGAGCCCTGGAGTGGGGTGCCATTGCCTTCTCTGACTCATTACACTAGATTTCAGAAAATAAGTCTGGCCAGAAAGCCAGGGCAATTGCAATGTTAATCTCACTTGTTTCCTTTCATTTAGGAATCAGGACCCTATCATGACTATTGTCCCAAGTTTGAAGTGTTATTTCATGTATTTTACACAGTTTTTAAAAAAAAAAATTATTTTATTTTATTTTCCTTTCTTTCTTTTAGCCATGTTTACTTCCATCTACTCTGTGGCCAAATAAGAATATTTATTTTTTATTGTCAATGGCTTATCTTTGATACTTTATTGTTGAATACAATTTCCTTAGGAAGAAATATAAGGCTTTCACAATCTGGTGCCAACCTGCCCTGTAGCCTATATCTTTTGTTTTTATCTTAAATGTTTCGTTCTAGCCACATTGAACAGGTTTTATCTTGCAAGCGTAAATATTTCATGTGTCATGATTGTGCATTCACATTTTTCTTCCAGAAATGCTTTCCACAGGTTTCCCCTTTTTTTGAATGGGGCCCACTTCTACCAGAGAAATTATTATATTCTATTACAAGCATTACATTTTCTGATTCTTCCTTTGGACTATATGAATTTCAGACACATCAAACCACCTCTCCTGTAAATAAGTATCATTTTCTATAATACAAATTTGGGAAATTAGCTGATTCCAGAGATTTCTTCTATCCCCTTAATATAAGAAATTTCTGATTATTAAATAATAGTATATTTTCAAGGACTCTATCCCACTCAACTATAAAATATAAAATGTGAACTTTTCCACTTTATATACTTTCATTAAGGATTCAGTACTTATAATGTTTAAGACCTGTCATAAAAATGCACTTAATAAACCTAAGCATAGATAAAAGCATTCATTTTGAATTCAAAAGAAATCATCTGATATTTGTTAACTACATAAGCAGAAATTTTTAGAGACTATTAAATTTTTCCTTTATACCTTTAACTAGAGATCATTTTATTGGATAAAGATTTTTAGAGTGAAAAATAGTTTATTGTATTAAAATGGCTAGTTGACTAAATGAGTTAGAGGTATTGATATGAGTCTAATATATGAATAATTTATCATGGTTCCTTTTTATTACCAAAAATGAATGGGAAAAATTAAATTACACGAGATAAGAGGTAGCTGAAAATTTACTTCTAAATCATGCTTATGGGAAAAAAATCAATCCATGGTCACAGAGAAATAAAATTCTATTTAAGGAAAAAAATACAAAAGATAATAAAGTCATTTTCAAAAGCAAACATTTTTTTCATGATATATTCAGAAAACATATTTCATACAAAGTTTTGTGGAACTTTATAAAGAGAAGACAGTATTAAGACATGATATAATTATGGGACTGAGGAAGAAAAGAGGATAAAGTGAGAACAGAAAATTGGGAAGAAGGGGAAAAGGGAGAGATAAGAAAGTAGAAAGGAAGTGTAAGGAGGGATGAGAAGAAAAATATACAATGCAGAAAAAAGAAGAAAGGAAAGAGACTATAAGTAAATTAAAGTAAAAGAAATAAAACATAAATGCACAGTTAAGGGGAAAAATGAAAATATAAAAGAGGAAAAGAATCATAGAAATATGAGACAAAGGACTTTTGAAATACTAAGTAAAATTTTGCATATTTATACATTTTCCAAGTCACTGAACATTTTAATGAAGGGCTTCTTTTTCATTTTAAAGGTAATATATGTTCATTGTAGAAAATTAGGAAAATACTCAAGAGAAGAGAACAAAAAATCACCTGAAAGGCTGCCACATAAATGCAAGACTTTTTACTGCTTGCAAACGTTGTCTTCCAGAATTTTTATATATAATTTTAAATACTTTTTTTAAGTGGCATAAATATTTGAATTGCACAATCATTTAGAAATATAACTTAAGCAGTTTTGAATAATAGACTTTTAAAGACATATTTTTATTTTTAATCCTAGTGGGGAACTAGTGGCAACTTTATTAGAACAATTTGATGAAATTTTAATAAAGGACCATTTACAAATATAGGAAAATGGCACAGGGATCATAAGGGATAGTAACACAACCCAGTGCTCCTGAGAGTGGTTTGGTGTGTGGGTCACAGAGAGAGCAGTTACTTGGAGATGGTTGCATGAAAGACTTTCACCCGAGTCACAGCAGCCTGGGCGGCTCCACAGGGATGATGCTGGAGACACACAGACTCCAAAGCCACTTTTCTGCCTCTCTTCAGTCACCTGTAGGATTTGTGTTAGCTGAATCCAATTGGCAGTAAATAGCAGCAGAACTTAAGTCACCAAAAAAAATCCTTCTTGGGTAGAGACCATGGGAGAGAAAAAACAGTTAAGAGTGGCTCTGAAAAGACTAATGAAAGATATTCAGAGCACAAATTAATACTCCATTAAAGTTTATTTACAAATCCCACCTTTTATTATGTGTGTTTTTTCCCCTATTATCAGTAGTATGTCTATAATTTTCTCTATTTAGAATTATCTCCTCAGTATAAACCAATAAAAAAGAAAAATATAGGGTAAATGGATACAAAAGATTTAATGCTTATGGCTGTTTTTTTCCAAAAGATTTACTGTACTTTATATTTTTACCAGAAAGTTATAAAAGCCTCATTAGCAATGTAAATTTTTTTATATTATTAATTTGTTAGGAAAAAATATTTGGTAGTGTTTTACTTTGCATTTTTGGATAACTGGTGGGTTTAAAGGTTTTTCATGTTTGTTATATATTTTCATTTTTTCCATATACTTTTCATGCTTTATTCTACTTCATGTGGTCCCCAAATGAGTTATGACTAATTCATTCATTTAGCGAGGGCTTCCCTGGTGACTCAGATGGTAAAGAATCTGCCTGCAATGCAGGAGACCTAGGTTCCATCCCTAGGTTGGGAAGATCCCTTGGAGAACGGAATGGCTACCTGCTTCAGTATTCTTGCTTGGAGAATGGACAGAGGAGCCTGGTGAGTTACATACAGTCCATGGGGTTGCAAAGACTCAGACTTAACTGAGCGACTAACACTTTTCACTTAGTTTAATAAAGATTAACCTGAAGATTCATTAACCCAAAGACTTAATTACAATCAAATTTAAATTTTATATGAATAAATAGTTGTCTTTTGAAAATAAAATCAAGCACCTGATTACTGTTTACAATCCCTTTTTTTTTCTTGATCTTGAGACTAACAGAATTTACTTATAAATATAAAATATTTGCCTTAGACAAAAGTGTGTCATAATTTGTAACAAAAGTTATTAGACAACAACATCGACTTTTAACAATAGAATACAATTAATTAAATTCAGGTTGGAAATTTTTAAAAAGTCATCATTTTGGCAGAATATGCAATGTAACACAAATAGTTGTTTATCAAGTAATTCCTGTGTTGCAAATATATCTCATCCTCACAGAAAATTCATTTACTAATTTTTTTACAAGGAAATAGATTCTATGAGATTATACCCACAAAAGATATGTGACAGACTCACTTTATACATTAATTTTTACATCTGTGAAATTCAATCTCTTTCCATTTTAATCAAATATACTGTCCTTATTATCTTTATTGTTGCTCTCAGTATTAATATTCAACAGATTTAATATGCTTACTATAATCTCTTTAGGATTTTCACTGATAAATAGAAACTAAAAGATGTGCTAAATGATTTCCAAAATCACACAAAACTCCATTAGCTATTTAGAAGTTTTGTCTTTTTCTATGAGGCTGGATGTCTCCATATGGTGGTATTTGAAAAGTGTAAATGGTCTTCCTCTGTCCTCTAAAAATTGTATTTGTCCTTCAACATTACATTTTTATACCATCTCTCTCTTAAGTCAAAGCATTTAAGTAAGACTCCTACTTAAAACTAAGTATGCCATGAGAGAGACAAAAACAATATAATAAGCTTTACGGTGGTGATCATAAACCCTATTCTGGAGTCAGACTGTCTTATTTGATTCCCACCTGTGCTATCTTTTATATTAGATTGACTCTCTCCAAGTTTTTTAACCTCTTTGGGACTCAGTTTCCTCATCTGTAAAAGTGGGTGATACAATTAACAATATCACGGGTGTTCTGAGGAGTAAATGTATTAATAAATATAAGCCTAAATTACAATAGATTATGGGCTTCCCTATAAGCAATAGCTTAGTTGGTAAAGAATCTACGTAAAGAATCTACCTGCAATGCAGGAGACCTAGGTTCAATTCCTGGGTTGGGAAGATCTGCGGGAGAAGGGTTAGGCTACCCATTCCAGTATTCTTGGGCTTCCCTTATGGCTCAGCTGGTAAAAAATTCACCTGCAATGTGGGAGACCTGGGTTCAATCCCTGGGTTGGGAAGATCCTCTGGAGAAGGGAAAGACTACCCACTCCAGTATTCTGGCCTGAAGAATTCCATGTATAGTCCATGGGGTCGCAAAGAATCGGACATGACTGAGCGACTTTAACTTTCACAATAGATTAGTCTATGATAAATCATTACAGCATGAGGGTATTGATTAAATAAAAATTTTAAATGAAAGAAGGAAAAGAAGGATAGATGAAAATAAGGAAAAGAGAGTCAGAAAGTAATTTGGCTATTCATTTTTAAGATCAGCTCAACCATATTTGTGCTTATACTCTTTACTATTAAAGTTCTTAAACACATTGACCACATCTTACTAGCAATGAACACCCAGTTTCTGTCATATATCCTAATAAAGTCTTCACTCAATAGATGATGGACAATTTAATAAATATAGAAAAACATAAATGAATATGTAAAACTAGTCATGGATAACTAAAATAAATAGGATATAAAGTATATGAAACAATATATTTTTCATATTTTTTTCTAAAATAAGTATGTTGATCTGGAGAAATAATCTACATGAGGTTCAAGAAAGAATGAACCAGAGCCCTAATGGGTCAATAGGCTGAAACATACCTAAATGAACTTCATCAATCACTCCTCAGTCAATTTAGATACAGAAGATACCGCATTTCAGGCATACGTTGATAAGATCCAACTCCAATTATAAGGCAGCCCGACCCATTTGTTTTACTATTTCTCTTACACACACAAGGTCATATTGATGGTACCTATGCCTCTTTCCCCAGTCTAAGGGCTCCTTTGAAGAGGTTCTATAGAGTACGAAACTCAGAATGAATAAGATCATATCAAAGACTGGTGCCAACCATGACTATTCTGCATTGTTGTGTTCATGTACTTACTTGCTGGGTTGTCTGTGCTATGTAGGCTGACCACTGGAACCCCTGGACCTGGATTTTAGAAATATATGTAGAAACATTTTAAAGACATCTAAATAATAACTATTGGAAGGTTAGATGACAGAATTCTTTTTTTCCACATGCAAGCATTTCATAGTTAAAACATAATGAAATAGAAATCAGATTATTAGATTTCATTCCTTTCTATGCACATTTTATTCAGAAAAGTAAAAACATATGGGGAAAGAAACTATTTACAAGATTATTTTAAAGATCCTCCCTTCTCTAAAATGCCATATACTTCAATATTTCTATGGTTTTAGCCAATCTAATGCACCCTACTGTCTTCTAGTCTTTAATAGAATAGTCACTGATCTGTCAGTTGATTTCCAAACCTGTGACCTTCTACCCTCTCGTCCAAGATTAAATTATATTTACCACTCAGCCAAGAAAGAAAGAATGCATGCATATTAGAAATATTTCATCCACAAGACAAATTAAATTTTGGAGCTAATCTTATATTAATTTAAAAATATATTAACTGGAATAGCTATTTCAAATACACTGGACAATTCAGTTGTAACTTTAAGATGTTATCTTGAAACTTCACTTCTATAATGAACTCTATTTGGAGGCTAATGGTTTTTCTCTGGTGTCATCAAACAAGTACATCTCTTTTTTTATTACTTTCTTTAAGATGTCAAGAGAAAAAAAGAATGAAAAAGAGCAAGTATTGTTCTTTTCCTCATGGTATCTTAAAACAGGACTGCACAAGATACCAGCTAAAGCTGTAACACTCAATCCATTGCATTATAAGAAGATATCTCCCATTTCATCAGAGTATCCTATTAAAGGTACAATGATTCCTACTAGTGTAACCTAGACATACTATACCACTAGGTAAGACTTAGCATACTATTATCGTATAGAATAAATAATTGGGGTGAACACACTTTCTCAAAATTTAAGGAGGCTAGACCCAGAGAATTAAATTTTTGTAGATCCTAAATTTCTTAACAACAAAGCCATTATTTCAACAAGGAGAGTGTTGCTTTTCTTAAAGTCTAGGTAAATTAGTTTATTATTCTAGGATGACTTTGCTAATGTAAATGTTTATTCACTTTTTAAAAAGGTTTGTATAAAATAGCACTTATTGATCATGTACCTGTATACATACTGACTTATTCCCAATTTCTGTCTTTTAAATAAAGTAATGGATAAAATTTATATTACAAAAAAACCCTTATTTATTACTTTTAAACAAAAACTTGTGTAAACTAGGAATATAAAATCATAGATTGAGGGTAATCATTACTACTGATAGTAATAGATACTGATTAAACAAAATTGATAAAATAAATTTTAACAGAAATCAACTATTACCTTTACAGAGTAATAAAAAATGTTGATTCATGGGACTAAAACTGGCATCAAAATATGTGCATTGTTCTTTCATAAAATTACATGAAATACATTGACGATTCAATAAGCCTTCAGTAGAAGCACTGGGGAAAGAAAAAGAAAGTGAGAAATGCTACTATTCCAGGTACTTGAATGTGTGATATCATTATTTAAATATTAACATAAAGAAGTTACAGTATTATTTAAATTGAAGTTCCTTATAAATTATCATTTATCATAAAAATGCAAAGTCAATTTCCATTACTAATGTTAAGACATACACATTTTTCTTCTCAGTAAAAAAATTAAAATTATGAACACCTATATATATATACAACATGTATATAGTTATATATGCTTTAAAGAAACTGACTTTCCCAGGACTCAATGTAACTTATTCTTAGTTATATTTTTATAGATATTTCTTTGTAAAGTCTAGAAAGAAATTACCCACACAGATAAGCATAGTCACTAGCAATAATATTAGTTGAAAGAACTAATAAATTATGATTAATCATAAATTATCTGTGCTGCTAGACAAAAACACTGCTAATGATACACTTTTTGAAACTTGGCTGGACAAAATATTCTCAGTTGCATTTTGGAATAAAACACATAGTATATTATACTTCACAAAGTCACAACTTCACACTTGAAACATTTTGGGTTCATTATAAACCAAAATTTTCCTTTATATCTGAAGTGATCAGTATAATAGGCACTTAAATACATTAGCTAGTTTCATCCTTATGATAAATCATAGCCTTGTTTTTTTTTCTTTTAAACTGTGGTAAAACAACATTCACCATTTTAGCCAGTTTTCAAGTATATGGTTAATTTCAGTCACAATATTGCAGAACTATCACCACAGACAGACTATGAATGTGTGGCAGTCACACACATAATTTGACTTTTGTCTTTCTACTCTGTCATATAATTTTTCAGATCCAAGTTCCCCAAAAATTTATATTGGTATTTTCTCATTATTTAGATTATGAAATCAGTAAAAATAAAGAAAAGCATACTTTGAGACAAAATCATGACACCGAATATGGTAGCAATTCTGACTCTGTTAATCCCATAAATTAAATCAACCAATTATTATTTTTATGGACCTGGACAAGACAATGATTGAGTTTTTTGGGTTAAACACTGACATTTTCTTATAGTCAAGTCAACTGGCACCTGATGAGCCATGTAAAGAAAAATCCATTGGTTGTATATTTTGGTTGTAACCCAGTCTTCCACACTAGTACAGGTCAGAGATCCATTGGCTGTTGTACTGCTCTGCCTCAGTCGCTAGAGACGTGTGTGTGCGCTCATTTGCTTCAGTTGCATACAGCTTTTTGTGACCCCACGGACTGTAGCCCACCAGGCTCTCTGTCCATGGGGATTCTCCAGGCCAGAATCCTAGAGGAGGTTGCCATGCCCTTCTCCGGGGGATCTTCCCGATGCAGGGATCAAATCCATGCCTCTTACATGTCCTACATTGGCAGACAGGTTCTGTACCTCTGGTGCCACCTCGGAAACCCATAAGTGTGTTACTAGTTCAGTCATGTTCGACTCTTTGTGGCCCCATGGATTGTAACCTGCTAGGCTCCTCTGTCCATGGAATTCTCCAGGTAGGAATACTGGAGAAGGTTGCCATTTCCTTCAAAGGGGATCTTCTTGACCCAGGAATCGAACCCAAATCTCCTGCACTGAAGGCAGATTCTTTACTGTCTGAGAAGCCCACAAATCTAAGAACTCATTGTTACTCAAATCACATTTTAGGCTAATAAAAGGAGGAGAGGATGAGGCAGCTCTATTAGCTGAACTTAGCCAAATGTAATTTTCTGACACTCATTTTTCTTTAAGAGTTTTACAAAATGAGAGAAGTAAAACATCAGTCAAGTATTTCTATCTCTCTAAGAGATTGTTCTTGACCACCAATATTAACCACAATATAAGTTACAAGAAAGATAAGTTTTAGGTAACCAAAACTAGAAAGTGACCAATACTTTAATCAAGATGTCTAAGCTAAAATTAGAATCAGTCTCTTTAAATAAATAGCTGTTCTTCCTTTGAAAGTCATTAGAATTGAGAACATGTGTTCCAGACTCTAAGAGAAAAAAACAAAGAATGTGAAAATGACATATTGCAATATGTGATTAAAACGAGGAGAGGCTGACTTCAGATGACAGTGATTTATGCATAAATAATAGTGTGTGGGTGAATTAGAGTGAGTAAGGGTACTTGAAACATGCATTTTTGCTCTCAAAGGAAAGTCTAGGCTACTTGGTAAGAATCACTGGTGACACTGCTTCAAACATGATGAATTTCCACTGAGAATATGCCATGGCAGTTTTGACACTTTAAAAATGGATCTATGAAAAGGAAATTAGAAAGGATATATGAAGTCTAGAATTAATAAGTTGCTTGCCAGGCAAAAATGAAAGTCATTCTTGGGAAGCCCTGGTGAAAGCTTTCTGAGTGAGGAGACATTTTTAATACTAAATAGGTATGACCTTAAACCCTTTTATGAATATAGCTTTCCATCTGGGAAAATTGGAGAGATGAAAATAGTTCCCGTCCACAGCTCTATTTTAGTAATCAAGGGCCATGCCTGGCTTAAATAACAATCTATGGATTTTATACATTCTGAGAGTGGGGAGAGAGAAACTGCCACTTGATCTATTCTAGTAAATGTCCACAATGCTTTAATTTGTTCAGGAATAAATCACATGTGTAGAGTACTGCATGTGTGCTTAGTCGTTCAGTCATTTCTGACTCTTTGCGACCCCATTGACTATAGCCCACTCCTCTGTCTATGGGATTCTCCAGGCAAGAATACAGAGTGGGTAGCCATTCCCTTCTCTAGGGGATCTTCCTGACCCAGGGATGAACCTGGGTCTCCTGCATTGCAGGTGGATTCTTTACCATTTGAGACACCAGTTCAGTTCAGTTCAGTTGCTCAGTCCTGTCCAACTCTTTTTGATCCCATGGACTGCAGCATGCCAAGCTTCCTTGTCCATCATCACTCCCAGAGCTTGTTCAAACTCATGTCCATCAAGTTGGTGATGCCATCCAACTACCTGATCCTCTGTCATCTCCTTCTCCTCCTGACTTCAATCTTTCCCAGCATCAAGGTCTTTTATAATGAGTCAGTTTTTCACATCAGGTGGCCAAAGTATTGGAGCTTCAGCTTCAGAATCAATGAATATTTAGGATTGATTCCCTTTAGATTGACTGGTTTGATCAGGGAAGGCCTCATATACTGAAAACTTTAAATGAGGCACAGCACAACAAAAAGCTATTGGGGAAATAAGGAAATGCTAGTGATATGTGTCATTGAGAGATGCAAGCCTCAAAAAAAAAAAAAAAAAAAAAAAAAAGATATTTTGAAAGGATAAAAACAAGTGAGGGAAAAAATAAAAGAGGAATAAGATGGCCTCTACTCCAGTTCCAAACCTTTATGCTCACAGTGGTCCAGAGATGAGGTTTTGTCACACTGAGTTGGCTCTCTCCTAGTCATACCAAAAATGCAACTTCAGATCTCTCCATCCTGTGATTATGCGGTGTGGATGGCCCCTGAGGAACCGACCTGTGCGGGAAGGTCCTCTCACAGTGCTTACCTGTACAGTTGCCTCCCTCTGGGAGATGACTCGGTGCTCAGAAAGTAACTGCCCATGAAAAGAAACAACACAAACATCAGGTACCAATCAATTTTTGCAACACTGAGTTTTTCACTTGCATTTTCCAACTGCCAAAGAATAGGCAAGACCTTTTCTATTATTCAACAGCAGGACTTTGATCCATTTGGGAAACATATCTTTTCTTAAAATGTTGTCATACTTTTTTCCATGGTCTCTCACAGTCTGTATGAGTGTGACTCTGTGTGTGTGTGCGTGCATGTGTCTGTGCAAATGTGTCTGTGTAAGCATCTCTCTGGGTGAAGCTGAGGGAGAGTCCTAAAGGTTGTTTTTTGCATGGCCGGGCTACTTGGATTAGGACCATGGTAAGCAAAAATAAATCTGGCAGATAAGATTGCATTTAACAACACTGACTTCCAACTTGACTGGAGAATAAAAACACTCACATTTTTTGTGTAGTTTCATCATACGCCAGGATCTTGATCACTTCCCAGTTTCCTGATGTCAGATGCCGCACGGTAATTTGCTCACTTTTACTCTGCAAAGAAATAGAAAATATTGATTTCTCTTTTATTTAAATAGCATCTCTCTGGTCGACACCAAAGTGCTAACTGCCCCTGTCACTTTTAATTCTTCAGTACTCAGTTAACATTGAGTTTCTTGTTTTCATCTCAAGAATGAATACACATTCACATAACCATAGTTACAGGCAAGACAGTACCTTTATTCCTATGCTGTAGGAAAATCATTCAGAAAACATCTCCACATAGGACTACATGGGTAGCATCACCTTGACATAGGAAGTCATCTAGTCATTTAGTATAGACACAGGACTTTGATAGCGTTAATCTAAATGATTGACAGCTAAACAGTTTGAATAACTTTGAATAAAACTTATAGAGCAAACTTCATTTCAAATAGATTTTAAGTGTTATATGCTTTTAACCTTTGTAGCATGTGTATTGAGAATAATATTGATAGATTTGCTATTTTCACTCAACAATTTATTTCTGAGATTAATTCATGTTGACACTTGCAGACATAGTTTATTTTCACTGCTATATGGTATTTTATTATATGCATGAATACAGAAAAAATTATTTTTTGATATTTGCGTTTTTCCAAATTTTTGCTCTTTAAATCAAGTTGTCTGTGGACCACTTTATTAATGTCTCCTTGTGCATGTGGCAGGGTTTTCTTGAGACAAATGCTGATAAGTGGGAAAACTCCTGGAGGGAGCACAGAGAAGATGGTGGAGGAGTAAGACGGGGAGACCACCAGCCTCCCCCCAGATACATAAAAAACTCATCAAGATATGGAACTACTCCTACAAAGCAACCTCTAGGCGACAGCAGAAGACCCCAGGCCTCCAGGGGGACAGGCTAAGCTCCCTGAAATGAGGTAGGAGAGAGAAGGGAGACATAAAAGGGAAAAGACAGACAACTTCTGGGCAGGAACTTGTGCACCAAAAGAGGGAGGGAGCCGTGAAACAGAAGTTCCCATGCGCAGGGAAACTCCCTCACAGGTAGGCCCAAAGGGGAGCTATGACGAAGTTTGGAAAATCAGGGACTTCTGCTGCTGCTGCTGCTAAGTCACTTCAGTCGTGTCCGACTCTGGGTGACCCCATAGACGGCAGCCCACCAGGCTCCCCCGTCCCTGGGATTCTCCAGGCAAGAACACTGGAGTGGGTTGCCATTTCCTTCTCCAATGCATGCAAGTGAAAAGTGAAAGTGAAGCCGCTCAGTCGTGTCTGACTCTTCGCGACCCCATGGACTGCAGCCCACCAGGCCCCTCCGTCCATGGGATTTTCCAGGCAAGAGTACTGGAGTGGGGTGCCATTGCCGTCTCCAAATCAGGGACTTGGAGGGCAGTAAACTGAGAAAGCTGTACTTCTCAGCCCGTGAACAGCTCATGGACTGTGGCCCCAAACAGCGGCGGGCTTGGGACCCGAGAGCGTGCGGCCTACAGAGCCAGCCGGCGCACACAAGCCTTGCACACAGCCAGCCCCGGTGGCCAGTGTGACGGGCAGATAAACCCAGCAGCAAGCAGCACAGACGGCAGGCCCCGGGACCGCGCAGACAGACACAGCCCGCGCCCAGGGCGGGCCTAGGGTGCCCAGAGAGGGAAGGCGTACAAACCGGGCAGCGCACACAACCCTCCCGGCACAGCTGGAAGAACAAATAACCCCCGGGACAGACTCGAGGCAGTGAGAGGAGACAAGTGCACAGAAAACTCGCGACGCAGAGGGTGGACCTCGGGGACTGAGAGTCAAGGGCACACAGCTCTGCAAGCCAGAGGTGGGCTTGGGGGCTGAGGGAAGCCCCCGCACGTCGCGGGACGCAGAAGCATCCACGCAAGCACCTACCTAGGAAGTCTCGGCCGGCAGCGCAGGGTGGGACGGGGGAGCTGAATCACCAGCAGTGACCCCAGGAACAAGTAGGGACTGGCTGCACTTCATAGATGCTGAGAGAGATGCTTTGAAACAGCTGCGAAAATAGACACGCCTAACACTGCGAAAGCCGGGATTGCCCAAATGCATACTTAACCCACAGACACTCCAAAATCTCCTACTGGAAACCGCACCACCCTCGAGAAAGACAAGATCCAACTCCATCAACCAGAACCCAGACACGAGCTCCACCAACCAGGTAAACATCACAGGACACTAACCCAACCCCATCCACAGAGGCAGACTCCACAACCAAGGACTATGACCTTGAAAACCCTGTTTATTTTTTTTTCCTTTTTTTTTTTTGTTATAAATCACACCATTTTTTCCCCCCAACATATCTCGACCTTCACACTAGCATTTAGCGGTGTTGTGGAGTTTTCCTCTTTGTTTATCTTGTTATTTAAAAAAAAAAAAAAAAAATCATTTTAAGATTCTTTCTTCTTATAAATCACACTGCTTATTCCCCAACATATTTCCACTATCACATTAGCTTTTTGCGATGCTGTGGAGTTTTCCTTGTAAAAAAAAAGAAAAAAATCATTTTAAGATTTTGTTTCCTTTTTTTCATATAAATCACATGGTTTAGTCCCCCTATATATTTCCACCTCCATATTAGCCTTTTGCAGTGCTGTGGAGTTTTCCTCTGTGTTTTTTCGCAAAAAAAAAAAAAAAAAAGCAAGAAAAAAATTCATTTTAGGTTTTTCTATTTTTTTTTTCTTTTTTCCTCCTCACTTTTTTTTTTTTTTCCTTTTTTCTTGATGAGTTTTTTTGGATTTTGTTTTGGATATATTCAACTGCTTTACCTACTGTTCTTTACTGGCTGTAGCTACTCCTGAATATATATACAAATCTTTTTCACACATGTCTATTCATCTTTGCTTTTCTTTTTATCTTTTCTCTCTCTTTTCTTATTTTTTAGTCCTCTTCTCCATCCCTTCCTTTTCTCTTTTCCCTCCCTTCTCTTATGTCTTTTTTCCTTTCTTTTTTTATTCTCCCTTTTTTCCCTCTCTTTCTGCTTTCACCAAGTAAGTTAAATTGTTGAAATCTCTATGCTCTATTCCCCAATTGGCCTTCCATTCATGCTCAGATTATCAGACTGAGCATTAGCTAACTCTTCTTTCAATTGGTTGATATCACCTCTGGTTTCCCTGTCTCACCAAGTCAATCTCCTGTACTGTTTTCTTTAGAACACTTTGGTTATAACTGTATATGTGGAAGTGTGTGTGTGTATTTCCCAGTATTTCTGTAATTACCTACTTTATCTCCTCCCACTAGAACACAGGCACAAGTCACCCCAACAAGAAATCAACACAAACCACCCAACTAACATTTCCCTCCAAGCGCAAAAATCAAAAGGAAGAAGTAATATAACCTTAAAGCCTGGGAAAAGGAGACCTCAAATGGACGAAGTTAGGAAAAAAAAAAAAAAAAAAAAGATGATGATGAAAAGACAGAGAAATACAACATAAATGAAAGAGCAAGGTAGAAACTCAAAAGACTAAATAAATAAAGAGGAAATAAGTAATCTCCCTGAAAGAGAACTCAGAATAATGAGTAAAGATGCTCCCAAGACTTGAAAATAGAATGGAGAAAATGCAAGAAGCATTTAACACAGCTAATAAAATCACCAAGGACATACAAGAAATAAAGAATAAGCAAACAGAGATGAATAACACAATTACTGAAGTTAAAAATACACCAGAAGGAACCAATAGCAGAATAACAGGCAGAGGAATGGATAAGTGAGCTGGAGGATAGAGTGGTGGAAACAACTGCTGAAGAGCAGACTAAAGTGAAAGGAATGAAAAGAACTGAGGAAAGCCTCAGAGACCTTTGGGACAATATTAAACACACCAATATTTGAGCTATAGGGGTCCCAGAGGAAGAAGAAAAAAAGAAAGGCACTGAGAACATCTTTGAAGAAATTATAGTTGAAAATTTCCTCAACATGGGAAATAGTCAATCAAGTCCAAGAAGCACAGAGAGTCTCCTACAAGATGAACCCAAGGAGAAACACATCAAGATGCAGATTAAGCACAAAGAAAGAATATTAAAAGCAGCAAGGGAAAAGCAACAAGTAACATACAAGAGAAAACTCATATGATTAACAGCAAATCTTTCAGCAGAAACCTCTACAGGCCAGAAGGGAATGGCAGGATATATTTAAATTACTGAAAGAGAAAATCCTACAACCACAATTACTCTCACCTCCAAAGATCTCATTCAAAATTGACAGAAAAATCAAAAAAGCTTTACAGACAAGGAGAAATTAAGAGAATTCAGCACCAACAAACCAACCTTGCAAGAAATACTAAAGGGATTTACATAGCCAGTAAACACAAGAGAAAGGAAAAACTTACAAAAACAAACCCAAAATAATCAAGAAAATGCCAACAGGAACATGTGTATCAATGATTACCTTAAATGTAAATGGATTAAATGCACCAACCAAAAGCTACAGACTGACTGAATGGATACAAAAACAAGACCCATATATATACTGCCTACAGGAGACCCACTTCAGACCTAGAGACACATACAGACTGAAAGTAAAAGGATGGAGTAAAATATTCCATGTGAATGGAAACCAAAAGAAAGCTGGAGTGTGAATCCTTATTTCAGACAAAATAGACTTTAATATAAAGAATACCATAAGAGAAAAAGAAGGACACTGCATAATTATCTAGGGATCAATCCAAGAAGACATAGCAATTGTAAATATCTGTGCACCCAACATAGGAGCACCTCAATACATGAGGCAAACTAACAGACATAGGAGGAGAAATCAACAGCAATACAATAATAGTAGGGGACTTTAACATCCCACTGTCATCAATGGACAGATCATCAAAACCGAGAATCAATAAGGAAACACAAATCTTAAATGAAACATTAGACCAAATAGGCTTAATTGATATCTTTGGGACTTTCCATCAAAATACAGAAGAATACACTTTCTTCTCAAGTGCACATGGAACATTCTCGAGGATAGACCACATCTTGGACCACAGATCAAGCCTCAGTAAATTTAAGAAAATTGAAATTGTATTAAGTATCTTCTGACTATATGCTATGAGACTAGATATCAACTACAGGAAAAAAAAAAAAAAACAGCAAAAAACACAAACTCATGGTGATTAAACAATACATTACTAAATAACAAAGAGGTTACTGAAGAAATAAAAGAAGAAATCAAAAGATACCTAGAAAAAAATGACAATGAAAACACGATGACCCAAAACCTATGGGACTTAGCAAAAGCAGTTCTAAGAGGGATGTTTATAGCAATACAACCATAAGTCAAGAAGAAAGAAAAACATCAAATAGACAGCCTAACTCTACATCTAAAGCAGCTGGAAAAATAAGAACAAAAACCACCCAGAGTCAGCAGAAGGAAGGAAGTCATAAAAATCAGAGCAGAAACAAATGAAAAAGAAATGAAGGAAACAATAGCAAAGATTAATAAAACTAAAAGCTGGTTCTTCGAGAAAATTAACAAAACTGACAAACGACTAGCTAGACTCATCAAGAAAAAAAGGGAGAAAAATCAAACCAATAAAATTAGAAATTAATAAGGAGAGGTTACAACAGACAACAGAAATACAAAAGGATCATAAGAGAATATTATGAGCAACTATATTCTAATAAAATGGATAACCTAGAGGAAATGGACAGATACTTAGAAAAGATCAGCCTCCCAAGACTGAACCAGGAAGAAATGGAAATTATGACCAACCAAATTACAAACACTGAAATTGAAACAGTGATCAAAAATCTCCCCCCAACAAGCCCAGGGCCAGAATGCTTCACAGGGGAATTCTAGCAAACATTCAGAGAAGAGCTAATGCCTATTTTTCTGAAACTCTTAAAAAAAATTGCAGAGGAAGAAACACTTTCAAATTCATTCTACAAGGCTACAGTCACCCTGATACCAAAGCCAAGAAAAGACAACATGAAAAAAGAAAATTATAGGCCAATATCGCTGATGAACACAGATGCAAAAATCCTTAACAAAATTCTAGCAAACAGAATCCAACAATACATTAAAAATCTCATATACCATATATCAAGTTGGGTTTACTCTAGGGATGCAAGGATTCTTCAGTATATGCAAATCAATCAGTGTGATAAACTGTATCAACAAATTGAAAGATAAAAACCATATGATAATCTCAATAGATGCAGAAAAAGCCTTTGGTAAAATCCAGCATCGATTTATGATAAAAACGCTGCAAAAAAAAAAAAAATGGCAAAGAAGAAACCTAACTCAACATAGTAAAGGCCATATATGAAAAGCCCACAGCAAACATTATTCTCAATGGTGAAACATTAAACACTTTCCCTCTAAGATCAGGAACAGACAAGTGTGTCCCCTCTCACCACTATTATTCAACAGTTTTGGAAGTCCTAACTACAGCAATTAGAGAAGAAAAAGAAATTAAAGGAATCCAGATTGGAAAAGAAGAAGTATCTCACTGTTTGCAGATAACGTGATACTATACATAGAAAACCCAAAAAATACTATCAGAAAATTACTAGAGCTAATCAGCAAATTCAGCAAAGTCGCAGGATACAAGGTCAATACTCAGAAATCACTTCCACTCCTATATACTAACAATGAAAAATCAGAAAGAGGAATTAAGGAATCAATACCATTCACCATTGCAACAAAAAGATGAAAATATCTAGGAATAAAACTACCTAAGGAAACAAAAGATCTGTATACGGAAAACTATAAGACACTGATGAAAGAAATCAAAGATGACATAAACAGATGGACAGATATTCCATGTTTCCGGGTGGGAAGAATCAATATTGTGAAAATGATTATACTACCAAATGCAATCTACAGATTCAATGTGATCCCTATCAAATTACCAATGACTTTTTTTACCATACTGAAATGAAAAATTTCACAATTCATATGGAAACACAAAAGCCCCCAAATAGCAAAAAACAGTCTTGAGAAAGAATGGAGCTGGAGGAATCAACCTTTCTGACTTCAGACTATACACCAGAGCTACAGTCATCTACACAGTATGGTACTGGCACAAAAACAGAAATATAGATGAATGGAACAAAATAGAGAACCCAGAGATAAACCCACATACCCATGGGTACCTGGTACCTTATTTTTTTTTTTTTTTTTTTACAAAGGAGGCAAGAATATATAATGGGGTAAAGACAGCCTCTTTAGTAAGTCGTGTGGTGCAGGGAAAATTAGACAGCTGCATGCAAAGAATGAAATTAGATCACTTACCTAGTGCCACTCACAAAGATAAACTCAGAATGGATTAAAAACCTAAATACAAGACCACAAACTATTAAACTCTGAGAGGAGAACATAGGCAGAACACTTGATGACATAGATCAAAGCAAGATCTTCTATGACCCACCTCCTAGAGTAATGGAAACAAAAACAAAAATAAACAAGTGGGACCTAATTAAACTTAAAAGCTTTGCAAAACAAAGGAAACTACAAACAAGGTAAAAAGACAACCCTCAGAATGGGGGAAAATATTAGCAAGGGAAACAAGTGATAAATAACTAATTTCCAAAATATACAAGCAGCTTATACAACTCAATACCAATAAAGCAAACAACACAATCAAAAAGTGGGAAAGGGACCTGAAGAGACATGTCTTCAAAGAAGACATATAGATGGCTAGTAAGCACATGAAAAGATACTCAACATCACTCATTATCAGAGAAATGCAAATCAAAACTACAATG
The DNA here is from genome assembly GCF_033118175.1 of Dama dama. Taxonomy (NCBI): domain Eukaryota; kingdom Metazoa; phylum Chordata; class Mammalia; order Artiodactyla; family Cervidae; genus Dama; species Dama dama. The sequence continues at coordinate 68,386,218 of NC_083713.1, read as the reverse complement.
AGATACCACCTCACACCAATCAGAATGGCCATCATCAAAAAGTCTACAAACAATAAATGCTGGAGAGGGCATGGAGAAAAGGGAACACTCTTGCATTGCTGGTGGGAATGTAAATTGATACAGCCACTATGGAATGTGGCATGGAGACTCCTTAAAAAGCTAGGAATAAAACCACCATATGACCCAGCAATCCCATTTCTAGGCATACACCCTGAGGAAATAAAAACTGAAAAAGACAAATGTACCCCAGTGTTCACTGTGGCACTATTTACAATAGGTAAAACATGGAAACTACCTAGATGTCCATCAACAGATGAATGGATAGAGAAGCTGTGGTACATATATACACTCAGCCATAAAAAGGAACACATTTGAATCTGTTCTAATGAGGTGAACAAAACTAGAGCCCATTATACAGAGTGAAGTAAGTCAGAAAGAGAAAGATAAATATGATATACTGACACATATATTTTAAATCTGAAGAAATAGCACTGATGAATTTATTTTCAGGGCAGCAATGGAGAAACAGACATAGAAAACAGACCTACGGAAAAGGTGGGAGGAGAGAAGGGAGAAGGGGAGATGTATAGAGCGAGTAACATAGAAATTTACAATGCCGTGTGGGAACAGAGCCAGTGGGAATTTGCTGTTAAGACTCAGGGAACTCAAACAGGGGCTCTGCAACAGGCTGAAGGGTGGGATGGGAAGGGAGATGGGAGGGAGGTCTGGGAGGGAGGGGATATGGGTATACCTATGGCTGATTCTTGTTGATGTATGAGAGAAAACCACGAAATTCTGTAAAGCAATTATCATTCAATTAAAAAAAACAACAACACTGATACGTAGGATTGTTTTGTTGAAAGATATATATCTTCTACCTAACTCAATGTTGTTTAGTTGCTAAGTTGTGTCAGACTCTTTTGAGACCCCATGGACTTGAGTCCACCAGGCTCTTCTGTTTGTGGGATTTCTCAGGCAGGAATACTGGAGTGGGTTGCCATTTTCTTCTCCAGGAGATCTTCCCCACCCAGGGAACAAACTTGAGTCTCCTGCTTGGCAGATGGAGTCTTTACCACTGAGTCACTTGGGAAGCCCACCAGTAGTGACAGATTATTTTCAAAAGTTGTGCCAATTTAGAATCTACTAGCAATATCAGTTTCTGTTGCTCCACATTTTGTCCACTTCCTCACCAACAGTTAATTTCATGACTAATTTTTTTGTCAAATTAATAAGTATGAAACTATATCCCATTATGTCCCACTACCTTTTTATTAAGAAAATTTTCAAAGTTGCAGAAAGGTTGATGAACAGGACATAAATAGCCATTTGAGTGTTACTGAGATTCACCAAATATCAACATTTCAAATATTAACCCTTCCCTTTTATTCGTTTGCTGAGTCATTTGAAACTAACTTGAAAACATCAGACTATTTTGGCTCTAAATATTTCAGTATGCATTTCTCAAAAGTAAGAATATTTTCTCATATAAGCAAATGGCATATCACACCTATGATAATAACATTGTGTATGCTATGTGCTCAGTTGCTCAGTCATATCTGGCTCTTTGAGGTCCAGTAGACTGTAGCCTGTCAGGCTCTTCTGCCTATGGAATTTTGCAGCCAAAAATATTGGAGTAGGTTGCCATTTCCTACTCCAGGGATTGAACCCACATCTCTTGCATCTCCTGCATTGGTAGGCAGATTCTTTACCACTAGCACCACCTGGGAAGCCCCATATAATAACATTCAGTTCAGTGCTCAGTCATGTCTAACTGTTTGTGACCCCATGGACTGCAGCATGCCAGGCTTCCCTGTCTATTGCCAACTCCAGGAGCTTGCTCAAATTCGTGTCCATTGAATCGACGATGTCATCCAACCATCTCATCCTCTGTTGTCCCCTTCTCCTCCTCCCCCCAGTCTTTCCCAGCATCAGGGTCTTTCCCAATGAGTCAGTTCTTCACATCAGGTAGCCAAAGTATTGAAGCTTCAGCTTCAGCCTCAGACCTTCCATTGAATACTCAGGACTGATTTTGTTTAGGATTGACTGGCTGGATCTGCTTGCAGTCCAAGAGACTCTCATGAGTCTTCTCTAACACCACAGTTCAAATAATATTAATATCATCTAAATGTATAGCCTATATTCTAATATCCACATTGCCCTAAGTAACCCAAATATCTCCATATCTATCTATCTATCTATCTATCTATCTATCTATCTATCTATCTACCTATCCATCTATCTATCTATCTTTCTATCATCTATCTGATCATTGCATTGGGTTGTTGCCTCTTTAGTCTCTTTTAAAGTAAATGTTATCCTATCATTTTCTTATTTCTAAAACATCAAACATTTTGAAGACTCTTGGTCCAGCAGTCTTATAGAATGCCCACATTCTGGATTATCTGATTGTTTTTATGATACAATTTAGACTAACATCTTTGGCAAGGATATTATAGGGTGATGATACCTCTTTTACTTCACCAAGTGCCAAAGAACTGATGCTTTTGAACTGTGGTGTTGGAGAAGACTCTTGAGAGTTGCTTGGACAGCAAGGAGATCCAACCAGCCCATCATAAAGAAAATCAGCCCTGAATATTCATTGGAAGGACTGATGTTGAAGCTGAAACTCCAATACTTTGGCCACAGATGTGAAGAGCTAAATCATTTGAAAAGACCCTGATGCTGGGAAAGACTGAAGGTGGGAGGAGAAGGGGACAACAGAGGATGAGATGGTTGGATGGCATCACTGTCTCAATGGACATGAGTTTGGGTAAACTCCAGGAGTTGGTGATGGACAGGGAGCCTGGCGTGCTGCAGTCCATGGGGTGGCAAAGAGTCAGACACAACTGAGTGACTAAACTGAACTGAACTTATACTTCACATCAGGAAACACACTGGTACTCATCTTCTCACTCTTAACAATGCTGCTTGCAGGGTAACTGAGAGATACATTTTTTGCAAAAATGCATTTCACCTTGAAATTAAAAGTGTGATGATAATGCACTTTATATGACTAGGTTTTCTTCAATGAACTATCTGCTCAGTAGTCAATGAATCATGACCTTTCCTTGACTAAATTATCATTTCAAAGTGATTTTCTCACTGTAACATCCCTTCTATACTTATTACATAGTATTCTTCTGAAGCAAAGAGGAACTAAAGAGCCTCTTGATGAAGGTGAAAGAGGAGAGTGAAAAAGCTGGCCTAGAACTCAACATTCAGAAAACTAAGATCATGGCATTTGGTCCCATCACTTCATGGCAAATAGATTGGGAAACAATGGAAACAATGACAGACTTTTTTTTCTTCTGCTTCAAAATCACTGCAGATGATGACTGCAGCCATGGAACTTAAAGACGCTTGCTCCTTGGAATAAAAGCTATAACAAACCTAGACAGCACATTAAAAAATGGAGACATTACTTTGCTAACAAAGTTTCATTTAATCAAAGCTATTGTTCTTCCAGTAGTCATGTACAGATGTGAGTGCTGAACCATAAAGAAAGCTGAACGCCAAAGAATCGAGGTTTTTGAACTGTGCTGTTGGAGACAACTCTGGAAGAGTCTCTTGGACAGCAGAGAGATTAAATCAGTCAAACTTAAAGGAAATCAGTCCTGACTATACATTGGAGGGACTGATGTTGAAACTGAAGCTCCAAACTTTGGCCACCTCATTAGAAAAGACCTTGATGCTGGGAAAGATTGAAGGCAGGAGAAGAAGACAAAGACAGAGGATGAGATGGTTGGATAGCATCACTGACTCAATGGATATGAGTTTGAGCAAGCTCTGGGAGATGATGAAGGACAGGGAAGCCTGCATGTTGCAGTTCATGGGGTCACCAAGAAACAGACAGGACTGAGCAACTGAACAATATTCTTCTGTTAAAAAGTCTTTCCTTACTTTTCCACACTCACATATGTTCATTGTCTTTCTTTCTGATACTACTATAAACATTTTACATCTAATATGTTATGTTCCATTATTGTGGTCAGTCTTTTTATTGTTACTCTTTATGATACTGAAATTAACAAAATTGGGTTAATAGGAAACCCTTCAAGCTAAACCCTCATAACAATAATTTCTCAAGAAATATTTTCCACTGGATTATGTTTATATATCAAAGTCTGAGTTTAGGTACACTCATTGCTACTCTAATGTTGTTAGTTCTGGATGTTTTCAGAAGAAATAGGTAAACCGAGAGAGATGTCCACATGTCCTATGTGCATGCTGGCGTGTGTGTGTTCTTAGTCATATCTCAAAATTCATATCCTAATTCTTTTTATTTTACAATATGTTAAAAATGTATACATATACATATACATTTACACTGGCAGAAGTCTTAATCTCACCCTGTTTCAACACAGAGGGGAAAAAAAGACTTCTCTTCACTAGACTTTTACTTATCCTTTTTTTCTGGTGGAGATTTTTATAAAATTAATTAATAAAATTAATATTTTATTGCTATAAATATAAATGCAAACCTAATTACATATATATATATTAATTAGAGAGTGTGTGGGATGTGATCTATATCATTTGTTATATATCTTCTTAATTCTTACATAGCTCTCCCTTGTGTGGATTTATCATAATTCATTCAACTATCCTCCAAAGATGAACATCTCAAAAAATGCTGTAGTGATTAACCCTGTTATATGTTTGTGGTTTAACATGTAGGGAAATATCTTCGGGATACATTCCTCCATGAGGAAAGTACCATTCTTCCCATCTACCAGTAATGTATTATAAGGTGCCTGTTTTCCCATGGACATACAGTGATCTGCAGAAATGACCCCTGAAAGTACAGTCTTTCCATGGATATGTTACAGAACACATTGGTCAGTGTTTGAATTTTTGCTAATCTGACAGGTGAGAAATGTTGCTATGGTAGACATGATGGATGCCAACCAGAACTTCCTTCTAGAAGGACCCATCTCTCCAGTGGCTAGAGGTGCTGCTGGGAAAAGGCCCTCAGTTGTCAGTCTTCTCTGGGGATGGCCTGGACTGAAGAAATGGCCTCTTCAAGATCATATCTCTTCAACAGTCCTTCGAAAGACAACCTGATCACGATTTGACTATAGAAGTCCATTCTTCTTGCCTTAACTTGGGACTTCTCTGAAAGGCTATTCCTGTCCAGAAGTCTCTGTGGGGTTGGCTGAGGCCTTCATTCAGATGGCACCACTGCTTGAATTCTTCTGCCCCATCTTGCTTTCTTCTACTTTTCAGAGATATTGACCTCAGTAAAAATTGGCCTGCAGGCTAATCCTTATTTCATAAGAAGCTTCTTGCGAAACTCAACTTATGACAGGGATATTGGTGTAATTTCACTTCATTTTTCTTAGAAGAAAAGTTGAACATCTATGTGTACCTCTATGTTTTTGTATGCTAATGCCTAGGGGCATCTCAGGTGGCACTAGTGGTAAAGAACCTATTTGTCAATGCAGGAGACATAAGAGAGGCAGGTTGCATCCCTGGGTTGGGAAGATCTCCTGGAGAAGGAAATGGCAACCCACTCCAGTATTATGGCCTGAAGAATTCCATGGACAAAGAAGCCTGGTGGACTATGGTCCATAGGGTCACAAAGAGTTGACCATGAGGGAAGTGACTTAGCACACATGCATGTTTGTGTGTGTGTGTGTGTGTGTGTGTGTGTGTGTGTATGCAAATATATATAATGCTATGACTTCCCTGGTGGCTCAGATGATAAAGCATCTGTCTACAATGTAGGAGACCTAGGTTCCACCCCTGGGTCGGGAAGATTCCCTGGAGAAGGAAATGGCAACCCACTCCAGTACTCTTGCCTAGAAAATTCCATGGAAGGAGGACACCACTGAGCGACTTCACTTTCACTATCATATATAATGCTATTTGCATTATTCTTTTATCTGATTCTAATGTTTATGTTATCTATTAGATCAGACTTCTTTCATTTCTGATCTTATGTGTATTTTAGAATTCTTTATATCCATTTTTGTGAGATATATACTGCAAATATTTTTTCCTGGTTTCTCATTTTGTGTTGACACCGATTATGGTAGTATTTTCCACCTATTTTTTCTTGTTCCTTATAAAATCAAGTTTGCCAATATATTCCTATACTACTTCTTGGAGATGATGCGTAGTTTAAATGATTACAAAGAATTTACTTGTGTTTTCTCCTAGTACAGGTAAGGTTCAATTTTTTAAATTAGAGCTTTGTCATTTTAGAGTTATGGTAGTAGTCTGGAACTACTTCTATACCAGTTTTCCTAAAGTAATTTTACAAAAATTTCATTTTGTCAGTGATTTAAAATGCAGCCTGCATTACATATTAAATTTCTATATGTACCTGAGTCTATTTCTGTATTATATCTATACTGTTATAAAGCTATATCTAATCTCTGTTAAGTCATGTCCAAATACCACATACTTTTAGTTACAGATTTTTTAATATCCATATTATTTAAGACTCATTCTTACTCATTGTTCTTTTTTATAGGATTCCCCTAGATATAATTACATCTCTATTTTCCTACAGGAATGTAAAAATAAGCATTTATAGTTCAAGCAAATAAAAACTTCTTGGAATATCTTATTGGGATACTATTAGTTTTATAATCAATGATAATCTTATTATCTTCAATTATTCTACAGGAAAATATAGGTATTTTCCCATTTGTTCAAGTCTATATATTTCCAGAATGTTTTAATGTTGTCCTCCTATGTGTTTTGTACATATCATATATTTTCACTTTCATTTTTATTACTAAGTAGTTCATATAGGCCTCTCTCTTTTATCAGACCCTTTTAATTGGTTATATTTTGCATCTATGAAAGTTATTGATTTATATATACTAAATATCTATGTTGCTGTCTCACTAAATGCTTTCCAAATTTTATATCTGGTTGTTTATTCTTGTCTCATTAGCTTCCAAAATCACTTTACAAAATAGTGGATAGTGTGCATTCTCCCTTGCTCCTGACGTTGATGATGGGAATGACACTAGAATGATTTAGGGACTGAGATACATGTTTCATCACTTCCCCAGTGGCTCAGTGGTAAAGGATCTGCCTGCAATGCAGGAGCCTCAGGAGATAAAGGTTCAGTCCCTGAATCAGGAAGATCCCCTGGAGGAGGACACGTCAACTCACTCCAGTATCCTTCCCTGGAGAATCCCATGAACAGAGGAGCCTGGTGGGCTATATAGTCCATGGGGTCATAAAGAATCAGCCACAAATGAAGTGATCTAGCATGCAGGATATATATATTTTAACCAGAAATTATTAAATTTTTAAAAAGGCTGTTTATAGCAACAACAAAGAAAATCTATTTTATAGATAACTTAAATTGTATTGGCATTGCCTTTGAAAGCCTAACAAAATTCTTTTAATGGAATCACGTGAGCATGGTGCTCACTTGTGGTGTAGTTCTTTGGTAACATTCTGCTTCTATGTCATTAATTTAAGTTCTGCAGCTATCCTGAGGACAGTTTATTTCTTCCTGAAATTTTTCATCTCATCTGAGTTTTCAAATGAATTGACATAGAGGTCTGCAACATACTCTCTTATGCTTTATTAAAAAGTCCTTTTTTTCCCACTAGCCATTTCTAATTTTGCATTACTTTGCTTTCTCCTTCTTTTTCTTTGACTAAATGAGTATGCGTTTTGTTTTCTGTGTGTGTTTGTTTATTTTCAAAGGGTAAAATATTAGTTTATTAGTTCTACCTTTTTCTTTTTATAAAGCACTTAATTTCCACTTCAAATTTTAGTTATTTCCACCTTTCTAATGTATGTTGCATTTTTCTGATAATTTTGTTTGACTTGAGGATTCAATCATTTCATTCTTCCATTTTCATTTTTATAAGCTTGCTAACTTATGATTTTTATTCTGACAACTTATTTGGATATAAAGTATGCCACGCTTTTTCTTATTATTATTTAATTTATTTGGGAATTGTGACTTGAATTCTCCAATAAATTGTTTAATTAGATTTACTTAAAATATTAGTTACTGGAAACTTGTTAAAATATATTATTGATTACTAGGCTTATTGTGTGTGTGTGTGTGTTTGGTCATTACCAACTCTTTGTGATCTCATAGACTGTAGCCTGCCAGGCTCTTCTGTCCATGGAATTTTTCAGGCAAGAATACTGGAAAAGTTTGCCATTTCCTACTCCAGGGGCTCTTCCTGACCCAGGGATCAAATCCACGTCTCTTGCGTCTCCTGCATTGGGAGGCAGATTCTTTACTACTGCGCCACCTGGGGAGCCCACATGTAACTAGAATCCTTTCTATTTTATTTCTTTCTACTGGCTGTTTTTATTTCTCTTCTTGCCATCTGCTAGTATATTTTAAGCAAGATCTATTTACCCACGGGCATCTTTCAATTAATTTAATTCCGTTATTATTTTGTATTGCTCTTTCCATTTCATTCCTGAAATCTGCCACTTTTTGGTTTACAATTTTTTTTCTACTTTATGAGGTTTTTTCCAGGTTTTGAATTTCTTACTTGATAATTTTATATCTGCAAATGCTTATTTAGTAATACATCATTCTTTCTGGAGTATTGTTGTATAGAATTCATATGGCTCATTATTGCTTTTTCCAGGAAAAGTATCTTTATGAATTGGAAAAAATTTATTGAATTCCTGTCTTCCTTATATAGTAATTTTGTAAACCTATTGCCAATCATATTTTGTTCTTTATGAGTATCTCAGATCTTCCAGAATAGAGATGCTTAAGAATGGTGAGAGATTAGATGTTTCTCTTAAATTGTAAAAGAAGCAGTGTTTCAGGGGAGCACTATTACTAGTTGGGAACTAGTACACCAAGAAGTACCCTGATGTAACACCATTAGGAGTGGATAATATTTTTTCAAACTGGTCAATCCTAAAGGAAATCAACCCTGAATATTCATTAGAAGGACTGATGCTGAATAGCTGAAATTCCAACACATTGGCCACCTGATGTGAAGAGTCAACTCATTGAAAAAGACCTTGATGATGGGAAAAATTAATAGCAAAATGAGAAGAGGGTGGCAGAGGGTGAGATGGTTGAATGGTATCACCAACTCAATGGATTTGAATTTGAGCAAATTCTGGGAAACGGTGCAGGTCAAGAAAGTCTGGTGTGCTGCCATCCATGGGGTTGCAGAGTTGGACACAACCTAGTGACTGAACAACAACAATGATACATTTTTCTGTAGAGTTCTTAATTTCTATCACTAGTTTTCACCTTTCCTGTTGCCAACAATATTCTAAGAGATGCCTGTCTCTATCAAGTGTTTTTCTATTTCTTTTCCTGTTTCTTAGGTGGTAAATTTTAAAACCTGTCATCTTCAGTTTTGTGCATATTCAAGTAACTTCATTCTGATTCATTTCTTATCCTGATTCTTAAAAGAAATATTACTAACATTTCCACTATAGAATATTTTAAGCTTTTGATGAATGCCTTTGTCAACTTAAAGAAGTTCACTTTATTTTTAAATTTCTAAGGCTTTTGAATATTTGGTAGAATCCACTTTTAAATATTACCTGTGCCTGATTGACTTACATTTTAGGGGCTTGCCCATTTTTTAAACTAATTTTTTTATACATTCTAGCGTGAATTATTTTTTTTTTCAAAGAACCAGCTGTGTATTTGGCAAAACCCTTTAATTTTGCCTTTACTTTCTATGTCATCAAATACCACTGTCACATTTCTCATGTCCTTCTAAATATGAATATATATTATATAACTATATTATAATAAATAACATTATATATATACTTTAACCCACAAATTCAGAAAAGTGTACTTTATTTTCAAATATTTTTAAATATATAGTTACAATTGTTGCTACTTCTAAATCAATTGTGTTACTTTCAGAGAATGTAATTTATTAGCTGAATAACATGTTTGGTATAAATATATAAAGAATCTCAGATTTTGAGGTGGGAAAGTTTTATTAAATATATACTTTTCTAGACTACTTGAGGCAGAAATTAAATGGTGGGGCTTCCCTGGGGGCTTAGAGGGTAAAGCGTCTGCCTGCAATGTGGGAGACCCAGGTTCAATCCCTGAGTCGGGAAGATCCCCTGGAGAAGGAAATGGCACCCCACTCCAGTACTCTTGCCTGGAGAATCCCATGGACGGAGGAGCCTGGGTGGCTGCAGTCCATGGGGTCACAAAGAGTCGGGCACGACTGCGTGACTTCACTTTACTCACTTCACTATGTGTAGGTAGTATTAGAATCTTCTTTCAAAAAAAAAAAAAAAATACTCGTGACTTTTTGGTACACATTGGTATCTCAAAAAACATCTCCCTAAATCAACTATTCCATATTCTTAAAGGGAGATCTATAGAGTTCTAGCTGGTCAAAGTCAGCAACAAGCATGTAATTTATTTTAACTTCTTCATATGCTGTCTGATAATTTATAGCACTTTACAAGCATTTGTTGAAAAAAAGTATAAATGTAAAGATAAAACCAAATTTCTGAGATTTGAGACAGCCTAAAATTTGCTGTGGAGTTCTGAAGTCACATATTTAATTGTCAAATTTCCACAGACAACCACCCAGTGAATGGCCTTACTTACTCATTTTGACCCTGTTTTGAGTGGGCCAAGGACAGAAAAAGTACTAAATCTCAAGGTTTTAATGCATCTTTGGTGCTCAATATCTAGATGAACAAAATCTCAAAACATTAAAAAGTGAAGAGATTTTGACCAATATTTGGAGACAGGCTTTTTTCATGTATTTCTAAATTGATTTATACTTTGCTTTTCAGAGAACTGTGATGTGTGTTTATGTGTCTTTTAAGGAAATAACAGTGGCCATATTAAAAGTTTTCATGAGTAAAAATCCAATGATATGATTGTTTGAACACAACGTACAGAAAATAAAAATTACACATTCAATGATGCACCTAAGATCAAGATATACTTCTAAGTATAGAAGCAAAATATCTCTTGTTGGTAGCCATAATAACAACCGCACAAACCTTTGCACTTTATTCAAACAGCTATAATTTCTTTGCTTACTTTATGTCTACCACAGCCACTGTGGGCTTGGGGAATAAGTGGCACTTCATTCACATGTAATATCATAGACTGTCTTGTATAGTTATAAGACTCATAAGCTATTTTTCCAATAATAGTATCTGATTATATCATAACAGCGAGCATATTAAGTTTGATCTGTACTCTGGGTAAATTATTTACTCTGGGTAAATAATCCCAGTACCAATCACAATATGGTAGATGCCCATACAGTAAATTTAAAATAAATAACAAGAGACAAAGCTAGTCATTATGAGAGGGTGTCTTTACCTTAATTTTCCATCCACCTTCAGTAGAAATATAATCACAGGAAAGGTAATTTAACAAAGCAGAAAGAATAATTATTTTACTTCACAGAAATAATTCTTTCTTTCTGTGAAACCACAATCTCTATTGTATTAACTTAGTAGAATAGAAACACTGATTATGAATATGAAACCATGGTGGAATTTTGACAAGGGCAACATGGCTATATACTTCCAATTGAACTCATTTTTCACTTTTAATTTTCAAAGAGCAGCAATAAAACTAGCAACTTCCTTTATTTTTAAAAGAACTGAAAATCTAGGAAATAAAATGTTTTTATTTGGGACAACAGAAACCAGCCTCCTTTCCTTGAATTGGCAGAGAGTTTATCTTACTCAGACAGTTCAATACTGATATTTATATTTGCAAGTGGAAAAGATATTGATGTCAGTAAAAGTTTAATGACACACATGCTTTTCACCTGATTATACACTGTTCATTCATTTCTTATAATAAGTTCTGTTTAATTTTTACAGCTTTTAAGTATGGGAAATACCGCAGTGCTTAAAAATAGCATGCTTTAATTTATTGTCTATTCAACATGTGAGGTGAGAGAATTGTTTTCAGACAATGTCCTAATCAGATACAACAGTGAAATGTAATGAAAAAATTGTATTGGGTTGATTAGGTGATAGAATTGAGGATTGGGAGCATGCTATTTTCTACAGTATTTGTAATGAATAATGGCATTTAAAATTATTCCAAGTGAAATCATCAGCTCTCATGAGCAAAACTCTGTACTGCTGAATAGAGACGGTGAATGAATTCACTAACATATAAATTTTTTCATTTAACACACTTTTGGAAGATAACTGGGCAATTGCTTATGCTTATAAATATGAACCACTTAACATGACTGGAACCCGGTTTATCCCATATTAGAGAGGAAAAAGGCAGCCATGTCCTTGACAAAAACCGTTTCTTAACTGCAACTTACATTGTAAGATAGAGGATATTATACTTCCCAATTTGGGACCTCAAAAATTAGAGTCTACATAGAGAATGCCATAGGGAGAAGGGGAAAGGAAAGTATCTAAAGTGGTTTATTGTAAAAAAAAAAAAAAAAAGTTTGCATCATTGCTTGAATCAGGAACAATGGAAACTGTTTCCAATACTGCATTGCACACTCTACTCAGAAGGAAATTTATTTTAGCTTATTTAAATTTTTGGAAGACCCAGTTTTTATTTCTATTATTATCTTTAACAGAATACATAAAAGCAGAGAAACCTCATTCATAAATTGTGTTTTCTCACATTTACATAGAAAGTATCTGGAAATACATAGGGCTTAACAATATTTTACTTTTGATATAGGAATTCCAGTTCTGTTAACTAAAATTAAAGAAATAATTTATAATAAAGTTTTATACATAGCGAAATCTATAACTACAGCAAACTGTCACTAATTTAAACACTGAACAATCATGGTTAAGTAGGTGTGTGAGTGCTAAGTCACTTCAATCATGTCTGACCCTTTACTCCTCTGTCCATGGCATTCTCAGGCAGGAACACTGGAGCGGGTTGTCATGCCCATCTCCAGAGGAACTTCCCTACCCAGGGATCGAACACAGGTCTCCTGCACTGCAGGCAGATCTGTTACCACTAGTGCCACCTGGGAAGGTACACCCAGTCAACTGACTATGAATATTCAAAAGAATTGCACTCAAAATTGTTTACCACTATGGGAAGATTTTGCTTCTAAATTAAAATACCGGGATAAAATACTATAGTTTACATAAAATTATAATCATATTTAAAAGAATACTGGAGGAAAAGGAATCATAATTTTTTCTACTTTTATATTTTGGAATTATTTTAACAAGCTTTAGTTTTGTAAATGAGCGGCAAAAAAAACGCTAAAATATTTGTAAGGAAAATCGTCCATTTCTGTAGTGAATATATCTTGAAACACTAATTTGTAGCCTGGTCTCTAACCAATGTATTTTTGTTTACCTAGTAATTGTGTAAGAGAGAAAAATGTTTGCAAAAACTCACTACTTTCATTTGGTAAGACAGTTCAAACAGATAAATATATTTTCAGTCAGTGGGGAAGCTCTCAAATGGAGCTTAGCTCTAGTACTACAAAAGTAGTCTTCCTGACTATTGGCTGCCAGGCTCTCTGTCCTTATCATTTCTCTCTCTCTGGGCACATCAATTTAGGTGGCATCCTCAGGCATATAAACGGAAGGAAGACAGGGTAAAAAGTCATCTCTGGTGACATGCATTACTATTTAGACAGTAAATTATTAAACTATTTTTGGAGGGCCAATTTTACCTTTTATATCAAAGCCTAAGCAAAGACACATATGTACACATACATTTTGCCTAGGTGTCTTTTCATATCTAGAAATATATATTTATAGGAGTAATGTTTAACTTTGAATACTTTTCAGTATCAAAAATAGAAATAAATTTGATGATTAAAATTAATTCATTTAAACATGGTATGATATGTTTACTGGACATAATGTTGAGTAGCTATTAAAATCACATTTTAAAATAATATTAAATATTAAGAATGCAATTAAATGATGCGAGAAAATGCTCATAATTACTCTTTAAATGTTACAAGTAAATATATAGCTTTGCATGTTTTTAGGGAAAAATGACATATTTTTCATGCAAAAAGGAATTCAAAATATATACAACAACTTATTCGCAATGTGCCAGTGTGGGGTGATGAGACCATATTTGATTTTATATATACCTTTATTTTGTTTATTCAGTTATTATTTTACAAATTTTTATAGTGTGTATATATGTAGATGTCAATATGGTAATCATAAACAATTCATTAAGAGCTTTTTTGTTAGCTATTTTAAAATTGAGGCAAAGAGATTAAAAATATTTACTAAAAATCTCTGTGTGTATATATGTGCTAACTTAGGAATAAATTGCATTTACCTAGGCACTGACCTCTGATTCATTAACAAAGTAAGTTAACTTTAGTCACATGGCCAAATATACCCAAATAATCATGCAGCCATGTTTATTTCTCAGCAAAGCAAACCACAAGTTCTCTGAACTGCAACCAGAATATATCAAAATGTTTTCTAGTTCAATGAAATTTTGTTATAATCTCCATATGGAAGAGGAACAATGTAAACACATCTGCTCTGTGAAGTTGTTCTACTGAATATTTCAGAAATAATGAATTAGACTGCATTTCAGACTGGTTTGATTGAGAGAAAGAAGGTATTTCTTCCCAAGGTTTGTAAAGAAAATTTTGTTAGGTATATAAATACCTCAGTTCTTACTTGCCAACATGTTCATCCCTGACCCCCGCTCTGCCAATCCCACACTTTCAAAAAGACATTTCTGTTCCTACTTTGTTGGATAGACTATCTTCTAAGATATATATCTTATAATATATATACAAAGTGGCTTAGTCATGTCTGACTCTCTGTGACCCCATGGACTGTAACCCGCAGGGCTCCTCTGTCCATGGGATTCTCCAGGCAAGAATACTGGAGAGGATTGCCATTCCCTTCTCCATATATATATGCTTAGTTGACTTCTCTGGTGGCTCAGAACGTAAAGAATCTGCCTGTCAATACAGGAGACACCAGTTCAACCCCTGGGGAGGGAAGATCTCCTGGAGAAGATAATGGCAACCCAGTCTAGTATTCTTGCCTGGAGAATCCCACGGACAATGGAGCCTGGTAGGCTACAGTCCATGGGGTAACACAATTGTGCGACTAATACTTAAGATATGCCTAGTTGCTCACTCGCGTCCAACTCCTTGGGACACTTAGGACTTCAGCCTGCCAGGCTCCTCTGTCCTTTGGAGTTTTCAGGCAAGAATAGTGGAGTGGGTTGCCATTTTCTCCTCCATGGGCTTTTCCCCACCCAAAGATCAAACCTGCATCTCTTGTGTCTCCTGCACTGCAGGTAGATTCTTTACCTGCTAAGCCAACGAAAGCCCATATATGTTACATTTACTCATCTATAGATGTATTACACATCTATCTCCACCTTTCTCTGTATCTTATGAATATATTCACAATTTGTATATGATTTTGACTACTTGGATTTGTATTCAGATTACTGAATAAAAATACAGATAATTAAAATTTTAATAAGATGTCACCACAGGCAATTGTAGGATTTGGAAGATTATTTACTATTTTGGCACATGTATATCCCCAGTATTTATGATAACAAAATTTATGATTAACAAACAAGAGTGAATCAGGTCAGCAATTTGCTGGTAAAGCTTCCTCCAGTTCACATAAACATCACAAAGTATTCTATTAATATGACCTGTCTGTTATAATCATTTAATAGTTCAGTATAGAATCACCCCCAAATTTTCATATATAAATGCATTATTTCACTTAAAAACATAAATGAGATCACATCATATATTACTCTATAACTTATTTTTCTAATTTAATAATATGCCTTGCAAAGTGATCTACCTCTCTGCTGTGGAAATTATGTATGGTCAAATTATTTATTTCAGCTTTGCTTAAAATTAAAGTTAAAATCATGACAATTACTTTAATAGGACAGACTTTGGAAAAGTCAAGTCTCTGAGCTGCCCAATGTAAATATGTATATGGATAATGGTAAAATTCTGTGAATATGCACAAGACTTGAAGATACTAAGAACATAAAGCAGTCAGGTTGCTTAGGGATCTTTTGCCACAATTATTTTTATTCTATTCTTAGTAAGCATGAAAGTTGCTCAATCATGTCCAACTCTTTTGACCCCATGGACTGTCACTTGCCAGGCTTCTCTTTCCATGGAATTCTCCAGGCAAGAATACTGGAAATGGGTAGCCATGCCCTTCTCCAGGGAATCTTCTGGATTCAGGGATTGAACCTGGGTCTCTTTCTTGCACTTGAGGCAGATTCCTTACCATCTGAGCCACCAGATAATCATCCATTCAGATTGTGGTGCTGAAGAAGACACTTGAGAGGCCCTTGGAATGCAAGGGGATCAAACCAGTCAATCCTAAAGGAAATCAAACCTGAAAAGTCATTGGAAGGATTGATACTAGGCTGAAGCTCCAATACTTTGGCCACCTGATGCAAAGAACTGACTCATTGGATAAGGCCCTGATGCTGGGAAAGACTGAAAGCTGGAGAAGGAAGCAATAGGGTTGGATGACATCACTGACTCAAAGGACATGAGTTTGAGCAAACTCCAGGAGATAGTGAAAGACGGGGAGGTCTGGTGTGCCGCAGTTCATGGGGTCACTAAGAGCCAGAGATGACTGAGCAACTGAACAACAAAGTAAGTATGAAATTGATTCTTGGCTAGGATGTTTGTAACATTCTTAAGAAAGATTCCAATTTATCCACAATGCTTTTTCTTGACAAATCGTCATTTACCTGTGACTAGACTGTTTATTTGATTTTGAAGGAAACCTTAATTCTCATGAATATTTTATTGGTAATTAGTTTCAAATTGACTCATAATCTTACCATATTTTAATTGCTTATTGTGAATTCCCTGACTCTGTTATAATTAGTAAAACTATATAAACTGGTTAACATTCACTTGAAATGTAGAGGAAAATAACACTTTATTCTCTTTTTATCAAAAAGTCCATAAAAATGTAACACAGACTTTGTGACTTTGACAACCCTTAAGAAATCTATTTTATCATGGTTTTTAGAATCTGCATTGTATTTCCTTCTGTGGGTGTTCCATAACTTATTAACTATTCAGTTTTTGATGGACTTTCAGGTTGCTTCGGGTATTTAAAATTTTCTAACACATTGAAAACATTACTTGTACCAAATAGGTGATATATATTTGTTGAATGAGAAATTGTCTCTTGAGTTTCCTCAGGTCTTTGAAAGTAGGAGTTTGGTTCTTTCTATTTATTAAATTCTATATCCCAAGGCCCTCAACTCATAGCACACATGTGTATCTCACTAAGTTTTACTGAGTGCTGAAAATGTTTTGTGGGTGGCTTGAATTAGGGCTATGGATAGGGACCCTCTTCCTAAAACATCCCAGAGTTGGATATATGACTGGATGCCACAGACATTAACTATAGATGCAGAATGCCACATGGATGGCAATGAGGACGAACCACATGTGGAACACAGTTCTTACCTGGACAAGGAACATAGCTATGTGGTGAAACTCTCCACGGCCCCCTTGCTTCACAGGAACTGTCATGAAGAATTTGCTACCATCTCTAGAAAACACGGGCTCCTCATTCTAAAAAACAGAAACCCATATGACAATCTCAAAAGGACATCAGAAAACTGTGCTTCCAACTACTACCAATACATGCATGGATTAGACAAATAATTGATTTAAGTTTATTTTGGCAAAAGGTTGAATTATTATTTAAAATATAAAAGTATGATAATATTTTTAAAGTGAACTCAGTGATGCTTTAGGCATATGGGCATATGTGTGTTTTTGAAAGGTGAGATGGATGGAAAAGTATCTTGCATATTGAATAGAAATGATTCACAATTAGACTAAAGACAGTTTTGAAACTGGTTCAGAAAACAACTTTCATATTTTCACATATGATTGTGCTTAGAGATGTACCCTTCAAAAATAAAGAAAATATGAACAGCTGTGACAGTTTATCAAAATCCAGTTTTAATTTAGAAAATTGTATAACATGCAATATTTAATACATCTTCCTGAAATCTTTTACTCAGCAAGTGAAGTTATTGAAGATACATTTCTGATGATGTATATATAAATTTACTGTAAATACAAAAATGAAAAGACAGCAAAATTGGAACCAATCAATTGAAAATGATTTAATTCAAATTTCCCATCCTCACTGCTCACTTTTTCACAAACACACAAACATAGATGCCCATTTGATGATTTTTTAATTAAACTTCAGTGGCATGTTAAATCAATACAATTGTTTTTGAAAATTAAATGATGGAGGCTATACTTATAGATTGCTTTCTCTTGCTTAAGGGGAAACATTAAGAAATTGGATTTACATAACAAAAAATTGAGTTCTTTCTTTTGGATTAGTGAGAGTGACTCTGTTGTTGTTGTTCAGTCCTTAAGTCCTGTCCAATTCTTTGTGACCCCATGGACGGCAGCGTGCCAGGCTCCTCTGTCCTCCACAATTCCCTGGAGTTTGCTCAAATTAATGCCCACTGAGTTGGTGATGCTATCCAACCATCTCATCCTCTGCTGCCTCCTTCTTCTTTTGCCTTAATTCTTTCCCAGCATCAGGGTCTTTTCCAATGAGTTGGCTCTTCGCATCATGTGACCAAAATATTGGAGCTTCAGCGTCAGCATCAGTCCATCCTCTGAATGAAGCAGGGTTGATCTCCTTTAGGATTGACTGGTTGAATTTCTGTGCTGTCAAAGGGACTTTCAAGAGTCTTCTCCAGCACCATAATTCAAAAGCAATAATTTCTCGGCACTCCACCTTCTTTATCTCACATCTCCACATGACTACTGGAAAAAAACATAGCTTTGACTATACAGACCTTTGTGAGAAAAACAATGTTTCTGCTTTTTAGGTTTGTTTAGGTTGTTTTTAGGTCTGCTTTGTCTAGGTTTGTTATAGCTTTCCTTCCAAGGAGCTAGAGTCTTCTAATTTTATGGCAGCAGTCAGTGTCTGCAGTGATGTTGGAGCCAAAGAAAATAAAATCTGACATTGCTTCTACTTTTTCCCTTTCTATTTGCCATGAAGTGATGGCACCAGATGCCATGATCTTAATTTTTTGAATGTTGAGTTTCAAGCCAGCTTTTTTACTCTCCTCTTTCATCCTCATCTAAAGAGACTCTTTCCTCTTCATTTTCCATCATTATAATGGTATCATCTACATATCTGAGGTTATTGATATCTCTCCTGGCAATCTTGATTCCAGCATGTGAGTCATCCAGCCTGTCATTTCATATGATGTATTCTGCATATGAGATAAATAAGCAAGGTGACGATTATTTGGCCTTGTTCTATTCCTTTCCCAATTTGGAACCAGTCAGTTGTTCCATGTCCATTTCTAACTGCTGCTTCTTGACCCACATACAGGTTTCTCAGGAGACAGGAAAGGTAAGGTGGTCTGATATTTTCATCCCTTTAAGAATTTTCCATAGATCATTGTCATCCACCCAGTCAAGATGTTGTAGGTCTTCATAGGACTAGTCAACTTCAGCTTGTTTTCCATCAGTGTTTGGGGAATAGACTTGTATTACTGTGATGGCTTTAGCCATAGTCCAAGAAGCAGAGGTAGATATTTTTCTGGAGTTCGTTGCTTTTTCCATGATCCTATGGATGCTGGCAATTTGATCTCTTGTCCCTCTGCCTCTTCAAAACCCAGTTTGTACATCTGGAATTTCACAGGTCACATACTGTTGAAACTGAACTTGAAGGATTTTGAGCATAAACTTGCTAGCATGTGAAATGAGTGAAATTGTACTATAGTTTGAACATTCTTTGGCATTGCTCTTCTTTGGGATTGGAAAAAAACCTGACCTTTTCCAGTCCTGCAGCCACTGCTGAGTTTTCCAAATTGCTGACAAAATGAGTGCAGCATTTTAACAGCACCATCTTTTCAGGATTTGAAATAGCTTAGCTGGAATTCACCCACCTCCCCTAGCTTCATTCGTAGTAGTGCTTTCTAAGACCCACTTGACTTTACACTCCAGGATGTCTGGCTCTAGGTGAGTGATCACACCATTGTGGTTATCCGTGGTTAACATTAAGACCTTTTTTGTATAGTTCTCTCTTATCACCTCTTCTTAATCACTACTGCCTGTTTTAGGTCATTACTGTCTGTCCTTTATCATGTACATCTTTGCAAGCAATATTCTCTTGATATCTCCAATTTTCTTGAAGAGGTCTCTATTCTTTCCCATTCTATTGTTTCCCTCTATTTCTTTTCATTGTTCATTTAAGAAGACATTTTTATCTCTCCTTGCTCTTCTCTGGAACTCTGCATTCAGTATACCTTGCAAGTTCTCCTTTGACTTTTGGTTCTCTTCTTTCATCAACAATTTTTAAGCCTCCTCAGACAACCCCTTTGCCTTCTTGAATCTTTTCTTGTTTGGGATGGTTTTGGTCACTGCCTCCTATATATTGTTTTGAACCTCAGCCTATAGTTCTTCAGGCACTCTGCCTACCAGATCTAATCCCTTAATCTGTTCATCACTGCCACTGTTTAGTCATAAGGAATTTGATTTAGATCATACCTTAATGGCCTAGTGGTTTTCCCTACTCTCTTAAATTTAAGCCTGAATTTTGTAGTAAGGTGCTCATGATCTGAGCCACAGACAGCTCCAGGTTTGGTTTTTGCTGATTCTCTAGAGCTTCCCCATCTTTGGCTGCAAAGAACATAATCAATCTGATTTTTATATTGACCATCTGGTGATGTCCATTTGTCAAGCTATCTCTTTGGCTTTTGGAAAAAGGTTTACTGTGACCAACCTGTTCTCTTGACAAACTCTGTTAGACTTTGCTCTGCCTATTTTATACTCCAAGGCCAAACTTGCCTGTTATTCTGGATATTTCTTGACTTTCTACTTTTGGATTCCAATTCTCCATGATGAAAAAGGACTTCTTTTCAGTGTTAGTTCTAGAAGATGTTGTCGGAGAAGGCACTGGCACCCCACTCCAGTACTCTTGCCTGGAAAATCCCATGGGTGGAGGAGCCTGGTGGGCTACAGTCCATGGGGTTGCTAAGAGTCAGACATGACTGAGCGACTTCACTTTCACTTTCATGCATTGGAGAAGGAAATGGCAACCCACTCCAGTGTTCTTGCCTGGAGAATCCCAGGGACGGGGGAGCCTGGTGGGCTGCCGTCTATGGGGTCGCACAGAATCAGACACGACTGAAGTGACTTAGCAGCAGCAGTAGCAGCTAGAAGATGTTGTAGGTCTTCATAGGACTAGTCAACTTCAGCTTGTTTTCCATCAGTGTTTGGGGAATAGACTTGTATTACTGTGATGTTAAATGGCTTACCTTGGAAATGAACCAAGATCATTCTGTCATTTTTGAGATTGCACCCAAGTACCGCATTTCAGTCTCTCTGGTTGACTATGAGGGTTACTCCAATTCTTCTAAGGGATTCTTGCCCACAGTAGTAGGTATAATGGTCATCTGAATTAAATTCACCCATTCCTGTCCAGTTCAGTTCACTGTTTCCTAAGATGTTGATGTTCAACCTTGCCCTCTCCTGATTAACCATGTCCAATTTACCTTGATTCATGAACCTAACATTGCAGGTTCCTATGCAATATTGTTCTTAACAGCATCCAACTTGACTTTCACCACCAGACACATCCACAACTGAGTGTCATTTCTGCTTTGGCCCAGCCACTTCACTCTTTCTGGAACTAATAATGATTGCCCTCTGCTCTTCCCTAGTAGCATACTGGACACCTTCCAACCCGGGGGGCTCATGTTCTGGTGTCATATCTTTTAGCCTTTCATACCGTTCATGGAGTTCTTGTGGCAAGAATACTGAAGTGATTTGTCATTTCTTCCCCCAGTGGACCATGTTTTGTCAGAACTCTTCATTATGACTCATCTGTCTTGGATGACCCTGCACGGCATGGCTCATAACTTCAATGAATTACATAAGCCCCTTCACCAAGACAAGGCTGTGATCCATGAAGGGGAAGAGTGACTATACATATGGTATAAATAAAGGCTTTGATGTGGTTTCCTTAACAGGTCTTCAGAATCGCTCAAGCACTTTTAAATGACCTAATCCTCCACTCTCTCTCATCTCTTCTTCCTTCCTTCTGCATCCTGCATTTTTCTGCTCCAGAGTTTGCACATTTTAACTTTTTTTCCTCGCTTTGTCTGACTGTTTCTCAGCTCTTACTCTCTCTTTCTCTCTCTTTTTTGGCGGAACTTACTTATTTTTGTTATTGGGATAAAGTTGATATATAATGTAGTGTTAGGTATACAGCAAACTGAATCAGTAATACAAAGTGAAAGTGAAGTCGTGTCCGACTCTTTGCGACCCCATGGACAGTAGTACCAGGCTCATCCCTCCATGGGATTTTCCAGGCAAGAATACTGGAGTGGGTTGCCATTTCCTTCTCCAGGAGATCTTCCCTACCCAGGGATCGAACCCGGGTCTCCCGCATTGTAGACAGATGCTTACCATCTGAGCCACCAGGGAAGTCTATCCACTTGTTTAGATTCTTTCCCCATATAGGCCATTACAGAGCACTGAGTAGATTTCCCTGTGCTATACAATAGGTTCTTCTTATTTATCTATTTTGTTTATACTCATGTGTGCTCAGTCACTCAGTTGTGCCCAACTCTTTGCAACCCCTTGGCTCTAGCCCACCAGGTTCCTCTGTCCATGGGATTCTCCAGGCAAGAATACTAGAGTGGGTTGCCAGTTCCTTCTCCAAGGGATCTTCCTAACCCTGGTATCAAACCCATGTCTCCTGGGTCTTCTGCATTACAGATGGATTTTTTAGCCCTGAGTCACCTGGGATAGTAGTATGCATATGTCAACCCCAATCTCCCAGTTTATCCCTCCCTTCCCTTCCCCTTCAGTAATCAAAGTTGGTTTTCTACATCTGTGACTATTTCTGTTTTGTAAATAAGCTCATCTGTACCATTTTTTTAAAAGTTCCACATTTAAGCAATAGCATATGTTATTTGTCTTTCTCTGACTTACTTCACTTAGTATGACAATTTCCAGGTCCATCCATGCTGCTGCAAAAAGATCTTCATTGATCTCATACTTTTCTTATCTCTGCTCTAAATCTACCTTATCAGGCAGTGTTTTCTGGTAATCCCATGTAAATTGTGACTGGGGAAACTAGATCATCCAACTGTATTTGAATCCCCCATCACCCTTTTAACTACTCTCTATTTTTTCCATACCCCCTAATACCATCCAACATATTATATTTTATGTATGTATACATTTGTTTGTATATGAATGGAAGTGTGTATGTGTGCATATAGGTAGGTAAGGAGATAGGAAGTAGAAGGCGTTCCTCTAGAATATAAGCTCCATGAGGCAAAAACCTTGTATTCTTCACTGCTCTGCATCTGGCACCCAGGAGAGTGACTATTGCATAAGTGGTATTTAATAATCATTTATTGAATGAATAAGTAAATTAATAACTATTTAATAATCTCAAGAGTCTGATTCTAGTTTCGTTAGTAAGCTAGAAATATCTTACTAACATTTCTAACTTAATAATAAAAAATATAATAAATATTTTCATTCTTTTTTATTTATTCTATTTATTTATTTTATTCTATTATTACTAAGAAAATATAATAAATATAAAAAATAAAAAATATTATTTTTCTTGTATACTTTATGGACACTCATGAAAATGTAAATGTATGTGTAACAAATTTGAAAGTCTGAACTAATACAACAAAAGGGTGGGAAAAATGCTTTGCAAGGCAGATAATAAATACCGACAAGATATTTGATTGTGTGAATCACATTCTGCAACTGTGATTTGTTGTTCAGTTGCTCAGTCGTGTCTGACTCTTTGTGACTCCATGTATGCAGCAACGCCAGGCTTCCCCTGTCCTTCACCATCTCCTGGAGCTTGCTCAAACTCATGTCTATTGAATTAGTGATGCCATTCAACCATCTCATCCTCTGTCATCCCCTTCTTCTCCTACCTTCAATCTTTCCCAGCATCAGGGTCTTTTCTAGTGAGTTGGCTCTTTGAATCAGTTGGCTAAAGTATTGGAGCTTCAGCTTCAACATCAGTCCTTCCAATGAATATTCAGGACTGATTTACTTTAGGATTGACTCGTTTGATCTCCTTGCAGTCCAAAGGACTTGCAAGAGTCTTCTCCAACACCACAGATCAAAAGCCTCAATTCTTCAGCTCTCAGGCTTCTTTACAGTCCAACTCTCACATCCATACATGACTACTGGAAAACCATAGCTTTGACTAGACGGACCTTTGTTGGCAAAGTAATGTCTCTGTTTTTTAATAGGCTGTCTAGGTTTGTCATAATTTTTGTTCCAAGGAGCAAGTGTCTTTTAATTTCATGGCTGCAATTACCATCTGCAGTGATTTTGAAGCCCAAGAAAAGAAAGTCTATCACTGTTTTCATTGTTTCACCATCTATTTGCCATTAAGTGATGGGACTAGATGCCATGATCTTTGTTTTTTGAATGTTGAGTATTATTGCAGCTTTCTACTCTCCTCTTTCACCTTCATCAAGAGGCTCTTTAGTTCCTATTCACTTTCTGCCATAAGGGTGATGTTATCTGCATATCCAAAGTTCTTGATATTTCTCCTGGCAATCCTGATTCCAGCTTGTGCTTCATCCAGCCCAGCATTTCCCATGATGTACTGTGCATATAACTTAAATAAGAAGAGTGACAATACGCAGCCTTGATGTACTCCTCCCCTATTTGGAACCAGTCTATTGTTCTATGTCTGGTTCTAACTATTGCTTCTTGCCCTGCATACAGGTTTCTCAAGAGGCAGGTAAGGTGATCTGGTATTCCCATCGCTTGAAGACTTTTCCATAGTTTGTTTTGATCCACACAGTCAAAAGCTTTAGCAGAGTCAATGAAGCAAAAGTAGATGCTTTTCTCAAATTCTCTTGATTTTTCTGTGAACCAATGGATGTTGGCAACTATGATAGAGTCAAGAATTCTGTATTTTCTATACCTTGCTTATATGTAATATCTCTCTCTGCCTTTGCAATGGGATTTCTTCTCTCCGGAGTAATCTTTAGCTCATCTTTTTTTGTCCTGTATCTTCCTCATTTTTTACTTAAACTCAAAACAGAAACCATTTTTAAATTTCGGTAGCTAGAAAGCCCTTCTTATTTAAGAAATCTCTCCCCGGAGACTCTAAGTAGTACTCTGTATTCATCTCTCATGACTTTCAGTGCACTCTATTATATGGTTGACTTCCTTCACTAGGCAAGTAATAATTAAACTGAGTTTGCAATTTTATCTTTTTTTTTTCTAGGATACAGTAGGTTACCTACTTATAACTGCACAGATGAATGAATGTGTACAATGGGCAAAAATATTTGTTATGTATATCACTTTATCCACTACATTTTCTCCAAACTATTGGCTCCTCCCTATTCAAGATTCTGCTCCTCTGCTTTACTCCAAAATTAAATCTGAGCATTGTCCTTTTTATGTTAGTCCCTCTTCCTCCAACTCTCATACCTTGGGAATAGTTCATTTTAAGGAATAGATGGGGGTTATAATTATTAATACATTGCTGGCTTCAAAAACTTTCACCACTGGACAGAAACTAGCTATACAGCTCTATATAGAGCCTTTCTACAATCAAAGAAAGAAAAAAGCCAATCTCACTGTCCATGTTTATGATCTTAAGCAAGGCAATATTTATCACACACAGACCAATGAACTGAGGATAACACACTCTACCTCTTGACCAAACATTTTTTACACCAGTTATTCAAATTGTAAGTCTCTCGAAAGCTAGGAGAAACATGCCCACTTCTCTCTGCTCTTCTCACCAAACAGAAAACAAGCATGAGTATTACATTAAATGTCTAATTTTCCTGGAACGTTGCTTCACCTCATTACACTTTCTCATCCTTTTAATTTCTCTGAATTCTAAGTATTCCATGAAATTCCCTCAGAATTTTTGGAGAAAAAATCAACTGCAACAAACTACTCCCTAGATTTTCTTATTAAATACTTAATAACTGGTTTTTTTTTTTCATTTCTATTAAATATTCATAAATTTGGGACTTAAAATGTAGGTAACATAATCCTAAAAATTCATGCATTCTGTTATTGTATGTTAGACTATTATGAATGTCACTAACAATTAAAGTAGGTTTAATAATGCAGGTAATTTAGAATAAATCCATATCTATTGTTATTATTTTCAATTATTTTCAGTATTTTACTTAATTTTGATTTTTTTTTGTTAAATAAAGTCAGTTTTGCCCTAAATTTAATTTTGCACATTGACTATGATTAAATAGTTCACATTGTTATCTATGGAGAGAGATGACAGATGGATGATAGACAGACAGGCAGATAGGGAGATAGATATACCTACAGCCTATTCACAATCTTTCTTACTCTTTTTTTTAATTCAACAGGTACATATGGAACTCCTCTTATAACAAGACTGTATTTTAAGCATTTGTTATATAATGAATAATAAAAAATGAACAACATTCTTGCCCTTGTGAAGCTTGTAAAAAAAAAATCACAGAACTAACTGTGTAAGTTTACATAAATATTGCACTGGACTTTAAGTTTTATTGGGGGATGTTATTTGATTAGGGTAGTTTGAAGAGACGACTTCTTAAGCAGGTGATATAGGCTGAAGTTTGACAAATAAGCAACTTTCAAGAAAGCAATTGAGAAAATTCTGTTCAGAAGGAAGAGTTCACATAAAGGTCTGGTGAATACGAGGGCTAATGGAGAAAATGAGAGAAAAGATGATATGACACAGAGCTGGAAAAGCTTTCAAATTAATCTCTTATAGACCCTTTAAGGATGTTGGTCCTTATCTGTGGAACAAAGGGGAGATAAAAGTTTTCAGTTGTGAGAGAATATCAGAGTGTTTGGGGAAGTAGAAATAGATACGTGTTTTGAAAAGATCACTCCGCCAGGCTGAAATGTGGAGAACCGATTGGCAGCTTCCTAAGGGATTCAGAGTTCACCAGTCAAGGAGGAAACGCAGTGCTGATAGTTTGATCCTGTAGAGTGTTCCTGAACTGGAGAAAAGTAAATGACTTGAAGTCTTTGAGAGTAAAGTCAAAATAACTTGGTGATGAGTAACATCTGCAGATAAGGATAAGAAAAGTTCAATAATCCTCAGTAGGTTTATGATTTTGATAGCTGGGTGGATAAATACGTCTGTGACTTCTATGATAAGAATACAGACTTACTGGAAGAGAACGGAGCTTAGTTTGAACCTGAGGACTATGCTGTCACTTTTATAGATTTAGGAGAAGATGCCAAGCATGAGTTTGTATATAAATCAGAACTCAGAGAATTGAGTTGCCTGGGGCCATGCAGTCAGAGGTAGCAATTGAAACCACAGACGTATATGACACCCAGGGAGAGAATATGAAATAAAAGAGCACTGTAAAGAATAAACCAAATCACAACCAAACAAGCCAAGCCAAACACTTCCTTTGCAAAACGCAGTGATGAAGTTAGTAGTAAAATGGCTTTATCTACATTTGAATAATCTTGTGTTTCCTTCTGAAATATCCAGTTAGACAGTACATTGTGGAGACATTTGTGATCATCTGGATTCTAGCTCCATTTATATCACAAGCTAGCACTGTGTAAGCTAGAAATTATCTAAGGAAATGTCCATCTGAATAGCAATTTATGTGGAGACTTGGTCAGCTTTCTGGGCAACTTGAGCAATGCTGATGGTTCCCAGTTTATATGGGCTGCACCTTTTTCTTCAACACAAATATTTACTTTTATGAGTGGTCCTGAAAATGGATCCTGGTAATAATTCAACAACTTGCATTCTATTAAAAACAAAAACAAAGTAATTTTTCCACAAATGATACCATAAAACCCAAGTCATACACATTTTAACAAAAAAGACTCACTTATTCAAACATAACAGAGCCTTAAAATCATACAACTGAAATAACTTTTGAGAAAAAGTTGTATATAAAACAATAGAGTGAATAGGGTAGATATGATGACAATATGTGACATAAAGAGACCACCTATACCATACCTGTTTAGACAGCCACGTATCTGACGTCATCTCATATTTCTGAAACAGAACAATTAAATCAATGAAGTATCTAAAGACCAGAATGAGCATGCATTGATTTAACTTTTTTCCAAGAGTGTTATCCTTCAGGCACTTTTCCCCTCCTAGCAGCTAGTGAATTACTGTGAGAGATCCCATTGTCATTATTGACTTAAACTGAATGAATAAGTAGAGGATTGAAATGAAATGATATTTTAATTACAACGTCTCTTCTTCGGTGAACCCCTTCAGGATTCTCAGCTGTACTTCACCAGAGATAGAAGGTAACTTTCCAGTTCTGTTTGATTACCTCATTCAAACTGTTTTGAGTCACTAGACACTGTCTCTTTTCACCTCTGGCCGTCATCAGGACACAAAATGATTAAGACCTTCCAAAAAAACTGGGCAAACAGCCAGGAATAAAATGTAAGAGTGGACATACTGTCATTCGATCCAGTCTTACCATAGTCACTCTTTCCCCTTAGGTAAAATGATTAAACATTCGAAATGACAAAACTTTTTGTATCTTTAGAATAATTTTGCACGTGATCAGAACAAAATTACATATCAAAAAGCAAAATTAGACTAATCTCAATTTGAATATGTGTATATAAGGCAAATTTTAGTAATGCTGTTTACATGTAGTAACTTATATCTTATGGTTCTCTGGAAAAATGATTCTATAATAAAAGTATTCAAATGGAGAAAACTAAATCAATATATTAGAGATTTTACCTCTGCAAAATTATATCATTTCAAATTATAACTAATAATAATTATTTATTTATAGTTTGTTTTTACCAATTTGCCCTTTTAAATCCATATTATTATTACATAACTACTAACCATTTCCCCTTTTCAGGGCATTTCTCTTCAAACAGATTTTTTCTTAATTTATATACATATATCAGAAAAACATCTAACTGAATCATTCCTTGATTTCCTATTCATATTTGACAGTAATCATCCTTGATATCTGTAAAACACATATACGACATGGGGAGAGGGGAGGAGAAGGTGAGATGTATAGAAAGAGTAACATGGAAATTACATTCCCATATGTAAAATAGACAGCCAACAGGAATTTGCTGTCTGGCTCAGGAAACTCAAACAGGTCTCTGGATCAGCCTAGAGGGTGGGATGGGGAGGGAGATGGGAGGGAGGTTCAAAAGGGACGGGATATATGTATATCTATGGCTGATTCATGCTGAGGTTTGACAGAAAACAGCAAAATTCTGTATAGCAATTATCCTTCAATAAAAAAAATGTATCAATGCCACTGCCTATTAGTGTCACTAAGTTTTGTTACCATCCACAAAGGTCCAAAATTTCACATGCAATTTCTTGTCTTACTATTTCAATTATAGTAGAAAGTAAAATATTTTTAGCTCCATAATGAAATAGAAATATAATAGAATATCAATAAGGTATCAATTCTAGACATGACTGTGTTCCTATAGCTTTTCTGTTGAAGCATTTTGCCTGTATAGATTATCCCTGCCTATATAGACAATTGACAGGTTTTCTCTAACTGGAACATACGAGTGAACAATTTGTAAATGACTTTGTAATCAGCTGACTAAGAAACCACCCAGAACACTGAAACAAATAAATAATGAAATTCTGATCAGCCTATAAGCCAGTCAGATGGAAGAAGATAATTAAAACAAATTTTCTAATAAGCACAAGCTAAATGTATAGAAAATCAGTGAAACCCAGTAAGTAAATGGCTGATGCCCATCTATTGTACTTTGTTGCCACATATATGCTCATCTTTCCAATCACAGATAACTTTTTTCCTCTTTAGTTCTACCTTTTACAGACCATTTAAAAATAATGTTTAAAAATATTTGTATAATTTGCATATGGTGAAATGTATAGATCTTAAGCGTATGTGATGAGTTTTGATAAATGTGTTTACCTCCCATCAAGATATGAGAATTTTACATTTCTAAACACATTCCCTCAAGTCCCTTCACAGAGGTCCCAAAAGACAACTACTCCTACAAACTTTTTCCATAGATAGTTTTGCCTGTTTTAGAAATTCAGATAACTGGAATCATGTATTATATATTCTTTTGTGTGGGGTTTCTTTCATATCACATGCTTTTGCGATTCATTCATGTTGTTGAGTATATCAGCATTCTGTTTCAAGTTGCAGATTGGAATGTCATTGTATTGATATGCTTTGTTTTGTTCATCAGAAGTTTCTAATTTTGATGATGTATACTTTATTTTTTTTCTTTTACAATAAATGATTACTTTGTCTATTCAATATAGTGAAGTTATATTCCATTTTTTAATCTAGAAGATTAATAGTACTAGCTCTTAGATTTAAGACTTCAATGTGTCTCAGATTAGTTTTAGAATATAGTGTAAGAAATGTCAACCATCCTTTTATTTTCCATCTGATTATTGATAGTTCCAGCATCATTTCCCCCAATTGAATTGTTTTGGCACCTATATTGATTATTGATCATATAAATATGGATCTACTTCTGGAAAGACTATTCAGTACAATTGATCTCTTCATGTGTGTGTTCTCTTCTTCCACTACAATCTTAGTTTCTGGCTTTCTGGTTATTCCTGAAACCATGTAGTAAAACTCCTCCAATATTTTCTTTCTTTCTTTTTTAACTGGATTGATTTAGTTGGTCAGGTATTTTGCATTTCCAAATGCATTTTAAAACCATCTTCTCTATTTCTATCATAAAAGTCTCCTGAGATTTTAATTGGTATTGTAGCAAAACTACAGTTCAATTTGAGTAGAATTGGCATCTACAACATTAAGTCTTTCAATACAGGTATGTGGCTTAGCTTCTATTTATGTAGGTCTTTTCCAATGCCTTGCAGGAATGATTTAGTTTTCAATATAAATATTTAGTTTTCAATATTAGGATTTTGTGTTAAATATATTCGTATGCATTTAATTTTTAAAGATCTTAATAATATTTTTATTTTCCATCATAATATTCAGTCAGTGCAGTTCAGTCCTTCAGTCACGTTTGACACTTTGTGACCCCATGAACTGCAGCACCCCAGGCTTCCCTGTCCAACACTAACTCCCGGAGCTTGCTCAGATTCATGTCTATTGAGTCGGTGATGCCATCCAACCACCTCATCCTCTGTCATCCCCTTCTCTTCCTGCCTTCAATCTTTCCCAGCATCAGGGTATTTTCCAGTGAGTCAGTTCTTCGCATCAGGTGGCCAAAGTACTGGAGTTTCAGCTTCAGCATCAGTCCTTCCTAAAGGAAATCAGGACTGATTTGATTGACTGGATTGATTTCCTTGCTGTCCAAGGGACTCCCAAGAGTTGTCTCCAATACCACAATTCAAAAGCATCAATTCTTCGGTGTTCAGTCTTCTTTATGGTCCATTGCTCACATCCATACATGTCTACTAGAAAAACCATAGCTTTGACTATAAAGACTTGTCAGCAAAGTATTATCTCTGCCTTTTAACATGCTGTCTAGGTGGTCATAGCTTTTCTTCCATGGAGTAAGCGTTTTTAAATTTCATGACTGCCGTCACCATCTGCAGTGACTTTGGAGCCCAAGAAAATAAAGTCTGTCACTGTTTCTATTGTTTCCCCATCTATATCTATTTCCATTGTTTCCCGATCTATCATAATAATACCAGTCTTAAAGATATATTTTGTTGCTTCTTAAATCTTTCTTTGAAATAAGTGTAAACTTACAGACAGGCTAAAAGACCTGTTCAAGAAGCATCTTCATATCCCTTAGACATATTCCTCATGTATTTATATTTTTCTACATTTGTTTCATTATTATATCTCTCTACTGTTTCTAAACTATTTGAGAGTCTAGTAGAAATCTATTTTTTTTCAAAATCAATTAGAAATTTAATTTTTTTCTAAACAATTTGACAGCAGTTTTGAAGTATTGTATCCATTTACCCCAGAATAATTCAGTGAGCATTTCTTAAGAAAACTGTGGTATGCTATATTATTAATAAAATGTTTTTTACAGTAAAAGAATAATAATCAGGAAACAGAACAAACAACTGAAGTTGATGCCTTGACATATAAAAATAAGCTAAGAAATTTTCTTCTGAATTGTGACCTATTCTAGTATTTTTGGTAAATTTATTACATTTTTTATACAATAATATTATCTACAAATAAAGATAATTTTACTTCTTCCTTACCAATTATCATGATAGATAGTCCATGAAAGTTACTCTGACTAGAGTCCCTAATATTTATTTAATGTGTAGAGTTAGACCATCTATCCTTACTTTATTGTTGATCTTAAGGTGAACATGGATAATGTTTCACCATTGAGTATAATATTTGTTGGTTATTTTGTGGGTATCCTGCATCACAATGGGGATATTACTTTCTATTCATTTATGTTGAAAGTTATCATGAATGGATGTTGAGTTTTGTCAGTTGCTTTTTCTTCATCCAAGATAATTGCTTACTTGTTTTTCTATTTTTTCTGTTAAAATAGTGAATTACATTTATTTTCAATATAAACTAATCTTAAATTTCAGGCTAAAATCCTATTTAGTCATGATGTATTATTCTTTATATTCTCCAGAATGATATATTAATATGTTAAAAATGTTTTCTGTACATATTCACAACAGATATCAGTCTAAAATGTTCTCTCTTTAATGTTTTTATCTAGTTTTGGCAACAAGACAATGTTATTTTATAAAATAGAGAAATTCTCTTCCTTTCCCACTGTCTAGAAAATGTAGGAAAGATAAAAAAAAATAATCCATTTTCCCCCAGTTTTAACAAGATATAATTAACATTTAACATTGTGTAAGTTTAAGGTGTACCACATAGTGATGTGATATATGTATATATTATGAAATGACCAATAAAAGAAGTTTTGTTAATATCTATCAACTTACATAGCAAACAGATTTTCTCCTTGTCATGAGAATTTTCAAGATTCTCTCAGCAACTTTCAAATATATTATTACTATTCTAACAGGTAAAAGGTGATATCTCATTATGGTTTGCATTTCCCTAATTATTAGAGATACTGGGCACTTGGTTATTTGACTATATCCTTTGGAAAATATCTATTTTAGGTCATGTGCTCATTTTAGTTGAATTATTACCTTTTTGCTATTGAGGTATGAGTTCTTTATATATTTCTGAATAGTAACCCAATATCAGACATACGATTTGTGGCATTTTCTCCCATTCTTTAGGCTGGCTTTTCATTTTGCTGACTTTTTCTTTGCCATGCAGAGGCTTTCTAATTTGACATTGTACATTTATTTTGTTGCTGTGCTTTACATGTCATATTCAACAATCCAATCCCAAGATCAAAGTCAAGAAAGTTTTCCCCTTTGTTTTCTTCAAGGATTTCTATGGATTCAGGTCTGTTACTTAAGTCTTTAGGCTTCCCAGTTGGTGCAGTGGTAAAGAATCTGCCTGTTTGTTCAGGAGATCCAAGAGACCCAGGTTCGATCCCTGGATTGGGAAGAGCCCCTAGGGCAGGAAATGGCAACCCACTCCAGTATTCTTGCCTGAAAAATTCTATGGACAGAGGAGTCTGGTGGGCTACAGTCTCCGCGGGGTCACAAAGAGTCTGACATGGCTGAGCACACACACACATTTAAGTCTTTAATCCATTTGAATTCAATTTCTGTGAGCGGTGTAAATAGGGTCCAATTTCATCTTTCTGCAATGGTTATACAGTTTTCTCAGCACCATTTATTTAAGAGATTGTCCTCTTCCCATTGCATGTTCATGGCTCCTTTATCAAACAGCAGTTGAGCACATATGTGGCAGTTTATTTTTGGGCTCTCTATTCCGATCCATGGGTCTATGTGTCTTTTTATGCCACTATCATACTGTTTTAATTAACATAACTTTTAAGCATAGTTTGAAACCTGGGAGCATGATGAATCCAGTTTTGATTTTCTTTCATGTGATTGCTCTGCTATTCAGGGTCTTTTGTGGTTCCATAGAGATTTTATCATCTCTTTTTCTATTTCTGTTAAAAATGTCATTGGAATCTAATTGAGAGAGCATTTAATCTACAGGTGAACATTTTAGCAGTATTAATTTTTTCCAATCTATGAACACAAGATATCTTTCCATTTTTTTCTTTCTCCATTTTTTTCATCAATGCCCTATAGTTTTTGGTGTATATGTCTTTCACCTCCTAAGATAAATTCATTCCTAAATATTTTGTTTTATGCATTCTATTGTAGATGGAATCATGTTCTTTTATTATTTTGATAGTTTGTTATTGTTATCAGTTATTATTTTGTTTGTTATTGTTATCAGTATTGTAGAAACAGTACTGATTTACGTATGTTGATTTTGTGACCTGCAACTTTATTGAATTTATTGATTACATCTAACGGTTTTTAATTAAGTCTTCAGTATTTTTTGTGTATAAAATTAACTGCAAATAGAGGCAAATTTACTTTTTTCTGTCCAGTTCTGATGCCTTTTATTTCTTTTTCTTATCTGAAAAACTTCTTGTACTGTGTTAAACAGGAGTGATGAGAGTGGGCACCCTCATCTTCTTCCTGAGCTTAGAGGAAAAGCTTTTATTTTAGCTTTTCACCACTGAGTCTAAAGTTATCTATGCATTTGTTATATGGAATCATTATGTTCAGGTATGTTGCCTTTATATCCACTTTGCTGAGAATTTTTTTCATGAATGGCTGTTGAATTTTGTTAAACACATTTCATCTATTGAGATTATTTTTATCTTTCATTCTATTTATGTTATGTATCACACTTATTAACTTGTATATGTTGAATTATCTTTGCATCTGAGGGATGAATTTCACTTGATCATGGTGTACGATCCTTTTAATAAGCTCCTGAAATGAATGTGTTTGTATTTTGTTGAGAACTTTTACATTTATTTTTATTTCTTGCAGCATCTTTGTCTAGCTTCAGTATCAGAGAAATGTGTGCCACATAAAATGAGTTTGAATGTGTCCTCTCCTCTTTGACATTTGGGAAGTGTTTGAAAGGATTACTGTTTATTCTTCTTTAGGTACTCGGTAATTTTCACCAGTGAAGTCATCTGGTTCTGGGCTTTGCTTTGTTGGGAGGATTTTGATTTCTGATCAATCTCTTTAGTAGTAACTGGTCTATTCAGGTTTTCTATTTTTTCATGATTCAGTCTTCATAGGTTTAATGTTCTTAGAAATTTATCCATTTCCTCTTGGTTTTCCAATAAATTGGTGTGTAATTTTTCATAGCTGTCTTCTACGAACTTCTGTATTTCTGCAATATCTATGTCAATTGTTATGTTCTCTCTTTCATTTATATATGTGTGTATATATATATATATATATATATATATATATTTAAATTAGTCTTGTCTCTTTTTTTGGCCAATCTGGCTAAAGGTTTGCCAAAATTGTTTATATTTTCAAAGAACCAGGTCTTAGTTTTATTAACTGATTGTATTGTTTTCCAACTCTCCATTTCATTTATTTGTGCTATAATCCTTATTTTTCCTTCCTGCTGCTAATTTGGGGCTAAATTTATTCTTTTTCTAGTTATTTGAAATAAAAAGTTATGTTCTTTTTTGGACATCTTTCTATTTCTTTGATGTGTGTTTTAATAGCTATATGCTTTCTTTTTAGACTGCCTTTAAATAATTTCCATAAGTTTTGGTATATTGTGTTTCCATTACTGTTTGAGTCAAGATACTTTTCTATTTCCCCCCTTATTTTTCATTTGATTCACTGGTTGTTCAAGAGTATGTAGTTTACTTTTCACGTATTTATGTTTTCTCCAGTTTTCTTCCTGTATTGATTTCTAGCTTCATACCACTGTGGTAAGAAAAAAAAAAAAAAAAAAAGCATGATTTTAATCTTTAATTTGCTGAGACTTGTTTTGTGGCATAACATATAATCTATCCTATAAAAAGTTCCATGTGTGCCTGAGAAGAATGTGTATTCTGATGCTGTTGCATGGGAGTGTTCTATATGTGTCTATTAACTCCACTTGGTCTATAGCACTGTTAAAGTCAACCATTACCTTTATTCCCTTGATGATACATCCATTGTTGAGATAGGATGGGATTCTAGACAGGTCAGCTGTTATCATCTTGTCCAGGAAGATGGAGCTTGCTATTGGGGTCTATTTTGGGACAAAAGCACTTCTGAATCTCTGAAGTGTATGCATTGTTAGATAGGACTTCCTTGATTTTCTGTACAAGCTTCACTGTAGGGTGAGCTCTACTATTGCTCCCATCAGACTCCCTAGTGAGCAGGATTGGGAAGTATAGTAGACAGGGCCATAAATTAGCTTCCTTATCCAGGGAGGGCTGCAGAATGAGCTCCAATGCCTGCAGAGCACATTGTAAGGGACTCCACATCAGGAAAATCTGAACAATGAGTTTCCTGAGAAGACAGGGACAGTGGTTTTGCTCTGTAGGTGGGTATAGAACTGGCTGGATGTACTGCTCAAATGCCACTGCAAGTGAAGATGTAGGATGGGTTATGCAGCATCCTGGGTGCTCTGGTTAGGTTTACTGGTTGGATGGGGTTAGCAGGTTGTATTTAGCATCAAGTGAGGGTATGGATTAGCTTCCCTACCTGGGTGGGTCCACAGAACAGGACCCAAGATTGGTAAGTCTACTGTTTAAAGACTGAATCAGGTTAAACGGTGTACCAAGCTCCCTGGCAAGACAAGCATTGGCTTTGGATCTGTGAAGGGCAAAGCACTGGCTGTGTTTACTGCTCACTCAGGTGCCACTGGGCTGAATAGGTTTCCTGATCAGACAGTCCTAAGCTGCACTCAGAGCTATGAACTAGCTTCTTTCTGCAGGGCTGCAGAACAGGCTCCAATGGTGACTGTGCTTGCCATTTGGGATCCTGAAGCGGATAAAACTGCAAACCTAGTTCCCTGGTTGGA
This sequence comes from Dama dama, assembly GCF_033118175.1. NCBI lineage: Eukaryota > Metazoa > Chordata > Mammalia > Artiodactyla > Cervidae > Dama > Dama dama. Next base: position 68,349,374 of record NC_083713.1, on the reverse strand, counting down.
TAGGATCACTGTCTTGGCTGTAGGGCAAAGGTGCTACTTTGAATTTCTACTTGAGCACCACTGAGAAAATGAAATGTCTGCCAAGATCTGAGAGCTGATTGCTATAAGTTCCACCCTACCCTTTTCCATCACAATCTCCAGTGATCTAATCCTCCAAATTTCCATTTCTGATCCTCCTGAGGCAAGACCCAAGTGAGTCTTCCATGAAGAAATCACAATTCTGGAGGAGCTAGATGTCCACTTTGGACTCTCTTTTTTTCCACTGGAGAAACTGTAGGCCTAGAGACACCTCTCAGGCTGACACACAATATTGGCCTGAGGGGAGGGGGCGGTTATGTGGTCAGAGTGTAGCCACTATTATCTTTTTAATGAGTTCTTTTCAATCTCTGTGGCCTAGGGTGTCCTTCAGTCTCATCTCCACGTCCTAGGATTTTCACAATGGTGTCCTATATACGGATATTGCTTTTGGTCTTCTGAGAGAGACTAAAGTCTGGGATGATCTAGGTTGCCACCTTGATGACACATGTGACGTCTTTTATTTCTTAAATCATCAAAGAAATCCATCACTGAAGCCACTGGTTCCTGGAGTTTTTGTTGTGGGAAGATTTCTGATCATGGAATTCAATTTCTCTAATTGACATGAAACTGTTTAAATGTTTTTCCTCTTCATATATGTCATTTTTGGTCATTTTTACCTTTTGAATGATATTTTTTCATATCATATCCTCAAGACTTTGTGGCATACAACTTGTTTATTACATTGAAATATTTATTTGCACTACATGATATCCACTTTCTTTTTTTATTGAGGTTATAGTTGATTTACAAAATTAGTTTTCAAGTACACAACAGTGTTACAAAATCTTTATACTCCATTTAAACTTATTATAAAATATTGACTATATTCCTGTGCTGTACAATATATCCTTGTGGCTTATTTATTTTATATATAGTAGTTTGTACCTCTCAGTTCTCTGTCTCCACTGGTAACCACTAGCTTGTTCTCTGTATCTGTGAGTCTATTTCTGTTTTGTTATATTTATTCATTTGTTTTATGTTTTAGAATCCCCATACAAGACATAATACAGAGCATTTTTCTCTCTCTGTCTGATTTATTTCCCCAAGTATAATACCCTCCTGGTCCATCCACATTGTTGCAAATGGCATCATTTCTTTTTTCTTTTTTATGACTGAGCAGAATTCCATTGTGTGTATATACTCTGATTAAGCAACTTAGGTTTCTTTCCTATCTTGTCTACTGGGAATAATGCTATTATGAAGAATGGAATGCATGTATATTTTCAAATTAACATTTTGGGTTTTGATTTTACATATAGATACAAACATATATACATCCAAGAGTAAATTGCTGGGTCATATCATAGTTTTGTTTTTAGTTTTCTGAGGAACCTCATACTGTTTTCCAAGTGACTACACCAATTTACACTCTTACCAACAGTGTACAAGTGTTCGCTTTTCACCACATCCTCCTGAACATTTTTTAATAGGTATTCTGATAGGTGTGAGGTGATATCTCATTGTGGTTTTGATTGGCATATCTCTGATGATTAGCAGTGTTGAACATACTTTCATGTGTCTGTTGGCCATCTGCAGGTCTTCTTTTGGAAATTGGGGCCTTCTGACCAATTTTTAATCAGGCTTTTTTTAATATATATTGACTTTTATTATCTGTTTGTATATTTTGTATATTAATCCCTTGTGAGTCATAGCATTTGCAAATACTTTCTCCCATACACCAGATAATCTTTTTATTTTGTCAATGGTTTCTTTGGCTGTGCAGAAGATTTTAAGTTGAATTAGGTCTCATTTTTAAAATTTTGTTTTTATTTCTTTCACCTTAGGAGACATTTAAAAAAAAATATTGGTACAATTTATGTCAAAGAGTGTTCTGCCTGTTTTCTTCTAGGAGTTTTAGGGGTTCAGGCCTTATATTTAGGTCTTTAATCCATTTTTAGTTTATTTTTGTATACTATGTGAGGAAATGTTCTAATCTCACTCTTTTATATGTTGCTTTCCCCAGCACCACTTGTTGAAGAGACTGTCTTTTCTCCACTGTATATTCTTGCCTCTTCTGCTGTGGATTAATTGACCTTAAGTGTGTGGGTTTTTTTTCTAGCCTATCTATTCTACTCCACTGATCATGTCTGGTGTGTGCCAATACCATTCTGGTTTGATTGCTGTAGCTTTGTAGTATCATCTGAAGTCAAGGAAGTGTGATACCTCCAGCTCTCTTCTTCTTTCTCAAGATTATTTTGGCTGTCTGGAGGCCTTTTGTCTTTTCATACAAATTTCAAAGTTATTAGTTCTAATTCTGTGAAAAATGCCCCCAATATATCCACACAGACTCTTTCACCTTGAAACTGGCACTTTGCAAGATATTTCTTTTTTCATCAGTACACATAAGGATTCATCAGGTTTTTCATCTTTTAAAAATAATTTTTGCTTTTACTGATTTTCTCTATAGATCGTTTTGTGTTTAATTAATTTGTGATTTTATTTTTATATCTCATTCTTTCTAATTGCTTTGAACTAAATTTATACTTCTTTCTATAGCTTCATAACTTAGAGCTTTATCATTGATTGAATACCTTCTTCCTTTTCTAATATAAGTATTTAAAGACATAAACTCCATTTTAGTATATAATCATTTTCTTCATCCACATAATAATAGTTTGACAAGTTGTGTTTTCATTGTGCTTGAATTCTAATTTTTTGTGTGATTTGTCCTTTAACTTATGAGTTATTAGGAGCATTTTTTAAATTTTCAAATATTTTCCAAATATTCTTTAGTTGCAGGCATGCTAAGTTGCTTCAGTCATGTTTGACTTTGTTTGAGCCTGTGGACTGTAGCCTTCCAGGCTCCTTTTCCATGGGATTCTTCAGGCAAGAATAGTGGAGTGGGTTGCCACACTCTTCTCCAGTGTTACCAATTTCTAATTTAATTCTCTTGTAGTCAAACAATATACTCTGCTTGATTTCAGCTTCAACATTTTAAGACTTGTGAATATTTCCTTTGTACTCAAAAGGACTATTGATTATATAGCCATTGAATGAAATTTTCCTAAATATCAATTTAAGTTGTTAGTATTGTCTGAATCCTTTATTATATTTATGGACTTTTTGATTATTCATTTCTTCAAATACACTGAAAATCATATTTAAGTCCCTAAGTATATTTCTATTTCTTCTTTAGCTTTGTCAGCTTTTGATTATAAATTTTGCTTATGTATTTAGAATCATTATTATTAGAAATATTGGTACTTAGAATTGTTATATCTTCCTATCAATTGACACTGTATCATTATTAAATTATTCTACTAATATTAAAACTTTTATTTCTCTAATACCTTTTCAAAAAGCTCAAAACTAGAGTGTATTTTATTTTACTCGCACATTTATCATATTTGGCACCTGTACTTCCCTAATTTTGATCTGAGTTTTCACCTGATATCATGTGTTTTAGCCTAAATAACTCTATTTCCTGCAGACCTACTTTTGATGAATTATCTCAGTTCCTGTTTATCTGAATCCATTATCTTTTGTCTTCATTTTTGCAGGGTATTTTCATAGGATGTAGACTTTTAGTTTGATACATTTTTTCCTTCAGTCCTTTAACAATGTCTTTCCATTGCTTTCTGGTTTGCATTGTTTCTGGTGAGACAGAGCAGTATTACTCATCATTATATTTCACAATATGTAACGTGCTTTTTCTCTCAGGGTACTTAAATTTTTTTTTCTTAATCTTTTGTTTGAAATAATTTAGGTAGTATGTGATGACATATTTTATCTTTATTTTGAGATTTGCTAAGTTCTTGGATATATGGATTAATGGTTTTTCATCAAATTTGAGATATTTAAGTCAGTGTTTCTTATATATTTTCTGCCCCAATATCTTAAAATTTGCCTTCTGTATATATAATTTAACATATTATACCAGTTTATATTGTTTTATAGGTAATTAAGGCTTTGTTTATTTTTTTCCAAGCCTTTTTCCCTTAGGAATTTTGTTTGAATTATTTCTATTTCCCCTACTATAACAGAATCTAATTTGTTGATAAGTTCATCCAAGCAATTTTTTATTTCAAACACTGTATTTTTCAGTCCCTGAAATTCCATTGTTCTATTTTCATAGTTTTTATTTAGCTACTGAGGTTTTTCATCTGTTTATTAATTATAGCCACTCTTTAATTTGTTAAATAAAAAAACAGGTAAAAGCTTTTTTTTTTTTAAGTGTGTTTGTTAATATCCAATATCTGCATCCTTTGTAAGTCTGCTACTTATTTTTGGTGAAGTGGGTGAGTTAAGTTTTTTATGCTTCTATGTGTATAGAATATTTTAATTGCATGATTGACATCATGAATGCTAAGTTGCTGAGAATTCATTTTTATTTTTTTTGAAGAGTAGACTGTTCTGTCAGGCAGCTAGTTCACAAGCAAATGAACTCAATTCCTTCAAGGTTTAATTTAAAGGTTTATTAGAAGGAGTTTACAATAGCTTTATTCCTAATACATTTTCTTTCTGGGCTCGGAGTTGAACTCAGGGCTTTTACTGAAAGATCTCTATTTTTGCAGTTCATTGCTCCAAAGTCTCCAAGCATTCTGCAACTTGCATATTCTCTATTTGCTTCTCTTTGAGATAGGCCCTGTACTTACACAGCTAAGTACTGAGATAAAGACTTAAGAGATCCTTTGCATAGTTTGCTGAAGTTCTTCTCTATATTGCTCCCACCCTGTGGTACTTGACCTGCAAGTTTCAGCCACAATAGTGTCAAACTAATTCTCCCTGTCTTGATGGATCAGTTGTGCTTTTCTTGGATGCCATTACCTTACACTGTGGCCTCAAATGTGTCACCAGTAGGAAACCACAGGTTTATTTCACCTTTCATGTCTCAATAGTCTTATTGTCCATAATCTGACTATAGTTGTTTAATGTATTTGGTAAAGTTTTATAATTGATTGCTGTAGAGATACTAGGCAGGCAACATTTACTCCACCATATCCAGAAGCATAAGTCTGAAAATTCTGTTGTTAAATAATTGACAATTCTTTACCAAATATCAAATATGTATTATAACAATTTAAACTTATTAAAGTATCTCCTTTACTAAGGATCTTAAAAACTATACATATAGAATCTATTAAATATTTTATAAAACATGATTATAGAATTGAAATACAATATACTTTCAAAAGATATTCAAGGATTTTTTTTTTTTTTACTATTTTCAATTAATTTAAAGACAGAGACACTTTTTTAGAAGACTAATCTGAACTACAGAAAAACACTGAATTTTTTGGCATGTGTTTTAAAAAGACAGAAAAGAAATATCCCATGTTCTCAAGTTAATTACTGTCAAAATGTAGAGAGAAAGCTCATATTTGAGAATGAAACATGGCTTGGACTATCTTTTATATTATATCAGAATTCATTGTTTTAAAGCCTAATTTATTCTCTTTGGTTTATCATCTGTATTTTTTACTTCAAAGTATGGAAGTCGTATGAATTAAGTATACATTGCTAATAGAATGATTATTCTACTACCTTCAGAGTTAAATATTGAAGTCTTTGCACAAATGACTGTTTAATTTTCCTTTGAGAGGTAGCATAAATGATTTTATTTTAAGCATAAAGAAAAGCAAATTATACTCACTCTGCTACAAGCACCAGTAGTGGTCTCACAGACTGTGAGGATGGAGATGTTCTGAGGTCGATTTAACCATCTGACCACCGTCTTGGTGTTGCTTACCCATTTAACCATAGTGATATAATATTCTCTAGTTTGGAAACAAAATTAGAATTTACATTTAGAGCCAGAGAATCTACATAGTTCCAAAAATTACACTTGTTATTTTATATGCAGAATAAAGGAAACACTATAAGGATGTCATATCACATTAATCTCTCTCTCTATATATATATATATATATAAACATGTGCTTCTTCAAGTATTGACATATATAAATACAAATTATGTGTATACATATATATGTAAACATGCACATTTACAAATATACAGCCAATCTGAGACTAATGTTAAAAGAATGATTTCACAGAAAGAACACTTTTAGAAAAGTAAAAATAATCAAAATGCTACACCTTTATAAATAATTTGTTATTTTCTGTTGATTTGTACAGTACTAACATATATGCAAAATAAGTAAAAACTTTCTAAGCTATATTCTATTTTACTTTTTCAAAAATATTCAATAATAAATCAAAAGCCAAATCTTATTACTGACTTAATAATTATTTCTTAGGTATGACTTCCATGTCATCTCACTTTATCCATGGGGACTTGAGATAGAGTCATGAATAGTTTCTTTTGTCTTTTTGCTTGTGGCACAGGGACCACTCTATCTTATTCATAATACTTCTTACAATATTGCTTTTCTAGCTTATTTATTTGAAATAGTTTAAAGTGTACAAAGAATCAAATGGAGAGTAATGAAGAGCTACTGAATTTTTGCTACATTGAGGATGCTAATTATGATGACTATGATGTCCTCAGACTGGTTGTAGATTGGGGAAAGTTATATTTTTCCCTTACAGTTTATATTTTTTTCATTATAGAGTCTATGTTTGGAAATTTACATAATATGTCACAAAATCCCCCAATCCACACATTACAAATGCACTCATCCATAATTCAATTTATGATAAGAAAAATCTAACAAAATTGCCCAGGTTAAGAATATATGGAATGCTTTAGAAACAGTTTGAAAAATGCCATCCATGTATATTGTCTTAAAATTAATCCATCAGATTTTTATACTGCTTAGAAGAAAAACACTTATGAAAGAAAAGCCTTTTGTACTTAGACACATCTGGGTTAAACATTCAGTTACCTGAATCTCATATTTCTAACATTATTAAGTAGTTAGCGCTATCTCTAGAAACTGTGTTAGCTCATCAAAGAGAAAATATCAGTGGAAGGATAAGCATAACTTGTTATACAGTGAATCCAGCCATATGTTCTTCAACAATCTCTTCAAGACATCCAGTAACTTTCACAACCAGCTGAGTCCCACATGAAAATTGCCTAGAAACTCAGTGAAGTCATAGAATAAAGTTCCCAAAATAAAGTTAACAAAACAACTTCAAATAAAATATGCAACTGGTTTAGGATTAATATTTGGCCAAATCAATGGAACTTGTAGTTCTTAAATATATATATATATATACATATATATATATCTTGTTCATTTTCACTGTGCTTTGTTTAAACTGATATATTTTAGGTGTATTATCATGTTTGCAGTGTGAATACTAAAAAGGAAAAAATATAAGCATCAGCTTTTAAGAAATACTTAGACATTTTAGCATGGAAAAAAATGATAATGGATACTATAATCAATCAGGAAAAAATGCTGAATTGAGATAATATATATTTATCATTAATTGGCATAAAAGTTCAAAACTGAAGGAAAACAAATTTGATTGTTACAAAACAACTGATCATAGATTGCAAAATCAAGTGACTATATTTATTGAAAAATAATGCCACATAGAAGAATTTTATAAATGATCAGAAACTTGTCTCAATTAACTAAAGTGAGTGGTAGTATATTTTATGCCAAATGAGAACCAATATGAATGATTTTTAAAATAGATAACAGGAACAACAAAGAAAATTTAAATATTCATTTTGAGTGTTTTTCCTTTCAAAATAGTCCTCAAGTGAAATGTTTTAAGAACATATTTGCAATGTCTTCCCAGATATTGATACATTATATTTGTTACCTATGATAGGAAATCTTGACTTAAAAGAAAATTTTTATTTATAAAAACAATTAAAATTCAATTAAAAACAAAATTCAACTGTTGCAAATCTGATGAATAAATGATTTTTAAAAGGAAACTAACTTAGGTGTAAAATTAAGTTTAAAATTATTATTTATAATCAGACCACTTATATTTCTCTTTGATCAAATAATATGATTATTTTCTGCATCTGTGCATAATGTATCTTACATTCATAAGCAAAATTTAGTTTTATGTGAGACATTTTAGTACATATATTCATAAGGATTAGAGTTCTCCACAAAATAAAACTTGTAAAGTCCATTGGGATAATTTCAAACCATTGAAATCTCCATGATAAAGTATTGGAAATCCCCAAAATAAAAGATAAAGTAGAACTTGACACCTAAAAAGGGAGGGAAGATCATATCCCATATTCTTTCTTTCTTTGTTTCAAGATCCTAGGTGCACATCTCCTTATGATTCATAAAGACTTCTTCAGTTTGCATATAAATATTTAGGGTTCCTCTGAATGAGGAAGTAAGGATGTCCCCTTACCTGAAAATACCACATTATTTGGCCTGCCTGCTGCAAATGTGGCTGTCCTCCCGGAACTTCATCTCATGAATGCATTAGATCTGGGGTCCCACAACCAGTGGCCAGCAAAACTGTCCCTTCCTTCTAAGGGCTTTCCTGCTTGTTCCTAGTCTCCGTGGCTCTGGATTACCCAGGAAGTCCTCAAGGATCTCTCGAGCCCTCTTGAGCCACAGAGACAGAGACAAGCGGGTTAGAGGGATTGCACTCAAGTCAAGAAAGACTTTCTGCCAGCTGGGAGGTCTGGTACAGGAGATCTAATTGTTCACAAGGGTGTGTGGAATGGAGGCGCCAGCATCACCAGCAGACAAGTGTGTTAGCAGTCACACCTGTGTTTTCACTGGCTTCCTGTCCAATCGCTCCCCTTTGTTCACAACAATCTTTGTGCACATACGCTCACATGCTTCCAGATAATCCAAGATCTCTGCCCATAAGTGTATTGTGATGACATTCATGACTAAGTCACAGCTAGGTCTTCTGTAGACCTCTGTTATTAATAGTAAATATGCATTACTTGTAAAAAGGGTCGTTTCCCTAACAAAGATACATTTATTAATTATATTTTTTGGAAGGCATAGACATTCATTGGAAAAATAAGAGATACAGACTAGACATGTTTTGATTAAATAGGAAGAAAAAGCATGGGAGTTTTAAGCCCAAGTGACAGCGGCAGTTTGACAGCATCACGTGAATGAAACAGTCTGAAAATAATGGGTCACAAAGGGCGGATGACTAAAGAAAGGTTTCAGGTAAACAAAATAATGTCCAAGATGGAGAGTGAGGAGAACCTAAAGATAAACCACTATCTTTATTCTTCAGCCTAGAGATGAATGAACACAGGAGACGATCACTTCTCCAAAACAATGTGACAATTTGCTACCCTGTAGAAAAATCTACATGATTAATTATTATAAAAATATTTCCTCTAAAAGTTAATTACATATTTTTAAGTTCATACCTAAATTCTCTGATATCTATGGGAATACTGCACCTAATAAATATGGAAGTATTGCTACTAATGTTGGTACCAATAAACTAATTTTGTATATTTATATATCTAATGGGGCTTCCCTGGTGGCTCAGACGGTAAAGAATCCACCTGCAGTGTGGGAGACCTGGGTTCAATCCCTGGGTGGGGAAGATCCCCTGGAGTTGGGCATGGCAACCCACTCCAGTATTCTTGCCTGGAGAAAACCCATAGACAAGGGAGCCTGGCAAGCTACAGTCCATGGGGTCACAAAGAGTTGGACAAAACTGAGTGACTAAGCGCACACCCATATATCTAACAGTTACAAAAATAAAGAGGTTTTGTTAGTTTTGAATGATTTAAGAATATCATGGCAAATGAGATTGGGAAGACAGATAAAGGAAAATAAGTTATAAAGGATACCTAAAGTACCACAAAGGGCTTCCCTGGTGACTCAGATGATAAAGAATGGACCTGCAATGCGGGAGACCTGGGTACCATCCCTGGGTTGGGAAGATCCCCTGGAGGCAACCCACTCCAGTATGCTTGCCTGGAGAATCCCCATGGACAGAGGAGCCTGACAGGCTATAGTCCATGGGTTGCAAAGAGTTGGACATGACCTAAGCGACTCAGCACACAGCACAAACTATCACCTAGGGTAAACCCCATGTCCAAAGGACACTGATGCAGTTGAAACAGTTACATATTCTACAATGCATTTGAGAAAAATATGGCAAGTTTTCAGGAAAAGCACAAATAATACTAAGATGAATCATCGTGTATGTATATGCTTGTGTGTGTGTGTGTTTGTGTGTGTGAGTGTGTAGAGAGAGAAAGAGAGAGAGAGACTGAAACACACATCACACACACACACACACACCCACCATACATACACAAAGACAGAGAAAAAGACCCAGGGACAGAAACAGAACCAGAAACAGCGACAGAACAACTGTTCACTTGGCTTCAGATAAATTATTGTGCATCCTGGTGGACATCTCCAACTCACCCCTAAATAACCATGATAAATTTCTTAAGGTCAACATTATCCTTAAATCATTTGCATTGAATATTCTCCATTTGCCAGATCTAGTCTGGAATTTGCCCTTTGCTCCCACCGTTTTCAGAGCCTGAACTCTGCCACCAGGTTCCCTAGCCCAAGAGAGACCTCTGGAGGAACTCAAAGCTTTAGCAGAGAGGATTCAGTTTTATTTTCTGGGCACTCTCCCCCCATTAGGGTCTGGTTTGGCAATGACTAAATTGTTCTACCTGCTGATCCATCCTGTTCTTTTGCTACAGGCCTTTCCAGGCTTCTTGAGTAGCCTGCCCCTTGTTCCTTCAGTCCTGGGGCAGTAAAAGCTTTCTGCTATTGCAGGCTCTTTTGTTGCATTCCCATCCCTTGTGAGTTTCCTTTTAATCCTTCCCATATCTTTGCTGAAGGTCCCTTAATTAATGCATTTCAATTGCCCCTCTTGAGTGTGTCATCTTTTTAATTTTCAGAACCCTGACCAATAAATTATGAAAAATGATAACTCTTAGATCTCAAATGTGTATCTAACCAGGGAGGGCACAATAGTTTTCTAGCAAATTTCCATGTGGCTAAAGTACTATTATAGATAGATAAAGTACTATTATAGATACTGAAAATCCTAAAACAAAATCAAGAGACAGTATGAGATTAATTTCCCTTTGATGTGCAGATAAATGCAGCATTCTTTGATTTGCACCATAGATATATTTCTATGTTGTTCATGCTTGTGTGTTTTTAGACCCATTAAAGTAACACCTGTGCTCAGAGAGGCTAAATATAGGTGAAAGGAAATTGGACTAAAGTGCTCATCAGGAATAAATGAATAAGGAAATGTGTAAGGAAACATGAAAACTGAAGCATGGGGAATATTTGAAAACACCATTTTGAAGTAAACTTTGATTTTGAGTTTTACAACAAAAAGAGTAAATCATACACTTTGGTGCATTTCACATATAACAAATGGCAGCTATATAATTGTTGTGTTGTTTAGTCATTAAGTCGTGTCCAACACTTTGCGACCCCATGGACTGTAGCCTGCGGGGTCCTCTGTCCATAGGATTTGCCAGGCAAGAATACTGGAGTAGGTTGCCATTTCCTACTCTAAGTTACATAATTATGAAAGAAAAACAAAACATGCTAACATGCTACATACATTGTGTAGATAAGGTATTACCTGACTCTTCCAAAAGTAGATCAAATTAATTGCCAAAACAACATACCTGAATTACATTTAAGAACTTTTTCTTCACAGGATGCTTCTTCATTCTTAGAGGGATCTTGTATGTCATTCTATATTTCCATATATTGGATTTCCATCATTTAAAGATACGCAATATCTTTTTGCAATGGGTACCTAACCTGATCACATTTTACCTCAAATGTTAAAGAGATATGTGCTTAACTAATACTCTAATAATGACAATTGATTCTACCTTTAGAAATTTTTGTGTTTGATGACACTGCTATGTCCTATCTGGTGAATTCATTAGAGAGGCTCTTAAGTAATAGCATCAAGAAAGAAATCTGGACATTATAAAATTGACTTCCATTTTAAATATTTTAAAAATCAATGAAAATTAGAAATTATTATTTTAAGATGAGGGCATTCAGGCCCAGAGAGAGATAAAGTGATTTATCCAAAGTCATATAATAAAGTGGTAGCAGACATATGACTCAAACACTTTAGTCTAGTGCCCTTTCTGTTAGTTCAGAATTCTAAACAAATCAGACAAAGTACAGATCACAAAAAATATTAATAATTTTCATAATTGCTTCATTTGTATGTAAAACTTTCACTGCTGGTAAATGAGTTCAGAAGTGGAAGTTTCTTCTGATTTGGTCAACTATACTGTATTCTATATGTCAATTTTATGATAAAAGTCTTTTATCACAATCTATGAAATGCTCTATAACTTGAAAGATGTTTTATTTTACTTTCTATCTCTCCTGCCAACTAATCTTAAGATTCTACCTCAAGCATACTTATTCTCTGGACTTCATCTTTTCCATCAATAATAGGAAAAGTCGATGTTAGATAGTTAATGGAGGCCTTTCCACTATAAGCATTACATATATTTTTAACAACTCTTCAAGTAGGAAAAATGTCCACAGACTGAAGGCTGCACTATCTGTGAAAATCCCAAATATGATGAAAATTTCCTAAATATGTCAGTGGAACACTAAGTGGGATTTCAACATCAATCAGTCACACTGTAATTATTTTTGATATTAAAAAAACAAACTATAAGCTTAGTTATATCATTCAATATAGTGTAAAATATATGGTCGGGAAGATCCCCTGGAGAAGAAAATGGCAACCCACTCCAGTACTCTTGCCTGGAAAATTCCATGGATGGAGGAGCCTGATAGGTTATAGTCCATGGGGTCACAGAGTCAGACATGACTGAGCGACTTCACTCACTCATAGTGCAAAATCTCCAGGGATGTTGTAAATTTTCACCAGGTTAAAAAATTTGAAAAGTCAATTTAGAAGTTTGAGATCACTGTGGATTTCACAATCCACATGATTATTTCATTAGCTGTTCAGTTATTGGAGATTTTACTAATATTAAAATGATGCTTTTGACCCATATGATGTATTGCTTTTGTTTCTACTAGAGCTTAAAGAAACAGAATTCTTAGGTAGGATATTTAAAGCAAAATCTCATTAAATTTTTCTGCCTGGAGAACAAAGCTAGGGAATCATTGGCAAGTTAACAGGGAAAAAGTTGGAAAATCACACACATTTTAGGAAGATCGTACTCTTATAAAGAGAGCCATTTAAAAATATGGAGCAGTTATTTTCAGGAAGGAAATTCAATAGAAAATTATCCTTTGCCCCCATCTGTCTCACACGTGTCTCCTGCCGAAGATCTAATTCTTGCTATCAGTATATTTAGTCATTTTGTGATGCTGGTAATCACCTTAAAACTCTAAATTCTCCCTGGAAACAAGAAGAGATCCAGAATGAGTTCATTTTTACACTAATGGAGGCAACCTCAGTTTTATTTTCAAGTGAATTTGCTGAGCTGATCACATTTCTCTCCAAATGGCAACAAAATGATCACTGGAGTTAATAGATCTATTTTCTGGTAAAAGTGAAATTGAAATTACATACCTTGATTTAAAGCTATCTGGTGGCATGAGTTCCAAAGTGTGAGTTGGTCCATATAGGTTTACAACATATAATTTGATTGTTGGGTTCACTTGACCTGCCTTTGAGAAAATGAAAGTTGCAATGCAAATACATTAAGCATTAGAATATATTGAGAAAGAAAGAAAATGCATTTTGATTCTTTTGCAATTTTGTGTTAGAATGGGGAAAACATTTAATTTCTCTGAAGTAGAAATGATTTTAAATTCAACAACTTGATTGCTTTCAATTGTTTTTGTAGATTGCTGCTTCTCAAGCATTTTAGTCAGACAATTAAAGGTGATAGAAAATCATGATGACTTTATTCATTAGGCAGTACTACTGTGTTCTTCCCCTAGAATGACACTAGAATGGCTGGCTTTACAAAACAACTCACACTATAGCATACGAAATGCAAAGGGAAGAGAGCTTGGTTAATTCAAAAGTAAGAAGAGGAAGAAGAAAGGAAAAGAAAACATACCAAATCCTGGTGCTTAAAATTCCACAATACTTAATCTACTGCATGCATTAGTCATCACAAGTTTTCTTTTAAATTATAACGAATGCTAAAATGAGGTGTAAGTTCCCTTAGGATGTAGAATGGAGCAGATTGCCTTCACTATGCACCTAGCTTGAAGACTAGAAAGATAGTGGTAAGAAACTGTAATTTGAGTCTATTAAATCAAAATTTGTGAAATAATGTATAGGTTGTGTAGCAGTTAGTATGTTTCTGGCTCCTCATGTGTGTTAAAGCACCACATGAATTATCATATTGTATGTTTCTACTACAGTCTTAAGACCTATTTAAAACCATTTCCCAGATGGAGAAGCTAAGCAAATTGTTCAAGGTGAAGCATCCAATAACTAAGGGAGCCAGTATTTAACCCCAGGATGCTCTTAACTGCTCTAGTTTTGCTTCAGTTCATTCCTAGGCAATCATCATCTAAGTTTTTTAAATATACTGTGAACCTTTAGGGAGCAGACCTAGGAACTTACATCAACATATAGCAAGTATGTTGGATGAATGAAAGGATGTTTGTGTGAATAAATAATTAATAGAATCAACTGACTACTTGTAGCTCAATGTGTTTCTAAAAACCACACCATCATCATTGTGGTCTAGCTGCTTTGTGAAGAGAGGACCCCGTGAGATATACAAAGAAGAAAGAGGAAATTAAAAGTGAACTGAATTAAAAGACCTGACAAAAATCTAAGGAGAATAATAGAGCTGATATAAAGATAATGAAGATTCACATTCAAGGAATTGGTACTAAAAAAATCCAGAGTTAAATTAGGACCAGAAGCAACACGATGTGTTCCACAACAATCAGTAATAGCTCCTCAAGAATATCTTGTTAACTTATTAAAAATAAGGAACATGGAGGGAAGGGAGGAGGGATGAATAGATGACGCAACAGAGGATTTGTAGAGCAGAGACAAATACTCTGTATCTTTCATTACACATCTATCCAAATTCATAGAATACATGAACCAAGTTTGAACTATAATGCCAACTCTGGACTTTGGGTGATTACAATGTGTCAGTGGAGCTTCATCAGTTGTATCAAATGCACAACTCTAGTGGGGGATGTTGAGTGGCAAAATGGGTTTTTTTGGCACAAATATCTTCCTTCTCAAGTTTGTTGTGAATCTTAAACTGCTCTGAAAAAAGAAAGTCTTCATTAAAAAAAAGTGACTAGTACATCTGTGGAAGTGTATCACACACAAGTCAGGAGTATGATCCAAAGAAAGGAGTCTGCAAAAGCTTTCATTTTAGAAATGTGGTGACCATAAACAGAGATTATGAAAATGGTTTGTATGATAAAGGGCTTCCTGGAAAATAAGCTATGAACTTGCCTCGCAGAGAAGCCTCTGGTGTCAAATTTTGTAAAGCTTTTTATTCTAAAACTCTCCAGTGCCTAGGTTCCTCTGTCTTGAGCAATATACCCTTCTTCTTCCCTTAGGAACTCTTTTTCACATCACTTTTGTTCTAATTAAATTGCCATGTTCCGCCCTGAAAGTATTGGTCATTTTCTGTGTTTTTTGAGTCTAATCATTTCTTTAGGTTGATCAAATATGCTCAAATTTAGAGCGGGGACACAGTATTTAGCAATGTCATTCAAAATGCTGTTCATTAGCCAGCAGAATAAATGAGAATTTTATAAACACAAATTCATGGGCCCCAACTGGACCCATATTCATACACAGAATCAGAATCTTGGGGTGTGGATCTAAGAACCTGGGCTTTAAGAAGATACCTGGATAATTATAATTAGTATGCAAATATTAACAAAATACTGATATATTAATATGTGCATATATCTGCATATAGATACACATTACTGCTCAGCAGTTATTAAAGGTGAACACTTTCATGAAAATCATCCAGCGGCCCTAGAAAGCTTATTAAAGCTATGATTGCTGAGCTCCACTTGTAGCATTTCTAATGTCTGGATGGAATGTGAGAATTGCACTTCAAATTATTTCCCAGATGTGGCTGATACTGCTAGTAAAAGGGCTACATTTTGAGAACTGGTTCAGTTTACAAATCAGAGAAGTCTGGGATCAAATTTTGACTGTTATTTACTGAATATGGACCTTGGATCAGACATGAAAGATTCTAAAGTATTATTTTATTTGATTATCAAAAATGAGACAATGTTTCTCTGAGAATATGTCACAGAAGTTTTGAGTCAAAATAGATTTTGTTTCTATGGAAAACAACCATTTCATACTTTTGTTATATGGACTAACAAAAACGATGATTTACAAAGGTGCCCAAAATAGTATAAGTGAAGTGAAGTCGCTCAGTTGTGTCCGACTCTTTGCGACCCCATGGACAGTAGCCTGCACCAGGCTCCTCCGTCCGTGGGATTTTCTCGGCAAGAGTACTGGAGTGGGTTCCCATTTCCTTCTCCAAAGTAGTATACATTTACTTAAATAATTAACTCATGAATTCAATATAATGGTTAGACACTGATTTTTCTAGTTTTTTTTTAATGTGTTTATATTTTTTAATCTTTCAGTAAACTGATTAAAGAAAATGACAAATTATATTAAATCTGATCAGTTTTTGTGAACTCATCAATGATGCATAATTTTATGACATACTTTGTTGAAAGTATATATGGTTAGTACCATATATTAAGGAAGTTTGTTGTTTTTTTTTCTGATCTATAAGACTGTAAGGATAACTGGTATTCCAGTTAGCTTCCTTGTGGCCAGAACCAAACATTAAGCTGTTTCTAAAATTCAGCTGTTTAGAATTCTATAATCTCAATTTGATTTTTTTCCATGGAGTTTTGAAATTAAGCGCACATTGCAAATTCACTTGTACCTTTTAATATCTGGCTTCAATAGTTTGCAAATTAGAGGAGTTCATCTATTGGGCTTTTATAGTTAATTTGCTACAAAGACTGAAAATCCACAGAATCCTCCTTCTATGATTCTGAAACACAAGCCTCAATAATAATTAACCTTATTTTACTGGCAACTAAATTGTCATTAAATGAGATAATGTTTTAATTAAGAAGATTAACCTGAGGTTATTGAGATATAACTGTGTATCTTTTTTGTGCTGAATTGCTAATGATGGGGTATTTTATGAGTTCTGAATCATGCTGAATTAAGTAAAATACAAATATATTTGTTTAGTGTAAGTATTTCATTAGAAATCTGACCACATTGGGTATTTGCTGCACTCATTTTAATCTATTTTAATTTGAAGAACAATTTAGTGTGAATTCTATGCATTACTGAAAACTCTAAAGGACAACTTTTTGAAAGTTTTTTGCATAAGTAAGAGCAAATCAAAATAAAACATTTGTTAGTGGAAAAATTAACAAACATTTCTTTTTTAAACCAGAGTAGAAAATAATGAGATTTTGAAAATTCAAGTAATAGACTCAAAACGATACTGAAGTTTATTCTGAGAACAGGATAAAAACCCAAAACTAGTTTCTTCGAGTTCTGTTGCCTTAAGTATCTGCAGATATTTCTACTGACAACCACCTGAGGACTTGGAATTCTTTCTCTTTGGCCACTATAATATATGTCTTGTCTTTCCTTTTAATACTCCTTAATGGTAGTTATGAATGCACTCAGGACCTTTCTTATGTAACACACATCACGCATTAGATATGAGGCTTCCCATGTGGTGCTAGTGGTCAAGAATCTGCCTGCCAATGCAGGGGATGCAAGAAGCACAGGTTGGAGGCCCTGCAGATATATCATTCATTACATATATGGCATGTGTGGGGCTTCTCTGCGGGCTCAGTGGTAAAGAATCCACTGTAAGACAGGAGATGTGGATTTGATCCCTGGGTCGGGAAGATCCCCTGGAGGAGGGCATGGCAACCCACTCCAGTATTCTTGCCTGCAGAATCCCAAGGGCAGAGGAGCCTGTTGGGCTACAGTCCGCCGGGTCACATAGAGTTGGGCAGAACCAAAGCGACTGAGCACGCGCACATAACGTGTTTGATGCTGTCTCTGAAAGTTACTCATGCAGAGCTGAGTCATTCGTACCTAATGGACCCACCAGAGCTCCACATCTATTTGTTAACTTGACAAGGAGATATTTTGATTCCAGCTACATCTTCTGAGATACAAGTTAACCTCTGGTAGTTTTACAGAGAGAGAGACAGAATCAATAAATTTGAGTTATTTCTCTGTTCTCAAAACAACTATGACTTTTATAAAAGGACATAGCCTTTTAGAGCCTTATTTTGCCCATTTGTAAACCAGAGGCAATTGTGAAGAGGGCCAAATAAAGAAAAAAAGTGAAAGGTCTCTATGAAAATATATAGCATATTATTAGCATACATGATTTACCCAATTAATACATAAACATTTTTATTTTATGCCTACTTACTATTAAGAAATATTATTTAAATAATAACATAAATAACAATACATTGTCTAGGTTTGTCAACCTAGAATCTTCTGATTTACTGCTAACTTATTTAGATTTTCTCAGATGTTTTTATATGTCCATTTGTTTGCCCCCGACAATAAAATTTTCAGGCCCAGGAGTGTCCAAGTTCAAGCACCAAGTCTGTAACAGAGAAGGCAACTTGAAGATGCAGCTATGACATATGGCTTTTCTGTGAATCCTAAAATCCCCACTTCTCCTGGGAAATTAATTATAGAAAGTGGTCCCTTCCCTGGATTTGATTTTATGCCCTTTATGTAGTGCACACACTGAACATCCTGAGTGACATGTTGCTTTCACAACTAAGACCTATTATTCATTTTATATTTACATTGTATATTTACATTGTAAATACATTGTATTTACACTTTCATTTTAAGTAAATCCAATGGGGTGAGAATATATTTCAGAAGTCTTCTCAGATTTTTTCTGCTAAAAATAAAGGTGCAGGTATGTTATACTGGCATAAACTGTCATCCACACAACATGGGTAAATCTACAACTGGAGAAGACATAGGATTTTACAGGAAGTACCATACAAATGTCTTGGGAGATATAATTATTTTGTTGCTAGGTCAAAGTGCCATATTTTCCTGAGGAGTTGTTGAGTATATGTGTTTTCAGATCTAGGCCCAGAAAATGGCCTAAAAATGATATTTCAGAATGGTAGAATCATTCTTCTCAAATCCTGCTGCCTTCCATAGCTGCCAGTCAGTCACACTGATATTACAGCCTACCAGAAGGAAGATGGGATGGGGAGAGAGAAAGCACAGAATCTCCAGGAGCAAACAGTCTTCTCATCCCTCTCAGTATTCACTCCTTTCCTTCCTCCTGTCCCCAGGAGTCTTTTGGATGACAGGAATATCAGCAAACTCACCTCACCCTCCCACCGACCATGCCTTCATTGCAGGTGTAGAAAATGCATGTGATGCATAGTTTTTCCAGTACTATGCATAGTACAGTTAAGGTAATGCATACATTTAAAGGTATACAGTCTATTGTACTTTGTAAACACAACGTACAACTCATTCAAGTAATGGCTTAAAAATGGCTTCTAAATAAAATCAACAGCCACTTCTTACCTCCTCAAGAGTTAAAATGTGCAAACTGGAATTTAAAAGTTTTCTATAAGACATCTTTACATGACTAATGTCTAGGGCTACCTCACTTTTTCTTTTTTTTGTAAACATGGGGAAAATGAGCTTTAAAACAAGAATGACATTAATTAAAAATGACATATAAGAGAAAAACTAATACACTCCAGATGTTTCTTCAGCCTGCTTTCAGAGGCCTTACCCAACACTTAGAAGTAGCTTTGCTGAAGAAAAATATACCAAGAGACTCAAAAGGCAAATTGATTTATCCCCTTGTAACAAGGGGATATACTCTGTGGCTAACCAAGGCTGACTTCAGGGTATCAGAAGAAGAGGGGGATTTTTCTAAACCTCCATGCTGAATATGACTTCTCTCTAGTTTCATGTGAGATGCAAAGGTTGGAGAAAGAAATGGCAACCCGCTCCAGTACTCTTGCCTAGAAAATCCCATGGACGGAGTAGCCTGGTAGGCTACAGTCCATGAAGTCGCAAGGAGTGACATGACTGAGCGACTTCACATCACATTAAAATATTTAAACACTTTTGAGGAAAAATACTTATAATAAATTCTCATCATGAGAACTCACTATCACTCCTTAAAAAGATATCCATTATTTGTTCTTCGGTATCAGTTTATTTTCATAGAAGATCGGGCAAGAATGGATGGATGGAGTCGGGGCCTGTGGACTTAGCATTAGGAATAAGAGAAATTGTGCTATTCATAAAGAAAATAGTTTTGCTATCTGGGCAAGAGTTCCATATTCACTTCACACGATAAAACAATTCCAGCTGTTCCAGCTGTGTCTGGCTATGGCTCTGCCCAGCATTTTATAAAGTATGTTCCAGAGTATGCTCTGCCAAAAGAATGCTGATGTTAATATTAACACTAATAAATTCTCTGGGCTTAGTCTGTTCCTTATTGGCGATTCTTTATGTTTAGTCTATTTTTTTAGTGAGATTCTTTATGTTTAGTCTATTCCTTACTGGAGATCCTTTATGCTTAGTCTACTTTGTATAGGAGATTTATAATATACATTAGCATACAGTATACTAACTGCTCTGAGAAATCATCTGAAAAAAACTAGATTTTTTTAAACCGAGAATTCCCAGCTTATCTGACTGTGATAGTTTTTGCCCCTTTATAATACCTACTAACAGCTCACAGAGTATACCTCGGAGAAACCTTTGCCCTGGCATCAATGCTGACGTGTTTTCTCACTCTCTTTTCAGCTGTGAAAGTGAGAGATAAAGACCGAGAGCATCAAAGGGAAAGAAATAAAGCAGAAGTTCCAGCAATCTTGAATCACCTTCACCTGTGCCGGTGCAAGCACAGTGGATAGACTATCGCATGCTCTTAAAATCGTGAGTCTGTCGACAAGTAAGGGGGTTTCTTTAATTCTCCGAAGACAACTTGTTTCTGAACCAAGAATACTATTGATCAACTCACTGGTGCAGAGAGGAGGGGAACAAACTAGCATTTATTTCCACATGACTTACCTTAGGATATGGATACTGCTTTCCTTTGGGATACAAAGCTCCAGTAAACCGAGGGATAACCATGTTAGGCACCAAGGAATCATTTATCATTAGGAAGGCGAGCCTTTCTCCATCTGGTGACCACCAGTGGGCGATGTGAGAATGCAGAAGTTCCTCTAGAATAAATGAGTGTTAGTTTGAAACCAACTGTAGATGTGGGCTCATTGACCCACAAATGTCTGTCCTTGAAATCTCCATTGTCATAAATCTTTTCTACACAGTGTGGTGGGTTTGATTCAATTTCATGGAGAATTCTCTATCTCCAGGTTACTCTTTCAGTCCCAGGAAAAATAGGCAAAGGAAGTAAAGAATAAAGCAGTGAAGTTAGGATTTCATGGATTGCCAGCAATTTAAACAGAGGTAAAAGCACAATGAAGTAAAAAGAATAAGAAGAGGAGAAGAGTCATTGAAGACTGACATATGACACTAACCATATCCGTGTCATCTTTCATATTTGCATTCAGTCACATTTCCATCCTCTCATCATCAAACTAGTCAAATACCCTGCAGATGCGTTAAACTATTTTAAACTCTAAGGAAATAAAATTAAAAATATACGACGTACCTTTTGTGTGACCCCAGATCCACTATCCTCTTTTACATATCTGATTTCTGGCCCAGGAAATTAACTCATATGAACTCTATCAAAAGGGCTCCCATGCACTCTAGAGCATGGCCATTCTGGTGCTTTAGCAAGAGATTATAAGGAGATGACTAAAATGGCAGTATGTATTCCCCTGACTCTGATCTGTGACGTCACCCAAGACTTGCTGTGTGTGTTAAATGATGCTGCTCTCCCATCAACGCAGCCTCATCTACACAATTTTCTCCTTTTGTATCTGATAATGGCTCACTTCTGTTTCCATAGAGGTCATCATTGCCTGGCTGCTATTAGTCTAGATTATATTTCTGCTATTTATCTTTTTGTAAATAAACCCCTTTCAAATTATTGAATATGCTAACTCTTTTCTTTTTAAGACCCAGAAAAGAGATTTTCAAAATTAGATTTTGAGATTAGGTTGGAGATGTATCTGTATCTATCTAATCTATATATTGATGTTTAATCTATATCTATCTATATGTATATCTTTTATGTGATAATAACATTTCTTAGGGTAACTGGAGCATAGATAATCCATACAGAGTGATGGGATCGCAAATAATCAATTGTCATTGGTGATGACATAGGATGAAATGCAGCTAGAGAGGAAAAGTGTTGGAAGGACAAGCAGTTGTGACACTCAGTTGTTGCAACAAGGGCAACTTTAAAGACTGTGAGTTTTTACGAGACCTCAGAGGGATTACATAGAAATAAACAGAAATTGAATCATGACCACTAAATCAGGAAAACACAAAAGGTAGCCATGACAACTTTGGTGTTCCTCTCTTCTGTGGTGAGAGGTCCCACATCTGACGGAAGGGCAGATGTGGCTGAGGTCCAAGTTGTGTTGCAGAGCTGAATCGCAAACTATGGGTTGAACTCCACTTGTTTTTTAAAGCTGGGAGAAGTATTGGGGAAGTATTTGGAGTTGATGCAGTATAAGACTGCTTAGGTAGATGTGCACAGCACACTTAATGCTTTGTGGATCAGTCTCATGAATAACCAGTTTTGCAATGGAATGTTGGCTGAAGATTTTGAACCTCAAAATTTCCACAAATCTTCTTGCTAACTGAGGCAACCTCTATCCAAGGGAGCTAGACCTGCTCTGCAGGGTATAAAATGAATTCTTGTAAAACTTATGAGTTGGCATACCTAGGGAAGAGTAGGATATCTCTTATCAAGTGAGTGTTGGGATTGTATTTATTTAAAAGTTTAGAGGGCCTACACTTAACTTCTCGCATAATTCCACAGTGATAAGAGAACAGACTCTGGATGATTTCAATATCTTTAGACCATGAAATTTTTGCACCTTGTTTTATGTTCCTGGATATGTTCCACTGTCCCTTGGTTTAGTCTATGGGAACTTGAGTAGATTTTGTATGCTGCTATTGTGTGAAAATTATATAAACCTTAAGTATATTGAATTAGTTCATAGTGCTTTTTCAGGTCTATTATATCCTTCTACTTTTCTGTCTTTCATTCTATTAATTTTTGAGAGTTTGATATTGAAACTCCAACTAAAAATCTTAATTTATTGACTTAAAATTAATTGTAATATATAGTGGAACTATATGTAACCTTGTTCTGTATTTTCCAAGTCTTCTGTAAATGTGTCATCATATTTGCATAATTTTAAAAATTAAAAAAATATGTAGAAGTTCTGGACTCTGGATTTTGATGAACATCATAAACCACATTCATACATCTTGGCCAGTTTTGCTCCTAGGTCCCCAGGTGACTCAGATGGTAAAGAATCTGCCTGCAATGCAGAAGACTCAGGTTCAATCCCTGGTTCAGGAAGGTCCCTAGAGAAGGAAATGGCAATACATTCCAGTATTTTTCCCTGGAGAATTTCATGGACAGAGGAGACTGGCAGCTACAATCCATGAGGTCACAAAGAGTCAGACGTGACTGACCAACTTTCGCTTCACTTCAACCTGTAAAGCCGCCAGTTGTGAGTAGAACCTGAGCAGGAGGAGGTTGTTAGCATATCAGGGCATGGTACAACCTTCCCTACCATCTTCACCTTGTGACCCAGCAGTTATGATGATGATATGAGCATCCATGCAAACTGATTTTGTGTGCAACTCCTGAGAATTACCACATGACAACTGAACCACAGGCATTACAAGGTTTACAGAAAGGCCATTTTCTCCTGTGCTGATAAATATTCCCCAATTCAAAGGCAGTTCTCTATTGAGCTATGGTAAAAATAATCAGTCTGACCATGGTATGCCAACTGATGATACAACCAAACTGCCAGTTGTGAGCTGATTTTTATCTGATTCAGTGACCATAAAACTACACATATACAGCTATATTCCACTATAAGATAGAAGGGGTTTATATGGAACTAGACCAGAGCATATAGGTGAACTCTACATATAGGCATTCTCTACTTTATCCTCTTTCTTTTATTTCACATCTATACCTCAGGGTGTGTTTTCTAACATAAACTGGCAGAGGAGGAATAAATGCAAGCCTGGTTTATGGGAAGGTTTGCATGATGTACTTCAACACATTGGAATTGGACAGGCTCTGCTTCCCTTGTGACTCAGCTGGTAAAGAATTTGCCTGCAATGCAGGAGGCCTGGGTTCAATCTCTGGGTTGGGAAGATCCCCTTGGAGAAGGGAAAGGCTACCCACTCCAGTATTCTGGCCTAGAGAATTCCATGAACTGTATAGTCCATGGAGTTGCAAAGAGTCGGACATGACTGAGCGACTTTCACTTCACTGTACTATAATCTGATTCAGGAGTGATATTAAAAGACTATAATAAACATAAATTCTCCCAGTTGGAAGGCTTTTGAACAAGATATATATTTTCCACTTCTTGTGGAAGGACACTTGGATTGAAGCATGGGGCCATCCTGACTTCCGCACAGGAACTAATAAGAGTCCACCTGGTCAGGGATATAGAAAAGTAAAATTACAGAATTAGTGACAGGAAGTCTAGGGAAAGGTAAGTGTATGGACTTGTCAGGAGGTATAAAAATGTAAACATTTGAAGATATTAGTGTCCAGCTTAATGTCGGTCAGAGCATATCCATAGCGGAGGAGATTCTTAATGATCCAGTCACAGTATGGCCACCAGGTGCATGTGAGTTTGCCACCATGACCTGTCAATAACAGTGATCATTAATAAACTCTTCACATGGCATTGTTTACCAGAAAACCCAGCCGACCACCTGATGACAGGTGGACTCCATGGAAACTCTTCCATCAAGAAGGGATAGCATTGCTATCATAGAGATAGACACGTGGTCTAGGTATAGTTGTGCATTTGCTGGCTTTAGTCCTTTCAGTACTGCTATTCATGGATTTACAGAATAGCCTATCCATTACCATAATAACTCATACTATGTCACCTCCAAACAGCAACTATTTATAGCAAAAAGAGGGGCAATGGGCTCAAATGGGATTCACTGATTTCATCATGTCTCTAATTAGCTGTACAGACCTGGCTTGACAGAATAGTAAAACAGCCTGCTCTATCTCAATTTTGGCACTATTTGTTTGACAATATTCTTGAAGTTGGGATGTTATCCTATGGATATTAGTGTCCTACTTAATGTCCACCTGAGTACATCCACAGCAGAGGAGGCTCTGTGTCCCTCCTGAATTACGAGGAAGCATAGATTCTAGGTTAAGGGGTAAAAGTGTAATATTTTCTTTCACTATCACACCAGTAATCCATTGGGCACATACTGTTTCTTATTCTCATGATAATAGGCTTGGTGGGTTTAGAAGTCCTCATGCGCAAGGGAGGAGTACCTCCAACAAGGAACAAAGCCATAGTTCTGTTCCTCTGAATTGAAACTGAAACTCCTCTCTGACCATTTTGGGCTCAGTATGCCTGGGGGCAAAAAAACTGACAGAAAACATAGTCACTGTGCTGGGTCCAGTGATTAATCTCATTGCCAGGAAGATGATGTGCCTTTACTATACAAAGGAGGGCAAGGAAGACTCTATTTGGAATTTATCAGATTCACAAGTATTCTCTGGTATAATTCCATCTAATTTTCTAATTCTACGTTTCTATACTCCAATTTCCATTTTCATGGAAAACTAAAATGGTTGCAACCTAATTAAGAAGAGGAAGCAAAAGAATAAAATTTGGCAGGAATAAAGTCTTGGTTTGATGCACCAGGTAAATAACCTGTCTATTCCAGATGCTGGCAGAGGATAAAAGGGAAAAGGAATGAATAGTTGAAGGTGCTATGATTACCAGTTAAAGCTTTATAATAAGTTTTTTTTTTTCCCTTAATACGGGCATTTACCCCCCAAATCTTCTATGAATAACACAAGTATTTGGCTGTAGCTATCAATTTCATACAAGAATATTTCTAGACTAATATTACTCTACAATGAAACAGTACCAAATGGGACTTTGTATGCTCCTATTTTGACACCACAAACTTTTCATTGGAAAAGAATATTCCCATGGTGTCTAGTTTAAGTATGGCCAATATGAAACCAGGCAAATCAAATAAAGAGTAAAGAAGTTAGTACATGGCACTTATTTCATTGGTTCCCACCCATGAAGTCATGTTGGTCTGGCTCTGTTCCTTAACCAAAGCTAACTGCTTCTAGAACTGTGAAAATTACACATTTCCCTCCATCTAGGTCCTAGTAACAGCTGCCACACCTCTTCAGATTTTTTTTTTTTTTTCCTCTTCAGATTTTAATGGCTGAATTATTACTATCCACAGGTTGTATACGCCTTGTCTTTTTTAAGTGGCTCCTTCACAGATAAAGCTAAATACTATTTTGATAGTGACTTTTTCTTTTCTTCCAGCAGTGATCCTGACACTGATTTACTCAAGTAACTTAAAATTCAGATGAGGAGACATGAGTCATCCATATAACCCACTGAAGAAAAAACATGCTAAATGACAATTGAGTGTTTAACCTTAAGTCTGATGAGACTTGTAGGGACAGAGAGATCACAGTGTGTTGCCCAAAATCAACTCTCAGAGTTTCTAAGAAGCAGGTACTGTCCTGGGTGCTGAAGTATGTATATACAAGTACTTTCCAAGAACAAGAAGGTCTCCAATTTGAGGGCACTATTCAACAGAAATTAGACACTATCTGCTCTTCTTTATTTTAGAGTGACTTATGCCTAAAGTTTTTCCTCACAAAAATGCCAAAATAGCAAAGTAATACAAAGAGTTATATGTCTTCCTTCAGGTATAAAAATAAAGCTAACAAAATAGAAAAGAGATAAATGAAAAAAGTCTTTAATATGATTTTGTTTAAAAGTCCTCTTGGACAAGGCAGTTCTTTAATTGCAACTCAGAGGGACTTTTATTCATGGATTTAAACTTCCTGTAATTATATCATACTATTTACAAACAATGCATTTTTACAATTCGCATCCCATTCCATTTCATTGTCTCTATTATACTGATTTAGAAAATCTCACTGCAGAGCAGATGGAGTTTTCAACACATGTTGTTTTATATCACAAACACTTAAAAATATAGCCTAAACACAAACCATTCACTGAAAACTAACTCATCTATGATCATAGTGTTCAGATTAACATTTCTGAAAAGTAAGCTGATTTTATCCATTTAAGTTTATCAATTTACATAGGATTTCCTGATCATGTTACTGACCTGTGGTTTGTGGGTTGACTTTTCCCCTTACTGTTTGTATCTTACTGTCAACTTTTTTGAAAGTATTGTCTATGTTCAAAATCTCTTGCTTCCCATTTACACTTTTATCCCGCTGAAATCTTGCTTATGGTACCACCAATTGACTGATTTTGCTCTTATTAAATTCTGATAGCAAATCCAACAGCAACTTTGGAATCCTTAGCTGTTTTGACCTTGGACTTAGCATCATTGTTTACCTTATCTTCCTCTGGCTTCCATGGCTGCATCTCTAATTTATTTTCCTTTTATCTGTCACAGTTCAGTTCTACTGGGATTTAGTAAGAACTCAGTAACTATTTGTTGAATCAATTAATGGGTAAATGTGACTTCCTGTGTCTATGAAAAGGCACAAGTTAAGTGAATATAGGCATTTCATATTGTTCTTACCAATAACAAAAAATTAACAGTCCCAGTTTGTTGACAAGGATATTGTTTATCTTGAATTTTTTTAATCTCACTTCTTTATTCTTGTCATTCTTAGAGTTCAATGCAAAAACTCTTTCTTCTATAAAACCCCTCTATATTCCCCCAACCCATCAGAATTAACTCTACTTAAGCATAGATTTAATATGATGACATATAGTTCTATTAGAAGACACTTGCTTCTTGGAAGGAAAGTGATGATATACCTAGACAACATATTAAAAAACAAAGACATCAGTTTGCCAACAAAGGTCTGTATAGTCAAAGCTATAGTCTTTCCAGCAATCATGTACATATGTGAGAGTTGGACCATAAAGAAGGCTGAGGGCCAAAGAATTGATGCTTTCGAATTGTGGTACTGGAGAAGACTCTTGAGAGTGCCTTGCACAGCAAGATCAAACCAGTCAATCCTTAAGGAAATCAACCTTAAATAACATTGAAAGGACTGATGCTGAAGCTGAAACTCCAATACTTCGGCCACCTAACACAAAGACCTGACTCACTGGAAAAGACACTGATGCTGGGAAAGACTGAAGGGAAAAGAAGACGGAGGGAGAGGATGAGGTGGTTGGATAGCATCACTGATTTGATGGACATGATCTTGGGCAAACTCTGGGATATACTGAGGGACAGGGCGACCTGCTGTGCTGCAGTCCATGGGGTCACAAAGAGTTGGACGTGACTTAGTAACTTGAACAACAATAGTTGTATTTCTATTTTACCACGCTCCAGATGGTTCATTATATAATAGCTGTTTACAGCCTTTCAGTTCACTAAGTTGGAAATATCCAAAACATAGAATCTCATATTCCTCATGATATTGCTCTCAGATAATGCCTAACAGATATATGTGCTCAATAACTGTTGAATTGAATTTCAAAGAAGGATTACTTTAAAGTATGAGATTCTAAAATATATTTGTAAATCATGTAGGTATATTCATTCCATTATTCTATATGTTCAAATAATAGAACTTAAGTCATTTTTTGTTTCTATTTAATAGTTTAAATACTTTATAGAAGCTTTCAAATTTGTAAACTTGGCAACTGTGAACTCTACCTTTTTAAACAAAACATTGGTCTGATATTTTATTTAGTTAAATGTGTCAATTTATATGAATAAGATTTGAGGTGCTTTATGTATATTATATTTAAAATGCTTCATTTTTAGCACAAAGTTCTATTTTTCTTCTGAACTTCACCAACTCTTTAAAACACATTATATTTTATTTGCTTTTACTTTACTTAGGAATTGAATAATACTAGATATGGAAACAACTGCACTTTTAAAAGACTTTTAAAGACTCCACTTTAGTGATGGTGGTTGGAAGCAACAGCCACACTCAAACATTGATTTGGCCTTAAAAAATTAAGCCCTAAAAAATTAATGCACTTAAAATTTGCCTTTAAACATTTTATTATCTTTAATGTGACTCTTCTAAACTGTTTTTTCCTGTAATTATAGAAGGTACATTTCAATTTTTAGAAAAGTAAGTGGAAATAGTACATGTTACTTCCTGGGTTTCCCACACACACTAATTCATATTGTAGTTGATTTCTGCAAAGTAATAAAAAAGAAATTTCCACAGTAGAGTATCACACACATACTATTAAAAATCACGCATGCTGTTTCCAGTCGTGTCTGACTCTGCAACCCCACGGACTGTAGCCCACCAGGCTCCTCTGTCCATGGGATTCTCCAGGCAAGAGTACTAGAGTGGGTTGCCATTTCCTCCTCCAGGGGATCTTCTCAACCCGGGGATCTTCTCAACCCGGGGATCAAATCAGTGTGTTCTGCACTGCAGGCAGATTCTTTACCACTGAGCCACCTGGGAAGCCCCCATTAAAGATCATAGGCATTCCTAACAGAAAGTACTGTCTTTTCATGAGTATATTGAAGGGGAAAGAGAAGGTCTGGATTCTGGGAGCTGATGGCACATTGGACAAGTAAAATGATAGTTCAGTTCAATCACTCTGTTGTGTCCAACTGAGTAATAGTAAGTTATATTATATTATTACTAAGGTCCATGTGGGACTCTTGAAGCATAGATTAGGGATGACAGGCAAAATGTTGAAGGAAAACTCAATGACATATGAATTACCTAAATCCCTCTGCCAGACCTTGATACAGATTCCCTCGGTAGGGTCCTTCTTTTGGAAATGAAGCAAGAGGTAAGGTAAGTCCACGGACAGTAGGGTTCAGAGTCTCGTTGATGAAACAGACCAGGGAAATCTAACACCTTATGTCCATAATGTATATCATCCTTTAGAGAACAGTGAAAGGCCTTCCACTGTAACAGACAGAGTAGCCCAGGATGAAGCACTGGCTTTGAAGACACGCATTCAAGCACCAGCTCTGCCCTGTGAAGCTGAGTTCTTGCCCAAGTTACCTATCCTCCCTGAGTCTTGGTTTCTTCAGTAAGTAATACACTAGGATTGTAAGAATTAACTCACACAACATATCTGAAATTTCCTAGTATACATAGAACATATGACCAAAGGTGTAACTTTAATTTGAATGGCAAAGACCATAATTTTCCCATTTCCCTGTTTTTTGGAAAGTGTCAGACCTACTGTGCAGTCTTGAAAGTTTTTGTTACCCATTAGTCCTGCCTTTACCCAACACATTGTTCAGTTTCAGCCCCAGTATATAGGTTTCTATTCTCTAATTAAGAAAGTAATTCTATTTCTCAAATAATGGTCTTTGATTTATCTCCTTACAATTTCCTCAAATATGTAATTCCATAAACTACATGAAGCTTTTCCTAAAAGACAGAGGCCTGAATCATCTTGATCAATGGTCAATTCAGGGCATTGTACATTAAGTTTACTCCCAGTTGATTCAAAATTTTTTCTGTGTAAAGGATCCTATTTTGTCACCCAGTGAGCATACCAGCACACTGTGAAGCACCAGTGTTCCCACTAAATTATTCCTCTTCTGCTGAGTCAAGTCTTCCTTCTGAATGTCTGCTCACTGTGTCTGCTACCACTGTTTATTTACTGGTGATCCAACCAGAAGGCGAAGAATCATTCCTGACTTCTTCAACTCATTTCATCCATTTAAACATTAAGATCTATGTATATGACTGCCTCATCAATTTTAGAATCTTCTTTCCTTTTACTGCTTTAACCCTAGTCCTATTGCTCATTCTCTCTTGATAGAACATAGGAAAAGACTTCTGGTTGTTCAGTGGTTCATTTTGCTATTCAATTCCAGCTTTACACTGTAGCTAAAATGATCTATTTATGAGGAAGATATAATCTTGGCACTTCATTGCTTGAAAAGCTGTATAAGTTTCCCCATTTAATAGTGGAAAAATAATTGAAATCCCAGATTATTTTTAGGGTTACTACCTCTTGATTCTTGGTGACTTCCTTTTTCTCAAAGGTTATGCCTCAATAATACCATGCATAAGATCTATTTAACCTGAACAACATGTGTGTGTATATATATATATATATATATATACATATATATACACACACATACGTATGTCTCAAACATGGAAACATGTAAATCATAACTAGTCAAAATATGAGCAAATACAAAGATATGAAGGCAATTTTGAGAGGAAATGAGAAGAAATAGTGTTCTAAGTATTGCTCCAGAATGACCAGATTTTTCTTATAGATTATACAAAAATATGTCATTTGTATGCTTTTGAAACTAAATTTATTCAACTCACCTTCATATAACCAGTCAGCAATTCCATTAAAAATAATTCCTTCTTTTCCAGACGATGTCAGTCGCAATGAACTACTCTTTATATCAGGTTGATAGTAGATATTATTTTCAAAAATGTAAATCTGGATCAGGAAACATGCAAATAAACCAAAAATATTAGGACACCTTTTTTCTTTCACTTTCATATAGCAGAATATTAGCTGAATAACTATTTCATTACTTATTTGCTTTTGTCTTTATTTAATGCATATTTTTTCATTGCTTTCACTTATCAATGGCTGTTTCTTTTCCTATCATATCAATACCCAGTTATGATTTAGAAATTACATGGTACTAGGTATTGAAGCTTCTAAATCCACATTTTCAACAACAATGTTTCATCTACTTAATAATCTTTATCTCATAGCACAAAATTGATTTAGGTTTGAGGTAATATTTTGCTTGCTTGAGAGACTAATCACACAGTCATGTCCGATTCTTTGTGATCCCATAGACTGTAGCCTGCCAGGTTCCTCTGTCCATGGAATTCTCTAGGCAAGAGTATTGGAGTGGATTTTCATTTCCTTCTCTGGGGGCTCTTCCCTACCCAGGGATGGAAGCTGGGTCTCCTGCATTGCAGGCAGATTCTTTACCAACAGGGCTACTAGGGAAGCTACTATTTTGCATACTAAATAGTTTGATCCTGGAGAAGGAAATGGCAACCCACTGCAGTACTCTTGCCTGGAGAATTTCATGAACAGAGGAGCCTGGCAGGCTACAGTCCATGGGATTGCAAAGAGTCGGAAACGACTGAGTGTCTTTCACTTTTTCAAGAGACGGATAATAGCACTAGATACAATTTTGGTAACAGAAAACTTCAAGAAAAACTTCAAGTTGGGGTCTTTTATCAAAAAAATACATTGGTGATCAAATAAATAATATTTAGAAAATCTCTCTCATTCTATCCAGTTCAACTCACAGATCCATCGATGAAAGGAAACAATGTGGATTGTAAAGTGGAACACACCTCCTTATACCTCAAACTTCCCTGGTAATTCCTTCCTAAATAGGAAAGCAGTAATAATAACCTTGTGCTTGAGGATTCAGGAAAGAGTTTTAATATGAATACATTACAGATTCTTCCAAAACATTGGAAGTCTTTCAATAATATCAACGTCATCATTAACAAAAACAGCAGTACCAACAAAGGAACATCAGTAAAAATTAAACAATATCAATCCACACTTAAATATATGTCTTTACTAGAGATAATTCAGGATAAAATTATCTATAATTCAGTTTCAAATAGTTTTAATGCCAAACATTTCAGACTGTTGGTCTATGTGCTGACATAACTGTCACAGAACTATGTTTCATCCACATGTTTGGGGGAGTAGAATATTGTTCAGTGAAAGGTAAATTGTTATTTAGATTGACATTCTTCTAAGAAGGTGAAAGATGGCCTAGTCCCTATGTATTCCAGCAGGCTGTAGGATCATTACATGATTGTAGATAGGGCAAACAAAAGAACATCTGAAATAATTGTCTAGAGATCCTATTTTAGTACTTGATGTGCACAATGATGAAGGCAATCTTAGTAACCAGAATATTTTATTGATATTCTACTTTGATTCTGATGAGCAAGCATTTAACAGTGAGTGTATTTAGTTAGGGCTTCCCTGGTGGCTCAGACTAAATTCACCACCACCTGTTGTTTATATTACAACAGGTGAGTATGCCAAGATGAGAATAAGAACTGCCAGGGGGGTAGGGGGTGGAAATAATAGATGTAGGAGGTTCGTGACATTGTAGACAAGACAGGGATCAAGAGCATCCCCATGGAAAAGAAATGCAAAAAAGCAAAATGGTTATCTGAGGAGGCCTTACAAATAGCTGTGAAAAGAAGAGAAGCAAAAAGCAAAGGGGAAAAGGAAAGATATTCCCATTTGAATGCAGAGTTCCAAAGAATAACAAGGAGAGATAAGAAAACCTTCCTCAGCGATCAATGCAAAGAAATAGAGGAAAACAACAGAACGGGAAAGACTAGAAATCTCTTCAAGAAAATTAGAGAAATCAAGGGAACATTTCATGCAAAGATAGGTTAGATAAAGGACAGAAATGGTATGGACCTAACAGAAGCAGAAGATATTAAGAAGAGGTGCCGAGAATACACAGAAGAACTGTACAAACAAGATCTTCACGACCCAGATAATCATCATGGTGTGATCCCTCGCCTAGATCTTAATGATCTGGATAACCGTGATGATGTGATCATTCACCTAGAGCCAGACATCCTGGAATGTGAAGTCAAGTGAACCTTAGAAAGCATCACTACGAACAAAGCTAGTGAGGTGATGGAATTCCAACTGAGCTATTTCAAATCCTGAAAGATGATGCTGTGAAAATGCTGCACTCAATATGCCAGCAAATTTGGAAAATGCAGCAGTGGCCACAGGACTGGAAAAGGTCAATTTTCATTTCAATCCCTAAGAAAGGCAATCCCAAAGAATGGTCAAACTACTGCACAATTGCACTCATCTCTCACGCTAGT
The DNA here is from genome assembly GCF_033118175.1 of Dama dama. Taxonomy (NCBI): domain Eukaryota; kingdom Metazoa; phylum Chordata; class Mammalia; order Artiodactyla; family Cervidae; genus Dama; species Dama dama. The sequence goes on along the minus strand of NC_083713.1, from coordinate 68,315,431 downwards.
AAAGTAATGCCCAAAATTCTCCAACCCAGGCTTCAGCAATATGTGAACTTCCAGATGTTCAAGCCGGTTTTAGAAAAGGCAGAGAAACCAGAGATCAAATTGCCAACACCCGCTGGATCATCAAAAAAGCAAGAGAGTTCCAGAAAAAACATCTATTTCTGTTTTATTGACTATGCCAAAGCCTTTGACTGTGTGGATCACAATAAACTGTGGAAAATTCTGAAAGAGATGGGAATACCCAGACCACCTGACCTGCCTCTTGAGAAAACTGTATGCAAGTCAGGAAGCAACAGTTAGAACTAAACATGGAACCACACGCTCGTTCCAAATAGGAAAAGGAGTATGTCAAGGCTGTATATTGTCACCCTGCTTATTTAACTCATATGCAGAGTACATCATGAGAAACACTGGGCTGGAAGAAGCACAAGCTGGAATCAAGATTTCTGGGAGAATTATCAATAACCTCAGATATGCAGATGACACCACCCTTATGGCAGAAAGTAAAGAGGAACTAAAAAGCCTCTTGATGAAAGTGAAAGACGACAGTGAAAAAGTTGGCTTAAAGCTCAACATTCAGAAAACTAAGATCATGGCATCTGGTCCCATCACTTCACAGCAAATAGATGGGGAAACAGTGGAAATAGTGTCAGATTTTACTTTTTTGGACTCCAAAATCACTGCAGGTGGTGATTGCATCCATGAAATTAAAAGACGCTTACTCCTTGGAAGGAAAGTTATGGCCAACCTAGACAGCATATTAAAAAGCAGAGACATTACTTTACCAACAAAAGTCCATCTAGTCAAGGCTATGGTTTTTCCAGTGGTCATGTATGGATGTGAGAGTTGGACTGTGAAGAAATCTGAGCACCAAAAAATTTGATGCTTTTGAACTATGGTGTTGGAGAAGACTCTTGAGAGTCCCGTGGACTGCAAGGAGATCCAACCAGTCCATCCTAAAGGAGATCAGTCCTGGGTATTCATTGGAAGGACTGATGCTGAAGCTGAAACTCCAATACTTTGGCCACCTCATGTGAAGAGTTAACTCATTGGAAAAGTCCCTAATGCTGGGAGGGCATGGGGGCAGGAAGAGAAGGGGATGACAGAGGATGAGATGTCTGGATGGCATCACCGACTCGATGGACATGAGTTTGAGTAAACTCCGGGAGTTGGTGATGGACAGGGAGTCCTGGCGTGCTGCGATTCATGGGGTTGCAAAGAGTCAGACACGACTGAGCTACTGAACTGAACCGAAACATATGTTTTAAAATCAGGCAGCCTAAATTTAAAATCTAGATAACTTTGATAATTTGCTTAAGCTTTCCAAATTTCATTTCTATCTTTTATAAGATGTGGATATCTCACACCTACTTTAGAGAGTTGATGTGCAGAAGAAACTAGATGAATGTAGAACATATAACACATGTAGCTATTACTAGAAGCAAGGCTGACTTCATCCAAGACAATTTGGTTCAACATCTTACACTTTTGCAGCATTGCAGATTCTAAATCAAATTAAAACCTTTAGGGCTACGCTTCAGCTGATGAATAAATTAACCCAAATTTTGACTCTTAGGATAATTATATTATGTTGACTATGTATTATGAATAGTTATAGCAGTAGTGGTAGTATTATTAGGAGGATAGCAAGAAGCATTAACAAATGATTTCACTGCTTTCACTTCATTTTGAAAGTTTTAAGTCATAAGAATATAAGAAATAATCTTATTATTAAGGTATATGGGTCACACTTAGGCAAAAGTTTGAGAACTATATCTCAGGTAACTTAAAACTGGATGGAAGTTGTTTTTTATGACTTTAACAACATCTCATAACTGAGAAATAACATTGACTTTATTATAGTCATCTAAAGGTTAACCTTTACATAAACACATCCTGCTCCCCTTTGCCTTTCACAAACAGTATATGACATAGAAACACGAAATCATTTTTAGGTGGAGGGAATCCTCTTTTTGTACCAGAATCTTCTATCAGTACTTGTAAGTAAATAGAAATTCAGATTATCCACACCCAGACTCTATAAGCACATGTGACTATTATCAAAAGTAAGGGTGATTTAACCCAATGTAATATTGCTCCAAATTCTCAGCTTTTTGAAGGGAACAAACTCTAAGTCAAAATAATTAATAAAATCTCCATGATTTCAGCAGATGTATAAATTATCCAAAACCATTGACCAGTAATTACATTTATATTTGAAGAACAGATTGGATGATACTCAAAATCCATATGAAATTGACATCTGCTTCAATGTAAAAGAACAAGCAATATGGAATCAGAATTTTAATACCATTTGCTAGAAGCTGCAATACCAGGGGATGTCCCTAATATCTTTTATCTGTGGACAAAAATTAGTGGCTAGCTTTATGAAAATGTACTTTTATAATATCCTAAGCCTTTTAAAATTACCAAAGTTTTTCCTTGAATTATATTAGTTTCAAATAATAATCACAAACTCTCATCACCATCTTAGCAATATAGGAGCTGCAAATGCTCCCAGGTACTACTTGGGCCCAGTGATGAAGCTATACTGGATCCAAGTGACAATCGTCAAGGTCTGTGAGTAGATTTAAACCACATTGAAAATATGACAAATACTAATGTCATTTATCCATATACTATTGATTAAATTATCATAATATTTTTTATGCCTTTGATCAATTCTTTCAATAAGCCCCCTAAATAGTTGTTGTTCAGTTGCTCAGTTGTGTCTGACTCCGTGACCCCATGGACTGCAGCATGCCAGGTTTCCCTGCCCTTCACCATCTTCAAGAGTTTGCTCAAACTCACATCCATTGAGTCAGCGATGTCTATTTGATCAGTTAACTTTTCCGTTAATAGAGCAAGCCAACTGTCCAGTTCTTCAAAATCTATGGTCTTAATACACTTACAAAATAATTCAAAATTGGTAAAGTCACCACAAAAGCAACAGGAATACAGTTGAAATGTTATGTGTGGAATCATGACAAAATGAGAAGTATGCAATAAATGACCCAAGAAATTATTTTAATCAATACATTAATTGATACTACTCATCACCAAGTGATTAAACACAGTATGTGCCATTGTAGTGCAGGAGTCTTTAAGAGTTGATTTTCAGTTTTCCGCCTTCTCTTCCCTGCTGCCACAACCCCAGTAATGCTTCAGTGATGGCTGCCCCAGATGCCAGGATTTCTGGGTGAAGAGGTATGGAATAAATTCCTTCCCCATCCCAGCCAAATTGTGATGGACATATGGCAAGAAATGAACATCTAAAGTTCATTTGAAGTTAAAAGTCATTAAGATTTTGAGTGTGAGAACAACTGCAATGTAAATTACCCTACTGTGACTGATTTAATCCAAGACAATGCCTACTACAAACTTGTAAGAGCAGACTATTACAAACTTTCAGTCAATTTAATTGAAAAAGAACATCAGAATAAAACAGAAATATAACTGTTACACATATTTTAGCTGAAATATTACTGAAAAGCTATCCCACCTTCACTGATTTTAATTATTTTTATGATAATTTTAAATGAGTAAACTAGATCATTCAAAAAATTCCCACGTGTTGTAATGGTTTAAGAGAATCTATAGTTATAGCCAAGTTGGGATAGGATGGGGGTTGCCTTCTACTATGGCTTGCTTTCTGGGAACAATGTTGGAATTAATAAAATATCCTAGATAAAACATATATATGTTCCGTATAAGTAAAATAAATTACTCAAACTCTTAAAAGCCAATTTGCAATTTGTTGTTAGAAAGAACTCTAGCTAAGTATGCTAGCTAAAATTAAAAATTTTAATGTGTAGTCCTTGTCTCCAAGGAGATTACAATTTTATGTGAGAGACAGGTGGGTAAACTTCTAAAACCCAAAGGAGGAAAAACACGCATTACAGTGCTTAGCCATGAGCATCAGGAGTCAGTGTGGGGGAACTGGTTCATACAGACTTTTAAAGATTACTGAGTTTAAATTGTGTCATTAAGGACAAAAAGTGATTCCATAGAATTGGGAAGGTGGAGAGGAAGAAACTTCAGGCTGAGGGAACAGAATGAGCTAAAGCCAAAACTGGACAACTATGGAAATGTTAAGGAGAACGGTTCTGTAAGATTCAAATATATTTCTATACACCTGTGGTTGCTCTAAAAGTTAAGATGGTCCAAATCATAGGACAACTTAAATACTAGACCAAAGTTTGAACTCTGCTTTTTTGGTAATTGACAGCATCAAGTTGTTTATAAACAGGTGAGTGAGTAGGAGGTTACTTAGGAAAATGCTATGCTGTGTTTAGTTGTTCAGTCGTCTTGACTCTTTGCGACCCCATGGACTGTACCCTTCCAGGCTCCTCTGTCCATGAGGGTTCTCTAGGCAAGAATACTGGAGTGGGTTGCCACGCCCTCCTCCAGGGGATCTTTCCAACAGAGGAATCGAACCGGGGTCTCCTGCATGGCAGGCAGATTCTTTACCTGCTGAGTTACCCTGGAAGCCCTACTTAGGAAAATAATTGCTGGCAATGAAAGACTGTAAAGGGGAAATAGTAGATGATAATTCAAATATTCTTCTTAATAGGGATGATAATTGTCAAATGGATGACAAATTGACATCATATGACAAATTGTCAACAGATAACTTCCTGCTTATGTCTAAGATGTTGGCAAATTCTAGAGCCAATATTTAATATGTCTCACTTGGATCTTGTTATGTTTCACTTTCCAGAGTCAATTCTTGAAGCGTTTAACACTAGTTTCATAACCTTCAAATTATAGGCAATTCTTATCTTTTGTCCTGCCCTAAGAGAATGTGAACATTCAGCAAACCATATCCTTGGCTCCTTTTGGCTCCTGGCCTATTAACCATTCTCTAAATTGATTATATTTCATGGTCCAGTAGTAGCTCCAAAATTTGTGTGGTATCTTTGCCTTTTGCTTTGTCAAGAATAGATTTAATTTTTCAACATGCAAATTTATAAATTTCTTAAATAATTTATATTGGAGTAAATTAAATATGTGTTATTAAAGTGGATTTAATGTAATGCTATTTTGGACTTAAACAACACAAAAAAGATTTTGCTATGATATGAAGTCATTATTAGAGATAGATGTTATCATTTTTCAATAAATAAAAAGTTCTGTCATAGGGACATTATTAAATCACATAATTATGTACATATCACTTTTTATCAGTTAGCCACCTTAAACACATACATATCTTTGAGTTGTACCAAAGAAGTTAGATTTACAAGAGGCAAAGGTACCATAGATCAAATTGCCAATATACGTTGGATCATCAAAAATGCAAGAGAGTTCCAGAAAAAAATCTACTTCTGCTTTGTTGACTGCGTCAAAGTCTTTGACTGTGTGGATCACAACAAACTGGAAAATTCTTCAAGAGATGGGAATATCAGACCACCTGACCTATCTCCTGAGAAATCTGTATGCAGATCAAGAAGCAACAGTTAGAACTGGACATGGAACAACAGACTGGTTCTAAAATGGGAAAGGAGTATGTCAAGGCTATATATTGTCACCCTCCTTATTTAACTTATATGCAGCATACATCACGTGGAATGCTGGGCTGGAGGAAGCACTAGCTGGAATCAAGATTGCCAGGAGAAATATCAATAACCTCAGATATGCAGATGACATCATCCTTATGGCAGAAAGTGAAGAGGAACTAAAGAGCCTCTTGATGAAAATGAAAGATGAGAGTGAAATAGGTGGCTTAAAACTCAACATTCAGAAAACTAAGATCATGGCATCTGGTCCCATCATTTCACAGCAAATAGATGGGGAAACAGTGGAAACAGTGACAGACTTTATTTTGGGGGGCTCCAAAATCATGGCAGATAGTGACTGCAACTATGAAATTAAAAGATACTTGCTCCTTGGAAGAAAAACTATGACCAATGTAGACAGCATATTTAAAAGCAGAGACATTACTTTGCCGACAAAGGTCTATCTAGTCAAAGCTATGGTTTTTCCAGTAGTCATGTATGGATGTGAGAGTTGGACTATAAAGAAAGCTGAGCACTGAAGAATTGATGCTTTTGAACTGTGGTGTTGGAGAAGACTCTTGAGAGTCCCTTGGACTGCAAGGAGATCAAACCAGTCCATCCTAAAGGAAATCAGTCCTGAATATTCATTGGAAGGACTGATGCTGAAGCTGAAACTCCAATACTTTGGCCACCTTATATGCAGAATTGACTCATTGGTAGAGAACCTGATGCTGGGAAAGACTGAAGGCAGGAGGAAAAGGGGACACCAGAGGATGAGATGGATGATTGGATGGCATCACCGACTCAAAGGATATGAATTTGAGCAAGCCCTGGGAGTTGCTGATGGACAGGGAAGGCTGGTGTGCTGCAGCCCATGGCATTGCAAAGAGTCAGACAAGACTGAATGACTGAACTATACTGAACAGAAGTTAAGAACCCTACCCAGGTGGAAGGTGGTGACTGACTATATGCTGACCACAAGCACATAGAAACCAGAATGCTTGGAACCAGAAATTTGATGATTCTGATTCCTGAAAGATCACCCCGTTACCTTTACACAACCAATCAGAAGAAATTCCACAAGCTGAAACCCTCACCCCAAATGTTGCCTTCAAAAACTGTTCCCTGAAAGCTATCATGGAGTTCTGGTCTTTTGAGGATTAACAGCCAATTCTATTTGCTTGGCATCCTATAAATAAATGCTATACTTTCCTTTCCAACAATTTAGTGTCAGCAGATTGGCTTTGCTGTGTGGTGGGTCAGCAAACACATTTGGGTTGGTAACACTAGTAAAGAGCAAAACAGGGTTTCTGACATATGAATGATGTCTGTTTTTCCTCTGGGCACTGTGAAAATAGAATTGTTCACAAGAATCAAGTCTGCATATTTGCTGCATGTATGTTAAACAAAGAAAAAGAAAAAAATATGCAGAATTTATTAGTAATCATTATTCATTGAAAATGCTATCATAAAGATTATCAATATTTTACTAAAGCCACTGTGTATCATTCAACTTTATAAAAATTCTGTTTCTTTAATTTGCCAGTATGTAATAAATTCTGAGTGCCCATTTATGTAATGCAAAGTAAAGCTATGAGCACAAGTTAAAGTTTGATTACCTCTGACATTTTGGCTTTGAATAAATCTGTCTGTCGCTTATAGAATACTGCTTTCATTTCTCTGCAGGAGCATCTATGGGATAGAATAACTCACTCAAATCATTCATGTCACTTTTGCACCAGTACCTGACATTCTAGAGATAGAATCACTATCAGAGAACTCTCATCCCTTGACATTTGCAATTATTCATATGAGGAAGCCCTTTCAAAGAGTTCTTATTTCTTAAAACCTTTACAGAACATTACACATTCTCAAAGAAGTGAAATGTATCCCTTTGTCTTAGGTTCATAATTAGATAAGTCACTCCTCATTTCCAAAGCACTTTTATTCATGGATTTTTTTTTTTTTTTTTAGGAGAAAAATGGATACCAGATAAAAGTTAGCAAACTATAGCTGAAAACCAACTCCATCAATGATATGTAACAAAAGACTATCTCTTGGCTACATGAGTCCCTAAAACTCATTTAGGGTAAGAGAAGACTGTATGATAAATTGATCAATTTGGAAACTGCTGAAAAATCAATTAAAAATACTTAATAAACTGGGATCCATTGAAGACAATCAACATTGTTACAATATTTTAAAAAGTCTGTGCTGATTTATATGCATCAGCATGCTAGAGAATTATACTGTCTAGTCATTGAGGTTTCATTTCTTCCTCTACTCAAGTTTCTTTTTTATTGTTCTTTCCCCATTCCATCTTCTTGTCATATTACCTTTTTTCTAGTCCTTCATTATATATCAAACATGTATTTGGAATTGTTTATATGCTAGACGCTGTGCCGTTTTGAGGACAAAAAGCAAGATCTTATGATCTAATGTTCCATTCAAATACAAGCATACACAAATTAATGTAGATGTGGCCAGTAGAGAAAAATAAAACCAAATGTATGAGGATATTAATTTAGTGAGAAACGCTACTGCCTAATATGTGTCATGGCAGTAGAACTTGAAAGTGAAGGTGAAGTCACTCAGTCATGTGCGACTCTTTGCAACCCGACTGTAGCCTATCAGGCTCCTCCATCAATGGAAAATAAAAATAAAAGCAAAAGTGCAGAAAATGGGATTTCTATCAGAAATCAGAGAGACATAGGATCAAATCCTGGTAGGTTCTTTGTAAGACTGATGTAGCTGCCAGTTGCAGGATCGTAATCATATTTTCCTGTGTCATTGCAAACAAATTTTCTTAAAAAAAATCCTATGTTCAACAAAGACTGACCCCTCACGGCTCCTGTTGATTTCTCCCTCCTGGAATTCCAGCTTTTTCATTGATTCTGAGAGCTTTCAGAAACCTATTTAATAATTCATTTTGGGTTGAAATGAATGTGAGTCTCCACATCTTTTGCTTACGTCCAGGAATCCTAATTTCCAGGTAACAGATGACAGCTTAACAGTTAAGGCCTCACGGGTAAGAAAGCCCTTCACTGTTGGTTATGCTGAGAGCATGCTGAGTTAACCCCTCTTTCCTTCCAGTTCTCATCCATCCCAGGATTCACAAAAAGGAGGCTGTATATACACTTTATTCACTGATATTAAAACAATTTGATTTTACATTTCTATTGTAACTCCTTGTATTTCAAACAGAGACTCCAAAATTTTAAAAAGAGATTCCATGACAGAGGTTTGAGGGACAGTGGGAGTAATTCTCATATGCTTATCAATGTGTCTGTGCCTAATGCTTTCCAGTTTATGGGCATGTTGATAAGAAAACAAATTGAAAAATGCAGAAGGCGGAACCAGCCTTGGCTATCTCCCATGCACATTTTACCCACAGCTCTAGACTCTTTATTCCACTTCATGCAATTTCAAGGCATCCCTGATCACAAATGAAAAATATAGGCTCTTTAGCCAATACAAGAATATCCAAACATTTTTTACTCTATCCTTCCAAAATACTAAACATCAATAAAATAACCATTAAAATCCAACCTCATAATGAATGTCTGTGTCCAGAATTAATTTTATTCTAGACAATGTTTCTAAAAACTTAAATTTAGTTGAGCTAATGATCAACGGAGGATGAGGGTCATTTAAACTCAAGCATATCTTGGAATGCAGAACAAAAATCACCTGAAATACTTCTGTGCTGTTTCTTTCTTCTTTTTCCCCTTGTGAAATTCTACAGAAATGATTATTTCTTGTGTTTCAGTTATCCGTCTGCTACAATGGAGTATAACTAAACCTTATCTCTGATATATGTGTAACTGTGACATAATATACACTAATATCTTTTTATTTTGTGGAAGAAGTAATGTAAGAGGATGTTTAATAGAGTCATTTCTGATTCTTAGTAATGCATGTTTAGTGTTTGCAGTAGGTTATTCTCTAGTTCCCTCCCTTTAGTTCTCCTACTTGCATCCATCCAATAAAATGACAAAACAAATACCTTGTGTCATCCCTTTGACTGCGGCTTTGTCCAATTAAAGTTTTCTTTTTATTCAGCATTTCATAAAGCATAAAAGTCAAATTATTACATTAAAATTCTAAGCAAATTGTACTGTTTAGGATTTATGCATTAATCCACCTATAAGGCAATCTCTGCCCTAGTAAATTTCATTCATTTTCCCTCACATAGTACACTTTTGGTCTGTATTTGTTTTATTTTCTTCTTTCTTGAAAAGACACTGACAGACAATACAGAAAAACCTACCTTGAAATGAACATCAATTTCCTTGTGAAGTAACACTTTAAAAAAATGCTAATGTCAGATGATGTTGTACATTTCATATTTATTAAAGACACACATAATTACATATGGTGCTCCCCGAGTACCAATGCAGGAGACATAAGAGACACAGGCTTGATGCCCTGGAGGAGGACATGGCAGCTCACTCTAGTATTCTTGCTTGAAGAGTCCCATGGACAGAGGAGCCTGGCAGGCTACAGTCCACAGGGTTGCACAGTCAGACACACACATAATTATATTCATTTACTTCTTGATGGAGTATTTGTAAGTTTCTTAACAAAGAAAGTTTAATGATGAAAGAAGATGGCAAGCTATGTGTATGGGGGTATACATGGAGGCATGAGTTTTCACAGGTAACTCATTTCCTTGCAACTTCACTACACTCCTACTGTGTACCATGTCTGTGAGACAATGTTGACTGAGTCTTAGTCCCTGTTGCTGATATATTCACAGTTTAAAATGAGAAAGATAAGAAAAACACTTATTAACAAAATACATGTCATTTCTATGATATATCGTTACACAAATTATTATTAGGATGTGAATGAAAGACACAAGACAGTTTGAATCTGATTGAGGAACAGTAAGTAAGTAAGTTAGTCGCTCAGTCGTGCCCGACTCTTTGCGACCCCATGGACTGCAGCCCGCCAGGCTCCTCTGTCCATGAGATTTTCCAGGCAAGGATACTGGAGTGGGTCGCCATTTCCTTCTCCAGGGGATCTTCCCAACCCAGGGATCGAACCCGGGTCTCCTGCACTGCAGGCAGATTCTTTACCTACTCAGCTATAAGGAAAGCCCAATTGAGGAATAGGGAGATCAGAAAAGACTTCAGATAATGCATGACATTTTGGCTGAACTTACAAGCTCAAGTGGATTTTGCTAGGCAGAGAAAGGGAAAACAAAATTTAAGTAAAGGAAATGGCATGAAAAAAGGTGGGTTTAAATGATAAGATGTTGAAAACACAGTATATAGAAAAAAGGTAGAAAGATAAGCAGAAAAATGACAAGACAATGAGATGTGTGTTAGAGGGTGAATGAAGCCAGACTATAGATAACGAATTATTGGAGAGCTGCAGAGAAGTGAGAGAAACATAAGGAGATAAAAATGCAATCTTTCTTAGCAATTATCATTTACTAGTTTGAATGACCATTCTGAAAAGAAGTTCCATCTAAAAACTGACTAGAATAACACTGGTTCATTTGTAGAGATACAATGACAGGTAAAGTTTTGGGGGAAATTTTTTAATTATGATCATAGACTCTTCCATTTGAGTCAATTTAAATAATTACCCTCTATTCTTGGAGAAGCAGGAAGTAGAATGAGATCTCAATGATACTATACTATTAACTAAGGTATATGCCATCTAAAACTGAACCTCCAAATAGCTTCCCTATATGGATCTTCTGATTCTACAGGTATTGCTAAAATAGACAAACAATATGATCCCTCTTAAAACTGACTCTTTTTCACATTAGCCGTTGGTGGGTGGTGGGTGTATTTATAAGATTAATGCATATACTTCTTTAAAGTTAGAGCATTCAAAACAGAGACAACTAGTGGTTGAAAATCAGATGCCCAGACAGATAGCAAGATGCTTTAACAGGAAACTCTAAATTCAGCCTCCAGAGATAACTTGATATCATAAGTCTTGAAGAGATATAGTATGATTCAGAAGCAAATGAACAGTATAATTCTAGGTGGGGAGGGGAGGATCATGTTCTCTAGTGCATATACATTATTGGGTTTAAATGGAGGATGGAATAAGACAACATAAAAAGACATGATAGCTTGACTTAAACTTTCAAAGCATGTCCCTAAGTAAAAGAATTTTAAGTAATAAGAAGGGGTTTCATTAGGTCCCATTTGTTTAGTTTTGCTTTTATTTCCAATATTCTGGGAGGTGGGTCATAGAGGATCTTGCTGTGATTTATGTCGGAGAGTGTTTTGCCTATGTTCTCCTCTAGGAGTTTTATAGTTTCTGGCCTTACATTTAGATCTTTAATCCATTTTGAGTTTATTTTTGTGTATGGTGTTAGAAAGTGTTCTAGTTTCATTCTTTTACAAGTGGTTGACCAGTTTTCCAGCACCACTTGTTAAAGAGGTTTTCTTGTACATTATCTATGGTGAAACAGATCACCAGCCCAGGTGGGATGCATGAGACAAGTGCTCGGGCCGGGTGCACTGGGAAGACCCAGAGGAATCGGGTGGAGAGGGAGGTGGGAGGGGGGATCGGGATGGGGAATACATGTAACTCTATGGCTGATTCATATCAATGTATGACAAAACCCACTGAAATGTTGTGAAGTAATTAGCCTCCAACTAATAAAAATAAATAAATAAATAAAAGAATGACTCATAGAGAAAATTAAAAAAAGGGGGGGGGAGGATGATGAAAAAGAGGAGGGAAAAAAAAAAAGATGAAGACAAGAATGAGAATTGATGAAATACACAAAGAATATATTTCCTCAATTCATTTAGGCTGCATAGGCTGCAAATCTGTTGTTCAGAATCCTTCATCACATAGTTCAAGCAAACAGATGTCTTGTAATATCCTTTATTCTACCAAAGAAGACCATCAAGTTTTGCATGGACCCCATCACTGCAGCAGTTAAATCTCCTTGCTCCAAGCTTAGTGATCCTCATGCAGACTTTATCAATGAAATCTCTCCTGTCATTTATTCCCATTTGCATCAGACCACTCCAGATTTTAGCTTTGGCCGCCAACAACTGATCTTCCACCCTGTCATCACCGCTATAAGAGCACTCAATACTCCTAGCCCTTTACCCTCTCAACCATCTATGCTCTTTTACTCTATATTTGAAAACTAGTATAGCACTCCAAAACCAACCAATCTCTCTCTACTTTTTCCCTTGTCTACGGGTCCCTTCTCCTTCTTTGCTATATCTGAACCCTGGTCTCCTTTGAGGACATTATTACCCAGAAGCCCTCTCTAATGATCCCTGTTTAACATCTCATGCCTCAAGATGCTCATTGCCCCCTTTTGTTCCTTTAGAACATAATTCTTCCACCCCATTATAAAAAACCCTTTTTGTAGGAGGCTCATGCCATCCAGCTTTACCATTCTTTGGCTCTTTAGTGCAGAAAAGTAATATTCTAAAACACTGGTCATAAAAATACTAATTCTGATAGGCAGTGTATGAAGAACAACAACAACAACAACAAAAGACCATGAAGTCTATGGAGGGATTCAGTAAATTATGGTGCATGAGCAAAATCCAGTCTGCCCCTGTTTTTGTATGACTAATGAGCCAAGAAGGATTTCTGTAGACCAACATGTGCAATTAATTTGATGGCAGGAAACACTTACTTGGAATCCTAATTAAGTAAAAAGTTATTCCACAAAAAAAAAAAAAAAAAAATCATTCTTCTTATTGGTTCAGTTCAGCTCAGTCACTCAGTCGTGTCTGACTCTTTGTGACCCCATGAACCACAGCATGCCAGGCCTCCCTGTCCATCACCAACTCCCGGAGTCCACCCAAACTCATGTCCATTGATTCAGTGATGCCATCCAGCCATCTCACCTTCTGTTGTCCTCTTCTCCTGCCTTCAATCTTTCCCAACATCAAATGAGTCAACTCTTTGCATCAGGTGGTTAAAGTATTGGAGCTTCAGCTTCAACATCAGTCCTTCCAATGAACACCCAGGACTGATCTCCTTTAGGATGGACTGGTTGGATCTCCTTGCAGTCCAAGGGACTCTCAAGAGACTTCTCCAACACCACAGTTCAACAGCATCAATTCTTCTGTGTTCAGCTTTCTTTATAGTCCAACTCTCACATCCATACATGGCCACTGGAAAAACCATAACCTTGACTAGACGGACCTTTGTCAGCAAAGTAATGTCTTTGCTTTTTGATATGCTTTCTAGGTTGGTCATAGCTTTTCTTCCAAGGAGCAAGTGTCTTTTAATTTCATGGCTTCAGTCACCATCTGCAGTGATTTTGGAGCCCAGAAAAATAAAGTCTGACACTGTTTCCACTGTTTCCCCATCTATTTGCCATGAAGTGATGGGACCAGATGCCATGATCTTAGTTTTCAGGATAACAGTTTTCTGAATGTTGAGCTTTAAGCCAACTTTTTCACCCTCCTCTTTCACTTTTATTGAGAGACTCTTTAGTTCCTCTTCACTCTCTGCCATAAGGGTGGTGTAACCTGCACATCTGAGGTTACTGATATTTCCCCCAGCAATCTTGATTCCAGTTTGTGCTTCATCCAGCCCAGCATTTCTCATGATGTACTCTACATATAAGTTAAATAAGCAGGGTCACAATATACAGCCTTGACGTACTCCTTTTCCGAACCAGTCTGTTGTTCCATGTCCAGTTCTAACTGTTGCTTCCTGATCTGCATACAGGTTTCTCAAAAGTAGATAAATATTATAAAACATTGTATTCAATTGTTTTTCTTTTTTAAATTACTTCAGGAGAATTTTCTGGCAACTTCTTTTCTGTCTTGTTATATAAAAACTTACATAATTATCTTAATTTTGCCTCTTGTCCTGCAAAACCAAAAAGATTTATTATCTGGCCCTGTCATAGACAAAGGTTTGCTGACCCTTCATTTGGGGTAAACAACTAAGAAATATTGATTGAACTGTATTAACAGTTTTTTCCTTCCTCCCTTCCTTTGTCCATCCTGCCTTCTTTCCTTCTTTTTCTTCCTCCTTCCTCCATCCTTTCTTCTTTTCTTTCTTTCACTCTTTCTCTCTCTCTTTCTTTCTGTCTTTCTTCCTTTCTATTCAAGATTATTCAAAGCTTTTGCTAACTTCATTGTGAAACACTGAGATCCACTGAGATCCATATAACATTTCCTAAGTACATTTGACCATGATTCAAAAAAAAAAAAAAATCAGACCATTTAGCAGCAAAATATTCTAGGAAAAACTTTTTTTACATGCAATTTAAAGTGAGTCTTGTATCTTAAATAAGAATTAACTGGTATGTGATCATTATTTGTATCCTTGAAGACCTATTATTTTCAGTTTTCAAACTGCAGTAACACTTATGCAAGTTACAGGTCAAATTTTTGTCAGCAAAATTCAGTAGCAGTAACAAAACTCATCTTGAGAAATTAAACATCTAGAATTGATTGGAATGAATTGACTGATTTAGAGCAATATTTTCATATTATTCTTAAAAACAGGGTTTACAATCCACCAAATATTTAACCATTATAGATTTCGAGGCAAACTAAGTGAAGCCTTTTCTGTCCCAGCAGATCCTTTATTTTGTTTTCCTTCATCTTTTAGATTCTCTGATGCAATGATCCAAACATCCAGAGCAAATACATAAAATTTTCCCCCAAAGTCTTTTCAAATAACTTTCTTCTTTTGTAAAGTCTCTTTTTATTTTGAGAATAAATGCACATTATTTTCAAATCCCTACCTCTCCAAAAAAAGAAAAAGAAAAACAACCATGGTTCCAAAGAAACAAACCCACTATTTCCCTCTTTAAAAAATACATGCATTCAACTAGCCTTATCTGCATGTTATTGTGCTATAACTATTGCATATTGTCCACATTTTCTTGATTTATCATCTTCTGCTTCTAGATTTTAAATGTCTTAGCAGTTCTGTAATTTCACTCTATCCAGATTCTCTAGTGACTAACATAGAAGATTCTAAAGAGAAACTACTTATTCTCTAAAAATTCTAGTGGCTTTTTTTTTTTTACACAAGAAATGTTTTCTACATATTACTAATTTAATTCTTGAAGGTCTTCACCTTTGGGAGTAATATATGCTATCAGAACTGAATTCATGCTAGCTGAATTACTTAATACATATTTTATTAACCATATAATTAAAACTAGATCAACCACCAAAAGAATATACCCTGGTTTTAGAAATAAAATCCATAAGAACTAGAATCACAAAAACTTACAATGATTTAGAAAGAAATTAAAATAATTATATATTGTTAATCACTTATAAGGTACCCAACTGGTTTCAAATTTTAAAATGTAATAGGAACAAACATGTTTTATAAAATTAACATTTTCTTATGAATGCATGATTCTACTAATTCTCTGATTGAAAAGAGTAAATAGACTATCACATACCTCTACATTTTAAAATTGTTTAACCGATAAGTTGATTTTTATTAGTCAACTAACAATTTGAAGTGCTTTGCATAAGTTACCATTGAGGAAATTCATAAGCTCATGTAAACTATAGAAATGCTATAAATTTAGTTTTCTAACCCCTCAACAACTTCTATTGTTAATCATTGTAAACAGTCTCACATGTACATACTTATAATATCTCAAAGCACATCATCATTTTTGCTTTGAACAGTAGTATGCTTTATACAGAAATTATAATTTAGTGCTTGGTATTTACTCATATGTGTAACATTTCCAATGTTCTGCTTTTCATTCCTGAAGATCTAAGTTTCCCTCTGGTATCATTTTTCTTCAAACTGAAGAGATTTCTTAAGCATGGTGTCCAATTCTTGTAGTTTTCTTTTACCTGAAATTGCTTTCCTTTCACCCTGATTTTCCATGGTTTCTTGCAGAAAGTCTGTAGGCATTCTAATTGTTGTCCTTTGTATGTTTTATATCGCAATGTTTCTTTGGCACCTTCAACATTTATTCTCTTTTTCTTCCGTTTTCAGTAGCTTGATTAATTTGTTCCCAAGACGGTCCTTTGGATTCCCCAGGTGGCTCAATGGTAAGGAAGCCACATGCCAGTTCAGGAGATGAGGGTTCGATCCTTGGGTCAGGAAGATGCCCTGGAGGAGGGCGTGGCAACTCACTCCCGTATTTTGCCTGGAAAATCCCATGGACAGAGGAGCCTGCTGAGCCACAGTCCATGCGGCTGCAGAGTTGGACATGACTTAGTGACTAAACAAAAACAACACGTTCTTCTGGAATTTACATTTTTTCTTGAGGGGTGGGAAGGGTGTTACCGAACATCTTGAATATATAAATTTATAATTTTTATTAAATTTTAGAATTTCTGGTTATCACTTCCTCAAATATTTTTCCTGCCTCATTCTCTTCTCCTTTTAAAATAACGGTTACCATAAAATTTGACTTTTTGCAGTTTTATTGCTAGTTTGTGAGGCTCTATTTTTCACTTTTTTCTAAACCTCACTAATTTTTTCAGATTAAATGATTTGTACTGATCTGTATGTCACTGCTCTCTCATTTTATTTGGGTTTAAATCTCATTCAGTTAATTTTTTTTTAGGTGTTGTTTAGCAATTCTAAAAATGTCCATTTTAATTTTTTAAAGATTTTTGTATATATGTGTATAAAATAATTTTATATATGATAGGTAGCTAAACAAATAAATAGAGATAGAGATACACAGCTTTTACATATATTATATATATATATTTCTTTGCTGATATATTCTATCTTTTCATTTCTTTATTCATTTATTTTTGAGATGCTCATGGAACACAGAAGGCAACTTTAAGGACCTTGCTTGAAAATTCTGTTCCTTCTTAGTCTCTGACAATCATGGTCACCAAAGGGCTCATCCTCTTGCTCCTGTCTGAAAGACAGAGAAGTTTACTTTCAAAGATTCAGCTCCCTACATGTCCACCTCTGCCTCAGATATCGCTACTCTTAGGATAGAACCCTAAAGAAAACATACACAATGAAGAGTTTGCCCCTTGCGTGTCACTTTACTATTATTTTTAGCTCCCTTCCAAAACCTGCTCACTTTTGTTCAGGCTCCAGCATAGTTTTCTTTTTTGTTTTTAATGTTTTGTCCAGAGTTTATAGTTGAATTTGCATGAAGACTATAAAAGTTCAATCTTCCATATCAGGTTTGAGAAACCACTTATTCAACTTAAATGGAGAATGCACTGGACATGGAGGTTGAAAGAAATTTTCCAGTATAAAATTTATCATATTCCTGGTGTAATATATACAGTTTCTTTTTCAGATTGAATTCATTGGTATTGGGTAAGTAACATAATTTTTAAAGTTATAGTGGTTTAAATTTGAGGAAAATTCTGGCTCTAAGAATAAAAGATCTGATATACTAATAGATACAAAACATTATGCTTCCAGGGACGAGATAGGACTTTTTTTTTTTTTTTTTTTAAACCAGATTTAAAACTAGTTAGAATATAGTGTAAATTTTCTAAAGGAAAGTTACTTTGGAAAATATTCAATTTGGATAACATAAAAAGAAGTAAAAAGTGAACTAGTTTATTTACTATTACTATTTACTATTTACTATTCGTGAACAAGTTTATTTACTCTTAAAAGCCAAACTTGGCTATGTTCACCCCATGCTCTTGTTTAGTTCTGGGTACATAAAGTGTGATTATTAGAATACTTTTGAATGGATGGAGATTTGAGGACCAATTTTTAATATAATTACCTCCTATTCTTTCCCTTGTGGCTCAGCTGGTAAAGAGACCACCGGCAAAGCGGGAGACCTGGGTTTGATTCCTGGGTTTGGAAGATCCTCTGGAAAACGGAAAGGCTACCCACTCCAATATTCTGGCCTGGAAAATTCCATGGACTAGTATAGTCCATGGGGTCGCAAAGAGTCGGACACCACTGAGCGACTTGCATTTTCACTTTCACCTATTCTACTTTTCATAATTGCGTACTTTAGAAATTAGAAATATCCACATTCTGAAAAAGTTATACCACTTCGCTTTTAGAAAGACCTATTACATTAGTTCCTGCTTTCACTAATGGAAAGAAACCCAGAGGACTTCTGTTTTAACAAAACACGGAGAAAAACTCAAATAGCGTTCTGCCTTTGTTTTGCAGGGAGGGCATCACAGAGGCACTGCAGACCGCTCTCAGCGAGAGTGGCGCCACCTAGCCGCTCCCTCAGGAACTGCACCCACGTGAGACAGGCCATCAGAGCTCTCAACAGTCTATGAGCAACCCTGCTTTATCCTGATTAAGTTTGTGAATCCATCAGCAAGATGCGCCCTCTGGTAATTGCTTCTTCATTTATGCCAGTTCATCTCCTAAATAGGGGTTTCACAGGAACACTCTACTTTCCCATAGTACGTTAGCCGGTGAGGGATCAACATCATTTAATATTCATCTTCAGTATCAGCAACTTTTTCCTAACAAGCAGAATTGAAGATGCCTGTCATGGTTGCTTTTCATTTGGCTTTATATATTTAATTCTTTTATGTCCTTCATTCTTTCTCAAACTTTAATTTCTCTTCTAACCATTAAAACAATATAATAACATCAAATATTTTTAAAGACTAAATTACCTATTATACTGCTACTCTAAACCAGGAGTTATTTTTTCTACTAACATATATCTCCTTGATACATTTGTCCCTGATTAGATTTCATACTGTAGCACAGATGAAATCTCATATAACCTCATATAATCTTATATAACCATTCCTAACATACAGTACATATATACATGTAATTTTATTATGCTATCAATAAAAATGTATTTTATTTAAAAATAAAACAAATTCAAGAAAATACAATAAATTAAATAATATTAAAAGTCTCTCTCAAACCCCAGTTCGCTCTCACGGCACAACTACTCTTAAGAATGTCTTATGAATTCTAGAAATATTTAAACTATATATATATATTTAAATTGTATATATGTAATTTATATATATATATAGTTAGTGTTGTTTTACTTACTACAATAATGAGCATATTTATTAATTTAATTAACTTTCATTAGTGGATGGCACTGAATATCTGCACATGTGGAAGGATCATACTAATTTTAATGGCTTCTTAATATTTTATATTTCATGCACCCTAATTTATTTTACTAGTCTCATAATGATGACTTATTTAAGTTTTTTCTATTCTTTTATTCTGTTTTTTTAATTATAAATAATACTACAGTAAATTTTCTGATGTCTTTAGACATAGGTACGATATATCCACAAGATAAATTCTATATTTAGAATGGATAGATACTATATTTCTTATTGGATATACTCATGGCCCATTAAAAATGTGTGTTTGTGTATGTGTGTGTGTGGTTTATGTTTATTTTTGATTTCTAATTTAATTCCTTTATGGCCCAAGAACATACTTTGCTTGAATTCCCTTATCCTATACTTATTGAGACTTGTTCTATGACCACTTTCAGTCAGTCAGTTAGTTCAGTCGCTCAGTCATGTCCGACTCTTTGTGACCCCATGAATTGCAGCACACCAGGCCTCCCTGTCCATCACCAACTCCCGGAGTTTAATCAAACTCATGTCCATCAAGTCGGTGGTGCCATCCAGCCATCTCATCCTCCGTTGTCCCCTTCTCCTCCTGCCCTCAATCTCTCCCAGGATCAGGGTCTTTTCCAATGAGTCAACTCTTTGCGTGAGGTGGCCAAAGTATTGGAGTTTCAGCTTCAGCATCAGTCCTTCCAATGAACACCCAGGACTGATCTTTAGGATGGACTGGTTGGATCTCCTTGCAGTCCAAGGGACTCTCAAGAGTCTTCTCCAACACCACAGATCAAAAGCATCAGTTCTTCAGCACTCAGCTTTCTTCACAGTCCAACTCTCACATCCATACATGACCACTGTAAAAACCATAGCCTTGACTAGATGGACCTTTGTTGGCAAAGTAATGTCTCTGCTTTTTAATATGCTATCTAGGTTGGTCATAACTTTCCTTCCAAGGAGTGTCTTATAATTTCATGGCTGCAATCACCACCTGCAGTGATTCTGGAGCTCCAGAAAATAAAGTCAGCCACTGTTTCCACTGTTTCCCCATCTATTTCCCATGAAGTGATGGGACCAGATGCCATGATCTTAGTTTCTGAATGTTGAGCTTTAAGCCAAATTTTTCACTCTCATCTTTCACTTTCATCAAGAGGCTTTTTAGTTCCTCTTCACTTTCGGCCATAAGGGTGGTGTCATCTGCATATCTGAGGTTATTGATATTTCTCCCAGCAATCTTGATTCCAGCTTGTGCTTCTTCCAGCCTAGTGTTTCTCATGATGTACTCTGCATATAAGTTAAATAAGCAGGGTGACAATATACAGCCTTGACGTACTCCTTTTCCTATTTGGAACGAGTGTGTGGTTCCATGTCTAGTTCTAACTGTTGCTTCCTGACGTGCATACAGGTTTCTCAAGAGGCAGGTCAGGGGGTCTGATATTCCCATCTCTTTCAGAATTTTCCACAGTTTATTGTGATCCACACAGTCAAAAGCTTTGGCATAGTCAATAAAGCAGAAATAGATGTTTTTCTGGAACTCTCTTGCTTTTTCGATGATCCAGCAGATGTTGACAAATTGTTCCATGGTTCCTGTGCCTTTTCTAAAGCCAACTTGAACATCTGGAAGTGCACGGTTCACGTATTGCTTAAGTGCACTTAAAAATGCCCAGTATTCTGTCATTTTTGGGTACTGTGTCATGATTGATTGTGTTGATCAAATCTTTTATAACCTTACTGATTTTCCATATAACTATATGGATTTTCCATAAGACTATATCTTTTATAAGACAAGTGTTGAAATTACCAGCCAAAATTGTCAATTTGTGTCTTTCTCTGAGTTTCTGAAATCTGCTAAAGAGTATATTTGCTTTCAATTTTTTCCTGGCTCTGGAGAATTACTTCATGTTCCTTAAAGACAATAGTTTAGGTTGTGGTCGATTCATAGTATTATAAAATATAGAGTTTCTTTTCACAGATTCAGTATCTTTGTTGTTCTTAAGAAGGAGAGCAAGGGGAGAGTTCCTCTGCCACATCACAGAAGGATAGCTGGAATTATTTCTGACATGAGGAATCTTGACATCAATGTAGACCAGTTTGCTCAGAGAGTTCTCTTCATGCCGTTTTATGAAAAACCAGCAAATCACTAGAATACTGAACTTTTCCTAATTGGAATCTTCATACCTCAGGGTTTGTATAGGATGGCTTCATATCTTATGATAAACACTATTATAATCTTATTCTTAAAATTTTTATTTAGACCGTTAAGGGGGTATGACTTGACAGCACTGTAGAATAACCCTGTTTGGTTAAAAGTTAGAATAATAGATATACAAGAGCTTAGCTGCAGTGAAACAGAAGGAGTCTAATATTTAGAAACCTTCACTGATCATCATCTATGTTGCTATTCCATTCAGATGGTCTGCCTAGCAGGATCTGTTCAAAGTAGTCAGTACATTGGATTATGTATGGTCTAGATTTTTAGTTTAAAAATCTGCAATCCTAAATGTCTCTAGCTCTAACACCATAATATATTATTTAATCCAACATTAGGAGCAGCATGAGACAAGAAGTACCACAGAAATTGTTCTTTATGCTGGGGAACAAACAAATAGGGAAAAATGATATGGCTGTTGCATTTATCTTATTATTACTAAATAACTCAAAATTGTTTAAATGTAAGTTAAGGGAAACACAGTGAGTTTTTATTACAGTGAATTTTTATGGTTATTCATTCTAGTTCAAGTCTGCTGACATATTTTATAGTTTATTTTTTCAAAAGATGAGATATTGGGAAATAATGTATAAATTATGTTTCTGTTATTAAAAGTATAAACAAAATAATTCAAGCATGTGATTCCATACAAGTCTACTCTATTTCCTTTCAAATTGAGAACTTCCTCATAGTCCAGAAAATGCCTTTAAGTAATGGTCTAAATCTTGGTATATAACTCTAAAACTCAGCTGGTTGGTTACTGCTTCCAAGAAATTGCTCCATCACCTCAGAGAGGACTCCCCCTGCAAAGTGGGATCGTGTTAGAATCTTACTGTTGTAGGTGTTTCCAAAGGTGAGTATTCTCATCTCTAAGTCTATTTCCTTTGAGTTCCTAGAATAGATAGTATGCCATTTATACACCTAATAAGTAACAAGTTCATAAGACCTAGTGAAAAGCTCTATAAAATTTTATAATTCATATTGGTTAAACCAAACGAATAAGGACTACCACCTCCCCCCGGAAGAGATAAGTAAAGTTTAGATGTTCTGTCATTAAAATTGGCATTTTATATATACAGTATTGAATTCCATTTGATTTTTCCAAATGTTGAATAAATACAGCATACATAAATGGTATTCTCAAATGGCATACAGTGAACTGACAGTGTTCTTTTCTTGTTTTTAGTTATTAATATTATTATTATTAGATATAAGTTTGGTAGTATTTCTAGTCACTCTCTAAATCTAAGTCAGGGCTGGCCTCACTTATAACTGTCAGTATCTAAAAATCTTCCATTTTCACATGCTAGCAGAGGTTACAACATCTTCTCAAAGAAGTTTCTTTTTTATTATTTTCAATGAAAAATTCATGCTGCTAACTCCATAGCTCAATATACAGTTATAAATGCTATGAGAATTACAGAATTTGAACTCCTGTTTTCAGAGAATTTATTTACAGACCAAAGCAGTCAAAGAGTTTGTTTACAGACCAAGGCAGTCTTCAAAGTCAAGTCACCTCTTTCTTACCAAGTGACTTCTAATACTGCCAGTGCAAACCCTTTAAAAGCAATGCAAGTATCGCTACCAGTATGTGAGTTGCTAAGTTTTCTCCTTACATTGAAATAAGCAACACTTAACTGGAAGAAAATAATCTGAAATATGTACTCATAAAGGATAGGAATTTCATTTTCCATTCCTTTCGGAAATCTGTGAATTTGGTAGAAAAGTCATAAATATGCTGCTTAAATAATAAGACACCAAGAGAGAGTTGGACTGTGAAGAAAGCTGAGCACCGAAAAATTGATACTTTTGAACTGTGGTGTTGGAGAAGACTCTTGAGAGTCCCTTGGACTGCAAGGCGATCCAACCCGTCCATCCTAAAGGAGATCAGTCCTGGGTGTTCATTGGAAGGACTGATGCTGAAGCTGAAACTCCAATACTTTGGCCACCTCATGTGAAGAGTTGACTCATTGGAAAAGACCCTGACGCTGGGAGGGATTGGGGGCAGGAGGAGAAGGGGACAACAGAGGATGAGATGGCTGGATGGCATCACCAACTCGATGGCCATGAGTTTGAGTAAACTCCGGCAGTTGGTGATGGACAGGGAGGCCTGGTGTGCTGTGACTCACGGGGTCGCAAAGAGTTGGACATGACTGAGCGACTGAACTGAACTGAACTGAACTGAAGAGATTTATATTGGATAGTAGTGGAAATTACTTTTCCTTTAAATTATATATTGTAATTACATAGTTTTCCACATATACACTTACACTGTTATCTTATTTTTCTTATGTGAGCATGTACTTCCTGTCACACTTGCCTACATGATGTGTGTGGGTATGTGGGAGCACGCATTCAGTCACTCCGTCCTGTCCAACTCTTTATGGCCCCATGGACTGTAGCCAGCAAGTTTCTTCTGTCCATGGGATTTTCCAGGAAAGAATACTGGAGTGGGTTGCCATTTCCTCCTCCAGGGTGTCTTCCTGACCCTGGGATCGAACCTACATCTCCTGTGTCTCCTGGATTGCAGGCAGAGTCTTTACCTCCTGAGCCATCAGGGAACGCCTGCCAACATGATACACTAATGTAAACACGTCCTTGATTACAATGAAAAAGTATCAATCAAAATGCTTGAGATATTTTAGGGGCATTTTTGTGATTTTTTTAAACCCAATTATCCTAATTTGGTTCATCAGTTACCACTAGTCAAAATATTGATTATAGAAAAATTGTAGCTTCTTGATACTGATTTTCCTTATCCCAAACTTGCCCTGAAGAAGGACATCACAATCCACTCCAGTATTCTTGCCTGGAGAATCCCATGGACAGAGAAGCCTGGCAGACTATAGTCCCTGGGGTCGCAAAGCTTTAGACACCACTGAAGCAACACCACCGAAGTGACTGAACGCATGCACACACAGACCTTGCCTCTCAGTGGCTGCTTTTCTTTATTTATTTCTATGTCCCCTCTGGTATGCTGGTACGCTGGGATTCTAAACCACATTTTTTCCAAGTGTAAATGACGCCAGCAGCAGGGAGTGAATGTACACATGACTATGCACATGTATATCTTACATTTGCAAATGCTCATCATATATCTCTTGAATATATCTTAATGATATTTAAAATGATCACTTTTGTACTGGAAAAAAAACAGATACTAGCATATGAAGCAAAATCCTGTTGATTTATAGTGGGGGACATGAGATCTCAACGACATGTTTGAAAAATGCTACCTTACACATCTGCTTTTAAACCAAGGAGGATTAAGATCATCCTGGAAAGTCAATAAAATAGTTCAAAATGTTTATTAATTAAAATGCAAGCAAGTTACGCCAAAGATATTGAAACTGTTCTAGAGGCAAAGAACCCTTGCTAATCGCTTAAGATTTTAATACAATTTTAAGGTAAGTATCTAGTAGGTAAAAATGCAGGTGATAGGAAATTTGATAGTTTTGTACTCATATTTGGAAGGGCTTCCTTGGTGGCTCAGTGGTAAAGTATCTACCTGCCCATGTCTGAAAGATCCCCTGGAAAAGGAAATAGCAACCCACTCCAGGATTCTTGTCTGGGAAACCCCACGGACATAGGAGCCTGGCAGGCTACAGTCCATGGGGTTGGTTGCAAAGAATCAGACACCACTCAGAGACTAATAAACAGCAACAGTTTGTATTTGGAGAATCACCTAAACATTATGTTTTTCAGAAATATAGCTAATAAAGTGCAGAAATGTGATTTCTCTAAACACCTAAGTTGTGAGAAATTAAGTAACACACTGGATATGTTTAAAGCTTTATGCCATTGAAAGAACAGGTATGGTGATTTTATTTTACCATACGGAGTCTATCTCATGTCGTGTTCTCATCCCATGAAAAAGTAGCGAGCAGTAAAAATCTTCTGGAGCTGACAGAGATGTTTATGTTGTTGACAGTGGTTATGCTTTCATGGTGTTTACTTACTTTCATCTCATCAAGTTTTCTACACTAAATATGTACAGTCTTTTGTATGTATTCAATGCAAAGTACAGCCTTTAGGATGCACAAATTTTTATTTGTATTCAGTAAAGTGGCTTAAATAAATTAGGAGTCTAAATGAGATAATTTGTAAAATCTATAGAAATACACATATAATTTATGTATAATAAGTACTTTATAAATACTTTATAGTTTTTATTGTTCAACTGCAAGCAAGTTTTCTCAGTTTAAAACCTGATTTATTCATCTCTTAAATATATATATTTTTTAATCAAATCAGTGCTAGATTATACTAATGGCCTCTAAACCTAGCTCTCTGCCTTTAGTTACCTACACCCTGCTATAAACTTTCCTGCCAAACATGTCTTTTCATGTATGATATCTTTTCATATTATGCCATTCTCAAAACCTTCTTTGGCATCCCATTATCCATGGTGACAACAGTTAGTCTTTCATTAGTGTCTTATCAAATAAACCTCTTGCCTTGTGCTAAATGAATTTTTATGAAGAAGCAAGAGGGGATGGGAGATGAGGGGAAGACAGAAGAGAGAGAGAGGATAGAGACATTTAGCGTATTCTTTATTCTGTCTTCCCTGGAAATGACTATAGGTCAGTGGTGGAAGATAGCAATGTGTATAAATAATATAAAATATTTAAAATTTGAGATAAAAAAGAAGAATGTTAGACTATTGAGGAATAAACAATTCACTTAGATGTAAACATATTAGGGAAAAAATTGTCAAAGAGGATAGAAAGTCTTTGACTAAGAGTTCTGATGAAAAGAAAACAATGGCTGGGTCTAGAAAGGGAAATGTCTTAGAACATAAAGCAGCCCCGTCACCCTCTGGAAATCACAGAGTTTAGTTCGGGTAGAGCAAACTCTGTGCTGTGTGCTGTGACGAAGTGTCAGGAGTCAGACGATGTGACACCTTAGTCACCTCTTGTGAGTCACATCAGAGGCATCTGGGTCACTTCAGTGACATTTCATAAGCTTGTGGCAGCTGGTAAGAATCTGCGTTATTAACCATACCTCTGCAGGTGTGAATCAGAGTGGCTAGCCACTGAAGAAGGGATGTTAGAAAATAAGCTGCAAAAATGTTTTAGGGGAGGGATGATGAAATTCTGTACTATGTTAATACATGAAAGGACAAGTGAGAATCAAGTGAATAGGTATCATTTATTGCATGCTTACTATGATGTGATGGCTAATTTTATGTGTAAATGTGGCTAAGTGTTGGTGTCTCTTTGGTCAAACACTACTCCTGTTGTGAATGTAATTAAAAGGTATGAGTAGCATTTATAATCAGTTCACTTTAACTAAGGAATAATACGGTTTGCCCTTTCTAATCAGCTGAAAACCTTAACAACAAAAACAGGCTTCCTGAAGGAGGACTTCTGTCTCAGTTCTGCAGCTCAAGATTGTGATACTAAATCTTATCAGAGTTTCCAGCTGACCAGACTGCTGCCATAATTGCAAGAGTCAATTTTCCTATCTCTCTCTGAATAGACATACACATATATATGATACATACACATATATACACATATACATATTAATACTGTTTTCTGGAAATCAACTTGTACATATGACCTATCTCATTTAAACTGAGAATAGATATGATTTTCTTTCATTTTTAAAACAAGCAAGCTTAAAGCTTTCAACCTTCCATGATTCACAAAATAAAAAACATAGAATCTGAGGTTGAACTGAGTTGTTTTTTTTTCTAATTCTAGATAGTGTGTTTTAGTCAGTGAAACGTTTTTTCCTTCTTATGCTCAAATTTCATTTGATTTTCAAAATCTTTCAATTCTTATGGTAGAATTATAGGTAAGTATAATTAATTTTTATATATGAATTTGTGTGTTTGAGTCAGTCACTGAGTTGTGTCCGACTCTGTGACCCCATGGACTGTAGCCCACCAGGCGCCTCTGTCCAAGGGATTCTCCAAGCCAAGAGTACTGGAGTGGGTTGCCATTTCTTTCTCCAATATATGAATTTAGATGAATTCATATAATTATAGGAACTATATGAATTTTCAAAATGTTTTACCATGAGTGATTTTAACTTTTATATGATGAAGCTATTTTGAAAAGAAAAAGGCTATACCTTCTTAAACCAGAATTCTTTTCAAATGTATGACTAATATACCTTTTCTTGTTTCAGGATCCATTATTTCTTTCTATAATACATTTGCTACAACTAAAGTAATCTACTCACTGCCTTTTCTAAATAATACATGTTGTATCACACTTTTTCCCCATGTAATTGGACCCACCCAAGTTGTTTTTCCCTACATCTAGTGCTACTAAAAGCTTCTACATCCTTTAAATTCTAATTAAGACTTTCTTTATCTATGAATTATGCCTAACCTCTTACCTTTCTTCTCTATAGCCAGGGGTTTAATTTACAGCAAATAAAGTTAGAAACTGAGAATTAAAGATAAAAAATGAATTGTCCTTAGTTTATAAACACTATAAGACTCATTTAAATTAATTGCAATGCCTCATCTCTGATAAATCATATTGAAGAGTTTGCTGATGGTTTCAAATATTGACAAAGCCTGTCATTCACATGAAATGGACCATTAGCCATTTGTAGAGATAACTCTTTAATTATAATACGCTGAATTTATGTTTACTTGCACAAAACATAACCTCAATAAGAGTGGAATTTATAGCGAACTTTCCCAAATGACTTTGGAAAATGCCATTACACAGAACTTAACCTCATTTCTTCACAAATTTAGTGACATCAAAAGTCCTAAAGAAGTTAGAATTCAAGTGACAAAGTTTTTTTTTGTTTATCTTTTAAAAACAACAAAATCTAAAACCTCTAAAATCATATATGCTTCTTTTCAAAATCCTTCATATTAATATATTAAATATGATAGCATTATTAGTAAAGCACTGCTATTGTCAGCACTTTACAGATAAGGAGACTAAGGCACATGGAGATTAAGTAATATTCTCAAAGATAGTAATGTATAAGGATTCAATCACTTGCAAAATGACTCCCTTGAGAAGATCTATGATTTTTATAAACTTTTAGTACTTTATGCTTTTTTCAAATGTGCTAAAGAATAATTAATCAATAACAAATATGAATTATTAAAGAAAATGCATGCAACTAATACTACTTCATTGAGAGTATGAAACTGTTATTTTGTCATAAACTTTGGCACCGAATTTTTCTAGTCTCAGACTTGGAGAACAAGAGTCATTTATAGATGTTTCCTAAGGCCTCTCTAGTGCCACAAACATGAGGTTCTCTTGGGTTTCTGTGTTCTGACATTTTGTGTGTTTAGAATCTGCCTCTGCCCTGCGAACTAGCTCTCTAGTTGTCAGCAGCAGAGGAAAGTGAGGAGGACTACAGTGACTGCCCACTTCACCACTGCCCATGAACACATTGATTCTTGCCTTCTCTGAATCAGACTTGCATCTTTATATCTAGCATATTCTGTGTACCTTCTGCTGCCAGCTTTCAGGAATATCATAATGGAATGGATCTAGAGACAGTCCTACATAGGAATATAAATACACTGTTTTAAATGTCTCTAAAATAGACACACGATAAAGGCTAACATACTGCTTATAATCTATGGTATTAGAATTGTCAGGTAGTTAGAGTAGAAACAAATAAAGAGTCCAAGATGGCAGAACAACGCAGGTTGGGGGTGCCCACAAAAGAGGAAGTTGAGGACCTGAGTGAGAACCTCTGGTCCTGGGCATAAACAATCAGGGGAATACTTGAACCACCGCCTATTTTTTCATAGGATGTAACCCACCAGGCTCCACAGGGAGGAGACAGAAACGATAAAAAGGGAAGCCAAGAGGAATCAGGATTGCTTCAGGGGTTGACCTCCACCTGCGTCTTGGAAGCCACTGCCCTTTGCCCCTGCCTGCTTCCCAGGTGAGCTGTAACCGAGCTGTAACTATAACTAGTTTGTTGCTATGAATATGGTCTTCTGCCTTCTGTTTCATTGTTAAAAAGATTTGGAATGACAGACCACTTCTAGCTCAAACAGGCAGGATTTTATTAAACATTACTTGGTATCTGAGGATCCTTTGATCAGACATCCATAAATGACCTCTCCCATTCAGGAGTTGTTTCACTTGGTGTCTAATAAAAATAGTTTGCCCCCAAGTTTTAAGGCATCTTTTTTCAGGTTTGCAATGACTGCAAGGTTTTGAAGGCAGTGAGGCCAGCCTCAGGTGGTTGGGTGGAGCCTCTTAGACAAGTATATCACTGACTGTGGTTCAAGTCCCAGCCTTTAAGTTAACATTCCCAAGTCTATGCCTTCCTTCTTGTGGACATATAGATGGAATGCTTTCTCTAGGTTTGGCAACCTCAAAGCAGGTCCTGGATTAAGGCCTGTTTTGGTGTAGCCTCTGCCTTCTGTTGAGGAGGTCCCCATGTCAATGGGATTACTTGACAGAATCACAGCAGTATTTTTTTTTTCATTTTTAAATTACTATTTGTTGTCTTTAAAATAATTTAATCAACCATTTAGAGTGGATATGACAGTGAATACACTGTTACATAGGATTTCTTTATAAAATACAACCATAAAGATGCTTAAGCAGCTTCAAGTCTAACGTCCGGCAACTTTGCACATATTTCTCTCATTGTTATTGACAAACTTTTGTTTTAAAAAGTCTTAAAACTTAATCATGTATTAAGATAGACCTAATAGGCACACATAAAGCATTATACTTCCCACATGGAAAACAGCTGTAAAAGTTTATGTTAAGCCATTAATCAACTCATTATTTTCAGTCAGTATTACAGAGATCTGCTTTTGAACTTTAGAAATCAATTTCAAATCCAAGTTCATAGTTTTGTAAATTCAAAAACAAACATCAAAATAACCCATCAGAAGTAAGAACATATGATCCATTTTCTACATACTCAAACCAAATTAGTATAAAAATATCACTATCAAACTTGAATAAATATTAAGCCAAATTTAGAGAAAATTCTAGTCTTCAGTTATTTATTACAAAAGAAAAAGGAAACACTAACATTATACTAAGAAGGATAAAATCAATTCAATATTTGGCTTTTTGACAAGACAAATGTGAAATTTATAAATAACCAAAGCTGACCATGAAAAAAGAGAGGACAGAACCTACAAATAATATTAGAAAACATGAAAAAATAAATACAGAAACAAATGTAAAGATTAAAAAAACAGAGAAGTTAAATGTATTATGATAAAAATTTGAAAATTTAGCTGAAACGGAATTTTATAAATGCATAGATTACCAAAACCTTAGTCTTATAGTCATAATAGAATAATTGTTTAAAAATCTTTCCACAGAAAAAGAAACTATCACACCATAACTAGACACATCTGTAGGTTAGCTAGTGCAAAAAGATTTTAATAAAATAAAAAGTATAGAAATTGGAATGAAGAAGCAATAATGTCACTATTAACAAAAAATATGACAGCCTGAAAAAACTAGGTATTGGTGA
The DNA here is from genome assembly GCF_033118175.1 of Dama dama. Taxonomy (NCBI): domain Eukaryota; kingdom Metazoa; phylum Chordata; class Mammalia; order Artiodactyla; family Cervidae; genus Dama; species Dama dama. The sequence goes on along the minus strand of NC_083713.1, from coordinate 68,284,313 downwards.
GGATATGAAACAAAGGGATTTCTCACACTGTGGCTAGTAGGCATATAAACACACACAAAATTTTAGAAATCAGTTTGGCTATATGTAGTACTTTTGAACATGCTCAAGCCATGCAAAGAAGCAATACCACTTCCTGAGTGGTCTGCCCTTAAAGTCTATATCCAGGCCTGCATGAGACACACAGAAGAATATCGTGAAGCTCAAACTGCTTTTACATCAATCATTCTCTTTTTGAGCTTGTGATAATTTCAAAATTATTTCAAATTATGATGATTAAAAAACCTTCTCTTAAGAGAACATTGTCAACTGTCGACTTCTATCTTAAATTTTTGCGCTGAACAATGCTTTAAAGAATAAATAAAGCATTATGCAACTGGAATTTTGCAGAACTGGCCTCCATATTCTTGGATCTCTTCTGGGTTTCATTATCAACTAGCCGTTTAATCATACATTACTCTATAAATGTTTACTTTTTAATTAATTGACAACATAATATTGGTACTGTTTGATATATTCTTAAATTGGAGTATTAGATAAAATATATTAAAGTAAATGGAAAACATCCATATAATAGGACAACTTTTACGAGACAGTGGCTTCTGTAACATTTTCCATAGGGCCCTGGCTGACAGTATTTGGGGCATGTCAATGCCTGTACTCACCAGCTGCTGCCCCTGGACGCCCCAGGCCGCGTACTGCAGGACAGAGTCCTCTACTTCTGGAGGATTTAACTCCCAAACTTCCCTTGAAAAAAGGTAAATATTTTTATATGAACAAATTGACACCTACACCTACAGTTCAGTTGGACAGTTGCTCATGGAAACCAGATGATGAAAGAACTTACCTAGTGTGTATATTGTAGATCACATACGAAGCAGTATACGAATAATGAAAAATCTGAAACAAAAAGAAGAGTTATAGTTTGGAGTAAAGGCTCTATTTTAATGAGTATGTATATGTTTTTGACTAAATTCTGGAAACGTAAAATTGGTTTTAGAGAGAATTCAAAATGTGATTCTTCATTACCTATAAAATAAAGTTCAAACTTTATTCAAATTTGAATATTGAAACATTGATACTCCAATGTTTTGGTATTTGTGTTCTATATGGTTTTCCACTCTTATCATCCACTACTTCTCTTCACCTGGCCTACACTTTACTATATTAGATAAATTCCTTCTGTATATCCTGAATGTTTCTCTTTTTTTTCTATTTTTTTTTTAGGATATCCTAACTTCACTCAGATGAAAATTTTTCCTCCTTTCATTACAGCCTATCTATCTAGAGAATTTCTCTCTCTCAAAGTTTACTTTTGACTCTTAGGACATTTCACACCCTGTAGCACAAATTAGATAAGATTTTAAGTGCTTGTTTCCTTTTCCCAGTGGAATCAGGCCCAGGTATGGATTACCTTGGCATCCTCCACATTACCTTATACGGTATCAGGCTTGCCTGCAACATGCAATCAATATTTGTTGAATAATGATTCTGATGGGGAAAAATCCCTTGCGAATGGAAGTGCTTATGGAGACAAAATGGGATAATACCCCAAGCACTTCATAGAAATATCTGAAAATTATATGTTAAATAATTGGTTGTAGGTATGTATCTTCAAGAGACATCTTATATCATCATATAAAGAGTCCTGTTTCTTTCTAAAGGGCATCCTCCAAAGGATCACAGCTTCCATGTTGAGGTGACATTAAGGACCAGAGTGGATGATGCAAAGATATTCCTAAATTTTGGTTCTTACTGATTAAAGGTGATGAAATAATAGAAAACAGAGAAAATGAGGAAAATTGTAAAAGATAGGTTAGGGAGAGAGATTATGTGACATTTTAATGAAATTATATTTTTCTAAGCTATATGGATCTAGTGAAGAAACTCTTTTCCACTTAACTATATTGTTATATTATTATTTATAGGATTCATAGAGCTTATATTGATACTTTCATTTTTCAGCATGTAATTATAAAAACTTCTCTTATCCTATAGTCGACATACATTGCACAAATATAATACTGTAAATTAAAAATCCTTAGAAGTGAAATTATTATTTCTTCTCACTGCAATAATAACTTCAATTAAACATGATTGGCCACATATTTGGCAAATAAATACTAGTGTTCATTCTGTGCATTGAGATTACAATCCTCCCACAATTTGTTATATTATTGTGCTTCCTAATGAAGTGTTTCCTCCATTTCTTTTGGAATAACTATTAAATCTGAGATCACCTTTACTACAGAGTTATAGAAGTGAAAAATATTTTTCCTGGTGTCTATTTTGGCATTCATATTGTGTTCTATAAAATTCCATATTTGACTACAAATTTTAAATCTTGAATTTATTACTACAGCTGACAAAGAGTTGAGAACTGTGACCACTTCTCCATTTTGTTTTCCCATCTCAGAAAGGTCTGTTGCCAGAGTAAACTGCCAAGTCATTAAGTGGTCTTCAAATCAGACAAATGTTTCAATGATGTTATGGATGGAAACAAACTATTCATTCCATCTATTAATCTACCTAACACACTCTCCTATGAATTCTAGGTTCACATCCCTCTTGACAAAGAGTTCCTGTTCACTACTGCTTTAGTCAAAGCAAGTCAAAATAATCACTGACACAAAACTGGATGATATAACCATTGAATGTTTATCTCTTTCCATCATATTTATATGATGTAGAGCTATAGAGGTTACAGACTCTTCTCAGTGTATGAATCCTAAGAACTTAGATGTCTTTCCAATGATGGGGTTTAGAGAGAAAAATATATAAATTCACTTTCTGCTTTGTAGTTCTTAGCCTGATACAGCATTTGTTTCTCTCAGCTGTTATGTTGAGATGGAAGACCACAATAAAGAATTTAACCCTTGCAGATGCAGAGAACTAACTAGCATTTGCCAGAAGAAGGAGAATCAGAGGATGAAGAAAACAGGTAAAAGGGATTAAAAGGTACAAACAAGTTACAAAATAAATAAGTCACAAGGATGTAATGTATACCACAGAGAATATAGTTAATAATATTATATATGCATAAACTATAAAAATATTGAATCACTATGTTGTACACCTGAAAGTGAAAGCCACTCAGTTGTGTCTGACTCTTTACAATCACATGGATTATACAGTCCCTGGAATTCTCCAGGCCAAAATACTGGAGTGGGTAGCCTTTTCCCTTCTCCAGGGGATCTTCCCAACCCAGGGATCGAACCCAGGTCTCCCACATTGCAGGCGGATTCTTCACCAGCTGAGCCACAAGGGAAGCCCTGTACACGTGAGGCTAATATAATATTGCAAGTGAGCTATACTTTAATTTAAAAAAAAGTTAGCCCTGCCTAACCTGCAAACACATAGCAAACATATCATAGAGATTGAGCCTCAACTATAGGGTCCCTACAAAGCCAACAGTTTGCAGTTTACAGGTAATTAGATCCTAACCCTTTTCTCCTGGCTTAGAACTCTTTCCACTAAATCCACTATCCTTGATGTGTATGTGTATGTGTGTGTGTGTGTGCACATACTCACAGAAGATCTCAAATTCTTCCTGTTTTGTAATTTTCCATAACTAAATTTCATTATATGTCCACCATAGAATATAAATAGTACAAGGTAGGAGATGATCAGGGTTAGAGATAGACATTTCTTTATGTTTGTTGCATAGTGTTGCAGAAATTTTGAAAGGGGGAGTTTTCAAGAAGAAATGAACTTAGTTTTATTGAACATCTACATTAAGGCACATTGGAATAAATTCAGTCTGTGCTAATCTGCATTTCTTTCCTTGAATGGCAGTTCTATTTCTTTTTTTAAAAATTTATTTATTTTAACTGGAGGCTAATTACTTTACAATATTGGAATCCGCCATGGGTGCACATGTGTTCCCCATCCTGAACCTCCCTCCCACCTCCCTCCCCATCCCATCCCTCAGGGTCATCCCAGTGCCCCAGCCCCAAGCACCCTGTCTCATGCATCGAACCTGGACTGGTGATCTATTTCACATATGGTAATATACATGTTTCAATGCTATTCTCTCAAATCATCCCACCCTCGGCTTCTCCCACAGAGTCCAAAAGTCTGTTCTTTACATCTGTGTCTCTATTGCTATCTCGCATATAGGGTCATCGTTGCCATCTTTCTAAATTCCATATATATGTGTTAGTATACTGTATCGGTTTTTTTCTTTCTGACTTATATCACTCTGTATAATAGGCGCCAGTTTCATCCACCTCATTAGAACTGATTCAAATTCATTCTTTTTAACAGCTGAGTAATATTCCATTGTGTGTATGTACCACAGTTTTCTTATCCATTCATCTGCTGATGGGCATCTAGGTTGCTTCCATGTCCTGGATATTATAAACAGTGCTGCGATGAACATTGGGGTACACGTGTCTCTTTCAATTCTGGTTTCCTCCGTGTGTATGCCCAGCAGTGACATTGCTGGGTCATATGGCAGTTCTATTTCCAGTTTTTTCTATTCTTTTTTTAACATTCTTCACTTCCTTTTATCATATATATCTCTTCTATATTGGCTAGGTAGGTCTTGTTTTATGATGAGAAGATAAAATTGGAGTACCTCGGATTAGAAACAGTCTTTTTACTGTAATTATTGGCTGCTGTAAAATGAGGGCCAAATTGAACATCTGCTAAGATCCATGGGGACAAAGAAATTTCATGGTCAAAAATTACATATTCATCTCATATCTGCAAATGATGTTCCACTGCTTGTTACAGAGTATGAATAGTTATGGCAAAGGCAGTAGGTGTGTGGCAAAATTGAGATATACTATATAAAAATTTGATCAAATTTATACTCCTGGAAGCTGGACCTGACATGATATTCAATCTCCTGATACCAAAAGGCATTGGGATGTACAGAAAATATCATAGGATCCCACAAACCAATCCGATCCCTATCATCTCTACATTGCTCTAGGAACTCATACAAGATTACTAAATGTTAATCATCATGAATGGTATAATTGATTATCATTATTTCTGTTACGATCTATAAGTCACCATGAACATTGAATTAGCAAATACTGAATGATTTCTCCTAGGAGAAGTACAGGATTAGGTTCCTATGAGCCTTTGGTTACATTTTCATCAACCAATCAATACATTTTTTTTTTTTTCATGTGCTTCTTAACTTGAAAAAGCTGCATCTAACACTAAATATTGTTCATTCCTTAGCACTGAGCTCATGGCCAATGTTACAACTCATGTCTGAATGAAGCTTACCTAACTAATGTTCAGTTCAGTTCAGTCACTCAGTTGTGTTCAACTCTTTGTGTCCCCATGGACTGCAGCACGCCAGGCCTCCCTGTCCACCACCAATTCCCGAAGTTTACCCAAACTCATCTCCATTGAGAAGGTGATGCCATCCAACAATTCCATTTCATCCTCTGTCATCCCCTTATCCTCCCACCTGCAATCTTTCCCGGCATCAGGATATTTTCCAATGAGTCAGCTCTTCGCATCAGGTGGCCAAAGTATTGGAGTTTCAGCTTCAACATTACTCCTTCCAATGAATACTGAGGACTGATTTTCACTAGAATTTGGATCTCTTTGAAGTCCAAGGGACTCTCAAGAGTCTTCTCTAACATCACAATTCAAAGGCATCAATTCTTCAGTGCTCAGCTTTCTTTATAGTCCAACTCTTATCCACACATGAATACTGGAAAAATCATGGCCTTGACTAGATGGACCTTTTTGTTGACAAAGTAATGTCTCTGCTTTCTAATATGCTGTCTAGGTTCGTCATAGTTTTTCTTCCAAGGAGCAAGCGTCTTTAATTTCATGGCTGCAGTCACCATCTGCAGTGATTTTGGAGCCCCTCAAAATAAAGTCTGCCACTGTTTCCACTGTTTCCCCATCTATTTCCCATGAAATGATGGGACCAGATGCCATGACCTTAGTTTTCTAAATGTTGAACTTTAAGCCAAATTTTTCACTCTCCTCTTTCACTTTCATCAAGAGGCTATTTAGTTCCTCTTCACTTTCTGCTATAAGGGTGGTATCATCTGCATATCTGAGGTTATTAATATTTCTCCCAGCAATCTTGATTTCAGCTTGTGCTTCCTCCAGCCAAGCATTTCTCATGATGTACTCTGCATATAAGTTAAATGAGCAGGGTGACAATATACAGCCTTGATGTACTCCTTTTCCTATTTGGAACCAGTCTGTTGTTCCATGTCCAATTCTAACTGTTGCTTCCTGACCTGCATACAGATTTCTCAAGAGGCAGGTCAGGTGGTCTGGTATTCCCATCTCTTTCAGAATTTTTCACAGTTTATTGTGATCCACACAGTCAAAGGCTTTGCCATAGTCAATAAAGCAGAAATAGATGTTTTTCTGGAACTCTCTTGCTTTTTCGATGATCCAGCAGATGTTGGCAATTTGATCTCTGTTCCCTCTGCCTTTTCTAAAACCAGCTTGAACATCTGGAAATTCATGGTTCATGTATTTTTGAAGCCTGGCTTGGAGAATTTTGAGCATTACTTCATTAGTGTGTGAGATGAGTGCAATTGTGCAGTTGTTTGAGCATTCTTTGGCATTGCCTTTCTTTGGGATTGGAATGAAAACGGACATTTTCCAGTCCTGTGGCCACTGCTGCATTTTCCAAATTTGCTGGCATATTGAGTGCAGCCTTTTCACAGCATCATCTTTTAGGATTTGAAATAGTTCAACTGGAATTCCATCACCTCCACTAGCTTTGTTCATAGTGATGCTTCCTAAGGCCCACTTGACTTCACATTCCAGGATGTCTGGCTCTAGGTGAGTGATCACACCTTTGTGATCATCTGGGGTCATGAAGATCTTTTTTGTAGAGTCCTAACTCATGTAATTTCTCTTTAAAACACATCATAGCCTACTGGCACCTGGTAACACTGGACTGCACTTCAGCTCTATGCTTGGGAGCTATTTTGCCGTTTAAACAGAAAAATCATGAAAAAGAAAACACAAGCACATGATAAAATAGCCCTACAAGACCCTCAAAAGGACACTAATTTACAGTACGAAAACTGGAAAACGAAGGCATTGCATCATCTTCTTTGATCTCAACTGGGAAAGTGCACACCAAGCATCACAAATGTTCTGCTGTTCAGCACTTGTCTTGAATGACTGAGAATGTGCAGCAACTATGGATCCTGAGGTTACAAACTGAATTTAGAAAATAGGCATATTTGCAATTCCAGAATCCTTAAATATAGAAGACCAGCTATATACATAACATAGAGATGTTACTAGAAGAAATAAGGCAAAATGGTAGTCATATTTAAGGCCTGCCAAAACACAAAAGGGTGGCTCAATGGGTGAAGAATCTGCCTGCAATGCAGGAGACATGGGTTTGATCCCTGAGTTAGGAAGATGCCCTGGAGAAGGAAATGGCAACCCACTTCAATATTCTGGCCTGGAAAATACTAGGGACAAAAAGCCTGGAGAGCTATAGTTCATAGGGGTGCAAAGAGTCAGATATGACTGAAGTGACTGTGCACTCATGCATGCAGAACACAATAAATGTATAAAAGTTATCCAGGGTAGTGTTCATGCTCTACGTGCAGCCAATGAAAACTAGCTACATCAATTCAGTTATCAAATGTCTAGTACACAATCTCTTTGACATAGTTTTGCACTTGGTAGCATTTTAAAAAATGATTATGGTGATAAAAGCCATTTTTAAAAAGAATTAAATACAAAAGAGTATCAGTTGACAATTTTTATTTACTCCTATATGTTGTCTGTCAGTTTATAAACATGTGTTGAATACTAATTATATGCAAGCACATAAGTCAAGTACCTTGCCAAGTGCAAAAACTGTAACAAACATGATCCCTGCCCACAACTCATTCATTTGGGGTGACAAAGTTAAGAAACATATTAGCATAAGGGGATCTAGTTGCAGGTCTTGGTTAAATTAGGACTTGCAAATTGTAAACCATAAGCTTTCCAAAAAGTGATTAGTAATCTGCTTCAAGATGTGATCATAGAGAAGATAACGGCTGTGTTAGCCATAGAAGGGACTAATATAATTATTGAATTGAGCACTTACTATATATTGGACACTGCCGAGCACTGTACATATATTATTTATGATTAAGTCAACCCCAGGAAGTAGAAAGTGTAATTCATAATTCATATGACAGGCTCTGGAAGCGTTGAAAGTTTAAGTAAGAGACAGAGCCACAATTTGCACCTACATCTGTCCGATTACAACCCATATTATGACTTAATCTCTCTGTACACTCTCTCAGGGACCTGGGACAGGACGCATGACTCCAGCTTTGCAAAAGATTTATTTCTGAAAGACCTTTTAAGGCACCACCCAAAGATTTATGAACAAGAGTAGGCATGAATTAATTGTGATTATCACAGTTAAGAGGGATTTCATTGAAAGATGATCTAATACATCAGATTAAAAATGTAAATCCCCTTCTCCTTTAGCTGTTTTTCAGATTTTTTTCTTGGAATATCAGTTATTACTTAAGACATCTATGGGGATTCATGTTAAAGAGAGTTACATTTACAAGAAAAAAGAACAGGGTGCTTTAGTAATTTATGCTTAAGCAGCGGCTTAAATCTCTAGGTACCAAACCTCTGCACCGCAGTTAAACTGCCGAACTGGAATAAATAGCATGCATTTTCATGGTCTTGAGAATATTTAAAATAGGACTATGGATTTGCCATTAAATCAGACAGTTAGGAAAACTAAAGTGTGAGGAAGTAGGTCTCTGAATAAATAATATTAATACTTGTGAAAAATGGCAGTGAGAGAAAAGACAATGTAGGCAACAAAGTGTTTGTTTCTCTTGGAAATAAGTGCTATGAAGATGCAAAGTTTGTTCTAGGATAATGGACTAGTACCTTTTGCGATGAGTAAGGAGTGTCTCTGTTGTTGGCATTTTATTTTTATTATTCAATGAAGAACCAGAGCATCAGGTAGGAAACTCTAGTGCAGTAAACAGAGTTCACAAAATTACAAGATGCAGTTCTACAGAAATTCTTTTAAGACCCTGTATTAAAAAAGAAACTTTGGGAACATTGTGAACAGCAAGTATAGGTAGAAAGAGAAAATAAATATGTGAGGGTATTAAAGGTGTAAGTAATATTTGTCATATTTTAGTCTCCTTTCCTTAGTCTATAAGATTGACGTGAACACTGTGAAAGTTGCTCAGTTGTGTCCCACTCTTTGTGACCCCATGGGCTGTGGCCTGCCAGGTTCCTCTGTTCATGGAATTCTCCAGGCCATATTACTGGAGTGGATAGCCAGTTCTCTTCCCAAGGGGATGTTCCAAAGCCAGGGATTGAACCCAGGTGTCCCTCATCACTGGCAGATTCTTTACTATCTGAGCAACCAGGAAGCCCATATACCACCGGGAACTCTACTCAATAATCTGTAATGACCTATATTGGAAAAAGACTCTTAAAAAAGAGTGGATATATGTATATGCACAGCTGATTCACTTTGCTATATAGTAGAAACTACACTGTAAATCAACTATATGCCAATAAAAATTAATTTTAAAAAACTTATATGTGTTGATAAGATCATTGCTGACAGGTTTTACCACCTATGTCAGTGCTTCTTGGGATGAGCACACCCTAGATTTCCCTAGTTTGAGATTTTCACTGATGTCATTACCCTTGATCCTCAATCTGAAAGTGGATAAAAATGTTTTCTGGATTCACAGCTGGTCCAGTGATTAAATAATCCACTGGTGACTACAGAAGATGCAAGCTCAATCCCTGTGTCAGGAAGATTCCCTGGAAGAGGAAATGGCAGCCCTCTCCAGTATTCTTGTCTGGAGAATTATATGGACAGAGGAGCCTGGTGGGCTACATTCCATGGGGTCACTAAGAGTTGGACATGACTGAGCATGCACATGCAAAAAAAAAAACAACCAACTTTTTTTTTTCTGTTTTATCCTTTAAGAAATATAAAGAATCCTGTATACAAGAAAAAAGAAAAACAAAACAAACTACTCCTCTTCCGAGATAAACAATGAGTAAAACCGTGATTGGAACCAAAATCTTATACATTCCACACATGCAAGCATGTTTTAAAGTTGTTACCACATAAAAGAACCATGCAAGATTCTTTCATGGTATCACCTTTACAGTAAGTGGCAGACAGTAAAATACTCAAGAGGGTGAGACTAACATAAATGATGCTAGAGAAGATGAAGTTTAGATGCTGCTTAAATTCAGCATTAATTTTGGCAAAACCTATATAAAATAAATAAAAATAGATTTGCTAATTAAAAAAAAGACAATTTCTCACAACCTAATTTAGTCATTCTGTTAGCCTAAAGGCATCATGATGTCATCATCATGTAGAATATATAGCAATATTTTGACCTTTTCTTGCTTTATTTGAGTCTAGTAGGCTTCCCATTTGGAGAAGATAGGATATTGGGTTTATTTTCCTTAGTATTCGTAGTGTGTTCACTGAGTTGAAATATAGTACTGTCAGTGTACTATGAAAATGGACAACCTAATAAAAATACATAAATAATTAATTTGATTAATAAGAGTAAATTAAATTTTCCTTGGTGGCTCAGATGGTAAAGAATCTGCCTGCAATGCAGGAGACCAAGGTTGGATCCCTGGTTTGGGGTGATCCCCTGGAGAAGGGAATGGCGATCCACTTGCCAGGAGAATTTTGCCTCCAGGCAATATTCTTGCCTGGAGAATACCATGGACAAAGAAGCCTGGAGGGTATAGTTCATAGGGTTGAAAAGAGTCAAATATGACTGAAGTGACTGAGCACTCATGCATGCAGAACACAATAAATGTGTAAAAGTTATGCAGGGTAGAGCTTATATTCTACATGAAGCAAATGAAAACTAGCTACAAAACTAGCTAATACTCCAGTATTCTTGCCTGGAGTATCCCATGGACAGAGTAGCCTGGCAGGCTATTGTCCATGGGGTTGTAAAGAATCAGACATATGAGTGAGAGTGACTGCCACTTTCACTTTAAAACATGATTTCATCTAAAATATTTATTTTATATAAGAAAATGGATGGCTAATGACTCAAGTCTTTAAAGCAGACAAGAAAAATGACCTGGGTATCATTTTTCAATTTCATATAGGTCTGTTGTGTCCAGGATATAAATCTATGGCTTGCAAAGTAACAGCAACTAGCATGAGAAGAATATATTTCATTACACAACAAGATTTCTGAGTGAAAGAAACAAACCATTTTCTGATATATTTCCTGTTAAAAACATTAACTGTTCATCATAACAATAAGTCCTAGAATTACTCTTATAATTTTATTCATGAGAAGTTGTCTATAATACAAAATTTCATTTCAAAGAAGCTCCCTGGCATCAGTTTTTAAATTATTCATATTTAACAGGTAATTTTCACCATAATATACTGCTGACTAAAGTACCAACCTCATTGACAGTGCCACCTTTTGTAATAAAATATTTTCATATACCAGACCTTTCTATATTAATTCATGTGAATAAACTACTTTCAAGCCACCTGACATTATACTGTTTCCTATGTCCTAATATTAAACACATCTGGTTTGATAACCTGAATAGCACTTAAGGGTCAATTGCTGAGAAGTAGCGCCAGCAGGTTTTCAAATTGTATTGTAAAGTGCAAAATTTAAATATCATCTAAATACCCATACACTAGATTTCTCTCAAGCATGTCAGTGAAGAAATAAATATACTGCAACAGGACTTAGGGAGGCCTGATATGCTGCAGTCCATGGGGTCGCAGAGAGTCAGACGCAACTTGGCAACGGAACAACAACGATGCGAGAGACGAAAATCTCAAGCTGTTCTCCTTAGTACTAGAATTTGAAAAACAAAGATTAAAATAACTGATTCAACAATATTTGGAGGTATTTGCAGGCCCTTGTTGACTGAATCAAGTATGCAGCATAGGAAATTAGTGATTTAATTCCCCAGCAACTTTCTTTATTTCAGTGGAATAAAGTCCTAACTTGTATTTACTTGAGCAAGTTATTTAAATCTTTTGCTTTATTCATTAGGAAAATGGAGAAAGCAAAACATATCCAACTGTTTCCTTATAAAGAATATATGACAAATTATAAGGAAACTATTTAGTTATCGGATGAGCCTAAATCAAAACTCACATCAAAATCAGGAAAACTCAAAATTATTGCAATTGAAATTTTAAAATTTAAGAAACCTCTCACTATCAAACAGGAAAGGAAAACAATCATAAAATTAATTGTATGTAATTCATACTAGTTACTTTTTATAACACCATAACCCCATAAATAATTGACTCATTTGTTTTGAATAATTGCTAAAATATAAGAGAAAAAAATTAAAAACATAATTTTAAAGAATATATTATAATTTATGTAAGCATTTACTTGTTAACAGCTATTTAGATGATCAAATTTTTCACATAAACAAAATATTGAGATTATTTTCATTGGATATTTACACATATTCTCAGGATACATGACCCAAAGTAAAATTTATAGGTCAGAAGATTTGCACATTTTACATTTTGCTTCATATTACCAACTCATTTTCTAGAAAGATTAGAAATAATTGATAATGCTATGTGCTATACAAGTATCTTAACTTATCTTTAATACCACAATAAAATAATATTACCCATTGTGTTGATTTAGATCATTTGAATGGCAAAAAACAAAAACAAACATCATTATTAAACTTGTAGCTAGGTTATGATTAAATCTGACTAGCTTGTCATATTGCTTTGTATTTTTCTTAAAGATTTTTATTTATGCATTTGTGACTCACCCATCATTGTCTTTTCAAAGAGATTGTTGGTCTTTTCCTTGTTGATATCTGAAAGCTCTTTTTAAATTACAAATTGCAAATATATTTTCATGCATGCAATAAATATTTTACCCAACTAAAGTTTGCCTTTTCTCTTTGCCGATGTGTATTTTCTAAGTGAAGTGAAGCGAAGTCGCTTGGTCATGTCCGACTCTTTGCACCTCATGGACTGTAGCCTACCAGTATCCTCTGTCTAGGGGATTTTCCAGGTAAGAATACTGGAGTGGGTTGCCATTTCCTTCTCCACAGGATGTTCCCAACCCAGGGATTGAACCTGGGTCTCCTGCATTGTGGGGAGACACTTTACCATCTAAGCCACCAGGGAAGCCCTGGTATTTTCTAAAGAGAAATGTTAAATCTCTGTGTGATTATTTCTAAAAGCTATTTACTATTTCAGATCCTAGTCATGTGCCAAGAGAAGCTTCATTGCCTCAACACTATAGACTTTAAACAGTTATTTTTCTAGTACTTTTAAAATTCATGATATCTTCTATTCACCTAAAATTATTTTTGGTTTAAAGGGTGAAGTATAGGACTTCCCTGGTGGTCTAGTTGTTAAGAATCTGCATTTCCTATGCAGGGGGTGCAGGTTCAAGCTCTGGTTGGGGAACTAAGTTCCCACATGCTGCGTGGCACTGCCAAGAAATTAAAGGGTGAAGTATAAATTCAGTTGTTTTCCTTCCCCCAATAACCAGGCAGTTCTCCAGTATAACTGACTTGTAATTTATTTTTTTACTTAATGTACATTCTAAATCCCTTCTATAACTCTGGTCTTTTTTTCTGACTAGAATCACTACAATAAAACTTTAAAATACATTTTATCATCTGGGAAAGTTCATTCATTTCATCTTTCTTGTGACATACATACACTCTAAATCTTGCCTATTTAAGTGCAGGTCTTAACCTGCTGATTAAATTCCAGTTAAACTCCTGATTAAATTCTAGTTAAAGCAAGAATAGGATTCATTGTTGTCAAATGAAATGTTATTGTTTATTACTTTCAAATAACTTGAGTCCATTTCTTAAAATATACTTTTATTGGTCATGAGCATAATTTACTTGTTCCTGTTTTAATTGAATATCTTCTATCATCATAAGCTTACAGAGTAGTATAATATGAAGACTGTGGGTTGGGTATAAAAGTTTGTAGATTGTTTGGTTCAACACTTACTGTGAAAACTTGAACAAGTAACATAACTTTGTCTTTTCATAGTGATAAAAAAATCTTCCAGAAGAATCAATGATTTTCTTTAGGATGGGATACAGGATAGAAAGCCCAGAAATAATCCCTCATGCCAATGATCAGTTAGTCTATGACAAAGGAGGCAAGAATATACAATGGAGAAAAGATAGTCTCTTAATAAGTGGTGCTAGGAAAACTGGAGAGCTACATGCAAGAGAACGAAATTGAACATTCTCTAACACCATACACAAAAATAAAGTCAAAATGAAATGAAGACCTAAATGAAAGGCCACATACTATAAACTCTTAGAGGAACACATAACTAGAACACTCTTTGACATAAATCACAGCAATATCATTTTGGATTCTTCTCCTAAGAAATGAGAATAAAAATCAAAATAAACAAATGGGACCTAATTAAACTAAAAAGCTTTTGCACAGCCAAAAAAACCATAAACAACACAAAAAAGACAACTCTCATAGTGGGAGAAAATATTTGTAAATATGTTCACTGCAAGGGTTTAATCTCCAAAATATCTAAACAATTTATGCAGATCACTGCCAAAAAAAAAAAAAAACCAACTCAATCAAAAAATGGGTGGAAGATCAAAATAAATAGAAATTTCTACAAAGAAAACATACAGATGACAAAAAAAAAAAGCACATGAAAAGATACTTGACATCACTAATTATCAGAAAAATGCAAATCAAAATTACAATGAAGTATCTATCACCTCACACCAGTCAGAATGGCCATCATCAAGAAATCTACATACAATAAATGCTGGAGTTGGTGTGGAGAAAAGGGAACCCTCCCACACTGTTGGGGGGAATTTAAATTGATACAACTATTATGAAGAATGGTATGGAGGTTCCTTAAAAACCTAAAAATAGAACTAACATATGATCCCGCAACCCCACTCCTGGGCATCTGCTTCCATGCTAAACAGCTTCAGTCTAACTGTTTGTGACCCCGTGGACTGTAGCCCACCAGGCTCCTCTGTCCATGGGATTCTCCAGGCAAAAATAGTGGAGTGGGTTACCATTTCCTTCTCTAGGGGATCTTCCCTACCCAGGAATCAAACCCACATCTCTTATGTCTCCTGCATTGGTGAGCAAGTTCTTTACCACTAGCATCACCTGGAAAGCCCTTCCTGGGCATATAACCATAGAAAACCATCATCAAAAAAGATACATGCAACCCAGTGCTCACTGCAGCACTATTTAAAATAGCCAAGACATGGAAGCAACCTAAATGTTCATCAACAGAGGAATAGATAAAGAAGAAGTATATGTATCTACAATGGAACACTACTCAGCCATAAAAAAGAATAAAATGATGCAATTTGCAACAACATGAATGGCTCTAGAGATTATCATACTAGATGAATGATAATCAGTGTCATTCAATGATAATGAATGATATTCATGAATGATAATCATGAAGTAAGTCAGATAAAGACAAATATCATATGATATCACATATGTGGAATCTAATGTTTAAAAATGATACAATTAAACTTATTTACAAAATAGAAATAGACTCACAGATTTTGAAAACAAACTTATGGTTACAAAAGGGAAAAAATAGCAGGGAGGGATAAATAAGGATCTTGGGATTAACATATACACACTACTATATATAAAGTAGATAACCAACTAGGACCTACTGTGTAACACAGGAAACTCTACTCGATATTCTTTAATAATCTATATGATTAAAGTATCTGAAAAATAATGTATATATGTATATGTATAGCTGAATCACTTTGCTGTATAGTGAAGACTAACACAATATTGTTAAGCAACTATACTCCAATAATTTTTTTTTTAATTAAGGATAAGAAGTTACTGAAAGAGTTAATACAGAACTCTTTTATGGGTAAATGCTGTAGGCTGAAAATATTTGAGAATAGCCCTGGAATAAAAATATAGGCAGACATCCATAAAAATGAATGTGCTTTTATATGCTGCTTATAAAATTGACTTGAATTCTAAGCTATAAGGAAATATTTATTTTTCAAAAGGAAACAGAACTTGAGACAAAATTATGACATTAATATCTAAAGAAAGTTGTCACCCCACATAGCAAGATAATGGTCCACAGATTTTCAATATAAAATCCCTCTGATCCCTCTATTTGTAACATTTCTGATGGCATGAAAATCAAATATATAAAGAATTGACTTTCAATCTCAACCACTTTATGTATATCCATCTGGAAAAGTGGCCTATGCCAATTCGATTATTACTAAAAGCAGGACTTTCTCAATTGAACCCACCGAGCCTTCTACATGACAAATAGATCACTCAGAAACCATCAGGTAGAGCAGGTACCAGAGCCGAAGGATCAACAATAGACCTTTCCTCCCATTTAGAAAGCTATATATGTATGAAATATAATACTTGCAAGGGGGAAATAGTACATATGATTTATACCCAAAATCAGATGATCAGGGCAAATTGTAAAAATCTAAAGTACGTGGGTCTGTTTCCGTTACTTCTGTGCCCAATTCGGTTGACCCCAGAGTCCCAGTGCCGCACTTGGGCTCATTAGTATCGTTTTTTTTTTTTTTTTCTTTTTTTAGTATCTTAACGCAGCAAGTCTCCTACAGTAACTCTCCTACAAGCTCCATTCTAAGAGCATGTTCGTAAGTTCAGTTACTTTGTAAGCCCAAAAAAGTTAGCCTGGTGCCCAACCAAAACAATTGGGTATATAGTCCTGAACTGTAGTACGTTTATAATACTTTTCACACAAAATAATACATTAAAAGAATACAACAATAAAGAAAACATTTTAAATCTTATAGTACAGGACCTTGAAAAGTGCAGTACAACAGCCCGCATTGAGTGAACAGGTAAGAAGAGTTAGTGACTGCGGGAGGAAGAGGAAGTAGGAGATGGCAGAGCTGAAAGATCCTCAGCAATAGGAGATGGAAGGCAAGCTGCAGTTTCACTCACACCCAATGTTTATGGCACACGTTCTGCTTCCTTCATGGACTTAATTCTATATACCCTCTTGAACAAATGATTCAATGAAGTCTATGTAATAGCACGTTCACATCTTTGAAGGCTTTTATGTATGTAGGAGACTTACTATAATCCAAAGCATCCTTCCCCTCCCCTCTTTAAAAAAAAATGTCTTTTGATATTCAGATTTTTAAAAATTGGGGTATAGGTGGCTCAGTGGTAAAAATCCACATGCCAATGCAGGAGACTCAGGAGACATGGGTTCAATCCCTGGATCTGGAAGATCCCCTTTAGGAGGAGGAAAGGCAACCTACTCCAGTATTCTTGCTTGAAAAATCCCATGAACAGAGAAGCCTGGTGGACTACAGTCCATGGGGTTGCCGGGCTGGACATCACTGAGCAACTGAGCACATACACACACATAGTTGTGTTACAAAGGTTAGTTGGGCTCTGCTGTGCAATTAAGTGAGTCAGCTATATGTGCACATATATCCCCTCCTTCTAGGATCTCACTCCGACCCCCATCCCACCGATCTAGGTCACAACAGAGCCCTGAGCTCAAATCTTCTGAATCATAAAATCATTAGAAGAACTTCATAAAATTATGAATTACAGGAAATCACCTAGAGAGACCTAGAAATCTATATTTTACTGTGTGACTACAGCCATTCTTTTTGTCAGGCAGGTTTGGGAAATGCTATCCTACTCTATGAGAACTTCCATTTTTCAGAGGCAAGGTGAGTGAACAGAAAAACCAGGGGCTGTAGAAATTTCATTATAAAACATGAGAAAAGGGCTTCAGAGTCAGTGTTCTTCCCTAATGTGAAGTCCATCATCCTGTTCAGTTTAGAGTATAATGAAGAAGTCATTCTTACAAGCAAATATACAAAGTTTTAAAATCATTTCCCAATACAGTGTCATGGGCAGAATCAAAGAGTACATAGGTATCAAATATCTGTCCTGGTTCAAAGAAAGCAGCTGCTAAGCTGAGGGTAATAAATATTTGGCAGCAGGTATCAGACACTGAGTTGTAAAGGAAAACTACCCTTTTAGGTAACATTGAAGAAGATGATGCATTTTCTTTAACTTAAGTATTATTCTTACTTGAGGCTTTGAACTTCTGAATTAGTTATAAGAACCCACATATGAGAAAACAACCACAGCTCTGACTGTGGAGGAAAACAGCATGTGGAATTCCAGAAAGTATCAGAAGATATGGAACAACAAGTAGATGACAAAACATTGGACAAAAGAAATATAATTTTCTCAATGACTTGGCTAAGGGACCTGATGTGCTATTAGAATTTATGCTCAGCAGCCTACTACATTTAAATTCCAGTGAACTACATTTTGAACAGAGTTAGTTTAAAGCCCCATATGTGGAAAATAAGAATGATAATATGACCGACCTCATAGGCTTACTGTATAGATTAACTGTGATAATGCTTGTGAAGTTCTTAGCATATCTTAAGTATTCAATAAACATTATTACTACTGTTGATGTTGTTGTTGCTGCAGCCACTGCTGTTACCATGAGGATATCATGTTTGAAATACTTATATGATTAATTATTAGGGTTTTTATTATTAACTTAATCATTGCAAACTACATTTCTTAATTATATGATTTTCAGATAAGTCAATTATCTACATATTCTTAGACACATTTCAACTCCTAACAATTGCAATCAATATTACAGTGGCTGGAAGTGACCAGGATGATGAAGTGGGAGGAAGTGGTACTCACCTCCCACCACTAACACATCAAAAATATTTCTACATGTGGAACAATTTTCACTGAATACTAACATGCTGGAAATATTCTGAATCTTGACTGAGTGGTGGTTATAATTCATTAAGAGGGGCATTTTAGATCTGGACAATCTACTATTTGTAAGATATACATCAATTAAAAAATAAGTTTAAAGCATCAGTGTCCATCAATGTCTCCCCATTGCTTACAGGAGGAAATATAGATTTTTTTCAGAGCACTGACCTCAACAGCAATACGTTCTTATTTGTCTTCTACTCAATAACCCCCAGACTATAATCTCCATGAGGTCAGGACCATGACTGTGCCATTCATTGCTGTGATCCCAACTCCTAGCACAGCCGCTGGCAAAGAGTGGATGCTCAATCTATACATATTTTAAATAAATTAATGGATGAGTAGTGGCTTTATCTTGTTCCAATAGTGACACTCTGAGTTCCACCCCTCAGCCACCCCCCCCCCCCCCAGAGGTTTCTGGCAGTTTCCCAGCACTGTCCAGTACTGGACAATAGCTTACTTCTGCCCCTCCTAGTTAAACCACAAGAGGCTCTCACCTGGACCCTTCTACAGCTTCCCAAATGATGTCCCCACCCATGTCTCTCCCCTCCCCTTCTCCACCCAGAAGTCTTGGTAGTGTTAATAGGTAATTGTCAGATCAGTTCAGTTCAGTTGCTCAGTCATGTCTGACTCTTTGTGACCCCATGGACTGCAACACACCAGGCCTCCCTGTCCATCACCAACTCCCGGAGTTTACTCAAACTCATGTCCATTGAGTCAGTGATGACATCCAACCATCTGTCGTCTGTAGTTTGTCCTCTGTCGTCCCCTTTTCCTCCCGCCTGCAATCTTTCCCAGCATCAGGATCTTTTCCAATGAGTCAGTTCTTTGCATCAGGTGTCCAAAGTATTGGAGTTTGAGCTTCAACATCAGTCCTTCCAATGAATATTCAGGACTGATTTCCTTTAGGATGGACTGGTTGGATCTTCTTGCAGTCCAAGGGGCTCTCAAGAGTCTTCTCCAACACCACAGATCAAAAGCATCAATTCTTCAGTGCTCAGCTTTCCTTAAGTCCAGCTTTCACATCCATACATGACTACTGGAAAAACCATAGCTTTGACTAGATGGACCTTTGTCAGCAAAGTAATGTCTCTGCTTTTTAATATGCTGTCTAGGTTGGTCATTGCTTTTCTTCCAAGGAGCAAACATCTTTTAATCTCATGGCTGCAGTCACCATCCGCAGTGATTTTGGAGCCCCAAAAATAAAGTCTGTCCCTATTTCCATTGTTTCCCCATCTATTTGCCATGAAGTGATGGAACCAGATGCCATGATCTTACTTTTCTGAATGTTAAGCTTTAAGCCAACTTTTTCACTCTCCTTTTTCACTTTCATCAAGAGGCTCTTTAGTTCTTCTTCACTTTCTGCCATAAGGGTGGTGTCATCTGCATATCTGAGGTTATTGATATTTCTCCCAGCAATCTTGTTTCCAGCTTGTGCTTCTTCCAGCCCAGCGTTTCTCATGATGTACTCTGCACAGAAGTTAAATAAGCAGGGTGACAATATACAACCTTGATGTACTCCTTTCCCTATTTGGAACCAGTCTGTTTTTCCATGTCCAGTTCTAACTGTTGCTTCCTTACCTGCATACAGATTTCTCAAGATAAATTTGTCAGATCACTCTCTTTTTAAGCCCTCCCAGGGTGACCCTTTACACATAGAGAAAAAGTCCCAGGGTTCACAAGGCCCTTCTGGACTGGCCTTTGCCTGCCTCTGACTGCTGCCCCGTGACTCCCCTTTCCCCCTGGGCATACTCTGACCATGCTAGAATTCTCTCTGTGCCTCAGTCAGGCTAAACTCACTTCATTGGCCATTGAAATTTAAATTAACATTATGGAAAGTTATATGTTTAGTTTCTCAGTTGCAGTAGTCACGTTTTAAGTCCTCTATAGTCACAAGTGGCTTATGGTCAGTGCAGACTGAACATGTCCATCATTTCTGAAGGCTCTATTGACCATGCTGGCTTAAGCACTTAGAAATTAATTTTCTTTTTTAACTTACAGTTCCCTGGAATCTTGCTTTAAATACCCCAGTGACATGCTAAATGTCTCAATATCATATTGATTGCGTTCTTCCATTAAGCAGTTGCTGTGAAGTAATTAGTAGTGTCTTGTGAAATGAAGGTCAGCAAAGTGCAGCAGTCTCAGTGTTTCAGCCTTAAACCTTTTTGACAAAGATATACTTCCCCAAACTTGCTAGCTAAAGAAGAATAATTACTGAATTTCATCAAACCTGAGATATCATCAATTGAAAGATATAGCACTATTTTGTGTTCCAGTAAGTGATTCAGTTATGATGTTCTATTTGTTTTAGCGTCATCTTAAATTAAGGGATGATAACATGTGAAAAAATGCACATCTTAGCTTTATTGAAATATGATAAAATAAAGAGCCAATTCTTCCTCATTTACAGAATAATATCTTGCAACATAGAAAAAATAAGACAATTTAATTATAGAAAATTGTACTTGATAGTATGCTTGCCAACATCTGCTGGATCATTGAAAAAGCAAGAGAGTGGTAGGAAAACATCTATGTTTGCTTTATTGACTACGCCAAAGCCTTTGACTGTATGGATCACAACAAACTGTGGAAAATTGTTCAGAGATGGGAATACCAACCACCTGACCTGCCTCTTGAGAAATCTGTATGCAGATCAGGAAGCAACAGTTAGAACTGGACATGGAGCAACAGACTCGTTCCAAATCGGGAAAGGAGTATGTCAAGGCTGCATATCGTCACCCTGCTTATTTAACTTATATGCGGAGTACATCACACAAAATGCCAGGCTGGATGAATTCAAATTGGAATCAAGATTGCTGGGAGAAATACCAATAACCTCAGATATGCAGATAATACCACCCTTATGGCAGAAAGCGAAGAAGAACTAAAGAGTCTCTTGATGAAAGTAAAAGAGGAGAGTGAAAAAGTTGGCTTAAAGCTCAATGTTCAGAAAACCAAGATCATGGCATCTGGTCCCATCACTTTGTGACAAATAGATGGGGAAACAATGACAGACTTTATTTTTTTGGGCTCCAAAATCACTGCGGATGATGACTGCAGCCATGAGATTAAAAGATGTTCACTCCTTGGAAGAAAAGCAATGACCAACCTAGACAACATATTAAAAAGCAGAGACATTACTTTGCTGACAAAGGATGAGATGGTTGGATGGCATCACCAATGCAATGGACATTAATCAACTCCAGGAGCTGGTGATGGATAGGCAAGCCTGACATGCTGTAGTCCATGGGGTCACAAAGATTAGGACACAACTGAGTAACTGAACTGAACTGATACTTGATAATGTCTTAATGGATTGAGAGCTTTCTTAAAATACCCTCCTTCTTTATTCATCTTGTGTATCTTGCCTTATGTCTAATGACAAAGAGCTCACTATCCATTTAAATACTAAAAATTCAATCTTTTTACTATTCAGGTCTGCAAGTTTTAACAACTTTCTATAGTCATGGAACCACCACTACAATCAAGTTATATAATAGAGCCGTTACACTAAAATATTACTCCACACCACTCTGTATTCAAGATTTCTCTTTAATTCTAGCACATTACAAATATGGATTTGTTTTCTGCCTCCATAGTTTTACAAGTTTTAAAATGTCATATAAATGGATTAATACAGTGTGTAGCCCTTTAAACCTATTTTCTTTTCATTTGCATTATGCATTTGAGGTTCATGCATGTTGTGACTGTCAGGAGATTTTTCCTTTTTATTGCTGAATAGTATTTGACTATAATGATATACCAAAATCAATTCATTCTGTAATTGAGGGATATTTGGTTGGGTTCAAGTTGTTGATAATTATCTGAAGAATATTATAAACATCAAGATTCAGGTTTTTGTGTGAACATAGATTTACTTTTTATGTATTTGCCATGAAGTGATAGGACCAGATGACATGATCTTAGTGTCTTGAAATTTGAGTTTTAAGCCAGCTTTTTACTCACCTCTTTCACTTTCATTGGTACTATTATTATATTCCCATTCTAGTTAAGTGTGTAGTGGTATTGAATTTTCCTAATGACTTTTCATCTTGAATTTTTTTTCATTTCCATATTAATTGTTATATGTATATTTTCCTTGAATATATATCTTGAAATATTGTCTTATTATTGGTAGTGGGTAAGGAGATTGTTATGTTATTGTTAATGTTTAATTGTGATTCTTTCTGTTGTATACAGGTGCTTTATCATTCAGTTTAGTTGCTCAGTCGTGTCCGACTCTTTGTGACCCCATGAACCACAGCACGCCAGGCTTCCCTGTCCATCACCAACTACCGGAGCCCACCCATACCCGTGTCCATTGAGTCAGAAATGCCATCCAACCATCTCATCCTCTATTATCCCCTTCTCCTCCCATCTGCAACCTTTCCCAGCATCAGGGTCTTTTCCAATGAGTTATTTCTTTACATCAGGTGGCCAAAGTATTGGAGTTTCAGCTTCAACATCAGTCCTTCCAATGAACACCCAGGACTGATCTCCTTTAGGATGGACTGGTTGGATCTCCTTGCAGTCCAAGGGACTCTCAAGAGTCTTCTCCAACACCACAGTTCAAAAGCATCAATTCTTCAGTGCTCAGCTTTCTTTCTAGTCCAACTCTCACACCCATACATGACCACTGGAAAAACCATAGCCTTGACTAAATGGACCTTTGTTGGCAAAGTAATGTCTCTGCTTTTTAATATGCTGTCTAAGTTGGTCATAACTTTCTTTCCAAGGAGTAAACATCTTTTAATTTCATGGCTGCAATCATCATCTGTGGTGATTTTGGAGCCCAGAAAAATAAAGTCAGCCACTGTTTCCCCATCTATTTCCCATGAAGTGATGGGACCAGATGCCATGATCTTCATTTTCTGAATGTTAAGCGTTAAGCCAATTTTTTCACTCTCCTCTTTCACTTTCATCAAGAGGCTCTTTAGTTCTTCTTCATTTTCTGCCATAAGGGTGGTGTAACCTGCACATTTGAGGTTATTGATATTTCTCCTGGCAATCTTGATTCTAGCTTGTGCTTCATCCAGTCCAGCATTTCTCATGATGTACTCTGCATATAAGTTAAATAAGCAGGGTGACAACATAAAACCTTGAAGTACTCCTTTTCCTATTTGGAACCAGTCTGTTGTTCCATGTCCAGTTCCAACTGTTGCTTCCTGACCTGCATACAGGTTTCTCAAGAGGCAGGTCTGGTGGTTTGGTATTCCCATTATCATTGATACCCATATCATTATCAATGATTCCCTTTATCATTAGTGATTTGTAAAAAACATAGATTCTATAGCAAATGAATCATCAACTAATTGCACACATTTCTTATGATTATTCTTGACTTTCATATGCTGACACAGAACACTCATGTTTTTAAATAACTGTCTCAGAACTCACGTTAGCCAAATAATTAGCCAAGAAATTGGTCTATCAATGTACAAAATAATGTTGTCATTTGTGGGGAATATTTTATTAATTCCAAATAAAGATTCATATAATTAAAGCAAAGCAAAGCAGAACAGAATAAAACATACACCTCCATGCAATGCAACTACAAAAATAAAATCTGAAAACAAGATACAAAGAAGCAGATGGAACAAATGAAGAAAATGAAGGAAAACATAAGAACAAGAAGTACAGTAGGACCCAGTATAAATGGTAGTTAGGCTATTGGACTTTAAACATATTGAAAAATTGTTTTCCAAGGAAATTGGGTTATGTAAACACTGAATTATTAGGCTTCAAATCATCTATTTTCATTAAAGAAATCTGTGTTTTCCGAGGTATGTATATAACTTTTGAACCCAAAAATGACTCAATAATCTTTAGCCCAGGCCTCTCATTTTTATCCAGATATTTGAATTGTTATTTTATAATTACCATAGAAACAGTCACAGAAATGTGAAAAGTAATGTAAGCACCTGAAAAACAATTAACCTTTATTGTGCCATATCCTGAGAAAATAAAAGAAAAATAAAATTATCATAGTTGGTTTTTAATGACCAAGAAATCTGTTATATAGTAATGAACATGACAAACAGACATTTGGAGTGGGGAATGATTTAAGAGGTACATAATTAAGGGATATAGTGTTCATTCAGAGAAATCAAGATTAATATAGAGTATAGAAATCAGAGAGGGCCTTATGGAATTCTTTCTCCAGGATCACCCTTCAAACAGAACTCGAAAATCAACTCCTCATTTCTCCTCAAACAATTTTCTCTTTCTGGGATAGCCTTCTTTTTGGTCTGATTCTTTTCTTGCAGTGTTGAACAACTCATCATGATATTTCAGTTTTGTTTTTTTTTTGTCACTTACTGTTTTTATCTTTGATGATACTTTCAAAGATTCCAATATATACTGTCCTATTTTTATTTATCTTCCAAAATTATTTCTGACCCTTAGAGCATAGTAATAAGATTTTTCCTCAAGTGTCATAGGATATTTCTGTTTTTTAAAATATATTTATTATCTATAAAATATCTATTATGTCAGATTCCATATTCAAGTTGGAACTTTTATTAGAACCCCCTGTGTATATCAGAGTTGCATTTTCACAAAACTCTGAGAGATGAGCATGATCATTCCCATTTTACAGATCGTTATATAACTTATTTATATTATATATATATATTTTATAAGTTATATAACTTATTTATATTTTATCTATCTAGTAAGTATACTAAATACTGATTCCAAATCCCTTGTTCATTTTTTTCTCCCCCAACAATAATACACCCTAAATTCCATCCAGCTTAGAAGCATTGAGGCCACACCCAACAAACGAAGTTAAAATTTGCACAATGTCTTGTTTCCCATGTATTCTCTTAGTAGTTTCCTGACTTCTTAAAATTTCTCCAACTTCAAAGGGGCATTCTTGTAGGGAAGAAAGCAAACAAATAAACAAACAATTTCTGTCTGACTGCTGTGGCTAAGAATTCCAATACTATGCTTAAAAAGTAAAATATTTCTGAAAGAAATGTCTTTCTTCAATTCTTCTTTATATAACATATATTCTTTAGACACATCAAGTTTTCACCTTTTCAGGTTAAGTCTGTGACCTGGGCCCCAGACACAAAAAGACTTTGTGCTTGGTTTTCAACATGTTGACATTTTAACAGCTTGATCTTTGAACCTGTGTTTTATAACAAAAGTCTTTTGGGATAGCAGAGCATACATGTGAAGATATGCACAATAGACATGTCGGCCATTGCTTGTTATCCCATTCATAGATACTATCTAAGATGATCATATTCACCAAATTCTGATAAACTCACAATGTGTGGGGGTAGTTCAGCAATACTCAAACTGAGTGTAGTTGTGCCAAGTCTACAACTGAGTGAGCAAGGAGGCCTAACAGCCACAAGAGGCAATCCTCTCTGTCTGAACCAGAACTTATCTGAATAAAAAAAAGAAGGAAAGAAAGAAATGAGCAAGGAACCATATCATATTGTCTTTATGTGTGCTACTTTCTTATGTTAGTCAATTGCTTAAGCTGAAAATGTCATTGAAGGAAGCAGAAAGAGAAAAACCCACAATTCCTTTCCTTTGATGTTCTGTCTTACATGTCTTAGAACCAAATGTAGACCAGGTGGAGCTAGTGGTAAAGAACCTGCCTGCCAGTGCAGAAGATGTAAGAGACTTGGTTCGATCCCTGGGTTGGGAAGATCCTCTGGAGGAAGGCATGGTAACCCACTCCAGTATTCTTACCTGGAGAATCCCATGGACAGAGGAATCTGGTGGGCTACGGTCCATAGGGTCTCAATGAATCAGACAGGACTAAAGTGACTTAGCTCAAGGACACAGAGATTGTTAGCAGAATACATCCAAATCAAAAAGTGAAATAAAAACAGCTGAATTCAGTGTGTTTCCACTGTCAAGTAAGAAAGGACTTTTTCACATACAAGCTAAAAAGGAATATGAATTGTGTATCTTCAGTCCCACATATGAGATAAGAACTAATATTTTCACCTACAATTGGCATCACACAGTATAAGTACCAATGTTAAAATTCATGCTAATAATTATTTTTTTTAAATTTAGAATGACATTAAATTGCAATAATAATAATAATAATAAAATCCTCAACACCATGACAAGCTGAAAGAGACAGAGACTGTGGAGGAAATAAAAAAACATTTTAGTATTAACATCTTTAATGGCACTTTATTCCTGCTTCTTAAATGAGGGATCTCACATTTTCATTTTGCCCTGGGCACCACTATTTATATAGCCGGTCTAACTAGTACACTGCAAGTTAGGTTTTATAGGTATTATTTACTCTGGTGTACTTCTCTCATTATATTTTCTTCAGGCATTGATTAACATAAGTTCCATTTCAAATCATGTGAAGAGAAAATCAGCATTGGTGTCAAAACACTTGCACAGTAAAGAAATCTGATGTTCAAGAATGACCAGAATATCTCCTGAGATGGTTTTTCATCCATCCAATTGTTTCTGTCAAGGGGTGGTGATTTGAAAAGCCAAAAGGACTCTCTCTAAATTCTCAGATCTACAAAATCAGACTGATGAAGGATGAAAATGTAACATTTGGGTTCCAGAGGCCAATAATTAGTGATAGCTATTTCATTCACCAACCTTTAGCAATATGCCCAAATTTGTTGAGCTTCAATTTCTCATTGTGTAAATGGAAGGATTCCAGCTAGATAATCCTTAATTAGTTGCCAGTTACAAGTTGGCGATGATAAATGGAAACTGTCTAGCACACTGAATGCCACATAGCAGGGCTTCAATAAACGAAGTTATTATAAAACTCCAGGACAGCCTATTTCTTAAATTAGCCTCCATGCCACGGATTTATACCCTTAGATGATACAATGACTAATCCATTTGTGGCTTGTTTGTGAGTACAAAATGGCAAAACTAGAAATGATGACATACAAAGCATAAATTCTTGAGATGACTCATTGCTTTTAGTACTTAGGATATGGTTGATTAATAAAAAGTCAAAACAGCAAGAAATTTGCCTGGGACTGGTACAACTGACAAATGACTGAGAACTAATGAATTCTTCCCTGCAAGAGTTACCAACTGAATTTCTTACAGCAAGCAGACAAACACTGAAAATCCTTGGATACTTCTCTGTATAGTAGACATATAAACAATTACCTTATAATTATTATGTTATTATTAAGGCCATCATCTAAAGCTTATGTGCATGTTTTAGAAATACTGTCTCAAATTCAGCCATTTTGGGGGGGAAAAAAAACATGGCTATAAAAAATCACCAATTTGTGGCTAAATCAACACAATTCATGTTAATTTTATTTCTTCTCATATTTGAATGTGGCCTCAGGGTCTTTTCTGAATTACAGCTTTTTAGAGATGTATACTAAAGTGGACTATATTTGCATTTTTGAAGCTAACTGGAAGTAGATTTAATCCTAAATTATGTTTTGTAAATCACTTTCAGTGTAGGAAAAAATCACTTTGCAGTAGATGGAATGTGGAGTTAGTGAGGAAAACAGTTCTGGTCTCAAGTTTGCTAAAGTTCACTGAATGAACTGGAACAATTCCTCCTATCTTGTTCTCACACTTAAATGTTTTTAGTCACTTAGTCATTTCTGACTCTTTGCGACCCCATGGATTGTACCCCGCAAGGCTTCTCTGTCCATGGGGATTCTCCAGACAGGAATACTGGAGTGGGTTGCTGTGTTTTACTCCAGAGGAACTTTCCAACCCAGGGATCGAACTCAGATCTCCTGCACTGCAGGCAGATTCTTTTCCAGCAGAACCACCAGGGAAGCCCTTCTCACTTATATAGTGTAGTTAGAAAATGGGAAGTTGAGCAAGATTTCATGTTTAATTTTCCCGGCAATTTTCCTTTACTCTGTGACTCCACATGAGGGAGATTCGCAATGGGTGTCTTTTTTTTCCCAGAGTTTTCAGATTATCCCATGTTATAAATAAAAAAAGTAGTCAAAGACAAAAGCCATTATTTTAATTAATGGAAGTTTGCCTTCTTCAGTTATCTTTTACATTCCATTCTTATAGATTTAAAAGATTTGCGGCACCCAAGTTAACTGACAAGGTCATAACTTGGCAAACATCACATTTATTTGATTCAATCAGCATCAACTGCTCCCTGATGATTGACAAAAACCAGGGCCTACCATGGGTCATAATTTATGGGTGATATTAACATTCTGTGGAGTGAAATACAGCAAGCCATAACTATGTTTGCTGACAAACAAAAATAAATACAAAAAAGAGAGAGAGGTGTTAAGACGCCTAAATCATCCTCAAGGAAAAGGTTGTCAACTAGACCTAAGCATGACAGGGAAAGAATCTGCTCACAGAAAGGACAAGTAAATGGGTCAAATCTGAGGACATTACACCATATTACCAAAAAGATATGGATGGGATGGTAGAAAGAAACCTCTGTAGGGTGCCTGTCAATTACATTATTTTTAAGCAGCTTAAGTTATGTTTACATACCCCTGCTGCATTTACTGGAGAAGGCAATGGCGACCCACTCCAGTACTCTTGCCTGGAGAACCCCATGAACGGAGAAGCTTGGTAGGCTGCGGTCCATGGGGTCTCGAAGAGTCAGACATGACTGAGCAACTACACTTTCACTTTTCGCTTTCATGCATTGGAGAAGGAAATGGCAACCCACTCCAGTGTTCTTGCCTGGAGAATCCCAGGGACGGGGGAGCCTGGTGGGCTGCCGTCTATGGGGTCGCACAGAGTCGGACACGACTGAAATGACTCTGCAGCAGCAGCAGCAGCGGAACTAAAATGTACTGGAATGGGTGAACTTAACTCAGATGACCACTACATCTACTACTGTGGGCAAGAATCCCTTACAAGAAATGGAGTAGCCTCCCAGTCAAAACAGAGTCCGAAATGCAGTACTTGGGTACAATCTCAAAAATGACAATGATCTCTATTTGTTTTCCAAGAAACCATTCAATATCACAGTAATCTAAGTCTATGCCCCAACCAGTCATGCTGAAGAAGCTGATGTTGAATGGTTCCATGAAGACGTACAAGACCTTTTAGAACTAACACTCAAAAAAGATGTCCTTTTCATTATAGGGGACTGGAATGCAAAGTAGGAAGTCAAGAGATACCTGGAGTAACTGGCAAATTTGGCCTTGGAGTACAGAATTAAGTAGGGCAAAGGTGAACAGAGTTTTGCCAAGAGAACACACTGGTCCCATCACCAGTCACATCCACAGCTGGGTGTTTTTGCTTTGGCTCCGCCTCTTCATTCTTTCTGGAGTTATTTCTCCACTGATCTCCAGTACCATATTGGGTACTTACCACCTTGGGGAGTTCATGTTTCAGTATCCTATCTTTTTGCCTTTTCATACTGTTCATGGGGTTCTCAAGGCAAGAACACTGAAGTGGGGTGCCATTCCCTTCTCCAGTGGACCACATTTTGTCAGAACTCTCCACCATGACCCGTCCATCTTGGGTGGCCCTACATGGCATGGCTCATAGTTTCATTGAGTCAGACAAGGCTGTGGTCCATGTGATCAGTTTGATTAATTTTCTGTGATTGTGGTTTTCAGTCTATCTGCCCTCCAGTGGAGTAGGAGGCTTATGGAAGTAAGAGGCTTATAGAAGCTTCCTGATGGGAGAGACTGACTGAGGGGGAAACTGGATCTTGTTTGATGGGCGGGGTCATGCCCAGTAAATCTTTAACCAATTTTCTGTTGATGGGTGGGGCTGTGTTCCCTCCCTGTTATTTACCTGGGGCCAAGCTATGTTGGAGGTAAGGCAGATAATGGCGACCTCCTTCAA
The DNA here is from genome assembly GCF_033118175.1 of Dama dama. Lineage (NCBI taxonomy): Eukaryota > Metazoa > Chordata > Mammalia > Artiodactyla > Cervidae > Dama > Dama dama. Next base: position 68,253,754 of record NC_083713.1, on the reverse strand, counting down.
ACAGTCCCAGCATGCACTGCTACACTCAGCGCCCCCAGCCCTGCAGCAGGCCACCACCGACCGACACCTCCACGGGAGACTCCCGGACACTTACAGGCAAGTCTGGGTCAGTCTCTTGTGGGGTCACTGCTCCTTTCTCCTGGGTCCTGGTGCTCACAAGGTTCTGTTTGTACCTGCCAGGAGTCTGTCTCCCAGTCCTGTGTGAGTTCGGGCGGCTCTACGGTGGGGTTAATGGCGACTCCTCCAAGAGGTCTTAATGCCTTGCCCAGGTCTGCTGCACCCAGAGCCCCTGCAGCAGGCCACTGCTGACCCGGACCTCCACAGGAGACACTCAGACACAGTCTGTCTCAGTCTCTGTGGGGTCTCTTAAATCTTTTAAGTCTCTTAAAATCTCTATTAAGCTGCATTTAAATTAATCCAAAGGGAGATTTCCCTGAGTGACTTGACCTAGTCAAGTGAGCCCTTTAAAACTGGGACTAGAATTCAGAGACAGGAGTAGTAGGAGCAGATACTAAATTCTCCCATTGACCTTGAAGAAGCAAAATGCCATGTTGTGTAGAGAATCACATGACAAGGAATGGCCTGCAGACGCTAAAAAGTAGGCAGACTAGGGCTAAAAGCTGCAGTTTTAGCCTTAAGAAAATCAATTCTGCCAATAACCAGTAAGCTTGGAATAGCACCCCCAAATGGCAAATGAGACTGTAGCTCAGTTCTGACTGATGCCTCCATTGCACCCTGGTGAGACCCTGAGCAGATGACCCAGCTAATCCATGCCTGTATCCCTGATGCAGGTAAACTGTGAGATAACAAATGTGTGCTACATTACATTGCTGGGGGGAAAAAAAGTCATTAGTGTTATTATTTTGAATACAATTCAGATATCACAGATAATGCCTTAAATATTGAAAGAAAAAAGAGGAACATAAACATATGCTCTACTGAGATCCACTAAACAGAATCCTTTTCAAACACATTAGACATAAATATATAACTTCTCTTGAGAGAATTTCTAATGCTATTTATTGCTAGTAGCCATTAATGTGGAAAGGGCATTTCATTTTCATTATGTAAATGTAAATATAACTACCATTTTTTAAGTCTTGTGATTATATAAATTCCAAGCATTCAGGTTGCTCAAAAACAGCTTTAAACACACAAGAGCTTCTAAAAGTAATCATTAATGGGAATCCGCATCATGGTGGCTGAGAATTCAAGGCAGAATGGAGAAAAGCAGAGCAAATGGACCAGGTTGAGAGAAAGGAGAGAGTAATAAAGACTAAAACGAGAAAAAAGAAATGGTAAAATCAAAAATACAGATTAAATAATGCCTTAAAAAATTAGAGAAAAAAACTATTTCATATTTTATAAATTAAATGAAATGTACTCTTATTTAGAGCCACATATTGCAATAAGCACTGAACTTGACAAATGATTGCACAATTGTGAAATGGGGTTTTAAAGTCATGAGACATTTCTTTAATATTTATTTTCTTCATCGATTAACTAGGTTTGCATGTAAGCTTTTTGAGGAAATTTATTGCTACCATCATTCTATATCTACTTCTAGGTTTATACTTTTTTTTTAAAACAAATGAAAGAGGTTTACCTTAAATTTATTTCTGATATATAATTATGTTTCAATGCTGATAGGAGCAAAGGTGTTAATTTAATTTTATAATTTAAGATAATTCTGCCATTTTTATCATAGTCATAATAAATTATATGAAAAGACATTTTATAAATTTTATATAGAATGATTATATTTCTATGATAAATAATAAGCATGTCAAGATGTTAATTGTGTTTTTACACATTCTATGTATGTTCTTGAGGAATATATGCCAAGTATACTGTGATTTTCTTCAACTCATGGCATTTCAGTTAATTTATAATTTCTTCTTTATAATATTCTATATTATCTGAATTTTAAATATGAGCTGTTCTAATCATAAATAGGCATTTTTTGTGATAATGAGATGAAACCAAATGAAGACTACTTCCTAACTAAAAATTATAATTTTCCTCTCTTACATACAGTTTTGTCTTTCTCCTTTTCTATGCTAAGATATAAAATTTCTTTCATATATTCACATCTTTAAGTCAAATATTAGTAATATTCCAAAACTGCTTCAGCCTCCAGTTTTTTATCACCCCAGAATTTTAAAAAAAAAAAAAAAGAGTAAGCTCCAAATTTTAAACTTGAGACTTAAGAAAAAGTAATTCAAATATGAATAGTATCTGGAAATGCATTATAATCTTACTTAATCTCCCATAGCAACTAAGACCTATCACCAACTCTTCATCTTTCCAGTCTTCTCTCCCAGTCTTCCCATAAAAACTTATTTGTCTTGAAGAAAGCACTAACTCTCTGAAAAACAGAATCAACTCAGTAGGAAGATGTTGAACAATTATATGATCAACCTCTTAATAGTTTGTAAATTCATTTATTTTGTTATTGATTTAAGTAAAGATTAGAATTTGAAAGACCCAAAGTTATAGAAAAAGGTCAAGGATCCATATGACTCGATAGGTATCTTAGCCACTCACCCAGTAGAGTTATCTAGAAGGAAACAGAGGATAGAGTAGACAAGATGTAAATAAATATCATGGATGAGTAAACACAAATTGTGACTTTCACAGATTCAAAATTGATATAGTATAGTTTAACTTTTGCATCATTTGTTACAAAAAGCTTTCTAAAGGACCTGCTATTCCCTGATTAACATCAAAAATTTTGTTTCATTCTGATACATGTGCACTATTTAAGAGTACATTTTAGAAAGTAGCACATAAAAAGTACACATTATGTGTGTACTCAGTCATTTCAAATTTGAGTTCCAGAATCTCAATGATAACTGTGCTTATTTAGCCAAATGCTTGTAATTAAAAATGGTACAGAAGTTATGTATGTGGGATGCTGCAAATATTACACAATGGTATAGTATATTTTAGTAAAAAGGATAGTAAGTGAAGTCGCTCAATCGTGTCCGACTCTTTGCAACCCCATGGCCTGTAGCCTACTAGGCTCCTCTGTCCATGGGATTTTCCAGGCAAGAGTACTGGAGTGGGTTGCCATTTCCTTCTACAGGGTATCTTTCTGACCCAGGGATTGAACCCGGGTCTCCAGCATTGCAGACAGATGCTTTACCATCTGAGCCAAGATAAGGAGATTTAAATTTCAAGTTGAACTTGAAATTTATAAATAGCATTTATCTATCTCCAATTGAATGTATTTACAAATTGACCATAGGGTGAAGCTGAAAAAAAAAAGAAAAAGTGCATTAATTGCTCTCCAAATATTTACTCATAGAGAATATTTACAAAGAAATTCTGTAAAAGACAAGGAAAACTAGAGAACAAAGGCACAATTTTTAAAATGAGAAAAGTCAGGCTGAATTCCATGAAGTCCAATCAAAAGGTTAAAGTTGTAGGAATTAGTTTTGGGAGGTGGAATTCTCTATCCCTGATAATTGCTCTAATGAGTCTATCTGCTACTTCATCTTGCCTGTGCTAGCATTTATTGCATCTCTTTTGCCCTCTACTGTCTTGATGGTGACAGAGAGGTTGCACATTGGGACTGAAAGCTATTGATCAGTCTATAAGCGACAAAGATCATTATCCTTCCTCATAATGGGCAGCCACACAAGAAATTCATTTTGTTTTTTAATATAGGAAGAAGCATATTGAGTTCCCCTATGACAGGATTATTTTAAAACAAATTATAATTTTCATGCTTTTTTGTGACTGAAACAAGAACTCCTACTCCCAAACAATGATTTTTTATAGATTATTCTGTTTGCTTAGGAAATTAGTGCCAATTTGGCATATTTATTGATCTTTCTTTTTTTGTGTCCTTTGATACTTCTCTTTCCAAAGAACTTCCACAAATAATAATTAAGCAAAATAATTAAGCTTTGTGCTTATTTTCATCCAGTGTGTTTATCTGTGACATCCCAGTAGAGGGGAATTTTAATAAGACTTTATTTTTCCTAACATTTAAAATAGCAAAGGCAATTTGCTTTGATTTCTGATTTTTACTGTTGGGGTTGTAGGCCTTCATTTGGGTATATTTAGAATTTTTATATTTGTTTTTATTAATAAAAGATTATAAATTACTAATGATGAAACTAACACTGTGGAGGGTAAGGGGCAACCAGATTGATGGAACTCCTTTCCCAGCTTAAGGAAATCAAATCAACTGAGCAGTCTGATGTGCAAATAATTCTTATAAAAATACATTTTAAAAAACAACATACTAGAGAACTTTATGAATTTTAAAATTTTATTATTAATAAAAGGATTTTTAGAAAAGCCATTTTGATATTTTGCTGTGTGGGCTTGGTATTCAGACTAAATTAAAGCTATTATTATTAAGTGGGTGACCTTGAGCACCCTGAATCTCTCTAAGCTATAATTCCCACAACAATAATCTGTGAATAACTGAACCAAGATTTGTTGTAAGAATTGAATGAAATAACACAGTTAAGATGTTCTTTAAAAGACTTGGCCAGAAATAATCAATGAAAGAGAGCTATAATCGCCATCACCTTCTTTTTCTTCCCCATTATATTGTCATTCTCATTATTGTTGCTACCATCATAAACTCACTTTTCAAGAAGCAGGGCTCATCAGTTGAAAAAGGGGATATGAAGTCATTTAGACAAGAGAAGGAGTATAACTGTAGATAGAATTTAATGTATCCAGAGGGAGCAGTGGAAAGAAATGAGTCTGCAAATGAAAAGTTAGGCAAAATGTTAGGAGAATCTACAGTATACAAAGAAGTTTGAATTCCATCTAGACAGTGGGGATTCCCTAAAATATTTTTAAGTATGTGAATTACAGTTATAGTTTTAAAAGTAAACTACTAGTACTAATGAGGATAGATTGAGATAGGGCCCAGCAGAAGAAGATATGGTTTTATATTTTTTCTGTATAGTCATCATTACTCCAAGAATAATTTTAAAAATATTTTTTCAACTTCAACTAGACAAATTCTACTTCATATTTTGTCCAGCTGTCTAATTCCTAACAGTAATACCTACGTAGATACCTCAGTTACTTGAGATACATGGATACATCCTTTGCCATTTCATTTGCTCTGCTTTTCCTAAATTATCTTCTATTTGGACCTTCCTTTGTACTTTGCTCTTTCAGTTATTTGCAACAATGTTCTAAACTTAGCATATCCACCTCTAAGGGAAGATTTATTCCCTGAGTAAAATGTTTATTGTGTGTGAAGCGTGGACTCCACCTTCATTTACGCTTCCATTTGTAAAACGAAATTATAACCTTCACCTTAAGAATTCATTTTTAAGTGATTCCACAAACGTTTGCCTCCTTTGAAATTTGCTGTGATGGTCAATCATTTGTGTCGACTTGACTGGGCCATAGATGCTCAGATCTTTAGTTAAACATTAGCCTGAGTGTGTCTGTGGGGGTGTTTCTGGAAGAGATCAAAATTTGAATCAATAGAATGAGTAAAGCAGATTGCCTGCTTCACTGTGGTTGAACCTGATCCAACCCACTGAAGGCCTGAACAGAACAAAAAGCAGAATAAAAAAGAATTTTATATCTCTGCCTGACTATTCTCAAACTGGGACATTGCTCTTCTCCTGCCTTTTGATTCAGGCTAGGACTAGAACCATTGACTTTCCCAGTGTTCAGACCTTCGGACTCAGATTAGAACTATACCATAGTCTCCCTTGGGTCTTGAGCTTGGGGATCGCAGTTGTTGGACTCTTCAATGTCAATATAATTTCCTTACAATGAATCTCTCTGTCTCTCTCAATCTCTTCTCTCTCTCATATCTATCTACTTACCTATCTTCACATGTATGAATATAAATGACATATGAATAATAGAAATAAGCAGCATCCATTTCCAGTTATTTGTTGCTCACTATGTATCAGGCCCTGTGCAATATACTTAATTTACCAAATAATTTATCATTTACTTGGTTCTCAGTTTCTTCTTCTGTAAAATGGGTATAATAATTGTATATAAATAATAAATTATCAGTATTGTTTTAAATGCATTAATTTGTATAAAGCACCTAGAAAAATGACTGGCATGTACTAAGTACTCAGTTTATATTAGCTATTTTTATTATTCATTATATCCTCAAAAGACTCCAATTTTATATTATAACTGAGAAAATCAGGCCTTAAAGATGAAAATTAAATTATCCAACATCACAGAACAAGCCAATTATGGGGTCCAGATTTTGAATTTATGTACTTCTGAGTATTATGGCATGCTCTTAAGCTATGGATGTCATTGATGTGCTCCTTAGAGGCTTTAAGAAATGATCATTACTTGTTATAGCTAGTGAAATGGTGAAATCCAATTCAGTTTAACTCTGTTAGCTTGAAGAGTAGAGTATGCCACTATTTGTCTGTAGAAAGATTGAAAGTCTGCAAAATTTAAAAATCTGTTCAAGACTTGTGGACACAGTGGGGGAAGGAGAGGGCGGGATGAATTGAGAGAGTGGCATGAAACATATACATTATCATGTGTCAGACAGGCAGGCAGTGAGGATCTTCTGTGTGACAGGGAGCTCAGACCCAGGGCTGTGTGACAGCCTAGAGGGGTGGCATGGCGTAGGTGGTGGGAGGGCGGCTCATCAGGGCGGGGACATCTGTATACTTATGGCTGATCCACGTGGGTGTACAGCAGAAACCACCACTATATTGTAAAGCAATTATCCTCCAATTAAAATAAATATAAGAAACAAACAAAAAAGCTCTTCACCCATGGAAGTTATTTAATCATTCTCTTTACAGCAAAATAGAGGCTAGAGAATATGATGAAAGGAATAGGCCATTTCTCTCTACTCATCCCTTGGGTTCCCCAGTGGCCCATAGGTAAAGAATCTTTCTGCAGTGCAGGAGATGAGACAGGATCTGTGGGTTCAATTGCAGGGTCAGGAAGATCCCCTGACCCAGGAAATGGCAATCCATTCCAGTATTTTTGCCTGGGAAATGTCATGGGCAGAGGAGCCTGATGGGCTACAATCTATGGGGTCATAAGAGTCAGATACAACTTACCAACTAAACGGCAACAAAAATTCCCTCCATCATATGATCAAAGTTGGTATGGAGATATATCTCTCCACATTGATGACATGTTGCATTACCCATGTAATATTCCCATCATATTCATCCTTTTGATCTTGTTACATGTAGGCAAATGTTTGGCCTTTAAGATAGTCATTTCTAAGAAATCAGTTTCTCTCTTTCCAATTCTTTGACTAGGAAATGAAAACTACTTTTCTTCCTCTAACTGCTTAATAAAAATTAATTAACTTTCTACTTAGGTGAACCATTTTAGAAGATAATTCAGAGCAGAAAAGGAGAAAAGGATAGCAGAAGGAATGAAAGTTCCTAATTATATTCTAAGAATGCTGATAATGTGACACCTACCTTTCATTTTCAGGATCATTAATGTTTTTCCAATTTAACAACTAAAAAGACTAATTCGGATGTCAACTTCTATTATGCAAATAGGACTGAGTGAATCAGAACTGTTTTGTTGGCTTGTTTGTTTTGGTCTCTTGTTTATATAAACTTGTGCTCTCCCTTCATTTCTTATTTCAAAAAAAAAAGTTTTATCCCTATTTACTGCTAAGTGGTGGGGGATACAGAGATACTAAGTGATGGGGGATACAGAGATAGACAAGACTCAGAACCTATGCTCAAGTTTCAAATCATCCATAAGATAAATGAAAACCATAAAAATCCTTTACAAAAGTGGATGAATTTTCTGGGTGTTGACACAGTACAATAAATGGTGGAATAGGGGTCCCTATCAGGGGACTTTGGGAAGGATAAGGGGGAGGGAATACTTGAGGTGAGACTCAAAAATGTGCAGGAGTTCTTTCTTTCCTTTTCCTTCTTTTTCTTTTCTTGTTAAGGTGTCACTAGAATGGAAGTCCACGACCCAAAGCAGGGAGTTTGTGAGGATGACTCTGTACCACCATTGCTAAGAGCAGGAGTCACCATGGTGAGAGGAGAGCAGATGAGGCTGGGAGCCAAGTGGGGGCAATGATGCAAAGGACCAGTGGACTCTTCTAAGAAGAAAAAAAAAAATCTGAAAGTAGCACAGAGATACTTTATATATATTTTTTCAGCCACAATATATGAGACAGAACAATCGCTTTGGCAGCAATATGTATAATGAATTAAAAAGAGAAACTATAGTCATAATCTTGACAAATCAACACTTTAACTATTTAAAAAACAGTAAAAATACAATTATCCTTACAAGATGCCAAGTGCCTTACCCCTCACCACCCCACACCAGCATGTACTTTTGTTGTGACCCATATTTTTCAAATTTGAGGAGATAAAGTTTTCATGTCATAAAAAGTTACTCAGTTAAGATGTTCCCTGAAATAATTACATTAATAGGAAATCCAGTACATAGATTCTAGCTGAAGTGAATAAAAGGTACTTTCTAGTACCAAATATCTCTGAAAAAAACACCCCAGTGACTGAAATTCTATATGGATAAGATCTTTTGGTTCAAAATCTTAACATGAGGCCATCAAAGAAGTTGAATATCATTTATAATATAAAAACTATTTGTGCCAACAAATTAGTAGCGACCACATGAAAATATCACACACTGCTTTTTAGTCTCGCTTTCTGCCAACAAACCAGAAGTCCACTGAATTTATACATTTGACATATTTTGAACAAAAATATGTTTTAGTTCTTCCATATGGGAGAAAATGTGTTATTTGCCAGCTGACATTAATAGTGATCAGCTTTTTTGTAAGTATTACAGTTGGAAACAAAATCTGTGGCTGGTTAGAAGCCAATGTACAGGAAGAAAAATGGAGGTATATTTATTTTCTCACTATTTGAACTAATATGAATAACTAAAGAATATATACCCTGAAAATATGAGGCACCATTTCATTCAAATTAAATAGTATAGAGCATAGTACTTAAAAATGCATGTGGTGAGGGAATGTAAAATTTAATTGAATTCTCTCCGTTTTTACCATTGAAAGCAGAATATTGTTAACCCCAAAGATTATTTTAAAATAGTCTAAAAGAATCATAATCTTATTTTAAATGGTAATATAAAAGGATGAAAAAATTAATAGGACATTGATCAATGACTCCCTGCCTATCATGTTTCTATATGTAGAACATTTTGAGGGAGGAATAAAGATTTAAAAACCAAAACATATGAACATAGGAAATTTTAAGCCATAGTTTCAAAAATGTCTTTTGCAAAGTTAATATTACCACAAAATATAATATTCTCTGTGATGAACTCCTATCTTATTTTGTCAGTTGTCACTTAATTCTGTCAAAGTCTATTAAAATCTCCTTGGTTGTTAATGAACTCAGAATAAGGAACATAAGAATAATTCCTCTCATTCATATTAAACATTTGACCAAATCACTCTGGTCATTTTAAACTTTAATTCACTAATGCTTCCAAGGGAAGATGCATTGTTTCCTGCCATTAATATTTTTATTCTTGCTGTTGTATCATTTCCTCTCTTCTCTCCCCATGCCACTGAATTCTCTCTAGGTTTCACTTTTTCTTTCCATCAATGCTGGAAAGATACATTTTTAGGAGAATAATCGTAACGATATGAACTCTTCTGTGCTGGTCCCTCTGCCTGATCTTAATTACTGCTTTGCTTTCCAACTGAGTTGGTGTCTCTAAGCCATTAATCTTTTAGACTTGGCTCCTTCTACACTGGGTAGGTGCTAAGGAAACAAAGATGAATGGTGAGGATCCTCCATATGATTTCAATTATTATTTGCTTTCCAACTGGGTTGGAGTCTCTACTCCATTAATCTGTGAACTCTCACCTCACTCTTTAATAAGTCCTCATACAGGTTCTCCCCGCTCGTGGTAAAACCAATGTAAATTAATTAGGACAGTCTAGGTCTCATAAAGTTCTAACTGCTGCTGTTGTTCAGTTGCTAAGTCATGTCCGACCCTTTTGTGACCCCATGGATTGCAGCCTGCCAGGCTCCTCTGTCCATGGAATTTCCCAGAAAAGAATATTGGAGTGGGTTGCCATTCCCTTTTTCAGAGGACCTTTCTGACCCAGGGGTCAAACCTATGTCTCCTGGTTGACATGTGGAGTCTTTGCCACTGAACCACCTGGGAAGACCAACATTCTAATGGATTACTTTTAAATAAAGGAATCATAAAGGCTCACCATTCTGCCTGCTCTGATGGATCCTTCTCATGATCCCTTGAGTGAGAAACCTTTTATTTCTCTTGGTAAGTAAGCTAGACTGGAGGGAGGGAGCTCCCTGGCTAAATCTCTGCTTATACAAAGTAACAGCATAAAATAAGCTCTTTCTTCTTACCATAGGATAAAAGTGATAAGAGTTTTCACTGGGTGTATTTAGTCACATCCTTACCCAAGTTATAGTCCTTTGTCTATTAAATTTTTATCATTTATCATTTCTAATAGCACTTATCCTATTATTGTTTAATTACTTGTACTTATAGCAGAGATCTTAATTTGTACAACACTATATCTGAAGTTCCTATCACAGTACCTGGCAAATACTAGCCATTAAGTTAGTATCTACTGAAAAAACTAATGAATGTGTGTAATAATTGCATAGCCTCCCAGAGAGGTTTAGAAAGCTTCCCATGTACCAGAATTTCATCCTCAACCACCTACTTCCATGCCTTAAACTTTAGAATTAGGAGTGTGATTTTATTAGTCATGTGTTAAATCAGTTCCACCCATGAGAGGGAGTAGTCTTCCTCCTCTGACTGCCTCACATCAGGGAAAGCAAAGGTCCCAGAGTGCCTTCAAATTCTTGCTTTCTTTTATCTTCCTGTCCATTCTTCTGAAGCTCATGGGGATTAAACATACATAAATAAATCTCCAGTCTCCAGAGTGAGGTGAATGATTTTCCTTCATCTCAAATTGATGGGCATAATTTTTTAGGCTACTATAAAAAAGAATGTACCTTACTTCTTATTCATGACGTACCACATTTGATTAGTTTATGCACAATGATCTCCTTCAACTGTTGTGACTGATCCAGGAGCAATCCGTGTGCACAAAGTAGCAGAAAAATTCTGCATGAGGAAGAGATTCTAGAGAATTCTGAAAGTGCTAGATCTGAAAGAAATTTAAGTGGAAGTGCTCAGTCGTGTCTCTCCGCAACCCCATGGAGTGTAGCCTGCCAGGCTCCTTGTCCATTGAATTGTCCAGGCAAGAATACTGGAGTGGGTAGCCATTCCCTTCTGCAGGGGGTATGCCTGACCCAGGGATTGGACTTGAATCTCCTACACTGCAAGCAGATTTTTTTTTACCATCTGAGACACCAGGGAAGCCAGAAAGGAACTTAGTAATGGTACAATTCAACTTTTATAATTTGGAGAGATTATTGAAGATGAAGATTTTTAGCTTTCTCAAAACTCACTTGAAAACATTTTTTAAATGGCCAAAGTAAAAAATTTTGATAATAAGATCTATTCAGAAGAGGCAAAAGTATTTTAAACTGGGATCAAACAAAACTTTTCATTATAGCCACTGACGTGATATTCTTTTAACAGTTGAGGTAGGCAAAGGAAATATTTAAATGAATATTAAATACATGGACACACAACAACCACACACAGATACATTCTCACCCTGTGTCTTATGAAGAATGTTTACCAGATCTACTAAATTTCCAAATAAATTGAAAATTATCATCTTTCTTTTAGAACTTACCATTTTCAATTTAGTTGGTAACTAATTAGTTGCAAAATACATCTGAAAGGTGGGATTTCATAAAACAGTTTAGTACTTCAAAGCAGTATCAATCCTCAGGACACTTCTAGATCAAATACCCTGTATCTTGGCTTCCCATCTGACTCTGTTATAGGATACTTTTCACAGCAACACCAAGGTGAACATTTAAAGTAAGATAGACAAAGCTGTAAGCCCCAAAATTCCGAAAGTCCTGTGCAGTTTGCCTTTGAAATCTGACTTGTTCACTACCATAAAGAAATGTTGAACCCACCTGTGTTGTTGGACTCATTTGTGTTTAAACATACATAATTACATAAATTGCATTAAATTATGAGGACTTATACTGGCTGTCAAACTCAACCCCACATAACCACTCATATTCAATAAATAGCCAATCGATAATATGGTTTTCCTGTAGGTTAGACTTGGTAACCTAGAGTTGGCATAAAATGATATATTAAAACAACTAAGATCATGGCATCTGGCCCCATTACTTCATAGCAGATAGAAGGGGGAAATGGGGAAGTAGTGACAGATTTCCTCTCCTTGGGGTCTAAAATCAGTAAGGATGGTGACTGCAGCCATGAAATCAGAAGATGATTGCCCCTTGGCAGGAAAGTAATGACAAATCTAGACAGTATGTTGAAAATTAGAGACATTACTCTGCTGACAAAGGACCATATAGCCAAAGCTAAGGTCTTCACAGTGGTCATGTACGGCTGTGAGAGCTGGACCGTAAAAATGGCAGAATGCCAAAGAATTGATGTCTTTGAACTGTGGTGCAAGAGAAGACTCCTGAAAGTCCCTTGGGCAGTAAGGAGATCAAATCAATCAATCTTAAGAAAAATCAACCCTGGATATTCACTGGAAGGACTGATGCAAATAGCCTACTCATTGAAAAAGTCTCTGATGCTGTGAAAAATTGAGGGCAGAAGGAGAAGAGGGCATCAGAAGATGAGATGGCTGGATGGTATCACCAATGCAATGGACATGCATTGGGCAAACTTCAAGAGCGGGTGAGGGACAGGGAGGCCTCAGGGTGCTACAATCCATGGGGTCGCAAAGAGTCCGACACAACTGGGTGGCTGAACAACAATAGCAAAAGACATGGGAAGTTTTATGATTCATGGGATGGTTAACCACAGTTGGTTTATAGGGTGGAACTGGATTTAGAAATGTTAAGTATATGGCAGAGAATCAAAAGCAACTGACCCGTTTGGCCAGTTAGATGCTGATTATATCAGTGATTATGATAACAACAGGAGAATATTGACAAAGATGAGCACAAGAACTATGTGAAGAAGCTTTAAGTAGACTTCCAAAATATTTTTTCACTAAATACTCCAAGCTGGAGTGTTCAGAAGATGACTTGCTTTGCCCAAAGTTAACTGCGAACATGTACAAAATAACTGACTAGATCCATCAGCATCTGGCACATAGTAGGAACTCATATGCACCAAGTATTTATACTTTCATAAAGACTCAAGTGTTTATGATGTTAAGGCCTCCCTTCACAAATACAAAGACCTGCAGACAGGACTTAAGATATTTCATGGGGAAAAAAACAATGAAACCTTGTGATCAGCTTTCTAGAAGTATGCTGAATATAGATACATTTGCAAGCAAAATTAATAATTACAAGTAATTCTTGCAACTTATAAACGGTCTTGGAGAATAATTCTATTGATATAATTTCATATGTGCCCTATGCCCCCAATATTGTCCAATATTCTAAGTCAGATACGTTACCTTTTGTGTTAAGTCACCATATCATGGGTTTATCTTTATTTCCCTTTTCAACTTTTTGTGCAGAATATGTATTTTACAGTCTGCACACATGGACTCCTTGAGCTTTCCATTTTACTGTCTCCCTGCAAATTTTCATGCTATTAGTGTTCTTTATTAGCAATCATGTTAACCATAAAATACAATGAGTTGATTCTTTAAATTCTCTATGCAGCCAAAGAAGCCAATGTCACAGTGGAGTGTCTTGAGCAATTAAGAAGAAAAATTATGCTGAGCGTAACTTTGAACTACAGTGATGAGTTCTATGTATTGTAACAGCTTATATAAGTCTAGCCTACTATGGCCATCATTTACACTGAATACTAATGTCATACTTGCTCTTTCTGCCTTTTTTCAGATAATTTTATTGCTAGGGCCAAGACTGACTTTAATTGCTAAATCAGAGGAAATGAGCTAAGTTGAGTTTATTCCTTCATTTTTTCCTAAATTATGTTAAATAGTTTGAATGATTCATATTTCACAGGATATTATATATCATCTTTTGATTCTTAATAGCAATGTATAATAATGTATAATGTATAATAATGAACTAGGGATACAGATAAAAGGTCTTACTCTCACTGAGTTTATACTTTAGTAGCAGGAAATTAATAATGAATATATAAACTGGTAACTGAATAAATTTAGATAGTGTTAAGTACTATGAATTTAAGTTCATAAATTCATAAGTTAAGTACTATTTAATTTATTTGCAGGGTAATGGGAAATGCTGGGCTGGATGAAGCACAAGCTGGAATCAAGATTACCAGGAGAAATATCAGTAACCTCAGATATGCAGATGACACCACCCTCTTGGCAGAAAGTGAAGAAAAACTAAAGAGCCTCTTGATAAAAGTGAAACAGGGGCATGAAAAAGCTGGCTTGAAACTCAACATTCGGAAAACTAAGATCATGGCATCTGGTCCCATCACTTCATGGCAAATAGATGGAGAAAAGTGGAAGCAGTGACAGACATTATTTTTGGGGGGCTCCAAAATCACTACAGATGGTGACTGCAGCCATGAAATTAAAAGACGCTTGCTCCTTGGAAGAAAAGCTATGACAAACTTAGACAACATATTGAAAAGCAGAGACATTACTATGCCGACAAATGTCTGTCTTGTCAAGGCTACGGGTTTTCCAGTACTCATGTTCATGTTTGGATGTGAGAGTTGAATTATAAAGAAAGTTGAGTGCTGAAGAATTGATACTTTTGAACTGTGGTGTTAGAGAAGACTCTTGAGAGTCCCTTGGACTGCAAGGAGATCAAATCAGTCAATCCTAAAGGTAATCAGTCATGAATATTCATTGGAAGCACTTATGCTGAAGCTGAAACGCCAATACTTTGGCCACCTGATGTGAAGAACTGACTCACTTAAAAAGACCCTGATGCTGGGAAAGATTGAAGGCAGGAGGAGAAGGGGATGACAGAGGATGAGATGGTTGGATGATATCACTGACTCGATGGACATGAGTTTGAGTAAGCTCCGGTAGTTGGTGATAGACAAGGAAGCCTGGCATGCTGCAGTCCATGGGGTCGCAAGGAGTCAGACACAACTGAGCAACTGAACTGAACTGAACTACTATGAAGACAATAAAGGAGGACAATGGGAGTGGGAAGGAGTTTGGGCTAATTGATTTAGGGTGGTTTAAGGTTTCTCTGAAGAGGTAATGTTTGAACAAAATGAGAGGAGCAAAGATGAAAGTAGGCATGAGCTGGACACATTTGAAGATAAAAAAGCAAGGTTGCAGTGCTGTAACACAGAAAACTAAAGGGACACTGGTAGGGGAAGTGACCTGAAAAAACAGGTGAGGATAAACCACATAAGGCCTTGAAGCCATGGTGAGACTTGTACTGATACATTCTCATGCAAGGGAAGGATAGCATCTCAATTACTCTGAACAGGTAATGGACTCTTGAAGCAGGCAGGACAAAAGGAGACCATTTAGAATCCTATTAGTGAGCCAATGAGCCATGATGGCTTGGGCTAAGAGAGATAGTAAAAAACATCCAGATTTGAGATATTGGAACCAATGAAATTATTGCTGATGGAAGAGAGCTTTCCTATGTGCACACCATAAAATATACATAATTCTACATATCTTCAAAGCTATTTTACAAATTTTTGTCTTGTCAGTCTTGGCAGGAATTCAGCAAGACATGGGAAGAAAGATAGCTTTACCATCATTTGGTGAATGATAGTAATAGAACAACAACAAAAAAAAAAGGTTGAGGGACTGAAACTTACATCTCCATGCAAAGACAAGCCCTGCAAAAATATCTTTCATGGAGTAGAATTATCTAATGCCCAAGACAACTCAAAACAACTGGACCACCTCTGATTGTTAGAAAAGGTACCCAGCAATTTAGTTGTCTTGGTAATTCTTCATAACAGAGTCTAAATTAGAATACAGGTATTGTAGGTGATATTTCAACAGCAATCGCTAGGTTGGTTCACTTCTAAGGTTACAATCTGATTCCACAGTTTTCTCACTCACACTCATCTTTTCCTTCAAAAATACAAATAATTCAGCCATAGGGAGTTCACAGTACTGCTCTTAAAAAGATAGGTAAAGAGACTCAGTTTTTGTTTATTAACTATAAAATTAATATTGTTTAAACAATGTTTTGTTTTTTGTTTTTGTTTTTTTTTTGAGAAGAAATGAGAATGCTCCCCAATGCTAAGGACACACGAAGATGACATAAGTCATATGCAGAACTTTTTCATCATGTGTGGTAGGTTTGTAGAAAGGGAAGAGGAGGTGAAACAGGAAACAGGACAAGTGGGAAATTCTCCTTTTCTTGGGAGGTTTTTTCTCAAACCCTTCCCTTGTCTATTACTTACTTGCTTGTTTGGGAAATGGATGAGGCATCTCAACCTCTAGGACTTTTTTTAGAAATCCACACAGACATAACTTAATGCAAGAACAATATTATTCATCCTTCCTGGAGGAATCTTGCTCATGCTTATTTATCAAGATGGTATGTGATTCGGTGAGCTTGGCCTTTTTACCATATTCAACATCTCAAGGGCATAATTTGGAGCCAAAAAGATCTAAATTAGGATATGGACTCAGTCACTTAATATATATGTGACACATAATTTATTTGCCATCTCTAGCTTCATTATTTCTTTTCTCTAAAAACTAGCAATATCTCTTCTATTTGTTAGCTTCTCAAAATTTAATTTATTTTTCTATGCCTCTATTTCAGTCATTGGTCATAGTGAGGAAATACAACAGTGCCTCTAGAGGACTTGGCATATGTTTGGCATAAATTAGCCATTCCACAAGTGTAAGTTTCCAAACTACATTGAACAGAAGAAACATCTAAGCATACAGCTAAAAAAAAAACATAGATTCTTGAATTCAAACCCCAGAGAATTCTGATTCCTAGGTCTATAAGGAAGCCCTAGAAATCTACATTTTTAAACAAGTACCACAAATTTTCTGAAATTAATTTCCTGTTAATTATATTTGAAGGAAAAAAGAAAATTGCAACAAATTTGCCATTCATTCAGCTATGAGCCCTTATCAGCTCCGAGGTAAGTCTCACTTCACTTTGGCTCCTAGCATAAATCAGTTCAGTCCAGTCACTCTGTCGTGTCTGACTCTTTGCGACCCGATGGACTGCAGCACACCAGGCTTCCCTGTCCATCACCAACTCCTGGAGCTTACTCAAACTCACGTCCATCAAGTCAGTGATGCCATCCAACCATCTCATCCTCTGTCATCCCCATCTCTTCCCACCTTCAGTCTTTCCCAGCATCAGGGTCTTTTCTAATGAGTCAGGTCTTTGCATCAGGTGGCCAAAGTATTGGAGTTTCAGACTCAGCATAAATGCTTCCAATGAATATTCAGGACTAATTTCCTTTAGGATTGGCTGGCTAGATCTCCTTGCAGGCCAAGAGAATCTCAAGAGTCTTCTCCAACACCACAGTTCAAAAGTATCAATTCTTTGGCACTCAGCTTTCTTTATAGTTCAATTCTCACATCCATACATGACTACCAGAAAAACCATAGCCTTGACTAGACAGACCTTTGTTGGTAAAGTAATGTTTCTGCTTTTTATTATGCTGTCTAGGTTGGTCATAGCTTTTCTTCCAAGGAGCAAGCGCCTTTTAATTTCATGGCTGCAGTCACCATCTGCAGTGATTTTGTTGTCCAATAAAATAAAATCTGTCACTGTTTCCATCGTTTCCCCATCTATTTGCCATGAAGTGATGGGACTGGATGCCATGATCTTAGTTTTCTGAATGTTGAGCTTTAAGCCAACTTTTTCACTCTCGTCTTTCACTTTCATCAAGAGGCTCTTTAGTTCTTCTTCGGTTTCTGCCATAAGGTGGCATCATCTGCATATCTGAGGTTATTGTTTCTCCTAGCAATCTAGATTCCAGTTTGTGCTTCATCCAGCCTGGCATTTCACATGATATACTCTGCATATAAGTTAAATAAGCAGGGTGACAGTATACAGCCTTGAAGAACTCCTTTCCTGATTTGGAACCAATCTTTTCCTTGATCTTTTACTGTTGTAAAAGATCACACTGCTGCATGTGTGTGCGTGTGTGCTCAGTCATGCCCGACTCTTTGTGACCCCATGGACTATAGCCCACCAAGCTCCATTGTCCGTGGAATTTTCCAGGCAAGAATACTGGAACAGATAGCCATTTCCTTCTCTAGGGTATCTTTGAGACCCAAGGATCAAACCCACATCTCTTGCATCTCTTGCACTTACAGGTGGATTCTTTACCATTGGCCACCTGCACAAACTTGCATGACATAAAGTATCAGGGCAGGAGTCTGCCTGGACACTTTTCTTTCCTGTCTGCTCTCCTTGCATATAACAACTGACTTATTTCACTCTGACTATTATTGATCTCTTTATTCCTAGTTTGTCTACTGTTTTACACTCCCAATCATCGAGTTGTTTATTAAGGCTAATACTGGGTACTTTCATTTGCAAAATACCCTTTTTCTTATGGTTCCAGTTAGAGATGATCAGAAGAGAACACTTAGATATGAAAGGTAGAAGAGAAACAGAAAACACCACTTTCAGGTTACCTTAGGATAGTGGTAAGGTAACTATTCCCTTCTACAGGGGATTTACATGACCTAGGGATTGAATCCACATCTCCTGCTTTACAGGCAGATTTTTAAAGTCTAAACCACCAGAGAAGGCTGGTGGTAGACTTGTTCAGTTTCTTCTCTTCGACTGCAAGGTCTTAGCTGTGTACCTGGGCAGTGCTTTAGACAAATCTGTTAGTGATTCTCTTTCTAATCTTCCATTTCTCCATTAAAGACTTTCACCTCATCTGAAGTTCCCATATTAATGCAGAGTATAATTCTTAGAATGAATCCCTATGGCCATAGTGATTTAAGCAGCTCTGTTTTGTTATGGAAATCAGATGAACACACACATTAAACCAGCTCATCTTGCAGTCCAGGCCCTTCCTATTTTACAGTCCAGAAAGTGAAAGTGAAAGTTGCTCAGGCGTGTCCAACTCCTTGTGACCCCATGGACTATACAGTCCATGGAATTCTCCAGGCCAGAATACTGGAGTGGGTAGACTTTCCCTTCTCCAGGGGAATCTTCCCAACCCAGGGATCGAACTCAGATCTCCTGCATTGCATGTGAATTCTTTACCAGCTGAACCACAAGGGAAGCCCAAGAATACTGCAGAGAGTAGCCTATCCCTTCTGCATCGAACCTTCTCAGCCCTGGAATGGAATAGGGGTCTCCTGCATTGCCGGCAGATTCTTTATCAACTGAGCTATCAGGGAAGCCCTTACAGTCCACAGGGGACATCAAAGGGAGATACTGTAGGACTATGGAAACCTAACATATTTTTAAAAAGTAGAATACCCAGTTATTTTATGGGAACTATAGCGAAAAATACATAGAATCCTTCAGGCATTCCTATTTTATTCCTAGGAATCAATATTGATATATTCACATTACCTTTATTCCTAGAAACTATTATATTCCTAGAAATCAGTATTGATATAGTCACAAAACTTTTACTTGGCATTTTGGCCTGCTGCTGTGGCTGTTGAGTTGCTAAGTCATGTTTGACTCTTTTTCATCTCTATGGAGTGTAGACCACCAGGCTCCTCTGTCCATAGGATTTCCCAGGCAAGAATACTGGAGTGGGTTGCCATTTCCTTCTTCAGGGGATCTTCCCGAACTAGGGATTAAACCCATGTCTCCTGGTTGACAGGCAGATTCTCTACCACTGAGCCACCTGGGAAACCAACATTTTGCCCTAAAATTCAAGGATTAAAAGAGGAAAAGCCAGATTCTCTCTTCTGGACTTCTGTTTACAGGCATTTCTATTTGCCCTTAGAGATAAAGGCCAAGGTTGATTGAAATGTACAGATGAGGGAGAAATTACCAGTGCAAATTGTGTTAACCTTCTTACTGCATGGCTGACCATCACCAAAAGGGTCCAGCCTTCTAGATTGTAATCACATATAACATTCACAGAATTAAATCACTCATTACCAACCCTTCAAGCACAGTCTTAGTACACTTAGAATTCTGAGTCAGTTTTAACTGAACAAGAAACGTGCAATCAACTGGTAGATTTCAAAGTCTCATGATGCTTTTTCTTTCCAAAGAATCACAAAGCAGCATCCATTAAAATTAGGAGAAAGTGCAGATGCATATGAAACTGCATATATCAGAGATTTTCCCAAGGCTTATTCAGTGGAAAAATGATCTCAGAATTCCAAAGATTTTATTAACTTTCAGATTCTCTTCTATATCCTACACTTAATGTAACACCAAAATCAGAGTTCTTGATATTGTTCTACATGCCACTGTCTTTACATAATTTGATGTCTTCACTCTTATATTTGAATTTATACCAACTGAATGCCATATATGCAGTGGTCACAAGACTTTTAATATTCAGGCTTAACTGGACTTCACACAAGTTTGATTTTACTGGCATCATCACCTTTTCTGTGAATTGGTGACAGCTTTGTCTATCCCTGGCTTAGATAAGTAACCCCCTTCCCTCAAGAAAACGGAAATCTAATGTCTTATGTCTATGAAACATGCTATTTTTCTGACCTCACTAGTAAATCCAATAATGTTTTCAGTCTTAGTTCTCATTAAGTAATATTTATCCATAATTTGGAGTTGCTATTTTTCTTCACCTGTTAGATATCCTTTCCCAATATTACACTGTATTGGTTTCCTAAAATCTCTAATGTTTATAATCTCGTTGTTGCCCAAACTATCACTGGCATTGCATTTTTTCATGGCTCTCGAGGTTTTTTTTTCTGTTTTTCCCCTCTGGTTTGGAGTGTTTGTGCTCTATGCCTAACCTTTCACTAGTTATCCTAATTTAACTTAACAAGGATGATTAAGTTATCCACTTTCACACCATACAAAGACAACTTTATACTACATTTTACTCCTGTAGCTGTAGGCAATTTTGTCATCAGGGTTACTATCTTTTTAATTTCTAAGATGATTTTTTTTCTCTTCACAAAATTTCAAATTATTATTGTCTTATATAGTCATCATTTGTTTAGCTTTAATGACATATTTACCAATATCATTGCTCATAATCTCTTCTTGCATTTCTGCCTTTCCATTTTCCTTCTGCCTAAATTACATATTTAGAATTTCTTTATTAAAGAGTCATGTATTTTGGCTTAACTCAGCTTGTATGCTTAAAAAAATATCTCTTTTCACCCATGTTCATGAAAGACATGCTGCTGGGTATGGAACTGTAAGCTATCTCAGCTCACTTGAAGATGCTGTTCCACTCTATTGGGGCTTCTATTGGTTGCTGGGAGAGGTCTGTTTAAATTACCGAGCTTCTGCAGTTGGTCATTCCTTCAGAACTTTGTAAGATCCCATTTTCTTTCGAATACCGCAGTTTTATGTTATATAGGACATGGAGATAGAAATCTGTCTCCCTCTTTGTGTTATTTCTTGATAATAATTTATCTGTTTTCACCTTTCAGTATAATGTAGGTTATTCATGATTTTTTATTTTCAGATTTTCACATGAAGGAAAATTAAAAGAACAGTATGAAAAAGACCTAATACTCTTTAGATTCAAAAACTATCAAGATTTTTCCATATCTGCTTCATCTGTTTCTCAACACACACCCACACCCACCCACACACTTGCACAAATCTGTTTTGTCAAGCAATGTAAATTAAATTGCACATAGTATGATATTTCAACATTTCTGTCTAGAACATACGACTGTAACACAATTACCATGCCCACGGAAAATCAAACTTAACATTATCCAACACAGAACCTACATTCAAATTTCACCAGTAGTCATATAAATGTTTTATATATATGCACTAAGTTGCTTCAGCTGCGTCTGACTCTGTGAACTTATGGACTATAACCCGCCAGGCTCCTCTGTCCATGGGGTTCTCCAGGCAAGAATACTGGAGTGGGTTGCCATGCCCTCCTCCAGGGAATCTTTCAACCCAGGGATCAAACCTGTGTCTCTCACATCTCCTGTGTTGGCAGGCAGGTTCTTCACCATTAGCACTACCTGGGAAGCCATATATATATATAATTTGATATGTATACAAAATTTGATATATATACATACAATTTGATACATGATACAAAGTTAATATATTGTATTAGACTGTTATGCCATTTCAGTCTTCTCTAATTTAAAATGAATGACTTCTAGTCTTCTCCTACGGAATCTTTTGAAAAGTCCAGACCAGCTGTCCTGTAAAACATGTCATTCTATTGAAAAAAGAGACTCCCATGGACAGAGGAACCTGGCGGGCTACAGTCCATCAGGGTCACAAAGAGTAGGACACCACTTAGCCTCTGAATGACGACCCCTACTTTTATGCTCTCTTCTCTATCTCTTTCGTCACTGTGGACACATGCATGCATTTTTTCCAGTTTAATCTGCCATTTTATATTTTTCTTAACAGATACTACATATTACAGATGAGATCACTAAATCCCTTCTATGGTGCTCATGCTCAGTCACTCAGCCATGTCTGAATCTTTGAGATTCCATGGATTTTAGCCTGCCAGGCTCTTCTGTCCATGTGATTTCCCAGGCAAGAATACTGGAGTGGGTTTCCATTTCCTCCTCCAGGGCATCTTCCTGACCCAGGGATCGAACCTACATCTCCTGGGTTGACCAGCAGATTCTTTACCAATGAGCCACCTAGGAGGTCCGAATTCCTTATACACCGTATCTGTACCCTCTCTTACCCTATTAAGCTTTGAGTACAAGACTTACTTTGTTCTTTCCTGTTCAGACCTGAAACCAACCATTTCTTTAAGTTTCCTAGTTTTTAATATGTGTATGGTGAACAGATTTTAGAAATCATGATCTCAGTATTAGGTGCACAAAATGATATCATGATGTCCTTTAACCAAGAGGAAAGTATATTATTAGAACACAGAAGAGTTAGATAGATTCCAGATGGATAAATAAAGGCTTGTGCTTGAAGGACATATCAAGTATATGTATGTGGTGTGTGTGTGTGTGCGTGCGCGCGCATGTGATGTGGTTATAAACAAGACTTCTTAATAAAATCCAATACTACAGTGTTCTTCTATATTATCTTGTTCCATGTTTATATCTTCTGTCTCCCAACAATATCTATGTATATATTCATTCATTTTTTCCTGCATTACAGACACAGTATTGTTTCAGAATTATCTCATCAATGTAACTACCAACAACAAATCTACAAAAAAGATCCTATTGTGCAGCGGTTTTGGACTTCACAATACATCTAGTCCTAAGCATGTGTTTTATGACCAACATTGCAACAAATAAATATTTTAATTAGTATGTTTATTAGTAAATTAATTAAATTTTAAGTGTAAGTTAATTATTTTATTAGTGTGGTTTTATTAACTGGCTATTCAGTTCGGCTTATTTATTTGAATTTGATTAAATTATTTTTTATTCTTATTATTTTATTTTTTAGATATACAAAATATATTTGTAGTTCAAACATCAAACTATATAATGAAGGAACTTCAGAGAAGGTGTACCCTTATTCCTATTTCCTCTCTTTCACTTTCTTTTTATCCCAGTTATTTTTATTAGTTGGAGGATAATTACTTTACAATACTGTAGTGGTTTTTGCCATACATTGACATGAATCAGCCATGGATTTACATGTGTTCCCCATCCTGATCCCCCATCCCACCTCCCTCCCCATCCCATCCCTCTGGGTCATCCCAGTGCACCAGCCCCGAGCACTTGTTGCATGCATCCAACCTGGACTGGCGATCTGTTTCACACTTGAGAATATACATGTTTCGATGCTGTTCTCTCAGATCATCCCACCCTCACCTTCTTCCATAGAGTCCAAAAGTCTGTTCTATACATCTGTGTCTCTTTTTCTGTCTTGCATAGAGGCTTATCATTACCATCTTTCTAAATTCCATATATATGCGTTAGTATACTGTATTGGTATTTTTCTTTCTGGCTTACTTCACTCTGTATAATGGGCTCCAGTTTCATCCATCTCTTTAGGACTGATTCAAATGAATTCTTTTTAATGGCTGAGTAATATTCCATGGTGTATATGTACCACAGCTTTCTTATCCATTCGTCTGCTGATGGGCATCTAGGTTGCTTCCATGTCCTGGCTATTATAAACAGTGCTACGATGAACATTGGGGTGCACGTGTCTCTTTCAGATCTGGTTTCCTCGGTGTGTATGCCCAGGAGTGGGATTGCTGGGTCATATGGCAGTTCTATTTCCAGTTTTTTAAGAAATCTCCACACTGTTTTCCATAGCAGCTGTCCTAGTTTGCATTCCCACCAACAGTGTAAGAGGGTTCCCTTTTCTCCACACCCTCTCCAGCATTTATTGCTTATAGACTTTTGGATAGCAGCCATCTTGACTGGCGTGTAATGGCACCTCATTGAGGTTTTGATTTGCATTTCTCTGATAATGAGTGATGTTGAGCATCTTTTCATGTGTTTGTTAGCCATCTGTATGTCTCCTTTGGAGAAATGTCTGTTTAGATCTTTGGCCCATTTTTTGATTGGGTCATTTATTTTTTGGAAATTGAGCTGCAGGAGTTGCTTGTATATATTTGAGATTAATCCTTTGTCTGTTTCTTCATTTGCTATTATTTTCTCCCATTCTGAAGGCTGTCTATTCACCTTGCTTATAATTTCCTTTGTTGTGCAAAAGCTTTTAAGTTTAATTAGGTCCCATTTGTTTAGTTTTGCTTTTATTTCCAATATTCTGGGAGGTGGGTCATAGAGGATCTTGCTGTGATTTATGTCAGAGAGTATTTTGCCTATGTTCTCCTCTAAGAGTTTTATAGTTTCTGGTCTTACATTTAGATCTTTAATCTATTTTGAGTTTATTTTTGTGTATGGTATTAGAAAGTGTTCTAGTTTCATTCTTTTACAAGTGGTTTACCAGTTTTCCCAGCACCACTTGTTAAAGAGGTTGTCTTTTTTCCATTGTATATTCTTGCTCTCTTTCATTTTCATCTACTCCTTATAGGTAGCTCATTTCATTAGCTTCTATTTAGTGGCCCTTTGCTTCTTTTTGCCAAAATAGTATAGACAGATATTTAGGTACACAGGTATCTCAAGAAAGAGAAAATAAATTATTCTTAATTCCCCTTATCTATTACATAAAAGTTATGTAATATATTATCACATAATATATTATGTATTGTGTTACTATGTACTATAATAATATATTTGTGTATTATATAATATATATTATATATTACATGATATACTTATACACTTATACAAATATATATTACACAATATAATATACTATATAATATTCTGTACTCAATCTTTACACCATGTATCCTAGTAATCACATCAGTTCATGGAAAACTACTTCATCTTTTTTCATGAAAACTACTATTTCACTGAGTGGCTGTAGATAAATTATTCAACCATAACCTTAGGATGCCTCTAGTCCTTTAAAGTTACAACTAATGCTCAAATTAAATACCTTGAGTACACATCACTATCACAAATGGAGGATGCTCTTTAACGCAAATTCACAGACCCAGGGTTATGGGAGCAAAGTGGTTTTATTATTTTCAGTTATATAATTTTGTATTTGATCTTCAAATCTACATGACTGCCCCTAATATCTTAATCTTTTTATTAACAGCTGCCACCAACAACTACAATTGAATATATTAGCATTTATCTTTATCCCTCAGAGTGGAGTGACTACATCTGAATCCAACACTTTAAGAATCAAGTACAATTTTGAGGAGGGTGGAAATCTCTATTGCTGCAGATACTGTATCTATTTGAGGAAATTATAATTACATTGGACTGTTTTGGGCATATGTGTCTCTTTATCATATTATAAACTCATTTTGCTCTTACGGTAATTTTAAACCCATGAGTATTTTCTACACTAGCCCCTTTCATTTCACAGACTTTTTGTAAGACTATGTTTGATCCAAATAAAGGTCTTTTTCCAATTTATTAATTTTCTAATATCATCTCATAAATTAGATGCATCATACCTCTGTCAATATGATATGGTCATTCTTTGGTTATCCAACATATTACCAATCCCCTCCAGCTTCAAGGCAGTTTCAAAGTGATACAACTTTTATACAAACTCTGATACAATATAGCAGTTGAATTTTGCCTCAAGGCATTAATAATGTTTTTATCAACTTAAAAAAAAAGTTCTCACAGATGTTTCATCATTTTTATACCAATTTTTGTATTGGCAGTTATATGTCCTGCATGCCAACTGTCTACTTGTAACTCAGAATAAGCTGGGATGTGTATCCTTAGCTCTCGATGACACAAAAGAGGAAACTGAGGGGAAGGTAGCTAATCATATCAACTACACAAGTGCTAAATAGCAGTGTAATTGAGCTTGAGTTTCACAAGGTTCAGAATTGTTACTGGCTGCACATAGCAGAAGTTTAGGTGTTCTCATAGGTTGCTTGCTATCTGCACTTCTAATCTTGATAAACTGAACATTCTTGATGCTGCTTGCTCTTGCTTTTTGGAAATTTGCTTCTGAAGGTTTTGACAAAAAAAAAAAAAATGGCAAGGGGATTATGACAGTATTTTGGAGACTTATCCAGCCATGAATTGGTCAAAGAAGGAAAATATTAGAAAGAAAAAAAATAAAAGGATGAAAAGATATTGCTAGCTTTTGAGAACCAAACACTTCACTTTGAAAAATTTATCTAAGTCAATTTAACAGAAAGGTAAGAAATAATTCTTTCAAAAGTGTTAGAGCCCAAGGAAGAATAATCTATTATATTATCTTTCCTTGAACTTTCTTCTCTGTAATCTTAAAGTGCTTTAGAAAATTCAAATGAAAGACAGGTATTTAATAAAAGAAAAAAACTAAACTTCAAAGACCCTTTGAAGGAGGCATTATCATAACTAATTTACAGGCCTAATATCTACACAAGGGAAAGTTGCATGATCTGAAAGGTCACCTCGTACTAGGAAACCAAGGGTGTGAGTGTGTGATCTCATTTTGTTTCCTGAAGCTTTTATGAATCTTTTCCATCTTCAACTCAATTCTTGAATAGCAAAGTTCTTTTTTTTTCCCCCAGAAAATGTTTCATGGAGCTCTAAATCCTATAAAATTCTCTGTCAAACTAAAAGGTGATCTTGGGAAACTGGGAAATACAGCTAGAGATCTGCAATGCATATTTTACATATTAAAGTTTCTGAGATACTATATAGAAAAAGAAATTGGTTCTTCAGACACAAAGATAATATATCAGAGATTTTTTTTTTCTTTCCTCTTGTGACACTGATAAATATTTTCACACTTTGGAAAATACTGTTCTAACAGTCCCTTCCACCAATCTTTATCCACTCTCATGTCCCCTCTTCCCTCATGCCTTTGTCACCGCAGTTCTTCATCACTTTCACTCTGTAAAAGGCAGTCTTTACATAAATCGTGAGCTCGGTTAGAGCAGAGCTATTGGCCATCCTTCCTGCAGTAGCTACAGAGTCTAATGCATAGGAATATAGTAAGACTTTAATAAATATATGAAATAGATGAATATTTGATAAGCATACTGAATGACTATGAGTGAAGGAATAAATAGAAACTTAATACTAACCACAAGTTCATAAGTCTATCCAGTCATTTCAATCTTCCTCTCCATATACAATTAGATACACTTTTTTCTCTATCATGAAGCACACTGATATATACAAATTCACGTGTAAATTAAAGATAGTTATGGATGTGATTTTTTTAATTTGATAAAGCAGGGGTTGGCAAACTTCTTCTGTAAAGGTCCCGATATAAATATTTTAGACCTTGCAGATTATATATTCTCTTGCAACTACTCAACTTTGCCATTATACTGCTAAAACAGCCATAGGAAATAAAACTAAATGAATGAGTGTGGTTGTGTTCTAAGACATTTTTATTTATCCAAACAACCAGAGTTATTCAATATCATTAGTGATCCATAAAAATGTCTTTTGGGGGATTATTTCTAAGAGGTTTGATAAAATCTCTCAAGGAGATTATGAAAGTATTTCTGAGACTGACATAGCCATGAATTGCTCAAGAAAGGAGAACATTAGAAAAAAAAAAGGCATAAGAGATAATCATAATTTTTGAGAACACTAAAATACATTTAACATACATTTTAAAGAGCTGGAAAAGTGTTAGCAACAATATGGAGAAATTGGAATCCTCATATGTTGCTGGGGGATTGTAAAATGGTTGCAGCCACTTTGGAAAACAATCTGGCAGTTTCTCAGAAGTTTAAAAAGGAAGTTATCATATGCCTCAGCAGTAGAATTCTAAAAAGAGGGATGGAAATGTAAATACAAAATAAGCAAATAAATTGAAAAACATTTTCATAAACAGTAGCATTGATGGTCAAAAGTGGAAACAACTCAAATTTCCATGAACTGATGAATGGGTAAATAAAATGTGGTATATCCATGCAATGGAATATTATTAGACAATAAAAAGGAATAAAGTATTTACATCTTACAACACATATAGACCTCAAGCATTATATCAAGTGAAAGCAAGTAGACACAAAAGTTCACATAGCATAAAATGTCATTTATATAAAATATGTAGAATAATAAAAGATATACAGACATAAAATAGATGAGCAGTTGTCTATGGATGGGGCCTGGTCAAGGGGTAAATAGTGGAATGAATGGGTAATGATTCCCAACATATTAACGACTACTTTGGGGGAATAATGAAAATGTCCCAAAATTAGTTTATAGTGATGGATACCCAGGTCTGAAAATAGACTCATTGTATATTTTATTTTATTTTATTTTATTAATTAATTTTTTATTGAAGGATAATTGCTTTACATAATTTTGTTGTTTTCTGTCAAACCTCAACATGAATCAGCCATAGGTATACATATATCCCCTTCCTTTTGAACCTCCCTCCCAAATGAGTCAACCTTATGGCATGTAAATTATATCTAAATAAAACTGTTAAAAACACATTTTTTAAAAAGTGGCAGAGTATTTCCAACCCCTATACTAAGTGATTCATATGGCTTCCTTTTATTAGTGAAATCATTCAATTTGCCAAAATCTGAGTTATGAATGCTCTTTCAGAATCCATGTATTTTGTGAGAATGCATACTTGCATGAACATGAAAGTCAATGAAAAGTTTTTGATCTACTTTTCAGGCAGTCCACAGGCATGAATTCAGGAAAATGTGCTAAGTCACTTTAGTCATGTGGGACTCTTTGCGATCCTATGAACAGTAGCCTGCCAGGCTCCTCTGTCTATGGGATTCTCCAGGCAAGAATACTGGAGTGGGTTGCCATTTCCTGCTCCAGGGGATCTTCCCAACCCAGGGATCAAACCTGTGTCTCTTAAGTCTCCTGCAATGGCAGACAGGTTGTTTATCACTAGCCCCACCTCGTGGATTAGACAGTAAAGAATCAGGATATTCTGGATGCAAATAAGAACCTTCTCCTCACCCTTGACAATGAAGCAATCTCAGTTAGTCATTGCCTCTGATTCTCATTGTACACTTCCTTCTTTGGGCCCTTCTTGTGATTTTCTGGATTAACCTCCGGATTCTAAGCATGTTGTACTCTGACTGATCAATTCATTGATGCAGTCTCCAGGATTTGCCACTTTCAAAACTAACCATTCTTTAAAAATATACATTGAAACCAGGGAAGTAAAAGGTGCAGAGCTTTTTAGAATTAGAACGATTCTTATGCTGATTAAAACATCTAAACTTTGGCATGGGGCTATTGCCATCAGTCAGCAAAAATGAAATGATAAGAACATTCTACCCAGCTCACAAAATACATGTGAAAGATCTGTGTGAACTCTAAAAAAATATCCAATATAATAATATCCAATATAATGATAGCTATGACAATTTTGTAAGATGTGCTTTGGTTCATTTGCCTTTGCATCTTTTAGGTTTATTTTTCTGTGAACCTTGAACTAAGATACATGAGTTTTTGTTGCTGTTGTTTTAGTCACTAAGTCACGTCCTACTGTTTGCGATCTCATGGACTGTAGCCCACCAGGCTCCTCCGTCAATGGATTTCCCAGGCAAAAATACTGGAGTGGGTTGCCATTTCCTTCTCCTTGGGGATCTTCTTGACCCAGAAAGTGAACCCACATCTCCTGCACTGGCAGGACGGCTCCTTACCACTAGCCACCAGAGAAGCCATATGAGTTTACTCATATAAAAATAAAATAAATATATTTAAGAGTAATTATAGACACACCTGAATGTGGCTAGGAAATTCAATTATATGGAAATATTTAGTCATACTTAGATTATAATTACATCTAGATTGTGAGCTGCTAAAGACAGGTTTTCCGTAATAGTAATCTTTGTAATCACATTGCTAAAATGATGCTTGGCATTTGTTTGGTGTTTCATAAACATTTCCTGAACAACCTACCCTCTTAAAAATAAGTGTACTAAAAGTCATAATCCAAGTAAGAATTCTTAAAAGAAGAGACTCAAGACTCATAGTAGCAAGGGTCTTAATCTGGAGACCATTGACCCAAGGATAAACTAAAGCAGTTGTTAGCCCTAAACTTATATGCAAATATCTGTGTTTACATGCTTATTTGCATTTTGTTGGGTCTATGGGCTTCCCAGGTGGTGCTAGTGGTAAAAACCCACCTGCTAATGTAGGAGACCTAAGAG
Organism: Dama dama; assembly: GCF_033118175.1. Classification (NCBI taxonomy): domain Eukaryota; kingdom Metazoa; phylum Chordata; class Mammalia; order Artiodactyla; family Cervidae; genus Dama; species Dama dama. The sequence continues at coordinate 68,223,085 of NC_083713.1, read as the reverse complement.
GTACTAGATCGAACCCTGGGTCAGGAAGATCACCTGGAGGAGGGCATGGCAATTCACTTTAGTATTCTTGTCTGGAGAATCCCATGGACAGAGAAACCTACCAGGCTATGATCCATAAGGGTCACAAAGAGTCAGACACAACTAAAGTGACTTAGCATGAATCAGATTCCCAAAGTGACCTATGTCTACTTACAGTATTAAGAATCATTTTACCAAACTATTATAACTTCTTTAACAAGATAAAAAATACAGTGTGCATGCAGTTTAGGGAATTCATCTTATCCTTTTCAGATGCCAATTACAACACAAGGATTAAAGCCAAGGAGAGTAATCACTATACACTGACTGTAATAATAGATCATGCTACATTCTACATACCCTTATATTCAACACTAGCTGGGAAATTTTTTCTTGTAGTGGAAACAGATTTTCCTTCAGCTGACTTCATGCTCAACAGGATATGTTTGCTAGAAGTTAGTCTGGACTGACTAGATAAAGGATTCAGGAAAAGAATGAATCCATTTTCCTATAGCACATTACATTTGACTATAACCAGCTTTTTAAAAGCCCCATGCATCCAGTTAATGATAGAAGAAATGTTTGGTTCCTTTATCGGGCTCCCCTTTGTGAGACATTTTTGAAAATGATCCCAGTCCCTTTAAGTCAGTATTTCTCAAAAAAAGTGTTCTGTGTTATACAAGTTCCAGGAAATGCTAAAAGCTATTATAAAAACACACTTAACATTTCCTAAACTTGATTGTCCTTAAAATCCTTGAGAGTCAGTTATTTTTATATTATACTTTGAAAGGTACTGTTTTAACTCACAGATGAGGAATACAAAATCATGAAAGGTCATTCAAGAAAGTTAAAATTAATTTGCCCTTAATAGAGATAAGAAAGAAATATAATGAAAGTCTCCTTAATGCCAAAAGAAAAAAATAACAAAATATTCTAACATTTAAAGAAATAACTCATTTTCAGAAGTATTCATTATCTTTGGCAATGATTATTTTTCTTTAGAATAAACTTTATAAAGGAGAATATCTCAAAACAAATAAACTATACTCTCTTTTCTTCCAAAGAAGGTCAAGGCTATATATATAAGAGGTATAAAAGAATATGAGGAAAATGTTTGTTAAAGAGCCAATTCAGGGAAAAAAATAAGAGTCAATGGATCTCTAGTGTTTACCAGGCTACTCTAAGTATTTGGAACTCCATATGGTGATAAATTCACTTAAGGAACCATATGAGATTAGCAATATTCCCATTATCTTTTCCAAGCTGAAATTTGCATTGTAGATTTTGTATTATAGAATTCCACTGTAGAAATATTCCTTGCATGTTTAAAATCCATGTTTTACCATCTATGAATCTTACAACCTTCAGAAATAGACAAGTCAATGAAAAAATGTGTTTCTTAAATTAATGGGGCTCATCTTCCATTTTTTCCTTTTTAAAAATGCTCCATGTCAAGGACTATCATACCTCTTTAAAACATTCTTATGTATGCTAAGAATTAAACTTAACATATAGGCTACCTACTCCAGTATACTTGGGCTTCCCTGGTGGATCAGCTGGTAAAGAACCCGCCTGCAATGTTCAAGACCTGGGTTCGATCCCTGGGTTTGGGAAGGTCTCCTGGGGAAGGGAACAGCTATCCAGTCTATGGAAATGGTAAGAGACTTTATTTTGGGGGGCTCCAAAATCACTGCTGATGGTAACTGCAGCCATGAAATTAAAAGATGCTTGATCCTTGGAAGAAAATCTAGGCGCAACCTAGACAGCATGTTCAAAAGTAGAGACATTACTTTGCCAGCAAAGGTCCATCTAGTCAAAGTTATGGTTTTATTAGTAGTCATGTATGGATGTGAGAGTTGGACTATAAAGAAAGCTGAGCACTGGAGAATTAATGCTTTTGAACTGCGGTGTTGGAAAAGACTCTTGAGAGTTCCTTGGACAGCAAGGATATCAAATCAGTCAATCCTAAAGGAAATCAGTCCTGAATATTCATTGGAAGGACTGATGCTGAAACTCCAATACTTTGGTCACCTGATGCAAAGAACAGAGTAATTGGAAAAGACCCTGATGCTGGGAAAGATTGAAGGCAGGAAGAGGAGGGGATGACAGAGGAGGAGATGGTTGGATGGCATCACCGACTTGATGGACACGAATTTGAGCAAGCTCCGGGAGTTGGTGATGGACAGGAAAGTGTGCTGCAGTCCATGGGTTTGCAAAGAGTTGGACACGACCGAGTAACTGAACTTAATGAGCTGAAACTTAACATTATTCTTTGGAATATAAAATATGTGTGAGTGTGTGTAGAAAGGAAAGAGATAAAGCAGGAAGGAGATTGGTTCAGCATATAATTGGTGACTGCATTCCAATTGGAACCTGGCCCTGTGCTCTGTTTGGTAAGCAAGGACTTGATTTTCAGGTAGTACTGCTGTCATCCTGGAGAAGAGCTGATATAAATCAGTGGTAGTGAAAGATTTCAGGAGATGAGAACATCTGTCTGAAAAGCAGCAGTGGCAGAACATTCCATTATGCTATATATGAATGTGAAGCTATTTCACTTGGAGGGAAAAACTGAACACATGGAATAAGTCTTCCTTAATATAGGTTTATCAAGAATATAGTTTCAACTCTGGAGCCCATTTCAGTATCTTTTCCACATTTTACAATCGATTCATTTATCTACTGAATCAAATAATAACCAACTCTCAGGTATCCACTCTACCTGTTGTTGGGAAAGCAAAGAACAAAGCCCTATCTTCAGTAGGTTTGCTGGAAAAAAACAGAATAGGAAATGAGTGGATTCAGTAAATGATAACAGGTGCTTTGGTAGACATTGACACAGAATAAAGCAGGCATCACCGACATAGCCTATTAAGAATTCCAGGGGAGTAAAAACAGAATCTGGATTATAAAATAAAGTCTAACTTTTCTTTTATTTTCCCCTTGTGCTTAGTTTTGTTTCGCTTGCTCACAGGAGGTCACGTGCAGAGGCCTCACGCCCAGAACTCCAGACTGGAGTTCCGAGAATGAAGTGACCCCTCAGCCCCTGGGGCCGTGGGCGAAGTGCCGTGACGGCCCTGTAATTCAGGATGGCAGAAGCGGCCCGCACAGAGATGCTGTGATCTGAAGCATGAACGACACCTGCACCCACCTCACCGGAGCTCCCTCCCCTCCCCTCCCCACTGACAGAGCCCTACAAGCAGACCTGCCCACAGTCTCTCAGAGAGGATATGTGTACCCTAGAGAGCAAGCTCACATCTCTTAATTTTTTGATCAAAGAATAAAGCTTTCATTTGCTTCTGAACCAAATCTGGTCTCCTTCTATTGGTGTGTGCCTCACAGAGCAGAAGAACTCTTTCTGGGGACTAACTTGTGAGGGTCAGTAACACAGGCAACTGAGGAAGTCAGCTCTATGCCTGGGTGGGCAAAAAGCTCCCCGTGTGATGGCTGACTGAGCCTTGGGAGGAGAGTGGGTGACTAGAATAGCAGAGGATCAGCAGAGGAATCAGCAGGGGTAATGAATGGCAGGAAGGTTAGAAACGGCTGCACCTATTCAGAAAACTGTCAGTGAATCTGTAACTGAGTATTGATCTTTTATGAAAAGGATGAGAGCACTGTGAGAAGACATGAAGTACAAGCAATGCCATGCTAAGAATATTAGAGTTTTTATTATAGGTACTGGGGACAAACGAAATATTTTAAGCAGGGAACTAAAATGCCCATACCTGAATTTTAGAACTATAAATGGTATGAAAGATTGAAAGACAAGTGAACAGTGTTGCCATACAGGTATAGATTAAGTACCTAGATTAAAAAAAATAAAAAGTAAAGCCTAGATTAAATACCTAGACTTTGGAAGGCTATTTAATGTAGGTGATATCTAAGTTAAAGTCCACAGAATGAATGGAGTTAATCAGAAAAAGTCATTACAGAGAGAAGAAAGAATATTAGAGGAAGAGAAACTTGAAATTTTATGGTATAGCATAAAGTTAGCAGTAGAAAATTGTGAGTAATAGAAATGCAGGAAAAAGTATACCCTAGAACAAGAAGAAGGGACTGGTAACTCAGACGGTAAAGCATCTGCCTACAATGCGGGAGATGGGGGTTCAATCCCTGGGTCAGGAAGACCCCCTGGAGAAGGAAATGGCAACCCACTCCAGTATTCTTGCCTGGAAATCCCATGGACTGAGGTTCCTGGTAGGCTACAGTCCATGGGGTCGCAAAGAGTCGGACATGACTGAGTGACTTCACTTTCACTTTCAGAACAAGAAGATTAATTCCCTGTATCTCTCATGTCTATTTAATTGACATGTGCTACTCTTTTCTAATTGTGCAGTCAAACTCAATTCTCCAGTATAATCATTTTGATTCTCTCTGGAAAGAGAAAGGAAAGAAATTCAGGATAAAATTTCTCATTCCATATGAAATGATTGACTATTTTTCCAAATCATTAGGTTTGACATTAATTTTCTTAATCCCCCTAAAAAACTGCAATAACCTTAAGCAGATATGCTTTGCCAACAAGAAGCAGTGGTTTCCAGACTTTTGTTTAATATTATACGTTGCTCTACCCTTTCTTTTATCAATTACTCTTTTGCTTGAGCTTATACTTTCAAACATAACTACAGCAATTTGAGAATACATATACTTTGTAATTCCGTGATCTTGTATGTGGAATTTGTATTCATCTACTCTATGGAGCCACTTGTGATACAACTTGTAACTCTGTGCCATTCTAGAATTTATAATAAGTCAGTGAGACACAATAAATAATGTTTATTTTTCAAAACATATATTTCTATTTTAAAAGTAAAATAGCCTGAGATAAAAAAAAAAGTGCATGTGTAAGTTTGTGTGTATGTAATTGCACATGTTTTAAGTGGACTGAATTAATACAGCAATTGGCTAGCAAATTTTCAGATGTAATAAAAATATAAACAGTTTTATAGCTATAAATTACTATTAACTATTTATTTACTTCTTCCTTGCTTTCCTGATAGTTCTTATAAATTTCAGTACCTGCTAATTTATTTTCAATCTTGATTTTCTTTCTTTTCAGAGATGAAAGGAAAACTGAAATTTTTACTCTCATTTTTCCTCATTTGCTTAACATCAGAGTTATTTAATTTTATTTTTAAATTTTCTGGTCCTGATATGCTCTTAATTCCCCCTTTAAAATTATATTTATTCCTAGTTTTCTCCAGCCACTTTTAAAAATGGGAAGAAGGTAGAAGAGAAATAAGTTAGGAGTTCAGGATTAGCAGATGCAAACTTCTATATATAAAATAGATAAATAACAAGGTCCCCCTCTACAACACAGGGATATCCAGAAATTTACATAACATTGTAAATCAACTTTACTTAAAAAAAAGAAAAAATACATACCCAATAGCTTATAACTTCTCAGAGCCAGTGATGAGTCTGGAAGCACTTGTCTAATAGAAATGGATAATACAGGCCCCAGGAGTAGGGACATATAATCTATACTAAAAGAAGAGAGCTATGTTGTTTTAAAATACCCTCATTCTCATTATCTCACCTTTTTTTCTAACTAGATTCCATTTGCTTAAGAATCCATGGCAAAAGTGATTGCCCACTCAGTGAGCTGGGCAACACGGAGCTCTTGGAGAGTGTCCTGCTAGAGATGAAGCTACTCAGGTAAACAAGCATCTTGTTTGTGTTAACATCCTGGGATCCTGGGATTACGGCAGGCATCATGTAAGCTTCACCAGTCACAATAGCAATGTTGTTCCAACAAAACATATGCTCTTCAATGTGCATGTATTTGTTCTGAATTGCAATAATTTTAAATAGATTATCTCTTTTCCCTGTCTTTTTGTGCATATATAATAATTATTTATACTTAAGAAAGGAGGTATAAAATTTGAGACAGGGAATTGTAAGGTTACTTGGCTAGTCCAAATAATAATTTAATATGTTTTCCACTCACATATTATTTTATACTTCTATGTGTTCACTGTTACCCACGTATCAAAGTAATCCCTGATATGGTCTTGCTCTAAGAGATGATCTCTGTCCTCACTACAGGAGACCTGCACTGTGGTTGCCTCATTAAGGAAGTCACTTAACCTCACCAAGAGAGATTTCTTTCCCCTGTAGAATTGTCAGAGAAATTTTTAAACAACAGTCACGCTACTGTCCAGGCTTCCCAGTGGCTCAGTGGTAAAGATTTCACTTGCAATGCAGGAGACCCAGGAGACACTGGCTCGATCCCTGGATCAGCAAGATCCCCTGGAGGAGGAAATGGCAACCCAGTCCAGTATTCGTGCCTGGAAAACTCCATGGACAGAGAAGCCTGGCGGGCTACAATCCATAGAGTTGCAAAGAGTCCAGAGTCCGACTCCATTGCGCAGCTAAGCATGCACACACACTACTGTCAGAAGGCACCTGGAAATCTGCAAGGCTGATTCGTATAGTCTGAGTAACTAGGTGCCTGAAGGGCACTAGATGGGCAGGTCCAGCCATGTGCATGCATGGCTCCATTCATTGAAGAACTGTCGCATCTAAAGCACACTCCACAACTTTTTTGAGAGACGTAAGCTGAGAACTGATCTTCAAAGTTCTATCCAATTCTAAATTTGAACAAGGGAAAAGTTTTCAAGGTGATGATGGTAGACCTTTCAGTTTTCTGTCCATATCCTCTGGCCCATACCATCTCAGTGTGTACCCCACATTCCATCTGATGACACTTTTGTTGCTCTGCTCCAAGGATCTCTTGGGCCTCCCCTTCAGCCATCCATGGAAGTGGTTGGTAGCACTGTCCCTAAGATCATTTTTAAGTCAAGAATTGAGTCCACCCTTATCCCTCCTGTGGGCAGGCATGGCAATATCTCTGATGTATGAATTATAATACCATTTCCCAAAGCAGAGCTCCTTAGAGGATTTAAAATCCAGGTGCCCACAGTCTAAGATACTTGATAATGTGCCCTTTGTTGTATCTTTACTGTCCTGCTTTCTCATGGGATTTCCTAAGATCATCTCCCCAATAATCCACTTCTACTCAAATCCACGCCTGAGTCTGCCTTTGCAGGAATACAAATTGAGACAATTATGTATTGGCTTTAAGTATTAAAGAGGGTCAGAGAAGGGGTGTGTCTTAGCAGTATTTGTTCAAGCTGTCAGGAAAGGATTTGTTGAAGATGGGCACTTATGTTAGTAGGGACAAGAATAATGGAATATTGAGCCTGCTCTATGCAGAGGATGACTGAATCACAGTGCAGATTCCACACCATGGAGAGAAAGTAACTATATTAGATAAGCAAGTTGGAAACCCTTTGGACATTCAGACATGTAACTAATCTGATGATAAAATAATACAAAGGTTTCTATACCCTGAAAACCAAAAGATATCCTATCAGCACATATAAATCCAAAACCACAGACACATTATTCCAATGTTAGCATTCACATACTTTCTGAGTGCTTATTGAACACTGACAGCATTCGGATTTCTTGAACTTCACTCATGACTGAGACTGTTACCTGGCCAACTAACAAAAGAGAGAATACCAATGCCAAGAACTTCCAACAAATGGAGATTCCCTTCCTATCTATATAAAAATAGCATCCAAATATGTGACTCTTCTAGAGATTTCTTCAGCATAAATCACAGAAACAAGCCACTCGATACCCAGAATATTGAGTATACTCTGAGAATGCATTTCTTTTAGGTCTTGGATAAATAGGTATCCTCTCAGCAATAAAATATGAAAGTCAGGTAGCAGTCATGGTTATAATCATTAAACAAAGAAACATATTCTCTGCTTTATATACCATTTTACACAGCTGATTTATCAACTCTGTCTAGTGGTAAAATTACTCCTAATATGACCAGTCACAATACTGTTATTGTGATTAAACAGAAAGTTATGAAAGGGATAAAAAATTCATGTGTTCAGCATTTTTAATGCATCTAACAGTGCTAGGGATACCACTGTATCAATTTTATAATTTTGTATAATTTCATATATGTATATAGTTAGAATATATATTAATACATAGCCTTATGAGAGATGGTATATTAATCTCATTTTACAAAGGAGGAAACTGAGGCTCAGAGACATTAAGCAACTTTCCCAGGTTCACTATAACTGTGTTTTATAGATATGAGATTACAACCCAGAGTTTTCTGTCTACAAAGCACTTTCTTCCCAGTTGCTACATTTGGGCAGAGGATATCATCACAGAAGCTTATTGATGGGAACTAAAGAGATACATTCTACTTCACTATACATGTGGATGAAATGAGTAGCAGAAATTACAGTTATGAAATTATGATGCTGTTCTAGTAGGTTTCACAGAGGTATGTAATGAGGAGCTATTTAGTCAAACTGTATTTGCAAAATAATCCTGCAAATATTCCCAACTAGAAACTCATAAGAATAATCATCAGAGAAAGTGAAAGCACTGGTATATTCTAATCAAACACTCTTGGTTTCCAGAATGGCTTCCATCTTTGGTCCAGGGGAAAATATAATGGCAGATATCACCAAATATTTATAACACTGGGTCTTATTGGTTATAAATGAGGTTGTTTGGAATATTTTATGCTTTATAAAGATGTTAATTTGGTCATGTTAAAAAGATGTAAAGTCAAGCAAATAGTGAGAAGCTGATGAAGATATAAAAATATGAATTTTGAACAGACACTTTTCACTATTTTCAGATAGTTCTCTGATCCAGGGCCATTGGAAAGTGTCACAAATGGGCATGATTGCCTTCCCATATTGTTATATATCTCATATACTTAGAAATATATTTTGAATAATTACATTTCCTTTACCATATGATCCACTTCTGAATATTTGCCCAAAATAACAACAATTAGGATCTCAAAGAACTATCTACACTCCCATAGTTCACAATAGCCAAGATATGGAAAAACCTAAATTTCCACGAATGGACAAAGGCAAAAAAAAGAAAATGTAGTATGTATGCTGACTTCAAGATTAGCACTTGATAAACATTTATGAGCTGATCCTTGCCCTGCCCCACCCTTTATGATATGGCTTCAGCAACATGATCCCAAAGTTCAGCTGTAAAATTCAATCATTCTTCAATATGATGACACTCCCGTGTCTGTAAGCTGCTGCTGCTACTGTTGCCTCACTGCAGTCGTGTCCGACTCTGTGCGACCCCATAGACGGCACCCACCAGGCTGCTCCATCCCTGGGATTCTCCAGGCAAGAACACTGGAGTGGGTTGCCGTTTCCTTCTCCAATGCATGCATGCGTGCTAAGTCGCTTCAGTCATGTGCAACTCTGTGCGACCCTACGGACAGCAGCCCACCAGGCTCCTCTGTCCACGGGATTGTCTAGGCAAGAGTACTGGAGTGGGTTGCCATTTCCTTCTCCAATCTGTAAGCTACGATAGATCAAATGAGAGAAATCTGGAATCATACATATTTCTCTGGAAGAAGTTAGAAACCCATATTGCTATAAATGAGTTTCACTTGCAGAAGGGGAAAAAACAAACAAACAAACAGGTCAGCTTTGTGTTCAGACCCCGGGATCAGCACTAGATTCTGTCATCAACAAGGCTGAGAAAGTAGGGAAAATACAGTTTCAGACTCAGGCTTTTTGCAGAGTTGTTGGCAAAGCCGTAATTACTGTGGTGCTGGAGTTGGCTCTCTAACATTCTGTATTTCATTCCCCTGAAGATATTAATTTACTTTTTGAAATGTTCATTGCTTAGATTAAGATTGGGTTTTGAAATGTGTTGCCACATAATTTATGCAGGAGAAAAATATGTTCTTCCTCTGAAGTGCAGAATACTAATTTGAAAATGATCTATTTTCCATAATCATTTTACATTTGGTTTCCCTACTGAAAAGTTAGGAACTTGGTTATTTTTTTCTCTTTCATTTCCTATATGAAGGTTTTTTATGCACTAAAATTCAAGAGTATTAGTCACACAATCCAGTTTTTATTAAAATTCTATTTGCTTTGTGCTGTGAAAATGCAAGTTACATTTCTGTAACTTTCTGTTACAGAATTTCTGTAACTGTATTCTGATACAATATAGATATGTAGGGGAAAAGACATGTTTTAAGATACTAATTTGCAAATATTATCAAGTGGGCAGATTAATTTCCCAACATGTCCAGGAATATCAATGTTCTATTAAAAGGTATGTTTTCTAACACTAATTTATTCTGGCCAGTATTGTTTATTGCTTCTTTTTTTCTATTTTTTTCCTTCACTCTCTCTCTAACTCTCTTTAAGCTTGTTTCTACCATACTCAGTACTTGCAGTTCTGTAGTTCTCTTAAAGACAATACTAATCAGCCAATTCCAAGTACTCATATCTGCTTGCACCATGTTAGTGGTGCTGGTGAGTAGACAGGCAAAATTGAAAGGATGGGCTTCCTTCATGGCTCCATGGTAACGAATCTGCCTGCTAATGTGGGAGACTCAGAAGAAGCGGGTTCGATCCCTGAGTCAGGACGATCCTCTGGGGAAGGAAATGGCAACCCAATCCAGTATGCTTGCCTGGAAAACCCCATGGGCAGAGGAGCCTGGTGGGCTACAGTCCATGGGGTCACAAAGAGTTGGACCTGACTTAGTGATTCAAAACAACAACAACAAAGGATAATGCATATAGCTTATCCTCAGGTAACTCAAGAGTTCCCTCAATAATTACTAAATATTTACATGCTTTTTAGGAAGAGAAGATCTAACACATGTAGTTTTATCTACATAAGTAATTACAACTTGTTATATTTCAAATACTGGGGTCTTTGTCGATGTAGCTCTTTGTTAGCTATATTGGGGTTGGTTCTAGAATTTCCTTCATATTGTGCACACACACACACACACACACACACACACACACACACACTGCTTCTGGTAGCTAATCTACAAGATGGCCAACTTCTCTTGGTATTCTTACTCATGTCAAGTCCTCTCCAACCATGAATTTAGAATTGATATTGGTAACTAACTGCATATTGTGGAAATAATTTGTGATAAAAGATATTTCTTTTACTGCAGGCTCTATCTTGAAGCACTTACTCTTGGCAAAGGAAGCAGCCCCTCCTAAGTTTTAAAAAAAAAATCCTGTGAGAAAAGGCCCATGTGGGAGAAACTGAGGCCTCCCTCCATGGTTTACATCTCATCTTGTGAGTCAATCATTTTGGAAGCAGTCCCCGGAGCACCAGTCAAGCCTGGATGACTCGCAGCCCAGGCTCACCCCTTAACTATAACCTTATGAGAGACTCACTTAGTTAAGCTACTCCTATATCCGGAACCACAGAAACTGAGATAGCAACTCTTTAATGTTGCTTAAACTACTAAATCCATGGATAATTAGCTTTACAGCAACTGACGGCTAATACACAGCATCTTCTTGATTAAGAAAATTAAGTATTCTCTATTGACTTCCCACTAAAGATGAGGATGTAGCTCTCATATATTCCCGCTCATCCTTCCTATGAACCACTGATTATTCCCCATCTATCTCTCCATCCAGTATAGGTATATTATTATTTTACCAAGTAAATATTCAGTAGTTTTACTATCAATGATCATAGCAATACTATCCAGAGCTGAGCCATTACCTGCATGTTTTTTTTAATTGAAACAATTTTGGTTTCATTAAAGCAAATAATTCACTCTTTAAAATAATTTTTATAGTATTATATATAATGAAAGCTAATTTAATCCTGAACTCTCCAAACAGATTGTAAATGTTACAGTCGGTTCTAGAGTTCTATCAGAGTGTTGCTTTTATATGTTTATCTGCTTACGTCTATTTAATTTTTATTTGGACACATTGTGTGAGAGCTTACCGTTTTCTTGATGTTAAAATGGCATCCTGGGGTACCCTTCCAATACCATCCTGATAATTCACTTTTCATGTCTGCTGTGAGTGATCCTGTGACTCATGAACACCAATATCATGTCTTCATTTTTGTGATTTACATTTTTTCCCTGAAACATATTGTCTAATAGTTTCCTGAAAAAGACATTGTTTTGAGATTCTGTAGATCTGAAAATGTCCTCATTCTAACATCATGCTCTATTGACTAGGTATAAAGCCCCATAATCTTCCTTGTGTTTTGAAAGTATTTCCCAGTGTATTCTAATGTATAACTTTGCCATTGAGAAAAATCTTCTGCTATGTCTTCCTCTGTATTTCCAAACATATTTTTTTCTCTGTAAAACTTAATGGACTTTTTATATTCTAAAATTTCATATTAATATGCCTTTGAATGAATCTTTTTTTCCCCTCATCCATTGCTATTGGTCTAGAAATACATATCTTTAAAAAATATATATATTTTGAAAACAGTTGTTTTTTAATTATTTTCTTCTTGGTCTTTATGGACTGCCATCTAATCGTTTTAATTTTCTCTTTATATTATATATGACAATATATATCACAGATACATATTATATAATATATATCACAGATATATATTATATAATATATATATATCACAGATATGTTAACATCTTCAACTTTAATGAAATTTGCATTGTTTTAGAACATGGTGTATATATATATATATATATTTATTTAATTTTCAAACTTGTTTTTCCTTTTCCAAATATTCCTTAATACAGCATCCTCTCATTAACAACAACAACAACAAACCAAATTCTCTGTGGATATTAATGGTAGTTTTTTGTTCTTATACATCCCTCAATGTCTCTGTTACTTTCGTTTTATATCTCTAATTTTTTTCAAGTTAGAAGCTTATGCCCAAGCTGAATCATTCACATTTAAGAATAAAGACACTAAGGGATGATTGGAAATTATTATCACAGACAGAGCTTCAGGATTGGTGATTCTTCCTGTAGAGTAACCAGACATTCATCTTATTTGTGATAACTATTCGGCAATATCTCTGCATCTTTTTTCTTAGAATTCTCCATTTTCAGAGAAAAGCTTTCCAAATTCTTTCAGGAGACAGTAGAGTTAGTGGGCAGAGTTTTTGGATCTCAGCAGGGGAGAAGCGTGGAAGCTGTGTCATCATTCAGGATATAGACTAAGTATCTCTTTCTCACTTGTTCCCTTACCTGACTTGGCATCTCCAATGCCAGGCAAACAAATATTTCTATCCTACCATGTTTACTTAGAAGTCTAGGCTACTCCATTTTGGAATATCTCTAAGTTTTAGAATAATTTTTTTAATTGAAGGATAATTGCTTTAAAGAATTTTGCTATTTTCTGTCAAACCTAAACATTAAGTTTTAGAATACTTAAAATACAATGTGTTGAATTTAAATTAATCTGTCCATGGTTTCTACACTTTGAGTCTGAGCCTGTTTCCTGGGTTGCAATATAAGATATATATATATCTGGGACCCCAACTTTTCTATATTGAAGAAAATACGGAAAATGTCCTCATTCATTTCACTGAAGTGTCCTCATTTACCATATATTAGACATTTGGAAAATATATGTTGGGCCAAGTGCTATACTAGGCATAGTTTAAACATGTGTTAGTGAATAAAATGTGTGATATGCAGAGCTAACAACCTAATAAAAAGATATACATTAAACATGTAAAGAAATGAATTTTAATAATATTAGGTTATAACAAATGATAAAGGGTGATACATATATACAATGAAATACTATCCAGCCATAAAAAGGAATGAATTTGAGTCAGTTCTAGTGAGGTGGATGAAACTAGAAGCCTGTTATACAGAGTTAAGTAAGTCAGAAAGAGAAAAACAAATGCATATATGTGGAAACTAGAAAAACGGTACTGATGAACCTATTTGCAGGAAGGAATAGAGACACAGACTTGTGGACACAGTGGGAGGGGGAAGGTGAGGGTGGGAGGAATTCAGAGAGTAGCATTGAAACATGCACTACTATATATAAAACTGATAGTTAATGGAAAGTTGCTTTATAACACAGGGAGCTCCACCTACTGCTCTTTGACAACCCAGATGGGTGGGATGGGATGGGTGGTGGGAGGGAGGTTTAAGAAGGAAGGAACATATGTAAACTTATAACTGATTCGTGTTGTTGCATGGTAGAAACCAACATAGCACTATAATCCAGTTGTTCAGTTCCTAAGTCATGTCCGACTCTTTGGGACCCCATGGGCTGCAGCAAGCCAGGCTTCCCTGTCCTTCACTATTACCCACAGTTTGCTCAAACTCATGTCCATTGAGTTGGTAAAGCAATTCTTCTCCAATTAAAAATAAATTTAAAAAAAATGCTAAAGGACATAAAAAGGGGCAGTGTAGTGGAAGGATTGAAAGTGAAAGTCGCTCAGTTGTGTCCGACTCTTTGCCACTCCATGGACTGTATAAAATTCTCCAGGCAAGAATACTGGAGTAGGTAGCCTTTCCCTTCTCCACAGGATCTTTCCAACCCAGGGGTCGAACCCAAGTCTTCTGCATTGCAGGCAGATTTTTTACCAGCTGAGCCACAGGGAAAGCCCAAGAATACTGGAGTGGGTAGCCTGTCCCTTCTCCAGGGGATCTTCCCAACCCAGGAGTTGAACCAGGGCCTCCTGAATTGCAGGTGGATTCTTTATCAACTGAGCTATGAGGGAAGCCCATAGAAGGATTATCTGCTTTTACTTTTACAAATGACTTAGAAACATGCTACAGAAAGTAACGGGACAATATTTTTTAACAGCCACTTTATGCTATTGGCTCATGTTGTGCTAAAGATAATCAATTAATATCCTTATGTATGTTTTTGCACATAAACAGTTGTTAAAAACCATCTCTCCCTGTATATTTGTGTAAATATGTTTGCTTTCATTTGTTTGTTTTTACTAAATGTGACTTTCCATATCTATTTGCATTAAATTTCCTCTTGTGAGGAAATATAATTTTTTAAACTATTAAAATATATTTGAGTGAATTTATGTCATTTTTTAAGTACATTAGCCGTGTCTACCATATCTACAAATATGATAAGCATACCTTCTCTGACATTAGTATTCAAGTCATTGACAAGATGGTAGAAGAGCTCATGGAAAAGCCATGAGTACCCATCTGGGCCAATATAATTTCATGAATCAACTTTAGACTTTAGTTTTGCTAACTTTTCTGTGAATTTTTGGTTTTCTTTCCTAGAACTCTTTCTTTCATACTTTTAGGGAAGTCACAGACTAATCAAGAGTCATCCCAATTTTAGATGGTCAAGGACTGGACTGCATCTGACCAGTTCTAATTGAGATAGTACTTTAATGGCAGAAAGTAAAGTGGAACTAAAGAGCCACTAGATGAAATTGAAAGAGGAGAGTGGAAAAGCTGACTCAAAACTCAACATTCAAAAAGGTAGATCATGACATCCAGTCCTATCAATTCATGGCAAATAAATGGGACACATGTGGAAACAGTGTCAGATTTCATTTTTGGAGGTTCCAAAATCAATGCAGACAGTGATTGTAGCCATGAAATTAAAAGATGCTTGCTACTTGAAAGAATAACTATGACAAACCTATACAGTGTATTAAAAAGCAAGACTTTGTTGACAAAGGTCCGTATAGTCAAAACTATGGTTTTTCCAGTTGTCATGTATGGCTGTGAGAGGTGGACTATAAAGAAAACTAAGTGTCAAAAATTGATGTTTTCAATCTGTGGTGCTGAAGAAGACTCTTGAGAGTCCCTTGGACAGTGAGGAGATCAAACCAGTCAATTCTAAAGGAAATCAACTCTGAATATTCATTGGAAGGACTGATGCCGAAGTGGAAGTTCCAACACTTTGGCCACCTGATATGAAGAGCCGACTCACTGGGAAAAACCCTTATGCTGGGAAAGATTGAGGGCAAGAGGAGAAGGGGATGACAGAGGATTATATGGTTGAAGAGTGAAGAACAAGGAAACCTGCATGCTGCCGTTCATGGGGTCACAAAGAAGCGGACTAGACTCAGCAACTGGACAGTAAAAATTGAGTCAGAAGAAGGAGATTATAAGCTTTCATTCCTTCCCTTATTTTTGCCTGATATGCTATTCATCACTTATCTCCCATAGTGGTAAAGAACATGGGATTTTACGAATTAAAAAAAAAAAAAAGGTAAACAGTTACTATCTTTATAATAGCAACAATTATATTAAACTCTTACTGTGCAAACAGAAAACCTCCTTAAGGATTAGCCAGGAAATCAACACTGGCATCCACATCCTTTGCTTTTAACTTTGACTTTCATGATATCTTTACAGCAGGACTGAATCTAATGAACAGAGATGAACCCTTGTCCCTTGTTGCTTCAGGATATTCCTTTGGAAATCCTAAGCTCATTTGAACTCAGAGTTCTCCACTATCAGATTGAGAATCCTTCAGTCTACTATTTATGAGTATCTGATCTGCTGTCAGATCCAGCAATCAAGCTCTCATGAAGAAAGTGAGAGAAACAATTCAAAGGAAATTAACCAGTAACCAATGATAAGATACACAGGATGAAGTAGATGAAAAAAGAGAAGAATATATTTGACTTATATTTTTAAGCAATATTATTTGTTTTAGCTTGGTTTTGTCTTCTAGATTTACAGTTTCAATTTGAATCTATTCTTTTAGCTATAATAATGCTTGGGATGTTAATAAGAACTTCCTTTAAATATATTATTTTCTTTGTAGTTATCAAAAATTAAAAAAAAAACCTGTGAACATGCATATTGATAACTTAATCTCTAATGTTTGAAATTCCCCTGTAGAATCTTAAAAAATATTTTTTTGTTTCAGGAATTAAGATTGCTACTGGCATCTCAGGGGCTTCCCTGATAGCTCAGTTGGCATGGAGAAGGGATAGTTTACCCATTCCAATATGCTTGGGTTTCCCTTGTGGCTCAGCTGGTAAAGAATCCACCTACAATGCAGGAGACCTGGGTTTGATCCCTGGGTTGGGAAGATCCCCTGGAGAAGGGAGAGGCTACCCACTCCAGTATTCTGGCTTAGAGAATTCCAAGGACTATATAGTCCATGGGGTCACAAAGAGTCAGACACAAGTGAGTGACTTCCACTTTCACTTACAGGCATCTCAGATTGTTACCAGTGCTTAAAAATGCAGCTATTAAACCATTATTTCTTAGTCAATGAAAAGTTAATTTTGTGAGCTAATATTAATGTGTGTGTGCATTCTCAACTGCTCAGTCAAGTCCGACTTTTTGAGACTACATGGACTGTAGCCCACTAGGCTCCTCTTTCCACGGATTTTTTCAGGCAAGATACTGGACTGGGTTGCCATTTCCTACTCCAGGAGATCTTCCCAACCCGGGAATCTAACCCATGTCTCCTGTGCCTCCTTCATTGGCAGGCAGATTGGTTACTACTGAGACACAATGAAAGCCCACTAGTAACAATAAGAATATGTTAACTAAAATGCTTAACAAAATTTTTCATTAAGAATCATTTGTATTAACTTGTATGTCAATTTTAAATTTTAGCTAGACATCTCTGTATTACCAACTCTACACCATGAATTTGACAGATGCAATATCACCTAAAGATGTACAAAAAATCAAAGACATTGAATTTTTCAATCATGAAATCTGGATTTGAATCTGTGTGACTTTTAATCAGACAGTTAACTTCAGAGCTTAGTTCCTGGTCTACACAGTACACATAGTAAATTGCCATTCAGAATATTGTTGGGAAGATGAAAGAGAAGATGGATCTATCACATAGTAGATACTCCATAAAAGTTGATTTAATCAGAGTTTAAAAGACACGCAAGGCATACGTTTCTGTTTTTGAAATAATTTATTTGGGTAACTTTTAGTTGTTTTGATCACAAGATGGGAATATTCAAGGCTAGACCATAACATGATTTGAAAATAGGTAAAAACTGCTCTTTTGTTGGCTTTCTCTCCCTCTTCATTATTTTATTTCTTTCATGAAAGTAATTCTATAAATGAAAACTAAGGACACGTGCCAAGTTACTTAAATTTGAGAAGAAAACATATTTCTGCTCAGCATGAACAGAATCAGAATATAAGAAAAACAGAAATCATGTAAAATTGAGAAAATACTTACCTAAAATTAAAAAAAAAAATAACCTAAGAAAACTGAAATTTAAGGTTTTTGGTTAAAACAAAAAATTTAACTCACAGCTTGAAGATTATTCAACTACTATGTGGTACATTAAGTCATTGGATTTTGTAGGATTTCACAGTCACACTAAAATGACTACAATGGGTAGAAAGTCTTTTAAAAAACTGTGGGTTCAATAAATGGCAAGTCAAGTAATATACAACCTGTTTCCTACAAGCAAAAGGATTAATAGATAGACTCAGACACAAGGTGTGAGTCACAGATCCATTATAAATTCTCTAACATTTATAAAGATTCTTGGCAAGAAAAATGTTCAGAAAACGATATACCAAATTAGGTATTTTTCCATAATTTTCAATTTCATGCTGCCAATTTCAATCTGTGAAGATATTTAGAAAATAAATAAAATGTGAGATTTTATTCTGGGAGTTTGGAACACATGACAGAGAATGCCATGTGCAGGTTTTGTTGTTGTTGTTTATTCTACTGTTCTACTGATTTGTTTTTTTCTGGCCATGCTGCAAGGCTTGTGAGACCTTAGCTCCCTGACCAGTGATTGAAGCCAGCTCCATGACAGTGAAAGTGCTGAATCCTAACGACTGGACAGCCAGGGAACTCCGCATTGTTGACATCTACTTTCAGAGATACCCTGTGTGCTTGCTTACTTCTGGCTATTTGAGAGTGGAATAGTGTTAATACTAGAGATTCCAAAATTTTACTTATGTGCTGACATTAAAACATGTTTCCTTCTTCCTTTCTTCTCTGCCTTTTCTCTTTCTTTCCTCCTTTCTTTCTCTCATTTTTCCCCTTCTGCCTCTTCCTCCATCTTTGTTTTTTCTCTCAGATTACAAAGTTTAAATGCAAGAAATAACAGACTCTTTGGTTTGGAAACATCACCAGAACATCAGCAGAAAATTATCCAGCTGCTACTACATACTATTTCCCATGCCTTAATGAGTTTTTAAATACTGAAATATATACTACACAGTTAAATGTTATCATGAGACAAATGTAGAAATGTCTTAAGAGTCTAAGAGTTGGAAATTAATGAGAATTTGGGCAGATTAGGAAGTAGAAATTGAATTTATTAAACAAGCAATGGCATTATTGAAAATGTTTACCATCACCATTTAGGGAGATAGCATAGGGTGATAGAAAAGTTTAAATTTTTGACCCCTTAGCTCACAAATTGTTTCATCTTAGAAAAATTATGATACCTACTGAGGAATAAAATATTGTCTGCCATATTAATAAGTCAACAATTGCAGCCACCACCTACAGTGAGCTGGTAAGCCCTGAGGGAACTCAGGAAAAAAAGAATACCTTTTGTCTAGTAGCTATCAAACTGCAGCCATTCCTCATAGTGAACTCTGAGGAAACTCAGGATGTAAAAACACAGGAAACTGGCCCCAGATAGATGATTTCAGTAAGTCCAAAGTCTTGTATCTTCCCATACATAGAAAAGTGCTAAATTCCTTAACTTAAGACATCTGATTTTCTTTTATTAACAGTAATCTTTTGTTCCTACTAACTGTTCTTTGTTGCAAAACTCCTTTATATCGTGGCTCCTCCCTAGAATCCTCAGAGCAGTCTTCTCAGTGTTATTTGAGATGATGTCTCTTAGCCTTGAAGTCCTCAGTATGTCTGCCAAATAAAACACAGCTCTCAACTTCTAGGTTGTGAATATATTTTAGTTGACAATGTTATAGCCATGCTTTCCGGGAAACAAACTCACTCAGAAGGACAATGCAGATAGTGAAGTGCAGTTTATTACACCGGCGGGCCCAAGGCAGAGTCTCCTCTTAGCCAAGGACCCCAACCAGCATTTGTGAAAATCTTTTATACCCCATGTGTACGTGTCCAAACCCACCAGCCCAAATCCCTTGAGGCTTACAAAGGAAGGGTAAATACAATCACAATAACCCCATTATTCACGTGTTATGTGTTCAAACAGTTAATAAGCCCACGGTTATATTCCAACCAGTTAACAACCAATAAGCCTGTGGTTATATTCCGGTAGATACTGTCCGGAGGCAGGGGTGATTAGTGTCTGTTTTCTCTTAGGCAATGAGTAACCTGGATGTGATCTTCAAGATTCCCCTGCCCAGAGGGGGTCTTATCCTTCCATTGTCATTCCCACAGGTGCTAAACACAGAGTTCAGAGTCCATTGGAGAGGCGGCCTAGCAGGATCAGCAAGGACAGGCCTGAGATGGAGTCCAGGCCCTATGAATTCCTCTTCAACAATACAAAGTCTCTCTAACTCACAGTCTTCTCAACCTCAAAATTGGAGAAATAATGTAACTAGTATTTTTCTTATCAGCATTAAATGATATAACATGTGTGGTATCTCAGACACAGACTATATCCAATAAATGCCTGTTAATTATCATCTGCCCAAGAATTACTTTCAAAATGTCTTTATTTTCCAAAATTCTAGCCATTACCTAGTCCTTTAAAGCAGGTGGATATTGGTTATTAATTTTCTCTGTCACATTATCATCTATTCATTCACATACACTGTTGTAAAATCATGGAAAACTTTATACAACACATCTTTAAGCAGTACATTATAAAAAATTGGCAGTGGGTCATGAAGTCATTTCAGGCTTCCCCAGGGGTTCAACAGTAGAGAATACGCCTGCAACGCAGGAGCCACAGGAGACACGGGTTTGATCCCTGCGTCGGGGAAGACCCCCTGGAGGAGGGCACGGCAACCCACTCCAGTGTTCTTGCCTGGAGAATCTCATGGACAGAGGAACCTGGTGGGCTACAGTCTATAGTGTCACAAAGAGTCGGACACGACTGAAGTGACTTAGCATATCTGTATGCATGCAGTCAGTTATTAAATTACAACAAGCATTTAAAAATTAGAATAACATGAAATAAAAGAGCATAATTTGTTGGATAATTAATGTTTCCTCAAACTTTTGTGATGAGAATGAGATAAAATTGGAGATTTTCAGCTATAAATGACCTTAACAGTCTCATAAAGGCATTTTGATAATGTGGTAAGAAAGAGGTGCTTATTTAATGCTTTCAAAAAATAAATGAACAGATGAAAAAGTACAATGAATGATACTATTGCTATTGACACATTGGAAGAAAGTGAGATAATAGTTAAGAGATCCTTGCAGGTTTAGGGTCATAAAATGAAAAAGCCTTGAATTTAGGTGGTGATATTCAAGGTGAAGGAAGTAGGATAAATATGACTGGCATTTGCTTGAGTGAAAGAGACAGTGGTTGTGAAACATGATAGCAATTACCTTGATAGAAGAGAAAAACTGTGGGTGACCAGTTCAGGCTCAGAGCGTTGTTATGTTTCAATGAGTGGGTGAGCAGTCTAGGTTGAGATAGTTCCTCTGGGGTCAGAGAAGAAATGACAGGTATGAGGACTACACTTAGGCAGCTTGATTTTAAATCAGAAGTTGGACAGGTCCTTATATAAGATATATTATTTTAAGATCGATGCCAAGAGAGTGAAGTTTCTGAGGGATATACAGGGAAGATTAGAAAATTGATAAATTCTGAAAATAGGGTCCCAGGCTACTCGTGTGGAAGGACAACCTTGAGAATCAGCTGTCATCACCCCATTTAACAAAAACAAGCAGGCTTATCACTCAATATCAATTTATTTCAAAGGTCATCTGTATATTCTGAAAGATTGCACTGTTTCTAAGCTGCTATTGTCAAATAAAATAGCTCGAAGGAAGGTTTATTCAAATTGTGGCTTGTCCTTATCTTGGTTGTTTTCTCTATCAACCTAAGATACATTTTCCTCTTTGCTTTATAAACTAAGTCTTTATAAATGCCTGTTCTTATTCAGCATTCATTTGCTAATGCACCTTATGTCTTAAGAAGTAAATTCCTGTTTACCTTGGTTTAACTTTGCATAGAGAGTCTGCACCAAGCATAGTCTGCAGAGTGCTGATTAATAAGTATTTGCCAATTTAAAAAAAGTCACTTCATAATATTTTATCTTTCAGAAAAAAATCAACCTTATGTTTATCACACCGTTTGGACAGTGGATCAAACTCACTGATCCAAATTCTGATGAAAAAATATCATTGTTCTGAAATAGTTAAGATTTATTTTGCACACAGTGTATCTTTAAAAATATGTCAGCATTGCACATAGCAGGACTGATACTTTTTCTCCTTTTCTTTGCTGCCAGGCTGACACAGTAATAACTGTCAAGAAACCAAAGATAAACAGACCTGAAGGGAGGTGAAGTTCTTTCAGGCAAACTCTGTTATGCCCAAATGTTACATAAGAGCAAGACCCACACCCTAGTTTCCCTGTCTCTTCAGATACTGGGGAGAGTAGAGAAACCTGAGAAAACAGATCTGTTCTATTTTCCTGATCACTGCCACTCTCAGGGTTGAGACTGGACTCCTATTTGTGCCTTTTCCAAGCCACAATTCACAGACAGTATGGTACCCTTGTCACCAGCCGAAGTACAAGAAAATGACAGGCTATACTTTGACTAGAAAATTTTGTTGCAAAACTAGCCTTTTATTTTCCCATAGAATATATTCAATTACCATCTGGGAAGTTTATATGGATTTTTAAAAACATTCTTAAGTGATAATATCTAGAATGTTGAAAGGAAGGAAAGTAGATACAATTCAAATATTCCAGGTAATCACAACACTGTAAATCAACTATAATTCAATAAAAAACAAAACAGAAAAAAAAAAAAAAAAAAACATTCCAGGTAAAACAGAAAATGTACCAACTTCCTGGGAGATAGTATATCAATGTATATTAAGCATCTTAATAGTAATCATTTATCTTAAATTACTTATTTTAACCCTGTTATATAATTATACATAACAGAAATTACTTCAAGGAAATAAGAGAGCATATACGAATTTAATGTGTGTCTATCCATTGCACTATTATTAAAAATACCAAGTAATTAAGTGGCTTTTTCAGAGTACTGAATGTATCCCTGGCAGATAAAATTGGAGCAATTTACAAAGTAAGTTCTGACTTCCCCACATCCCCCACAGCTATTACTCCATAATCTGTGTGGACCCTGGCTGCTCAGTGAGTGACCCCCTTGAAGAACTCTCACTTTGCAAACGCATTTTTTTTCACACAGATCATTTGCCTGCAAGGAAGATCTTTCTTTTCTTTCGTTAAAATCTCAGTCTCATAAGATCAGCAACTTCACATGAAAAAGTAGAAAGAAAAAATAAAGACAAAACCTACATGATTTAAAAGGGCAAATAGAAAAGCTAAAAAAGAGAAAAAGTATTTTTAAAGAAATGCTTTTAGATATTGAATGAGACAGTGTCTTTCACTAGACAACAGAAATACAGATAGCCAGGAAAACAGGGGGCTGAAATTAACTGTTTAATGACATATAAATCTGATTAAAAGGTCTTTATAAGATTCTGTGTTAAAAACATACATTGACTTTGGAAACATACACTCTTGTAGCACTTTTTGAAGCATTCATTATGTTTTCTTATATATAACTCTGCCATTCCATTAAAATAGCCAGCTCCTTCAGACATTTACCATATCTAACAGATCTCTGAGTCCTCAGAAAATATACAAATGAGTAAGATAATGAGAAACATCATTGCTTTGCACCTTCTATCCTTTTGACAAATAGACTTTTACCTAAAGACTGTTAACTTCCTGCATGTATTTTAGTCATAGAAATGTTAGTTTGGGGGAAACACAAAACTAAAAGGTCATTTAATACAAAATATATGTAATTTAGCAGTTGAAGAAACAAACTTGGGAGGTTGAACCATTTGCCCAGAGTTGTTACCAAATTAAACGTGGGTTTGCTCAGCCAACTTGCAGCAAAGCCAGTCTACTGACACTCGGTTGTGGTGAGGAAAGTGCAATCTTTATTTGCATGCACCAAGCAAGAAGAATGGGTAGCTCATGCTCAAAAGACCCAAACTCTTCGATGGCTTTTAGGCAAAGTTTTTTAAAGACAGGGTTAGGAGGGTCATAGGATGACTGTTCAGCTCATCGATCTTTTTCTGATTAGTTGGTAGTGAGCTAATAGGGTAATATTTAGGGTATTTCAATCAGCAACTTTCTGATTTCAACCAGTCTGGATTTGCATGCTTGTGGTCATCATGTAGTCAGTATTCTCCACTGGGTGAGGGTCTTAGTTTTTGCAGAACAACTCACATATGTGCATCAGATTCTTATCTACAACCTTCAGAAGGAACTGTTACTCTTTAGTCCTGTAATTCTTTAGTTTTAAACATTAATTGCCTCAATCTGCTCTTTGGAACTTGAAAAAGGCCTGGGAGAGGAAAACCCTTTTTCTACAAATGAGAAACAGGGGACACAAAGAGGTGTTTGTAACTTGGAGGGCCCCACAAGCTCCTGCTTCTTTCTTCCCACCCCCTTCCCCTTTCCTTGGTTACTCCTCAATCCTGAGGACAACAGGGGTGGAACAAGAAAGAGAATACAATTTTAGATATCGAGAGTAATCCTAAATTCTGCAAGTTTTAGTTTTAGGGGTTTCAAAGGTACACATTTAGTGTTGTTCAACTAGTAAAGAACAAGACTTTTGATCTCCCTATGTAATGCTCATTAACCCAAGTAATGATTCTTTCATTTGTCTCTATAGATTCCTGTTTTGTGAGACAGAACTGCCAAATGGTAAGTTTATATATATATATATATATGAAACAATGCAGACTTAACAGCATTTAATGTGAAAAAGTTTTAGAATTTAGTCATCAATTGATACTTTGGTAGCTTTGTAGTTTGTGTTGCTGCTGTCACAAGAGTAAGACAGCTAAAACCAAGCCAAAAACAAAAAACACAACAACTAATTAAATCTTACAATAAGTTAATAACATTCTGAAATCCAGATAATGATAAAAGTGAAATATATCATATTTTACTTGAGTAAGTTATGTGTTCAATTCTAGTCAGCACATTAAGAGTGTCTTTGGCAAACTAGAACAATTCCCATAAATATCAGCTCAAAGAGTTTGAATGAATGAGCGCTTTTCTTTTTTAAAAGTAGGCCACTGGAGCCAAATTGAAAAATATTCTAGTACCATAAGCCCCCCAAAATGGACATTTACAAGATAAATAAGTGAATGAACATGAAATAGAATGGCTTGAAATAAAATTTTATTTTTTTCTATGCTCTAGGCATTAATTCTAAAAACACTGGTTCATACCCAAAGGACTACTAGCTTTGCCTATACAAAAAGATTAGGGAGAGACTCGGATTGATGTCATTGTTAAATAGACACAGAAATTTTTCAACAGCAGTTATGCTTTTGTGTAAATTTAAATTAGATGGTATCTGCTTATAGATTTTTAATCAAACAAATATTCAACTGAAGTTTCCCCTCATAATTAAATTTTTATTTTCCATAATACATCATTTGTACTTCATCTGCAGCTGCAATCTTACTGATATAAAAGAAATGTCAGCTTCAGAGTGGCCACCTCTTACAAATTATAAATTCAGCTTTGTGGATTAATGTTATAAGTGGTCTACTCTTATGCTAATTAAGTGTGAATGAACCTTGCTTTAGAGGCAATCAAGCAGAAATCATTTCCCCCATGATATGTAAGAAGAGATTACCTGAATACTTTAGTCCTGTGCATTTCAATACATATATTGAAATCAGCTAACGCATTTAAAAGGATTGACATATAAATATAAATTTCAGAAAATCACCATTGTTACTGTTCTTTTTCAAACTGTATGTTAATGAATCTGATAAAATGCATTAAAATCTGCATCTTTCATTTGAGGGAAAATTCATTTCTTCTTTCTTTTAGTTATTAAAATGTATTGAACATGAAGTTTATACTTTTGAATTGGAGAAATAAGCCCCTAACAAACCTCCTCTCACATAAATAAGAGCTTTAAATTCTGGATAAATAGAAAAAAAAAGATGTAGTTGAGGGCTTTAGAAGGTGAACAAAATGGAATTTCCAAGAAATAAGTTAAAACTTTGAGAAAGTGACCAGGACATAGTTGATCCCATTTTATTGGTGCTTTATCCTTAGGGTTAATCATGAGAAATGCTGGGCTGGAGGAAGCACAAGCTGGAATCATGATTGCCAGGAGAAATATCAATAACCTCAGATATGCAGATGACACCACCCTTATGGCAGAAAGTGAAGAAAATTAAAGAGCCTCTTGATGAAAGTGAAAGAGGAGAGTGAAAAAGTTGGCTTAAAGCTCAACATTCAGAAAACTAAGATCATGGCATCTGGTTCCAACACTTCATGGCAAATAGATGGGGAAACAGTGGAAACAGTGGCTGACTTTATTTTTCTGAGCTCCAAAATCACTGCATGGTGACTGCAGCCATGAAACTAAAAGACACTTACTCCTTGGAAGGAAAGTTATGACCAACCTAGACAGTATATTAAAAAGCAGAAACATAACTTTGCCAACAAAGGTCTGTCTGGTCAAGGCTATGGTTTTTCCAGGGTTACATATGGATGTGAGAGTTGGACTATAAATAAAGCTGAGCACTGAAGAATTGATGCTTTTGAACTGTGGTATTAGAGAAGACTCTTGAGCATCCCTTGGACTGCAAGGAGATCCAACCAGTCCATCCTAAAGGAGATCAGTCCTGGGTGTTCATTGGAAGGACTGATCTGAAACTGAAACTCCAATACTTTGGCCACCTCATGCGAAGAGTTGACTCATTGGAAAAGACCCTGATGCTGGGAGGGATTGGGGGCAGGAGGAGAAGGGGACGACAGAGGATGAGATGGCTGGATGGCATCACTGACTCAATGGACATGGGTTTGGGTGGACTCTGGGAGTTGGTGATGGATAGGGAGACCTGGCGTTCTGCCGTTCACAGAGTCACAAAGAGTCAGACACATGAGTGACTGAACTGAACTGATCATTAGGGTAGATGCAGTTTTGGAGGAGATAGCTAAAAAGATTTCTGGTCAGAAGAACTAGTAAGGTCTGAAGTAACAAGGGCTGCCAAACAGTAAGGGGCAAAAAGAAGCAAGGGGGGAAACTTTAAACATTAATTTATACACAAACTCAGCTCAAGTTTCCAGTTGATTACTGAATCACTCATGTGGGGAGTGGGGCTGGTGAACAGAATTAAAGCAAATTACAGATAAAAATTACCAAACAAGGAAAATGTGAGTCACTAAGCAATGCAGGTGCGAAGGACTGCAATTCAGGTCTTAACAAGTACACTGCCTGCTAAAATCATATCTATGTCTGTATCTATCTATCTATTTATCTATATAAAATCTTTGAGGAAATAAAACAAAATCCAGAGTCTATACAGCATAACAGCATAATGTCCAGGACACAATCCAAAATAACTAGACATATGAAGGTCAAGAATGTGAGTCAATTCTAACATAAAAGATCATCAACAGATGAGAAGCAGACAGCTCAGAAGTTAGAAAAATCAGATGGGGATGGTTAAGTAACTACTATATATTGTAAGGTTAATGAATATGCCTTCATAATGAATGAAAATAGGAAATCTCAACAAAGATATAGACAATACAAAAAGAAATAAAAGAAAATGTTAGAATTGAAATAAACATCTGAAATAAAATCACTAGATGAGCTTAACAGTAGAAAAAATTGACAGAGAAAATCAGTGCACTTGAAGACCTATCAACAGATTTCATTGAGTCAAAAAAAAAAATGAGAGGAAAAAAAAAGATTTTTAAAGTTCCTGAAGTCAGGAACTTGGGGGTAATTTCTAGCTTTAGATACCATCTAAAGGATATAGAAGAAGGTTAGTGTAAAGCCAAAGTAAATAGAAAAAGGACACAATAATGCTATAAGAAAAATTAACAAAATAGAAAAGATGTGAACAGTATAGAAAATAAATAATGCCAAATCTTGTTCATTGAAAAATACTTAGATTAAAATATTCAACTAATAATACAGAAACCACAGATCACCAGTATCAGAAATATTCGTCGGATGTTAAAAGAATAATGAAGTTATATAACAAACAAATTTTGAACTGTGAAAGCTCATTCAAGGAAAAAATACATAACCTGCATAGTCCTATATTAATTATATAAGTTGAACTTTTTATTAGTTAAGTGCCTTAAAAGAAAAATTACAGATTCAGATGGCTTCTTCGGTAAATTCTGCCAAACAATTAAGAAAGAAATAAATCAATTATACATAAAGTCTTGCATAAAATAAATACTTCTTAACTCATCTTATGACTTTGACACTATTTAACAAAAAGAAAGACATAAAAGCAAACAACATTAACACACACAAAGAAACTAATACTGTAAATGATCATATATATAAATACTCTTAACAGATTAATAAATCACTCCTGTAAAATTTTCTCAGGAATGCACTAACATTATCTAAAATTAATGATTGCAATCCCTCAGATTCAGGCTTCCCGATTGGCTCAGGGGTAAAGAATTCGACCGCAATGCAGAAGATGCAGGACACTCCACGGGTTGGATCCCAGGGTTGCAAAGATCCCTTGGAGGAGGGCATGGCAACCCACTCTGGTATTCTCGCCTGGAGAATCCCGTGAACAGAGGGGTCTGGCGGGCTACAGTTCATAGCTCGCACAGAGTCGGAAACAACTGCAAAAACTGAGCACAATCCCTCGTTCATGAAACTAAGAAGAATATCCATACGGTCTTTCCAAAAGCTGTAAAATAAACACTTGACAAAACTGAACATTATGATGGAAATTTTCAGCAAACTATTAATAGAAGAAAACATATACAGTCTGAGAAACAGCATTTTAAAAGAATATTTCTATTTCCTATGGCTCAGATGGTAAAGTGTCTGCCTACAATGTGGGAGACCTGGGTTCAATCCCTGGGTGGGGAAGATCTCCTGGAGAAGGAAATGGCAATACACTGCAATATTCTTGCCTGGAAAATCCCAAGGATGGAGGAGTCTGATATGCTATAGTCCATGGGGTCGCAAGGAGTCGGACACGATTGAACGAATTCATTTTCACTTTCACTACTTCTAAAATTATATTTAGTAATGAAATATTAAAGACTTTTATTCAGAGATCAGAAGCAAGGCATGGTGTCTATTCTTGAAATTTCTGTTAATTATTATATTAAAAATTCTAGCCATTGTAATGAAGCAAGGGAAAAATTCACAAAAAAAGAAAGATGTAAATTTCTTTATTCAGATGACATGATTATTTATATAGAAAATCCTCAGAAATCTCTAAAACAACTTTGATTTTTAGTAAATTTAGCAAAGTCAGTGGCTACAAGGTTAATATAAAAAAATCTATTTTTATATCCTAGTAGCAGAAAAGCATTCAAAAATTGTTCAGCTACCAGAACATCAAAAATAATATATGTGAATAAATTAAACAAAAGATAGGCAAGAAATCCACACTGAAATCTAAATAAAATTGCTGAAAGATTAAAGAAAAACTAAATAACGACATACATCATGTTTACAGGTTGGAAAATGAAATACTCAGGAGGTCAGTTTCCTCAAATTGATGTATAAATTTACTGCAAACAAAATAATTCTGATAGATATTTTTTAGATTTGAGAAGTGATTCTAAAATTTTATGAAAATGTAACTTATCAAGGACAGGTAAAATGATTTTTCAAAAGCAAAATTTGAAATGTAACACTGGTTCTAATAATTACCATAAGGCAATAGTAATAAAGACAGTGTATTAAAAAAAAATACTCCAACCTTCATGAGATAGATTAACAAATACAAATTGTATATTTTAATATGTGCAATGTGATACTTTAACATATCATAAGCTAATTAGCACAATCAAGTTATTAACAAATCTATCACCTTACAGTTACATTTGTGTGTGTGTATTAGAAAGAACAATTAAGATCTACTCTTTTAGAAAATTCCAAATATACAATGTAGTATTAGCTGTAATCACCATGCTATACATTAAATCCATAAAACTAATTCATTTTATAACTGAGTTTGTACCGATTAGCTAACACATCCCCCTCTCCTCTACCCTCATCCCCTGGTAATAATCATTCAATTCTCTAGTTCTAGGAGTTCAGCTTTTTAAGACTCCACATATGAATGTGGTAACACAGTATTTGACTTCCTGTGCCTAGCTTATTTCACTTGACATAATGTCTTCAGGGTTCATCCAAATTATTGTAAATGGCAGGTGAACAATATTCCAATGTATATGTGTACCACACTTCCTTTATCCATTCATCTGTTAACAGGCATTGAATGTTTTTTCTTTATCTTGGCTATTGTGGAGAATGATGCAATGAACTTGGGAGTTCAGGTATCCCCTCAGGATACTGATTTTGTTTCTTTTGGATATCTACTCAGAAGTTGGATTTCTGGTTGACATGATATTCTATTTTCTTTCATGTATTGCTATACAGTAACCTGGAGTATATATTGTTAATTAGAAAAGTAACAAAAAGAAGCAATATGCAGAAACACATTTAGGATATTATCTTTTGGTAAGGAAGTAAGGACATGGACTGATGGGTGGATTTACATGCATATATTTGCTTATGCTAAAACCAAATTGAACAAGAAATATAAACTGAAAATGAATTAAACAGGTTAACCAATTGGGGGAGAGAAGGAAAAGGATGGGGAAGACAGCAGTGGAAGTTAGGATTTCTCACTTGACTGGGCGAGCTGCTCTACAACATGCACCTTTGTTGCTTTGAAGAGAGAAAAAAGTCTGTGCGCCACAATGAAAGATCCCTCATGCTGCAACTAAGACTCGAGGCAGCAAAATGAATTTAAAATGTGTTTAAAAACTGCATTAGAAGGACAGAAAGAAGAAAGTTGTGGGCTCTAGATCGGGGTAGAAAACTTTCTCTGTAGGGGCCAGAGAGTAAATATTTTAGGTTCTGCAGGTGATGTAAGTTCTTTTCTTTCCTTGTCCCCCTCTCCTCCCTTCCTCCCTCCTCTTTCCTCTCCTCCCTCTCCTAGTCCCACTCCTCCTCCTCCTTCTCTCCTTCCTGCTCTCCCTCCCCCTTCTCTTCTCCTTCTTTCTCTCTCCCCCGACTTTATTTCTAAAACTCTTTAAAAATGTTAGCAATATTTTATTTAATGAGTCATGCAAAGACAGGCTACAGCCTGACTGACCAACAGCTCACAATTTACTGGCACTTGCTTTAGATCAAAGTTGTCTTTTTTTTTTTTTTTTTCCAGTGGGTTTTGTCATACATTGATATGAATCAGCCATGGATTTACAAGTATTCCCCATCCCGATCCCCCCTCCCACCTCCCTCTCCACCCGATTCCTCTGGGTCTTCCCAGTGCACCAGGCCCGAGCACTTGTCTCGTGCATCCCACCTGGGCTGGTGATCTGTTTCACCATAGATAGTATACATGCTGTTCTTTTGAAATATCCCACCCTCACATTCTCCCACAAAGTTCAAAAGTCTGTTCTGTATTTCTGTGTCTCTTTTTCTGTTCTGCATATAGGGTTATCGTTATCACCTTTCTAAATTCCATATATATGTGTTAGTATGCTGTAATGTTCTTTATCTTTCTGGCTTACTTCACTCTGTATAAGGGGCTCCAGCTTCATCCATCTCATTAGGACAGGTTCAAATGAATTCTTTTTAATGGCTGAGCAATATTCCATGTATTCCAAAGTTGTCTAATCAAAAGTTCTGTGAAAATAAAAGAGGTGTTTTTTTGTTTTTGTTTGTTTGTTTTCCCTGTACTATCCTTTACAGTAGCCATCGGGGCATGTGGCTATAGAGCACTTGAAACTTGATGAGTACAAAGAAGGCACTGACTTTGTACATTATTTGATTTTAATTAATTTATTTAGCCACATATGGCTAGCAGCTACTGAAATGGAGAGCATAGGAAACCCAGTTTTTTCCAAAATAATGTTTCCATCTTAATTTTACAACTCCACGTAGCCTGGGGGTGATACCAGTGAGTTGTTTTTCATCTAATTGATTACTACTAGATCTCCAAATACTGTGTGTGTGTGTCATCCTGGAGGGCACTGTGTGTGTGTGATAACTGCTCATTTCTGTCTGACTCTTTGTGATCACATGGACTGTGGCCCACCAGGTTCCTCTGTCCACGGAATTCTCCAGGCAAGAATACTGTGTGTGATTCCCTTCTCCAGAGGATCTTCCCAACCCAGGGATCAAACCCAGGTCTCCTGCATTGCAGGCAGATTCTTTACCATCTGTGTCACCAGGGAAGCCCCTCATATTGAGTATTATACATAATACTATATTATTATATATTATCATATTATACTATAATATATGAATATTATACATAATACTCAATACATTTTCTTAAGATTTTCATTTTTAGTATATTTATTTTGGTTGTATGGCTATCTGTATAATAATTGCCTCTCCCTCTATGTTGTACAATCTTTGCAAGAATGCTGACATCTGCTTTGCTCACTGCTCTAGCCCCAAATTTTAGCATAGGACATGGTACAATGTAGGCATGTAAGAAGTATTTGTTGACTGACTGGGAAGTCCATGGTAAAGAATTCCTATGGTCAAACAGTCTGGGAAACACTGAATAAATTTTTTTTTTTTTACAGTGACTTTTATATGTTAATATGGACACTGTGAATTTTCAAAATGGGTTGTTAGTCAAACTACTCCACAAATACTGGGAAACTTCGCATTTTGTGTTTGCTTCCAAAATACTTATTAACATGTTGCTGAACACTAATTCTTGATAAATGGTAACTTGAGAAATGCTGTTCTTGGTTTTATACTAGAGGAACAAAGGTAATTCTTACAACTCATATATGTTCTAGCCCAATTCCAGATTGAAATCAAACCTTTATTACGGTAAGTAGTGTTTTGTGTGTGTGTGTTTAATAGACTCAAAGTTAAAAAATATTACAAGAAGTCTGATATGGTTTAAAAAATGGTCAGCACGATGTAGAATTACAATCATCTGGAACCACTGACTTAGGAAATCCCATGGATATGGCCCTGGCAGGGGTTGTCTGCTGATTTTAAAAAACTCATTATTTAATATATTTGCCAGAATATTCACCCCACAGGCAAGATTAATTGCAAAAACATTAGGAGAATAGTAAAGACAGACTTTACTTTCCAATTTTTGCCTAGGGAAATCATTCTCTGCAGAAATTAAGAACCATTTTCTAATGCTTATCACTTTCCACATTTCATCTGTCCCCTTTCTTATGCTGCATAGCCTGACCAGGTCAGATGCCAGCATGCTCACTAAATGAAGTAGAAATCTACAAGATAAAAAGATTAAAGAGGGTCACAAAGTCGGTACCATTTTTTTTTCCACTGAAACATGATGTCTATACTCCTATCCTGTGAATCTGGACAGGCCCTGTGACTGCTTTGAGTACTAGAATATAGTAGAAGTGATGCTAATAATTTTGCTCTCAGGCCAGAAGATACTTCCTATCTCTTGGGACACTTCTTATAGGCATCTTGAGCAACCAAGTAAGAAATTCAAATACCCTGAGACCATTATATTGTAGAATTCATCTGTCAATATGTGACCATGTGACATTTGGTCAATAATTTCAGCTGGACCCAGCCTCCCAGCCATCTACTGCAAGACACCTCCCTCTCCAAGAGATCATCTCCAAGACACCAAAGAGAAGACTTCTTCAACCTTTCATTCCTGCACATGTACAGCTAAATACCATCAAGTGATCCCTGTTGATGTCCAACGGAAGAGAACAAACTCTTTACCCAAATTCCTGACCCAGGTAACCATAATGTATAATGCAATCCTGTTGTTTTATTCTAGTAACTTCAGAGTTGATGCTGCAATGATGCATAATTAGGATAGAGTGAAATAATTCTGAGTATAATGATACTAAAGAGGCTAAAAAGGAACTATTTTCCTAGTAGTCCTGACAACAGAGAAATTTAAGAGGGAGCACTTTATTTAAATGTGACCTGGAACATATGTAAAATTTAAAGAAAATATTCACTGTACTGTTTCCCCATTCTTTGCTTTTTGGACTTAAATTTCTCTTCTATTTAGAAATAATTTGAAAAGCTTTCTGAGTCTCAGTTTCTCATTCATAAAAATGGAGATTATATTATTTGATCATCTCACAGAGATGCAAGATGATAAAATACTTTAATTACAAAGCAAGAAGAATGAGAAGATGAATGCTAACTGAGTGCATAGTACATAGCAAGCATGTACCAATTTTTTCTTCTTCCCCTTTGCTGACTGGTGACAAGAGGAAAGACTCAGCATCAGGAGACTGAGTAAAATTAACTTGAAGATATTAGTTGAATCACTAACATTGCTGAGAATTCTGCTGTAATTTGACAATTGTTACATATCTACTGATCTGTGTTATTTATATTGAGATTCAAATATGTCAATTGTTATTAACAGAGTTTATGAAGTTAAAAGTGCTAGGGAATGTGAAATACTCATGTCGGTCACTAATGATGATTATAATGATGATGTTTGTGAGTGTGTGTGTGTGTGTGTGTGTGTGTGTGTGTGTGTGTGTGCGCGCGCGCTCAGTCACTCAATCATGTCCAACTCTTTGTGACTCAACAGACTATAGCTTGCAAGGCTCCTCTGTCCATGGAGTTTTCCAGGCAAGAATACTGGAGCAGGTTGCCACTTCCTTCTCCAGGGGATCTTCCCAACCTAGGGATCAAACCCATGTCTTTTGAGTCTCCAGCACTGGCGGGTGGATTCTTTACCACTTGTGCCGTCTGGGAAGTCCTGATGATGACAGTCTTCTATTTCCCTGGACTGAAAACCTCTAGATCCATGTCTTGTCTCAAGTCCTTATACTATGTGGTGAGCACAATGGAGACATCTACAGAAAAGATGCTTGATCTTTGAATGCCATTTCCCTTAGTCACTTAGGAAGACAGCTTCTGGGGTCACAATAAGATTCAGATTCACTAAATGCCTATCCTCAAAGGACAAGATGAAGTTGCACAATTTCCTAGAGTCTTTTACCACTTCTGAGTAGCATTTACTCCATGGATTATGGTGATTTGTAGGTACCCCTGAGAACCTTGTTGTTTTCATACCTACAACTTTGTATGGGTCAGTGGTTTGTTAATTCTGCTTAGCAGGGTTATTTTGTATAACAGAGTTTAGTAGTGTGTGTGGCTGAGCAAGAAGCTTGGTAGTACAAAGATCAGGTCTGAAACTGGGAACCCGGGCTCCAGTTCTCAATCACATTTTTGCTCTATGACCTTGAGGAAACCACTAACTCCTTGAGCTTCAACTTTCTCATTCATAGAATAGGGGTAATAAGCCCTGATTCACTGACCTATTATGAAGTAAAATGACATAAGGCAGGTGACAATACTAGGCCAATTATATAGAGATCTGCCAAAGAAAAGCACTTGAATCACACTACTACTGAGCACTTACTCTTTTGAGTCAAATTATTTTTTGCAGTTGAGCTGAGCCCAGTGATCACAGAAAGACAGAGACATTTATGTGTGAAACTTTTTAGACTGATGTCATCCCATTCAACTATTTTTGCTGTTGTTTCCCTTGCTTGAGGAGGTATATCCAAAATTTTTTTCCTAAGACTGATATCAAAGAACTTTCCAAGAACACAGAAGCTCCACCAGTGAAAACTCCAAAATATGAGCCTCAGTCATGCTCCTTTTATTTCTCTCAGATGATTAAATGTACAGTATATAAGAATGTGGAATCTACAATACATCTTTGCTTTGTCACTTTCCAGAAATTTGACCTTGGTCAAGTGATTTAACCGCTTTGGACCTCCTTTTCCTTATCTGTCCAATGGATATTTGTCCAAAAAAAATATTTCTTGACGACTTCCACATTCAGGTGCATTTTCCAGAGCTGGAAGGTGGGAGGGCACCAAGACAAGGAGGGAGGAAAGGGAGAGAATGGCTGAACACATGAAGGAATTAATGATGCAAATATTTTAATAATGAAAGATCCAGGGTAAAGAAAATATGAGAGATAATCCTTTGCAGAAGGCTTATTCTTGTAATATCTCTGTAATATTGAGATTGCTTCCAAATAAAAATTGTTTTTAAAAGAAAAAAGAAATAATACCAGAAAATCCCTAAGTTATATGTTGGAAGAGCTTGAGATTGCATCCACAGGCAGTTTGGGCATCTGGAAACAACCTTTAACTTCTATGTTGCTTCTTGATCATTCATTAGGACTCAGAGAAACACAGTGGGCTTGAAAATTTTTTCATTTAAAATTTTTTAAATCATTTCTCTTATAAAGTTTGTGTGGCTATCAGAGCTTCTGACAGAGTAGGCACTCCACAATGCTTGTGTTTTGCTTTTTCCCAAACAGGTATACATGATTGACAGACATCATTTGCTTAACGGGATCAGTTGTTATATCTGCGTGAATAGTCTTTACTGTGGCGTTTCTCATAGCCTGACTGCTAGAAAATATGCATCAAGATGAGGTGGCAGCATAGCATAGTAGCCAAGAGCATGGACTATTGAACAAAACTGCCTGGGTTCAAATCTCAGCCCTTTCCCTTGTTAGCACTATGTCCTTGGGTAAACAACTTGCCTTCATTCCTGTCTTATAAAATGCAGACAAAAAAATTACAGTGTTTTGTGACTTATCAGAAACTTTGTTGTTCAGTTACTAAGTCTTTGAATATTTCCTATGGACTGCAGCACACCAGGCTTCTCTGTTCTGCATTATTTCCTGGAGTTTTCTCAGACTCCTGTCCATTGAGTCAGTGATACCATCCAACCATCTCATCCTCTGTTGCCCTCTTCTACTCCTGCCCTCAATCCTTCCCAGTATCAGGGTCTTTTCCAATGAGTTGGCTCTTCACATCAGATGGTCGAAGTACTGGAGCTTCAGCTTTGGCATCGGTCCGTCCAACGAATACCCAGGCTTGATTTCCTATAGGATTGACTGGTTTGATCTCCTTGCTGTCCAAGGGACTCTCAAGAGTCTTCTCCAGCACCACAGTTTGAAAGCATAAATTCTTTGGTGCTCTGTCTTCTTTAGCAGAAGCTAACACTTATAAAATGTTTATAATAGTATGTGGTATGTAATAAACACTATGTAAGTATTTGTTAGAGAAATAAAAATTGCCTCTGAGAAGGAAGGCTTGAGACAATAGAGATTTCTAGGCTCCCCATACGACTGGATGAATCAGAATCTCTTGAGCCAGTGGCATTTTAACAAGTGCTCTAGATAATTCTTAGTGACATTAAAGTTTGAAAGCCAGTGCTTTGGTTATTAGGAGCCTTGATGAAGTGATTCCACAGAGGCAGCTAATATAGTAAATTAAACTTTGCTTTTTCTATCAGTATCTTAGGTCTGAAAACTCCCCAAATCCTTGTGGAAGATTTCTCCCCAAATCAAATTAAATAAACCAATAAGATATACTCCTGGAATGATTAGCATCTCAAATTATAGTTGAGTTGGTGGGTTTCCTTGGTTTGTTTTTTCCAGGTGCCTTCTCTTCCTTGATCAGTTTCCCCAGGAAAAATGTTGCTCACTGCCCATATCTTTGCTTGTTTGAGGTATGGATATAAATGAGGCCCCTGGGAGTTTGGGATACACTGGAATATAGCTCTTTACCCTGAATTAGTCCTCCAGTCTCTATGCCTAGTGGAGAAAAGCTCCAATAGAAAATTCCAATTAAACATGATGATTTTAGCAACTGTTTTTTTTCCAGAAGGGAATTTAGAGTTGTTGCAGAAAAGTTGTTAGCTTCCACATTAATTTTGTCATTGGAGTAAATTTCTACAGTTAGACTGAAAACCTTCATGATGGATGAAAGTCACATCGTGGTCACATTATGAGATCATCATGTGAGGAGAGTTTTTCCTGTTAAGGGGGCTTCACTGGTGGCTCAGACAGTAAAGAATCCTTCTGCATTGAAGGAGACCTGTATTTGATTCCTGGGTCAGGAAGATCCCATGGAAAAGGGAATAGCTAGCTATCCACTTCAGTATTCTTGCCTGAAGAATTCCATGGACAGAGGAATCCTCCATGGGATCACAAAAAGTTGGACAGGACTGAGTGACTAATGCTTTCATGCTCCTGTTAAAGGTAACAAAACCCACAGAGACCTAGGCACTGGATTCGGAGCATGAATATTTGAGCAAAGAGGAGGTACAGATCTATGCTGCCAGCTTTTACTGCCCCTAAAAAGCAGTGACTTTGTGACTTTAAGGCCTCAAAGGGACCCAACATAGGTGTTCACTATTTTTACAGATGAAGTTCATAATTGACATAATACAAAAAAATACATTATTTTAACCACTAAACTGGCCTTAATCATAATCATCAAATAATAATTATTATCACCTGAACTGTTTTACCTCCTGTCCCCCATGTTGAAGCCCTAGCCCCCAGTATCTCAGAATGTGACTGTATTTGGTAACAGAATCTTTAAAGAAGTAAATGAAGTCATGAGAGTCGATCCCAAGCAGGTGTGACTGTGTGTCCTTATAATAGAGGGGACATTTGTCTACGTATAGGCACAGAGGCCAGACCATGTGAAGACAGGGAGAGTGTGACCTGGACAAGCCAAGGAGAGAGGCTTGAGGAGAAACCAGCCCCACCAACGCTTTGATCCTAGACGTTTAGCCTTCAGAACCGTGTGAAAATAAATACCTATTGTTTAAGTCCCCAGTCTGTCGTACTTGGTCATGGCAGACCTAGAGAACTAATACAATAGTAACTGCAACAGCACTAACATTTTATAGCACTTTTGAAGATTTGTATGATCTCATTAAAATTCACACACACACTAAAGGACATAAAAGCCTACTCTGAGACGGGCACTTTAATATAATCAGTGAAATATTACAAATGAAGAAACTAAAGCCTAGAGAAGTTTGCTGATTGGCATGAAGTTCCATTATTAATCAGTAATGAAGACATAAATTGCACCCAGGTCTTCTCTCTACATGGCTTTCCTGGGCCTCCTGCTTCAGAAGGATTTGGCTCTATGGGTCTCCAGGTAGGAGGAGACAGAAGGTGCAGAATCTGCCTAATGACTGACCTCTTTGGGCCTAGAAATCAGTGAGCGGCTGGGACAGTTTCTGACAGTTGGGGGCCCTCACTGCCTTGGCTATCATCCTTGTTGGGAGTACCTGGACTGGGGTTATCACTCAAATTTTGTGGGTGTTTTTCAGCAAATGTGCATTATTCTTAATTGTCCCATGAGGTAAGGCAGACATTGTCCACTTTGAAATATTAATCAGTTTGTTCTCTTCTAGAAAGCTTCTCTTTCCTCTCCTTTTCTAAATGAATCCTACTTAGACATTCATGCTTGGTTCCTATTCAGTCTCCTTTCAGTATTTTCCTGAAAATTTCAACTGAACACTGTGAATTCCTACATTCAGTGCCATAAAATGTTCCACTTAATGATAAAATGCCAACTCACATTAAATAAAGCAAAATGATTGTGAGGTTATTTACCAAAGCTGTGCTTAGCTTCTTGGAACATACTCGAGACCATGAACCTGAACCTCATTTCTTTTGACCTCTTCATTAAAACTCTGCTTAAAACTTAGCAGAATTCATTTGGCAATTTATCAAGCACCGTTTTATGCCACTAAAACAATTACTGTCTCAAAATATTGCCTTGTTCTTTCATCAATGTGGAAATTCCCATGTATTTATATCTTTCCTGACAATTAAATTGCAATCTTCTCAAAGGCATTTTGTCCCTGCCGTGGGTAGGTGTTTAACAGCTCACTGTAAACATAGGGGCTTAAAGGAACACAAATTTATTATCTTACAGTTTGGTAGGTCAAATGTCTGACAAACGTTTCACTAGAATTGAATCATAGTGTGAGTAGCGGGGCTTTCTGGATGCTCCAGGAAAGAACCCATTTCCTTGCTTATTCACACTGCTGGCAGAATTGAGCTCTTTGCAACTATAGAGCTATGGTCCCTGTTGCTGGCTGTCAGTGGAGGGTATTTAGCAGCTTCTAGTGGCTTCCAGGTTTCTTGCATCCTCTGGCTCATGCCCTCCCTCCATCTTTGTGGCTTTTGGGTGACTTTTCTTCCTTCTTCTGCTTTAAAGGACTTATGTGATTACACTAGATTCACCAGCATAATCCAATACAATCTTACTGTTTTAAGACTTAGTGATTTCCAGCCTTAATTCCCTTTGCCTTATAATTCAATGTGCTCACAAATCCCAGGGATGAGGATATGGACATTTTGGGGAACCATTATTCTGCCCATCACAATCATCAACCATGGGTAATTATAAGGATATGATCCTGTCCTGCTGCTACAGTCTGAAATTCTGCTTTAGGCAATTCTGAATACAAATTGAATTCAGCCACAGAGCTGGCACTTTCTTAGGAAGTGGTGAGCTTCGAGCTACTGTATGTACAAGGAAAAACTATTTTTGATCCTTCAGGAACAAGGGCTATAAACGAAAAAGAGCCCACAGGGCCGCTGCACTTATCACTAATGATGGTGCCTCTGAAATGTCTCCAGAGACTCAGAATCTGCACACTTGAAATCCTTTTCAAGTTGAAGTTCTAAAACAGTACCAAACTCTCATTTCCTTATGATGATGCTTCAAGATAGATTTCATCCAAAAAAGTCCAAACTAAATATAACGAAGCAAGAGCAAGGTCTTATTATTATTATTATCATTATTTATGTTTATCCCAAAGTCCAAGTCTGCAGTCTGATCCCTGATAGGCCTGTTGTTCCATTACACTCTACCCTGGCTGTATAGCCCCATTTGTAAAAGTGCAATTTTTTTTTTTTTTAACACAGGGTAAAGATAAAAAGTAGAAACTGAAGATTTCTCTAGATGCATGATTAATCAAGGTAAAGTTGATAAAACTGACATGGGAAGATGATTTTAAGAAAATCAGCTCCCAGGGGAACCATTAAGAAATTCTAACTATTTAGAGGAGCTTCCTTCTAAGCTCCTCTGAGGCCCAGCCCTGGCCACAGACTGGGTTTGGCACAGTAGGTAAACAGGCTGCTGCTGTCCATCCTTCTATGGAGAAGAGTGGGCTAATATGGGCAGGCAGAGGACCCAGGAGGTCACTGAAATCCAAGAGATTGCAAGGTCCAGGGAAAGTACATTCAGAAAAGTTGTATTGCTCACTGGTATATTCCAGGTGCTGTTCCAGATTTGGGTGTAATAACAGTTATCCTCAGCATCAATAAGCTTATAGCTTTGTGAAAAAACAGACAATTAAGTTGTTCACTCAGTGGATAATGCTACATACAGGTAGCACATCTATGGAAGCTCAGAGGAGGGTCTAACCACTGTGTGTGTTAGAAATCTGCTGGGAGACAGTGATAGTTCAGTTAGGTGTTGAAGAGCAAGTGGAGACACGGAGCAAATAGAGATGGGGCAGGCATTTGAGTCGGAGCCAGCGGGGCAGAAGCTGTTGGAGGAGTCACAGTCTAGTGAGGTAGAGAGAACCAAGTCACAGAAGACTCCATACAGGAAGGCAAGAAGCCTGTGCTAAGGCTTAATCATATCACGTATGGATTATCCTACCACTTGTAACTCAGCTAGTCAAGAGTCTGCCTGCAATGTGGGAGAGCTGGGTTCAATCCCTGGGTTGGAAAGATCCCCTGGAAGAGGGCATGGCAGCCCACTCCAGTATTCTTAACCTGGAGAATCCCCATGGACAGAGGAGCCTGGCAGGCTACAGTCCATGGGGTCGCAAAGAATCAGAGCTGGCTGAGCAACTGAGCCAGCCCAGCAAATACAATAAAGGGGATGATAAGGAAACAAAACTGAGGGGAGGGAAATAGTTCCCATGCTCTCAGAGTAGGTCAGGGAGTAGTTCCTGGTGAGACAGTAGTGTTAAGGAGGAAAAGGATTAATTAATCCCGAGAACTAGGAGGCAGTAGAGAGGATAGAGTGAAGATGGGGGAACGGAGGGAGTTGGGAAGATGGAGAGGAAAGTGAAGTATGATGATGAGGTTCTTGATTATGTGGATGACTCTGCTGGTGACTGAATTAGCTTACAATAGCTAAAGAAAATCACAATGCCCAGCATGAATTGTGTTAAGAAGGACATAGTTTTCATTAAGCTTCAGTGGGTCAAGGTGTAGAGACTGAGGCTAACTCAAGCAAAGGGAGGAGCTCTTACAATATACGTGCAGAGATATGAGAAGATAGGAATCACACTGGAAATGCAGAAGCTCAAAAATTCCTGGACACCTGGGTTTCATACAGGCTGTACGTCAGGCATGCTGGCACTTCAGCAGTGAGTATTTATAGCTCTTCACTTCATTGCTCTGTTCATTGATATGATTCCATCATACCCTGACCACTGGTCTAGTTCCCATTTGCTAGTAATAGTTTCTCTCACTCTCTATGTTGAATTTTATTTCAGCATTCTGAAATTTCTGCTTTCTTGGGAATCTGGCTAATGAATTCTGCTGTACCTCCAAAGGATAATGACAACTTTTTTCAGGACTCTAATGAAGCATTTAGATACATCTTATGCCATAATCAATATATCTTCTCTGTGCTATTATTACAGATGGAATTCTATTATTACAGAATTCTGTTATTACAGATCCAATTTCTTCTTCACTATCTTTTCTTCAAGTGGAATCATGAAGTAGTCATTATTTATCCAAGTCAGTTTCTTCCCGGAAGGCCCAAAGTTATCCCACATCTTTTCAAAGAGAGTTCAAAACAGAATAATAATGGTAAGTTTTGGTCTTCATTAATAACTGAATGAATTCTTAAGGATTCTGTGAAACCAACAACTGCAATGCTAACATTTTAGGTCCCAAGAAATATTCTCTTCAAGCTCTCATGTTATTAAAAAAGATGAATCTAAATAATGACTTATGTAATCAGATGACCTTGATTCTGTGCCATGAACAATTTTAGGATCTTCATGCTAATGTTATATCACACATACAGAGAGGGAAAAAAAAGATATGAAAGACTCCAATGCTGGGAAAGATGGAGAGCAGGAAGAGAAGGGGGCAACAGAGAATGAGATGGTTGGATGGCATCACCAACTCAATGGACATGAGTTTGAGCAAACTCAGGGAGACAGTGAAGGACAAGAAAGCCTTGTATGCTGCAGTCCATGGGCAGAATCAGACATGACTTAGGGACTGAATAACATGAATGGACAAATACATATGTATGCACAGCATGCATGTATATGTATTTGTGTGTATATATATATATATATATACAACATATATACAATATACATGTGTGTGTATGCTTAGTCGCTCAGTCATGTCCGACTTTTTGCAACTCCATAGACTGCAGCCTGCCAGGTTCCTCTGTCCATGGGAATTTTCAAGGCAAGAATACTGGAGTGGATTGCTATGCCCTCCTCCAGGAGATCTTCCCAAGCCAGGGATCGAACCCAGGTCTCCTTCATTGCACGCAGATTCTTTACCGACTGAGCCACCAGGGAAGCCCGAGAATACTGGAGTGGGTAGCCTACCCCTTCTCCAGGGGATCTTCCTGACCCAGAAATCAAACCAGGGTCTTCTGCATTGAAGGCGGATTGTTTACCAGCTGAGCTGCCAGGAAGTCCAGTATACATGTATATATACATTATTAGGTTGGCAGGCCAAGTTTAAAAATTTCCAAGAATGTAACTTTTTCACTGATAATTCTAAAATGAGAAAATATAGACAGGATGTATCAGAAAACTAAAAGATTGGAAAGTGGAGCTAATTAAAAGGCATATAAAACATCTTGTACCTGTATTTGTCATATACAGTTGATGAAAGAAGTGTTTATGGTAAGTCTTTAGAATACTTATAAAGCAAACGGATTTACTGTTACATTTTTTAAATCTTGATAAAATTAGGCATCTCTATAGCAACCCAGGTGTTATGCTACATGCTTTGATCTTAAATACATCAAGCTTTTTAAAGAATACAATATGTAATAGTATAATTAAACAACTTTGGTTTGTTCAGATGATAGTTGGGTAAAATACTTCCTGCTTAAATTGAGTGATATGATTTTCCAATATAAGAAAGGCCTTTAACAATTTATCTTAGAAAGGTGAAAGTGATTTACTTTGTATTTCCTTTGGGATTGCATGTTTTTCTCTATAAAATATACATAGACATACATGCACACATGTGATAAATACATCAAAAATTGTTCAGGAGGTTCCTTTTTGGATATAAGTGTGTTTTTAATTTCCTCTTTTTAAATCTTCTCTAATTTTTATGTTCTCCAGAGTGAGAACACACTGCTTCTAAAATCAGGAAAAGCAACAAACAACTATACATGATGTTTTGAAACAAAAGAAGGCTACACCTCCTTAAGCAGGGTCCTCATGATTGAGGGGGAGCAGAGTGGCCTGGTAAAGTGTCCATTTTAAGTCTGC
This sequence comes from Dama dama, assembly GCF_033118175.1. NCBI lineage: Eukaryota > Metazoa > Chordata > Mammalia > Artiodactyla > Cervidae > Dama > Dama dama. Next base: position 68,178,822 of record NC_083713.1, on the reverse strand, counting down.
TGCCCTAACATATTCCTACACTTTGCATATTTGATTAAAGATACTGCCAACATTCAAGGTGATATAAGTGACTGAATGCTTTGATACTTTTTGCATCTCACTGACTCACACTTTAGGTCTCAGTGGGTCTAATTATTTTACATTTTAGTGAGTTAAGTAAACAGATCTGCACTGAGAGCAAGCACAGGGGAGTTAGCCCTAGCTTCCCGGATACTTTAGTGGGTGTGCAGGTGCCTGGGGCCAATGACCGACTACATCTCCACATCCTGATTCACACTGTGCCTGACACCCACCAATATTCCTCTCAACTGGTGGGAGTCAGTGAGTCAACAAACAGCAAAGAATGACACTAGGTGGTACATGAGACACGGATCTCCTGAAGGGCAATATTGTCTCATATTGTTACATTTCTTCCCAGCAGCTCAGCAGGAACTCTTCGCAGAGGGCTACAGTCCACGGGATTGCAAAGAATCAGACACAGCTTAGTGATTAAACAAACACACACATTACTTTTATGTTAATATTATCTGCTCAAATTATATAGAGTCTTTGATCATGCAGAATTACCATATCCATTTCTGCATCCACTAGCACGTGTGCTAGGAGCTTCGGTCCTGTCTGACTCTTTGCTAGCCTATGGACTGTAGCCTGCCAGGCTCCTCTGTCCATGGGACTCTCCAGGTAAGAATACTGGAGTGGGTTGCCATGTCCTCCTCCAGAGGATCTTCCTGACCCAACTGAACCCAAGTCTCCTGCACCTCCTGCATTGGCGGGCACGTTCTTCACCAAAACTACCACCACCTGGGAAGCCTGTATCTATTTCAGTAGATTGATTAATAATACATTTAAAAGAAAAGCATTTCTAAAGTTAGGTTTTTAACAAAAGAACTTTATTTTCAGGCCCTTTTCTCCTTTAATTGACTTCTCTGGTGGCTCAGACAATAAAGAATCTGCCTGCAATGAGGAGCATCTGGGTTAGATCCCAGGGTTGCGATGATCCCTTGGAGTAGGAAATGGCAGACCACTCCAGTATTCCTACCTGGAGAATTCCACGGACAGAGCAGCTTGGCAGGCTACAGTCCATGGGGTCACAAGGAGTCAGACTGATGGAGCAACAAACACTTTCCTCTTAGGAAGTTAAAATAATTATGCCATAGCACTAACTCAGAACACATATTTGGCATGCATTTAAAGATGACCAAGTAAGATGACAGATGGAGGGGTGATTTCTTTACAAGGAAATCCCCACAACACATTTTAAAGTTCTCATGAAATCTGTGGGCATTCTATTGTGATCTGAAGTATAGACTTTATTTGAAATACAAAAGCATTTAATGCTAGACATTCTAATCAAGTATTTTGCTCCTGATGAAACATGAGGAAAATGTCTAACACAGAAATGAATGACTTTTTACAAGTATGTCACTGAAACTGTTGAACCAATATAGGTAAATATGGATTAAGGATTTTCCTCCTTTACTCTGTTTTGACTATATTGAGTTAATGGATTATTTCAAGGTCTCCTGATTACTTGCTTCTGCAGATAGTCTTAGAATGTCATTTATTGTTCAGTTTCTATCAACTAACCTATGATGAGTGTCATTTTCATAAAATTAAAAAACAGCAGGAATAAAAGATAAAATAGTTTTACGGTTGTCTTGATTTTTCTGCAGACTCTTTAGAAAGCAACACTTCAATGATGGAAGATAAACATTATGTAAAATTTTCTCCTCAGACCATAGACCTCAGGTTCTGTTTCACACAGAACATTAAGGTAATTTCACTTGCAATAAACCTCACTTAAACAAAATCTAATGATATGAAAATATATTTTCTGATTATCTTTTAATCAATTTTGAATAATTTTCTCTTCTACATGGTATAGTACCATTTTATTTTAAATTAATTTTAGTTCATATTTGTGATTACAATTAGCTACTAATAAATAGGGTTTTGATCATGCCCACTGTCAACTGAATCTTTCAGGTTCTCCCTGATTTCTGACTCAGATGACTTTGCAAGGGCCCCCCAGCCTGGGCAGGTGCTCATGCAGTCCACAGTCTGTACAAGGGTGTGACTGTGAATACGTATTAGCAGTGGTCCATTTTGAGCATAATGATTTCATTAGGTAAATTCATCAGGTGTTCTTTCCTACTGATCATTTCTTATTGAATCATACAACTCCTGGATAAAATATATATATATTCCTCAGTTATGTAGACATGATTTAAGTATATTTGAAAATAGATCATTTCAATCTCTTATTATTGAATTCTGTATTAATCCCTCTCCCACTTGAAGGATAGTAGTTTGATATATCTCATTAAGCATACATTAATATTCAAAACCACTCAGTTCAGTCATGTTGCTCAGTCATGTCCGACTCTTTGCAACCCCATGGACCCCATGCAGCAGCCAGGCCTCCCTGTCCATCACCAACTCCCAGAGCTTACTCAAACTCATGTCCATTGAGTTGGTGATTCCATCCAACCATCTAATCCTCTGTCACCCCTTCTCCTCTTGACCTCAATATTTCCCAGCATCAGGGTCTTTTCCAATGAGTCAGTTCTTCGCATCAAGTGGCCAAAGAACTGGAGTGTCAGCTTCAGCATCAGTCCTTCCAATGAGTATTCAGGACTGATTTCCTTTAGGTGGACTGGTTGGATCTTCTTGCAGTCCAAGGGATTCTCAAGAGTCTTCTCTAATACTATAATTCAAAAGCATCAATTCTTTAGCGCTCAGCTTTCTTTACAGTCCAACTCTCACATCCATACATGACTACTGGAAAAATCATAATTTTGACTAGACAGACCTTATATTACAGAATTATATTTAATATTTGTACTATAGCATACTGTTGCCTTTTTAGTTAAAATCAGATAGCTCATTTACCTACTGAATTTTTAGGCAACTCTTCTCATTTTAAAGCTTAGGATACTGGATTATATTTCTTGGAGTTTTCAAAATCAATAAAATGCTCATTCATTCCATGCAACATACAGATTACTGGCTTTGAGCTCAGGCCCTGAAAGCAGGTGACCTGAGTCTAAAACCAGGTTATACAAATTGCTAGCTATATGAATTCAATTACTTCAACTTTCTATAACTTGACTTCTCTTTTTTTAATTTGTAAACCAAGTTTTAATGAAAGTACAAACCTCATATAGTTGCTGTACAGTGTAATTAATATAGTAAAAAGAACAGGATATTTCTTGAGCACATCTACAAAAATAAAGAGCTTTGTTCAGGCATAAGCAGGAGAAAGAATTAAGGAAGATTAAGTATCCATGGACTTCCCTGTTGGTTCAGAAGGTAAAGAATCTGCCTGAAGTATAGGAGACCTGGGTTCTATCCCTGGGTTGGGAAGATCCCCTGGAGGAGGGCATGGCAACCCACTCCAGTATTCTTGACTGGAGAATCCCATGGACAGAGAAGCCTGGCGGGCTACAGTCCATAGGATTGCAAAGAGTTGGACATGACTGAGCAACTAACACACATATTACTAAGTATCAGTATTAAAATATTGATGCCAAAGAAAAAGATAAACTATTCAAAGAAGTTAACCAGGCATTATGCTTTCTAAAACATGAAAAGTAAGGCAACAATGAGCAGAGGTAAAACAAACAAAAACCTCATGCAGCAAAATATATACTAAATAGGAAATTTGGTATATGGTAAAGGGGACATCTCAAATAACTGGGCAAAGATAACATTTTAACAAATAGTTTAATAAATAAATTGATGATAGCTAATTGTCAAAAAGGATTAAATTAGATCCATATCCTATAATATATACCTGGTTAAATTCAAATTAATCAAGGGTTTAAATGTAAAAATGAAACCATATTACAAGAAAACATATAAATTCTGCTAAAATCTTTTTGTCCTGTTTGTACACAAGGGTTTTGAAACTATAGTTCAAAGTTCATACAAAGTATATACATATTTATATACTATAAATATGTATATATATACTTGTTAATTGATTATTATATATCAATTGATCAATACAATATATAATTTATCTTACATATATTTTATTATGCATTATATCATATAAATATTAAATATATATCATATTGATGTATTATATATTATAAATTTATTTAATATGTATTTTAAATATACATATACACATTCTTACTAAATGATTGATATGTAATATCAATCACTTGATATGTAATATATATCATATGTTACATATTACCTATTAGATTTATAAATACGTAAAATACATGTCTTATTATATTACATTATCTATGATATATAATATGATATCATAAATACACACATACTCTTACCAACTAAATTGGTTTGGAATAATGATGAACTGTATAATAAAAACTGAGCAAAGGTCAAAATCAGTACATAAACAGATCCAAATTAGCCCTTAAACATAAGAAAAGTATTCAGTCTCAAGTGCAGGTAGGGGAATGCAAATGTAAATACACTGAAATAGCTTTTTTTACCAATCTTATTGGAAAAAAATTAAACATATTTTTAGCATTCTCTTGGTGAAGTTCAAGGGAAACGGGCACTCTCAAACATTGCTACTGTGAATGCAAACTGATGCTGACTTTGTAAGGGAAAATTTGGCAACATTTAATTAATAGAACTTCACATGCATTTATCTTTGTCCAAGAAAGTCAGCATCTAGAAATTATCCTTGAAGCAGTCTTTGTAATTGCTAAAAATTGAAATCAAGCCCAATGCCTATACATAAAATTGAAAACAAGCCAAGCATCACTATGGGAGAGAAGGCGGGTAAACTTGCATGCATCCTCACTGTTTAGTTTAAAAAAAAATGAGATCTTAAGAAGTGTGATATGGAGTGATATTCAGGATACTGCATTAAGTGATAAGAAGCACAAAAGATACAAAAGGTACAGAAGTGATAAAAAATACAAAAGTGTATCTAAGGTATGCTATGCTTCACGTAAAAGGGAGGAGGCAAGGTACTTGTATCTGTGCATTTGTGAAAGAAGCAGCGCTGAAGATATAAACCGGAAACTAATGTGTATAAGAAGTGAGTCAGACCTGGAAGAAAGTTTGGTGGTTTAGGAAAGGATAGAAAGGAAGAGAGGAAGTAAGAACATCTTAAGTGTGTATTTTTGCACAATTTTAAGAATTATTTTAATGTTGGATATACATTAAGATACACAAAATGATACATAAAATCTACAAGTGTGGGAAAAAGCACACTTCATATTAATAATCTAGATGTTCTGAAAGAAAAAAATATTATTATTATTTTTAAAATATTGTTTAAATAATATCTGAAATTGAGATTCTGACATATATGCTTATATATTTTTTTCATAATAATCTGTCTGAATGAAAATATAGAAATAGTCTCAATTTCTCACATAAAGCCTCACAGGTCAAGTACAGAATCTGCATCTAGAATTCCAGCTCTTCCTGCTCTAATTCAATTAAGATTCAACTTTTCTATAAATAAAAAAATAATACAAAAAACATGTTATTGAAATCTGGAGTCTAAAAGAGAGACAGAGAGAGACAGTAGAGAGTTATTTTCCTTCCCACAATGGCATTATTTAGCAATATAAAACTATTTTATGCATACTCTAAGGCTGCATACTAAATCATGTCCAACTCTTTGTGACCCCATGTACTGTAGCCTTCCAGGCTCTTCTGTCATGGGATTTCCCAGACAAGGATACTGGAGTGGGTTGCCATTTCCTTCTCCAGGGCATCTTCCCGACCAGGGATTGAACCTGTGTATTCTACATGGGCAGGCAGATTTTTTGCCACTGGGCCACCTGGGAAGCCCACTCTAAGGCTGAGGAAATACCAAATATTTCAATAAATTGTGGATAATTGATTCCAAATTTCTCCCTATGTAAGACTATAAGAACACAGGAAAAAGAAAGGATAAAATGAACACTGTAATACTAATGGGAATGTCAATATTAAATAATGAGTATTAATAAAAAACTGGAAATTGAAATAGGGAAGTATCTATAATCATAGTATGGACATGTGTTTATTTGTCATTATAGTAATAATGAACACACCTAAAGCCCAGGCTTAGGTTCCTAAATATTGTTATTTAATATAAAGAAATAAACAAGATAAATGATTGATTCTTAAATTGGAGAAGAAAACATTCAAGATAAGTCTAGAATAACACACCTAACAAAAAGTAAGCAAATGTTTATAGAGTGATGGAAATGTTTTGAATCAATATAGAAAATTGGTATAGATACAACATTATCATCAAATCTACTGATCGTATCAAATTTTGCCAAGAGCCAGCCTGAAGTGGATCCTATTGGAAAAGTATGGAAAATTGGATCACCAAAATAAATCCTAATGGATAACCCATAGGATAAAACAGATGAATGGGGATAAATGGAAAGTGCTTCCTTAGAGAAGGATTCAAATATAGACGAAACATAGGGAAGAAAAAAAAAAAATCACTAAAATTTTAGAAATACCACTGTAATAATTGTTTTAGGAAAGAAAGGCAATGGATGCTAAGACATTAGAAAAATTTGATAGAGAACATGCCATTCATATAAAGCCGTAGTATTCTCTTGTGGAAAATGATTGATACTTACAAATTTCAAAGTGACACTATCTTAACCCAATGATTAAAGTAACTACTGCCATTAAAATGACAAATAGACAGTATGTGGTTCCTGAACTGTTGTACCGTGAAGGACACAAAGTCACTTCCCAAAATACATCATCTGAACTTAATCAAAAGAAAATCTCAGACAGACCCAAATGAAGGAATATCTATAAAATAATTGACTTGTACTCCTTAAAAATGCCAAGTCCATAAAAGACACAAAGATTAAGGAGATATTCCAGACAAAAGAAGACAAAACAGACAAGTAAAAATAAAGCATGATCCTGGATGGCATCCTAGGCCAAGATTCCCTCTCCCCTGCCCCCTAAAAATACACTTGTAGAACTGGCAAAACTTAAATACGGTCTGTAGGTTTGATAATACTGTATCTATAGAAATTTCCTGTTATGGTTTTCTAAAAGAATGTTTATTTTTTTTCTAAAATGAAAAATTAATGTACTTAGACTAAAGGGGCATTATCACTTATTCTCAAATGATTCAGGAAAAAAATGCCTCTGTTTATGTGTACAGTACATATGTGCATACATATATAAGGAAAGAATCTTGGTAAAGGGTTTACAGTATTACTTTAAATAATCTTGTTTTTTTTTTTAAATCTGAAATTATTTCAAATTCAACAGTTTTTTTTTTTATTATTATTATTTTTTTTTCCAGTGGGTTTTGTCATACATTGATATGAATCAGCCATGGATTTACATGTATTCCCAATCCCGATCCCCCCTCCCACCTCCCTCTCCACCCGACTCCTCTGGGTCTTCCCAGTGCACCAGGCCGGAGCACTTGTCTCGTGCATCCCACCTGGGCTGGTGATCTGTTTCACCATAGATAGTATACATGCTGTTCTTTTGAAATATCCCACCCTCACATTCTCCCACAAAGTTCAAAAGTCTGTTCTGTATTTCTGTGTCTCTTTTTCTGTTCTGCATATAGGGTTATCGTTATCACCTTTCTAAATTCCATATATATGTGATAGTATGCTGTAATGTTCTTTATCTTTCTGGCTTACTTCACTCTGTATAATGGGCTCCAGCTTCATCCATCTCATTAGGACTGGTTCAAATGAATTCTTTTTAATGGCTGAGTAATATTCCATGGTGTATATGTACCACAGCTTCCTTATCCATTCATCTGCTGATGGGCATCTAGGTTGCTTCCATGACCTGGCTATTATAAACAGTGCTGCGATGAACATTGGGGTGCACGTGTCTCTTTCAGATCTGGTTTCCTCAGTGTGTATGCCCAGAAGTGGGATTGCTGGGTCATATGGCAGTTCTATTTCCAGTTTTCGGGGCACACATACGTCCACATAACTACAAGTGTCTGAGTTTGCTACCTCATGCTTTTCAAGGGGTAGAAGGAAGTTTCTGCTTTATGCTTCCATTATAATGTATTTTCATTGTTTTCCTCACAGTACCATAGAAAATAAGTAGGTCATTTGGTGTCAAAGTAAGGAAACTCAGGTTATCATTCATTAAGACAGAATGATGATGCACTTAAGTTTCTCAAAATCAAGCCTCACAGACCGAGTTTAAGTCTGGAATCTGCCTCTAGAACTCCAGTTCTGACTCTAGCATGACTAAGACTCAATTTTTCTGTAAGTAAAAAAAAAAACAAATCAATACAAAAATGTTATTTAAACTGGAAGCTAAATTTTGCAAAAGATAAAGAAGTCAATCATTCTACTGTGGGAAACACTGTTTCAAAATGACATTTTACCATACAATGTGCTTCTCAAGATTTTTCTTTTGAGTAAAACAATTGAAAACACTAGATAGTGTCTGAGTTAAGTGTTCAAAGAGTCATTATGACTTAAAAGTTCATTTGACTGAATCATTACATCCTCTAAATTTCCAAGAATATTAGTGAAACAAGTCACGGTAAATTTATATCTTGGAGTACAACAAGGTCATTAGAAAAAAATAACATAATGATATATGTGTATATTTATATAGAAGCCTCTCTGTGATATACAAATAATAAAAAATAATTTAGGTACAAGTTAGTATAAAGTGTGATTGTACTCAAGTGAAAGTGTATTTGCATACAGAAAATATTCTGCAAGAATATTCTTTGTATGTTAACAGTTATTAACAGTTTACATTTAAATGTGTTTTACTGTCATCTTTCTCTCCCTAAACCTGAAGTTCAATAAAATCAGAAGAAAAACATTTAAAAGCCAATTAAAACACACACATAAATGTCCATATGAAAACATGTGAGTGAAAAATTATCAAAGATCTCTTTTAAATAGATTTACTCTGTCCAAGTTTTTTCCATGAATGAAGATGTATTAATTTGAACATTAAAGACCTTGTATTTTTAAACAAATACAATTTATGTACCAAAAGAGTAGCCATAAGAAGTTTCCCGAATGGGGTGCAGAAGATGCTAAAGTCAAGAAGAAAGAGCAAATACTTGAAAGTTAAACACTATTTACATAAAAATTTGATTATATCAGAGTAGCTTTATTTCATAATCTTAGAATTGCTGATTGGACCAGTTGATTTTAGAAAAAAGAATCTCATTCCCGGTCTCCCACTGATATGAGGACTGGGCACAAAATTCTCTCTCATTTATATAATTCAGATATTTTGCTACAGTCTCCTGAAATTTACTATTTTCTGCTAAAATGTCTCAAGAATTTCATTATTTTAATTCTGATTTTCATTCTATCTCAGAAATTTTTTAAACAAAGGGATAGGAGTAGGAAAAGTGAGAGAAAAAACTTGATTCAAGTACCAGTAGATATCAAATTCTGTGTCTTTTTTGTTGTCAGAAAGATTTGATGTTTTTTATTATGTTACATAAGCATTAAGTTGTAGAGACAAAATTTGAGCCCCCATCTGGACAAAATGCCAGCATATTTCTACATCACTGTTCATACCTGAAATAGAATCATATCCTCTTTTCTATTATTTTAATTTTTTTCCTATTTTTGAGAGATAATTGACACATATTGTATGTGTTTAAAGTACACAATATGATAATTTGATACTCATATGTCAAAATTAAGATAATTAACATGTGAATTACCTCACATAGTTTTTTTCCCCTGGTGAGACTACTTAAGATCTGCACTCAGCAACTCTCAAGCACACAACTCAGAAATATTAAATGTAATGGAAGTTTGTTTCCTTTAACCCACATCTCAACATTCTCACTACCCCCAGCATCCTCCAACCATTGTTCTACTATCCCTTTCTAGGAGTTTGGCTTTTTAGGTTCAACATGAAAGTGATGCATGCTTAGTCACTCAGTGGTGTCTGACTCTTTGCGACACTACAGGCTGTAATGTCCATGGGATTTTCTGTCCATGGGATTTTCCGTCCATGGGATTTTCCAGGCAAGAATACTGGAGCTGTTGCCTTTTCTTACTCCAGGGGACCTTCCCGAACCAGGGATCGAACCCGTGTCTCCTGCATCTCCGCATGGGCAGGCAAATTCCTTACTGCTGAGACATCTAGGAAGCCCATGTAAGTGATACCGCACAGTATTTGTCTTCCTCTGTCTGGTTTATTTCACTTTAATGATCTCAAGGTCCATCATGTCATCGTAAATGGCAGTATTTTCTGTTTTCTTACAGCTGAATAACATTCCAGTGAGAGAGAGAGAGAGAGAGAGACGATGTGTGTATAAACACACCATGTTTCCTTATTCATGCATTTATCTGTCAGAGGACACTTAGCTTGTTTTCAAACCTTGGCTATTGTGAATTATGCTGCAATAAACATAGGTGTGAGGATATCTTTTCAAGAGAGTGATTTTGTTTTCTTTGGGTATATAGCACTACCCCCATCTAGAAGTGTTCCTGTGAAAACTTTCCTAAGCCTAAAAGACATTAAACAGAGGAACAATTACCTTAGGGCACATCTTGCTAAGAGATGTACACAATAAACCCAGATAAATCAGTAGGAAATGGCAACCCCCTCTAGTATTCTTGCCTGGAAAATTCCATAGACAGAGGAGCCTACCAGGCTACAGTCCGTGGGGTCCCAACGAGTTGGACACAACTGAGCACACGGGCGGACACACACACACACACATTGCATCAGGCATACGGACTTTAGAGACACAGTTCAGAGGTGAGGGGCTTGATGCTGAGATGCTGAGTGTAGTCCCAGGGGAAGGGAACTAGCACTGCACTCTTCACTATTCAGAGTGCACAATGCCTCTGTAAGAGAGAGCAGCAAAAGAAATTCTGAAGGCTTTTTGTGCTTATCACCTTCTCTCATAAAACTGAAAATCCTCTTTTCATTTCTTTCGGTTCACAAAAGCAGATATTAATGTAGGTCTTTGATAAAAGTAAAGTGGCATAAACCTTGAAAAAGCAGGGGATTCTTATATGCCCAGAAGTACTGCTGGATCATAGGGTAGTTCTATTTTTATTTTTTGAAAAAAAAAAAAATACATAATTTGTCATAATGTCTCTACCAACCTACAACAGTGTAAAAGGGTTCCCTTTTTTCCACATCCTTGCCAACGCTTCTTCTCACTTGTTTTTTTATTATACCCATTGTAACAGGTGTGAAGTGGCATCTCATTGTGGTTTTGAGGATGTTGATTAATGATGTTGAGCAACTTGCCAATGGCTATTGGCCATCTGAATATCTTCTCAAGAAAAAATGTCTATTCAAGTCCTTTGCCCATTTTTACATAAAAATAATAATTTGAAATTTTTCTATTGAATGGCCTGATGTTTTTGTATAATGTGGAGACTGCTGTGCTGAGTCGCTCAGTAATGTCAAACTCTTTGCGACCCTATGGACCGAAGCCTGTCAGGCTCCTCTGTCCACGGGATTCTCCAGGCAAGAATACTGGAGTGGGTTGCCATGCCCTCCTCCGGGGGATCTTCCCAAATCAGGGATTGAAACCAGGTCTGCCACATTGCAGGCAGATTCTTTACCATCTGAGGCACCAAGGAAGCCCAAGAGTTTGTGAATATTTTCTTCCATTCTGTAGTTTGGCTTTTCATTTTACTGACTGTTTTCTTTGCTGGGCAGAAGTTCTTTAATGTGATATAATCCCAATTTTTTATATTGCCTGGACTTTTGGTGTTTTATCTAAGAAATTATTGCTAAGACCTTTGTCAAAGTCTTTTTCACTATGTCTTCTTCTAGGAGTTTATGGTTTCATGTATTATATTTAATTATTTGATCATTTCTAGTTTATTTTTGTGAGTAGTGAAGGACAGGGATCTTAATACATCCTTTTGCATGTGGATATTCAGGTTTTCCAATAACATTTATTGAAGATACTATCCTTTTCCTATTTTTTGGCAACTTTGTCAAAAAACTAGTTTAATACATATGCCCTCATTTACTGTATATGCTGTAATATATCTAGGCTCTCTATTCTGTTTCACTGGTCTGTGTGCCTGTTTTTATTCCAGTACAATATTGTTTTGATTATTACAGCTTTATAATTCAGTTTGAAACCAGAAAATATGACGCCTGCCACTTTGCTCTTCTTTCTCAAGATTGCTATGGCTATTTATTCTTATAGTAGTATATAAATTTTAGGTTTTGTTCTACTTCTGTGAAAAATGTTATTGAGATTTTGAAAGGAATTACACTGAATTTGTAGATCACTTTATACAGTATGGATATTTTCACAAAATCCTCCTTCCAATCCAAGAGCATAGGATGTCTATATTTATTTGTGTCTTCAATTTCTTTCAACAATGTCTTATAGTTTGCAGCATTCAGGCCAAATATTTCTAAGTATGTTATTATTTTTTGTGCTATTGTAAATGAAACTGTTTTCTTAATTTCTCTTTCAGATGGTTCACTGTAAATGAAGAAAAAAAAAAGTCATAGTGCATGTTGATTTTGTATCCCACAAACTTACTGAATTTATTTATCAATTTGAACAGCATGTTTTTTCAAGTCTTTAGGGTTTTCCACATGTAATATCATGTCAGCTGAAAATGGGGCTTCCCAGGTGGCTGAGTGGTAAAGAATTTGCCTGCCAAGCAGAAGATGTGGGTTTGATCCCTGGATCGGGAAGATTCCCTGGAGGAGGAAATGACAACCCACTCTAGTTTTCTTGCCTGAGAAATTCCACAGTTAGAAGAAGCCAGGCAGGCTTTGCACCCCTGGGGTAGCAAAGAGTGGACACCACTTAGTGGCTGCATAAAAAACCAAACAAACAACAAAAAAAACCCAACATCTGCAAGTAGAGACAGTTTTAATTCTTCTAATTTGATGCCTTTTAGTTTTTTCCTTGCCTAATTGCTCTGGTTGGAACTTCTAGTACAATACTGAATAGAAATGGTGACAGTGGGCATTCTTGTCTTATTACTGATATTAGAAGAAAGCTTTTTTAAACTTTTCACCTTTGAATATAATGATAACTGTGGGGTTATCATACATAGCCTTTATTATGTGTGGCACATTCCTTTTATACCTAATTTGTTGAGAGTTGTTATCATGAAAAAAATTAAATTTTGTCAAATAATGTTTCTGTATCTATTAAATTAATCATATGATATTTATCCTTCATCCTATTAATATGGTATGTCACATCTATTGAAAGCATATGTTGAAACATCCTTGAATCACAGGGATTAATCTCAACTAATTATGGTTAATGATCCTTTTAGTGTGCTTGTGAATTCAGTTTGCAAATATTTTGTTGAGGATATCATTTATGTTCATCAGGAATTTTCTTATAGTGCAATTTTCTTATAGTGTCCAATATCTCATAAAATCGGTTTGGAAGGGTACCTTTCCTCTTCATTTTTTGGTAATTTTTTGAGAAGGACTGATATTAATTCTTATTTAAATATTTGGTAAAATTTACCAGTGAAGCTATCCAGTTCTAGGTTTTTATTTATTGGGAGACTTTTGATTATTGATTTATGTTCTTCCCTGTTATTAGTCTGTTCATATTTTATTATTAATCATGATTCAGTCTTGGTAAGTTGTATGTTTCTAGCCATTTATCCATTTCTTCTAGTCATCAAATTTGCTGGTGTGTAGGTGTTCAGAAAGGAAACAAGAGAACAGGCAGAGGAGCCAGAGATCAAATTGCCAACATCCGCTGGATCACAGAAAAAGCAAGAGAGCTCCAGAAAAACATCAACATCTGCTTTACTGATTACGCCAAAGCCTTTGACTGTGTAGATCCAACAAACGGTGGAACATTCTTCAAGAGGTGGGAAAACCAGGCCACCTTACCTCCTTCTGAGAAATCTACATGCAGGTCAAGAAGCAAGTACTGGACATGGAACAACAGACTCCAACTTGGGAAAGAAGTATGTCAAGGTTGTATATTGTCACCCCGATTATTTAACTTCTATGCAGAGTACATCATGTGAAATGCCAGGCTAGATGAAGCACAAGCTGGAATCCAGAATGCTGCAAGAAATATAAATAACCTAGATAAACAGATGACACCACACTTATAGCAGAAACTGAAGAACTAAAGAGCCTCTTGATGTAAGTGAAAGAGGAGAGTGAAAAAGTTGGCTTAAAACTCAACATTCAAAAAAGTAAGATCATGGCATCCAGTCAATCACTTCATGGCAAACAGATGAGGAAACAATGGAAACAGTGACAGACTTTATTTTCTTGGGCTCCAAAATCACTGCAGATGACGACTGAAGCCATGAAATTAAAAGACGTTTGCTCCTTGGAGGAAAAGCTATGACCAACCTAGATAGCATATTGAAAAGCAGAAACATTACTTTGCCGACAAAAATCCGTAGTCATGTATGGATGTGAGAGTTGGACTATAAAGAAAGCTGAGCACCAAAGAAGTGATGCTTTTGAACTGTGTGTGGTGTTGGAGAAGACTCTTGAGAGTCCCTTGGACTGCAAGGAAATCCAACCAGTCCATCCTAAAGGAGATCAGTCCTGAATATTCATTGGAAGGACTGACACTGAAGCTGAAACTCCTATACTTTATCCACCTGATGAGAGAACTGACTCATTGGAAAAGACCCTGATGCTGGGAAAGATTGAAGGCAGGAGAAGGAGATGACAGAGGATGAGATGGTTGGATGGCATCACTGACTCAATGGACATGAGTTTGAGTAAGCTTTGGGAGATGGCAAAGGACAGGAAATTCTGGCGTGCTGCAGTTCATGGGGTCGCAAAGAGTCGGACACAACTGAGTGACTGAACTAGCTATTCAGAATAGTCTCTTATGAGCCACTGTATTTCTTTGATATCAGTTGTAATATCTTCTATATAATTTATAATTGCATTAATTGAGACCCCTCTCAAAAGAGATTTTCTATTTTTTCTATTGTTTCTTAATCTTTATTTCATTTATTTCTGCCCTGATCTTTGTTATTTCTTTCTTCTAAACTTGGGCTTAGTTTGTTCTTTTCCTAGTCCCTTGAGGTATAAAATTAATTTGTTTGTTTGCAATCTTTCTTTTTTTCTTAATGCAGGCATTTATCTTATAGACTTCTTTCTCAGAATTGTCTGCTTGGTATGCTATGCTTCTATTTCCATTTGTCTCAATATTTTTGTTTCTCTTTTGATATCTTTTTTTATCTCATTTGCTGTTCATACGTAATGTTGTTTAATTTCCACATATTTGTGAATTTTTCATCTTCCCTTATATTATTGATTTCTAGTGTCATACCACTGTGGTCAGAAGAGATACCTGGTATGTTTTCAGTCTTATTAAATTTGTTCACATTTGTTTTGTAGTCTCTAGTATATGTCATCTGTACCAGAGAATGTTCCATGTGCATTTGAAAAGAATGTATATTCCATTTTTTTTTTTTTTTGATGGAATGGCCTGTATATGTGTGTTTAGTACATTTGGTCTAAAGCATAGTTCAAGTCCATTATTTTCTTAATTTTTTTTTATTGTCTGAATGATCTATACATTATTGGAAGTGGGATATTAAAGTCTCCTATGATTATTGCATTGCTATTTATTTTGGCCTACATATCTGTTAATAAATATTTAATATATGTAGGTACTCCAATATTGAGTACGTATCTATTTATAATTGTATATAGTCTTTTTATTTTATCAATTTTATCACTATATAATACCCTTTGTCTTTATTTACAGCTTTTGACTTAAAGTCTATTTTGTATGTTGTAAGTATAGCTATTCTCTCTTTGCTTCCATTTGCATGAAATATCTTTTCAATCCCTTCACTTAGAGTTTTTGAATGTTCTTAAAGCATAATTGAGTCTCTTTTCTTTTTTTATTGCCTTTCATTGTTCTTAGGTGATTGTATAGCTGCTGTTTTGGGTTTGAGAGGGATTTTGCTTTGTACTATCAGAAGACATATAATGTGTTATTTATTTATTTTAGATACATATTAAAATAACTTAATAAACCTAAGACTTTTGTAGATTTATCATCTTAGAACTCTGACATAAACTGTTATAAGACCTAATGGAAAAATAAAATATCCATTTCAAATAAATATATTGAAGATATCTACAATGAGTTAGGAATAGTAAAAGTGCTGAGAGGCATAGTAATGAAATAAAAATAGTACATGCTCCAGAAACAATCATAATGTCAAAAATTTATACGAGTGTGATAATTGATTGACATGTTTAAGAGATGATTGTCCTATGTTTTCATGTTTTGTTCACAATGTTCATTAAAGTAAGTTAGTCCTGATATGTATGCATATATTCAAGGAAAGGTAGTTGAATATTTCATGATTTATGTATAAGTATTTGTCAGAAAGAAATAGAGATAGTCAACTGACTTCATACATTAATTACAGGGAAGAATGTATTACCTTAGTTCTGATCACCCAGCTTCCTGATGATGATAAAAATACTAATGAGTTGAAATTGATAGTTTATGAAAATTATTTGACTACTCAGATCAGAAGTCACTTTAGAAAGACAATTTAGAGCTTGATAGAAAAGAGAAGGTATGAAATAAGAAACTGAATTAGGTCTGTATGAGATGGGTGTGCATTTGGGAAGGTTTTTTTATTTAAGGTGAAATGAAGCAATGATTACAACCCAGATCTGACACATGATTATGTTTCAGCAAGAGAGACAAAATAACTGAGATTGTTTGCAAGGAAGCAAATATTATTTTGGACTTTAAAATCTATGCTAATTAAAAAGAGAAATAGAAGGAGAAGATGGACAGTGAAAAGCAATAGAGGTAATTAACAGAGTGGGGATAATCTAACAAGGTAAAAAAATGTTAAGATGTAGAATTCTTTGAATCATGAATGATCACAGATGAGTGGTACTAATGAAAAATGTAGAGTTTGAGCCTTGAAATGATAAGCTGATTTAATATAAAGTAAAAGATTCTGAAAGCATATAAATCAAAGTTTTAGAAGCATTTTGATGTTGAGGTCATGTAGAATATAGTAGAGATGAAGAGAGTGAGCCAGAATCTCAAGTCATAAATAAATGGCAGTGAGTGGCAAATATTGTTAGTTCAGTTCAGTCCAGTTGCTCAGTCATGTCTGACTCTTTGGGACCTCATGGACAGCAGCATGCTAGGCCTCCCTGTCCATCACCAACTCCCAGGGTTTACTCAAACTCATGCCCATTGAGTCATTGATGCCATACAACCGTCTCAACCTCTGTCGTCCCCTTCTCCTCCGGCCTTCAATCTTTCACAGCATCAGCATTCTAACTAAATATGTTAGTAGATAATGACTATGAGAAAGAGAGAGATTTATAGAGCTATACGCCTTGAGTTTTTTATTTGTTTGCTTGCTTTGTTTTAAATCTGTGTTCTCAGAGAGGAAAAGTGGGAAATGATTTTGAAGTGGTAATGAGGAGCTGATACAATATCTACTCTGCTTCCTGGCTCTATAACCCATGGAGAAATGGAAGAAAATATTGCTTCCTGCAGAGCCTTTAGGATTGTGATTTCAACAAACAACTGTCAGATTTTCTAAAGGAAGAAATGAATAATATATTCAGAAAAGCACTTAAAGACTGGTACCGTTTTGAAAATCAGATAAAGGTAATTCTAAAAGATATCACAGAATAGTTTTTGTTTTCTTTAGTTTTGATTTTTTTGGCAAAAGTTGATAAGTGCAATACTGATTCGGAGCATTTAAAACCCCAAATGTAAAAAATTCTACATATAGACATTTATTTTTTCCAAATTATTTCCCCCAAAATGTCAAAAGATGAGAATGAGATCATTAGTATGTATTTGAATAAGCTCTTTCATTAGGAAATTTGATGCTCAAATTTTAGATAAGTGTTCTTTTTTATCTCAAGTAGTTTGATGATTTTATTTCTAAAAATGCTTTATTTTACATAAAATAATTATTTAGCTAATCTATCCTATAATTTAAGTACTACTTATACATGCTACAATGACTTTTTCATAAAAGTTACCTAAATTCCCTCAAAACCATTTTTAAATATGACCATTGTTTTTGGTCATGCTAACTTGTCAGTGGATTATTCCATTCACCCCTGAGATTTCAGCAGACAAATTCTATCAGCTCAATATAAATAATGGGCTAGTTTCCTTAAGGCTCCTATTATAAAAGAACAAAAGAACTCATATATTCTCTGTTGCTGATAGAACTGCCTCTATTGATAACTTGCTCTTTCTTCCGTTCTCTTCACTGGGAAGTATGGAGTGGGATGATACCTAAACGAACAGAGGTGTCCATATCATGAGACATCAAGATCACCGACTCAAAGAGGGCCTGATAATCCATTTAAAAACATTCCAGCTCATTTTAGAATGGAAGAGTAAATGGTCATAATGGCCATGGTAAGACAAATTTAATAGTTATGATTTAAATATTCATTTATTATGTGTTCTTTCTATAAATGCTCCTGCCTGATCGGCTTCTCTGGTGCCTCAGTGGTAAGGAATCTGCCTACCAATGAAGGAGACACAGGTTCAATCCCTGCATTGGGAAGATCTCATGGAGAAGGAAATGGCAACCCACTCTAGTATCCTTGCCTGGGAAATCCCATGGACAGAGGAGTCTGGTGGGCTACAGTCCCAACTTGCTTGATCTTTTTCTGTATAATCCTAGGTCTCAGCAGGTCACACTATCTGCACATTTGGGATGAGGTTAGGTAATATATTATTCTAAAGAGAATTATCCGTGTGACTTGGCTAGATCTCTGAGGTCTCTGCTGTTAGATACTTAGCAACAACACCACCATCTTAAAGACTATAAATACATTTCCAACAAGAAATTTGGTAGCTTGCCTTATTATTTTAAAAAGCAAGAAGACACTGTTGACTCTTTTGCAGCAATGCATTTTGCAGCAAATCAGAGACCTCAAGCCTCAGAGAGAAAATTTAAAGTGGACAGTCATGACCAGTTCATACAGATGAAAAGACCTTTCTTCTTAGATTCATGAATACGTGCTCAAAGGTAGATCAAAGTCAGGATTCTTAAACAATGAAACAGTGCATCCTTTGCAGACATCATCTCTAAGAGAGAACCATCAGAAACTTATAATAACATTAGAAATAATTTGATACAATGTTTTCCACACAAACTTAAAGTGTTTTAACAAATTTGAATATTTGTTAGGTGGCCTGCCAATCCTGCTCATTTGATCTTGTTATATGTTAAAAAAAAAAAAAGACAAGATACTGTTTGAAAACAGCAGCTGTAAGGTTAGCATGGATCACTACTAGGTTGCACATCATTTGGAAAATAAAAGTGCAATTCTTTTCACATGGTTATAAAAACAAAAACATCAGCCACAAACTAATAATTTTAACTTTAATGGAAAATAAAGTGAAGTCTAATGTACCATTCTATCATTTTAGCATCATTTATATTACACAAGATTAACTTAAGCACCAAGAAGGCAGTCTCATTCAAGTTTGTAAATTAGAAATAAAACTGTAAAATAAATAAGAATGACCTTATTCAGTGATTTCAAACTAAGCAGGGTATTGTCATAAAATTATAATTTTGTCACTAATTACTATTTTCAGTATACTGAAAAATTATAGGCGTTAACATTAAAAGTCACTTTAAAGTGTTTTGTTCACATTAAATTAGCCCCTCTTAGAGTATTTCACAATACTTTTATGAAGCAATTTGCATTTATACTGAGCTTGTTTTTCATATAATGTTCATATTTCCATTGGAATACTTATCCCATTTGAGTAGATTTTTGTGAAGTTGAACAACAGGAAAATAATAGAGTTCAATACTTTAGTATTATAATAAATATTCCAAGAAATAATGTCTATATTGAATTTGCCCAATAATTGGGGAATAGTTTAAGGACAAAAATACTACCTGAAATTCCAAATAGATAATTTGCTCTAATGATTTTCTCCTTATCTTCCAAGAGATTTGGGAGGTGTCATTTCTCAGTCTTACCTAGGGAAATGCCCTACTTGACCTGGAAAGCTTTATCAACTAAACTAGCTCAGTGTGGGCAATTCATTTGCATAACTAAGTACCAATCATTCACAAATGCAGTGATTCATTATGATTAAAGTAGATAATGGTATTCGGAGTAGCTGAGAGCAGCTGAGAAAGGAAAAGGAAGTTCTTTGAATGGCTGCTAGTCTCTACTTCCGTTGTAAATTTCCATAAAAATTATTCATCTATTGATGCCTTGGTTGTGTAATATCATACACAAAATACAATTTTTGAATATATGAAAATAATTCCCCAGAGTAGATTTTTAAAATATAAAACCATTTCTAATTTTAAATAGGGTATATAATAATCAGTGTAATTTTATATATTCTATATGACTTAGGGAGGTAAGTGTTTTTCAGGCTGTGGCATATTAACTTCAGAATCCCTTGGTTATTTGTTAAAAATACACATCATTGAGGTGGCCAAGATGGCAGAGTAAGAAGACTCTGTGTTCACATCCTCCCACAAGCATACCAAAATTACATTTCTACAGAGCAACTCTTGATAAGAATGACCTAAAGACGAGCAGAAAATTTTTTTCCAGAACTAAAGATAAAGAAGGAAACACAATGATGAGATGGGTTAGAGGAGTGGAGATACCAGAAAGTCAACGACCACACTCTTGGGTGGACAACCAACCAACACGAAGATAATGACAGTTGCAAAGATTCTCCTCAAGGAGTGAGGGGTCTGAGCTCCAAATCAGGTTCCCAACCTGCAGGCCTACACCAGGAATACAAAGGCTTAGAACATCTGGCTTTAAAGGCCCAAGGGGCTTGCATACAAGAGAGGCAGGAGGCTGTCAGAAACAGAGGTGCTAACCTTAAAGGGTTAATGCAAAAAACTCACCCTCTCTAAGATCTAGTGTAGAGACAGTAAATTGAAAAGATCTTGGATCTTACCCACTCATTGCTTTAGGAGAGTCTCTCAGAGATAGGAGGTAAATGGCATGCTGCTGTTGCTAAGTCGCTTCAGTCATGTCCAACCTCTGCAAAAATAGATATTGGTGGCAGCCATTTTGTGGAGCTTGTTCTAACACGAGGACACTGATGTTGGGAAGGATCCTCTCATTTTGGAGTCCTCTCACTAGTCTATTAGTTCTAGGGGTTTATGTGCCCAGCAATCAGTAAGAAATAGCCCCAGGAACCCCAGAGCCCCATCACCAGCTGTCACAGGACCCATGACCATCTACCAGTAGGTAGGCACCAGCCCTGGGATTCTCTGGGGTAGGAGGTCAGCTGTGCTGGGACCCAGTCCCACCCTTGAGTGGGCTAGCAGCCACTGTATGAGGCAGGACCTGGCCAAGAAGATCAAGGTAAGCCCTTCTTCTCAGCTCACCGATAATTAGTTGGTGCTGCCACAACAGAAAGGACCACACAATCTACTTTGGAACTTCTTCTAGAACATATAGTTCTTGTGACTAGATGAGACCAATAGGCTGTATCCTACACAAGGCCACTTTCCCAAGATTAAGAGGCCCCCAAAACCTAATACATACAAATAAAAACAGAGGGATAAGGAAAAAATGAGGCTACAAAGGAATACGTTCCAAGTGAAGGAACAAAATAAAACACCAGAAGAAGAAATAGGTGACATAAAGTTAAGCAATTTACTGAATAAGAAGTTCATGATAATGATCATAAAGATACTCAACAAACTCTAGGGAAGAATGGATGGACACAGTGATAGTTTTAACAAAAAATTAGAAAACATAAAGAAACAAACAGAAGCAAATTATAACACAATAATGGAAATAAAGAATACTAGAAGAAATTCACAGAAAACTAGATGATATGGAGGAATGGATCAGTGAACTGGAATACAGAGTTATGGAAATCACTCAAACTGAATAGAAAAAAAAAGAGAGAGAGAAAAAAATGAATTTTAAAATTAGCATAGTCTAAGAGATCTCTGTTATAGCATCAAGCATACGAACATTTGTGTTATGTGGTCCTGGAAGGCAAAAAGAAAGGGGCATAAAACTTACTTGAAGAAATAATAGCTAAAAATATCCCTAACTTGAGAATGGAACCTGATATCCAGATCTTGGAATCACAAAGAGTCCCCATGAGCATCAACCCAAAGTGGTCTACACCAGACATACTGTAATTTAGAATGGCAAAAATTAAAGATGAAGATAGAATCTTAAGAACAAGAGAAAAGCAACTAATCAAGTACAAGGGAACTCCTATACGTCAGTCAACTTTTCAGAAGAAACTATGCAGTTCAAAATGGAGTGGCAAGATATATTTAAACTGATGAAAAAACAAATGAACAAAACTATAGTCAAGAATACTCTACCTGGCAAGGGTATCATTCACATTTGAAGGAAAGATAAATATTTTACAGATAAGTAAAAGCTAAAAGAGTACAGAATCACTAAACCAGCTCTAATAAGAAATGTTAAACAGATTTCTCTGAGTAAGAAGGAAAAGACCACAATTAGAAATATACAAATTATAAAAGAAAAAATACTCACAAAAGCCAAGGTACATATACAGCAAAGGTAGAATAAACCACTTATAAAGACAGTAGAAAAGTTTAAAAATAAAAGAAGCGAAATAATCTATATCCACAATGAGTAGTTAAGGGATACATAAGGTAAAAAGGTGTAAAATACATCAAAATGTTAAATATTAGTGAAGAATAAAACTGCAGGGTTCTTAGAACATTTCTGAACTCATTTTTTGAGACCAGATTCACCCTGCCCCAAAACAGACAAAGACACCACAAAAAAGGAAATTGCAGGCATAGAGACTGTAGGTAAACATAGATGCAATCAAATCCTCAACAAAATACTAGCAATCTGACTTTAACAGTATATTACGTGGAGCATACAACATGATCAATTAGGATTTATCTCAGGAATACAAGGATGCTTCAAAATCTGCAAGTCATCCAATGTGATATACAACAATAACAAACTGAAGAATAAAAATCATATGATGATCTAAATTGAAATAATTCTTTGGCAAAATTCAATATTCATTTATTATAAAACTCTGAACAATGTGGGTTTAGGGGGAACCTAGCTTAACATAATAAAGACCATATATACTCAATACTGGAAAGCTTAGAATAAAAAATAAGACAAGGATGCCCACTCTCACCCATTTCTATGTAACACAGAACTGGAAATCCTAGATACAGTAAATGGATAATAAAAAAGGAATAAAAGGAATCCAAATTAGAAAGGAAGAAGGAAAACTGTGACTGTTTGCAGATGATATGATACTATATAGAAAATTCCGAAGATGACATCAAACAACTACTATGGCTAATAAATGAATTCAATAAAATTACAAAATCTGTTCTGTTTATGTATACTAACAATGAACTGCCAGAAAAAAGAAATCTAAAAAAAATCCCATTTATAATTCCATTAAAAAATGATAAAATATCTACAAATAAATATTACCAAGTAAAGACCTCTTCTCTGAAAACTATAGTGTACTGAAAAGAGAAATTGAAGACAATGCAAACAAATGGAGAGATACATCGTTCTTATGGTTTGGAAGTACATATTTAGTACAATCCCTATCAAGATACCAATAGCAATTTTTCACAGAACAAGAATAAATATTCTAAAAATAGTATGAAAACACAGAAGACCCCTACTAGTCAAAACAATATTGGGAAGAAGAACAACGTGAAGGTATCTCATTTCCTGATTTAAAACTATACTACAAAGCTACAGTAATTAAAACAACATGGTACTGGCACAAAAACAGTTATACATATCAATGGAACAGAATAAAGCCCAGAAATAAATCCTCCATTAATTTACAACAAAGGAGTCACAAATATACAGTGGAGAAAAGAGAGATTATTCAATAGATGGTGCTGAGAAAACTGGACAGCTACATACAAAATAATCACATTGGACTACTTTTTCATCCCACATACAAAACTAAATTCAAAACAGACTGAAGATTACATGTCATGTCTGAAACTATAAAAAACTAAAAACACAAGCAGAAGTTCCTCTGACATCTGCCTTAGCAATATTTCTTTAGATATCTCTCTTTAGGCAAGGGAAACAAAAGCAAAAAATGAGGAAATGGGACTATATCTAATTTAAAAGTTTTTGCACAGAAAGAAAAGGTATCACAAAACTGAAAGGTAGCCTGCTGAATGAGAAAATCTATTTTACAAACAGTATATTCAGTAAGAGGTTAATACATGATGCAAAATATGCAAATAACTCATACAACTCAATGTCAAAAAAAAAATAAGATTAAAAAATGAACTGAGGACTTTGACAGACATTTTTCCAAGATATACAGATGGCCAACTGATATATGAAAAAATTCTTAATTTAACTAATAATTTAGGAAAACGCAAATTGAAATCACAATAAGATATCACCTCACACCTATCAGAATTGCTGTTATATATATATATATATATATAAAAGGTAACATAAAGGACAGAAATGGTAGGGACCTAACAGAAGCAGAAGATATTAAGAAGAGGTGGCAAGAATACACAGAAGAACTGTACAAAAAAGATCTTCACGACCCAGATGATCACAATGGTGTGATCACTCACCTAGAGCCAGACATCCTGGAATGTGGGTTTGGGTGGACTCTGGGAGTTGGTGATGGACAGGAAGGCCTGGTGTTCTGCAGTTCATGGGGTCGCGAAGAGTTGGACACATCTAAGCGACAGAACTGAACTGAATAACAACTGTCAGTGAAGAGGGGATCACTTTTACACTGTAGAAGAAACATAAATTTGTACAGCCAATGGAGTTTCCTCAAAAAATTAAATTAAAAAGTACTACCAAAGATTTAGCAATTCCACTTCTGGATATTTATTCAAAGATAACAAAGACATTAATTGGAAAGATATATGTACTCTTATGTTCATTGCAGCATTGTTTAAAATAGCCAAGATATGGAAACTACTGAAGTTTTTATTGATAGATGAATGATAAAAATATGATATATATTATATATGCATATGTACATATATATGGACTAATAGAGTCATATGAAATAATAAAATCTTGCCATTTGCTACAACATGAGTGAGTGAGTGATAGCCACTCAGTCGTGTATGACTCTGCAACCCCATGGACTGTAGCCTGCCAAGCTCCTCTGTCCATGGAATTCTCAAGGCAAGAATACTGGAGTGGGTTGCCATTTCATTTCCCATGCAACAACATGTATGGACTTCATTACACTAAAATAAATAAATCAGACAGAGATAGACAAATACCATATGGTTTCACTTACACGTGGAATCTAAAACAAGACAAATGAACAAACATAACATCAATAACAGACTCAAATACACAAAAGAGAAACTGGTGGTTGCCAGTTAGGAGGGAGGTGGAAGTATAAGTGAAATGTGTGAGGGAGATTAAGAGACAGAAACTCCCAGTTACAAAGTAAATGATTCATAGGAATCAAATATACATTATGGGGAATATAGTCAAGAGAATTGTAAAACATAAAAATGGTTGTGAAAAAAATACAAAATAAAGTGTGAAAACACACATGCACACACACACAATGCACATTCCTCATTACCTATCTATTGAATCGGAATACCTGAGACTAGGACCACCATTTTTAGCCAAACCTTGAATGTAACTTGAAAATCTGACTGGTAATTCTCATAATAGTTACTCATACAATCTAGTCAATACAAATAGACATTCTTATAATGTACAAACCTTTCGTCTCTCATTGCCCAAAATCATCTGTGCAACTTCTAGTTCATATGCCACTGTACAAGGAAATGATTCACTGAGATCTCCCTTAAGAGACCCTGCAGCGTAGTCCCATCTGCTGGTCTGCTGCAATCACTATCAAGTTTGCACTGGAGGCTTAGACAGTAAAGAATCAGTAAAGAATCACACAGTGCAGAAGACCCAAGTTAGATCCCTGGATTGGGAAGATCCCCTGGAGAAGTGAATGGCTACCCACTCCAGTATTCTTGCCTGGAGAATTCCATGGACAGAGGAGCCTAGCGGGCTATAGTCAATGGGGTTGCAAAGAGTTAGACATGACTGAGTGATTAACACTTTCACATGTTCCTGAGGGCTGCTCTCGGGAAGGTGCAAGTACAAGCCTATTCCTGCAGGAGGCAGAATTCTCTGAAGGGTGGCTTTGATTTAAAAGATTGCTAAAATAGTCCTGTCTGAAAATTTATGCCCTCTATATAGTCTGAAATACTTCCTTCCCTGCCCTTTTACCTTCACAAATGTCAAATTTGAGCTCTGAACCTCTGGTCTTTTATGTTTTTCTTTTTCAAGTTTTTCATTAATAAATCTCTTGCATGTCTAATTCCATCTTGGGTCTGCTTGAAGGCTGCTTGGTTGTGCTTCTTGAAGGCACACACATGTATAAACACACACATACAATATAATATATCGATTTATATAAAATATATAAAGTATACAAATTGATGTCTTATAAAGTACATATAATATCATTTCCTTTAAGAAACTTGTCCAAGATTCCCCAGGTATTAGGTGATGGAGATTAAAAACAAACCCCATAATATCTGACTTCTAAATCTCCAAATCCATTCTTTTTCACTAAATGATGTTGCTTCCTCTTTTGGCGCATTAATTCTGCATTTTAGTTGACAGTTGAAAACTTCACAGTAAATAAAATTTCAGGAGACCTCTCAGCCCCTGAAAATGGTTTCCTAAGTATAGGCCTTTGCATTTTAGAATCAGTGACAAATAGGAGTAGGCCATTTTGTTTTCAGCCTGACCTTGATCCATTTTTCTTCACCAAAGGTCTTATAATCCATGATGGATCTGTGCCTTCTAGAACACTTAGAAAAATATTCTAGGTATCACTGAGTATTTCTACAATATGTGCACAAATCTTAAATCCAGTTCAACAGATTATAGAAAATTATACCCCAAGAAAAGGAGGTTATTATGGAATTTAGAAGGATAATTATGAGAAGTCAGGTTTAAAACAAAAGGGAAGATTCTGAATGAGGCAGTCCTTCACCTGGTAATCTCTATAGAGGTGACAGGAAAAGTTCTTGATGGAAAAACCTTTAATGATGGATAATTCTATGACTGTCTTATGCAGAATCAAAATGGCAGCTGGCTTGGTGATATGTTGTAAAAGATGATTCAGTTTCTTTATACAGAAATCTCACAGTTTTTTCCTCTTCATGACTGACATGCTGAAAAAATGTGAAGTAACTATAACTCTTTTGACAGCATTTCATTACATCAAGAAATTAAGTACATACACACATAAATACACACATATGCTTAATATGGTGAAGTTTAACTTATAATACAATTTATTGTTTATAGAATTTCTGGAGTACTTCCAAATTGCAATTGTAAAGCCATGAGTTTTCATGGTTTACTAAGCAAGGTGAAAATAAAATGGTCATTGCAGTCAGAAAAACATATCTGTTTGAATCTTGAGTTTACCAGTGTCTGTGGCCTTGGGCAAATGACACATTTTATTATGCTCACCTGAAAATGGCATAAAATTGTTTCTATCACAAGACTGTGTAAGCTGTACATTTTATAACTTCATCATGGTATATAAAGTGGTGTGTATACACATCATAGTGTATAAACAGAAAGCTATTCTATCAGTTTTGACCCATTCCAGGCATTGAAAGTAGCTCTAAAGTGCTTTTGTTACCTTGAAGGAGAAAACAATAGATTTTAGCACCTTGATTAAATTAATTTAGTCAGAAAGTCCTTATAGAAATGACTATGGGATACATTACATTTTTATTTTTTAAAAAGACAATATGAGAATACATAGAATGAATGCATGAAAGTGAGTACTAATTAAACCCGTTTTTAAGAGCAGAAAGATTCTGATAGTACTTTTATTTGGTGCACAATTCAGATTTTGATATTGCAGTCATTGTTAATGAGGCCCATTTTTAAATGTAATGACACCTCTTTTCTCACTTTCTAGCTAATTTTCATATCTTTCCCAGAATCATATTAGTGCTGTAAAGAGTATCAGTCAATTAATCAAAGTTTTCTCATCTTCTGTACAACTGAGTTAAGATTATACTAAAGAAACAACCTAGAAGTTAACCTTTAATCTTTAACTTAGGTTATGCTTTTAGTACTCAAAAAAACTCTTCATGTTTCAAAGATGTAGAAAGATTCTGAAGGTTACTACTTCTTCCTCCAGGGGATTTTCTTGCCCAGGGATCAAACCTGCATCTCCCGAATCTCCTGCATTGCAGGTGGATTCTTTACCACTGAACAACTGGGGAAGTCATTAGTAACAGTTATCTCTGGAGTGTGAGATTACATTAAATATCTGAGATCAGGTTTGATTTATGAATCCCATATAAATGGAGTCTACTCTGACCAATATATGTAGTAATTGAAGGCTGGGAATATACATATTTAATATATTTATTTCATCATCCCATCACATAGTAGGTGCTCAAATTGCTATTGCTCAAGAACAAATATTAGTCTTTACTGTACTTGTAAACTTAGGGAATAACATCTCTGATGGTGTCCTTTTCAAAAATAATAAATGACTATCTTAGTGGTGAAAAATGATAATGTAACTGAAAATGTAATGAATCTTGATTCTCTTATTACCATTTGCTTTCGTTGTGGTGATCTCATGTAAGGGCACATTTATGATTTAAATTCTATTTTCTCATGTCTGAGAAAATTTCAGCAATTTTAACTCCCTAAGTTGTGCCAAAGGTCATGTCAAAATTTTAGGTAAGGGGCATAGTAAGTTTCAGAGACTAACACTAAATAACCACCAGTCTTAAACTAAGATAAAGTTTTTCAGTTAATATGTTGAGGGACCTGGAGGAAGCTATTCGTTTATTAAGTGCATATGTGTGTGTGTGTGTCTGAGAGACAGTGAGAGAGAAAGAGGGAAATAAAGAGATATCAGAACAGAGAAACTAATCTGGATCTGGTCCTCTCTATTCACTCCACCTGAAACATTGAATAATTCAGTTCGCAGTATGTTATTGAGGGAGTTATTTGAAGGCATAATGAAAATCATCTAAGGAAAAGCACACCGCAGCGTCATTTTTTGAGCCAAAAGAGCATCTGAGAGGGCCTCTTCCCAGCACGGTCCCAACCATGTGCTTATGGGGCGGCCTATATGAAAGAATGAGAATAGATCATTTTGCTAGAAAGCTCATAGTACAAAGTGAAATACACCATTTGTTTTGTAAATACTAACTTCAATTTACTCAATAATATATTCAATCAATGTCGTCATACAGTTAGGATCCGTTCATTTCTCTTTGTATGAAGCTTTTGCAAATGTATGATACTCAATGTTCAAAATATTTTATGTTGATATGCCATTCTATTTATACATTCAAAGTTAAAATGAAAAAGAAATATTTGAGGAAGAACTATAAGTATATACAATTACAGATTTGAAAACAATTTATTAATGTTTATATACTTTTTAATCATGAAACAGTGATAATTTCAACTTACAAATATAATTTATATTGGCTTCATATTATTTAGATGAGTAAGAAGAAGAGCTATGAGGAAGGAGATAGCCTGCATTTGAATATAAAAATTCATGGTAATGTTATCCTGTGATTTCATAATTTATATCAAGTATATCAAGCCTATGGTATCTGCATGATATGCTTTTGAAAATCAAATGACTATATATGTATTTATAAAATGATAAAATCTGGATAACATGAATAATTCAAAAGTGAACATGGAAATGTTCATATTAAATTTATCTGAATTGCTTTTGCAATAGTGAATTCCCTTTAAATCCATTCATTCGTTGGCCAGACAACCATAACTATATGAAGGTTTTGATCTAAGTCCCCTAGTCTCTTTACCATCTTTTGATTCATCACATCTGGGTCAATCTAGTTTCAAATTTCAGGCCATAAATATAGGAATTTAAAGTATAAGTAAATTTTTTCATATATTATGTAATTTCATCTTGCCTAAAATCAAAGGAAAAGGAATGTTTTAAAAAGACAGAAGTTATAAAGAAATGTTGATCTCTTCCAGCCTTGTCTTTCTGCTTAATTCATTCTTTAACACCATCCCAGTCTGGAAAACACAATCTTGAATTTTGTGAACGAATAATATATTTTATCAATGATTATTCAATATGCAGCATTGAATATGGAAATGAGGAGACAGCTGTGCAGATATTGATCAAAATTTGTCACACAAGACTTCCAAGCACCCAATCAATTTCAAAGGACTTCAACAAAGATGTTTTTAAAATTATTTTTTGCCCCCTGAATTTATTATACCGTAAAATGATACTGCCTTAGAAAATCTTCCACTTCCCTCAACATACGTATCACTTGCCAAGGTCAACTAAAACCCAGAATAAAAGATGAAAAGTCTCCAAAATGAACAACTCAGTGGCCTCATCTATCAGAAAATATTGATTGGTTTGATAATAATTCTGGTGGTGTGAGACAACGGTTATTTTGGAAGGAGCCTTTCTAAAGTACAAGACAAAGTTTATAGTGAAGTCCTTTGAAGTTGATTGGGGGCATGGAAGTGTTGTGTGACAAATTTTGATCAAAGTCTACACAACTGTCTCCTCCTCATTTCCATATGTTGTGCTAAGGAAATTCTAGGATGTAACAATCTTGGGGAGGGCAAACCCTATGTTATCCCGAGGGGATAAATTATGGTTTTTCTAAATGAATCATTATAATTTATTTTATCTTGAACAGAGATGTTGCCTTAGCTAAAGTTAGCTAGTTGAGATTTCATGGACATATTCTACTTAATTGATAAAAAGGTGCAAACAGAATTGATATAGCCCTTCACATTTTATTACCTTCACCTCTCTGCCTAGAGTGGATATAGGATATCTGTTCTCATAGTAGCTATTCTATTGATATAACAAGGTGACAGACAGGAGGAAAAAGTTAATCACATTTAGAGATGCCAGCCCAGTTATGTACAGTCACAGAACACATAACATTAGCTGACTACTTTAGGACCTCTTCTTAAATGAAACTAATACAATTTTTTTTTAAACTGACTGTATTTGTATTTGCTTTCACTTGTAGCTGCAAGCATTTCTAGTTTATTCACTTTGTAATTTGTTCATCACTTCAATGATTTGTTCTTAAACTTGAAATTGATCTTATTTCATGGTGGTGGTTTAGTTGTTGTCATGTATGACTCTTGTGACCCCATGGACTGGAGCCCACCAAGCTCCTCTGTCCATGGGGTTCCCCAGGCAATAATTCTAGAATGGGTTGCCATTTCCTTCTCCACAGGATTTTCCTGACCAGGGATCTAACCTGGGTCCTCTGTATTGCAGCAGATTATTTACCAAGTGAGCTAAGAGAGATGCCACAATCTTATTTGACTTGAATTCCATATACTATTCATTTTGGGCAACTCTGTTCCAAGGTTCTAATTCTGATAAGTAATTGTTATATTCTGAAATGTCTATAAAAGCTTGACAGATAGTATAAATAAGTGAAGTATGCAAGAACTGAAAGAGAATGGAATCATGTACATGTGTGGCCAAGTTCCTTTGCTGTCTACCTAAAACTATCATGACATTGTTAATCGGCTATATTCCAATTTAAAAAAAAAAGGAAAAAAAAGAAAGGAAACAAACCTGTGGCTACCAAAGGGGATAGAGGTGAGCAGTGGAGGAGGTTACAAATAAATAAGGAGACTGAGATTATCATATACACACTACTACATATAAAGTAGATAATCAACCTATTATATAGCACAAGGAACTATACAGAATATCTTGCAATAGCTTATAAGGAAAAAAAAATCTGAATAAGAATATGTGTGTGTGTGTATAACTGAGTCACTTTGCTGTACACTTGAACTTCAGTTCAGTTCAGTCGCTCAATCGTGTCTGACTCTTTGCGACCCCATGAATCGCCGCACGCCAGGCCTCCCTGTCCATCACCAACTCCCGGAGTTTACTCAAACTCATGTCCATCAAACTCATGTGATGCCATCCAGCCATCTCATCCTCTGTCGTCCCCTTCTCCTCCTGCCCCAATCCCTCCCAGCATCAGGGTCTTTTCAAATGAGTCAGCTCTTCGCATGAGGTGGCCAAAGTATTGGAGTTTCAGCTTCATTAGTCCTTCAAATGAACACCCAGGACTGATCTCCTTTAGGATGGACTGGTTGGATCTTCTTGCAGTCCAAGGGACTCTCAAGAGTCTTCTCCCACACCACAGTTCAAAAGCATCAATTTTTCAGCACTCAGCTTTCTTCACAGTCCAACTCTCACATCCATACATGACCACTGGAAAAACCATAGCCTTGACTAGTCGGACCTTTGTTGGCAAAGTAATGTCTCTGCTTTTTAATATGCTATCTAGGTTGGTCATAACTTTTCTTCCAAGGAGTAAGCGTCTTTTAATTTCATGGCTGCAATCACCAACTGCAATGATTTTGGAGTCCAAAAAAATAAAGTCTGACACTGCTTCCACTGTTTCCGCATCTATTTTCCATGAAGTGATGGGACCAGATGCCATGATCTTAGTTTTCCGAATGTTGAGATTTAAGCCAACTTTTCCACTCTCCTCTTTCACTTTCATCAAGAGGCTTTTTAGTTCCTCTTCACTTTCTGCCATAAATTAAGACATTATCCACCTGCAACACAGGAGACCTGGGTTCGATCCCTGGGTTGGGAAGACCCCTGGAGAAGGGAAAGACTGCCCACTCCATTATTCTGGCTTGGAGAATTCCATGGACTGTATAGTCCATGGAGTTGCAAAGAGTCAGACACGACTGAGCGACTTTTACTTCACAATAAAAGAAAACAAACAAACAAATTATGAGTAGGAAGGTTAACCAAAGAGACAATAAGGTATCTATGGAAGGTCAGTCATCATTTGCCCATGGAAATCCCATCTCAGTATGCCAATATTGAAAGATCTTCCAAGTTTTTAAGAGGAAAAAAATATATGGATTTGTATATAAAATTTCCCAGTTTCAAATGCTGACAACTAATCTGTTTTTGAAATTTTAAGTCAGTATTTCAACCAACACCATGAGGGTCAACTCAACACATCTGTGGGTGAGCAAGATTATTATTTAGGAGTTAAATTATTTAAACAAGAGGACAAGGACAATGTCTCTTTTGATATATCTGACTGTGACAAAATGACGTAACATGCAGCTTTCTTTGATTGTTTTCCCTCGGTCAAGACAATCACATAAATAGATCTTAAATTATACCAGTCTGTAATAATTTCAACAGAAAGTCTGAACCAGCTGCAACCCCATATTTAGCTTTTTCACATTCCTTTAAAAAAGCGTTAAAGTTGATTTTCCTTTCAACTGAAAATTTGAGAAATAAAATAGGTCATAGGCTAAGCAGATGGCTAGTGAGAACTTCACGAAATAAACAAAAATGGGGTCGGTTTCTGCATGAAAAGCAGTTAGAAAATGAAGTAGATATTTCTGTGATGTAAAGTGCACTAGGGACTCTGTTCATCTGTTTCAGATATGTGCTCTGCATATTCCCTCGAGTGTGGTTTCAAGAACATTTTGTATGTATTGTGTATTTCATTACAGCTGTCAGAGCAGAGAAAGGTTTCTGAGGAGCAATGACAATAATGATGTTAAAGAAATTGATGTCAAGAGGATGAAAAGTTCTACCTGGGCCAAAGAATCAAGTCAGCTAACTTTAGCTGTTGGATGGATATGCACATAATATATGATGACAGGTTTTGTTTATTTTTTATTCATATCTCACAATCTAACCTACTACTCATGTAATTCACACTGCATAAAGAGTTTCTGTAGCTATGTATGGTTATGCCTACATGGAGGGGTTGGGGGCAGGAGGAGAAAGGGACGACAGAGGATGAGATGGCTGGATGGCATCATCGACTCGATGGACATGAGTTTGAGTAAACTTTGGGAGTTCGTGATTGACAGGGAGGCCTGGAGTGCTGTAATTCATGGGGTTGCAAAGAGTTGGACACGACTGAGTGACTGAACTGAACTGATGCCTACATGCCATTACTGACTATAGTGGAGTTTCACTGTTGCCAAACTTGAATCTATTCTCTTTCTTTCATTTTCTTAATAGCATTTGGCCTTTCTTAAGAAAATTTTCTCTCCCACCTTTTGTATGACTGAAATGACTTACATTTCATGAGTGGGACTGGTTCCACCTAACCTGCATGGATGGACTTGCTTCCTAAATATCAAGCAGTGTATTATTCAAAGGATGTATGAAGGATGCTGTACTGAACATCATCCATGCCTGGATCAAAGATGATTGTGTTGTAGGAAAGGACATTACAGTTGGGAGATTAGTATGTGTAAAGTCTGCAGTAAGCAGGACTATAACTTACTCAAAAATACATTTCATCAAATGCCCCTGGTGCATAGATTTTAAAGAAAGACAGTGGAGAAAGAAAAAGCCAGAGATACAGGCATAATCCAGAGCTTATGAATCACTGTAAACCTCCAAAAAGGTTGGGATTTATCCGAATGTGGTGTCATTCACTGACTTTAATGACTGACATGGTCATATCTGTGTTTTGTTTAAGAAATCATCCTTGTTTCTGGGTGGAGAATGAACAAGAAAAGCAGTGGGAGGCCGTGGCAGGAGGAAGACCAATCAGGAGTCTACAGTAGCAATCCAGGTGAAAGATGATAGACATTCTGAGGAGGATGGTATTGTAGGAGTGTAATTAATAGATGAGGTCAAAGAGACACATAGATGCTTTGACTTCCAGAAGTCAGTAAGTATAAAGTATCACAGGACTAGTGGATAAGTTTGTAAGACCTCAGTGATAGAAAAGGTCACCTTGAAATGAAGGGATAAGGAAAGAATGCATGGGAGATTACATCTTTGAACTAAAGAGTAAAGGGTAGATAAAGTATGATAAATAGTGATGGAGCTGAGAGAGCAACACCTGTGAGCACAGGTGGTAAGGAAAAGGTGAACAGCTTGGGACAGGTCAGAGTGTAACTATGCACGTTTACAACACAAAGGGGCCGTTGACGTAGACAGAGAAAGCAGTGTTATAAGTCAGATCTGGGTTTATTGTATTGGCGTGATGCCTGGTTGACTTCTTTGTACACTATTCAACAGAAAGCACTGGACCATTTTCAAGACAAGGTTTTCAGGAAATCAATTTATCCAAACAAAGCAATGCTTTAATATTAGTATGTATCTGGAAGTAGTAGGGAAGTGATTTCTGGAGTCCCAGCTAAGGAAACCTAAGAGTTGAAAATGACTTAGCTACTAAACCACAACCATAGCAAAGGAAAGGATTAAAAGGGGCCTTAGTAAGTCTTTGCAGTGGAAATGCAGAAGCATCAGGCTGATTTGTTGACATCAAAACACAACTGGATGAGTGATTGTGATAGGAATACAAAGATAACTGAAACTTCAAATTTGCTGGTTAGATGGGTAATAATACTGTTAACAGAAACAGGAAAACTGAGGGAATATCATATTTTGGTAAAAGAAAAGGATAATTTTATAACTATTATAAATTAGTTACAAGGTATATTACCTTGTTTCCATAGAATCAAGCAACACTAACTGTAACTGAGATGGAAATAAATGTTATCTTCAAACAATTAGTAGTTACTTTAAAGTGCAGGTTTGTTTATACTGTAGACACATCCACCATGGCCATGTCATTTATTGATGAGTATTTTAAATGTGTCTAATTAGCAATTAAATTCTGTGCATATGGCACTTTATGCAGCTGCTAGCTCCCTCCACTTTCTGTCATTAGATGGCAAATTCCTAGAGGCCAGGAAGAGTGTCTTCTTTAGAGTCACTAATGTTTGAATTAAAAAAAAAGGCTTAGAGATCTGTTGAGGAAGTAGCTAAAGCTCTCCATGACATCACCGACTTTGTGACACTCAGCTTAAGGAATATTCCCTGTATGTTGTCTTTGTCTCTCTGTACTTTTGTGTCCTCATTTGTCTATTTCACAAACTCCCTTATCAACTTCTCCATGTGTGTATTTTCAACACAATGCCAGCAAAGAAGTTATGTTGACCCTGGTTAATTAAGGAATCATCAGAAGATTTTCTTTCATTTTTTGTTGATTATGCTATCAAAATTTTATCCACTTACCTGGTTTGTAAGAAGAACATAAGAAACAGAGAAAACTCACTTTAATGTTCCGAGAAGACTTACATATCTATTGTGATTTTAAAACTATAAAAAGCAAAATAATCAGATTAGATGATTATAACCTTTAGCACAATTCCCTCAAATTTTCTAATATAGTTTTCTAAATTCCAGGTCCTTTTGAGTTGCCTAACAATTTAATTCATTCTGGTATATTGATATTTCTTGTTAGTTTTGTTCTAGCTAATCAAGATTTTATTGTGCAAAAGTTAAAATGACTTATTTATTCAAGTACTATTTTCAAGTGTAATTGGAGTATTAAGTAAAATGCATTTGAACAATGAAACATAAAAGAAATAGATTTTATTCTAATAAGTAAAACTGCTATTTTTACTCAAGACTATTAAGGGAGTGCTTTTCTTACATGTAAAGAAATATAAAATACTCCTGCTCCTCTAACATTTTTCCCTAATAAAATCATTTATAAGCCTTTTTAGAAAAGCATATCTGATGTAGACTTATGAAACAGATTTAGAAACAGCAAATGAGATAAGGCATTGTACTTTCTTTTTAATATAAGCTACTAATATATCATAGAAGCCTTAAATATTCTCATGTACAAAGGAACTTTTTCAAAGATCTTGAAGTTCTAATAAAAATGATTTCAGTGCTATAACTCTGCAAAAACATCCTTCCAAAATGGCTTTATATGTTACAGCCAGACAGCTTTTAAAATAGTTCTCCAATTATTTAACAAAATGAAAGATGAAGAATGACCTCACTGGGAATTTTATAGTAAGTTATCATTCATGTCTTGCTTAGAGTTTTTCTGTAAGGCAATATCAGGATGGAAATGGATATGAGGTGACATTTGGTATCAGGGATAAAGGGTAGAACACAGATCTAAAAATGAGTCAAGGAAAGAATATCAAATTACAAGGTTCTCAAGGCTAGGGTCATAACTTCCAAGGATTTCATAATCATTTCCCATCAGGCTCATCAGATAGTAGGTCTATTAGTAAGATCTAATAATTAATGTTCATCACATGTAGATGTGATGAAGCTGGAATGCTGCAAACAGAATAAGAGGAGCTAGGAAAGCCCTGTATTCCTACTTGATAAAATAGGCAAAATAGTCTGTCTTTTCCCAAGTTTTCATCCTATCAACTATACTATTCCATTTGACAGCTCTTCCAAAGAATTTAGACATTCAGTTCCTCAAAAACACTCCCCAAGCCCTTTACAATCTACAAAGAAAAGAGTCAAATGCAAGTAATATTGTTAGTCTTTAAGAGGTTCAATTATCCGTGTCTTCATTTTTATTCTATTCCTGAACCTATGACAAACTTAGATGACATATTAAAAGCAGAGACATCACTTTGGTGACAAAGGCCCATATAGTCTACATTATGGTTTTTCTAATACTCATGTACAGATGTGAGAGTTGGATCATAAAGAAGGCTGAGTGCCAAAGAACTGATGTTTTTGAATTATGGTACTGAAGAAGACATTTGAGAATCCCTTTGGACAGCAAGGAAATCAAACTAGTCAATCCTGAAGGAAATCATCCCTGACTATTCATTAGAAGAAATGATGCTGAAGCTCCATACTATGGACACATAATGGGAAGAGCTAACTCATTAGAAAAAGATCCTGATGCTGGGAGAGATTGAGGGCAGGAGGAGAAGGGGGCAACAGAGGATGAGATGGTTGGACTGCACCACCAACTCAGTGGACATGAGTTTGAGGAAACTATGGGAGAGAGTGACAGGCAGGGAAGCCCAGCATACTGCAGTCCCTGGGGTTGCTAAGAGTCAGACGCAACTTATCAACTGAATAGTAACAATTACACCTATATTTCATCACACCATGATTATTTAATTCATTTTAATGAGAGTAGATAACCCTGTTAGTTACCACTGCCAGCGTGCAAAATAAATAAGGAGTGAGGGCTTCCCAGAGGGCACTAGTGGCAAAGAACCCACCTGCCAATTCAGGAGACATAAGAGATGTGAGTTTGATTCCTGAGTTGGGAAGGTCCCCTGGAGGAGGAAATGGCAACCCACTCCAATATTCTTGTCTGGAAAGTCCCATGGATAGAGGAGACTGGTGGGCTACAGTCCATAGATCACCAAGAGCTGGACATGACTGAATTGACTTAGCATGCATGCATGCAAGAATATTGAAACGAAAAAAAAATGATATGGATAACCACAAATGAATGAGAGGGAAGAAAATACATCTCTTATCCCATTGCAAGGGAACCAGGAATGTATTTTACATTTTAGTTTATCCAGATTGAGTATACCTGCACATACAAATATAACTACAGAATGGTCAACCTGCATGAATGAAAATACATATCAACATACATATATACACAAAACATGCATACTTAATACTGGATTAGAATAGCACTTGCTAATCAATTTTCTTATTTAAATTTTAATCAATGAAATGTTCTGACTGAAAATATCCAGTCAAGTAGGTCTTGACTGTTGTACCTCTGACAGAAATTTTAGTGATCAATTGGGAAGGGAGAGCATGAAATCTGTCAGTGCCATTGCCTCTCAGAAATAGAAAATCCAAAGAAAATTATACCATGCCCCAAAGCAAGTCTAAGAGTGTCATTCCTAAAGTTAGGGATTGCTTCTGTTTGCCCCCCTTTTTCACTCCCAAATAAAGAGACTATTAATAAGGTTAAGAAGGATTAAAAAAGTCCTGAGTACCAAGCATGAGGACATGGAAGATAGGGGATCAAAATAGCAACTTTCACTGCTATTCTTAGGTCAGAGAGGGGAAAAGAGAACCTGTAGTTTCTTATGATCTTGCCCAGCTCATTAGGCCCAGAGGTGCCACACAGAGGCAAACTCTCTGATAACAAATTGGCAGCTTTGCCTGATTCCAAAAACTCATGTGCTCTTTGGAGTCTGTAAGTAATTGAGGATTTGGGAATTCATGCTTTTATTTCACCACATCTAACTTTAGGGGACTTCTCCAGTGGCTCATTGGTGAGAGGGTTAACAGCCTAGCCTTGGGAAGGAGGGCAGAGGTTCCCAAGTGACAAGAGGAAATAAACTGCAAGTGGCAGACTTTTTTCGTTTTTCTTTCCTTCTAATCCTGTGTTATCATGAAGACACCTGGATCTGCCTGAACTTTATCTTGAACCTTGAGCTAACTAATGTGTTTTTCTTACGGAAATATTTCCTTAAGCTATGTCATTGAAAATATGTATTTGCTTGGAAATCTGCCTTTCTTCAAGATTCATGTCAATTGTTTTATGGCCAGAGATGATTCCCCTTGTAGATGATTCTATCCCCTCTGAGATGATTCTATGTCAAAATGTATATTGTAGGAGAGGAGCCTGGTGCAACTCTTGCAGTCTTGAGGTGTTTCTTTTATCTGATTCAGTTCAGTTCAGTTGCTCAGTTGTGTCCGACTCTGCGACCCCATGAAACGCAGCACGCCAGGCCTCCCTGTCCATCACCAACTCCGGGAATCCACCCAAACCCATGTCCATTGAGTCGGTGATGCCTTCCAACCCTTTCATCCTCTGTCGTCCCCTTCTCCTGCCCTCAATCTTTCCCAGCATCAGGGTCTTTTCCAATGAGTCAGCTCTTCACATCAGGTGGCCAAAGCATTGGAGTTTCAGTTTCAACATCAGTCCTTCCAATGAACACCCAGGACTGATCTCCTTTAGGGTGGACTGGTTGGATCTCCCAGCAGCATGCTAACAGGTATAAAATGCCTTGCTATAAACTAGCAAGGGTCACTCTTTCTGTCCCCTTCTGATGTCTATGTAAGAAGCTTTCTCTATCCCTTTGGTATTTTAATAAAACTCTGCTACACAAAAGCTCTGAGTGATCAAGCCTCGACTCTGGTCCTGAATTGAATTCCTCTCCTCCGGAGGCCAAAAATCCCAGTGCCATTCACTGCTCACAGCTGCAACCTCTCACTGGTAAAAAATTCACCTGCAATTCAGGAGACATGGATTCAATCTCTAGGTCAGGAAGATCCCAGGAGGAGGGCATG
The DNA here is from genome assembly GCF_033118175.1 of Dama dama. Taxonomy (NCBI): domain Eukaryota; kingdom Metazoa; phylum Chordata; class Mammalia; order Artiodactyla; family Cervidae; genus Dama; species Dama dama. Next base: position 68,138,789 of record NC_083713.1, on the reverse strand, counting down.
GTAACCCACTCCAGAACTCTTGCTGGAAAAATCCCATGGACAGAGGAGCCTGGTGGGGTTACAGTGCATGGGTCTCAAAGAGTCAGACACGGCTAAAGTGACAGGATGCACACGCGTGCACGCGCGCACACACAAACACACACACACACACACACACACACTAAATTCAGAGACTGACAATACTTAGCAAGCAGATAAAATTCTTCTGGATCACTTCTACATTTCACTTTCCAACATTTCTACCACACCAAGCATCTCACTGCTCTGTTCACACGCTGGGACCTTTCATAACTCTGGTTCTGTCTGTGCCTCAAGGCATCTCTCCACTTTATTTTCTTAATCCTAGACCACTCCTACCCAGTCTTGAAGGTAGAGTTTTGATGTATTTTCTGGAAATTTTGAGCTTTCTTGGCTCTTGAAGATCAATCCTCATTCACATTTAATTCTTCCATTTATACAAATTTACCCACTAGAGTATGAACTCTTCAAACAAAAAGCAGGAATTATATTTAACTATTTTTATTCTTAATTCCTAGCACATTTCCTTATATGTAATTACTTGAAAATGAATGAGTAGATATATGGGAAAACTACAATATAATTAGTATTTGAAAGGGCATAAGATACCTGTGTCTTTTAAAAACACTTTTGGAGGGAATATAAGTTTTCCCTCTCCTAACGATATGGGAAATTTTGAAGAAAAATGTAAAAAATCCTTGGAATATAGAGAACCAATATCTAGATCAAACTCTGCCACTACATGGTCTTATGTCATTTGACTTTTCTGGGCCTCAATTTCTCAGTAATGAATCAGAGTGTTCTAAAGTCCCTTCTAACATAAAACTCCTGTGATTTTTGGTAACTCTCCCAGAACACCTTTCTTAACCTGGAAAAAAAGAAATAACTTGGGCAACAAACATTGAAGACAAAACTTCAGTGGATGGTCTATTTACAAAACAGAAAATATAAGATGAAATAAAGCACATGGAAATAGTCCCAAACTATCACTAGATCCATTTCCACCATTCAATTCACCTCTGGCAGCAGGTGAGGAATATTTTGCACCTCTGTATATGTGGAGCTACAATTCTAAGGCAGCATATGCTTTAATGTCTTATGTTACATTGCCCTTAAGTGGGAACTTGTCTGAATATACTTGGCCTAATTTAGCTCTGATCCATAAAATGAACCAGACCTAAACTGAGCCAGACTGAAAAATTTCTAATCAGAGCTCCATACTTGATTGGAGAAAAGGGCTAAATAAATAGTTTTTGGATGTATGGTTAAATTTTGCACTAGAATGAATTCTGGGACAGATACCAAATAATTCCCTATATGAAGTTTACAACTTTGACCAAGTTGTCTTGTATTTCCTATTGCTTCTTTTGAGATTACACTTTCATCCCTAATTTTTAAAAATGTGAGTGCTTAGGAATTAATATAAAGTAAATGCAAAACTTGATCTCAGTGCTGAAGAACTTGCAGAAATAGCAATTGTTTATCTTCCATTACATCAATCATAAACACCTGTGTGGCAGGCAGTTAGCCCAGGATGTCTAAATGTGAAACAAGAAATTAAAACAAGAACCACGAATACCTGAAATCCCAGAAAGCTTACTATAGTGACAATGTTCTAAGGATTATTTAATATCCTATAAATGAACCTCATAAAGGAATTTTTATTACTGTTTCCATGACACAATATTATAAATACTTAAAAGCACATTTTAATTTATTTCTCAGTTTTACCATCTCACACTTTTGGGGAGAAAATAAGCATGTGAAAGCTACTGCTTCTTCAGTTTTCTTTTGTTTTTTCATTTACCTACACAGTGGGGAGTAAATGCTTTTAAATTTTTCAAATAATTCTTTCACCTTTTATGATGTGATTATTAAATAAAAACACATTTAATGTTAATATGTCACTTGCACAGCAGGCACTGAAATAAACAGAATGAAAACTTTTCCCTATTGGTTCTTGGAAGTCAGGTTTCATCTCTTAATTCCTTGTTTTATAGAAGGGATAGTAATCAGACGTTGGTGCTCATTAAAGGAATGTCTAGAATTGTTTACAGCAGTAGCCACACTTCCAAGCACACCTGCAAGTCATAGTTTGTGTTCCTTGATGTCAGAGAAATGTATTCTTTTTTTACAGAGTGTCTACTGCTTTTTACTCCATTTCAGGTATGGTAGGAAAAATAATGAAGGGAAAAATAGTATATGCCCTCAGGGAGCTTATATTTGATGGTGGAAACAGCATCACATGCTGGGGACGTAAGTTTCTAACTGCATAGTACAGAAGGAAGGAGAGAAAGCTTTCATGGAGAAGCTGGTATTTAGCTGAAATGAATGAACTACTATGTGTGTGGCTGCGTTTTTACCTGAGAGTTTATTCTTTCTTATCAGCATATTTGTGAAGAAAGATTAGGATTGCCAGCTCGTCCTAATACCAGTTCAATTCAGGATTTGTTTATTCATTTATTGAGCTGTTTTTGAGACCTGTCAAAGAGACAAAGTAGGCCCCTATTCTTTAAATGGGTAAAAGCTAACACTTAGGTCGGGTCAAACAATTTTCCAAAAGGACTGCTTTTTCTGGTGAGTTTGACATCTGAGATGACCACAAAGAACCACAGAATGTGTCTGGTAAGACTTCACCTTCATTTTCCCTGATTTCCATGAGATTTTGCTGTAATGAAGACCATACTGTGATGGAATGCCCTTTGAATCACAGGAGATGCTATTTCTGTACTTCCAGTAAATTCTTAAAACTTTTTTGCCCTCTGAATGAGGTCTGCAGATACCAGTGGGTCATGAATAATGAAAAGGAATAGAATATATGTTCCTTCCACTTAATGACAAAATCACTTAAACAATTTGATAAAATCAGCACAAACATTTCACAAATGGAATAGAAAATTCCTTTTTTATTAAAAAGTTAATCCTTTTTAAAGATAAAATTACAGTCTAAAACAAAAAGGTATTTTGTTACTATAGAGCACTGGTTTTTACTCTCACTCTTTTCAACTTTTAAAAATAACTTCATGGAAAATCTGTTGAGTCAAAGCTTTTATACAATCACTCGAGTTATCCGGTCATTGCAGTTATATTAATTGTGGAGGGTCCGCAGAGAATTAAGAGATTACCCCCTGTTAGCCTTGACGTCATCTGTTTGTGCTTGCTATCTCTCTCCTACTGCTCTAGCCACCAGGAGTTTCCTTGCTGCTCCAAACTTTTACTCAGGACCAAGGTCTTGATATTCCCTCCATCTAAGAAGCTCTTCTTCAGATAAGCACAAGAGTCTTTGCTCACATCCTTAACCATATGCTTAGGTGTGATTTCGTCAGGAATGTAAACTAACCACTCTTGAAAACTTTACCCTTCTTATGGCATTTTTTTCTTCATACATCTTTTCTGCTTCATACATTTCTATGTACTACTTGGCAGTAAAAGGGAACAAACACAAAGCAATTTATACGGACCTTAAGAGCATTATACTGAAAATAAAAAACTAAAAGTCAATCTTAGAAGATTCTGTATTGTATGATTCAATTTATATACCATGCCGGAGATAATAAAATTATAGAGATGGAGAACAGTGGTCACCAGAGTTTAGAGGCAGGGGTGGGGAGCATAAAGAAGCAGCGTAAGAGATTCCCTTTGTGGCCACAGATGTGTATGTTAATTATGGTAGTGACATTGGTTATAAGTGAGAAAATGCAACAGAAAAACATACCAGGACTTGCCAAAAGACGAGTGTATGCAAAATATGGTAAATTCTCAGTAACGATATTGTATAATTTTTGATAAATACACTATTCCTGGCTTTAAGAATGCATGATTGTTATGTAAGATATCGCCAAGTGAGAAGGCTTGGTGATGGGTACAGACACAACTCTGTGATATGTTGTACTTCTTGTGAACCTATATTTAAAAATAAAATTAAAATTAAAAAAAATTCCTCTAGCACTCAGCACCATCTAACATGATATATAAATTACCCATTTATTTTCATTATTCTCTTTCTTTCAGTATGTAAGCTCCATGTGGACAAGAAATTCTCATTGTTTTTGTCCACGGTTGTATCCATGATGCATAAAATAGTGCTGGGCACACAGCAAACTCTCTATAGACAGGTGTTGAATAAATTTATGTTGGATGACTGTAATGTCTTACTTTGAGAAAAACCATCTTAACACTGTGATTAACATCAGGACTATTGATTCTGATCCCAATTCTGCTATTTTCTATCTAGTAGGTCTTCATCAAATCTCTTAAATGATTTATTCAATTTTCTCATTAACAATATTAATAATGCTAAAAGTTTAAGTTAAAAGAACACCTGATAATTCAGAGGCAATAGAAGTGTTATTTGAGATGAGCTTCTTGGAAGCAAGTACAAGTAATATTCTCAATAACCCTTACAAAATTGATATCATCCAACTCAGTGATTTATTAGAAATGTGGACATAATTTTAAGTACAAGGATGATAATTACACATTATTTGGATAGAGGGAAAGTCTGAAATAACCTAAATGTCCAACAACAGGAAAAAGGGCTTTGTATTTTTGATGAAAATTACAGTAATTTAGAGCATTTTTCTGAAAACCAAGACCTTGTTTTCTATTATGAATAAATAATTAATAGGTACAGCTTTAATGTGCAATAATTCAATTATAGTCAGTTCTAACATTTCTATTCCTTATTAACATCATGACTAGCAACAGCATCAAATATACCTCCATTCTACATCACACCAATAAATATAAAAATACTTTTCTGTGTCAATTATAAGAGAGAGTAAATGAACAGGCATATCACTATTTTGGTCTCATGATATGATTGAATTTGCAAATAAAGGCAACAGAATGTGTTATTATTCATGATAGGCACCATATTAAGTGAAATACAATGGTAAACATAAATGATAAAAATCTGCTCCTAAATTCCATATACAGGGGAAAGTAATAATGACAAAGTGATACCCTATATTGAAAGCTGTTAATGTTTTTGCATTGGTATTATAGCCAGAACCATTTTTATATTCAGAAATTTAAAAATGATTAAATAATTGTCAATCAGCTACTATTCATAAATGCAAATATAAAATTATAGGTGAAAAAACTAGCTCAATATGAAAAATTAGATGTGAAGAACTCTGATTATTTCATTTATCTCTTTTGTGAAGATCAAATTTCATATGAATAGCACTGACTTTGCATCATCTTTGTAAAGTATCTCTTATTTTGATAGAGAGCCTTGGAAGGTATTAAGCAGAAGAGCCAGGGAAGAGATCCTCTTCCCCGGGAGGTGAATCTTTGTCCCCCTCCATGTGGAGTCATCCACTTGTTCAAGAAACAAACAACAATGGTGCTCAGCAGCATGGAACTCGGTGTTGGGGATGCCACACCAATTAAGGTCTAGTTAGAGGCTTAAAGGATCTCAAAGTTACAAGAGGAGAAAAACGTATAAAAATGTATATTGAACATAATTAAGTACAAATAAGTAAAGTTAAGTATGATTACACAACATTTTATTATGTTTAAGGTACACTGAATTAAATCTTATATATAAACAAAAAAGTGCTCTTAAAAATGAAGTCTCAATTTGTTGACAGTAAGTCTTGGTCATTTTCTGGCTGAGTTCTTTTAAAAATGCATGGCCTCGTTACTCTAGTTTCATTCTCTGCTCCTTCTTTATTAAAAAATGCTTAGGTCCTTTTGGTTTGACTAATTAAGAGGCTCCTTATACCACGCACTATCTTTCAGCTGCTTAATTTACTTACACACAATCTTTAACTGTTTTTTTCTTTTTAAAATAGGCAACATAAAAACAATTATAAGTTAATCAGTGTAAATCCAGTTAGGAATCATAATATTGCTGTCCCTTGGTACAATCAGAAAACCCTATATCTGAATTTCTTTCCATGTGTACATATTTTTTTCTTACTTGAAATTTTCTACTTTGAAGTGTAAGAATGATTTTTGTTATTTTTTTTTCTGAAAAGTTTTTCTATGTTTCATCTTTTTCAAAATAGATATGGCTAAATAAAGCAATGTCTACTGCTTTTGGCTGACATCTATGGAAATAAAATCCCAGGACTGTATATTCTGCAAGATTTCAAACTTGACATATTAGTGGAAGAATCACACAACTCTTTCTTCCTATGTTTATGGTACAATGTATTTTAGAGAAAAAGCTGTTGTTTTTCTTGGAATAATGAAAGACTTTGAAATGTAACTATTCCAACACAGTTCATCTGTGCAAGATTCCTTTCTATAGTGACTATAATGCAGAGTTATCCATCCACCATTTGACAATTTCTAAAGAAAGTAGGCTTGCTGCCTCCCACTCCTGCCCCTGTATCACTGAACAAGGAACTGTTAGAGCGGCCTTCTTTACGCTGAGTCAAATCTGCCTTCCTGATGACACTTGTTATTACCAGCCTCAGTTTTACAATAAGAAATACATCTAACTTCTATTCTCTCTGACAGCCCTTCAACACCCAAGATGCATATTATTCTCCCCGTATTTTGCCAAGTTTTCTCTACTCATAGCTACATATCTAATTCCTTCATTATATCAACAGTTTCTAAGTCTTTGAGAATTACGACTATCCCCTTTCATATGATCTCCAGGTTGGCCCAGCATTCCGAGTTAACATCTGGCACTTAGAACACTGGAATATTTACCTCATGTCCTCTAGTGCAGTACTGAACAAGAGTAATGGAATGCAAGTACTACACAAGTAAGTTTAATTTTTGTAGCTCTATTAATAACAAAAAAAGAGCAAAAAGTTTACAAATCACAAATATGTTGCATTTAACTTCTATATAAAACGTTATCTTATATATGTTGAATATGATATATTATTAATGTTTTACTTTTTTTTTTTTTTAACTCAGCCTCCAAAATCTGGAATGTATACTTTATGCTTACAGCACTCCTGAGCTTAGGCTAACTGCATTTCAGGTGCTCGTTTAGCACATGTGGCCAGTGGCTACAGGATAGGACAGCACAGTTCTAGGCAGTTTCATTTTACTAATTCATCCCAAAAAATATATAGATGTTTTTAAAGTTCATGTGAAAGTCAAAGTCCACACTGAGTCTAAGATCAATAAAAGTACCCACCTTAGGATACCAGTTACTATCCCAAATCTTTTATTTTAAGAACCAGATTTTTAAATAAATGCATGCTTAAATTCACACTAACCATTAATAAATTTAACTGTGTTGCCTTGGGCTAACATTCTCACATCAGGAGAATCTGTAATCTAGATTTTGTAGTCCCCTAAATCAACTCTCGTTCTAAGTATTTATCACCATTTTTATCTATTTATTTAAAACTGGCTTAATCATAATGAATAGGAAGGGACAATAAGAATAATATAGACCTGTGATATATTGACAGAGATGCTCACACATAATACTAACTAATCATAACTCTTTTGGTAGTTAGGCAGCTTCAAAGCCACCTGACTTTATGAGCATTCATCATGTTATCTCCATTAATGCTACACTGGTTTCATGATAAACTGTCCAAAACCTTCATGCAATTTAATTTCCTTATCTTAGAATCTGTGACACACAATGATTCTCATCTCCTGATTTTCATGCCCTAGTACACTCTCCCTCCACCTGGAATCACAACTGACCCTGTGTGGCCAACAGAACTTAGTGGTATTGAAGGCTTTTTTGGTCCAAGACCAGATCCAAAAAGGCACTGCAGACTCCACCTTGCTCCCTTGGATATCCCATTCAGCTACCATGTCATGAAGATAGCAAGGAACCCTATGGAGAGGTCCACGTGGGAAAGTACTGAGGCTGTCAGTCAACAGCCAGTATTAACTTTCAATCACAAGAGTAAGCCACTTTGGAAGCAGATCCTCTATCCCTAGTCAGCTCTGCACTTGATGCAGCCCCAACCAGCACCTACAGCAACCACATATGAGAAGGCAAGTGGGAACAAACGGTATAGCTGACCCCTTCCAGAACACACAGAATCCATGAAGATAAAAGTGTTTTATATCACAAAGGTTTGGAGTAAATTGCAATTTAGGTTATTTGAACAAAATCTTGATGCTTAGTATGACAATATTTTGTCTACACAGTATCTCTCAAGGTATTCTAATAATTGTGTTTAAATGAAAGAAAGATCTATGCATTACAAAAAAAGACTTGAAATAAATAAATATATTAATAATGGTTTTCTCTAAAAGAGGTAAATACAGGCATTATATTGTACATGAGACAGGGATCAAGACTATCCCCAAGAAAAAGAAATGCAAAAAGGGAAAATGGTTGTCTGAGGAGGTCTTGCAAATAGCTATGAAAAGAAGAGAAGAAAAACGCAAAGGAGAAAAGGAAATATATGCCCATTTCAGTGCAGAGTTCCAAAGAATAGCAAGGAGAGAAAAGAAAGCCACCCTCAATGATCAATGCAAAGAAATAGAGGAAAACAATAGAATAAGAAAGACTAGAGATCTCATTAAGGAAATTAGAGATACCAAAGGACATTTTCATGCAAAGATGGGCACAATAAAGGACAGAAATGGTATGGACCTAACAGATGCAGAAGATATTAAGAAGAGGTGGCAAGAATACACAGTAGAACTATATAAAAGAGATCTTCATGACCCAGATAATTAAGATGGTATGATAACTCACCTAGAGCCAGACATCCTGGAATACGAAGTCAAGTGGGCCTTAGGAAGCATTACCATGAACAAAGCTAGTGGAGGTGATGGAATTCCAGCTGAGCTATTTCAAATCCTAAAAGATGATGCTATGAAAGTGCTGAACTCAATATGTTAGCAAATTTGGAAAACTCAGCAGTGGCCACGGGTCACAATGAAAAGGTCAGTTTTCATTCCAATCCCAAAGAAAGACAATGCCAAAGAATGTTCAAACTACTGCACAATTTCACTCATCTCACATGCAAGTAAAGTAATGCTCAAAATTCTCCAAGCCAGGCTTCAACAGTATGTGAACCATGAACTTCCAGATGTTCAAGCTGGTTTTAGAAAAGGCAGAGGCCCCAATATCAAATTGCCAATATCCTCCGGATCATTGAAAAAGCAAGAGTTCCAGAAAAACATCTATTTCTGCTTTATTGACTATGCCAAAGCCTTTGACTGTGTGGATCACAACAAACTGTGGAATATTCTTAAAGAGACGGGAATACCAGACAACCTGACCTGCCTCCCGAGAAATCTGTGTGCAGGTCAGGAAGCAACAGTTAGAACTGGACATGGAACAACAGACTGGTTCCAAATAGGGAAAAGAATACGTCAAGGCTATATATCATCACCCTGCTTATCTAACTTATATGCAGAGTACATCATGAGAAATGCTGGACTGGATGAAGCACAAGCTGGAATCAAGATAGCCAGGAGAAAGATCAATAACCTCAGATATGCAGATGACACCATACTTATGGCAGAAAGTGAAGAAGAACTAAAGAGCCTCTTGATGAAATGAAAGAGGAGAGGGAAAAATTGGCTTAAAATTCAACATTCAGAAAACTAAGATCATGGCCTCTGGTTCCATCATTGCATGGCAAATAGATGGGGAAACATTGGAAACAGTGACAGACTTTAATTTTGGGGGCTCCAAAATCACTGCAGATGGTGACTGCAGCCATAAAATGAAGAGACATTTCCTCCCTGGAAGAAAAGTTATGACCAACCTAGACAGCATATTAAAAAGCAGAGATATTACATTGCCAACAAAGGTCTGTCTAGTCAAAGCTATTGTTTGTCCGAGTAGTCATGCATGGATGTGAGAGTTGGACTATAAAGAAAGCTGAGCACCAAAGAATTGATGCTTTTGAACTGTGTGTGGTGTTGAAGAAGACTCTGGAGAGTCTCTTGGACAGCAAAGAGATCCAACCGGTCCATCCTTACAGAAATCAGTCCTGAATATTCATTGGAAGGACTGATGCTGAAGCTGAAACTCCAATAATCTGGCCACCTGATGTGAAGAACTGACTCACTGAAAAGACCCCAATGCTGGGAAAGATTGAAGGCAAGAGGAGAGGGGATGACAGAGGATGAGATGGTTGGATGGCATCACCGATTCAATGGATTTGAGTTTGAGTCAACTCTGGGAGTTGGTGATGGACAGGGAAGCCTGGCGTGCTGCAGTCCATGATGTCTCAATGAGTTGGACATGACTGAGTGACTGAACTGAACTGAACAGGCACTATAACCATCTTCGTGTATTTCAGTATTTTCAGATTCTCTATATTGCACATTGGGCTTCTCCAATGACTCAGTGGCAAAGAAGATGCCGGCAATGCAGCAGATGTAGGAGAAGAGCATTTGATCCCTGGATGGGAAAGATTCCCTGGATGAGGAAATGGAAATCCACTCCAGTATTCTTGCCTGGAAAGTCCCATGGACAGAGGAGCCTGGCGGGCTACAGTCTAAAAAGTCACAAAGAGTCAGACATGACTAAGCAGAGACATACTCTACATTACTTTCAAAATCAAAGTCAAATAAATGCTATGTGGTTGAAATAATGATACACTGATAAATACATTTATAGCTACTACATAAATGAGGTTTTGTAAATGCCATCTTCCTTAATTCAGGTTTCCTTCATACCTCCGTCGTTCCTTCCCTCTCTCACTGCCTTCCTTCCTTTCTTCTTTCTTTTCTTTCTTTTTTTGGCTCTTAGTATTCTTCCTTTTTAACCAAGGGAAAAAATCCAAAATTGATGTTAATATTTTTTTCATGCCTTATTATCTCTCTTTAGCAAGGAGGAGCTTCATTAGAAAGGCCGGTTTAGCAACAGCAGCAACAATGGAACAAAGAAGGTACTTTCTATGGGCACAGGAAGGCAGAGGCTCTCAGAGTCCAAATACATGGGATTCCAAGTTCCATATATTTGAATACTGTCAGTTTCCTAGGCTGTGATTTCCCTGTGTTTCTTATTAATAGGATTATTTGAAATATTAGTGCTCCCCAAGTGCATGAGTTTAATAGCTTAGATAATTCCATGATCAGATCATACATTCCCATAAACTTCTTAAATAAGTGTCTATAATTGTAAAGCACTGAAGTATTAAGGCTCAGAATTTAATTAGATAATTGTCTAGAGAAGAGTTACTTTTCAGACAGTAGTGCATGCCGAATTCATGGTACACTGAATTACATCTTAGTTAAAATAGATATTTATCATAAAGAAGGTCTTGTCTACAAGACTAGTAGAAACATAAACTAAAGTGAATACATATAACTCTAGAGACATGCAAGACTGCTCTTCTGCAGAGCATTGACTTTGGAGGACAGACGTCAACAGTCTCTGCAGCACATGTGTAACTGATTTGTTCCTTCTGTTAGACATGGTTTGAAAGATTTGTTCCTTTTTTTGTTTTGCTTTGCTTTTTAGAAAGAGCTTATTTTCATGAAGATTTATCTACTCTTATGTATAAAGGACAGTTCTATTTATGCCTGAATGAAAGTAAATGTAATTAAAGTTTCTGACCCCAAACATAAGACATAGTAAGGATGTTGGCAATTAAAGGAAATAGTTAATTTAGCTATTTATTAGTCTATTTAATGTGCAAGATTAATTCAAACAGTAAGAAAACTATATTAAAGGGTTTTTAAATGTTTGCTTCCATTATTTATTGTTTGACTTAAATATATATTTATATATGTATTATACTACTGGCTTTTCAGAGACAGCTTAAAATGCAATTGTTAAATAATGAATGGACTAATACTCTCACTTGCCTAGGAATAATATATAAGGAAAACCTGATTTAAATGGTTAAAACTATGATTTAGCATCACTTGGAATAAAGGAAAAAATAACTTTGTCTGATATGGGACATGTCATATACGAAATGATAATTCTTAACCATAAATTTTCTGATAATAAAGATTTCATGAAATCTAGACTGAATTATATTTTGGAACACTAATTTTTTTCTTCAGGAATATTTTCAAATTAATGGTATCCAAGTGCATTCCATATTTATTTAGTTGACTATTTTTGAGAAATGATTTCTAAGAAGGAAATATAAAAATAAAATGCATAACCAGTAAGTCTGGAGAAATATAATAAATTCTACCTGAGTATTGCAAATAATTAATACACAATACAATTTCCATTTGTCTTTTAATTACTTAATTAGAATATAGTTGATATAGTTGCCAATGAATGGATAAATAATTATGACAGATTACAGAATAAATCTATGGAGATATGTAAGAACTTTCACAAAGTGGCAGTATGATCAAAAGACTAGGAGTTCTGGAGCTAGAAAGATGGGATTGAGTGTGAGCTCTGCAACTGGGAAGAGGAACCCTTATTTAAGTTAGTTAGCACCTTCGTAAAATATATCACTGACTAAGGAACAAGGATTTTGACAGGTTTAAATTGACAGACTTCTCATAAAAGAGGCTCTATTCGACTACTCAACAAAAGTTTGTTTGTCTACTAAAATCCCCTTCTGAAATAGGTGCTAAAAAAGAGGTAGGGAATAAATAGTAAAGGGAGTGATCAGAGACATAATCCAACACCAAAAATCTATGGTTCAGATACAAATTTTTTATAGTCCAAATGTATAAACAGTGATGTATGCAGTGGAATGCTATGTAGTTGGGAAAATAAACCAGGTACTATCCTACTATTGAATAATATGGATATGTGGCACAAACCTACTGGTGAGTAAAAGAAGCCATACACAAAACAGTATACACTGTATGAAAAATATATATATACATATTTTAAAAACTGAACTAAAATGATGTAGGTTGTTAACAGCTTGAACTGTGACTGGAGGTATATACTGACTGGAAAGGAACACAATAATGTTTTGCTTCTTGATTTGGGTGATAGTCACAGAGATATGCTCAGCTGTAAAACTTCATCAGACTATCCTCACCGCATGTGCATACAATTTAAGTATGAATAGTCTGGACTTACCTGGTGACTCAGAAGGTAAAAATCTGCCTGCAATGCAGGAGACCCCGGTTTGATCCCTGGGTCAGGAAGATCCCCTGGAGAAGGAAATGGCAACCTGTTCCAGTATTCTTGCCTGGAGAATTCCATGGGCAAAGGAGTAGTGGGCTATAGTCCATGGGGTCACAAAGAGTCAGACATGACTGAGGGACTAACACTTTCATTTTCAATTTGAATATAAACTCACCTACTTTCCTCCAAATTCCATACATTCCCCACTAAGCCATACCTAATTATAATATGGCAGAGTAAACATTAAGCATCAACCTTTAAGAGTAAATGATGCCAGAACAATGGCCAGCATCAGAAAGGAACAACTGAACGTTAAATCCAGGATTACATTATTTAGAAATACTAAAGAGAAAATGGCAAATTATCTTTCCTAAATGATTGTTTCTCTAAATCACTGCCATATACATGGTTAAGCTCTGGCTACTTAGGTCTTTTCCCAAGTAGAGCTCTTGAATTTGAAGGAATCAGTTCCCCCTGAATCTTGAGCTTTATCAGAATCACCTAGACGGCTTGTTACCCCAAGATCTTGGGTCTAATACCCACAATTTCTGCTTCAGTGGGCCTGGGAAGAGCCCAGTAATTTGCACTGTTAATAATTCTCAGGAGGTTCTGGTGCTGTTATTATGGGACTATATATTGAGAACTAGTGTTCCTGGAAAAAAAAAAAAAGAATGAATCTTGAGTCATATGCAAATTTGGGAATCTCCTTCATTTTTGTATGTATTTTCATTAATAAAATAATATCAACTATTGTAAAGAGAAATGGTAAGGAATGAAGATATATAGGCACAGATTTTGGCACCGAGTAGGCACAGTACAAAAAAGCAGGTATTTTAATCTTTATTTCTTGTCTTTCCTTTGTTAGAAAACTGAAAAGTCTTCTTTAATAGGTGGAAGACACCAGTTCAGTTAAATTCAGTGGTTTATAAGCCTGGCTGACTTGACAATCTCCTGAAGAGTTTTAAAATTCCAATGTTTAGGCTTTATGTCAAGACAATTAAATCAGGATTTCTGCAGGATAGAACTTAACCATCAATAATGTTTAAAACTCTCCAGGTGATTCTGATGTATAGCCAAGATTGATAATCATGGTTTTAGTTTCACAAACACTTGACTGTTTACTATGTGCCATTCACTTTGGAAAACTCTATGGGCATTAAAATGAATGAAGCAAAATTCTTGACTTTAAGGGTCTTATAGTTTAGTCAAGGGCACATACACATAATGGATATGTTCAATGAAATGACAGAAATATTAGATGTGAGTATATACCAGAAGCCATAAAGGCGTAGAGAAGTGCAACAAACCCTTGCCCAGCACTTTAAGGAAAAGTTTACTTGAGGTTCTGGCTTATTAATTCATAAATTATGTTTCTATTCACTCATTTTTTTTTCTCGAGTAACAGTGTGTCAAGTATTGTGTTAGATACAATTATGATTCTCAGTCACTCAGTCGTGTCTGACCCTTTGTGACCCCATAGACTGTAGCCCACCAGGCTCCCCATCCATGGGATTTCCCAGGCAAGAACACTGGAGCGGGTTGCCATTTCCTTCTCCAGGGGATCTTCCTGACCCAGGGGTCAAACCAGAGTCTTCTGCATTGAAGGCAGATTCTTTACCACTGAGCCACCTGGGAAACCCCTTAGACACAATTATAATTGTGACAAATTCTACAAAAGAGAGGAAGATTATCATGAAAACTAAGATCATGGCATCTGGTTCCGTCACTTCATGGCAAAAAGATGGGGAAACAATGAAAACAGTGACAGACTTTATTTGTGTGGGGGGCCTCCAAAATCACTGCAGATGGTGACTGCAGCCATGAAATTAAAAGACACTTGCTCCTTGGAAGAAAAGTTATGACCAAACTAGACAGCATGTTAAAAAGCAGAGCCATGTTTTGCCAACAAAGGTCCATCTCGTCAAAGTTATAGTTTTTCCAGTAGTCATGTATGGATGTGGGAGTTGGACTATAAAGAAAGCTGAGCACCAAAGAATTGATGCTTTTGAACTGTGGTGTTGGAGAAGACTCTTGAGAGTCCCTTGAACAGCAGGGAGATCTAACCAGTCCATCCTAACAGAAATCAGTCCTGAATATTCATTGGAAGGACTGATGTTGAAGCTGAAACTCCAATACTTTGGCCACCTGATGCAAAGAACTGACTCATTTGAAAAGATCCTGATGCTAGGAAAGATTGAAGGTGGGAGGAGAAGGGGATGACAGAGGATAAGATGGTTTGATGGCATCACCTACTCAATGAACATGAGTTTGAGTAAGCTCTGGGAGTTGGTGATGAACAGGGAAGCCTGGCGTGCTGCAGTCCATGGGGTTGCAAAGAGTCAGACATGACTGAGCGACTGAACTGAACTGACGAAATCAGAGAAGTTCTAGAACAGCCTGTATGTTTAAGGCATGCATGCTTGAGTGGGCATCTAAAGAATAAGTAGAAATTATCAATATGAAGAAAAGGGACAGGAGCTTGTTTCAAGCAGAAGGTAGTAAAAGCTCCATAATGGGAGGGAGCATGGTGATTTGAAGAACTAAAGGAAATCCAGAAGTGCTGAGAGCAAGGGGTAGGGGGGGAGTAGGTTGTGGAAGATGAGGTTGAAATAGCAGGCAGGACCTTGTGGACTGTGTTATGACTTCTTTATCCCAAAAGCCTTAGGAAGATTTTAAACAGAGAATGGCAATCAGTTTTGTTTGTTTGTTTGTTTTGTTTTTAGGATCAGTTTAGCTTGAATGTAGGAAATCAATTCAAAGGAAGAAAAGGGACTTCCTTAATGGCCCGTTGGTTAAGACTCCATGCTTTCACGGCACACAGAATGGGCCGGTCCTTGGTCAGGGCAACTAGGATCCTGCATGCAGTGTGGCATGGCCAAAAAATAGGAAAAAAAAACAAGACAAAAACAAGGAAGAAGAGTGATTGAAAGAAAACCTGCTAAGGCTATGACATTCCTTCCAACAAGAGATGATGTAAGCATATTATTCACCCATTTCTTTTAATTGAAATATATTCCATATATCATTGTGTAAGTCTAATGAGTACATGTTAATTTATATATTGTAATATGACTGCCATTGTAGCAATAATTAGCACCTCTATCACATTACATAATTACACTTTCTTTTTTAGTCCTTGGGATAATTAAGTTTTAGTCTCTTAGCAAGTTTGATAATTATCATATAATATTACTGTCTATATGTGCATTATAATCTCTAGGGTTTACTTGCTACTCCTTGTAAAGTTATCTCCTAAAATAACATCTTTCCTGCTCCCCCATCTGCCATTCCCTGGTAAATATCACTGTATTCTGTTTTCACAAGGTAGCATTATTTAAATTCTACATTTAAGTGATACCATTTGTCTTTCTCTATTTGTCTTTCAGTATTTGTCTTTCTCTCCAGGCTATTCATTCTTCTGTACCCCATCCTTCAGACAAGGACACAGACGTGAGAAACCAGGCAGGAAAGCTCTTGCTGAGTTACTGTAGAGTAATCAGTGTTCATAATGATTGCCATGAGCCAAGGAGAAAAGCATTTAGTGAGTTCTCTTTCTTTGGTCTAATAACATAGAAAATATACCATTTATCTCAACTACTGCTGCATTCCAAAAATAGCACCAGATAAACTCAATAATCTGGATATATGAGATGAGACTTATTTTAACTTTATTTTCCCTTTTATTAGGCAAGTTTAGTATCTTCCTTTTCAAAAAAAAGAAAAAATGTCAAAGATTATCTGATTCATGCCCCTTTCTCCAGAATTTCAGGAATATTACCTAAAGATTTATAAGTTTGATTTGCTGTGGAGTCTGTTTACACGTAAATATGGTCACTAACTGTGATGTCTACAGGGGTCAGATAGTTCCTGCAAGATGTGACAAGCAGTCTGGGAAAGAAAACAATCGAACAATCTGAAAGATTCCCTGCCATCACTAAAGCACTCCAGCAGAGGCACTGAGGCTTAAGTTCTACCATCACCAGCAGACTTCTCCTTTGGAAAGGGGCAAAGGGGATAACCATCACCCTTATACACTAAAGGATCATAGGATCACTCCAATGTGCCTGTGCAGAGGGCAATCTTTTCAGAAAATCAGGCTCTGCCTCCCTACAATAAGACTCATCTTCCTCTTACCCCACTATCTACTTCTTTTTCCAATAAATTGGTGTAATATATATCTTAGAGCCTCTACCACACTGTAAAATTCTTACAGCCAAACAGCATTCATCCTGATGTGCCTACAGATTACTACAGACAATGAGAACAGAACATTTTCAAATTTTATGGTGCAAAATAATGACCTAGGAACCATGTTACATGTCCAAACCATAAGAAACATTCATCTGGTCAGAAAAATAAAAGTGACTTCTTACTTTGTTGAAATTACCTTTTTGATATTGTGGAAGACAAATAATGGGTTGGCTCAAAAGTTTGTTTGAGTTTTTCCATAAGATGTTAGGAAAAACCCAAACAAACTTCTTGGCCAAGCCAATAATGGTGGAACTAGTATTCATATTATCATATTTGAGTTAATTAACAGTCATGCATCTCAAGAGAAAAGATTTATCTCAAGTTCAGTAAAAATTGACATTGATACAAAAATGATTATTATTTTTGCTTCTTTGCAAAGACTAAAAAATTATTGGTTTAAATTTACATGATTTATTTACTATGCAACTCTTGATGCAGATTCTTAAAAAAAGTCCATAACCCTATATTATTAATCATAGTTGCTTTGTGACTATGGATAATTATAGTCTGTTAAAATAGTACAAGTTAACATGAAAAAAGTCTAAGAAAGAATCATACTCTTCATAGCTTAGATGCCAACTTAAGCTCTGAATAAAGCATTTCAAAGTCAGTAACCTAGTGTTTCAAAGCATGACACACAGAGGAACTCAGTAGTTGACTGAGAACATACTTTCTAAATTTGGCCTACACTCAATTATTGACATTTGGGCCCAACTGAGGACATCCGTAGAGAAGGAAATCTAAATTAGCTCTCCCCTTTAGGACCCCCTGACTCCAAACTAACAATGCTGCATCCTGTACATACAGTGACTCTCACAAAATCCTGGAGGCAGGATTGTCAACATGTGAGGTTTTTCTCTACACCAGGAAATTTTTCAGGATGGTAAATTTGAGAAGAATTAAAAAGCAAAGATATTACTTTGCCGACAAAGGTCCATCTAGTCAGAGCTATGGTTTTTCCAGTAGTCATGTATGGATGTAAGAGTTGGACTATAAAGAAAGCTGAGTGCCAAAGAATTGATGCTTTTGAACTGTGGTGCTGGAGAAGACTCTTAAGAGTCCCTTGGACTGCAAGGATATACAACCAGTCTATCCTAAACAACATCTGCCCTGAATATTCTTTGGAAGGACTGATGCTGAAGATGAAACTCCAACAATTTTGCCACATGATGCAAAGAACTGACTCACTGGAAAAGACCCTGATGCTGGGAAAGATTAAAGGCAAGAGGAGAAGGGGACGACAGAGGATGAGATGGTTGGATGGTATCACTGACTCAATGGACATGAGTTTGAGTAAGCTCCAGGAGTTGGTGATGGACAGGGAAGCCTGGCATGCTGTAGTCCATGGGGTCGCAACTCAGTCAGACACGACTGAGTGACTGAACTGAACTGAGAAATATTCGTATTTTCCCCTTCTTCCATATTGTCATGGGAAAACTGAAGACATGTGTGGCGCTCATGATAGTTTATTGTGTTGGGTGGTCTTCTCATAATACATTGAAAATGTCTCTGTGGAGTTTTCCATTTGGGGAAGATTGGTTTTGATTACATTCACTCATAAGAAAGATAAGTCTTTCTATTATTAATATCATTATAAGGAGAGGATTTTGATCACTTGTCACCATAAACAGTTGCAAGTAAAACAGAATGAATGTTTACACACAAAATGTATACAAATAGAAAAAATATAATTACATATTTAACATATTGGTGAGCAGATCTCTAAGTCTACAAAAAAAAGTCAAGATAACAAAGTGAAAAATAAATTTGATCACAAAATTCAATATTTCTTCGTCAAAAAATAATTAAAGCCAAAAAATTGATGATATATTTAAGTAAATGGTAATAAAATTAATAATTGAATTATACACAAGGAAGTTTAAACAATACTAAGACTACAAAAGATAAAAAAATGGAGTAAATAAACATGTTATTCACAATAAAACTAAAGAAAAAACCCTGAGAATAATAGTTAAATTGTTACTTAAATACATACTAAAATATATGTGTATATTTATAGTGTTTATATGGGTACAAATAAATGGATATATATTGAGTATACTTACTTTTATATATGATTATATAAATATATGTAAGAGACTACAGTCACAAGAAACATGCCTCGGGAGATGGATTTGCTTGAGTAAAATGCTAGACCGTAACAGATAAAATTTGGGGGCTTGAGTATACTCGTGTGTAGTGTAGAGTAAGGGAGTTAGAGAAGGCTAGGTTCGGAAAAGAACAAGACTTTACAGGGACGGATCACCTTTAATGAGGCGAGAAGGGAAAGCAGTCAGATTAGTTAGCTGCTGCGCTAACCCAAGAAAAGAGTAAGTATACATAGGCATATATGTGGAAATCCACTGTCTTAAGGGGGCCTGTTCTCCTCCAAGGTTGTTTGGAGTAGTTATCTCTTAAACGTCTGGGGCAAGGAATTCTGGAGATCAGCCAGAGGCTGGACTGGCTGGGAGCTGGGCATAATCAACCTAAATGTCCATTTTTTTTCTTCGGGTGAGAGAGTTCTTTGCGTTGCATACAGTGGCGTGGAGGCCCTGGAGGGGAGTTTTCACTCCAGGCTATTTTGAGCCCTGTAACTTTCCTTTATGTAGGATGAATATGAAATATTTGGGGACTATGTTAACCAGCCTCTAAGTTGGTCTCCCCAAGTCCTCACCATCTGGTAGTCCCTCCAGCACTGAATTAGACCTGACTCATGTGACCAAAAAAATAAATAAATAAAGTGAAAGTAACAGATATTTCCATCTTTATCTTCTGCCTACTCACCCTGGGATGATCCCAGTATCACGTCATGGGGACACTCAAGTTGCACTGAAGCGAGTTTCATGTGGAGAAATCTGTGGCCTCATGCCATCAGCAAGCACCGGTTAACCACGCTCTACCTTGGCTGTATACCTTCCAGCCTCAGTCAAGCCATCAGATGATTGCAGCCCCAGCTGATACCTGACTGCAACATCATTAAAGCAAGAACCAACCACCTAAGCCAATCCCCAGTTCCTTATACACAGACTGTGAAAAAAGTTTTTTTTTCCCCAAAGTCACTAAGTTTCAGGTAATTTATTGCATAGTAAAATAAAACTGATACAGATGGTGTGTATGTATGTGTGATGTGTGTGTGTATGTGTGGGTGTAAATGCATCTAATTAGTAGTTAGGCTGTATATAATCTATGAATTTAATAATTACTCTTTCTTTAAGATAAAGTTCTTTGTTACTAAAGATGGTAATATAGCAGATTATGCATTGCCTAAGTGCAGTATACATCACACAACCATTTGGAAAACATTTTTTCAATATATAACAAGACCCTTAAAATATTTTATACCTGAATCCCTATTTCAAACAATAAAAAATAATTATTTGAAATATATCAGCCACTTAAATATAAGGAATAAAACTATAAAACTCTCAGAAGAAATCCTAAAGTTAAAATTTCATGACCTTGAATTTGGCAATGTATTCTTTAACATAGTAACAAAAAGCATGTGTAATAAGAGAAAAAAATAGATAAATCATACTTCATCAGAATTTTTAAAATGTATGCACCAAAGGACATTATCAAAAAAGTGAAAAGACAATATACCAAGTAGAAGAAAATATTTGCAAGCCTTATGTTTGATGATGATCTGCCATCTGAAATGTCTGAATAGCTCTCAAACTCAACTACAATAAGAAAAAAAAAAAGGTAACAGACATGAACAGGCATTTCTCCAAAGAAGAAACCACAAAAGGCAACAAGCATATTAAAATACACTTAACATCATTAGTCTAATTATGGAGGTTTACACCTAAACTGCAAAGAGATACCAATTAGGATAGCTATTATAAGAAGAATGGAAAATAACAGCAACTGGTGAGGATTCAGACTGGTATATTTACACGTTGCCAGTATGAATGTAAAATGGTGCAGCAATTTTAGAAAGTTGTTAAGCGGTTTCTCAAAAAGATAAACAGAGTTATCATATTACCTAGTGATTCTATACCTCAATATATTTACCTCTAAAGATAAAAATAAGTAATCAAACAACTTCTTGTGCACAAATGTTCACAGCAGCAATATTAATAATGGTCAAAAGGTAGGGGGGGAAAAGCCAAATAACCTTCCATGGATGAATGGATAAACAAACATGGTACATACATATAATGAAATAGTATTCAACCATAAAAAGGAATGAAGTGTTAATATATATTATAATTCAGATAAACCTAAAAAAAATAAGTGGAAGAAACAAGATGAAAGGTCGTATACTCCATGATTCTATTCGTGTAAAATATCTAAAATAAGTGAATTCATAGGTAGAAATTAGATTCGTGATTATCAGAGAGTAGGGCAGGGAAGAATGAGGAATTACTGATTAATGGGAATAGGATTTTCTTTTGGGATGATTAAATTGTTTTGGAACCAAGTAGAGAGTGTCTGAACAGTACTGTGAATGTACTAAATACCCCTGAATTGTACATTTTAATATAGTTAATTTTGTTAACTATTGTGAATTTCAGTTCAGTTAAAATTTTGTTATATCTTTTCATTCACAAATTGCTTTTATAAAAATGGATCCCATAAAATATTAATTCAAGAAAAGGGGGATACACCCAAAAACAGTTTCAAAACTGCCTAAAACAATGCTTTATATGTGATAATTCCTGTTTCTCTACTTTTTTATATACAGGGAGATAAAAGGAATAAAACACACCAAAATAATTTGAGTGGATGTGTTTGGGTCGGTTCAAATTTATATGAACTTTTTCCCTGTTTCTGTTAATGGGCATTATCTGTGTGTGTACACACAATGACAGACACACCATGTAATCACAGCATTTAATTTCTTTAAAACCAATGACCCCAAATTGCCATCTCAGGGTACACCATGGTTTCTATTAAATTGTCTTTAATTTGGATTCAACAAAATTTATAGGTTTATTTTCTTTTCCTCACTAAATTGTCAGTCTCTGGGATAGTCTGAATTTACTGCTATACCTCAAAGACTTAATGTTGCTTCCAAGAAGCCTCATGTAGTCTGCCCACCTGGAATGTTTTTCTATTCATCCTTACCTATTTGACTCTCAGAGCCCAACCCATGCTTCCCTCTCTATCATGATTATCTTGCATGGATTTTTTCTGTTGTTTAATATCACCATGCCTATAACACACCCTTCAAGGCTCTATGTGGATATAGGTGTTTGAGTGGAATCACCTCTAACTGATTGTATGTTTCTTAAAGGAGAAGCTTCAATCTTGTGTGTGCCTATAGGTGCACATACCACACCCTGCAGAATTTATAGTCCAGGAGTTTGTACTTAATAGATGATGAATAAATAAGAATATATGAATGAAGTATAGAAGATTATGAAATTTCATTTGATCATTTTTTACTTATTAAATGAGCTTCCTCTCACTTCCAAAGACTATGTCAATAATATATTTTCATTCTTTCTGAAATTAAGCAAAAATATAAAAGGGGGTTATTAAGATTGATCTATAGGTATATTTTTGGTGTTAATTATATTTTCACATAATTCTGATATATTTTGCCCCAGTATCCAAAGTCAACCTAATTTTGCATATTACATTCCAGAATAGCTAAGTGTGACCCAGTTGATATACAGTTTAAGAAAATTTCCTAGCTATAGATATGAAATATTTTCTGCTATATATTTTCTATAAGTTTTATAAATTACAATTTTACATTTAAATCCATAATACATTTCGAGATTTTACATAATGTGAAAATTAAGTTAGTGTATTTATGGGGTTTTTGCTTGCTTGATTTGCCCATGGATATCCAGTTGCTTCAGGACCATTTGTTGAAAGTACTATCTTTCCGCTATTGAATTGCTTTTGCACTTCTGTCAAAAATCAGTTAGGCAGATTTGGATGTGTCTGTTTTTGAGTTCTATTTTCTGTTTCACTGATCTGTGTGTTTATCCTTCTGCTAGTTCTATATGTCTTAATTATGGTAGTTACTGAAAGCTATATAGCAGTCATTTTAATTAAAACTCTTTAGATAAATATTTTCAAAAACTTGGGGATACTGTATTATTTTTGCTTCTGAAACTTAAATGCTTTTCCTACATGGTTTTCAAAATCTCAATGAATAGAGAGAACACAGAACAAAAGTGAAGGAAAAGGGTCAAATTTTATAACAGAAAAAAATGTCTTTGATTACAATCTCCTTGCCTTTTGTAGTGTAAATTAATTATTACAAATAAGAAACATAAACTTGTCTAAAAATATAGCACATGTATATTTCAAAGACTAAAACCATCAAGGAGAGGGTTCTTTGAACTGTAAAAGGTCATGTGCTCAAAGGCTTTCAATGCATTATATGAAGCTTTCTGCTTTAAGTCTATAAACTTTTATTATCTGCCTTAAACCACACAAAACTTCCTTGAATAATTTCCAATCATTTATTTTCTAAAGAAACTAATCTGCTGAACTGCCTTCTCAACATTTACTTTGCTTTTTAACAGTGAGAATTACATCTAAGTACAAGATACTGCACAACCAGGCATATTACTCTAATTGTGCTATAGAGCTGACATGGGATAATGAAACGCTAATTGCAATTAGAACATTTTATTTATTCAGAATTAATCCCTTGCCTTATCCCACTTTCAGAATTTTCTACAACTGCAGTGTTGTGCTCAAACACCACCAAAGAATCCATTGACCATAAACTGAATTAATGTTTTCACCAGTCCCCTCCAACAGTACACAATGCAGCTCAGGGAATAGCTATTAGGAAATTCCTTAATCCACATATACTTATGACAATTAAGTAGATATTAAGGCTTATGTGAGAATATCAAAAGCCCCCATTTTTTGGATTTGCTGAGTTTGCCACACTCCCCACTAAAAGAGATGGCCTTGTATCTAGCCAGGACCTTGCAGATTGCTCCAGTAATTTACTAGCTAGGTATGAAAGAAAAGACAGTATCACCAACATTCTCTTGTGCCATCTTAGGTATCAATAATCACCAGTAGCTATTGGATATGCCAAATAACTCAAATTTCTAGTTGAGTATATGACAAGGAAAACTATGAACTGTTACTTGAGTGCACCACAAATAAAACATTTTTGCAAAGAAGTTAATTCCTTTACCTGTTTGACATCATACGCCAGAAGAACATATTTTAAATCTGGTGAAACTGAATGTCTTGATGCTTTGAAGGTTACCTGAAAGTAAAAATAAACAATTATTTTAAAACATTTAATAACAGGAAGATTAATAAGCATTTAGATATGTAAATATTAAAAATATCTCCATTATCCTCATAATACTGTAAAATAAGCATTCTCATTCACACTTTAAGTCTAAACGGTCATGCACACAGATGGACATAAAAACTTGGAAGAGCTTATATTAGACATTTCATTAAGAAAAATATTTGCCCCATATGTCCCCTACATTTTAACACTTATAGACTAAGTTAATATTTTCATTATAGAAACAAAAACAAAACATCATTGAACTTCTTAAAAGTAATCAAAATGCTTTTATATTTGCATGCTGGATTAATCAAAAGGAAAAGAAATAGTGGCATTCTGTGGTGTCATGATATTGTCTTTGCATTTTAGTTTTATCACTGGTTATATATTTATATTTTTGAAAAGACATATATTAAAGACAAAATCTCGTTAAAGAAAACTCCCAGAGTGAAGCAGATTTAGACAAATGTTTTAATTATCTTTCTTACCATATATATATACATATACATATATATATATATATATATATATATATGGCATATACAGCTTCCCTGGTGGCTTAGATGGTAAAGAATCCTCCTAGATGTGGGAGACCTGGGTTCAATCCCTGGATTGGGAAGATCCCTTGAAGAAGGGAATGGCTACCCACTCCAGTGTTCTTGTCTGGAGAATTCCATGGACAGAGGAGCCGGGCGGGCTACAGTCCATGGAGTCACAGAGTTGGACATGACTGAGTGACTTTCACTTTCAAGTACATACAAACTTGAAATGTGTTTATATCGTATATAAACAACTATGCTACAGATGTTCTATTTTGAGTCCTTCATTTTACCATTGAATAGATCTGATGTTGAAAAGAATTGAAAATAAGATGAAGGATAAATACATAGAGAGTGGAGAATTGATTTATTTGAAGTAGAGTTTATATGTAACTTCAAATCTAGAGAAGGCCAGGAAATTGAGTTGATGCATCAAAAGCCTACAAAATACAAATACAAAAAATAAACTATATATGGATTTTAAGCAAACTAATTTTTAATGGTTTTTGCAGAGAAATACATTATAAATAATTGTATACAGGGCAGTTTCCACAACATTTCTTCAAAAAAAAAAAAAAAGGATGAAGTCAAGGTTTTAGTATTTATAAATTTTCAAACATATTGGAAAGGATAGGAAACTCAGACTAACCAATATTTGGCAAACTGTCTGTGGTATAATAGAAATATATATTTGGCCTTTTTTCTTGGCTCCTGACACAGAGCTTCTAAAATGCTTGGGAGACTTCCCTGGTGGTCCAGTAGTTGACACTCCAGGTTTCCTCTGCAGTGGGCATGGGTTCAATCTCTTTGGAAAACTAAGAACCCACATAGCCTGCAGCACCACCAGATAAACAAATAATTGAAATCTCTTAAAAATGATTTAAACAGTAAAATTCTTGGAATTTCTTGAGTGATAGGTCTTTTGTTATTGATAACTAGCCCACTTTGACCATATATGATAGAAGTTAATGAGATGACTCCAGATGTAGGGGTGAGGGGAGGGTGACTAGATAGCTTCTGGATGGGGACCAGAAGAACCACCCACCTGATTAGAGGGGTAGCACTTTGAACCCTACTTGGAGGTCAGGGAGGGGGGTGGCACTGGAGATGAAGTTTAATCACGTTGCCAGCAATGTAACCAACCAGTCCTAGCTAACAAAATCTCACTGAAAGCCTCTGAAAGATGAGATTTGTAGACGCTTCCTTGATGATAAACAGTAGCAGGAGAGGGAGTGTCTCAACTCTGAGACAGAGACTGTGCTTAGGACCCTTCTTCATTTACCCTATTTACCTCTTCATCTGGCTTTTCATTTGTATTCTTTATAACAAACAAGTGATCATAACTATGCTCTTTCTGTATCATTCTATCAAATTATCAAATTGGGGGTAGTCACTGTCTTTAGCCTGTGGGTTTCTCACTAATTCTGGGTAATTAGCATCAGAAAGAATTGGATTGTAAGTCTGTGCTGTGCTTAGCCACTCAGTGGGGTCTGACTCCGCAACACTTTGGACTGCAGCCGCCAGGCTCCTCTGTCCATGGGATTCTCCAGGCAAGAATACTAGAGTGGGTTGCCATTTCCTCCTCC
Source organism: Dama dama (assembly GCF_033118175.1). Classification (NCBI taxonomy): domain Eukaryota; kingdom Metazoa; phylum Chordata; class Mammalia; order Artiodactyla; family Cervidae; genus Dama; species Dama dama. The sequence goes on along the minus strand of NC_083713.1, from coordinate 68,112,200 downwards.
AGGGGATCTTCCTATCCCAGAGATCCAGCCCATATCTCCTTGGTCTCCTGCACGGCAGGCTGATTCTTTAGCTGCTGAGCCATGGGGAAGCACCCCCTTACACACACACCCAAAGAATTGTTGAAATAACATGGTTTTTTTTTCATTTCTTAGCTAGATATGCAAGAGAATGGAGTGCTCTGGGAGAAAATACTTTTACATGGTAATGTTAATGTAGAAGAGGCGTTGCTTATATTCATCCATCTTATACCATCCACTTTACAAGAAGGACAGAATAATCATTGGTAATAACTCATCTGAAGAAATTTGCTTTTCATTTTTTCAAAAATCCATTTCAATAACAATGAAAATAACAACAAACTACAATCACAACAGTGGAGCTACCATCACAGTTAGTAGAGCTATCAGGTATCATATTATAAGCTCTGAAATTGCTTTGAACTCTGTAGTTCTCAACACTCCTCCCATGATAAAGCTGTAAGGTAGGTATTCTCATTCTAATTTTTTCACTAACTTAGTGCATATAGAAACGATGGATATTAGCCTGTATGGAATTCAGAGTCACAGAGAGAACTCTGCACACAGAGAATGCAGTATTAGGAGGTGCATTGTTACACAGATGAGGAGGTTCATTGTTATTTAAAAACTGGATAAAGGGCAATACCCATCATTCCAGTCCAATGGGAATAAGAAAATTCTAATAATAACAATTCTTAAACCTTTGTTAAGGTCGCAGAGAAGTATACACCATGAAAGAATGAAGGAGGAACCCCTTCCACAAGCCCTGCACCAACAGGAGGCTCTTTTTTGTTTTCATTCCTTCTTTCTTTCCTTTCTCTCACCCTCCTTCCCTCCCTTCCTTCACCCCTCCCTCTCTCCCTTTTTTCCTTCTTTCCTTCCTTCCTCCTTCTTTCCCTCGTTCCTCCTTTCTCTCTCTTTTTTTAGAGAGCTACACTGTCTGAAGTCTGAATTAAAGAAAATCTCACCTCCCTTGTCCCCATCCACTCTCACATGATGTTGCTCACACAAATTAACTTCACACGTTCACAGGTGCATCTGAGCCTCTGGTAACAACATTTTAGTATCTTTTACAGTTCCTACAATTATCTAGTCTGGCACTTTATTAATTATCACTATACTGCCTCCAAGTTTATGCAGCATACAACCTGGGAAACATTCCAAATACCTTTTCAGAGACCCAAGCTGTAGAAACTTCTCTAAATTTAGAGAGCTGTGCACAGGTGGTGCTGCAAAAGACTTGCTGATGATACACATATAAGACAGACATTCTTGCTGCTTAGCCAAGGGACATGGGGATCTCAGGAAAATCCCTCTTAGCATAAGCCATTTATGTTATCATCTGTTGCATCTGGGAGATTAATTCTTTGTAGCAGACCCCAGAGACCCCTTGGTGTACATTGAACCTAATTACAGATATTAATATAGTTCCAGTTGACTCTCAACTTGATAAGGCCTCAAATTAGCATTTTGGGGAGTTTATTATTGCCAATAATGCTATTTTGTTAACTATACATTTAATCACTTCATCACTACTGCAATAAAAGGATGCAGAAATATTTTCTACATGTGCTTATTGGTATTATTCAGCAGTGATGCTTACTAATGCATTTTTGAACAAAGAGCATTAAAATGCATGAACTCTGCCATCTAGGAACATTCAGTTAAAGCCATGCCAGGTGAGAGAAACAGAAAAACAGATATGCCAGTTGTCAACTTAACAACAATGAAAACAAGACATCTGATCAAGTTGAGAAACCAATGCATGGTTTCAGGCAGCCTGGGACGATTCTGTAGTACCTCATTCTGTATATCATTCAACTGTACCAAAGCTAACTTACTGAAAGTTCAGAATAAGATGAGCATCATGGTAAACACTGAAGGTGCTACAAAGTTGAAAAACAAAGTCATTAGAAATTTTCCCATCTCACACTGGGCAGGATAAGACAAGAACTGTGTTTTTCCATGATAGAGCAGGAATCCAAAATCCAAATGACTTAAAAGACTGGGTGTGTCGTGATAGAAAAGGGATGTCTGAGTACACCGAGGCCAAATGGACTAGTGGGCAAGTAGCCCCTGGACTAGGTTATCTAAAGGGGCAGTAGCCCCTTGGTTTCAAATAACCAGTATCATTTAAGAAATTCTATACAGTAGTTCTAATATAATTTACAGCCATGATTTAAAAATTACAGCCCAGTATTTTGAAATACATACGGCTACCCGGTTCTGCCTAGGGGCTGCTAGTTTGCTAAATTTTGGTAAAGCAATAATAATGATAAGGTGAGGCAGGGGCTGGGGGGACAATGCTGGGAGAGTTACAGAAAAGAATGGTATATACTTCGTATACTTGGTGGTAAAGTCAGTGAAAACTGCATGATCCAGTGTTTTCCAGTTATATGAAACTGCATATTGCAGTATGAGAATAATCTTCAAAAATATACACAAAGTTTTAAAAGAGGTGTGGCCAGCCCCATGGATTAGTGCTAATGTTATGCATGTATTATTACCAACATGAACATGGCAGAGCTAATTACTGTTTTCATGAATGGTGAAATTTAAAGCCAAGGAAGCAATAAAGTCAGATTTGAATTTAGAATAATTCCTCTGACAACTGGGTGGAAAAGAAAGTGAGTTGGTTCTAATGATATCTTGAGGTCAATTAGATCTGGTAAGAGGTTCTCATTGTCATCCAGATGAGCAATTGTCAAGAAGTTTAGGAAGAGCCAAGGGCATAGAAAGGAGGGGACATATGCAAGGGAGATGGTTGATAAAAACAAAATAATTTAATGACTATATTTGAAAACCAAGAAAAGAAACTGTACAAAACAAATATGGGTTTTCACATTTTTAATCCATGGGTTAATGTTGCTACTGCAACCTCAGTTGGGGAAAAGCAAAAAACAGGCATATTTTGAGGAAAATTTTAGACATATCAATTTTAGATAATGCTGTGATTATAATCCCTGTGGACACCTAATAGGGGATGTTTAAGATTTTTGTGCAGAAGTCTGAAATTTAAATGAAATATGTGGGACTTTATGGAGTATTACATAAAAGGTTACATCCAATGCAATATTAATTCCTAAATAAAAGGAAAAAATTCTCAAACAACATGTTCTACCATGGGTGGATCAGAAACAGTACAGTTATTTTGAGTAATGTTTACTATTACCTTTATTCTTTGAATGTGTTTTCTTTATCATTGTATTATTGTTCAGTCTGTCCTACCTGCTGTAACAGCCTCACCTCTCCCTGCTCCTTATTTGAGTTGTATTTCTCTCACAGATCATTCTAATTCTCTCCCTTTAAGCCTTTTCTGTCCTTTTCAGCACAAGTGGTTCATCTGAGTCAATGTATATAATTACATGTGCAGTCCATCTCATCATTGATCACTGTTTCTGATTGCTCTTCTGGGTTGTTTGGAATCTCAATTTACATCTATTGCCACAGTAATGCCCCCATTAAGAGGCTCCATTGCAATGATTCATTCTTGTCAGAAACATTATAACTGGAGGTAGAAATAGATAATGATGGTACTCCAAGTTGTCAGATATTGAATAGCATGGCAAGAAATCATTAAACACAAACTTAAATGTCAGAAGTGCCAGAAAATATAAAATATGCATTTGTATGACTTAAGGATGAGAAAAGATTGAGCAAGAGGAGAGGAATCAGAGACTGAATTAAAAATAAAACAAAAGTTGGTAAGAAAACTTGGGTACTTTAAAATTGAGAAATGTCAGATGCATAAGAACTGTACAGTTTAGGTGAATAGTGAATATTATTCTAGATCTTGTAACATGCTGGTGAGATATATGTACATATATACACATATATCCACACATATAAACATATATATGTACACATATATACATATATATATATATGTATATGTTATGTGCTAAGTTGCTTCAGTAGTGTCCGACTTTTTGTGACCCTATAGACTGTAGCCTGCCAGGCTTCTCTGTCCATGGGATTCTCCAGGCAACAACACTGGAGTGGGTTGCCAGGCCCTCCTTCGGGGGATTTTTCCGACCCAGGGATCAAACCTGTGTCTCTTACGTCTCTCCTTCATTGACAAGTGGGTTCTGAAACCAACAGTGCCACCTGGGAAGTCTGAATATATGCATAGGCATTTCTATTTAACAATAGCAAAAATACTGATCTAAAAACTTGAGCTGGAGAATCCACTAAGTCTTAGAGTGTAAGAGAGTACATTTTCAACAAATATAGAATGATGAATATAAGAAAACAGGTCTCTGAGAACCATGTGGTCTTTTTTTATTTTCTGCTCTCTTCACTTCATCCAACCAAAATGACTACACACACATAAACACAAACGCCCCTTAGGTTAAATTATTTGGCTATAATGTCCCTCATTATCTAACTTCATTTTAAGCTGATAATTTTGATAACTGACAAAAATGCTTTGAAAAGTCATCTCTTATTCCACATTACATATACAAATGCTTTGAAAATGCTTCTTTTGCAATGTAGTCTATAAGTGATTGTGAAATGAGCATAAGGAAAGATTTCAAAAAGCCAGTTGAACTTAAGTGAATGGCAGGAGAGAAATGGTTACTATGTCATTGATAAAAAGGGAAAGAGGATTGAGAGAAGGCAGAAAAGAATACAAACCAAATTGCAGTCTATTATGTGATACCAAAGATGGGCTCTCTTTCTCTGCCTAACTTCAAATAAAAGGAACAAAGAAGAGGCAAAGAGATTACCTTCTATCTTGCAGATCTAAATAAAAACATGATTGTTTGTTACCACCACAACTGTGCTTATATGCAAAGATTCTAAAAATCAGACCATTATTGTATTTTTTAATGTTGTCTTTTCTTAGCTACCCATTTACTTAGAAGAATGTTTGAAATATATTTCTTTGTGATACCTAGGACATTCATCTTGTATAAACACAAAATACGGTCACTCTTTTTTTCTTGGAAACTTGCATTTTATAGGTACTAGAATAGTTTATTAAAATACTCAATGCAGAAAATGCCATGGCACCAGTAGGTAGCTCTTAAGACTATTAAATCACTACTTACTAGCTCTTGTAGAATGGCTCACATATTTCTTTATTGCTCAATAAACATGAACAGCCAATTAATACTCTATTGACTTGGATCATATTCCATACACTCAAACATTTAAAAAGCAATTTTTAATCTTTAATAGAAGGTGACAACTAATGGTCTCTGAGTTCTATTAATAACTTAAAACATGGACAACTAGGTGACTTTGAGAAGAATGTCAGTATTCCTCCACTCAAGAATACAATAAATTAGGAAAGTTTAAGCTGGAGAAAGTATAGAGATACTATAAATTACAAAATTATGCAAATTATTTCTCTGAAGTCAGCTGTGCTACTCTGATTCTTCTTGTCTTAATGTTTCCTAATCACAATATTTCAAACATATTTTTTAAATGGGTGCTATTACATTCAGGCAAAGAATATAACATACTAATTGTAATGTATTAAAGAATACAGTAGATAGAAAGAAAAGTTATGGAATCCTAATAACATATCACATTAGGATTTCTGGATAAGTTTTCCTAATCATGGCCTAATATGATTTATTCAATATAATGTTTATGAGATAGGTTGATTAGACTCCTCCAGTAGCAAATTACTTAAGTACAATTTTTTGCTAATATTCCATTAGGTAAATATTAGAGAGAAAACTCTAGTTAAGAGTTAATATTTTAAAATATGATATAGACATTTCAAGTATTTTTGTCAGTGATATGATTTCATATCTGGCATAGGCCAGAGTATGGTTACCAAGAACTTTGCAATTTTTACATTTTTTAAAAGAAAATATAAAGACCAATATTGCTTCATAAAAATATTAACCTGGCTAAATCTTTAAATGTGAGGAAAAAATAGGACAATACTAATGCTGCAAAGATTAAATTTTCTTGAGATATGATCATAAGTTGGTATGACATCATTAGTTTAGCATTGCCATAAGTAATTTCAAAGAAAATAAGAGAACCTAAGTTAGTAATGAAAAAGAAAATTATTTGTTGAGATTTAATGTATTCTGGTATATTCTTCAATAATATCAAGTTTGATATCTACTTTCTATAATTTTCTATCTTTGATAAAATCATAATATATAAATAGTATAACATTTATTTGCTGTTTTCATCTTAGTAGACTTTCAATGCACAGAATTAGACTAATAATTTTTCTGTCAGACCTGAGTTTGATCCCTGGGTTAGGAAGAACCCTTGGAGAAGGGAGAGTTTACCCACCCCAGTATTCTGGCCTGGAGAATTTCATGGACTGTATAGTCCAGGGGGTCACAAAGATTCGGACACATTGAGCGACTTTCACTTTCACTTAACTAAGTGTTGATCATAAGAGATTTAACCTGTAAAAACAGGATGCCCAGTTAAACTTAAATATCAGATACACAACAAATATGTTGTAATCTACAGAAATAATGACAAACCAGATAACAACATGAAAATAACATAAAATAATAGAATAGCATATAAAAGTCAGTGAACTACAACTAAATGTAAATATGCATGAATCTGTAACAGAATGCTGAGGACATTTAAGTAGGAGGCATAATATCATGGACCGTCTGATACCTCTATTAAAAGTTCAAAACCAACTAAGGCTAAAAAAATGTGTCATTTAGGCAAACATATATGTAACCAAACTGAGTTAGACATTAAACAAAAACCCAAGGATATAAAAATATTTTCCAGAGGGAATTAGTTGAAAAGTTGAGTGTCATTTGTTCATTAACTTTCATTTTAATGGTCCAAAACTGAAAGTTATTCTTTATTTTTCACTCTATTAGAAATGCCTATTAATAGAAAGTGAGAAATTTGTGGGTTGTAGGGTGTGGGAATGTTTTACTTCACACAAAATGACAAACTGTTACCCAAAGTAAAAGCACAAATTACCCTCCTGTCAGCAATGTTTAAGAGGCCCTGTTTTCCACATTCTTTTCAATTCTTGGTGATGTCAGAGTTAAACTTTGCAGAATAGGTGCAGAATACTATCTCTTTGTTGACCATCCTTTTTGTGTTTGTAAATTACGTTAAGCATTTATTTATTTATCAGTGATATGAGTTTCTGTGTTTCTTTTGTGAAATGTGTTTTTATATCTTTAGTTTATTTTTTCAATTAAATAGGAAGAGTTGGTATATTACACACTAATATTTTTCAACTAACTAATGATCTTCACAGATTATAATAGATACAGGATACAAACAACAAAAACTATAGAATATGACAATTAGGAGGAAGAATCTGAATATGAAACTCATTTGAAAAACCAAACAGTAACAAGATTCAGGTTTTCAGTTTTCAACAAAGTATTTCTTGAGTATATTAACAGATGTACTATTTCTCCTCCTGCTCTGGAATCATATTAAGTTGATTCTCCACTTCCTTCTGTTTTTTCAGTATCCATTTAATAAGCAGATATATTATAAATGGCCCTAATCTGCCAAATCAAAGGACAATAGTAAAAGAAAAGAATAATTTCAGATTTACTTCCATGGTGACACAGAACTTTCTGCTTACTTGGGGAAAGAAAAACCTCCTGTAATCAAATCAAATCCAATGGAATGACAATAAGGAACAATCAGAGGCTGCCTCCTGCTCAATGTCTTGAGCCTAAATCCCAAGGTTTAAAATAAGAAACAATTTTTCTATTATCATCCAATAGTCACAATTGGAAACACTTCTGGGTTTCCTCAACTATGCCTAGAAGCTATTAGGCATGCACCAAAAAAATGTAAGCATAGATATAAAAATGAATTGTCATTTACTAATTTTGCATTTTAATGACAAAAGCCATAAGTTATTTCTTGCATTGTCCCCTTTATCAGAAATGTTTATTAATAGCTTCAAATATTTTTAACAAAATGTATAGAATGCAAAGATCAATCTTTTTTTTTAACACATTTTCAGGGTTACATTAAGCTCAAAGCATGAAGAATGTGTTCAGTTTGCCTATTTCTTTTTTTTAGTATTAATTTTATTTCACTTTGACAACTGAGAGAAAAATTAAGGGATATACTTCTAACACTTTATAGAGCAGATGATTGTTTTGTTAAATAAATATTTAAAGTTAAATGAGGTCATTATAGGCATTTACTCGCTAATCCTCCCATTGTCCCTCCTTCACTAACACTCATGATTCATTCCTTCTTCCACCAGTTAATAACAGATACAGGTCCTTGGAAAAGACTCTGATGCTGGGAAAGATTGAAGGCAAGAGGAGAAGAGGACAGCAGAGGATGAGATGGTTAGATGGTATCACCAACTCGATGGACACGAGTTTGAGTAAGCTCCAGGAGCTGGTGATGGACGGGGAAGCCTGGCATGGTGCAGTCCATGGGGTCACAAAAAGTTGGACATGACTGAGCCACTGAACTGAATTGAACTGAATAAGACCTATATAATACAAAAAAACTTTCACTGAACTTTCTAGATGGTGGTGAATGAATCATTCTAGTATGATTCAAGGTAAGTAGAAATATGTAAAGATAAAATTTTGCCACATGGGTGTCACTTGTAAATCCCAATTTTAAAGGCCTATGAAAAGGAAATCATAGACAAAATGAATCGCTTGTCAATGCACATATGACAAAATAATGCTCAATCTCACTAATAATTAAATAATTGCAAATCAATATAAAATTAATTACTATTTTTCATCAGCCAAAGTGATAATGATTAACATGTTGGCAATACTTAGTGATGGCCAGAGTAGATTAACAGGCGGTATCATACAACATTGTTGGACTTGCTTAATGCAATTTGATACTGTCTATTAAATTTCAAATGAACTTTTCTTTTTACCCAGATATGGTACTGCTATGAATTTAGCCTACAAATATATTTCAAAAATGATTGCCAAGTATATTTACAGGAATATAATAGGAAATGAATATATGGCAGTACATTATGCAAGAGAATTCTTTGAATTCACGAAATCATATCAGAGAAAAACAAAAGGCATCATACAAAAAGATCTTCAATTTATACTATTAAGTGGATGAAAAAGGTAGACCATCCATGCTGTGGAAATAAATACTTACACACATAAATATATAAATAATTGAGATATATTGTTTATGTATAGATCATAGATTTCTGGGGAAATTTATGATGGGTGTAAATATCTTGGATGGCATCATCGATTCAATGGATAAGAGCTTGAGCAAGCCCTGGATGTTGGTGATGGACAGGGAAGCCTGGCGTGCTGCAGTCCATGGGATTGCAGAGTAGAACATGACTGAGAGACTGAACTGAACTGAACAAATATGTACATTGCTACCCTAAAAAAGTAATAATGAGGGGAAATTTTATCATTATTAAGTATGGGAATACCAGACCACCTTACCTTCCTCCTGTGAAACCTGTATGCAGGTCAAGAAGCAACAGTTAGAACCAGACATAGGGCAAAAGACTGGTTCCAAATCAGGAAAGGAGTACATAAAGCCTGCATTGTCATCCTGCTTATAACTCATATGCAGAGTACATCATGTGAAATGCCAGGCTGGATGAAGCACAAGCTGGAATCAAGACTGCAGGGAGAAATATTAATAACCTCAGATATGCAGATGATACCACCCCTTATGGCAGAATGTGAAGAGGAACTAAAGAGCACCTTGAGGTAAAAGAGGAGAGTGAAAAAGCTGGTTTAAAGCTCAACATTCAAAAAACGAAGATCATGGCGTTCGGTCCCATCACTTCATTGCAAATAGATGGGGAAACAATGGAAACAGTGACAGACTATTTTCTTGGGCTCCAGAATCACTGCAGATGGTTACTGCAGTCATGAAATTAAAAGAGGCTTGCTCTTTGGAAGAAAAGTTATGACAAACCTAGACAGCATATTAAAAAGCAGAGACATTACTTTGCCAACAAAGGTCCATCTAGTCAATGCTGTGATTTTTCCAGTGGTCATGTATGGATGTGAGAGTTGAACTACAAAGAAGGCCGAGTGCTGAAGAATTGATGCTTTTGAACTGTGGTGTTGGAGAAGACTCTTGAGAGTCCCTTGGAATGCAAGGAGATCAAGTCAGTCAATCCTAAAGGAAATCAATCCTGAATATTCATTGGAAGGACTGATGCTGAAGTTGAAGCCAATACTTTGGCCACCTGATATGAAGAGCCGATTCATTAGAAAAGACCTAGATGCTGGGAAAGATTGAAGGCAGGCGAGGAGGGGGATGACAGAGGGCTAGATGGTTCAATGGCATCACCGACTTAATGGACATGAATTTCAGCAAGCTCCAGGAGATTGTGAAGGACAGAGAAGCCTGGCGTGCTGTAGTCCACACAACTGAGCAACTGAACAAACCAATAACACCAGAACTTTCTATGATAATGGAAAGGCTCCATATGAGCATTATCCAAACTGGTAGCCACTGGTTATACTTGGATATTGAACGTTTGAAATGTGACTGCTGTAACTAAAAAATACACTTTTTAATTGTACTAGATTTTAAATAGTCATATGTGGCTAGTGACTGTCTTATTGGATAAGCTAATAGATTGCATATATTTTCCAACCATGTTTTCACTATGTCATCTGAAAAATGTCAATGAGGAAGACAAAAAGTAATATATTCTTAATTATACTAATTTTATAAAACATAAATTGTTAATATTTAATGAACACATACAAATTATGAGACAAAGAATAAGAAGAAAGCCATATAACTGTAAAAACAATATTAGACTAAATGAGAGAGTGTAAAAATAAATGCTTTGTTCCTAACAAATAGAACTTACAATGTGAATTTGTTTGCTTTTGTTTTTTTTACTAAATATATAAGTGTATATATTTAGTGTATATATATATAGTGTATAGTGTATATACACTATATGTATGTATATATATGTATATATGTGTATGTATATATATACACACTATATATGTGTGTGTATATATATACAGTGTATATAGTGTATATATATACACTATATGTATGTATATATGTGTATGTATATAGATACATTATATGTAGTGTATATATATAAGTGTATATAAGATGTAAGATTATCTATATAAACTGCCTTTGTATTTGCTATTACTCTTGGTAAGAACAGAATATGCAGATGGAACATGGGTGCTTGTGTGCGCACTTGCCTCAGTCATGCCTGTTACTTCAGACTCTTCGCGAACCCTATGAACTGCAGCCTGCCAGGCTCCTCCATCCATGGGATTCTCTAGGCAAGAACACTGGAGGGGGTTGCCATGCCCTTCTCCAAGGGATATTCCCAACCTAGGGGTTAAACTGACATCTTTTAGTCTCCTATTGGCAGGCAGATACTTTACCATTGGCTCCACCTGAGAAGTCCAAATGGAACATATCTCAACATAAAAAAGGACATTTATGACAAACCCACAGCCAACATCATACTTAACAGTGAAAATTTGAAAACTTTTCCTCTAAAATCAGGAATAAAATAAGGACGCCAACACTCACCACTTCTAATTAACATAGTATTGGAAGTCCTAGCCACAGCAATCAGGCAAGAAAAAGTACCCAAACTGGAATGGAAGGAATAAAACTGTCACTATTTGCAGATGGCATGAGCCTGTATATAGAAAACCCTGAAATATTCACTAAAAAAATTTAGAGCGAGTAAATAAATTCAGTAAGGCTGCAGGATATAAGAATAAGATACAGAAATCTGTGGTTTTTCTAAACATGAATATGAACTATCAGAAACAGAAAGCAAGAAAACAATCCCATTTAAAATCACATCAAAAAGAATACAATGCTGAGGAAAAAACTTAACCAAGGAGTTGAAAGACCTATACTGTGAAAAGTATAAAATACTGATGAAGAAAACTGAAAATGATACAAAGAAATGGAAAAATATCCAATGTTCAAGGATCAGAAGCAATCTTGTTAAAATTCCCATACTACCCAAAACAATTTACAGATTTAATGTAATCCCTATCAGAATATCTATGACATTTCTCACAGAACTAAAACATATAACCCTATAATTTATATGGAAATACAAAAGACCTCAAATTGCCAAAGCAATCTTGAGAAAAAAATACAAAGCTGCAATAATCAGGTTCCCTGATTCCAGACTATACTACAAAGCTATAGTAATGAAAATAACATATGCTGGCACAAAAGTTGACATACACATCCATGGAATGGAATACAGAGCCCAGAAAGAAACCCACAAGCTTACGGTTAATTAATCGATAACAAAGGAGGTAAGAATATGCAACGGAGAAAAGACAGCTTTTTCAATAAGTGGTGTTGGGAAAACTGAACAGCTACATATGAAAGAATGAAATTAGAATATTTCCTCACACCATATACAAAAATAAATTCAAGATGGATTAAAGACCTCAATGCAAGACCCATAACCACCTGCAAGAAAATACAGGCAGATATATAATTTCTTTGAGAGAAATTATAGCAATATTTTTTGGGGGGAATCTGTCTCCTCAGGCAAAGGAAACAAAAGCAAAAATAAACAAATGGGACCTAATTAAACTTAAAAAGCTTTCACACAGCAAATAAAAGCACTGATAAAATGAAAAGGCAATCTACTGAATGGGTGAAAATATTTGCAAATGACATGACTGATAGGAATTAATACCCAAAATATATTTACTGTATATTTGTCTTTACCAAGGAGGTTTTTCCTTTCATAATGTTCATGTTTCTCATTGGGACCTTTTCTTTTTCACTTAGTCTCATTAACACTTTTTGTAAAGCTGGCTTGGTGATGCTATAGTTCTAACTTCTGCTGTCTAAAACTTTTGATCTCTCCAAGTTTGAATGAAACTGTGGCTGGGTAGTTTCCTTGGTTGTAGATTTTTCACTTTTATTACTTTAAATATATTCTGCCACCGCCCTTCCGACCTGCAGAGTTTCTGCTGAAATAGCTAATAGCCTAATAAGAGCTGCCATGCATGTAACTTGTTCTTTACCTCTGCTGTTTTTAATATTCTTCTCTTTAACTTCACCATTTTAATTTCAGTGCGTCTTAATGTGGTTCTCTTTGGGTTGATCCTGTTTGAGACTCTGTGTTTCCTGGATGTGGGTGTCTGATTCCTTTCTTAGGTTAGGGAAGTTTTAAGCTATCATGTTCTCAAACATGTCCTTTGACCCTTTCTCTATTTCTACTTCTGTAGGACCCCTATAACATCAATGGTACTATGCTTAACATTGTACCAGAGGCCTCTTAAGCTATCCTTATTTATCTTTTTTTTTTTTTTCTTTTTTCTTTTCATCCTTAGTGGTTTCCACTACTCGGTCTTCCCACTTGTTGATCTGTTCCTCTGCATCACTTATCCTATGGTTTATTCCTTTTAGTGTATTTTTTTCAGTACTGTATTCTTCATCTCTATTTGGTTCTTCTTTGTATTGGATTACCCAGAAAGTTTGTTAGTTGTTTTCCGGTAAAATCTTTCTAAAAAAACCAAACTTTCTGGCCAATCCAGTACTTTCTTACACTAGTAAAACGTCTAACTTTTCATTCTTCATCAATTCTTCTCTCAAGTGTGTTATCTTTACTATAATTACTTTGAACTCTTTATCTGTTAGATTATATATCTCTATCCACTTCACTCAGTTCTTCTGGGGTTCTATCTTCTTTTGTTTAGAACATGTTCCTCTGTTACTTTGCTTTGCCTACTTTGCTGTTTCTCTTTCTAGTATGTTGGTTAGGTTTCCTGACTTTGGAAAGTTGGAAAAGTGACCTTGGAAGTGGTCCTCTGTAGGAGGTAGACATCTTGCATCTCAGCAGCACAGTCCCCTCTGGTCATCAGAGCGCTATGCTCTTGGGGGGCCCCTATGTGCGCTATGCGGGTCCTTCTCTCATGGTGGCTTACTTTAGGCAGTATGGTAAGTGTGCTAGCCTCTGGTGTGATTGGCTGCCAGGCACCGTCTTATACAAAACGGCTGACAGCCGCTGTGGGGCCCAGTCACAAGGCGGCTGGCAGTGGAACTCCAGGGCTAGTGCTGGCACGCTCTGGGGCAGTGCTAGGTTCTAGGTGGATGACTTTTGGGCTTTTGGCTTTCTTGGATTTAGTGTTGGCCTGCTGGTGGTTTGGGCTTGTTCCTTACATGACTGGCTACAGGTTCTAGGGTATCCCAAAGCTGGTACTGATCACTGGAGAGTGGGGCAGCTGGCAGAGGAGTACAAAGTGCTCACCCATCATGGGTAAAGCCAGGTCCTAGGGCTAGTGCCATCTGCTGGCAGGCTGAGCTGGATCCTAGGGTGTTGGTGTTGAACTGCTGGTGAATGAGGCTGATCACAAAGCTAGAACCGGCCACCTACTGGGAGGGCCCAAGGCCCAGGAGGTTCTAGGGACCATTCCTGTCCACTGATGGATAAAGCAGTGTCCCATGGCCTCTGGCTGCAGGGCCCTCCTGGGGGTCCTTGATCTAGTACCTGTGTACTGTAGAATGAGTATTCTTCATGGGCCCTATGGTGGACAGGGTCATGTCCAGGGCGGGTATGGGCTCAAGGAGCCTTAAGGCAGCCTGCCTGCTGGTATGTGGGACTGCCTCCTTGCCCAGCTGGTTGCTTGGCCTGAGGGGTTCCAGTACTAGTATAGACAGGCTGGTAGGTGGGGGCAAGCCAGGGTCTTGTTTTAATAAGCTAGAGGGAAGATTCCAAAATGTCCTTTGATAGCATCAGTCTCCACCTGGCAGAGGAGCTCCCCAAAATGGCTGTTGCCAGTACCTGCATCCTCAGGGTGAGTTCCGGTTACCTCCGGCCTCTCCAGGAGACTCTCAAAAGATCAGCAGATAGGTCTGGCCTAGGATCCCCTCAAACTACTGCTTCTGTCCTGGGTCCCACAAAGTGTGAGATTGTGTCTTTGTATGCGCTTTATGAGTGAAATCCTTATGCTCCACAGTCCTCTGGATCTCCTAAAGTAAGCCCCTCTGACTTACACACATATGTTTTGTATAAATGTATAAATAAAGCTATACATTTTGGTGGCTCCACTTCTTGCTCTAGTACCGCCAGGCTGGGGAGCCCAGTGTGGGACTCAGATTCCTTGCTCTTTGGGAAGAATCTCTGCATTTGTAATTATTCTCCCATTTGTGGATCACTCTCCTGGAGGAATGGGTCTGGAATATACACTGTATCTCTGCCCCTCCTACCTGTCTTGTGGTTCCTTCTTTATATCCTTACTTGTGGAATATCTTTTCTAGTAGATTCTGGTCTCTCTCATCAATGCTTGTTCAATACACAGTTGTAACTTTGATATGCCCATGAGAGAAGGTGAACTCAGGGTTTTCCTACTCTGCCATCTTTGTATGCCTTACCTGAGGCTAGACTTTTAACAAATAAGTTTTTCATGATTATATCCAGTATGTGAAACCATCTGGCTGGTCAGAAGTTTCTGAAAACTTTACTTTACTTCAAATCTTAAGAGGTGACATTTTGGTTACCTTTATCCAACAACTATTTGCTTGTAACATTGTATTTTTTTTTCCAATCATGGATAGAAAACTACTCTATCATGGATAGAAAATAAGTTCCTTAATTTCTTGGTAGTAATAAGATTTGTATCTATCCCCCACTCAAAATGCTCAGTGGCAGAATAAGTGAATATTAAACAAAAATACTACAATGGTATGCAAATCAACTGATGCTATCTCTATGCATGATAAGTCCAAAAATCTATCTCTTGGTTCTAGTCAAATCTATTTCATAATGACCTGTAAATAAACAGTTGTGAGGCAGGAGATAGATGGGCCCCAGGCTGAGCAGCCAGAGTTTCTCCCCTGTGGACAGATACTCCAAAATAGCAGGAGGGAGGAGAGGCTAAGCCCAGCCCAGATAAGAGATAAAGGATGACATATTCCTCATTTTCAAAGTCAGAGACATTCCTGACTACATATATGTATAGAACAGCTCCTTGCAGAACCATAATGGAGGGGGTGCCACCCCATAGGAAGTGATGGACTTTTAGCCTGTGTCCATCTTGGTGGGGAAATGTACACACACATGGGAGGACCCTCGGATCAACCAAATACAGAGTCAGAGCCAGGCAGAGCAAGATAACTGGCCAAAGGTAACCTGGAAGAAATGACCCGTGTAAGTGATTCATCGAAAAAGCAAGAGACTTCCAGAAAAATATCTACTTCTGCTTTATTGACCACCAAAGCCTTTGACTGTTTGGATCACAACAAACTGGAAAATTCTTAAAGAGATGGGAATATGACCACCTGACCTGCCTCCTGAGAAATCTGTGTGCAGGTCAAGAAGCAACAGTTAGAATTGGACACAGAAAAACAAACTGGGTCCAAATCGGGAAAGGAGTACATCATGGCTGTGTGTTGTCTCCCTGCTTATTTAATTTATAAGCAGAGTACATCATGAGAAATGCTGGGCTGGATGAAGCACAAGTTGGAATCAAGATTACTGGGAGAAATATCAATGACCTCAGATATGCAGATGACACCACTCTTATGGCAGAAAGCAAAGAACTAAAGAGCCTCTTGGTGAAAGTGAAAGAGGAGAGTGAAAAAGTTGGCTTAAAGCTCAACATTCAGAAAACTAAGATCATGACATCCGGTCTAATCACTTCATGGCAAATAGATGAGGAAACAATGGAAAAAGACTTTATTTTTTTGGGTTCCAAAATCACTGCGGATAGTAACTGCAGCCTTGAAATTAAAAGATGCTTGCTCTTTATAAGAAAAGCTATGACAAACCAAGATAGCATATTAAAAAGCAGAGACATTACTTTGCCAACAAAGATCCGTCTAGTCAAAGCTATGATTTTTCCAGTAGTCATGTATGGATGTGAGAGTATAAAGAAAGCTGAGTACCAAAGAATTGATGATTTTGAACTGTGGTGTTGGAGAAGACTCTTGAGAGTCCCTTGGGCTGCAAGGAGATCCAGCCAGTCCATCCTAAAGGAGATCAGTCCTGGGTGTTCATTGGAAGGACTGATGCTGAAGCTGAAACTCCAATACTTTGGCCACCTTTTGCAAAGAACTGACTCATTTGAAAAGATGCAAATGTTGGGAAAGATTGAAGGCAGAAGGAGAAGGGGACGACAGAGGATGAGATGGTTGGATGGCATCACCGATGCGATGGACATGAGTTTGAATAAGCTCCCGGAGTTGATGATAGACTGGGAAGCCTGGCTTGCTGCTTTCCATGGGGTAGCAAAGAGCAGACATGACTGAGTGACTGCACTGAACTGAACTGAAGTGATTCAAACTACCACAAGGGTATGACTCTCTCTGAGCCTCCACCTGTGTCTATCCACATATACTCTTTTCCTCTAATACACACTTTACTTGTTTCACTGCTTTCCATCTCTATGTGAAAATTCAATTCTACACAGCAGTGGGCCCGGGCCTTGTCAGTGATCACTTGTCCCTGGCAGTCTAGTGGCTAGGATTCAGGACGCTCACTGCCATAGTCAGACTTCAATCTCTGGCCAGGAAACCAAATCCTGCTTCAAGCTGCTGCAGGCTGAGGTTGGACCAAAACATGTGCAGGTAACATTCCTTGGAATCATTAAAATATATGAATGTCCCCTCTCTGCTTTAGGCTATTTTAATAGCATATTTTTAAAAGCTTATAGATATCTTACAGATATTCCGTGTCTCTTCTAATATTAGTACATAAGCTCTCTCTTTAAAAAAAGAAATCTTAATAATGTTTAAGCATACGGTTTGGAATCATGTTTCCAATTCCTTTCTAATGTCAAACAAAAACTTGATAGAACTATTTATGAATACTGGTGTTTTCTGCCAAGACCACTGGTAATATTCAAATTATTAACAATGGAAAGAATACAGCTTTCATAAGTATAAAACATTTTCATAATTATGACACTGTGAATTAGCATTGTTTGAAATAGTCCTGGGTTTATGAGATAACATTTCCAAACACTTAGAAATGATTAAGAGCAGTTTGGGGGCTAAATCACTTCTTTCACATAACTCCTTTTCAAAAAGCTATATACCCTTTAATTTCTTCTTTCATTACAAATCCACCTATCTTCAAAACAAAAGAATGCCTTAAGACAATTATTTCATGAAAATTATTTGCTTTTGTTTTATTTTGACAGTCGCGGTCAATATTATTGTTAATCATAGTGTCTGCTTTATATGATTACACAGATAATCATATTCATATTTAAAATATATATAAGGGAACTGACAATATGGTGTTATCTTAATTTTTAAAATAACTGACAGTCACATTTTTGAAAAATATATCTTATTAAACAAAAGGCTATACTGCTTTCACATTTTAAGTAATTTTTTTTCAATTGCTTTGGTACACTTTTATTACAAAGATTTTTATAGAGATCTAATCCGATTAATTATATTATAACTAAAGTATCACTAAATCACTCAATGAAAAAATAAGAAACTGCAGTATGAATAAAATTTTTATGCTCTGATAGATTTTTTTCCCAAGAGAATAGCCTGAGAGAGAAAATATATCTAGAACTTAGCCTGGTATGCACTTTAAAACACAAGTGTTTTTAATAATGTTATCTTGGAGTTAGGAGGAGGAAATGATTAAATAAGTACCTTTGAATTTATCTGGAATCTTGGTAATTTGTACCTTTTGTTTGCAGATCTAAGTTAACTAGTTGTAAATGTAAGCCACATTCCAGTCTTTATCCTCACCCTCTGTTGAATTCTGACACCTCCAGGACTTATAAATTGCTTAATTATCTGTGCTGTGAGATAAATGTCTTTAGGGATCCTATGAATCTTAGAAGATCAGTAAATTCAGATATTTGTTAAATATTACTTAGTGGTAATTAAAAGTCATGACCAACATAGAGAAGAGTAGAAAAAGACCCCAAAAGGATTTTTAAAAGATTAAACATACAAGCATAAAGATAAAATGTGATTAATCAGCACATGGAGAAAACCACAATGAGATGGGATTGGTATGAAGTACCAACAGCAAAAGGGAACAATAACCAAAAATGTTTGTTTTGTTTCTTTTTTGATGAACCAAAGAGACTAATAAAGCAAGGAATAAATGCTGGGGGGAAAAAAGATAATTAGCAACCAGTAGAAGACCTTGTTTGGAGAAGGAAATGGCAACCCACGTCAGTATTCTTGCCTGGGAAATCCCATGGACAGAGGAGCCTGCTGGGCTACAGTCTATGGGGTTGCAAGAGTCGGACATGAATGAGTGACTAAACTACCTACCTTCCTACCTAGAAGACCTCATTAACCTGTGTATGGGGATGACCAATATGGGACAGTCACACACCAGATATTCAGGTATTAAGAGTCTATTCTTAACTTAAATGCTTGACCACTAAAGGCCTATACCCATCCGCATCAAAAATATTACTTTATAATAAAGGAAACAAAATACAAAATGCATTTAAGTTTGTTTTCCAAACTAGTCTTATTGAAATTAACTTGCATTGACTTTAATCAGCATTCATTAGCAGCCATCATTACCAATTTCTGCTTTCTACTGCCTGGCCTATCTCCTACGGATGCCTTCTTTCCCATTGATTAAAACATCTCTCAATGATTCCTTAGCCTCTTCTCTAATATCCCAGAGGACCACCCAAATAAGAAATAATAGAGACTTTCCTGGTGGTCCAGTGGTTAAGAATCCACCTGCCAATGCAGGGGACATGGATTTGAGCCCACATTTGGGAAGATCCCACAGGCCACAGAGAAACTAAGTTCAAGTATCAACCACAACCACTAAGGCCAGGCACTGGAGCCTGAGTGCTGGTACTACTGAAGCCCCGTGCCCTGGAGCCCACGCTCTGGTAGAAGAGAAGCCGCCACAATGAGAAGCTCATACCCTGCAACGGAGAGTAGCCTCTGCTCGCTGCAACTAGAGAAAGCCTGTGAGCAGCAGCAAGGACCCAGCAGAGCCAAAATTAATAAATAAATATATTACTTAATTAAAAATGGAAAAATAAATAATAGATACAGTTCTATGCAGTTTATTAAGCTTTTTCAGGAAGGTTAGCATTATCTCCCTCAAGGAAATCCATATTTTAGAAAGTGAGCAATATGCTTCATATTTCCTTGGCATTCCACAAGTATTAATACTATTACACATTGCATTCAGAGCACCTGTTCTTCTAATGTCTGTGAAATAACTGATTCATTTAAAAATAGAAATGCCATTGTTATTTAGTTAATAACCTATTTGCTAAAGTACATGAGCTGTTTGGTTTAATTTAGTCTAACAGATATATACATATGTAATCACTCCATGATTTCAACAACCACTTTTCTCTTATTAAATAAAAACACCAAACAACAAAAGTTTTAGTTCATCTCTTCCACCTGGCCACTCTGTTATAAACATGAAGAACAAATGTTTATTGCAAATGTACCAGCAGGAATAAATACAAAAAGTATGTGATAATTTGCTTATTCCTTTAACTTGTACAGAAGGTCTTCTGAGGCCTTGTACTATGTTTATACCATATCAACACATCTAATAGGAAATACATTGAACCTTTGGTTATCTAAAACAGTAAGCAAATAACTGTATACTATTTTTCAGCGGTGCTTGATAGCTAGATTTTGAATTTGAAACTGTTAATTAACTATCACTTACTCATTAGGTAATCACAGCTAAATCTAACCTTAAGACTGTGTGCTTAGTCACTTAGTCATGTTATGTCTGACTCTTTGCAACCCCATGGACTATAGCCTGCCAGGCTCCTCTGTCCATGGGGATTCTTCAGGTAAGAATACTGGGGTGGGTTTCCATGCAAATCTAAGCATGAGAGGTCTTAATTTACCCCAAAGTTCATATACATTTATAAGAACAAAATACATTTAGTTATTTGGTAATTGCTAGGCCAAACAATGAATCAGAAGAGGAATGATATTGACAGAATGTAAAATTATAGAGGTAAAACACATCAACCTCAACAAAAGACCAGTTTTACAAAGCCTGTCTTCTACTTGATTTGGAAAATCACAAAATCAAGTCAGGAAGAATAAGTAAAGGGAGAGAAAAAGTTATGATGATCTTGGTTATATTAACTTTTTTAAAAAACTTGGCCTTTTTCTGTTTAAACTGACATAGAAAACACTGGAATAAATATTCATTCAAAAAATAATATTCTTAGAAATATTTATTCATTTACTAGAAAGGATCAATGGTGAGGAAACAAAGCAGATGATCACATGGGTGTTTCCGATCAATAGATCTCCTGATTCTATATAATATACTAGCCCTGACTTGTCACCTGAAAAGTTTTACAAGTACTGAAGCTAAAACAATAGACCATTATGTATATTCTGAGGGCATTCGAAACAACACTGAAATGATTAAAGTAATTAATTATTCATTACTTACAAAAGTAGTGTTTTCCAATAATAATGTGGTAGTATTTGTTTCTATATTCAGTTTAATGACATGTCCATTCTCGCTTTTATACACCACATCTGTATCTGCAACAACAAAGATATGAACAATTGACAAACACATTGACTAGGTAATATAATGGCTATAGAGGAGATAATGTGCATAATAAACAGGCTCATTGGAACAATGACTGTTAGCCTTTAATGACCTGAGCAGATCTCTACACTTGGCTCATATTAATCCTCTTCAGTGATCAGGAAGCCTGTCTAGCCTGTGGCCTATTGTGCAAAGAAAACAGGGTTAGAGAGAGGGTCACTGAGATTCTTGGTTCAACAAATGAAAAATAATTAAAATATGGGCAACCTGCTGCCCATTCTGAGCTTAGAAAGAAGAGACAAAGAGAAGCACCTCCCATTTCTGAAGCTGTTACAGATTAGTGATGTAGTTAAACTTTTAACGAGGCTGCTCTTGAAACATAACTAGACACATTTCTGAGACTGTCATTATGAACCACTTTCATGCAAACTTTTTCATGTATCCAGTATTGCCACCACTCAATTTCTAGTCAACCTCTTTTTCCCTTGGGTTTCGAATTGTGCCCCTGATATTTTGCCTGGATTGTGTGATCAAAGGTCAAATCTCTGAGACTGGTACAATGCCAACCATTGTATCTACTTTGTCAACTTTAAAGAGAATGATGTCCTCAATTTAAATAACTGCATTTAGTTTGGAGAACTGCTAATTTTATATATTTTTGAGTTTAATTCAGCCACATTAACCAGGAAATTAAATCATTTTAAGAACTCTACACCTGAAAATATCAACTTGAGAAAAATTGCCAGAAAGAGTACTCAGAAGTTAAGAAAAGAAAGATATCTATATCCAAATAAAAGATATAATAATATATATAATATAGAAATATATATGTAATTAGATAAAAGGAAAGATACCCAAATAAAAATAGTCTTGAGTGTCCTTTTTTTTTGTATAAGCAGAACCTCCTTTTCAGTTTTACCCAGTTCTAACCTGCTCCATGATATTACACTTCCCTAACCCTATGTACATTGGAAAAAAAGGCAATATTGAGAGGGATTGGACCTACGATTCACAGTAAGTGAAGTTATATAAGTGAGATATAACTTATATAACCCAATGGTCATCATCCACATACTGGTAGTAAATCAATACTACATGTTGGATTGTCAAGATTATGTGCAAATGCCTGACATTTTGACAGAGCAAGGTTTTCTGACTGTTCTCTAGTTATTTCAATATTATAAATAGTAACACCTAGGAGTTATGATGAGAAGCTATTAATACTAGCAAAAATAAAGTTTGTTTTTCTTTAGCATTTCATTCAGAAGATCAAGAGCCCAATATGACTCTCCTACTAGAGTCAAGGATGACACAGAGGTCAATGATTCTTCTTGACTTCAATCAGATGGGGACAGGGACACGTTGGAAAGACACAGAAAGGGAAAGACATGGAAAGACATGGAAAGACAGGGAAAGACATGGGAAAAAAAGACAAAGTGTTTTAATAAAGAAGAAGAGACAATGATTTCCAAGTTACCATCTGAATTGTACTTAGGTGTACTGAAAGATAAATCTATGAGATCTTTAAAATAAGGTCTTCTATCACCTGAATTTCATCGCCTACAAAAATTTTAGGTCCTTTTCATTATGAATTTTACTTGCTGACCTTTCTAGTGATGTAAAACAAATAACAGGTTTTACACACATAAGTATTTATTTATATTTATATTTTTTCCCTCTCTTCCTTTTCCTTTGTATCTCATAGTTATGATCACAGGCTCAACAGCAACACCGGTCTCCTGTGCTACTCATTTGGTCTTGCCAGCCGACTCTGGTCTCCTGTCTTGTAGCTCTCAATTAATGCTTGCTTGAATCAATAGTCCAACCTCAACGAACACCTCTGTTATTTTTCTTCATATTCTCAATTCTGAATCATTTCTTCTGGTGAATTATGAATATACCATCTTAGGTAAGCATAAATAGAATTCCTTAACAAATATCCTTAAAATATTTTCACAATAAATTAAAAGAAAGAGGATTTCCCCTTTCCACTGTACCTTGTAGATTAATGTAGGAAACAGAAAAATGTAGGAACTCAGCACAGCACAGACCTCTAAACAGGGATGAGGTCTGTGGACTTATGGAGAAATAAAAGTCCAGAGAGCATGAACAGTGATTCTTCTTCAATGGAAGAGACAGAGTAACACATGTCATTACTGTCTTTCATAGTAAGAGGAAACCGTCAGCAGGTGATGGATTATATTGGGGTGGGGGAAGAACATTCATTTTTATAATATTTCCCCTAGAATCGGAATAGAAGTAAATGGAGCTTGTTTGAGAAGATAAAGACTACACTTAATATTTTTAAAGTAAATTTCATTGGATAATTATTTAGACTTGAAAAACATCTGTAGAGATTTGTGTTTATAAATCCCTTTGAATCTGCACTCCTGCAAATTTTACTATTGGAATTTCAGTGTTGCGTTAGTGGGAGAAAACTTTCTTTTTTAAAATTCAACTGTAACTCTCTAGGTTAACCTTTGATACAGATTTCTGCATGAATTATTGTAAAAGCATCTAACATCTGCCTTTATTACTTCTCTTTAATTTTTTTCTGGTCTTTAAAATCTGATCTTCTGGGTGTCATATTTATGATACTTTACTATTTGATTTATAATCACTAGTGGAATGTCCCAGTTTTGAAACTCCTATTATTGTATTAGTAAATTACTTTCTGGAAATATATTTTACAACTGTCACCTCATATTTTCTTTAATATTAACTAATGAAATATGAGTGAATCAGATCAATGAGTAAGGTGCTTAACACAAGAAGATCAAGGTGGGTGTACTTGAAAAATTCTTAAAACACTGTATTAGACGTGTCTATACAGTACTTTGATTAAATAATCTTTCTTCCTTTTCAGCTCATTGAAAGTTAAGAGTCAATTATCCTGAACACACATTCAATTCAGTCAGGCTTTTTTTTTTTTTTTTAATGAAAAGATGTGACAAGATAGACTCACTGTCTAGTTTCTTCATCCTGAGCTATATGAATGCGTTTTTAGTGTGACCCACCCTCAAATTCTTGTCATTCTGTCCAATTCCTTTTTCTATAATTTGTAGCAAAAGGAAAAAACAGTACCATATCCTAAGTTTAAGTTCTTTCAGGTAAAGGCAAGCTTTTATTTTATACCTAGTGCACACAAAGCAGGTAGTAATGCAGTTCATATTATAGTTCAGTGTTCAAATTGCTATTGAAATTGAGAACTGAGGCCTCGGCATTCACCCAGACTGTTAGGATCTCCATCCATAAGATTTTACTTTTAGTGCTTGCAAGTTGTTGCCCATGAAGATAAGGCTGTCAATTAGTACAAAAGTTAATTTTGTTTCAGAAACTTCCTTAAAAGTAATTTATCTGAGCCATAAGCTCCCAAATCTGAGCTAATCATCAACTGTTAATTCAGACCCTGATACCGGGAAAGATTGAAGGCAGAAAGAGAAGAGAGCAACAGAGGATGAGATGGTTGGATGGCATCACAGATTCAATGGACATGAACTTGGGCAAACTCTGGGAGATAGTGAGAAATAAAGGGGCCTGGCCTGTTGTAGTCCATGGGGCCACAGAGTCGGACATGACTTAGTGACTGAACAACAACCGTAATTCTTATTAGTAACTGTTTACTTAAGATTCACATCAAGATATTTGTCTCTTAGTGTCAACCTACCTAGGCCGTTACATCATGAAATGCACACCTCTTCAACCAGACCTTCACACTGGAAGAGCTGTCTTAACAATTCACTTCTAGATTTCCAGCCCTATACATAACCCCTATCCCATCCCACCCTACCAATCCTTCCTTCTGGACATTCTAAGACAGTCAAAATGTTGCCCTCCCTGACTAAAATAGGTAATAAACTCAGCTTTGCATAACAGGTTATTCTGGGTGTTGACAGTTGACAAAATTCACTTTCCCTAAATGTCTATTTAAAACCACCTTATTTTTTAATGTTATTATTGATAATTTAATTATGCATTTAACTTTAACATGATAATTTGCTTTTAATGTTTCAAAAATAAATCTATTATCCATCATCCATCTGTGGAGAGAATTTTCAAAAAGTGGAAAAAATCTTGACAAACTGATTGCTTGAAACATTTTAATCCAAATATGATTTTTATCCTAAAAATCTGTTTTTTTAACATATCTCAAAGAAAAATTCTATGGCGTCTTTTTTTTGTAACTCACACTCAATCAAATTGAAAAAAATTAGTAAAAAGAACAGTAAAACAAAATAATGAAACAACAATCACTGAAAATGTTCAAATAAATTCAGGAAGAATATGTCAAATATCAAATTAAGATTTAATCATTTAAATAATATCAATAGCAAATCTTGACTATTGAATTAATCATAACTGAAACACAATAGGCCTTAAACCATCTCTCCTAAAACACTGCCCATATCTGTAGAAATTTTCCTCACCTTTTTTTTCCCCTCACTTTTTTAAAGACCCCTGGCTGCATATATTCACCTGTGAACATTGAGGCCATCAGAAATGGCTTACTGTCCTTCTTGTCTACCTCAAAATATCATTCCATATACATTCTTCTCTTTCCCCAGACTTCTGGAAAGAGATGCTCTTTTTTGAAAAGCAAAAAAAAAAAAAAAAAAAGCTGTTTTTTAACCACATTGAATATGCTACATGCCTTTAAATATCTTTAATTTCTGCTATTTCTTAAATATTTACTTCTTGCCAGTTACTTGTATTTTTCATGGTGTATATATTTCTTCTCTATATAAGAAATTAATAATAATAATCATATCATTCAGCTCTTTGCTCTTTTCCAGGCTTTTGTCCTTTCAAAATAAGCCTCAATAAACCTTTTGGACAAGGGATTTCAGACTTATCCTGTGTGTCCACCATACATGTAATTCTCCGTATCTCTCTGAAGCCCAGTTTCAGTCCTCATTCCCCTCAAACAACAAGCTTGCAACATCAACACTGACCTGGGATAACCAAATCCAAGGTGCTTTTCCCCCATGCTTAATCCCCACCTTACTCTACTCTGCATTGTGTGACACGTAAAGTGAGCAGGATGATTCTGAAATATTTTGCTTTTGAACCATTATCTTGGCCTGGAATCCTTTCTTCAAAAATGTCTGTACATTCTACTATAACAATTGTTGTCTAAACAAACAAACCCTGCAAAGCTCAACTCTGAGCACTTTTTTTTCCCCAATTGCTATTCTCTGAGTGGTCATTTCCACTTGTGTGTGCTCAGTCACTAAGTCTCATCCCATTCTTTGTAACCCCATAGCAGGCCAGGCTCCTCTGTCCCTGAGATTTCCCAGGCAAGAATACTGCAGTGGGTTGCCGTTTCCTCCTCCAGGGATCTTCTGGACCCAGGGATCACGTCTCCTATAGCCCCTGAATGGACAAGCAGATTCTTGACCACTGAGCTGCTTGGGAAACCTCAAAACTTCCAAATTGATTTTTTAAACTTTTGAGCCCGGACCTCTTCTGTATGTTGGCTTTATATTTCCAAATCTATGCTAGATGACATATATGTCTTGCAGATACATAAAACATAGCAGACATATATATATGTATACATATGTATATGCATATATATGTGTGTATATATATATATACACACATATATATATATATATATATATACACACACACATAAGTTCATTACATCGTCTCTTTCCCTTCAACTCCTATATTAATATTGTGCCTTAAGACCTCTCACTTGGAGGATTGTTTCAGCTTTTCAGTGTTCTTTAGGCCTGTAGTTTATTCCCATAACATAGTATAACATCCTGAAGAACACTTGGAATTCTCTCATATGCTAGGAAAATAATCACTGCACTCAGGTTACTCACTGGGTGGCTTCAACATATATTTCCCTATTTATTATCTCCTGATCTCTATTTCTTAAAAAAGCCCTGATCATCTAATGTTGACAGTTGTTCACAAGTCTTTCTTCACTCCCATTCTAGTTTGCTTATGATGTCCAGTATCCAAAGACCAAGTCCTGTCCAGAATTTTCATCTCTCCCAAAGCATTGTTGGGTGCTCAGCACTTCTAACGTCTTCACTCTGTATGTCTCTTTTCTGCGCTCCTATATGAATCATTTAATATTTAATCATACAATTTCTTTCAAATATTTTACTGTCTATTTTTATTCAATTTCAATGTGTTTATTCTGGGTTTTCAGTTACTTTATGAATTCCAGAAACACTCTATCTCTTGTTCCTTTCAGAGGTGAAACTATGCACACACACATATTCCACAGTGTACATTAACATGAAATCTACTCTTCAAGTGTCTGCATTAATATGGCTTTAATATTTCAGTACATTCTTGCCAGGAAGATGAGGTTGCAAATACCCTCATCATTTTATTTTTTAAGGAACTTTCTGAAAACCCATTTATCTGAAAAATAGACTACTCAACTAATGCTCACTAAAGTAAACATTCCTTTTTCAGAACAACACATAACTCAACCGAATGACTGTTTAATATTCAAGATCTTCTCCCAAGCCCTCACCTTCTAAAATTCATTACTCCCCAACATTTTCAACACAAAATTTCAACCAGTCATAATCAATAGTACTTATTGAAAGACCTGTAAAACCACATCCCACCAAAACGTCATAAAAACACCTCTCCTGTGCCATTCCCTTAAGAGAATATGCTGCCCACTCTCAAGTGGGCAAGAAAGTGATCTTCTTTACCAAGTAAGCAAAAAACTTATCTCTGCGTCTTCATGTTTATCAGGTTATTTTGGTGGTAATTTGGGAGAACTAGTATTCACCAGTTTATAATTTCTGTAGAGTAGAGTAATATGCCATCCATCCCACTAAAGGATCTTAATGAATTTTTTCCTCTACTACAAGATTCTTAAAAAAAAAAGATTCTTTTTAATATATCTCAATTTATTTTTCCATTTATCAGTTTAGTCACTCAGTCGTGTCCAACTCTTTGTGACCCCATGAACCGCAGCACCCAGGCCTCCCTGCCCATCCCCAACACCCGGAGTCCACCCAAATCCATGTCCATTGAGTCACTGATGCCATTCAACCACCTCATCCTCTGTCATCCCCTTCTCCTCCCGTCATCAATCTTTCCCAGCATCAGGGTCTTTTCAAATGAGTCAGCTCTTCGCATTAGGGGGCCAAAGAATTGGACTTTCAGTATCAACATCAGTCCTTTCAATGAACACCCAGGACTGATCTGCTCTAGGATGGACTGGTTGGATCTCCTTGCAGTCCAAGGGACTCCCAAGAGTCTTCTCCAACACCACAGTTCAAAAGCATCAATTCTACAATGCTTAGCTTTCTTTATAGTCCAACTCTCACATTCATACATGACCATTAGAAAAACCATAGCCTTGACTAGCTGAACCTTTGTTGGCAAAGTAATGTCTCTGCTTTTTAATATGCTGTCTAGGTTGGTCATAACTTTCCAAGGAGCAAATGTCTTTTAATTTCATGGCTGCAATCACCATCTGCAGTGGTTTTGGAGCCCCCCAAAAAATAAAGTCAGCCACTGTTCCCACTGTTTCCCCATCTATTTTCCATGAAGTGACGGGACCGGATACCATGATCTCAGTTTTCTGAATGTTGAGCTTTAAGCCAACTTTTTCAGTCTCCTCTTTCACTTTCATCAAGAGGCTCTTTAGTTCTTCTTCACTTTCTGCCATAATGGTGGTGTCATCTGCATCCCTGAGGTTATTGATATTTCTCCCAGCAATCTTGATTCCATCTTGTGCTTCCTCCAGCCCAGCGTTTCTCATGATGTACTCTGCATATAAGTTAAATAAGCAGAATGACAATATACAGCCTTGACGTACTCCTTTTCCTATTTGGAACCAGTCTGATGTTCCATGTCCAGTTCTAACTGTTGCTTCCTGACCTGCATACAGGTTTCTCAAGAGGCAGGTCAGGTGGTCTGATATTCCCATCTCTTTCAGAATTTTCCACAGTTTATTGTGACCCACATAGTCAAAGGCTTTGGCATAGTCAATAAAGCAGAAATAGATGTTTTTCCGGAACTCTCTTGCTTTTTTGATGATCCAGCGGATGTTGGCAATTTGATCTCTGGTTTCTCTGCCTTTTCTAAAACCAGCTTAAACATCTGGAAGTTCACTGTTCACATATTGCTGAAGCCTGGCTTGGAGAATTTTGAGCATTACTTTACTAGCGTGTGAGATGAGTGCAATTGTGCGGTGGTTGTGCATTCTTTGGGATTGCCTTTCTTTGGGATTGGAATGAAAACTGATCTTTTCCAGTCCTGTGGCCACTGCTGAGCGGCTTGAAAGAGCTGACTATGGGAGCTGCCTTGATTGATTATCAAGGGTCTGTTCGCAGACATAGCTCTCTGTCCCACCACCTCTCTGGAATTTACTATCCAAGTTAACTCCTAACAGAACATTAGTGAGCCTTGAATGCACACAAGACGCAGATAGATAGCTTTGCACGACTGCCCTTAAGATAAGTAGGATGCCTTTGGTGCCATGAGAGAGCTCTGGTGATTGTTATCTTAAAGATGATGTACATGGGGAAGAATTTTCTTTGGGATGCCTCTCTTCTTGGTTTAGTATATATGTAACCCTGAGAAATAAAGAATCATCGTTGACTGCAGCGATCCTCTCGACCCCATTTGTTCTGTGTCTTTATTTCTTAGCCTAAAGGAACACGTCGTGTTGCTCGCTGAAATCTTCTGGCTGGCCCAGCAACAAAGATTTCTTTCTTGACCAAAATTTAATTAGGCTTCTAAGACCCCTCTTCTTACTAGACCTTAACCTTGGATGGCCTTTAGCAAGAATCCTGCTAAGTCACTTTAGAGATTACCCTTGATTTGTCATCTTAGTAATTTTCCATCTACTGTGCCTCACACTCCGCTTCATGGCTCTAAGTCCCCAGGTGTCTTTGCTTAAGAGCAAACACTTAACAGTGTTGATTTAAGTCTCTTCCCCCTATTGCAATAGTCTCTCCTCTATTATAATAGTCTTAAGTGAATCTTCCTTGCTATTTTAACAAGTGGCAAAATCATTTTTCTTTGACATAACCTTATAAATCTCAATGTAGGTAACCAACTTCAAAATATTCATAATGATATTTAATTTGAGTTATGTA
Source organism: Dama dama (assembly GCF_033118175.1). NCBI lineage: Eukaryota > Metazoa > Chordata > Mammalia > Artiodactyla > Cervidae > Dama > Dama dama. The sequence continues at coordinate 68,081,660 of NC_083713.1, read as the reverse complement.
TTACAAATGGATATCATACATGCTGTGTGCATGTGTGCATCCATGCTCAGTAAACTCAGTCGTATTAGACTCCTTGCATGCATATATTAAAACTGGATGGGCTTTCCAGGTGGCGCTAGTGGTAAAGAAACCACCTGCCAATGCAGGAGAGGTAAAGGACATGATTTCAATCCCTGGGTCAAGAAAATCCTTGGAGGAGGGCATGGCAACTCACTCCAGTATGCTTGCCTGGAGAATCCCATGGACAAAGGAGCCTGGCAGGTTCCAGTCCACAGGGTCACAAAGAGGCGGACACAAATGATGTGACTTAGGACGCACACATTAAAAAATATATAAGCTAATTAATACTGATTAACTCAACATTTGAAATAGCTCAACTGGAATTCCATCACCTCCACTAGCTTTGTATGTAATGATGCTTCCCAAGGCCCACTTGACTTCACGTTCCAGGATGTCTGGCTCTAGGTGAGTGATCACACCATCGTGATTATCTGGGTCGTGAAGATCTTTTTTGTACAGTTCTGTGTATTCTTGCCACCTCTTCTTAATATCTTCTGCTTCTGTTAGGTCCCTACCATTTCTGTCCTTTATTGTGCCCACCTTTGCATGAAATGTTCCCTTGGTATCTCTAATTTTCTTGAAGAGATCTCTAGTCTTTCCATTCTATTGTTTTCCTCTATTTCTTTGCACTGATCACTGAGGAAGGCTTTCTTATCTCTCCTTGCTATTCTTTGGAACTCTGCATTCAGATATTTATATCTTTCCTTTTCTCCTTTGTTTTTTGCTTCTCTTCTTTTCACAGCTATTTCTAAGGCCTCCTCAGACAGCCATATTTACTTTTTAGCATTTCTTTTTCTTGGGGATGGTCTTTATCCCTGTCTCCTGTACAATGTCACTAACCTCCATCCAGTCCATCAGGCACTCTGTCTATCAGATCTAGTCCCTTAACTCTACTTCTCACTTCCACTGTATAATCATAAGGGATTTGATTTAGGTCATACTTGAATGGTCTAGTCATTTTCCCTACTTTCTTCTATTTAAGTCTGAATTTGACAGTAAGGAGTTCATGATCCAATACTTTGGCTACCTGATGCGAAGGGCTGACTCATTTGAAAATGCCCAGATCCTGGGAAAAATTGAGGGCAGGAGGAGAAGGGGACGACAGAGGATGAGATGGTTGGATGGCATCACTGACTCAATGGACATGGGTCAGAGAGTTGGTGATGGACAGGGAGGCCTGGTGTGCTGCAGTTCATGGGGTCAGAAAGAGTCAGATATGACTGAGCGACTGAACTCAACTAAACTGAAGTCAACATTAATCAATATAAGCCCTATGATACTGATTTAATTAAGATGTTAAATAAAATATTTGAAATAATTATATATAAACTATACAGAGAGATACTGATGGAGATATTTCCTCTGTATGCTAGACCAGTGTTTGACAAACTCTGGCAATTGATGTGGTCTAGATCTGGGGGCATCAAATTTTTCCCACAGTCATGCTTACTCATTTACATGATTACTCATTATATATCGTAACTGTATTTGCCCTGCAATAGCAGATTTTAGTAGCTGCAACACACAGTATATGACTCACAAAATCGAAAACATTTACTCTCTGATAACTTTAAAGAAGAATCTGATGACTTCTGTGTTATTTGCTTCATTCAAAGAACAGATCTTTCCCTTTACTTACCATATTTAGAAATGTTAGATTAGTTCCTGGTCATTGCAATGTCACTAGTAGAATTTTTTTTTGGATCCCCAAATAACTATACACTTGAAAAAATTTTTGTTTTCCAATCTGCCATGAGAGGTATATTTACCTTAAAATTGGATCTGAATTCCTGGTAAATAGGACAAAGACAGATGTAAAAAATATATGTTATTTTCCTAAAAGGTAATCAGAATAAAGGCCATCTTAATTTAAATGTTGTCATAATTCCGAGTAATCATCATTAATTCATATGGAAATGTCAATCCTATGAATGACACTTCCTGTGATAAAGAGCCCTTTACAGACTAGATGGAACAGTTGATGGCCACTCAACTAAATGATGTTATTTTGATCTGTAGCTAAAATGTGAAAAGCAACATTTCGTATATGATCATTTCATTTTTTAGATTATTTGCAAAATATTCACCTAAGAGAAAACTTAAATACTACTCTCCAGAATTTCAAATACCTCTTCCTATTAGAAGGCCTGTTTGCACAGCAGTAGCAAATGAATACCACTTGTAAATGGTTCTTAACTTTCCTCAGTTAGAGTTTACAAAAATCACTAGGGCTTTGCCAAAGCTTTCTTAACGTCAAACTCATATACTCAACTATCTCTGCTTGAGTGGTCCAATCTACTGAAGTCTGAAGGCAAAAAGAAGACAGACTCATGCCTTCCTTTCACCAAGCATCTTATGTGAAATGGATATAAATGTCAGCTAGGATCTGAAAGGTCTAGAAGTCTACACTACAATGACATATACAAAGAATACAGCTTATTTTAAGGTAACATGTAAACTGCAAAATATAAAGATAAAAATAACAGGCTGTGAAAACACTTAAATCACCCCTCTTCTCTAATTTTGTTTTTGTTTTAGTCATTCCCTGGGCTGGTGGTGTTGCAAGTGGTAAAGAGTCCACCTACCAAGGCAGCAGAAATCAGAGACATGGGTCAATCCCCGGGCTGGAAAGACGCCCGGAAGGCAGAAACAGCACCCTACGTTAGTATTCTTGTCGGAAGAATCCCATGGACCCAGGAACCTGGTAGGTAGGATACAGTCCAGAGGGTCTCAAAGAGTCAGACATGACTGAACATCTGAGCGCAAAGCTTCTCTCAATTTTTCCTTATGCTAGAAAGAACAAACTAGGCTGACCACAGCCTCCAAATGTCCATTTGTGGATGGGCAGTCGTTAGCAATTCTGTGCCAGAGAAAAGCCTTCTTACAACAGGGTTCCATTCCTATAAGGCACCTCAGTGTATGAGAAGGCACCATCTGGCCCTCAACACATTGCCCTGTGATGATTTGTCTGTTGCTATGACTAATAAACTCTCTTCATCTGTGATCCACAGGCTTCATGTATATACAAATGTGAGTTAACAAGCAGAGAAAAATTGCAGACAATTCAGTTACTCCTTTACAAGTTATCCTTCCTCAATTCTAAACATCTCCTCCTTTTCTCTCAAGGTTTTAACTTTAATATTAATTTCAACATCATTAACAACATGGTCTCAAATTGCCTAGTGACATTTAATTAACTTAATAATAAATCAAATAATCTTACACCAAACTTGTAAATTAGAGACTCAAAATGAACATTAACCCTACACATCCAATTTGTGCTTTAATCTTACAACACTGACTGCCATTTAAAGTTCTGAAATCCACTATTTGTATATATACATATAGATTAGATATAGATAGATATCTATTTATACTTAGATATAAATATCTATATCTATCTCTCTATATTTACATGTATATATCTATATGTATATATTAACTACTTGGATCTTGTGTGACCAGTCCATGTACTTTAGTCAATTTCCATTAACAACTGACATTGTTCCACTGACAAACATGCTTACTCTCTAGTATATTTGATAAGGTTATGTCCTTCTTATCAAGATGCAGTATCTTAAAATTGGTCTTCCAGTTGAATGCACAGATGAATCTGTTACCTTTCCCTATCTAGTGCCAGCTTATCTCAGGCAGATTTTCATCCTATGAAAATGTTTTTCCAGTCATGTTTATTATTAAAACCCTCAAGATAACAAAAGAAAAAGACATATGTTAAAGGCAGTAGCTGTTTGCTGTTTTTCTGATTATAAAGTAATATTTACTCATTACAGAAAATTTGTATAATGATAACATACCAAGGAAAAATAACTGAAACTTTTAATGTGTTTCCTTACAAAACTTGCAGTTGAGATCTCAACATAAGTCAGGGCTTACATCCCTTTTGCTTCTCTTAAAATTATAAATTAGGCATTATACCTTACCATTAAAAATTCTCCATTGGCTGTTTCAAATGTTTAATAGCTACAGTTCAAATGGACATTATATAAAGAAAAATAAATGAGGGCATGATAGTTGGAAATAAAGAAAAGAAAAAATGAAAACATTAAAAAAATATAATAAAGTAAATGTAGATATTTTAGCCCTGAACATAGTTTCACAAAATAGCACTGATGAATTTTTTTGTTGTACAACTAATTAATACATCTAAACAACAGATGCTGTGGCTTTTCAAATGCATAATGACATACGTTTATCAATTTCTGCATTTTCAGTTAAATCTCTAGAGATTAAAATTGATCACTGCACTAAAGAAGTATATAATTGAACCATAAGACTTAATTGAATAGGAAATTAATTTAGTGGAATAAAATGGAAGTAATACATTGCTTTTAACAGAAACAACTTTGAACAACACTGAAATAAGTGACTAGAACACTGCTTAAAAATTCACTTGCTGACAGACAATCGGACTCTGGGAATATAGGATGCTTACTAATGTAAGAAAACTGTTGTTAATTCTATGGGTAGGTTTACAGAAGAGGCAATAACCATGGGCAATAAGTCTGGTTTTTAAGTTTGTTTGAAATAACTTCTCAAGCATATTTAGTTTGTTTGTTTTTTAATAGCATTGAAGTTCATTAGAAAAACTCAATTGATTAACAAAAAATGCTGATGAGTCCAACTTGTATAATGGAATTAATTATATTCCGTAATAAGCCTAAAGGCGAAATTTACCTAACTATAAACAGTTCCTATACAAATTTATATTCTTATAAGAAGACATCAAATAAGAACACAGAAATATGTTATTGTTACCATTTTATACATCAGCATAGGAACTGGGAGAAAAGTAGAGGCTTATTTCAGTTTCAAGTATTGGAGGCCCCAACCCTAATGGATTTAACTCAAAAAACAAAAACAAAAACAAAAACAATTGCATTGTCTGTGACTTCAAGATTTCCATTGCTGCAGAGGTTCAAATGATATCATCTAGGCATGGGTAGTATCCTACAGTTTTGTTTCATCTTTTTCAGATGGCTTCATTCCAATAGGCTTTCCCTTCATGATGCAAGTATCAGTAAAATCTTATGGCCTCTCACTTTCAAGCCCAACAGGAAAAATTAAGATTTTTCTTCTAGGGTTCTCAATAAGAGATTCATTATCCCTTTGGTCCTCACTGGACCAGGGAAACATTCTTGCCCTGGGTGTTAAGGGTGTGTGATGTACTAACAAGCATAGGACTAAATCTCATGTTCACTTCTGCTGAAGTTGGGGTGTGTATTTAATTTTTAAAGGAGAAATTAAAAAAAAAAAAGAAAACAAACAAAAAAAAAAATAAAGGAGAAATTGTTTTATGGATGCCAGGAAAGGGTCAAGTCTGGATCGGTAAAACAGACAACAGATCTACTATACAGTATATATGAATTGAGGTAAACATTTTATTTATGAAGGGTATTGTTTACAACAAAAACAATGCCTCTGCAAACTTACCATAAGATGACATTTTATCATGTGGGAAAGTGCAGCACTGTTGATTATAACTCTGTGTGTGTGTGTGTGTGTGTGTGTGTGTGTGTGTGTGTGTGTGTGTCCATGTAAAACAGGTACTTGGTTGCAGAAGAATGAGTTCATTAAAGGAAATATTTTTAATAATTGTTAAAATTCTGAGAATATTTTCCAATTTATTTGGGGCCTTGCTATATTCCTGAGTCACACTTGCCTTAGAGGAAAATGATCTTGCCCGAAAGCACAAGATTGTTGTGGTCCACTAGGGAAGCCGACCAGGAGGACTGAATGGGTTTGCCAGGATGTGTAGTCAGAGATGCGTTCTACTGAGACGGGGAGAAACCATGTTGGCAGCAGCCTGATCTGAGACTGCTGAGGAGATGTAGATGTATGTCCTGAAGAATCACAAATCTCCATCATTGTTTTATGTCTCCTGTTGAGTTGTTAAGAGACTTCAGATTTGCCAAAGAATGGACTGAATTACAAATTAGTCTTTCCAATAAGGATAAAACCTACACATCCTCTTTAAAATCAATCATTTAGTGGTATAACACCACTGTGGTGGTAAAGATGCTTTTTATCACTGTAATTGTTTTCCTCAAACTACTGACCTCAACCCCAACTCAGCATGATTAACCAAATGTGAATGTTAAACACCATGGCTAAGTTCAAGGTCTGTCGCTCCAAAAATCTTCTTCAGCTATAAAATTAATATAAATATATAAAAATATGTGTATATATTATATATATATGGGTTTCCCTGATGGCTCAGTGGTAAGAAATCCACCTGCAATGCAGGAGACATGGGTTTAATCCCTGGGTCAGGAAGATCCCCTAGGGAAGGGAATGGCAACCCACTCCAGTATTCTTGCCTGGGAAATCGCATGGACAGAAGACCCTGGCAGACACGACTGAGTGACTAAACCAAGCATTATATACACATACACACACACACACACACACACACATATATTCTATGCATGCATATATGCATATATTTATGAAGTATGGTTTAGAGATTTGAAATAAAAACTCACTTTTTTACTTCCCAAATATTTAATTTTTGGAGTGGTTATATTAGCTATGTGCAACTTACTCTTGTCATTTGAACTAAGGAAAAAAAGTCTATATAGGTGTCTGAATATAAAATACTATGATATATGCAAAAAATTGCAATATCTTGTAGAGAGTATGTGCCCAATAAGTGATCCTGAGTTTGTTGATGATGAAGGTACCAATACCAATTGATGATTTAGCTAGCATTAAAAAAAATTCTCCACTTGACTTATATTCCATTCTTATCAGATATTGCCTTAATCATTAAAAAATACAGATATTCTTCCTAAAACCAAGTATTCATATTTTCTTATTTATCACATTACTTATAATAGAATTGAATATATAGTTGGTATTTTATGTGTCTCACTGAATTAATGTCTAAATCTTTCAACTTTGTGCATTTATATAATTATCATATACATTCTATGAGGACTATACAAGAACAAAAAAAGTTACAAGGGTTAATTACTCACTGAATAATATAAGCTATAAAAGGATATTAAGGTCTAAAGCCAATGATGAGTGGAAACAACTCAATGTGATAAATTAATGAATAGATAAACAAAACGTGATATATTCATACAATGGAACATTGTCAATAAGGGAGCCGATGATACATGCTACAAGAGGGATAAAGCTTGGAAACAATCTACCTGAAAGAAGTTCTTCTAAAAGGCTCACATATTGTATAATTCAATGTACAAGAAATATCTGAACAGGAAAATGCATAGAAATAGAAAGTAGATTACTGGTTGCCAGGGATGAAAGGGAAAAGAGAAGAGGTACTAATGAGTATCAAGGGCAGTGAAAATATTTTAGAAATAGATAGGGGCAATGGTTGGATAATTCTATGAATATATTAAAAGACAATGAAATGTGTACTTTAAAGGTGTGAATTTTACACTATATGAATTTTACCTTGATAGATTTATTAAAATAACTAAATCAGAAGAAAGGTAAAGAAGACCAAAGAAGAGAAGACTGAGATGATAAAAAAGTTTTAAAAATACCTTTTTAGATTTATTTTGGCTATAAAAATGAAACTGCTGGAGGAATAAAAAAGAAATATATGTGCTATTTACCTGATATTTGTTCCAACTATTCAAAATAAAGCTAAACTCTTCATCATCTTCGAAACAAAAATGGTTTGCTTCTGTGTTATGGTTGGAATCTGTAATCCATCATCTTCTTTACTTTGAACCTTCTCATCCTTACTTCTATTAATGCATCCTCTAATACACATAGTAGATCATGAATAAACCTAATATATAACATTAGACATACAGATTTATGAGAGTATTTAGTTGCTTTATCAGTAATTTTTACAGATTTTTTTTATAAAAGTAGTCCTGAGAGCAAAGTTGACAACATAAAGGTTTGAAGAACCTCATTATGAAGCCAGGAAAATCACTATGAAGTCATAATTAAGTCTAAGGTGAGCCATACCTCAGTTATGTTGTGGCATTAAGTCATCTTCCCTACTACAGTTTCCAAGATGGCCTCACTTGCGTCTCTTGTGAAGGCACAAGGGTAACATCGGATCCTCGGGGTGAGCACATTGATGACAGAAGCACAACGGGAAAATGTGTCTCATGCAGAGACTTCTTCAACAAATATTTCCACACTTTGTCTTCTAACACTGACACAATCAATGATTCACATTTCTCATCTTATTAAAGGAATAAGATGGGTCTTCTTAAATTTTCTATTCCTTGTCATCCCTCCAAAAATGATTTGTTTTTAATACCCTCCATCATTCAAGCCACCTGTTTGTACAGATGGCAGCTTGCTTGCTAACATTTATACAAGAGCTAAAGGTCTAGGCCTGACAAAACACAAGAGCTAACTGTCACTTTGGTTTGTTTCTTCAAGTTTAAAGTGAAAGAATCAGAGAGAACATTTTACAAATGAAATAAGCATTTTATCTCACCTTTTTTGTCTCCCATGATCTTATAGAAAGCATGAGATTCCTTGCATTGAAAATTATGTTTCTGCTTCAAAAAGATGAACCTTCCTGTCCTCTTCCTAATATGACATTTTTCACATCATTAAGCAGATAGGAGCCCCATCTGCAAATCCTGCCCCCAAATCACCTGCATTTCATCCTCATAACATTTGCCCTGGTGCACAGCTGGAAGCACAAATACGACAAGCTAGTAGATGACTGTGTTTACAGATGCAGATATAATAGAGAAAACAATCACGATTTGTGTCCTTATTAAAGTATTCTGACAAAATAAAAAAATGTAGTTTTTCAATGTATGGTTAATCAAACAACCATTTGTCAAGTGTTTATCATGTTTCTTGGAAATATGAAGGGGAGAAAATGGCAACTAAAATTCAGTCAGTAAAATACAAATAAAAAGTTATATGGCATACTGTTTGGTGTTTTTGTGGTTGAATTTCAGGAGTTCTTTGAACATTCTGGATATCCCTTATCAGATACATGATTTTCAAATGTTTTCTGCAAATCTGTGGACTGCCTTTTACTCTATTGATTGTGTCTTTTGATGTAAACATTTTTTTCATGAGCCCCAAATTTTCTGTTTTTCCTTTGTTTATCTGTGATTTTGGTGTCTTACACACACACACACATGCACGCGCACACACATAAATCATTGCAAAATGCAATGTTGAGAAGCTTTTCTGCTCTGTCTTCTTCTAAGATTTTTTAGAGTTAAGTTTTTAATTTAGGTCATGGTTCCATTTTGAGTTAATTTTTGTATATGGTTTTAGGTAAATGTCCAACTTCACTATTTTTGTGTGGTGATATGCAATTTGCCCAGCATCATTTGTCAAAGAAAAAAAATTAAAAAGTCCTTTCTCCAATGAATATCTCTCGTCAAAAATCATTTGATCAATATTTTAAGGTTTATTTCTGGATTCTCTATTTTATTCCATTGCTATAATGTATGTCTGTCATTGTGCCAGTATCACACTGTTTTGACTAACATAGCTTTATAGTAAGCTTTGAAATCAGGAAATCTGGGTCCTCAAAATTTGTTCTCCTTTTCTTGGACCATTTTGGCTATGCACAGTCCCTTTGACTCCATGTGAAATTTAAAATGGGGTTTTCTATTCTGCAAAAAAGTTATTACTGAAATTTGCATAGGGATTTCTTTGATTCTGTAGATACCTTTGGGTAGCACTAAAATCTTAACAATATTAAGTTTTCTCACCCCTGAATATGGTATATCTTTCCATTTATTCATATTTTCTTTAATTTCTTTAAGGTTCTTTGATATTTCTTCTTTAAAATTTGATAGAATTGACCATTGAAACAATTAGATTCAGGGCTTCTAAGGAGATTAGGAGATTTTCAGTACAGGCTTGCTCTTACGGGTTATAGCTCTATTCAGGTTGGTTGGTTTGTTTTTTTCTTTTTCCTTCATCACTTACTAATGGTATGTTTTATGTTTCTAGGAACTTGTACATTATCCAAATTGTTGATGTTCACACTATTCTCTTAAATCCTTTTTTATTTCTGTAGAACCACTAGTAATGTCCCCACCTCTATTTTGATTTTAGTGATTTGAATGTTTTCTCTATTTTTCTCTTTCTAACAGTCCAACTATTTAAAGATTTGTCCATTTTGTTGATATTTTTGAAGAATAAATTTTTGTTTCAATGTTTTAGTTTTTCTATTATCTATTTTATCTCTGTTCTTTTATTATCTCCTTCCTTCTTCTAGCTTTGGGTTTAGTTTTTTCTTCTTTTTCTAGTTTATTAAGTTATAAAATCAGGTTATTGATCTGAAAGCTTTCTTCTTTCTTAATGTAACTGCTGACATTTATAAATTTCTCCCCAGCACTGCTTTCACTGTCCCCAATATATTTTAGAGATATTCTCATTTTAATTTATATCTAAGTTTATTTTACTTTCCCTTGTGTTTTTTGTTTTCTTGTTCCATTAGTTTTTAAAGAATGTGCTGTCTCATTTCCACAGATGTGTGAATTTTAAAGTGTTTCGTCTCTTATTGATTTTTTAACTTTGTCCCATTGTGATCACAGAACATATTTTGTATGGCATCTACAATTTAAAATCCATTGAGATTAAATTTGTGAACTAACATATAACCTATTTTGAAAAATGTCTTATCTACATTTGAATAGAACGTCGTTCTCTTATTTTTGGGTAGACTGTTCTTTCTGTTAGAGGTAGGTGGGTGGCTATGTTGTTCTAGTATTCTATTTCTTTATTTATTTTCTATCTGGTTTTTCAATCCATTGTTGTGAGCGGAATGTTCAAGTTTCCAGTTATTATTGCAGAGATACCTAATTTCTTTTAAATCTGTTAATTTTTACTTCATATATTTTGATTATCTATTATTACATGTATAAATGTTTTTAATTGTTATATCTTCTTGAATTGAGCCATCTGTTAATATATAATGTTGTCTTTTGCAAACTTTTTTGATTTAAAGTATATTTTAAATATTAGTAGAGTCAAAGATGCTTTCTTTTGGTTACTACTTGCATGAAATATCTTCTATCTTTTGGCTTTAACATCTCGTCTTTATATTGAAAGTAAGTCTCCTATAGATAGAATATACTGATTATACACTTTTATCCATTTTGATAATCTTTTCTTTGGGAATTTAATTGATTTACATTTAATTAGTAATTTAAATTATAACATTTTTTACTGATAAGAAAAGACTCCTGTCATTTTGTGTGTATTTGTGGTCTATGAGGCTCATTATTTTTGTTGTTCTTCATTTCCTGCATTAATCTTCTTTTGAGTTTAGTTGATATTTTATAGTGAAATATTTAAATATCTTTCTCATTTCCTTTTGTGTATATTCTGTACCTAATTTTTTGTGGGTACATTTAGTACGACACTGTGGGTCGTACATTTAGCATCCTTAAAGTTATAGCAGTCAATATGAATTTATACTAGCTTAATTTCAATAACATACAAATTACTGTTTCTATATAGCTTTACTTCCCCACTCCTTTTAGTTGTTGATGTCACAAAATTATATATTTACATATTGTGTGTCCAGAAACAAACTATTTTAATGCATTAGTATCTTAAATTATGTCGAAAATAAAATGTGGACTTACAAGCCAGTTTACAATAATATTAGCTTTTAGAGTAATATATTATTTTTAAATGTATTAACCTGCTATATCATGTAGAAAACAAACAAACACAAAAGAAGTTACGACAATTGCTGTAATAGCTATAGATTTTATAATATTCTATGTATTTACCTTTATTGAAATCTTTATTTCTTCTTACAGCTTTGAGTTACGTCCAGTGTCCATTCATTTCAACATGTATGACTCTCTTTTAGAATTTACTGAAGAATATTTTAACACTACTGTGTTCCTTTAGCTTTTGTTTACCTGGGGATGGCTTAATGTCTCTCTCACCTTTGAAGGATGGTTTTTCTGGATGTTGACTTTTTGGTTGAGCTTTTAAAAAAATTTTTTGGCACTTTGAACATGTCACCTTACTGCCTTCTGGCCTCCAATTCATCTGGTAAGAAATCTGCTGATAATATTATTGAAAAAATTTGCATTTCAATTATTTTACTTTTCAGCTCCAGAATTTCATTTTGGTTTCTTTGTATGTCTTCTGTCTTCTTATTGGTATTTATATTTTGTTTATATATTACTTTTTTCACATTTTCCATGTCTTCCATTAGCTGTATGAGTATGTATAAAATTGTTTAAAAATCTTTGTCTAGTTGATCTTCCAGAAGACTTTTTCAGAAACAGTTACTACTTGCCCTTTGTTGGGACAGTTATTATTGGTTTACTTTTCATTTACCTTTGAATAGGTCACAATTCCCTGTCCCATTTTATGCCTTTTTACCTTTTGTTGGTAATTATTCATTTAAATGTATTAGTGTGATAATTCTGGAAACCAGATTATCCTCCTTCCCCAGAGTTTGCTGGGGGTTTTTTGTTTTGTTTTTGGTTGTTGTAGGCTAGTTGAGCTGAAGATCACTGATGTATAAGCTTATGAGTTTTTCAGATCTTTTCTGATTCTGTGCTTTCCCCGGGGAATGAAGGTGTCAGTCTTCAATGTCTGGCTCCCAAAATGGAGGGGGAAAAAATAAAAGAATGAAAAGAAAAAGCAAGGGTGGAAGATGCTAGCCCTTTAAATATCACTTGAAGTCACCTCAGCCAAAAGAAGGGGAGCCTGCAACACTAGAGGTAGGTATAACAATGACCCCACTTCTTTGTCTGTACCTCTATGATTAGAAGCAACAGTCAATAATAAGAACACTGATCACTAAGAGTTGGAAGATAGGGTCCATTTTGTTCACTCTGTCTTCTGCAAGATTTTCCTGGAATATATGCACTGCTTTCTGCCCCAGCTTGAGGTGTGAGAGACAGGTAGCTGGTACTGCACTAAGAGCTGAAACTGACTGATATCATCTATAATTTGCTAGCCAAACCTCCTCCTGGAAGTTACAAGCCTTGATAGACCCCAAGGTTTCAAAATAGTTACATCAAACAGATTCTGCCAATACAATCATCATCTAGGTGGGGTTATAGATCTTGGCGTTTTCTACTCATCCTGCATTTATGACTTAAACAGTAACACAATGTATTTTAGAAATGAATGGAAATGTTAAAAAGGAAATTAAAGTTCTATGCATTCTTGAGATAGCTCACTTTCTGCTTTACCTTGGCTGGGTGAAGGGACTGTCAAATAGGTGGTAGAACATTATTTCTTCATATGTCTGTGAGCGTGCCTCTGGAAGAGATTAGCATTTGAGAGAGACTGAATAAAGACCACCAATGTAGGTGGGTAGTATCTAGTCCATTGAGGGTCTAAATAGAACAAAAAGGCAAGAGAAGAGTGGATTTGTTCTTTTTGTTTGAGCTGGGGTGTCTCTTTCCCTGCCCTCAGATATTAGTCCTCCTGGTTCATGGCACATCAGACTAAGCCTGAATGATACCCACTGGTATTCCTTGTTCTCTGTCTCTCCATTTCCCTCCTTCTCTCTTCTTCTCTCTAAATAGATAGATAATAGACAGAAAATTGGCCTTGTTCCTCTAGAAAACACTTAAAAAGACAATATAGCTAGCTCTATCTTTTTGTAGTAAATATTTTAAATCAGACTTGATGAATTTTTATGTCAATTATAAATTTATTTATTAAAAGGTTATTGTAAATCCATTAACACAATTTTATACTTTTGTAATGGCTATAAGATATTCTTTTATGCAATACAAAGTTGAAGGAAATGGCAAGTCACTCCAGTATTCTTGCCTGGAAAATCCCATGAAGAGAGAGAGGAGCCTGGTGGGCTACAGGCCATGGGGTCACAAAGAGTTGGACACAGCTGAGTGACTGAGCATGCATGCATGCATAGTTGTATAAACCAAGTTAAAGATTACTTATGTGAGAAGCCACTATGTTCAAAAGTCATTGCTGAAGTACTGTTATTTCTTATGCTTTCAGAGTCTTTGTTGAATGCCTAAGAAGCCAAGTCCATGTGGTCTCTGGTGCTTTTTTAAATTCCTGCTTCCATGTGTTGAACCCATTAGAGCCTTGCTCAGAGGCAAGAAGACAATTATAACTTTTCCCCTCTTCTATTTTATAGAAAATACTTGCTTTCCTTTTTAGAGCATCATGGTGCTAAAATTTAGATTTCTGAAGAAAGGGAAGTTTTCATTTAAACCTTGGGATAGATCTAGATGCCCTATTATAATTTAAAAAAAAAAGAATTTCACTTTTGTGATTATGGACATTAATAGTTCCTTGTATAATGATGTATCTGATGTTTATAAGACAAAAGGATGCTAAATAATGACAGGATTTAGCCATTCCTGGGTTCAAGGACTTTATATTTCAAATTAACTTAAATTCCAATTCTACTGCTAACAAAATTTCAACCCCCCAAAACACATACCAGTCTACAGAGAATCTCAAAGTTTCAGGTTATTTTTGAGCCTATAGCCCATCAGTAGAATACTCTCTCTCTCTTTGTTCCACAATAGTTTTATGAGAGAGTCAATGATAAGCCAGTCTCCAAGCATTGCTAGAAAATATTCATACACAGACACATACAGCTGCAGATCCACATATAAAATATCACAGGAAAATAATCATTTTCCTTATCTCACACACACAAAAAAAACTGTACCCAAAAAAGAGAGCATTAAATAGTTAATTTAGCTTGATAAAATCTTTGGAATCTAAGTAAACATAAAGTTAGCTGTTTTCTAGAATGTTGCATAAAACTGCACTCTTTATGCTCCTACAATATTCTCCATGGCAGTCAGCCAGACAGAACCTTTGGAACACTGAAAACTCATCTTGGAGCTATTGAAGTTTATCCTTGCCCATTCTGAAAAATTGGCTGATATTGATAATTGTTATAAAAAGTTTACCCCATGAGTCTCATAGGCTGCCAAGAATGTAATTGAGCTGAAATGGAAGGCTGGTATTAAGCTTGCATCTGGTTCTGAGTCAAGGAGCCCTCACTCTTTGACTAGCATCAAGGGAAACTGCCTTCATTTGGGGAAAACAGATGGAACAATTTCACTATAATGGAGTTCATTTTGAGAAACTGTCCCAGCTTGTCCAAACTAATGGCAAGTTGGATAGGATTTGAAATAAATAATAAACACCTGCAGGAGTTGAGGTTACTAATGCTGGCTCAAAAAAAAAAAAATCAAATTAGAAATGATTTATTAGGCATCTACAATGCATGCAGCATGATTCCACTCATGATTTTACCAAACATGATAAAATAATATTATAACAATATTATATTATCATTATATATAATAATAATATTCTTAAAATGGAACCTTAAGTATATCCTGTTGTTCCCGACACATTTTCCTGGATATCTTCTCAATTTTCTCTCATGATCTGCTCAAGAGTGGCAAATGTATATATTTAATCAAGTATTTTGAATCTCTTGAAATTTCAATTTAACAATGTACTTCAGCAACAAAATTCAATAAATAGTCACTGTTTCTATTATATATCAGGCAATATCTAGTCTATGTATTAAAGATACAAAACACCCTCACTCATTTAGTTCAGAGTTTAGTGGGGGATATAGGCAAATAAAACTATTTCAGTACAAAGAGTACAGTGATTAAGAGTAAAGTCATTCAGTATCAACTAAAGGTAGCAATTAACCACATTTAATGTAAAACTCTAGGCCAAAATGAGATATACTCTAACTATAAAATATATACTACATTTTGAAGACAGTATAAAAATTATAAAATACCTCATTTTTAATATTGATTTTTAATACTGATTCCATATCAAAATGTTATTTGGGATATATTGTATTAAACAAAATAAATTAATACAATTAATTTCACCAGTTTCTGTTAACTTTTTCAATGTTTTCTTTAGAAAATTAATGAATTAAATCACATTTCTACTCAGATTTTTGTTGGAGAGCAGTAGTATATATATTAGACCTTCTGTCTTCAAAATTCATTCTATCACTTAGCTGTGAGACATTAGGCAAGTACTAGTCTTGCGGCTTTTTGGTTTTTTTTTTTTATTTTTGCTTCAGTTTCCTTATGTATTTAAGAAGAGGCTGACAATAATTACAGTTGCTTACTCAATAGGGTGGTTGGGAAAAGTAAGTGAACAAAAAAAATCTAAAAGGCAACTATTATTAAATACATAAGCATTAAGTAAGCCCATAAAAAGAGCACATATCTCAGGTCAGAAGAAGTAAACTCCAAGAAGAATTTGAAAGAGAAAAAAAAGGTTTCATTAAAACTTCAAAGAATGTCAGAATACTGTCCCACTGTAATAGGAGGATAATAGAGACAATATGAACAAAATCATAAAACTTGAACTAGCCATAGTCCATTGTAGGAACTGAAAGTGGTTTTCAAGGTGTAAGACTGAAAACTTCCTGAAAGCAGTGGTGGGCAGAAACACTGAAAAGCCAGGTCATTGCACTGCCCAATACTATTTTAAAGAATGTATGAAATTAGGTTGTTGTTCAATCACTCATTCACGTCCACCTCTGTGGGACCCCATGGATTGAGCACTCCAGGCTTCCCTGTCCTTCACAATCTCCTAGAGCTTGCTCAAACTCATGTCCACTGAGTTAGTGATGCCATCCAACCATTTTGTCATCTGTTGTTGCATTCCTGCCTTTAAACTTTCCCAGCTTCAGGGACTTTTCTAATGAGTTGACTCTAAGCATCAGGTAGCCAAAGAACTGGAGCTTCAGCTTCAGCATCAGTTCTTCCAATGAATATTCAGGACTGATTTCCTTTAGGATTGACAGGTTTGATCTCCTTTCAGTCCAAGGGACTCTCAAAAGCCTTTTCCAACACCACGGTTCAAAAGCATCAATTCTTCAGTGCTCAGCCTTCCTTACAGTCCAACTGTCACATCCATACATGACTACTGGAAAAACTATAGCTTTGACTAGATGTACCTTTGTTGGCAAAGTAATATGTTGTCTAGGTTTGTCATCCCTTTTCTTCCAAGGAGCAGCTGGCTTTTAATTTCGTGGCAGCAATCACCATCTGCACTGATTTTGGAGCCCAAGAAGATAGTCTGTCACTGTTTCCATTGTTTCCCCATCTATTTGTCATGAAGTGATGGGACCAGATGTCTTGATCTTTGTTTCTTTAATGTTGAGTTTTAAACCAGCTTTTTCACTCTCCTCTTTCACTTTCATCAAGAGGCTCTTTAGTTCATCTTTGCTTTCTGCCATAAAGGTGGTGTCATCTGCACATTTAATGTTATTGATATTTTCCTCTGTAATCTTGATTCTGGCTTATGCTTCATCCAGTCTGGCGTTTCACATGATGTACTCTGCATATAAGTTAAATAAGCTAGGTGACAATACGCAGCCTTGATGTACTCCTTTCCCAATTTTGAACCAGTCCATTTTTCCATGTCCAGTTCTAACTGTTGCTTCTTGACCTGCATACAGATTTCTCAGGAGACAGGTGAGGTGGTCTTGTTTTCCCATTTCTTAAATAATTTTCCACAGTTTGTTGTGATCCACTCAGTCAAAGGCTTTAATGTAGTCAATGAAGCAGAAGTAGAGGTTTTTCTGGAATTGTCTTGCTTTTTCTATGATCTAATGGATGTTGGCAATTTGATTGCTGGTTCCTCTACATTTTCTAATCCAGCTTGAACATCTGGGAGTTCTCGCTTCACACAGTGTTGAAGCCTTTGAAAACTTTGAGTGTTGAAAACCTTTGAGAATTACTTTGCTAGCATGTGAATGAGTACAATTTGCCAGTAGTTTGAACATTCTTTGGCACTACCATTCTTGGGACTCAAAATTAGGAATTCCGTCTATAAAATTAACTGTATTGTTTTAGGAAAGCCAAAGGAGATATACAAAGAGAATAAATGAAATGGGAATAAGTGATGTCATCTAGGAGACTACTGAGGTATTAATAAAATAATTTTTAAGGAGAAAGGCATATTTTCTTCTTCCCCACTCCAAACTCTCACAGCTTTTGATAACTAAACAGTTGTCCTTTTCTATTAATTGAGTCTACTAAGCCAACAAGCCTCTAAAATTTGTGTTCACTTAATATACCCATTGTAAGCCAGGTTATGAAAATAAAATTTGAATTTCATAAATTGGACATGCCAACCAAAATAAATATCAATGCTCGAGTTCTATTACAATATCAGATAGCCACCAACACTCTTAAGACATTTGTAATTTATAAAACAAAATCAGCCTGAGAGGTCTATGTTCCAGGTGAAAGAGAAAAGGTTGGAAGCTCTCAGGAAAAGCTTCCTCTTGTTTTAGAGATATAAGAAGTGTTAAAAGGTAAACTGAGACACAGTATTTTTTTTTTCCCCAAAGGTCTATTTAAGGTCCAATTCAAATTGGACAATGTCAAACCAAAAATGCTTAGGTGCTCCCTGCTGACAGAAGCTAGGGAAAAGATTTTAATAGAGAAGACACAGAAGAAAAACAAATATATTATTTGATTGGCTATAGCTTAAGCAGTTGACTTATTTGGAAAATCCTAGCAGGCAGATTGTGATCGGTTGTTCTTTAGTTTTGTTTTTTTCGGATTTTGGTGCATTGATTCTGGTTTAGGTTTTGGTTTGCTTAGTAGGCATCCAAAACTTTAGAGACACTTTAGTCTAAGGACTTCCTTGTTTAATTAATTAACAATAGTCGCAGTGATATGTCCTAAGAACAACAAACTATAAGAAAGGAGACTGTTCTGGGAGGAATTATGGTGGAATAATATACTGATATAACATTATAAAAAGTGAAATGAACAGGTATATATGTATAGTATATTCTAAATTGGTGATAGAATAACCCATAACTATAAGCAACCAGAAATAATATCTGAAACAATTTTTTAACTTTCATCTGCATCCTTTGTTTTGTCCCCTAGTAAGATTCACTGGTTTGTCGTCAATGTCTTAAACAGCTAGATACAAACAGCACGGCTGTGCCAACATTTAAGGACGGTACCAAAGTGCACATCCCAGTCTCACAGTAGGTACCCGCCCTAAATATTTCTCTGTAGTGTGTTATTAACATGCTTCTCAAAGTCTGCAGTACTCCACCTCTTTGATAAACCCTATCTCAGTGTCGAATGTGCCACTGGAAGACCAGCAGCTTTGCCTTATGTAAGGCATGCTCTTCCTCCCATGGTAGCAGTGTTCTGAACAGTGTCATGGACAGACCATATTTATTACTCACTCATGGCTCAACACTACAAACCTCCTTCCATGTACTTTCTTTATGCAAAAATTTTATACCTTAGGCTCCATTGCGTTTAGAAATTAATCAACACAATCAACATTAATTAGGGGCTTTTTGTTTATTTGTTTTTTGGCCACATCATACAGCTTGTAGGATCTTAGTTCCCTGACCAGGGATCAAACCCAGGTCCATGGCAGTGAAAGTGCAGTGTCTTAACCACTGGATCACCAGAGAATTCCCAATATTTAATTTTGAAAAGAATAAAATTTTAACTAAGACTGAGATATACCTTCAGATCAGTGAGAACAAAAAGGAAAGAAAAATTTAGAAGTAAATAAAATGTAAAAGTAAGTAAATATTGGACTTCTCCTGTGGCTCAGATGCTAAAGAATCTGTCCACAATGCAAGAGACCCCGGTTCAATCCCTGGGTTGGGAAGATCCCCTGGAGAAGGAAATGGCTACCCGCTCCAGTATTCTTACCTGGAGAATTCCATGGACAGAAGAGCCTGGCTGGCTACAGTCCATGGGATCACAGAGCAAATATTGTACTAAATCATCAATATTATTTCAGAACTTAAGCTCATAGGGATCTATATTTTTACTGACCACTTATTAATATTAAATTGCAAACATAACTACTGAGACTGGAAAGGAGAGAATGACATACCACATTTTTAAAACAATGAGTGCTGTAAAGAAGCATGCAGAAATGGCCTCAGTGTTGGAAGAGCAGATTGGGGAAATACTCAAGTAAACAGTGATGGAATGTGACATAAGCTATTAAAATCCAAATTCACACAAACACTTAAATTTTTTCTCATCTGGACACAGTTTCTTCTTCTAGTCTGAACTGCAATTACAACTAATGGGCTTCAACCCTCTCAACTAGTGCCCAGGAAGAGGCACATTTATGCTTTCAAACATTTGGGCCATCCACTTGTTCATATGCTATGGTTTGATGCCCAGAATATTATCCTGTGCCATGAAATCTTGGTCCAGGATGAAACTGGAAAAAGATGGTGCAGTGACAGGATGATAAATGAAGTTCACCGAGAGCTTGGATTTCACTCATATTCTTGGCTACAGAAACAGATTTACCAACCTGTCTGCCCCCAAACAGATTCTTCTATAAAGTTTGAAAATCAAACATCTAATAACCACATCGTATCAAAGGACAAAAGACAAAGCCTCTCTTTTTGTTTGTGAGTAGACAAATTCAAAATTCTTTTTTAGAAAAGAGGACTTGTATAAATAAGGATTCTGTTTGCTTGCTGCAGTGATAAAAAATTTCATATTTTGAAAATTCCCAATTAAAGCACACACTTGTTTGTTGTTGTTTAGTCACTAAGTCATATCTGACTCTTTCACGACTCCGTGGACTGCAGCCCAACAGGCTTCTCTGTCCATGAGATGTTCCAGGCAAGAACACTGGAGTAGCTTGTCATTTCCTTTTCCAGGGAATCTTCCTGACCCAGGAATCCAACCCTTGATTCCTGCATTGGCAGGCAGATTCTTACCACTGAGCCACCAGGGAAGCCCTAAAGTACACACTAGGTTGCAACAATTCTACTTAGTGAGGTTTCTTTCCCTTCAATCCAGATTTGTCACATTTTAAATTTAATTAATCCAACGCATGTATATTCAATAAAATGTGCAGACCTTAACTGATATCTAATAGTTTAAGAATCTATCTTTTAAGTAAAACCTAAAGGAGCTAACCTTTCTTTAAAAATAATTCCATTCTGTGATTGAAGAACTTTTAAAAGGATGTTAATTCTTTGAACAAAGATAAAATTAAAGTCAAAAAGGTTTCAGTTGTAGTAGTAAAGAGGCAGCACTTTCTAACTAGCAGACCTTTAAAAGTGACTATGCTCTAAATTCACACAGTACAAAATAGCGATCAGTAAATCTGTCTTGTATTTTCATTATCTCAATCAGATACCAAACTGTTATCTAAAATTTAATCAACAATGTCCCTAGATTAAACTGAATTTAAAAACATATTTTAACCATGAAGTCAAGATAGAAGAGTTTGTGGGCCCACCCTACCCTTAGAGATTTGTGGATGAGTGCAGGGGGGACTTCAAGATGAGAAGCATAGATGGTGGTATCTTTCGAGCAAGCAAAGGTTTCCACAATTCTCTGCTGGGAGTAAACCACAGGCTAGGAAGCAGTTTGACAACTATTAAAACCAGGGCTCTGCAGTTGGGAGATAGCTTTGCAGTTGGGAGAGGTCTGCTTTCCATGATTGACTATAATATGGTTCAAGTCAGAGAGAAAGAAGATCCCTAGAACTCCATCAAGAGTGATGCTTTCACAAGAACCATGATGGCAGCAAGGAAGGTACCAGTAGCCATGGTTGGGTCAGCAGCAATGGGCGCCATTCTCCCGGCTTTAGTGGAAGGAGCGGGTATCTTGTTGACAAGATTTGCCTCTGCACCACTTCCTAATGATGCTCTGATAGCTGAAGGCCCATCCAAGTTGCCTTCAGCCCAGTTACTATCTTTACATTTTGGAGACTATTAACAGTATCAACAGGACTTCTTTCCCAGGATTTCTTTAGCGAAATGAGGAAAGGACTTCAGATCTATTTTTAAAACCACAGGTGGGACAACTATGGCCAAATAGGCTATGAAGAGACATTGAGCACCTCTTCTCTTTAAAGGAACATGAAGCGGGGAGGTCTTAAAAGATAATACACTTATTTATTCACACTTAGATTGCATTTGTGATTGAAATAAATGTTTTAAATCTTTAAAAGGAAATACAGTAAGAGCTTAGAAGGTGAAGGACCAAATGGCAAACAGCAATGAAGTGTTTAAGTGTTTCCTTGGAGACTTCTCTGCCTGGTTTTGTCCTGTTAAAGTGAAAAGTGAAGTCGCTCAGTCGTGTCCAACTCTTTGTGACCTCGTGGACTGTAGCCCACCAGGCTCCTCCATCCATGGGATTCTCCAGGCAAGAATACTGGAGACAAATAATAAAACAAACAAATAAACAAACAAAAAAACCTCCTGGAAATTGCTCTTTTTTAAAAAACAAACAAGCACAAAAAACCTTATTTTAGAATAATTTTAATTTGAAAATAAAGTTAGTCTTTCCTTACCATCTTCTAATTATTTTTTAAAAGACATAAATTTATATTTAATTTTTCTTTATATAATTTTCTTGATTCTCCTTTTTTTCCCAAATTCTTCCAACATCCATTTAGTAAACCTGGAACATAGCATTCAAATAAGGCCCTGACTCTGTTATCTCAGGTTATATTTGTAATCTCTCCTGACTGCTAAGGGTTATAATTTGTGTTTCGCAAGGCTCTGTGGGGGTACAAATTGTTCTATATAATGATCCTTACTAAGAAGCCAAAAATCAACACTTCAAATGTCATTATTCTCATATTGACATAAACTTTTCATTAAAAATGTCGTGTGTCCCTCAGTTTGCCATATTAAAATGCAGCAGTTCAGTTCAATAAATCCTAACACAATAGCAAGTTTCACAGTCTATTCCCTGCTGATTTTTTAATGAGTTGTTTCATGTGGGATTTAGTTTGTGTGTTGTTTGGGCATATTACGCACATGTGTGACTGAGCATGTATGTAATATGTTTTCTCTTCATTGCTACCAATGCTGTCTATACTTCTGCTTTTCTTCTTTAACATCATACTAAATTTTCCCTAGGTTTTACAAGTTTCTGAGGAAATTTTAACCTTTTATATGAAAGCTAGATACCTCCTCAGGATAATAATTGAAATTTAAGAAAATGTATGGAGAAGAGAGGTTAACTGTAATCAATATTCTCACTATGGGCCAGGTACATTCCATATATATGTCATTTCTTTAATATCACAAGCTTTTTTAGGAGGCTAATGCTATCACCATTTCCTTGATTAGTAAAAGAATCTGGAGAGGTCCACTATCCTGCCCTTAGTCATACTGATACTTAGTGAAGAAAACAACACTGAACTAGATTTCTAGTTCAATATCTAGACAAAAATCTCTATGTTTTAGTGCTGCATCATAATGTTTCAAGACTCTATGTAAATTACTAAATTATATAAATAGTTAAAAAGTCAGATTTTAGAAAACTAAAGTTTTAATAGGTAGCCTTTTCAGTTTCTCACAAATGTAATACTATTTATATTATTCTATCATCTCAAATTTTAATTTTACTGTAAATTATTTACACTATAGATAGGACTACATTAGGTTTATTATAGGACACTTTTGTAAGAAAGAAGTTTTGGCAACAATCTTCAAAAACTGAAATAATCAATTAAAAGTAGGTTTCTAATATGATTTGGGGACTATTCATATTCCTAGACATGTTGTTTGTAAGAAGTTTCCACCAAACATTTATCAGTCTCTGTTCTCAAGAATACTAGCTTCTGTAAAATGTTACCTGGTGCTCCAAATTACAGGTTTCATTATTTTAAAAGCTCATGAACATCACATTATAATTCCCATCTTAAACGATATGAAATGCATTTTAAAAAAACTTAAAATTTCCTGATAAATAAAGATCTGTGTGGACTGTTATTTCTACACAGTTTGTAATGCATGGGTCTATTCTTTTTTTTAAAGGAAGAAAATCCGTAAATCGGGGATTTGGAAATGAACACTTTGTTGCTGTGGATCACAAACAATGTTTTTCATACTTTTAAATTAGTCTTTACTTAAATAGTAAAGGTGAATTTTTAAAAAATAAGGTTAATCATGGTTACCAATAATGGAATTTGACATCAAGTGTCTTAAGAAGCAAAGCAAATAAGAAAGTAAACTAACAGGGGAACCATGTTTGCTGCAAGGCAAACTCAAAACCTATAGATACATCAACTAAATAATAAAAATGCTCTGCTTATTATTTCTCACTTCCCATTTCAATACATTTAGCATTTCCTCAAATCCTAAAACATAATTTATCATACTTGAGCAAGAATATTCCACTATTGTCATTAACCTTTATATTCTGTAATAACATTTTGCCACAGGACAATTGATTTCAATAACTTTTGTTCCCCTTGGTGTGAAAAATATACTAGATCCTTCAAAACGTGGCATTTTGACTTCCTTTATCTGTTCTCATTTTTAGTCATATTTTAATATATAGGTTTACTGCAAAGTTCACATTTCACAATAAGATAAGCATACTATTTAAAGAAATAATCAACAGAGCTATTGGTAAAGCTAAGGAAGTTAACTGCTGAATTTATGAATACATGTTACTGCAACCTAGAAAGAGTCAAGTGCAATTTTTACATGCATGACAGGGAAAAGGTACAGTGAATATTAAATAATACCTATTCCTTGTTTAATATTCCTTGAACCTTTCTCCTTTAAGACGGGGCCTAAAACATATTGTAGATTACATTGGTAGATTACATCGGTGACTTGTCCTCTTGAGAACAAGTAAAGGATAACCAGAGCACAGAATGGTTAAAGAGAAGACCGCAGAGTACTTAATAAAGGTGGTGCACAGGGGCACACACCTCTTCCCCGTGAGATTGTGAAAACTCCTGGGCGTGGATCAACACTGCACATAGATGAAGGCCACTTTAACCCCCTGAACTCTCCAGGATACTCTATCCCCCTTCTAGTCACACTCGTACTCATGGGGCAAGGATTCCATGGCCAAGGGTGAGCCATAGTTATCCATTGGTAATATACCCATCTGAAGTCCACACCTGCCCAGGACTCTAAGAAACTTTTACCGGATCCTTGTTCCAGAGCCTAGGAGAGTTCAGTCCTTGGGTCTTTCCTCCTTTAGAATAGGTTAAACCACCTATGTGGACACTGCTGAGACTGACAAATAGTAGGGGACAAATAGTTGTTTGCAGAAGAGTGTGAACATTTTCCCCATGCAGGCTGGGGTAGCCACATGTTTGTTTGAGGCTCCTAAAGGCACTGAGATGATAGGTTGTCCACATGCCAGATGCCAGGTTCTGGTTCTCCTGTGCCACTGAGCTTTGATTCAGAAATCTAGAGTCATAAAGTGAACGTTGCTCAGTCATGTCCAACTCTTTGCGACCCCTTGGAATTCTCCAGGCCAGAATACTGGAGTGGGGAGTCGTTCCCTTCTCCAGGGGATCTTCCAAACCCAGGGACTGAACCCAGGTCTCTCACATTGCAGGTGGATTCTTCACCAGCTGAGCCACAAGAGGAGCCCAGAGTCATATAATTCTCAATTCAAATGTAACTTTCCAGTTGGTCAGGGCCACATATTTGTTAAGGTAACAGGTTGGACTACATTTTATTTAATAATCCATTAGCATGACTTATGAATTAAATATTTATTGTGAAAAAGCATTTCCCTTTCTTTTCTTGCTCTGGCCTCAAAGACATATGATTGGTCCTGTTCTGATCACATCATTCTGGTTAATGAGAGGAGTCACACTGTATCATTTGACTCATTTGAGAGCAACATGAATAGAACTGGACATGCAAAGTAGCCAGGAGATTAAACAGTGAGGACCAGAGGGAGGCTGATTCAGGTCATGATTCAGGGACACTGTAGAACCATCATAAGTCAAGCGCAGGCTAAGTAGATAAGAGAGCACCATTAGTTTCTATTCAATGCAAATAAGAGATGCCAGTCTGGGATCCACCAGATTAGGAGCTCACCATTAAGATCAACAGAGAGAAAACAAACCACAGGGAACAGGATAAAAGCACTGGAGTCCAGAGATGTCAGAGGGCAATACAATGCGTGAATATTATTTCAGCAGCATGAGATTAGAAAACCAACTCTTGCCTAGATACCATTTTATGGGGAGAGTCCAGAGGGACTTGGCTGACAGACTGAGCCTGTTTAACCAAGGGAGTCAGCATTGCCTAAAGGGAAGCTGAATCTAGTGCATGATATGATAATACAATAGATTAGATACAAATGGAACAAAATAAAGTTGTTGCACTACACAGGAGATGATGACTCATCAGTTCAGTTCAGTTCAGTCACTCAGTCATGTCCCACTCTTTGCAACCCCATGGACTGCAGCATGCCAGGCCTCCCTGTCCATCAACAACTCATCATTGACTCAATGGACATGAATCTGAGCAGATTCTGGGAGACAGTTAAGGATAGGGAAGCCTGGTATATTGCAGTCCACAGGGTCACAAAGTTTGGACATGACTTAGCGACTGAACAACAGCCAACTACCATCACAATTGAGATACAGAACATCTCAACTACTCCAAAAAGATCCCATTTAGTCACTAGGTTTTAAGTTTTACTGAAAAGCAAAACAAATTAATAAATACTACCAAGTTTCAGCATAGTTTCAACAAAAAAACGCATTCTTTTTGTTTAGCTTATCCTGCTCCTGTTATAGAAGACAGAAGGCCCTAATCAGTAAAAATTGGTTAAGCAATTAAATTTGCATTCATAAATATATTTCTCTTGGATTTAATCTCAAATTTCCTTTGGATCTGTAGTCAGAATGTACTCTACCATTAACCACCCCACCAAAAACACTGAAATTTAATCTGAAATGGTCACTTCCCCACATCATTACATGAAAGGTCACCACTCTCATGTGGGACTAATTCCATGTATAAAGAACCTTTGGCTGGGCTAGGGAATATCTCCTGATCAAATTCATTTGATGGTGCTACACTTGCTCACAGTGCCCAACTTTTTTTTTTTTTCCTTCTGGTTCACAAAGCCTAGCAGTTGTGAAGTCAAACTGATGTTCACTGGAACCTGCAGTGACCTTCTATGCTACTTCCCAGGATTCTGATAGGGCAGAATCAGAGAGACCCAGAATCTAGCAGTAAGGGCACAGTTATATAACTACAACTTGGTCACAATGATACTAATTTTTTAGATAAATATACAGGCAACTGGCCAAAAAGAAGAGTTCATCATTGAATTTCAGAAGCCTCAATATATTTGTAAAAGGAAATAATCAAGTGTATGTTTGCTAAGCATTTTCAAATTCCTGTGGAAATAAAAATACCATCTTAAATCTCAATCTAAATAAGTGTGTTTTCAAAAACAAAACCAAGAAGACTGCCTCTTTAGCCATGAAATGTCACCTTGGGAAGTATTACTTGAGCTCAAACAGATAAAACTCCTGGTACTTCATTATGTCTCTTCCACTTATATGCCAAAAGAGGATAACTGATTGGGAGAGAAAGACAGGTTTTATATTTTCAGGCCATTATGAAAAATGTAACCCATTCATACAACAGAGTGTGTATTACTTATGTGGTCACCAGGTAGAGTTAATGGGCCTCTGAAACCTATTGTATCAGTCACTAGGGAGTACCTATAAAGCTAAAATTTGAATCTCTCATCACCACTGAATACTCACATGAACACTGCAGTTACTAATTTGAAAAAGAAAACTACTTCATTTATGGTTATATGCTGAGAAGAGAGAAAAAAAATTAATGTGGCTTTCTATCTTGAGTACAAATTCCATATTCTATTCTGCTTTATAGCCGCATCATCTAGGACCATGATTTGAACAAAGATGTTTAGTATGTATTTCCTTAAGTAAGCCTTGCAAGTTAATAATACCTAAGGGTGGCCTTATAGTATGGATATCTTCCCAATTTTTTCTTTAAACTCTAGTTGTAGGACTAAAATTAATCTTGAAGAAGTTAAGAATAATACCAATTATTCAGT
Source organism: Dama dama (assembly GCF_033118175.1). Taxonomy (NCBI): domain Eukaryota; kingdom Metazoa; phylum Chordata; class Mammalia; order Artiodactyla; family Cervidae; genus Dama; species Dama dama. The sequence continues at coordinate 68,053,788 of NC_083713.1, read as the reverse complement.
TATTGGAAGTTGGTAACATTTACTTGGAAATATACCCTTAGATTTGGATTCATATTGCATGTATTTTTTGTTCCTCAATTTTTTTTTTTTAAATCTCTTTCCAGTGTACTTTGAGGCCCACCTTTCTTCAAACGGTCTTTTTCATCCCTGGAGAGTACTTGGTTACTGGAAGAGCTGGTGAACACTCCAGGAAAATTAACATGGTAATGGCAACCCAGTCCAGTATTCTTGCCTAGAAAATTCTATGGACAGAGGGGCCTGGCGAGCTACAGTCCATGGGGCCACAAAGAGTCAGACACAACTGAGCAATGGGCATACACATACATCCTGAACTTTGATAACTGACGACCATATGTCCACCTAAGTCACCAGTGGGGCCTCAGAGAGTTAACGTAGATGGCCACCAGTGCTGTTTGCAGTGACAGTTGTCAACTGTGATCCTCTTCCATTGAACACATGATCCAGGGAGGCTCTATATTTGTCTCTGCTTTCAGAATCAAGGCAAAAATTAGGTAAAAATTCCATTGATTAGAGAAGAACCCAGCAATATATAAATTCAGCATACATTTTTAGCATGAATATTTTATATTTAACATTACTAGAGGGTTGATATTATATATATTCAATTAAAATAGGCATGTTAATAGATTTATAGACTAGCTTCATGTATGTTTAGTATGCATAGAATAAATACATCTTATTTCTTTTCATTTTAGAAAATTACTTTTTTCCTTTTTATAAGTCCTGTATATCAACCCTGAATATTCATTGGAAGGACACTGAAGCTCCAATACTTTGGCCAGCTGATGTGAAGAGCCAATTCACTGGAAAAGACCCTTATGCTGGGAAAGGTTGAAGGAAGGAGGAGAAAGGAACGACAGAGGATGAGATGGTTGAATGGCATCACCGACTCAATGGACATGAGTTTGAACAGTCTCTAGGAGATTGTGAAGGACAGGGAGGCCCGGCCTGCTGCAGTCCATGGGGTCACACAGAGTCAGACATGACTGAGCTACTGAACATCAATGTATCATAGTTTACTTTAACATGGCTGGTAACTCCAAAAGTCTCAACATTCTAGAAATGGTCAAAACTGGCATGTCGTGTTTCTTTGAGGACATCTTAGTTTCCATTAAGACAAAAAAAAAAAAAAACCTTAAAAATATCATAGTGTTGTGCTCTTAAAATTTTGTTTTCCTAGGTAGTTTTAAAATAGAGATGTTGAAATTAGTGAGAGAGAAGTTAAATATTTAAAAACATTATAAATATAAGAATGTGATCTTACTGTTGGAATGAACACAGCTGCTATGAGGAAATCCTTGGTGAAGCTAAAACTTAGAAAAATGTGTGACTCCACAGAGAGTCAGTATATCCTCACTGGTCATTAAACTAAAAGGTATTCTTTTTCCCTAGAACTCATCAGATTTAACACATTTTCTATTTAATTATTTAACTAGGGAAGTAAGTGGAGTGACAGCAGATGCTGATTGAGTTTTCTGATTAGATCATAATCTGTCTCAAACATATAAGGTAAGCATTTCTTTAAAATAAAAATTAGATTATACTTTTGACTTGTTGAGTAAAAATTACTAAGCAATGATATATTTCTTAAAATGTTACTTGAAAATTATTGTGTTTAAAATTTATTATCATTATATAGGCATATATATATATACATATATATATATATACACACATACATTATATATACAAAATATTAATCAAATTTTGACTTTATTGAACACAAAATATACCAGGTAAAATAATTTTCTGCATAAAATGTCTTCTCTCATCGTAGTTTCTGTTTTACTTTCCTTCCTTTCAAGAGTTGTGGAAGGCATATATGAAATGGTTGAGGGTTTTATTCAACTATATGAAGCTTTCTACATGTATTTTTTTATTTTTTTCAAAAAGACAACTAAGATGCATTATTTCAAGCAAAAGAGCTTATGAACAATTATCTATGAATTTGATACATAAATACCAGTCTGGATAAAGCACAAGCTAAACTCAAGACTGCTGGCAAAAACATCAGTAACTTCAGATATGCAGATGACACCATCCTAACAGCAGAAAGCAAACAAGAACTAAAGAGCCTCCTGATGAAGGTGAAAGATGAGAGTGAAAAACCTGGCTTAAAACTCAACATTCAAAAATGAAGATCATTCTTTTACATGTAGTTGACCAGTTTTCCCAGCATCACATGAAGAGACTGTCTTTTCTCCACTGTATATTTATACCTCCTTTGTGAAAGATAAGGTGTCTCTATAGGTGTGTGGATTTATCTCCAGACTTTCTATTTTGTTCCACTGATCTATATTTCTGTCTTTGTGCCAGTACCATACTGTCTTGATGACTATAGCTTTGTAGAATAGTCTGAAGCTGGGAAGGATGATTCCCCCAGTTCCATTATTTTTTCTCAAGATAGCTTTGGCTATTTGAGGTCTTTTGTGTTTCCATACAAATTGTGAAATTATTTGTTCTAGTTCTGTGAAAAATATCATTGGTAGTTTGATAGGGATTGCAATGAATTTACAGATTGTTTTGGGCAGTATAATCATTTTCACTATATTGATTCTTCCAATCCAAGATCATGGAATATTTCTCCATTGTTTGTATCATCTTTGATTTCTTTCATCAGTATTTTATAGTTTTCTACATATCGGTCTTTTGTCACTTTATGTAAATTTATTCCTAAGTATTTTATTCTTTCATTGCAATGGTGAATATGATTATTTCCTTAACTTCTCTTTCCAATTTTTCATTAAGAGAATACAGGAATGCAAGGGATTTCTGTGTATTAATTATATATCCTGAAATTTACTATATTTGTTAATTAGCTCTAGTAAATTTCTGGTGGCATCTTTAGGGTTTTCTATGTAGAGAATCATGTCATCTATAAACAGTGAGAACACATTCTAACACCATACACAAAAATAAACTCAAAATGGATTAAAGACCTAAATGTAATTCCAGAAACTATAAACTCTTAGAGGAAAACAGGCAGAACATTCTCTGACATAAATCACAGCAAGATCCTCTATGACTGACCTCCCAGAGTAATGAAAACAAAAACAAACAAATGCAACCTAATTCAACTTAAAAGCTTTTTGCACAATGAAGGCAACTATAAGCAAGGTGAAAAGACAGGACTCAGAATGGGAGAAAATAATAGCAAATGAAAAAACTGACATAAAATTAATCAGAAAAATATACAAGCAGCTAATACCAGAGCGGAGAAGGCAATGGCACCTGACTCCAGCACTCTTGCTGGAAAACCCCATGGACGGAGGAGCCTGGTAGGCTGCAGTCCATGGGGTCGCGAAGAGTCAGACACGACTGAGCAACTTCACTTTCAATTTTCACTTTCATGTATTGGAGAAGGACATGGCAACCCATTCCAGTGTTCTTGCCTGGAGAATCCCAGGGATAGGGGAGCATGGTGGGCTGCCATCTATGGGGTCGCACAGAGTCGGACACGACTGAAGCGACTTAGCAGCAGCGCAGCAGTACCAGAAAAACAAACAACCCAATCAAGAAGTGGGCAAAAGACCTAAACAGACATTTCTTCAAAGAAGACTGACAGATGGCTACTAAATACATGAAAAGATGCTCAACATCACTCACTATTAGAGAAATGCAAATCAAAACCAAAGATACCATTTTACTGACAAAGGGCCATATAGCCAAAGCTATGGTTTTTCCAGTAGTCATGATGGATGTGAGAGCTGGACCATAAAGAAGGCTGAGCGCTGAAGAACTGATGCTTTTGAACTGTGATGCTGAAGAAGACTCTTCAGAGTCTGTTGGACTGCAAGGAGATCAAACCAGTCAGTCCTAAAGGAAATCAACTCTGAATATTCAGAGGAAGGACTGATGCTGAAGTTGAAACTACAATAATTTGGCCACCTGATGTGAAGAGCCAACTTTTGGAAAAGACCCTGATGCTGGAAAGAGTGAGGGCAGAAGGAAAAGGGGTGATAGAGGATAAGATGGGTGGATGGCCTCATCGACTCAATGGACATGAGTTTGAGCAAACTATGAAAGACAGTGAAGGGCAGGGAAGCCTGGTGTGCTGCAGTCAATAGAATCGCAAAGAGTTGGACATGACTGAGTTACTGAATAACAAAGAGCAACACTACATAAAAGGAATCAGGGGTTAAATGTTTCCTCAACTCTAAATAATACATTTTTTGTTTCTGTCACCAGTAAAATAATCATGTTCCTAAAACTTTATCCCAGTGAATCAATCAACATCACCTTTAGTAAAGTCGAGAAGCTTAGATTACATCTAGAATGGTCCCCATCGCTTCTCCTGCTATTAACAGTCTCTGAGTGTCTCCCTGTCTCTCTCTCCCTTCCTCCCCACTGCCACCCACTTCACATTTGTTTGGTATAACGTATATTCTTAAAATACCTATTATAAGTACAAAATTCAAAGAGCCATAATAAATCTGCAGAGTTGGACAGTAACTACCAAAATTCAGTTTTAGATCATTTCTATCATCCCCTAAAAATTCCCCGGAGCCGATTTGGTGCAATCTCACCAGACAGTCTTCGGGTTGTATCTGTAAATTTGTCTCTTCTGACTATTTCATATGAATGGACTCATACAATAATATTTTCAAGGTTCATTCATTTTGTAGTATACATCAGGATTTAGTTGTTTTTATTGTTGATTTGTATGGCATCTGGTCCCATTTGTATGGCATCTGGCATCACTTCATGGGAAATAGATGGGGAACCAGTGGAAACAGTGTCAGACTTTATTTTGGGGGGCTCCAAAATCACTGCAGATGGTGATTACAGCCATGAAATTAAAAGACACTTACTCCTTGAAAGGAAAGTTATGACCAAGCTAGACAGCACATTAAAGAGCAGAGACATGTCTTTGCCAACAAAGGTCCGTCTGGTCAAGGCTATGGTTTTTCCAGTGGTCATGTATGGATGTGAGAGTTGGACTGTGAAGAAAGCTGAGCACTGAAAAATTGATGCTTTTGAACTGTGGTGTTAGAGAAGACTCTTGAGAGTCCCTTGGACTGCAAGGAGATCCAACCAGTCCATCCTAAAGGAAATCAGTCCTGGCTGTTCATTGGAAGGACTGATGCTGAAGCTGAAACTCCAGTACTCTGGCCACCTCATGCGAAGAGTTGACTCATTGGAAAAGACCCTGATGCTGGGAGGGATTGGGGGCAGGAGAAGGGGATGACAGAGGATGAGGTGGCTGGATGGCATCACCAACTCGATGGACATGATTTTGCGTAAACTCTGGGAGTTGGAGATGGACAGGGAGGCCTGGCGTGCTGAGATTCAAGGGGTCACAAAGAGTCGGACACAACTGAGTGACTGAACTGAACATAAATATACAACTTTTGTTTATCCATTTACCAGTTGATAAACTTTTGGATTGGTTCTGCTGTTTGCCCATGAAAATAATGTTCTAATGAGCATTTTCATACAGGTTTGTACGTGTGTGTGTGTGTGTGTATGTATATACAGGATATATGTGTGTGTATATATATATACATATGTCTCATTTTACCTGGGCACATATTTACTATGTCACCTAAAAGACATATTTAACTTTTAAAGAAACTGTTAAATTGTGTTGCATTATTTAAGATTCCTACACACAGAATATGAGGGCTCCAGTAGGAATATCACCAGTTTCTGAGTCAGAAATCCCTGCTATATGTTTTGTCATTTAGTGGGTTTGTTATTTGTGTCAAACCACAGTCTACGAGCCTCAGCTTCTATATGAATAAGACAACCATAAGAACACTGGTCCCTATCACAGAGGATTTAATATTCTGTGAGGAACAACATTTATATACTAGAGAATTCTATGTTCATATTTTATTATCTTACATTTTGAATATTACAGCAAATAAAATCTCTAAATGTGCACAGATGAATAGTAAAGAAAGACAGACAAATAGGAGTGAATGACTTGGGAATGACTATGCCATCAGAACTCAGCACAATTTCCTAAACACACACAGACAGTAAATGGCTAGCAGCCACTCCCAGCTAAAAGCTACACATTAAACAGAAAGCAGATATTCAGAGCTATGAAGAAGAACAAGTGAATGTCATATTTGATCTCCTTTTTGCCTGTCTCAGATATCTCAAAAACAAGGTACTAGAAGAGACAAAAAAAAGTTATGCTGACTATATCCTGGCCTTGGAATCTAACTGCTAGTTTTCTTTTTATTGTATCTCAAGTATTGGCTTATATTATTTGTATCTTATATTTCAATGTTTCTTTGTTTTGTAATGTTTTTACAAATCAAAATTTTATGTAACAAAACTTAACTGAAAGATTTATTTAATCAGATTTCAGATGATTTTTTGCACATTAAATGCCCTATTAGAAAGTACCAAAGCATTGGGATCCAAGAGGCCCCAATTCATGTCTTTATTCTGCTAATGAATAATCCTTAGGCTTGAGAAAAATAAATTCACACCTCTGAGTTTTTATTTTACTCTATCTTGAAAAATGAAAGGATAATTCCAGACCTAAAGTGCCTCTTTTTAATCAATTTTACCACATATATTTCTTGACTATAAGCACCTGTGTTTTTTTAAGCATGTATGTTTTCAGTTGTATTGGGACTCAGATTTTGGGGGACTCCATGGACTGAGCGCACCACGTTCCTATGTTTATAGGATTTCCCAGGCACGACTACTAGAGAAGGTTGCCATTTCCTTCTCCAGGGGATCATCCTGACCCAGGGACTGAACACACATCTCTTGCATCTCCTGCATTGGTAGGCATATTCTTTACCACTTGCACCACCAGGGAAGATGTAGATAATTTTCATGTAACTTCCATGACTGCCTCATAATCCACAGTTACAAATTCCTATTACAAACATGCTGAGGATCTGATGGAGGGTCTATGACTTACACCTTTGCAGCAGCTTGGGAAAGATTTTTGAATCCACTGATTCAATGGAATCAGTGAACCTGAATGGAGAAGGAATGGCAACCCATTCCAGTATTCTTGCCTGGAGAATCCCAGGGACAGAGGAGCCTGGTGGGCTGCCATCTACGGGGTCGCACAGAGTTGGGCACAGCGGAAGCGACTTTGCAGCAGCAGCAGCAGCAGCAGTGAAGCTGATTGGAGCTTAAGCTCCAACCACTTGGAGCTTAATGCCAAGTGGCCATTAAAGAGGTGATTCTGATTTCAATATTTAGGACAGAAACTGACATATGTTCATCACAGGACCTCCCCAAATGTGATATCCAATGTAATAAAGTCAAGAACACTTTGTTGTGTTATACATTCATGTGTCAGATGCAGGGATACATTCAACTGGCCCTAGCCAAGAGGGAAAATGAAGATAAACCATGCTCACTCCACATCAAATATAAGAAATGCCAGGTTCAGCTTCAATGATAAGAGTGCAGTGAATGTTATAACAAGAGCACTGTTTTTCTCTCCAAATGTTAACAGAATCACCTCAACTACCAAGATCAACCAGACTTTATACTTCTCATCCTTGTTTATTCTCTCAGCATATGCTGCTCTGATAATTCTTCCTAATAAGAAGCAACATCAACAATCTTACTGTTTTATTAAAATTTCCAAGAGTAAAATGAATGTTGCATTGGCCTGATCCCATGGCTCTCTCCCAGTACTTATTGCACCAACTGTTTCCCAAAATGTACTAGCTGACTCATTTAGAAATATATTTTCCTGTTAAAATTACAGTACTAAAACAAAGTCACAATATGTTTACATGTCAAACTTAAAGCAGATAAATCAGACCCATCTCAAATATCTGATTGAAGTTGCTGAAAATTTCACTATTTCATTTTCATTTTGTATACAGATCCCTTCAAAAATATTTAATGGATTCATTCATTCATTTATCCATTCAACAGTTATTTATTGAGTGCCTCCTGTTTGGCCAGCACTATTTTAGGTATGAGAGATAAATTAAAGCAAATGAATTTGCTGACCACATGGTATTTTTAATCTAGTAGCAGAGACAGAAAATATACCAATAAAAATGATACAGTAAAACCTCAGGTAGTGGTATTTTCCATGAAGAGGGTGATTGGGGAGAATTATTTGAGAAAGTGTGGTCTGAGAAGGCAACTCTGTAGATGCCTCAGTTCAGCAGAGCTTGAACGAAATGAAGTCAGCATTTTTTAATTTACCCATGTATTTTCATGAGCGCTTCTGAATTAAAACAAAAATTGAGGAATTCATTCAATAAATATTCATTCTGCGCCATTTCTTTATGTAGTAATTTTTGTGAATATTGGGTTCCTTTTTAATGATGAAGATTCCTTATCTTGAATTTTTCTTGTCTGGCAATAGTAGGCGATACTTTTCTTCACACAGCAAGTTTTATGAATATTGGGTCCTAGTTTCTTTATGATCAGGATTATGTCTTGAATTAGCTTTTCTCTAATGACAGCAGATAATACTTGAGGGGTAGGGTGACTCGCTATGCATCTTAGTGCAAAGGTGCATGTACTTCAAGTATATACTTCAAGTATGTATTTCAAGAATTATAATGCAGTTTCTTTAATACAGATCCAATCTTGCTATTGTTGTTTTCTTGTTGTCATCGGCCTGTTTTAATCTGACATCTTCTTGTTCTTTAATGGTATTTTATTCACATAGGGCCAATTCTTCATAGGTTGTTTTTTCTTTCCTTACCCTCCTGAATCTTTAAGAGGAAGCTTCACTTTTCATTCTGCTTACCTCTTCCCAAGAATGGAATTTTTCAAGTTTGCCCCTTGCTGTCCTCCTTGTCCTGTGAATTCAAAATCCTTTGCCTTCCCAGTAACCAGTCATTTGATTAATCACATGGCAGATGTGTTCTATCCTCCGGGAATCTGCCTGCAATGCAGGAGACACAGGAGACATGGGTTTGATCGCTGGGTCAGGGAAGGTCCTCTGGAGTAGGAAATGACAACCTGTTCCAGTATTCCCGCCTGGAAAATTCCATGACCAGAAAAGCCTGGAAGGCTACAGTCCATAGCATCACATACGCTATCTCAGTCAGATATGACTGAGCACACAGATGTGTTCTGTGTTCCCCATGCAGGGTGGATTATCCTCTCCCCTCCAAAATCTGAGTGATGTTATATCTATTCCACTACCAAACACATCTCACAACCTCTGCTATCGGTGAAACACAGCAGTGGAACTGGGCCTGCCAGTCCATGCCCTGCCTAGAAGAACCCAAGAGGAGATTCCAGGAGGAGGAGAAGTGAAGGCTTTTCTAGAGTGAAAGGGGAGAGGTTTGTGGGGGACAGTATCCACTAAGGAAGATGGCTTCAACTAGATGCTCCTACCACCATCACCTTGCTCTTCCAGACCAGCCAAGATGCACTCCCAAACCTGATAGCTTTAATTTTGAAACACAGTCGAGTTCAAATCCTCTTTGACTCCATCTCTGCAGATAACACTTTGTTTGTGCTCATTTGTCCTCCCCTGCCTAGAGGTGGAAGTCTCCGTGTCCACAAAGTCCAACGCCGCGGCAGTAATCAGCCTTCTGACTCCCTGAGCTCACCCTCCCTTCTTACTCTGTGACTTCATTAGACACAAAGCAACAAATACCACGCAGAAGAAAGATTGGGAGAAGAGGAGGAGGAGAAGAAGAGAAAGGAAGAGAGAATTGTGGACTCCCTACCATGAAACAAAGGACCTCCATGTGTTTATTTGGCCTGGGGACAATGAGGGTAGCTTCCTTCCCCATCCCCCCGACCCCAAATCTTGGCTTTGGCTTCCCCATCCTCCTTTCCTTATGCTTCACCTTATAAGGATTTATTACAAGGCAAATTAATATTTTTAAAATTTTGGACGGTGTTTGGGTACACTGCCTCCCTGTTGCACAGACAACATTCTACTGCTCTGTGCCAAGGCTCCCACCCTGAACCCAGACCCCTCCTATAGTTATACGTCCCTTTCCTGGTTTCTGAGAGGCACTTATATCATTATGCATAAATAAATATATTACAAGTGGAGTGAGAGCTTCTGCCCAGTTGAGGCCACACTGACCCTCAAGCATGCTGTCAAACTGGTAACACTGTTTCAGAAAGCCTTCAGTTCTCCTGGCCCAGGCTCCCTTCGCTCTGGCGGTGTGTACCCGACTGTCTCCAGTTCTCTGTTTCCTGATGGTTTCTGGCCTGTCTGGCTGTTTCTGGCCATCCCGGCTGTCTCTTCCCTGCCTTTCCCCATCTCTTTATTCTGCCTGTTCTTAACTCACCATTTTATTCTGTCTCTTTCCTGACTGTCCCTGACTGTCAAGCTGTCTTCTGATTCTGGATTCACCCGGGACATGATTTTATTTTTGTGAGTAAGCCTAAGGGCATCACAGGTTGTTACAAGCTGCATCCTCGAAAATTCAGGTTACCACGAGGCCTACCCCAATCAACCACACTTTCTCCAATCCCCACCTTCCCCATCTCTATTTGTGACTCCCTTTCTATAATGTATACCTGATCCCCAGGGTATTGGGGCTATCTGGTACTGGGCTACTATCCTTCCCCCATGATACTGCATTGTCATCAACAAAGAACTCTTATGAAAAAAAAAAAAAAAAATTCCAGGTGATCTTATGTTTGATCCATACCTGTCTGAAATTTTTCCAACTATTAATACATATTATTTATGATCACCATCATCATCATCCCCATCATCTATGGTAAACAACTTATTAAATATTATTCTGCTCAAGAATGTTAATAGTGGAGATATAACATCCTTGACCCATCTCTGACCCTTATCAGTATCAGCCAAATGTTACTGAGAATTAACTCCTATAACCCCAGTTATGGGCCTGCTGGCATAACTAACCTGTGGAAACATGCTATTGGGCTGGTTCTATTAACAATTTCAGAAAGTATGCACATGTTTATGAACTTGTCAAAATGAATGATGGGGAGAGATGGGGAGAGATCTCTGCTTTTTCATTACAACTACTTTTATCTATTTGACTTCTGGCAACCTATCCTCAAATTAGGGCTTTGGAATTTGCTTCAAAGTCATAAGAAACTAGAACATCTTATCCAATAACCAAGGCATAGGAAAATTTTTTAAATATCAATAAAATGGATGAGTAAATTTTTTTTAAAAAAGGACCTGAAAATAAATTAATTCCCAAATAATCTATGATTGACAGAGGATTATATACAATATAAGTCAGCAGTGGGAATATTTTGATTTTTTGTTAATACAAGATAAAATGAAAATTGCACCCTTCACTTTCTTTACTTTTATATGTTCAAACTCTTAAGAAACAGCAGGTGCTTCAGTCTAATTTATGTGAAAATAAACTTCATTTTAATTACATGAGATTCATCAAATTGCTAAATTTAGAAGAGAAACAGAATGAGTTACAATTTAAGGTCAAAACAGGACTAATCTATAACAGTATTTATCCACTCCTTACTTTAAAAAAGAGAAGGATAAGAAAAATATAGATGTCAAAATAGGGAAGAACTGAAAAGAAAAAAGAAAACAGTTAAAGCAAGTGACGAAGGAGAGACCAGCATGACCAGAACTTAGATATTCTCTGTTTAGATTTAAGATCAAATTAATTTAGGATTCTTTGTTGAATAAATGTGGTAGAATCCCTAGTTCATTTGTTTCAGAGCATTTAACCACACACTATGCGGTCACAAGATAAAGGGCTCAGCATGTTATTCGAACTTTGTCTAACATGCGAGTGGACGGAGAGATGCGAGGAGGGGAACTGGCAACAAGAATTTGCCCCTTGGTGATAATATCTGGTGACATTTTTGGTTGACGGGACTGAGAGATGCCACTGGCATCTACTAGTTAGAGGCCAGAGGTGCTGATAAACAGGCTACAATACACAAGGTAGGCCCACACAACAAAGAATTCAGTTCAGTTTAGTTCAGTCGCTCAGTTATGTCCGACTCTTTGCAACCCCATGAATCACAGAACGCCAGGCCTCCCTGTCCATCACCAACTCCCAGAGTCCACCCAAACCCATGTCCATCAAGTCAGTGATGCCATCCAACCATCTCATCCTCTGTCACCCCCTTCTCTTCCTGCCCTCAATCTTTCTCAGCATCAAGGTCTTTTCAAATGAGTCAGCTCTTCACATCAGGGGGCCAAAGTATTGGAGTTTCAGCTTCAATATCAGTCCTTCCAATGAATACCTAGGACTGATCTCTAGGATGGACTGGTTGGATCTCCTTACAGCCCAAGGGACTCTCAAGAGTCTTCTCCAACAAAGAATTATCTGTCTCAAATACCAGTCGTGCCCACACTGAGAAATTATGACCTAGATTAGTCATTCTCAAACTTTAGCCATTAAAACCACCTGGAGTACTTGTTAAAACCACAACTGCTAGATTCATCCCTAATGTTTCTGACTCAATAGGTCTCAGATGGGGGTTTCCCAGGTGGTGCTAGTGGTAAACAAAATGATAGCTTTGACTAGACAGATATTAGTTGGCAAACTAAAGTCTCTGCTTTTTAATATGCTATCTAGGTTGGTCATAACTTTTCTTCCAAGGAGCAAGTGTCTTTTAATTTCATGACTGCAGTCACCGTCTGCAGTGATTTTGGAGTTCCCCAAAATAAAATCAGCCACTGTTTCCACCGTTTCCCCATCTATTTGCCATGAAGTGATGGGAAAAGATGCCATGATCTTAGTTTTCTAAATGTTGAGCTTTAAGCCAACTGTTTCACTCTCCTCTTTCACTTTCAGCAAGAGGCTTTTAGTTCTTCTTCACTTTCTGCCATAAGTGTGGTGTCATCTGCATATCTGAGGTTATTGATATTTCTCCCGGCAATCTTGATTCCAGCTTGTGCTTCTTCCAGGCCAGCGTTTCTCATGATGTACTCTGCATATAAGTTAAATAAGCAGGGTGACAATATACAGTCTTGATGTACTCCTTTTCCTATCTGGAACCAGTCTGTTGTTCCATGTCCAGTTCTAACTGTTGCTTCCTGACCTGCATACAGGTTTCTCAGGAGGCAAGTCAGGTCGTCTGGTATACCCATCTCTTTTAGAATTCTGCACAATTTGCTGTTATCCACACAGTCAAAGGCTTTGGCATAGTCAATAATGCAGATGTAGAGTTTTTTTTTGAACTCTCTTATTTTTTCAATGATCCAGCAGATGTTGGCAATTTGATCTCTGGTTCCTCTGCCTTTTCTAAATCTAGCTTGAACATCTGGAAGTTCACAGTTCACGTATTGCTGAAGCCTGGCCTGGAGAATTTTCAGCATTACTTTACTAGTGTGCCAGATGAGTGCAACTGTGTGGTAGTTTGAGCAGTATTTGGCATTGCCTTTCTTTGAGATTGGAATGAAAACTGACCTTTTCCAGTCCTGTGGTCACTGCTGAGTTTTCCAAATTTGCTGACATATTGAGTGCAGCACTTTCACAGCATCATCATTAGGATTTGAAATAGCTCAAATGGAATTCTATCACCTCCACTAGCTTCGTTCATAGTGGTGCTTCCTAAGGCCCAATTGACTTTGCAATCCAGGATGTTTGGCTCTAGGTGAGTGATCGTACCATTGTGATTATCTGCATCGTAAAGATCTTTTTTCTATAGTTCTTCTGTGTATTCTTGCCACCTCTTAATATCTTCTGCTTCTGTTAGAACTATGCCATTCCTGCCCTTTATTGTGCCCATCTTTGCATGAAAATATCCCTTGGTATATCTAATTTTCTTGAAGAGATCTCTAGTCTTTCCCTCTGTTGTTTCCTCTATTTCTTTGCACTGATCACTGAGGAAGGCTTTCTTATCCTTTCTTGCTATTCTTTGGAACTCTGCATTCCAATGGGTATATCTTTCCTTTTCTGCTTTGCCTTTCCCTTCTTTTCTTTTCATCACTATTTGTAAGGCCTCCTCAGGGAACCATTTTGCCTTTTTGCATTTCTTTTTCCTGGGGATGATCTTGATCCCTGCCTCCTGTACAGTGTCACCAACCTCCGTCCATTGTTCTTCAGGCACTCTGTCAATTAGATCTAGTCCCTTGAATCTATTTCTCACTTCCACTGAATAACTGATTTGATTTAGGTCATACCTGAAGGGCCTAGTGGTTTACCCTACTTTCCTCAATTTAAGTCTGAATTTGGCAATAAGGAGTTCATGATCTGAGCCACAGTCAGCTCCCAGTCTTGTTTTTGCTGACAGTATAGAGCTTCTCCATCTTTGGCTGCAAAGAATATAATCAGTCTGAGTTCGGTGTTGACCTTCTGGTGATGTCCATGTGTAGAGTCTTCTCTTGTGTTGTTGGACAAGGGTGTTTGCTATGGTCAGTGCGTTCTCTTGGCAGAACTCTATTAGCCTTTGCCTTGCTTCATTCTGTACTCCAAGGCAAAATTTGCCTGTTACTCCAGGTGTTTCTTGACTTCCTACTTTTGCATTCCAGTCCCCTATAATGAAAAGGACATCTTTTCTGGGTGTTAGTTCTAAAAGGTCTTGTAGGTCTTCATAGAACCATTCAACTTCAGCTTCTTCAGGATTACTGGTTAGGGTATAGACTTGGATTACTGTGATACTGAATGGTTTGCCTTGGAAATGAACAGAGATCATTCTGTCATTTTTGAGATTGCATCTAAGTACTGCATTTTGGACTCTTTTTGTTGACTATGACTGCTACGTCATTTATTCTAAGGGATTCTTGTGCACAGTAGTAGATACAATGGTCATCTGAGTTAAATTCACCCATTGCAGTTCATTTTAGTTTGCTGATTCCTAAAATGTTGATGTTCGCTCTTGCCATCTCCTGTTTGACCACATCCAATTTGCCTTCATTCATAGACCTACATTCCAGGTTCCTATGCAATATTGCTCTTTACAGCACTGGACTTTACTTCTATCACCAGGCACATCCACTACAGGGTTCTGTTCTTGTGTTGGTTCTGTCTCTTCATTCTTTCTGGAGTTATTTCTCCACTGATCTCCAGTAGCATATTGGGCACCTGCCAACCTGGGGATGTCATCTTTCAGTGTCCTGTCTTTTTGCCTTTTCATACTGTTCATGGGGTTCTCAAGGCAAGAATACAGAAGTGGTTCGCCATTCCCTTCTCCAGTGGACCACGTTTTTGTCAGAACTCTCCACCATGACCCATCCATCTTGGGTGGCCCTACATGGCATGGCTAATAGTTTCATTGAGGTAGACAAGGCTGTGGCTCATGTGATCAGATTGTTTTAGGCCTTGTTTTATGCCTTGAAGAATTCAAAATGCTGAAGAATTTAAAATATGATACAATATTATACAAAATAGTATGTGAGTCACTGGTCCTAATGAAAATCATGTATCTCAGTAGTGTGTGTGAATGTACTCAGTCACTGAGTCATCTCCAACTCTTTGTGTCTCCCAGGCTCCTCTATCCATGGAATTTTCCAGGCAAGAATACTAGAATGGGTTGTCTTTATTACTCCAGGGGATCTTCTCGACCCAGGGATTGAACCCTCATCTCTTCCACCTCCTGCACTGGCAGGCAAATTCTTTACCACTGAGCCACCTGGCAAGCTTTGTAACTTAAACCCAAATCAAAGGAAAGACTGAATAGAACACAATGTTAAATTTTTAAAAGACTTTTTGGCAGCATGAATATAAAATTTAAAATAAAAATGGATAAATAAGTAAAATAATTTACCACCCATATGCATAGGCCTGATTCTTGTTAAAACCTTCCTTCTTTTTCAGACAATGTTGTTTCTCTCCTTGGCTTTCTAACTGTGTATTCTCAGATAAAACTAAAGCCACATAGTTTAACTGTTCAAGACAAACGTTCAAAGACAAAAATAAATGAAGGACAAAATATTGATAATTTTTGCAGCTGTTAACTGCTCAATATTTTCATGTTGTATTTTTTCACTTATGACATCTCTAGGAAAAATATGTCTGTGATAATAGTTTTTAATATAGTTGCAAAGGGGAACTACTCTATTTATATTCACAAAAGATGGGCTTCATTTATCAATTTGTTTCCTCTAGATTTGTGTTCAATTTAAAACCTGATATATCTCAGTAATCATCAAAGGCATTAAATAAAAGGCATCTTGAGTTACTGTCTTCTTTTTTATAATCTACTCACATCTTCACACGTGAGTAACTGAACTAATCTTCCTAAAACGTCAGTTTGATCTTCTTTTAAAAATCTGAAGCAATGCCCCACTGAACACTGCACACTGAACACTATTAAACACATCAAGAACTCAGCAACACTTGTAAAATAACACCAAGAATGATTGGATGAAATGTGTGTGTGTGTGCGTGTGCACACACACACACATACGCAAGTCACAGACATAGTATAGCTATGAGATTTAAAGAAAAAAAAGAAAAGAAAACCTGGAGTAGCAGGCAGCCAGTCTGACTGGTAACAGCCCTGATAAGTAGGAGTGGGATCATTGGGCTAGTTATGATAAAGGAGTTGGATTTTGATGTCCATACAGGGCAGAACTGAGATTACTATATTAAATACATGACTTCACAGGAGTGCAAGCCAAGTGGAGAAAAAATCTCTACTTACCAGAGCAAGAAACTAAGAACCTTTTCTTGATCTGGGTCTAAGAGGGATTTAAAAATATAAAGTGTCCCATGATACATTATTGGGTCTAGGTTCTTGAGCAAATTTGGAGTCTAAATTGATACTAACTATGCACGACATCAGAAACTCAAAGTCAAGGAACAGTCACATTTCAAGTGTTCAATAGCCATATGTGGCTAGTGGCTATTGTATTGAAAAAAAAAAATAAGCAGGTCTAGAGTATAACACAGGTAAGCAACCTTGCTAACATATGTATAGGTCATCCTCAAAAAGCATAGTAATCACTGATCCTAAGCATGGACAGAGGTAGAAAAGTTTCCTAAAGGAGATACTAGTTCATATGACTTTGAATTGCAAATGGACATATATTGGTCCCATGCAAAATTCTTTACCAACTTATCCCTCACAACTTCAGGTAATAAAATCTCTCAAGTCCCACATGAGGTTGCTAAATCTAAATCATACACACCATGGCATGCTGAAGAACTCAGCTGGAAGTATGCACTCCTGTCTCTGGATCCACACAGCATGATTATTAAACTACACTTTTGGTTGCTAACACTGCATCTTCTTTATTTTCCAATTTTATTCTTGTGACTAGCTTTATCATTCCGTTTTATTGAATTTGGGTTTATCAGTTCCCTCAAAATCTTGCTGGAGTTGAAATAAAAAAAACTACTCTGAAATAATAAAATATTCATAACACTAAATTAAAAAGAAGAAAATACAGATACAAGAGGAATATATTTTTTTAAAAAAGGAGAAAAAATAAAACTGATACAGGAGGTTCTGTAGAGCTTGTATAGTTAAATATCCCATCAAACTTTCTGAAAACCAATGTAAAAGAAAAACAATGTCAGTCTAATAATTCTTATTGTTTTAATGAAGTAATATTTTTTCTTTTGGGGATAAAATTTCTTGTTAGTAAAATTCACTTTTCATATAATATATGGAAACACATACACATTTTCTGTTTAAGTACACTTTCCTCTAGGGCAAGTGGTTTATTTCATAGGACTAGTACTCAGATTAAAAAATGAAAATCCATGGCTGATTCATATCAATGTATGACAAAACCCACTGGAAAAAAAAAATAAAAATAAAAAAAAAATAAAAAATGATAATCAAAAGAATTTGTTGATTCATAAAATGAAAAATTAGGGTAAGTAGCACCTAAACTGTGTCTTTTGGAGAGTATGCAATTACTACTATAAAAATCAAATCAGAAACTATAATTCAATAGTGGGTCAGTTAAGTTCAGTCGCTCAGTCATGTCCGACTCTTTGCAACCCCATGAACTGAAGTATGCCAGGCTTCCCTGTCCATCACCAACTCCAGGAGCTTGCTCAAACTCGTCCATTGAGTCTGTGATGCCATCCAACTGTCTCATCCTCTGTCATCCCTTCCTCCTCCTGCTCTCAATCTTTCCCAGTATCAGGAACTTTTCCAGTGAGTCAGTTCTTCACATCAGGTGGCCAAAATATTGGAGTTTCAGCTTTAGCATCAGTCCTTCCAATGAACACCCAGGACTGATCTGCTTTAGGATGGACTGGTTGGATCTCCTTGCAGTCTAAGGGACTCTCAAGAGTCTTCTCCAACACCACAGTTCAAAAGCATCAATTCTTTGGCGCTCAGTTTTCTTTATAGTTAGCATAAGGTTTTCAAAATGTATTCATGTTGTTACATGTATCAGAATTTCATTCCTTTTAAAGGTTAAATAATTTTCCATTTCATGCATATACCACCTTTTGTTTATCCACTTATCCACTGATGGGCATTTGAGTTATCACTCTTTTTGGCTACTGTGAATAATGCTGTTATGAATATTGGTGTACATATATCCTGAGTGCCTGCTTTCCATTCTTTTGGGTACACATCAGAAGTGGAATTTCTGGATCTTATGGTAATTTTATGTTGCTTCTTCTTCTTCTTTTTTTTGAGGAAACATCATACTGTATACTACAGTGGCTATACCATTTTACATTCCCATCAGCAAAGCATAAATGTTCCAATTTCTCCACATACTTGATTACATTTGCTATTTTCCGCTCTTTGTTTATTTTCTATAATGGTCATTCTAATTAATAAGAAGTAATATCTCACTGTGGTTTGATTTGCATTTCATTAGTAGTATTGTGTAACATATTTTCATGTGCTTGATCCCACTGTTTTTATCATAGTTATTGTTTAATTTGAAATTTCATCTACAGTAAAAGTTCTATCTCTTTCAGTTTGAACCCCTAGTAATATAAATGGCCTAAACAATATTTTTAATACATTCTATAAAATAAATGACTTTTATTCTTGATGTCCATGCATATCACTTGTTTGGCACTATGAAATGCCTAGAATACATTTAGTAAACTCAAATACATGTTATAAAAATTAAATTGTTTGAATGAAGATTGAGATACAGTAAAAACATTCTAACATTATTGTTCATTTTTTAGTGACAGCTTTTACAATACCACCAAGAGAGTCATTTATCACCTTCAAAATTCACACCAATTTCCTCCTGAGTGAACTTAAACATATTAGTCATATTCTTAATATGTTTCACACACTGTGGTGCAAGCTGTTGCTTACTGCATGATTAAGGTAAAGGAACACCAAATTATGAATATTTAAGTTGCCATCTGCTTTCCTATCCAGCATCACTTTCCATTTTTAAAAGCACCATGGATCTTTAATCCATTTTGAGTTTATTTTTGTGTATGGTGTTAGAAAGTGTTCTAGTTTCATTCTGTTACAAGTGGTTAGCCTCCAATGAATAAAAATAAATGGAAAAGGAAAAAGAAAAAAAAAACATTTGATTCTCTAGCACAGAGCTGTATATAAGTTGTCATTAAATAATGGATAAATGAATTAATTAAATGTGCAGATGTTGAGAGATCAAAAAAAAAAAAAAAAAAAAAAAGCACCATGGAGACCTTTATCTGAGATTGTTGTAGAAAAAAATAAACAATACAAAAGCTGTGCTTATCAACCTTAACACTTGAGGAATGAAACTCTGCTCTTTCAGATTCAATCTGATGATCTGTTAACATATTTCACTTATACTGTTAATGTGGCTGGGGAAGTACCTCTTTTAATCTCTTTCACTTCACGTGGACTTCACAGACTCCAGTTTTTAAAATCTATATCATGGATTGAAGTCTCTAGGGGGGACCTGAGACAGATTCCAGCTATTTGGGCCAATAAATATTGTCTTACAAATAAGTAGCAGCTCCATAAGGATGTCAGCATGAGATACAGGTGGGTAAACCACTGGATCACAGCTTCAACATGGCCTGAAAAGTGTAAAATTGGTAAAACATATTTCTTCTTTAAAGCTGAACCCTCCCTCAGTGATTAAGGAAAGGGGTGGTTGACGTCTGTAAAGGAGCTACACGGTTGAGGCAGGAAGTGCAGTTTGCTACTTGTTCTTCACACTAGATAAAAATAATTCACAGAAAAAATTCTCAATCAGTGTTAGAGAATGTCTTAACATCATTTGAGGTCGATTCAAATACTGTCTTTTCCACAGAATTTATTCATCAGATGAAATCATGTAGGGGGCGAGATTAAATGATATTTGACATCTCCTACAATTCTAAAAATATCTGCATTTTAGGACACACAATTATCAATATTTGTAAGGCTGCCTCAGATAGCCATTTTGCCTTTTCACATTTCTTCTTCTTGGGGATGGTCTTGATCCCTGTCTCCTGTACAGTGTCATGAAACTCTGTCCATAGTTCATCAGGCACTCTGTCTATCAGATATAGTCCTTTAAATCTATTTCTCACTTCAACTGTATAATCATAAGGGATTTGACTTAGGTCACACTGGAATGGTCTAGTGGTTTTCCCCACTTTCTTCAATTTAAGTCTGAATTTGGCAATAAGGAGTTCATGATCTGAGCCACAGTCAGCTACCGGTCTTGTTTTTGCTGACTGTTTTGCTTCTCCATCTTTGGCTGCAAAGAATATAATCGATCTGACTTTGGTGTTGGCCATCTGGTGATGTCCATGTGTAGAGTCTTCTCTTATGTTGTTGGAAGAGGGTGTTTGCTATGACCAGTGTGTTCTCTTGGCAAAACTCTATGAACCTTTGCCCTGCTTCATTCTATACTCCAAGGCCAAATTTGCCTGTTACTCCAGGTATCTCTTGACTTCTTACTTTTGCATTCCAGTCCCCTATAATGAAAAGGACATCTTTCTGGGGTGTTAGTTCTAAAAGGTCTTGTAGGTCTTCATAGAACCATTCAACTTCAACTTCTTTAGCATTACTGGCCTGGTGTGCTGCGGTTCATGGGGTCGCAAAGAGTCTGATACGACTGAGCAACTGAACTGAACTGAACTGAATTACCAATAAATTATATTCTGATTTACCTTCATGTAGTCACATGATTAATCACCAATGAAACACTATGCTTCCTTCAGCGAATTATTTTATAACTTTACTTTATAAAATTAGTATATTTTCAGTTCCGTTCAGTTCAGTACAGTCACTCAGTCATGTCTGAATCTTTGCGACTCCATGGACTACAGCACGCCAGGCTTCCTTGTCCATCACCAATTCCCGGAGCCTACTCAAACTCATGTCCATTGTGTCGGTGATATGATTCAACAATCTCTCCCTCTGTTGTCCCCTTCTCCTCCTGCCTTCCATATCTCCCAACATCAGGATCTTTTCAAATGAGTTGGTTCTTCGCATCATGTGGCCAAAGTATCGGAGTTTCAGCTTCAGCATCAGTCTTTCCAATGAATACTCAGGACTGATTTCCTTTAGGATGGACTGGTTGGAAGTCCTTGCAGTCCAAGGGACTATCAAGAGTCTTCTCCAACACCACAGTTCAAAAGCATCAATTCTTCGGTGCCCAGTTTTCTTTATAGTCCAACTCTCACATCCATACATGATTTCTAGGAAAACCATATCTTTGACTAGATGAACCTTTGTTGGCAAAGTAATGTCTGTGCTTTGTAATATGCTATCTAGTTTGGTCATAGCTTTTCTTCCAAGGTGCAAGTGTGTTTTAATTTCATGGCTGCAATCACCATCTGCAGTGACTTTGGACCTCCCCAAAATAGTCTCTCATGGTTTCCATTGTTTCCCCGTCTATTTGCCATGAATTGATGGGACCAGATGTCATGATCTTAGTTTTCTGAATGTTGAGTTTTAAGCCAACTTTTTCACTCTCCTCTTTCACTTTCATTTTATAGATTATTAACACTAAATTTTGTATCAACAATTAATATAATGTATTATTATTATTATTTTAGTAGCAAAAGTATTAATTAAACTGAATGCAGGTTATTTTGAAAGTGCTTCATACAGACCCCAATACTTTCTTCAAAACATAGTCATATACACAAATTGAATAAAGTTTCAGAACTAGAACAAGAAAATTTCTCATTAGATATATTAGCATTCCTTGTTTTTAAAACTTCCAAGTCTTAGTTGATGTCTTTTCCATTTTTTATTATTATCTCTTTACTACCCACCCTGTCCTCTGCTGGATCCAAGGTGCTAAATGGTCATCAATAAACGGTGCTTAAAAATGGTTGATAGACTACATTTAATATTTGAGCACTGATGAATGTACCCAGGAATCCATTGATTATCTGAAGTCAGGCATTTTCTAAATAAGAACATCAATCTAGCACTTAATTCAGTGCTTTAATCTTTACATCACCAAAGGATCCTATTACATGCTTATGTAAGTTATATTCAGTATCATTTTAGAACAATAAATTAAAATAGCCAATTTACAATTTATTTGTCTCAAGATCAAAAATATTTAATCATATCAAATGCCTAAGCTATTACAGCAAGATCTGTAGACAACAATTTAAACCAAATACCATCAATTTTATCCACTGCTCTGAGTTTATATGCAATACTAAAAATAGGTAGGCATATAGAATATGTTCAACATGTCACTGTAGGGAGGTCACTTATTAACTAAGATTTCAGAATTTTATCACCATTCCACACCCAATATATTCATGTTATTTTTACATCACTATAGATTTTTTTGTTGATATGTCTGAAAAAATTATCTTCGTTGCCATAATATGTTACCTAAGGTGTTTCAAAAAACAACAATAACAAAAAAAAAAAAAATGATACGGTCACTCACGATAACATTGGTCCAAATGCTTTAACTTAAAGATAAATTACATTTATCTGATAGACAAAACAAGCCCCAGAACCTCATTCCCCTATATTTCACTTCATTTTTTTCTAACCCAGTAACATTTGTTACTTTGTTCAAGCCACTATATTGTGGTACCTATCTCATATTTGTACATTTGTCTAGAATGCTCTTGCCCCATAAAAACTCAAACGTTAGGATCTGTACCAACATACATAGTCTGAAAAACACATGTATTTTTCACTAGCCCAAAGGATTTTCTTTACCTTCTGGCAAGTTCAATTATCCATTTAAAGTATATTCAAGCAGTCTTTTCTGTATATAGTATGTGTGACTGCAAAAATGTTCATGAAAGCTTTGACTGATTGTGCAAAGTGATCTTAATGGGAAAAATTATGCTTGTTCCATGGCATTTGAAAAATGTTTTCAAAATGTTAAAAAAACTCTCTTATCATTGGTTATATATATAAGGGGAGATGAAAATTTATTTAGTATGATGTAATCTAAAACATTAGGAAAATTGAAATTTAAAGTGCTTCTTATAAGAAATTTATTGAATAATTTGAACTACACTTCTCTTTTTTCTCATTATATAAATTAATGATACTTAATAAAGTATCTTTTAAACAACATGGTGAGTTGTAATACTCCTTTTTATGTTTAGATATGCTTCTAACATTTTCTATTTTTTTTGCCTAAGATGTCATGAAATATCTCTGAGAGTTCCTTTAATGTGAAGCTTTTAGGGCATATCACTTCCTCTGTGACATCTTCATCCACTTTTTCAAAATCACTTCCCTCATTTATGGTCACAGGTTCCCTTTCACTGTGCTTGCCTGGTAGCTCAGTTGGTAAAGAATCCACCTGCAATGCAGGAGACCCCGGGTTGATTCCTGGGTCAGGAAGATCTGCTGGCGAAGGGATAGGCTACCCACTCCAGTATTCTTGGACTTCCCTGGTGGCTGAGACGGTAAAGAATCCACCTGTAATGTGGGAGATCTGGATTTGATCTCTGGGTTGGGAAGATCCCCTGGAAAAGGGACCAGCAACCCACTCCAGAAGTCTGGCCTGAAGAATTCCATGGACAGAGGAGCCTGGCAGGCTACTGTCCATGGGGATCACAAAGAATCAGACATGACTGAGCGACTTTCACTTTGCCCTTCACTAAGTTCCTCTGGCTTTCTATGTATTCTTGAATGGTGTCAATGTTAACCGCCTTACATCAGCTACTACATTTGTATTCCATTCAAATTTCACTCCCAGCATTATCAGCTCATTTGTTTGATGCACTTTTATCTCTGCTGGCCAGTTTCTTATTTTGTTCACTCATTTTTGTAAAATGTCACATGGACTTATCAACTTGAGATAAGGAAGTGACATAAAAATATGCTTTGCTGTCTGTGAACTAAATAAGAGATGTTAAGTGACCAGACAGACAGACCTTACGAAAGGACATAATTGGTCATGAATCATGATATAATCTCTTATTTACATAATGATTTCTGGACTACTGAGCTAACAGTAAAATGCATGTTTTGCAAATTGCACACAGATAATATACCATACTAATTAAAACTTGAACCATAGTGTTGGAGGATCGATGCTAAATATTTAGCAAAATCATGGAAAGTGAATTCATAATAGCAGAACTGCAAAAAGAAGTCTACTCTTGTGCATGTGTGTTTGTGTGTATATGTTTGTATGTGTGCATGCACACTAACATTTTTTTAAATTTTTGTACCAGGATGATTATTTAGCAAGTATGACTTTTGGAAGTAGAACTTCAGAGATGTTTCTGCCCCAGCCTCATGTCTCTTTAGCTAATACAAAACTCCATCAGCGAGACTGCTTCTCTCTTATTTATACCATCCAAAATCCCTTGTCATTAGGTGCCTCACTCTAGAAGCTAAAATTTCACTTTTTCTTCCACTAAATTAAAGATATAAACAGTAAATATATATATATATATATAAAGAGAGAGAGAGCCTTAAAATTAGCTAAATTTAAAATGCTTTAATTATTATCTATATAGTTAGATAAAATGATGTAATACATGGCCTTATATTCAAGGGGTTTCTAATAAATCTTAGAAGAAATGATCAACAAACATTAAATAATTGAGCCAAAATATAATTAAACTGTATTAGATATGAGGCCAGAGGTTAACTAGAAAACAGATAGCATATATATTTCCTGATCATCAAATGTGTTTGATAAAGTTAGACTTTCTTGGAAACAAACTTTGAGCTGTCAAAATCTAATCTCCATGAATGTAGTCTAAAACTTCGTAGGATTAAATGTCTTTGATGATTAGTGGGATTTAAAAATCACTTGGATAGATTGGATGGTTTGTACACAAGCCTTGACAATCAATGAGGATTGAAATAGTAAAATAAGTTGCTTAAAATTGTTTTGGTAAAGAAGTGGGAAAACAGGAAAACTTGAGAGAAGGATCAAAGAAGCACAGGTTATTCTAAGTATGTAGAAGGAATAAAGAGAAGGGATTAAGAATAGAAAAGCTTAGGGATAACAATGAGGAGGGATACTTAGAGGAATAAAAGAACAAAAAAAATTGATAATCGATAGGAGTAAGCTTTAGAAAGATAAAAAAAGCCATACTTCTACAGAGATGGGAGTGACAATAAAAGACTGTCATGGGCAGGGAGTCATCAGTGGAAAAACAGAGAAGACCAGGCTAAAACAAATTTCTATTATTGATACTCTGCATGACCATATTCTCAATGCCAAAATCAACTTGCTACACACACACATTTTTCTTCTGTGAAACTGTCCTTAGGTTTCTTGACTCATTTGTAAGTTTCAAAATTCGTGAGAACTCCTAAGGCTTTCACTGAGAAAATTACCTTTCCTGCTTCCACCCACATCCCTTTTCCAAGGAGTCAAAGTTAATGTTGCAGTGACAATGTTCTCTAGCTGCATAGAGCATACAGATGTCCATCCCCTCTGTAAGACCTTGGAACAAGGGATCCTGAATTGCTGTCTGTGGTACTGAAACTACAATCATGGATTCCTCCTCAGAAAGATCAATTTCTTTTCTTCAGAAGAGTATTTCATTCCAGTTAATTCACATGAATTTATGTCATTGGATTTTTAAGATTACAGAATAGACCACTGGGCTGATAGCCTGTGATCATGACACACTTTCTGATCATTTATCTAATTGCAGGAATAGTTCAATAGTATAACCAATATAAATATCACTTTAGCCCAAGGATATTTGGCATGCTACAGCAATCAGACAGCTTCTGTTTTCCTCTCACAACATGGAGAATCTGTCACATTGACTCACACATAGAAACTGTATGAAATTCCCATAAGCTATTTCTAGGATATAGAAATAAAATAAGGAGGATTTACAGCCTATTAAGGGAATATGTGCATATACTTAAGACTCCAGCTAAGCATCACCATCTAGTATATGGCATGTACGCACTAGGAATAGCAGCCTGTACAGATCGAGTGAGGAGTGGTCACTCTACAAGGCTGGGGATAGAAGGAAGGTGCAGGAGGATGAAGGGTTAAAAAGAGGTCCGATCAACAAAAAGGAGTCGTAAAACATGAATTAGCACCTAGAAAGTAGCCAAAGAGAAGAAGGCCGTCTCACAGAGAGAAAGTCATGTGAACAAGGTTTGACACTGCTTTTCAAATAGAGACAACTACTCTGCTCCCTCCCTGCATACTCCTTGCACATATTTCCTGTTTGTTTTGTCATATCCTTCTCTTCAAGGATATCCTGGATATTCATTTCAAACAAGTGACATCTGTACACATCTGGAAAAGAGAACGAGAAACCTGCTTCACAGTGCATTGTTGGTGCATTTAGTCACTCAGCTGTGTCCTGCTCTTTGCAACCCCATGGACTATAGCCCACCAGTTTCCTCAGTTCATGGGATTTCCCAGGCAAGAATACAGGAGTGGGTTGCCATTTTTGTCTCCGGGGGATCTTTTCAACTCAGGGATCAAACCTGTGTCTTCTGCATGGCAAGTGGATTTTTTACCATTGAGCCACCTGGGAAGCACCTTAATTAGCATATTAGCATGTGAATATTAAACTCGTTGAGTTATGTCCAAGTCTTTATGACCCATGGACTGTAGCCTGCCAGGCTTCTCTGTCCATGGAATTCTCCAGGTAAGAATACTAGAGTAGGTAGCCATTCCCTTCTCCAGGGAATCTTTCCAATCCAGGGATTGAACCCAGGTCTCCCATACTGCAGGTGGATTCTCTACCATGTGAGGGACCAGAGGTTTATTTCAGCACAAAGCTATATTAATAATAATAATGAAATAATAATACAATAATAACAGTTAACCTTAAATCAAATGCTTCTTCTTTACTGACTACTTTGCAAAGTGTGCATGCATGTGCTCATACACACATACAGACACACACACACACACACACACACACACAATCTTAGATTATCTCAGCAACCCTTTTAAAAAGTATTATTTTTAACCTAACAATACTGAAGGACCAGCTAAAGATCTGAAAGTTTAAGCACCACGCCAGCACACAGTTAATCACAGGATAGTGGCAGGAATTCAAACCTAGGTCCATCGACTGGCAGAGGCTGAGCTCTTAAGCACTCTGCCACACTGCTGTAGAAACAGACTGTGATCTGAAATCAAATTCATGTTCTTGACTTTGAATAAGACAGTGCCCCAAATATTTCAAATTATACTTGCAGAGTATGTTTCCTCAGTTTAAATTACCTTCAAAGAGTCTTTATCTGCTAAAAATATCATTTTATGCACTTTATATGATAAAGTAGAAAGAAATACTTTGCATTTTTGAAGTTGATACCAAATTTACTCAGGCACTTGGAAAAGAATTTTAACTTGCAATTGTAAAAGTTACACATTTCCAAACACCATAAGAGTTCAGAAACAAACACAACAAATAAAACACTAATTGTTAAAATGTGTTACATTTCTATTCATATTACTGACAACCTTAAAAGGAAAAGAAAACAATAGTTGAAATTTCCTAAATATTTCCTGGAAATATGGAATATACATTTACTCTTACCAAAATATGTGTGTGTGTGTGCACGCGCATGTGTGCATAAAACTGAAACTTCTTTTCTTGGTAAATAAAACATTCCTTTAGAAGACAAAAGTAATTCATTTAGCATTAAACATAAAGAGAACATTTAAATTATTTTACATATGTGCAATCTCTAATCCCAAGAAGCTGTTTAAAGATTTTTTTGTACAGCTTTTCAAACTGTGCACGATCACAAAGATTATATAGATTACCCACAGCCCAAAAACCATTGGCAGATGCCTCTCCTCTAGAGTCTAGTCAGCACTAGCAACAGCATACCTGTCTTCATGAATGGTTTCTACATCACTTACCAAAGGTCTTTGCTTCAAAACAGGCCAGGGCTTTAAAGTAAAAATTACCCCCAAATATTTATCATATACAGCAGGAGTGGAACACAAGGAAGCGCAGGTAAACTCTTCTTGGTAGGAGGGCTCAAGACAAGACACAGAAGAGGAAATGTTGGAACTGATATGGAGCCCTCCTCCCAAGAAGAGTTTATCCACGCGTCCTTGCATTACATTCCTGCTGTATATGACTCTATTATTGCATCTGTCACTCCATGTCACCTGAAACAGATGCTTCTCGAGGACAAGAAGCCAATTTGATTGATCCAGGTATTTCCCAGGACATAATTCAATATGTGGTACATTGTAGGTGTTTGCTCAACTTTGACAATAAAGGACATGATTTACTTGACCTTGAAGTGAGCTACTATTTCAGAAGCTTTGGTGATAGAGATTTTTGAAGGAATTATTCAAATTTCCAAATATAGCTGAATCATAATCTGAATGCAAAATTACCCAGGAACATTTTTATATGATAGCTTTTTTTTTAATTTGCCCCAGTCACTTCATGTTTCTGTTGCTCCTGCTACTGCTATCTGATATAAAAATTATACTATCACCATTACCCGTGTGTATGTGTGTGTCATGTCCAGCTCTTTGTGACCCTGTGGACTTAGCCTGCCAGGCTCCTCTGTCCATTCTCCAGGCAAGAATACTGGATTGGGTAGCCATGCCCTCCTCTTGGGGATCTTCCCAACCTAGGAATCAAACCCACATCTATCTCATCTCAGATATTTCTCAAAGTGCCTTAATATTAATTAACCCACCATTTCTGAGGTAAATTGAGCAGAAAACTGTCACCAGATTATTAAAGAAGAAAGTGAGTCACAGTGTATAGATGTTATTTATCTAAAGAAATGTAAAGTGACTGTGAGGGATAGGCTATGATTCACGTAACCAGAAACTTACAAAATCTTATAAGGTAAAAATTTGAATTTGGATAGGAGCATGTTAGTCATGATAGATGGATGGTACATGAAGGACAAATCTTTATTAAAGTTAGTGAGAAGCTCACTTAAATAACTTCATCTTTGAAAATACCAGTCCTCTTGTTAAAGGGAATAAAGAAATAAATGGGGTTAATAAAAGATATAGGAGCAAAATACCGAATGTATTCATTTTCTGAGGCCCTGCAGATATATCTAATGTGAAGGACAACCATATATTAGCCTGATAATGTTTTCAAAGTGAAATCAAGAGTATATTAAAAAGTTAGTAAATGTGGACCTTAGCTAGATAAAAATTTGTGCAATACATAAAAAACAGTATCGTGCTATTGGAAGTAATGATACCACAGAAATAAAAAATTTAGTTATTTTATTTAGAGATGTGCTTTAGCATATATTTATTTCAACATACACACAAACAGCCAAATTAATTCTACCTAAATATAGAAAATCATTAAAATTATAGAAATCAATGAAAATATCAATTGGTTTTCAGCTGGCTATAAATGTATAGAAAACCTAAAGGTCAACCCATAATATCAATTGTATTAATACATACTAATGCTATAACATAAAAATGGACTACATATTACTTTCATAGACCTTGAAATACTTTTTAAAATTATACATTAGGAAGGATACAATATATCAACTAATAATAAAAAGGAAATAAGTAAGTAAGTATTAGTCGCTCAGTCATGTCCAACTCTTTCTGACCCCATGGACTGCAGCCCACCAGGCTCCTCTGTCCACGAGATTTTCCAGGCAAGGATACTGGAGTGGGTTGCCATTTCCTTCTCCAGGGGATCTTCCCAACCCAGGGATTAAACCCAGGTCTCTTGCACTGCAGGCAGATTCTTTACCGACTGAGCTACAAGGGAAGCCCAAAAAGAAGTACATGTATATAGCATTCTCGAATCATGACTTAATTTCACAATAAGGTGAAATCTTAAGCACCAGAACAAACCTGGCCTCTAATCCCTAGCACTGAAGACGAAACAGAGAAATCCTTTCTTTATGGGGTTAGGAAAAGATCCTGCTTTGTCTAGTGTATATGACAAGTCACAACTGGACTTGTTACAATATTCAGAAATATGGGGTATGCTGTCAACCTGGGCCATAACTACTTGCAGGATTTTTTAACCTTGACACCGTTAATATTTTTTACTGTAAATCCATTTGTCATGGGAGGGCTGTACTGTGCACAATAAGATGTTTAGCAAATTTGTGGCTTCTGCAACCAGGAGACATAATATGCTATCTCTGGGTCTCTGAAATGGTCTCTAGCCATTGTTCAATGTCCACTGCGGGGCACAATTGCCCCCTGTTGATAAGTACTGACAAAAAGAGACATACACATACAGACACATTCACTTGTATATGCCTATTAAACAAAGAACCCTCAGACATAATTCAAATTATTTCAAACATACAAAATTGAACTCCAGTCAGCCAATCATTTGGTCTATTCATCAAGAATTCTCTAGTCTAACAGAAAGGAATGGTCCTCCACATGGGCACATCTAAGCCTCTCAGGTCACAGATAAGAAAGCGAAGACCCATATTGGAGGTGAAAGTTAAAGTCCCTCAGACAGACTGTAGCAAAACCAGCAGACCAACTCTTTCTATATTTACATATATCTTTCTTGTTGGAAATCAAGTATTTAATTTCAGGCATTATTTCCTAGAAGAAATTGCCTCTCCTTTCCTTTAGATTTTAGCAAAGTCTGTAACAGCTTAAATAAAAAAGCAATGAACTGATGAGGGCTGCCATGGAGCTGAACATTCCAGCTAACATAATTAAGTGTACTTGTCTGTAGACTTGACATTGGCTGAGGAAAGGCAACTGATAGGCAACAATGAATTTCAGAGTAGAAAACTGAGTAAGAAAAAATGATCTGAAATCCTTTTTTTGGTTAAGAGTGCCTTGTATGATTCTCTATTTAGAGCATGTGTAATTTATACAGCTTTGATTATTGTGCTCACTGACATGATTTTTTCCCAGATAAAGTAGATGGGCTTTCTGTTCAGCTTTGAAAACAGCTTATTTGCCTTATTAGCAATAATTCAGCCATTATTCTAATCAAATTCCAAATCTAACTTTATAGACATCCCGCAGTAATGGAGATTTAGAATGCTAGTGTTCAAAATGTAGTTCACATGAATATTTAGGCAGACACAAGTGCCCACTTGTCCTATTTTTACATTCAAATCCCGAGGAAGTAAAGAGAAAATGCTGGGGTGGAGAGCTGATATCCAGTGCATGCACATTTGTGCAGGTTGGGTCACAGATAAGGGGAAGTGAGCTGGTTAGACCTCCAAAGTGTTAGAGACCAGAAGTGAGTATCATTAGAGCAATGGTGAAGTCAAGACCGGGAGAGGAGTAAGGAATGTCCTGTGATTTTTCTCTATCATATTTAGAATCTCAGTCCTAAAGCTGTAAAGAGCCATTTGCTTTTTGTGATTCTTACTGACAGAAAACTGGCATTGCTGCTGCTGCTGCTGCTAAATCACTTCAGTCGTGTCCGACTCTGTGCAACACCATAGACGGCAGCCCACCAGGCTCCCCCATCCCTGGGATTCTCCAGGCAAGAACACTGGAGTGGGTTGCCAATTCCTTCTCCAATGCATGAAAGTGAACAGTGAAAGTGAAGTTGCTCAGTCGTGTCCAACTCTTAGCAACCCCATGGACTGCAGCCTACCAGGCTCCTCTGTCCATGGGATTTTCCAGGCAAGTGTGCTGGAGTGGGGTGCCATTGCCTTCTCTGACACTGGCATTAGGTAGATAGATTTTGGTAAGCACCATACATAACTTCAGAATCAAACTTCATTTTTGCAGTCCATTTGTATTTTTTTACCTAATCTAGATCCTGACCTACTAATATAGGGAAATTTCTATTGACACTGATTCCATGATGTGTTCATAAGGTGCTGACTCTATTATAGGCACTGACTCTATTAAATTCCCCGATCCTGGGTCCTTTACTCCTTATTGCCTTAAACCACACCTAGATGCATGTATTTGCCTCTTTCTCTTTGACCTAATGAGATGCATAGATTTGTTCTCTAAGCTCCTAAAAGTCTATCATGCTTAGCTTGATCACTTAGATTTCTGGTCAGACAGACCATCTAATATTTATTACAGCATCCCTAGATTCTTCTTCTTTTGCAAGATATTAGTTCTTGAAGAATTACAGTGTGTTGGTATAGATAATAGCTTTGTATCTCTACGTTGATATCATCTGATTTTCATTCTCTTAAAGAGCTAGTATCATATCTGTTTAGCCAACCTAGTATAATGTGCCTGGCAGAGTTTGCATGCAGATTGGATCCTAATAAATAAGGAGAGAAATTTATGCCACCTTACTTCAATAAGTTTTCAGATTAACTGCCCTCTCTAAGGAAAAGAATGAATTAAAAAAAAAAGTGCTCCCATTTAAGTCCTACTTGTCAAATACTACGAATGCAGGAGTTGAGTGAGCAGTAAAACAGAACAATTTGCTCATCTGCCATTTCAAGGATCTTGGCATTGTGCTGTCTTTATTAAACTATATATGAAAAGAATACCATTCTTGAAAAGGGATTGCCTGAGGCTTTTCAGTTAGAAAATTCAATAGAAAACAAAAACCTGGGATTATCAATTTAGCTGTTTCTTCATACATGTTGTAAAAGGAGTACTATTTACTAATTTCTTTCCCTAGAATATACTAATTTTTCTTCGTTACTGTTGTTGTGTTATTCGGGATATCCTACTTCTGGTAAATAGCTGAATTCAACAAGTTTGAATTCAACCAAACCTTTGATTGGCAAAGACTAAAAATCTATGAAGAGAACTCACAATGCTACTATTTTCATTCTTCCAATGTTAAATAATCTCATTTTTCCCTGTGCTACATTAAGAAACAAAAATATTATGCTTTGTTTTAGGTGTGTGTTTCATTATGTTTCACAGTGATTCATGTTAGTTTCATATCACTCAATAACCAAATAAGAAAAAAACAAAACAAAACAAAACTGACCACAGATGTGGAAACATTTTAGAAATCTTAGAATGGTCTAGTTTAGTAACTTTTCCAATATTTGAGCCTTGGTCTCATAACAGTTCAGTCAAAGTGAACTAGCAAACATCACTTTTTGAATCAATTAATGTCACCAGTGAGCAGATACACTATTTTAGACAATCTTTCCTTAGGTCAAACCCAAATCTACTGCCCTCTAACCTCCAACTTCCGGTCATGGTTTATTAATTCATTTCATTTATTTCCCCCTTTACATTTTCCTTCTAAGTATTTGAAAACAGATATCACACAGTTCTTGTGCCCTCCCCCTATTTTTTTGAAAGACCTCCCCAACAGAATGCATCCTTCAACAACCCTTTGTCGGATACACTACTTTTCCCTTCCAGTCACACACCCCTCTGAACCTGGTGTAGGCTGTTTACATACATATTCAAAAAATGAAAAAAGGTTAACACAGTACTAATAGGCATGTCTTATTTACTAGAGTGGAGTGTGAAATCATGAATCATTCAAGATCCTAAATGTCTGCTCCATTATCATCCATACACTGTTAATGCCCTCAGCCTAATTGTTTGTTTGCTTTTCTTAGGAGAAGCTTATGTATTAAGACAAAATGGACCAAGCAAAGGTGCCAGACAAGATCTGATGCTGAGAGAGTGGGCAGTCTCTTATTTAATGTGTATTCTAATTGTAAAATATGCACAGGTTTTTTAAGTCCTGGAGACACTACAGATATGGTATCTGAGAAGAGTCAGTTGGCTTTTATTGTTATGCACAGAAAACAAATCTTTCTTTTGAACTATTCTATGCCAGACAGCATGGAACCACATGATCAGACATTATGCTATGCATTTTTAGATCACATTACTATTCTATCTTATGATCACATCCTATCTTATCATTTATTTCCCCCAAACACTATATTTATGTTTAGTTTGTTAAATTTTACATATTCTTACAAAGCTCAAGTTGTTGTTGTTTTTTTTTTCAAATAAAGTGAGGGGTACATAATAAATATAATTCCATTTTGAGTACAATAATAGCCTCCAAGTAAGAATAGAATATTCATATGTTTTTCTTATGTAACATATTTCAAAAGTAATATATGGAGTTTGGAGGGAAAAAAACCTTAGATATATAAAGAAAAAATTTCCTCCTTTATTCACTATAATTTTATTCACAAAAATAACCACACTGTTAAAGTTCAACATGTATCACCTTATTTTCCATGCATCTTTTCTTTCTTTCTTCTATACATTCATTAATCCTTTACACTTTTCTCTTTAGTTCCCCTACCTATCAGGCAGTCATCTCTCTTTAAAAAAAAAAATGGGTTGAACTACATCTCATCTGTTATATACATATATTTCATTTTTTTTAAAAGCAGCAAAATATTTTAAGGAACTATTTACATTTTTAGCCACTTTCTTAGCTGTAGAACTTTAGTTTTGCTTCATTGTTATAAATAATGTTGTAAGAAATATCATTTTGAAAATTCCTAGGAGAGGTATTGCTAGGTAAAAGCTTGCATGTTAAAATTATGTTAGAAACTAAAATATTAGGTCATCCACTCTCCTCAAAAAAAGTAAAAATCATACTTTTACAAAGAGTATCCAATAGTATTTTTAGTATACACACTCTGCTATGGATATCCATGATCTCTCTATTGGATTCTAAATCAGCCTTACACTGCTCCACTTTCTTGAAAATTTTACATCACTTCAAATCGTATGGATGAAATTCTCAGGTCCTTCTCATGTTTAGCGCTCAGCCCAGTCAAAGTCTCCCAGGAAAAAATGTGATCTGTAGCAAGCCACTGGTGATAAAAAACAGTATCTGTTTTTATCTGTATCTGTTTTAAACAGACACAAGCTGCCTCGTTCACCACCATCCTTCTCTTTCCAACACTTTAGGAAAAATAAAACTAACTACAATGCAAGGCAGAGAAACTTTAGTTTTAGGCAATGGTATTTTATGAGGCAAGAATAAATAATCTTGAGCAAATGATGTAGTTTCCACAGAAGTTTTAGCAGAGAAGGAATGATGACTGTATAGATCAGCTACCACCAATTCATTTTTGTCATTAAAATACATTTTTGAATCTCTAACATATATATTATTAGATATTATATATTCTTCTGGACTATTTTATATTTTAATCATATTTATTTTTTGTTATTTTAAAACACATCTTACTAGAAAAAAAACAATATGTAATATTGAAGCAAAGGTAACAAAGTGATGAGAAAGGAATAATTTGAAGAAACAGACTTCTAGGAGACACAACAATAGACTTTTTTGAAACTTACTGAGGAATAAATGACAAATATAAATGTGCATTTTTAAACTGTACGATGTGATAATTTGATATATAAATACACTGTGGAATGATTACCAAGAACATTACAATTAAAACATCCATCGACTCACATAGTTAACTCTTCTTCTGTGTGGCAAAAGGCTTAAGATTTCCCTCAGCAGCTTTCAAGTATATAACACCATGCTATTAACTAGAGTCACTATCCTGTGTATTGTACCCTCTGAACTTATTTTTCTTATAACTGAAAATTTATACTCTTTAATTTGTTTTTGTGTTAACTGCTCAGTCGTGTCTGGCTCTTTGCAACCCATGGACTGTATAGCCCACAAGGCTCCTCTGTCCATGGGATTCTCCAGGCAAGAATAATGGAGTGGGTTGCCATTCCTTTCTCAGGGGATCTTCCTGACCCAGGGATTGAACCCAGGTCTCCTGCATTGCAGGCAGATTCTTTACCATCTGAGCTACCAGAGAAGCCCCCGTCCTTTGATCTACTTCACCCATTTCACCCTTTCCCCCAGCCTTTGGCAGTCACAATATTGTCCTTTGTTCCTTTGAAATTGCCTTTTTGAAAATATAACACATATAAGTAATACCATAAAATATGTGTTTTTATCTGTCTGACTAATTTCACTTAGCATAATGCCCTCCAGTTTCATCCATGAGAGAGTTTTCTTCCTCAACAGTATTTCATTGTGTGTGTGTGTGTGTGTGTGCGTGCGCACACGCGCGCAGTCTATAGGGGGTTCTAAATAGATCATGTCCTCTACAAATGGAAATAATTTTACTTCTTTTTGATCTGGATTCCTTTTCCTTGACTAACTGCTATGGACAGAACTTCCAGTACTTGGTGGAATAGAAATGGCACAAGTGGGCATCTTGTCTTGGTCCTGGTTTTAGAGGAAGGCTATTAACTTTTCACCACTGAGCACTGCATTAGCTGTGGGCTTGTCATGTATGGTCTTTATTGTGTTGAAGAACATTGCTTTTACCAAATCTGTTGAGAGTTTTATCATGAAAAGATGTTTAATTTTACCAACTGCTTTTTCTGCATCTATTGAAATGATCTATGATATTTGCCCTTTATCTGGTTAATGAGGTGTATCACAATAACTGACTTCCATATATTGACACATCCTTGCACTCTTGGGATGAATCTCATTTGATTACACTGTATGATCCTCTCAATGTATTCTTGAGTGGTATTCTAGTATTTTGTTGAGAATTTTACATCTATGTTCATAAGGGATACTGGCTTGTAATGTTCCTGTCTTATAATGTCCTTGTCTGGTTTCAGTATCAGGATGATGAAATAGTTTCCTTTATAATTTATAATTTTATTATTTTGAGCCATCTCTCTTTTTTCTTAGGCTAGTAAAGTCTTCTGATTGAGTTTTTGCATTTTTCCCCCATTTGGGTACTCTGAATATGTCATTTTACTCTTTCCTAGACTGCAAGTTTTCTACTGAGAAATCAATAAAATAATCTTAACTGAATCCCCTTCTGTGTGATGAGCCATTTTTTTGTGCTTTCAAAATTCTTAGTCTTAGATGGTTGACAGCGTGATTATATATGTTTTGGTTAAGATCTCTTTGGATGAATTAGCTTCGTTAAATTCTCATTGAGGGCATGTCTCTCCCTGATCTGGTAAGTTTTCAGACATTATTTCTTTAAAGAAATTTTCTGTCCCTTTCTGTCTCTCTTCTCCTTAATATTCCCATAATGTGAATATTTTCTGTCTGATGGTGTCCCATAATTCACATAGGCTTTCCTCACTGTTTTTCAGCCTAATATTTTTTTTCTCCTCCAACTGGATGATATCAAGGTACCTGTCTTCAAGTTCACAGACTCTCTTCTGCCTCTTTAAGTTTATTGTTGAAACTCTTTATTGTATTTTTAATTTAATTCATTGCATTATTCAGCTCTAGAATTTGTTTCCTTATTTTTAATATAATTTATCACTCTTTTCTTAACTTTTTTTTTTTTCGTATATTGTTTTTCAAAGTTCACTGAACTATCTATCTCCATTCTCTTATATCTCACTGAGCTTCCTTAAAATAATCACTTTGAGTTGTTTTTTTTTTTTTTCAAGTAACTCACAGATCACCATTTCTTTGGGGTTTGTTAGTTGAAAATGATCACATCCCTTTTGTGGTGACATGTTTCCTTGTTCTGTCACATTTCTGATGATTTTGCATGGATGTCTATATATTTGAAGGAGTCGCCTCATTCAGCCTTTTCAGACTGGCTTCAGTGTGGACAGACTTTAAGGTTAAAGTCTGTCCTAAAGGTGGTTGGAAGGATGCCATCTGGGAAGGGTGCAATGTCTTTATTTCCTGGGAGCACACAACACACGGTAGCCATGCATCTTCATCAGTTGGGTCCACATCAGTGCGGACCGCAGCTCTAAGATGACGGTACACCGGTGGCTTGGGCCTAGGGTACACGGTGCAAAACGGCTCAGCCTGAGACGGTGAGTCAAAGTCCCCGCTCTGGCCGCAGAGGGCAGTGAGAGAACGGCAGTAGCATGTCCCCTGCAGTGGCCCAGTAAAGCCATGTGTTAGGACCCAGAGGTCCTGCTCCTGAAACTGGAAAATCAGCCAGGTGGATCTTCACAATAATCTGCGTCCCGGACTTGGGGGAGCAGGGGTGTCAGAGCAGTAGTGGCTGCCCCAGTGTGGATAGGACAAAGCCACAATCTGGAACCTGGCAGGGGCATAGAGCAGCCGCAGCTCCGGCCCCACATAGGGCCTGGCACCATGGCAACCCAACCCTCCAGAGCCCAGCATTCGGGCCTCTGGGGGCAGGTCTCACTGCAGAGACAAGTCTGGTCCAGGGCCTGTGGGAATCCTCGGGAGCACACGCTACAATCGTCCACACTGGCTTGCTGGGGTTCTCCTGCCCTCCTTTTCCCCACTACATGGGGTGAAATTCCTCCAAGAGTCTGTCTCCTGGCGCCAAGATGCTCTGGCCTGGAGGATGCTGTTGTTTAGTTGCTCGGTTGTGTCCAACTCTTTTGTAACCTCAGGGACTACACAGCCCATCAGCCTCCTCTTTCCATGGAATTTTCTGAACAGGAATAATCAAGTGGGTTGCCATTTCCTTTTCCAGGGGATCTTTCCAAGGCAGGGATTGAATCTGTGTCCCCACATCTCCTTCATTACAGGTGGGTTCTTTACCACTGAGCCACCCTCATGGAGGATGGGGTGATGTAGATAAACTGCTTCATATACATTTCTTTGCCATCACACTCACATCTGAGATCACAGGGTGTTTGTGGCTACTCTGTTGTAGTCTAGGGTTTCCCTGAGTTACTTTCATTAGTTTCAAGCTGTTTATTTTTTGTTGTTTTTGTGGGAGATGCAAGCTTTGGGATCTGCTACTCTTCCATTTTATTTGTTAAAGATGAATTCATATGAGTTAAACATAATATGTCACAATGTTAAGCAAATATAACAGGCAATATATAAAGTTTCTTTGTAGATGAGCATAGTTATCAAATAATAAAGCAATCATACTTACCAAATATTGTTTGTCAATTAGTCTCAGACAGCATTTCCAGAAGCCATTGCCACTTGGTTGCGCAGTTGTAACATTATAGCACTTCTCTCAGTAAGTGCTCCTTACATTAATATAAGTTATGATGACCGATGCCTAAGCTAAAATTTGCTTTAAGTAACACCGCAACATCCTTTTACTGATGCAGTTTTCTCTGCTACTATTCTAGGCGAAACGATTATTTTCCTTTCAATTCTTTTCTTCTGGAGAAACTTTCCACAGACAGGGGGAGCTATATATACAAGCAAAACATCCTTACTAAAAAAACAGAAAAAAACTTTGTTTTTTTTACATGATATTATACAAAAGATGGCATGTGTCATTTGAATTTTTAATTAATACTTTTAAAACTCATAATTCTTACGATGCTTCCTCAAAATAATAGTTTTATATATCCATAAGAAAACATACCCTAGAGTTTCTCTTTCCAAATAGTTTTGCCATTCTAACCATATTTTACTATCAAGTGATTCATACATGGTTAGTCTGAGTTGAAATATTCTATAAGTACAAATTACAACACATTTTTAAAGGAATATAAAATATATAATCAATAATTCTTATATTGGTAACGTGATGTAAATGCTTAAATTTATATTGGATTGAGTAGCATCCTTTATTAAAATTAATTTTACCTTTTTTTTTTTTTAATTCAGTGTGGCTACTAGGCAATTTGGGGCTTCCCTGGTAGCTTATCAGGAAAGAATCTGCCTGCCAACACAAGAGATGCAAGTTTGATCCCTGGGTCAGGAAGATGCCCTGGAGAAGGAAATGGCACCCTACTCCAGTGTTCTTGTCTGGGAAGTTGCCATGGACACAGGAGCCTAGCAGGCTACAGTTCATGGGATCACAACACAGTCAAACATGACTCAGCAACTAAACAACAACTAGACAATTTAAACTTTTTGTTTGAATTTGTATCTCCTGTTATAGCTCAGCTGAATAGCAATATTCTAGGGAGAAGTGAGTTAGGATATTTTCAGGACTGTGGCTACACATAGATGGGAAATGGTATTTCCAGGAATATAATTATCTCTCTCAATGTTAAATAATTAAAAAGTTTTCACATGTATAAATGAATCTGAGCAAATGGTCCCAACAGTGAGAATGTCATAGGGACATGAACACACTTTTACAGTTTTAATTCATTCTCCTTAACTGAACTAAACCACTATCAGAATTGAGAGCACTAGAAATTATTTACTCTATTACCAACCCAAGTTTATACAGCATTAAAAATGAAAGGTATATGAATTGCAATTATTTACTAAAAATATTGCAAGAAGCAAAAGATATTAAGAAGAGGTGGCCAGAATACACAGTAGAACTATACAAAAGAAATCTGCATGACCCAGATAAACATGATGGTGTGATCACTCACCTAGAACCAGACATCCTGGAGTCCAAAGTCAAGTGGGCCTTAGGAAGCATCACTATGAACAAAGCTAATGCAGGTGATGGAATTCCAGCTGAGCTATTTCAAATCCTAAAAGATGATGCTATGAAAGTGCTGCACTCAATAGGCCTGCAAATTTGGAAAACTCAGCAGTGGCCACAGGACTGGAAAAGGTCAGCTTTCATTCCAATCCCAAAGAAAGGCAATGTCAAAGAATGGTCAAACAACACAATTGCACTCATCTCACACGCTAGCAAAGTAATGCTCAAAATTCTCCAAGTTAGGCTTCAACAGTATGTGAAACAAGAACTTCCAGATGTTCAAATTGGATTCAGAAAAGGCAGAGCAACCAGAGATCAAATTGCCAACATCCACTGGATCATAGAAACAGCAAGAGAGTTCCAGAAAAACATCCACTTCTGCTTTATTGACTATGACAAAGTCTTTGACTGTGTGGATCATAACAAACTGTGAGAGATGGGAATACCAGACCACCTGACCTGCCTCCTGAGAAATCTGTGTGCAGGTCAAGAAGCAACAGTTAGAACTGGACATGGAACAACAGGCTGGTTCCAAAATAGGAAAGGAGTACGTCAAGGCTGTATATTGTCACCCTGCTTATTTAACTTATATGCACAGTACATTATGCGAAATGCAGGGCTGGATGAAACAGAAACTGGAATCAAGATTGCCAGGAGAAAAAGCAATAACTTCAGATATGCAGATGACTCCACCCCTTATGGCAGAAAGCAAAGAGGAATTAAAGAGCCTCTTGATGAAAGTGAAAGAGGAGAGTGAAAAAGCTGGCTTAAACTTAACATTCGAAAAACAAAGATCATGGCATCTGGTTCCATCACTTCATGGCAAATAGATGGGGAAACAATGGAAACAGTAACAAATTTTATTTTCTTGGACTCCAAAATCACTGAAGATGGTGACTGCAGCCATAAAATTAAAAGATATTCATTCTTTGAAAGAAAAGCTATGACCAACCTAGACAGCATATTAAAACGGAGAGACATTACGTTGCTGACAAAAGTCCATCTAGTCAAAGCTATGGCTTTTCCAGTAGTCATGTATGGATGTGAGAGTTGGACTGTAAACAAAGTGGAGCACCAATGATATGATGCTTTTGAACTGTGGTATTGGAGAAGATTCTTGAGAGTTCCTTGGACTGCAAGGAGATCCAACCAGTCCATCCTAAAGGAAATCAGTCCTGAATATTCACTGGAAGAACTGTAAAGCTGAAACTCCAATACTTTGGCCACCTGATGCGAAAAACTGACTTATTTGAAAAGACCATGATGCTAGGAAAGATTGAAGGTGGGAGAAGAAGGGGACAATGGAGGATGAGATGGTTGGATAGTATCACCGACTCGATGGACATGAGTTTGAACAAGCTCTGGGAGTTGGTCATGGACAGGGAAGCCTGGCATGCTGCAGTCCACGGGGTTACAAAGAGTTGGACATGACTGAATGACTGAACTTAATTGACTGGCCAAAAATATTTCAAGTTACTGTCTAATATATAGGGAAAGAATGAAAGTCATGGAAAATTAAGATCCATGGGGAGTATAACTTTCATCATCTGCAATTTCAATCTTCCAGCAAGTTTTGATTATCCAGAGTAATGAATTTTGCCATTTGCTTAGCAAAATAATGCACCTTCTTATCACAAAAAATATACCATTGGTATAGTCACAGAGATTTCTTTCTTTTTTTTTTTTTTCAGCGATTTCTTAACAAAAGCGTCTGGCTAAAAAAATCCCCTAAAATGAAGTAACTTTCTCAAATACCCCTGTTTGAAATAAATAATACCAAAATGTATTAGTTATGAAGAAAAAAGAAATGACTCAAACTTGAGTACCCTATGATGACTCTACTATCAAATATCGATATTACAATTAATAATATTAAGCATGTGTTCTTTCTGCCTCTCAAATGAATGATCCTTCAAAGGACTGGTGTCATCTCAAAGTAACACAACTCATTATATAGCTTTGCATTTAATTTTCTCCCTCCAATCCAACTGAGTTTGCTAAGGAATCTCCCATAGAGTCTCAAAAAAGAGCAGTCACTTCTCATGTGTTCCAGGAATAAAACGTAGTGAATTGAATAACCTATTTATATCACCTAATCTATACAGGGTTTTGGAGGGAGAGGGTTATAAAGTCATTTATAGTTGGAAGGGAATTTTGAAATAGAAAGCAGCCCTTGAACTTGACATCCTTACATTTTAATAGGTTTAATAATTGTAAATGTATATATAATTTAGTATCTTATGAAATTCATGCCTATATTATTCATTATTTGTCTAAGTTTAATTGAACCAGATTAATAAAAATAAGCTGATGCTGTTGAAGATGATTTTCAGGTTTGACATTCTAAAAATACATATATAGGTATAAAGCTATTAATGATAATAACATGGCAGTGTTAGCTGTTCAGTCTTGTTTCACTCTTTGCAACCCCATGGACTGTAGCCCACCAGGCTCCTCTGTCCATTGAATTCTCCAGGCAAGAATATTGGAGTGGGCTGCCATTTCCTTCTCCAGAGGATCTTCCTGACCCAGGGATCAAACCCAGGTCTCCCATATTGCAAGCAGATTTTTTACCATCTGAGCCATGTCTGCCTTTCAAGAACATGGTAAGGATTTAATAAATAATTGGTAAATGAAATGCAGTTGACAGAGAGAGAGACAGAGAAAAGGAGCAACACTTTTCAGTATGGGTATTGCATTATAGAATTATAGAATAAAAGTGTGAATGTTGACTCCTGAATTTGGTGTAGCTGCAGACCCATGTTTTTGCCACCAGTTTCAGTTTCAGATGGGCACAGAGAGAAAGGTTTCAAATTGGGCCATACTAACAGTAAAATCAATTACTTCTTTTTGGCTTCTATTTGTACATCCTGTTTTGATATCCTAGGGTTCTCTGAGTCACCTCTTAGTCATTTGATATTTTCTTAGGTATCTGATACTTTCCCACTTATTCCACCTTGATCGTCTCCTGGTATCTGCCCACAAGATTCCTGCTGTCACAGAGCTTCCTGCTGATGCCTCTGGATTACCACTGTTGCCATTGATAACCCGGAAAAGAGCTAGAACCATCCGTCTTTTTGGATCTCAGATGAGGTTTCTATTTCAGAGGACTCTCCCAGTGTTGCTTTCAAGAGCTTCTAATCCCACATCCCTGATAAACCAAAGTTATGACTTCACTATATTTTGGGGAGCCCATAACATGTCCGAGCAACAT
Source organism: Dama dama (assembly GCF_033118175.1). NCBI lineage: Eukaryota > Metazoa > Chordata > Mammalia > Artiodactyla > Cervidae > Dama > Dama dama. Next base: position 68,010,227 of record NC_083713.1, on the reverse strand, counting down.
GATGTCTCATGCCAAAGAGGAGAGAATCCTACTGTTTTCATTAAACTGTTTGACAGAGAGCCAGGAATATAGTTTGTGACCCCTATATTTTAAACTATCTATAGTAAAAACAGTTTCTTCACTCTTTTACCCATAGTCTCTAGTTCTTTGATCTCTAGTACATGTTGGGTGTGTCAGAGCAATAAGTAGGGATCACAGAGATTCAGCTGCCTGGATAATCCACCTCTCAACCTCACTCCATCCCCTTTTATAAAAGATTCTATCAAACTCAGTATTACTTATTGGATGGAACCACAGAGAAGTCACCTTTGGCATAGTTATCCCCCGGGACACATTCCAGTATTTCCTTTGAAACAGACTGTTAGTGGTGTATTCCCACCAATTGATCAGGCATTTCTGAATCCTATGAAAGCAGTCAGAGATTTTATCTATGAACTGTATCAATCAAAAAATCCACAAATGAAGAGTCAAATTCTGGTGCTGGTTCTATTAAATTTCTCCGAAACTCTGGACAAGACATTCAAGCCCTCTGGATTTCCATTACTTTACTGATACAATCAGTGAGTTAAAGTAAATGGCCTCCAAAATAATTGCCATTCTGCAAATAATACCAATTGAAGTCAAAATATGATGAGATTCAACATCTTCAAAACATTACAGTTGGCTTCTGGTATACTTCTCAAAGTGGTCCTGGCTCTACAGTTTATTCCAGACCTTTCTGTGAAGGATGAGTAGCAAATCTCACTGAGGAGAATATAAGGCATTTGGGGCAATAAAATTGGGATTGACATATATACACCACCATCTATAAAACAGATAGCTAGTGGGAAGCTGCTCTAAAGCACAGGCAGCTCAGGTTCTGATGACCTAGAGTGTTGGGATTGGGGTAAGGTGGGAGGGGGGTCCAAGAGGGCGGGGATATATGTGAATTTATGACCGATTCACTTCACTGTACAGCAGAAACCAACACAACATTGCAAAACAATTATATTCCAGTAAAAATTAAGATAAAATAAAATAGTGCCTTAGTAATCAGCTATGCATGATTCATTCCATCCCTGCTCTTTCAGTTCCACTTCAACTCTATTCTGTGGCATCTACATAAATGGATTCTTTCTGGTTCAATAATATTTCCCTTTCCTGCAAGCATGCTTATAAAGGGGAAGGGAAAACAGAAAATTTCCTTCAAGCCTTGAGTCTAGGTCAGTTGTGCCAATTCATTCTTAGTCCAGATATCTGCACTGGAGGATAAAACATGTACAAGGCTATTGCTAAAGTTGATATTTTCACACCTAAATATACAGATTCTCCATGTACAGGAACTCCATGGGGGAGGATTCATGATTAGCAGGACAGGATTTGGGTTTTCTATGAATTGGACCACAATAATCTGGAAAAACACCAAAACCTCACCTCTTCCTCTGATAACTCGCATTCGGCATTTTACATGAAGTATGTTGACCTGAATAAAAAGTACTTTCATAAGACATTCTTCAGCTCTCAGTTAATAACAATATATGTCATCTAGGGATATATACAACTGCAAGAGGAAAGTTCTAGAACCCCAAGAGTAGAAGTTTGAACCCATTTCCACATTATTAATATACTACTTAAATAAGTAGTGCCCTATTTCTCATTTTAAATATCACCAGGGGACGTTTTAATGGCCTTAGGTATTTTTAAAACACATTTTAGTTCTTTCTTTTCTGTAGAATTCAAGCTGCACATACATTTTGGGGGAAAATGGACTCTATTTAATTCATAAAGAATAGAAAAGAATGGTCTATTTTAAAGCAAATGTTTGAAATCTTACTTTAATAATTTGGATACAGTGATAAATTGGGCAAAACATTAAACCATGAAACTAATGGTGGACTTTATCTTTTAATTACACTCCTAATTTTGGTATATCTCAAAGACCAAAATATACTTATAACCTGCAGCATCCATCTTAGATTTCATTAGTTTTATTTAAGACAATTATTATATTTTATATTCATTCACTCAGCAAATGACTACTATGATCTCTTACTATATTTTCCTAAAACTATCATCAACATACATTTCTGGGGCACTGCCCAACCATAGAGGGCATCATTTATAATACATCCACAGTCATTGTTGATTAGTGTATTTCACCAATTTTCTGGAAGATGACAGAAAAGTATCATTTTGAAGGAATGAAGGAATGAAGCTGTTTCCAGACTGTACAAACATACCACTCTCTTAGACAGTTCATATTTTTCTCTTCTACAAATACCTCTTCCCTCTTCTTCATTTTCATGCAAGTGTGCTCAGCCTCAGTCATGTTCGATTCCTTATGAACCTGTGGACTGTAGCCCACCAGGCTCCTCTGTCCATGGATTCTCCAGGCAAGAATACTAGAGTGGGTTGCCATTTCCTCCTCCACGGGATCTTTGTGACCTAGGGATTTAACCTTCATCTCCTGCATTGACAGGCAGCTTCTCGAACACTGAGCCACCTGGGAAGACCTCTTTACGTTCACCAGATGGCATGTCTTCACCAGAGAAAATCAGCCAACTTAATAGTGCTGTCTGATTCCCTGGCACCCTGTCTGCAAACCTGTCTGTTCCTAGGTTCTGTCTTCCCTGTGACTGGGGATCAACTACCTTGTTCCACTCTCTGATCATCCTTCCTTTCAAGACATGAATTCTATCCTTTTCATCTGAAGGACAAACTTCTATCAGTTACATTTGTCTTTGTTGCACCAATCTTCCCTCTTTCCTAGATAATTCTTATCAGCGTACAGCATGCTACAATGTATTTTACCAAAAGCAGTGAGTTAACCCTACATCTTCTTTCCTCGATAGCTACCATCTCTTCTGGATGTTCTTCCTTACTTGAATTGCTTGAAAGAACTCTTTCTAATGTCTCTTCTCATTCTTCCTTGGTTTCACTTCAGTCAAGCTTATGCCTTTTCTTCCCCACGGAAACTGCCCTTGCCAAGGTCAATGATAATCTCTACAGTGGTATAATCAATAGTTTAATTTTCTTGTGTATGTGCTTAGTTCTTGTGTATGTGTTGTCTTAGTGATCAACTTTTTATGATCCCATGGACTTTGTAGCCTGGCAGGCTCCTCTATCCATGGAATTTTCCAGGCAAGAATACTGGAATAGGTTTTCTCCTTCAGGGGATCTTTCCAACCCAGGGATCAAACCCATGTCTCTCGTGTCTCCTGTGTTGCAGACGTGTTCTTTAACAACTGTGCCACCTAGAAAGACGCCCTGCATACCAAACCCAAACCCAATAATCAGAAAATCAACTCTACCTTCAAAATGAGTCAAACTCTCAATATTTCTCTTCACCTGGATTACTGAAGTTGCTTCCTCACATGAATCTTAATTTTATGAAATCTAGCTAGCTAGAACTCAAAGCCTATATCATAGATATAGCAGGAAACTACTGCAGCATTCCACTTAGGCAAAATGCCTACTATCACAACTATTATTCTGGAGGTATTGGTCAACATAATTAGATAAAAACAAACAAGCAAACAAAATATAGAGAGAAAAATTCTAAATAATGGTATAAAATATATTGGAAGCATAACTAAATACCTGGAAAACACAGGTGATTCAATTGAAAAGTTAACATAAGGACCACAACATCAAGCGCCAGATGAGAGAAAGAGCAAGGCATCATAAATTCAGAGGCATTAAGTAGAATGCTGAAGAGAATACCAGACTCTGACACTTAGGAGCTATGGTCCTAGACAACCTTGACCTCTTTCTGCCTCTATTTTCTTATATACAAAATGCAATGATATAAAAAGTACATCATAGAGTTGTTATAATGATCAAAAGAATTAATATATATTGAGCACTGGGAATACTAGTTATAGAAGAGTTTGCTAAATCAAGTATATTGGTAAGATATTTACTATTAAGATTTAACTAAACTATTACAAAGATTTATATGAGGTTACCCCTTTTCCAAACTACAGATCCTTTCCCAAGCTCCTCCAAATTGACTCCATTCCCACAACATACAGGCCCATACATTAGAAACAAGTGGACACCACTACCTAAGAGTCAGAAAAGGCAACATATTTCCATTACTTGGGACTTTGAATCCACTGACTTTATCTTTTTTCTAGTGGACCTTTAACAGCCTACAATACATGGTACCAACAAATTTATATTCAAAGACTTGGATCTATGGTGCGGAGCTCTGAAATAGTTTTACCAGAGTCCACTTAAATTTACAACATCAATTCCCCATAGAAAAGGGTGACACAAGATTTTATCAGTCTTAAACAGCAAGCATGAGTGACGACAACAGAATATGCTCCCTGTGTAAATATTACAGAACAAGTCTCTGAAATGATCTAAGATAAAAGTACTAGTAGGATGTTACCAGGAAGTGGTTACACAAGTGAAGAACCCCACTCCGCCGTCCCCAAACCCGATGTAGTCCCTGGCTCTGAACAATCCTCTCTACATCTAAATTCTATAAATTTTCTCATAAATTTCAATATTCTTGTGTAAACTCCTGTTCATGAAAATGTAACATAGATGATAATTGTCCATTTATTGATCTAATTCACACGTAAGACTTTGAGCTCTCAGTGGACAAACATAAATGGCTTACCATGTTCATCTCTTATAAAGCCAGAACTCAGAATTAGTAACATACTTGCAACATGGAAGGCATACAAATGAACTGTAATTTATTTAATTGACTGATTGGTTAATCAATTAATGGTATTTTGAGCATATGGATGTCTTGACAAAATTTTCCAAGGTCCTTTTCTTTGCTATACACCTAAGTTAGTAGTTAAGTACTTGACACAGAAATGTTAGTGTAAGAAAATGCTTCAGAGTAGTATGGTTCAAGATGATCTAGAAGGTACCATCAAATTTCCATGCACCTCTTTTGGCTAGATTAAGCCATGATTTTAATTTTGCTTATCCACATGTATTAGCTACACAATGAGGAAGCTACCAGTTTAAAGATGATTTGTTTCTACTCTAAATAGTTATGGAATCAATACTGGCAAATTATGGGAATAAAGGGAGGAATATGCTAATTAGCTCTATTTTCAATCTCAATGTGTACTCTGCACACCAGGGAAGCAGGAACTCTATACTGGCTTTTTATTACCAAGTTGAGACTTAAATTGAAGAAAGTAGTGAAAACCACCACAATTCAGGTATGGCCTAAATCAAATCCCTTAAGATTATACAATGGTAGTGAGAAATAGATTTAAGGGACTAGATCTGATAGACAGAGTGCCTGATGAACTATGGACAGAGGTTCGTGAAATTGTACAGGAGACGGGGATCAAGACCATCCCCAAGAAAAAGAAACGCAAAAAAGCAAAAAGGTTGTCTGAGGAGGCCTTACAAATAGCTGTGAAATGAAGAGAAGCTAAAAGCAAAGGAGAAAAGGAAAGATACTTCCATCTGAATGCAGAGTTCCAAAGCATAATAAGGAGAGATAAGAAAGCCTTCCTCAGTGATCAGTGCAAAGAAATAGAGGAAAACAATAGAACTGGAAAGACTAGAGATCTCTTCAAGAAAATTAGAGATACCAAAGGAACATTTCATGCAAAGATGGGCTTGATAAAGGACAGAAATGGTATGAACCTAATAGAAGCAGACTATTAAGAAAAAGTGGCAAGAATACACAGAAGAACTACACAAAAAGATCTTCATGACTCAGATAATCACGATGGTGTGATCACTCACCTAGAGCCAGACACCCTGAAATGTGAAGTCAAGTGGGCCTTAGGAAGCATCACTATGAACAAAGCTAGTGGAGGGGATGGAATTCTAGTTGAGCTATTTCAAATCCTAAAAGACGATGCTGTGAAAGCGATGAACTCAATATGCCAGCAAATTTGGAAAACTCAGCAGTGGCCACAGGACTGGAAAAGGTCCGTTTTCATTCCAATCCCAAAGAAAGACAATGCCAAAGAATGCTCAAACTACCACAAAATTACACTCATCTCACACACTAGTAAAGTAATTCTCAAAATTCTCCAAGCCAGGCTTCAACAATATGTAAACCGTGAACTTCAGATGTTAAAGCTGGATTTAGAAAAGGCAGAGGAACCAGAGATCAAATTGCTAACATCCTCTGGATCATCAAAAAAGTAAGACAGTTCCAGAAAAACATCTATTTCTGCTTTACTGTCTATGCCAAAGCCTTTTACTGTGTGGATCACCACAAACTGTGGAAAATTCTGAAAGAGATGGGAACACCAGACCACCTAACCTGCCTCTTGAGAATTCTGTATGCAGGTCAGGGAGCAAAAGTTAGAACTGGACATGGAACAAAAGACTGGTTCTAAATAGGAAAAGGAGTACGTCAAGACTGTATATTGTCACCCTGTTTATTTAACTTATATGCAGAGTACATCATGAGAAATGCTGGGCTGGATGAATCACAAGCTGGATTGCTGCGAGAAATATCAATAACCTCAGATATGCAGATGACACCACCCTTATTGCAGAAAGCAAAGAAGAACTAAAGGGCATCTTGATGAAAGTCAAAGAGAAGAGTGAAAAAGTTGACTTAAATCTCAACATTCAGAAAACTAAGATTATGGCATCTGTTCCCATCACTTCATAGCAAATAGATGGGGAAACAGTGGCAGAGTTTTTTTTTTTTTTGGTCTCCAAAATCAGTGCAGATGGTGGCTACAGCCATGAAATTAAAAGATGCTTAATCTTGGAAGAAAAACTATGACCAACCTAGACAGCATATTAAAAAGCAGAGATATTACTTTGCCAACAAAGGTCTGTCTAGTCAAAACTATAGTTTTTCTAGTAGTCATGTATGAATGTAAGATTTGGACTATAAAGAAAGCTGAGTGCCAAAGAATTGATGCTTTTGAACTATGATGTTGGAGAAGATCTTGAGAGTCCCTTGGACTGCAAGGAGATACAACCAGTCCATCCTAAAGGAGATCAGTCCTGAATATTCATTGGAAGGACTGATGTTGAAGCTGAAACTCCAATACTTTGGCCACCTGATACGAAGAACTGACTCATTTGAAAATACTGTGATGCTGGGAAAGATTGAAGGTGGGAGGAGAAGGGAACAACAGAGGACGAGATAGTTGGATGATATCACCGACTCAATGGACATGACTTTGAGTAAGCTTCGCGATTTGGTGATGAACAGGGAGGCCTGGCATGCGGTCCATGGGGTTGCAAAGACTCAGACATGACTAAGCGACTGAACTGAACTGATATTCGCTTTTGCACTCTATCAACATAATGCCTACCTCTTTACTTCACTCTGTGACTTGGCTAAGAAAAATGCCTGCTCAATAGCTACTGAAGTAGTCATTCTATGGCAACAAATTTTGTAATATAATCTAGTTGCACACAACAAAATATAATTTCAGTTTTGGAGGGGTACCTAGCAATCTAATTAGTCTGATATTCTCAGAAACACAAATAACCTCAAACTGACAGTTTTGTTTTCAGATATGTGTATTGATAACTTTTGAAGCTGTACGGAAAAATAGCAACAATCCTAGAATTAGAACGCTACTATATTAAAAGCTCATTGTAATTTTAAAATATTCTGATATTAAAATAAACATGGATGTATATATATTTACATAAATGTATCAAGCATGTAGGCAACGTCATCTACATAATCTGATTTATTTCCCACTGACAAGGTCAGGAACCCTGTCTTGACATATACATACACCAGCTCCCCTATGGCATGCGCATGTATATCATGCAAATGGTAAATACAAAGACAAGCAGGACCCTTGGTTTATATGTTAGCACGAAATTAAGGGAAAGTCATATATTTGAGTGTGATAGTCTGTAGAACTCTTGCTAAAGAAAGGTGCTGTTATTTCTGGGCCTGTGCACTTGGCAAGATTTCATTTATCCAGCTTTTGGCACTGATCCCTTAAAGGACCTTTTAATTAATACAGTCCATGCTACTTTCTATTTTAATTTCAACCAGCAAACATGGTTAAAGGATGGTCAACATAAGGATGGACTTTAGAAGTCAACCATTTAGAAACAACTGTTGAACGAATAATAATACACAGGGGCACAGATGCCCAAAAAACCTAACTTAACTTGAAAATTCTAAGACCCCATCTTAACAGGTGTTTCTGTATCTATCTTTGGCATCCATGTCCTGTACCTTAAATTGGTCAAAGTACAGCTAGACACACAGATGTTGAAAGAATAATGACAAAGAGAAAAGAAAGTGTAACTCCTGTTAGGAAGGCAAGAGGAGAAATGTGAGCAGAATTAAACATCTCTCTTACTAGGCAGACAGGCTAATAATAAATATAAATCAATAACAGGACCATAGATCACCAGGCACAAGTGAGAATTCAAGGATAGAAAAGGATACCAGGAAAGCCCAGATCTAAGATAATGATGAAGCTGTCAGATGACACAGGATGACTCAAACTTGATATTGGTGACAGCACTTCAGAAAATCTGTCTCCATCTTGACGCACATGGCTTATCAGTGATAATCTGGAAAATTCGGGTCAATAGCAGTGCTTTCCTTCTCAGGGTCTTCCTGAAGACAGCGTTATGCCTTGATGTTGATCTGGGGAATAGTGGCTCTGCATTTTTGTCTTTGATACTTGCCTTGCCTTAGGCATGAAGGAGCTTAGCACTTTTTTGAAGTCTCTCTCCCTCTCTCTGGACTATGTGAGAGATTAAATATTTAGAAAGGTAAGGCTAATTTTATATTATTTTCTTTGGGCAGATCCTGGCAGAGTGCCAGGCACAATTCCATGTATATTAATGAAGGCGATTTGATGTTAAATATATCTCAGCCCTAAAAATTGCTGTAACAATGTGGAAATAAAAGCTTCTCCAAAGATGAATTGTGCATGTCTCTGATAAGTGTTACAGAATGTACTCAGTATTCACTGATACCAATAAGTGATTTTAATTGAGCACCTACTCTGTATCAGGAAAATATATCACATGCTGGGACAAAAGACGAACAGAACGTTCCTCTCACAGCACAGCAGAACAAGCACCTAGAAAGAGGAGGCTTCAGATCCAGAATCTGCTCTATCATATGCTTTTGTATAATTGTGGCAAGTCACTTCACTTGTCTCGGACAACACTGACTCATCTCTACAATAATAGAGTTAGATTAAATTATTTTTAAAGTCTAGGTTTGAAGCAAGATTCTGAAGTCTCATGTCACACTGATAGAGTTTTGGACATGGTGGTTATATACTCTTACTAATCATCTGGTAGCACCTGAATAAACCTGGCATAAATCTAATTTATACTAATGAAAGGAAGAAACTAATGACTCCTCCTCAGAAAGAATAACAAAACAAAACTGTCTGTTTGACACCTTGACCTCTGAATCAGAAGCGTATGTCAAGTTCCTCTGGCTCCACTGGCAATGTTGAAGATACCCACTGTGATAGAGAAATCTCAACGGAGAAAAAAAAAATCACTGAGAAATGTAGAATTATCTTCCTTAGACAAAGCCAAATGGCTAAAATGACAGCTGGAGAATTAAACTTGATGACTAACGTGCTGAAATTCCCCATTCTCCAGAAACTGTCCCTGAGCTTAAACACAGGGTAGAAACCTATGTCTCAATTTTATTCAGAAACTACGTTTTTTACAGAAGCCTAAATACAAGATCTAAAAGACTATATTTCAGTTTACCCAATCAGTATTTCATTCATAAAGAAACAGATGCAGTGGCTTTTGCAGAGTCATGATGATAAACAAAGGAAAATCTAGTTAAATCAAGCTAGTAATTTTTTTCAAAATTTTAGATGCATTTATGCTATTTGTACATATTGTTCTAATCATGAAAGCAACATTCCGTTATTGTAGACTATCTAAAGCAGAGAAAATATAAAGAAAGAAATCTAATTTACTCAAACCTCAGTGTGATGAGATAACCTATTCTAGTGTCCCACTATTGTGGGGCCTCTGCCACTATTTTCTGCTTTTTGACAATTACTTGACTCTATTTTATGAATTTTTTGATTCACGGTCTCTGTTTACTGACTTTTTCTTGTGTCTGTTTCTCCTTGCATCTGTTTCTCCTATGTTCAGACAGCAAAAGGAAAAGTGGCTGAAGAGCTGCCAATTACTATTCAGCAGAATAGAGCTGTGGAGCAGATTTGGTGGGCCAGGCTACCATGTGATCTAGCTCATCTACTGAAAACTGCCTTTTCCTCAGATGCTCTTCACTGGTCCATCGGGCTGTGTTTCAAATGCTAGAGCTCCACGGCACAACACTGGCTGGCCCCTATGTAGGGAAGCACTCCTCAGAAAACAGGATCTGGCTATGGCATACACAGACATCCCAGAAAAGAGAAATTATATGTGGCAGAATGCTTGATGGCATTAGGATTTTACAGGCAATTACTTAATGTATTCTTGCCTGGGAAATCCCATGGACAGGGCAGCCTGGCGGGCTACAGTCCGTGGGGTTGCAGAGTCAGACACGACTGAGAGACATCCAAGATATTAATATTGAAAAGTACAACAATCATGAATACCTATTGTGCCCTGGTACAACAGGGACTCTCTGAATCCCCCTAAATAATATAGTGAAGGCACATATTTTTATGACATTAAGTGGTCACATACTCAGATTAGAAAATTCATCTCTCTCCTCTACAAAAGTTAAAGACCTCTATTTCTCCCAAACAATACGTTTAAAAAAAAAAAAGTAAGTGAGAAGAAAACCTTAATAATACATTGAGTACAAAAGGATGAATAATTTCAGGCATTTGCACTTCAATGAATAGATCAGAAGAGCTTATTCTTGTGTCAAGGAAAACTAATACAGTCACCCAGAGTCACTACAGAGGATCATATCATTGCAAAAATCAACTGCTGTCAACCCAGGACCATTAATTCTTTAATTATTCAAATGAAAATGCTAATTAAACATTCACTGAAGAATTCAGAAGAAATTTACATTTCAGTGACTCTACAAGTACAGACCTGTATTTACAGGGTGTTTTGCTGTTGTTGTTCTTCAAAGTGTGCCCTTTGCAGTCAAACTGTCTAAAGATGTTCTATTCTTCATAAACCTAGAATTTACACTATAATTAATGGGTGATTTAAAGTGATGCAAATATTATAGCATGATTCTCTTTAATTTTTTCCAATGTAATAACAAAATCTTTATAGGTAGTCATTTAATCAAGCAGACAGCAGCTGTTTCTGAATACTCAATTCAATATGAATACAAGTAGGAAGAACTTTCCCTTTCCTCTGAACACTTACCAGTCCCTGACAAAGTCTTTCAGTTTATGTGCTTTTAGCAATCTGATTTGGATCTTAAAATGAGGTTTTGTATGGAACAAAATACTGTTGTTGTTTTTTTCTTAAGTCAGTTTTATCTCTAAAGCGCAGCATCACACATGGCTCATAGTAGATGCTCATGTAAATGTGTGATGTGATTTAATGTCTGAAAAGTAATGCTGTTTCTGCAATTGCTTTTCTTTTTTTTAAGTAAACATTTGAGGAATAATACAGAAACTAGGAAAATTATAACCCACAGGAAGTAAGAAAACTTGGGATGAAAGGTATCATGACCTAAAATAAAACTGTTAGGTTATTTGAAAAATTACCAAACATTTATAATTTTATTTCCATGGAAAATGGACACCCAACAGAAACAATATATAAATACTTATCTGTATTTATGAATAAGCAGTTAAGGTTTACTTTTTCACTAAAAATATATTAAGCTATAACAAACATGCCATGCACAAAACTTAAGAAAACAAATTGAAATATCATAAGACCTTTACTGATATATAAATTATATAATATAAAATTGACTGTACATTTTGAGAATTTTAGTAAATTTATACTGTTGTCCAACCATCATCCCAAACCAGTTTTAAAACACTTCCATTACAACAAAATATTACATCAATTTCCAGTCAATCCTACAAACAGCCTCTGGAAACACTGATATTTGTTTCTATAACTTTGCCTTTTAAAGAAATTTAATATAAACTAAATCATATAACACATGGGCTTCTTTCACTTCACAAAATGTTTTTTGGTCCACATGTGTTGTTGCATATTGAAATAGTTTATTTCTTTTTATTGATAATTAGTTTTCCACTTTCTGATGTAATGGTTTGTTTAACCATTCACCAGTTGATGAATACTGGTTTCCAGTTTAGGGTTATTATGAATACTGTATTGCTATATGAATATATAGATCTTTAAATGGGCATTTGTTTCAATTTTGTTAGGTAGATGCTTAGGAGTGGAAAGGCTGGGCCATGTGGTAAGCAAATATTAAACATTTTAAGAAACTGTTACACTGTTTTCCTAAGTGGTTATATTGTCCTTACACTTTCATTAAAAGTGTTTGAAGGCTGCATTTTCTCCATATTTTCACCATCTCTTCACATTGTTATTCTGGTTGTTTATTACCATTCCATTAAGTGGTAAGTGAAATCAAATAAGGATAAAAATGTGTAGTTGCCTAATAACTAAGAAAGTTGAGTATATTTTATGTGTTTATTTGTTGTTCATATATCATCTTAAGTGACTTAAAAAATCTGATATATTTTTAACATTTTGGCTAAATTATTAATTTGTCAAAATTCCTTATATGTTATGAATAAAGGTGGGCTTCCCTTGTAGCTCAGCTAGTAAAGAATCTGCCTGCAACGAGGGAGACTTGGGTTCAATCCCTGGGTTGGAAAGATCCCCTGGAGAAGGAAAAGGCTACCCACTTCAGTATTCTGGCCTGGAGAATTGCATGGAGTCACAAAGAGTCAGACATGATGAGCAACTTTCACTTTCTATGAATAAAGGTAGTTTTAGGTATATGATTGGCAAATATTATTTACAGTAAGTTTCTTACCTTTCATATTCTTAATGTATTTTGAAATGCAAATGTTTTTAATATTATGAAGTAGATTTATTTTTTTAATTTCTTGATTAGGCTTTTGGTGCCATTTCTTAAAAAAAAAATGAAAATCACTTTTCCTGGGGTCACAGTTTCTTCTATGACACTTTCAGAAAGTTTTGAAATTCTGGCTCCTACATTTAGGTCTATAATCCACTTCAAGTTAATTTTTATGTAAAGCAAGGACATAAAATTATTCTAGCACTACATGTTGAAACCTCATCCTTTCCCCCATTGAATTATCTTGGCAATTTTGTCAAAATTAAGTTGACCATAAATATACAGTTTTATTTCTAGACCACCTATTTAATTTTTCAATGACCTATAAGTTTATTTTTATGCTAGTATCTCAGTGTATTAGGTAGCTTTACAAGAATTTTTAAAATCAACTATATAAATCCTCTACATTTGTTCTCCTTTTCCAAAATTATTTGTTTAATTCTATGTCCTGTGCATTTCCATGTAAATTGGTTTCTACAACAAAAAGCCTGCTGGGATTTTGATAAGATTTGCATTTAATCTATAAATTAACTTGCTGATAATCATCATCTGAAACATACTGAATCTTCTAATTCAATAACTTGGCAGATATCTTCACCTATTTAGGTCTTCTTTAATTATCTTCAACAACATGCTGCAATTTTTATTCTAAAGAACATACGCTTCTTAAAAAATATACTCAAAAATATTTTATTTTTCTGTAAAGTGTGAATAGGATTTTCTTTATTTCATATTTTAGATAATCAGATAGTATGCAAAAAACTATTTTTTGTATATTGACTGAATTCTGCAACTTTTCTAAATTAACTTATTATATATAACTAATTGTTTTGTAGATGCTTTAGAGTTTTTACATACAATATCATGTCATCTAAAAATAAAAACCTTTCTACTTTCTCCTTTCTAAACTTTATGTATTTAATTTCTATTTCCTGTTTTATTGCATTGGTACAACTCCTTAACAATGTTGAGTAAAAAACGATGAATTTAAATACTGTTACATTTTTTCCAATCATACAGTGAAATTGTTCATCCTTTCACCTTTTATACTAGGAATAGCTTTCCTATAAGTGCTTATTATTCATTTGAAGATATTCTCTTCTATACAGTCTCTTGATAAATTTTCACCATGAATAAGTGTTAGATTTAATCAATTTTTTCTGCATCAAACTGAGAAAAATTTATATGAGTCTCACTTGTTTATTTGATTCTCACTTGTATTAAGACTATAACAACTGATTTTTTGAATGATGAACTAATCCTGAATTCCTGGGGTAAACCCCACTTGGTCAAGTTGCATGATCCTTTTTACATGATGTGAAATTCAGTTTCCTAGCCCATTGTTAAGACTTTTGCACTCTATGTACTAGAAGGATATTCTCTGTAGCTTTATTTTCTTGAAACATCTGTGCAGGTTTTAGTAGTCAGGGTGATAATTACTTCAAAGTATAAATGAAAAGTGCTCCTGGTCTATTTTCTCAAATAGTCTGTAAAGCATTACTAGGTATTCTCCTGTATATGCTTGATAGAATTAATCCATATCTACATAAAAGCTTTCTTTGAGGAAAGAGTACTACTTAATAACTTTTTTTTTTTTTTTTGACTTGACTTAAATCTCTGGATTCCCACCCCCACCCCCGCCCTTGGAGTTACTTTTGGTAATTTCAGTCCTTCATAAATGTATCCATTTTACTTAGGTTTTATAATTGTCAAATACTATTCTTATAGTGTTTTTCTTGTAATTTATACTGAGAAAAATTTATACTGAGTTCTCGTTTTTATTCCCAAATTTGGTAGTTTTTTCTTCTCTTTCTTTACTAATCAGTCTAATTAAATGTTTAACTTTTATACTTCCCTTTAAAAAACAACAACAAATTTTGGTTACTGATTGTCTCCGCTTATCTACTTTCTTTTCCAATAATTTCTACTGTGACATTAATAGTGTTCTGTTGTCTCACCTGTTTCAGAGTCTCTACTTTTCTTCAATTTTTTTCTCACTCTGTTACTCAGATTTCAAAAATCATATTTATCATCTAATTTCTGAATATTATTCCTCCTGCCACTTTAGATCTACTATTATATACATTTATCATTTTTTAATTTCAGTTATTTCAAATATAAAACTATATTTGCACTTTTCAAAAATATAACTTTTATTTCCATTTCAAAACTATAATTATATTTATTGATATTCCTTATTTGTGGATTCACTGCCATTATATCTTTTATTTCTTAATACCATTTCCTTTAATTTGAAGATATTTACAATAGCTGCTTTGATTTTTTTTTTCCTGTTAAATTTTACACCTGGTCCTATCAATCAACTTTCATCGATACAGTCCTTTACGTTTCTTTGAATGTCTCATAATTTTGGGGTGAAAATTTAACATTTTTGAGAACATATGATACCAAGTCTAAAATATGTCCTGTGAGTGTTGTTTTTGTTTTTTTTCAATTAACTTCCTAATCTTTTTGTAGAATCTGTCTCCCCCATGATAAGCAGCCTGTGACTCTTTACTTATTTTCCTCATTATTATTATTATTATTCTCATTATGTTTATGCTTAGTTTCCGACTAATCTCCCCCTTGTCTTTATGGTTTATTGGTCGTCTCATTATTCGGATGGAAGATGCGCTCTGAATCATTGTTCCCATAGGGTGCATACCTTCTTCAGGCTGATGAGTGAGTGGTTTGGGAAACACAGTCAGAACTGCAGCTAGTTCTCAAGTCTGCACCATCATTTCATTTCTCCAGCCCTCTCAGGTTTCCCTGACCAATGAGCAAACTTTTCCATCAGCCAGTGACACGTGAAGAACTTGTCTCAGATTTTCTACGGAGCCAGTTTCTAGGATCTCTCAATTAAATTTTGGGCTGGTCTATTGCTCACCCAATCAGGATGACCACACAGGACTAACAAATATATAAATTTCCCCTCCCCCCCAGTTTTGTCCTATCTAAATTCCCACATTAGCTGCCAAAACCATACATTTTCAATGACAACTCCAAACTGAATCAATTCCCTATGACTTTGGAGCTTGTGGCTTTCATGTCAATGGTTAAAACAATAGCTTTTGTTGACCCTATCGGGGTGTGAAGTAAAGATGGAAGTAACTTAGACAAAAAAAGCCATAGATAACTCTGTCTTCTAGCCTGTAGCTCTTGAGTTAATTATGAGTAAATTCTTACTAACCTTTCATCTGCTTTTAGTTGGTATTCAGTACCTTCAAATGTTGTTTCTGACATTTTTCTTTCAATTTTATACTTATTTTAGGGGTGGGACAGGAGGGAGAATTTGGCAACATCTTCATGCTGCCATAACCAAAAGTTCATTGTAACTTAAATAAGAGTATTTACTTCTATGTTCTTTAAATAATTAATCTGAAATTCCTTTATTGGATGGGATTCATTCACTTCTTTTCATCCATATTTATTTGGTAAATTCAGTCAGTCAAGAGACTTATCTGAGAATTTTGTAGAGGAGTTGGGTGGAATTATGATGAAACAAAATTTTTTTTTCCTGTCTTCAAATTATATTTTTACTCAGATATATCAACAGGTCTTTAAGCATAACTGATTCACTTTGCTATACACCTAAAGGTAACAAAACATTGAAAATCAGCTATACTCCAATAACTTTTTTTTTAAAAAAGCATATAAATTAATATATCAAAACTTCTAAAATAAAGGGTAAATGAATGCATAAAACTGTGGCACATAGTATGTGAATTGATTCTAAGGCAAAATTTCAAGATTCTTTCACAGGCAAATAAATAATGTAGTTGGAAAACAGAATAATTTTAAGATTATTCCAACAGTTTAGGTAGGTTATAAATCATAACTAAACAATGTGCTTTATTTAATTAAAGGGCCTGGTAATACTCTGAGTAGTAGTTTAGGCTACTATTATTCTGGGTCTTTGGTTTACATATGGGGATTAAAAAAATTATCTTTCTAAAAAAATTTTTATCTTTTAAAAAAAAATTATCTTCCTAATACATATTTTGTATGCGTGATTTTGTGCATGTTATTTAAAAATTACTAGATCTCAGTTTCTTTATGTGCAACATGGTTAAAATAAAGTGCTTTTCTATATGTCAGTCAGAGTATGAGTATTCACAAAATTATAATTTTTAGGGATGATGATACTAGTATAAATAGCAGTAGTGTGGCAAGAGGTGGTATCAATAAACACTGATTCACAATACAGGTCAAAAAATATGATGTTTAAGCAATAACACAAGTCTGAGGACAGAAATGGTATGGACCTAATAGAAGCAGAAGATATTAAGAGGTAGCAAGAATACACAGAACTATACAAAAAAGGATCTTCATGACCCAGATAACCATGATGGTGTGATCACTCACTTAGAGCAAGACATCCTGTACTGTGAAGTCAACTGGGCCTAGGAAGCATCACTATGAACAAAGCTAGCGGAGGTGATGGAATTCCAATTGAGCTGTTTCAGTCCTAAAAGATGATGCTGTTTAAGTGCTGCACTCGATATGCCAGCAAATTTGGAAAACTCAGCAGTGGCCAGAGGACTGGAAAGGGTCAGTTTTCATTTCAGTTCCAAAGAACGGCAATGCCAAAGAATGTTCAAACTATTGCACTATTGCAATTATCTCACACACTAGCAAAGCAATGCTCAAAATTCTCCAAGCCAGGCTTCAACAGTACATGAACCGTGAACTTCCAGGTGTTTAAGCTGGATTTAGAAAAGGCAGAGGAACCAGAGATCAATTGCCAACATCTGCTGGATCACAGAAAAAGCAAGAGAATTCCAGGAAAACACATACATCTTCCTCACTGATTATGCCAAAGCCTTCAACTGTATGGATCACAACAAACTGTGGAAAATTCTTCAAGAGATGGGAATACCAGACCACCTGACCTGCCTCTCGAGAAATCTATATGCAGATCAAAAAGCAACAGTTAGAACTAGACACGGAACAACAGACTGATTAGAAATTGGGAAAGGAGTACATCAAGGCTGTATATTGTCACCCTGCTTATTTAACTTATATGCAGAGTACATCATGAGAAATGCTGGGCTGGATGAAGAACAAGTTGGAATCAAGATTGCAGGGAGAACTATCAATTACCTCAGATACACAGATGACACCAACCTTATGGTAGAAAGTGAAGAGGAACTGAAGACTCTCTTATTAAAAGTGAAAGAGGAGAGTGAAAAAGCTGGCTTTAAACTCAACATTCAAAAACCTAAGATCATGGCATCCAGTCCCATCACTTCATGGCAAATAGATGGGGAAACAATGGAAACAGTGTTAGACTTTGTTTTTTTTTGGGGGGGGGGGGGGCTCCAAAATCACTGCAGATGGTGACTGCAGCCATGAAATTAAAAGGCACTTGCTCCTTGGAAGAAAAGCTGTGACCTATGTAGGCAGCATATTAAAAAGCAGAGACATTTCTTTGCCAACAAAGACCCTTCCAGCAGTCATGTACGGATGTGAGAGTCAGACCATAAAGAAAGCTGAGTGGTGAAGAACTGATGCTTTTGAACTGTGATGTTGGAGAAAACTCTTGAGAGTCCCTTGGGCCGCAAGGAGATCCAACCAGTCCATCCTAAGGACATCAGTCCTGAATATTCATTGGAAGGACTGACCTTGAAGCTGAAACTCCAATACTTTGGCCACCTGATGTGAAGAACTGACTCATTAGAAAAGACCCTTATGCTGGGAAAGATTGAAGGCAGGAGGAGAAGGGGACGACAGAGGATGAGATGGTTGGATGGCACCATCATCTCAATGTACGTGAGTTTGAGCAAGCTCTGGGTATTGGCGATGGACAGGGAAGCCTGGCGTGCTGCAGTCCATGGGGTTGCAAAAAGTCGGACACGACTAAGAGACTGAACTAAACTAAAACATAATTAAGTGTTAAAAGAATTGAAAACTGCAGTTCTTAGACAGTTGTGTTCTCTATGTGTCTGTAGTCATAACAGATGACAATCTTGCCACTGATTGTATATATCTCAGAATATGACATAAGCAGAACCACCTCTTTTTAAGATGACACAGGAATTTTTTTTTTTTGCATAGCCCTTTAGTTTTGAAAATATCTGGCTGAAAATTCAGAATAGTTAAAATTTAAGATCTTCATTTGCAACTTAGAGCTCAGCATCCAATACAGAATAAGAAATCATAGAAGGTTTTCAATGCAGTGCTCCTTTAAATCGCAAAATAGAAAGGCAGCTATGCACCATGTAGAGAATATGTCTAGGACACCACAGCCTACTGAGTAGTTTTAATGAAGCAACAAGCATTTTATTACATACTCACAATCAAAGGACTGTGACTATGTGCATTCAAACACAAACCATAACCCTATGTGAAAAACAGATTCTGTTATTTATGCTCTGTGTGTGTGTGTGTGTGTGTATATATATATGCGTGTGTGCATATATATATATACATATATATAAATCTTAAATAAGAACAATAATTACAAAAACCCATAAAAGAGATTCATTTCAAGCAGTTTTGTTAAACACATATTTATCGGATGAATGAGCTCCTCCAAGGCACTCTCACTGTGTTAAGGACATGTCATGAATTTTTTAACTACTTAATAATGCATTTGCTTCAGGATTGACTTAGTTTAATAAATCATATAAGTTGCAATAAATTTTGCCACATATTCATACATAAAAAGATAATCTAGTTTTTAAGCACTGCTTCCCTTACTATTAATAAGAAGCTTAATATAACCGAGGGAAAAAAGAAGGAAAAAAAAACACACTTAAGGAAAATATCCAAGGAAATGCATCCAGAGGCACCCCTACACCATGAGTTCTAAGGTCAAGTTCATCAATCAGTCCTGAAATGTTATGCAACTGATTGTGTGATGAGCATCTTTATGAGAGACATACCCATAAATTTAATCACTTTATCAAATTGCAAAACGGTCATGAACATTTGTTCTCTGTGATGTTACACTATGAGATCAACTCACACTAATAACCCAGCAGTGTGCTGAGGTGACGAAACTGCCACTGATCAGAGAAGTGTGTGGTCAGGAGCAAGGACCACTGGTTAAGAAAACAAACATGTGAGGGGAACATAGACAGGCCTAGCAAACACTAAGTCTGAAAATCCTACCTCAAAGGAGGCGGACACGTAATCTGAATAATCAAAAAGTTCTGGCCAAAAGCGCAGGAAAAAAGCTCTGGGCCAGCACTGGTCAGAGACTAAAGAGGAAGCCAAAGCTGAGTGACAACACATTGGCTCCTGCCTCACCATGAATCACGCAGTGCTCCAACTTATATTTAATAAGAGTACTTATGTATAGCTTTCATGATGATGTTTCCATGCTCACTTCCAAATTCATGTTCTGTAATTCATACATATTTAACACAAATACAAAAATTTGATCTGAATATCAGAAGAATTGAAATTTAACATGATTCACATATAATTATGACTCTGGAATGATGGAAGAAATGCAAAATTTATTATCAATGAAATTGCTTCAGTTCAAATAAAATAAAACTAAAAATAGTATTTACTTTTATCTTATAAAGTAAATATAAAATTGCCTATGTTTCTAGTTTTTCTCCATAATGAGCTTATTGAAAAAAATTAAATTACTCTCCTTAACCTCGTTGAAATTATTCCAAGGTTACATAATCCACCATGGACACTCAAACATGACCAACTTATATCTTTCTTTAACTTCTTGATTTTATAGGTATATCAGGTTTGAAATAATCTTATTGGCATTACTAATTATGATTAAGCAAAAGTAATCAAATCACTGAACCAGAGTGAATATCATCTAAAATCATCTAAGTATTGCAGTAAACTAGTCATATAATTCTTTTCTTGAATGAACACGTATTCCAAAACTAGAGACTATCAATCCACTTTAAAGAAGATAGGCTAATGCATTAATCAATAATGTTAACCTCATTTTTACTGTTCCTTCAACATGACGGAGGTACCTTTCCTCAACTAAAGTGATGAGAGTTTTCTCTTCTTGCAAATGCATCTTAGTGTCTGGGCAGTCTCCTAAGGTCATTTTTTCTTTAATGATAAAGGAGAATGATGGCTAGATTGTTCAATGAGGAAGGAAAAAAAAAACAACTAATATGACTCTGACTTCTACGGGTGATTGACTGCAACAACCAAAGCTAATGACTGTGGAAGCAGCAGACTATTATTGCTCTTTAAACATCAGGGCATATGCTGGGATAGTAAAAGACTAACAGTGGGAGCTGCTGACATTGTGTGCTATTTCTTTCGTTCGGTGCATGACTACACAAACATAAAGAAGGAACAATAAATAAACAATGACTTCTAAGAGCCCTTTATGCATATTGATATTTTGTATATTATTCCAAGGTGAAAGAGTTAGATTAAAGAATTACCATTTTAACAAATCACAAAAGGAATTGACCTGGGTTACTGGATACTGAGTTCAGGTATCAACTTATTCCTAAACATTATTCCACCAGTGTTCTGAAAACAAACACTGATAATTCATGGAAGTCAATATGAATCTTTTACCTAACAGGGTTCAAATGTGACCATACCTTTTAAGATTATCACAAAAAGCCATATATGCTTATACAACCTTGGTTAAAAAGGAATAATTGTCTTTCAGGCAGGCTAATCTTCTTGAAAGGACACATAAAGAAAACTGAGCCATCCATCCAAGTCAGTAAAATCAAGCTTGGCAGTCTATGAGGCAATAGATGTGCCCGAGGTACACAATGGATTACAGGGCATTGAGGTAACCCTCATGCCTAGAGTGCTACCCAAAGCATGCAACTGTTAGCTCATTCAAGCACTGCAGAACGTAAGTGCTGAATGAAAGTGCTGGGAATTCACAAAGCCAAGTAAGGTAACATTAAAAATAAACGGATTGAAGTAGGTGCATACTTCACTAATCAGAAATTCAATCAAATAGGATCACTTGAGAATATGATATGTATACAACACTCTACTGGACATTATTCAGATATAAAGTGAATATAAAATGTCATTTTCATCCTCATCAACTAAAATCTAGACAAGCAGACAATGGAAATACATGGAATAATCAGAATTCAATGTAAAAGAATGCAAAATTAAAGGGAAAATTGTCTATCAGTTACCCACAAGTTTTATCTCCAGCAAAGATTTTTACCTACAAAAGAATTCGTGAAAGTTTTGAGCTGAGTTATAAAGTCAGTACTAGGTAGGATCTAGGGAACTGGAAACTAAAGGTATAGACCTTTACTGGATAATGAATTTGATATGCAAGGACACTTTAATTATTAAATTATTAATTATTAAAAAATGTTTTAATTAGTAAATTTAATTAGCATGCTTTAATTAGTAAAATAAAGCAATAAGGGAGGGCCTAGGTGGAAAGCTAGAGGCATTTTAAAACTGCTGGTAAGGTGTCAGTGAAACTTTTGGTAGTTGTTGTGGACTGAATTATGTCCCCCCCATAATTCATACACTGAGGCTCTAACCCCTGGTATTTCAGAATGTGACTATATTTTGGGATAGGACCTTTAAATCGGAAGTTAAACTGATGCTGTTAGAGTGAGCTTTAACCTAGTCTGAGTGGTGTTTTTACAAGAAGGGGAGATGTGGACACACACAATGAGACCCTAGGAGCATAAGCAGAGGCACAGCCACGCGAAGGGACGGGGCGGGCACAGCCATCTGTAAGCCTCTGAGAGAGTCCTCAAGGAGCAGAGTCAGCCAGCACTCCGATTTAAGTCTGTCAGCCTCCAAAACTAGGAGGACATAGTAATCTCTCCTTTAAGCCACCCAGTCTGTAGTATTTGACTGTGGAAACCCTAGCAAATTAATTCAGAGGTGAAGAGTCCTATTACATGAATAGTTTTGAGAACATGAGAGTACTTTTCTTTTTTCTACACAAGTAGCAGACAAGCAACTGGGTGGAAGGAAGAAATCACTCATTTCTCTATGGTCAAAATAATCATTCCTGATTTTTAACTCTCTTGTGACCCTCACTCTCAACTTTGGATAACACAGATACCATTACTCTTAGCAGGGAATTCTGTTGTTGTTGTTTAGTCACTGATTTATGTCCAACTCTTTACAACCCCATGGACTGTAGCCAACCAGGCTCCCCTGGCCATGGGATTTTCCAGGCAAGAATACTTTAGTGGGTTGCCATTCCCTTCTCCAGGGGATCTTCCCCACCCAGGGATTCAACCAGCATCTACTGCATTGCAGGTGGATTCTTTACGGGGGAGTCATCAGGGAAGCCCCAGAAGGAAATTCTTGATAATTATTAGACTTGTAATTCTAGATAATTATAACTGTTATTATTTATGGAAGTCCACAGCCAAATAAGATGAATACATTATAAAAAACTATATTTGGAGGAGTGTATAATCATCTGACCTGCGGAGAATAAAATCTCTTCCCTGGCAGTCCAGTGGTTAAGACCCCAAGAGTTTCCACTGCAGGAATCTTGGGTTTGAGGTTAGATCCCTGGCCAGGGAACTAAGATCCTACATGCATGATAAAAAACAAAAACCAAAATCTGTGTGCTGTCCTAAGCAAATTAGAGTAGGGTTGAGACAGTCTGATCCTAAAGATGGTAGGTATGAAAGCGGGGCCCACCCTCCACGGGGAAGTGCTGGGACCACCATGTGGCGGATGTAGAGCCAGATACCCATGGATGGGCAGAGACTGCGGTCAGGCAGCGGCCACTGGAGAGGCAGAGGCCAGGCGAGTAGGTGGCTGCAACAAGCAGTGCTGCCCTCCAGGGGCGAGCCATGCAGCTGTGGCCGCTGCCAGCGACACGGAGGAAGAGGGCAAGAAGATGAGCATGTGGATCGCATCCTCAGGGAGGGGGGGCTGGACCCCACTCCTAAGTAGGTGAAAGGTGAAAGAGCTGGGCTTGGGGCCCAGTGAGTTACGGGAGAGTCTTTGGGATCATCTGCTGGTCTGCGGGTTCTGGAAGTGGGAAAGCAGCCTTGGGGAAGCTTGGAGGTGCATACTGTTGAAGGAGGATGTGGCAGGCAGGCAGGGCCCCAGAGTGGACGGCATGATCAGGCCCCGGGCAGGGTCTGGGGAGGGGGTTCTCAGTGGGTGGAATAGGAAGCGATCCCCTATTGAAATTGGAGATCTCCTCTGGAGTTAACATAGTTACTTTGCTCCTGGACAGTAAGGTTGGGTGGTCCTCTGCTGGCCGGATATGAGGAAAGGAAGGAGCCAGGCCTTCCACCCCAATTACCATCCCCCAAACCCAGGCCCTCCACATGGCCTTCCCTGCAGAGTAGTGTCCAGGAGCTGCAGTGGAGCTAGCCCTGGTTATTGGCCAGAAGGTTTTCCCGGGTTAGTATATTAGAGAAAATGGTGTGTAACATAAGTGTAGAAATACTGCTGTTTAGTTGCCTTCAGTTTGGGGTCTCAAGTAAATGCAAAGTTTATGCATCATGATACCAAGCAGCTGGCACGGGCTGACTTTTGCTCCACTTAGTACTGAGACAAGCTGGAACCTGCCAGAACCGTAGCACATGGACAGTGTCTCCCTGAACAAACAGGAAGCTGACTCACAAAGAGTGGGCAGGAGGCACCTGACCAGCTGGTGAAACTGGAAGTGAAGACCACAAAGGGCTCAGACCAGCCCGGCATCATGCATGCTCAAAACAGCCTGCATCAGGCATGCTCAAGAGGGGAGTTTTGACCACTGTTCCCTCTTCCTAAGGTGGCAGTAGTGAGCTGGTTCACGGTGTTTGAAGTGATGTGACTGATCCTTGCACAGGGCAGCCAGGAAGCGAAAGAGATAAAAAAGACAGCCCAGAGCACACCTCTGGCCCAACCCATCAGATCTGCCCAAACCTCACTCCATTTAAGATCCCAACTTGAGCTCCTGGAAGAACAGTCAAGGATACCTGTTTGTTGTGTTTACTCCCTTGTGCTATTCCAGAAGCGCCAATAAAGGTCTTACTGTATAGCTTAGAGGACTAGTCAATATTCTATGATAAACCATAATGAGAAATAAGATTAAAGAAAAGAATGTATATATGCATCCTTAATATATGTGTGTAACTAAATCATTGTTGTACGGCAGTAATCAACACAACACTAAATCAACTACAAATACACACACACACACAAACCCTTGTTTGAAAGTCTCTTCTGGCTTCTTACCAGTTTCTTTGATTAAAGAGTTCAAGGATGCCTGGGTTGGTTAGAGGGTTAGCCTTCAAACAACCCCTTTGATTAGACTCCTATTTTAGAATGGTCTCATAATTCAGGAAAAATGATTTCACCCAATATGAACTATTTTGATAGCTGTTTTAAATCTTCAACTTGCTCTCGTATTAGAAAATTGTATCTTGCTAGAATAAAAGCCTTACAAATAAATTATTCAACCATTTCATTAGTTTCATGGAGAGGTAACATTTAATGGGCTTTTTTTTTTGTCTTTCTTTCTCTCGTATGTTACTCATGAGCTTCTTCGGTGGCTCAGATGATAAAGAATCCATCTGCAATGTGAGAGACCTGGGTTTGATCTCTGAGTTGGGAAGATCTCCTGGAGAAGGGCATGGCAACCCACTTCAGTATTGTTACCTCGAGAATTCCATGAACAGAGGAGCCTTGTGGGCTATAGTCCATGAGGTTGCAAAGAGTCTAACACCATTGATTGACTAAGCATGAGCATATTACTCATAGCAGCCTATAATAAGGTGCTATTTTTATTTTAAAAATAATTGTAACATCTTCCACTTTCCCAAAAGAGTAATTTAAAGAGCAGTCGGGTGGGTTTCATCAGTCCTTCCACTTACATAAGAACACTGTGATTTTGAGGCAAGGACTGTATTCTTACTTAAAATGTCTGCCTCCATTTTTTGTCCTTCAGCTTCAGAAGTTCTGAAATATAAATACTCTAATCATTTTACATTCCAATTTTTAAAATGGAAATTTGATCATGTCACTTTTCACTTAAAATACTTTGGCATTTCCTCATGGCTTTAAAAATGAACTCTGAATTTCTTTATACATTTGAGGAAATTCTGAGGAAGTCAGTTTCTATATAATGGTCCAAACTCATCCACTTCCCTCTGTCAGTCCCAACTCTTAATATCTAACTAACTTATGTCTACATACCATTAACTACAAACTTCCTTCAGGTCCTAAAATAAATCACATTCTCTCTTCTATGGCCCTACATATAGTATATGCTGTTTCACTGGCTTGAGTGCCATAATAGGCTATCTTCACTGAGTTTGCCTGGACAATTCCAATTCATGCATCTCAGCTTGGATTTTGCAGTCTTCAAAAACCAGGTCAGACAGAGCACATCTGGGAGGTTGATCTGCTACTATATTAAGCCCTTTAACCAAGCCAGACCAAAGAAAGGGCTGCCTCCCATGAATTGGAAAAAATAACAAGTTCTAAAGCTCTATCTCTTTCTTTTACTGAAGATGTACAAAGGCCCAGAAACTGAATTGACCAATAACGAATTCAACGTGCTCCTTTCTCCACATGTCCCAATTTACCCTGCCATGGGAACTCTAGCAGCAACTAGAATTCTAGAGCTGTAACTGCTGTTTTCAATACACTGAATATCTCATGTAATGGTGCCTATAAATATAAAGAATGAAACTCTATAAAACAATGTGTCTGTATGGAAATGTTAGGATTTGTTATAGTTTAAATCATGACCACTGAAATTAAAAACAAATTATATTAAAATAGTCTGATATGTAACTTGCTTGCTCATCTAGTAGAGAGTCCTGAAAATAATATCCTATGTGGTTAAATTCACTAGGCATAGAATTTTTTTCACCTATAACCTGGAGTAAATTTTCTCTATAGGTAATATTCTGTAGTTACGAGCGCAATTATGTATTTTTTTCCATGAAAGCACACAGCTTTGTATGGGAAGTATAAAAATTGAAAATGGGAAATTGGGAAAATAACAAAACACAACTCAATAATTTATATATCCTTAAGGCTGACAATTTTTTGACCTTTCTATTAACATGTTATCAAAGTGACCACCACTCCTTAAAAGAAAGTAGTCATTGACAATAAAACCCAGCACAGCTTATAAAACAAAAGGTCACTGAAGATTAGAGTCTCAGTAAGTTTCAGTGATGATACAGGCTTGCCAGTAATTATACAGCAAAATAATCCAAGGTGACATTAAAATGTGACACCTTGAATTTATTTCCCATTTGACAACACAAAATGGGAGGATTTTTTTTTTTTTTTATGTTAACAAGTGAATATGGATTTTCACAGAACCATGGACATTTGTGTCTAGAAAGACCTTCAGGACTCAGTCCCAGATGGAACAGTGGTAAAGAACCTGCCTGCCAACGCAGGAGACGCAAGAGACAGGGAGTTCAATCTTTGGATCAGGAAGATCCCTTGGAGAAGGAATTGACAGCCTGCTCCAATATTCTTGCCTGGAAAATTCCATGGTCTGAGGAGCCTAGCGGGCTACAGTTCATGGGGTCACAAAGAGTAGGCCATGAATGAGCACACACGTGTACTCTATTATACGGATAAGAAGATGGACACGCAGCTGAGTGGTCCGGAGTCACACAGGGAGAACTTACTGAGAGAACACAGGTCCCCAGTGTTCTAGGCCAATACTATTTCTGTTGAGACACTCAGGTTCTGATACTAGAAAATCTTATTGTCTAGCTCATTAATTCACTAAGATCTACTTACATTTAAATGAAGAACTGAACTGGTGTACTGTAGATACCGAGCTACCTGACCTGCCTCCTGCAACACCTGTATGCAGGTCAGGAAGCAACAGCTAGAACTGGACATGGAGCAACGGACTGCTTCCAAACTGGGACAGGAGTACATCAAGTCTGTATATTGTCACCCTGCTTATTTAAGTTATCTGCAGAGTACATCATGTGAAATGCTGGGCTGGATGAAGCACAAACTGGAATCAAGATTGCCAGAAGAAATATCAACAACCTCACATATGCAGATGACACCACTCTTATGGCAGAAAGCAAAGGGAAACTAAAGTGTCTTGATGAAGGTAACAGAAGAGAGTGAAACAGCTAGCTAAGACATGGCATCCGGTCCCATCATTTCATGGCAAATAGATAGGGAAAAATGGACACAGTGACAGACTTTATTTTCTTGGATTCCAAAATCACTGCAGATGATGAGAGCAGCCATGAAATTAAAAGACACTTCCTCCTTGGAAGAAAAGCTAATGACAAACCTAGACAGCATATTAAAAATCAGGCACATTACTTTGCTGACAAAGATCTTTAGAGACAAAGCTATGGCCTTCAGTAGTCATGTATGGATGTGAAAGTTGGACCATAAAGAAGGCTGAGCATCAAAGAATTGATGCTTTTGAACTGTGGTGTTGGAGAAGACTCTTGAGAGTCCCTTGGACTGCAAGGAGAACAAACCAGTCAAGCCTAAAGGAGATCGATCCTGAATATTCACTGGAAAGACTGATGGTGAAGCTAAAGCTCCACCTGACATGAAGAGCCATCTCATTAGAAAAGACCCTGATGCTAGGAAAGGTTGAAGTCAGGAGGAGAAGGGGATGACAGAGGATGAGATGGTTGGATGGCATCACCGACTCAATGGTCATGAGCTTGAGCAAGCTCCAGGAGATGGTGAAGGACAGGAAAGCCTGGCGTGCTGCAGTCCATGGGGTCACAAAGAGTCAAACACAACTGAGTGACTGAACAACAACTGTAAATACAGTGATCTCCTCATTTATCACCCCCACAACTCACTTTGTACTTTTCTCTCATTCACTTAGAGGAGGAAAAAAAAATTCTGTTATAATTTTGGCCTCAGTTTAATAAAATGAACATTGGGCTAAATTATTTACAGAGATATATAATTATGATAAAAAGTTACTTGGCCTCCCTGCTAGCTTAGATGATAAAGAATCTGCCTGCAGTGCAGGAGACTCAAGAGATGTGAGTTCAATCCCTGCGTCAGGAAGATTCCCTGAAGAAGGCAATGGCACCTCACTCCAATACTCTTGCCTGGAGAATTACATGGACAGAGAAGCCTGGCAGGCTATGAACATTGGGCTAATTATTTACAAATATATATTTATAATTATGATAAATATTATTTGCTATTTATATGTGCTAAAGTCACATCATTTTACACATACTTCAGTGCATAAAATAGTTTAGATGTTGGTATCCCATGTATATAGGTCTGGAAACTAGTTTAGAGAGAACAGTTGATGAAACTCCTAAACTTATTAAGATTAGGATTCAAGCCTGTGTGCATTCTGTGGCGCAGTCATGAGGTTTTTATGTTTTCCTTTAGGTTCAGACCAGAAATGAATATCAACAGTTCATGGAATTCTCCAGGAGAGAATACTTGAGTGAGTACCTTTTCCCTTCTCTAGGGGATTATCCCAACCCAGGTCTCCCACATTACAGGCGGATTCTTTACCAGCTGAGACACAAGGGAAGTCCAAGAATACTGGAGTGGGTAGCCTATCCCTTCTCCAATGGATCTTCCCAACCCAGGAATCTAACCACTATCTCCTACACTGTAGGCAGATTCTTTGCCAACTGAGCTATGAGGGAAGGCTTATATTTGTTGGTGTTATTAAAAATTGCTTTTTTTTCCTTCACTATAGGCAAGGAGAGGTCCTAATGGCTCATCATTATTTCACTGTTTTATATCCATGCTTTAAAAGACTCTGGATCAGTAAAATATTCCCAAATATTGGGAATAGCAGGCTAATTAAAAATAATAGTGTTATATGTCACATGTTAAGTAAATGTTGACTTCTACTCTGGGTTCCTAAAGAAACTAATACACTCATGTGGTTTCTAAAACTCACATACATTAGCCTTCTGAGCAGCTCACCTTCCTCTATGTTCTTCTCTACTTTCCATTTTAACTATACTTTTTTTGTCTGATGGGCCTCATGAAATCAATACTGGGATTTCAAACAATGACAGAAAGCGTAATATTTTATGTGTGGGTTGCTTTTGAGGGAAAAGATAACTAATGTAAGATGATACTGACTATGAAGACAGAAGAACTCTGGGATGCAGTCAATAATCCTGCGACTTAGTTCTGGACCACAGACACATGATCTAACCTCTAATTTAAACTTCTTCACTAAAATGAGGAACTTAATTCTAGTTTTTATGAGATCTAGATAATTTTCATATTCAGTTTATTGACCCCCTGGAGAAGGAAATGGCAACTCACTCCAGTATTCGCACCTGGGAAATCCCATGGACAGAGGAGCCTGGTGGGCTATAGTCCATGGGGTTGCAGAAGAGTCAGACAGGATTTAGTGACTGAACAACAACGATATACACTTTGTGCAGTGTGTGAAATATTAGCACGTCAGTTATCCTATAAAGTCTTTGGAAGGAAAAATGGTGCTCTCATTTTGATCAACCATCAAAACTTTTTTTTTTAAACAGGGAAAGGGGAGGGGAGACCCAATTTATTTCTCTTTCAACAATAAACTTAAGTGTTAAAGGGAACAAATGATATGTGGAAGGAAAGATACAATAAAGATCACGAGAAATGTCCAATACCCCTATTTATATCAAGCAGAGCATAAAGAGAAAGCAGTGACAAGAAGGGAAAGATCATCTGATAGTTAATCCACACTGCTGAGAAATTTAGTGAAAGCCTGTTGTGCTATGAAGATGTAGCTATAGAACATGCAACTTATCATCAACAGAAATGTCATCTCCCCTTTGGCAGAAAATACCAGTTGGCTAACATATAATTATCAGTGACTAAAAATAGCCTTTGTGGGGATTGTCTCAGCTTAGCTTTATTTCCTGGGGTGATTATACGCCGCATAGTGTTTTTGTGTACTCAACAAGAGTCCATGGAGACATGAACACAAACTCTTAAAAGTTGCTTTTGTCCTAGTTTCAACTCAAGTTCTTTTTCCTCCTTCAACTTATATAACAAATAGTTTTCAGTATCTAAAAGTTTCCAGTCACTGAAGTAAGACCTAGGAGGCAAAAATATGTAACAAAATGAGGGGCTGGGTTTTGAGAAGAATCTTGCTGAATGTAGATGGATTTTATCCATTAATAAAAAGGAATTCTCAAGTTCACCTATAGCCTGTGGGGAATAAGGTGTAGACTAGTTTTGATTTGATAAGAACATAATTACAGGATAGATTAAAGATTGTCTTACAACAGAGGAGCTGTGCTAAATAATGAAATACTAGTCAATTATAGAGAAGCCTTGATAAATAATTCTATAAATTTCATATGTTTAACAAATAAGCATTCACACAGAGGCTATGATAGTTATATATCAAATACTACTTTTATGAATAATGTTCTCAAAAATTTCCCAAAGTCCTCATGCATTATGTTGAGTTTTCCTAGAATATGGTGAGTGTAATTTAGTTAGCAGTGGGTGTTTTAATTCATGGGCACACCTCTAACCAAAGCTCTTCTCATCCTCCTACCCCCTCAACACCCTTAGGAAGATAACCAGTTGACTTTGTAGCATTAGGTTTAGTAAGGCTACTATTTAGTTCATTATGTCAGTTACTTATTCATGATAAACTTGTTGAATTCCAAGCTTCAAGCTCATGTGATTCAAAGAAAATTTAACAAAATAGAAATGATTCCTTCCCAGAGTGTTAAAGGTAAATAAAAATTAAAGTTATGACAGAAATGGTTAATTACTAATCATAATTGTAAAAGAACCAGGACATTACATTGCTTCATGAAATTATGGTAAATTTCATGTAGCTGAAATCCAGTAGAATGTGTGTGTGAGAGAGATTACTATAAGGGCATCTAACTGCAGGCAGGGGGGGTGTTGCAGTTGGGTGCATTTTTTAATCACAATGCAGTTGTGACATTTTGAAAACTAATTTCATTAAGTTGATAGGTGTGAAGGTATCACAGATTATAAAATAACAGGGATTGGCCTTCAATGAAAAAGGAGAAAAGATGAGGTCTGATACCAGACATAAGATTTAGTCATGAAAATTGAGGAAATTACATCTGGCTTTGTTCAAGAGGTTAAAAACAAGTGTTTGATTACTTTTGTTATGACCCCAGGTGGCTTACAAACATATTTTTCCAAACTTAGCTTTCAAGGGTTAAAAAAAAAATAGGCTTTAAAGTTTCTGTAATGCCTTAATTACATATCATATGCTTGATATATAGCAACATATTTTATATAAATGTCATATATAATATATATCATATATAACAGCCACAGTTATATATCTTATATATTGGCTTTTTAATTAACAGAACTGTAGGAGCCACATTCATTAAAAAGTATTTATGGAATGTGAAACAAATTCCCATTCAATAATTTCCTCTCCACATATGATCTGAGCACTGAATATGAGCAAGATGCTATGAAAAACCATTCAGTCTGTCCCGAAGAGGTATATAAGTCTAGGAAGGGAGAACACAGCACAATCAGAAATTTCAGTGAAGTATTTCAGATGTGGTGAGAGTGGGCGTTTTACTCATGAGACTGTTAGAAGTGTAAGGAAAGAGGTTAAGTACAGCTGGTTGAATTATCCTGGAAGGCCCTGGTTCTCAGACTACCCGCTCCACTGTCTCCACTGCTACTCCTGCCTGAACCTCTTCCACCTCCTGCTAGTCTAACATAATGACCCCTGCACACTAGTCCAGAGTCCACCATTGCCCTCCAACAGTTTTCTGCAGCCAGAATGATCTCTTCCCATAGAAAATAACTTCTTGTTGTTCTCCTACTTTAAAGCTCACCATTATACTTAAGCACAGAGCCCAAAATGCTATTCCATGGCTCCTCCATCCATGGAATTTTCCAGGCAAGAATATTGGAGTGGGTTGCCACTCCCTTCTCCAGATCTTCCTGACCAGGGATAGAACTCAGGTCTCCTGTACTGCAAGCAGATTCTTTACCCTCAGAGCCACCAGGGAAGCCCATTTGATGAAACTCCTCTAAATAATATGGTGTCTTTCTACCTGATGGTGCCTTTCTACTTCTTTGACTCTTATCTCAGAATACTTTCCTAATTTACTCAAGATAGTCCAGAAACAAATACCTTATTTCAGTCTTCAGGGGAAAAAAAAAAAAAAAAATATATATATATATATATATATATAATATGTTCCCACATCAGAAAGTTTACATCTTCAATCCTCTATTATAAAAACACATTTTCTTAGAATTTGCACATGTGTGGCTACGTTCTGTAATTTTTCAGTCAGGTCAGTGTCATTTCCTAAGAGGAGTTTTCCCTGCGTGTGCATTTGTCCCCGTCTTCCAGTCACATTCACCACTTTTCTTTTTTTTTTTTTCTTATGGTGCTTGTCAATATCTTATCCATTTAATTGTTTATTGCTTGATTAGCATCCTTAATTATATAGTATAAGTGCCATACAACCTTGACTATCTCATCATATTTACTACTGGCAACTGAACCAACACTTGGCAAATACTCATGACCTATAAAAACATAATAATCAAAATAGGTCTATGATTGCTAAATTTACCAAATAAAAACACAGAGCATTTAGTTAAATTTGAAATTAGATAAATGAAAATTACTCTTTTGGTACAAATATGCCCCAAATATTACATGAGATATACTAAAATGTGGGGGTCTTCACTGAAGTATGTTTCAAACAATTCAAATATAAAAGACAAAGGACAGTTAAGATTATTAAAAAATGCAAAAAAAAGTGGTGTGGAAATTATTGCTAATGTTGTTAGATGTGATGATGATAGTTTGGTTATGAGGACAATGTTTTTATTTTTCCAGATGCATTACTGAGGTATTTATGGATAAAACAGCATGATGGTGGTTATTTATTTAAAATTAAGAAAAATATTGATGAGGTTAATAAGGCAACATGTTACCTTGTTCTTTGAAGCTAGTGAGTATGAAAAGAGAGGAAGAAATCTGCTGGGGGCCTCTAGTCCCATTCCTTCTGCCTCCCACTGCTAGAAGCAGGTGAGGAGGACAGAGAAGGCTGAAACTCCTAACTCACTGGGTCTGCTTCCCATTGCAAAGAACACAGAGGTAAGCAGGCAAGTGTGGAATGCATACAAAAACAAACAGACCCAGGAATTGCTGAAGTTTTGTTTTACTCTTCTCTCTACTGATTTGCATGTTTGGAATTTTCAATCATAAAAGAATATAAAAGTGTAAATACACATACACACATATATATATTTCACAATTGAAGCTGAAAATTTTAAACTATGCCTTTCATATTTTTGTTTTTCCTACAGCTTTTTGTTTTTTGAGAACTTAACATGCAATCAATAAATATTTATTGACTGGCAAAAATATATTAAAAGTCAATTTATCCCATAACATAGAATTTTCCACTTTTACTTGGAGCAGAAGAAACACAGAAGTCTTATTATGCTCATTTGATCCTTTTAATTAATAATATTTCAGTGATCCTTGCCTCTTTAACAAAGTTTGCCTCGTATAATTAATTTCCAAGGAGATTTTAAGTAATGAATATAAGGTATATAAATTGCCTAACCATTAATTATCATACAGTATGACAAGCATTTAAAAAACAAATTTAATAAATCCTAATATTCAATCCTACCCGTTTGGTCAACAGTAATTACTCCACATGGCAAACTAGTCTTAGTTTAAAAATTCCCTTGTATTCCTAGTTTACTGAGAGTATTACCATGAATGCGCGTTTAGTCAGTTCAGTTCAGTTGCTCAGTCATGTCCAATTTTTTGAAACCCCATGGACTACAGCACACCAAGCCTCCCTGTCCATCACCAACTCCTGGAGTTTACTCAGACTCATGTCTATCCAGCCAGTGATGCCATCCAGCCATCTCATCCTCTGTTGTCCCCTTCTCCTCCTGCCCCCAATCCCTCCCAGCATCAGGGTCTTTTCCAATGAGTCAGCTCTTCGCATCAGGTGGCCAAAGTATTGGAGTTTCAGCTTCAGCATCAGTCCTTCCAATGAATACCCAGGACTGATCTCCTTTAGGATGGACTGGCTGGATCTCCTTGCAGTCCAAGGGACTCTCAAGAGTCTTCTCCAACACCACAGTTCAAAAGCATCAATTCTTTGGCACTCAGCTTTCTTCACAGTCCAACTCTCACATCCATACATGACCACTGGAAAAACCATAGCCTTGACCAGACGGACCTTTGTTGGCAAAGTAATGCCTCTGCTGTCTACGAATCTCCAGCGGAGGTGTGGATCGGTGGTGGCCTGCTGCAGGGCTGGGGGCGCTGAGTGTAGCACTTCATGCATGAGATCTTTTGAAGGAGGTCACCATCATCTTCACTACCTCCACCATAGTTTGGACCCAGGTAAATAGCAGGGGGGGAACACACCCATCATCACATCCACCCATCAACAGAAAATTGGATTAAAGATTTACTAAATGAGTGTTGGATTTTGTCAAATTGGTTTTCTGCATCTACTGATATGATCATGTGGTGTTTCTGTTTTTAGCCTCTTGCTGTGATGGATTGCACCTATTGATTTTCAAGTGCTGAACCAACTTTGCATACCTGAGGATAGATCCTACTTGGTCCCAGTGTATAATTTTTCTACTTTGTTAGATGTGGCTTGCTAAGGATTTTTGCATCTATATTCATGAGAAATATGGGTCTATATTTTTGTTTATGGTTTTGTTCTTTCTTTGTCTGGTTTTGGTACAAGAGTAATGTGGGCCTCATGGAGTAAGTTAGGACATTCTCTCTGCTTTTATACTCTGAAAAGACTGTAGAGAGTTGGTTTACTGTAATTTCTTTCTTAAATTAGGTAGAATTCACCATCTGAGCCTGGTGCTTTCTATTTTTGGAAGGTTATTAGATATTAATTCAGTTTTTTAAATAGAACTATTCAGATTGTCTATTTCTTCTGTGAGTTTTGACAGATTGTCTCCCTCAAGGAATTGGTGGGTGCATCTCATCTAGGTTACCAAGTTTGTGTGCATAAAGTTGGTTACTGTATTCATTTATTATCCTTTTAATGTCCATAGTGTCCATAATGATACCCCTCTTTTATTTCCTTTATTAGTAAATATTTCCCTCTCTCTTTTTTTAGCTAGTTAGCCTGGCTAGGGGCTGCTTATTTTATTGATCATTTTAAGAACTTGTTCTGTGTTTGTTGATTTTCTCTATTCCTCTCATTTGTAATTCATTGATTTCTGTTTTAATTCATAGTATTGCTTTTACTTTCTTAGGATTTAATTTGCTCTTCTTTTTCTAGCTTCCCAAGCTGAAAACTTAAATTATTGATTTCCAATATTTTCCCTCATTCTTTTCATTTCTTCCATTACTTCTCACGGACTCCTTTAAAATAATAATTGAATGGGTGGGGATAAATGTGGATAGACAGAGGCAAAAGTTATTTCAGTTTATGCATTTTTTAAATTTACATTCAAGTCAAGCTCTGCTTAACAGTAAAATATTCCTACATATATTTCATACCTCTTCTCCATTGAAAGCAAATTCAGATGGGAAAGCAGACCTAATAATAAGAATTAAATACAGACACAGCATTGGAAAGAAATCACTAGAAGCAGTAGGGCTTATTAGTGAAATTCAAGATTGGAAAACCAGTCTGGAAGAGCAGAGCTAAAGAAAAAAAAAGAAAAAGTGATAGACTACTTCCTTGATAATATTCTAAATTTTGTCTTTCTAATCTTTGGAAAGAATACTGTGAAATCACACCTTTTCCTAACAGTGAGGACAAAACTTAAAATACTTAAAGATGTTCACACCTAGAATTTACACTTCATAATGCAATCCACCCCCACTTCCGTCTGATTATCACAATTTTAGAACAAAATGGTTTAACAGTAAAAAGATAAGTGATTTATTTTAAAAGTCTCCAGTCTGCACACAAATAAGCATTTGCTTTAAAAAATATATATATACATATATATACACACATATATATACACACATATACATATATATGTGTGTGTGTTTGTGTGTGTGTTTCAAATGTTCATTACATGTTCATGGCTCCTTCTCCAGCTCCATCAGTAAGTTTTAATCAAGAATGGGCTTCACTCCCTTCATATACTCCCTCTTTCAACATTCATGCCCAATGCCTTGTTTCCGAGCTTTTACCCTCAACAACCTAATGAATTTCTTTAGTCAAACACTACCGGTAAAATACAAAGTGTTAAATCCATCATAATTTTATGTTATCTTTCTAACTATTCTTTTTTGAAACATTATACCCATTTCTAGTTTCTCCAGCTAGTTTTCTATGGGAAGAAGCCCCCTGGCATAATGCTCAGATCCTCCACCCTCATTCTACTGTCAATGAGCATTCTAATCAGTGTCCGTAGTTTCCATATAATCTTTTTTTTTTTTTTCTTTTTGAGGTAAGACAGCGAAGACTTACTATTCTATTTGTCTAACATCACACAACATTGTAAATAGGTTGATAGCCTTAACTTTTTTTGGACTTTGAGCTCAGCTACAACATGTTGTATGTAAATAATGATCTTATATAATCTCCCTAAACGCCTATGTTCTCATGTAGAATAAGATTTCCTATATCGTTGGATTGTCCTAGTAAGCTAGTTCACTATTATGGAAATTATGTGTTTGACACAAATAGACACACAATATTTACTAAAGAGCTATTAATTCTACTTTACCTACTAGTTTTAGTTCAATTGTTCTTTCTTGCAGCAAACTTGCCCTGACTTCCTTAAGTAGTCAGGCAATCCTTCTGTGGCTTCCAAGATGTAGCATCTGTAGTGTGGCACTATCAAAGTCCATTACAATTATACACAGTGGATATTACAAAGTGTAATAACAATAACTGACTGAATTAACAAATATGCTAGTAATAATTTCCTTAAAAGTAAGCAGATACTATGTCTTGATTGTGTTTATGTTTCTAGTGCCCAAAATAAGTTAAATGATTAGCATAATGTCAAAGTAAACATCTAAGCTAGGATTTTAAAACAAGCTTGACCCTAGTGCTACACTCAGTCCTCATATACTGTACCACCTCAGATATAGTGCTTAAATCAGTCTGACTTCAGTGATGGTTATATGTTTATTCCATATACTGGATTATAAACTCCAGGACTGGTCAGCTAATCTGGTCTCGGAGCAGGGTTTATTAACAACCTTTCTCCCTGGTCTAGTTGCCAAGTCAATAGTGGGCTATCACAAATAATGGCCTCTGACTGAGTAATAGTCCTACTGAAAGGATGTGGGCCAATTAAGAGAGTTTCATACTTGCTAAGAGTTTCATCCTGCTGAGCTCAGAGCAGAATCAATCCTGGCTTTACATTGAATGTGGGCCAGTGCAAAAATTACAAAACCTTTTAATGCTTATTGAAATCAAATAAGTTCTATAAAACCTGTGGATATTTTCTTACCTCTGAGGGGTAATGATTATCTTTCCATTTACCATCTAGACTGACACCTAGAAGCTAAAGAAATAACCAAAGAATGGCAATTTTCAAAAACTATCATATTTTTAAATCCAAAAGACCTTACATGCACCCCTTTTTTTCTTTCTCTTTAAGGTCTTTCTTTTTTTTTTCAGTTGTATTCCTTCCATAATTCATGTTGAGAATAGCATTTCTTCAACTTATGTCTATGGTTTAAACAAAATGATAAACAAAATTGCATGTACTAAAAAAAAAACAACTTGAGAATGCAAGGCTACAAGGAATTTTAAACTCTTACCTACATGAATATTAAAAAGACTTAAAAAGCTAATAAAATAAGAAAGAAAATGAGCTTTAGGGGGGAAAAAACTAGCTTAAATTATAAGAACCATAAAAAAATCAGGACAGCATTCATACTAACACTCAAACTCATTCAGAACCTATAGTACAGTATTTCTTACAAGCACACACTCAGAATTTGAAGACATTTATGGGGCACATCAGTGAATTATTTACTTGCTCTCTCATTCTGTCTAGATATTTTCTCTTACATTAGGATAAAATATGTTTTCCTATAACTTCCCTCCACTGACACTATGCTAAACCAAAATCTATAACTCTTTCAAATGTTACTTCTTCAAATATTTGAATATCAAGATTATTCTCCCTTCAGTATATTTTTCTTGCACTGTGAGGATGGCAGCATTATCAGTAGGTTTGGGTGTGTGCCCAAATAATGATACTCAGGAAAAAGTAACACTCATAAAGTGTTTTTGCATAATGTTTTTACAATATACTTTTACATATGATATTGTAAATGGTAAAATGACTTACCATATTGGAAATCTTTAGGGAAAGGAAAAGAGATTTAATAAGGCAAACTTGGTTTAAAACTCAATAATCTTCAAATGGTATTTCTTAAAGACTTCAGGTTCATATCTTCTAATGAAAAGTCTTTGTTTTTGAAAAGATGAACTTACAAATTTTATCATATGTCTATATAAGAGATCACTTCTGCCATCTGGTTTCAAGTTACGCAAATTATAGGAAAAAATTTTTGAGAGATAAAAACAGGTTCAATTGAGTTCATCTTGAAAATACAAATGTAAAATTTTAAATTCACAGAGTAGTATACTACAAAAGCAAAAAAATACAGAATAAGTTAAATTTGTTTATAATTAAATGTAAATCAAATTTTGTGGAAAATAATTAATAGGAAGAAGCTGTATGTACCTAAAAATTGAGTTAAAATAACAGTAAGGGATATTGTTATAGTCATTATGGCAAACTTTCTAAACTTAATTTCCAAAACAAAACCATGAAATCTGTTTAATAAAGAAGACATCCACAACCCTGTAGGCAGCAATATGGTCATTATTTTCTTCTTATCTGAGGAAGACAGAATTTCAGTAATTCAAACTCATAAGATCTGTTTATCTCTTAAGTATTAGTCATGGGACCAGCAGTGTCACCTAGCATATTTTCGGGTTTAACCCAGACCCTCTGAATCAGAAACTCGGGATGAGGACCAGCAATTTATAGTCTAACAATAGTTCCAGGTGATTCTGATGCACTCTGAAAGTGAAACTGTTAGTCACTCATTTGTGTTTAACTCATTGCAACCCCATGGACTGTAGTTCACCAGGCTCTTCTGTCCATGGAATTCTCCAAGCAAGAATACTGGAGCGGGTACCATTCCCTTCTCCAGGGGATCTTCTCAACCTGGGGATAGAGTTCAGGTCTCCTGCATTGCAGGCAGACTGTTTGCTGCCCTAGCTACCAGGGAAGCCCACTCTTATACTTGGTTTATTTTATATTTCCTAAGCATATTTATTTACAGTATGTGATACAAACAGGTGGAGGGCTCCAAGACACGTACTGTTATTTAAATTTATCTTCTTGTTTAAAAAGACTTATTTAAAAATAAAGTTGCTGTTGTTCAGTTGCTCAGTCACGTCTGCTTTAGTGACCCCACGGACTGCAGCACACCAGGCTTCCCTGTCCTTCACTATCTCAGGCAGTTTGCTCAAACTCATGCCCATTGAGTTGATGATTCCATCCAACCAGCTCTTCCTCTGTTACCTCATTCTCCTCCTGCCTTCAATTTTTCCCAGCATCAGGGTCTTTTTCAATGAGTTGGCTCTTCACATCAGCTGACCAAAGTGTTGGAGCTTCAGCTTCAGCATCAATCCTTCACATGAATATTCAGGGTTGATTTTCTTTAGGATTGGCTGGTTTGGTCTCCTTGCTGTCCAAGGGACTCTCAAGAGTCTTCTCCAGCACACCAGTTTGAAAGCATCCATTCTTCAGCACTCAGCCTTGTTTATGGCCCAACTCTCACATCCGTAGATGACTACTGGAAAAACTATATCTTTGACTAGATGGACATTTTTCAGCAAAATGATGTCCCTGCTTTTTAGTATGCTGTTCAGGTTTGTCATAGGAATTAAACCTTAACTTTCTATGGTTTATGTTTTTTT
Source organism: Dama dama (assembly GCF_033118175.1). Classification (NCBI taxonomy): domain Eukaryota; kingdom Metazoa; phylum Chordata; class Mammalia; order Artiodactyla; family Cervidae; genus Dama; species Dama dama. The sequence continues at coordinate 67,969,523 of NC_083713.1, read as the reverse complement.
ACACATAGTAGAGTTGGGACCAGAGTGCCCATACTTGGCATTATATAGCTTTTGCTTCATGTTTATTTTTCTTTCCCCATGCCTTTAACTATTTTCTTTTTCTCTGAAAATTGTTATACATTACAGTTTTCAAGATCAATCTTTCAATTTTTCATGGATTAACTCTATCCAAATATGATCAATCACTGTGTCTTTTTTTTCCCTGACATTTTCTAAAATTATCAGGGGAAAAAATGAGTGACCCGCAAATAAGTAAATATGGATTTCATAGGATGAGTATTTCCAGGTCTACAAACAAGTTCTCATTATCCTGTCATCTGAAACATTAAAAAAAAAAAAGAAAACATGACCACAAGTCTAAGTCTTATAAGGGATTTCAGTTAAATGTATCTTGCCTGTGCATTTACTTTTTGTGATGGAATGGTGTTTTTTTTTTTTTTTTTCTTTCCTAAATGAAGAACCTCAGTATTAAAACCAGCTTAAGGTGAGACTATTCTGGTTAAAGAAGAGAATCAGAAAAGCTTTTCATGCCATTGCTGCTTCTGTAGTTTCATAGGCAGTTTTTGGAACCCAAGCTTTTGCACGGTCAAATCTAAAAACTTTGATCTAAAACATTTTCTTCTCCAGATACCTTTGTATGTATTACAGACAGATTTACAAAAATTACCACTAACAGAATTTTTTTGTTAATTTATTTGTCTTGGGTAAAACAATCAGCCAGTTGAAGAATAAAAGATGGAAACAAGACATTTGTCCAATATTAAACAGAAAAGCATTTGGGCTGCATCTTTGCATGTAACAACACCATTGTTCCCTCAACCAATACTACTCTCTGACCCATTTTTGTTCATTTAGAAATTTCTATCCATTCTTGAAACCCCCTGCACAAGCTGTATTTCTTTTTTAAAGGCTCTACCACAGAAAGTCAATCTTTCTTCTGCTGTAAATTTTGTCTTCAGTATATTTCTAACCTCAGATGATACGCAAATATTTTACTGAAATTATTTGCCTACATCTCTAACTTACCCTTGAATTAATATATAAATCCTCATTCATCTGTATTTCCAAAACCATATATATGTGTGGCATATATAGGAACTCAGTAAGTGTATATTTAAATAATCAAAACTGCAGAAGATAATTAAGAAATTTACTCATGTAAAATTTTTTAAAATCAAAGGAAATTCATGAAACTATATTGAGGCAAGTGTTTCGTTGTTGTTGTTGTTCACAATAATACAGCTTCAATATTCTGCTTTATTGTGAGAATATAGTTCAGTTTATAAAATGATCTCAATTTTTTAAATACTTTTGAGAACATTGCCTTTTCATCAATCATGTCCTTGATTTATTTGATTATGGGCTTCCCTGGTAACTCAGACAGTAGAGAATCTGCTTGCAGGTTTGATCCCTGGGTCGGGAAGATCCCCTGGAGGAGGAAATGGTAACCTGCTCCAATATTCTTTCCTGGGAAATCCCACAAACAGAGGCGCCTGACAGGCTTGTCTTGCCCAATCCATGGACAGGGGTCCATGGGGCTGTAAAGAGTTAGACATGACTAAGTGACTAACATGCTTATTCAAAGTAACTGTTATAATTAGTGAAAACAGTTCAGTTTCATCAGCAAGTAAAACAAATGAAAGTATACATTTGACCAGCTGGCAATCACAGAAATAATGAGATACAAACTAACCACACAGTAATATGACCATATAAAGGCAGTTTGTAAATATCATAAATTTCCACAGTGGTTTCAAATTTTACTCAAAGAAAATACTTTTAATACTTCAAGGAAAAAAGAAAAACAACCTTTTACCAACTCATATCTGTACAAATGCATAACATAGAGACCTCTGGTAAAAACACCACATAGCATTAAATCACATAAAGCACTAAAATTGCCATACTTTAAACTTGTGATATTACAGTTTTAAAAACAAATGTTTCTCCTCATCCCTCTTGATCAAATTTGATTCAAATTAGGGACTTAATTTACCATAACACTTAGTGAACACATACATGCTACTATATGTAAAACAGATAACTCATTAGAACCTACTGTATTGCACAGGGAACTCTATTGAGTACTCTGTAATGACCTATATGAGAAACTAATCTAAATGTATATGCATAACTGATTCATTTTGCTATACAGCAGAAATCAATACAACATTGTAAATCAGCTATACTCTAAAATCAATTAATTTTAAAAAATAATAAGTATTATACACTAATTCAGATGTTTAAAAGAAGTAATGAATTGGAAATAATGATGGATGGATACATTACAAAGAAACAAATTACTAGAAAAGTAAAATAATACTGAACATTATATTTGGACAATTTGCATATTACTACAAGGGTTCGAATATATCCTTTGATCTTGGAAACACACTGTGTGTTGTGGCTTCCATCCTGTGTTCCTTGAAGCCCTCAAGGTTTCACAAAGGCCTCCAGGGGTTGGCAGGAAAAAAGAAGAGACATTTGGCGAACTCCAGACCTCCTGCAGGATTTAAACTTTATTCAGAGGAGTTATTCTCTTTGTCTTTTCTCTCTCTCTCCTTTCATGTGTGTTTTTGTTAGAACAAAGTCTCAAGACAAAAAGAGATGGAAAACCAACGCAGTAAGAAGTCCAGGGAGCTCTTTAAAAATTATCACAAACTCTAATTTACTGTGAGGCCCCCGAAACAGTATTTTGAACTCACGGATGGCCTTCAACTAAGTGAGATCCCTAAAATTAAGAATGTTCCCAAGTTTACACAAGAAATGGAAGCAGAGCTAGGGCATTGGTATTCTTTTTTTCTTTTTAATTTCTAAATTGGTGTCAATTGGAAGTCTTAAAATCCAATCCAAGACATGGGATAATTTCAAGTTTTCTATTAAAATGCCTCTCAAATATCTCCTGTTTTTATAAATATTAAAGCTAACTTTATTAGCTATTGTGTAGAATTTTAATTTCATTAAAACTTCAAAATAAAAAATTATCAAGCATATAACTCATGTAAAGATGCAGAAGCTCATTAGGGCTTATTAATTAGTAATTGTAACTCCTTTCTGGTGAATAGAGTGGCTTTGATGCTGCATCTCATCAGACTTTCAGTGATTTATTGATCCTAAATTTCCTTTAAATTACAAGCAATGTTTTGGTGATCCAAACAACCTTAAAAGAAGCCAAAACAGAATAAATGTCATTCAGAACTTAGAAAGTAAAAAATGTCCCAAGTTTATTAATATGAAATGGTATCTTACTAGCAGTACTTTCCATACGTTCTCCCAAAATTCTACCAAATTATGTACTGTGTGTGCTCAGTCAAGTCTGAATCTTTGTGACCCTCGGGCTGTAGCCCACTAGGCTCTTCTGTCCAAGGAATTCTCCAGGCAAGAATACTGGAGTGGGTTGCCATTTCCTTATCTAGGGGATCTCCCCAAACCCAGGGATTGAACCTGCATCCCTTATGTCTCTTGCATTGGCAGGTAGATACTTTATCAATGCACCACCTGGGAAACTACCAAATTATACATTTTAACAAACACAGTTGTATTTAGCAAATATCACACTACACTAAAAAATAGAACCATCAACCTTTGAGAAACTGGGAAGAAATTTCCATCATCTTTTTAAGAGTTGGATTAAAAACTTCAATATTTGGATCACCAGGCTATGTTGTACAAAATGAATACATATCTCTCTCACACACACACACACACACACACCCATACACACATGAATCTTTTGCTCCCATTTGCTCCCATTGTCCATCCCTTGGATCTAAAATTCAAGTGAGTGTTTTAACCAGATAATTAAGTCTGCTACTTAGGTGCTATTTAAAATATTCTACATGCCTTACCATACTTTCTCAATCTCTCCTCCCTAAAGTGTCATTCTTACAATATCCATTAGAATGTCAGCTTTTAGAAAATACTTGGGAAATAGGAAGGACTAGGGAAAATACTGATGAAGCCCATATGTTTTGCAATCTGTAGTCCTATAAGTAAAGAGATGCAGACCTGAGTACAAGCAAGAAGAACCTTCCTAAAAGGGGATTCTTGGGAATGCAACATCGTTTTTTTCATTAGTACTGTTTAAAGCGTCAGAAAGGGACTACCCTGGTGGTTTGAATGGTAATGAATCTGCCTGCTTTGTGGCAGACCTGGGTTCAACCCCTGTGTTGGGAAGATCACCTGGAGAAGAGAAAGGCCACCCCCTCCAGTATTCTAGCCTGGAGAATACCATGAACAAAGGAACCTAGCTGGTTATAGTCCATAGGGTCGCAAAGAGTCAGATACTACCAAACAACTTTCACTTTCAAAGTATCAGAGAGGCAAGAATTAAAGAGATGAGTAAAGAGGCAATATTCATTTTCATAAGATGTCACTAAGCTGGAGTCTCCTTAGATGCTAAGAAGTATCAAAGCAGATACAGTTCCACCTGTTCAGTATGTGGATAGTTGGAAGACCCAGCAGAGTCAACAGGAATAAATGCTGAGTCTAGACAGACAGTCTTTACTCCAAAGATTAGCAGGAACACAATGTTTATGATAAAAAATTTACAGAATATAATCTCGGGAACTGAGAGGGAGAGATAATGACTGATACTAACCTGTTTATGGAAGACTAGATATTTTCCTTAAAAATATATTAAAATAAATTAAAAATCTGTTTAGTAAATTAAAATGAAATATGATAGTGTGTTGCAAATATAATCATAGATAAACTGTAAAAAATAAAATGGAAATAGAAATAGTATATAATGATATGAAGAATAAATATAATTAAGGCCTTCAAGAGCCAGAATTTCAATAGAAGCATTGGAGGTATTCATTGAGCAGAATTGAGGCCTAAATGAAGATGGAAAAAAAGTCATGTGGAAGGTAAATTTGGGGAGCTCTTGGAATATGCAGCTTAGTCAAGAGAGGGAAGTAATAACTGGTGTAATGATAGGTAAAAAAGAGCAAAGAATCATCTTAAGCATTATGGGTCTCTTTGGGGGAAGAAACCAGATAATTCTGTTTTCAAAATGTCACTTATTGGCAAAACTCCAGGCACAGACTCTACCAATCACCGTTTGTGTCTTCTTCCTTTAAAACCGACCTTTTAGATTTCATGAAATCAATAAATCTACAATCAGAAAATTACTACAGAGGTCAGAAAAGCCAGTAATATAGTAATACTGATTTATACTAAAAATTCCTGATTTATAACAGGAATATAAATTTATAAACTAATACTGATTTATAATAAAGCTCCCCTGGTGGCTCAGATGGTAAACAATTTGCCTGCAATGCAGGAAACCTGGGTTCCATCCCTGGGTTGGGAAGATCCCCTAGAGGAGGGTATGGCAACCCACTCTAGTATTCTTGCCTGGAGAATCCCCATGGACAGAAGAGCCTGGCAGGCTACAGTCTATGGGGTTGCAAAGAGTCAGACAGGGCTGAGCGACTGAACACAGCACATAACAAAAATAAGAAATACTGGGTTGGTTTTAACTATGACTCTCTGTGTCTTTATGACCTTGAGAAAACCCACAGTTATCACAGGATTCACGTAAGTCTAACATAGGGCTTGGTATAATGACTGTGGATAGTAGCAGGTAATGCACGATTTAACTAAAAGATTACTGAATGCCGAAAAGGTGTCAGGCATTGAGCTGGACTCCACAGAATTAAAATAAACTCAACATTGCTCCCACTCTCAAATATTATGGTAAACTGAGGAATAATTTTCTAAAACCTCTTCTAGTTTTTCTTATCTAGATCAACTGCCATTGTAATGAAAAGTTTGAAAAATCAAAGAGAAAACAGTAACTTGATACATAGAAACTCAATATAAAAAAAAAAAGAAAAGAAATTTCTGAACATAAATACTCAATAGATGCTCATGAAGATATGGTATCTTTTGAGCAATTCACCTATTTTCTGCCTGATTACGTGGATCTGCAGACACTTTCAGTTCTTGGTATAAAGAATCAGCTCTAAGGAACCAACCTACACAGTAGCCCAAAACTACTCTCTCTAAGGGTCCAAATTATTATATATTTTAGAAGTTTCCATATTTGCATTTGCCTTTTATGGTGCAACTGCTGATAATGATGCCACTGCTGTTATCTGGTCACTAAGTAGTTTTAGACTCTTTTGAGACCCTATGGACTGTAGCCTGCCAGACTCCTCTGTCCAAGGGGTTTCCCAGGCAAGAATACTAGAGTGGATTGCCATTCCCTTCTCCAGGGAACCTTCCCGACCCAAGTATCAAACCCACATCTCCTGAATTGGCAAGTGGATTCTTTTACCACTGAATCACCTGGGAAGCCCTAGATAATGACAGAACTCAGCAAAATATATTGCCCTGCCGACATGCAGGAGACCTCCAACAATGTATTTGAATTCTAGCATAGTTCCTCTAGCTTGAGATATTTGGTTTACTCAAGTGTAATCCCATGACAAAAATGAATATTTCAGAGATCCCAAGAGAAACAAATATGTCTAGTCCTTACAACTTGCTTCACCAATTGTGGAGAAAAAAATATTCATTTTTTAAAATGTGTGTAACTTGATATGGGAGTTTGCCCATCAGTAATTAAAATCCACACTATGGTCATAATAGTTGATCACTATAATTTAGTTCCTTTGTTAAGCTTTAAATAAACTGAATGCTTTTCTTCCTTTGAATTGTTGAAAGAAGAAATAATGTCCTCTACTATATATATTGCTTCTAAAACTGTGAGGAAACATTTTAAAGCCTACCCTCACAATTATGTCTGTTTTCAAATTAAAATGAGGGTCTGTGTGTGGCACCAAATTACCAATTCATTTGCGAAAATAACTACATGCAAGACATTGTTTTTTAAATCTGAAAATACAGACAAAATTTAACATTCCTGCTCTGAGGAAACTGACTTTACCAGTGAAGGTCTCAAACAGCTGCATAAACTAGTCCAGGAGGCTTTCACAAAAATAGAGAAGACTAGGAAAGCCAGGGCTGAATTTCAAGCAGAACTGAAGTTTCTACTTCTGCTATAGAAAGGAAAGGTTTGAGGACATAAACTTAACTGGGGAACATGCAACTGTGTGTACCTTTTCCATGGTTTGACCACTATTCTTTGGTATGGCAAGTTTTGGAGAGTAGAAAGTGGTAGTGTGTTAAGAGTAAATGCCAGCCGTGTGTAACCAAGGTTTTTCAGCTCATTCAATGAATTATAGGATCTTTAAGCAATAAGAGCTTTATTGTTTAAATAAACAATTTTATTTATGTTTAATATTTCATAAACTTAATAAACATTAAGTCACTCAGTTGGTTGGGGATTGGGGGGTGGTGCTTCCCAGGTAGCTCAGCAGTAAAGAATCTGCCAATGCAGGAGACACAGGAGATGCAAGTCATCCATGGGTCAGGAAGACACCTTGGAGGAGGAAATGGCAACCCACTCAAATATTCTTACCTGGAAAATCCCACTGGACAAAGGAGCCTGGCAGGCTATAGTCCATGGGGTCACAAGAGTTGCATATGCCATGGCTTTTCAGCTCATTCAATGAGTAAAGGAACTCTAAGTAATAGAAACTGACAAATGTGCCCTCAAATATGATAGCAAGAGTTGGGATTTCAAAGCAGATAGGGGGAGTAATAGCAGGACGTTTGGCAAATTTGGCCAAAACAAAACAAAATTAAAGTAGCACGTTTTGTGACCTTTCTCTTCTGTGCTCTTATCTAGGCAGTTTTTTTGACTAAATTTTAAGTAATTAAAAATGTTTTTCTCCCAACTTTATTGAGGTATGATTGGCGAACACAAATTGTATATATTTAAGGTATACAGTTGATGTTTATGTATCAGTTCAGTCGCTCAGTCATGTCTGACTCTTTGTGAGCCCATGGACTGCAGCATGCCAGGCTTCCCTGTCCATCACTAACTCCTGGAGCTTGCTCAAATTCATATCCATGAGTTGGTTTATATATGTATATACACTATGTATTAATCAACATAATCAAACCTCACAACAAATCATGACCTCACAGTTAGGGCTTTCCTGGTAGCTGAGCTGGTAAAGAATCTGCCTGCAATGCAGGAGACTCCAGTTTGATTCCTGGGTTGGGAAGATCCACTGGAGAAGGGATAGGCTACCCACTCCAGTATTCTTGGGCTTCCCTTGTGACTCAGCTGGTAAAAAATTCACCCGCAATGTGGGAGTCCTGGGTTCAATCCCTGGATTGGGAAGATCCCCTGGAGAAGGGAATAGCTACCCACTCTGGTATTCTGACCTGGAGAATTCCATGGACTATACAGAGTCGGATACAACTTTCACTTTCACTTTTCACCTCACAGTTAACAATTTCTCTTTTATTTTCTTTTGTGTCTTAGCGGATACCTAGAAAAACAATCCAATCATGTTAACTGTCATCACATTGCTGTACACTAGATCCTCAGAATGTATTCATCTTGCATGACTGAAACTTTGTACCCTTAATCTCTCCTCATCCTATAACCTGAGGAATCTCTCCCCAGGTCCACTGCTTACTAGCTTTGGGAGCCTGGGATAGTTTCTAAGGTCTCTGGGTTTGGCTCCTTCAGTAGTGAAGCAGAGATCATAAAAACTATTCAGAGCATTGTTGTGAGGATTAAATAAAGTCGAACATTACAAACAACCAATTGCCTGGCACATACTCAACACCCAAGTAATAATTAGGTGCTGTGATTCTCACTATGGTACTTTGATAAAAGTAATGCCAAGCATATTGGTTGACTTGGCCAAGGCCATACTATCTAGTGAAATGAATCTCAATTCTCTGTAAATAAGAACAGAGATAGGACTTTTTACGCGATTTAACATTTTTAGAGAACTTACATCCCATGTGATGCTCACAGTGGCTCTAGGAGGATGTGAAAGACAAATTACCTTCTCAGTCTTGTGAGTAATGACTTGGCTGCCTAAAGAAGTCAAGTGACTTGCCTACCCGCTCAACCAGAGACAGATGTAAAGATCCAATTGCTGGAGGCTAACCTTTCCTTTGTCAAACATTCCGCCCTGACATATAGACAGGTTGCTTCTCCACCTCGATGGTTGGGAGTACCTCAGACAGCAACATAGTACAGAGCAACAAAGTCATCTAAAATCAAGTCAGAAAAGATTATGCAGTACTTAGTGCTACAAAAGGTGCTACTCTCTTTTCTTATTAAGAGAGTTTATATTTTTTATAATCTTTTGAATATAGTATCATCTTTGTGGAATTAAAATCCAAGGATGGCAATGTAAAAGGTATTTTGTCATGGGGTATCAAAAGAAAAATTAAACAATTAGCAAAACTGGTAATGGCAGAAAGCCTAGTGAACATTCATACTCCTAGGCAAAAAGGGGAAACATATACACATATAACTAATTAATGTGTGTAATTTTTCACTTACAAATTGAATATCATCAGGGAACAGGTAGGTGCAAGCTACCTGCTTTCAGATGCTATTTGCAAGAATAAAGAAGTGACAGGTTAATGGCTTGAGAACACAACTCCAGTAATGAATATTCAAGCTCATTAAAACTGGCACAGGTATTGACAGCACAAAGAAGTATGCCAAGGTGTTATCAACTGAAAGTGCAAAGTGAGATCAGCTTTTAAATTATGTTTCAGAAACTCCATATGGCCAGTCAAAACAAAGAGAAAGCACTGTTATGTCATATACTGGAGGTTTCTGGTGTGGAAACAAGAAGCAGAGGAATTTCTGCGAAAGCTGACACAGTTCCTTAGTGTTTTAGGCCAACGTACCAAATGGTTTCCTAAACCAAAGAACTATTAAAACAGTGGTTTATACCATGACTTTATGTTGACATGGAGAAAAAAATTATGAAGTCTCAGAACTAAAGTTACACTCAGAGATCTTTTACAATTTTCTATCAATTATATGAATCCTACTAAGGTATCCTTATCACGTGATCGCCCAACCTCTCTGTAACATTAAGAAGGAATGGAGAAATCACTACTTTTTACTTAAACTAGCCTCATCAAAAGGTGGAAGACTATGCTTGCTACATGTAACATATTGCAGTTGAGCAGACGTCCATCCCCACAGGCTTTCATTTTTGTTAATTCTGAAGTCTGCATGAAAAATCAAACCCCTTACTAACAGGATTGCCTTTTGCACCCAATGATGGTTCTGATAGCACCTCCAATTTCTTGTTTCTCGAGGTCTGACTTTTTTCAATCCTATTGCAAGAATTCACACTCATAATTCTGGTTTAATCTCCTTGCCTTTACTCTTAAAGATAAATGCATCGGTTTCCCTGGTGGCTCAGTGATAAAAAATCTACCTGGAGATCTAACCCGTAGGAGACACATGTTGGATCCTAAATCCATGTGTCATAACTATGACCCTGTCCTCTAGAGCCCAGGAGCTGCAACTAATGCCCCCACGTGCCACAATTTCTGAAGCCCATGCACTCTAGAGCCCAAGGCCCACAACAAGAGAGGCCTGCATACCACAACTGGAGAGTGGCTCTTGGTCTCCACAACTAGAGAAAAGCCTGTGCAGCAATGAATACCCAGCACAGCCAAAAATAAATGAATAAATAAATAATTTTTTTTGTTTAAAAAAAAAAAAAAAAAAGGTATGTTTTGTCATTCAGAATTAGCACAGTTCCAGAAACCATGGAATCAGCATGCAGATCATTCCAGATCATGATTCCAAATCAGCATTCCAGATCATTCCAGATCAGCATTCCAGATCAGCATGCAATCCTCCCCTCTAGCACATCTCCAACAACAACTCTCCTTTTTTGCTTCATTTAGACTTATTCCTTTCATTTTTCTAGTTTTTTGTATTTCACACTCATATTTGTATCCTTGGCTGAAGAATTACCATAGCATGTTGGTAATCATTCACAAACTGATCATAATTACTTAGAGGTTCATTACACTATTCTTTTCACTTTTATGTATAATGGAAGAAGTTAAATTATAAAAATTGTATAATAAATGGCATGATCAGAATATCCCCTTCTCAGACCTTCTTCACTGCCCCTAATTCTCAATGCTCATTTGAAACAAGACACAACTAATATTTTAACTCATAAATAAATGCATAGGCCATTAAGCAATTATCATTATTGATGATTAAAATCTTAGCATCTTACAAGACAGCGTAAATTGCATTATCAGATTAACTGGTGTCATTTGGTAAGTCTGTTAGAAATTGATATGGAGTAGAATCAAGTTTTGAAAGTGACAACAGAGAATTTTAAAATTCTTCTAACACTACTTCTAATAATAGTAATAAACTTCCACTTGAACTAGGTAATAGGAAGTTCAGAAGTATGCATTGTAGTCACCTTGCCAATTACTTTAGGGCCAATTGTGCAACCACATGCAAATTTGGGTAATCCCAAGTAAGACAACTGGTGCCATCTCATTGATATCTAATTGACTGTGTTATTCAATCAAACCCACTGATCAAGAAGAACCTGAGGTTCAGCACAGTGATGGTCTGAGGCTTTCCCCAAGGGGAATATTCAGCTACTGAGCCAGGCTCCTGAATCCCAGTGTAATACTCTGTTTTCTATCCACATTAAATTTTAAATTCCGCATTAAATTCTGTGCACATCTTATTTCAGAGTTCTTGTATAAATTGATTAGAGAAGTTTCACTTTTCCAACATTAATTATATAGTTTATAATTAATCTTACATCTAAAAACTATTTTCTATATGTGCTATATCTTTTCTTAATATTATATTTCTAAAACTTTAATTTGTTTATAGTTATTATGCACATTGTTGCCTGAAATTAATAGTAGAATATATTATCTTAAAGCTTCAATCTGCCTCCTTTTAGCTGTGTGGACCTGATAAAGCCACATTTGCTTGAAACTTCAGTTTGTTGATTTATAAAATGAACATATCTTCACTTAAATTAGAGAACCGCAAACATCATGTATGACAAGTTAAAAATGCAAGCATGGTTACTAGCTCCTATTAGAAAAGTCTCCAAAAATACAACATATTATTGACATTAAAAATAAATTTAATGAAAAAATATATTACAAACTTTTTGCAGCACTACAGGACTATATAAAAATAGTATTTAATTTTTACCAAGAAAAAAATAAAATATAAATATTGAAAAGAAATAAAAGTAAAATGCTAGATATACTATTGTATGTGCATCTTTGAGCACACATGAAAACAAACCACTGCGAACAGGATGGAACATTTCAGTTGACTAAATGCTCATGCTTGAGATGAATTACTACAGAGAATCTTAGTCTTTTAATGTTAAACAAAATTATCTCAAGCAATTCTTCTAACTATAGACTTTCTGAAATGTACCTGTGTGTTTAATACTTGTTTATCCAATATAACATAGCAGAATAGTTGATTGTGCGTTACCCAAAGGTCTCAAAGGCCCATCCCCTCTGACTACATGACTAACATGATTAAGTAAAATTAGCCTTAGAAAGAAATGCACACCCTCCCCCACCGCCCCCGCCATACACACAAGCACAAATCATGACTCAGGCAAAGCAAGTTGAATTAAAAGCTTAAAGTGTAAATGTCACTATTTTTAACTTTTTTGTAAGACTTTTTTTTTTTACAGTTACAATTGACGATTCAAAAATGATTATGCTTTCTCAAAATCACCTAAAAATTCTGGTCAAATTCAAACAGTCAGATATGAGTCAAAGGAAATCTTCTCTTATTATTACTCATCTTTCTCTTAATATGTCTCTCCTTAAGCCAGATATGTGTTTTTAATAGTTTATAGACAGTATTAAAAATTAGGTTAAGGAAAACACAAAAATAGTTCACTGAAGACATTTTCTCTATGGCGATGTATTCTGCCCAACATTGAACATGGAAAATCTGGATTCTGGCCAGATTTAAGTGCTGATTTTGAATTGGGGAGAAGTGAAGAAAAAAACACAGTGTCTCACCTTACTCACGTATTACACAAAAGTAATGCCCACTCTGCCTCCAAACAAAGTTTTTCAAAGAAACACAAATATCTAAGGCATGTTGAAACATCTTAGAAAAGTGGAAGAGTAAATGTAAACAGGAATGTATCATAAACATATTAGGTGAAATTCCTATTCTAGTTCCAAGGAAAATGATATAGCTAGTAATGATCCAAGTAACTTCAAATTCTTCTGTTTTAAAATCATAATCTAATATATGATTCTGCTAAAGTAGATCAAAGTATAACAGGTATAGTCAAATGATAGTATTAATATTCTAAATATCCACCAATCTGAGTTGATTGCCTTTTTTCACCATTAATTTTAAACACACACAGAGGCATAGGACATTACAGATAGTCTTACACACTATGCCAGTTCCTATGACCCTGTCATAATAATTCCTTGTTGTCCCAGGGACATCCTCTTTCTTCTCTTGGGCTCATCTGACCTCTACACTAAGACTGAACTTCACCTTTTCCATACAGATGACTCCAGTGATTCCTAACTCAAATTGATCTCTTACACTTCTTTTTTATTTTCCCTCAGTAATGACGCAGGAGTTTATCATCAAATTGTTGTCTGATTATTTCAAGCATCTTATCTTCATCTAGTTTCTGAATTCCCTGGGTACCATATTATATTTTATTTCTTTTAAACATGTCAGTGGTTCATGTACATATTAGCCATAACTACCATCACATATAAGAGGAAACTGTATCAAGTAAAGGAGAGGCAAAGAGAATAAAAGAGTTCAAAAACCAAAATGTGCTGGAGTGTGTCCTGCACCATATTAGGGACAGAAGTGTGGAAAATGGAGATGTGGTTTGGATTCTGGGGAAAACAATGTTAACCAAACCTCATCATAGTCTGAACTGAATATTTCTTGCAACTCTCCAATTATCTCTACTTTCTACTCCAATCACAGCTTTTTGATTACTAATTTTACTTCTTCACATTCTATATATCAGGAAAGATATTGTAAACAATGGGGAATGCATTCATAATTTCTCTGAGCAAAAGAACTGTGCTTATTCATTTTTACATCCTGTATCTAGAAGAATGTTTGTCTATTCTCAGTAAATATATCTTGAATGAATAAAAGGATAGATGGATAAATTGATGGAAAAATAGATGTCAATGTCAAAGTGTCTATTAATCTACATTTGTGTTGACAAACCCAGTTCCTGGGCCAAAAAGCCAAGACCGACCATGATTATGTGGAATGCACTGTAAGTATACAATCTGTTTTATTGCAAACCTTCTAAATGTCAACAGGTTCCACCTGGAATATACAGAACTGTGCAGGGCATGTAGTTTTGGAATTCAATAATGCTTGATGAATCTAAGCGTAACTGTTTGTTACCACTCACACAGACTTTTTTGTTTCTTTTAAAAAAATCAAAAAATACTTTTCTACTATAAAAAGTAGGTTGTAACATGAAAGTTTAGTTCTCAAAATCTAAACTTTGGTTTATATTTTCAACTCCCTTAAGTAATCCATGTGCTATTAAAACATAGAAATTTTATTTTCCTAATATTTTCCCCCGAAATGTTAACACTGGATTTTATGGGTAAATCATTTAGTATAAATATTATCACTTTAACATAGCTGGAATCTTTAAAATATTTTCTTAAAAAACTAGATTTTAATTTCAAACAAAAGTATGAATACTTGCAGCTGGTATGTAAAATTACCACAGTTTGATTTTTATAGTAAATATTTTAATTTTATTTTTGATTTCTAATGTTTTTAATACAGATTAATTTAAATGTTCATAAAAGCATTTGGAGCATATAAATCACATAGTAATAAAGAGAACATTTTTGGTAATCTGCATAAAAGTAAATATGCTTTAATGACATATTATCATGAGCACTTTAATTTTGGCAAGAAGTGATCTACTCTTGATAGCAAGATACTTTGACATCCTTACTTTAAAAAATACCAGGCATGATAAACTAATTAAATTATGTTTCAATAAAAATATAAATTACCCTCAAAAACTCATAGCCACATATTCAACTCTACCTTTTGAAAATATCAGCTTTGCTGATGGTTATTAAAAAAAACAGAGAAAAATTAAAAATAAGTTGAAAGAGTTAAAATTTTGACTCAGGGCTGGGAGTCACAATACTGTCAGAAGTGTAACTAGCTCCCTGCACACAAATAAATCCAACATTTTCTGCAACACAACAAAATTGATCTGAGGGACAAAAATCCTTGCATGCTAAAACAGTGCCAAACAAGCAAAAAATAAATCTGATTACTTTGTCTGATTTCCCTAATTATGAGTTCCCATATTACTGTAAATATTATTGGTACTAATTCAGCAATTTGTTTTATTTTTCATGAAAATTACAACAATGGCTTTTTACTTTATATTAAAAATCTTGAACATAATTCATCAGCATAAGCCTGCTGTAGGTATTTTAAACAATTATCAATTACCCAGAGCATCTCTAAAAGCTGTCATCAGGATCTCTACCACTTGAAGATTTATTAGGTTCCAGATTTTTGCTTTTCATATGTGTGCTCTTATTTTTTGCATTTACCTTTTATCGTTGTGTTTTATAAGCTGTAGCTTGTTTTCACTGTGCTCTTACCTATAGGAAATATTATCCCAAATATAGACGAAGAAACCAAGCTTTGGAAGGCTTTTTAAAATATCTGAATTTTTTTTCTATCTTCTTTTATCTGGTTAATTTCCTTTTAAGGACTTTTTCCTATTTTCAATATGTCATACTTTGACACATGATTTTGAAGATAACAGGCTTGAGTATCTTGTGGTAGGTAAGTTCAGCTGGCTCCAACATTTAGTCCAATAAAATCACAATTATATCCAGAGCCTCACACATGATCACTCATCCCAGCTAGCCATTAAGACAAACAAACAAACAAACAAAACTGCAAAATCTCACATAGGGGATGGACATTGGCAAAGACAACTTTGTATAGGTTAAAAAAAAATCTATGCACATCATAAGAAAGAGAACCGAAAAGAAACTTATACTGATTGTGGATCAAATGGGCCCACCTTCATATATCAGAAAATGTATCTCACTGTTCTAACTGAACTATTTTGAATCCTAGTTGGATCCCAGCAATGTGAGGTCCATCTTGTCAAGGCTATGGTTTTTCCAGTGGTCATGCATGGATGTGAGAGTTGGACTGTGAAGAAAGCTGAGTGCCGAAAATTGATGCTTTTGAACTGTGGTGTTGGAGAAGACTCTTGAGAGTCCCTTGGACTGCAAGGAGATCCAACCAGTCCATCCTAAAGGAGATCAGTCCTGGGTGTTCATTGGAAGGACTGATGCTGAAGCTGAAACTCCAATACTTTGACCACCTCATGTGAAGAGTTGACTCATTTGAAAAGACCCTGATGCTGGGAGGGATTGGGGGCAGGAGGAGAAGGGGACAACAGAGGATGAGATGGCTGGATGGCATCACTGACTCAATGGATATGGGTTTGAGTAAACTCCAGGAGTTTGTGATGGACAGGGAGGCCTGGCGTGCTGAGATTCATGGGGTCTCAGAGTCGGACACGACTAAGCAACTGAACTGAACTGAACTGAATGTGTTAATTGCTGGGTTTGCTTTTATATCAGTGTGACAGAAGTCCTATTTCTCAGGGTTTATTGTCTCTTAGAACTGAGCTGCGCTTAGAGTGACACTGCTAGACTGCACCCAGCTGGGATTTGTTGACCACTGGTCCACAAAGGGGTAAGTTTAACTGAGGATAAGCATTTAGATGCTTTGGCAGCAATTTGACAGTGCTGCAAGATCCAGATACGTGATAAATGAACTAATTTATTAATACCTGAGCAGAAGCTTGGCTTTCTCCCATGAAAAAGTTTCATGGGTCTCCCGACCTCCAGCATGTGTTATGGACTTAACCATAGTCTTTTCACTATACCCTAGATGTACTTAAAATCCAAAATCTGTTTTTGATGGATAAATGATTTATAACCTACAGAATAAATTTTGAAATTAGCTAGTGGCAAAGAGTTGAAGACAGACTTTAAAAATACAGTATCACTTAATTCATTTTGTGTAAAACTTTAAAATGAATATCCCAAAATTGCTAAAATTGCTATAAAATCTCTACTTCCATTGCCATCATCCTTATTTTAGAGACATTTCTTCTTGCCAATAATGTTATTTAAAAAAAAATAGAGATAGTCTAGATGTACATCATCCCTAGAGATTAGTGTTGTCAATCTAACCTAGATTAGTTAACAAGAAGGAAGCTAGTTCATTTCCTACATTAAAACCTCTGAATATTGTTGACACACTAGTTCCCGTTCAAAATCTGAGAATTGGCATGTAGTGAATAATCACTATTTCTCTCACTATTTGTTTAATTGTGATTGAGGAATTACAAAAATTACCAATAACAATCCTTTCTATGTGTTGCCTGTAGATCCTCTCTCAAACAAAGCGGATATTAAATTTCTTTTTTGGAGCCCATTATTATTGTGATACTTATTATATTTTTGCAATGTAATTTTTGAATGGTTGATTATAAGAAGATAAATTTGGAGACTGTATATGAAATGCCTATTTATCACTTTATTTTCTAGTAATTCACTTTTTATTGTATTTTTCAAAAATATAGATTCATGCCAAATAAGAAATAAAAACAAATTATTAAATTTTAAGATAGTGGTCTTTCACAATAGTTTTAGAAGCAGTCTTAGAGTAGGTTAAATATGTTATAATCAAGGCAGAAATTTCTATATGAATCAGACTCTGGGGTTTACAGGAAGATGATTTCCCTTACTGCTGGCAGGAAAAGGAACAGTCACTGTCTTTGCACCTGGAAATCAGGTTTCAAGTGGGATAAAAATGTAGGTTCTCTGATTGGGGAAGGGATTCCAGGTAGAGAAAACCGTGTGGACAAAAGTACCAAGTCAAAAGAGCTTTTGAGACCTATGCAAAATATCAAGTAGTTCAATATCTCTGAAACATAATGGACAGTAGAGGAGTAGAAAAGAGGCCAAGCTTGATTCTGAGAGGCCTGGAATACATCGGGAAGACTCTGAAATTTATTCAACTGGCAAAGGGGTCCCTCTGATTTTTTTGAGAAATGAGCTTGAAATTTTTAGCTGAGCCTTATATTTGCCAGGAGACTGCTGGAGGTCTAGAGACCCATGAAACTTCTTATTTATGAAGCAGTCTGTGATTAACATATACATGCTTCTATATATAAAACAGGTAATCAACAATGACATACTGAACAGCACAGGGAACTCTAGTCAATATTCTGTAATGACCTATATAGGAAAAGAATCTGAAAAAGAATGGATATATGTATATGCATAACTAAATCTCTTTGCTGTACACTTAAGACAAACACAACTTTACTTGCAAATCCACTTGCAAATAAAAATTCACTTGTAAAATAAAAATTGAATTAAAAATTTAAAAAAGAAAAAATAGTTATAAAATCACATAAATGTACACATTTATCAAATAAAATTTAGAAAAAATGAGTAAGCAAAAAAGAAAAAAAAAATCAGGTCAAAATCCAGCCGTTTGTCAACATTCATTGTTATACAGGACAGACAGTGTGAACCATATACTATCCACTCTGTTTTAAAGACATCTTTGTTCACTTTTTATACCACGTTGTTTTTAGTCGCCAAGTCACATCCAGTTCTTTGTGACCCCATAGTCTGTAGCATGCCAATATTCCCTGTCCCTCACCATCTCCTGGAGTTTGCCCAAGTTCATGTCCATTGCATTGGTGATGCCATCCAACCATCTCATCCTCTGTTGCCCTCTTCTCCTTCTACCATACACATCAATAAATATGCTTATACATTTTTCTTTTAGTGACCACATAAAAGTTACCATTATATGAATACACCTGGAAAATGACATGATTGCAATATTCAACACGAAAGGATTAGTCACACTGACATCTGTAACCATGAGGCTGTCAAGGAGGTAATTATGTGTTAAAAATTGGGAATGGCACCTCAGTGAAACAGTGAGAGAAGATACGTTCTATACTTTGAACATATTGATTAAAGTAGGCTCCAACTCTTATCAGCTGTGTTTTGGATAAATTTTTTGCTTTATCCTCAGTTTTCTGTAGTTCACCATAACTTACATGCTATCTATGAAATACATCTATAAAGATCCAGCACAAAGCCTAGCAAAGAAGCTACTTGATATTAGATTTTTCTTTGATGATGGCTTGATCCTCAAATGTAGGTGGGAGATGAATAACATTAAAGAAGATAGATGTCTAGGACTCAAGGTGACATAACTAGGAAGAAGACACTATAAAAATGGAGATTTCAGATTTCTGAGTAGGTGTAGGGGAAGGCAGATGTTCTGCTAACCAGGAACGTGAGCACCCATCCAAGGCTGCATTGACATTCACATATATACTAATGGTGAAGAAGCATAATGAATGACATTACTGCACTTCGGCCTATACGTGTCAGGGTTATCTATAAGCCTTCAGTCTCCTTCACTAGCAATGTATTAAACACTCATATGGTGACCCCTAACAATTAACTAAAGTTTCCAAATGAGCATAGGTTAGATTGCTTCAATCCACTTATATACTTTGGGATCCTGGTGAAACATTATTAGCAAAAAGAAGCCCACATTTTACGTCTAGACATAATCTGTGACAATGAAGCCAGGCTTGCACATTGTCCTCATAGCTCCCATTGTAGTTTCTGACTATGTGAGGAATACATAAATAGGCCAAGTTTCCAGTGATTGCCAGAAAGGTGATCTGGATTGCATAAATGAAGACAAATCTACTCTCCTGCTCGAAAAGAACCCAGCGCACACAATCTACTGACAGTGAATCAATTCCTTCAGTAGGATTTATGAAGACGGCATGCCTCTAAGAGCTTGGATTTTGTTTAATCCTGTTTAAAGGGTTGTTTTATGTCAAATTCTTTTATAAGTATTATTGATTTTAGGTTTTACTTAGACTATAATAATAACATTGCAGCTTTATCCAAGGATATAGTCTCAAAATCAGGTTTACCACTGATTGTTAAAGAAATTATGAAAAAATGATTAAAATGACTTACTCCAAATAATATTATGGTGATATCTTGTAAAGCATTAGAGTAGAATGTGTGCCCTAAATATTGAAATATGGCCTAATTTAGCACGCAGTTCACTGCTTCAACATCCCTCCAGTCCTTTGGTACTTCGATACTGAAGTGCAGTTACACACAGGAGTAAATGACTTTTTAAATAACCCAATCTAACCTGAGAAGGGAGATGAGACCCATGACTTTTCTTGCTTTCCAAAGTAAAAGACTACACAAATTTCTAATAGTTTGATCAAAATCATGGTGAAGAAAACAGAATATTATTCAGCATTTCAAATTTAATGACTCACATTTTTTTTGGTCATCTCCTTCAATAGAAAATACTGGCTAGCAAGTAAAAAGATGACTTGCAAAATTACATTAGCACTTCAGGAGAACGGTTTGTGAGGGATCC
The DNA here is from genome assembly GCF_033118175.1 of Dama dama. Lineage (NCBI taxonomy): Eukaryota > Metazoa > Chordata > Mammalia > Artiodactyla > Cervidae > Dama > Dama dama. The sequence goes on along the minus strand of NC_083713.1, from coordinate 67,949,113 downwards.
ACTTATTAGAAGAATACTAGAAAATTATATCCCTTCTTAAAATTTAGTAATTGTACTCATCTGAAATAAATCATAGAGTTTTGTACATCCGAAATAATCATAATGCAAAGGCAACAATATGGCAAGACCGAAGTTTATGAAGAATTCAGAATCAAAATATACAAAAATAGATGAATAAAATTGCTATCATGTTTTCTCTATTTGTAATATCATCAGCATGATAATATTTGTCTTGCAGCCAATTTCAACTGAAACTTGAGTTTATAGAAAAATAAAACTGAAATTCAATTAAATGTTTTCATTTATTTATTCAAAGAAAAAAAAATCACCTTAAGTGCTTGCTGATCTCCAAAAACTGTACCAGTGATAGGTAAACAAGTATGATTTGGCCCCTGCCCTAGTTAATTAAATTACATTATTTTTATAGCTTCCATAAATTAACACTTAATTTGCAGACATAAATGTACTTAATTAGGATATTAGAGAAGAAAGGATGGACTGTAAGACAGTATTTATTAGATAAAAAGGCAAAGCTCTATGCTTTGAAATAATCTACTCTATGCCTTGAAAACAAAGCAAAAATATATACATATTATGTCTAAATAAAGTAAAAGGCAAAGATTAACATCTATCAAGCCACAGTGACTGGGGCTTCCCAGGTGTCCCGGGGGTAAAGAATCCACCTGCCAATGCAGGAGACACAGGATATGGGTTTAATCCCTGGGTCCTGAAGATCCCCCAGAGGAAGAAATGACAACCCACTCCAGGATTCCTGTCTGGGAAATCCCATGGACAGAGGAGCCTGGAAGGGCTACCACCCACGGAGTCACAGAAGAGCCAGACTTAACTTAGAGACTACCCAACAAAACCAACAACCACAGTGATTAGTATGGTTAGGCAAATTGCAAAACTCAAGGAATGGAAATTTGACTTCCTTCTTTCTTTTCTAAAAGACACTGTTTAGTTCTTTATTTATTTTTGGCTGTATCATGCTGCATGCGAGATCTTAGTTCCCCAACGAGGGATGAAGCCTCTGCAAACTTCAGTGGAAACAAGAAGTCATTACCACTGGACCGCAGGGGAATCCCCTGACTGACTTTTCACCAACACATTTCTTATGACTGGATTACACAGTAATTCCCCCCACAAACTCCCATAAAGACAAACCAAAGTCCCTGGAGCCACTAAGTGGTGTGAGTTAATTAATTAATTTAAAATCTAAATGCTTTTTTAAACTTTTTCAAAATAACAAAATAAGGAATAACCTAAAGAAAGCGGAGGCGGTTTCTCAGCCAAGTCAGAAAAAGGCAAAATGCAATATGTTTCCATGCTCTTTCAGTCATTTCAGCTTTGTTAGAGTCTCCTTAGTTTCTGGCATTTAAACTTAAAAAAGAAAAGCTACAGAGAAAAGAAAATTAACTTGATTGTCAAATCTGAAGCACTTACATATAGGCTCCCCATTATCTATACTTCTATACCAATGAGAATTACCTAGAGAAATGCTAGAGATATAATATGCATTTGAAGTCACATAATTAATGATTATGAGGGAAGAGCAGATACAGAGCCGTCAATATAATGTTTGGGGGATGATTTTTTGAAGACTTATCTTAAGAAAAGGTTTTTATTCATAAGAGCCAAGGTATACATTTCTGATTAAATGGTATATAAAATCATTGAAGAATAATGTCAATTAAAATATTAATACAAATCTCATTATTTAATTTTCACCATACAGAATATGAAATAAACATAATGCATAAGAACATACATACATACCATTGATCCACCGAGCTTCTAGGTCATGAAGTACAAAGTCTTTCCTGAAGAGGTCTTCTAAAGACAGTCTGGTTTCTGATGAATTTGTGAGTTCATCTGAAATAAAGTAAATTTTAGGTTAGATACTTATCTCATGTTACTTTTAAAAACTAATGAATTATAATACTTGGACTATTTTGCTTCAAAAACATGTTAATAAGATAACAATATAAAATGGCAATGCTAATGTTCTTTGGCTTTAGAAGTTTGTTCCATGACTTTATGTTGTGATATATAATAGGAAAACAGTGAATTTATGCCTCAAAGGATACATTTTTCACTGTTTAACCATAATCCAGCCCACTATTTTCCAAAATAACTTCAACATATTCTCTCTAATGATAAATTTACAGTTTTGTTGTAAATATTAAAGATGAAGAGGTAAATGTTATAAAAAATATGATAAATAAAACTTCCCAAATTGAAAGGAAGTTCACCAAGTAAACAGAATAAATGCCAAATTTCAACCAATAATTACCATGCAACAAATACTAAGTGAGTCTAGGAGTCAAATGCAAAAATTTCAAAAGTAATACAATGCCAGAATATGAATGAAAAGTGTACATTCATATTAGTCCCTGACATATAAACTAGGTGTACTTCCCTTTTAAATTCCAAAATCTAAGAAACAGAAGAACATGATTTAAGCACCAAAATTAAACACAGCAAGCAAGTTTTTAGATGAAAAAGTCTATAAAAAAGTTAGGGATATTTTATTTTCTTTGTAAAACAATGCCATTGTTTATTTACTGTATAAAACCATCTTTGTGACATTTCAGCTGTGACCTTAACTCTTGTTGAAAATAAAGTGTCAACAATATATGCTAACATCATTAGAAATTGTTTTTTAAAGACTCAGTACTTATCGCATCAAGGTTTTGTTTGTTCCAGTAGAAAAGCTGGGGCAAAGAATCAATAACTCTAAATGCGATTTCCATCAACATGAGTCTAGCATGTATTTAACCCACAAACTAATTGCTCAGAAACAACTGAAAAATGGTAACAAGTGGAGCTAGTGAGAATCATGTGATTCAAGCCTAGCATAAAATTATTTGCAAAACAAAATGCTCCATTTGGCAGTCTCATATGATAAAATTTTAAATTACCTTATTCATTCAACAAATAACAGGGTTCTTAATTTTCAAGGTGTTAAGTGAAGTACTGTAAGGTGCAGGAGACATATCTATCCCATGTCCCAAGGGCTTCACACAAAGCATGAAAGACTATGAAGAGGATATAGAGTACCGTATAAACAGAAAGAAAAGGGGGAAAATACCTTGCAAAAACAATCAGAAAAGACTTCAGTGAAAAACGAAATGAACAACTAACAACCATTGCTGGTGGGAATGAAAAATGGTACAGATACTTTGGAAGACAGTTTGGTGGTTTCTTATAAAACTAAACATACAATCTAACAATTGTGTTCTATGGTATTTACCCAAATGAGTTGAAAACTTAACAGCCACACAAAAATCTGAACATGGAGGTTTATGGTAGCTTTATTCATAATTGCTAAAACTTGGAAGCAACCAAGATGTCCTTCAGTAGGTGAACAGATAAACTGTGGTCCAGATGTTGTGATATTATGCAGTGATAAAAAGAAATGAGCTATCAACCATGAAAATCATGGAAGAATCTTAAATTATTAAGTGAAAGAGGCCAATTTGAAGAGACTGCATACTGTATGATTCCAACTACTTAACACACTGAAAAATGTAAACACTGAAGACTCTAAAAATATCACAGAAAACTAACCACACTGATCACATGGATCACAGCCGTGTCTAACTCAATGAAACTATGAGCCATGACATGTAGGGCCACCCAAGACAGACAGGTCGTGTTGGAGAGTTCCAACAAAACATGGTCCACTGGAGAAGGAAATGGCAAACCACGTCAGAATTCTTGCCTTGAGAATACTATAAACAGTATGAAAAGTTATAATGCCAGATACATGTAATTATATATTTGTCCAAATACATAGAATGTACAAAAGCAAGAGTGAACCCTAAAGTAAAATATGGACTTTGGCTGATAATGATATGTCAATATAAGTTCATCAATTGTAGCAGACATATCTTGGGTGGGATAATAACAGTGCAGAAGGTTTTACCCAGGTGAAGGTTAAAAGGGAAATTTCTATACCTTCTGTTCAATTTTTCTGTGAACATAAAATTTCTCTTGAAAATAAAATCTATTCATTTTTATGTTAAAGTTAAATGACCTGGGCCTTTCAGGTTTCATTTCTGGATCTTCCCTTTGTGGATCTTCCCTGTAGCTCATATTGTAAAGAATCTGCCTGCAATGCAGGAGACGTGGGTTTGATCCCTGGGTCGGGAAAAATCCTCTGGAGAAGGGAATGGCAATCCACTCCATTCCTGCCTGGAGGATCCCATGGACAAAGGAGCCTGGCAGAGTACAGTTCATGGGGTCACAAAGAGTTAGACATGACTAAGTGACTAACACTACTTTCAGGTTGCAAAATACAGAGAAAGGGAATGGCATGGACAAATGAAGGAATGAGAACATTTTAGCGAAAAGGATGAGTGCTTTTTGTTTGACAAAGAAAAAGAGTCATGATTCTATAATTAATTTCCTGTCTTAGGAGTTTGGGATTTTAATAAAATGAGCTAATTTTATTAGGATTTCAGAAAATATATTTATTCAATGAGATATCTCAATGAGACTGGATTTTGCTATAGATAAGTTTCACAATGTAAAGTTTCCTGAGATTATATAAAAATACCATAATTTGTCCAATGCAATCCTTTCAATTTTTACATGATTATATTTCATCATCTCTATTTGATAGGCATTTATTTAGCTGATCTAAGGAAATTTATACAGCTAAGAGTGGGAGGTAGGATCTAACTTTCAATGGGAGGGTAGATTATTCTAACACAATATATTAAAAATGATCCTTATCAACTGAATCAAAAAATTAACTATAATTTTCCTCCTAGGTAAATTCCACATATTTTATTTACTGCATCTTTTAGGCAGATATAAAACAAACAAACAAAAAACACCTTTAAAGCAATTACACCACACTATATAATTCTTATTTTCAAGTATTAATAGTTTTTCAAATACTACTTCTCAAACATGTATTCTTTTTATGAGCTTGAAAATCATATTAAAACACACCAAAATAGAAATCTTACTAAAATAGTAAAACATATATACAGTGAATTGAAAAACTCTAAACATTTTGTAATATAAAGGTTCTTCTTTCAGAACTACTTAGTTCACTCATATTTTATATACACTAATTGTTTCATCTTCTACTTTTCATATAGATCCTTTACATTTCCTATTGTATTTACTAGTAAGTATATATGTTTTGTTTTGGGTTTCCCTGATAATTCAGTTGGTAAAGAATCTGCCTGCAATGCAGACGACCCCGGTTGGATCCCTGGGTCAGGAAGATCCACTGGAGAAGGGATACACTACCCACCCCAGTATTCTTGGGCTTCCCTTGTGGCTCAGCTGGTAAAGAATCTACCTGCAATGCAGGAGATCTGGGTTCGATTAGGGAAAGGCTATCCACTTCAGTGTTCTGGCCTGGAGAATTCCATGGACTGTATAGTCTATGGGGTCTCAAAGAGTCGGACACGACTGAGCAACTTTCTCTCATATATATGTTTTGTTACTGTGAACAGAATATTTCCCATTCTTAATCTAAATAACTTTATATACACACAGAGTTAATCATTACATTATTTACCATATCACATTTGCTTTAAAATGCCAATGGAAATGAAATCTCTTTTATTTCTACTTATGTAATTATATCATCTGAAAATAATTTTTCCTTTTCATAAAGTTTAAATTTATACGTATATGTATGTATGTATATTTACATACACATGGGCTTCCCTGGAGGCTCAGATGGTAAAAGAATCTGCCTGCAATACCAGAGACCTGGGTTCACTCCCTGGGTTGGAAAGATTCCCTGGGATTGGGCATGGCAACTCATTCCAGTATTACTCCCTGGAGAATCCCCACGGACAGAGGAGCCTGGTGGGCTACAGGCCATGGGGCTGCAGAGTCAGACATGACTGAGCGACGAAGCACACACATACATGTGTATGGGCTTCCCTGGTGGCTCAGATGTAAAGAATCTGTAATGCAGGAGACCTGGGTTCAGTTCTTGGTTCGGGAAGAGCCTGTGGGGAGGAGAATGGCTACCCAGTCCCATATTCCTACCTGGAGTATCCCATGGACAGAGAAGCCTGGCAAGCTACAGTCCATGGGTCTCAAAGAGTTGGACAGAGTGACTAACACTTTCCACTTTCACTTACATATACATATGTTTATATATATACATACACTTAAATGTAAAATATATACACATATACACACAGGCATATACAAAAGATATATAAAATTTTCAGGTATTACAGATCACATGCAGTTGTAAGAAATAATACAGAAAGATCCCTTATACCCTTCATCCAGTTTCCATCAATCAAATACATCTGCATAATCAACAGCACAAAAAGAAAATTGATACCTTCCATCAACTTGATTCAGATTTCACCAGTTTTGCATGTATTCATTTGTGTACATGTGTGTATATGTGGCCATATCTATTTCTACGTAGTTGTATCAAATATGATAAGCACCAGTAAAGACAAAGAACAGCTCTGTCACCAGGATCTCCTGTGTTGTCCTTTTGTCACATAGCCTCTCTCAGCAACCTTTGGCAACCTCTAATCTACTTTTGTATCTCTATAATTTTGCAATTTCAAGGGTGTTGTGGAAACATGCATTATGTAATATTTTGAGATTGGCCTTTTTCAGTCAGCATAATTGTTTTGAAATCCACTTTAGTCGTTGAATATATCAGTACTCCGTTTCTTTTTGCTGTTTGCTGATATTCTAAGGCATGAACGTACCAGTTTGTTGAACTGTTCATCTGTTGAAGGAAATCTGGATTATCATTTGTAGTCTGGGGCAACTATCAATAAAGTTGCTATGAACACTATTTATAGGTTTGTATGTGAACATAAATGTTCCTTTCCTTGGGATAAATGCCAAAATATGCAATTGTTGGGTCATATGGTACATATTTATTTTTGTAAGAAAAAAAATCTAGTTTTTCTGCATTCCTGGAAGGATTTTTTTTTTTTCCAATAAGCTATTCTGACATACGTATAATGAATGCCATTGTGGTTTTAACTTGCATTACTCTGAGAGCTAATAAACATCTTTTAATGTGTTTGTGATATTTATATCCTCTTCAGTGAAATGTCTGGTAATGTCATTTGCCCATTTTCTAATTGGATTGTTTTGTTTGTGGGATTGGTTAACTGTTGAGTTTAGACAGCATTTATATTCTGATACAAATCATTTGTTGATATGTCAACTCAAATTTCATCCAACTCTCTCGCTTCTTTTCATCCTCTTAAAAGGGACTTTTGCAAAGGAAAAGATTTTTTGTTTTTTCAGTTTTGATGAAGTCTAGTTTATCATTTTATAAATCACACTTTTGCTGTCAAGACTTAGAATGTTTCAAATAACACTGAAGATTTTCTTTTATCCTGAAAGATTCATAGTTTTATATTCTACATATAACTCCCTGAATGATCTTGAGAAACATTTTATCTATCATATGAGGAATAATCAGAGATTCATATTTTATTTTATTTTTGTGGCATATTGCATGACAACTAACTGTTTCAGCACCATTGATTAAAAGGTGTTTATTTCATTTTAGTGAATCATTTCATTAGCTTCATTGTCAAAACAATGTTGAATAATAATGATAAAAATAACAATCCTGTTGTTTTCTTCCATTATGGCAACATCTTTAATATTTCATTATTTAATGTATTTTCTAGATTATTGGAAAGGAATCTCTATCATTCTTAAGTAATTTGTTTTTATTCCTATGACATTTAGAATTTTTATTTGAAATTATGTTATGATACACTTACAGTCTTTTATGTAAAAATATTTTCCTTTAATATAGTGATATAAAAATTGTTTAAAGGAAATTTCCTTATTTCAACCACCATTATTTCTATAACAAAATCCAACTGCTCATGGAAAACTATTATTACTTCTATGTTGCTAGATTAATATGTTAAATATTTATTTAAATGTTTATATTTTTTAATGAATTAAACTAATGATTTTTTTTCATTTTTACTGTACTGATCATTTAACACTTCAATATTTTATTAAGGATTTTGAACTTCATTTATTTTGGTAATCTGAAATAGTTTAATAATTTTAATAGTAAGGATTTTTTAACTCCAATTGCCTCTGGCACTTATTATAAAATCAATTCATCAAAGTAATTCAAATTATTGTGATGAAGTCTAAAATTTAAACAATACTCAAATATAACTTAAGGATTAATTTATTTGTCTTCATTCATTACTGAGTGAACTCTGTACTTCATTTCTTTTCTGGTTTTTCTATTCTTGGCTCATTTCTTTAAATTTTTCCTTAGCTGTGAGGCACTATCACTGAGGTCTCTTGAATTTTTCAGTCCTAGAATAGAGACTTCTTCCTTCAACACATAATGAATAATTAAGCTTCTGTTTTAATAACCTTGGAGCCTGACTTTTATCCCCTATCTCCTTTCATCTCCACATCTCATCACAGTCTTTAGGGATCTTCATAGTCTGTGATCTACCATCTCTCTTCCAGATGCTCCCTCAAGCCATGTTGGATATTAGTAACCTCACTTGAGAAGAAACTTAAGCTCTGCAAAGTTAAAGATTTTGACAAAGGTCACATAGTCAGTAAGAGGCCGGACTGAAATTGGGGTCTACATCTCTTTGACTTACTAAGCTACAAGGACTCACAAAATAAGTTTTATTTCCCCATTCTCTTTGCATGAGTGCCTGCTAAGTCACTTCAGTCGTGTCTGACTCTTTGAGACCCTACTGGACTGTGGCCTGCCAGGCTCCTCTGTCCATGGGATTCTGTAATCAAGAATACTGGAGTGGGTTACCATGCTCTCCTCCAGGAGATCTTCCCTACCCAGAGATCAAACAAGCATCTCTTATGCCTCTTGCATTGGCAGAAAGGTTCTTTACCACTAGCACCACCTGGGAGGTCCCTTATTCTCTTTAATATTGTGTTAATTAAATACTTTTAAATATACAACTTTATAGAGATAACTTTGAGAATATTCTTACTTCTTTTAGCTACAAGAACCTTTTTCTTAATTGAAATTCAACTGCTCTGTGTACCTCTCCAGACCTTATTAGCATCCTATTTTGTTCCATCCTACTCATGAAAGTGTCAGTCATTTTTGCACATAGAGCAGTGTCAGAGCATTCACAAAAAAGTGGGGCTTTTGTTTTCTTCAGGAACCTGGCTATATCAGTTTGAAATTCCACATTTACCCTCGGCTCACTGTTGCATGCTATTTAGTACTAATATTAGTAGCATCATTTATCACATCTCATCAGCAAACATGTACAACTCAATTGCAACTTGATTTCTAAGATAATTTATGTTAGAATCAACTTGAGAAACCTGACTATTTGATACATTTTATTAATGTTCTCCCTATTTTAACTCCACTGTTGCACTTAAACAGAGAAGCCTGGCTTGCATTCATTCCACGGCTTGAGTACATTAGACACTGAGAAGGTAGCTCAGAAGGAAATTGGTATTACATTGTAAATAATTTTAAGAGATGATCCCTCATGCACAACTCCTTTCTTAGAAATCCTCAGAGGAAGAAATTCTGATATCAGTATCTGTTTCGTAATATCAAAAAAATATATATTACTTAAATTTAATATTCACCTCATAGACCTTGGGGCTTCCCTCATCGCTCAGTTGGTATAAGAATCAGCCTGCAATGCAGGAGACCCCAGTTCAATTTCTGGGTCAGGAAGATCCCCTGGAGAAGGGATAGGCTACCCTATTCTTGGGCTTCCCTTGTGGCTCAGCTGGTAAAGAATCTGCTTGCAATGCGGGAGACCTGGGTTTGAACCCTGGGTTGGGAGAAGGGAACCCCTGGAGAAGGGAAAGGCTACTGACTCCAGTATTCTGGCCTGGAGAATTCCATGGACTAGTCCATGGGGTTGCAAAGAGTCAGACACAACTGAGCAACTTGCACTTCTCTTCACAGACCTTACCCTCCATTAGTAAGGTAGTGGGTAACACATCTTATCTTGTTATTTTGTAACTAAATACACTTCTGCAATGTGTATGTATGTATATATGAGTGTGGATACATGTGTAAAAGTCTTAAAATCTAATATATGTTGATAGTTGCAATTAAAATGCTAAATATTTGCTGACCAAATATTAATAGAATCCTATGATTATGATTATAATTATGAATAGGATTATAATTATGAATTATGAATAGGAGAACAAAAATCCAACGAAATGCACAATATAACAATGGTCACAAGTATTTAATGAACTGGAAACAGTAATTACTTGTTAAATTGTTACAAGATATAGAATCTTAACTAAAACATTAATCTTTGGCAACAGAATAGGAAACAGAATTGACATTAAATAATTCACTCCATGTTCTTTTCTCTGTACTAGTCTATCATTTATGATCATAGACTTCTATTGGCATTTCTGTGCTTTCTTCCAAAAATTCAATCTTATTTTTAAATAGCTTTTTGAAATAAGTTAACTGCATAATCTTAGAAGAGAAAAGAAAGTTCTTCAGTACTAAGCTGAAGAAAAACTAATTTGTGACTTTCAGTACGTGTTTTTTCTACTGAAATTGTGTTAATTTTAACAGGTTTACTCTTGATATTAGTGGTTCAGAAATATTTCTTTTAATATAAATCTTAAATTTGAAATAATGTCATATTAAAACAGTAATAAAAAGAAAAGTCTAATCAGGTAGTTATTCAGAATTCCTCTTTCTGTTCATGGCATTCTCTATTTTCTCTGGATGTACAGTATACCACCCCTTTTATTTCCCAATTCTACATTTAAATCTCTATTTATTCTTCAAGGTTATTATCACATCCCATTTTTAACATCAGTACAGGCTAGTCTTCTAGTGCATTTCCATTTTTAAACATTATTAATTATTTAAAGTTCATGGAAAGGGTAACACCACCTCCTTATATAACTAGTTGAAAATACTGAATGCAAATGATAGTGGTCACACCAAATTCCACATGTTTTCAAAATATTTGCTAATTGTGAATCTCCTAGTCAGACTTAAAAGTTTGTTTTACAATTTAACAACTAAAGCACTAATTCCCCTTTGATTTTCCATCATTTTCCTATTCTGTTCTTTCACTAGGATGCTGAACTGTGACCCAGAATAGTAAATATTGTCAAAATATATGTCATTTGAGATCTTGAAATACATAATATTTCAAGTTTGTAAAAATATTTTCTAATTTATCACCAAGAAAATGAACAAAGGATTACCATTTCTAGTTAAGGAGCCATATATAGTTTAGAATGCAAATTTGAGGAATAAAAGTACGTATCATTGAAACAGCAGAAAATTACAAGGTATGTTCTGGTACAAACTGCATCTCCTTTGTTTTTTATTACTAAATGAAGAGGTATATGGAAATCATTAGGCAAGGTAATCAGCTCATTTAATGTTAGTCACTGTCATTATTATTATTAAAATGTTAAAAGGTATAGGTCAGTACAAAGCAAATTTGAATTTTGAAATTCCAAAGTCACAAAACAAAATGTTTTTCCTCCCTCTTGAATTTTTGCCTCTTTCATTCTTTCCTTTAGCCCAAATATTACCAATATGTTTTTGTAAATACCTACCAAAAGTATAGTATTGAGTTGTACCTTTTAGGTGAAAAATTTAGTGAAATGTAAAATTCACTTAAAAGTCTCTTTTTAAAAAAAATTTATTTGAATGAGTCAGGTCTTAGTTGCATCATGTGGGATCTTTGTTGAATCATGTGGGATCCTTCCCTGTGGCTCAGTAATTGCAGAGCATGGACATAGTTGCTCTGCAGCAAATGGGATCTTAGTTCCCAGACCAGGGATTGAATTCATGTTCCCTACATTGCAAGGCAGATTCTTAACCACTGAACCACCAGTGAAGTCCCAGAAGTCTCTTTTTGCAAAAGAGTATTCAGTTATTTTGAATTTGGATGGTCAAAAATATGGATCACACAAATAAGCTGTAAATCATTCATGTCAATGAAGGAAACTTGAAGCAGCTTGTCACTTAGAATTCTGGACGCAATTCATCCATTTGAACAAAAGAACAAAGGGAATTAGTGCAGTGCAAGCCATCTGTTTTATAGTCCCAGATAATTACCTTTGTTCCTCTTGGTATACCAAGAGTTTCCTTTATCTCTTTCTTTTGCCTTTTCCTACTCTAATATAGTGTTGTGGCACTAGCAAAGTTTCTTCAATAAAGAGGCCAGTCAATCTATTATCCTCATCAATTCTATCATCTAGAACCACTTTTAACTCAGATGAACCCCGTATCTTATAAAGTCTAATTATATATCCTCTTCAAATAGAATTTACTTCCTAAATCAGATTATCTTCCAATGAACTCTTTCCTTCTCAAGTATCACATATTTCCAGCATGTAGCTTTCATGTAAAAAGTCATATTTTAATAATAAAAAGTCATTAAAAAATTCAACTATGTGGAAAGTTACTAAATTATAACTAATGCTGGGTCTGTACTGAATAGAATGAAGAGGACAACTGGCAAGGAAGGTATTAAATATTTACTTAGCTATCACTCCCAATTCTGCCCCTTTTCACCATCCGTGGGGAGAAGTTCCAGGAAATTTATGTTGAATACAAAATATCAAAAAATAGATTACAAGATATTTGCCTCCTATGATCCATTCATCTTCTCAAAGTCTCCCAATACATAGTTTTGAAGTTATGCTCCCACTCTCTATACTCAAATAGGGACAAGAATTAATGCTGAAATAATAGTAATCAGAGCTAGGCGGTTATAGTGTAATCCTAGTTAAACCCTTAGAATATGTGGCCTTGGCTAGATTGCTCCATCTATTCAGGCAGAAGTTTCTTCATTTGTGAAGAGAAAGAGTTGGACTAAATTACACTATGTCTAGTTGTGTTCTAGAGACTCTTAACAGACTCTCTTAAGGCAGAGGAAGGACAAGGGTGGATGAGGATTACATGGTTAAAACTCAACTAGAATATCTGTGCTGTCAACATATTTGGTTTTTTTGAACCAAATATCAAATGCACAAGTGTGTGTGCACACACATGCACTCACTCATACATACACACTGTGGCATGTAAAGTAGCTTGCATCTCTGAGACACCCTAAGTTCTGTTATATTTTATGCTAATTCTCCTTATTTTCAGCAGAGACTCTAAGTGTTCATCAAATAAGGTATGGCTTTTATCTTCTGAAGGAGTTATTAAATTCCACCTCAAACTTGTCAGCTCTTGAATAAATAAATCAAGAGCTTTAGGATTTACTCATAGGTTTAATTAGTCAAATTAGTCAATTATGGTTAGTGCTAATCATTCTCAAACCTCTTTCTGAGGCTTTTCCCAAATTAAATCTCCTGAATTTGAGAAGGAAACCTAAATATGAAAAATTTACTTGCATAAAGCCTGTTCACATTGTGAGAAATAAAGGAAAATTACAGACTAATACATATACACACATAACACACACTTCACACATACATATACACAAACATGTATATACACGTACACACACACACACATTAGAAAGAAGTCTTCTTTTTACCCTAGAGTGATATGGCACTACTTTGGGCCTTTGAGCTCTTATATAACCAAGTTTGAGTTGCTTCTTCAAGAATACTTTTTTCAGTGATATCACTATCAGCAATTTTTGTTCCAGATCTACATGGTTCTACAGAAGTTCAGTTCAATTCAGTTCAGTCACTCAGTCGTGTCCAACTCATTGTGATCCCATGAATCGCAGCATGCCAGGGCTCCCTATCCATCACCAACTCCCAGAGTTTACACAAACTCATGTCCATCGAGTTGGTAATGCCATCCAACCATCTCATCCTCTGTCGGCCCCTTCTCCTCCTGCCCCCAATTCCTCCCAGCATCAGGGTCTGTTCCAATGAGTCAACTCTTCGTATGAGGTGGCCAAAGTATTGGAGTGTCAGCTTCAGCATCAGTCCTTGCAATGAACACCCAGGACTGATATCCCTTAGGATGGACTGGTTGGATCTCCATGCAGTCCAAGGGACTCTTAAGTCTTCCCCAACACCACAGTTCAGTTAGCAGTACTTAATCCATGGACAACTAGTGGACAGAAGTCCCAAAAGTTAAAACTACATTTGGAATACTAAGACACATCTTTCTTTTACACTGGGTTGAAATTCTCACTCCTGGAGCAAAACCAAACTACAGGTATCTCATTGAGAGTCAACACTATGGCTTCAAACTATACTGTCATCATCCTGTTCTTTATACAAATACTCAAAAAAAAAAAGCTTTAAAAACCCTATTCCAGTGAAAAACCCTTGAGATCCTTTTAATATTTGTGTGGCGAAAATGGAGTTATATCCCCTACCCTTGCCCCCTCAAAACACTTCCACTGCATAACAACATGATAGTTGTTCCAAAGAAATGCACGTGGGCAGTTGCTTGAGTTATGAACTGAACTGTTTTTTTTTTTTTTTTTTTTCCCCCATAGAACATCACTTCTAGTGGAAAGAATGATAACAAATTATATTTATTTAGATTTAAGGATCAGGCAAATGTTTTCTTCAAAATAAACAAAATGAGTCTCTCACTTAAAAAATGCAACTGTTTGTATATGCTACAAAGTATAAAATTCAAGCTTTCAAGTAAAATGTGTCTTCTCCACCTTGAATTTGACCATTTCCCAATACTCTTTCAGTGAGAATTTTCTAGTTATACTATCAGTGATATTTACTGTTTTTTCTAACACTATGCAATAAACTCTACCAACATTTGGAAGGTCTGTATAACTCAGTAAGCTAATATTTTCCAAATGACCAATACATAATGTTAGAGAATCATGCATAGGTAAAAGATCCTTTTAAAGTGCTAGATGGACCAATGGATTTTAAAAGCAGAGTACTGACATTTTGTTGATATGGCTTCAAGTTTCACACTGCAACTAACCATTGAGAATGTAACACTTAGTTTTTCAGAATCTACCACAAGTTTTCAAGAAGTATCAAGGAAAGGAATCTACAATTATGTGAAAAAGCTATTAAAAAACTTCCTCAGTCTCTAACTACATATCTTAATGAGGCCAGAAGTCCATCATATATTTCAATTAAAGCAACTTATTGCAAAAGAATTGACACAAGAGTACATTTGAGAATACTGCAAAATTATATTGAGCCAGATATTAAATATTTGCAAACACATAAAATAATGACATTCTTCTCACCAACGTTTGAAAATATAACTATTTTTCATTATATAGTATGCATATTTACATGTAATAGTCTTATTTTTGCCATTTTAAATAAATTAACAGATATTTCATAAAAACTCTGAGAAATTAATTTTTAATTTCTAATTCAGATAATATATATAGGTATAATTCAAATGCCTAAAAGAATTTTTGGTTTTCAAGGATTTGTTGAGAGCTTAGGACACTAAGCTCTCCTATGTGTACTTTTTTGTGTATTTTATTAAGTTTATTTTATCCTCATTTCAAACTGCTAAGGTTATGAGTCAATGAAGAGCTGACTAATTAGAAAATCACTGCAGATGGTGACTGCAGTCATGAAATTAAAACTTACTTGCGCCTTGAAAGAAAAGCTATGATGAACCTAGACAGCATACTAAAAAGCAGAGACATTACTTTGCCAACAAAGATCCATACAGTCAAAGCTATGGCTTTTCCACTAGTCATGAATAGATACGAGAGTTGCACCATAACAAAGGCTGAGCACTGAAGAACAGATGCTTTTTAAGTTTGGTGTTGGAGAAGAGTCTTGAGAGCCCCTCGGATAGCAAGGAGATGAAACCAGTCAATCCTAAAGGAAATCAATCCTGAATATTCATTGGAAGGACTGATGCTGAAGCTGAAGCTCCAATATTTTGGCTACCTGATGTGAAGACCTGACTCGGAAAAGTCCCTAACGCTGGAAAAGATTGAAGGAAGGAGGAGAAGGGGACAACAGAGGACGAGATGGTTGGATGGCATCACCGACTCAATGGACATGAATCTGAGCAAGCTCCAGGAGATGGTGAAGGAGAGGAAAGCCTAGTGTGCTACAGTCCATGGGGTCACAAAGAGTCACACATGACTAAGTGACTAAACAACAACAAGATTATAGTATTATCCTAGGTCTCTACAAATATGGACCTTCTTGATTTGGTAATAACATCAGATTTAATCATTATACTACATTATATTATTATTTATTATGTTCAGCATCAAGAACTTCCCTGAACTATTTCTCTGATATTCTCTAATTTTAATACAATAGTGAATAAGTGCATTATTTGTCACTACTCAATATTTAGTGGAAACTAAATATTGTATTGATAGTGTACTGATAGTGTAAACTATTATGAATCATAAAATAAATGGAGGAAACAGTGCAAATAGTAAAGATATAAAACCTATGCTTGATGGTTTCAAATATAACAAGGAATTTGGGTTGATCAAAAATGACAGAGGCCAGTTGCATATAAGTTGTATCAGTAAAATTTGTTATTAGAGTAATATCAATGCACATAAAGAAGTAGGCTGCTCAAAAACACAATTTCCTCAATGTAACATCAAAAAAAAAAAAACTAAGCAAAACTGTCAGAATAAACTTTGATAAAAGTCTAGGAAACAGTCAAATGTTTACAAGAGTCGCGGAAACACTGAATAAAGAAAAAGGCAACTTAAAAATAACAGGAAAGTTTGTGGAATTTTTATTGGCCATTACCCCCATCCCCTCATGGTCTTGGTGGCAATCTTTGAGTCAGGTGCCTGCATTTGAAGTATGGTTCTGATTCTAGAAGGAGAAAAGTAGTTCTTATTCTCAAAGAACTGTGCTTG
The DNA here is from genome assembly GCF_033118175.1 of Dama dama. Taxonomy (NCBI): domain Eukaryota; kingdom Metazoa; phylum Chordata; class Mammalia; order Artiodactyla; family Cervidae; genus Dama; species Dama dama. Next base: position 67,932,344 of record NC_083713.1, on the reverse strand, counting down.
CCTGCTCTAAACTGTCTTAACTAATACGGCATGCATTTTTGTTACACCTGATTAAGAACTTTCAGAGCAGCAAAGTAAATCTTCCTCAAAAATATCTTTAAGCAAATGAACAGGCTATAGCTACACGGGGAAAAAGACACAGCTAAGATATAACACAGAGAACCAAAACCTGGGAGGAAAAGTTGGAAATTTACTTTTTCTGGAAAATCATGAATTCAAAATGCCTGCATATATTGGAGTATTTGGAAAGCCATATGCACGCTCAAAAAACATCTGAAAAGACCACAAGTTCTCACCTCTGGCTAAACTCTAGGCTCAGTACAAGCATGAAGTGAAGACTAAAGTAGAAATGCAGATAATCTAAAAAAGTATCCCAGCACAGAACTAATTTGAAAAGAATGAGAGTGTTTTTTTTGTCCCCTCTTAAAAAAAAAAAAAAAAAAAAACTTTTTTTTTTCTTTTTCCCCCTGCCTGCCCCAACTTCTTGATTCCTAACATTCAGTGAAATATGTGAAAAACACTAACTGTATATAAACTAAAGGAATAGAGACTTCAGAGACTATACATTACAATGAATACTGACTTCCCCAAATCGATACATCAATATCAGTAAAATAATCAGTCTATCAACATCTTCAATCTCTTGATCTATTAATCTATATATCACTACATCCAACTACACCAGGATACATTCTTTTCAAATACATGGAACATTCTTCAGGATAGACCATATGTTTGGTCACCAAACAAGCTTCAACAAACTTAAAAATATTGTAATTATTCAAAATATGTTCTCTAAATGAGGTAGAGTAAAAGTAAAAATCAATAGCATAAAGAAAACTGGAAAAATCACTTGTATGAGGATATTAAACAAGACACTTTTAACAAGCGATATTTCAGAGAAGAAATCAAAAGAGAAATTAGAAATTACTTTGGGACAAATGAAAATGAAAATACATTTCAAAACAGTGAAGTATTACTAAAAGAGATAAACAACTCCATTTAAAAAGACCTCAAATCAATAACCTAATTTTGCATGTAAAGAAGTGATAAAGAAAATCAAATTAGCTGGAGTCTAGTAGAAGACAGTAATAAAATATTAGAGTGATTATAAATGAAATTAGAGAATAGAAAATCAATAGAAAGAATCAATAAAAGCAAAAGTTTGTTCTTTGAAAAGAACACAACTGATCAAACTCTACTTAGGTTGACTAAGATATAAAAGAAAGAAGATGCAAGTAATAAGTCACTTATGAAACTGAGAGCATTACTAAAATCTTATAGAATTTAAAATGATCATGAGAGAGTACTCTGAACAACTGTGTGCTAACAAATTAAATAACTTACATAAAATGGATCCATTTCTAAAAACACTGAAACTACCAAACTGACTCATGAAGAAATAAAAAACCTGAACAGATCAATGACTAATAAAGACTGAATTCATAGCCAAAAACAACCCAACATGAAGAATCAAAGAACAGATGTCTTTACTTCTAAATTCTACCAAATATTTAGGAAAGAATTAGCTCCAATTATTCTCAAACTCTTCCAAAAGATAAAAGAGGAAGGAAAACTTAATAACTCATACTGTAAGGTTAGAAATATCCTGATCCTAAGCCAAAAAGAACACATGAAAAAAAAAAAAATTAACATTCCTTAAGAAAATAGATGCAAAAACCTTCAATGGAAATACTAGTAGCAGATGGCAGAATTGCTTTTTTAATTGCCAACCATACTCTTTAGCATATCAAGAGGATTATGAACTATTAACAAAGAGAATTATTTCAAAATGTAAGGTAACCTGATCAAAAAAAGGCAACCAATGCAATATTGCATTAATAGAAAAAAAGGAGGAAAATTGCATTATCATCTCAATTGATGATAAAAAGCATTTGAGAAAATTCATTATTTTTTCTTTTAAAAATGTTTCAAAAACTGGGAATGGAAGGAAACTTCAACAGGAAAAAGGTCTTTATGAAAAACCGACAGCTAAAGTGGTAGTCAACATTGAAAGCTTCCCCTGATGGCCAGGAACAAGAAAATGATTGCCAATGTCACCACTGCTACTCAAAATTGTATTGGAAAATCTAACCAGGATTCGAGCCTGGCAGGAATAAGAAATAAAGGAGAGCTAAATTGGAAATGAACACATAAAACTATGTCTATTCACAAATGTCTCTGTCCACTATATATATAAAAAACCCAATTAATATACAACAAACTTCTATAGTTAATGAGTAAATTTAGTGTTTGCCAACACTCAAATTCAGTTGTATATCTCTATGCCAGCAATAAGAAATCAATTATACTTAAAATCACATGCAAAAGAATAAAATACTTAGGAATAAATTTAACCAAGGATGTAAAGAATTTACATTTAAAACTAAAAAACAGTTCTAATGAGATGGATGAAACTGGAGCCTATTATATAGAGTAAAGTAAGCCAGAAAGATAAAGACCAATACAGTATACTAACGCATATATATGGAATTTAGAAAGATGGTAACGATAACCTTATATGCAAAACAGAAAAAGAGACACAGATGTACAGAACAGAATTTTGGTTTCTGCGGGAGAAGGCGAGGGTGGGATGTTTCAAGAGAATAGCATCGAAACATGTATATTATCTAGGGTGAAACAGATCACCAGCCCAGGCTGGATACATGAGACAAGTGCTCGGGCCTGGTGCACTGGGAAGACCCAGAGGGATCGGGTGGAGAGGGAGGTGGGAGGGGGGATCAGGATGGGGAATACCTGTAAATCCAAGGCTGATTCATGTCAATGTATGACAAAAACCACTACAATATTGTAAAGTAATTAGCCTCCAACTAATAAAAATAAATGAAAAAAATAAATAAATAAAAAACACTGATGAAAAAAACTACAGATATAAATAAATGAAAAGACAATTGTTTTTAATAATTGAAAGAATATTTCTAAGTTGGCAGGATTACCCAAAGTGATCCACAGATTCAATTCAATCAACATTAGAATCCCAACTGCCTTTGTTGTTGTTGTTGTTGTTGTTGTAGAAATGGAAAAGACAATTCTCAGATTCATATGGAATTGTAAAAGGCTCCAAATAGGGGAAAAAAATAAAAGAGAAAACAAAGTTGGAGCACTCATATCTTCTAATCTCAAAAGTTATAACACTAAGTACTCAAAACCATGATATGATACTGGTTAAGGTTAGAAATAGACCAACTGATTAAAATTGCAAATCCTTAAAAAAACCAATATAATCAACAATATAATCAACCAATATAATCACGGAAAAAAACTTCAGTGGGTAAAGAAACAAAAAATGTTTCTAGGTGAAATGTATGTCCACATGTAAAAAATAAAATTGTACCCTACCTCACACCGTATACAAAAATTATCTCAAAATCAATCAATTTGCTTCTAATTATAGAAGCAAAAACCAGAAACCTCCAAAAAAAAAAAAAACAGGTAAATCTTTATGACTCTGTATTTAGCGATGGATTTTTAGATATGATACCAAAACCATGAGTAACAAAAGAAAAATGAAGTGGACTGCATAAAAATTAAGAAACTTTGTGCATCAAAGGGCACTGTCACAAAAGTACAGATAACCTACAGAAGAAAATGCTTGCAAATCATATATCTAGCTAGAGATTAATATCTAGAATATGTAACTACAACTGATCAACAAATCACACAAGGTTATGAAAACACATTCAAGAGATTTGAATAGACGGTTCTTCAAAGAAGATATACAAATGGCCAATAAGTATATGAGAAAATGCTCAACATCACTAATCATTCAGGAAATTCAAATTAAAACCAAATGAGATGCAACTTCAGAGCTCTTGGATGATGATAATAAAATAACTGGAAAATAACAAGTGTTAGTGAGTATATGTAGAAACTAGAACATGTGTATATTGCTTTTGGAAATGTAAGATGGTTTGGTTGCTGTGGAAAATAATCTGGTAGTTTCTCAAAAAGTTAAATATGAATGAATTAACACTTAATCTCACAATTGTATTCCTGTATGTATACCCATCAAATTATTGAAATTAAAAAAAAAAAATCCATATATGCACATGGTCATAGCAGCTCTATTCCCAAGAGCCGAATGATGAAAACACCCCAAATTTCCATTAGTGGATAGATGAATGGATGGATAAACAAATTGTGATGCATATATGCAATGAACTATTCAGCCATAAAAGGGAATAAAGTGCAGATATGTGACAATGGAGATGGACTTCTAAAATATTCTGTTAAATGAAAGAACTCAAACTAAAATAGATATATATGGTTTGATCCTCTTTACGTGAACTATTCAGAATAAGTAAATTGATAGAAACTGATAAACCAGTGATCTTCAGGATCTGGACAAGCGGAAAATGAAGAGTAACTTCTTAATGGGCACTGGGTTTTCTTTAGGGGTGATAACATATTTTGGAATAGACTTGGTGATAACACACATTGTCAATATAGTAAATGCTATTGAACTGTTCACTTGAAAGTGGAAAATTTTATGGAATATGGAATACCTCATATGGAAAAGTAAAATTATTGGCCTTATTTGCTATACTGCATAATTACTGATCAGTGCAGTTCAATTCAGCACTCAGTCATACCAATTCTTTGCGAACCCATGGACTGCAGCATTTCAGGCCTCCCTGTCCATCACGAACTCCCAGAGTTTACACAAAATCATGTCCATTGAGTCAGTGATGTCATCTAAGCATCTCATCCTCTGTCGTCCCCTTCCCCTCCCACCCTCAATCTTTCCAAGCATCAGGCTCTTTTCAAATGAGTCATCTCTTCGCATCAGGTGGACAAAATATTGGAGTTTCAGCTTCAACATCAATCCTTCCAATGAACACACAGGACTGATCTCCTTTAGGATAGACTGGTTGGATCTCCTTGCAATCCAAGGGACTCTCAAGAGTCTTCTCCAACACCATAGTTCAAAAGCATCAATTCTTCAGTGCTCAGCTTTCTTTATAGTCCAACTCTCACATCCATACATGACTACTGGAAAAACCATAGCTTTGACTAGATGGACCTTCTTTGGCAAAGTAATGTCTCTGCTTTTGAATATGATATCTAGGTTGGTCATAACTTTCCTTCCAAGGAGTAAGCGTCTTTTAATTTCATGGTTGCAATCACCATCTGCAGTGATTTTGGAGTCCAGAAAAATAAAGTCTGACACTGCTTCCACTGTTTCCTCATCTATTTCCCATGAAGTGATCGGATCAGATGCCGTGATTTCAGTTTTCCGAATGTTGGGCTTTACGCCAACTTTTTCACTATCCTACTTCACTTTCATCAAGAGGCTTTTTAAATCCTCTTCACTCTCATCCATAAGGGTGGTGTCATCTGCATATCTGAGGTTATTGATATTTCTCCTGGCAATCTTGACTCCAGCTTGTGTTTCTTCCACCCAGCGTTTCTCATGATATACTCTGCATATAAGTTAAATAAGCAGGGTGATAATATACAGTCTTGACGTACTCCTTTTCCTATTTGGAACCAGTCTGTTGTTCCATGTCCAGTTCTAACTGTTGATTCCTGACCTGCATACAGGTTTCTCAAGAGGCAGGTCAGGTGGTCTGGTATTCCCATCTCTTTCAGAATTTTCCACAGTTTATTGTGATCCACACAGACAAAGGATTTGGCATAGTCAATAAAGCAGAAATAGATGTTTTTCTGCAACTCTCTTGCTTTTTTGATGATCCAGCAGATGTTGGCAATTTGATCTCTGGTTCGTCTGCCTTTTCTAAAACCAGCTTGAACATCTGGAAATTCACAGTTCACTTACTGCTGAAACCTGACTTGAAGAATTTTGACCATTACTTTACTAGCATGTGAGATGAGTGCAATTTGCAGTAGTTCGAGCATTCTTTGGGATTGGAATGAAAACTGACCTTCTCCAGTCCTGTGGCCATGGCTGAGTTTTCCAAGTTTGCTGGCATATTGAGTGAAGCACTTTCACAGCACCCACCATCTTTCAGGATTTGAAATAGGTCCGCTGGAATTCCATCACCTCCACTAGCTTTGTTTGTAGTGATGCTTTCTAAGGCCCACTTGACTTCACATTCCAGGATATCTGGCTCTAGGTGAGTGATCACACCATCGTGATTATCTGGATCATGAAGATCTTTTTTGTACAATTCTTCTGTGTATTCTTGCCACCTCTTCTTAATATCTTCTGCTCCTGTTAGGTCCATGTCATTTCTGTCCTTTATCAAGCCTATCTTTGCATGAAATGCTCCCTTGGTGTCTCTAATTTTTTGAAGAGATCTCTAGTCTTTCCCATTCTATTGTTTTCCTCTATTTCTTTGCATTGATTGCTGAGGAAGGCTTTTTTAATAATCTCTCCTTGATATTCTTTGGAACTCTGTATTCAGATGGGAATATCTTTCCTTTTCTCCTTTGCTTTTCACTTCTCTTTTTTTCACACCTATTTGTAAGGCCTCCCCAGACAGCCATTTTGCTTTTTTGCATTTCTTTTCCATGGGGATGTTCTTAATCCCTCTCTCCTGTATGTCACGAATCTCCATCCATAGTTCATCAGGCACTCTGTCTATTGGACTTGGAAACAGAGGAAGCCAAAATAAACTAAGAAGAGGGAACTGCTTTGAAAGTGACAGGGGCAACAGATTAAAACCATGTAGTTAGCATTGGTTAAATTGGAAGGAACCTATAAACCTTCAGAAGAAGTATAAGCTGGAACAAGGAACTATCTGAAACTGAACTGGCCCCCACTGCCCTCAATAGCTCCAGAGAAAGTCCAAGATATATTTTACTATTATCATTTTTTAATGTTTTTTTAATTTTTTTAATTTTTAATTTCCTTATTATTCCTTTAATTTTCATTTTTAAAATGTATTATTACCTTGAATAAAAAGATCCTATTTTTACAGCAAAGGTCATATGTATATTTTTTATAACTTTTGTGATTTTTTTTTTAATATTGTATTTTTGAGAGTGCAACCTCTACTCTAGATTTTTAATCTTCGCTTTTTGGTATTTGTTATCAATTCTGTACCTTTAAGAATTCAATCTTCAGTACCCATTTTTACTTAGGTGTGTGATTACTGGCTTGATTGCTCTCTCCCTTTTTGACTCTCCTTTTTCTCTCCCAGGTCACCTCTATCTCCTCCCTCCACCATCTCTTCTCTACTTAACTCTGTGAATCTCTTTGGGTGTTCTGGGCTGTGGAGAACACTTAGGGAACTGATCACAGGCTAGACTGGTTTCTCTCCTTTCGACTCACCCTCCTCTCTCCTGGTAACCTCTATCTCCTTCCTCCCTCTTCTCTTCTCTATGGGACTCCATGAACCTCTCTGAGTGTTCCAGACTGTGGAGAGCAAATAGGGAACTGATTACTGGCTTGATTGTCCTCTCCTTTTTTGATTCCCCTGCTTCTCCTCCTGGTCACCTCTTTATTCTCCTCCCTCTTCTCTTCTCCATGTAACTCTGTGAACCTCTCTGGGTGTCCCCCAGTGTGGAGAATCTTTTCACCATTTACCTAGATGTCCTATCATTGGTGCTGTATGGAGGGAGAAATCTTGAGGCTACTGTAAGAATAAGACTGAAAGTCAGAGGGGGTACATTTAAATTCAAAACTTGAGAACACCAGAAAACTCCTGACTCCAAGGAACATTAATCAACAAGATCTCATCCGAAAGCCTCTATACCTATACTGAAACCAAGCTCCAACCAAGAGCCAACAAGTTCCAGAGTAAGACATACCAGCTAATACTCAAACAACACATGAACATAACCCTGAGCACAAAAATATAGGCGGCCAAAACTCACACGAAACCCAGAGACACCTCCAAACTCACTGCTGGACACGTCATTGCACTCCAGAGAGAAGAGATCCAGCTCTACCCACCAGAACTCCATCGCAAACTTCCCTAACCAGGAAACCTTGACAAGCCACTCGTCCAACCCCACCCACAAGGAGGAACCTCCACAATAAAGAGGAACCACAAACTTCCAGCATACAGAAAGGCCACCCCAAACACAGCAATCTAAACAAGATGAAAAGGCAGAGAAATATTCAGCAGGCAAAGGAACATGATAAAAGCGTACCAAACCAAACCAAAAAGGAGGATGTAGGGAGTCTACCTGAAAACGAATTCATAATAATGATAGTAAAAATGATCCAAAATCTTGAAAACAAAATGGAGTTACAGATAAATAGTCTGTAGACAAGTATTGAGAGGATGCAAGAAAAGTTTAACAAGGACCTAGAAGAAATAAAAAAAATAGTCAATCGATGCAATGAGATCAAAAGCACTCTGCAGGGAGCCAACAGTAGAATAACTGAGGTAGAAGATAGAATAAGTGAGGTGGAAGATATACTGGTGGAAACAAATGAAGCAGAGAGGAAAAAATAAAAAAGAATTAAAAGAAATGAGGACAACCTCAGAGACCTCTGGGACAAGGTTAAAAGCCCCAACATTCGAATCATAGGAGTCCCAGAAGAAGAAGACAAAAAGAAAGGCCATGGGAAAATACTTGAGGAGATAATAGTTGAAAACGTCCCTAAAATGGGGAAAGAAACAGCCACCCAAGTCCAAGAAACCCAGAGAGTCCCAAACAAGATAAACCCAAGGCAAAACACTCCAAGACACACATTAATCAAATTGACAAACATCAAACACAAAGAACAAATATTAACAGTAGCAAGGAAAAAACAACAAATAACTCACAAGAGGATCCCCATAAGGATAACAGCTGATCTCTCAATAGCAACTCTTCAAGCCAGAAAGGAATGACAGGACATACTTAAAGTGATGAAAGAGAAAAACCTACGACCCAGATTACTGTATCCAGCAAGGATCTCATTCAGATATGAAGGAGAATTCAAAAGCTTTACAGACAAGCAAAAGCTGAGAGAATTCAGCACCACCAAACCAGCTCTTCAACTAATGCTAAAGGATTTTCACTAGACAGGAATAACAGAAAAGGTTTATAAACTTGAACCCAAAACAACAAAATAAATCGCAACAGGATCATACTTATCAATAATTACCTTAAATGTAAATGGGTTGAATGCCACAACCAAAAGACAAAGACTGGCTGAATGGAAACAAAAACAAGACCCCAGTATATGCTGTGTACAAGAGACCCACCTCAAACCTAGGGACACATACAGACTGAAAGAGAAGGGCTGGAAAAAGATATTTCATTCAAATGGAGACCAAAAGAAAGCAGGAGTAGCAATACTCATATCAGATAAAACAGACTTTAAATAAAGGCCGTCAAGAGAGACAAAGAAGAACACTATATAATCATCAAAGGATCAACCCAAGAAGCATATATAAAAATTATAAATATATATGCACCTAACACAGGAGCACCACAATATATAAGGCAAATGCTAACAAGTATGAAAGGGGAAATTAACAGTAACACAATAATAGTGGGAGACTTTAACATCCCACTCACACCTATGGATAGATAAACTAAAGAGAAAATTAGCAAGAAAACACAAACCTTAAGTGATACAATGGACCAGTTAGGCCTAGTTGATATCTATAGGACATTTCACCCTAAAACAATGAATTTCGCCTTTTTCTCAAGTGCACACAGAACCTTCCCCAGGATAGATCACTTCCTGAGCCATAAATCTAGCCTTGGTAAATTCAAAAACATTGAAATCATCTCAAGCTTCTTTTCAGATCACAATGCAGTAAGATTAGATGTCAATACAGGAAAAAACTATTAAAAATAAAAACATATGGAGACTTAACAACAAACTTCTGAATAACCAAAAAATCACAGAAGAAATCAAAAAAGAAATCAAAATATGCATAGAAATGAATGAAAATGAAAACACAACCCCAAACCTATGGGATTCAGTAAAAGCAGTGCTAAGGGGAAGGTTCATAGCAATATCAGCTTACCTCAAGAAACAGGAGAGAAATCAAACAAATAACCTAACTCTACACCTAAAGCAAATAGAAAAAGAAGAAATGAAGCACCCCAGGGTTAGTAGAAGGAAAGGAATCATAAAAATTAGGGCAAAAATAAATGCAAAAGAAACAAAGGAGACCACAGCTACAATCTACAAAGTTAAAATCTGATTCTTTGAGAAGATAAATAAAATAGACAAACCATTAGCCAGACTCATCAAGACAAAAAGGGAGAAGAATCAAATCAACAAAATTAGAAATGAAAATGGAGATATCACAACAGGCAACATAGAAATACAAAGGATCACAAGAGACTACTATCTGCAGCTATATGTCAATAAAGTGGACAATTTTGAAGAAATGGAAAATTCCTTGAAAAGTATAACTTTCCAAAACTAAATAAGGAAGAAATCGAAAATCATAAAAGACCCATCACAAGCACAGGAATTGAAACTGTAATCAGAAATCTTCCAGCAAACAAAAACCCAGAACCAGATGGCTTCACACCTAAATTTTACCAAAAGTTTATAGAAGAATTAACACCTATTCTACTCAAACTCTTCCAGAAAATCGCAGAGGAAGGTAAACTTCCAAACTCATTCCATGAGGACGTCATCATCCTAATACCAAAACCAGACTAAGATGCCACAAAGAAAGAAAACTACAAACCAATATCATTGATGAACATAGATGCAAAAATCCTTAACAAGATTCTAGCAAACAGAATCCAACAACATATTAAAAAGATCCTACATCATGACCAAGTGAGCTTTATGCCAGGGATGCAAGGATTCTTCAATATTTGCAAATCAGTCAATGTGATACACCACATTAACAAATTGAAAGATAAAAAACATATGATTATCTCAATAGATGCAAAGAAAGTCTTTGACAAAATTCAACATCCACTTATGATAAAGACCCTCCAGAAAGCAGGATTAGAAGGAACATACCTCAACATAATAAAAGCCATATATGATAAACCCACAGCAAACATTATCCTCAATGGTGAAAAATTGAAAGCATGTCCCCTAAAGTCAGGAACAAGACAAGGATGCCCACTCTCTCCACTACTATTCAACATAGTTTTGAAAGTTTTAGCCACAGCATTCAGAGAAGAAAAAGAAATGAAAGTAATCCAGATTGGAAAAGAAGAAGCAAAACTCTCACTGTTTGCAGATGACATAATCTTCTACGTAGAAAACCCTAAAGATTCCACCAGAAAGTTACTAGAGCTAATCAATGAATATAGTAAAGTTTCAGGATATAAAATTAACATACAGAAATCCCTTGCATTCTTATACACTAACAATGAGAAAACAAAAAGAGAAATTAAGGAAAAAATTCCATTCACCATTGCAACAAAAAGAATAAAATACTTGGGAATATATCTACCTAAAGAAATAAAAGTCCTATATATAGAAAACTATAAAACATTGATGAAAGAAATCAAAGAGGACACAAATAGTTGGAGAAATATACCATGTTCATGGATCAGAAGAATCAATGTAATGAAAATGAGTATACTATCCAAAGCAATCTATAGATTCAACACAATCCCCATCAGGGTACCAACGGTATTTTTCAGAGAACTAGAACAAATAATTTCACAATTTGTATGGAAATACAAAAAAAAACAACCTCGGATAGCCAAAGCAATCTTAAGAATGAAGAATGGAATTGGAGGAATCAACTTACCTGACTTCAGGCTCTACTACAAAGCTAATCATCAAAACACTATGGTACTGGCACCAAGACAGAAACATAGATCAGTGGAACAAAACAGAAAGCCCAGAAGTAAATCCACCAGCTTATGGACACCTTATCTTCGACAAAGGAGGCAAGAATGAAACTAGAACACTTTCTAACACCATACACAAAAATAAACTCAAAATGGATTAAAGCTCTAAATGTAAGACCAGAAACTATAAAACTCCTAAAGGAAAACATAGGCAAAACACTCTCTGACATAAATCATAGCAGGATCCTCTATGACCCACCTCCCAGAGTACTGGAAATAAAAGCAAAACTAAACAAATGGGACCTAATTAAATTTAAAAGCTTTTGCACAACAAAGGAAACTGTAAGCAAGGTGAAAAGACTGCCTTCAGAATGGGAGAAAATAATAGCAAATGAAGCAACTGACAAAGAATTAATCTCAAAAATATACAAGCAAGTCTTGCAGCTCAATTCCAGAAAGATAAGAGACCCAATCAAAAAATGGGCCAAAGAACTAAGCAGACATTTCTCCAAAGAAGACATACAGATGGCTAACAAACACATGAAAAGATGCTCAACGTCACTCATTTATCCGAGAAATGCAAATCAAAACCACAATGAGGTACCATTTCACACTGTTCAGAATGGTTGCTATTAAAAAGTTTACAAACAATAAATGCCAGACAGGGTGTGGAGAAAAGGGAACCCTCTTACACTGTTGGTGGGAATGCAAACTAGTACAGCCACTATGGAGAACAATGTGGAGACTCCTTAAAAAACTGGAAATAGAACTGCCAAATGACCCAGCAATCTCACTGCTGGGCATACACATTAAGGAAACCAGAATGGAAAGAGACACATGTACCCCAATGTTCATCACAGTACTATTTACAATAGCCAGGACATAAAAGCGACTCAGATTTCCCTTGGCAGACTAATGGATAAGAAAGCTGTGGTACATATACATAATGGAATATTACCCAGCTATTAAAAAGAATGCATTTGAATCAGTTCTAATGAGGTGGACGAAACTGGAGCCTATTATACAGAGTGAAGTAAGTCAGAAAGAAAAACACCAATACAGTATAATAACGCATACATATGGAATTTAGAAAGATGGTAATGATGACCCTACATGTGAGACAGCAAAAGAGACACAGATGTAAAGAACAGACTTTTGGACTCTGTGGGGAGAAGGCGAGGGTGCAATGATTTGAGAGAATAGCATTGAAACATGTATATTATCATATGTGAAATAGATCACCAGTCCAGGTTCGATGCATAAGACAGGGTTCTCAGGGCTGGTGCACTGGGATGACCCTGAGGGATGGGATGGGGAGGGAAGCGGGAGGGGGTTCAGGATGGGGAACACATGTACATACATGGCTGATTCATGTGAATGTATGGCAAAAACCACCACAATATTGTAAAGGAAATAACCTCCAATTTAAAAAAAAAAAAAAAAAAAAAACCTTAAAAAAAAAAAACCTGGCATGTAGCAAGTAGATAAATAAATGTTACTTATTAAAACAAATTTTCCTCTCACTCTTGTAAAAATGAACATATTAAAATGTGAACTAAATCCATTACTTATCTGATTGGACAACACAAAAATATGAAAATAAATAAGGAAATCAAGTCTGACTTAAAAATAGAAATGCAACTATAAAGCAAAGACAAAAAACATTACTCTGACTTTATTTGTGCCAGAGAAAATTGTTTTCTACTTAACCTAAGAGATAAATCTATTAGAAAAGCAACCACAATCCATATTATCTAGGGGGAAACTGTTAAAATCTGTCATTGTTTTCTCTTTGGCAGCCTGATTATGCCTGGTTAATACCATATTCAAATGTGTTCATCTGTGCTGTTCTTGGAAAAACAAGCAAAGACAATTTAGCTTATGCCTATCAATACAACATATCTCCCTTCTTAATTCAACAAAATAAAATAAACAATTTGCATCTTGGTTGATGTTGATGTTTACAAGTGAGTAATGCAAATCTCAAAATCTGTAAAATATTATTTCCCCCTCATAAAAGCATAATGGGATACTTTAATCGTTGCTTTGACATTTTAAAACACAGGTCAGATGCTTAAATGACACTTTTTAAATTACAGCTGCCAAGAGATTGCTTGCAACATAATATAACATGACATTTTTAACTAACTATAACCAGCAGCTATTATTTTCATAGGACATAATAGTAACCAGAATAAATTCATTTTGAGTTTTTGCATAACAATAACAAATCAGCTGTCACTAGTCCAATAAAGTACTTAATTCTATCAACTGTTTTCTAGAAAATTATCTTTTTGATAAAGAGGGACAGATTAATCTTTTTAAAGCCTCATTTCAAAGGGTCAAATCATTTTTTAAAAATGTAATATATAAGACAATAGAAAGAGCAAATTCTTTGCCACAAAGCCATATTTGCAGGCACATATCAAGGCAAAGAGAACTTCCCTGGTGGCTCAGACCATAAAGAATCTGCCTGCAATGTGGGAAACCCAGGTTCATCCCAGGCTGGGGAAGATCCCCTGGAGAAGGGAATGGCAACCTAGTCCAGTATTCTTGCCTGGAGAATCCCATGGACAGAGGAGCCTGGCGGGCTGCAGTCCATGGGGTTGCAAAGAGTCAGATACGACTGAATAACTAACATGCACATCAAGGCAAGAACATGGACTCAAATCAGTCTGATATCAAGGTCAATTTAATCAGTCTATATGCTGCATATTCTCTGTAAACTAGGCACCTAATTCATCCACATTCTGTTGACCTCAGATTTATTACCTAAAAAACTACTCCATTAAATTGGTGTGTGATGAGTAAATGAGATGATTGTTCACTCTCTTTGGAAAATATACCTAAGTAGGTATTTCTTCAAAGAAAGGCACTCATCCTTAAAGGCTAACTTCTATTTTTTATTTTGTTTATTTTTCACAATAGGACTGTATACATTTCTTGGGTGGCCTCTACTTCCTTGGTTCTAAATTTTGGCTCAAATGAACTATTTGAGCCTAACTTCATGGATCAAATCCTCATCTCACATTAAAGATTTACCTATCATCAGCATTACAGTGGCAATCTCAACCTCTGTATATTTTCTCCAAAATGGAATCTAAATTTATTGTAAAATTCTTACTATTAGAGATACCTCTTAGGGAAAATAAATAAATTTATATGATGGAAATGGACAGTCCTTATTAAATTACTGTGTTAGATCAAGCAGAGTTCTCATATCTTATACCTTAAAGCTTGACTTCTTTTATACTCTCATAGACCTGTGAGGTTCAACCCCAGGTGCATACTTGGAGAAGGAACTAAAGGAAGAAAAAACTCCCTAAAAGTGAGAGCTAGAGCTAATGAAGACACAATTTCAGTACCTTATATGTTTCCTTTAGTCAACCATGAGAGTAAATTAACCTGATGACACTGTTTTGACACTGACTGATTACAGACATTAATCAAAGGGCAACAAGCCAGTGCCACTGAAGAACTGGTGGAATATACACAGTCCATAGTGGTTATTTTAATATGGCAACAAGACTGAAGAGCCTGATGAATATCCTCTACCAAGTACATTCTAATTCATAAAATACACTTCTCTATTTTTCAAAACAGGTCAAAATGGGTAATTATATCCTGGGTGAAACATTTCCTAACCATGTTCACTGTCATTCTGCATATTAAATATAAATATGAGAATGTAGAGTAGATGTATAGCTACCTAAAACTGGTTTCCAGGACTTTAAGCATGAATGTGCACCCATATATTTTAGAGTATAATTATTGATCTCGTGTGCTTACTAAGTTGCTTCAGACATGTCTAACTCTTTGCGACCCTATGGACCATAGCCCTCCAGGTCTCTCTGTCCATGGGATTCTCTATGAGCTCTGGAGGGGGTTGCCATGCCCCCTCCAGAGGATCTTCCAGACCTAACCCATATCTCTTAATTCTCCTGCATTGGAGGCAAATTCTTTATCACTAGCACCACCTGGGAAACCAAATTATTGATCTTATTGTCACCTATTCTGAAAATAAATATGGGTATTCTTTTTTTTTTTAATGACTTCACTATAAACAAAAAGATATGTGGGCTTAATCAACATATCCAAGTAATTCTACCCTTTAATCAGAAAAAAAATGAAAATTTTTGGTTTCAGAAATAGTTACTTATTAAAGAAACACTTAAATGGTTAATCCACTCTTCAAAAATAATTAGGACCTCTTTTCACAAGACAGGGAAGTTGCTGACAATCTTGGAAATTAAGACACCTGTGTCAAATTACTTCTGTAATAAAATTTGCAATCAAACCAAAATTACAATGAACATGTGTTCCTCTGGTTATAGGCTTGCATGTCTTAGCACTAACCTGCAAAATGTGATGCTATTTTGAGCACAACAGTTTCTAAATCATTTCTTAGACTAGATAATTTCTTGTATGCTTCTCCTCCATCTACCCCTCAAAGCAATTATATATATTTCCAATATAGGAAGGGTCAGTGAGAGAGTTTACCAGATTTAGTCTGTTACTAAGCAAGCCACTGTTATTACTGCTGTTGTTTTATTAGATCATAGATATTGGGACTGTAATGAACTTCAAGAAATCACTTTAAATTTTGGCAAAACAAAGATGCCCCTTTTTTCAACAAAACACTTGATATCAAAGTGTCACCGAGTCCAATCTGGCTCTCCTCACTACAAGACAGGTCAATTAACCAAGGGATGAGGTGTTGAGGAAAGGATTAAGACTTTATTTGGAAGGCTGGTAGACTAGTTACTCAAAAAAAAAAAAAAAAAAAAATCTTATCAAGTTCTGAATATCAGGTTCTTTTATAGAACAGGGAGGGTGTGGGGGCCCTATGTGAGGAAGTAAAGTCAAAAGACCATTAATCTTGCAAATATCTCTTGGAATGGCTAACCTCAGGGAGGGTATGTGTTAATTTCTACCTTCCTGTGGACAACCACATGTGGACAGGATCCTGAATAAAGGCACTTATAAAGGCACTTTAGTTTGCCAATCAGGCAGAGAGGCAGGGTTCGCTGAGGCATGATATTATGCATAAACACTATCTTTTCAGTGAACAAAAATAATGTAAACAAAGGTTAAAGCAAAAGAAGCAGATTCAATATGGGGTCAGAGTTTGTTCTTCCCAGTAATAAAAGAAGGTAAGTGACTTGCCCAAGGTTACAGAGCTATAAAATGCAAACGGATTTCTGACTTCCACCCTTGCTGGATGGATTGTTCTAGAGTCAGTCCTTTGTTCTAAAAGGTCAGGTGTCCTGCTGAATAATTTCAGAATCAGAAGCTTTCCCTCCTGAGTGGATTCCTCTTCCTGGCTGAAAGTGGCCATCTGTCTGACTGACTTTACCTAGAAATCTGAGCCTTCAGGACACATTTGTGAACAAAGTGAAGATTAGAGGGGAGTGTAGCACATTATTCCCTCAGTCACAGGTTTTCGCTTGCTGCTCTGTTGCAGCACTGCTGAGGTTAGGAAGAGGAAGGTTCTTTGTAATCAGAGCACTAGTCTGATCACACATAAACACAAGCATACATGCGTGAAATCAAAAGTCCACACTAATGATCTTAATGTACATGCTAGCCCTCATGAACCAGAGGTTAAAAAACAAACAAACTCGGTTTTGTTTGGTTTTTCCTTGTTTGCTTCCTGTCTAATGAGGGAGGCAAGACTAGATAACTTAAGGAGTACTTCCAGGCTTAGGACTCAGGCCACAAACTGTTAAATCTTCTGACCTTATATTTCACTCTGCTGTTTGGTGTGAGCCCACCACGAAGGTCATGTAGCCAGGACAGTATTTGCTTACTCACAACTCAAGCAAAATTCCTAACCACCATGATTTCATTTATCTGCTTCATCAGTTTGCATAATCCTCCCATTCCAGTGACACTGAATTTACAGAGTATAGTACCCAGGTTGTTTCTGTCATAATACTTTTTCCACTCCAGTATACTGACTTCTATTTTTCATTTCATAACATCCCTGCCAAAAATAACAGTGTGATGCAAACATATTCGAACATGTGGTAAACAAATTTGTTTGTGTGTGTGTGTTAGCACAGTCGCGTCTGACTCTTTGCAACCCCATGGACTGTAGCCCACCAGGCTCCTCTGTTCATGGAATTCTCCAGGCAAGAATAATGCTGCCATTTCCTTCTCCAGGGAAAACAAATTTAGTACATTATTAATGTAAAAAAGAATTGCCACTTCCATTTGTATAATTAGCCTCATATGAAAGTAACTCTTTGAGTTGGGGATGTGTGGTTGTTGTGCTCATGTGTAGTTGTGGAAGAAGGCGATTGGAAGATATAAAGATAAGATACAAAGCAGGAGACAGACCAACTACTATAGTACCTAGAAAGTTGTAAGAAGTCCATTATCATCTATTGATGTATGAATAAATAAATAAACAGAACACTGAGAGATTGACTCCAGATTAAATATTTGGCATTTTTCCACATGCCAAAGCTTAACATTGAAATCAGGGAGGATCTATACTCCTAAAAGACTTCATACTTTTTCTTAGCAGTCTCCCTCATGTAACACAGTGTTTTGCATTGTGTCTGGTGGTCAATAAGTACTTAACAACAAAAATAATAAAACAGATGGCAGCAGTACTTCTACACACTATACCAAACGCCTCAATTTTATTATCTCAGTTATCCCTGAGAGGTAACACTGAGACAGGCTGAGACCTGGGACCCGATGTCCTTTACTGCAATGCTTACACATGGACCAATGTCTTCTCAAGCAACACCATACAAAGAAACTATAAGGGACTGAAAATAACTGTGTGCATGCCCAGTTTGGACAAACCATGGGCAACAAAATACAAAAAGATCAAAAGATCCCAACTGCTACTTCTGAAGAACCAAGAGCAAGAGGAGGGTACTGTGCATACCCCCTGCACACACCACCATCAAAGGGGTGGGCAAAACACCTAAGTCACCCCTCTGAGCCAAGCCCTGGCCCTGAGGCTGTCACCCCATATAAAGAACCAGCTTGTCCCCCCTGGGGAGGAAGTGAGCAAGAAAGGGAACCTGTTGCTTGTTTTTGCTCCTCTCTGCTACAGCAGGGGCCCCAGTAAAGCCTTGCCTGAATTTTCTGTCTGGCTTCTTATCAATTTCTATTGATTAATGAGGTCAAGAACCTTGGTCAGTAACAACAACGTAAAGTTGCCATTATGAGTTGCATCCACAATACAGATGAGTGAAGTTACAGACAAGGTTAAACCATCAGCCAATTTCACAAAACTAGTTCTGTTAGATCCAGAATTCAAACCAAAGTTTATCTTATGTAAACTCTTGCTTTAGTAAATGAATAAGTGCATGACAAAATGAAAGCAACTATCCTGTATTTTTATTACTGGGGCAAGCTGGAAAGGCTTGTGTAGAGGAAGTTTAACTTAGTGAGTAACCAGCTCTTCAGGTCTCTGTTATACCAAGCTCCCAAAGACACCAAAGTATCACTGTGGCCTCAAAGAGTCAACAACTGGGGAAAGGATATTAGACTCAGAAGAAAATTCAAGAGAAACACAGAGGCATTTTATGAAACTAATTTCTTCCATCTGGTTAACAGTCACCAATAGAAGCAGTGAAGGCATGTCATTCAGTTTTTAATAATTATGTCAAAATTTCTATGTTTAAGTGAAACACTGCACCCAACTTATAAGCTCATTTTCCTTTAACAAAGATTCTTGGCAACTGGCAACAAATCATAGCCGTCACACCGCTCATTACACTGTCTTGCAGATGCACAAATGAGGCTGTAAGAGACAATTCTTAGAATGATAGATAAGCCAGTTCTTACCAGGAATGCTTTTTCTATCTTTGCGTAAAATTCTCTTTCCCTCCTCTTTCCTGATCCCCTCAAATTCTTTCTCAGGCTCTTCATATATTAAATAACAACTACGAACTAAATTTTTGGAAATCTATACATTTGGAACAATGGATATTGCAGCTTGTATAACTAGCCAAAATAATTAGTTGACTAAATGACCCCGTGAAAGAGGCCATTTTGTTAATCAAATGTTGTACATGAGGAAATAAATTTAACATTTTTAAAGGGTTTGTAAATAACAAAACTGGGACAGGAAGTGAAGTTATAAATACATAGTCTTTAACAACAGGCTGTAACTGCATAATTTGGACTAGCTTTATTGTATTATAGAAATGATTTTTGGACTAGTTATAGGTATAAGAAATGACTATTTTTTATAATGCTTAGCCTTATACAGTGACCAGTCTTTCAGCAAGCTAGTTGGGTGGGTTGTAGCAGCATGACAATTTTTTTTTTGTTCCTGGAAAGCAGTTTGTGAGTTTAAAATGTGAGCAGCCTTTCTCTGCTTTCTGTAATAGCACCTACCAAAGAGCAGTAAAATTCCAAGTACTGAAATAAATCCCAGTGAAGAATTAAACATACTGATAATTTACATAATATAATTCAACCATTTAATATAAAGAACAAAATTTAAAGAGTAATGCAAGAGCAGTTTGGAGAGTATCTTTAGACAGAAACTGAGGATGTAAAAGCGACAGAAAGGAGAGAGGAAGAAATTTGAGATATCATACTTAGAGGCTTAGCTCATTTTCTTTTGATCTAAATCTCTGTGTCCATCAAATCCTCCCTTCCCACCATCAATACAGTTGGGCTATCTCCTACATATGGAAACTTCCAGACTCCACTCCCTCATCTCCACTTGCAATAAAAGTCAAATATGTTCCACATTTATTAAAGTGACAATCATAATAAGTCTCTAAGTAGCAACAGAGACCAAAGATCTCCTTAACATTCCATATAAATATATATATACATATATATATATATATAATATTGCAATGTCCTCAAAATATCTTGTATGATATTTAAACCACAAAATGACTGTGCCATTTGCAAAATGTCTGGTTACGCATTTTTTTATTCCAACCAATGCTAATGTGTCCTAAGATACCATATAAGACTACCCTCTTTAGATATTTCAATGTGAAATGATCACCCACGATACCATCATAAGAGAGTAATAAAGACAGATTACCTGGGGTTAAGAGGATGACTGACATAGTGATGAGTGAGCATACAACTAAAATCACCAGCAGGGCAATAGCAATTCCCTTCCAGTTTCTCTGTGGAGGGCTGTTACTTCCCAGTTCCTACCGAGAGAGAAAAAAAAAGAAGTTTCATAATTATACATGCTCCAAGAGAAATGTATTCATAAAGGAATGATTCAGTGCATGGAAGAATCACAGTTTGAAAACTGATTAGAATCCTTTTCCTCTTCGGTAGCTCATTTAATTATTCAAAGGTGCATATATTATAAATGGCTATCTTTTGAGGGGCAATCTTACTTCTCCAAGAGATAAACCAGCAGAGCTTTATGCCTGCTGTCCAAAAATGTGGATGGCATTAAAATACATTGACTATAAACACTAGAATGATTGCCAAAATACTCTGCAAAATAATATGGAAATAAAGTGTGCCTATTTACATTTTTCTTGCTACAATGGACCCTACAATGAGGATTTAAATATTAATATTCCGGAAGCATTATAGACTACTTTTTTAACTGGTAAGGGGGAAAAAAGATTAGTGATGGGAAAATAATTCAAAATTCCCCCTCAATGCAGAGCGGTACACATTTGTCAACGTTAAAAGTTCTCTTTTAACAGTTCTCCCACCACTCATAAAAATCAAGAGGATGTAGTAACTAAATTAAACAATTGCTTCCATAGCAACAGTTAACAACATTTTCTCCCAGGGCAGCATGCATGATATTGGCAAGGAGCTATGACTGATGGAGAAGGAGAAACTTGAGCATCTTTTACAATAGGCATAGTAAAGCTTTTCAATTTTCAGATCTGTGTTCTGTTCTGTTGACTAGAAATATATGAGCATAATTCACTAAAGTAAAGCATAGACCACCCTGATTTGAAATACATGCCAGATTTTCTTTACAATAAAGTTTATAAAACACTAAGTTTCTTGTTTCTTTCTCTCTACCCCAATCCCCAATTTCTTTTACTCCATTCCCAATAAAACCTTCTTTATTGAAAAATAGCCAAATGATTTGGGGACAAATGAAACAAAACATAAAGGTTTCCAGTTCACTGTGTATACACAAATCATCCAAGAAGCCCCAGTCTTTCTTTAAAAAAGATAAGTAAAATATGAGAGTAAACATTCGATAAACTATAAATGGGTTATTGTGACTCACAGTTTAAAGCACTGAAGCCAATTTTCACATAGTGACAGAGGCATTCAATTCAGCCATAAACTCTTTGGACTTAAAAACTAGGTCCTAAATAAATGCTAGAAGAAACCGTGCATAGAGGGTGTTTTCTTAATGTTTTCCCCTTCTCAGATCAGTAGATTTAGGCTTATCTTTCATTCTGATGAAGCAAATCCAGCAGAAGTCAATTTCACTCCTGTTTTCTAACATGGGTCACTCCACACCTCTTGTTCATGCTTATTAACGCTTACTGTTCAATACCTCTACCCCTCCTGCATTTTGGTTAGAATTTCCATTTATAAACTTATTCCATATAAGTTGAGACAGTAGATTATCAAATCATTAGCACGAAAGTAACAACATTAAGACAAACAATACAGTTTCCCTGGTTGCTCAGTGGTAAAGAATCTGCTTGCCAATGGCGGACACACAGATTTGATCCCTGGTTCGAGAAGGTCCCACATACCATGGAGCAACTAAAATTGAGTCTGCTCTAGAGCTCATGCTCCACAACAAGAGAAGTCACTGCAGTGAGAAGCCTGTGCATTATAACTAGAGAGCAGTCCCCGCTCACCACAGCTAGAGAAAGACTTGTGCAGCAGCAAAGACCCAGAACAACCAAAAATAAAGAAAAAAAAAAAAAAGACAAGTAATAGCTGTCCCAGACCAGAAACACTTTTCTGGAATGCAATGTGACTGAAGGTTGATAGGTCAATTTCTTTGTTAGAATCAGTGTGATGTGATGAACAGTTATTCTCCATATTAAGGTTCTACTTAAGACTACTCACGGGGGCTCCCAGGTGGCTTAATGATTTAGAATCCATCTGACAATGCAGGAGACATAGGTTCAATTCCCAGGGTTGGGAAGATCCCCTGGAGTAGAAAGTGGCATCCCACTCCAATATTCTTGCCTGGACAGAGAAGCCTGGTGGGCTACACCATCCATGAGTTGCAATGAGTCAGTCACAACTGAGCTCACACGCACAGGTCAGTTAAGACTACTCAGAAGTAAGAGTGACAGATCAGAGATGCAATGCTCTATGTATTAATAGAACCCTATGCATGTATGCATGCTAAGTGACTTCAGTCTCTGACTCCTTGCAACTCTATGGACTGTAGCCTGCCAGGCTGCTCTGTCCATGGGATCTCCAGGAAAGAATACTGGAGTGGGTTGCCATACTCTCCTCCAGGGGACCTTCCCAACTCAGGGACCAAACCCACATCTCTTACTTATCCTGCATTGGCAAGTGGGTTCTTTCCACTAGCATCACCTGGGAAGCCCCGCATAGAAGACTAAGAAGGGCAAAAAGTTGTGAAATACTCGTCTCAAGACCTAAGACAATGAAAAAAGGGGCAACAAACAATAAGAAGTGAGTATCTTGGCCAAGAATCACAAGCACTGCCACATTTACTAACTCAAGGGGATTTGTAGGAAAAGGGAAAAAGAGTAACTGTAATATAACTGACTTTTCAGTCCAATAAAGGAATCAAGAGGAAATTACAATTTTATATCTACTGATTCTGATTTTGATTTACTCACTGAAACTAAAGGCAAGTTACTAGAGAAATGACTTCAGAGTGCGTTTTTTGGTTTTTGAACATGATATAACTATAATATCTACCAAGCACTGTCTAACAGCAATAATAGATATCTTATGTGTTTGGGTACTGTACTGGACACTTTATAATCACAATCTCACAAAATCCTCACAATAAATAAGAGCACTATTATTTTGACAAATTTGCACATCAAAAAATGGGATTTAGAGAGATCAATAACAATTACACTCACTGTTAATGAGTAGACTATCTCAAGGTCCAACCCATAGAAGTCTAAGTTCAGAAACCATGCTCACCCAATAATATGCTGTTCTAGAAGTAAGTATTTCTTGAATCAATCCATAAACCAATAAATCAAGGAATAATTTGAGCCTCTACATATTTGAAAAATTCACAGTTTTATAAACACTCTTCTGAATTCTGCAATGCTTTCAAATAAATTCACATTTTCCCTAATGGCATAGTAGAAAAAAAAAAATCATTTTAAAAATTATAAAACATGTTTGAGTAAAAAATATTTATCTGGTGTTCATATAGATACACATAAGAATGTCAGGCTCCTCTAAAAATGACCCATCACTACCTAAGGCCTCTTCAAGTCCCTGCTTAGGAAAGCAGACTTGATGAACTCTTACTCTCAGTCCCTCCTTTCACCCATCTTAAATTCATTACCATTATAGGATTTCTCAATCTTGGCTTCATTTACATCACTTTATTCCACAAAGCCTTTTAATGTCTCTATGTTATCTAAAGAATTAAGTGCAAATGTGACAGTCTAGAATAATAATTGTCTAAAGTCAAGCACCAGTCTTCTCATCCAACTTGACCTTTTTTTGAGAAAGACTACCCTATACTGCTCAGGTTATCATTTCCAACATATGCTCAAATACTTCAAACTTCCTATCACCTTCCCACTCCCAGGTTTTGTCCGTCCAATTCCTTTCATATGTATCCAGTTACAGACACTGTCAGTCATTCAACATCCTGTTCGAAGGTCTCTTCTCTTGGAAATTTCTTTTAATTACATAAGCCAGATAAAATTTTCCTTCTTAAAAAAAAAAAAAAAAAATGCCTAAAACACATTGTACCAAAAGGTTTGAGACCAACTCTGCTATTTAATAGTTCTGATATTGCAAATTTGCTTCAACATTTTATGAAGCCTTAGATTTAAAAAAAAAAAATCTGAATAACTGTAACAATGATAATTATTCTTACAAGTAACAGATATTAAATTATTCCAACAAAAGTCTTACTTCAATGTACAATAAGTTCACACTAAGTGAACTGCTTAGAATGTTCTTCTTCTGTCCACTTGCACATATCACTCTCTCTTTTTCATCAAGTCTCAATCTCAAATGCTCCTTCCTTTGAGAAGGCTTGCTGATCACACTCTATAAAATAACATTCTATATCTCCTTCTATTCCCTCAATTAACTTTATTTTTCTTCCTAGCATTACCATTTTGGGATATATAGTAGGTCAAATTATATTAAATCATATATCTATCATATAATTTAAGCTGTTTAAATGTTCATTTCATCTGTCTATTCAGCTCTTCAGAATAGAAGTTTCATGATGTCAGTAACCTAGATCATCATGTTTTATACTATATCCCTAGCATTTTCAACAGCATTTAGCACATACTAGGTATGGCATAGATACTAAATGAATGAATGGCTAAATGATAACAGTTCTGATAATAAGGATGATGATGGTGGTGATGGTAGTGATGGTAATGCTTAAAGTCATGATTATACACTCATCATATCCCTGTCAAAGTTATCTCCTTAAATTAAGGATCACGTCTTAGATAAATTTATATTCCTTAGGTCACTTAAAAATTCTGGTCCTCTTAGTAGGTGCTTAGAAAATAGTAGCTCAATTAATTAAGAGGTGTAAATGGTTCCTGAAATGGCATAGAGCTACCAAACTGAAAGGGTTGCCATTCCCTTCTCCAGGGGATCTTCCCATTCCAGTGACCTTCTTTGATCCAGGGAGTGAGCCTGGGTCTCCCGCATTGCAGGCAGATTCCTTACTTTCTGAGCCACCAGAGGAGCCCGTATAGATACAGTGTCATTAATTAAATACATATTAACAGTAATTTTTTTTAAATGGAGCTACTTGCTATAACAAATTTGATTGCAATTATTTTTAGCTTCATTTATCTGACGCCTGATTCCAAAATATAGTTGCCATTCCTCAGTTTATCTTCTTCTTCTACAGCCTCAATAATTTATACTATTGATAGGAGTGGTTCTAATTTGCCCTGTGTGTCAATGACTTCCTACCAGCTAATACCTGAAAACACCATGCCAGTCCCACAGGCCAGGTATGGTGATGGATAGCAAGCTGAGCTTGCAACATGGTCATCTGGATGCTTTGGAGGCACCACAGAACCCATGTTGGGATATTTAGCATATTAAATTCCCAGGAGAGGTTTGAGACTACAAGAACAAATATTTAATAATCCATTATATACAGTTCTTTAGGAACTCAGTCATCTAGTGGATAGATGGGTCAGTTAGAACACGTGTGAATAGGACAGATGATACTCAGTGTTGTGATGGTCTAGAGATGTATTGGTGCTGCAGGCCAAACTAAACTGGATCTATAACTTAACTATGTTGTATTTACTGCCAATCAAATTTACTCTTTAGAGAACAGTTTAGCTTATAAGATAAGGATGTCCATAGGTTACCTGAATCCAAATGCATTTATAACTAGTACAAAGGAAAAAATACTAGAAATCATAAGCAGAAATTACCCAAGATTTATATACATCATGCGAAATGCAGGGCTGGATGAAGCACAAGCTGGAATCAAGATTCTCGGGAGAAATATCAATAACCTCAGATATGCAGATGACACCACCCTTACAGTAGAAACAGAAAGCAAAAAACTAAAGAGCCTCTTGATGAAAATGAAGAGGAGAGTGAAAAAGTTGGCTTAAAGCTCAACATCAGAAAACTAAGATCATGGCATCTGGTTCCATCATTTCATGGCAAACAGATGGGGAAATAATGGAAACAGTGACAGACTTTATTTTGGGGGGCTACAAAATCACTAAAGATGGTAACTCCAGCCATGAAATTAAAAGATGCTTGCTCCTTGGAAGAAAAGTTATGACCAACCTAGACAGCATATTGAAAAGCAGAGACATTACTTTGCCTACAAAGGTCCATCTCATCAAAGCTATGGTTTTCCCAGTAGTTATGTATGGATATGTTAGTTGGACTATAAAGAAAGCTGAGAGCTGAAGAATTGATGCTTTTGAACTGTGGTGTTGGGAGAAAATTCTTGAGAGTCCCTTAGACTGCAAGGAGATCCAACCAGTCCATCCTAAAGGAAATCAGTCTTAAATATTCATTGGAAGGACTGATGCTAAAGCTAAAGTTCCAATACATTAGCCACCTGATGTGAAGAACTGACTCATTGGAAAAGACCCTGATGCTGGGAAAGATTGAAGACAGGAGGAGAAGGGGACGGCAGAGGATGAGATGGTTGGATGGCATCACCGATGCGATGGACATGAGTTTGAGTAAACTCCGGGAGCTAGTGATGGACAGGGAGGCCTGACTTGCTGCAGTCCATGTGGTCACTAAGCGTTGGACATGATTGAGCAACTGTACTGACTGATATATAATTTCTTTGTGCAAAATAAGGAGAAAAAGCTAAACCAGGAAAGCCAACTTTCTAAAAATTGAGAAAAAGGAACATAAATGTGTGGGTATGCTCAGTTACCAAGTTGCCTCTGACCCTTTACTACCCCAGGGACTAGAGTCCATCAGGCTCCTCTGTCCATGGGTTTTCCAGGCAAGAATACTGGAGTGGATTGCTATTTCCTTCTCCAGGTGATTTTTCTGACCCAGGGATCAAATGTGCATCCTCTGCATTAGCATGCAGATTCTTTACCATTCATCCACCTGGGAAGTCCCAAAAGAATACAAATGTATATAATAAATATGTCACTGACTCAGTAGACATGAGTTTGAGTAGGCTCCAGGAGTTGGTGATGGACAGGGAAGGCTGGCATGCTGCAGTCAATGGGGTCACAAAGAGTCAGACCCAACTGAGAGATGAACTGAACTGAACTGATTGTGTGAACCAGACAGCACATAAAACATTTTTTTTTCACATAAAACATTTTAAACTCAAGTTAAAGACACAAATGCAAATGTACTAAATAAAACTTTGGTGAATTCTAAAAAATTAGTGAATTAAATGCATTAGCTTAATATAAATGAGAATTAAATATTATGAAATAATATACACCATTACATACATTCATGGTTACCTACATTTGCTAATATTCATAATGAAAATATAACCATAGAAATTATTTTTCATATTTAATTTGTAATTTAATACTGATAATACCTACCACTTCTTAAAATTGCCCATTATGCTTGCAGACATTCACAAGTTTCTCATTTATCATCCTTCTCCAATCAAAAGACTCTATGCTAAGTAAAGTGCATAGTTTTGGTAAATGACCACAAGTTAGGTAGTTTTTCAAAATGATATCTGTTAACAGCTTTGTGTTACCAGCGTACATAAGGCTGTGTTGAGCTAGTGCTACTCACAGTGTGACCTACAGACCACAGCATCAATATCATCTGGAAATATTAGAAATACAAGGCAAGAGTCTTTTATTGCTATTTGCTTTATTATTATTAAAAGCATTCTCATTTGGTTTTATTTGTTCACCATTAATTTCTTTATAAAAGAAGTAGCAATTATCTCAATTGTAATTTGGCATTCATCACTCCCTGATAATTATGTTTGTTTGTGACACACTTCTACATGGATCACCATTAAATTAGAAAGAAAACAAACATGACAGCTATCAGCAATGTATTTTTCAGTAGTAGTTTCACAACATCATGATTCATGGGTTTGGCAGATCTTCTAAGATTCTGAACCTGTTTAGACTTCAAAGCCACAAATAAAACTGTAAAACATCAATTAAAACAGCAAAAAAACAAATCTGGTGTCAGCAAGATGGCAGACTAGGGTGCTTTCATGGAAACACCAAGTAAGCATCAATGGACTGATTAAGAGAGAATTACGGGAACTCTAATCCAGCTACGGGTCTGGAGCAACCAAGCAAAGGTCCAATCATGAGAAAGCCACACTTAAAAAGGCAGGATATGTCGTGGCATGTCTGAATACCCTAATTCTCTCGCTGGCAGAGTCCAGAATGCTCAGGAGAAGGGGACTCAATTCCCAGTTCCTTTCTTCAGATGGAAGAAATGAGTGGGGGTTGTTTGCATGCTCCGGCCTATCTGTGTGGTATCTGAGGGACTGGTTTCGGTCTTGCCTGACAGAAGAAACAGCAATAGCTTAGATCTCATGTCGAAGGCATGGAAGGCCACGGAGGCTTCCATGGTGAGTGAAAACTGCCGGAGGTCTATAGACAAGCAGAATTTGAGGACAAGAGATTATCTGCTTAGAAACAAAGTATAATACTCAAGACCTTAAGAAAAAGCTAGGGTGAAACTCTTAGAGAAATCATGACATTCTAAAAAAGCCATGTATACAGGGGAGTTGTGGGAAGTGGGGAAGGGAGAATGTAGGGTGGGGGACATGCACACACAAGTCTAGGGGAGACAAATGCAAAAACACCCTGAGAATATGTTGAGGTTTCCTGCTGAACTGATTAGAGAACATCTTCCTCTGCAAAAATCCAGTCTCTAATGACTGGAAGAAGTGGCTATTTATTCAAATGCCCAGTTTTAAACAAAAGATCACAGGCTTACAGAAAAAGAAAAAGGGAAATATGGTCCAGTCAGAGAATAAAATATATCTCTAGAAACTAATTGTAAAATAACAGGTTCTGGACTTACTAGAGAGAGACTTTACAACAGCTACTAGAAATATGCTCTATGAGTAATAGCAATGGGTTTCTCAGCAGAAAATTTGCAAACCAGAAACAGTGGGATAATATATTTAAAGTTCTAAAAGAAACAACAATCAACCAGAAAAATCTATGTCCAGAAAAAACATTCTTTGAAAATAAGGCTAAAATTAAGACATCTCCAGATAAATAAAATGTGAAAGATTTCATTGCCTCTAGACTTCCCCACAAGAAATTTTAAAGGGAGTCCTTCAAGTTGAAATAAAAGGAACAATAACTTGAAGTCCGATGAAAATGCAAAGCAACCCATAAGGGTAAATAAGACAAACAGAAAAAATAGCATCATTGTAATTTGGGCTTCTAATTCCACATTTTAACTTTTTATAGAAATTGAACACTTCCCTGGTGACTCATGGTAAACCAGTTCAGTTCAGTTCAGTCACTCAGTCGTGTCTGACTCTTTGCAACCCAATGAACTGCAGCACGCCAGGCCTCCCTGTCCATCACCAACTCCCGGAGTCTACCCAATCACATGTCCATTGAGTCGGTGATGCCATCCAGCCATCTCATCCCCTGTCGTCTCCTTCTCCTCCTGCCCTCAATCTTCCCCAGCATCAGGGTCATTTCTAGTCAGTCAGCTCTTAGCATCAGGTGGCCAAAGTATTGGAATTTCAGCTTCAGTATCAGTCCCTCCAATGAACACCCAGGACTGATCTCCTTTAGGATGGACTGGTTGGATCTCCTTGCAGTCCAAAAGACTCTCAAGAGTCTTCTCCAACACCAAAGTTCAAAAGCATCAAGTCTTCAGTGCTCAGCTTTCTTTATAGTCCAACTCTCACATCCATACATGACCACTGGAAAAACCATAGCCTTGACTAGACGGACCTTGGTTGGCAAAGTAATGTCTCTGCTTTTTAATATGCTATCTAGGTTGGTCATAACTTTCCTTCCAAGGAATAAGTGTCTTTTAATTTCATGGCTACAGTCACCATTTGCAGTGATTTTGGAGCCCAGAAAAATAAAGTCAGCCACTGTTTCCACTGTTTCCCCATCTATTTGCCATGAAGTGATGGGACCAGATGCCATGATCTCAGTTTTCTGAATGTTGAGCTTTAAGCCAACTTTTTTTCACCCTCTTCTTTCACTTTCAGCAAGAGACTCTTTAGTTCTTCTTCACTTTCTGCCATAAGGGTGGTGTCATCTGCATATCTGAGGTTATTGATATTTCTCTGGGCAATCTTGATTCCAGCTTGTGCTTCCTCCAGCCCAGTGTCTCTCATGATGTACTCTGCATATAAGTTAAATAAGCAGGGTGACAATATACACAGTTGACATACTCCATTTCCTATTTGGAACCAGTCTGTCTGTTTCCTATTTGGAACAAGAACAGTTAGACCAGTCAGACCAACAACAGGTCTAACTATTGCTTCCTGACCTGCATACAGGTTTCTCAAGAGGCAGGTCAGTTGGTCTGGTATTCCAATCTCTTTAAGAATTTTCCACAGTTTATTGTGATCCACACAGTCAAAGGCTTTGGCATAGTCAATAAAGCAGAAATAGATGTTTTTCTGAAACTCTTGCCTTTTTGATGATCCAGCAGATGCTGGCAATTTGGTCTCTGGTACCTCTGCCTTTTCTAAAACCAGCTTGAACATCTGAAAGTTCACAGTTCACATATTGCTGAAACCTGGCTTGGAGAAATTTAAGCATCACTTTAATAGCGTGTGAGACGAGTGCAATTGTGTGGTAATTTGAGCATTCTTTGGGATTGCCTTTCTTAGGGATTGGAATGAAAACTGACCTTTTCCAGTCCTGTGGCCACGGCTGAGTTTTTCAAATTTGCTGGCATATTGAGTGTAGCACTTTCACAGCGTCATCTTTCAGGATTTGAAATAGCTCCACTGGTATTCCCTCCCCTCCACTAGCTTTGTTCATAGTGATGCTTCTTAAGGCCCACTTGACTTCACATTCCAGGATGTCTGGCTCTAGGTGAGTGATCTCATCTTTGTGATTATCTGGGTCATGAAGATCTCTTTTGTAAAGTTCTTCTGTGTATTCTTGGCACCTCTTCTTAATATCTTCTGCTTCTGTTAGGTCCCTACCATTTCTGTCCTTTATTGTGCTCATCATTGCATGAAATTTTCCCTTGGTGTCTCTAATTTTCTCGAAGAGATCTCTAGTCTTTCCCATTCTATTGTTTCCTCTATTTCTTTGTATTGATCACTGAGGAAGACTTTCTTATCTCTCCTTGCTATTCTTTGGAACTCTGCATTCAAATGGATATATCTTTCCTTTTCTCCTTTGCCTTTCACTTCCCTTCTATTCACAGCTATTTGTAAGGCCTCCTCAGACAGCCATTTTGCTTTTTTTGCATTTCTTTTTCTTGGGGATGGTCTTGATTCCTGTGTCCTGTACAGTGTCATGAACCTCCTGAGTTCATCAGGCACTCTGTCTATCAGGTCTAGTCCCTTAAATCTATTTCTCACTTCCACTGTATAGTCATAAGGGATTTGATTTAGGTCATACCTGAAGGGCCTAGTGGTTTACCCTACTTTCCTCAATTTCAGTCTGAATTTGGCAATAAGCAGTTCATGATCTGAGCCACAGTCAGCTCCCGGTATTGTTTTCATTGACTGTATAGAGCTTCTCCATCTTTGGCTGCAAAGAATATAATCAATCTGATTTCAGCATCAACCATCTGGTGATGTCCATGTGTCGAGTCTTCTCTTATGTTGTTGGAAGAGGGTGTTTGCTATGACCAGTGCGTTCTCTTGGCAGAACTCTATTAGCCTTTGCCCTACTTCATTCTATACTCCAAGGCCAAATTTGCCTGTTACTCCAGGTGTTTCTTGACTTCCTACTTTGGCCTTCCCGTTCCCTGTAATGAAAACGACATCTTTTTGGGTGTTAGTTCTAAAAGGTCTTGTAGGTGTTCAACTGTTCAACTTCAGCTTCTTCAGTGTTGCTGGTCGGGACTTAGACTTGGATTACCATGATATTGAATGGCTTGCCTTGGAAACACACAGAGATGATTCAGTTGTTTTTGAGATTACATCCAAGTACTGCATTTAGGACTCTTTTCTTGACAATGATGGCTACTCCATATCTTCTAAGGGATTCCTGCCTGCAGTGGTAGATATAATGGTCATCTGAATTAAATTCACCCATTCTGGTCCATCTTAGTTCTCTGATTCCTGGAATGTTGACGTTCACTCTTGCCATCTCCTGTTTGACCACTTCTAATTTGCCTTGATTCATGGACCTAACATTCCAGGTTCCTATGCAATATTGCTCTTTACAGCATTGAACCTTGCTTCTATCACCAGTCCCATCCACAACTGGGTGTTGTTTTGGCTTTGGCTCTATCCTTTCATTCTTTCTGGAGTTATTTCTCCACCGATGTCCAGTAGTATATTGATCACCTACCGTTCTGGGGAGTTCATCTTTCAGTGTCCTATCTTTTTGCCTTTTCATACTGTTCATGGGGCTCTCAAGGCAAGAATACTGAAGTGGTTTGCCATTCCCTTCTCCAGTGGACCACATTCTGTCAGAACTCTCCACCTTGACCAGTACGTCTTGGGTGGCCTCACAGGGCAGGCAGCCTCAATGGTGCACCAGCGTGGCCGAGAGGAGCTACCCCATGTGCGAGGTCAGGGGTGGTGGCAGGGAGGAGCTACCCCAAGTCTGAGGTCAGGGGCAGCGGCAGGGAGGAGCTACCCCAAGTCTGAGGTCAGGGGCGGCGGCAGGGAGGAGCTACCCCAAGTCCGAGGTCAGGGGAGGTGGCTGGGAGGAGCTACCCCACGTCCAAGGTAAGGAGCAGTGTCTGCACTTTGCTGGAGCAGCTGTGAAGAGAAACCCCACATCCAAGGTAAGAGAAAACCAAGTTTTCTCTTGAGAGAGGGCATCAGAGGGCAGACAGAATGAAACGACAATCACATGTAAACCATCTGCCTGCAATCCAGGAGACCCAGGTTCAATCCCTGGGTTGAGAAGATCCCCTGGAGAAGGAAGTGGCAACCCAATCCAGTATTCTTGCCTAGAGAATCCCATGGACAGAGGAGCCTGTCAGGCTCCACTAAAACTTTGCATGGGGTCGCAAAGAGTTAGACATGATTGAGCAACTAACACACAAATACATAGAATTTGAAAAACAAAAGCATAAAGTTTGTCTGTGTTAATTAACACACAATATAAATATGTAATTGTTTATCATTTACATAAAGTAGGAAAGATGGAACTGTAAGAGAGTCATTTTGATATATGTCTCTATGTGGGGGGTTATTGTTTAATGGGTATGGAGTTTCTGTTTGAGAAGACAGGAAAGTTCTAAAGATATATGTTAATGTAGGCTGCACAATGGTATGAATGTGCTTAATACAAGTTAGAGTGGTACCACCCTTATTACCACTGAGAGTAGTACACTTAAAAATTATAGTGGTAAGTTTTATGTTATGCATATTTTGCCACAGTTAGAAATGTACATGATAGCAGCAGATATATTAAGTGACTTTAGAAAGTTTTAGTGTCCAAAGAAAACCACATAACTTTTCTGTAGGGCTTCTAAGATAAGTTGAAGGATGTAGGAATCACCGAATTGCTCTTAAGCAAGATTCAATATGGGAAAAAAAAATGTTCATCTTCCTAGATTAAACTAAAAATTTAAAGTAATTCCAAAAAACAAAACTCTAAAAGAACTCTTCCCTGATCTTATAAAATTACTGTGAATTAGTCTGGAAAAATAATCATTTGATGATAGAATGCTTTAAAAAAAGGAAAAATCATGATGCATGCTGGATATTACATATAATATAAATCTGTACTAATAAAAAAAACTGTGATATTATAAGAATAGAAACACTAATAAAAATTATATTTCAAAAAAAAATCCATGGACACATATATCAACAAATTATTTAGATTTTGATCCCGATTTCTCATTATACCTTCATTCTGTTAGAAGGCCAACTGGGGCTTCATGTGACACCTAGATGAGATGACTTCATGGTCATTATGGTGCCAAATCAGACAGTCAATTTTTCAATTATTTTACAAAAATTCTCAGCAGCAATCTAAACCATTAACCAACACATCCTCCTAGGAAAGTCTTTCCTGTGACACTACACTCTCCAAATTTTTTATCCTCCATCACTACCTATTTCTCCATTCTCTTTACTAGTTTTTTCTTAGGCTTAACTCTAAATGTGGAGCTTCCTCAGGCTTGGCTCAGGCCCACTTTTTTCCTCTATATGAACACAATTTCTAGTGATAGCATTTAATGGCATTTTATATCATTCAATGATTTTTAATTAATTTTATACATTAAATATCTAAAATGAATGTACGGACAAGCTATTAAAAAACTGATCTCTAAGAAAACGGGTAGTTAAAGGCATCACTGTATCTTTCAAGCAGCCTAGCTTTTTCCTTTATATGTACAACACCTTTTCATGTATCATTGT
Source organism: Dama dama (assembly GCF_033118175.1). Classification (NCBI taxonomy): domain Eukaryota; kingdom Metazoa; phylum Chordata; class Mammalia; order Artiodactyla; family Cervidae; genus Dama; species Dama dama. Next base: position 67,897,588 of record NC_083713.1, on the reverse strand, counting down.
TACTTCCCTCATAGCTCAGTTGGTAAAGAATCCACCTGCAATGCAGGAGACCCTGGTTCAATCCCTGGGTTGGGAAGATCCACTATAGAAGGGATAGGCTACCCACTCCAGTATTCTTGGGCTTCTCTTGTGACTCAGCTGATATAGAATCTGACTGCAATGCAGGAGACCTGGGTTTGATCCCTGGGTTGGGAAGATCCCCTGGAGAAGGGAAAGGCTACGCCACTCCAGTATTCTAGTCTGGAGAATTCCATGGACTCTTTAATCCATGGAGTCACAAAGAGTTGGACACGACTGAGTGACTTTCACTTTCATATGTATCACCATCACTTGTCACTTGAAGGACTTACTGCCTCTCACATTTATGCCATTCACATATGCACAGTTTTCCACAATTTTTTTTTCTACTTTTCCCATGAGAATTCCATGTTAGGTAAAACACTTATTTTGATCAAAGGGTTTACATCTCTCAAAATTGAGTTTCTTATTTGGGTATCTACATTTACCTAGTTAGACAATTCCTTAGCCCTAAGTGCAGTCCAAGAACCGGCAGAGTCTAAAGCTGACCTTTAGATGTTGCTGACTATCATCTGTAAGCATGCTTGAAATAAAAAGTATTCAGCCTCATTCTGGACCTGCTGAATCTCCATGGAAGGCCCAGTCCAACAATGTCTTTTAAAAAGCTGTCCTAGTGATTCTGCTGTTTGCTAAAGTTAGATAAACATCCTGAGGTCAGTGCTACTCGAAGAATGATACTGTCACCTCTGAAATAGTATAAATGCAAATTATTCGGCCCCATCACAGACTTACTGAGATTCTGGATCCTGAATAGTCTTTGTTTTAACAAGCTTCTGGAAGATTCTTGTGCACACTAAAGGCTGAGAATCTTAACTATAGAGATTAAGTCCTAGTAATACAGTTCTGAAACTATTAAAATGATGTACCTCAACCTCAGTGAAATCTGGTGAATACATTATTGGTTAGCAGCTTTGGCATCAGTATGTCTTGATTTTAAATTCCAAATCTATAATTACAAGCTCTATTACATATATGATTGCCCTAATATTTTAAAGTTATGAATCTAACAGATAGTGCCTGAGACACAATGGTCACTTTTATTATCTTCTTATCAAATCTTACCAAATCAAGTTTCAATCTCAATTGAATTCCACCTCATCTGCATGTGAGACCATCCCATATTCATCTTTGCATCCCAGACAACTGGTATGGCACATAGTAAGTGTTCACAAACTATTTGGACTGACCGGCTATGCTCAGCTTTATGCTTTAAGAGTAAAGAATAAGGTCTTTAACCTCCAGGGAGTCAGCCCCAGCCATTTGAAAACTAGGAGATAAACTAGCTATCTGTCTCTGTAATCAAAAGAGAAAAGACACCCCAGGAGAGTAGTTGTTGGCTCATCTCAAGAAATGTATGTCTGTTGTTTAAAGACCACTAAAGGAATCTCAGTGATCTACAAACTGGGATCAACAGTCCTAAAGTTCTGGGATTCACTAGTCAGCATGAATAGCTAACAAGGCAGACAATCATCTTTGAGTGTGACTTCAGATAAGAAGGTTGCAAACATCTTTCATTAAGTTTTCCGAAAGTTCCAATATTTTAGCAAACTATCCTCTTGCCTATGAGGATGGCAGTAAAGCTAGTCATTTCTCATTCTACCTGTGATGCCCAGCACAATTTTTGATACATGATGGACCTACCCACATTCACTGATGTTATGAATGTAATAGACTAAGAAACTATTTGGGGGATGTGGGACAATACTTTGTATTTATCTTGCAGTTATTTTCAGAATTTTAAATCTTAATTTTCAGTACTATTATATCAACAGATATAAAACTACTTTTATATCAAAGTGTGATATAAAACTAACTTAGCAACAGATTATCCATGATTAATGTGGAGTATTTGTCATAGAGAGAGAGAAAAGAGTAAAATCTAGCAACCTGGTCTACCCACTTTAACTGTGTGACTCAAGATTAGCTTAGCTTAGCTCTTATTTTCTTAGACATCAGACAGAAATAGCAGCCTATGGCCAAATAATGCCACTCAGTTCAGTTCAATTGCTCAGTCGTGTCTGACACTTTGCGACCCCATGAACCACAGCATGCCAGGCCTCCCTGTTCATCACCAACTCCCGGAGTCCACCCAAACCCATGTCCATCGAGTTGGTGATGCCATCCAACAGTCTCATTCTCTGTTGTCCCCTTCTCCTCCTGCCTGCAATCTTTCCCAGCATCAGGGTCTTTTCAAATTAGTCAGTTCTTCACATTAGGTGGCCAAAGTACTGGAGCTTCAGCTTCAATATCAGTCCTTTGGTTGGTCATACTTCCAAGGAGTAAGCGTATTTTAATTTCATGGCTGCAACCACCATCTGCAGTGATTTTGGAGCCCAGAAAAATAAAGTCAGCCACTGTTTCCACTGTTTCCCCATCTATATGCCATGAAGTGATGGGACCAGATGCCATGATCTTAGATCTCTGAATGTTAAGCTTTAAGCTAACTTTTTCACTCTCCTCTTTCACTTTCATCAAGAGGCTCTTTAGTTCTTCTTCACTTTCTGCCATAAAGGTGGTGTCACCTGCATATCTGAGGTTATTGATATTTCTCCCAGCAATCTTGATTCCAGCTTGTGCTTCTTCCAGCCCAGGATTTCTCATGATGTATTCTGCATATAAGTTAAATAAGCAGGGTGACAATATACAGCCTTCATGTACTCCTTTTCCTATTTGGAACCAGTCTGTTGTTCCATGTCTAGTTCTAACTGTCGCTTCCTGACCTGCATACAGGTTTCTCAAGAGGCAGGTCAGGTGGTCTGATATTCCCATCTCTTGAAGAATTTTCCACAGTTTGTTGTGATCCACACAGTCAAAGGCTTTGGCATAGTCAATAAAGCAGAAATAGATGTTTCTCTGCAACTCTCTTGCTTTTTTAATGATCCAGCGGATGTTGGCAATTTGATCTCTGGTTCCTCTGCTTTTTCTAAGACCAGCTTGAACATCTGGAAGTTCACGATTCACGTATTGCTGAAGTCTGGCTTGGAGAATTTTAAGCATTACTTTACTAGCATGTGAGATGAGTGCAATTGTGCAGTAGTTTGAGCATTCTTTGGCATTGGCTTTCTTTGGGATTGGAATGAAAACTGACCTTTTCCAGTCCTGTGGCCACTGCCGAGTTTTCCAAATTTGCTGGCATATTGAGTGCAGCACTTTCACAGTGTCATCTTTCAGGATTTGAAATAGCTCAACTGGTATTCCATCCCCTCCACTAGCTTTGTTCATAGTGATACTTCCTAAGGCTCTCTTGACTTCACATTCCTGAATGTCTGGCTCTAGATGAGTGATCACACCATCGTGATTATCTGGACACTGTCTAATGCAGCCAGTACTTCCCAAAAACCATCTCCATTTTTCTGTCTCCTAGGTAAAACAGATTTCCTTTGCTCACATATACAACAGAAGTGACATTCCAATTTGAATATGTTATCTGTGAGCCTTGAAAGAAATCATGAAAGTGAAAACTATTCATAAACTGTTTAGGCTGTATTAAATTTGGTAACCACCTCTAATTTAAATTTTAAAATTGTACGTAATTGTTCATGAGTATTAACTGCTACTGAGTCAGGAAAAGCAGTTCCTTTGAAACAGACAGTCTTATAAAACTTTTGTAAAGTCTTAATGAGCATATACATTTTTGAAGTCTCAGTCTATTGCAAGGACAGATGTTAGCTTATATTGGATGATGGATGGAAGGAGAAAGAAAGGAAGGAAGGGAGGGAGGATTGTGAAGAATTCAGATGAGTTTATTACCTTCAAATAAGTGACAATCCAGCAATCTAGTTGGGGAGATCAATAGATTATTAAACAATAGAAGAAAATAAAACAAACTATTCTTTAAAAATTAATACTGTAGTGTAAGAAGCTGAACGTGATAGGAATCCAGAGAGGAGACCCCCTGTCAATGGTGTTAAATTTATTAGGTATACTAAAGACCAAATCTATTTTGACCCTTTCCTAGCTAAAGAAGACTTGGATCCGGAAGAGCTTATAGGTGAAAGACAGAAAAAGTTCACCTCAAGCTGTGGGAGAACCTATTCACTGTTAACTCTTCAGTTGAACAAGGTATAATCAATTGGCTTCCTTTTCTAGTGGTTAGTTAAAGGTTGCCATTGTCCAAGAGTCAAATAAGATTCCAAACAAAGGTTAAGAAAAGAGCATCACTGGCAAAGCCAGACTGCTTGAAAAGAGCAAGTGGTGCTGTAGCTACAAGCCAAGTTCAAAGCCAGCATTATTCATTTGCTCTTTATAACACGGCTGACCTTTAGCTGCTTCTGAGCATCTAGGGACAAATCTGGCAATTCACCAGATTTCCTTATTTGAGCTAACTGGACTTCTGTATCACTAGCACCAAATCACCAGCCAAAAATCTTCCCAGTAAGTCTGTCTGCACTGGGTGGGATCTGGAAATCGCTGCCCTCCTCAGGAACAAGTGTGTCACTTCTCAGGCACACAAGAGGGAAAGTCAGTGGTGAGGAAGAATTCTCTTTCAGTGGAAAATCTTTTGGGGTCCTCAGGTATGTGTGCTCTGTCACTCAGACATGTCCTACTCTTTGTGACCCCATGGACTGTAGCTTGCCAGATTCCTCTGTCCAGAGGATTTTCCAGGCAAGAATACTGGATTAGGTTGCCATTTCATTCTCCAAGGGATGTTTCCAGCTCAGGGATAGAACTCACATCTCTTGTGTCTCCTGCATTGGCAGATGAATTCTTTACCACTGCAGGGTTCTCAGCAGTAGAAAATAATTGAATAGTTGAAATAGAAACAGACACATCTGACACTGCTCATAACTTGATTTTTTCACATATTTATTTACTACCTATGATTTTTAACCCTGAAAACGTGTAATGAACTTTGAAAATTAAGCATTTCATTGTTAAAATTTCAATTCTGCCCTTTAAATGGCAAGAATGGAGGTATAGCCACTTTTTTTTTTTTTCCAAATTGAAACACAGAATTTGTGTAGGAAAAAGTCTTTCTAACTCTTCCTTCACATGTAGAAATTTAATATCATAAAAAGGCAGTTACATCTAAAACACTAATTTTACACCTTTTTCTTGAAAAGAAAAAAAGAACAGAAATCAGGGAAATAGAGCAGAACAGGAACTAAATGTGCTTTTAATTATTTTTATTGCCTTTTCCATTAAAATGTTAATAAGTATTATACAGGTATTTAAAAAGGAAAGAAATAAATTATATTTTCACTATGTTAATCAACATTCTTATGCTTCTTTTAGTTGGAAATGTTAAGAATATGCATTTATTTCAACTTCTCTATTGCCCCGTGATGATTATGACCAATTCTAACACATATATACTCTACGTACACATCATGCAATGAAGAAATAAGAAATTAACAAAGATGTGGACCTTTTAGTTAAATCTGCAGTAATGTGGTATCCTGGATATTTTTCAGAAACCCCATGGACCAAGAATAATTAAATAAATCCAAGGTAAATTACACTTCATCTACATAAGTATGCATCATGCATCATGCATCATTTGTGCTCTGCTTAAATGAGGACTTCTCTGGCTGAAATTTGTGTGCGGATGAGTAAGGCAATTACTTGCCTCAAAGCCAGTCAGTGTTTCTATTCATGTGCTGAAGAAAGTCTTTTTTTCCCCTGGTCTGTGAATACAGTAGCCAGTATCTGCAGCCTTCAACAGAATGTCCCCTCAGTACTCTAGTTATAAACTGACCATCCCCCAATCTCTTTCAAAAGAAGTTTGCTCTAAATGTTCATTTTGCCAGAATTACTGGAGAGTTTAAATCTAAATTTGACATTTTTTAAGTTTTGTATATAATATTTTCATTCTCCAAGAGATATAAAGGACTTTTCCTGGTGGCTCAGGTGATAATAATTTACCCTGCAATGCAGAGGACCCAGGTTTGATCCTTGGGTTGGGACGATCCCCTGGAGAAGGGAATGGCTACTCACCCCAGTATTCTTGCCTGGAGAATTCCATGGACAGGAGCCCTGTGGTCTACAGTCCATGAGGTCACTGTTTTGGAGGCTCTCTTCCTCAAAAAAGCAATAAACTAATGGGGATAGGGCAGAGAAAATAATTCTCCCATATTTAAATTTAGAAAACCTAATCCAAAATATATGGGCTTCCCTGGTGGCTCAGTGGTAAAGAATCTGCCTGACAGTGCAGGAGATGCAGGTTTGATTCCTGGGTCAGGACAATCCCTGAAGAAGAAAATGGAGACCCACTCCAGTATTCTTGCCTGAGAAATCCCATGGGATCCAAAAGAGTCAGATATGACTTAGCAACTAAACAACAATGACAATCCAAAATATATACAATTTACCTACCAGCATACAAACTCCAGAGATCTTGTTTCTTTTTTCACTGTATCCACAGTACTAATTTAAGAGCCTGATGCACAGTAAAACTTCAACCTATACTTGGTAAATAAATAATTAAATCTCTAAAACTAGAAGCATGCTTTTTTCCAGAGATCATCCTCCTGGTTAATGTATGCTCACCCATAGTGATGGCCTTGTTGGTCTCTCTAGAATGATCCATTGATGCCCCCAGGTTTGCATGAGGCCCCTTTCCATGTCAGTTGATGGCACCTTGGCTTACTCTGATGATAGCACTTATTAAATTGCATCTGATGGTCTAGTTTTATATGTCTCTTCCACTAGACTATTTTCTTTAATCAACAAATATTTATTGAATGGGGGTAGTGTGGATGATTGGCTTAGAATCCACACTACTAGTGGTTTTGAGGGTCTTCCTTTTCAGGAAATGCATATTTCTTTTTTTCCAACTTTACTGAAATATAATTGACACATAATATTGTATAAAATTTAGGTATACCAAGCACTAATTTGATATACTTATGTATTCTGAAACAATTACCACAGCAGCATTAACACTTCTATCGCCTCATAAAATTAACATTTCTTTTTTGTAAGAACATTTAAGATCTACTTTCTTAGCAGTTTTAAAGTCCAATGTATTATTGTTAGCTCTGAGTGATTCATCTTATAACTGGAAGTTTGTACTCTTTGACCACCATTGCTCCATTTCCTCCACCCTCCCCCAGTAGCTACTGTTTCTATGAGTTTGACTTCTTTAGATTTCATATATAAGTGATATCATATAGTATTTGCCTTTCTCTCTCTGACTTGTCTCACTGAGCACAGCCTTCAAGGTCCATCCATGTTGTCAAAAGTGGTAGGATTTCCTTCTTTCTCAATGCTGAAAAACATTCCATTGTATGTACATAAGTATACCCATCACCTTTATCTATTCACCCATGGACAGACACTGGTTGTATCCATATCTTAGCTAGTGAGATTAATGCTTCAGTGAATATCTGCTTGAGATCCTGATTTAATGTTCTTTCACATAGTCCCAGAAGTGGTATTGCTGAATCCTATAATATTTCTGTTTCACACTTTTTGTTGAATCCCCATACTGTTTTCCATAGTGGCTGTACTAATTTATTACCGCCAAAAGTGCACAAGGATTCCCATTTCTCTACATCCTCATCAACACTTATTATTTCTTGTCTTTTTTGGCATCATTCTGACATGTGTAAAATAATATTTCAATCTGATTTTCACTTCCGTTCTCTTAATGATTAGGGATGTTAAGCACTTTTTCCTGTACCTGTTGGCCATTTGTATGTTTCCTTTGAAAAACTGTCTATTCAGGTCCTCTATCCACTATTTAATCAGATTTTGGATTTGTTTTGGTTTTGCTATAGAGTTGCATGAGTTTCTTACATACTTGGAATATTAACTCTTTATCAGATATAAGATTTGCAAATAATTTGTCCCAAGGAAAAATATGTTTTCTTTGTTATAGTTTTCCATGGTAAAAAATTCCTTATCTGGCTTATTCAATTTGTCTGTTAGGGGAAGATAAAGGATATCAAAACAAAGTGCTTCTTGAAAGCCATAGCTTGCTCCTCCATCATAAACAGAGATTTCCAGATGTCTGTATTGATTCAGACTCAATGATTAAACATGAACTTTCATAAGATCACCCAGGATATATGAATCCAGCATAACTGTCTTTCTCCTCACCTTCATTTTCTCTCCTTTTAAAAGATCATTTCTAAATCTCCATTCTACCTCTCTCCACTTACTAGAGGCATTACTCTAATGATGTCTGTGCTGTCAGTTCCACAGTTTCTGAACCGCTCAACATTTCCCTTTATTCTTCCCTTTCCAGAAGATTTTCTGTACAACACAATGGTACCACAGTAAATTTAGGGAATAAAGGAAAATACTGCTTTCTTGTGGTTGAATTGTAAGAAACAGAACTGGCCCCAGTTTGTGGAGAGCACCACCGCCTATATTCAGCCTAGACTGTTATAGGAAGAGAAGTTGTTCCGCAAACAGAAGGAGGTAATGTGCAGCAGCGCTCTCCTAGTTATTATCAACTGTGTTCCCCAAGACACAAAAATTCCTATTAAAGAAATGAACTTATAAGGGAATACTGGGCTAAGATTATCAAGTATCTTAAATTTAAAACCAATTTTCCTTTCTCTGGTTTCATGTTCATCAAGCAACTTCTAGATGTTCATTTAACTCCCCTGAAAAGTCTGTCAATAAAGACAGAAAGGCTTGGCCAAACTGACCCAAGTCCTACATGCTGCAAGGTCATTTTTCCAGATCAGTTTATACCTTAGTAATGTGGTTTCTTAGCCAGTCTCTATGCTGTTGTTTAATATGAATCTGCACCCAAGAGATAGATGCATTTAATATGAATTTAAGCATTAGTATATCCATTCCCCAAACCTGAGTAGCAGATCTTGTCTTTAGGTGAATCCATCAAAATAAAAGGAATGTTATGAGAAATGAAGATCAACCAGTTGATTTCCCTGGGTGACAGTTTAACTTGGGGTTCACTTGTCTTTCAAACTTTCATAGTAGACATATATCATAGACTCAGTTCTCATTCTCAGTAGGGTATTTACCAACATCCCAGCCTAATATATATAATATGACAATGTTCAGATCATCAGTAAGAGAAAGTGCTTCAATTTGATACCTACATGTTCAGCGGATACAGCAAACAATCTTTTGGTAAAACAATAACCAAAAAATATACTATACCTGTAATCCACTAAGACTATGCTCCCCAAATGTTGCTACACATCACTTTGGAGATCCCAGCAGCATGGCAGAGATATGGTAAGATGCACAATAAATTCAAAATCCATTCACAGAGAATCCATTCTACCTGAACATTTGATGTGTACAAGATTTTTACCTAATGAATATGTTAAGATATGATGTTTTAAAGTAACCATAGATTTATCATGGAGAGCAAAAGCCATATGATATGTTTTAAAGACAAACCATTTAAATCCCAAAGATATTTCAAGAAGTTATCATATTGAATCTTTAGCCTTCCTTGTTACTATTTAGTAAGCAAATTTGAAAAATGCTGCTCTAAAATAAGATCAAAACAGTTTACACTGTATATTATACATATACAATGTATACAGAAATGCCAGACTGGATGAATCACAAACTGGAATACAGATTGCCAGGAGAAATATCAACAGCCTTAGATATATAGATGATACCACTCTAACTGCAGAAAGTGAAGAGGAACTAAACAGCCTCCTAATGAGGGTGAAAAAGGAGAGTAAACTAGTTGCCCTAAAACTCAACATTCAGAAAACTAAGATCATGGCATCCGGTCCCATCACTTCACGGCAAACAAATGGGGAAACAATGGAAACAGTGACAGACTTATTTTCTTGGGCTCCAAAATCACTGCGGATGGTGACTGCAGCCATGAAATTATAAGACACTTGTTCCTTGGAAGGAAAGCTATAAAAAAAATAAAAAAACCTAGACAGCATATTATAAAAGAGATACATCACTTTGCCAGCAAAGGTCCGTCGAGTCAAAGCTATGATTTTTCCAGTAGTCATATACAGATGTGAGAGTTGGACCATAAAGAAAGCTGAGCACCAAAGAATTGATGCTTTTGTACTATGGTGTTGGAGAAGACTCTTGAGAGTCCCTTGGACAGCAGGGAGATCAAACCAGTCAATCCTAAAGGAAATCAACCTTGAATATTCATTGGAAAGACTGATGTTGCAGCTGAAGCTCCAATACTTTGGCCACATGATGCAAACAGCTGACTCACTGGGAAAGACACTGATGCTAGAAAAGATTGAGGGCAAGAGAAGGGCAGCAGAGGATAAGCTGGTGAGATAGCATGACTGACTCAACGGACGTGAATTTCAGCAAACTTTGGGAGATTGTGAAGGACAGAGAAGCCTGGCATCTGCAGTCCATAGGGTCACAAAAAGTCAGACACGATTTAGTGAATGAACAACAATAACAATAAAGAAAATATAATTGATTCATATTCAGTTATTTAGTTTATACATATATGAAGTCTACTATATGAAGTATGGTACCAGGAGGGATTCATTACTATGGAGGTTAAGTGTGGATTAGTAACATTTTAAACAGCACTAAAGAATATTAGGCCAGTAACTGATCATAATGAAGGCTAGGAGACATACACTCCATTAATGAAATGGAATAAAGATTCTCTCCAGAAATATTTCACAACAGGACCTGATGCTGTCTTAGTTAAAGAAAAGTTTTTTCCTTAGTGAAAGAAAAGTTCTCTAAGAAGGAAACAAATGTTTGACCTGAATATTCATTTAAAACACTTTCCAATCATAGATTGTTCCAGTTATGTAAACTTACAGGAAAGGCAATCAATTTCCCTAATTTCAAGAGTGAGAAAACATAGCCTATACCATATAATGGTTTTGGGGGGAATGTACAGTGACACAGTGCTAAGATCATAAAGTCCAGTCATATCAAGGTCTTGGTACTGATGAATTTGTTGAAAAGTAATGAGCCTACAATGAAGATCAGGTCAGTGACCATTTCACCTCCATAAAAGATCAGTTCTGCAATGTTCATGCTTACATAATTCATAAAAGTATTCAAGTAGTAGTAGTTTCAGTTTTTATTGATAAATAAGTTTGAGTCAACACATCCATTATTCACATAAAGGTAGTGGTAGAAAAATATATAAGAATGAATAAAATATATTGAGATTGTTCAGCTCAGTTCAGTTGCTCAGTCGTGTCCGACTCTTTGTGACCCCATGAACCACAGCATGCCAGGCCTCCCTGTCCATCACCAACTCCTGGAGTTTACCCAAACTCATGTCCATGGAGTCAGTGATGCCATCCAATATTGAAATAGTGGGCATACAAATGGTTCCGTAAGACAAGTATTATGATATCAGTACGTAGCAAAACTTGCTCACCCAATATTTACAGAAGGAAAGCAAAATACACCATTAACTTACCAGCTATTAGAAATTTGTGGTGAGTAAAATTCAGTATGTCATATTGGTTTGTAAACCTTAAAGGTAAAATTTTTATGTGTCCAAATTTAATAATATTTTATTAATGGCCTTGAGTACTTGGGGCTTAGGTACTTGAGAACAAGGGGCTTCCCTGGTGGCTCAGATGGTAAAGAATTTGCCTGCAATGCAGGAGAGCCAGGATCGATCCCTGGATTAGGAAGATCCTCTGGAGAAAGAAATGGCAACCCATTCCAGTATTTTTGCCTGGAGAATCCCATGGACAGAGGAGCCTGGTGGGCTATAGTCCATGGGGTCACAAAGAGTATCCTACGATTGAGTCACGATTGAGTGACTAATGCTTGAGTACTTAGTCTGGGCTAGACTGAAAAAAGGACATATGATAAAGGGGTAGAGCCAGACTTGTGTTTATATACCAAACATTCGCCTCTCCTTTGTGTATTAGAGGTGGAAAGATGGCCAGATCAGCAGTGCTTAGCCTGCCTCAGAGACTGAAAAAATTATTTGTCTTCTTTTACTTCCTTTGGAGTAAATCATGAGAAATGTTGGACTGGGTGAAGCACAAGGTGAAATCAAGATTGCTGGGAGAAATGTCAATAAGCTCAAATACGCAGATAACACCACACTTATGGCAGAAAGTGAAGAAGAACTAAAGAGCCTCCTGATGAAAGTGAAATAGGAGAGTGAAAAAGTTGGTTTAAAGCTCAACATTCAGAAAACAAAGATCATGGCATCTGGTCCCATCAGTTCATGGCAAATAGATGGGGAAACAGTGGAAACAGTGGCTGACTATTTTGGGGGCTCCAAAATCACTGCAGATGGTGATTGCAGCCATGAAATTAAAAGACGCTTACTCCTTGGAAGAAAAGTTATGACCAACCTAGACAGTATATTAAAAAGCAAAGACATTACTTTGCCAACAAAGGTCCATCTAGTTAAGGCTATGGTTTTTCCAGTGGTCATGTATGGATGTGAGAGTTGGACTATAAAGAAAGCTGAGCACGGAAGACTTGATGCTTTTGAACTGTGGTGTTGGAGAAGACTCTTGAGAGTCCCTTGGACTGCAAGGAGATCCAACCAGTCCATCCTAAAGGAGATCAGTCCTGGGTGTTCATTGGAAGGACTGATGTTGAAGCTGAAACTCCAGTACTTTGGCCACCTGATGCGAAGAACTGACTCATTTGAAAAGACCCTGATACTGGGAAAGATTGAGGGCAGGAGGAGAAGGGGATGACAGAGGATGAGATGGTTGGATGGCATCACCGACTTAGTGGACATGGGTTTGGGTAAACTCCGGGAGTTGGTGATGGACAGGGAGGCCTGGCATGTTGCAGTCCATGGGGTCACAAAGAGTCAGACACAACTGAGCAACTGAACTGAACTGAACTGAACCCCAAGTAATTTGGGTTTCTTACAGAAACCAAAGACAAACTTACTGCATGTACATAATTATCGATGTGTCATGACTTAACCATAATTCCCCAAACACATACCGTATCACTTTAGAAAGATGTTGACTAATCCTGTATCAGTGATATCTTTTAGTTTAGGCTATTTTCAACTTTATCAAGGCTATTTTCAACTTTGATCTCATCTCTGCTTTAGTTTATGTCTCAAATACATGCATCAACCTATATTTTTGAATGGTTTAGTAAGATTTGAGCCAATCTTCACATATAGGTCCTGTATGCCCAGAAGCATTGCAGTAGATCATATGATTTCAGGAAATTTTCTGCCAAATATTTGCATATTACAATTCCTTTTATATCAAAAGTATGTCAAAACTGGATACTCTTGATCACACACACAGTTATTAAGTCCAGGATTCCAACAAAGTCAGAGAATATTGGGGACTTCAGAGAGCACTTTATAAGAGTTATGATTATCAAAATGCTTTTTAAAAAAAAATAATTTATTTTTCAACTGTTGTTACCAGAATAGACTTGGATTTTCTTACCATTGTCTTAGGAACTTTTACTTTCTTACTCAATATTTTATTATTACAATTTTTAAACATACAGAAAAAAAAAATACAGAAAATTTGGAGAAAATGAAAGTGAATAGCTATGTACGCAGCAGCTAGATTTCAGAATTATTAGCTGCCTATTTATGGCATTAACTTTTTTGGTGAAATTTACATAGAGTAAAATGTACAAATCTCAAATGAATCAGGTACCAGTACTTTTCATTTGCCTTGATAATTATCTCTTTTAAATTTCATTGAAATCTCCATGGATCCTATCCTTACTCCATTTTTTGATATGAACACACTGGGACTTGTTAATCTCTTTTTCTGTTTAAACACATCTCTAATAATTTCATGAATGCTGAATTTATAGTCCTATATTTTCTGCCTTTCCAGAGTAAAGAAATCCAATTATTAAAAATGTCGTTATTTCTCCAAGATCACAAATACATACTTGAATTTGTATTCCTGAATATTTCAGTAAGAATTTAACAAACTCTCATATAGAGAGGTCTTGTACACACAGAAGCAGGAAATGTAAACTTGATAGACTGCCATTGCCCATCTGGTTTGTAACAAATCAGTGTCATGTGACTTCAGGAAATTTTTTCAAAAGGATGTGGGCACTATAATTCCTTTTGCTCTCAGAAAAGGAAAGGAAAAAAAGAAAGTGAAAGTCACTCAGTCTTGTCCGACTCTTTGTGACCCCATGAGCTATATATAGTCCATGGAATTCTCCAGGCCAGAATACTGGAGTGGGTAGCCTTTCCCTTCTCCAGGGGATCTTCCCAACCCAGGGACCGAACCCAGCTCCTGCATTGAAGGCGGATTCTTTACCAGCTGAGCCATGAGGGAAGCCCATTGCTATCAGAATCACATCAATACTGGCTACCTTTTCAGTGATCTTATTCATTTTTCATGGATAGTAAAAACAGCAGTAAAATTACCATCAAAATAATGAGCATTTTTATAGAGTTTAACAATAAACTTCGTTCTCTCCTTCTCTATACTCCTCTCTGCTCACTCTCATCACCCCTAATCCACACCCTCTATTCCTTTCCTTAAATTCTATTCTAACTGCCATTGTGAAGAATGAGTCAATACGGGTTCAATGTTCAGCCCTCTGCTTACATATATATATATTTTCACTTTAAACTTCACAGGCCACTAACACAGAAAAATAAATCATATTTAGTAACTTCAAAGTGAAAATGATGTGACTCTACATGTATATCATAAAAGGAAATATAGTTAAATTTGTATAAATCTACACAGGATCTCAGGAAGAATTAAATCTGGTTTCCCTTATCTAGAAGCAAAAATATTAGCACAAAAATTGCATCAGCCAAAAATCTCTCCAAATGTTATTTAAAGTTATTGCTTTGTAAACTTTAATGATGTTTTCACACCAGTGTTAGAACCCATAATAACTCTTTCTCAGAGAATTTTATTATAAAAATAAAGCACTGGGGCTGTTTCCTCTTGGAGTAATGAAAAAAAGAGCAAATACAAGTAAATTAAGTAAAGACTATGATTTAAAACTTAACAGTTTATTTATTAGAGCTAATGTAAAAGTTTCCCTCAATAATATATGGAAATGTAAGTTCAGCATACAGCATGCATAAAAATTAACATACATATGTTAACTTGTGAAAAAGAAATAAAGGCAATAAAGAAACTACAGATAAAGAAAATGCTTCATTAACTACAATGGGTCATTACTTTATTTCCATTTATATTTTAATCACAAATTGCAACTGTGACTATAGGGCAAAGAGATGCAGTTATAATGTAATTACATATGGAAACCACAAAGCAAATTGTTCTTGGGTTTTATTTGTAGCAATTGTAGCTTTTAGGTACAAGATTCTGAGACAGTAGAAAGTAAGGCCCTCTTTTTTTTCCACTCCTAGAAAAAAGAGAGAACCAGAAAGGAGGACTGACCAATTTGACAATATTTTTTGCTTGCTGAGATCAATCGATCTTTAATCCACCAAGTGTGGTACTGTTTACATGCTTGAAATGAAAAGGGTTTCATCTAACAATGGGATGCTTTTCCTCCTTGGAGGTCTATGTAGAAAGGTCACCAGTGTACTTGCACACGTCCCAGAGAATTTTAAAAATAAGTCACCATGTATATAATTATCCCTCCTACTATACCTTCACTTTTATTCTCTATTACATGTTCTCTAGTACCTGCATTTGGATATCACAATTCTCATTATAGGTAATGTATCTTTCAGCTTATGAAATAGTGGATGTTAATTATCTTTCTGAAAACTGGAGAAAACTCTTGAGAGTCCCTTGGACTGCAAGGAGATCAAACCAGTCAATCCTAAAGGAAATCAACTCTGAATATTCATTGGAAGGACTGATTCTGAAGCTGAAGCTCCAATACTTTGGCCACACGATGCAAACAGCTGACTCGTTAGAAACGATCCTGATGCTGGAAAAGATTGAGGGCAAAAGGAAAAGAGGGCACAAAAGATGACACAGTTAGACAGCACCACTGACTAAATGGACATGAATCTGAGCAAACTCTGGGAGACAGTGAAGGATAGAGGAGCCTGGTTTTTTGCAGTCCATGGGGTCGCAAAGAGCTGGACATGACTTGGTGACTGAGGTGATATGCAAAAAAGCAGTGGTTAAGAAACTGGGTGTCACTGTGGAAAGACATGCACCAAGGACTCGCTCTGCTATTCATCTAAAGTTATGGCTAAATTTCTGAAGCTTGGGTCTCCCCATTCACAACTTCAGAGTGTTGCTGTAGGGTTTAAGTGAGTTAATGAATTTTAAGCCCCTAGCACAGAGCCAAGCATGTTATGCACATACATTTAAGTTAACTAACTATTGTGATAATTAATTAAAAGTCCACACTTCAGATGTTAAGACACAGTGAATAAGAAACATCACTGAGAACCTAAGAATTTGATATAAATGGCCTATGGCTATAGTTTGGAAGAAAAACTACATTTTAAGGGAAATACGAATAAAGAGAAGTGATGTAAAGGATAAAGTAGAAATTAATGTGACATTGATGATTGGATGGCATCACCGACTCAATGGACATGAGTTTGAGTAAACTCTGTGAGTTGGTGATGGACAGGGAGGCCTGGCGTGCTGCAGTCCTTGGAGTCACAAAGAGTCGGACACAACTGAGTGACTGAACTGAACTGAACTGAATGTAACATTAACATTTAAACCCATTGGTCCTCCCTCACTGTTGCCTCTTCCTTTGTGTGGTGCCCTGGATGGGAAATGTTGTTGCCTGCCATTCTAGTAAACAAAAAAGGGTGCCCAGCATCCCACTTCTTAGAAAGCTCTATATGGCTCAGACAGTAAACAATCTACCTGCAATGCAGGAGACCTAGGTTCGATCCCTGGGTTGGGAAGATCTGCTGGAGAAGGGAATGGTAACCGTTTCTGGTATACTTGACTAGAAGATTCCATGGGCAGAGGAGCCTGGCGGGCTACA
Source organism: Dama dama (assembly GCF_033118175.1). Classification (NCBI taxonomy): domain Eukaryota; kingdom Metazoa; phylum Chordata; class Mammalia; order Artiodactyla; family Cervidae; genus Dama; species Dama dama. Next base: position 67,880,734 of record NC_083713.1, on the reverse strand, counting down.
GTTCATGGGTCACAAAGAGTCCAACATGACTGAGTGACTAAGCACCAAAGTACTTCCTACTTCTATTTACATCTGGCCACCAAAGGTACACCCTGGGGGAATTCAGGATGGAGAAAAACAGGAAATATTCTACGCTTTGGATACTTGCCTAGACAGCTGAGATGCATACCTAAGCAACGACGTCAACAAGCCCCAATTCTTGCATCTTTCTCACATAAAGAAAAGTACTAAAATTATTAACTTGAGATGTCTGTTCTTTGTGAATAGCATTAATCTTTTTATGCCCAACTACATTTTTTTTTTTCCCCAGAAAAAAAAAACTCTGTATAACCTGGGTCATTCCTTAACTCTCTGGAGTAGTTCCTCAGGGCTATCTTAGAGGATATCTCTGGGATATGATTCTCAGTATGATCTCCAAATAAAACTTAACTCTCAAATGTTAGGTTTTCTTCTGTCAACATACTTTAGAGGTACCGGTTTACAAAACATATATTTTAACTTGCAGGTTTCCTTTGCCTTGAACCTATTTCAGAAGCATGTATTTCCTATAGCAACACTGTTGCTGCTGCTGCTGCTAAGTCACTTCAGTCGTGTCCAACTCTGTGTGACCCCATAGACGGCAGCCCACCAGGCTTCCCCGTCCCTGGGATTCTCCTGGCAAGAACACTGGAGTGGGTTGCCATTTCCATTTCCAATGCATGAAAGTGAAAAGTGAAAGTGAAGCTACTCAGTCATGTCCAACCCTCAGCGACCCCATGGACCGCAGCCTACCAGGCTCCTCCGTCCATGGGAGTTTCCAGGCAAGAGTACTGGAGTGGGGTGCCATCGCCTTCTCCGATAGAAACACTGTAACATGGTTTTTATTCTAACAACCAAAGTACATTTACTTTCTCTTTCCCACTGAGCCAAAAGCTGGCATGTCCTATTTTATCATAACTGATTAACACATTTACAGCACAGATAATACCATGTACCATTAATTAAAAGTACAGGAAAAATTACTTGGTGCCTAAAGGTCTGACAGGTTAAAATATTAGGTCTTTTTTTTTTTTTTTTTTACTTACTAAGGCCACTCAGAGAATACAAACAAAGAATTCACAGTGCTTTCAAAAGATAACGCATTAAAGATAAATTGATGGGCTCCCTCTGTTCAATTGGTTTAACAGAAACACTACTATGTTAAACAAATGTGGGTGTTATAAAGAACAGGCTTATTGTGAAAGTAATTTTCACGTGTCACCAAAAATTAATAGGGTAGGTAGTTAACAGCCGTGATTACACAGAAACTAAGCAAAAATTTTCAGTATATTAATCTAGATTCTCCTTCTTTCTGTGAATTCTTTACTCAAAATTGATGAAAACTTTGATATTGAGGAGAAAATGACAGTAATTTGGCTTATAATTAAAAGAGAACCACAACTCAATATCATATGCATACACACTCAGGGAACCCCATTTTTAGAGATTGTCAGACTGATCAGAAATCAAGGCTGGTTATTCGATCCTTCCCTGATCCAGTTATGGCACCTTCAGACAGAATTTAAACACTGAACTTCAATTAGTGTTTAACTAGATTGATTAATCAGTCAAAGTCTCTAATAAAATTGTACCATATACTTCACACCTAAGGTAAATAAGCACAAGTTATTAAGAATGACTACTTATTTGAACTTAAAACAATGTGACAAACACAAAACAATAAATAATAAACACAGTTAAAAGAGTTAGCATGAAGGGACCTTCCTGGTGGTCCAGTTGTTGAGAATTTGCCTGCCAATGCATTGGACATGGGTTCAATCCCTGATCAGGGAACGAAGATCCCATATGCTGCCGGGCAAATAAACCCTCACACTTAAACTACTGAGCCAATGTACTCTGGAGCCTGCATACTGCAATGAAGATTCAATGTGAGGCAACTAAGAAACTGACACAGGCTAATTAATAAATAAAGACAAAATCAGCATGAGGAGAGTCAGTCAACATAAAATTTCAGCAGGTAGTTATCACTTCCTCATTGCTAGAATTTCAAAACTGTCCATCCAAAAATGTAATGTTCTGTATCACAGATTTTGTCATTCACTAATATCAGTCTGATATAAAGTTTATCAGTTCAGTTCACTTTAGTCGCTCAGTCGTGTCCGACTCTTTGCAACCCCATGGACTGCAACATGCCAGGCTTCCCTGTCCATCACCAACTCCCGGATCTTACTCAAACTCAAGTCTATTAGTTGGTGATGCCATCCAACCATCTCATTCTCTGTTGTCTTCTCCTCCTGCCTTCAATCCTTCCCAGCATCAGGGTCTTTTCAAATGAGTCAGTTCTTCACATCACGTAGCCAAAGTATTGGAGTTTCAGCTTCAGCATCAGTCCTTCCAATGAATATTCAGGATTGACTTCCTTCAGGATGGACTGGTTGGATCTCCCTGCTGTCCAAGGGAATCTCCACCACCACAGTTAAAAAGCATCAGTCCTTTGGTGCTCAACTTTCTTTATAGTCCAAATCTTACATCCATCCATGACTACTGGAAAGACCATAGCCTTGACTAGACGGACCTTGGTTGGCAAAGTAATGTCACTGCTTTTTAATATGCTGACTAGGTTGGTTATAACTTTTCTTCCAAGGAGCAAACACCTTGGCTGCAGTCACCATCTGCAGTGATTTTTCAGCCCCCCAAAATAAAGACTCTCACTGTTTCCATTGTTTCCCCATCTATTTGCCATGAAGTGATGGGACTGAATGCCATGATCTTAGTTTTCTGAATGTTGAGTTTTAAGCCAACTTTTTCACTCTCCTCTTTCACTTTCATCAAGAGGCTCTTTAGTTCTTCTTCACTTTCTGCCATAAGGGTGGTATCATCTGCATATCTGAGGTTATTGATATTTCTCCCAGCAATCTTGATTCCAGCTTGTGCTTCTTCCAGCCCAGTGTTTCTCATGATGTACTCTGCAAATAAGTTAAATAAGCAGGGTGACAGTATACAGCCATGACATACTCCTTTCCCGATTTGGAACCAGTTTGTTTTTCCATGTCCAGTTCTAACAGTTGCTTTCTTGACCTGCATACAGATTTCTCAGGAGGCAGGTAAGGTGGTCTGGTATCCCATCTCTTGAAGAATTTTCCACCGTTTGTTGTGATACACACAAAGACTTTGGCATAGTCAATAAATCTGAAGTAAATGTTTGTCTGGAACTCTCTTGCTTTTTTGATGATACAGTGGGTGTTGGCGATTTGATCTCTGGTTCCTCTGCTTTTTCTAAATCCAGCTTGAACATCTGGAAGTTCATGGTTCACATACTGTTGACACCTGGCTTGAAGAATTTGAGCATTACTTTACTAGTGTGTGAGATGAGTGCAATTGGGCAGTAGTTCGAGCATTCTTTGGGATTGCCTTTCTTTGGGATTGGAATGAAAACTGACCTTTTCCAGTGCTGTGGCCATGGCTGAGTTTTCCAAATTTGCTGGCATATTGAGTGAAGCACTTTCACAGCATCATCTTTCAGGATTTGAAGTAGTTCAACTGGAATTCCATCACCTCTACTAGCTTTGTTCTTTGTGATGCTTCCTAAGGCACACTTGACTTCGCATTCCAGGGTGTCTGGCTCTAAGTGAGTGATCACACCATTGTGGTTATCTGGGTCATGAAGATCTTTTTTGTATAGCTCTTCTGAGTATTCTGGCCACCTCTTCTTAATATCTTCTGCTTCTGTTAGGTCCATACCATTTCTGTCCTTTATTGTGCCCATCTTTGCATGCAATATTCCCCTGCCTTAGCTGCAGTACTGTAATTGAGTGATTTGCATCAGCTCGAGGCAGCCCTATGATATAGAAAGCTATACTATCTTTGTACTTGTGAAAGAGGCCAGGACCAGCAGTGACATTCAAATTAAGAAGAGTGAGCTAGTACTAGGAAATAAGAGGAAAATCATTGCCAGATCATAGGATCCAATTAAAGAAGGGCATGTGAATGGGGTTTATTGGAAGTTAGAAAATATTCAAATGTCCAAATCATACTATAAATGTACATATAGATATAATCCTTATCCCCACATGGAGAGGAGCAAAAACCTTCTCCATATGTAAAGAATGAGTTGGTAGAGAAATCATTTCTCTACCATCACATAGCTAAGAAAGACAGAAAATATCTCCTAATTTACTCAATTTAGTCAAACAAAACAGCCAAAAATATGGAAATACAAAAACATAATAACTATTTCTAAAAGAAACTTGGAATTCTGAACTTTGTCAAAATCAAAATCAACTACACTAGATGTGAATAAATATAGTGTCTAAAATAGTATCAAGAGGGTCATCATTAAACTGTTATTGCAAAAAAAAAAAGAATGAGTTAAGGCTCTGCTGTCAAAGTGGGGAAAAAGGTACAAGACAGGAATGGTATTTTACTGAAGAGACTTATACTCCAAAACATCTCAAAATCTGCTGCTGGTTAAAAACAGAGCTTAAATTTGGATATTATTTTTTATCTCTAAACACAGGATATCCAGCTTCTGATATTTAAGTAGGTTCTGGTACATTTCAAGGAAACTTAGCTGGTGAGATACTAGAGTTGCTGATGAAGGTTACCTCCTGGATAAGATCCTCTGTGATGCAAACCTTGATGGCTCTCAATACAAAATGAAAGAACTAGTCTCCTGAAAGTGCCTTGCCTATAAGTTTTTTTTTTATAGATAAGACACTATAAGTATAAAATATAATAAATATAGCTCTGCAATATTTTTTGGAGTGGGATTCAGGGAAAAAGACTTCATAGTTTTTGAGTGTACTTTCAGAAACCAAAAGCAAATATCAGCCACTGGGGGAAAATTAGTAATACTAACCATTCAGATATTAGGAAGGAAAATATAAAACTGAATTTACAAATGGCACAATTGTCTCCACAGAAAATCAATTCCAGAGAATATAGGGGAAAGTCCTAGAACTAGTAAGCAGATTTGCAAAATATAAAGATATTCACTTATCTAAAAATCAATTGTATGTGAAGTATGTATCTATATCTATACACAATACATAGAGTTTCCCAGATGATGCAGTGGTACAGAATTCACCTGCCAATAAAGGAGACACAAGTGATGCAGGTTCAATCCTTGGGTCACAAAGATCCCCTGGAGGAGGAAATGGCAACCCACTCCAGTATTCTTGCTTGGAAAATCCCAAAGACAGAGAAGCATGGCAGGCTACAGTCCATGGAGTCACAAAGAGTCAGATACAACAAAGCGACTCAACACATACAAACATATTGTATATTATATGTATATATGTTAAAAATATTACCAGTTACAATAGCATCAAACATATAAAATATTTAGGGATAGATTTAATAAAATATGTGCAAGATGTTAATTGACAACTACTTTTCACTGAGATAAATTAATAGGGATCAAAATAAAGGAGATATATGAGATATAGGCTATGTTTATTAATTGCAAGACAATATTATTAAGATACCATTTCTTCCCATAATGATCTATACATTCAATGCAATATCTATCAAATTATCAGAAGGTTTCTTGTGTAGATACTGGCAAACTGGTTCTACAATTGATATTTAAATGTAAAAGATCTAGATAGACAAAGTAATATGAAAAAGGGAAAACAGAGCTGGAAAATTTGCACTACCTGATTTCTACCTTGTTCTAGAACTAGAATAATCAAGACAGTATGGCACTGAGGTCAAGACAGATACATAAGTGAATTGAACTGAATGTTATAAAAAGATAAACTCACACATAAATGACAAGCTGATTTTCAACAGAAGTGCCAAAGGAATTTAAGGGGAAAAGGATCATCTTCTCAACAGATGATACTGGCATTACTGGTCATCCACATGCAAATAATGATCCATAATCATGACTTTATATCATGCAAAAATATTAACTGGGAAGCATTATGGATGGAAAACTAATAGATAAAGTATAAAATTTTTAGAAAACCTGAAATCCTTGTGTGATGGAAATGCTTTATAAATGATATTATTATGCCAATATTATGCCAATAGTTCTACACATTTGTCAGAACTAATCAAACTGCATTTAAATTGGTGAATTTTATTGTATGGAAATACATCAGTAAAGCCAACCATAATTGTGCCATGAAATTTTGTTTGATGCGTATTTATCATCCTAAATTCACTTATTAAAAATACATTACAAGTTGGCAGGGTTCATATCTCTTTTCTAACAGTACTAAGGTTACTTAGGTTATCACTTGTTTATACAAATTTTTTAACATTGAAGTACAAAAATGGATTCTCTTCTTCCACATTGCCAACTCAGAGTAAAGAATATACATTTTATAAACATAATAATAACAACAATATTAAATTTTAAACAAATAATACAAAATCAATGATAAACTTAAAGATTATTCCTGGGTTAGAATTCTAGAATTCTTGAAATGTCTTCTTACCCTATAAACATTTTGATATTTCACTTTATTGTGAACAGATATTACTTTAATAATCATAAAGCACAGCAAAAGTTTTCCACATTTAACTTCATAATATTTTAAGATATCCAGTGTTTTTGATATTGGAATAATGATCATGTATACTTTTTATTAGCAATGGCACCCCACTCCAGTACTCTTGCCTGGAAAATCCCATGGATGGAGGAACCTGGTAGGCTGCGGTCCATTGGGTCGTTAAGAGTCAGACACGACTGAGCAACTTCACGTTCACTTTTCACTTTCATGCATTGGAGAAGGAAATGGCAACCCACTCCAGTGTTACCTGGACAATCCCAGGGATGGGGGAGCCTGATGGGCTGCCGTCTATGGGGTCACACAGAGTCGGACACGACTGAGGCGACTTAGCAGCAGCAGCAGCATGCTTTCTATTCATTTTTATTGGAATATAGTTACTTTAACAAGGCTGTGTTAGTCTCTGCAGCACTGCAACGTGAATCAGCCGGATGTTTCCATACATCTCTTTTTTGGATTTCCTTCCCATTGAGGTCACCACAGAGCGTGGCGTAGAGTTCCCTGTACCATGCAGTAGGTTCTCATTAGTGACCTATTTTATACATAGTGTCAGTAGTGTATATACATCAGGGGATAAATGATCACATATATTTATACCCTATGACTTACACTATGTGGACTAAGTGAAAGTGAATGTCACTCAGGCGTGTTCGACTCTTTGTGACCCCATGGATTATACAGTCCATGGAATTCTCCAGGCCAGAATACTGGACTGGGTAGCTTTTCCCTTCTCCAGGGGAGCTTCCCAACCCAACAATCGAATCCAGGTCTCCCGCATTGCAGGCAAATTCTTTACCAGCTGAGGCACAACGGAAGCCCCAAGTGGACTAAAGTACTCACTAACTCAACTAACATTTGTTGAATACTGTTTCTTGCTAGGCACTGATAGAGGCAAATCATTAATTTCAATAACAATTAAAACAATAAAAGTTGTAAGATCACATGTACTTTTTAAAAATAAAAAGCTAGGATTTCTCCTACAGGTGTATTCTTTTTCTGGTGGGCGTGTGATTTTACCAAGAGGCACAGATAGACTGGTTATTCCATTTCAAACCAGCATTGATCATGTGGAAGAGAATTTATTAGCAAATGAGCTCCACTGAGGAAGAAGCCTACTTTTCTATGAAGTTTTCATTTGTGGTGTCTCAGATAAAATTACTCTATGGGAATTCTGTCTCATTTCTAACTAGTAGAAACAAATATACAAAAGAAAAAAAAAGTCTCTGAAACACACACCAGCAAGCACAGGGGATTATCTTTACTTCTGAAATGAAAAAACACATTGTACCCAGTTCTGATACAGAATCAGAAATTGCCTCATTAAAGCGTGTATTTCCAGTTCCTATTGAAATAACCAAGAACTTCGCTTTATTCTAAGAGTGAAAACAGTAAAAGAAAAGTTTAGGGGATGTAGTGAAAGTCTGTTTGGAAGCAACTACATAAAAAGTAAAATAAAAAATTAAAACCTGTGTTTACAGTCTAACTGAGAAAAAGCAAACACAAAAAAACTGTGTATAATATTGTTTATAGGGGCGGAATTCCAGTTTCATCTCCATATGATTAACTTTTCCACTGTTTATGGATATAGTGATTTCAATTATAGCTTTTGTGGGAGATAAGATAGAATTCTCATGGTTAAAGGAGTATTAAAGAAACCAGGTGAGAACAAAAATATATTAACCATAGAGTCAGGATATTCAAGGTACTCCTTCATAGGACCTTTCCTAGAAAAACAAGAGTAAAATAGAAATTTTCTCTCACACATCCAAGAGGCAGAATATCTATAACATAACATATTAAATGGAGAAAATAGTTTTTCAAACCTTGAACACTACAAGTAGCCATGTATCAATAAAATGGACAACCTAGAAGAAATGTACAAAGTCTTAGAAAGATAGTCTCCTGAGATTGAATGAGGAAATCAAAAAATATGAAGAGACCAATTACAAGTACCATAATTGAATCTGTGATTTAGCAATTTGCAATAAACAAACATCCAGCACTAGATGGCTTCTCAGGCTGATTCTACCAAATATTGAGAGATGATTAATACCTATCCTTCTGAAACTATTCCCAAAAATTGAAAAGAAAGGAACATTTCTGAGCTCATTCTATGAAGCCACCATCACCCTGATACCAAAACCAGACAAAGATACCACAAAAAGAAAATTACAGGCCAATATTACTGATGAGCATAGATACAAAAGTCTTCAACAAAATACCCATAAACCGAACCCAACAATATATTAAAAGTATCATATGCCATGAGCAAGTGGGATTCAAACCAGGGATGCAATAAGGCTTTTGTGTTTTTCAGTATCCACCAATGTGATACACCACAACAAATTGAATGATGAAAACCATATAATCATCTCAAAAGATACAGAAAGTCTTTTGATAAAATTCAATACCTGCTTACAATAAAAACTCTCCAGAAAGTAGGCGAAGAGGGAACATATCTCAACATAGTAAAGAGCAAAGGCTAATTGTCCAAGGTTAATTACAGAAATTTTCAAGAGATAATTTCCAAACATATGTGGAATACATAATAACAAATGTGACATCTTGCTTTGTATTTAAATAGTTTCCCAATGGAAACTACTGATATTTTATGACTGTCTGTCTAATCAACATAATGTTGGTCTGTGTGAGAAATCATAAAAGATGACTAATGAAACATGGGCTGTTTTATAAAATATGTCTCAAGAAGTCACAGTTTTCCTGGGAAAAGCATGTGTTCTTATGCCTTAGACTTAAGACTTCCAGACACATGTATATAATAAAACTGTCATTTAATAAATTAAATAGATAAATTTTCATTCTTTGTTTTTACCAATGCTTAAAAGTAAATACATAGATTTTAAGTTTTTGTCCACATCTTAGTAAAACACAAATAACAGCTTCAATACTATTTATTATTTCTAGGACTAATAAAAATGTTCATGTCCACATAGTCCTGCTGATCCTAAAGACACATCTTTTATCATGTCATTTTTTTTTTTTCATCTCAAACATTATATAATTCCAAATTCAAGATCTTGCAACTGGATTCACTTTTCCACAACTAATTCAATCAGTATTTATTAAGCATGATTAGGGCAAGCAACCTGCTACCACTGGACATAAAATTGTAGGAAAGATACAAGGAATACTTTCAAAAAGATTTATGTCCCAATAATCTAAAAGACTGTCACACAAAAAGCTGGTCCTTAATAAGACTGTGTAAAATGTAATCAAGGTGCAGTCCTGTGGCTAAGACTCCACGTTCCCAATGCAGGGGGACTGTATCCCTTTTCTGGTCAGGGAACCAGATCCCACATGCCAGGACTAAAAATCCCACAGGCTGTACAAAAGACCAGGTACAGTCAAATAAATAAATAAATATTTTAAAAGTGTAATCAACAAGTAATTTGCTTTTAATTGGGCAATTCTTGCTACCAAAGGCAAATGCCAACTGAACTGTAACATTCCTGCACACACTCCTTATCATGTAGAAACCAGTAATAAGCAATTCATGGCCGGGTACCGATTCACAGGCAACATTTTGAGCAGCATTATTCTAGACCAAAATCTCCTCACTTTTCCTTCTCTTTCTTAATTGACTTTCGGGCTTCTCGTTTTACATAGTGAGTAAAACATGATGAATGAAGTTTTCTGAAGTTTACAAGTAACAGATTCATTGAGATTCCCTTCATGATATTTTCTTGCATCTGCTTCATTTTCCAACATGAGAAAATCTGTGTCAAACTGCCATGGGTTAAATGTCCATTTCCAGACCAATTAAGTCTGTGGGTCAGTCACATAGCATAAGAAGGGCTTCTGATCTGGTGGGGTTCACTGAAGCACAAAGGTTTTAATTTTGATGAAATTCCACTTACCTATTTTTTATTTATTTATTTTAATTGGAGAATAATTACTTTACAATATTGTGATGGTTTTTGCCACACATCAGCATGAATCGGTCATTGGCATACATGTGTCCCCTTCTTCCTAGAACCCCCTCCCACTTTCCTGCCCACCCCACCCCTCTAGACTGTCACAGAGGACCAGCTTTGGGTTCCCTATATCCTTTTTTTCTTTTTTTTTAATTTTACCAGTGGTGCTTTTGATGTCAAATCTAAGAAATCACTGTGTAACCCAAGATAAAGATTTATCTTGGGTTGTGTTTATTTGTGTTTTCTGCTAAGGTTTTTTTTAAGTAATTAATTAATTTTAATTGGAGGATAATTAATTTACAACATTATGGTGTTTTTTTCCATACATCAACATGAATCAGCCACAGGTGCACATGTGGCACCCCCCAGCCTGATTCCCCCTCCCACCTCACTCCCCATCCCATCTCTCTGGGTTGGCCCAGAACACCGGCTTTGAATGCCCTGCATCTATAGTTTCATACGGTGATGGCAGCATGACTGTGTAAAACACATTGGGTTATATATTTTAAAATAATTAACTATGTGGTATATAGATTATCTCTAAAACTGTTAAAAAAAGAATAGCTTCTGATGAGCCAGACTCAAAAGGCATCTATAACAATGAATTAAATAGACAAGTAAGTGGTACAATCAATAACTGTTCCAGAAATAAAGAGCTCAGGCTCTAGACAGAGCACAAAGAAACAGTTTCACATCATAAGCAGCAGGCAGCCTGTGCTCTGAATGACTTTATCATAGGAGCAATCATGATATTTAGTTGAATTCTTACAACTATACAATACGAAGAAAGTGTTATTTCTACATTAAGAGTAGGGAACTGAGCCTCAGAAAGAAAAAGTGGCATGTCCAAAGTTATACATAAGTAGAGAAGCTTGAACCAGAATTGGAATCCATGCCTGTCTCCCAGGCTATGGTCTTAACCACCTCATCAAACTGTACAGCGATGAAACATCTGATTGTAAATTTAGATCAACAACATTAATGGAGGTTGATTGGAAAGTGTGAAAGTGTTAGTCGCTCAGACGTGTCTGACTCTGCGACCCCATGAACTATAGCCCACCAAGCTCCTCTGTCCATGGAGTTCTCTAGGCAAGAATACTGGACTGGGTTACCATTCCCTTCTCCAGGGGATCTACCTTACCCAGGGATCAAACCGGGGTCTCCGGCATTGCAGGCAGATTCTTTACCATCTGAGCCCCCAGGGAAGACTAACATCTCTGCCAACCTTAATTTTCTTATGGTGATATGAAGAAAAGAATGTGTAACAACTTACAATATCAATTACATAAACTTTAAGAAAGTTAAAAGTCAGTACTCCATACATAACACATAGAATTTGAAAGTCTACAAGCAATAAATGCTGGAGAGGGTGTGGAGAAAAGGGAACCCTCTTACACTGTTGGTGGGAATGCAAACTAGTACAGCCACTATGGAGAACAGTGTGGAGATTCCTTAAAAAACTGGAAATAGAACTGCCATATGACCCAGCAATCCCACTTCTGGGCATACACACTGAGGAAACCAGATCTGAAAGAGACACGTGCACCCCAATGTTCATCACAGCACTGTTTATAATAGCCAGGACATGGAAGCAACCTAGATGCCCATCAGCAGACGAATGGATAAGGAAGCTGTGGTACATATACACCATGGAATATTACTTAGCCGTTAAAAAGAATTCATTTGAATCAGTTCTAATGAGATGGATGAAACTGGAGCCCATAATACAGAGTGAAGTAAGCCAGAAAGATAAAGACCATTACAGTACACTAACACATATATATGGAATTTAGAAAGATGGTAACGATAACCCTATATGCAAAACAGAAAAAGAGACACAGAAGTACAGCACAGACTTTTGGACTCTGTGGGAGAAGGCGAGGGTGGGATGTTTCGAGAGAACAGCATCGAAACATGTACATTATCTAGGGTCAAACAGATCACCAGCCCAGGTTGGATGCATGAGACAAGTGCTTGGGCCTAGAGCACTGGGAAGACTCAGAGGGATCGGGTAGAGAGGGAGATGGGAGGGGGGATCGGGATGGGGAATACATGTAAATCCATGGCTGATTCATGTCAATGTATGACAAAAACCACTACAATATTGTAAAGTAATTAGCCTCCACCTAATAAAAATAAATGAAAAAAAAAACATATAGAATTTGGTTTATGTGATATGTCGAATAACAAAAATATAAACTTATTTTAAAAGAAATACGGCTACATAAGGGCTTCCCTGGTGGCTCAGTGGTAAAGAATCTGCCTGCCAGTGCAGAAGATGTGGGTTTAATCCCTGGGTCGGAAAGATCCAGAAGGGATGGCGACCCACTCCAGTATTCCTGACTGGGAAACCCCATGAGCAGAGTAGCCTGACAAGAGATACACGCCATAGGGTCACAAAAAAGTCAGACATGACTTAGAGACTAAACAACAACAAATGGTTGCATAAGTTGTTCTCGAGAAATGCTATAGTTTCATTAACTTTCAATTTCTAAAAGAAAAATAGGAGGAATCCAAAAAAGTATACATATATCACTACAATGGCTTTTATTATAAAACTAGTTATTCTTTATAAGTATCCAAGGGAACATAGTGACTGAAGTGCCCAAATGACTTTGCTATAAAACATTTTCTCTTGTAACATAATGTCATGTATAGAATATAGGGAAAGTGCTATTGAGTACAGGAGAAAAAAAAAACCTGGCAGGATTTAAGTAGCAGTCTCATTCTCTCAGATCCCTAGAGTGACATCAAAAAGTGCACTGTGCTAAAAGATAGCATGGTATTCCAAACTGACTGCCCTTAAAGGCTAGAAGTTTTATAAAGTTATTCATTACACTGCACTTTATTATCTGCCTCGCTCACAGCCTTGCTGGTCTCTGAGAAGCACAGAGTAGATACTCCAAGATTCCCTTATTGGTAGAGAATGGAGAACATATTCTATATTTTAGTTTACAGTGGTTGTTTACCCCAATTCTGAGACAGGAAGAACATGGAAAATATTTCTTTAGGATTTTACTTCTTGACTTGCTTAAAAAAATATCTAACTTCTAAGTGAAATTATACAAAGTATAAGTTTGTATTTCTTAATATTACTGCTTTTATTTTCAATCTTATTGAACTTGTTCAAGAAATTCATTTCAGAATTTGGGGTAAGTAAGAAATCCATGGCTGAGCCATGTCAATGTATGACAAAAACCACTACAATATTGTAAAGTAATTAGCCTCCAACTAATAAAAATAAATGAAAAAAAATTGTAAACTTCAAACTTCTGTTGGCATGTACCTCTGTGCTGAAATATCTTTTGGATCACCCCAGGAATAGAGGGACATGGGTCAAAAGCAGGTCATTTTAGTCACTTTTTTTTTTGGGGGGGGGCTATGCCGGGTCTTCCTTGCTGCATGGGCTTTTCCCCAGCTGCAGCAGGTGGGGGCTACCGTCTACTTGTGCTGCGCAGGATCCTCCCTGCGGTGGCTTTTCCTGTTGCCGGGCACAGGCTCTGGTGCGCCAGGGCTTCAGTGGTTGCGGCTCCCAGCTCTATCCAGCGCACCTGCTCACTACTTGAGGCACACGGGCTTTAGTTCTCCGTGGCAAGTGGGATCTTCCCAGACCAAGGATCAAACCTGAGTCTCCTGCACTGGCAGACAGATTCTTTACCACTGAGCCACCATGGAAGCCCAAGTCACGAGTTTTATGAAAATGATCCTATTAGTGCAGTTCTGGGAGTAAAAACAGCAGAGAATCAGAAACTTTATTAGCACTGACTTAACAAAAGAGAAACCAAGAAGAATGATAAACACATCTCTGAAAAAAAGATGATCTTGCCAAAATGTCTCATGCTTCATAATGTCACCAATAAACGTGATTGTATATCACTGCCTATCTTACAGAATTCTCAGAGTCATTTCTCTAATGGGGGCTGTACCTTGAAGCACCAGAAAAAAAAAAAAAAAATGGCATCATTAAGTTCCTCTGAAGTAATGTCTCCTTTCTCGCTAATGTGCCAACTCTCATGACAGTCTCCCTTTGGACACTCAGCTCAGGATTGTTCTGTCCCGAGTATGAGAGGTTTCAGATTCTTAGATGAAGCCCATATTTAGAAAAAAGAAAATCATTTGTCTGTAGGATTATGAAACATCTTCTTCTTAGACAAAAATGCAGATAAATTAGCTCAAAATGTGTTTGCCTGCTTTTCAGAGAAGAAAGCATATTCGGACCTGTGATTCTCCCCCAGCCATTTATAAATTATCCTCTTAAGTGATACAAGCAACAACATTCATTAGCAACCACAGTGAACTCTCCATTTCTTAAAAGGTGATTGTCTCAAATTTGGATTGGCCAGGTTCTATGTATTTTTATTCCCTCTTCTCCAACTGGCAAATTGCCATTTGAGTATTTTCTCATTATCAATAACTATGCTAAAAGCCAAGAGAAAATAAAAACTGTAATTGGTGTCCCCATATATCCACTATCAGAAAAAGATGAGCATGCAATTTATCTCTGGGTGAGATTTAAGAGAGATGTTTCTGTCCCCAGGAATATGATAGAAACTAAGGAGTTGTTCTTATGGCATGTGTTTATGAAGAAACTTGTCTGTACATTTTTTACATAATATCCAGAAAAAAAGAGAAAGGCTGGCATTTGCTACTAAAGTGACACATACAGTAACTTTTTCCTTTACGAGGTCAACATGGAAAAATTCCTTAAACTCTTTGAGCCCTGACAGAATATAGAAAATATTAATAACTATTTTCTTCATAAATTTTTGCAAGTGTATATTAAGTCACATGCCCTCAACAACTGCTGGATCCATAGTATCTCCTGATTAATATACATACATAGATAAATTATATAAAATATATTTGAATATGTGTCTATTTGGGCATGGCAACTGACTCCAGTATTCTTGCGTGGAGCATCCCATGGACTGACGATCCTGGAGGGCTACAGTTGATAGGGTCACAAAGAATTGGACATGACCGAAGCAACTTAGCACGCACACGCATGCACATATATATAGATAGATAGACAGATGAATGACTAGCTGGAGAGGGATGAAAGAGCCAGGAAAGATTATTATTTAATCAGAGAACTCAATACAGACACTGTGTGATTTATCCCAGGGAACTTCTCAAAGGCACAAAACGACTCTGCTGCAGTACAGGTCACCTTGCAATTTTTGAACGTCTGTTTTGTGAAGGGCCCTGCATGAAGTGCCTTCAATTACAGGTGGTTGTTACAATTAATTTTGGAAAGCTAAGAAACAGCTTTCTCTATATACACTTTTACAAAAGCTTGTTTAAATCATTGACCTCTTCCTTTGGTTCAAAACACCTTGTCAAGATGCAATGGACTGTTTCTAATATAAAAGAAAACTAAAATAGGATTCTATTCTGGGAATACAGTTTGCCTGCTTGAAGTGCCGAGCAATCTTATAGAGGAATGTTAACACTAGAAACCAGAATATGCTTTTTCTCCATTATTATTAAGGTTATGCTTAATGAAGGGAGAGAAAAACAAGAAAAATTCTACAACTGTTAATCGGCAGCCAATTACAAGTTTATCAAATAATGAGGTGTATAAAAAGTTTGCAGTCACTCTCAATATTTTGCATGGTTTCTTTCTATGTGCATAAGTTAAAATTCAGATTCAATGTGAATTTCTGATTTTCCCATTTATAGAGTGGGTGATTGGTAATTTTTCTTTCTATTGTCCACAGCTCATATTGCCATAAACTTCTAATGCCCTGATGGACAGTTGTCGATGAATAATTCATTTAACTAAGGCCTCCAGTGTGTAAATTTTTTATTAGTACTTTTGGCAGTGGATACACTCTACAGTTCCTCCCATTAGAGTTCCAGAAGGTGTTAGAACTTCTCTGCAGATTAAACAAAAATGAAAAGAAGAAAAGAGAAATAAAAAGTACTCCAGCCATACCACAATAGCAATAATAACAAATCAAATCTCAAATTTCACTTAAGAATTAGGGAAAGTGATGGTCAGAGAAGTGATGGTTTTAGTATCAGAGTAGGCTTAATTTTGCAGGCTCTAGAGTTAAAGAATTACTACATGAAGTAGCAGAGTTCGTAACAGTAAAGCTTTAAAATCACCTTTAAAAATAAAACAGATTGATAGACTATTTTGAAGTATAGCTATAGAATTACATATAATAATATTATCATCCAAAGGTAAGACTAAGATAATAACTTTTAACTGAGGATTCAAAGTGTATGCATAAGAAAACTGGTTCCCTGAGGTGCTTCACAGAGGGAGGTGGGAGTTCTTTCCTCAACCAATCAACTGATAAAACTTATTGCACTACTTTTACCAGATGCTGGCAAATGCATGATGCATCTGAGCATAGCAAAGACTGAAACATTTCACAGGACAGCTACAATGCGTTAATACTAATTCTGAAATTTATTTGGCCTTGGATTTCTAATTAAAGAACAACATACTAGTTTTCTACTCGAAACAGTTTGGGGAAACTACCAAATTGGCCTTATGTTTCAAATTCAATCTTTACAATAAATGTTTGCTCTTCAGCTTCAGAAAAAAAAACACTAATCATTTTGATGATTTTTAAAAACATTATTTCAAATCTCTAGTAATGTTCTGAAATATTTCATTTGAAATAAAAAATTCTCAGTCATATTTGACATTACCATCCCATGGACTATAACCCACCAGGAGCCTTCTGTCCATGGAAATCTCCAGGCAAGAACACTGGAGTGAGTAGTCATTCCTTTCTCCAGGGGATCTTCCTGATCCAGGAATTGAACCCAGGTCTCCTGCATCGCAGAGAGATTCTTTACTGTCTGAATCACTAGGGAAGCCCAAGGTAGTCATAAATGTCAGTTGTTTGTGAGACCTCATGAAAAGCAAATTCTCCAGACAAAATGTGAAAAGTAAAAAGTACAGATAATCTTGGTTAGACCGGATAGTATTAAGAGTAAATTCAAATAGATATTTGGAGTGAATATACAATAAAAAATAAAGATGGAAAAAAAAAAGTGCTTTTGGAAAACAAATACACTCCACGCTTGGATATCCAATTGACATTAAATGGTGAAACAAGAGAATTTCTAAACAATCAAGGGAAAGGCTAAATTTCATACAAGGGAGTTTTCTCTGTCTCTCCCTATCTAACTACCTATGTATTTATCAATATCTAACTATTATTGTATCTATCAATATCTATCATAAAATGGCACCTTACATGTATAAAAGAAAACAGTTGCTTTTAATAAACGTTTGTTCATTTTTACCAAATAAACCTAAGCTGCAAGATAAATTACAGCAAAGCAATCCCACTCTTTTAGATATTTCACTATCACAGTGGAAATCTGATATGTGTTTTTGTTTCCTATTACTATTTGAGTACATATCTGAGATAAACATTTGAGTCACGAAGAATTCACATCCATAATGATCTTGACTCTAATCTCTTTACCCTTCAGTGGCTCAAGGTAAAGGGTAGTTAAAATTAGCACAAACTTGACATACTTATTCTTTAATAAACTCACACATTCTAGGTCAAAATGAAAGTTTTTCTGTTCATTTACAACATTTCTACAAGCCGTACAAACAGGATTATTTTTTCTAGAAAAAAACTGAAGAGGACCATTTAGGCATTACAATGTCTGTCAGCCTAACAATGCCAATTACTACACAATCCAATGTTCACTTCTTCATCTAACAACCTGTTAGCAAGCTTCTACTGTATATTCTATGTGCTGAAACTGATTCATTTCACAGACAGCACTTAAGATAATGTAAGTAGAATGATTTATAACAATACCAGCTGTCTGTGAAACAGTAACATCAATTTATTTGAGAAGATTGTTTGTTCAATTTTATTATGTGAGTGCTTTCATGTTTCATCATTATCAGATTATTCCCAAAGTGTATGAATATAACCAGTTGATAGGATATGTATTCTTACACTGATTGTATCTTTTATTAAAACTCTTAAAAGTCTACCAAGATAACATTTTTCACATATATTTGACTAAATAAAAGTGTTCTCAACACAAATGGAAATCATGGAATTTTTAAAAAATTATATATTTTACAATTAAATACCAATTTTAATTTTTGTTTTTTGATTTTTGTTCAGTTCAGTTCAGTCACTCAGTCATGTCCGACTCTTTGTGACCCCATGGACTGCAGCACACCAGGCCTCTCTGTCCATCACCAACTCCCAGAGCTTGCTCAAACCCATGTCCATCGAGTCAGTGATGCCATCCAACCATCTCATCCTCTGTCGTCCCCTTCTCCTCCTGCCTTCAATCTTTCCCAGCATCAGGATCTTTTCCAATGAGTCAGTCCTTCGCATCAGGTTGCCAAACTATCGGAGTTTCAGCTTCAACATCAGTCCTTCCAATGAATATTACGGACTGATTTCCTTTAGGATTGACTGATTTGATCTCCTTGCAGTCCAAAGGACTCTCAAGAGTCTTCTCCAGCACCACAGTTCAAAAGCGTCAACTCTTCGGTGCTCAGCTTTCTTTATAGTCCAACTGACACATCAATACATGGCTACCGGAAAAATAATAGCTTTGACTAGACAGACCTTTGTTGGCAAAATAACATCTCTAATGATTTTTAGTATTATTTGTCAAATTCTAATACAAAGAACCTACATTATTAATATTAATTCTTCTACTGAAGATATCAAATTATCATGCAGTTTTTACCATTTTTTTCATACTTTCCTACTCAAATGTTTTTCACCTATGGCTTATTTAAACCTGCTTTTGTTTACAATTTATATTTCAGCTGTCAGATTTTGAAGTTTTTTTTTGAAGTTTCTAGTTCACATGGATAAATATTTTCAGAAGACATCACAGCTGTTCAAAGGTACCTAGTATCTCTACCGCTTACTCTTTTTGTGAGAAATTAGATCTTGTCACTATATTTCTTAAAGCAGTAAGAAAAAAAGAAAGAAACATGAAAAAGAGAGTGCTCAATAGTTTAAAAAAAAAAAAAAAAAAGCTACAACCAGCAGAGCAGAGTCTAGAAGTCAATTTTCAGACTGATCCCTTGTGTCACTTTAAAAATATATTCTTAGGAAAGTGCATAGTTTTCACAGTATGAAAGCATAAAAAATATACCATTCAAAATTTCTGTCAAGATTTCCTTATTCTAAAACCTTATCAGCTAAAAAATACCTTGCTGTATTAAACCTGTCAGTAACAGTTCATAGATATGGAATATGGTTAATGTCTCTCTTAATGTGCAAATCAGTTTCCTCTATAGAGTGAAAAAAAAAATTGGCTGTACCTGTAACACCAATTTGTCGACACTTTATACATAGCAAAATGCAAATTCCTTTAAGCAGCAATAAAATGATATGAAAGCATTATACTATAGGGGAAAGAGTTTGGGCATTTTCAGTATGCTGAACTGAGTTTGAAAAAAGGGTAAGTATTGTGGTAGACAGCCTATAAGATGGGACCCCAAAATCCCCCGTCTATATTTATGTCTCACATTCCCTTGAATGTGGGCTGGACTCTGTGACTTGCTTTAAACCAATAAAACGTAGCAGAAATGATGGAATGTCACTCCCAATTTAGAATATAAAAAGACTTGGTCTTCCATCATCTTTCTCTCTCAGCATCTGTCTGTCTATCTCTGTCTCTCTCTCTGATTGCTCAGCCTGGGGAAAATAGTATCATATCATGAGGCAGTTTTATGGAGTAATCTACAGGATAAACAACCAAACCAAAAAACCAAGAACGGGCCCTTGGCCACAGCCAGCAAGAAACTGAGGCTTACAACATTGAATTTGGAAGTAATTCTCCCCTACTCTTCGGATGAGAACGCAGCCCTTGTCAACAGCTTTACTGCAACCTCACGAGAAAACTTAAATCAGGCTCTAGATTCTTAATCAAAGAAAGAGTGAGATAACAATCATGAGTTGTTGTTTTAAGCCAGAAGTTTGGGGGTAATTTGTTATGTAGCAATAGATAACTAATACAATTGCTCTATATTCTTACTCCTGATATCCTACAATAACTTAATAGGAACTCAATACATTAGTTACTTTTCTGTAACATGCTGTAACTTTTCAAGTTACAACCTTGAGTTTAAGATACTGAGCTTTAAAACAACTCATGCTGTCTCCCAAATAACATTTAGTAAGCATCTATGTCATATAAAACAACATGTTCAAGTAAAGCAGGTATGAAGATGAATAAATAAACTGTCTTACCCTTATGATTATATCTAATGAAGCCACAATAGTATGAAAATTGAAAGATTGACAGAAAATATAATTTTAACTGTTTTACAGCATATAAATAATGTTAAATCACCTAAATATCTATTAAATGCCAACTCTACAAATTTCTATGTCAATGAATATGATGTGTGTGAGCCCTTGACCTACAGTAGAACAATTAAGGAAAGAATAAGTGGATATACATAAATTACTGTTAAGTAAGAAAATGAAGGTGAACTATAATTTTTAAAACACAAGTCACAGTGAAAATGGGTACACAAGATTAAATATGATGAAAGTTTGGGGAAACGTCTTAAAGATTCTGTAGTTTGAGACTGATTTTTATGGTTAGGAATTGTATTTACCAGTAGGAAGTAAAGAAGTATGCGAGGTAGAAGAAATTATATGAGCAAATATCCTAAGGATGGAAAGTGCTGGAAAAGCAACTGTGACAAGATTAAAAGACAGATAGAGGTGGTGAAAGAGAGAGGGTAGGAGAAAAGAGCAGAGAGATACAGAAAAGTTTTCTTTGAGTACCATCACAGATTGGTGAAAAACACTGTGGAAATTCAGTTACATGATAAGGAAGGTACCCTGATTTTTCAAGAATTTGATCCATTATTTGCCTGAGACATCACCTTTACATATAATGTGCCTAGTTGCTCAGTCGTGTCTGACTCTTTGCAACCCCATGGACTGTAGCCCATCCAGCTCCTCTGTCCACTGGGATTATCCAAGCAAGAATACTGGAGTGGGTTGTCATGCCCTCCTCCAGGAGACCTTCACGACCTAACGGTCGAATCCAGGTCTTCTGCTTTGTAGGCAGATCTTTACCATCTGAGCCACCAGGGAAGTTTTACATAAAATAGTGCTTGCTAACATGTAGCAGATTTCCTCCCTAAAGACAACTCTCAGCTATTCCAAAGTATTCCTATTTGTGAAATTAGAAATGTCTTTAAATATTCTCTCTCAAGGCACAGAGACATGCCTTTCTGATATAAGAATGGAAAGACATCTCACTGAAAATATAATTTGCTTCCAATATGATAATCTAAACTGTATAGGAATACATTCTCTAAACATCCCTTGATTTTCTCATGGTATAAATATTAGCATCTTTACAGACTATAGAGCAAAGTTTTCAAACTAACTTATATGGCATCTAAGATGTTTTTAGCCTTGAAAGCCCTACAGGGCTTGATAAGTAGAGAAACTCAATAGCCCTCTGGCATTGACAGTGACCAGAAGTTTGGAGGAAGAACATATTTCTGCCTACAATAAAACAAACATATAATTAGTCTTATTCCTCGCTCCCCCCAGCAAAAAAAAAAAAATCATAAGGGCTTTCTTTGTACCCTTTGCAAAATAACTTATGAGGATACAACAACCTGTTTCACTAATATGGTCACTAATGTTTCATGCTATTTAGTCTTTCTAAGTACTCTTAATAATTAACTTCTTAGAACATAAAGGCTGATCAAATTATTATCATTCTGAAATATGAAGCTTCTTATCACAGTCCTCAAAAAAATTAAGACCATTGATAAAGATAAAACCACTCTAGAGAGTAGTGAGCAGATTCAACACATAGTGGACACTTGAAATCACACTTTTAAGAACATATAAAATTCTCAGGATAGAATATATGAGAGGTGAATGCATCTGATCCCCATGGACACTTTCTCAATTGTAACATTCACAAATGTTAAAACACTATCCAATTTAGCTCCTGTCAAAATGCCAACAAGTCCCAGAAAGGTGTAAGAGATTAACCCTGTTCAGCAATTAACAACTTCAACACCAAAGATTTTAACAGAAAATCTAGAAAAAGAACCTGCAAAAATACAATAGCAGTAAAATGTTGATGCTGTATGTCACCCATCAAATTCACCCTCTTAAACACTTTTTACATTATTCCAGTCTCCAAAATCAGAAACTCAAAGAAACTTCCTATTGCCCAAAGGACAAATTTTAATATTCTTTGCCTGACATTCATATTAAGATATAATTTGGAATTAATCTTTCATTGCATGCGTATTTCACACAGATTCTCAAAAGGATCCCCTATATCTAATCCATCTCATCTAATTCATATTGCCCAAAATATGTCCTGCTTATGACCATGCCACTGTAACAAAATACTTTTTCACATTAATCTTTTTGAAACACCAATATGCAATCCAAGTGTCACCTCTTCATCCTTAATGAGGTCTGGTATTACTATTATAATTAAGATTAGCTTCCTCTTTTACCAAACTCTTTTAGTATTTATGATCTGTACCATTTATTTAGCAGTTAACAATACCAGAGAATGTATGAATGCATTCCCTGGTTGCTCAGACAGTAAAGAATTTGCCTGCAATGTGGGCTAACTGGGTTTGATCCCTGGATTGGGAAGATCCCCTGGAGGAGGGTATGGCAACCCACTCTAGTATATCTTGCCTGGAGAATACCATGGACAGAGGAGCCTGGCAGGCTACAGTCCATGGGGTCACAAGGAGTCAAATACAACTGATCAACTAAGCATACACATACACAGATACCAGAGAATGTATGAATGCATAAGTGTCCCCTCCTCTGTCCTTAAGTCAAACATCCAGTTGGACCTAAAAATTTTTAAGTAGCATTTTACAGTGAAATGAGACATATTAGAGGAACTAACATACATTTAGTGAGTTGCTACCAGACCTTAACGCAGTGAAACAGAATACATCAGAATTTATCACATGCAGTAAAGGTAACAATTATCGACAAAATTTTTGTTTTATATATGTATGTGGATATATGTGTTTAGGGGGTTGTAATGAAATATCGTTTTCTTATAGGACCATTTTTTTTTTTTTAATTTGAAAGCCACTGTCCTAGAAGACCATGTTCCCTACTAACTTACACATAGAGTATCTAATACAGAATTCTATATTAAATAAATGCTTACAATGAAAGCATTTTTCACTTTAGGACAGTAAGATGAATTAAATTCAGAGAAAATAAAAAACACACAAGGAAAAACCAAAACTAAAGAACAGAATATAGACATTGGGAGCACCAATGAGTATGTACTGAATGAGAAAAATAGGAACTGTGATTTTGCTAGTTAAATTTTATTTGCAGTGCAGCCTAGAGTTGGCTCAAATTGGCATAAGACTATGTGGCACACAGACTACTATGCTTCATTGAGGATCTTTGAATCATCTAAAAACTCAAGTGTCATCTATAGCAGGTTGTAATACCAGCAATTTGTAGGACCTAGCAATATGAAAGAAAAGCTCTGTTTTCCTTATTGTGTAAGACTGAACATCTGGGACCCTTAATATAAACCATAAGTAGAAGTTTTCTAAATTCATGATTTTCTCATGACCATTTCCTATATAGTTTTATTACACAACACAGAATTTGGCATCTACTTTTCACATACACTATGAAATTAACTCTTGATATTTTAATACATACATGATGGATAAATGAACATTAAATAACTTACAGAACTGAAATAGCACCATCTGTCTAAACAGTATAATCCTAAAATACATGACTTCATTGCTATATATCATGAAGAATAGTTTGAATTTGTTACATGAAGTCTACAAAATATTACCAAATATTACTAAGCATATTTCATGAGGCACATAGTATTATTTGTTCACAGTTCTTTCTTCCTTCTCCATCTGAAAATGCAGTGAATATACAATGTGTGTATACCTGTCTTCTTCACTGACTTGGAGCTTTAGCAAGTGACTTGTCTGAACTGTTGGCATGAGTGCTAATATAATTAATCTTTCCAGCCAAGCTTTAGATGTACATGTAGGACGTGGTTGGCATATGCAATCCTGCCTTAAACCATGCAAATATTACTCCTCAAGTAAGCATCAATCCCAGAATGTGAGATGCATGGAGACACAGACCTAACCAGCAGTGTGAAGCATAGCCAGAGCAGGCAATACACAGTCATTTCAGTGAAAAATTTGTTCTTAGGCTTTGAGATTGTTGATGGCTTGTTATGGAGCATTATTTTAATAAAAAAAACTAATATAATTCATAACTCAATACCATAATATATTAATAATGTGACATAAATTCCTAAAAATATATCATAAAATATCCATTAGCACTCTTGAACAGCCTCAATAATTTAAGTTTTTCAGCATAATTTTCTTGGTACATATACTCTTCTTTGTTTATAATTATACTGAATCTTTAGTATGGAGATCATTTTAACTACTTCCCATTCTCAATACAAATTAAAATGCAACTTACTGCAATTCATAATTACTTGAATTCAGACATATAATAACCAACAAAATATGGAAATGGATATAGACTTATTGGCTGCCAGCTAATGCATTTAATAATGGGCGTGTGTGTGTGTGTGTGCACACGCGCGCGCACGCACAGGAGTGTGTGAACACATATAGAATTTTTGCACTGCTGTTTTTTGAAGGAAAATTAAAGTTTTGAACATAGTCTCAGAGGGGGGAAAAACCTATATAACAAGTATATGAGAAAAGCATATGGAAGTAAATGCCAAACCAATGAAGCAACTCTTAGCTTATTAATGAGTATCTCTACTCTGTTCTCTATTAATGACCCTTTGGAATGTACTTTTTAAAACCAAGAATAAGACTTTCACGAATTTCAGTTATTAACAGGATAAAGCTATTAAAGTAACACAACCAGTAATCATTTTGAAGATACCAACTCTGTCCCTGGGAAGATCTTCAAAAGACAGAACATCACATATCCCTGTCAAGTACTTTAAAAGGACAACTCTTGATTAGGAGTCAGGACAACAAGAGTCTTAAGCATTCATTAGATAAAGAATCACAGCTCCCAAGGGTAAACATACCCCAAAGATCATTCTCGGCCCAGGACCAAAGGCTGGGCTACATACTGAAATGGACACATTAGTAAGATAAAAGAAGTGTGACTTCTGTTGTAGATAAGCGCTATACAATATTTGTAGGATGAAAAACTACATCTAGGGACATAAGATGATTTGATCTAAGATATAGCTATTATTTCCAGAATGAGGGCAATAAATGCTATTTTATTGACACTTTTAAACATTACTGTGGAAGGCTCAAACTACACACTGTGACTTCAAGGGGAATGAGATATAAGTGTAGGATTACTCTGCTGATTCCAAAAAATGTACCATGACTGTGGCTTATATTTCCCCCTTGTAGAAATACATGGAATTTTGGAATTAATACACAATGTATTATGAGTTTATCTTCTTTACAAGGATCTGGGGAAAAAATAACTAATGAGTGCATTGAATACAGAGATGCTAGTATAGCAAAGAGAAAATGAATGGCATATGGCACTTCTATTAAAGTGAATTTATCAGTACACAATTTATCTAAGAATCATCAGTGTTTTTAATATTAAGATTGATTTATCTGCCTTTTAATTAATGCAATTTTTGTTAAACATTGCATTTTTCAATGTATCAATTACTGACAAAGACATATGTTTGAGACAGAAAGAAGCATAAGTATTTTTTTTCAAATGTCATGTTAAAATGTTTAGATACACATATCATAATCAATAGTTGAATTAGATTATGTGATATTCTGAATATATAGTCAAAGTGAATAAATACTGAGCTATAGCCATGACTTTTCAGGTTTTTCAGAAAATATATATTAAAATAGCGGTGAGTAAAGGAATGATGGCAGAATGTAATTACTGTGACATGAATGAAATCTGGAGAAACAAGACTAGAAGAAAATGAGAGAGATCCGTGACAAAAGATGAGGTGCTGAGCCAAACAGGTCTATAATGACAATGAATTTAAAAAATTATAGGTTAGAGTTTTTGATTACTGGCAAATTAACACACTGAAATAATACATGCCCTTTTCCTGCCTAAAATACATATAAATGTGAGCTAGCTCATTTATTAGATATTTTAGAAATAGCTAACTGTGTTACAAAGAAAGAAAATTTATAATTCTAAAATTAAAGAGAGAATTTCAAAATGAGAATAAGCACAGGAGTTAAGAAGTTTTTTGGAGGGGACTGTAGGGGACTTTTTGTAGGTAGAGGGTAGAAACTGAATAAATATGCTAAAAACTCAGGTATTAGTATTGCTTTTATTATCAGAATCATTTTCAAAAGGCATTCCTAAAACTTAAGAATGAAAAGAAAACTATCAAAAGTAAAATCTTAGAAAAAACATGAATGACCAGGAAGAAAATAACCCAAATAAAACTGATGTAGACATACTATGAGACAGAAAATACCTAAGGGTAATAAATATTCCTAGGTATACAGCTGGCACATAACTAAATAACCCAAAGATGCCGCTTCTATCAGATAAAGAGTCACCACTGACTTTTCTAAAAATTTTCCAAAAAAGGTGAAAAGGAAAAAACATTCCCAAACTCATTCTACAAGGCCACCATCACCCTGACACCAAAACCAGACAAAAATATCACACACAAAAAAGAAAATTACAGGCCAATTACAGATATGAACATAGATTAAAAAAATAATAATCCTCAACAAAATACTAGCAAGCTAAACCCAAACACAGTAAAAGTTTCATACACCATGATCAGTGTGCCTGAAGAACTACAGATGAAGGTTCTTGACATTGTACAGGAGGCAGTGTTCAAGATCATCCCCAAGAAAAAGAAGTCCAAAAAGGCAAAATGGTTGCCTGAGGAGGCCTTACAAATAGTTGAGGAAGGAAGAGAAGCTTAAGGCAAAGGAGAAAACTAAAGATACATCTATTTGAATGCAGAGTTCCAAAGAATAGCAAGGAGAGATAAGAAATCCTTCCTCAGTGATCAATGCAAACAAATAGAGTACAACAATAGAATGGGGAAGACTAGATAGAGATCTCTTCAAGATGATTAGGGATACCAAGGAACATTTCATGCAAAGTTGGGCTCAATAAAGAACAGAAATGGTATGGACCTAACAGAAGCAGAAGATATTAAGAACAGGTGGCAAGAATACACTGAAGAACTATACAAAAAAAAAAAAAAAAAAATCTTCACAACCCAGGTACCATGATGGTGTGATCATTCACCTAGAGCCAGACACCCTGGAATGTGAAGTCAAGTGGGCCATAGGAAGCATCACTATGAACAAAGCTAGAGGAGGTGATGGGGTTCCAGTTGAGCTATTTTAAACCCTAAAAGATGATGCTATAAAAGTGTTGCACTCAGTATGCCAGCAAATTTGGAAAACTCATCAGTGGCCACAGGACTAGAAAAGGTCAGTTTTCATTCCAATCCCAAAGAAAGGCAATACCAAAGAATGCTCAGACTACCACACAATTGCACACATCTCACACACTAGTAAAGTAATGCTCAAAATTCTCCAAGCCAGACTTGGAGAAACGTGAACTTCCAGATGTCTAAGCTGGATTTAGAAAAGGCAGAGGAACCAGAGATCAAACTGCCAACATCTTTTGGATCATCAAAAAAGCAAGAAAGTTCCAGAAAAACATCTCTTCTGCTTTATTGACTACGCCAAAGCCTTTGACTGTGTGGATCACAACAAACTGTGGAAAATTCTTAAAGAGATGGAAATATCAGACCACCTGAGCTGCCTCCTGAGAAATCTGTATGCAGGTCAAGAAACAACGGTTAGAACTGGACATGGAACAATACTGGTTCCAAATCAGAAAAGGAGTATGTCAAGGCCATATATTGTCATCCCGCTTATTTAACTTATATGCAGAGTACATCATGAAAAATGCCAGACTGAAAGAAGCACAAACTGGAATCAAGATTGCCAGGAGAAATATTAATAACCTCAGATATGCAGATGACACCACCCTTACGGCAGAAAGTGAAGAAGAAGTAATGAGCCTCTTGATGAAAGTGAAAGAGGAGAGTGAAAAAGCTGGCTTAAAACGGCATCTGGTCCCATCACCTCATGGGAAATAGATGGGGAAACAATGGAAACAGTGACAAATTTTATTTTCTTGGTCTCCAAAATCACTGCAGATGGTGACTGCAGCCATGAAATTAAGAGATGCGCACTCCTTGGAATGAAAGCTATGACCAACCTAGACAGCATATTAAACAGCAGAGACATTACTTTGCTGACAAAGGTCTGTCTAGTCAAAGCTATGGTTTTTCCAGTAGTCATGTATGCATGTGAGAGTTGGACTATAAAGAAAGCTGAGTGCCAAAGAACTGATACTTTTGAACTATGGTGTTAGAGAAGACTCTTGAGAGTCCCATGGACTGCAAGGAGATCCAACCAGTCCATCCTAAAGGAAATCAGTCCTGAATATTCATTGGAAGGACTGATGGTGAAGTTGAAATTCCAATACTTCGGCCACCTGATGCAAAGAACTGACTCATTTTTAAAAGACCCTACTGCTGGGAAAGATTGAAGGCAGGAGGAGAAGGGGATGACAGAGGATGAGATGGTTGGATGACACCACTCAATCAATGGACATGAGTGTCAGTAGGCTCTAGAAGCTGGTGATGGACAGGGAAGCCTGGCGTGCTGCAGTCCATGGGGTCACAAAGAGCTGGACACGACTGAGTGACTTAACTGAGTTGAAGTGACACCATGGTCAAGTAGGATTTATTCCAGGGATGCAAGGATTTTTCACAATCTATAAATCAATCAGTGTGATACACCACATTGACAAATTGAATTTAAAAAATATGATCATCTTAATAGATGCAGGAAAAGCTTATGAGAGAATTCACACTCAAATTTATGATAAAGCTCTCCAGAATCTGGGCATAGAGAGAAATTTACTTCATCATAATGAAGGCCATATATGACAAAACTACAGCAAACATTCTCAACTGTGAAAAACTGAAAGTATCTGAACTGTGAAATACTGAAACCTTAGATCAGGAACAAGAGAAATTGAAAGCATTTTCTCTCAGATCACGAACAAGACAATGATGTCCATTCTAGCCACTATTATTCAACCTAGTTTGGGACATCCTAGCCACAGCAATTAGGGAAGAACAGAAAATAAAAAGAATCCAAAATTTAAAAAAGCAGTAAAATTGTCACTATTTACAGATGATATGATACTATGCATAGAAAAGATGCTACCAGAAAACTATTAGAGCTTGTCAAGGAATTCAGTAAATTTGCAGGATAAAAATTAATACATTTTTTTGTATTCCTATGTATGAACAATGAAACGTCTGAAGGAAAAACCAAGGAAACAGTCCCATTTAGCATCACATCAAAAAGAATAAAATGCCTAGGAATAAACCTTCCTAAAGCAGAAAAAGATATATACTCAGAAAACATTATGACACTGATGAAAGAAATAAGAGGGCACGTACAGATGTTGTGATATACCATATTATTGGATATGAAGAATCAATATTGTGAAAGTGACTATACTACTCATAGAAATCTATGGACTCAATGCAATCCCTAACAAATTACCAAGGGCATCGTTTCACAGAATTAGAACAAAAAGTTCTACAATTTGTATGGAAAGACAAATAATACCCTGAATAGTCAAAATGATCTTGAGAAAGAAAAACAGAGCTGGAGGAATCAGGCTCCCCGACTTCAGACTATACTACAAATTTACAGCTATCAAGACAGTATTTGACACAAAGACAGAAATACAGATCAATGGAATAAGATAGAAAGTTCAGAGATAAACCCATGCACCTCTGGACACCTAACCTATAACAAAGGTGGCAAGAATATACAATGGAGAAAAAGTCTCTTGGAATAAGTGATGCTGGGAAAACTGGATGGCTGTATGTAAAAGAATGAAATTAGAACACACTCTAACACCATGCACAAAAACAAACTCAAAATGTACCAAAGACCTAAATGTAAGGCCAGACACTATAAAATTTTTAGAGAAAAACATAAACAGAAAAGTCTCTGATATAAATCATAGCAAGATCTTTTTGATCCAGCTCCTACAGTAATGAAAATAAAAACAAAAGTAACAAATGGGTCCTATTAAACTTACAAACTTCTGCACAGCAAAAGAAACCATAAACAAAACAGAAAGATAACCCTCAGAATGGGACAAAATATTTGCAAACAAAGTAAAGGACAAGGGATCAATCTCCAAAATATACAAACA
The DNA here is from genome assembly GCF_033118175.1 of Dama dama. NCBI lineage: Eukaryota > Metazoa > Chordata > Mammalia > Artiodactyla > Cervidae > Dama > Dama dama. Next base: position 67,850,023 of record NC_083713.1, on the reverse strand, counting down.
GCTCATGCAGCTTAATATTAAAAAAAAAAAAAAAAATCAAAAAAGCGGCAGATCTACATAGATATTTCTCCAAAGAAGACATACAGATGGACAAGAAGCACATGAAAAGATGCTCAGTGTCACTAATTATGAGAGAAATACCACTCAAAACTACCATGTCAAATCACCTCACAGCGGTCAGAATGGCCATCATCAAGTCTACAAATAATAAATGCTAGAGAGAGTGTGGAGAGAAGGGAAGTCTTCTACATTGTTGATGGGAAAGTAAATTGGTATAGTCTCTATCAAAATCATTATGAGGATTCCTTAAAAAACTAAAGAGACAGCTACTATATGATCCAGCAATCGCACTCCTGGGTGTATATCTGAAGAAAACTATAATTGGATACATGCACCCAAAGGTTTACTGCAGCACTATTTTCAATAGCCAGGACATGGACGCAACCTAAATATCTATCAACAGAGGAAAGGATAAAGATGTCGTTCATATATACAATGGAATATTACTCACCCATAAGAAATAATGAAATAATGTCATTTGCAGCAATATGGATGAACCTAGAGACTGTTACATTAAGTCAGAGAAAGAAAGGTATCATATGATATCACTTACGTGGGGAATTTTTAAAAAGGCTGCAAATGAACTTATTTACAAAACAAAAATAGAGTTACAGATGTAGAAAATAAACGTATGGTTGCCAGGGGATAAGGGATGAGTGAAAGGGATAAATTGGAAGACAGAGATTTACATATACACACAGCAATATATAAAATAGATAACTAATAAGGACCGACTGTACCAGCATAGGAAACTCTACACAAGACTCTGTAATGGTCTGTTGAGACAAGAATCTAAACAAGTGTGGATATATGCATATGTAGAACAGATTCACTTTGCTTTACACCTGAAACGGACACAATGCTGTAAATCATCTACAGCCAAAAAAAATTTTTTTCAAAGAATAATTATATAACAATTAAATAAGTTGGCTAAGTAACTAAATAATAAAAGTAAAAATAATTCAAAAGTAATTAAATTAATTCAATTTTAAAGTAATTAAATAACTTTGAAGTAATTAAAAATATCCCCACAAACACTAATAACAGGAAATTTTATAGATAAATTCAATAAAACATTCAATGATATGATAGGTACCTCCAATATTTATTAATCTTTCAGAAAATTAAACAAATGAGACAAATCTCCAATTCATTTGATGAAAATACCATAATCTTGATCCTCAAAGTTAATGACAGTATAAAATTATAAAGACCTATTTCACACATGAACATAAATCTAAAAATATAAACAAAATATTATTAAAATGACTCTAGCATTCAATCTAAGCAAGTTAACATTAGAAATTCATCCAGTTTGCTAATTATTTTTTATTACAATAATCATTTGAGGAGTTAAATAAAAACATTTGATAAAATTATATAGCAGTTTCAGTTCAGTTGCTCAGTAGTGTCCAACTCTTTGAGACCCCAGGGACTGTAGCATGTCAGGCTTCCCTGTCCATCACCAACTCCAAGAACTTGTCCAAGTTCATGTCCATCAAGTTGGTGATGCTATCCAACCATCTCATACCCTGTCACCCCCTTCTCCTCTTGCCTTCAATCTTTCCCAACACCAGTGTCTTTTCTAATGAGTCAGCCCTTTGCATCAGGTGATCAAAGTATTGAAGCTGAAGCTTCAGCATCAGTCCTTCCAATGAATATTCAGGGCTGATTTCCTTTAGGATTGACTGGTTGGATCGCCTTGCAGTCCAAGGAACTCTCAAGAGTCTTCTCTAACACCACAGTTCAAAAGCATCAATTCTTTGCCACTCAGCTTTCTTTATGGTCCAACTCTCATATGCATACATGACTACTGGGAAAACCATAGCTTTGACTAGACGGACCTTCGTCAGAAAAGTAATGCCTCTGCTTTTTAATATGCTGTCTAAGTCAGTCATAGCTTTGCTTCCAAGGAACAAGTGTCTTTTAATTTCAAGGCTAGAGTCACCATATGCAGTGATTTTGGAGACCAATAAAATAGTCTGTAACTGTTTCCCCCTCTGTTTCCCATGAAGTGATGGGACCAGATGCCAGGATCTTCGTTTTTTTAATGTTGAGTTTTAAGCCAGCTTCTCACTCTCCTCTTTCACTTTCATTGCGAGGTTCTTCAGCTCCTCTTCACTTTTTGCCATAAGCAGTGTGTTATCTGCATATCTGAGGTTATTGATATTTCTCCTGGAAATCCTGATTCTAGCTTGTGCTTCATCCAGCCTGGCATTTCGTACGATGTACTCTGAACAGAAGTTAAATAAGCAAGGTGACGATATACGGCCCTGACGTACTCCTTTCCCAATTTAGAACCAGTCCATTATTCCATGCCAGGTTCTAACTGCTCCTTCTAGACCTACATACAGATTTCTCAGGAGGCAGATAAGGTGGTCTGGTATTCCCATCTCTTCAAGAATTTTCTACAGTTTGCTGTGATCCACACAGTCAAAGCCTTTAACATATTCAATGAAGCAAATGTTTTTCTGGAAATCTCTTGCTTTTTCTATGATCCAATGGATGTTGGCAATTTGATCTCCGGTTCATCTGCCTTTTCTAAATCCAGCTTGAACATCTGGATGCTCTGTGTTCACATACTGTTGAAGCCTGGCTTGGAGAATTTTGAGCAATATTTTACTAGCGTGTGAGATGAGTGCAATTGTGCAGCAGTTTGAACATTCTTTGGCACCACCTTTCTTTGGGATTGGAATGAAAAACTGACCTTTTCCTGTCCTGTGGCCACTGCTGAGTTTTGCAGATCTGAGTGTTTCCTGCGGAGGCACAGGTCAGTGGTGGCCTGCCGTGGCTACAGGGGTTCTGGCTGCAGCAGACCTGGGAGGCACGGAGCATGAGCCCCACCACAGAACCACCAAGCAGACAGCCCACAGACTAGGGAACAATGACACCAAAAAGTCCTCGCACTGTTGTGGAAGTTCTCGGGCCCACAACACATTTCCCAACCTGGGGAGCTGGCAAAGGGACTGAGAACCCCCAGGGAATATGCCTTTGAAAGCCAGTGGGATTTGATGACAACTTCCACAGGACTGGAGAAACAGAGTTTTCAAGGGCACAAACAAAACCGTGCGTGCACCAGGACCTAGGAGAAAGGAGCAGTGATCTCACAAGGGACTGAGCCAGGCTTGCCCGTGGGTGTCAGGCGTCTCCGGCAAAGGCGTGGGTCGACAGCAACCTGCTCTGGGGTCAGGGGCACTAAATACAATAGTCCTGGAACTTTAACATGCTAAGTGGTTTCTATCACATGCCTAAAGCAAATGCTTAAATCATCTCCTTCGAGACCAGGAAATAAATAAGAATGAGAGGTACTGACACTTCTATATAATAAGACATATGCAGAAAAAGGGACTTCCCTGGTAGCTCAGCTCATGAAGAATCCACCTGCAATGCAGGAGACCCTGGTTCGATTCCTGGGTCAGGAAGACCTCTGGAGGAGTGTATGACAACTGACTCCAATATTCTTGCCTTGAGAATCCTCATGGACAGAGGAACCTGGTGGGCTACAGTCCATGGGGTCGCAAAGAGTCGGACACAACTGAACAACTAAGCCCAGCACAGCAGATGCAAAAGAAACAAAATGTAAGGGGATGATAAAGTAAAAAAAATACAACTGTCACTATCTATAAATGAAATTCTTTATATTTAGAAAAACACAAAGCAGAAATTTTCAACTCTATCAGAGTCTCTAACCAGTTCCATGGTCTGTAGACACAAACAAAATGACTTCTACAAATATGAAAGAAGTATATAACTGAATTTAAAATAAAAATAATTTCAATTATATGTATATATACATATGTATGCATATATACATATACATATATTTAGAAAGAAATTTGAAACAATGCACAGTATTTTTTGTAAAATTATAATGCTTTATCTGTTCTTTTAAACCTAGTCTAAATAAATTGAAAGTTGTATAATTTATCACCTGTTTGATCAAATTTCTACCAAAATCTCAGTAACTTCTTTTTTAACTTGAAAAATATCATTGTGATATTCATATGCATGAGCAAATGACAATGAATTAGCAAATTATATTTGAGTCAAAAAAAGAATAAGACAAAGTGGGAAACAGTGTTACAAGTTATAGTGACTTTACAGATGTAGATACGAATATAGAAAAACACAGCAAAGAACATAGGTCCCAGACCCATATACTGGAATATGACTTATTAGAGGGCTAGTGTTACGGATGGGACTTCCCTGGTGGCTCAGTGATAAAGAATCCACCTGCCAATGCAGGAGACGTAGGTTCAATTTCTGAGTCAGGAAGATGCCCTGGAGAAGGAAATGGCAACCCACTCCAGGATTCTTGCCTGGGAAATCCCAGAGGAGCCTGAAGGGCTACAGCTCATGGGGTTACAAAGTGTCAGGTACAACTGAAGTATCACCTCATCCCGGTCAGAATGAGTATCATCAAAAAAATCTATGAACAATAAATGCTGGAGAGGGTGTGAAGAAAAAGGAACCCTCTTGCACTGTTGGTGGGGATGCAAACTGATATCACCACTGTAGAGAAAAGTATGGAGATTCCTTTAAAAACTAGCAGTGAAAACTACCGTATGACCCAGCAATCCCACTACCAAGCATATACCCTCAGGAAACCATAACTGAAAAAGACATGTACCCCAATGTTCACTGCAGCACTATTTACAGTAGCTAGGACATGGAAGCAATCTAGATGTCCACTGACAGATGAAAGGATAAAGAAATTGTGGTACATATACACATTGGAATATTACTCAGCTAGAAAAAAGGAATGTGTTTGAGTCAGTTCTAATGAGGTGGATAAACCTAAAGCATATTATACAGAGTGAAGTAAGAAAGAGAAAGACAATTTTCATATATTAACACATATATATGGCCTCTAGAAAGATGGTACTGATGATCCTATTTCAGGGCAGTAAAGGAGATACAGACATACAGAACAGACTTTTGGTCACAGTAAGTGAGGGAGAGGGTGGAAAACTTGAGAGAGTAGGATGAAACATTACCATATGTGAAAGAGATAACAAGTGGGAATTTGCCATATGATGCAGGGAACCTAAACCAGTGCTCTGTGACAACCTAGATGGGTAGTATGGGGCAAGAGGTGATAGGGAGGTTTAAGAGGGAGGGGACATGGGTATGCCCATGCTGATTCATGTCAATGTATGACAGAAACTGTTAAGTATATGTAAAGCAATTATTCTCCAATTAAAAGGAAAATTAAAAAGTAAATATAATAAAGAATGCAGCTTCACCAATTTTCGCTGAAACTCTGACCAAATAGGTCATCATTTTCCCAATATAAAGGGGAAAATATCAGCTCTTTATATCTTCCTGGCTTTGAACTCTTCCTAAATTCAATAGAGTTCTGTGAGTTCTCCCTATTGAGCATCAATGTGATCTACTCCCTCACTACAATGCTTCATAAATTTAGATTTTCTCTGGGTAGTTTTCAAGGAAAGTCAAAGAGGAGAATGCTGTCATACCTCTGAGGTTACAATCCTCCCCTCAAAAAAGACTAAAATCAGCTGAGGATCCTGAGATCTACTTTCTCCATCCAAGAAAACATATGCATGTTATTTAGGCACCAAAATGAAGGTATCCTGGCTCTAGTTTCTTAATCTATATTCCAATCCCACTTGTTTGTTTTGGTTGCTTTGTCTCACACCTGGTTTCTACCTTACTGCTCAGCATTTTCAGATCAATGTTTCAATAAGACAGTTTTATTTCAGCTTCAGCACTTAAGCACTTAAGCTCTCCTGACGATTTCCCCAAGTGTTAGTTCTGCAGGCTGCTTGCCAGGTCATCCCAAATCCTTTGTCAATTGCCTATAGCTAAAATCCCAAACTGATAAGACACTTCAAGACACTGTTTGTCTGGGGTCAAGTTAACATAGCCACTACTTATATAAGTAGAACTTCATGGGAGAATGTTCTGGGAGGATGTCTGGGTCTTCTCTGAAGAATTACAATAATATGACTAAATGTTGCAAAATATATGACAATATAGACATAAGTAAAATAGGTATGCCTTATAATGAGTAGAATATGGGAAAGGTTAAAAAGAGAAATGAGACAGACTTTATATAGCCACTGGCTGTAGTACAAGAGAATCACCTACTTTCCAAACATTTAAATATTTGTTGATGATTTTAGAACAGACACAAAATGTTGGCATTCACACAAATAAACTCCCTGCCTAGTCCTTTCCAAGATGTGCACTCAAGAAATAGGTGGCAAATGTATTTTCTTTCAACAACAACAAGAAAAAAAGTCAAGAGATAAATTGGATTACAGGTAGTGTTGGGACAGAAAAGTCAACCTACTTAAAAATTCTCAAGGCTGAATAAGAATTCACCATGATTCCAAGGCAAATCTCTTAACTCTTGATCCACTTAGCCCTACTTTTTCACCAGAGGTTTCCTTCAATTCTCCTATGGTTCCCACTAGAAATAGCCAAAGTAGAAATGACCCACCAAAATAACAGTATGACCTGCTGCCTTTTAGACTCAATAAAACTGGTCTATCTAGAGTAGTTTAAAAATTCCAATACAGCTTTTAACTGTAGATAGCAATGAAATCTTGAAAGACACAGGTTCAGCTGGTTCCATGAGAGAATTTAGAAATGTAGAAAAAGATGTGCTCTGCTTTTTTTTTTTTAAGCAACAGAGATTATAAACCCTCCTCTTAATTATATTCTGCTAAAGTGGTTGAGATTTATTGGCTATGAAATGCACTATTTTCAGCCAATGCTTCTATGCAGTGTTTTCCACTGTTCCACTTCTGTTAACAAGGACAATTCAAGGGCAAATACTAATTATGGTTTTGACACAGTTTTACTTTCGTGTTTAGCTTTGAAAGTAATTCCAGAGTATGCCCCAATTCCCTTGTCAGTTTTCTCTGCTTTTAATTTCTAATTTAATGAACTAGCAAACTTGAGGAGAGACTCTGATTTTAAAAGTATTTTCCTTTCCCCAAATTTTAGCTTTGCTTCTCAAAAGAACATTTACAATTAAGGTAAATTACAAAGAACACATTAAGAAAATTTAAAATTCTAAATAACATCTATACAAAATGGCTTTAAAAATCGTATATCTATCCCTTTTGACTCAGTAAACACTATTACTAACTAGTATAGACATTTGAGGCCTGGTTCTATAAACTATGGAACATTCTTGAACAAGGGTACCTTACATTCAAGGAGCCAAGAGCAGTTGTTACTGAGATTTTGAGAAACATACTCTCTTTTTCCTGGCTGGTGTCTTGGATTTATGGAGTCATCTTAGAACACATTGATTTACCTCATCCCTAGCGACTTCACTTTCACTTCTCACTTTCATGCACTGGAGAAGGAAATGGCAACCCACTCCAGTGTTCTTGCCTGGAGAATCCCAGGGACGGGGGAGCCTGGTGGGCTGCCGTCTATGGGGTCGCACAGAGTCGGACACGACTGAAGCGACTCAGCAGCAGCAGCAGCAACCTTTCTTAAGTTGAACATCTGACCCTTAACTGAAAAGCAAGTACATTCATATGATCTCCAAGTTTCTTGACTCAGGAATGATAAAAAGTAAACAAATAAGCAATCCTTGAAAGTGAAGTGAAAGTCTCTCTGTCGTGTCCAACACTTTGTGACCCTATAGACTATACAGTCCATGGAATTCTCCAGGCCAGAATACTGGAGTGGGTAGCCTTTCCCTCTAGGGGATCTTCCCAACCTAGGGATCAAACCCAGGTCTCCCGCATTGCAGGCAGATTCTCTTTACCAGCTGAGCCACAAGGGAAGCCCAAGAACACTTGAGTGGACTAGGTAGCCTATCCCTTCTCCAGAGAATCTTCCCCACCCAGGAATTGAACTAGGGTCTTCTGCATTGCAGGTGGATTCTTTACCGACTGAGCTATAAGGGAAGCCCAAGCAATCCTTATCTTATCAAAAAAAAGAAAGTGAAAGTCACTCAGCTGTGTCCGACTCTTTGCAACCCCATGTACTGTACAGTCTATGGAATTCTTTAGGCCAGAATACTGGAGTGAGTAGCCTTTGCCTTCTCCAGGGGATCTTCCCAACCCAGGGATCAAACTCAGGTCTCCCGCATTGCAGGCAGATTCTTTACCAGCTGAGCTACCAGGGAAGCACCCCCAAAAGAAAGCAAGTCCAAATAATATTAACAGAATGATGTGAACATATTTCCAACTTCCAAATTGCCATAAAACATATTCTGACATTGACCAAATAATTGAAAATACTGTAACATTTAACATATAAAGTTTATGAAAAATAGTGACTGACTCTAGAAGGGTTAATCTGGGGGAAAATAGTGAATAAATATTGAAAATTTCAAAAGTATTATTTTAAAAACTTATTTGTAAATGTATACATTTATGAGATAAAAGAGATTTAAATCATAAGCTACAAAAAGAGGTCATATATTTTACTGATAAATAACCATTATTGAATATACTAAAGCAAGTGTAAATAAATATTTCTAATAAATACATATTTATTACATATATATCACATTACATACTGTTTTTGTGTATATGTGCATGTATACTTTTTATTTATTTTATATTTTTTTTTATTGTGTAGTATTTTTATTTAATAAACACAATTGAAATTGTAGCAGTTCATTGCCTATGTTATGTCTATACACAGTAGGTACTTAAAAAACATTTTTTTCTAATTCTGTCCAAAAAAATAATAGTAGGTAGCATTTATTGAATATTTTTCATATGCCAGGCACTATACTAAAGGTTTTTTTTTTTGTTTTGTTTTCCTTTTATTATTTTATTTATTTATTTATTCTTTTTTTTTTTTTTTTTTAGTGGGAGGCTAATTACTTCACAACATTTCAGTGGGTTTTGTCACACATTGATATGAATCAGCCATAGATTTACACGTATTCCCCATCCCGATCCCCCCTCCCACCTCCCTCTCCACCCGATTCCTCTGGGTCTTCCCAGTGCACCAGGCCCAAGCACTTGTCTCGTGCATCCAACCTGGGCTGGTGATCTGTTTCACCATAGATAATATACATGCTGATCTTTCGAAACATCCCACCCTCACATTCTCCCACAGAGTTCAAAAGTCTGTTCTGTACTTCTGTGTCTCTTTTTCTGTTTTGCATATAGGGTTATCGTTACCATCTTTCTAAATTCCATATATATGTGTTAGTATGCTATAATGTTCTTTATCTTTCTGGCTTACTTCACTCTGTATAATGGGCTCCAGTTTCATCCATCTCATTAGAACTGATTCAAATGAATTCTTTTTAACGGCTAAGTAATATTCCATGGTGTATATGTACCACAGCTTCCTTATCCATTCATCTGCTGATGGGCATCTAGGTTGCTTCCATGTCCTGGCTATTATAAACAGTGCTGCGATAAACACTGGGGTGCACGTGTCTCTTTCAGATCTGGTTTAATAGAACATTAAATCATTGTACATTTAATGAAAATAGGTCAGGATAGAGACTGCTATTTGGCAACCCCAAAATTATACTTAGAGCATGTAAGTCTATTTATATCCATTATAACAACCATATTAATTTCATTATTCCTCACTAATTTTATGTGTATTTAACATAACAATAACTGAGAGAGAGATATGTTGAAAATTTCGACTGTAATGAGGAATTTGTCAATATTCCTTGGAATTTGCACTAAAAGATATTCTGATACTATCTGTGTGTATAACTTCATATTTTTATATCTAACTATATATTTGCAAGTTTATATTGTTAGACTTACAGTGTCTGGTAGGCATTGAACTTTTATCATTACACAGTTAACTTTTATCACAAATGATGACTTTTGCCTTTGAATCTGTTTTGTCTCATGTATTAAACCTAGAAGTAATCTTTTCATTATTGCTCTTATTAATATCTGCTTGATGTATTCTCCCACTTTTTCCTTCTAAACATCTTTACTGAAATTCATTAAACATTCAATAAACTGCATATAATTAACATGTTAAAAAAAAAAGAAAATGAAAAAAGGATTATTCTTAGGGCAGCAATATGTCCAGGTACAGACTATATATCAATATTTCCTAGAATCTCTTCTGACTAAGTGTGGTCATATGATAAAAATCTTTGACCAGTGAAGAGTAAGCAGAAGTTTTATGAGGATGGCTCTGAGTAGGCCCTTTAAAAGGTATAGCTGAGGCACACTTCCTTCATAGTCTTTCCTCCCTCTGATAACTGGAGTGCATGGTGATTGAATTTCCAGCAGCAAGTTGGAAGATAAGTGTGAAGTGCAGGAAATAAGATAAGCAAGGTGCAGGAAATAACTGCTGCCTGTACCTGCCTGGGAATGCCAACCTCTAGATTTCCTTTATAAGAGAGAGAAATAAGGATCAACTTAAACTACTGTTATTTGTTCTGTTCTGATAAATGTGGCTGATCACAAACTTCAGTGGTGATGTACATGGGGGGTAAAAGTAGACACTCTCTCTGTAGTATGAAATTTATATTTCTTATTTAAAATGCTGAGTATATGTTTATTATTAACATTCTATATTGAATTTAATTCCATCATTAATTTAATTAAATATTATGATGATTTAATTTGCCAGGCTGAATTTTGAGGTTTAAACATTTTTAAAATCTGATTTATTCCCAAGTTCTTGTCTCTATTCTCTTGCTTTCAAATCAGTTATTTCAGCTCTGAATGGTTTTGCCATTAGTGGGTTGCCATAAAACTTGAGATAAAAATGCATGCAGCTGGCATCCAGTGAGTATTCAAATAATATAAGCTACTGACAGCATTTTCACTGTTGACTTGCTTAAATTTTCATTTCTAATCCTTTTGCATAATACAGTAATTTCAGATACATAAACTAGGATAAATCTTATTTCAGCATACTATGACAGTAATAAAATTAATTTGAAAGTACATTTGACCCTTGAATAACGTGGAGATTGGGGCCTTGACTCCGCAGTACAGTTGTAAATCCATGTATAACTTTACAGTTGGCTCTCTACAAGAGTGGTTCTGCATCTGCAGATTCAACCAATCTCAGATCATGGACTATAAATTTGTTGAAAAAAATCCATGTATAATTTCAAACACGTGTTTTATAGAAAGGTCAACTATATTTTTGTTTTATTGATGTTTCTGGCACCAATAAATCAAATTTACTTTTTAAAAAGAAACAGGCCCAAAATTTTAATGACAGCTGCTTCCACTTAAAAGAATAGAGAGAACAAGAAAAGACAGGTTACATATTTTTCAGTTTCAACAGAAATCCCATGTGGTTCTCACTCTTCACATTTTGCCTTCTCTGAACAGAAAATTCTTCTAGAACTCTCTATAACTTTATATTTTATTTTTGTTGAGTATAATTGCTTTACAATGTTGTGTTGGTCTCTGCTGTTCATTGAAGGGAATCAGCTATATGCATACATATAATCCCCTCCCTCTTGGACCTCCCTCCCACCCCACCCCATCCCACCTCTCTAGGTCATCACAGAGCACCGAGTTGAGTTCCTGTGCTATACAACAGCTTCCCACTAGCTATCTATTTCACACATGGTAGTTCATATACTTTAAAATCAATTCCATTGACAAGATTATCTTAAAATTATCCTATTAAATAATTTTAAACCTCATGTAGAGGTTTATGTAGAGCGTAAGTTATATCATTAAAGCAAACGTGTACACATATAGGAATTGATCAATATAACTTCGAAAAAAAATCATGCAATTTTATGTAAGTAAGAAGAAAACACCTATTTGAAATGATAGGATTTCTACTTTAGTTTTTCACTCTTTACAGATAAAAATGCCATATTGAGACATACTGCATTCATACTACTATTACCTATGTTAAGACAAAAAGAAGGTTGAAATCATAGGTCAGAAATTAAAATCTCTGTAAACAACTTTGCCTTTGGCAAACTCCCTACAGCTAAAGGGTTAGAAGAGATATTTTTCATTTCAAGGAATGCAATAGGGAAAGAGAAGCATTAAACCCATCTAAGAAGTAAATTAATTTGAGATGTTACAGTTTGAAAGAATTTAGGCAAACATCACTGAAGTCCATGGAGAAGGAACCGGCAACCCACTCCAGTGTTCTTGCCTTGAGAATCCCAGGGACGGGGGAGCCTGGTGGGCTGCCGTCTGTGGGGTCGCACAGAGTCGGACACGACTGAAGTGACTTAGCAGCAGCAGCAGCAGCACTCAAGTCCATAAAGAAAAATCTGAACTTTTTATTCTTTGGATCAAATTTAAAATAAAATCTTGATTAAGTATAAGTCCAATAACTACAGTTAGCATCAAATCCAACAGCCGCACCCCCTGCACACACACACCCTTTTAGGCTATGTGAATTGAAGTAAACACACAGAGAAAAAAGAGTGCAAAAGGGTGCTCTCAATAAATCATGATCTATCAGATGAGAAGGGTTTAGAACACAGTTAACAGTGAGGCATGAGTATCTCTGAGTTAAAAAGCACTAAACTAAGCAATCCTTGACAATTATTTCAGATATAATCCTCATGGCCTGTAGGTCAACAGCCCACGAGGGGTCAAGTTTGATCAGATGCAATTATCCAAATAATTTAAACAAAAGTCATTCTTTGGAATTACTTAAGATAATTGAGAGGAGTGACTTTTGCAGGGAGGAAAAATGAATTTTCTGTAACTGTTACCCATTGTGTCCAAATGCTACATATTTTAATCACTCTTATATTGAATGAATTAGTATTATAAGCAAAGTTCAGACCACAGTATCTGTTAGTCTAAGTACATTTAAAAAAATAATAATTCTCAATAAAATGGAAAGTTGCCTTCCTTAAGACATATTAATTCTTTCATCTATAGGGTGATGTGATCTGTTTGAGGAAATTCTGTTGGAGTCTGCTTCAGGGTATCATTATTTTGTGATACAATGCAAAGTTCATAGGCATGGGTATTTTTTTTTTTTTAGATATGGTCAAGAATGTGTATCATCTTATGCCAATTTTCCATATAGGCTTCCTTACTGATACTGGAGGGACAGGACTAGTATATTTCTGAATTATAAGTAAAATCCACAATATACTCGTAAAATTCAGAAAATGTGTCAAAGATAAATTATCACCTAGTCCACAGTAAAAATTCAGATTTCCTCTATTTCCCAATAACAACTATTTCATTTTTTCCTGTTCAAAATGCAATTTTACATTGTGCTTAGAACTTAGTAATATCTCCTTTGCCTTTTTCATTTTCATTTCTGAAACAGTCTTACAACCTTTCTTTTTCTTTCTTGACCTTGACATTTTTGAAGAGCACAGGTTGGCTATTTGGTGAAATGCTCTCAATCTACATTTGTGTAATATTTTCTCATGTTTAGATTCACATTAAACATATTTAGTAGGAATGCCATGTGCATGATGCTATATCATTCTTGCTGCATTATGTCAAAAGGCAGACTATATCATTTATCCTGATTATGGTGATGTTAACATTAATCACTTGATTATAGTGATGTCTATCATCAGATTTATCCTCTGTAAAGTTGGCCTTGTTTTCTTTGTAATTATTATGTAAGGAGATACTTTGAGATTATGTAAATAATCATTCCTCATTAAGCTTTCTCCTAACAGTCTGAGCCCTTGGTTTTCAAAAAATATCATTCCTTGTATTTATAGTATTTTGCCTTCTACAGTAAAAAAAAAAAACTTTCCTTTTTTCTTTCTTTTCTTTCTTCCTTTCCTTTTCTTTTTTCTTTCTCGTTTTCTTCCTTCCCTCCCTTCTTTCCTTCCTTCTTTCCCTCCCTCCTTCCTTTCTTTTTCTCAATACAAACTCATGTATTTCTATTTTGTCTAACATGTTGGGAAGTATTCAGCCATTAATTCCTCAAATATTTCTTTTTCCCCTAGCTTTACTGGGATATTTATTATTGACATATAGCATATGTAAGTTAAAGGTGTACAACACTGACTTTATACTCACATAAACTATGAGATTATTACCCCAGTCGGTTAATTAACACTTATGTGATATCACATAATATTATTTCTTTTTGCGGTGGTAATATTTAAGATCTGTGTGTGTGTGTGCGCATTAGTTGCTTAGTCGTGTCCGACTCTTTGCAACCCCATAGACCGCAGCCCCACCAGGCCCCTCTGTCCATGGGATTCTCCAGGCAAGAACACTGGAGTGGGTTGCCATTTCCTTCTCCATAAGGAACCACAGAAAGAAAGAAAGTGAAGTCCCTCAGTCATGTCCGACTCTCTGCGACCCCAGGGACTGTAGCCCACCAGGCTCCTTTGTCCATGGGATTCTCCAGGCAAGAACACTGGAGTGGGTTGCCAATGTAAGATCTACTCTCTTAACAAATGTTAAGTATATAATAAAAAATGGTTAATTATAGTTACTATGCTATACAGATTAGACCCCCAGAACTTATTTATCTTATAACTGTAAGTTCGTGCTCTTTGTCCAATATTTCCTCATTACAGGTACTCTCCAGTCCCACTATTCTGCTCTTTAGCTGTATGAGTTCCTGTTGTTAGACTGCACATATAAGTGAAAACATAAAGTACCTGTCTTTCTGTGTAGATTTATCTCACCTAGACCAACGTTCTCAAGGTCAATCCATGTTGTCCAAAAGATTTTCCTTTTTATGGCAGAATAATATTCCATTGCATGTAAACATTCACACACACACACACACACACACACACACACACACACACACACACACATACTTCCACATTTCTTTATCCTTGTAATCATAAATGCACATTTTGGTTATTTCCATGTCTTGGCTATCACAGATAATACTACAATGAACATGTGGATGAAGATATCCTTCAAGACAGTGATTTCAATTTTTTTTTCAATCATCAACTCAAAAGTAGGATTACTGCATCATATGGTAGTTCTATATTTAACTTTTTGAAGAACTTCCATCCTGTTTTCCATAGTGGCTGTACTATTTGCATCCCCACCAACAGGGCACAGTGGTTCCCTTTTCTCTACATCCTCACCAATACCTGCTATTTCTCCTTTGTTTAATAATAGTCAGGTGAGAAGTGGTATCTCATTGTAGTTTTGATTTTCATTCTCCTGATGATTACTGATATTGAGCATTTCTTCACGTACTTGTTCATTATCTGTATGCTTGGTTATTTTTTTATAGAGGGAAAATTCAAGTCCATTCAAGTCCTCTGTCCATTTTATAGAAGTTGCATTATCTGTTTGTTTACCATTGGGTCATTGGAGTTACTTATGTAATTTTTGATACTAATCCCTCATTAAGTAGATCATCTGCAAATACACTCTCTCATTCCATAACCTGTCTTTTCATTTTGCTCAATGTTCCTAGTTTTGTGCAGAAGATTTTCAGTTTGAATATAGTCCCACTTGTTACTTTTGCTTCTGTTGCTTGGACATGTGGT
Source organism: Dama dama (assembly GCF_033118175.1). Taxonomy (NCBI): domain Eukaryota; kingdom Metazoa; phylum Chordata; class Mammalia; order Artiodactyla; family Cervidae; genus Dama; species Dama dama. The sequence continues at coordinate 67,834,587 of NC_083713.1, read as the reverse complement.
GTCATATCCGGATAATTACAGTCAAGAACAATGTCCACTTCCACTTGTTTCATGGTTTCAGGTCACACATAAGGTCTTTAATTCATCTTAAGCTAAATTTTGTGAATGGTGTGAGCCAGGGTTCCAACTTCAGTCTGAAGACTGACCTGGCAATGCAGTGGGCCAGAAGGGTGTGTCCGTAGGATTCAGTCTGCTTTACAGAACTCATGAGGGCTAGCCTCTTGTTGGGTTGGGTCAAGATGCTGGGTCTATGGGACCTAGCATGGTGCTGAGATGGGTTGAAAGCCTAGGTCTGTGGTAGTTGGCACGGAGGGGAGCCTGAGTCCCTGAGGGTAGACTGGGAGCCTGTGTCCCCTGGAGCACCCTGGGGCTGTGGCAGCTAGCTGCCACTCAGACCTGCCAGAAGCCTGCGTTAGCAGGGATCCACTGATGCTGATGCCCCGGGAGCTGACTAGGGCCATAACAATGAGCCAACACCCAGGCGGGTCAGAGACCTGTCTCTGTGGGTGGGCTGCTCAGGCTTGGGGGAGAAGTGATGGGAGCAAGGCAAATCAGTCCTTCCTACCTTCTCTATGCACCTTTTGTTCTTTCTATGCATCACTCATGCTTTCAAAATGTAGTGCTGGAGAAGACTGGTAAAGACCCTTGGACAGCAAGGAGATCAAAACAGTCAATCCTAAGGGAAATCAAGCCTGAATGTTAACTAGAAGGATGGATGCTGAAGCTTTAATACTTGGATCACCAGATGCAAAGAGCCAACTCATTGGAAAAAAACCCTGATGCTGGAAAAGATTGATGGCAAGAGAAGGCGACGACAGAGGATGATACGGTTAGATAACATCAGTGACTCAATGGACACTTAAGTATAGTCCCACATGTTTTACTTTTGCTGCTGTTGCTTGGGCTTGTGGTGTCATATCCAGAAAATTACAGTCAAGAACAATGTCATAAAGCTTTTTTTCCCCCTTGTTTTCTTCTAGCAGTTTCATGGTTTCAGGTCATACATAAGGTCATTAGTTTGAGAAACTCTGGGTGATAGTGAAGTACACAGAAGGCTGGTATGCTACAGTGCGTGGGGTCACAAACAGTCAGACATGACTTAGCAAACTGAACAAAATGCTTCACCCACGTGCTACATCCCTCACTTGCAATCCTTAGCTCCCGTGAAGGTATTTTCTTGTTTGAGAGAGGAGAATGGTAGTGCACACTAGATACTTACCCTGCCATCTGGTAGACATCACTCTTCCATTTCTCTCCTTTTTTTTTTCTTCCTATGTTTGCACTTCAATTAGCTTCCATAGATATTTGTTAAAGAGATGTAGAACTAAGATTTTAGGACTGGGGGATTAAGTAAAAGCTTTCTAATCAGATTTTATTAGGCTCATTCTTCCCTAGTGACTGAATTTATAGATAGAGACATTGAAGGCACCTAGAAAGGTGGCAGAAGAGTGAGACATGAATGGATGTGTAAGGAACTGTATTTAGGGAAGAGAGGTGTTAGGTTTAGCAGAGACAGCCTCAATCTCAGTATGCCTTAAAACCGTCATTAATAAAATTGGACCAATCGCACCTACTTCTCAAAACTTTTCTTAGAGAAAGCTGTGGAGCTTTTCTTACTGAAGCTGTCAGAAAGGGGAGAAAAGTGTTTCAAATTGTTGTGGATTCTAAGCAAGATAAAGGAGTGGATGCAAGTACTTTGATTCCCGTAGTACACAAACTTGCCCTGGGTAGATGCTGCTGTTGCTATTATTTCTGTCTTCCTTACAATAACTTCAGTAGGAGAAAAAGTCATGAAAGACTTTCATGGACCAGATCTTTGCCTGACTCTCTCTTATTTTCATTCTCCTCCCCACTTCTGAGATGGCAACCCCAGCTTGTAGAACATTCCCCAATAGCATACAAGACAGATACAATTTGGATATACTGATGTTGGCATTTCACTGAAGTTCAATACATACTTCCCCACAGAAACCATGCTTGAAATAGTAAGTTATTGTTGTTGTCTAGTCACTAAGTCATGTCTGACTCTGCCATCCCATGGACTGTAGCCCACCAGGCTCCTCTGTCCATGGGATTTTCCAGGCAAGAATACTGGAGTGGGTTGCCATTTCCTTCTCAAAATCAACTATACTTCAATTAAAAAAAAAAAGGTAAGGGCTAGACATAAACACACCTGAGTGTAACAGAAGAAGTATTACTTTCTACTAGGCTAATCAGGAAAAGGACAGGATGCAAGTCAAACTATTTCCTTCTTCAGTGGATCTTTCTGACCCAGGGATTGAACCCACATTTCTTGAGTCTCCTGCATTGGCAGGTGGATTCTTTACCACTGAGCCACCTGGGAAGCTCCAGTAAGTTATTACCATTTGTTAATATAATTCTAAAAGTCAGTTATAAGCGAAGACTTTGCTAGGTCAGTGTGGGAAAACATAGCACTTTGTGAGAAGTGAAGATTTTTGTTAGTTTCCAATAACTATGAAAAGCTATGACCAACCTAGACAGAATATTGAAAAGCAGAGACATTACTTTGCCAACAAAGGTCTATCTAGTCAAAGCTATGGTTTTTGCAGTAGTCACGTATGGATGTGAGAGTTGGACTATAAAGAAAGCTGAATATCAAAGAACTGATGCTTTTGAACTGTGGTGTTGGAGAAGACTCTTGAGAGTCCCTTGGACTGCAAGGAGATCCAACCAGTCCATTTTAAAGGAAATCAGTCCTGAATGTTCATTGGAAGGACTGATGTTGAAGCTGAAGCTCCAATACTTTGGCCACCTGATGCGAAGAACTGACTCATTTGAAAAGATCCTGATGCTAGGAAAGACTGAAGGCAGAAGGAGAAGGGGATGACGGAGGATGGGATGGTTGGATGGCATCACCAACTTGATGGACGTGAGTTTCCATAAGCTCCAGGAGTTGGTGATGGACAAGGAAGCCTGGCGTGCAGCAATCCATGGGGTCACAAAGAGTCGGACACAACTGAGCAACTGAACTGAACTGAATAACTATGTATACAAACACAATTTTGAACATAAGCTGTTATTAGGTTGACTTCCATAGCAACAGTAATTTCTTCTGGGAAGCTTCTTCAAGAACCAAAATAGAGTATGTAATTAAATGTCCTGTGAGCTGAGGCTATCATTGCCATATCCCATGGCCTCATCATTTTCCATGCTCATGCTCTGACTCCCGCTTCCCTACATTCATCACCCACAAATCTCTGGTCCATTCTTCCTTTCTTCTAGATTCTTCTGCTTATACCTTCTACATGGTCCAATGTGTCTTTCCATGACTTCTCCTTACACAAACTTTCAATTTTAACCTCTACCACTAAAAGGCAAGACCTGTTTCTGGGTAAATCCACAGTAGAGAGGCTGTGTCATTGGTTGGTGCACAGTAGATTCACTGATTTGGGGTATGGGGTCTATCACATTGTAGTGTCCCCTACATGTGAATTTTACAAAAGAATAAAGAAAGGGCTCTTGCCTCTACATTCAGACCTTGCTAGGAAAGTAAATTAAATAAGAAAAAGATCTGGGTCATGAAATATATTTTAACATAAGTAACTGAGAAGACAGAGAGTAAGAAGAAGAAAAAAACTTAGTGCCTTTGTGGAATACTTAAATAGTAAATTCAATAGCTAAAAGCATCATATTTCTGTTGTCTTTTCAGTATTTGATCAGCTACTGCACAGATTTCTTTACTGTCTGACAACTCACTCATTGTAAAAATAAATACAATATAATTATGCATGCATGCTCAGTTGCTCAGTTGTGTCTAACTCTTGGTGACGGGCTCCTCTGTCCATGAAATTTTCTAGGCAAGAACACTAGAGTTGGTTGCCATTTCCTACTCCAGAAGATCTTCCCAATGCAGAAATCAAACCCATGTCTCTTGTGTCTCCTGACTTGGCAGGTGGATTCTTTCAGTCAGTCAGTTCAGTCGCTCAGTCGTGTCCAACTCTCTGCGACCCCATGAATCGCCGCACGCCAGGCCTCCCTGTCCATCACCAACTCCCGGAGTTTACTCAAACCCATGTCCATCGAGTCAGTGATGCCATCCAGCCATCTCATCCTCTGTTGTCCCCTGCTCCTCCCCTGCACAACCAGTAAGGACTGTTTGATCTTTTTTATGAAGCTATTCATTAACCACAGCCGCATTCCTGACCCCAGAGATTCATTGTTCCTCTCTTGGAACCAGGTTCACCTTTTTCACTTTCACTAGCTCTTTAAGAAAGAAAAGCAGTTCCTTTTTCTTTGATGGTTTGTCCACAGACTTGAATTATCCTTCTTCTATAGAAGTTGCTTTAAAACATATATAACTCAAAAGTCTTGATATTTTCAGGAACTTATTTCTAAAGTTCCAAAGCAGATCATGTAACAACTCAGCTTAAAATACTCTAAGAAACTACTCAAACGTCTTCAAATTATATGCAATAATTTATCCTCTAATTACACTTTCAACCTCATTTCTCATAAACCACTTGACCTATCATAGATGATCATACTAAACGAAGTCAATCAGAGAAAAACAAATATTATATGATATCACTTATATGCTGAACATAAAAAAAAAAAAAAACGGTACAAAAGTAATTTATTTACAAAACGGATTCACAGATGTCAAAAACAAACAATGCTTACTGAAGGGGAAAGGTGGTGATGAGGGATAAATCAGTAGTTCGAAATTGGCATATACACACTACTACATTTAAAATAGATAACCAACATGGACTTACTGCATAGTACAGGGAACTTTACTCAATATTATGCAATGACCTAAATGGGAAAAGAAATTGAAAAAAAGAGGTATATGTAAATGTATAACAGAATCACTTTGCTGTATATGTGAAACTAACAAAATATTGTAAATCTACACTCTAATATACAATGAAAATTTTAAATGAAGCCGCTTCCTATGCTCACCGCTCACTGACTTCTCTCATTTTGTCTATGCAGCTTCATCTACTTGGAATGCACCGTATTTCCCCTTGTAGTTCTAAGTCCCACCTATTATTAAGGTCCAGGTAAAATGCCATCTTTTATATAAGACATTCTGCAATCATTTCATATAGACATAATCTGCTTGAACTTCCTTAATAATTTACTTCTTACAACACTTAATGTTTCTCACAGTGTATTTTATGTTAAGACATTCATTAAACAGGAAAGACAAGTTATCAGATTCACCTATTTGTGACATTTTATCCACTCCCTTCTCCAAGGGATCTTCCCAACCCAGGGGTGGAACCTGGGTCTCCTGCATTGCAGATGGAGTCTCTATTCTCTGAGCCACAAGTGAAGCCGATTTTATATATTAAATGTTGAAAAGCTATCTATTCCCTGAAAAGAAAATGAACTTATGAACAACTAGGTTTAACCCCTAGCATATAAAGACATCAAAAATTATTGATCAATTCCCAATAAAATATGAACATATTACCAAAATTTCAAAATGATTTGTAAGAATTTCTACTTTCAAATTATGTCTTTTGTAATATTCATGTGCAGCAAAAAAAATTTATGCACCTATTTTAAAGTCTCCCACTCCAACTCTCACCCGGACCATCATCATGATTTTCTACTGGGTCTTCTAACTAATTTGAACATGTATCTGGTATTTTTGTTTCATCTTCTCAGATCATGGTACAGGAACAGAAGTATGATTTGTACTCTTATACTTAAGATATTAATATTCATCGTATTATCTACATATTTGCTTTCACACAAAGAAAATTGTATATGTGCTTCCACTTTAAATATTCATGATGGCAGTACTGCTCCTTTTATTATCATTAGGACTTTGCTCCCTTCCTGTTCTACTCCCCACCCTTATTCACAAGAGTAACAACTTCAACTCTACCCACTTCACCATTCACTGTGTAATAACCAACACAGCAGTTCACCCCAGCTGGCAGCCTAATTTGTATACACACTAATTCATTCATTCCTGTATATTCATGATGGACAAGTGGACTGACCCACAAAGGAGAAGTCTGCAAGTGGAGTCAGAGAAACCCCTAGTGAAAAATATAATCATAAAGGAGAAGAGGGTGAAAGTACATAAGTGCAGTTCAAAACCATGAGTCACGTCTGACTGCAGGAATGATGGACCACACCTCATGGTCTGGCATTTCACACATCTGCCAGCCCTTCTCCTGTGGGACTCATACCTGAGTCCTAGAGAGAGGGAACTGCATTCAAGCATAAAAGAGTATATAAAAACTAAGAGCTGTTTTACAGAAACCTGTCAGAGCCTGAAAGTACAAGGCAAATCTAAATACTGATTTCAGTGGGATTACACCGAAATTTCTCCTCATGGAAATGGCATCACCCAGTCAGCAGGCATCCACACCTTTGGGGAAGGCTCATTTACATCTTTGTTACCTTTGTTGCAGTCAACAGTACAGAACATCATTACAATCCCCTGAACTGGAATAAAGAAAACTGGCAGAGGAGACATGGTATTCACAATGATTTGCCATGTAATGCCCTTCTTGGGGAAAACCCGAACTAAATGGTGAGGCGTAGGAGGAGGCCGCAAAGCCCCATTAGTTAGAACAGGATCAAGGGAAACAACCAAACAGGACTTTGGCTTGTTGTCTTTGCATGCAGACTGTACAAGGACTACGCCTTCTCCACAAACACTACTCCCTTCTCTCCTTCATCAAGAACCTTCTTGAAAGGACAAACTAGATTTCCCTTAGTTTCTCCTGCAGTCTGATTCCATATCCTACCACTCTACTGAAGAACTCAAAGTCAGACACCATTGGCTGTTTTGCAGTAAAATCAATCACCTCTTTTCAGTTCTCATCCTATTAATTTCCCATGCAGTGTTCACCTTATGGCATAAACATTTTTTTTCCTCTTTAGGTCCTTTTGCGTCAACTTCATCTAGCTCATTTCAGTGTCTACAGTTTTCTTCGCTGACAAGTACCTGGAAAGATCCATTAACTCTTTCAAGGCTTAAGCCAAGAGTCACTGTGACTATGTTTTTCTAATAAGAAGTACATCAATGCAAAATTAAATTTTAAAAAATTATAACTGTATCTGAAATAGTTCATAGAGTTTTAGATCTAATATTCAGTTAATTAATACTGTGACTTCATTGTCAGTCTCCCTAAGAAACTCATAAGGATAACATAAGAATCCATTCCTTTCGTGACAGACTTTTAGAAGAGAGAAACCCTATCACGTATTACTATGACAACCATTCTGTTGTCTCACAGAATGTTTACAATTCTGCAAAACACATCTGAAAGCAATGGTAAAGATAGAAGTAGTCTTGGGATACAGACTGGAGAAAACAAACAAACAAACAAACAAAAAATATATATAGATATGTAATGATTTAAATAAATAAATGTAATAAATGATTTAAATTTAAAAAATGATTTAAATAAAATAATGTAATATTTTATTACCATCAATATTTATTAAGAATTGTTATAAAACTTTAAGATACTCTACTGTGCAATATGTTTCTATTCATATCTTCAGCTTTTAAACAAAATGCATTCTCTCTCACCCTATCATTTTATGAAGCACTCACAATAATTACTTTCAAGAATTAAGAAATATTTTACATTATCCCAGCCAAAAAAATTTACAACAGACAAAGCACTGTTTTCACTATGTAAGCTATTTATTTTGACTTTGATTTCTAACTTCTTTATTGCAATTTTTTAATGCCAAAAACATTTTTATATTCCTTTCAACTTGGAAAAAATATTGTGCTAAGACTATGGCTTAATTATAGCAATTGTAGAAGTAACTTTAAAAGGACACTGTATCATGTTATATTTACATATACTACAGTCACTTACATATTAATAGAAATGCCAGGGGTTTATTTTCAGTTTTGATATTAATGCAAACAAAAATAAATGTCACAAAATTCCTTTTAATGTCAAAAGGTTTTCTTACTTACTTATCATTATAAGTATTTAAATTCTTACTTTAAGTTGTCACTGCCTTTATAGTAGCAAATATCCAACACACAAAAAGACTTCAATCTTAAAAGATGACAGACGACACAAAATAATTTGGGGTTTCAAAATAATGATAAGACAGATTCTCTAAGTAGTCTACCAAACTCGAACATTCTTTTTCATTGTTATATTTATTATAATATTATTATAATAATATCAATAATATTAATAATGCAATTAATACCATTATTGTATTATTACACATATTATAAATATCATTTATTATAATAAGTTATATTTATGTTATTTACTATTATTATATCATTTTAAATTATTATATTATACTATTTTTATCTGTAAAGTAAAATTCATTTCAGCCAATACATTTAGCTACATTTTGTACAAATCCTCATTCAAAGAGGCATAGATATAGTTTGAAACCACTAACTAATATATTTCTTAATGGTCAAAAAGCATTCTCTGGTGGCAATGAGGAGAGAAATGGTCAAATGACAAATAGCATGAAGGGGAAGAAAGAAGTCACCATCCTGGGCCAAAGGACATTATGATACAGATTTGGCTAAATCAAATGCATGGTGGTTGCCTAGGTTATGGCCTTTTAATTTATATGAATTGTTTTCCATATTTGTCATTAACTAGGGCCTCCCTTGTGGCCCAGAGAGTAGAGAATCTGCAAGCAACGTGGAAGACACAGGTTTGATCCCTGGGTCAGGAATATCCTGGGGAGAAGGAAATGGCAACTCACTCCAGTATTCTTGCCTGGGAAATCCCATGGACAAAGAGGCCTGATGGGCTACAGTCCATGGAGTCACAAAGAGTTGGACATGACTGCAACTAAGACTTTGACTTTCATACCTGTCATTAAGTCAAAGATCATGGTGAGCTTTCCCCTCTGCTGTTCTCTGTTATCAAAATTGCCCAGGGATCGAACCCTCATCTCCTGCAGCTCCCCACTGCAGGCAAATTCTTTACCACTGGGGAAGCCTCTTTATAATTATAATACTTACAAAATAATATATAATTGAAGAATGTGAGAAAATGAAACAACAGAAAAATAACCATATTCTTTGCATATATATACATATATATATATAACTATATACGATATACTGTAAGTATATATAAACACACATATATATTAAATCTAAGCATCATTTTCTTTTAGACATTAAGAGAACTTCCATTCTTACGTGTTCAGTCACTGAGATATTGTCTCTAGGGTTAATGTGCATACCATAATTGACCTTGCACTCAAACCAGTATCAAAAGTGGGATATTTCCACAGTTAAAATAAAAATAGCTGTAATTGCCAAACAGTCATGAAGCTGGTAACAAGAAATACTGGAGGCTGGCAAGATGAATTTTCATATTATGCCAAGGCAAAACACTTAGCAAAACTTTTATACTGCAATAAACTGGAAGGGAAAATGTAAGCCCAGTAGAATACAAAGAACATTATATATATATATATATATATATACACACACACACACATACATACATATATAAACATATATATACATATACATACATGTATGTATATAAGTATACATACATACACACAGGGCTTCCCTGGTGGCTTAGATGGCAAAGAATCCACCTGCAATGCAGGATACCCAGGTTGAGTCCCTGGGTCGGGAAGATCCACTGGAGAAGGGAAGGCAAACCAATCCAGTATTCTTGCTTAAAAAATTCCATGGACAGAGAAGCCTGGCAGGCAACATTTTACCAGTTCAGTACAGTTCAGTCACTCAGTCTTGTCTGACTCCTTGCAGCCCCACAGACTGCAGCATGCCAGGCTCCCCTATCCATAACCAACTGCCAGAGACTACTCAAACTCATATCCATCAAGTTGGTGATGCCATCCAACCATATCATCCTCTGTCCCTTCTCCTCCTGCCTTCGATCTTTTCCAGCATCAGGGTCTTTTCCAGTGAGTTGGTTCTTCGCATCAGGGGGCCAAAGTATTGGAGTTTCAGCTTCAGCATCAGTCCTTCAGATGAATATTCAGGACTGATTTCCTTCAGGATGGACTGGTTGGATCTCTTCGCAGTCCAAGGGACTCTCAAGAGTCTTCCCCAACACCACAGTTCAAAAGCATCAATTCTTCAGTGCTCAGCTTTCTTTATAATCCAACTCTCACATCCATACATGACTACTGGGAAAACCATAGCTTTGACGAGACAGACCTTTGTTGGTAAAGTAATGTCTCTGCTTTTCAATATGCTGTCTAGGTTGGTCATAGCTTTTCTTCCAAGGAGCAATCGTCTTTTAATTTCATGGCTGCAGTCACCATCTGCATTGATTCTGGAGCCCAAAAAATAGTCTGTCACTGTTTCCATTGTTTCCCCACTATTTCCCATGAAGTGATGGGACCAGATGCCATGATCTTAGTTTTCTGAATGTTGAGTTTTAAGCCAACTTTTGCACTCTCCTCTTCCACTTTCATCAAGCAACTGAGCATGGCGTGATGTGGTACAGTATGGTGTGTATATATGCATGCCTGTGTGCGTGTATACATCAGACAGATATTTGCTCAGTCATAGCTGACTCTCTGCAACCCCACAGACTGTAGCCTGGTAGGCTCCTCTGTCCATGGAATTCTCGATTGGAGTGGGTTGCCATTCCCTCCTCCAGGGGATCGTCCCCACCCAGGGATCAAACCCACGTCTCCTGCATCTCCTGCACTGCAGATGGGTTCTTTATTGCTGAGCCACCAGGGAAGCCCATATATGTCTACATATAACCACTATTTGAATTTATTTGGGAAGGAAAGCTCATGTGAGATTGTAGAGACATCAACAAATACCATTAAAATTCACATAATAGATATTAATATTCATTTTTCTATCAAGTATTTCCATGTAAGCTTGTTTACAACTGTATCTTGGCTTATTTTTTAAACTACCTAAAAAATTATACACCCAAGTGCTACCTACTTTGAAGCAGTTACCTTCAAAGTAACTGCTGTGACAGTAATAGAAGTCAGTGAACACTCACATTTCCACGGAATTTCTCATAAGTGTATGACAATCTTTTTAACAACCCTATGACTTAGATTTATCCACATATTCAAGATAAAATTCTTAAGCACAGAAGGATTGACTGATTTCATCAAAGTCAAATGATTAACAAAGATGAAGACTAAACCCACATCAGTACAGTTCTACTCCATAGTATGAAGAGCTTTTGCCTTACACAAAGCCAAAAATAAAGCTCGTGAAAAGTCCAGGAGAACTGGAAGTGGCTTGATTGACAGTACAAGTCCAACTTGTATATCTCTTTCATTATGATGCCATGGTTAAAGAATTCTCAGCACAAACATCGCTAAGACCAGTGTAGAGGGGAAGGAGAACCAATGTACTGTTACTGATTCATTTAAATCACAATATCTAAGGATGTATTGTATTTTATGAATAATATCACTACTATTTTGTATCAGTAATCTGTGCAAAGATAAGATTCTGATGATGTTAAAAATGCTGCATATTGTGTTATTTCAGAGAAAGAGTAAAGAAAGAAAATTATGAAACTTGCAGCTACGAGGGCTAATCAAAATATTGCTGCTGCTTAGTCACTAAACAGTGCCTGATTCTTTTGAGACCCCATGGATTGCAGCCCACCAGCTTCCTCTGTCCATGGGATTTCTCAGGCAAGAATACTGGATTCGGTTACTTCCTTCTCCAAGGGATCTTTCTGACCCAGGGATCAAACCCACGTCTCCTGCTTGACAGGCAGATTCTTTACACCTGAGCCACCTGGGAAACCCAATCAAAATATTAAATTTTAGCAAAATATCTAAATATGAAGTTTGCAAAAAGTTGCCTTAGAGATATTAGAAATAGTACTTATTTTTTACATTTACCATGGCAAGTCCCTGCTATTATTCAGTTCATTGTTAGATCACAAGATTTAGATATGGAGAGGCAGACCTGGTACTCCCTTTAGGATTTGTCAATTATGAGTTGTGCTGTTGAAGAGCAAGTCACTGAAAGATGAATCACAGTTATTTTTGGTTTTATTCTCTTTTAAAAGTAGAGCAACATTTTACAAGGCTTTTGGTAAAAACTTCATTTGAATATATAGGGCTTACCAACACAGAGATTAGGTTTCCAGAAGGAAACCAGAAAATGAAAAGTGAAGTGAAGGTGTTAGTCGCTCCGTTGGGTCCAACTCTTTGCAACCCCATGGACTGTAGCCCGCCAGGCTCCTCCATCCATGGAGTTCTCCAGGCAAGAATAGTGGAGTGGGTGGCCATTCCCTGCTCCAGGGGATCTTCCTGACCCAGGGATCAAGCCCTGGTCTCTCCCATTGCAGGCAGATTCTCTACCATCTAAGCCACCACAGAAGCCCCAGAAGGAAGCCAGAAAACTTTCATTTTTATTGTGGTTGTTGTTGCTGCTCCCGTACATTAAGTGGCTGCAAGGAAAACAACGGTTTTTAAGATCCTTATGTTTTGGAACAAGTGCTCGGGCCTGGTGCACTGGGAAGACCCAGAGGGATCGGGTAGAGAGGGAGGTGGGAGGGGGGATTGGGATGGGGAATACGTGTAACCATGGCTGATTCATGTCAATGTATGACAAAACCCACTACAGTATTGTAGAGTAATTAGCCTCCAACTAATAAAAATAAATGAAAAAAAAAAGATCCTTATGTTAAATGAAAATTGTTCATGTCAAATTCCAAAATCTAATGTATAAATGTAACCTTTCCCTACAATTTTTAACTCACTGAAACACTAAGATGTTAAAATTGTTTTCATTAATAAGGAAAGCCAACTTACTTAACTCCACAACAGAGTGTATCCTATGAGTCCAGCTCCACTTGCATGGCACCTAAGAAGTGTCTCTTACAAGTCAACCTCTCTCTTATGGATGTGAGTTAAAAATTCAAAATTGTCTTTTCAGTCATCAGAACAGGTGGGTCATAGGAAGGAAGAAGACTACAACAGTACAATTCTGATGCCAATCAATGATGTCTATTTTGATGCCATCAGCAATTGATCGGTGGTGGCTGGCTAGAAGGCTGTTTGTGAATGATCCTGCTGACAAACCTCGTTCCACCAGGATGAATGCTGTGATCAGTTCAAAATGTCTGTCACTGAAAAAGAAAGCGCATGAGACTCCCTGGTGTTTATCTGAAGAAGTTATTAGTAATATAAAAGTATTCTCTGGTAATAAGAGGACCAAAGAGAATACTTATCACCTCGATTTTCACCCTGGGCTTCCCTAGAGGCTCAGATGGTAAAGAACTGGGTTTGATCCCTGGGTCAAGATGATCCCCTGGAGAAGGGAATGGCTACCCACTCCAGGAGTCTTGCCTGGAAAAGTCCATGGACAGAGGAGCCTGGCGGGCTACAGTCTATGGGGTTGCAAAAAGTCAGACACATCTGAGTGACTAATACTTTCACCAACACACTAAACAAGACAGGCACTGAATCCCCACTAGACGTCTGGAAAGACTTCACCATTAACTACCTAAAAGAAGCTGTTCTTAAGAACATCTGCCTAACAACCATGTCCAGAATATATTCTTGAGGACATAAGTTAAAAGTTTCACCACCATGCTACATTGGTAAGAAACTTCTTGAGCATTTTTTTCATTTTACCAAAAATTGAGAGTACCTACCTCAGAGTTTCATTTGAGGATTTAATGACAATATTCAGGAGAGTGTCAGGCACAGACACAAAAAGTACTAGATAGCGAGTTACAATCATCATCACGAACAACGAAACAGAACTCTGAAGTGTGTGTGGAAGAAAGTGTACGTAATTTTTGTTTTGGCTGGTTGTTTCCTGTACCCTCATTCAAGAAAAAAACTTTCATTTTAGTCATGAGATAAGGAACTAGGGTTGGGGCTTAGAGAACAAATGAAACATTTCAGTGAGAAATTGCCCAGACTGTAGACTCAAGCACAAAGCCCATCCCACAAAATGCATTTCTTAGGGTAACAGCCTCAAATTTCAACTTCAGGATAATCTAGAGCACTGCAGGAAGTAGCATCACATGCGCAGCTTTGAAATCACCAAGTAAGGCAACTTCATTTTAAAACAGAATTATATTGTTTTAAATGAGTTTGTATCACAAATTGTCTCCTTCTATCCACAGTTCTTATTTTCCATAAATTAGGAACCAGAGATTTATACCCCCAATGCCTTAGAAGACAAATACTTTTAAAAAAGTAATTGAGGCGCAATCTTCATTATTGTTTTCATCATCCAGATCATTATTTCTACTCTCCTGCTCTCTTGGGATGTGCAAATGTTCTTGCACCCCAGTAAACCATTCCCAGACCATATTAGTCTTACAAAGAGAAGTTTATTTTCTGAACTTCCTTGAGTGGAGGTTTTCTAGAGCAATTTGCCTTTCCCTGTAGATAGCTGAGAGGTCACACTGAGAATAAAATTAGCAAGTGTGCAATAAAAGCTAAGGGGAAAAAAAAAGTTAAAAAAAAAAAAAAAAAAAAAAACCTAAGCATTTTCATGGGAAATGAGAGAGAAGCTGAAGAAAAGCTAATAGAGTCTAAAAATCAAGTTCTCATCCCAGAGAGATCATAAATTTGCCCTTCCAGGCAACAGGGAGGTGCCAGTTTAAACTTTAGCACAAAAGTGACTCTCATGCCAAGGTCACATTGCCTATGATGATCAACTTCTAGAATAAGCAAAGCCCTTACAGAAACACAAAGATTACTAAAATATGTGTGCATGGGGGTGTATGTGTATTGCGTAGGGCCTGAAAATCACCTGAAATAGTTGTTACTCTGCAGGAGCGAGAGAAAAAAAAAATCAAAACAGGAAATATTTAACAAGTATTTCAGAATATTTTTAAACAACAAGCATGTATTACTGTCATATTCAGGGAAAACAACAAAACTTGTCTGATAAATATGAGTGTGTGCGCACGCACACAGATCCATCTTCTGGTCAAAGTGTACACAATGAACAGTTGCCACAACATAGAGACTGCTTTTTTTCTTGTCTCCAAATGTTCCCCAGTAGTGCATGAATTATAGCAGAGAAAACTGCTGTTGAGAATTAAGATTCTAAAATTTTCAGGGCCAATTTTAGGAAAGTCTAGCTATTGATCTGAGAGTCTGTGGTATCAAGGAGAGAAAGGGCAACGTGTTTATTACTCTTTACCTTCTACAGTAGAGTTTATAAATTGTGAGACTTGACCCATTTGAAAGTTATCTAATCAGTTTAGTAGGCCATGAAACAAATGTCCTGAAGACTGATTGGACTGAAAAGAAATTATAGTGCACGGCCTGCATTAATTGTATAGCTAAGTACTGGATTTTTAAAATATATTTTGGGTGTGTGTGTTTGTGTATGTGTTGGTATGAAAAACAGAGACAGAGAAAGGAAGACAGAGATAAGAAAACTAGATTATGATGCAAAATGTATTTCTTATTGTGGGCTGGAGGTAAAAATGATAAGTGGTGGTGGTTTAGACATTAAGTCAGGTCTAACTCTTTGTGACCCCATGAACTATAGTCCTGCAGGCCCCTCTGTCCATGGGATGTCCCAGGCAAGAATACTGGAGTGGGTTGCCATTTCCATCAGCAGGGGATCTTCCTGACCCAGGGATCAAACCTGGGTCTCCTGTATTACAGTCTACTACATTGCAGGAGGATTCTTTACTGACTGAGCCACCAGGGAAGCCTAAAAGCCTAAAAATGATAAACGCTGACTCTCATAATAAAATTAGAGGACAAATGAATCTGAGAGAAAACATCTTCAACCGCGTCCTATCACTTGTGAGAATCCACTCCCCTTTCTTTAAGATTGAAAAGACCTGAAAAGCATTTCCCCTCCTACCTCGTTCATCTTGCTACTGATTTGAAGACTCGTTTATATCTTAGTGGGCTTCCTTGGTGGCTCAGGTGATAAAGAATCTGTCTGCAATGTGAGAGATCTGGGTTCAATCCTTGTGTTGGGAAGATCCTCTGATGAAAGGAACAGTATGGCAACTCACTCCAATATCTAGAATGTTCTGTTTAAAGCTAACTGACACAGTTGGGGTCAGAGAGAAACTGGAGAACAGTAATGAGGTGTGTTGTGGGGGTAGGGAGTAGCATAGCCTCTCTCCCCACATTTGATGTAACAAAGATAAGTAAGTTGTGTGAGTCAGAGGATGTTACAGAAGTTACCTGGGGATTACATCGTGTGGACACCCACAAGTGGGCTGCAAGCCGGGAGAGGTGTTCCCGTCTGTGATAGGCTGTGTTGTGGTTTGCTCTCTGTAGAAACTGAGTCTCCATGCAAGGAAACCCAAAGTCTCTAAGAATCATCATCAAATGTATCCTCAGAGAGAAATCATATTGAAACATTCCCCTCAAAGTGAAACACCAGGAGGTAAAGTAGAGAGCAGAGAATGGGGATGTGGACTTCTCCAAACCAAAAGATGCCTATGGAGGTGAGTCTGGTCTGTACTAGGGAGAAGGTGGTCACCTGGTAGCTCAGAGGTTAAGCGTCTGACTGCAATGTGGGAGACCTGGGTTCGATCCCTGGGTTGGGAAGATCCCTTGTAGAAGGAAATGGCAACCCACTCCAGTATTCTTGCCTGGAGAATCCCATGGACAGAGGAGCCTGGTAGGGCTCGCAAAGAGTCGGACACGACTGAACGACTTCACTTTCACCTTCAGGGAGAAGGGTGGACAATCACACACGCAGGCGTTAATGCTAAGTCACTTCAGTCATGTTGGACTCTGTGCAACCCTACTGACTGCAGTCTGCCAGGCTCCTCTGTCCATGGGATTCTCCAGGCAAGAATACAGGAGTGGGTTTCTATGCCCTCTTCTAGGGGATCTTCCCGACCCAGGGATCAAACTTCCATCTCTTATATTGCATGCATTGGCAGGCGGGTTCTTTACCACTAGCACCACCTGGGAAGCCCCAATCACACATGGGACTCTGAAAGTGAAAGTTGCTCAGTCGTTTCGGACTCTTTGTGACCCCAAAGATGGTAGTCCATGGAATTCTCCAGGCCAGAATACTGAAGTGTGTAGCCTTTCCCTTCTCCAGGGGATCTTCCCAACCCAGGGATCGAACCCAGGTCTCCCGCATTGCAGGTAGATTCTTTACAAGCTGAGCCACAAGGGAAGCCCATGGGACTCTACTTTGGACTATACTCAAGAACCGGGTTTGTTTGTTTGTTTTCCTAAAAAAAGAGCAGATAAAATTCTCTAAATAACAAAAAGTGTTTGAAATAGGCAATCAGACTGTCTTCTTTCAGAAAGCACAGTGGTATCAGTTACTGAAGAACGTAATACCACTCATCTAGCCTCATTTGAACTGCATGAAAACAAATATCACACAAATGCATGCACGCCTGCTTCCAACACAACTGCAAACCTTCAAGTTGCTTGAAAGATCATCTTTGATTATGCATAACAGAATAAATCCTGTCCCTATAAGCCCTTAACTTACAACAAGACAGTCAGTCGCCTATTTCACTTTGCCACTTTGAATCCATTAAAAAAAAAAAAAAATTTACAATCAAGATTGGACTTCCTTGGTTGCTCAGTGGTAAAGAATCCGCCTGCAGTGCAAGAGACATGAGTTTGATCCCTGGGTCGAGGAGGATCCCCTGGAGAAGGAAATGACAACCCATCCCAGTATTCTTGCATGGGAAATCCCATGAACAGAGGAGGCTTGTGGGCTATCGTCCCTGGGGTTGCATAGAGTCGGACACAACTGAGCAAACATATACATACATATATATAGTCAAGATTAGATGATTATGAACACTATCAATGAAACTGCTAACCATTTATATTTAAGAGACAGCTATGGTCCCTACCCGCTATTGCAACACATTAAATTATTTAAGTTTCCTGAACATCACACTGCTCCACATGGGAAATGGAGTAAACAAACCTACCTACATCTTAGGGTGGTGGCTGTAAGGACATCTAATGATGATGATATACATAAAACACTTAGCAAGGCTGGCATATATTACCTACGGAATAAACAGCAGCTGTTACTACGATTACTAGGAAATATTAATGCCATAAGATTAAGAGCTCAAAATGAGTGTAGTCACTCCATGCAATATACATTTTAGGGAGATTGTAATGTGCAGTGATCATGAAAAGGACTAAAATTAGTTCCCTTGCCCTGTGTGACGATAATGAGAATGCACACTGACACTCACACATGTCAGAATACCTTTCAGAACAGTGGCTACAGGACAATTGTCCACATGTTCAGAGAAAGGAGAAAGCACAAAATGCTGGAGAAATCACAGCAGGCTTCTTGGAGCCTGTGAAATCAAATCTGCAGATTGATGATTGAATTTAAAAGGGAGGGCCAGGTGAAACACTGTAAGCAAAACAATTAAATGAGAAAGAGGACAACCTGGCATTTTTAAGGACTAGCTCATCTATTAGCAACCCCAGTGCCGTCTTCTCTATGCTCACTGTTATTGAAATATATTCAAAGCTCATAAAATACAACCTTGGTGTTTTTCACTCTCCAGAAAAACCTGATGAGGCCCAATAAAGTTCTATGTGAAAAAACTCTGAATTTTTTCAGGAGTATGAGGAGGAAGAAAGGAAGGGGCCACAGGAAAATGTGTACTCTGGAACTAGATTTATTTCATGTTTCTAATTCTTGAATAAAAGAGTTGGGGCCTAGAATCTGTCTCAAACAGAAGTATAGAAAATTATTTCTGATAGGATTCATTTCCCATTAACTATGAAATGAAAAACAGGGGAGATTCTCCCGAATTGACACAGAGTTCTCATACCTTTTGGAAATTTTCTATTCACTAATCACTGAAGAGATGAGCTTCTTCTCCAGAAAAATGAGGTGCCTCAACTAAGATGATTTAGCTCAGTTCAGTTCAGTCACTCAGTCGTGTCCGACTCTTTGTGACCCCATGAATCACAGCACACCAGGCCTCCCTGTCCATCACCAACTCCTGGAGTTTACTCAAACTCATGTCCATTGAGTCGGTGATGCCATCCAGCCATCTCATCCTCTGTCATCCCCTTCTCCTCCTGCCCCCAATCCCTCCCAGCTTCTGGGTCTTTTCCAGTGAGTCAACTCTTCGCATGAGATGGCCAAAGTATTGGAGTTTCAGCTTCAGCATCAGTCCTTCCAATGAACACCCAGGACTGATCTCCTTTAGGATGGACTGGTTGGATCTCCTTGCAGTTCAAGGGGCTCTCAAGACTCTTCTTCAACACCACAGTTCAAAAGCATCAATTCAAAAGATGATTTAATGTGGGAGCAGGCGAGGGTGGGATGTTTCGAGAGAACAGCATCAAAACATCTATATTATCTAGGATGAAACAGATCACCAGCCCAGGTTGGATGCATGAGACAAGTGCTTGGGCTTGGTGCACTGGGAAGACCCAGAGGGATGGGGTAGAGAGGGAGATGGGAGGGGGGATCGGGATGGGGAATAC
This sequence comes from Dama dama, assembly GCF_033118175.1. Classification (NCBI taxonomy): domain Eukaryota; kingdom Metazoa; phylum Chordata; class Mammalia; order Artiodactyla; family Cervidae; genus Dama; species Dama dama. The sequence goes on along the minus strand of NC_083713.1, from coordinate 67,815,222 downwards.
ATGTAAATTCATGGCTAATTCATGTCAATGTATGACAAAAACCACTACAATACTGTAAAGTAATTAGCCTCAAACTAATAAAAATAAATGAAATAAATAAATAAATAAATAAATAAAAAATAAAGCAAAGGAAAAAAAAAAAGATGATTTAAGTCCCTTTCAATTCTAAATGTAGGTATAACATACAAAAGATTCAAGCATTAAAACAAATCATAGTGTAAAATGGGTACTTAAAAATTTTCATGGATGCACTGGTGGTTGCCAAGAGGGAGGAGGGGTGGGAAAGGGCTGGGATTGGGAGTCTGAGATTAGCAGATGCAAATTGGAATATATAGGCTGGATAAACAAGAAGGTCCTAATAGATAGCACAGAGGACTATATTCAATTGATATCCTGGGATAAGACATAACAGAAAATTATACAAAAAAAATTATACATATTTGGGTTGGCCATAAAGTCTGTTCATTCTCCCCCCACCCCCATAATATGCTTTTGTAGCACTTTCACTTCATTCTAAACAATTGTGTTAGATTGTATTGTGATAGCTGTCATATCAACATGTATTTAAAATATCTTATCAAAATTGGTTATTTTTGTGTAGCCAATTTCATATTAAAATGGAAGTAAAAAGCAACATTTTCAGCATAATATGCTTTTTTATTTCAAGAAAGATAAACACACTGAAATGTAAACAAAGATTTGTGCACTGTATGTTCTGTGATTGATGTGATCAATTAGAGACATTCACTCACAACAATCACTGTTATACGGTGCAGGAGAGAACCGACATACTCAAAATACCCAAATCAACTGTTGAAAATCACTTGTACCAGCTTGGTTATGTTAATCGCTTTGATATGTTGGTTCCACATAGCTTAAGTAAAAAAAAAACCTTCTTCACAATATTTCCACATGCAACTCTCTACTGAAATGTAAAGAAAACATTACAGAATGATGAAAAGTGGATACTGTACAATGTGGAATGGAAGAGACTGTGGGGAAAGTGAATGAAATGAACCACCACAAACCACACCAAAGGCTGGTCTTCCTCCAAAGAAAGTGATGTTGTGTACACAACATTTTTGGGCTCCAAAATCACTGCAGATGGTGATTGCAGCCATGAAATTAAAAGATGCTTACTGCCTGGAAGGAAAGTTATGACCAACCTAGATAGCATATTTAAAAGCAGAGACATTACTTTGCCAACAAAGGTCTGTCTGGTCAAGCCTATGATTTTTCCAGTGGTCATTATGGATGTGAGAGTTGGACTGTGAGGAAAGCTGAGGGCCGAAAAATTGATGCTTTTGAACTATGGTGTTGGAGAAGACTCTTGAGAATCCCTTGGACTGCAAGGAGATCCAACCAGTCCATCCTAAAGGACATCAGTCCTGGGTGTTCATTGGAAGGACTGATGTTGAAGCTGAAACTCCAATACTTTGGCCACCTGATGCGAAGAGTTGACTCACTGGAAAAGACCCTGATGCTGGGAGGGATTGGGGGCAGGAGGAGAAGGGGACGACAGAGGATGAGATGGCTGGATGGCATCATCGACTCGATGGGCATGAGTTTGAGTATGCTCCGGGAGTTGGTGATGGACAGGGAGGCCTGGCGTGCTGCAATTCATGGGATCGCAAAGAGTCGGACACGACTGAGCGACTGAACTGAACTGAACTGAACTGAACTGAACTGAGGAAGTTGATTCACCCACCGTACTCACCAGAAATTGCACCTTCAGATGTCTTTTTCTTTACAAAATTTTCTTAATGGAAAAAATTTCAGTTCTCTGAGAAACTGGAAGAGGCGTTTGGAACTGTTCTTTGCTCAAGAGATAGTGGCTTGGGGAGATGGAAGTATAAAGTTGCCTGAAAAATGGCAGAAGGTAGTGTAATGAAATGATGAGCATGATGTTCAACAAAGTTCTTAGATGAAAATGAAAGATGTTTCCTTTATTTTTACTTAAAAACCAAAAGAAGTTTTATACCAACCCAATATATGTATATAACTGACTCACTTTGCTATATAGTAGTAATTAATATAACATTGTAAATCAACTATATTTCAATAATTTTTTAAAAATCACAGAAAAAAATGAGGAATATAGCAATAACAAAAAAGATTACAAATGTATGCACTGGGTTGGCCAAAATATTTGTTTGGGTTTTTCTGTAATATCTTGCAGAAAAAGACAAAGACTTTTTAGCCAGCCCAATGCAATAGGATAAATATACGTGTTTATAAGTAGAATGCACGTTATTTTATTTTCATGTATTTAGAATGAGATAAAGGTAAAGAATATGCACATTCTTGTCTCAAGATAATAAAGTTAGAATGATTCTTCCATACTTCATAACCTTAGATTGTTAATTATGTGTAAGCGATTTTTTCCATCCATAATTCTATACTACTTATTTTCTACTACAGAACTTTAAACAACTGAGCTTTAACTCTACTTCAAATATGTGGGTTAGTAATAGTAGAGAACTCCCTGGAAGAATACAGGTTATTTCAAAAAATAAATTATAATTTTCTTTTTTTTTTTTTTTTTTTTAACATTTTGAACGTTGAAGTATTTTCCCCATCCACATTTCACAGACGCAGCTTGCTTCCCCTAAGTTAACTAAATTACCTAATTTTGGTTTCAGTTTAAACCTTCCAACTTAAGTATAAATCAATAGTTCTCAATTTTTGAGAGTAAGGTTACAGACATTAGAGATTAAGAAAAATTATATTTATTTTCCAGCAAACTATAAGCAATGTTAGCACATATAGATTTTTCTCCTTTTATTCTAAGTATCATAGTTCAAATTTTTCACAATTAATTTGATACCAAAAAGGCATCCCAAAAAAGTATGAAAATGAATCATTACCAGATCTTGAGGTTTTAATAGAATCTTTTAGAATATGATTCATTTTTTATTAAATGCAATATATACTTATTTAAGTATTTGCTCAGTGCTCAGTTGCTCAGTCATGTCCAATTCTTTGTGATTCCATGGACCATAGTCCACAAGACTCCTCTGTTTCATGGGATTATCCCAGCAATAATCCTGAAATGGGCAGTCATTTCCTACCCTAGGGCTTATTTAAGTATAAATGATTACAAATAATATAGTAAGTTCAAAAGCTCCTGCTTTTCAAAAACTAAAATTGTGAAGGTTCATTTGAAAAATCCTAAAAGAAAATAAATGTACACAAAATGATAATTAGTCAAAGTGCTAACAGAATGCTAAGTATTCATGGCAGAAACCCTGCCTAGAAAAATAAAAAGAAAGCATAACATGGCTGAACACTCTATGGTATATCTATACAATGGGATGGTATTCAGCAATAAAAGGAAATGGAGTCCTAAGGCACACAACAGCAGAAAAGAATCTCAAATACATTAACTAAAAGAAGCCAGTCCCTAAAGACTACAGACTGTATCACTTTATTTCTATGAAAATCTGCAAAATGCAAAACTTAGAGACGAGAAACTTATCAGTGCCTACCAAGGACTGACAGTCAAGGATGGGTGACTAAGGGCAAAGAGAGTTTGAGAGAACACTTCTGTATCTTAATTGTGCTAACAGTTATATGACTGCATACAGTTGTCAAAACTATTCACTAAAAAAAGTGAATCATACTGCATGGAAATTACATCTCAATAAATTTGACCCAAGAAAAAAAAGAGAACAAAAAAGCATGAATTACAACTCAAGGATTCATTTTATTCCTGTGAAAAGTGAAAAGTGTCAGTTGCTCCGCTGTGTCTGACTCTTTAGACCCCATGGACGGTAGCCTGCCAGGCTCTTCTGTCCATGGAATTCTCCAGGCAAGAACACTGGAGCGGCTACTGCAAGGTAAATGCTTCTAGATTATTTCAGGTGTTCTGAAAACTGACCTCACTCTGACAGATTATTTATTGCTAAAAATAGCAGTCTGCACTAAAATGAAAAATACAAAATTATTAATTTTCAATTGGAGAATGATTGCTTTATACTGTTGTGTTTGTTTCTGCCATATAACAACGTGAATCATCCATAGGAATATGTATGTCCCCGTCCTCTCGAGCCTCCCTCCCACCCTTACCCACACACCCCGCCCCCGACCACCATCCTATCCCTCGAGTCATCTCTGAGCACCAGGCTGAGTTCCCTGTATTATATAGCAACTTCCCATCAGCTATCCATTTTACACATGGTAGTGTGTGTATGTTAGTGCTACTCTCTCAATCATCTCCTTCCCCTGCTGTGTCCACAAGTCCAGTCTCTACATCTACAACTCCATTCCTGCCTGCAAATAGGTTCATCAATACCATTTTTCTAGATTCCATATATACGCATTAATATACGATATTTGTTTTTCTCTTTCTGACTTACTTCACTCTGTATAACAGGTTTCAGGTTCATCCACCTCAGTTCAGAAAAATATAATTTCTATATTTCATGAAGTCTCTAGAATCTTACATGTTCGCATAATTCAGACTATTTAGAACATTTTATTTTATGTCACCTTAAAAGAAGGAAGCATACGGGTACTTCAGAAACTCCAAACAACTTAAAATAAAATCTTGAGAAGATACAATCCATCCAAATGTCTTGATGTCAAAATAATGCAAGATGTAGTGTCTGCCTGCATCCAGAACTATAAGAATGTCCTAGGAACATGGCAATTTATATGGAGCTTTCAGCATTCAATATAAACTTGAAATGTGCCTCAATGTCTACAGTCAATCCCTTGGTGCCATGGTTTGTCTTTCTTTTGATTTATTTGAAACTTGTAGTTTTTCAGACAAGAACACACCCCTTACTACAAATGAAAAGCTTAACTTACTATAACTGGTTATACAAAGGGAACTCTGCTAACAAGCAAAACTGAAGTCCATATAAGTAATGTGAAATAGTGACTTTTGCTCTGAAATCAATTTCCTCCTCACAGATACTTAATTAAATTGAGGCTTCATTAACCACTACTGGAAATACTGAATTGATCCACTGTTCAGTTCAGTTCAGTTCAGTCGCTCAGTCGTGTCCGACTCATTGCAACCCCATGAATCGCAGCACGCCAGGCCTCCCTGTCCATCACCAACTTCTGGAGTTTACCCAAACTCATGTCCATCAAGTCGGTGATGCCATCCAGCCATCTCATCCTCTGTCGTCCCCTTCTCCTCCTGCCCCCAATCCCTCCCAGCATCAGGGTCTTTTCCAATGAGTCAACTCTTCGCATCAGGTGGCCAAAGTATTGGAGTTTCAGCTTCAGCATCAGTCCTTCCAATGAACACCCAGGACTGATGTCCTTTAGGATGGACTGGTTGTATCTCCTGGCAGTCCAAGGGATTCTCAAGAGTCTTCTCCAACACCATAGTTTAAAAGCATCAATTTTTCGGCACTCAGCTTTCTTCACAGTCCAACTCTCACATCCATACATGACCACTGGAAAAACCATAGCCTCGACCAGACGGACCTTTGTTGGCAAAGTAATGTCTCTGCTTTTTAATATGCTATCTAGATTGGTCATAACTTTCCTTCCAAGGAGTAAGTGTCTTTTAATTTCATGGATGCAGTCACCATCTGCAGTGATTTTGGAGCCCAAAAAAATAAAGTCTGACATTTTTTCCCACTGTCCCTCCATCTATTTTCCATGAGGTGATGGGACCAGATGCCCTGATCTTAGTTTTCTGAATCTTAAGCTTTAAGCCAACTTTTTCACTCTCCTCTTTCACTTTCAGCAAGAGGCTTTTTAGTTCCTCTTCACTTTCTGCCATAAGGGTGGTGTCATCTGCATATCTGAGGTTATTGACATTTCTTCCAGCAATCTTGATTCCAGCTTGTGCTTCTTCCAGCCCAGCGTTTCTCATGATGTATTCTGCATATAAGTTCAATAAGCAGGGTGACAATATACAGCCTTGACGTACTCTTTTTCCTATTTGGAACCAGTCTGTTGTTCCACGTCCAGTTCTAACTGTTGCTTCCTGATCTGCATACAGGTTTCTCAAGAGGCAGGTCAGGTGGTCTGGTATTCCCATCTTCTTCAGAATTTTCCACAGTTTATTGTGATCCACACAGTTGAAGACTTTGGTGTAGTCAATAAAGCAGAAATAGATGTTTTTCTGGAACCCTCTTGCTTTTTCGGTGATCCAGCAGATATTGGTAATTTGATCTCTGGTTCCTCTGCCAGAATGAGCAGAATAGATCTGAGTTTGTATCAAGATGCTGTTATGTCCAGAGCCTGAAAAACACGAGTCATTGAGGAGCCCCATGGTTCTCAGTTCCTCGGTTACTATGAACCATGACCATGTAAGTTCAATGCCGCATATCTTCTCTCTCTAAATAGCCCAAACTGGAGGAGAAGGCGTGTGACAGCAAGACAGAAAGCGGTGAATGTTAGGAAAAGGAGGAAGAGGGGGAACCGAATGAGGATGTCTACTCAGAGTCCTGCCTGCCTTTCCAACAGCCCTGCTCACTGACAGTGTCCTTCACCTCTTTGCTCAGCAAAATTACCTAAAACAATTTATAGCTAAGAATAGGGGATATATTTTCCTTTCTTTCCTTACCACTATGGTAGCTAAAATTATGCGTCCACAAATGAAATCAGGTCGATAATAGAAACCACTTCATTCACAAGCTTCATTGTCCCAATGCTACTTTCAGAGAGCCACCGCCAAAACAACAACAACAGCAATAAAATTTTATCTTCTTTAAATGTTTCCTATCAGATCTGGAAACTTTTTTTTATTTGTTTTGGTTTGGGGTTTTTTGCTATTTTTTATTTTTTAAATTTTGGAATAATTTTTGTAATTCAAGGTACTGTTCCTCAACTGCATTAGACATGAGACAAAAGGAATACACCACCTTATCCTAAAAGCAGCGCACCATGACACCCCCCTCACCCACTCTGTGTACCAATCTACCTGCTCTGCTGTCTGAGGTGAGAGTAGTTTTCACTGCAAAATATCCCTTCTTCTCCAACACCACCGTTCAAAAGCATCAATTCTTCGGCGCTCAGCTTTCCTCACAATCCAACTCTCACATCCATACATGACCACTGGAAAAACCATAGGCTTGACCAGATGGACCTTTGGTGGCAAAGTAATATCTCTGCTTTTTAATATGCTATCTAGGTTGGTCATAAATTTCCTTCCAAGGAGTAAGCGCCTTTTAATTTCATGGCTTCAATCACCATCTGCAATGATTTTGGAGCTCCCAAAAATAAAGTCTGACACTGTTTCCCCATTTATTTGCCATGAAGTGATGGGACCAGATGCTATGATTTTAGTTTTCTGAATGTTGAGCTTTAAGCCAACTTTTTCACTCTCTTCTTTCACTTTCATCAAGAGGCTTTTCAGTTCTTCACTTTCTGCCATAAGAGTGGTGTCATCTGCATATCTGAGGTTGTTGATATTTCTCCTGGCAATCTTGATTCCAGCTTGCGCTTCATCCAGCCTGGCATTTTTCATGACGTACTCTGCATATAAGTTAAATAAGCATGGTGACAATATACAGCCTTGACATACTCCTTTTCCTATTTGGATCCAGTCTGTTGTTCCATGTCCAGTTCTAACTGTTGCTGCCTGACCTGCATACAGATTTCTCAAGAGGCAGGACAGGTGGTCTGGTATTGCCATCACTTTCAGAGTTTTCCACAGTTTATTATGATCCACACAGTCAAAGGCTTTGGCATAGTCAATATAGCAGAAATAGATGTTTTTCCACAACTCTCTTGCTTTTTCGATGATCCAACAGATGATGGCAATTTGATCTCTGGTTCCTCTGCCTTTCCTAACTCCAGCTTGAACATCTGGAAGTTCACGGTTCACATATTGCTGAAGCCTGGCTTGGAGAATTTTGAGCATTACTTTATTAGCATATGAGATGAGTGCAACTGTGTGGTAGATTGAGCATTTTGGGGGATTGCCTTTCTTTGGGACTGGAATGAAAACTGACCTTTTCCAGTCCTGTGGCCACTGCTGAGTCATGGTGGAGAGGTCTGACAGAATGTGGTCCACTGGAGAAGGGAATGGCAAACCACTTCAGTATTCTTACCTTGAGACCCCATGAACAGTATGAAAAGGCAAGATGATAGGATACTGAAAGAGAAACTCCCCAGGTTGGTAGGTGACCAATATGCTACTGGAGATCACTGATGAAATAACTCTAGAAATAATGAAGGGATGGAACCAAAGCAAAAACAACACCCAGTTGTGGATGTGCCTGGTGATAGAAGCAAGCTCTGATGCTGTAAAGAGCAATATTGCATAGAAACCTGGAATGTCAGGTCCATGAATCAAGGCAAATTGGAAGTGGTCAAACAGGAGATGGCAAGAGTGAACATCGACATACTAGGAATCAGTGAACTAAGATGGACTGGAATGGGTGAATTTATCTCAGATGACCATTATATCTACTACTGTGGGCAGGAATCCCTTAGAAGAAATGAAGTAGCCATCATGGTCAACAAAAGAGTCCAAAATGCAGTATGTGGATGCAATCTCAAAAACAACAGAATGATCTCTGTTTGTTTCCAAGGCAAACCATTCAATATCATGGTAATCCAAGCCTATGTCCCAAGCAGTAACACTGAAGAAGCTGAAGTTGAACGGTTCTATGAAGACCTATAAGACCTTTTAGAACTAACACCCAAAAATTATGTCCTTTTCATTATAGAGGACTGGAATGCAAAAGGAGGAAGTCAAGAAACACCTGGAGTAACAGGCAAATTTGGCCTTGGAGTATGGAATGAAACATGGCAAAGGCTAATACAGTTCTGCCAAGAGAAAGCACTGGTCATAGCAAACACCTTCTTCCAACAACACAAGAGAAGACTCTACACATGGACATCACCAGATGGTCGATGCTGAAATCAGATTGATCATATTCTTTGCAGCCAAAGATGGAGAAGCTCTATACAGTCAGCAAAAACAAGACCAGGAGCTGACTGTGGCTCAGATCATGAACTCCTTATTGCCAAATTCAGACTTAAATTGAAGAAAGTAGGGAAAACCACTAGACCATTCAGGAATGACCTAAATCAAATCCCTTATGATTATACAGTAGAAGTGAGAAATAGACTTAAGGGACTAGATCTGATAGAGTGCCTGATGAACTATGGATGGAGGTTCGTGACATTGTACTGGAGACAGGGATCAAGACCATCCCCATGGAAAAGAAATGCAAAAAGGCAAAGTGGCTGTCTGAGGAGGCCTTACAAATAGCTGTGACAAGAAGAAAAGTGAAAAGCAAAGGAGAAAAGGGAAGATATTCCCATTTGAATGCAGAGTTCCAAAGAATAGCAAGGAGACATAAGAAAGCCTTCCTTAGTGATCAGTGCAAAGAAATAGAGGAAAACAACAGAATGGGAAAGACTAGAGATCTCTTCAAGAAAATTAGAGACACCAAGGGAAAATTTCATGCAATGATGAGCACAATAATTAGGACATAAATGGTAGGGACGTCACAGAAGCAGAAGATATTAAGAAGAGGTGGCAAGAGTAAAAAGAAGAACTGTACAAAAAAGATCTTCACGACCCAGATAATCATGATGGTGTGATCACTCACCTAGAGCCAGACATCCTGGAATGTGAAGTCAGTTGGGCCTTAGAAAGCATCACTACAAACAAAGGTAGTGGAGGCAATCCACTTGTTATAAGTAGTCAAAATGAGCATTTTAATAAATTCTGTTATAGATACAAGTATTCAGTAAAGTGCCATTCAAAAGTATTAAGTATTTCATTGCTGAATAAGATCACCTGATACAGTATTACATGGCAGTCAAAGATCTTGTTCCTGCTTGTTAAGTTTTATTTTGCTCTATGGATAACTGACAGTATAGATATCAAATTCAAAAATATGGGTTTACTATGTTTCAAATGATTTTCATGGAACTAAAGAATAGAACCACATGATGACTAAATGGAAGGTTTTCTAACTCAAAATGCAAGTAGGTCTTATTGACTTCTTTTTCTCACAGTGTCTTTGTAGAAATGTGTCAGATTCAACAAAACCGCTTGGCACACATTCACCATATGTACAACTCATGAGACATATATAGCTAGAACTCTAAATAATTAAGTTTCTTAATAAAAGTGCACCAAAAAGAGCATAATGAACATTTTGGGATAGAAAATAATACTTAGACAGTCTAACCCACCCACTCCCAGAATCTGTTCAATGTATCATGACAACAAAATCTGCAAGCGAGACAAATGACAGCAATGCTCTAAGTGACAAGATGTTTTGCATATATACTGCTTTCTTGAAGAGTATGTAAAATTGAATTTAAGCTTTGCTGACATTTTCTGATAACAGCTTACAATGCTGCCAGATGATATTCTTGATAACTAGAGCTTTGAGGGAGGTGATACTGCCATCTCTATCTATAGATATAGATATAGATAATCAATGCACAATATCTATCTATGTAAATCAGGTACTGTACTATGTATTTCACATTTACCTCCAATTATATCTATTCTTCAAGAAGAAGATATATAAAAATAGACCCATATTCTGCAGAATGGATATGGTAATTAGAATTATGTAACATACACAGTAGAGTGTATGCTATAGTAATACTGAAGTATTGTTATATTTCTCTGTTGAACTTGTTAAGATTCTTCAAAGGCACAGTGTGTTTGTTTTCAGAAATAAAAATTAATTGAACTGCAAGTTAAGGCAGGTCTAAAAATTTCTCAAGGTTATTTATGTTGGTGAAATACTGCTCCCCTATCAAAGCCTGGTTATGTCTAGACTACACATAATCTTTTGCAAACAGATGACTTTGTAACATCATTATTCCTGAATGCATTTTTCCTAGAGCAATCCTAAACCCAAGGTGTCTTTCATAGGATCACATGGGAAATCTACAAAAGATAACTAACTGGAAATATACTATATTTTTTTCTTATCACTGTCACAAACAAGCTTACAAAAAGAGTCTGTGGCAATGGTAATGCATGTGATGTTGACAACTACCAGTAAATACAATGGTGTATGAAACAAAGTAGGCAATATAAAATAGTGATTAAGGATATAGACTTTGGTGTTAGAAAACCTGGCTTCTAACATTTACCCTGCAACAATGCCAAGGGAAATGGGCAATTAAATCTCTGAGCATTAGGATCTCCAACGTCACACTAAAAATTTTAGTTCTTATGGGGTTGAAGCAAAGATTAAATTGAATGATGCTTGTAAAAATCACAGTGAACACTCAGTAAATGCTAATCATTAGTGGTGTTTATTATAATCTGTGCCATCACTCTATCACAGTTAGGTGGACTAACTGGTTCACACATTTCTAGTCATTGATCACAGATGATCAATTCTGAGGAAAAAGTCCAACAATTCACATTTTTTCTATGATAAATTTTCTCTTTATTAATGTAAGAGACAAGGCCATGTAGCATCATTAAAGGGTATGGAAATAAAACAATATAGCTATGCTTTCTTCCAAGCTCAATTTCAAGCTAATTGTGAGGCTGGTCAGTTTCTTTAACTTTCTGTTTCTCAGGGCTTGACAAATGACATTTGAGGTCATTTTATTCTCCTGTTACTAAGTTTTCAGAACTTTTAAACTGAGAATATAGGGTAATATTTCAAGAAATACAAACTTCTCTGGGTTATATCTCAGTAATACATATGATGAACATCAATCATCTGATGGTTGATGAATAGAGACCTTTTTATTGTTATTATTCTTTATGGAATAGCTTACTGACTTCAGGACCATGGACAGAGAAAGAGCTGTACTAAGAATGGCATGTGATTTGTGGCTTGAAACGGAAGTAAAATAAATATGGAAAAGTACTAAGAACCAGAACTGGAAATATTAAACCAAGTAAATTTGAACATATATGCAAGACCAGGATACAAAAACTGACTGCATCCCTGTTACATAATAAATGGTGGAGAAATAAATACAACATAATGTTGCTTATTTTCAAGTTCACTTCACAGTCTAGAAACCAATATACAAACAGGTAAATACAAGCCTGTTTTATGAGCATGTATTATCTTAGGCTGAAGAATTAAAACCCGTTTCCACTTTTTTAAGCTTTGTTACTTTGAACTCTCTGTGCCCTTTTTTATCATCCATAAAATGGAAATAATAGTAGTACCCTAGATACTCTGATAAAAGAGATAATGTAAAATCCCCATGGACAGAGGATGCTGGTGAGCTATAGACCATGGGGTCACAAAGAGTCAGACACAACTGCATGACTAAGCAGAGCAGAACATATTATCACTAATCACAGATCCTAGTGCTTTGGTGGGCAATGATCATGTATATCAGAATGTGTAATAATAATGCTTCTAAGACCAATAAATAAATGAACTTCAATTTGAACATACAATATTGGCCTTCTTTAGTAAAAAAAAAAATCGACATTGTTTTTCTCTCAATTAAAACACAGCTTAATTCAGCAGTGTTTTCTGTTTAAATTATGGTCAGAAAAATAATCACCACAAAATTGATTTGTACTTCATAAACATTAGAGACTCAAATGTTAGACATGGGAAATCAGAAGCATATTTTATTATAATTATTTCCAGTATATATTACTCTACAGAGGATCTCCTTGGCATGAAGAGTAAGTCAAAAATATTACTCACAGCATTCTCAAAGAAAAAGTTTATATAAAAAATGTATAGTCTGGTTCAGGGCTTTCCAGGTGGCGGAGTGGTAAAGAATCCACTGGCCATGCAGAGACTGAAGAGACACAGGTTTGATATCTTGTTAGGAAGATTCCCTGGAGAAGGAAATTCTCCAGTATTCTTGCCTGGAAAATTCCATGGACAGAGGAGCCTGGTGGGCTACAGTCCATAGAGTTACAAAGAGTTGAGCATGACTGAGCATGCACACACACACAGAGTCTGGTTCAAATGGACTGAAACAGAATAAGATCTTACTTCCTCCAAATAAAATATTAAAACTAGACCAGAATTTTTATCTGTTGTTTTGGGTGGGGGGAGCGGGTTGGTGGGAAGAGCTTAAGAAAAACTTTTAAGAAATTAATGCATTTCTTAGTTAATTAAAAGACACCTTCTTTTTTAACAACATTAGACATGACCACTGCTTTCAATATAAGATATGCCAGGACTACAGCTAGAAACCATGTAGTGTAAAAAAAATAAATTTTCATAAGGTACTTATTTCATTCAAATGTCATGCTCTAAGGAAGCCAGGTATAAATTACGAGTAAGGGAATACAATTTTTCTAGAAAAACGTATCCAGCAGAACTTTCTTGCTACACACTGATTAAAGTCACAGGAAAGATATGTAAGGCTAGAGATCATGCTTCAAGAACAACCAAATCCTCTCTATCTCTCGTTTCCCAAAACCTCAAAGATACTTGTCTCTTGAGTTCATTTTTTTACCTATATTTGACAGCTTGGGTAAGGGCTTCAAAGTAACATTTTACACCAGCAAATGTAAAAACAGAAAGGGTATCCTTTTGAATGCAAGTCAGAAAGCTGAATGGAGAAAGTATAACTCTATATCACATATTCAGTTCAGCTCAGGACATGTTTACTGACCCTTTTAAGAAACTATTCTTGAGACAAAACATTTATTATTAAAACTGGAACTTTGCCTGCCCTTACAAAAAATATAATCACATGACTGAGAGAAAAAAAAACGAATAACAGTAAAGGTTAAGTGACATATGACAAGTAAGTAAAGCAGAGGATGGAGAAGGTAGACCTAAACCTAGCAAAGGTTTGAGAAAGGGTGATGCTTGATTTGAGTCTTGGAGTAAGTAGGTTAGACAGGTAAATAAGGCAGAGACAATTCTAGTCATAAGTAATCATAAGCAATGGCAAGAAGACATGTGAATCAGTAGTGTGTTTTAGCAGACAAAATAGTTTAGTGTGAATAGTGCTGAGCAAAGTAATCAGAGTCAACCTCAGTGATGTTATTTGCAAAAGAGTTTGGCTTTCATGTATAGGAAATCAGATGCTTTAGTATGGGTGATGGGTAGCATTGAATGAAAGATGCAATGTGTGTCTAGTAAGTTCCTCTGGCAGCATTTTGCAGAGGAAGGGCATTTTTTCTTTATTCACCCTAAATTAATTAAATACCTATTATGTTTAGGACACATGTTACCTACTGAGGAAAGACCAAAACAGACCACATTATTCCTGTCTGGAAACAGTCCTCAGTATAATATGGTAAATAGTCAAATGAGCAAAAAGTTAAACAAAAATGTCAAAGTCCTAAATAAATAATAATAATAACCATCATAGAAACAGAATTAATATTAAATTAACCTTATATGATAAACACTCTATATGCGGCTTACCACAGCATCATGTCATTTATAAGGAGGACCAGTTATTGTTAGTAAATAACTACAGTTGTATCATTTTGCAGATGAAAAAATTAAGATTTAATGTTATTAATTAATTTTTCTAAGGTCAAACAGCTGGTAATGAGAGATCTAGGAATCAAAACTAAGCTGTTTGAGACTTCTTTCTAGCTCCTAATTATGAAGTATCTTGGTAAAAACCCTGAAATAAAAATAACTCATCTGGGAGAAGATGGGAAATTACTCAGTAAACTAGGTACTGAAGACGAATAGAAACTTATTGAACAGATAAAGGAATAAATCCAAACAGAGTGCACATATAAATTTGAAAGGTACCCACAGTTAAACTCAAAAATTTTAATGCATGTTTTTATTATGTTAAATCAGGTGATGTATAGTTATAAAATCAATCACTGAAATTTTTTAAGTTTTGTGGTCTCTCCATAGACCTTGGAGGATTTAAATTTTTGCATGTATCTATCAGCTACAGTAGTATCTGGCCTATTTTAAAATGAAAGTTTTTTTCATGAACTCTGCAGATTTATAAAATCACACTGCATCTTTTACAAAGTCTCTTTTCAAAGTTAAAATTGCAACTTAATGTTCATCATGTTGGTCAAGGAACTTAAAAATTTTACTATCAAAAGAAATCATGTGATCTCTTGTTAGATGGGAATAAAGATGTACCGTGTAAGCCCTGAAAATTGGGTTTTCTCCTTTTTTCAATGCAAGTGCCTGACTTAAGCTTTGATTGCTGGGGCATCTGATTCGAACAGGGTCATCTCAGTAAAGCACACTGCCAGACACATTAGATGAAGATTCAGACTACCTCCCCTTACTAAGTCTCCTTTGCTTTACAAATTGATTTTGATAACCGACATTTGAGCCACTTGTTTTTTCTCTTCCAGCTTTAAATTTCCACTTTTGTGTTTTAAATTAACCAATAAAGAATGCTGCTGCTGCTGCTGCTAAGTCACTTCAGTCCTGTCCAACTCTGTGTGACCCCATAGACGACAGCCCACCAGGCTCCTCCATCCATGGGATTCTTCAGGCAAGAATACTGGAGTCGGTTGCCATTTCTTTCTCCAATAAAGAGTGAGCCTGTGGAAACCCTAGGTCCCCACCATCGATCAACACCAATAAGAGCTGAACTGGAGGCACAGGCCCTCTCTCTCTTTACCCACAACCTCACTGTGTGGCCTGTGTAATTTCTACGTCCTATAAATAATAAACTTTTATTTTTCATAGTTTCCTGATGTTACTGCTGAAGAGTGTCTTGCAATCATAAGAACCACAAGGGCCGGCCCAGCCACAGCATTGGTTATTCGTAGGCTGAGATTAGCACAGAACAAGATGTGTCTTTATTTGGGGCAATACTATAACGAGTCACTCTTTGACATCACATTAATACTAGCATAATATATTGACAGACCTAGAGAATTACACCAACACCTTTGTTCTGAGGCAACTCTGGATAACCAACAGTGAAAATATCCACAAAATTCTTACTGCATCATAACATAAATTGTCTCATCGGGAATAAAAACACAGGTTTTAAAAACCAAACCCACTGGGTAATGGAATAGGTTAAAATTTTTGCCCTAGCCTTTTTCAAATTATGTCATGTCCACAACACAGAGAGTAGTTCACAACAGGACAGTGATCTCAGTTAGACAAGATGAGAGCAAGGAAAACAAACTGTGTGCCCTCAATCGGACTGAGTGGATTGGAAACCCGGGAGCAGAGGGAAGCCAGGGGTCACAATTCTGTCAGGAAAGCAACAGTGTGGTCAGGCAGGGAATGGACGGCAGTGCCAGTGATGAGCTGATACAGGAAACCAGGCAAACCTCTGACATCTCTCCAGAGACAGGAGACAAGCCCAAACTACGGCCAGTGCAGGTCCATGGCGTGTTTTTGAATAAAGGGGGAAGTCTGGAGGAAGGACAGATTGGGACACTCATATGACTTCCAGACAAACACGTCTGGTGACACATTAATTATTTCATAGAGAAATTGCACATCACATGGCACTACTGATTCATATTTCCCTATCTGCCCCCTCTCAAAATAGGCTGAAGTAGAAATTATTAAAAAATGAACTCAGTGTATCTTAACATCATTTCTGTTGATACAGATGACTTTAAAATGCCATTGAAAATCCACAGGGTTTGACGATTTCATACCATCTATCATGACCTGATGCTTAGACTTGGAAATGAGGTAATACTCTTGGGTAAGCTTAACCCCCAAAAGGATGCCTGCAACTGAAGCAGAAGTGGAATAATAAAGCTTTTCATCAATGTGCTGAAAGCCAGGGTTGTCATGAAACCATCTTCATGGGATGTAGCTTTCAATCCTTACGTTGACTTGGCACCCAGACCAAACCTCCATTCATTCCACGGCAACAACCATTCTCAATTTGCATGGCGCTCTACAACCCACTGGCCACACTTGCCAGAAAATTAAGTTACGGTCTCAAGTCTGCTTCCTAACTCCTGGTGGGGAGGCTTGCTTCTCAAACACAGAACTTCTCTGCAAAATGGAAGTCCAAATTCTAAATGGTATTTTTCAAAAGTTATTTTACCCTAATATTTTTGTTTAAAAATATTTTTGCTGAATTTTTTCCATCTATAAATCCTGCCCTTATTTCAGTATAATAAACACTATTTTAGGGACCTGAGTCAGCTTATTAAGCTCTTAAATATGCCTAAAATCTACTTATCATAGTAAGTACTAGATAATAGTAGTTTCAGTGCTATAGACTTACACTTAACCATGAGAGTACTTAGGATACCATTATATGCTAATCATCTTGATATGTTATACACTGTAATGCATTATTATTATTCACTTGAGATTAAGTACATGGATGTTAGCAAACATAAATATTAGCCATACAACTAAAAACAATGTCAAAGAATAACCAGGAAGAGTTCACAAACAAAAATGTAGACCTTATTCTTTCTAAATCATCAAACTAAATCATTCTTACTAAAATCATCAAACAGTAACATCAGAACAAGAATACTAGAGGAGATACTTTAAGTAACAAATTTTAAAGAAAGAAAAATAAGATTTTAGTTTGAAAAGAGGAAAGGTAAGTGGTATGTGATCAGTCAGGATGAAGACAGATAAAGTAAACACAGATTCTTCCATGGAGACCTCATATAAAACAAACCCTGAAGCCTTAAGGATGAGTATTGATTACTCTTATGATCCCTTCACACTGTGGGTCAGTGAAGCAGGGTAAAAGCACAGAGACTTTCTTATAAGCAAGAGATTGGCAAAATGGGTCTATAATATGTTTGAGTTTACAATCTGTCTTTTCTAAACTAATGCTTGTCAGGGACACAAGATATCTCTTACTGATTTTGAAACAAAATATGTGAAATAAAAATGCACTGCATCCTTCTAGGTCCAGGAGCGTATATATATTCCAGCTACCTGAAATGAGTCCTCAGGGAAGACTTTTCTAACATCCTCTTGGAAATTCTCACTATAACTGCTGATCAGATCTTCAACTATATGCTATAGGCCTTGATGGGCCTATAGTTCAACAGAACTATTTAAGAACTCACTTAAAGGATAACAGAGTGATGAATACTAAATATTAGTGGGCATGGCTAGTCATGTGAATGTCTCAGTTTTCTACTTAGATAGATGAATTGTTTACAGGGTCTTGAAAGAGAAGTAAAATAAACTCTTGCAATTCCATATATAATAAACCTGATGTGAATAACATACATTTCTCAAGTACTGAACTCATGAACTCATTTCAGGCAGAATATGCAATAATAAACATGTCACTGTAAGAATTTATGGACTAACATGCCCAAATATGTATCTACACATTAATAGGTTATGATAAAAATATATAAAAGTAAAAGGCAGTTTAGCATACATGTGTGTGCTTCAGATAGGGAGCAACTAAAGAAAACTAGCTTTTACAATGTTGTTGCATAGATTATCATCCCACCAAACACAAAAATATTGTTTTCAGACTTCTCTGGTGGTCCACTGGCTAGGACTCCTTGCTCTCAAAGAAGGAGGTGAGGTTCAATCCTTGGTCAGGGAACTAAGATCCCACATGGAGCAACTAAAGATGGAAAATCTTAGGTGCCACAGCTAAGACTGGGTGCAGCCAAATGAATAAAGAGAGTATTTTTTTAATACTGTTTTGTTTCATGTGTTAAAAGTTCCACTAACACATATATATGGAATTTAGAAAGATGGTAATGATAACCCTATATGCAAAACAGAAAAAGAGACACAGATGTACAGAACAGACTTTTGAACTCTGTGGGAGAAGGCGAGGGTGGGATGTTTCGAGAGAACAGCATCAAAACATGTATATTATCTAGGGTGAAACAGATCACCAGCCCAGGTTGGGTGCATGAGACAAGTGCTTGGGGCTGGTGCACTGGGAAGACCCAGAGTGATCGGGTAGAGGGTGGTGGGAGGGGGGATCAGGATGGGGAATACATGTAAATCCATGGCTGATTCATGTCAATGTATGACAAAAACCACTACAATATTGTAAAGTAGTTAGCCTCCAACTAATAAAAATAAATGGAAAAAAAAAAAAAAAAAGTTCCACTATGCAGTGACCCCTTGCATGCCAATAAGGACTTCTCAAAGATATGTGCCATAAAACTTTATGTTGAATCTAAGAAGATGCAGATCAAAGGGGAGTATTTTGGCCACGGTAATGATAGGCAACCTCTGATCTGAATAACTGTTGTATGCCCTTTGGCGAGGGAAAACACTAGTACATGTCATACACATCGGGTTGATTCTTTCCAATAAAGCAGGTTTCTCTGATCATCTTCATATAAAGCCTCTTTACATCTTCAAAAGAGCCTGTGATGAAGGGTTACGACCTAACAGATTCAGGCAAAAAGGTTTACTCTTTGTTTTCTAAAGTACTAACATTTTTAAGGGAACAATAAGTATTTAGTTTAAAGGTAACACAGATAAAGACTAACCTCTCAACTTGGAAATTAGTTAATCTGTGGATAATGTACAAGTACTTGATAACGGCCTGGGCAGAGCTTCATTGAGAAGTAATTGCAGGTGAAGGTCAGATCTAAGCGATGTATCCTGGGTTATTGCTCTTGCATAATGCTGAATGCACACTTAACAAATCAAATGGTTTTGACCCATTTTT
Source organism: Dama dama (assembly GCF_033118175.1). Classification (NCBI taxonomy): domain Eukaryota; kingdom Metazoa; phylum Chordata; class Mammalia; order Artiodactyla; family Cervidae; genus Dama; species Dama dama. Next base: position 67,795,773 of record NC_083713.1, on the reverse strand, counting down.
GCATAAAAAGCTAAACAGCCATAGCATCAAATAGCTTTAACCAGCACTTACTTGTTAATCAAGAAAAGAATAATAAATGAGATAGGAAAACATTTCAATGACTCAAAGCATTTGCTGCCTCTTAAAATCAACCCTAAAAAATAAATAAATAAATACCTAATAGCTCATTTCTCACTCAATTTCATGCATGTATTGATATCATTTGTTTCTTGAAGAGATTCCAAGCAATATATGAAAAAAATTCAAAATATGAATGTACTAAAGTCATATTGGCTTTACTGCTTCTGATATACACAACTGATGGTTAGTATATTACTGCCATATTAAATGAAACAGCATAGCATGAAAGTCCCTCAAGAGTCAATAATCTAAGGCAAAAGGGTAGAAAATAAACACAAAGAGGAATTCTTTGAATTATATATATGTGTGTGTATATATATATATATTTCATAGTACATACTGAATATAATTCAATGGGCTAAATCAACCAATGTTATTAAATCTAAAATTTGTCTACATTGACAATGGATGATGTATGACTAATCTCATAAACAGAACTAGCAGAGCTTACAGAGATGGTAATGATACTATTGCAGAGTGCTCAGTCGTGCCCGCCTCTTTTGACCACATGGACTGTAGCTTGCCAGGCTCCTCTGCCCGTGGAGTTTTCCAGGCAAGAATATTGGAGTAGGGGGCCATTTCCTACTCCAGGGGATCTTCCCGACCCAGGGGTGGAGCCCACATCAAATCCATGGCTGTCGCATCTCCTGCATTGCAGGATATTCTTTACCAAAAGTGCCACCTGGGAAGGCCCAGTGATACTATTAACCACGGGCAATTTAGTCAGTCCTTCCTAGGGCCTGACTCTGCTAAAGGATTTTCTTACATTGTCTCAAAACTGTCTTCTCACGTCGCCACTGGTATTTGTGCCATTTTACAAAGATGCTGGAGGCCAACCTGCCTGTTATCATCATCCTTATGTAGCCAATGTCATACAGGAAGGAGCACGCAGACCTCTTGGCTGGCACATCTCAGAGCCCATCCTTCTAATCACCACATCAGGCTGTTCTCTGTTCAGGCAAATTCCAGAACACATCCATAAAAAAAAATTTTTTTATTGTTCTTATTCAAACTGGATCTTTATGGCTGACATATCACAACCATTCAAAGTTTAGAATAAATAAGAACACCTAAAGAAAACAACTTATGGGGTCTAATTATTCGACTGTGGTTTCATTTATACTGTTCAATTGAACATATGTTACTCAAATGTAAAAAACAATGTTGAGTTCTTCTTTAAAAAGGGAGGTAATAAAAAAGGTTGCTTTCAGATTTTCTATGTCAAATGAGTAAGAAAATAGCTGTAGTCTTATTAGTAAAAAAAAAAAAAAATTTAATATGTTGGCAAACTGAGGTTTTTTGTGACCCACTGATAGATCCTCATTTCAAAAATATATTCTCACAGAATATTTTATAGTCTAAAATAAAAGGGCAGTGAAATGCATAAAGATCACCAAAAGAAACTAAGCAGGTGACTCACTTTCCAAAAAGCACTCATAAATTTAGCAAAATAATACTAAAGTTAATAAACAGCTTTATTCAAATCATTACACCTTAGTCTTGAAAGTATAGCACAAAAATGAAATTAGAGTCATACAACAGTTCAGATACTTGTGAATTTGTTTGCAAAATAAACCAACTACACTAAAATATAAATGTCTTCAGTGTGTCTTATTTGCACTGCTGAGATTAATTCAATCTCCCTCTCTGTATCTTTAGCATCTATAAAACTATATTGTGGAAAAGCAGTGTTTCTGTCTACATTGCTACTGGTGTCACTAAAGCTGGGAATTACAACCTTGACACATCTGTAGCTCTTCCCTTTTCCTGCCAGAGCTGCTGCTTCTTGCATCTGCTTTGGCACGAATTCATCTCCAGGAAACACAGTTCCTTCCTTGGAGTTAACTGTGTTATTTATTTTTTCTTTGCTGTTCTGAGCTGTGAGACCACATTTCCCAGAGGTTTGTTTGCCTACTCAGGAAATGAGTAAGAGCCAAAGCAAGATGACTAGAGCAAGGCATAAAAGAAGAAAGTTAGACTGGACCAAAAAAAAAAATAGTAGACAAGTAACATAAGAAAAATACCAAAGAAACAAGAAATGCTAGAAAAACAAACCCCACAAGAATGCAGCTGAAAAAGAGAATCACAATCTCACACGCCAAAACTTCACATTTAAACCTCACTATAAACTACTTCAAATGCGTGTGTGTGTGCATATCTTAAATTTTGCTAAGCAAATCTGTCCAATAAAAACAATTAAGGAGCAAACAAATAGAGAATACAAGCTTTGTACACAGTTTCTATTTCTGCCAATATGCCTGTGTTCCATACAGAGTCATATTTGGCCTCTTGGACAGAATGTGGATTTTTATGAGGGCACTGACATTTTCCTTAAGAAGAAAATGTTTAACTTTTATAATTGAGCTTCAGTTTAAAGTTGGGAGATGTGTTCAAAAGTGAGGATGTCTCCTTAGGATCAAGATGGGGACATCAAAGCTCATTAAGGAAGGCCTTTGAGGTAAGCTTTGCTATCATTACCACTAGAGTGAGGGCTGACCCAAGTAATCTAACATGACCCAAGTAATCTAACATGGTACCCACTTACAATGACTCAACTCTGAGATCAGAATTGATCTGACATCCACAAGGCTAATTCCAGAAAGGGTTTCATAATAAATATGTTATAATCAATCACAAAGGTGAGGTACAAAAATGAAATATGAACAGTATTTTTTTTCAACTTTGTCAATTTACTCCTAAATTTACACTTCAGGCAATCTGAAACTGTGATATTGGCACTGCCCTCAAATAAGTTTCATTCCCAGGAAGTCAGGGTGAACCCAGAAAAGGGTTGGATGCCCTGCTGCCCTGTACATTCGTCTCATGCTGCAAAGGTTTAAGGACAGAGCTTTACTCAAAATATACACCCAGCACGTATTATAGTCCCTGGAACATGGCTGGTGATCAATACTTGTTTACTGAATGATGAAGAGAAGTGAGACTGGTTGAATCAAAACTTATAAAGCAGATATTGGAAGTAAATGGATGCACTGCTCAAAGTCAAATAGCAAGAGGCAGAGGAAGTGACAGCTACCATTAAATGTCCCCCCTCTGCTCAGTTCAGTTCAGTTGCTCAGTCGTGTCCGACTCTTTGCAACCCCATGGACTGCAGCATGCCAGGGCTCCCTGTCCATCAGCAACTCCCGGAGTTTACTCAAACTCATGTCCATTGAGTCAGTGATGCCATCCAAACATCTCATCCTCTGTCGTCCCCTTCTCCTCCCACCTTCAATCTTCCCTCTCTGCTATAAGATCTTATTTTAGCCATTCACAATATTATTAAAAGAAATTACTCTTTAACTCAATGCTATGCAGTTAAGGCTACATGAAGATCATAAAATACAAAATAAAATAAGAATGGAGAGGTGATACAAAGCAAGTTTCCTTAGAGACATGGGTTCTGATTCTGGCTTTGCTACTAACCAGCTTTAAAAGTTTTAGTAAGTTGACTTAATTGCCTTGAGACTGAGTTTTCACATTTTAAACCAAGGACTTAGATTATTGAATCTTCTAGATCTAAAATTCTACCATCCTCTTAAGGAAATGTCAAACACTGTATGATATCTGATATCACGTGTATGTAGAATATAAAAGTTAATACAAATGAATGTCTATGCAAAAGAGAAACAGACTCACAGATACAGAAAACCCACTTATGGTTACCAAAGGGGAGAGGGAGGTTAGGGGTATGGGATTCAGATATACAAACTACTGGGACTTCCCTGGTCCAGTGACAAGACTCCAACACAGGGGGCCCTGGCTCAATCCTGGGTCAGGGAACTAGATCCTACGTGACACAACTAAGAATGGACATGCTGCAGTTAAAGTTGCCTCATGCCACAACAAACACCTGGTGCATCCAAATAAATAAATAAAAATACTAAAGAGAGAAATACAAACTACTGTATATAAAATAGGTAGCAACAAGATTATATTTTACAGCACAGGGAATGATAGCCATTATCTTCCAATAACTTTCAATGGAGTATAATCTGTAAAAATAATGAATTATTATTTTATACACCTGAAACTAATATAATACTGCAAATCAACTATCCGTTCAATTCAGTTCAGTCGCTCAGTCGTGTCCGACTCTTTGTGAACCCATGAACTTCAGCAACCAGGCTTCTCTGTCCACCACCAACTGTTGGAGCCTACTCAAACTCATGTCCATCGAGCCGGTGATACCATCCAACCATCTTATCCTCTGTCATCCCCTTCTCCTGCCGCCTTCAATCTTTCCCAGCATCAGGGTCTTTTCCAGCAAGTCAGTTCTTTGCATCAGGTGGCCAAAGTATTGGAGTTTCAGCTTCAGCATCAGTCCTTCCAATGAATATTCAGGACTGATCCCCTTTAGGATGGACTGGTTGGATCTCCTTGCAGTCCAAGGGACTCTCAAGAGTCTTCTCCAACACCACAGTTCAAAGGATCAATTCTTCAGCACTCAGCTTTCTTAATAGTTGAACTAACACATCCAAACATAACTACTGGGAAAACCATAGCTTTGAGCTTTGACTAGACTGACCTTTGTTGGCAAAGTAATGTCTTTGCTTTTTAATATGCTGTCTAGGTTGGTCATAGCTTTTCTCCCAAGATGCAAGCGCCTTCTAATTTCATGGCTGCAGTCACCATCTGCAGTGATTTTGGAGCCAAAAAAAAAATAAAGTCTCTCAATGTTTCCATTGTTTTCCTATCTATTTGCCATGAAGTTATGGGACCAGATGCCATGATCTTAGTCTTCTGAATGCTGAGTTTTAAGTCAACTTTTCCCTCTCCTCTTTCACTGTCATCAAGAGCCACTTTAGATCTTCTTCGCTTTCTGCCATAATGGTGGTGTCATCTGCATATCATAGATTATTGATATTTCTCCCAGCAATCTAGATTCAGGAGGCAGGTCAGGTGGTCTGGTACTCCCATCTCTTGAAGAATTTTCCACCGTTTGTTATGATTCACACAGTCAAAGGTTCTGGTGCAGTCAATAAAGCAGAAGTAGATGTGTTTCTGGAACTCTCTCACTTTTTCAATGATCCAACGGATGTTGGCAATTTGATCTCTGGTTCCTCTGCCTATTCTAAATCCAGCTTGAACATCTGGAGGTTCACAGTTCACGTACTGTTGAAGCCTGGCTTGGAGAATTTTGAGCATTACTTTGCTAGCGTGTGAGATGAGTGAAATTGTGTGGTAGTTTGAACAATTCTTTGACATTGCCCTTCTTTGGGAATAGAATGAAAACTGACCTTTTCCAGGCCTGTGGTCACTGCTGAGGTTTCCAAATTTGCCGGTTTACTGAGTGCAGCACTTTCAGAGCATCATCTTTTAGGATTTGAAATAGCTCAACTGGAATTCCATCAACTCCACTAGCTTTGTTCGTAGTGATGCTTCCTAAGACCCATTGACTTTGCATTCCAGAATGTCTGGCTCTAGGTAAGTGATCATACCATCATGGTTATCTGCATCATGAAGATCTTTTTTGTACAGTTCTTCTGTGTATTCTTGCCATCTCTTTTTAATATCTTCTGCTTCTGTTAGGTCCCTACCATTTCTGTCAGATCCCTACCATTTCTGTCCTTTATTGAGTCCATCTTTGCATGAAATGTTCCCTTTGTATATCCAGTTTTCTTGACAAGATCTCTAGTCTTTCCCATTCTGTTGTTTTGTTCTATTTCTTTGCATTGATCACTGAGAAAGGCTTTCTTATCTCTCCTTGCTATTCTTTGGAACTCTGCATTCAAATGGGTATATCTTTCCTTTTCTCCTTTGCCTTTAGCTTCTCTTCTTTTCTAGGCTATTTGTAAGGCCTCCTCAGACAACCTTTTTGCCTTTTTCCATTTCTTTTTCTTGGGGATGGTCTTGATCCTTATCTCCTGTACAATGTCAGGAACCTCTGTCCATAGTTCTTCAGGCACTCTATCAGATCTAATCCCTTGAATCTATTTGTACTTCCACTGTATAGTCCTATGGGATTTGATTAAGTCATACCCAAATGGTCTAGTGGTCTTCCCTACTTTCTTCAATTTAAGTCTTAATTTGGCAATAAGCAGTTCATAATCTGGGCCACAGTCAATTTTTAAAAAATAAACATAAAATTCTATCAACCTCTAGCTCACAACTGTCTATATCAGCTAATAGACATGTATAAGAAAATTATTGGGATCCTCCATTTCCATTGCCTCCTTCTTGCCAATCATTGTAGAGTAACTAGGCAATAACATCCTTAGGATTTCCCTGCATCCAGTTTGACTCTCTCCAATTTATTCTCTATCTGATACCAAGTCATCTTTGCCTAGAAACAAAAATCTGACCTTGGTATCTCCCTGCTAAAAATCCTTCTAAGGCTTTCCATTAGCTCAGGTTCAGTTCCAAGCTCTGTAACATGGCCTTCCACAATCTATCTGCTGCCTTCCAAGTTTTACTTTAAGATATTCTCATTTTGGACTCTTTGCACTAGCCTCACCTTCCCTCTGTTGTACTAAAGTGATGCACTATCACCTCTAAAATTTTGTTTTTCCTTAGAACAACTTTCCCTTTTACACTTTATCCAACTAATTTATACAATTTACTGTTCAGTTTCTGTAAAGTACTTAGCAGAGTGCCTTCAGCACAAAGGCACTGTGTTGAATATTTGTTGAGTAAATAATTTTAAAATGACTCACGTCAGGACAAAGCATATTCCTTCTTTCTCCTTTATTTCTGTACAGTAATTGCCCTTAAAAACCCTACACATCATTACCTTGGTTTGTAAATGGTTCACAATACAGGGTACCTGTTGCATGGAAGAAAAACTGGAGCTTGAAAAGTACTAATTGCTAAGACTGTTGGAGGAAAACAAATACTCTTCTGTCACTGTACATGAGTTACTCCACAAAAAGCAAAGCAAGGCTCACTGAAGAGACAGCTGCAAAACACACAAAGATATAATGTGTTTGCCAATCTGCAAAATCATTTGAAAGTTGCTGCTTCAACAGCTGGTATCTGGAAAGTGTAAGCATCATTTGGTCTAGTTAAAATTACACAGAGCAGAAATGTTTATTATGCACACAAAAAGGAGGTTTGAATGTTGAAGTTACAGCACTTTTAAAAGTCTGGAAAAGTCAACAAAACACTTGATGGCAGTTGAAAAAAATCTCCAAGAGTCGTATTTGTTCAGTCATGGTTTCTGTCTAGTTCTATGGATCTTATGATCACATCTTTGAAGACTGTTAAAGAGATAGCACCACTGTTTCACATCATTCTTTGAGATCACCCTGCGTCTGGGCTTCCTTGGTGGCTCAGCAGTAAAGAATCCACCTGCCAATGCAGGAGACGTTGCTTCAATCCCAGGGTCAGAAAGACCCCCGGAGGAGGAAATGGCAACCCACTCCAGCATTCTCGCCTGGAGAATCCCGTGGACAGAGGAGTGTGGCCGACTACAATCCATGGGGTTGCAAAGAGCTGGACACAATTTAGTAATTAAACAGCAACAACAATCCTGCACCCAGACTGAGCAGACAGGATGCATATGCTTAATCTTAGCATTATTATTTAACATTACTTAGCATTTACAGAATCCATGCAAGCCAATGGGTTCTATTACCCTAGAAAACTATAAGGATACCCGCTTAGTACCAGGCACTACCAGAAGTGTAAACTTAGTTGAATAACCAAATGGTTGTCTACAACCCACACCCTGCAAAAACTGGTTCCCTAGTCCCACTAGTATGCCTGAACTTTCCACATCATTTACCCCTTTAATTTAATGAAATATTTTTCAAATGTGTTCTACAGAAATGTCAATAGATTGACTTTGGAAGAGCAAAAAGAAACCAACATGATCCCAGGGTCAAGTGTGGAAAGAAATGTTTTAAACAAAATTCAACATTTTCTCTACTGCAGTACTTCCCAGGGCACTGAGTAAGAAGGATTTGGTAGGAAGTGTTTCCCACATGGAACTGTCAGTGTGGACCACATCCACCTCTTTGTACAAGAATCTCTTGTTCAGGGAATGCTAACGAACACATGAGGAGGACATGTCAGAAAATGTTGACTTAAGGACTTAAAGATTCTTCTAAAAATGAAGTCAGTTTCTCAAGGTATCTACTACATTACTCACACTAACATAGTTCCTTCACTAACACACGTGGAAAGCAGCCTAGTCACCTGTGACAAAGAAACATTTCTGCAACTTTATGTTCCCATAAGAAAATGTGCAGGGGTTTCCCTCTTGGCTCAGGCAGTAAAGAATCTGCCTGCAGTGCAGGAGACCGGGCTTTGATCCCTGGGTCAGGAAGATACTCTGGAGAAGGGAATGGTGACCCACTCCAGTATTCTTGCCCGGAGAATTCCATGGACAGAAGAGCCTGGCAGGCTACAGTCCATGAGGTCACCAAGAGTCAGACGCAACCGAGCAACTAACATTTTCAAGAAAATGTGTACACTAGTCTCCTCCACAAGTAAGAAGCTGCTTCTTCCCTTTTTGAATTCCTGTCACTGAAGTGAGTCATTGTGCCCCAGAGGAGGAGTTGTCATTGTCTGATGGGGAAGGCAGGCAAAAGACAAGGAGCCGCTTCCTCTTTCTTCCATGACCTGTTTGCCCTGTGAGCATGGAAGCAGCCAGAGACAGGGCCAAAGGTTCTACCCAGGGGGTCCACTTCCCTGAGCCTCAGGACCCTCATCTGAAATACACAGGTGGTAACATCTGCTTTGTGGGTTGTTGGCAGATTAGAATTTATGTGACTAAACTGCTTATATTGCCTAAAGGCTCAATAGATTTTTCTCCATTACTATCAAAGAATTTGCTGCAATTACACACTGGATCTACGCAGTCCTCACCATACCTATTGCTCCTGTCAGCTCCAAGGGGCTAGAGGCTTTGTTTTTATTCCACAAATGCTGAGGCCAATGTCTGACTCGTGGCCAGTTCTTGATGTGTGTGAAGAGAAGACTTCCCTGGAGCGAGTTAAATCACCCTCTTTGCTACTTGTGTTTTTATACCTTGCCTAATGAGAAGCGGTCACTTAGTGTTTTAAGAGGCCACCAGTGTATACATAGCTTTGTGGCAGAGACAGGGAGACAAGGCATAATGGAATTTTAACTGCAGAAGACAATTTCACTAATTAGCTTTCCTTTTCTTTACAAAAACCCTAAAATCAGTTCAAATCAGGATGACAAAAGACAACTCATAATAGGCAAGGGAAATCTCAGCTCAGAGTCACCCACCCCTGTAGGATTCCATCAGTTAAACATTCATTTGAATAATCGACTTTCTCTATGATATTTATTCCTAATCTGGGGAACTGCTTCACAACTGAGTATGAACTGCTTTAGTATGATAATTGGGTAAACTTCTATAGGCAGGGAGAGTTTAGGTAAGGCAGAGAGAAGGGAAAATTTAATGAGAAATGAAAGTAATAAAATATATTGTATGATATAAAGAATACTATGCTTGGAAAGGGAGATCGAGGTAAGTCACAGAGAGGCTGCAAAAGAGAAAGTAGAAGCCAAAAAAGATAAAAGTACCAACTTCAAGGTGTTGTGTGTATGCGTGTTTATTTTTTAAGAGTAGGAAAATGACTGCACTAGTTGAATGAGGCTGAAAGTAAACTAATTTAATAATTTGGAAGGCCACCACCCTTAACTCTGATCAGTTCAGCTCTGCCCAATGTGATGCAACTCAGCATCTTTCTCTCCAATCTGTTTATCCGGAAATTAAGAATGGAGAAAAATTGTACAAAAAAATAAAAGACAAGCATATAGGTACATGACCCTCCATCTCCTCACCTTAATAGCTCTTTCACACTTAACAGAGTCAACTCATCAGCAGAGATTTGAGAAATGTCAAAGATCTTTCAAGAACACACACTGGCAACAACTTGGGGAACAAAAGAAGGAATAAATACAAAAAAAAAAAAAAAGAAGAAACCTTAAAGAATAGACTGCAAGCCAACCCTATTTCTTATACTGAAGACTCATCTATTTTTGCAAGAAACATGAACTTGGACAACACAGTTGAGTTACTGCCAGTGTTTGGTTGTCTTCCTGCCCTTCCTACACCTGCTTCCATGCCTCCCCTGCCCATCTCACCCTTGATGGATTATTATGTGTACCTATTTTCTTAATTTGAGTTGACCACATTCTGAGATTTTCCTTATGATTTTATCTCTGTGCCAAAATAAGCATTAACATCAAAAATTCTTTCTCAAATGCTTGTGAAAGAAAATTGTGTGCACGGTGTATTACCTATGAGGCAGTACGCAAGAGAAGAGTTTCTACTCTGTGCCCTTGGTGATAACAATATTTCTTAATATCCAGTATTAGAGCCAGTAGCCATGAATGGGTATTTTAATTTAATTTTGCTAAGATTCTATTAAAAATTCAGTTTTTCAGTCATATTAGACACATTTCAAAGTCTATAGCTACATCTATATATTGGACATAATATGACATTTCATCATCGCAGAAAGCGTTATTAAACAATAACATGCTAATGTTAAAAAAAAAGTTTTGCTCTGAGAAATATGAAAGCAAGTAAAATTATAAGGAATCCAATTTAGACTTAAAATAATGAAGTACTCGCAAAGAAATTCAACTGTCAGATACATACACTTTCCAGTAAATAAGTAGAGGAAAATAGGTCCACTGGAAGTATTTAAATCAAAGCTAAGCAATTAAAAAAAAAAAAAAAAATCAGGAAACTGAATTAGATGAGCTTAAAATTCCAAGGGCATTTATCAGGAAATTGAGATAAGTTCAGTTCCACCAAACCACAATTTTCCCATTCCTAATTAGCAGGTATTTTTCATTTAGTGATAAACCAGAGAAGGTTGTGCTTTAAGTTGCTAGGTCACAGAAAATCGCTTGACTTTCAAATCAGCAGTGCTTATTTCTTGAATTTGTAATTAATTAAATAATGGAAATGAATTATGTATCTGTGGCTGAGTTTTGATCAACTGTAAAATAATCTTGGTGATTAGCTTTTTGAGAAAGCACAAGCACTAATTTAACATAAAACTTAGAAACCTTCAGAATACAGGAGCCACATCCCAGGACATAAGAGCACTACATTTTAAAGAAAGGCATCAATATGAGGAAGTGAAAGATATTCAGCCTATAATTCTCCAATATTTTCCTCCTTCAAATAAGGGTTCTTAACCTCAAGATTTCCTGAGGGGTAACAATTCTAAATATGCAGAAGTAGTGCTCCTGAAGACACAACAGGGCATCGCTTTCCTCTTGTTGCCCAATGTTTAGGACGTGGGGCTGAAACTAGGTCCAGAGCAGAAGGGGTAGTGATCAAAAAAATAAAGAACAAGATTGGACCTACAGCCCATCATACAGAGGAAAGGAAGTCAGGAAGGGGAAAACAAATATCATATATTAACTCATGTATGTGGAATCTAGAAAAGTGGTACAGATGAACCTAACTTGCTGGGCAGGAATAGAGATGCAGACATAGAGAATGCACTTGTGGACACAAGTCGGGGAAAAGAGGGCGGGACGGATAGAGAGAGCAGCACTGGCAGGTAAACACTACTGCACACAAAATGTATAACCAGTGGGAAGCTGCTCCATAGCATGCTCCCTGCTCTGTGAAGACCTAGAGAGGGAGGACTGGGGGCGGGGGGAGAATCCAAAGGGAGGGGCTGTACGCACACACTTGGAGCTGATTCACTCTGTTTCACAGCAGAAACTATCACAACATTGGAAAGCAATCATACCCCAACAACAGAAGTTTTAAAGATACATACAAAGTAAACTAAAATTAAAAAGGAGATTTCCATTCACCTCAAGGACAACATGGGCTTCTTAAAAAAACAAACAAACAAACACAGAAAAACAGCCTACTCGTGAGGGAATCATTCTTGATTACCTTTCTTGGACTCATCTCCTCTGCTGTTCACACACAGACACAACTAGTAGATTCTAGTTTAAGACTGCATTAGCTTAAAAGTGATATTAAAAACCTGAACTGTCTCCAAAGTGGCTAGCAAAATGGCTTCATATCCTAAAAACTGTGAGATGTGTTCGGGTAAAGATTGATGTGCTCCCTCAGTCGTGTCCGACTCTACTCCATGGACTGTAGCCCACCATGCTCCTCTGTCCATGGGATTTTACAGGCAAGAATGCTGGAGCGGGGTGCCATTTCCTATTCCAGAGGATCTTCCCAACCCAGGGATCAAACCTGCATCTTCGTGTCTCCTGCATTGCAGGCGATTCTTTACCTTATGGTTTCAAAGTGAGCTGTTTTAATCTTTTAGATTTTATAGTGACTGAGTTCCCATTTACTTTCTTAAAGGGGCTCATAAGATAACCTAGTCTAGGACAAAGTACTGAGAATTGAGAAACAAAGAAAAATCTCTTGGTCCCAAATATTATTTCTTGCTTCTCTCTTTTTCTCAATGAATGATAAGCACATTTGCTTCCCCTCTATTTGCATTATTTCTTTAGGACAAGGCTTTATAGTCATTGTGTGCATGCATGCCCAGTTGCTAAGCCATATCTGATTTTTTGCTACCCCATGGACTGTAGTCTGCCAGTCTCCTCTGTTCATGAGATTTCCCAGGCAAGAATATCAGAGTGGGTTGCTGCTTCCTACTTAGGCACACAGGGATCAAAACCACATCTCTTGGGTCTCCTGCCTTAGCAGGCAGATTCCCTACCACTAAGCCACCTGGGAAGCCCCAGGAGTCCTCAGGAAAATGCAAATATATTCAGCAAGTCAGTCAATAATATCTTAAATTGTTATAAAAGGCAAGTTCCCACTAGGTGGAATGATTCAAGTAGATAGTATAAAGAATAATCAAATCATGATATCAATAAATGAGAATAGTATTAGGAAGGATCTAGAGCCTGAAGTATAATTAGCAGGATAGTCCTAGGTGGATTGTTCTATACCAGAATGGAAAAAAAGGCATTGAGAAGAAGCATGGGCAGAGAATTAGGTTAGCAGAGTCAACAGATACTCCATAACCTTCACAAGTGCTATATCTGCTTGGGGAAATAATACTCTTATAAAGTCTTATTCTTCTGCATAATAAATTAGTTATTTGCACTAAAGAAACCAACAATAATGATGCAATTTTTTTCTGAATGAATCTTCCTTTGTTGCTATTTAATCAACCTTCATTTTTAATCTGCATATAGAAAAGATTAAATGCTGGGTTCTTAATGACTTTGGGGGGAAAAAAAAAAAAACACATTGCCTGAATGTTTAATATCACCCTGGGGCTTCTTGTACACCTATGTGAAAAACCGAGAATTACAGTAGAGATTGGCAGTGGTAATGGTTATTTGAAACCCTGCTTCTGTAAAACAAATGGCCTCTTTCAATGCTTTCATTCTTCAAATATAACACTTCTCTGAATGGAAAAGACGCCCAACCAAACCATCTGTCAGAGAAGACAGAGTTCGGCTGCAAAAGGCAGTTTGTTTTGCTGCACTCTTAAATTTTCTTACTTCAAACTAGATGAACTGTAGGGGAACAGAAAGCACTCTGCTTCCCAGATGCAATAACTGATGCATAGAAATAGTAAGGGGACCGAGAGTTGGTGTCATTTATGTATGATCTAAGTTTGGAATACCATCATTCCACACTAGGGACAATTTATATGTTCCCTGTTGATTAAAGGTCAGCTATGTCAGAGGTCAAACACCTGCCTTCTTTTAAAACACTGGGTGTTATGATAGTGTTTGATCTCAAAAGTGTCAAGTAGAGAGCTTTGCATACTATTTGCCATATATTCAAACTCATGTCTACAGTCTATAAACTATGCCTTATGAAGGCCAGATATATTAAGCTATCTCATGAAGACAATGAATGAAAAGGGCATCTTGACACAAGGACTACCTTCTTAAAATCATCATTTAGTCTAAATACGAATTTAAAACTACACAGTGCTATGAACAAAGATAAAGAATAGAAAGAGGGTATGAACGCTCTTCATAAAAAAAAACAAACAAAAAAAACGAGACCCAAGATATGTCAAAACCAAAATGAAGCACAGATTTCCTCTCAAATACTTTTGGGAAAAGTATTATATTAAAATAAAGATAGAGTTACATGGTTCTGTGTAAACAAAAATGTTCTCTCAGGTACTTACTACTTCCAAACCTAAGACCTAAAAGTTCAAATGACTAATAAAGATGATTCCCTTAATATAACAAGACAAAACAAAAATGTCAAATGGAAACAACTTCATAGTTATTTAGATTAGTTTTTGATTCCATGTGTTTAGAAGCCAATAAATTCCCCCCTAGAAAATAAAAGAACTCACCCAACTCATAGTCTCTAGACTAGATATGGCTATCATAAAAATCACACACAAATACCCAATGAATCCCAAGTAGAAAAAAATATGTTCATATATATGCAGATTACCAACTAACTAAATAAAAGCATGAATAAATAAATAAAATAGAAAAGAGGTTAAAGAGTCCTGAACTCCCCCACAGCTAGACTTCAGGAAACAGAGTAGTGGTTAATAGTAACCCTTGGTACACGGGTTAAGCATGGACTCTGAGGCAGATCCCCATTTGGTATCTGAAATCTATTCCTTACCAGCTGTCTAACCCTGGACAATTTACTTTAAGTTTCTGTGGTTGACTTCCATCATATTTAAAGCAGGCATGATATTGCTCTGCATTGCCGATCAAAATGTTTGTTAAAAATTTAACACTTTTATTAAGTAATTTAATAAAATCTATATAAAATTTAGCAAAATTAAAAAAAAAATATTGAAAGTTTAAGAAAATCTAATACCTAGAAATGAACCCACATTTGTATGGGCAATTAACCTATAACAAAGGAGGCAAGAATACACAAGAGGGCAAAGACAGCCTCTTCAATAAATGGTATTAGGAAAATTGGATAGCTACAACCAAAAAACAAGTCAAACTGGACTACTTTCTCATACCATGTACAAAAATAAACTCAAAATGGATTAAAGACTTAAATATAAGACCTCAAACCATAAAACTTCTAGAAGAAAACATAGGAAAGTACACTTTTTGGCATCAGTATTAGTGATATTTTTTGGATATGTCTCCTCAGATAAGGAAAATAAAAGCAAAAATGAACAAACGGGACTACATCAAACCAAAAAAATTTTGCATAGTGAAGGAAATGACCAAAAAATGCAAAGGTAGCCTACCGAATGTGAAAAGCAAATGATATATCTGACAAGGGTTAGTAACCAAAATATACAAAGAACTCATAAAACATAAAAAAAAAAAAAAAAAAAAACTGATTTAAAAATAAGCAGACCAAAAAAAAAGGACAATCTGATAGACATTTTCCCAAAGAAGACACACAGATGGTCAAGAGGCACATGAAAAGGTGCTCAATACCACTAATCATCAGGCAAATGCAAATCAAAACCCCAATAAGACATCATCTCATACACGTTAGAATGGTTATTATTCAAAAAACAAGTGTCAGCTAGGATGTGGAGAAAAGAAAACCTTCAGGCACTATTGATGGGAATGTTAAATGGTACAGTCATTATGGGAAACAGTAGGGAGATTTCACAAAAAATTGAAAATAGAACTACCATATAATCCAGTGATTCCACTTCTGGGTATTTACCCAAAGATATGAAAACACTCATTCAAAAAGAATATATGCACTCATGTTCGTGTGTGTGTGTGCAAAGTTGCTTCATTTGTCTCCGACTCTTTGCTGACACTATGAACTGTAGCCTGCCCGACTCCTTGTCCCTGGGGTTCTCCAGACAAGCACACTGGAGTGGGTTGCCATGCCCTCCTCCAGGGGATCTTCCTGACCCAGGGATTGAACCCATGTCTCTTATGTTTCCTGCATTGGCAGGAGATTTCTTTATGACTAGCACCACGTGGGAAGACCTTTACTCACATGTTCATTGAAGTATTGTTTACAATAGCCAAGACATGGAAGCAATCTAAGTTCCTATTAATAGATGAACAGATGGAAAAGATGTAGTATACACACACACACACACACACACACACACACACACAACTATTATTTAGTCATATATTAATGTAGTCTTCCATTATGGGTAAACATAGATGACCTAGAGAGTATTATGTTAAATGAAATAAGTCAGAGAAAAACACATTCTGTGTGATCTCACTTACATGTGGAATCTAAATAATAAAACAATGATGAACAAAAATCACCATCTTTTATTTGCATCTCATGACTGTGAGATCAACCACAGGAAAAATAAAATAAAAATATAAAACAAAACAAATGAACAAGCATAATGACACAGAAACAGAATCATAGATACAAAGAAACAACAGGTTACCGGATGGGTGGGGGTGAAGGGAGAAGAAAACTGGGTGAGTGGGAATAAGGGATACAAACTTCCAGTTGAAAAACAAGTGAGTCACAACTATAAAATGTACAATGTGGGGAATATAGTCAATAATTTTGTAACATCTTTGGTGACAGATGGTAACTAGACATCATGGGGATTATTTTGAAATATATAGCAATATCAAATCACTATGCTGTATAAAAGAAACTAATAAGTTTTGCAACTAATATAGTGTTGCAGGTCAATTATACTTCAAAAACAAGCAAACTCCAAGAAAAAGATATCAGATTTTGGTTCCCAGAGCCAGAAAATAGGGGAAGAAATAATTGAATAAAGGCAGTCAAAAGATACAAACTTACAGTCATGAGATAAATAAGTACTACAATATGTAATTTATCTGCAGTATGTTGTATATTAAAATTGTTAAAAGAGTAAATCCTAAGAGTTCTTATCACTGGGGAAAATTTTTTTCTATTTCTTCAATCTTGTATCTATACAAGATGATGAATGTTCAATAAACTTATTGAGTGGGACTTCCCTGGTGGTCCAGTGGTTAAGACTCCACCCTTCTGATGCAGAGGGTGTGGGTTCAATCCCTGGTCAGGGAACTGAGATTCCACATGCCACAGAGCACAGACAAAAAATGAATAAACAGAAAAAAATTAACTTATTTTGGCAATCATTTCATAATGCATATAAGTCAAATCATTATGCTGTACACCTTAAACTTATACAGTACTGTATGTGAATAATATCTCAATATTATTGGGGAAAAATTCATAAAGATTATGCCTGAGATTTAATATTTTTAAAAAATGTTAGCTAGGATTATTGTCACTACTACTATAATATTATTATTTATGTCATCGTAATTAGCCTCTGGCATGTTTCTAGATGGATTGTAAATGTTGTCTGGAGATGCAAATAGAAAGAAATCTAGAAATTTGGTTCCATTTAATGTTTCAAGTATGATAATGGCTTCCGATTAGAAGAAAAGCTAAGAACTGTTTCATCCTTTTCCACCATAAGATCTATTTCTTGAGAAGTGATAATAATGGTAGACTTGCATTTAGATGAAGACTCTAGTCATTTATTTAATGTGTATTTATTAGACACTCCACACCAGACTGAATTAGGTGGTGGAGATTCACTAGCAAAAGCAAGCAAAAAATGCCTTATTCTCTCTGAGCTTATGTTCTATGTGTGAAGAAGGGATACAGACAACAAAGAGAGTAAGTAAAAATAATATAGCATATTAGAAAGTGGCAAGTGTTGTGAAGAAAAGAGTGCTTAGAAGAAAAGTGGTACAACTTTTAAAAAATCCTTGTAGGAAAAGATTCACTAAGAACTAATTTGATTAAGGTCTTTGAGAAATTGAGGGAGTCTTCCCTGAAGATATTTTAGAGAAGCTAATTCTAGGCTAATGGAACAGCATAGGCAAAGGTATGACTGAGGGACAGCGAAAATTTCAGGGTGCACATATGGAATCAGACAGTTACACTAAGGAATAAAACCTCCAACTGGGAGAGTATGCAATTACACACACACACACACACACACACACACACACACACATTTCATCTGGTACCCTCACGACAATCCACAGCAGTACCACCAAGCCAAATGCTATGAGTAAGAGGGAGGTTGAGGAGATGAGTTCAGTTAAGTATCAAGGTGCTCAATGACATAAGTGAAAGTGAAAGTCACTCAGTCGTATCTGACTCTTCGAAAGCCCATGGACTATAATCCATCGAATTCTCTAGGCCAGAATACTGGAGTGGGTAGCCTTTCCTTTCTCCAGGGGATCTTCCCAACCCAGGGATCAAACCCAGGTCTCTCGCATTGCAGGTGGATTCTTTACCATCTGAGCCACAAGGGAAGTCCAAGAATTCTGGAGTGAGTAGCCTATCCCTTTTCCAGTGGATCTTCCCAATCCAGGAATAGAACTGGGGTCTCCTGTAATGCAGGTAGATTCTTTACAAACTGAGCTATCAGGGAACATGGGTGCTTGTAAATCATGAAAAGAACTTTGGCTTTTACTCTTAGCGAGATGAGGAAAACTTGCAAGATTTTAACCTAAGGATCACTCATTTAGGCCTTAGCCTAATCATTTAGGATGGAAAAATCTATTTTTATTAATCTTGATGCAGTTATAATATATGAATAATTTCCAAGAAAATAAGGTTGATGTGATCACTAAATTTTAATGAGAAATTACATTGAATGAAAAATACAGAAAGAGTTTTAAAGGAAATATACTATATTAATTAGCAAATCTCAACAAATATTTCAAAGCGAAAATCACTGTGTATTAATATATAACCTAGTACATATCATGGGGAATTAACAGCTTTATCATGACTACAGGTATAGCACAAACTAATAAAATTACACTTGGAAGACTACTACAAAAGTTAGTAATAGGATCCTAAAGAGTATAGACACATGCAGTTTATCCAAGTGAATTCTGAATCACACCAACTACAAATGCTACAGTATATTCATTTTCTTAAGTATAATTCAAGACCCCAATGTCCTACTGCTTCATTAAAACAGGATGTGAAATAAGCCAACTCTTAAATTTTATGGCCAAGATTTACCAACATCCCAGATTTTGGCTATGAATCAAGTTTTCTATTAGGGTTTATAGTGCACTTTAAAGGCAGTACAGAAAATGAGATGTTAACCTCCAAAGAATATAGCCAATAAGATCTCTTACCCTACAATCTGGATTCAGAACTAAATTACTGTGACCAAAATGCTGAAGTTGACCAGCTTGCACTGGTGGTATCTTGACAATTGCTGAAGGTAAGTTTATGAGTCCATATTTGCCAACTCCATTTATTCCAGTCTCCACTGTTTCCCGGTACTCTGTGATTAAATATTTGCCCATGTCATACTTATTTACCAGTATCATCCATCATCTCACCATGACCGGACTAAGCCTATCCATCCATATCTTAAGATGTGACTTAATTTCCAATATTACAATAAAGCAACTCCCAACAGAAAGCTCTTCTCTTTTCAGCTCCATATATTTCATCATAGTTTGTGGTTATATTAAACCTAATGTTTTGACTTTATTGTGCTTTGTCCTCCAATTGTTCTCTGATAAGCTCCTTCAGGACAGTTGCCCTACACACACCGTACTCACAGCTTCTTATGCTCTAGCAAAGTGAGAGGTGCAAATAGAGAGCTCAGTAACGATTCATGAATGCCTTAAGAGTCCCCAGGAAGATATGGGCAGAGGTCTTGACCATGATTTTGCTTATATAATAATAAATGTTAAAGTTGATCCTTTAGAAAAGTTATCTTTCCTGGGGTTAGCTACCCATTGAAAAGGTAGCTTACAAATATGTATGCTACTAGTGGCATACACATGGCACTAGTGGTAAAGAACCGCCAGCTAATGCAGGAGACATAAGAGAAGCAGGTTCAATCCCTGGGTTGGGAAGATCCCCTGAGCGAGGGCATGACAACCCACTCCAGTGTTCTTGCCTGGAGAATTCCATGGACAGAGGAGCCTGATGGGCTTAGTCCATAGGACTGCAAAAAGTCAGACACAATCGAAGCAACTTAGCACGCACACACACACATATTCATATGTATACATTTTAACATAGCATCAGTTTTAGCTATCATGGATTAACACAACTCTAACAAAATTATATTTTGAAACAGAAAACTGAAATCTCAACTTACTATAAATATAATCCAACAGTAATAATTTAAAAATATTCTCTCACAAAATAGAGAAGAATAACTAATCTAGTAGGCCACTGTCAACATAATAAGCCCAGTAGGAGAAGCACACAGATTCAAGATTCAAGCAAGGCAGATGTTAATATATTCTGTTAAACATTTGTCATCTGAGGGAAGAATATGCTCCAGTGATCAAATATATTTAAGTTGAACTCTAATTCTTCTGCCCCAGCTGAAATTTTTCTTTTCTACATTTCAAATAAATTAGAAAACCACAGGAGGAGAGCTCTGGGAAAATATTGCTGTGCTTTATGGATTGTCCACAATTAATAAATAAAATGAACTCTGGTCTCTGAAAAAATTGCACTTCGATGGCACATATTTTTTTCCTCAACGCTGAAAACACCTCAGATTGACATGAAATACTGCTTCTTATATTTCTTTTAAGACGTGTTCTTCCTCTACACTTCTGTTCCATTAAATATTTGGTTGTCATGTCAAATCCACTTTTTCACCAAACTGGAAGTAATAAAGTAAGTAATATACTGTGTGTTGGTACACCAGTCATTGTGGAAGAGAAGTGAGAGAACATTAGAGTGCCCATTGAAGAGCTGCTTGTTTGTCAAGGATGAAACGCCACAAAATACCCCACAAGGGCCATTAAGGAAGGACTATTGTGGGACCAAACTAAGGGAGAGGCAGCTGTTAAGAATTCTGACAAAGCAATAAAAGCTTCTACCACTTCTAAATGAATAAGCTGAGGTCCCACAAGTTTTAATCGTTATCCAACTCCCAGTGTCAAAATACATCATAATAATTTATAGGTATGTGTAACCAAAGCAATATTTATTATGACAGAACAATGGCAGAAAGACATTAACACAAGTAGACATGAGAATGTGAACATGTGCAGACTCCTTGGGGAAAGAAGTAAATAACTGGATAGACTTTAAAGCACAAGCTCAAAGTAATATCTAGAAATATATTCACACTTTTAAGAGACAAACAGGAAAAAGAAGTCTCTTCTTCCAGAGTTGCAAACCCAACAGAATATTCATCTCTACATCTGTGTGTGTTTTGGGGGGGTGGGGGCTTTTTCATCATGCATGCATGCTTAGTTGCTCAGTTGTGTCTGACTCTGCGACCCTTTGGACTATAGCCCGCCAGGCATCTAAACCCATGGGATTCTCCAGGCAAGAATACTGGCCTGGGCATCCACGCCCTCCTCCAGCTGATCTTCCTGACCCAGGAATGAACCCATGTCTCATGGATCTCCTGCACTGCAGGCAGATTCTTCACCTGCTGAGCCATTGGGGAAGTCCCTTTTTCATCATATTAGAACATAAAAAACATTTAATCCTAACATCTTTAAGAGTACACAACAATGATAAAATAGGAGAGGGACAATGATCATATGATCTTAAAGATAAATCTTCCTTGAAAGCCACCAGGAGTCAGAATTAGTATCCCCAACAAAGTCTCATGAGTGCGAAATAGGCTTTTGAATTACAGAGCACCCCTCATCTTCTAATCACATGTTGTTTCTTCGAATAAGTCTTCCCAGTCAGTGATGATGATTAACATGTGTTGAATGCCCAAAATATACCCCCAAATCTGCATCAGACAGTGTCCCAATATAGATTTATCAGACAGGCAAAATACAACCCTAGGAGTCTGACCAATGCAATTCTTTTCCTATGCACAGTACAGCTAAGGCTCCTTCAGAAAGACTTTTTTTTTTTTTTTAATAATTCTGTTTAGTTATGTATTTTTGGCCACGCTGGCTCTTCACCACAGTTACGGCGCTTCTCCAGCTGCAGTGAAATTGGGCCACTCTTCCTTGCTATGCATGGGTCCTAGAACACAGACTCAACAGCAGGGGCACACAGGCTCAGCCGCTCCACAGCATATGGAATCCTTCCCGACCAGGGATCAAACCCACATCCCTTGCACCAGAGACACCAGGGAAGCACCTTTTTTTGTGTCTTCCTCAGGGGACCTGGAAGACTGCATCTGCACAAGAATATACAACACTGAGAACTTTCTATTGTATTGAACATCATGTATTAGTGTATTCAACTTCACACACCAATGCCCATTCTATCCCCTACCATCTAGATTATAGCAAGTGTTCACAGCCTATTGTAAAGGGAGTCAGCAACAAAGGCTTGAAATTGACATGTACACACAACTATATATAGAAAGTAAACAAGATATATACATAGTTAATATATAGTTATCTATAGAGAGAGAGAGTTAATATAGATAACTTACATAGATAGTTAATATAGATAAGAACCTATTGAATAGCACAGGGCATGCTATTCAATACTCTGTAATGACCGATATGGGAAGAAAATCTAAAAAAAATAAATACTGGATATATATGTATGTATAACTGATTCATTTTGCTACACAGCAGAAACTAAAAAAATACCATAAATGAACTATACACCAATAAAAAATGCAATATTTATTCATATATAAAAAAATGCCTAGGGAAAAAAAAAGAGAAAGAAAATCACTTCAGGCTCTTACATGAGCAGCAAGGAAGAGCCTAGAATGTCCTGGTGAGAAAGTCAGAACTCCTGAAGGTCAGCTTGGCTAATATGTTACATTTGATAAGTTTACAAACTTCTCTGAACTTCTCAGTTTCCATACCCATACATCAGGGATCGTGATATCTTGCTCATATTACACACACTGAGTCACAGAAAAATAATAACAATACCCAAAAAATATGACAACTATAAACAATTACTTCCCTGACAATTTTTTTAATCTAAGGATATTCCACTAGGCATAGAATATTCAGATTACTGCGTTTTAAAGTCACTTGGAATAGCTTCTTTCTGGGTGCATATTTAGATATGCTAGTATGTTTTACTGTTAATATTTAGAGATGCTTTTGTTAATTTAGTTTTTCGTAATTTAAACTATGTATTCACAGAGATTCAAAAGCACTTCTACAAGATAACGTATATTCAAAGGAAAATACACTTTTCCTGTCACTGTCACATCATTGCCCTCTTCCTGTAACAGGGAAAATGTTTATCGGGTTATGTCTATCTTTCTAGGTTTATATCTGTAAGTATAAACATAAGTGTGTGTATGTGTATACAATTATATTTTGTACCACTTATCTAAGAATATGCATATTGATCCTCCTGGGAAAATGGTCGTATATAATACACACTTCTCTCTACATTGTGTGTATATGTTTTTCTCTAATGAATGTGTATATTTAACATATATATAATGATGGTAATAGTGAATAAAATATATCAATCATTTTTATAACTGCAAAGTACTGCATTGGTATAGATGTATCCCAATACTATTTAAGGAAATTTGGGTTGCTTCCAGTCTTTGGCTATTATAGACTCACAGTGAATTACCTTGTGCGTACTTTTTGTTTTCTTAATTTTGACAATATATTTTGAAACTGATTTCTAAAAGTGTGATTGCTGAATCAAAGGGCAAAAGTACATTTAGTTGTACTAAATAGTGCCCAATTTGTCTCCATATAAAATTGCACCGTTTTACATTTCTACCAGCAAGTCTGAGAGCCTCAACAACAGCATATATTACCAAACTTTCGTATTGCTGCCAATCAGAATGGTGAAAATTGGTATTGCAGTATAATTTCAATTTGAGTTTCTTTTTTAGGAGAAAATATGAGCCTCTTTATGCACAGTTAGAAAGTATTTGCATTTCTGTTTTCTACCCATTTTCTATCATCGACCTTTCTCAGATTTCCTGTTTTATGACCTCGTCCATGAATTTTCTGAAGTACTGCCTGTTATCTTAATGCATTTCTGGAGGCTTAAAATTACTCAAGTCATGGTTCTTTTTAGTTAAATTCAATGAAATTTGAACAGTCATAATAGATATTAGCCCAAGCTTTTCTTTACACAGAAAGATCCAGTTACCTGACATATACCCAAGACACCACTTTCTTAGTAATCCCCTTTCCTCGCATTGTTTCAATCTTAGTCTCAACTGGTTCTTTCCCTGCCGCCTCTAAAACATTTTTCAGTTCCTGCTGTGCTAAAAAATAAGAAGAGAAATCAAACAAGTAATATAAAATAAAACTTAGGAAACAAAAAAACCTGCTGAATTCCATGACTCTTCTACTCTTATTAGTCTTACTCCTTCCCTGCTCAGCAAAACTCTTTTGAAGTTTTACTTCCCACATGCTCTTCCTCATGGTTCTAACTGCTGCTTCTTGGCCAACATACAGGTTTCTCAGGAGACTGGTAAGATGGTCTGGTATTCCCATCTCTCTAAGAGCTTTCCACAGTTTGTCATGATCCACACAGTCAAAGGCTTTGGTGCGGTTGATGAAAGAGACAAGAAGGCCTTCTCCAGTGAACACTGCTTAATAACAGAAGAAAACAAAAAGAGGGAAAAGACTAGAGATCTCTTCAGGAAAACTGGAAACACCAAGGGAGCATTCTGCCCAAAGATGGGCACAATAAAGGATAAAAATGGTAGAGACCTAGTAGATGCTGAAGAGATCAAGAAAAGATGGAAAGAAAACATGAAAGAACTGTATGGAAAAGATCTTAAGGAACCAGATTACTATGAAGGTGTGATTAGTCACCCAGAGCCAGACATTCTAGAGTGCAAAGTCAAATGGGCCTTAAGAAGGACTACTGTTAATAAAGCTAGTGAATGTGATGAAATTCCAGCAGAAGTATTAAAATCCCTAACGGATGATGCCATCAAGGTCTTGCATTCATTATGTCAGCAAATCTGGAAGACACAACAATGGCCACAGGACTAGTAGTGTTATTTGCTCAGTCATGTCCAACTCTTTGTGACCCCACGAACTGTAGCCCGCCAGGCTCCTCTGTCCATGGGATTCTCCAGGCAAGAATACTGGAGTGGATTGCCATTCCCTTCTCCAGAGATCTTCCTGACCCAGGGGTTGAACCTGGGGCTCCTGCATTGCAGGAAGATCCTTTACCATCTGAGGTACAGGGAAGATCCACCCTTCCCTGGTGGACTAGAAAAGGTCAGTCCTCATTCCAATTCCCAAGAAGGGTAGTACCAAAGAATGTGCTAACCACTGGACAATTGCACTCATCTCCCATGCTAGTAAGGTCATGCTTAAAATCTTGCATGCTAGGCTTCAGCAATATGTGAACCAAGAACCTCCAGATTTCCAAGCTGGGTCTAGAAAAGGAAGATGAGCTAGAGATCAAATTGCCAACATTTGCTGGATTATAGAGAAAATAAGGGAATTTCAGAAAAATATAATATAGTATATATATACATTATATATTACATATAGTGATGACTTCCAAATTTATATCTAGTTTCCTATCTTTTTTAAGACTTAGTCTCAGCTCAACAATGTCCAAAGGTATCTCAAACTTCATATATCACAAACTAACTTCTCAGTTGGACTTGTTTCTCCTTATGTATTCTAAGAGTCTTCCCACCACGTCCCTGAGCCAACAAACTGAAAAACCTGGGAGGCATTCTGAACTCATGCTATTCCCTCAAAGTAGTTTCATACTTAAATATACATCCCTGAAGATGTATCACCATCCTACTTGACTCCCAAGGCCTGATAAACTGAAACTATATTTTCAAACTCTTTACTCTGTTCATTCCTTATAACCACAATTTTAGCCCAGGTGCTTTATCTCATCTGCACTTATTGTCAGACTGTTCACTGGAGAGTTTTACTCTCCAGTCCATCCTACATATAAATGAAACATATAAAACTGGCCTTGAGTGTCACCTGCTTGAAGTCCTCCAACAGTTGCCTCATTTGCTAGGTAAGAGCCCAAGCTGCTATGAATATCCCATTTGTTGTTTCTTAGTCACTAAGTCATATCCAACTCTTTGCGACTCCATACACCATAGCCCACAGGCTTCTCTGTTTATGGGATTACCCAGGCAAGAATACCGCAGTCGGCCACCATTCCTTCTCTGGGGAATCTTCCTGGTCGAACCCACTTCTCCAACAATCAGGTGGATTCTTTACCACTGAACCACCAGGGAAGCCCAAATGAATACCCGATAGAGACAATGATTCCTAGGACCAGCCTCCTCCATCCCCCAACCCCATCACACACCACTTCCTTGAAATTTATGGACAGTCATACACAATTGCTTGTAATTTCTCCATAAGTAACACTGATTGGGTCCTATACAATTCATGCATCACACTGCCTTCTTGAAGTGATTACCATCCCTCCTCCTTATTCTATCTCTGCTCATGTTTCAAGCCTCAGGTCAAAGGTCATCTTTTCTGGGACGTCTTCTTTGACTCCCTTCCACTACCACACTGAAGGATGAGTTGAGCGAAACTCTTACAAGATGCCTGTAGCATTCACCGCACACTCTGCTACCTTCACCAAATCACTGTGCGCTTGTCTGTTTCTGCCCTCATTTCACTTTAGGCTCTGAGAGCTCTATCGTCTTCTTCAAAAATATGAATGCAGTGATGAGTACAGTTCCTGTGTATAGGGTTCATCTGTGTGTATCTGCTACCCCAAGCATATAAAGAGCACTCTATTTCCTCTACATAGAAAAATATCCATGTAAAACCAGGTTTACAAGCAAAAAGAACTAAGACCAGGAATGAAGAAGAGAATAAAAACAATGGAATTACTGAGCAGTAAGAGAGAGAGAATAGAGGAAGAAATAAAAGAAACTTTCTCCTTAATTGCCAAAGAGTTACAAGGAATTAAGTTAATATAATAGAGTTTTGGAAAACTCAAGCAATTAAAGAATTCTGTGAAATTCATAACCAATACAATAATATGGAGTGCATTTATTGTGAGGTAAAGGTGGGGGGAGTTGCTCCATTATATTGTAATCAGCTTTATTCTTGAAAATAATTTTAATATTTTTCACCAGAGAACAGTCAGTTCCTGGAGAACTCCAATTCCTGGAGAATTCCTATAATGAACGTACGTGCATTACAATCTATACTAATAGGTTTATAATTATAGTAATTACCTCTAAATATGGTGACCTGCATATGTAATACTGTCCGAATTATATCCTCTTGTTAAAATAGCTTCCTGGAGTTTCCGCTACACTAAATTAGAGTCACATCCATCTATGCCCAAATAGATAACATTAAATAGCTATATTTATGTTATTTTCTTCTTGGTTTGTTAATCATAATTCTAAAATATGCCATGCATTCTTAATGTAATTTTCTTCAGAAATTAAAAAAACTTGAAGCTTAGTATAAATTGACATAAATTTAAAATATTTCTCGCTAAAAAATTGACTTTTACATACTTTTTTAAAAATTTTTGAAACTATCCATCATTCTTTAGGACTCTAGCAATAATTATTCTGCATAATGAATTTCATAAAATGGTGAGTTAATATTTCATGAGTTCTTTTTTAGTTCAGACTCTTGTAATACTTTAAAACTTTTGTCATTGCATTCATTTCTCTGGTGAAATGTTCTACATTTATGTTAATGAGTGCTGAAAAATTTAAATTCTTGGCTTTAACTTCTCACTCATTAATACAATGCAGTTCAGCCTCCAAAGCTTTTAAAGCAGGTCAGAAGTTCCTGCAATTTGTTGCATACTTATAGTCTAAAAGTTGAAAAACAAAGAAACAACAACAAATGTATCTATAAAAGCAGACCATAGGAACAAGACAGGTAACCTGCTGTGAGTTCTAGGGATGAGATACTTTAAAACAATGTAACAGTGTTTATACCAATTCAGAATTCAAAAGTTATAAACAAGCTGCGATATACCTCATTTTATAATCCTGAACCAATTCTAAAAATAAAAATATCAAGCAATATTATTTTCCTACTTTATCTCAATATTTTACTAACATACAACAAAAGATTACTATATGAAATTTAATTTTTCTCAAGCAATGCTTCAGTTCAGTTCAGTCGCTCAGTAGTGTCCAACTCTTTGTGACCCCATGAATCGCAGCACATCAGGCCTCCCTGTCCATCACCAGCTGCCGGATTTTACTCAAACTCATGCCCATCGAGTCAGTGATGCCATCCAGCCATCTCATCCTCTGTCGTCCCCTTCTCCTCCTGCCCCCAATCCCTCCCAGCATCAGGGTCTTTTCCAACGAGTCAACTCTTCCCACGAGGTGGCCAAAGTATTGGAGTTTCAGCATCAGTCCTTCCAATGAACACCCAGGACTGATCTCCTTTAGGATGGACTGGTTGGATCTCCTTGCAGTCCAAGGGACTCTCAAGAGTCTTCTCCAACACCACAGTTCAAAAGCATCAATTTTTCGGCACTCAGCTTTCTTCACAGTCCAACTCTCACATCCATACGTGACCACAGAAAAAACCATAGCCATGACCAGACAGACATTTGTTGGCAAAGTAATGTCTCTACTTTTTAATATGCTATCTAGGTTGGTCATAACTTTCCTTCCAAGGAGTAAGCGTCTTTTAATTTCATGGCTGCAGTCACCATCTGCAGTGATTTTGGAGCCCAAAAAAATAAAGTCAGCCACTGTTTCCACTGTCTCCCCATCTATTTCCCATGAGGTGATGGGACCAGATGCCATGATCTTAGTTTTCTGAATGTTGAGCTTTAAGCCAACTTTTTCACTCTTCTCTTTCACTTTCATCAAGAGGCTTTTTAGTTCCTCTTCGCTTTCTGCCATAAGGGTGGTGTCATCTGCATATCTGAGGTTATTGATATTTCTCCCGGCAATCTTGATTCCAGCTTGTGCTTCTTCCAGCCCAGCATTTCTCATGATGTACTCTGCATATAAGTTAAATAAGCAGGGTCACAATATACAGCCTTGACGTACTCCTTTTCCTATTTGGAACCAGTCTGCTGTCCGTGTCCAGTTCTAACTGTTGCTTCCTGACCTGCATACAGGTTTCTCAAGAGGCAGGTCATGTGGTCTGGTATTCCCATCTCTTTCAGAATTAAGCAATGGTGGAACTTAGCAATAAAGCATTTTTTAAGGTTTTCAAAATTCTATTTGACTTCATATTGTGCATTATTAAATACTGTTATTAATTTTCCTTAACTCTGTTTTACAGAAAATATATTACTTAAGATAATAGCTTCCAGTAGATATTTCTCTTTCATTGTAATTACTTCAGGCAACTTGCTGTCACCTGTTGCAATTCAGAGATTCTGACCATATGTGAGGGTGCAAATGTTTACATTAGGATATCCACCTCTTGTACAAATGCTGGAAAGTATACTGGGTGAAGAGATAAATAGCTGACTTTCTTATCTAACATTTATTAATAACCAGGTACTTCAAAGACCCCATATTGGCCTGAGCCATTAATTACAACTGGGTTGGCTTTGCCTAGAGTAGCTCCCCCACATACGACTTCTGTAAGTTGTGATAAATGGGAGCATGCATGGAGGACAACCTCCAAAGAGAATGTTACTCTTGTCAAGTTCCTGCCACCATCATCTTATAAAGTTCAAGAAATGGAAGAAGTCTGACTTCACACACATCATCCACAGACGTTCACGTTTTCTCTCCTTTCTCCTTCTTTTTGTAATATCTTCTTCTACTCTAGCCAATGTAACCCAGCCTAGTCAGCTCAGCTGCATGGTTAATTCTTATCAGGAAGCACAAGAATTCCTCCTGATATACCAAGTTATGGCAACATAATAATAATGATGATGATGATAGTAATAATAACCATAATAATAATAATAGCCAAAGACTACATCATTCTGATGAGTTTAAAGTACTGCTTCCTTTTTGACTCTCTCTCTTTTTTTTAAGGGTTTTTTTTGTTTGTTTGTTTCTTATTTTTGATGTGGACCATTTTTTTTTTTAAGTCTTTCTTAAATTTGTTACAATATTCTTCTGTTTCATGTTTCAGATTTTTGGCCACCAGATATTTGAGGTCTTAGTTCCCCAATCAGGGATCGAACCTGCACCCCTTATATTGGAAGGTGAAGTCTTAACCACTAGACCACCAGGGAAGTCCCCTTTTTGATTCTTGATATTCCTCAGGAATAGTGGTACTGCCCTTGGGGCCACTATTCTTATTATTAGGTTTTAAAGACTCTTTCAAGTGTTTATTCAGAAAGTCATTGAGTTGCCTATTCCCTCCCCCTGTCTGGACTTCAAATCCCAAGATACTGATTGGATTTAAAGTTCAAACTAATGTAATTAAACTCACCTGTGAGTTTAGCTTGTGCTCTTGGTCACCTGGTCACACAGAAAGCTTCCAGCACACCCCCCTCCAAGCCCCGTACCCTCTGGATTCTGTTTCTCCCAGACTTTGTACTTCCAAGTTTCTTTAACACTCTTTTAATCTAGCTTTTGGAGTTCTTGTCCTTCTGCTGTACATCGTCTCACTCTGAACTTTTCCTGTGAGATTATATAACAAAAGACTAAATGTTCATCACATCTGTCAAAACAAGTTCACATAGGCTTCACCAGCCCTAGTACCCTTAAAGTGGTTCACAAATTAGGAGCTATGATAAATACTAATCAGCTTAATAAAGATTACCTCTTCTTCTAAATGCCAAACTTCTTTCTCTTCAAATCATTTCTACCATAAATGCAAATCTCACAACAATTTTTTTTTTAACTTTCTCACTGATGATTCAAAATTAACAAATCCCAGTCTCTGCCCTTAAGAGATGTGGCTATTTGGAGAGAGACCAGTAAACAGGTAAATACAAAATAGGATGGAGTAAAAAGAGTCTAAAAGATTGTAGCCAGAGAGCACTTAGCTGAAACCAACAAGTTAGGAATGCTTAAAATGCATTTTAACCTTTATTCCCAAGGGCCGCAAGTCAGAGTCAACATAAAAGGGTAGTAAAACAAAGTAAAAAGAGTTTTTGAGGTGAAACTTTGAAGAGCAAATCTCTACAGATATTCAGGGATACCTAGTAATTTCCTATTTGTGCTCTATTTTCATCTCCATCATTACCATGGGCACCTCATTGCAATAATCATCAGTAGCATCATTTTGTCTACATAAAGTTCCACTAGAAGGTTGACTTTGTAAGTTTAGGAATAGTATAATGCTTGACATATAATAGATACTCAATAAATGTTTATTCAGTTAAAAAAGAATAGGACTTTTTTCATAGAGTTTGGAGTATAAACGGAAGTACCCATCTCTAAGAAATAAAAGAATACTTATGTGGCATTTTGGGGTACCAAAACATTTTATTACAGCAGTGGATAATATTATTCTATGTTCTTTTCTGCTCTGAGTAAGATAGAGTTGCTTAAAATGTGGTCAGAGCTACTTTTGCACAACTTAGGTCATTGTGCCAAGAGAAATCTCCAAGCAACTTATTACTTTTCCTTCACTGGGTGTGTGCGTGTGTGTGTGCACATATGTGTGCAAATTTTCACATTTTCCTTCACTGGGTGTGTGTATGCACACACAATTTTTCACATTCCAAAAAGGACTCTTGGCAGCCTGTGATCCCCATAGTAAAAGCCACACTACTCTTCTCAGGAGGTAAGTTTACTACTAGGACCATCTTGGTTTCTACATTCCCATCTCCCCTAAAAGTGAGGGAAAATGCAATTATGAAGCAGTATTCCAAGTAGAACAGGTAGTATGGAGGAGGGGAGAGCACAGAAAACAACTTTCCATCACTCAGATTACACAAGGGTCTTCTGAGATGGCCTTCCCACCTTCTCCCTGAGTGAAGTAACTCTTGCTTGATCCATGGGTAAATAAAGGAGAAAGGTGCCATGTCTAGGGACACACACCATGGAGAGAGGTATAGACACTAGCACTGAAGTCCATTTTTAAGCAATACCACTGAGAACAGGATAATTTTTATGTATTATTAAGGTCTAAGGAGTGACAGGAATAATTTTCAAAAATATTTTACAGAGAATGATATTCCTGAGAACCCAAAAGATTTTGTTCCTGGATCATTTCCCCCCATCTGAAAAAGCTCACTTCATGTGAAATCTTTGGAATCCCATTGATCTCAGCTTAGCTGCTTCTTCCAGCATGAAATGCGACTGGATAAAATATTTCACAGTGGCAGAATTCATTAAAGTAATTATATCTCAAAACTAAAGTATCCTTGCAGCCATAACAACCAACTTCTATATACAAGGTCGTCCCATCCTTTAAAATGTACACCTTCTCAGAAGTCTAGATATATATTTTACTTTTTGGCACCAAATTATTCTAGACGGTCATAATTTCTCTGAAGTTAAAAGTTTATTCAGAACATATGATATTTTCAATGAAATAGTACATTAAATTTATTCCCAAATAAATATATTTCTTTACTATACCTTGATAAATGTGATTGCTTTACATATAATTCTATGTTTAAGTGAAAATAATAAATCCTTGTCTTTTTAAGCATCACTGCATTTGAAGGATTGTTTTCCATTAACTACAACTTGTCTCCACATTCTAAAGAGGCTCACATGGACAGACTATGGCCAAATATAGCATTGACGCCATGACATCACTTTTTAAAAAAAAAATTTTATTGACACTGAAGCTTCTCTTCAAATTTCTAGTCTGATCCCCAACCCTTAAATATTAAGTGGTATTATGAATTTTTTTAAAGTGAACTACAATAAACTTACATTAGATTCAAGTGTACAATAGTGATTTGACATTTTCATACATTATAAAATGATCACCATGATAAACCTGATTACCATCAGTGACCATACAAATGGAGAAGGAAATGGCAACCCACTTCAGTATTCTTGCCTGGAGAATCCCATGGGCAGAGAAGCCTGGAGGGCTACAGTCCACGGGGTCGCAAGAGTTGGACATGACTTAGCGACTAAACCATCACCACCACCATACAAAACAGTGCAAACAAATGAATCAAAAGATGGACAAGGGGCATATGAAAAAATGTTCAACAATGCCAATTACTAAATAAATGCAAATCAAAACTACAATGAGATGTCACCTCACACCAGTCAAAATGGCCGTCATTAAAAAATCCACAAACAATAAATTCTGGAGAGGGTGTGGAGAGAAGGGATCCCTCCTATACTGTTGGTGGGAATGTCAATTGGTGCAGTCATTATGGAGAACAGTATGGAGGTGCCTCAGAAAACTACAAACAGAGCCATCACAGGATCCTGCAATCCCATTCCTGGGCATATATCCAGAGAAAAACACAGTCTGAAAGAATACATGCACTCCAATGTTCACTGTAGCACTGTTTACAATAGCCAAGATATGGAAGCAACCTATATGTCCATCAACAGAGAAATGGATAATGGAGATGTGGCACACATATGCAATGTGATATTATTCAGCCACTAAAAAGACTGTGATAATGTCATTTGAAGCTATATGGATGAACCTAGAGACTGTCATACTCAATGAAGTAAATCAGACAGAGAAAGGAATATCATATGATACTGCTTATAAGGGGAATCTAAAAAGAAATGATACAAGTGAACTTACTTACAAAACAGAAACATATAGATTTAGAGAAGGAAATTATGATAACCAGGGTAGAAAAGTGAGGGGAAGGTATAGTTAGGGAGTTTGGAGGGACAGTTACACATTGCAACATTAAAATAGAGAACCAACAAGGGCCTACTGTGTAGCACAGGAAACTCTGTTCAACATAATGTAACAACCTAAACGGGAAAAGAATTTGAAAAAGTATAGATAAATGTATATGCATAACTGAATCCCTTTGCTGAACACCTGAAACTATTGCAACATTGTTAATCAACTGCACTGCAACATAAAATACAAAGTTTTAAAAAAGTCACAACCAAAAAATAGTATGTCTCTGACTATTTTCCCCACATTTCACATTTCATACCCAAGACTCATTTATTTTGCTACTGGAAGATTGTACCTCCTTATTTCCCTCACCTGTTCCCTTCCCCAACCACCAGTTTGTTCTCTATATTTCATGGGATCACTTTCATCCTTACAATGTTTTTCATCATTTAAACACCTTTAAATTCTTCACATGCTCAAATAGTGTTTATGCTCAGACATGGTTCTGTTTTTACCAACAATATTTAAGTCTGTGGTAGTTTTGAGACGCTTGCAAATTCTTTACACATCTCTAATAAAGTATTTTTCCCTCTTTGTTATTTGGGTTGACCCTATCTCTTGCTTTAACCTAGAAAGTGGCAGAAGAGAAGCTCTATAACTTCCAAGGTTGATTATTAAGAGATCTGCAATTTCTGCCTTCACTGCTTGAAATGTTCCCTTTTGGAAGAAAACTAACTGGCAAAAAGGATAAGCTATCTGTGTGGTGACAGATAAAGCCCATGTGAACAAGTCCCAAGATACCAGCCACATGAGTGACACCCCCTCGGCCCTTTCACCCAGCCTAGCTCCAAGTAGAGTTAGTGACACTGCAAGGAACTGGAGAGCTGTCACCCATTCCTGCTAGGATAAACAAACAACAAAATTATGAGAAATAAAGTAGTTGTTATTTTAAGCCACCAAGTGATTGAGCAATGGGTTATGGAACCATCTGCCTAAGACAACTTCAGAATAATTCCAGGTTTTCAAGGCAAGAATACTGAAGCGGTTTGCCAGTCCCTTCTCCAGTGGACCACGTATTGTCAGAACTCTTCACCATGACCCACCCATTTTGGGTGGCCCTGCAAGGTATGACTCAGCTGCACTGAGTTACACAAGGCTGTGATCCATGCAATCATTTTCGTTAAATTTCTGTGAATATGATTTTCACCTTGGAAGCCATAGGACTATACTTCTTGCTTCTTCTGTTTGCCCTCTGATGGATGAGGACAAGAGGGTTGTGCAAGCTTCCTGATGGGAGGGACTGACTCTGGGGAAAATTGAGTCTTGCCCTGGAGGGCAGGGTTATGCTCAGTCAGTTTAGTTTAGTTGCTCAGTCATGTCTGACTCTGCCACTCCATGGTCTGCAGCATGCCAGGCTTCCCTGTCCATCACCAACTGCCAGAGCCTACTCAAACTCATATCCATTGAATCAGTGATGCCTTGCAACCATCTCATCCTCTGTCATTCCCTTCTCCTTCTGCCTTAAATCTTTCCTAGCATCAGGATCTTTTCCAGTGAGTCAGTTCTTCACATCAGGTGGACAAAGTATTGG
Organism: Dama dama; assembly: GCF_033118175.1. NCBI lineage: Eukaryota > Metazoa > Chordata > Mammalia > Artiodactyla > Cervidae > Dama > Dama dama. The sequence continues at coordinate 67,760,651 of NC_083713.1, read as the reverse complement.
AGTTTCAGCTTCAGCACCATTCCTTCCAATAAATATTCAGGACTGATTTCCTTTAGGATGGATTGGTTGGATCTCCTTGCAGCCCACGGGACTCTCAAGAGTTCTCTCCAACACCACAGTTCAAAAGCATCAATTCTTTGGCGCTCAACTTTCTTTATAGTCCAATTCTCACATTCATAGATGAGTACTGGTAAAAACATAACTTTGACTAGACGGACCTTTGTTGGCAAAGTAATGTCTCTGCTTTTTAATATGCTGTCCAGGTTGGTCATAGCGTTTCTTCCAAGGAGCAAGCACCTTTAAATTTCATGGCTGCAGTCACCATCTGCAGTGATTTTGGAGGCCAAAAAAACAAAGTCTGTCACTGCTTCCATTGTTTCCCCATCTATTTGCCATGAAGTGATGGGACCAGATGCCACGATCTTCGTTTTCTGAATGTTGAATTTTAAGTCAACTTTTTCACTCTCCTCTTTCACTTTCATCAAGAGGCTTTTTAGTTCCTCTTCCCTTTCTGCCATAAGGTGGTGTCACCTGCATATCTGAGGTTATTGATATTTCTCCCAGCAATCTTGATTCCAGCTTGTGCTTCATCCAGTCCAGCATTTCTCATGATGTACTCTGCATATAAGTTAAACAAGCAGGGTGACAATATACAGCCTTGACGTAGTCCTTTAGCAATTTGGAACCAGTCTGTTGTTCTGTGTTCAGTTCTAACTGTTGCTTCTTGACCTGCACATAGATTTCTCAGGAGGTAGGTCAGGTGGTCTGGTATTCCCATCTCTTTAAGAATTTTTCAGTTTTCTGTGATCCTCACAGTCAAAGACTTTGGCATAGTCAATGCAGCAGAAGTAGATGTTTTTCTGAACTCTTCTGTTTTTTCAGTGATCGAATGGATGTTGGCAATTTGAACTCTGGTTCTTCTGCCTTTTCTAAATCCAGTCTGAACATCTGGAAGTTCATGGTTCATGTACTGTTGAAGCCTGGCTTGGAGAATTTTGAGCATTATTTACTAGAGTGTGAGATGAATGAAATTGTGTGGTAGTTTGAACATTCTTTGACATTGCCTTTCTTTGGAATTGGGATGAAAACTGACCTTTTCCAGTACTGTGGCTACTGCTGAGGTTTCCAAATTGCTGGCATATTGAATGCAGCACTACCACAGCATCATCTTTTAGGATTTGAAATAACTCAACTGGAATTCCATCACCTCCACTAGCTTTGTTTGTAGCGATGCTTTCTAAGGCCCACTTGACTTCACATTCCAGGATGTCTGACTCTAGGTGAGTGATCACACCATCATGGTTATCTGGGTCATGAGGATCTTTTTTGTATAGTTCTTCTGTGTATTCTCAGTATATGCTCAGTAAAGCTTTAAACCTATTCTCTGCTGATGGCTTGGGCTGTGTTCCCTCCCTGTTAGATGTCTGGCCTGAGGCAGCCGACAGGTTAGCATCACAATTAACCAGACTTTCCTTTGTGACTTAAAGAAATTACAGTTGCTCATTTCAAGTATTTTGCAACAAAACGCTTATCCAAAAATTATTTTTCAGGGTCCAAGACAAAAAGAACAGATGTGTCTCAAAGGTCTTGATGTAAAGCAGTTTCATGTTAGAAAATGGCATTGAAATGTTCGGTACTCACAAATCAAAAAAAAGCTGACATGTTTCAATTATTTATCTGTACCTGCACACACATACAAATGTCAAAACTATAGTGACATTCTCTACATAGAACTACATTGTGTGCTGTGTGTCTTTGGTCACTCAGTTGTGTCTGACTCTTGAGACCCCATAGACTGTAGCTTGCCAGGCTCCTCTGTTCATGGGTTTATCCAGGCAAGGATACTGGAGTGGGTTGCCATAAAGTGATAGACTTGTATTTACTTCTGTATTACATCCTGTCTCTTTAGTTTAAGAAGAATGAAAAGAAGGAAGGAAAAAAATTAAAAAGAAAACCAAAAAAACAGAAGGAGGAAGGTAGGTTATTTTAAGGAAGAATGTCTGGGGTTACCCTCAGTGCTTCCAAAGTAAACACTTAATTCCCATGTGGCTCAGTGGTAAAGAATATACCTATCAATGAAGGAGACACAGGAGATGAGGGTTTGATTACTGGGTCAAGAAGACCTCCTGGAGGAGGAAATGACAATCCACTCCAGTATTCTTGTCTAGAAAATTCCATGGACAGAGGAACCTGGTGGGCTAGAATCTGGGTGTCACAGAGAGTCAGACACAACTAAGCACACACACATGCAACTGAAAGAACAGGCAGAAACAGTTCCCCATTCAGAATAGCTTTTTTTGGAGCATAATCCTGGATGCCTAGATGTACATATACACATGAATTTCTATTGATAGGATGATAAAGTTACATTTTACCAGGAGTAAAACTTAAAATTCATCCATGAGGTATGTCCTGAAACTCTATTGGCTGTTAGGGAAACAGAGGGTTTGGTGTGTCACCTAACACACTAACATTCTGGGATCAAGAGAATCCTGATACACTGCTCTGTCTCGCTGTATTTATATTATCTGATCTAAGATTGGGCTTCCCTTATAGTTCAACTGGTAAACAATCCACCTGCAATGCAGAAGACCTGGGTTCAATCCCTGGGTTGAGAAGATCCCCTGGAGAAGAGAAAGGCTATCACCCTAATACCAAAACCAGACAAAGATGCCACAAAAAAAAAAAGAAAACTACAGGCCAATATCACTGATGAACATAGATGAAAAAATTCTTAACAAAATTCTAGCAAACAGAATCCAACAACATATCAAAAAGATCATACATCATGACCAAGTGTGCTTTATCCCAGGGATTGCAAGGATTCTTCAATATCTGCAAATCAATCAATGTAATACACCACATTAACAAATTGAAAGATAAAAACCATATGGTTATCTCAATAGATGCAGAGAAAGCCTTTGACAAAATTTAACATCCATTTATGATAAAAACCCTCCAGAAACCAGGTATAGAAGGAAAACATCTCAACATAATAAAAGCCATATATGATAAGCCCACAGCAAACATTATCCTCAATGGTGAAAAATTGAAAGCATGTCCCCTAAAATCAGGAACAAGACAAGGATGCCCACTCTCACCGCTACTATTTAACATGGTTTTAGAAGTTTTAGCCACAGCAACCAGAAAAGAGAAAGAAACAAAAGAACTCCAGATTGGAAAAGAAGTAAAACTCTCACTGTCTGCAGATGACATGATCCTCTACAAAGAAAACCCTAAAGACCCCACCAGAAAATTACTAGAGCTAATCAATGAATACAGTAAAGTTGCAGGATACAAAATTAACACACAGAAATCCCTTGCATTCCTATACACTAACAATGAGAAAACAGAAAGAGAAATTAAGGAAACAATTCCATTCATCATTGCAATGAAAAGAATAAAATACTTAGGAATAATCTACCTAAAGAAACAAAAGACCTATATATAGAAAACTATAAAACACTGATGAAAGAAATCAAAAAGGACACAAATAGATGGAGAAATATACCATGTTCATGGATTTGGAAGAATCAATGTAGTGAAAATGAGTATACTACCCAAAGAAATCTATAGATTCAATGCAATCCCTATCAAGCTGCCAACGGTATTTTTCACAGAGCTAGAACAAATAATGTCACAATTTGTATGGAAAGACAAAAAACCTTGAATAGCCAAAGCAATCTCAAGAAATAAGAATGGAAATGAAGGAATCAACCTGCCTGAATTCAGGCTCTACTACAAAGCTACAGTCATCAAGACAGTATGGTACTGGCACAAAGACAGAAACATAGATCAATGGAACAAAATAGAAAGTCCAGAGATAAATCCACACACCTATGGACACCTACTCTTTGACAAAGGAGGCAAAAATACACAATAGAAAAAAGCCAACCTCTTTAACAAGTGGTGCTGGGAAAACTGGTCAACCACTTGTAAAAGAATGAAACTAGAACACTTTCTACACCATACACAAAAATAAACTCAAAATGGATTAAAGATCTAAACGTAAGACCAGAAACTACAAAACTCCTAGAGGAAAACATAGGCAAAACACTCTCTGACATAAATCACAGTAGGATCCTCTATGAGTAATGGAAATAAAAGCAAGAATAAACAAATGGGACTTAATTAAATTTAAAAGCTTTTGCACAACAAAGGAAACTATAAGCAAGGTGAAAAGGCAGCCTTCAGAATGGGAGAAAATAATAGCAAATGAAGCAACTAACAAAGAATTAATCTCAAAAATACAAGCAGCTCCTGCAGATCAATTCCAGAAAAATAAATGACCCAATCAAAAAATGGGACAAAGATCTAAACAGACATGTCTCCAAAGAAGACATACAGATAGCTAACAAACACATGAGAAGCTGCTCAACATCACTCATTATCAGAGAAATGCAAATCAAAACCACAATGAGGTACCATCTCAAGCCAGTCAGGATGGCTGCTATCAAAAAGTCTACAAACAATAAATGCTGGAGAGGGTGCAGAGAAAAGGGAACCATCTTACAATGTTGGTGGGAATGCAAGCTAGTAGAGTCACTATGGAGAACAGTGTGAAGATTTCTCAAAAAACTGGAAATAGAACTGCCATATGACCCAGCAATCCCACTCCTGGGCATACACACCGAGGAAACCAGAATTGAAAGAGACACGTGTACCCCAATGTTCATCGCAGCACTGTTTACGATAGCCAGGACATGGAAGCAACCAAGATGTCCATCCACAGATGAATGGATAAGAAAGCAGTGGTACATATACACAATGGAATATTACTCAGCCATTAAAAAGAATGCATTTGAGTCAGTTCTAACAAGGTGGATGAAAGTGGGGCCTATTATATAGAGTGAAGTAAGTCAGAAAGAAAAATAACAATACAGTATACTAATGCATATATATGGAATTTAGAAAGATGGTAACGATGACCCTATATGCGAGACAGCAAAAGAGACACAGATATAAAGAACAGTCTTTTGGACTCTGTCAGAGAAGGCGAGGGTGGGATGATTTGAGAGCACAACATTGAAGCATGTATATTATCATATGTGAAACAAATCACCAGTCCAGGTTCGATGCATGAGACAGGGTGCTCAGGGCTGGTGCACTGGGATGACCCTGAGGGATGGGATGGGAAGGGAGGTAAAGGGGGATTCAGGATGGGAAACACATGTACACCCATGGCTGATTCATGTCAACCTATGGCAAAAACCACTACAATATTGTAATTAGCCTCCAATCTTTTTTTAAATTAAAAAAAAAATTTTTTTAAGGGAAGGCTACCCACTCCAGTATTCTGACCTAAGATTTCCAGGTTCATTTGGAAAAGCAATAGACTAACTTAAGAGATGCTGAATTAAAATGCACAAGAGGGTTGATTCCTCATGATAAAATCAAATGATAACTGCTACCCAGTCTTTGTGTATGAAAATGTAGTAGTTAACACATTAAGATTTATTTTAAGTCATATTCATTCACTTAGTATGAAATCAGGAATTCTTCTGGTATTGCTTCATATATGTTTTCTGGTTAGGTTATTTAGAGATCAAGAAAAATGAATTATAAAACCTCAATTTCCATCAATGTACCTCTTAAACTGTACCCACTTTCTCCCAATATCCCAAGCAGGATATCAAGGATTACTGCCTGTTTCAGATTCTAATAACTGCTTCCCATTAGTAGCCTGACTTCCCAGAACCATTAGAAATGAAATGTTTTTACCTAATGTTTAAAGATTACCTGCCATCAAGTATGCTCTACCATAATTCAGGAAGTACATTGTAAAAAAAAAAAAATTGATTTTTCTTTAAAATTTTTCAAGAAAAGGAGCTATTTGATTTTAAATAGCTCTGTAATCTTTATGGAATCTTAAAAGAATTTTTTAAAACTTTTCTTTCCTTATTGTTAAGAACAGTCTAACTAAAACATCCCCCTGCAAAAGTGACTAGAGCCTTGGAGACCTGGTCATCCTTAATGGATCAATAAAACATTTTATCACTGTTATTTTAATTCCTGGTGTTTTTGTTAATAATTTTCAATACTACTTGGTGGAACAGAGGGGAATGTTTTGACTGAATAGATTTTGTGGGTTTGAAATGGTTCTCACCTTCTTCACTATATAAGGTTGAAGGGGCATAAGAATTTATCATTTATTTTAGTAATTTTTCCTTGAAAATTAAAAAAAAAAAAAAGATTCTGCAAAGGACAAGGTCTTCCATCTCTCCATCAACTATGGTTATTCTTTCTTCTTCATTAGGAGAATAAGTTAACAGTGGCTGACAACAACATACAGCATTTTTAGGCTAATTAAATAATTTTAGCATTTTAATGAAAATGAAGTATAGTATACTATTAAAGAGATGCTTCCCATTTTACAAATTAGGTTCACCCCCCAGGATACATGAAAATGCAAGCATGACATATATTCATCATCACATACTGAAAGTCTCCATACTATGTAATAAAATTACAAGAAATGATATTTTCACAGTGCTGGATCCTGTCCACAAGCAGACTTTATGCTTCACAACACCATTCATTCATCTAGTGATATAAAATCTTTCTTATTGCTACAGAAACTCATGGTACTTTTAAAATGCTATATTAAAATTTCTTAAGATTGTCTTATTTCCTTAACCTGAGTAAGTCATTGAGTATAAATCTGTCTTTAATAGATGACAGTGGATGTCCCTTTCCTTTTTATCTATCCACTGGGAAATGCTCAAAACTTCCCTACAAAGTTTTAGAATATGCAACAGTTGGCACTTATTCCTAAATCTAATGCTTGAGATGGGAAGGATGCTATTCTCTTTTTAATTCATTAGAATAATCTAATTAACATATATAGACTTAGGTTATAAAGATAAAAATATATACATACATAGATGTACACAGCAGTGAAGTGAATGTCAACAAATTGAATACCTTAATTCCAATTAATTACAATATGAGGAGCTGAGGGTCAGAGAGGTTAAGATTCCCAAGGTATTACAGCTAATAAGTAGAGAAAATATCTTTTTGGTCACATACAATCAGACACATCCTAATAACCATCAATTGCTTTCCTTTATTAAATTGAGGTTAAATGATTTATTAAATATTTAAATAAAATTAAGCTTCCCTGGTGGTTCAGACAGTAAAGAGTCTGCCTGCAATACAGGATACTCAGGTTCAATTCCTGGGTTGGGAAGATCTCCTGGAGGAGGCCACGGCAACCCACTCCAGTATTCTTACCTGGAAAATTCTGTGGACAGAGGAGCCTCGCAGGCTACAGTCCATGGGGCCGCAAAAGCGTCAGACGTGACTAACAGACTAACACTCTCACAAGTGATCTAAATGATAGTAAATTACCTACTGTGTGTGGCTGATGAGAAAAGCATACTGGCTGTTTGCCTTTAGAGTTTATGCTACTGTGTGCCCCACTAGACAATTTATCAGGTGTTTAGTGGGAATGTACTAGATTTCAGGCAATGTCCCAAGAGCACAGTCTTCTACATGCATACAATACACAAGCACACACATGCACCAAAATTGGCTATCAGTTTAGTGGACACAAGGAGCTCTAATTCATCGTGAATAAAAGAGTAAACATGTTAAGGAAGTCAACTGTTAACCTATTTTAATAATATTCAGATATTTATAAAAAAAAAAAACTAAAATACCACACATTTTAAATCAACATATGCTAACATTTATATAAAAAGGGAGGCAGCAAAAGAATTTAAGTAGCTTTTACATACAACAAATGTCTCCAGGACAAAGAAAAGAAAAAAATGTAAACATTAATAGTGATGATCTATTTAGAAAATAATAGAATGAGAACTGAGTAGCTGGGGAATACCTGTAGGAGGGAGATTTCTCATTCTACATATACCGATTTTGATGCTTGAAGTACCTGATTATGCTATTCAGAAATTAATGAAGATTGTTGTGTTTAAAGTCACGAAATATAAAAAGATTCTGTTAATATTGGTCATTGAACAAAACAAAATTACATGAGAATGCTGCAAAATAAGGCTTAGATCTGACACTTAGGTTGCTGAATAACTAGGGTGAAAATATTCACTTTTTCATTCATTAAAATAGTGAAGTCCATGTGTCACTCAGGGTTATTGTGAGACACAGGAAAGGCAATCTTAAGTTCTTCTACATGATAAAGTTTACAGATACACCCTACATCCTTTAGTTCTCATCACTTTTCACTAACAAAAAAATAGACATAAGATACCATGTAAAAGACACTAAAATTAGCTATGTCTAGTTTTAAAGCTGGCTTCATATATTACACAAACTGAAGTACACATTTGGACATGGGAGAAACATTTTTCTTTCTTAAAATATTTGAGTAAACATAAAATTACTCATGGTTAATAATTTCAAAGTAAACTTCATTTGTCATGGAACATACAGAAGACGGGAACCATGCTCTTATCGCATTGCCTCATACACAATAGGCATGCACTGAACACTTAAGCAACTGTGTAGCAGAGGACTCAAGAGCAAGGACTCCAGAGGCAGATAGTGAGGATTCAGATTTCTGTTCGCCACTCTGGTTCTTGGAAATCTTCTAATCCTCCAAACTGCAGCTTCTCATTTGCAAAACTAGAATAAAAGTAGTATCTATGACATAGAATTATGGTCTGTGACCCTAGTCTAACTACTTTACCACTGGATCTCACAATTTCCCCATTTTTAACATAAGGATGATGGTACAAACTTGCAAAGTTCTAAAGAGGATTATTACTGTTAACTACCAGTAAAACTACTAGTACTACTATTTTCTGTGGAAAAGAATCAAATATGATGTACTGATCAACCACACACAGCAAATTATGGCCTCATTTTGATAAAGGAAACACCTGATACTTATTATAATATATATGATTGTATGTGACTAAAAGATAGCTTCCCTAATTACTAGCTGTGCTACCTTGGAAATCTCTTCAAACTCCAAACCATAGCTTCTCATATGCAAAACTGGAATAAAAGTAATACCTATCACATAGAGTTATGGTGAGGATAAAATGAGATATAGGCACTTGACTACTGCATGGCATTTATGAATAGTACTCAAAACTTTAGCCTCTGTCAGGGATAATAAAAATGCCAATAATTTTATTACTAAAACTATTTTCCTTTTATAATTATAAATTTACTTTGTAACTTTGTTATATCATGAACTTTTTATTGCCAAATTCAGACTTAAACTGAAGAAAGTAGGGAAAACCACTAGGCCATTCAGGTATGACCTAAATCAAATCCCTTACAATTATAAAGGAGAAGTGGCAAATAGATTCAAGGGATTAGATATGATAGACATAGTGCCTGAAGAACTATGGATGGAGGTTCATAACACTGTATAGGGGACTGTGATCAAGACCATCCCCAAGAAAAAGAAATTCAAAAAGGCAAAATGGTTGTAGGAGGGGGCCTTACAAATAGCTGAGAAAAGAGGAGAAGCAAAAGACAAAGGAGAAAAAGAAAGATATACCCGTTTGAATGCAGAGTTCCAAAGAAGAGCAAGGAGATATTAGAAAGCCTTCCTAAGTGAACAATACAAAGAAACAGAGGAAAACAATAGAATGGGAAAGACTAGAGATCTCTTGGAGAAGGAAATAGCAACCAAAACTGGAGACACCAAGGAAACATTTCATGCAAAGACGGGCACAATAAAGGACAGAAATGGTATGGACCTAACAGAAGCAGAAGATACTAAGAAGGCGTGGCAAGAACACACAGAAGAACTGCACAAAAGACCTTAATGACCCAGATAACCATGATGGTGTGATCACTCACCTAGAGCTAAACTTCCTGGAATGTGAAGTCAAGTGGGCCTTAGGAAGCATCACTACGAACAAAACTAGTGGAGGTGATGGAATTCCAGCTGAGCTATTTCAAATCCTAAAAGATGATGCTGTGAAAGTGCTGCACTCAATATGTCAGCAAATTCGGAAAACTCAGCAGTGCCCACAGGACTGGAAAAGGTCAGTTTTCATGCCAATCCCAAAAATAGGCAATGCCAAAGAATGTTCAAACTACCACACAATTGCCCTCATTTCACACAGTAGCAAAGTAATGTTCAAAATTCTCCAAGCTAGGCTTCAACGGTATGTGAACTGAGAACTTCCAGATGTTCAAGCTGGATTTAGAAAAGGCAGAGGAACCAGAGATCAAATTGCCAACATACACTGGATCATTGAAAAAGCAAGAGAGTTTCAGAAAAGTATCTACTTTTCCTTCATTGACTACCTTATAGTCTTTGTGTGTATCACAACACACTGTGGAAAATTCTTAAAGAGATGGGAATATCAGACCACCTTACCTGCCTCCTGAGAAACCTGCATGCAGGTCAGGAAGCAACAGTTCGAACCAGACATGGAACAATGGACTGGTTCCAAACTGGGAAAGGAGTATGCTAAGGATATATTTTGTCACCTTGCTTATTTAACTTCTATGCAGAGTACATCATGAAAAATACCAGGCTGGATGAAGCACAGATTCAAGCTGGAATCAAGACTGCTGGGAGAAATATCAATAACCTGAGATATGCAGATGATATCAAACTTGTTTGTACATAATACAAAAATACTCAACTAAATTTAAATCTTTTTTTTTTTCCCCCTCAGATAAGAAAACGGAGGGTTGCTTAAGGGAAGTGTCTGGACTCATGTGTAGGAGATCATTCTCTCCTGAGATTCTCAATCCCATATCTGTTTATTTCCTCCCAACCCTACCGCTTCACTTTCATAAAAGCCTCATTTCCTCTTGGCCCAAATACCAGTTCTCAAGAAAGAGCATACCAAGTTACCATGGAATTTCAAATCAATACAGTTATACATATATCATGACCACCGTCTACTCAGTCTTAAAGTTAAAAGACCAAAGGGAATCATGGTGGAATTCAGTCAGATATCCTCAGACAGATGAGATGAGCTACCCCAGGACTGGCAGTCAGGAAAGTGAGTGACAAGAGAAGGAAAACAGGATACATCTTAAAGGAGACTGTATGAGTGGTTATGGTATCCCTTGCCTCCAAAGGGCAGCTCTGAAAGCAGCCATTTTCCAAGAACCACTTCCATTATGCAACTTGTTTTTTGTTTGTTTGTTTGTTGCTTAGTCAGTCGTGTCCGACTCTCATGACCCCGTGGACTATAGCCCACCAGGTTCCTCTGTCCATGGGATTTCCCAGGCAAGAATATTTGAGTGGGTTGCCATTTTCTTCTTCCAGGGGATCTTCCCAACCCAGGGACTGAACCCATGTCTCTTGGATCTTGATCTGAACTTTATTTTGCTAAATCCTCTAGAATGGCTTTTCACCTCCCTGTGTGCAATTATTCTATTAAATACTTCATCTTCTCCACAGAGAGCTATTTGAAATTATCAAACTGTTCTCTCCCATCCTTCAAAAACACCTGGACCAATTTGTTGGGACAAACCTGACAAACAGCATTGGCTGACTGGCTGCATTCCAGAACTTTGCTGTTGATGAATCAGGTCTGACATTCAAGCTCCAAAGGGCTTGTAAAAAGCTATGATAAAATTGTTTAAGAAGTTGGTTGAAACATCAACTATAGACCTGGACTGCATCATTTTTGTGAGGCTGGGGTTGTTAAGATTTTAGGAAACTTGGAAATGTGCCCATCTTTATAGTGTTAGACCAAGGCATTTGTAATAAACCCACATAAGGATTATACAACTCTAGGAGAATGTATCTTTCTTGGACTTAAAATTTACTCTCGACATAGATCCAAAGTAATTATTAGATGTTACTTGTAGAAGATAGGTAAGTGGCAAAAAAAAGTCTGTCTGCTATAAAAGATAACCACCAAGGTTATAATTTAAATGCCCTACTGGATATTAACCAGTTTTGGATCTAAGTTTGCAGATTTTGTATGCCACTTATTTCCTGAGTCTCTTCCTCATATGCTTTTCAAACTAGCTTTCCCATCTTGATGGTTTCTTTATTCATAAGTTAAATCCTTGACATATGTTCCCTATACATTCATATGAGAAGCCAGGATTTCTTACTTGATAGGGATCAGTGCTGCTTCACAGATCATATATAATCTATAGTCTATCTTCCCATTCTCTGTCACTTCATCTGAGAAATAAAAAATAGCAGAAAATCGAGGTTTCACCCAACCATTACACTCATGTCTACCCGCTCCTTGATGCTTCCAGATAGGATCAATAGATAATAGATTTAATCTTATTAAACTTACTGCCTAGAAAAAAAAATTTAAAGAAAAAAACCTAAACCAGCTGGAACCTTCCCCTGTTAATTCTCACCCACTTATACTTCATCTGACAGCAACACAGACAAACAGACAAGGCTTCTATGATCCCATGATGGAGTGAGTCTCCTACCAACTCCCAAACCGGAAGAGAGGACCTCTGATTACTAAACTACTCAGGTTGCTAAATTCACCAATGGGTACGACCTTGAACAAGTTATCCTGTTCTCTGTTGTCTTGTCAGTAAATCAAGTAACATAATCACCATAGTTAGTTCTAAGAACCTTTTAAAAGAATTCTATCTGTAATATGGGAAAAAATGAAAGAAAAATAAATTATATTGTTTAAAACTCTCAGTCAGAAATAGGGACACACAGCACTTGCTACTAATCAATACCATCTACAGATTTTACGCTGGCAATCTAGTGGTTCCCATGCTCAGGTCATATAATATGAAACTGCAGCATTCCTATGAGAATGGATATTTTCTCCTCAAAAATTGGCTTTAAATGTAATTTAGCAGATATTAATGGTAGCAGTTCCATGCTATCATATTTACTTAATTTTTATCATATATATAACCTCTTGGTACTTTGTGACCTGTCTGAAACACCTTTTCTAGTTACATAGAGACTCATTCTGGAGTTTATATAATAATCATGGGCTTGTTATACTGCATAGCTCCAAACCAGCAATTTTATACCATGATGCTTTTGTCCTGGATTTCCCCTTAACTAAAACTCTCTTGTGTGACCAATAAGCAATACGAAGCTGACATTTCTGAGCCCAAACAGCTAATCCTAGATTGTATTTACCTATTTTCAAATATTTGCACCATCTGTGATTCTATATTAGTTTTTTTAGATTTGCCATTACAGCTCTCAGCTCTGAATAGGAATGCAACAGCATTCCAAATGTAGAATGTATCATAAGCATGAGTAGGATTTTTAACCATAGAATGGAGGGGAAAAAAATCAGGAAAGGCAAATCCATACTCAGTTCTCCACCTCCAGAATGCAAACATTGTTGATTTTTCTGCATTTATAAAGAATCTAAAAATAAATGGATATTTTACAAACCAACACCTAATCCATCTTTGCTTTGGAGCCAAGCTGAACCCATATAATCTTCATATGTAAAAAAAAAAAAATCTCAATATTAAATGTGCTCTGAAGTTTAGTCAAAGTAACAGAGAAAAGAGATGAAGCCAGAGCCTCCAATCCATCAGAAGCCTGAATCCCCATCCCTTTGCCTCTGGTACTTGTTGTTAAACACTCAGTCGTGTCCAACTCTTTTTGACCCCATGAACTGCATGCAGCACACCAGGCTTCCCTGTCCTTCTCTACCTCCCGGAGTTTGCTCTCACTCATGTCCATTGAGTCAATGATGCCATCCAACCACCTCATCCTCTGTCACCCCCTTCTCCTCCTGCCCTCAATCTTTTCCAACATCAGGATCTTTTCCAAAGAGTTGGTTCTTCACATCAGGTGGCCAAAGTATTGGAGTTTCAGCATCAGTCCTTCCCATGAGCTGATTTCAGAGCTGATTTCCTTTAGGATGGACTGGTTTGATCTCCTTGCTGTCCAAGGGACTCTCAAGAGTCTTCTCCAGCACCCAATATTCATTAACAACAATACAAGCACAGCCATTTTCATCATCCCCTGGTTAATAAACCTATCTCATTGCTAATCTTCAGAACAATTCTGCAGGGTAAGCATCATAACATTTTCAGATGAAATATTAAATTCAGAGAGATTGGGTAACTCGCTCAAACTAGTAATTAGAGTTTAAACTGAGGTTGTGGCTTCCCAGGTGGCTCTGTGGTAAAGAACCCACCTGCTAATGCAGGAAACACAGGAGATGTGGGTTCTACCCCTGGGTTGGGAAGATCCCCTGGAGGAGGAAATGGCAACCTGCTGTAGTTTTCCTGCCTGGAGAATCCCATGGACAGAGGAGCCTGGTGGGCTATAATCTATGGAGTCACAAAGATGAGCAAGCATGACATCATCAAATGAATAGAAAGCCATTGTTCTTTCCACTAACAAGAATTTTGTGTGACTCAAAACTACTTCCTATATATTTAGCATATAAAAGTTCCTCTGATCTAGTACTGAAACTGGGGACACTGACAAAATTAGTACATCCTCTTGAAATGGTTCTGTTTTCCAAGAACTCCAGCAAATCAGAAGCCTGTTGTTTCTACTAACTTCCAAAGAAAGCTCTAAAATTCACCTTGATGCTTTTGAGAGTACCTAGGTGCATCCCTCCATTCACAAGAAGAGACTCATCCAATCACTTGTCTATTCATCATTGAATTGCAGTTTCAAGTGCTGAGTGTAAAGATCAATGGGTCCTCTTTTATGCTGAAGAGAAGAGGAGGGGTCTAAGAATGCTCATGTCTTCATGTATGGTGAGAGTTGCTATCATTTCCTTGGAACAGTGCACCTCACAGCTTATTTTCATGATGGCTTTACGGCATTGGGGTGATCTCTTGCCACAGCTAGTTGGAGAAGATGCTTATGTGGTTCCATGGTTTTGTGACCAGATGCCAAGGGTCTAAAGACCACTGGCCTAGAACCAGCACGTCACAATGGAGAAACCAAGAAATATCAAGAGTTTTGCCTACAGATTCAAAGCCTTTAAGAACATTAATTTAAAAAACAAATTTTATTCTGATGTCAAATGCTAAGGAAGGTGTCTGTGCCATCAAAAAATCACCAGAGACTCTATATCAATAGCTGACTCTGGTGGCATGACACATGAAAAATGGGTATAAGTGAAAGACCCCAAATCAAGTATTGCTTCCTATTCTAGACACTCACCTCTACACTGACTGTCTCCTGATTTGAAAGCTAAGACAAAAAGAGTTTCTCAAAATGTTACCATTTGTGACTTTATGGCTATTTGATGGAAGAATCTGGAAAAGCAAGTTCACTATGGATGTTGCAGTTGTCTAGACTCAAGGAGTCAGTCTTGGAAAGAAACTGGAGTTCAGAAATATAGAAAGGCAGAAAAAACTGGATTTGGATTTAGAGATGGCACGGATGCAAAGGGAAACACAGGAATCAAAGGGACCATCCCGTAACACAACGAGCTCTGATTTCTGTGTGCAAACAGACATTTGTAAGGAGTGACAGATGCAAAAGAAACCACCCATGTTGCCACTCTGGCACTAAAGTTGGGTAAACCCCATTTACAGCAATTATGAGGGTGAGTCTCTTCATTTCAGCTCCAGGTTCAATTCACACCTATCTATCACTGCCAACATGACTTGTCAAGAAATGAAAACCACTTAATTCATAGGATCAGGGACAAGGAACAACTTTATGAAGATGCTGAATATACCTTCAAAATATGCTTTCTTTATATCTTAAAAACACTCTTTATAGAATTCTAAGAAGCAGCAAACAGTGAAATGCAGTCTTTTTCCTTAAAAGCTCTAAAAGCTAATGGAGTAGATAGAAAATCTATTCATAAATTCATAAATCCCAGGAAATGTAAATTACATGCCAACCTAGCCAAACAAATGACCTATTTCTACATTTGAGACATTCTTCATGAATTTCAGATTTTTCTTTGTGAAAAGATAGTTTTGACCTCTATTCCAAAGGTATCTTGATTCCTAATCCTATATTCTGTGTCTAAGTGGGAAGAATTATTACGCAAGTTCATAAAACACTTATTTAAAGGGTTGTTTTGTTAAAAAAAAAAAAAAGAAGAAGTTCTAGCACTTGTTTCAAAATATGTGAAATGGAAAAAAAAAAAAAAAACAACATGTCTTGCATTCATTAATGCATATTAAAACCTTTCCTGGAGGTGAGATGTGATTAATGGAGTATCAGAATTTTCACTTACTCAATTACTCTTGCAAAAAGTAAAACCACATATCGATAACAGAAAAGGCCCGTTTCTACCTTGTATAAGCCTTATTAATGCAACTTTGAGTGGTCTCTCTGGCCCATTATTTGAAAATAAATTGCAGGAGAGCTTGCCATTCAGGTTCTCAATAATATACCTCAGATTTGTCATATTTAGGTTTTCAGAGCAGAGACTTTCATACAGAATAAAAAAATCGAATCTGTATTTAGATCTTAAAAGGGGATTGGGGATAAAAATAATAAAAATAGCTTGTTTCCTCACTTTTCTTCATTTGCTATCTTGTAACCTGATACATAGGTTTTTGCATTGACCTGAGAAAAATCAATAAGTATGACAAATTACAATAATATTCAAGTCAGATAATGTACAACTTGGCTGGAGAATATATAGATGACTTGATTTGGCTCTCCCAGATCAGAAGTCAGTTTTGATTATGCACTTTTCTTAAATTTCAACTCAACATATCATCAGTTCCCACATACAAAGAATTTCTAAGGAAATTCAGTCATTTCTGAAAACCAAACTTCTGGAAAGAAGATATTAAACCATGATCACTTCAAAAAAGATCCTAAACAGGTTAGCAGTTGAAAATAGTTACAAATCAATCAGGTTGTCATAAATTTTTACTGAATGCCTTATAATAAGCCAACTGTAAAATACTTAGCATATGAAGATCATTAGTGTGAGTGTGTGTATGACCCTTTGGAATAGAGCCCACCAAGCTCTTCTGTCCATGAGATTCTCCAGGCAAGAATACTGGCATGGGTTGCTGTGCCCGCTTCCAGGGCATCTGCCCTACCCAAGAATCAAACCCACACCTCCTGCATTGCAGGTGGATTCTTTACCCATGAGCCACCTGGGAAGCCCACGGTAATGGTATACAAACACACATACACACACACATATGTATACATTCAGTATTTTCATTAATGTAAATGCAAAATTACCCTTGCAGAAAAACACAATAATCTACTCAGATAATTTAGACACATACTAGCAATAAGAATAAAAATATAGGGTTGACCAGCAAAGGTCATTCAGGCTTTTCCATAAGCTGTTACCAGAAAACCTGAACAAACTTTCTGGCCTACCCAACATGTACTAAGTTTTACCCTGGGACAGAAGTTAAACAAGCCCCTTCATATGGATTGTCTCTAATCCTTGCCACTTTCTCCCCACCCTCTTCCTTTAAAGATGAAGAACAGATTTCAGAGGGGTTAAATCATTTGCCCTCCATTGCACAGCAAATGGCAAAAGAAAGATTCAGTCTGAAATCTGTTGGACTCTGTTTTCAACCCTACCTCATGCCACCTTCTTCTCCAAAATATAATTAATCTGAGAATCATTTGGCAATTCCAAAATATATTGCAGAAGATGCTGTTCTGGTTAGTGGGAAAAGCGTATTATCTGAAAATTGCTTTAAAAATTATTAATGCTTTAACAATTCTGAAATAAACCATGGGATGAACAAACTTGAAAAGAAAATGAAAGTCATTTTCTATTATGTAGAAGACATTACCAGGAGTGCTGTTAACATCAATTACAGTTTGAAATAAAATGTGTTTTTTTTTCCTATCAGCTTCGGATACAAGCCAGTTTTCTGTATTTGGTCTGGCAGTTGGGTGTTATATTTATCATCACATACAAATATGTCTGAAACCTTGGAAATTTAGGGCAGTTTAAGGAAAATGATGAATAACAGATGAAGTCTCTCTTAAATGTCCCATTCTCCCCACTGAGCCTACTCCCCAGCTTCCTCTCTTATCCTGGAAATGACAAGCCTTCTTTTAGTGAATACATAATAAATAAGAATGTCTGCCAGGTAGGGGGATGGTAGGTGCACACTTTAAAAGCCTTGGAAAACATGTGTTGTCTAGATGGAGAAAAGTAAACAGAGATTGGCTATTGCCAAAAAGCTTGTGGACCAGGTCAAGTACAAATTTTAACACAAGACTGAGCTGGGAATAATCAATACTGAACTATATGACTTCTCAAGGAGAGGCAGCATACACTTTTCATTGAAGTATTTCTAACTTTACATGAAGATGTGCTTATGAAGAAGTTTATGTTTCCTCCACTGTTTACTTTTGCTCTTTTGGAGCTTTTACAGGTCTTCAAGTGGGGAGAGCTCCACCCTTTCCTGGTTGACATATATCTTACTACATATCCCCGTTAAAATGTTTCAGCAAGATATTAACTTGATTAGAACCCACAGTCACTCAGCAAGTATGAAAATACATGGAGGTAACCTTAATAGTCAGACATCAAAAATGTTGTGTATATTTAAATACTGCATAGGAATAGCTGTTGAAAAGAAAAAATGGGTGTAAAAATCTTTCAAATTATCTGAGCCCAATACAGGGTTACTTAGTCTCACTCCCAATGACAGTAGGCACACCCACCCTGGGCTCCTCAGGGAACTCCACTTGCAATGCACATTCTCCTGTTCCAAAACTGAAGTCCCATCTCCTGAGATATTTCTGTAAGCCACACCCCTCTTTTCTCTTTCTCCATGCTAATTACCAATATAAATGCATTGAAAACAATATGCATGTTCAGCAGCTAATTCCTCTGTTAGTGAGACTTAACCAATGTTTACTTTCAGCATGGCCTCTTAGAGAGCAGGACGGTAAAGAAGTAAGGCTTTATTTTTTTTTTTTTTAATTTTTATTTGTTTAATTTTATTTGAAGGATAACTGCCTTACAGTATTGCACTGGTTTCTACCAAACATCAACATGAATCAGCCATAGGTTTACCCATGTCCCCTCCCACTTGAACATACCTTCTACCTCCCTCGCCATCCCACCCCTCCAGGTTATTACTGAGTCCTGGTTTGAATTTCCTGAGTCATTCAGCAAATTCCCATTGGCTATCTGTTATACATATGGTAATATGTTTCCATGCAACTCTCTCTACACATCCCACCCTCTCCTTCTTCCACCCCAACCAAGCCATGTCCATAAGTCTGTCCTCGACGTCTGTGTCTCCACTGCTGCCTTGCAAATAGGTTCATCAGTACCCTCTTTCTAGATTCCATATATGTGCATTAGTATACAATATTTGTTTTTCCTCTTTCTGACTTACTTCCCTCTGTATAATAGGCTCTAGGTTCACCCACCTCATTAGGATTGACTCAAGTGTGTTCCTTTTTATGGCTGAGTAATATTCCATTGTATATATGTACCATAGCTTCTTTACCCATTCATCTGTCAATGGACATCTCAGTTGCTTCCATGTCCTAGGTATTGTTAATACAGCTGCAATGAACATTTGGGTACATGTGTCTTTTTCAATTTTGGTAGAGAAGGGAGTTTACATTGAGTGGAAATAAGGATGTTACAGAATATCATAAAGTCTGCATTTCTGCCAACTCAATGCCTAACTCAATAATATTTACTACATCATTAAAAAATTTGTATGCATGTGAAAATTCATATGTAATCATATACAGGTGTATTAATTAATGCAATATGCTGGAAAATGCTAAAATGATACAGCAGCTGTACGTGACTCAATGACCCTCTAAGTTTCTGCCTCCCTGGGTTCCTGTTCCCAAACTATACATTTAATGAAAGCACTTGGTATGAGATAAGCATTATTCAAAAGCTTTTATTATTATTTCATTCAGTCCTTACAACAATCAGGTAGAGGATCTATAGCCACCTCCAATCACAGATGAAATACAGAAAATGACTTGTCTTGCTCCCCAAAACACAGTAATGACTATCAGAGCTGAGATATGCATTTGAATCTGAGCTTTCCAGTGTATAACATATAGACAGTGGTAAATAAATACTCTGGTAAATGGCACAAAAACTCACAGTCCTAGTTGCAGCGTTCTAGCTTTGTGGCGGTGCTAATGGTAAAGAATCTGCCCGCAATGCAGGAGATACAAGATATAAGTTCACCCCCTGGGTTGGGAAGATCACCTGGAGGAGGGCATAGCAACCCACTCCGGTATTCTTGCCTGGAGAATCCCATGGACAGAGGAGCCTGGGGGCTATAGTCCACAGGGTCGCAAAGAGTCGGACACAGCTGAAGGAACTTAGCATGCCATGCATGCTACATGATAACCTATAAATAAATTTAAAATATGCCTATAAGTACTAAAAGTCTAAAACATAATATAATCATAAACCAAACCAAAGCTTGGAAATAATTTTAATTTTACTTAGACTGGGAGAAATTGGTTCCAGTGTTTTGTTTCCAATATAACACTCTTCATAAGATAATGCAGCATTAATATTTAATAATATAATTTTCTTTAACTTGTTTTTATATACTTTAAGCTTTCTTAAATGTGTAATTTGCTCAGTCTTTGAAATAAACAGAGAGATCAGAAGCTTATAAGCAATGAACATTTTGTGGTGTGTTCTAAACTCAGCAGATAAAATGTCATATATATTTGCAGTAAGACATATATATATATATATGTATATATATATATAATGTATGTAATAAGAAATTAAGGGATGATAGGAAATGTATGTAATATCTCCTAAGTTATGGATGGCATCACTGATTCAATGGACATGAACTTGGGCAAACTCCGGGAGATGGTGAAAGACAGAGAGGCCTGGCATGCTGCAGTCCGTGGGGTCACAAAGAGTCAGATATGACGTGGTGACTGAGCAACAAGTTATAAAAACATCTACATAGCACCTGTACCCAATGTCTTTTATAGCCAAATGATATAGAATTCTTCTACCAATAAGATACTATGTATTTTATATTGAATGTTGAGAAGTAATACATTTTCTATTAAAGTTTCTTAACATGATCTCTAAAAGCTTTCTTTGAAGTTCTGTGTTAAAAACAATATAAACTAAATTATGAGATGTTTATGTATTAGGGAAACATGGAAGAATAACTTTTTTATGAATTCATTAAGTATTCATTTGAAATTTTTAGTCAGGTGTGCTAGATCAAAGTTGAAGTAAAAATACTGGATCCTAATTTCTTTGTGAAAACTTTAGGTTAATATCACCTAAAAGTCAAAAGTGCCCTAATATTTTACAAAAGGCATTTTATGTATTATCTATTTAACCCAATTTTGTTCATGAACTATTTCATTAATAGGCTGCTATGTAAGAGAGTAAGAGAGTGGATTTCTACTAGATTGCATTTTACTGTTGTTGATTTTTTATGCATAACTAATACTGCCTCTGCAGCCAAACAGTTGTTTATAAAAATACACTTTTTAGTCATACTTCAGAAAGTAAGGTTATCGTTTTTTCTTGTTTATTTTTTTGTTTGTTTGTTTGCTTTTTTGTTGTTGGGTTTGGTTTTTTGGAGCTGAGAGAACTGTCAAACAGTTTAGGAAATATTTTTACCCATTGGACTCAGCAGAAGGGTGCCACCTGGTGGCAACGTGAGCAAATTCTAAACCAGGTCTAACTACAGAAAGGAACTTGTTTAAGAAAGCTTGAAAGTCTTATCACTACCAAAGGCAAATGATAGAAATATTTTTTTTTTAAGTTCCTATGTACTTATCAGGATATATCTGGTTTTATATTATTTTTAGAGATACTAACCTAATTTTTCAATTTCAAGATTTATTATTTACATTTACAGTTGAAGAGTTAAACACAATCTTTTCCCATTTTATATTCAAGGTAAATTTGTACACATGCATACATAACATTTGCAATTCTTCTGCATTATGCCAGTAGAAGGGTGTTGAACTGTAATTGTGTAAAGGTTAGAAGATGGAGCTTTAGACTTAAAAGAGCTTATTTTTTTTAATGCCATAGACTAGGACTATGTCTCATCTCCACCACTTATGAAGACAAGGTTGATCAAGTTGTTCAGTTACTTGAGAGAATCCTCTGTTTTCTCATCCCTAAACTAGGAATAATGACAAAACCTAACTTTCAAAAAGTGTCAGCTTTGAGGATCAAGTAGAAAAATGCATTCAGTGAGTGCTACCTTATCAACCCAGAGGACAGTATTCAGCACACGGCAAGCACACAGGAAGTGATTTCCAAATCTAACAGTAAGTTACAACTAGCCACTCAAGATTATGTATTCCCTGATGTAAAATGGATATTGATTACGTTAAGTGGGAATGACTGCTTCTATCCATAGCTAAGCATTTATTTTTAGACATTTTGTAAATGTGGAGTGTTATAAAAACAACAGAAGTAACTGCTGTAAACATTTATTTAATCAATGAAGCTTTAAAGGCAAGACTACTGAGATGATAAAAAAAATATCTCCAATGATTCAGAACAGTAATAAAAATATTCAGTCCCTGTTATTCTTGTTGCAGCTGCTCCCAGAGGAGCGGCTATGTCTGGTCATGGCACCCTATACTAGAAGACAGTAGTAGATAAGATGTAATAGGGATGTTGAACTCTCTAAAAGGCCACAACAGCAGTCAAATTATGTAGTTCATAACCATCTCACTGAGAAGAAAGACTCTGGTCTTCCATGATGCTGTTGGTGGAAATGGGTGTTTGATGGCCTCTGGACAAGGCATCTTTGAGGTTTCATAATAATTACTACCACAAAAAGCGAAAGACCTTTCTGGCAATATTCAAAAACTTAAATCACTCAAAATCAACACCTACCAAGTGACTTACTGGAACATGTCCCCTATTTAACCATTAAGTAGGATTTCATACAGCTACATTTTTAGATAAATTTGTGAATCTTTTTTTTTTTCCAGAAATATTGCAGAAACTTGAACAATCGATCCTGTCTATATGGAGGTATTATATCTAGGACCACATGAGAGTTACCAAACAACTGCAGAATTAAATCACAATGACTATTAATAAAAAACATAGAATCTTAAAAGAAATAGTTTAAGCTATCACAGAAATTGTCCACATCATCTGCTCATCATTTTGTATGTCAAGCTTTAGACAAAGAATAGACTACACATAGGTATTTTCTGGGATTGCCTGGAAAACTCCCAGTGGGATGCTGCCATGTATATTTCGGTCTTCCTTTCCTTTCCCTTGAGAAATCAATCTCTTCCATTTTAACTCAAGTGTAATATGCATACCATTGACATTGTAAAATCATGTCAGTGCTCAGAAAGGCACTTAAAAAAACTCAATTAAAACAAGACTTCTACAAATGGCCACTCCCTGACTATTCAAAGAGGCATAAGTAAAAATGCACACCAACAACGGATTCAAGCTTGAGTCTCTGTCTTCATGTGAATTTTAAGTACCAGATTAGTTCTGACAGAGGGCTTTGCTGTGGATATACAGCTTGTTCACTATTTACATAAACATTTTCAGCTTCTGTATCCTCTTCTTCCTCCCCACCTCCACCATCACTGAACTGTTTGCAGAGCCTCAAGTAACCAGCTGGTGTCACAGGTTAGTGAGTAAAGATTTCATGTGGAGCCTCTCACCTGACTAATCACTCTTATTGGTAGTATCATTCCAAGTGCAGTAGAGAGGCTCAATGGCTTGTTAATGAAATTTAAGAGCTGTCAGCCTGAAAGAGGAAGTTAAATCCATGCTCCTCTCCTGAAATTATTTTTATAATCAGCTAACCAGTTGCTACCTTGTGATGTGTGCTGGAGGGAGCAGGGAAAAGAGATACAAGGAGAAAGGACAAGTTATATACATGTTTTAATATTTTCATACTTTTCTCAGGGTAAGGAGCAAAAAGAATAGTTTAAGAAAACAACTGCTTTATAAAAACTGCATCATCCCTCTGAGTAAAGGGAGGGGGCTTTAAGTCTTTGAGTAATCCTCACCACCTATGTGAAACATATGTGAGCAAAACGAGAAGGGGAGGGAAGGGCGAGAGAGAGGCCACGAGCCAGGAGCGACAACCAGGACTAGAATATTAATAACGGCAGCCCTGGAGTCGCCCCCCTGCCTCCCGCCACTCTGAGCCGACAGCTCGCCTTCACTAACTCCTCAAGGCTTAGAATATGCGAAGAGCCGAGCCCTCCCGTAGCCTCGCTGTCTGCACCCACTTCGTCCACTTCTAGCAAGGAGCTCGAAGTGTCTCCGCCAGAAATGCTTTGAGAGACCTTCAATAGTGCACTCGGGGCAAAGAGACCACCTCTGGACCCCGGCGCCTCCATCGTCTAGCTCCGTGGTTATCGTCAGACCTAAGTGTAACCCTCTTGGTTCAGACCCTCTAAACGAGTAAACGTGACAGCATCCCCTGCCGGCTCACACAGCCTCCCTCCTCTTGGCCAGGGCACCTCGGCGCTCCCGACCCTCCAACTTTGGGAAAAGGCGACGCCGAACTCACGAGTCACCCCAACCCAGGGACAGAGACGAGATGGAGATTCACCGTATGGGTTATGCTACAGATTCCTAAAGACCGAAACAAAACGGGGTGGCCAGAGAGGAAAGACAGAAAACGGACTAAAATTACCCTCAGCCAGCACAGCGCACCTCCTCATCTCTGCAGAAACAACACATCTGGACTCAACAAATCACTAAAGCCAGCATCTTCCCAGTTCCACCTAATCACGCCTTTTCGCTCCAAGCTCGGTTCCAAGCAGACAACAGATGCGTGGTACACCCACTTCCCCCATTTTGCGCCCCCCACCCCGCCCCCCGCCCATCCCCGTCCCGGTCTCCTCAAAGGAAAACAGAAAGGAAAGGAAAAACTCTGATGGCCTAAAGGTCATCTGCCTACTCGGGTAAGCTTTGGTCTCAGCTACGTGAAAACAGGGTTCGAACCCAGCAAGTGGAAACCTCCAGGAGAGCAGCAATTCCTCCAACGTGCTTCAGTAGGAGCCAAGGGGTCCCCATTTCTTGGCCCCGGCCACCTCTCCCTCCGTCGGGGGCCCGCCCGCGGGGTCGCCCAGGCCACGCCAGCCTTTACCTCTCGGCCCCCTTCCCCGCGGCTCTCCACCTTTCGCATCCTCTCGCCCGGCCCCGGAGCGCACTCGGAGGCTCTAACTTCCTGCAGAGTCCATGGAGGAGCTGAGGAGAGCCTGGAACCGGGGCGGGGGTGGATGGGGAGAAGGAGGCGTGGGAGCCGAGCCCGGGAGGAGGGGCGGGGGCAGCGCGGGCTGGAGCCTCCCTTGCTGGGAGGGCCCGGCCGCAGCTGCCAGCTCTCACCTGCTCGGCCGGCTGCGCCGGGCTCGCCCTGGCCCCCGGGGTGGGCTGTTGCTCCTGCTTCATGGCGGTCATCGCCCGCGGCCCGCGGTGGCGCTCACTTCCTCGCGGGCACTTCAGACTCGGGGACCGTCACTTGGCAGGAATCGCATGTCACAGGCTCCCGAGGCTCTCCGAATTGGCGGAAGGCAAAGCGGCGGCGACGGGGTGGGGGAGGGCAGCGATGGGGAGGGGAAGAGGAGCGGCAGCAGGCAAGCTCCCCCTTGCAGGATCCCTCCTTCGGCCACCGCAGACCCTCTAACTCCCCACTCCCCCCGCCCCCCCCCCCCCGCCCCCCAAAGCGCAGACGGCCTTGGAGAGCCGACACCGCCAAGTGCCAAGTTAGTGGAGCGGCCAGCGGCTGGAGAGCGGCACCTGCCAGCGCTGGAGCGTGGTCTCGCAGTCCCGGAGGAGCCCGGCTCGCCTTCCACCGCAGTCTGCGCCCCCCCGCCAGCCCCCGGGGGCGCCCCGCGCCGAGCTCAGCGCGCCAGGTGGAGCAGCCGGGAGCCGCGCGCCAGCATCTCTGGAGCAACTGCAAAGCGGCCGGGAGCACTGCGCCTGGCGCGAGCGCCCCACACGCGCGGCGGAGGCTGCCCGGCTCCGCGGGTCCGCTCACCCCCGCCCGCCCCCCGCGGGCTCCTGCTAAAACCCGGAGAAGCGGAGTGCGCGCCGGCAAAGCCCTCGGTGGCTGCTGCGCTGTTACTGGGCATGCTCCTGCGCTCCGAGAAGCCAGCGGGCAGAGGGGTCCTGGCGGCCCAGAGCCCCATCCCGGGCACCAGCACCTATCGGGACCCCAGAGGTTGTCGTGGACTGATTATGACCGGTCTTCTGATTTGAGTCAATAGGCAGGGATCCTTTAGCCTCCAGCCTGGATTCCCCGGCTAGTTGGTTAATAATGCCAGTGGACTTCCTAAAGGTTGAATAAAAAATCGATTCCCTGGTACCCATACTTTTCTCTCTCTCTCTCTTTCTCTGGACACGAAGATAGATCCTCACATTTTAAGCCCCTTTACACCGTACCCTTCCTCAACACAACTCTCTCCCTTTCAAAGTTTACGTTGTAGTGAGTACTGGGAGCCTGGACCGTGGATACAAAACATTGAGTCAATGTAGCTTTTTGGAGCCGACTCCCTGTGGGTATAATAAAACCAAGTGCGCCAGTTTCATCCAAACGCTCTAGCACGCGGATTTCCCGGGATGGTAGAAAGGACCCGCCCAGAGCAGGTGGGCAACAATAGGCCCTGGGTCTCAAGCATTGGTTGTTGAGATTTCTCGCCAGAGACTGAAAGGGAGGAGTCAACTATCCGGTACCAGAGGGTTCAGAAGACAAGCTGTGAGGTTTCAGCAGAAGGGACCTAGAAAATGCGTGGGGGAGGGGAGAGGAGTCGCCTTGAGTCCTGTTTTATTAGCTAAGGACCAACTCCATCCTTGTCTGAGTTACTTAGTCCAAGAACAGGCCACCTCCTAGCAAACTCAAGAGATGACCCTGGGTTTGATCCCTGCTGGGGGGCAGATCCTCTGGAGTAGGAAATGGCGACCTGCTCCAGAATTCTTGCCTGGAAAATTCCACGGACAGAGGAGTCTGGCAGGCTACAGTCCATGGTGTCGCAAATAGTCAACACTTGAGCGCGCACGCACATATACATACACATAGCTGACGAAATGTTGTAGGATAAACAATGTTTTTATCCTGCCTTGTTGGTTCCTAAGGCATGCATTGTCACACTTGTCCTAAGCATTAATTGTAACAATGGTGCCTTTAAGATATACGTTTTCTTTTTTTTTTTTTTTTAAGACAGCCAGATTCACCAAATTTGAGTAGATCAGAGAATAAAATGACTTTCTCTACAGAAAAAAGTAGTATTTGAATGGAGAGGAAAGTTGCTTTTCAAAAACAGGTAATGAAGCACATATTATGAGTGATCTATTATAGTGTGTTAGACCATTTTAATAGGAATAATTCTGCTAGTTGTGAAAGTGCAAAACAAAAGTTTTTAATGAAACAGTAGTAAAATAGCTATTGGGCAATTTAGCCTTTAAATCTGACAATACAGATTTTCCCTTACATGTAATGTTTTGGGAGAAAGGGTGCTCTATTTCAAAATGTGTTTTTGTCCTTATACTTTGCTCTTCTGTTCATTATTTCCATGTTTCATCCTTTGCATTTGTTTCTATATTGAACAACTGACTTGCAGGAATTGAGTTATATACAAATATATGTATTTCTGCCACATAGGACAAGGGAGTTATCCTAATTCTACTTAAGATTACTTATTTGATTGAATTAAGCTGTTCAATTTGCATCCATTATCAGTATTCACTATAAAATCCACTTGGGTCACAATTCAAGACATAAGTTGTATGTTTCATGTATAATGTGTATTTGTGTGCATACATCCTATTTTAAAGGAAAGATTCTTTGATTTAATCTGAGTCTTTGTCTTTTTGTTGGGTCCTTATCTTGTCTGGTGGTGCAGAGTAAACCGTCTGCCTACAATGCGGGAGACCCGGGTTGGATCCCTAGCTCGGGAAGATCTCCTGGAGAAGGAAATGGCAACCCACTCCAGTATTCTTGCCTGTAAAACCCCATGGATGGAGGAGCCTGGTAGGCTACAGTCCGTGGGATTGCAAAGAGTCAGACACGACTGAACCCAAGCTAAGAGGATTATTTTACAGCTGTTGGGATCTAAGTTAAGGACATTAATTAAAACTTAATCACAGATAAACTGGGCTTCCCTGGTGGCTCAGACAGTAGAGAATTTACCTGCAATGCAGCAGACCTGGGTTTGATCCCCTAGGTTGGGAAGATCCCCTGAAGGAGGGCATGGCAACCCTCTCCAGTATTCTTGCCTAGAGAACCCCACCGACAGAGGAGCCTGGCAGGCTACGCTCAAGGAAGTCACAAAGACATGACTAAGCACAGCACAGGTAAACTAATGTCTCCAACTTAATTAACTCTATTTTTGAAATGTGACGTCCTTGAATTACAACATAAGATTTTCTACTTTATTCCTTATTAAAGAAAAAATTCCACTGGTCAAGAAAAAAAAAGGCTTATATTCTGAGAGAATGTCTGAAGCTGAGTGTTGCATGGTTTCTGATTATGTTATCATATAAAGACATAAAACACTAATTTACAATCAAACATCTACAAAGTTTTAAAACTACTCAATTAGATATAAGGCTAGTGCAGTGTAGACAAGAGGACCTGTACCAGACTAGGTGTGATCATATTGTAGTTCTTGCCCTAGTCTCATGCCCTAGTTCATGCATGGAGGTATGGGCAGAAGTAATTCTGAAAGGGATGAGGATACCAGACCACCTGACCTGCCTCCTGAGAAATCTGTATGCAGGACAGGAAGCAACAGTTAGAACTGGACATGGAACAACAGACTGGTTCCAAACAGGAAAAGGAGTACGTCAAGGCTGTATATTGTCACCCTGCTTATTTAACTTATATGCAGAGTATATCATGAGAAATGCTGGGATGGAAGAAGCACAAGCTGGAATCAAGATTGCCGGGAGAAATATCAATAACCTCAGATATGCAGATGACACCATCCTTACGGCAGAAAGCGAAGAAGAATTAAAGAGCCTCTTGATGAAAGTGAAAGAGGAAAGTGAAAAAGCTGGCCTAAAACTCAACATTCAGAAAATGAAGATCATGGCATCCGGTCCCATCACTTCATGGCAAATAGATGGGGAAACAATAGAAACAGTGAGAGATTATTTTTTTGGCCTTCAAAATCACTCCAGGTGGTGACTGCAGCCGTGAAATTAAAAGACACTTATTCCTTGGAAGGAAAGTTATGACCAACCTAGACAGCATATTAAAAAGCAGAGACATTACTTTGCCAAAAAAGGTCCGTCTAATCAAGGCTATGGTTTTTCCAGTGGTCATGTATGGATGTGAGAGTTGGACTATAAAGAAAGCTGAGCACCAAAGAATTGATGCTTTTGAACTGTGGTGCTAGAAAAAACTCTTGAGAATCCCTTGTTTAGCAAGGAGATGCAACCAGTCCATCCTAAAGGAGATTAGTCCTGGGTGTTCATTGGAAGGATTGATGTTGAAGTGGAAACTCCAATACTTTGGCCACCTGATGAGAAGAACCGACTCATTGGAAAAGACCCTTATGCTGGGAAAGATTGAAGGCAGGAGAAGAAGGGGACGACAGAGAATGAGATGATTGGATGGAAATTACCGACACAATGGACATGGGTTTGAGTAAACTCTGGGAGTTGGTGATGGACAGGGAGGCCTGGCCTGCTGCAGTCCATGGGTTCGCAAAGTATCTCGGACATGACTGGGTGACTGAACTGAAAGTCACTTATGGATCTGCTTCCTTACCTGGTATAATTCAAATCTTTAGAGTACATGACCACTAAGATCCCATCTTTCTCTATAAATTTCTACGATATATTAATTTTATGGAGCAAACACGTGTCATTGAAATGTTAAAATATTTACATTACATACTTTTAAATCTTAGTGAGACAAGTACTTACAAAAATAACACAAAAAATCAATAGGTAAGTAAATTACTTCACAAAAGATCCTTAATATCACCAAACTTCCCCTGGCTCTCTAGTTACACATGTGTGTACACTGACAATTCTTGTCTTGATACTATTTTTAGAATTCAGAAAATTAAAATTAATTTCTTTATAGTGCGTCATTTCGAAAAAAAACAAAGTTTCATTAAAGGAGAGTTTTGCAGAGATTTATACAGTATTTCTCAGTACTTTTTTCATATATTATCTTTAATGAGCTAACTCATGGACAAGCATTCATTTTATAACAGTCAGCCAATGATAAAGTAAGTTTTTCTACAGTTTTTGTGTAATGGAATCAGAGTCTTAAAACTGCAAAAACCTGAAGAGATTGTCCTCCAAAATCCCTTTTATTTGGGGTTATAAATATCCAAATCTTGCAACAGGTGGCCATATTATTCAGGAAAATTTCTAGGATTCAGACTCCTCTATTCCCTTTGGAAAAATTTTACTGACTCAAATTCTAGTTTCAGGTTCCCATGTAAACATAACTCACTAAGTTGCTTGCTCAATATATTGAGTTAAATTTTCCAAGTCAGCCAAAAATTTTCTCACATATGACATTGTGAACATTTGCAATGTCTTTCTTTCCTTGATATTTGATTCTTTAAAAGTATGATACCAACTCATACATTTCATTTTACCTAGAATTATTAACATGACTAACAGCATAAGCCATGAGATTTAGATAATTAAATTCATTGAAGATTATCATTAAAATTTTTAAGCATTAGTGGCAAAAATGGGTTTTTCCATAATATTTAGATCATGTGTGCTATATTCAGTCTTCCATATCAAAGGGTAGACACAGGGCTATAAAATCCCACATTTCCTCTGACAACAAACAGTGACAAATAAAGCCTGGCTAAACCCTGAAAAGTTAGAGGAAGACAAAGTCCCTTGAGGATTTGTGAAGCCCAGATAGGCTTTAGAGACAAGTGCTTCAGTTTCAGATCAATTACTTAAGGCAAATAGGACTCTGTAAAGGCTGGTTGCCTGGAATCTCTCTCTTTTTGCTTCTCTCTCTCTCTCCAGAAGTAAATCTGCAGTGTCATGTTAAGGCTACTTTGATGGGGATTTCTCTAGCATTAGCCAGTCCTCTATTGAATGTCTGTAATGAGCAGAGCATCAGGAAGACAGAGTTCATGAGCTGTGCCTTTGAGACCTGTCCTGAAATGTGCCCAATTAGCTTTTCGCAGATCAAGAAATAGCTTTGATTCACATCTTCCACTATCATTTGCTTTCGATTTATAAATCACCTCTATTCACCTCAATTGGCTCCTTGAATTCCCCAAAGTGCATGTCATGTCACTGGGCAGAAGACCAGGATGCTGAGCAATCCTCAGAAATAAGATATATGTTATTAACAGAAGCTCTAACCAGTAAACTATCACAAAGATGTTTTAACAAAAAAGAAAGAAAAAGAGTTAGTGTCACTACATATTTGAGTGATACCCATATACAGAGCTCATTCTGTTCTGAGATGCTGTGGGCATTAATTTAACTAAACTCGTTAGTCTCTGTCTATGATAGGAAGACTTTCCTGTTGTAAAAATTCATAGCCCAATTATGATCTCTGGTGGAAGCAGACAGAGTTGCAATATCCTGAGAGTCATTCCTGTTGCTCACTGGAGACAGGAAGATATTAACAAACTTCTCAGTCGCACTGAGACCAGGACTGCACGGTCCTCTTGGTTGTTACATTAACACACCTCAAATCTTTATCCCCAACAGTCCTGCTATGACATACACGAGTATGAAGACAGGAAAGCAGTGAACATGAGTTTCCCATTTAATATTTTCTCTCCAATATATAGCTGAATCACAGCACCAAAGCATCTAGAATGTGGGGGGGAATTACCTGTTATTTTTACCTACTAGATGCTTTACACTTCCCTGATGGTTCAGAGGGTAGAGAATCTGCCTGAAGGAGACCAGGTTTGATCCCTGTGTCAGGAGGATCCCCTTGAGAAGGGAATGGCTACTCACTTCAGTATCCTTGCTTTACAAGGGGTTTGTGTTTATTTGGTTTTTAAGAGTAATTATGTAAAAATACCTTCCCTTCCTTTTTGTGATAATTATTTCCTCATCTTCCTATTCCTTCAGAAATGAAATCATGTTTCCTGCATCAGATGTTGTCCACAAATGACAGAAGGATTGTCAGATGTGGAAAAGTACTTAGAAACACTGGCATACTATTTGTTCTTTTGAGGTAATGTGTGATAGATACATTTCTATGAACCTAATATCTCTGATATTTCTGACTTCCTAAACAGGACTAGTTTTTCTAATGATTCAAAATAATCTCTTTATCTTTGTCCTTGGAAAGTACATTATTACTTCTCCTACACTCAGACTTCATAGTGGTTACCTGATTCCTTTCCTTATATAATTCCCAGAACAGCAAAAAGAACATTTCTCATTCAGAGAAATCTTTTATACATTGAAAGATAAAACTTGAGATCTTGACTAATTTCAGAGATAATTCCTTCTTTCTTTTCTTCTTCTTTTTTTTTTAACAATTTCACCATGCTCAATGTATTTTTAAGGATTTAGTGCTAGATTCACACTTCCTCACGAATTTTCTTCTTTAAAACTTAAGATAATCTAGTCTAAGATTCAGATGAGAAGGCTCCAGCCCATCCACTAGCATTAAAGGGCCCCTGGCATTCTTCTCTACCAATTGAGTTTCTACCACTGGCAACTTTCCTTCTACCATTTCCAAAGAAAATTGAGGCCAAGTCTTTGGATTCCCAATCTGTCCTTTCATCCCAGAGTTCTATGTTTAGATTTTGCAAATATAGTTCAGGGCATCTTGGGATATGACCACTATTGAAATGAGGCACATAAAATACATCTCTTATTACTGAACACTGTTTAACTCTGTTTAACATATTAACCTAGATGAGTTGTTTGCTATTAATGTAGATCACTTATATCCTTGTATTCATCTACCTATCCGTCATCTGTATCTATTTGGGAAGATAACTGAGTCACTTGATGTCTATCTTATGATTCTAAATATTTACTAACTTCATGTATCTTTATTCAAATCAAAAAAGGAGAAAGTTGAAGAAGAGATTAAGGAGAAATGAGAAGAGAAAAAGAAAGGGGGGAAACCAAAAGAGGCATTCTAACACTGTTAGGGATATCCAGGTATATTAAGTCTTTTATATTCTTATTAATGTTTTCATAAGAATTGTGAAATACTTTAATTCCTTTTGGTTAGGTATTAAGTATAGCTTCTGCCATTGGTTCTTTTTTTTTTCTTTTTTTCCATTTATTTTTATTAGTTGGAGGCTAATTACTTTACAATATTGTAGTGGTTTTTGCCATACATTCATATAATTATAGAAAGCATACTCCAAATTTTAATTTCCTTATTCTTTTCTAGTTGATTTATATTTGATATTTTTCAGTTACTATCAATTATCTATATTTTCTTGTAATGTTTATCATTTTTGCACTTAACAATTGACTACATGCATCAGTGGAGGAGGTGGAGAAAATCACTAACAAATATCACAGTTTATACAAATCATTGACTAGAGAAATACCAATTAATTAGCCATTTTTTTGAGTCAGTAGTATTCATATGAGCATTTAATCCTATTGATAGGACATCAAAATAGCCTCATAGGATGGATGGCAGTCTCTTTTGTGGTTCCCTACCCCTCCTTGTGGAGAAGTGATCCACTGGCTTGTCCATCTTCTCAACTGTAATTGACTGATTAGGGCTAAGCTCCTCCCACATCCTTTCCTAACTCAAGTTCATAGAGACACTCTTCATTAGTATGTCTTCTAGTGTATACCTCACTACACAATTTATGCCTTTATTCTGTGTTAGCTTGCTCAGCATTCTAATTGCCACAAAAGACATTTTACCTTTTCTACTAAACTGTAATTTGCATGGGGGGCAGAAAAGCTTACTGAGCACAGAGGTACAGTTTGTGTGTGTGCAGGGGTTGTGGGTGGGAGTCTATATCAGTCTCCTTGCTTAAGTAAAAGAGGTTGTGGATAAAATGTACTTTGAAAAAAAATAATTCTTCTCCTTACCGTTTCAATATTAAGCTCTCTCACAATCTGCTGTGAACTTATTTTTTTATTTAATTTATTGAGCAGCATCACCCAAAGAAAATATCTTTTTTCTATCTTCCTATTGTCTCAGAATATTTTACGCTTTTCTATTTAACATGTAGGAATTATGTAATCTTGATAATCCTCTGATCTGCTGAGGCTGGATATAGGTAAAGGCATGCCAGATATTGCTGAGTTTCAAAACACTAAGTGAAAGCCAAATAAACTTGGAATTTTTCACTGCTCATGAGCAGGTAGTATGTGCTGTAAAATACTGAGCCTCTAGTACTGAGAACTCATAGGAAAAAATGTATTTGGAGATAAGAGTTATATTGGCAATGCAGCTCCTATGGACGTCTATTTCCCACCTTGTATATAAATCTTATACTTAATTTGAGGGAGGAAGATCCATACTAGGTAAACTTATGAGGAAATGTTGAATTGAATACAAAGGTTTGTCATCTTCATATAGTTTAAATTTCTATACCTGTCCATATAATGCCAAAACTACCACAAGGTCAACAGAATCTTCTAGAATTATGCCCAAACTCAGAGCATTTTCCTTTTTCCTTTGCAACCTCTGCACACATTTTAAACAAGTTTATTTGTCTGATTTACTAGTCTTTGGGTAAGATATTCAAAAAGAGGGTAACAAGAATTATTGTAGGGTGAGATACATAAATAATAGCAAGAAGGGAAAATATGTAATCTTGTAAATAGAAAAGAAAAAGACTGGACCTCCAGTTAAAATGATAGAAAAACTTAGTACCATTTAGTGTCGAGAGGAGGGGGAAAAGGTCAAACACCCTACTTCAACTCCGTATGATCATCAAATATAACCATGTCATAGCATAGTAAAGTTGGTGCTCAAAATGAGAATTCAAAAAAAAAAAGGAAAATCAGCTTGGCATACTTTCTTTAAAAAGATAGGGTTATTTTGGGAAGATGGATTGCAGTGATGTCAGCATGGGTTTAGGCTAGATGAGAACTAGACATCAAAACCAGAAGCACAACATTTACAACAAATCCATTCAATAAAACACCTCTACTAATCTGTAAATACCAAAAGCCATGCAGCCGGAGTGCCTGTGGTATCTAGAGAAAGCAGAGGGAAGCAGTAGGGCAAATGACATACCTACAATCCCAAAATATTCAAGGAAAAAAACAAAAAACAGTCAGTGGATGGTATTCACGAGAAAGCATGGTGGAGCAATATAAAAATAACTAGGAGAGGTTTTGTGCATTTCAATAGTGAGTGAAAGGGATTCTGTGGAGAGTCAATTTCCAGTTGATCTCTCCCATTTCTGCAAGTCTTACTAACAAGAAATGGTCTTTTATTCTTGAGTATCTTTTAAAGTATATTTGTATAGATAGCAATTATCCTGGAAATAGGGAGCATGGTCTTCCTCTGGAACAAAGGCAAAGAGCTTCCTTACTTCTCACTGAAAAAGGTTTGACTTTCTTAAGCTCAGGGTTCCTCGTCTGTAACCCACTGTATAAGCCAACATTCATCTGGGTCCAGTCACTCACCTCCATGGGGCCTGGGGACAAGGAGAGCTTACACATAGAATATGATGATATTTATGCTCCTGAAATGTGGGAATCCTGGGTTTGATCCCTGGGTTGGGAAGATCCCCTGGAGAAGGAAATGGCTACCTACTCCAGTATTCTAGTCTGGAGAATTCCATGGACTGTATAGTCCATGGGGTCACAAAGAGTTGGACAGGACTGAGCGACTTTCACTTTCATGCTCTTTGCTATAAGTAGTAAAATTCTTTGTCTACTCTAGAGTCTCATTCTTTTTGAAAATATCCATAAAACTCGTAGGTTAACTTGTTAACTTGTAAGCCTTGTAAAATCTCAAACACTTCACAGCTTCATAGTTCTTAACTTCATAGCTCTTAACAAGCCAATGTCAAAGTCTAAGGTAGCTAAAGCAGCCTAGATCCTTTGAACTTTTGAAATTGACCTTTCAAGGCTTCTTTCCAACACTGGACCCCACACTGAGGAAAAATTACTAGAAGTGGAATCAAAATTGAGCAGAATAAAAATAATAGAGATGAAGGAAAGAGAAAATATGGACAAAAGGTGAACAGGTCTGGGAAATCTAAGAGCACAAGCTATTATGTTTTTTTAAGCACTACAGGAAAACAAAAAAGATTTATTTGAAGTTAGAAAACCTGTCTGAACTTCTAACAATCTAAAAGTTCACCTAAACGTTTCCCTTTAAAACAAACTTCCTGCAAGAAAGAAGGAGAATAATATCCCAATAGACCAAAGATTGGCAAACTATAGTTTGCAGCTCACTTCATATTTTATAAATAAAGTTACTGGAATACAAAACTTTATCATACTTGATCATTTACATATACTTATGATTGTTTTCAAGGTTCAGTGACAGTGTTAAGTATTATGACAGAGAATAAATGATCAGCAAAGAGTAAAATATTTACTTTCTAAGGAAAATCAAAGTGGGAAGGGAAAAATGATAAAAAACCAAAAGAAGTGAAGAAAGAAATAAACATGTCCAAAAGAAAACCATAAATATTGCAGACACAAAGGAAGATCCAACATACAGATTATGGGAGTTCCTTAGTGGGAAAACAAATCAAGGTGGGAGGGAGAAGAAACATTAAAAACAATGATTTAAGAAAATATCATGACATTGAAAAAAAATTTTTTTAACTACTTTTTCAAAAATCACATAATGTGTCTGAGATTATTAACAGAGCACAATCAACACCATGTAAAATTAAGAGATTTTAAAGGAAGAAAGTAGGAAGGGCATGTAGGCAAAAAAGTACTTAAAATTAACTAATATTATCATTCGATTTTTCCACAACAATACTTTATCCTAAGGGGAAAATAAATCTACACATTTAAGATATTTAAGAAAATAACATGTGAACCAGGGATGTGCATATATTTATATTTATTGAACTGAACTGTAATTTGAGACTCTGATTCCCTTACTCTCCTTTCATCTCAAGCCTGCATCACCCTCTGAGGGCTCCCTTGTCTTTTGAAACCTTTGGCTTTGTTTCCTCATAATGATTTCCTCCAGTAACTCTCTTGCATAGCTAATCATACCTGCTTCTCAGAGGACCTGGACTAATACTGTCCAATGACCTACCTAGTTGTAATCAGTTGTCAGATAAAATATAGGCTGTCCATTTAAATTTGATTTCAGATAAACAACAAATACTTTCTAGTACAAGTTGTCCTGTGTAGCTTTTGGGACAATGTATTTGTTGTTTATTTGAAATTGAAACTACCATAGTGTCCTTTATTTTTATTTGCTAAATCTAGCAACCCTAGGAGCAACAATTATCACCTACAGCCAGATTGTCATCATAAAAGAAGTCAGGGCTTTTTATAGAAATAGATGCACTGTATCTGGAATAAGCAATGTACCAGATGAACCTGAAACGTCTTGACATAAACTAGCATGAGAACATTCAAAGACTATTAGGATAATGTTAAGGGGAATTAAAAGGGAGCATTAAAATGCCTCTACCGAGCCAAAGAAAATGTTGAGCTTTGGTAAGGATAGAAATTACAGTGGATGGGAATCCACCAGATACATTTAAATCTTAATTGGTTCCCTTCTGAGGTTGATAGGAAACCAATTTGTTCTCATGACAGAGAAACCAATTTGTTCTCATGAAAACTAGATGAAAGAAAAGAATTAAACATTAATTCTGCCTTTTTTGGAACTGTACCACTGGGTAACCAAATAGTAGATGAGAGGAACCATCTCATCCATAAAACTATTCGAGTTAATGTACAAAAACATTTAATAGAGCTAGAGTGTTACCATTTTGGAATCTCTAATTTTTATTAGATATTTATGGATGCATTGATGTGTTAAGCTTCAGTCTTTGATGTTTTAAGACTTCAGTCATTGTTGTTGTGTCTCCTGATAAAAGAACGCAGCACCACCAATAGCCTTGCCAAAAACAGCAAAGTTGTGTCTGAGAAGGGTTCTGTTCCCCACAATACAGAAAAGAAAACCTGAAAAGCTGCATCATGAATATGCAATTAGCAAGTCTACTCTAGAGCAAACTGGAGAGAAAAAGATACATTTTAAAGAAGAGAAAAGGAGGCAATTGGTGGTGGGAGGAGAAAGGGATGATGATTAAAATGGAGTTAAAAAAAAAAAACATATCAACTTGAAAACTGATGACTAGGTTACAGTGCCTTAGGATGCACATTTAAGAGATAAACTGCCTTGTTTATGCTTTTAGAACTCCTCAAGGTAGCAAATACTGAGATCAACAAGGAGATAGACAAAAGAAGTTGTAAGGAGAAAGGAGTTTTATCTTTTGCTGGGCATCTTCTTTGGGATCTTCCTTGCAAGGCCATTAACTCAAGGCTGTTGACTCATTTGCATATTGTTAAATGCTATGTCAACTGAGCTTGTGTCTGACGCCATGTAGAAAATGGGAGATAGAGTCTATTGCTCAATTCCAAATTTCATGGTAAAACAACGAGGCCCAGTCTGAGCCCACTCTTTCTTATTGATTGCAGAAGTTCACAGGCTGTGATAGAGAACGGTTAATGCTCTTCTTGGCAGGATTTGTGGCTTCAGGAAGCTATGCCTCTTCTCTTCTGGCTTCAGGGGCATGCTTCTCTAAAGGGTTCTCTTGTCCTGTCTGCTATTTTCTAGCTATGCATGGCTGTAGTTGCTACTCAAGGTGAGCTTCAGTTAGTGCTAGAAAGATGCCTTCTTCTCACTTGGATCCGAGCTTCTTTCTTATGTAGCACCTACCTTGAATCTCTCTCTCTGCTTACATTCCAAATCTTGGCACAGTGGGCTCTGTCTGAGGGTCCAATTGAGGTTCTTCCATCTGTGGAGAAGTGCTAAAATCTCTGAATTTGTACATCCCTGAAAGCACACTCCCTTCAAATGCACATTTTCTCCTCCTAAAGACAACTGCAAACTCATTTAGGTTTCTTGAAGAAACCATCCGTGCCCACTCCTGTGAAAAGTGAGTTCTTCTGTTTTCCATTCCTAGAGTGCTTAATTTCTACACTGTGCGTTTGTCACATACCGTTTACTTCCTGATGCCATTAGCTACCACACTGGCATTCTAGCATCTTTCCACTCTAGTACTCTGTCAAGTCCCTTCCCATTTTTGAATTTTTCCTGTGAATAACAATAAGAGTTAAGATAATAACTCACATTTATTGACTGCTTAATGTGATTCAGGCACTGTCTAATGGGTTTAATGCAACAACTCTACAGTGTAGATATATCTCTACCTCCGTTTAGAATGATGTAAACCAAGTCTTTCAATATCCAAAGTTCCAAACCTATTTAGAGGCATAACGAGGATTTGAATACAGGTAATCCTATTGAGAATATCCTTAATAATGTCTTGGGTCAAAAGTCACAAGGAATACATATCTATTTAATTTAATTCATAAGTTTTTATAGACTTTCTGTTTTGTTGATTCTTGCCTGGCCTGAGTTGATGTTTAAAATTTACTATAAACTTTACACACACACACACACACACACATATATATATACATGCATTGTTGTTATTGTTTCATTGCTAAGTCATGTCTGACTCCTTTTGGGACCCCATGGACTGTAGCCCAACAGACTTCTCTGTCCATGGGATTTCCCAGGCAGGAATACTGGAGTGGGTTGCCATTTCCTTCTCCAGGGGATCTTCCCAACCCAGGGATCGAGACTGCATCTCCTGCATTTACCTGTAGATTCTTTACTACTGAATCACCATGGAAGCCCCATATACATGCGTATTTATAGGTATTATATTATACATATATATATACATATATATATGTATATATATACCCAATAAAAAGGGTATACAGACATACAGTTAGACAAATCTATCATAACACTAGGAGTATTTTGTATGATTTTGTCCAATTTATCTAGCACAGAGGGATACCTAAGAGTTATTCAATGGACTTTTTTTTTCCCCTCTTATTAGAATTATAGCTATGCTTCCTTATTTTAAACTATCAATTTTATTGTCTTCCTCATCCAGATATATTTAAACTTTTTATGTATTCTCTAATGAGGAGACACAGAGAACCACTTATTGACTTACATTGAAGATATTCGCTCACTGTTTCCAGTATAGTTTACTTTATATAAATAATTACATTTTATAAATATGATTCAAAGAGAAATACAAATTACAAATTAAAACAGTGAGATAGCACTACATAGATATTAGAATAGCAAATATCCAAAACACTGACACCACCAATGCTGGTGAGAATGTGGAGCAATAGGAGCTCTCATTCTTTGCTGGCAGCAACACAAAACAGCACAGTCACTCTGGGTGACAGCTTGACAATTTCTTAACAAAACTAAACATACTCTTACCATCAATCACATGTCTTGCTATTTACCCAAATGAGTTGAACACTTTTGTCCACACAAAAACCTGCACCAGATATTTAGAGAAGCTTTATTCATAATTGCCCAAACTTGCAAACAGCCAACATGCCATTCATTAGGCAAATGGATATAAACTGTGGTATATCCATACAATGGAATGTTATTCAATGATAAAAAGAAATGACCTATCAAGCCATGAAAACATATGGAGGAAACTTAAATGCACATTGCTAAGTGAAATAGGCTAATCTGAAAAGTCTATATACCATATAATTCTAATTATGTGACATTTTGGAAAAGGCAAAAACTATCAGTGACTGTTAGGAGTTCAGGGGAGGACAGATAGAGGAACAAATAGGTGGGCAACAGGGAGTTTTAAAACAATGAAACTATTCTGTATCATATTGCAACTGAGGATATATGTCATACTCTTATCAAAATCCATCATATATACAACACAAAGAAAGCACCCTAATGCCAACTATGGCAGTTAGTTGATAACAATATATGAATATTGGCCTATCAATTATAACAAATATACTACATTAATGTAAAATATTAATAATGAGGAAACAGTGTACATGGGACAGGTGAGGGGTATATGGGAAATCTCTGTACTTTTCACTCAATTTTTCTATAATCTTAAAACTGCTTTTAAAAATAAAATCAATAATTACAAAGCAAAATAAAACAGACAAAAATGTAGGTATTATTTGAGTGCTTAAATATGAAAATATGACATTGAAGGAATAACACTAGTTTTGAATGAACACAACGCTTTAGGTGAAAAATACACAACTAGATTTTGAAGACTTAGTAGAAAAAAATAAGAAAGGGAGCTATCTCATTTTCATTATATTTAATACTAATTGAAATAATATGTTGGATTCAATACAATCTACTATTAAAATTAGTTTCACATCTTCCTTTTTATTTTTCAAGTGTGACTACTAAATTTTTTAAAAATCATGTGTATGGCTCACATTATATTTCTCTTGATCAATGCTGATCTAGGAAATCAGCAAAATTCCTAGTATACAAGTGAAAGTGAAAGTCTAACTCTTTGAGACCCCATGGACTATAGCCCAACAGGTTCTTCTGTCCATGGAATTCTCCAGGCAAGAACACTGGCGTGGGTTGCTGTTCTCCAGGGAGTCTTCCCAACCCAGGGATTGAACCCTGGTCTCCCGAGTTGCAGGTAGAGTCTTTACCATCTGAGTCACCACAGAAGTCCTAGTATACAGTAGTCCTTCCAAATATTAGCACAGTTCTTAGGTATTAGTGTTCAGTGTCTTGAGTTTCTTATAGTAGACTTTCACTACTTTTCTTTTCTTATATACAGTCAAATTTTCTTTTTTATTATAATTAGTTTCCCCTGAAAGTTCTAATCCATTCCAGTATAATCATGTTGGCCTCAACGTGACCAAGCTCAGTCACTCTAATTCTTGACTCCCTGTTGTAACTGAATTTTCCCAATCACAACCTTTGACTGAAGTCACTTTCAGAGCTTCCATTGGTAATGTGCCATTATAATCTTGAGTCAGAGTCGGTCTTAGTCCCTCTGATGTGTGCCCTCTTCTTCCTATTCCTGAATGTCTTGAACAGATAGCCATTTTTCTGATTTCCTTTGAGATACTCAACTTTGAAGAGCAGTGCTCTTTGGCTTACACCCTGTATTAGTTTTCTATGTTGCTGACAAATTACCACAAACTTATCTATTACCTCACAAGTTTCCATGTATTAGGGATCATGGCATGATTTAGCTGGGTCTTCAGCTTAGGATCTAACAGTGCAAAAATTAAGATATTTTTTCTGGACTGTGTTCTCATCTAGAACGGGGACTGGAGAACAATCTACTTCTGAGCTCAGTCACTTTGCAGTCAAGTTTATTTCCTTGTAGCTGTATGAAGCTGACGCTCCAATACTTTGGCTACCTGATGCATAGAACTGACTCACTGGAAAAAAAAACCCTGATGGCGGGAAAGATTGAAGGCCAAAGGAGAAGGGGGGCAGAAGATAAGATGTTTAGATAGCATCACCGACTAAATGGACATGAATTTGAGGAAACTTCAGGAGACAGTGGAGGACAAGGAAGCCAGGCATGCTACAGCCCATGGGGTCGCAGAGTCTTTGCAACTGAACAAAAATAACAACAACAAAAATATGAAAGAGGACATCCATTTCTAACTGATTCTTGTTTGAAGACTGCTCTCAATTCCTAGAAGCCATTCACATATACTTTCTGCCATGTGACCCTCTACATAGGCAGTTTACAGCGCTGCCGTTTGCTTCTTCATGGTCAGGAGGAGAACATGAGTTCTCACTCTGGTTTGTCCACCAGGCATCTCATATCATGGAACATAAATAAGGGAGTGAGATCCCGTCACCTTTGCCATATTCCATCTGTTGGAAACAAGCCATGGGTTCTGCCTACACTCAA
The DNA here is from genome assembly GCF_033118175.1 of Dama dama. Lineage (NCBI taxonomy): Eukaryota > Metazoa > Chordata > Mammalia > Artiodactyla > Cervidae > Dama > Dama dama. The sequence goes on along the minus strand of NC_083713.1, from coordinate 67,717,999 downwards.
GGCGAGGGTACTGTACTACATCAGGGCTTTATTATTAGAAGTCATTCCTGAGTGTGTCTCTCACATAGCTCTTACTAGTGTCTGGGGTTCTTCCTTTCGCACTAGCTCTTCTTGCTTTTTTCTCAGGTCCACATGAAACGGTTATTCTGTCTCGTCATGTCATTTAATCTGATGGACTGGATCTCAGGTGCCTACTTGTAGGTCTTTCCAAATTGCCCACTGTTTGCTGGAAATCTCTCTCTTCTTTCCTTTTTCCTCTCCCTCTTTCTTCTTTCCTTCTCCCACACACTTTTCCTAACTTTATTTTAAATTACTTCTTAAATGAGCTTCCATTGGACCACTATTCCCCAAAATAATAACTACAACCACTGGAAAAATAGTTATGAAAAACATAGCTAAAAGAAGGAGATTGGGGGGAAAAAAAGAAAAAGACACACTTTGAAAGGGAGTCAATGCTTAGAAGAAGAGAACAGCACTGAGTGAGTTTTTCATTTCAGAGCATCTGATCTAAGGGCAGACTTCAGCTTGTACCTTGCAAAGCAGGTAAAACAGCGTTTAAAGATGCTGCTTAATTTTCTGGCTGACCCATGAACTATAGACATTAAGAGAATACTCCAAATAGGTGACCTAGGAATTGAAGAACTTAACTGAATTTGGGGCTTCTACCAAAAAAACAGAATTTGCAGTTTGAGTCCAATAAACTTATGTGCTTCATTAACAAACAAAATATCAGAATTCTTTGGAGGAACAAAACAGACTCCAGGGTCTTCATTATATAATGTCCAGAATTCCAGAATATAATAAATAAAGTACTTAGCATATGAAGAAACAGAAATAAAAAAGTGATATCTTGAGGATAAAAGAAAATAGTAAATAACTATGTCAATAATTGCAGTAGATGTAAATGGACTAAACCTTTTGCTTAAAAGGCTGATATAGTCAAAATGGATTTTTAAAATACCTTTAGGGAAATTAAATAAATAGTCTTGTTTAGACTTCAGAGGCAAAGCAGAACAGGCCTCTGACCTTGATTCTAACCTGCCTGGACACTGCCCTGACTATGACTGCCTGCTTTAAGTGCAAGACTTGCTTGCACCATAGATAAGATAGTCCTGAGACTGTTGAACCCCTGGAGGGTGGCCCCAGGCTTAACAACATTTCAAGTTTTACAAGACAAAACTGACAACATTAACATGAAACCAGAGCTGCTGTTTGCTCACAGATTGATGATGATATCCGTTTGCTTCCTGGGATTATTGTAAATGGGAACCCCAAACTGCAATCTTTGAAGTCTCTGAAGTCTACCCATGGAGCTGACTCTCTGCCTGGAATCTTTTCCCAACTGGGACTCTAGATGTGCTGTGTCCCCTGACTTCCCAGCACTGTTAGAGTCTGGATATTGGTCAAAACCCAGTTTGGTGATGTATCCTCTGCTGTCTCTATTTCTCTTCTCTTTTAATGCTAGTGTAAGTAAACTAGATAATTCTCTAATAAATGTTTGTATTATTTATTTGTATTTAACAAGTGGCTTATATGTTAACAAATCCTCTGAACCTGAGTTGAAAGTGAAAACCTTCAGCAAAACAAATACCTAACTATTTTATACTTATTAAAGATATACTTTAAATATAAAGATACAAACAGGTTGAAAGTTAACAGTTAGCATAAGAAGATTGGAGTGCCAGAATTAATATCAGATAAAATAGAGTTCACTTCCTGTTGAACTCAGTGATCAATGCAAAGAAATAGAGGAAAACAATAGAATGGGAAAGAATAGAAATCTCTTCAAGAAAATTAGAGATACCAAAGGAATATTTCAGCAAAGATGGGCACAATGAAGGATAGAAACAGTATGCACCTAACAGAAGAAGATATTAAGAAGAGATGGCAAGAATACACAAAAGAACTAAACAAAAAAGATCTTAATGACCCAGATAACAATGGTGGTGTGATCACTCACCTAGAGCCAGACATCATGGAATGTGAAGTCAAGTGGGCCTTAGGAAGCATCACTAAGAACACAGCTAGTGGAGGTGATAGAATTCCTGTTGAGTTAGTTCAAATGCTAAAAGATGATGCTGTGAAAGTGCTGCACTCAATATGCCAGCAAATTTGGAAAACTCAGCAGTGGCCACAGGACTGGAAAAGGTCAGTTTTCATTCCAATCCCAAAGAAAGGCAATGTTAAAGAATGTTAAAGAATGTTCAAACTACCGCACAATTAAACTCATCTCACACATTAGCAAAGCAATGCTGAGAATTCTCCAAGCCAGACTTCAACAGTACGTGAACCATAAACTTCCAGATGTTCAAGCTGGATTTAGAAAAGGCAGAGGAACCAGAGATCAAATTGCCAACATTCATTGGATCATCAAAAAAGCAAGAGAGTTCCAGAAAAACATCTACTTCTGCTTTATTGATTATGCCAAAGCCTTTGACTCTGTGGATCACAACAAACTGTGGAAAATTCTGAAAGAGATGGGAATACCAGAACACCTGACCTGTCTTGATAAATCTGTATGCAGGTCAAGAAGCAACAGTTACAACTGGACATGGAACAGACTGGTTCCAAATTGGGAAAGGAATATGTCAAGGCTGTATATTGCCACCCTGCTTATTTAGCTTATATGCAGAGTATATCATGCAAACTGCCAAGCTGGATGAAACACCAGCTGGAATCAAGATTGCCAGGAGAAATATATATAACCTCAAAAATGCAGAGGAAACCACCCTTATGGAAGAATGAAAAAGAACTAAAGAGCCTCTTGATGAAAGTGAAAGAGAGAGAGTGAAAAAGTTGGCTTAAAACTCAATATTCAGAAAATGAAGATCATGGCATCTGGTCCCATCACTTCAAGGCAAATAGATGGGGAAATAATGGAAACAGTGAGAGACTTTATTTTTTTGGCCTTCAAAATCATTGCAGATGGTGACTGCAGCCATAATATTAAAAGACTCTTGCTCCTTGGAAGAAAAGCTGTGACCAACCTAGACAGCATATTAAAATGCAGATACGTTACTTTGCCAACAAAGGTCCGTCTAGTCAAAGTTACGGTTTTTCAGTAGTCATGTATGGATGTGAGAATTGGACTATAAAGAAAGCTGAGTGCCAAAGAATAATGCTTTCAAGCTGTAGTGTTGGAGAAGACTCTTGAGAGTCTCTTGGACTGCAGGAGGTCCAACCAGTCCTTCCTAAAGAAAATCAGTCATGAATATTCATTGGAAGAACTGATGCTGAAGCTGAAACTCCAATAATTTGGCCACCCGATGTGAAGATCTGACTAATTGGAAAAGACCCTGATGCTGGTAAAATTGAAGGCAGGAAGAGAAAAGGACGACAGAGGATGAGGTGGTTGGGTGGCATCCCCGACTCGATGGATATGAGTTTGAGTAAGCTCTGGGAATTGGTGATGGACAGGGAAGCCTGGTGTGCTGCAGTCCATGGGGTCACAAAGAATCCAACATGACTGAGCGACTGAACCAAAAATAGAGTTTAATACAATATATACTATCAGAGATGTGGAGGGATATTTTATATTAATAGAGTTTTAATTTACCAAAGGCATAGCTATTATAAACTTATATATGGTTATATTTGTTAGGGCTTCTGTAACAAAATTATGCTATTTGGGTGGTTTAAACCATAAGGGGAAAAATTTCTCACACTTCTGAAGGCTAGAAGCCCAAGATCAAGGTGACAGCAGCTTTGATTTCTTTTGAGGGCTTGTTTCTTGGCCCGCAAACAGCAGCCTTCTCTCTTTATCTTCCTGTGGTCTTCTGTCTGCCTATGCCTGTTCTTATCTCCTCTTCTTATGAGGATACTAGTAATATTGGATAAAAGGCCACCCATCTGACCTAATTTTACCTTGATGATCTCTTTAAAGGCCCTGTCTCCAAATACAGTCACATTCTGAGATACTGGGGGCTAAGACTTTAAACTATGAATTTTGAGGGAACACAATTCAGTCTTTAATAATGTCTCATGTTTCAAAATATCTGAAGCATAATCTGAAAGAATTTAAGGAAGAAATATAAAATTTGAGTTGAAGATTTTACCAGTCCTCTCTTAGCAACTGATTGAACTAGACCAAAAAAAAAAAAAAATTAGTAAAGATGTAGATGAGTTGAAAAATAGCATGTTTTTCATTGATGCCATTGACTTAATTAATATTTGTGGAACATGCACTCAACAATTGTATGTTTCTCTTTCCTCTTCTTCTATACATAGAGTCAAAGTTTGCTTTAAAAAAAAAAAATCACATATAAATTCGCCAAGCTTTTAATAAAAAGCCCAGATAGGAGAGCTGACCCAGGGTGAAAATTCAAGTTTTTAAAAGTCAAGGTTCTGGACTGTTAACCATTCTACATAACAAAAGTTAAGTGGCTCCTTGTTCTGAATCCTAACTTTTGCATAGGAAGGGAATATTCCATCCATATGAGAATGGTAAAACAATAACATACAAAGTATGGTAAAGAAAAATCATAGAAAGAAGGAAAGTGGTTGCCCCAACAACTAGAAGTATGGGTCAGAGTGAGGTATTCTTGTCTCGGAGTGGGGTTCACTGCTTCCAGGCTAATAATGCTCATTTCCTTCATATTGGTATTTTCAAGAAAATGTTTGAGTTCCCAGGTCCCAGAATTGTGGTGGTTGGGTTTGGCCAACATTTTAATGAGGTCCTCATCTCTTTACAATAACTGAGTGAACCAATCAAACAGTTTTATATTAAAAACTTGTATTCTTTTAAATGTTAGTAAGTGCACCAAGTGATTCTACCCCAGGTTATACACAGCCCTCTGGTGTCATGTAACAGAGAGGGTCTCAGCTGAAATGTTTCTGTGTTTTCTTCCACTACTTTGCTTGATAAATTGTGAGGTGGATCTGGAGCCAGGCTACGGAGAAGCAAAGACCATCTGCCCGAGACTTGTAAAGATCTGTTGAAGGAATTTCTGGATTGTCAGAGGAAGCATTTGACAGTCTCTCTGTCCTCTGCCCTTTACTTGTTCTGTGATAAAAGAACAGAATAAAATGTGCTTGGGACCCTTGGGTATCTGGGAAGATTGTTCAAAATTGTGCTTATTCTGCAATGCCACACACTTTTACGCCCTCAGATCAAATGAGTGATGTGAAGTTCAGAAGTCTAAACCCTATTGAGGTATGACCGTCCCCAGCAGGATCAAGTCTATTGGACTTTGCAATGCATTTGGCATATTTAGGATTCCAGTGCATTTTAAACCTATTGCACTTTCCCTGCCTTTAGAATTTGTAACCTTGTGGAAATTACTCTGTAACTGGGATAGTGCTCTGTTCACTGATCAAATCCATTCATTCTCTGCCTTTACTTCACCTCGTATTTTATTATTCTTTCAGGTCTGTTGAACAAATCTGTCTATGCAGGCATCTTACAACACCTTAAATAGCAGCTTAGGCTGGGAAGTGTCATTGCTGCTGTTGGCTTAATAATCTTAATAAACCACCTTTTCCAGTTGCCTTATTCTTTAGTTTCAGAATTAATGTCTCAACCTCTAGTTTCTGAAAGGAGTTAAGTTTATCTGCCCAGCTATGTGCTAGCAAAAGAAAGTGAAAAAGTAAAAGTGTTAGTCACTCAGTTCAGTCTCTCAGTCATGTCTGACTCTTTGTGACCCCATGGACTGCAGCACACCAGGTTCCTCTGTCCATGGAGTTTTCCAGGCAAGAATACCAAAGTGGGTTGCTATTTCCTTTTCTAGCAAGGTGAAATGAAAGTTGCTCAGCTGTATCCGACTCTTTGTGACCCCACGGACTGTAGTCTGCCAGGGTCTTCTGCCCATGGAATTCTCCAGGCCAGAATACTGAAGTGTGTAGCTGTTCCCTTCTCCAGGGGATCTTCCCAGTAAAAGGCTGTCCTAACAAGTATGCAGCCCTCTGCCTATTGTTCCTCTTCTGAAGTAGACCAGGGACTCAAGGAACTCATGTAGCTAGGGACCTGGGGGTTGTAGATTTGCTTCTTCCTGCGGGTAGCAGTCAGTATACCCATGGAGCATTCATTCCTCTTTCCCTGAGTGTTGAAAAAGTAGTATAGCCTTCTGCAAAAGTCTGATACCTAAGCAGATCCATAATGGAGGTAGAGATTCTGAACTTTGCTTTTTCATTCATATGTTTCAGCAATACCCTTCTCTTTGAAACAGTTGACTTTCTGATCTGGAATTTCCAACCTTGTTCTGCCTTTACTGAAACCAGCAGTGTTGGCTTCCATCTGGTCTCCCTCCTGGTGGCTCATCTGCTAGGTTCTTCAGGTTACCTATCAACACACACTGCTCTGTTCCCAGCCTCTGATTTTGTATTTAGAACCTTAGGCCCTAGCTAGCAGAGACTTTTACTGAATTCTAGCATCTAGATTTCTACCACCCTTGCTTGAGCCCCTTTGTGACCCTGCTTGATTAACTGATCACTGCAGAAAGCAGTAAATGATTTCTGCAAAGCCTAGGATTATAGGCAGTTGATGAATATTAAATAGGCAAGAGGAGCACAGACTTTAAAGCAGAAACAGTGCACCATTACCTGACTTTCTTAATAGCATAGGAAATCCTTCAGAACAAGAGCTATGTGTTATTTAGCTCCTTACCCATCATAAGCTCTAAATAAAAGTTGGATGAATAAAAGAATACAAGAACACACCTGCATCCAGCACACTCAATCTTCATGACACCTACAGTCCTTAAGTGTTTCCAGAATCTAACATATCACTGCAGAGAGGTGTGCATGTGCACTCAGTCACTCACCCCATCTGACTCTCGGTGACCGCATGCACTGTAGCCCACCACGATACTCTGTCCAAGGAAGAATACTGGAGTAGGCTGCCATTCCCTCTTCCAGGGGCTCTTCCCAACCCAGGGATTGAACCCACATTTCCGGAATCTCCTGCATTGGCAGGTAGATTCTTTACCACTGAGGACATCACTGTATAGACAGTATGCCCTTAAACAAGTTATTAAACCTCTACCTTATAACAAACACTTGGAAATGTCTTTCAACTTCTTCAGGTAGAAATGACTGTATATTGTCACCCTGCTTATTTAACTCATATGCAGAGTACATCAGGCGAAATGCCAGGCTGGATGAACCACAAGCTGAAATCAAGATTGCCAGGAGAAATATATATAACCTCAGATACACAGATGACACTGCCCTTATGGAAGAAAGTGAAGAAGAACTAAAGAGCCTCTTGATGAAAGTGAACGAGGAGAGTGAAAAAGCTGGCCTAAAACTCAACATTCAGAAAATGAAGATCATGGCATCTGGTCCAATCACTTCATGGCAAATAGATGGGGAAACAATGGAAACAGTGTCAGACTTTATTTTTTTGGCCTTCAAGATCACTGCAGATGGTGACTGCAGCCATGATATTAAAAGACTCTTGCTTCTTGGAGGAAAAGCTATGGCCAACCTAGACAGCATATTAAAAAGCAGAGACATTACTTTGCCAAAAAAGTCCATCTAGTCAAAGTTATGGTTTTACCAGTAGTCATGGATGGATGTGAGAATTGGACTATAAAGAAAGCTGAGTGCCAAAGAATTGATGCTTTTGAACTGTGGTGTTGGAGAAGACCCTTGAGAGTCCCTTAGACTGCAAGGAGATCCAACCAGTCCTTCCTAAAGGAAATCAGTCATGAATATTCATTTGAAGGACTGATGCTGAAGCTGAAATTCCTATACTTTGGCCACCTGATGTGAAGAGCTGACTCATTGGAAAAGACCCTGATGCTGGGAAAGATTGAAGGCAGGAAGAGAAAGGGAGGACAGAGGATGAGATGGTTGGATGGCATCACTGACTTGATGGACATGAGTTCAAGTAAGCTCCAGGAGTTGGTGATGGACAGGGAGGCCTGGCATGCTGCAGTCCATGGGGTCACAAAGAGCTGGACACGACTGAGTGACTAAACTGAACTGAAGGCAAAAGCTGACCTCTACCCTGTTACCTAGGTGCAATATCTCGACCTTTTTTCCTCATCCCTACAAACTGAGTCTCCATCTCAACAGTATGCTGGAAGGATCAGTGAAGATAATATGACCTAGAGGAGTGGGATGGGGGAATGGTAGGGAGGTTCAAGAGGGAGGGGATGTCTGTATACACATAGCTGACTTATGGCACCGTATAGCAGAAACTAAAGAACATTGCAAAGCGATTATACTCCGGTTAGATTTTTCATTAAAAAAGATAACATGCATAAAGCAGCTAGTACAGTGTTTGGAGCATAACATGCCTTCTAGAATTTTCCTTTGTCTCTTTCATAAGTATCAAGTTTACAGATGTTAGTTTGAGAATGCTCCTGAAAGAAACTAGAAAAATATTTTCTTCTGATTTACGAGATTTCCATGTTGAGAACGACCTATGGAATCAATTAAGGGACTTTTCCAAGCCACTCGGTTTCCAGTCCTCACTCTCACCCGCCAAAACCAATGTGCAGAGTGCAACATGTTGCCAAGGGATTTTGATAGCGTTAATAACTTAATGGAATATCCATGCCTTCGTGTCCTATTCAACAGTATTCATTCTTGACTAAACATTAGAACCCCTTGGGGAAAGTCATAATCCCTGGTGGATCCTTAAGGCTATTGGGTAATATTACAATATTCCTCTATTCCATTCATTTTCTACTTTCAAAGATACCTACTTCAACTTCTCCTTTGTGCGTGAATGTCCAGTAGACACCTTAGAATGGTCATGCTCCAAATTCCTGATTTATCTCCCTCACATAATATAAACCATTGCAATAAATGGCATGTCCATCCTTCTGATTACTTGTATTAGAAAACCTGGAGTCATCAATTACTCCCCTCTTCACTTCTCTCTCCTCTCACACGCCATATCCACTGCATCAGCAAATCCTGCCGAGTGATCCTGGGTTCAGTCACATCTTAGTACATCCACTGCTAGAAACTTGGTTCAAGCTAGTAAAATCTTTTATCTGGATGATTGCTAAAGCTTGCTCTTATCCCTCTTACAACCTTGCTTCCTTTCAATTTCTTCAGAGCAGAAGAAATGAGCTATTTAAGAGAGAGGCTAGATCACATCATTCTTCTACTCAAAGTTGTTCAATGACCTTAGTGAAACAAAAGCCAGATTTCACAATGGCTCAAAGGCTCTCATTGAACTGGCCCCTTTGCTGTCACTACCTCTGATCTATCTTCTCCCATCATTCTTCCCCTACCCCTGCAGCTTCACTGACCACTTCTATGGCTCTACACGGGACCTGAGATTCTCTGCTGTTTCCGTCACAGGGAACACACTTCTAAAACCCAGGATGCTCACTTTCCACTTCCTTCAAGTGTCTGTCAAGTGCTGCTATCCTAGGAAGATCTTTCCTGACTAACTTCCCAAAAATAGCATCCCTTTAGGCCCTTGTCTCTTTTGTTCATGTCCATGCCCTACGTACCCAGCATAGGGTCTGCTTCTTACATGGCATTTGATAAATACATATTAGGCTTCCCTGGTAACTCAGTGAAGAATCTGCCTGCAATGCAGAAGACCCAGGTTTGATCTCTGGGTCGGAAAGATCCCCTGGAGAAAGGAATGGCTACCCACTGCAGTATTCTTGCCTAGAGAATTCCTTGGACCAAGGAGCTTGGTGGGCTGCAATCCATGGCATCTTGGAGTTGGACATGACTAAGGACTAACACTATAAATACATAGTTTGATGTATAAATGCTCCAAGCTCTCCAGTGGGATCCAGTGTCCTTGAGCTTAGATTTTTCTGGCCTAGAACCATTTGTATGGGACAAAGAGGTTCACATTAGAGCCAGTTCACTGGCCAAGCTCACTGTCTTGATGGTCAGAGATTGATTAATGCATTATTACCACAGAATCATCATGCTATTTTATAACAAAATACTCTCAAGATCTTGTTTATTGTTATCTCAGATTTGTCTTTCAATTAAATACTACTCAGTTAGACCCCTAGCTGTATCTTTCCATTCTTACTTTTCCCCTCTAGGCTGCTTTGAAACTCAATTCCTTCTCTTTCTTGACAAATCTTAATTTATTAAACCTTTGATACTTGGCCCAAAATGTCCATTTTATAACTGATCTTTCTAGATGATTATGGCTAGATTTACAATCAGATGTTTACTATATATTTCACTCACTGACTTTTAGTACAGTATTTGCCTGGCCTTTTAAAATGTGAGGCTTTTAAGGTGTGTGAGAAAGAGAGAGAAATTGAGACTGTCTTCCTAGAGTCCTTTGATGATTTACCCCAAATCACTTAAAAATTGAAAACACAATCTTTGAACTTCCCTATTATTTTTGTCTCTGACACCATCTTATAACACAAATTTTATAACAGCAATATATTTTTTCACTTATGTGATTAAAATTCTGAAAACCAAGTCTCCTGAGTCCCTTTTCAAATATCATGTAATATACCCTAAGTTAAATAAGAGGGTTTTTTTTTTGCATATATTTTCAAGTTCTCTGTTATAATTGCTGGACTACTTGCTATTTTAATCACTGCTCTGATATCTTTGCAAACTCTCCCCTGCAAAATGAAATTTTCTAGAAAGAATATAACTCCCAATCATATTTGAAGGAGGAATTAAAGACTTATTTAGATAATAAATCTATGTGCATCACACATGGGTAGCAGTTTGTTTTCCTTTACCATCAATATGAAATTCATTTTTTTCCTACTACCTGGAAGTTGTGGATAATTTTAAAGACATTTTGCCCAGATCTAAGTAATAAGAATTTACTGTATGTTGTGAATCAAAGAAATACACACAAATTAAACATAATGCAACGAAGTCATGGAGCTTAAATCATAATAAACAGATATTGATCCAGGATTCCAATAGCATCTCTAAATGTAACTCTAGATGTAAAAGGTAATAATATATAATGCTTCCTACTGCTTTATAAAGACTTTCAATTAAAAAAATTAAACCACCTTGGTATTTTTACTATGGTAGTGCTTGTGCTCTCATTAATAAAATATATATTTGCATTTTATTTTTCCAAGGATATATATAGCAACCAATCTCACTCATAAGGGTTATTTTCCTTATGAATGATTATATCCACATTCATCTTATTTTTTAAAACAATATTGAGTAAAAACATTGAGTTATTATATATGCAAACTATAAATGTGTTCTAGAAGAAAAATAATATTCGTATTAAATGGATGTGCAACTATTTCAACACAAATGCAAACCAGCCTTAATTTTATTTTCAAAATGTCACTCTTTAACCAATATAATGCACAATCAATTTTAAGTACCAAGCAGAATGCTTTATAATGCTGCTCTAGGGAAGACACACAGTTTTTCATCTCATCATCAACAGAGTTAAGTTATATCACCAAATAATCTAGAAACATCTGATTAACCAGATGCCATTTTCCACCCGCTGTCCCAGATTAAAATGCAGTGATGTGTTCAATAGGGTACTAAAAAATTTTTGATAAGCCTTTTTTTCTTCTCCAGATAGCCACTCTAGCTCTCCATGTAGAGGGGAAATGAAGCAAGGCAATCATTTATGTATATAACTTTTGGAAAGCAAATTAGAATAAAAACCCTTTTTTGTCCAGGTTTGTAAGGCTCATCTGGAGAAGGCAATGGCAACCCACTCCAGTGTTCTTGCCCTGAGAATCCCAGGGACGGGGGAGCCTGGTGGGCTGCCGTCTATGGGGTCGCACAGAGTCGGACGCGACTGAAGTGACTTAGCAGCAGCAGTAAGTTTCATCTGAGTACAGTGCGATGCACACCAGTGCTTCTACCAGTCCCTACATTATATCCTCGACATTTTTTTTGAAAATCATGGACTGTAGACTGTCAGGTTTCTCTGTCCATGGTAGAATACTGGAGTGGGTAGCCATTCCTTTCTTCAAGGAATCTTCCCCACCTAGGGATCAAACCCTAGTCTCCTGCATTGCAGGCAAATTCTTTATCATCTGAGCCACCCGGGAATCCCAGTCTCTATACTGGTCACCCTCATTTCTCACTGTAAGTCTAGCCCAGGCACCTGTGATATTATAGAAAGTGTTGGCCGCCTAAGTCCCATGGTTAAGCAGAATTTTGAATTGGCTCTTTGTCTAATAGTCTAACAGCACAGTTGTGCCTGGAATGTAGTTGGTATAGTCTCTAAATCACCGTCTTCTCTATACCTTGCTTTCATCTACCTAGATTTTATCTATCTAGAATTCTAGTCCCTTGACTGGCGGCCTTCCTTGGAGTCCCATCCGTATCTTTTCCATTGGGGGAATTTTCCACCTCATTTAGTGCCCCCTTCCTTTCACTGCGAATGAACTTCTAAAACTACAACGCTCCTCGCTGTCTTCTGAACTAGAGACTGACTTCCCTCCCTTGCCTGGCCCACCTGCTGTTTGATATTCCTTGTTGGATTGTTGGGCCCGGGTCCCTTCCACACGTGTTGGGCCTGGCCCAACACGCTGGACAAAGTGGGTGGAGCGCTCATTTCCTGTCCTGTGCCGACAGCCTCTGCAGCCCGGGCAGTCGGCCAGGGCAGCACCGCCTCATCTCGCACTTTCCCATGAGCCTCTCTGCTAAGAGGCTCGCCTGCTTCATGGCTCCGCCCATTGCTGTGCAGAAACCCTGGCTCCCCGCCAGATGGCTCAGAAAATAGATGGGCTAGAGCAAATCAAATCATTGGCCAGGGTTGGGATGCTTCTGTTGTACCTCTTAAAGCTCTGTTTATTTATTGTATTAGTTGTAATTCTATCACTCCCTATCAGAAAATGAAAACCCAAATAGATGCCTCTCACATAAAAAAGTGATGCCAGACATGCTCTTTGAGTTATTGAGCTAATTTTCCATTAGCACAAAGTATTTCTTCTTCCCACCCACCCCATGGCTTGCATGCATGCTAACTGCTCTGGCTCCGTCTTAAAAGAAAATGAAGTCTTTTGGGCCATGTAAGGGAGAAGCCAACCCCTGCACCTAATGCTAAAAACACTGAGTTAACTGAATCTCAGACCAAATTTATCCCCCGTCATTGGTAAGGGAAATCTCTTTAAGTGAAAATATTTAAAAGTCAATTTTGGATGGACAGATTTCTAGAATTATTACATGGTTCTCTACTTATACTGGGGATTTTAAATATGATGACTTCAGTCAACATTCAGACATACATTTCTGTGCTATGCTCCCAAAGATTATCATTGTAGTTGCTGTCTCGTAAAATAGGTGTCCTTCATTTTTTGACTCTGTAAATCTCTGTGTCTGTTTTGTGGTTTTCCCATCTACCCCTCTGCATGATTTGTCTTTGCCGATTGCTAGCAGCATTTCCTCTTTTAGTCTGTTTAGACCTGAGACATGAGATAGCCATGTATGGTAGAATAGGTCATAACATAAAAATACATTGGTTCTGACTCAGTGCCTGAGGACATCTCTTGAGAATATATACATGAGCTTTTAGGGAGAATAATTTCTGAAATATTATGGCCTTACTTTCTTGCTCATAGCTGCAACTCTATCCAGTTGATGTGTCTCTGCAAATACTATGAGAATACATAAAAGCTGGAAAAACATTGCCATTTCTTCTAAATATCTTCATTGAATATCTACATTATCACAGAAATAGTAAGACAGAACTCACATTGGTGCACATTTCCTGTCATAAACTCCAAATATTTTCTCTCTGAGATAATCTAACACACATAGGTGTGCTTAGAGGGATCTGGGTATGTATAGAATTCACCTCAGAGTTTTTGCTGCATTGTAATTTGTGTTCACATTATTTTTTTTATTTTCGGGATAAACTGAGAAAAGCTGTTGTTTTGTACCCTAAAGTTCCTCATCCATGAAAGACTCCTCAAAGACACAAAATACCTCTTTTTTTTTTTTTCTTTCGGTTCTTTCCATCCCATAAAAATAAATAATTAAAACAATCTTCCATGCCTAAGTGCTCAGCTTCTTGCTTTTTAAAAAAATTCTCCTGGTGGAAGATTCTGAATGACAGTAGGAGGTCAAATTAGCAAGCCTGACTGCCCAAGGTAAAGAGAAAAGCTCTTCAACTTTCCTGTACATTCATTTATGGCATAAAAATCAACAACCGTGAAAAAACTTGCCTTTGATTTTTGAAGTGGAAGTCAAGAAGACTTTTTGCAGAATGGTCTGAGATTATGCTTAAAACATGAAAGATTGAATACCCAGCCTTAAAGACTCACAGGAAGTTATCTTCTGCGCTAAGTTGGTGGTTCGGTATCACTACTCACATAAACTGGAACTAAAAGGACCCTCATTTAGCACATTCAGATCAGCCTCCTTAGGAGATGAGAGAAAAGTTCATTGACTGGAGACCAGAAATGATTTCTCCAAGCTTTAAAATGTCCAGTTTTAAAATCATAAACAGTTTTAAGGGGTAGGCTATTTGATGTAGCTGGAGAAGGAAATGGCAACCCATTCCAGTATTCTTGCCTGGAGAATCCCATGGACAGAGGAGTCTGGCAGGCTACTGTCCATGGGGTCGTAAGAGTCAGACATGAAGACATGACTTATTGACTAAACCACCACCACCACTTGATATAGCAGCACTCTTAAGATGCTAGTGACTTCTTTTCTTTGGGGGCATAAAAAATGGAATATAAGACCTGAGTTTTGTTTTGTTTTTTAACAAAATAGATGAGTTTTGTACTATTGTTAAAGAAAGCCGTTGTCAATACATTCTCTACACCACGCCAGTATATGGGGCAGTAAGTGGGAATTCTTGCAGGACGCACATATTTGGAAGGAAGGGAGAAGTGAAGGAAGGGGGAAAGGAAGCAGTAAAAGCTGTGTAGAAGGAAGAATAAAAACAGCAAAGTTCTATTTGCTCTCATTACCAGTGTACTCTCCTTTCCACAACTCCAGAGTGCTTCATCGGGAGCACTGTAGGGAAAAGACACAGGAATAGAGTGAGAGGTAGCCTAAACACCTCCTCTCAGGGGAGCTGTAAAAGAATTGTGTAGGGGAACCACTGACTGAATCCACCTACCCTGGCCAGTCCTGATAGTAACTGCTTGCATGAATTATCCTAAACAGGAGGTCCTGGTAAGGCATGTGGAAGCAACAGGCTACCACCAACCAGAAGAATTTGGGAAAGGTCAAATGAGAGAGGAAACTCCAGTCCTCCTACCAACCTCCCAGAGTCCATCTCACTGGACTCCACCATGGCTGAGTGATGTGTGCACCATCACACCTTGAGTCAAGAGTGATTGGCCAGAGGCAGCTGAAAACTAACCCCATCACCATAAAACCTGAGCTGGCCAGCCAGGTGGCAGAGCAGTGCTTCTGGGTTCCCTTACCCTCCTGCTTTCCCCCTTGCACCCCATCCCAGTAAAGTCTCTTGCTTTGTCTGCATGTATGTCTCTGCAGACAATTCATTTCTGAGTGTTAGACAAGAGCCCACTCTCAGGACCTGGGAAGAATCCCCCTTCCTGCAACAGCTCGAGGAGTAGGACCATTTGCCACCCAGCATGTTGGGCCTCCTGACATGACTTCACTTTTCTGTCTCCAGCGTCTAGCATGCTGATTGTCTAGTCAGTCTGGGACCTTCCTGCCTGTGTGATCAGTAGAAGACTTCATCACTGTTCTCTTCCTCAACATTCTCACCCAACCATGACCTCTGCTCTTATCTAACCATGACTACTGGGTTTGAAATGAAAGTGTAATTTCACAAAGAAGTGCTAACTGCCCTTGTCTGTGTTTATTCAGAGTAGAAGCTTGGAACCTTCCTTCTCCCTGC
This sequence comes from Dama dama, assembly GCF_033118175.1. Lineage (NCBI taxonomy): Eukaryota > Metazoa > Chordata > Mammalia > Artiodactyla > Cervidae > Dama > Dama dama. Next base: position 67,702,281 of record NC_083713.1, on the reverse strand, counting down.
CCAAGCTGCCAGATGGCTTCACAAGGCTCCTTTCCCATAATTCCCCTTTAATTTGATGAAAGTCTTGTCCTACAATGCCCTCATCCTGTCTTATTATGAGTTTAAATTTTTCCATTACTAAAATAACAAAATGTAATGCAATGAAACCACTGTTCACGTTGTGGTGTGTTTCCTTCCAGTCATTCTTTTTTTTTTTTTTTTTTTCCATAAATGCACTTATGTTTGACCCTACAGATATTGTAAATATTTTATTATCCATTACCCTTTTACTCTGACCCTTTTGGATGAAGGCTCTATTTGCATCACTATGTCTTCCTTGTATTTTGAATTATTGGAATTAGTGTACCATAAGCAGAAGAGACAAAGACTTTGAAATCAGATAGGTGGGTTTAAACTCTAAGTAAGGTGTGTGAGTTGGGCAACTAAGTCTTTCTGACTTAGTTTCTCCATCTAAATGCAATAATTGTAATATATGTTTCATATGATTGTTTTGAATATCAGTATTAGGAAGGATGCGTACTATCCAGCCAGCTGCCAAATGCAGAGCAGATAAAATACATCTCATCTCTTTTCTTCACGTCTAGAGGATAATGCTTAAATTGTTACACATACTTAGGGTAAGTGTATATATTTAACATATAGGTGCAGCATATATATTAAATGATCTATTAAGAGATATGTTATTGTACACTCAAACATAAGACAATAAATCAGTTATTTGATAATGATTTCTGTGAATTTATACTTAAATCTACATATCAAATAGTTATTATTCTTTATCATGGCTCATAAAGAAATTTTTTTCATAATCCTATTCCCATTCTTCTAGCCATTTAACTGAATTTAAAATCAATACCCTCAAAAACATATCCCCAAATAATAAAATTCTCATGTTTACTAAATGTGTGTGTTTTTGAAGGAGAATAATTTAATTTTCTTTAAAAGGTTCATCATAACCAGTTGTTTATTAACATGAAGACAAACAGTTCCTGGAGTTTGATGAGTGTTCTTTAACAGAGCACAAAAGATCATCCATCAATTCCGTAAGCATTTATTGGTTGTCAAGTACTGCAGAACACAGTGCTAGGCATTGTGGATGAATACAAAATAGGGAGACATCTTAGCAGACAGATTTGATTAAAAGACAGATAGACAAGTAGTTCAGTTCACTGTTTCCCAAATGGCCTTAACCTATTTTAAAGATTGTAGGTGCTTATAATAAAAGCAACTCAAGCCTTGAAATTAATAAGCAGATCTTCATACGCCCCGATATACCACTTAAAGAGTAGCATTTCTGTAAGCAAGTGACCAATCATCTCAGCAGTATCCCTCATCAGCAAAATGAGCTTTAGATAATAGATACCCACATGTCTAATAAAGTTTTTGGCATTAAGTAAGTTGCTGCTATTTTCACCCATTTTTCCTCATTTGTTTCCTATCAATAACAGTTACTTAGAGTTTTTGTGAAGATCAAATGAGAAAACCTATCTAAATGCCTTGGAATCTAGTAAGAACTCAATGTTAATTCAGCTCCCTGACCTTTAAGTCCCTAAAGAGAAATGTCCCCTGTATTTTTAAGGATTATCCATTAACACAACTTTTCACATATGAACTTAACATTTACATGTTGGCATTGAGGGAAGCAAAATAAAGCATGAATGGTTTGTTAATTTCTGTATTTGAATACACAGGAAGTAACATACTTGCACATTTATTTCTGTGGAAATGATACTGGAACTTTTTAATAAGACTTCTAGTAATTCTGACTCTGATGCTATTTTGAATGTCCCAAATATGCCCACATGAAGGGTGTAATATGTGTGGATTCAAAATATCTGATTATCTAATGGTATGAATAGATGGGAAGTTTCTATTATAGTTCAAGTAGTTAAGAAATTTCAAGTTTGGCTTCTTAATCTTCTATCAGTTACGTAGTTCACAGTTACATTTAGAAATATTCCTGCTTATTAAATGGCATCCAACTGAGGAATATTTTTGATCCATGGAAGCCCTGCCAACCAAACGAATACCAGGACAGTATGTATAGACAAATTTATGTGAGTCTCAGTTTTGTTCTATTTGTTTCAACTCCATGATCATTTGTTTGGCTTCAGCATTTATCCTCTTGTTTGTGACTTTCTAACTGCAGACTCACATATTAATGCATTTAGAGGGCCTACTATACGACAGATCCTGGGAACACAGATTTAAATAAGATAGTTCCTCATTTCAGGAATCTTCCAGGCCCTCTGCCTGGAATTGCTATCACCCTTGTTATTAATCTGGAGATTCTCTGGTCATCCTCATTTAGGTCAGGCTTTCTCACATTTCTATTGCAGAACAAGGCATATGATGGAAATGAAAGGCATTTCCTCCACATAGCAAGGCTCTGAGGGAAGGTGTCTGCCAAGTCTTGGCCTTGTAAACATGGCAGGCTGACTTCTGCACCAACCAAGTACTTGAATGTGAATGCCAGTCCCAGGCAGTGGCCCCCATTCCATACAATGTCTCACAGTAATTACAAGTATTTGCCAAGGACTTTTCCCCCTATACCCTTTCTTGTCTTCCACCATCTTGGACTATGCATTTCACAGAATTTAGCTTTGGTGCTGATATCATGAAAGATATTTTCAGTAATTATTATCTCCATCTTTGGTTCATAAATTGGTGATTTTTGAGATTTTCCTCTCTTCAGATTTTGGAATCTTTCACACATCCCTGGAATAATTCCTTTTTTCCTGATCCTAGCCCATGAATTCAAATCGTAAGATTTGACTTTCCAGTCTCCCTTCCAGAAGAGGTAGTTTTGGGAAAAGAAAAAGGAAATTGAGAGTGAAGAATCTGGAAATGAGAGAAGGTCATTCCTGAGCTGTGTTTTTAGGTAAGTCAAAGATATAAGTGAGGAAAATGATGCACATCTATGAAGCATACCTAAATTGGATGGGCAATTAGTAGGGCTTATTTAAGAACAACTCACTAAAGGTTAGGATAGGAAGTCTTAAAAACAATTTGCAATCATGTTCTTCACCCAGAATCAATTTAAACCTTTTCCTTATTTTCATTTATACATAGTTATTGGAAGGAAATGTTGCCTAAGAAACCACATCTAACTGGGATTGTTTACCTACCTTCCTGTCCCTTTCAGGTTGTTGTGACCCCAGGAGAACTTATGTGTCTTTTGTGAACATGCAAGAAGAAACCCAGGCTTCCCTGGTAGCCCAGATGGTAAAGAATCCACCTGCAATGTGGAAGACCTGGGTTCAGTCCCTGGCTTGGGATGATCCCCTGAAGGAGGGCATGTCAACCCACTTAAGTATTCCTGCCTGGAGAATCTCCATGGACAGAGGAGCCTGACAGGCTATAGTCCATGGGGTTGCAAAGAGTCGGACATGACTGAGCACCTAAGCACATAGGGAGACCCACTGAGTTGACTCCAGTTTGAGGAAAGAAGTTTTTTCACTTTAGAGGAAGTGAGAAAGATTAATTAGAAGGAGCTCAGCAGATGGGAAGCAGGAAAATCTATTAGGAGACAATTATAACAGTGTAAGGAAGAAATAATGAGGAAATGTTGGACTGAGTCACTAACAATGTGATAAGAGAGAGAGGATAGATTTGAGAGCAATTAAGACAGTGGAATTGACAGAACTAAGAGGTGATTGGACTTGGAGGGTAAAGGGAAGGAGGAGTTGAGAAGGGCATTTCCATTCTACCAACCCAGCTAAGGAACAGAGAACGCAAAAAGGGAGGAGAAAATTAGTTTAATTGAGGGCAAACGGACAAGGAGAGCTGTCTAACAGGCAAAGAAAGGCATGGAGCCCAGGAGAAGGCATGGCCAGAGATGCAAAGAGTCAGTAGCACTGAATCTGATGGTTCAAACCTTGAGGGTAGGTAATGTCACCTACAGAAATTGTGTAGGGAAATAAATGAGCAAAACTGAAGAGGGATGGCTGTAGACAGTATATTTAATAAGAAAGCAGATGTAGGAAAATGAGAACAAGAGATCTGAGTCTTTGCAGAATCAGAAAAAGACTATGTCACAGAAGTTGAGGAAAAGAAAGTTTTGAGCAATAAGACATCAACTGAAGTCTGGGAAATGCTCCATACCTTCAGAAATTTTATGTAATGGTGACTTGAAGGAGTTTAAGGAGAGTTATGCAGCAGAAAAGCAGACAATGGGCCGCAGAATGCCTAAAAAATGGAGCGGTCTCCTCTTCAGAGAATCTTGAAGAAGGAAATTCTATGTGAGTCAATTAACTATGAGGAAGGTAGGTTCAATGAAATGTTTATCTTTGGAGTAACAGTGGAAGATGTACAGATAAGAGAGTTTTGAAAAGATAGAAGATGGATTGTGAAGATGGTTTAGAGATTGCTAAGCCAGTTGACTTGCTAAAAAAAAAAAAAGAAGAGAGAGAAAGAAAAATTGGCGAAATCTCCTGCAATAACAGAAACAGTGAGAAAGAAAGGAGTCTGTAAGTTAAGTACCTGAGACCACAGTGGGAATTCAGAAGACACTGAGAATATAGCTTCTCAAATGTCCAGGAGCAGCCATAAGAATTACCAAGAGATTTTGTTTATGTGGATATTCTGATTCACTATGCCTGGGTTGGACCTAAAATTCTGTATTTTGAACAAGTTGTCAGGTGATAATGCTACTGGTTCTCTATTTGAGAAATAAGGGCAAAGAAATACGGAGACTGAGGAGAATGGGTTTTTGGGTGTAATCAGAAAGCATGCAAAATAATGACATAGTTTGACAAAAGACAGGAAACGGCATGGTTAAACACGGCAAAGAGGAACAATAGGAATGCATTTTATGAATAGTTCATGTATTCATTAAGAATGTACTAAATGTTCAATATGCATATACCTCTCCTTTGCAGAACATGGAACAAGGCACGTTAAGTCCAATCTTGGGTAGTTTAAGGATATTATGAGATGTACAAGAAAGCATAAACAAGAAGGATGTTAATTAATTCATAGACACGGAAGTACTTCAGAAATAAACATGCTCAGAAATAAATGGTCAAAATCTGTTAGAGATGGTAGGTAGACAGCTCAAATATTTCTTTGAATTAATTTCTTTGGATCAAGACTTCATGAAGGATTTTCACTCTGCCATTCATTTTGAAACTGAAAAAAAAAAATCGAGTGCATTATCATCCACCTTCCCTACATTCATTTTAAAAGAAGACAAGTGAGGTGTCAAGTTCCTATCAATTTGCCAACAAGAGAGGGAAAAATGAGGCTGCACCTTGAATGGAATTGACCCTATCTCTTTATCCTTTATGCTCTTTGCAGTGGAGAGTCACATGAAGCACGGGTTTGAAAGTATTTGATCCAGGTAGAATAGTCACAAACAATAAGTGTCACGAGGAGAAAAAGTTAGCTGTTCAGAGATAAGCTAGTGCTCTTTTAGGCATGGCCCCGCTCCTGGCCCCATTCCTTTCCGTTTGCCGTTACTCCACTGTCTCAGCTAATAGCCAATGCATCTTGAGGACTATTCTCATTTTCCTGTGGTTTTTGCGCATCCACCATATGCTCATAACTGTCCAAGAACTCTGAGGCACAAAAGTATTATTAAGAGCTAAAATTCAAGTTCAGTGTCTTTAGAGATTTTCTAGCTGATTTGGAAGAAAAGCATAAACATAGAACTACAGTATAAACTAGCACCACCCAAACAGTCTTCTGCAGAATAGTATTCTGTGAAATTCTACAAAAAATATAGACCATAAAAAGGAGTTTGATGCTGATAAAAGTTTGTAAAATACCATATCTTAAAACTTCTTGTCTTCATTATAAATAGGAGAGCACGAATATTTTAATGGTTCTCTTATTTTAAATTTAATGGTTCTTAGCACTGCAGTTAATAAATCTGGTTAACTTTGTTTAAGAAACCAAAGTTTCTAAAGATTTGGTTTTGATTTTAAACCACTGGATTTTTATATCATAAAAATTGTGAATATCTCAAGGACTTAGTATTCCTCAGAGGACAAATAAGGGAATATTATTGTAAAATTAAGCTGTCTGCTATAATTGGTTTAGTACAACTGCAATTAGGGATATCACTTCAGAAATCTAGGGAGGCATTAATGAGGATTTTGAGCTGGCATTGAATGATGTGAGTATTTTGAGCATTGACAAGATATTCTGGGTTGGGATGCAAGTTGAGAGGGTTAACAGAATAAATAAAAATGGAGAGGAGGAAAACAGTTCAGGGTTCAGGTGTGTTTAAACGCAATGAGAAAATCAATATGCCTGGAGACGAGGTTTTTGATTGAGTGAAAATCAATTTGGCAAGGTTGATTATAAAGATCCTTGCATTTTGGGTTAGGTTCTATGAAAATTGAAATATGCGTTAATTGCACCCAGAGGGGAACAAACAGGGTGTTCCCTGTTTAGCATTCTTACCAAACCATTTCTTTAATTAAAAAAAAAGAAAAAAATTACTGTTGTTTCTGTTTTTTTAAAATAACACAAGTATACAGTGAAAAACTCATAAAAAAGGAAAGCAGAGTAAAGTCAAAATCACTCACAACCCCATTGACCAGAAATAGTGCAGTTGACATTGGGAGTATCTTTTGGCAATTTTTCCTAAGTGTACACGTGTTCACACACTCATTTTACGAAAGTCAGCTTACACTATGTCATAGTGGCTGTAAATGCAACTCCTAAGAGGCAAGTAAGTTAATATAAATGTGTGCAAGAGGAAAGACTGGCGAGGTGTTGAAGATGCAGTCTTTCATGCAGACACTGCTACAGATTAAATATACAGAATGTTTGTTGCTTCCATGAAGAAATATACTGGCTCCATATACTGCTCTCCATTTATTTGAAGCATACTAGCATCTAGGTCCATTTTTAATTTACCACACTTGATGGAAAAAGAGATATAAGAAAAAATATCTTTTAACTAACATTAGGAAAACAATAGAATGCTCCTCCCTCTGAGGATAGAAAGATCTCTGTGTTCTGAGCTGTGCTTAGCTGCTCAGTCATCTCAGATTCTTTGTGACCCCATGGGGATTCTCCAGGCAAGAGTCCTGGAGTGGGTTGCCACACCCTCCTCCAGGGGATCTTCCTAACCCAGGAATTGAACTCAGGCCTGCTGCATCGCAGGCAGATTCTTTACCGACTGAGCCACAAGGGAAACCCAAGAACATGGGAATGGGTAGCCTATCCCTTCTCCAGAGGAACTTTCCGAGCCAGGGATTGAACCAGGGTCTCCTGCATTGCAGACAGATTCTTTACTAGCTGAGCTACTGGACAGTGGTTACTGCTTTGGGACAGAGATGGGGCCCAGAATTGGAAGATCTTCATGGTTTTCAAAAGAAAACAGAAATCCAGTACTTATGTAATATTTTTTGATTTTTTTTTTTTTTTTAAGTAGGAACTAATTATTTTAACAAGAGAATCAGAATTCTATTTAGGGAAGCAAAACACACTCAGGACTCTACAGTTGGTGCCTTTTGCTGATATACTTCCACCAAACAAAACAAAGCTACAGCAATAAAGCTTCCTGGTTCTTTGCATTGACAAAGTGCTACTCTCATGCATTGTCTCTGGCAGAAAAATCCTGAAGACCCAGGGTAATGGCCATTTAGATTTTTGCATCTTTAGATATGACCTGGCACAATATTTACAATTGCATTAGCATATGATGGATCTTTCATTGTAAAAAGACTCATTTGGAAAGTGTAACATTTCATAAATATGCTAACTGAATGTATATTTTGTTTATTTGAGTAGGTATTTACTCACTGGTGGAAGATCTATTCCCAAGTGCCACTTAGGTTATTTTCAAGAACTCGCTACTGAATATGGATGCAGCTGTGTGTCTCTGCAGAAGTGAGAACAAAGCCGGCTGTGTGGAACCTTGGAATCACAGTAATTAGCACAATGCCTGTAATCAGGGAAAGGTTAGGTTGAGAAAAGAGGAATATAAATGTCACAGGAAAAGGAACAAGAGAGAGAGCGTCTGAAGAACAAGAGCTAAAGCAACATTGAAATTTAAGTGTAAAAAACAACTCATAAATATATACTGTGTCTCCTCCACTTCAAATATAAATGTTTCTTTCACCTGAAAATGCCTATTCAGGTGATACCTTTCTTACATCTATTTATATCATTAGTATTGCTTTTAAATAAATATACTTCAACTACTCCAGGTTGACAAAAAGAGAATTCATATTCAATCAAGATTGCCTGAGCACAGAAAACACAAAATAACTTGAAATGTATGAAGTGCTATATAGTTTTAGTCAATAGCAGTGATGCTGTAGACTAAGATAAAATTATATAAAACAGAAATGCTCGACAAATGAAACTCTTTCAACAAAACTTTATATCTGGTCATTGTAAGTAGATGCAATTCCAGTCGTGAAATAAGTACCTTTTATTGATCCTAATAATATGACTTTTTACAAGTCTAATTGAAATATTTTAAAAAGTCAAATTATGAATCCACTGCCCTTACATGGCTCAGAGGAAACAGAGCCACTATTTAAGGAAACAGAGAAATAAAACATATTTTTAAATCTTGTAACTAACTTCCAATTTTTCTGATTTTCAAGTTTGTATTTTATATGCTTGGGTTCCTTCATATTGAAAATATATTTCTTTTTCCACATTGGCAAGTATAAGAACAGTCAGATTTTAAGGCATCTGTCAAGATTCAAGTTTTTATCCTTTATCATGTCTTTTTCTATTTATTAATAGAAGTAATTTAAGAAATCTTTAACAATATCTATCACAGTTTATATTTGATGCTCAAGAATGATTTTAAACAGAACATTATGATGAGGTAGGGGGGATACTGGAGAAGGCAGTGGCACCCCACTCCAGTGATCTTGCCTGGAGAATCCCAGGGACGGGGGAGCCTGGTGGGCTGTCATCTATGGGGTCGCACAGGGTCGGACATGACTCAAGTGACTTAGCAGCAGCAGCAGGGGGGATATTTGTTTATGGTCTCAAGTTTTTTTTTATTACAGTGTTTTACTGATCTCATTAGTTTTACCATTTAAATTTTGGACACAACAATGCAGAGCTTTATAAATTGACCAACTAATCTCTACTAATGTCCAGGTTAATATTTGGGAATTTTTCCATAGTGACAGTAGATAAGGAAGCAGTTGAACTTTTGACAGGAGAAAAGTGGAGAGAGCCTCTCATATTGCTGCACTGAATTGATGGGTTTATCTATAAAATGGGAGATTAGGATGAATTCTCTAGGGCATCTCTGGCTCTCTTTCTGGTAAGCAGATCCAGGATGAAGCCTCTAGAGAGTCAAAGAACGGAAGTAGAGTAAGTCTACAGTTATTCTTCTAACCCTTTGATTGACCGATCAATTAAGAATTTATTAAAGAATTTGCTAAACAGCTAGACAGGCACTGTTTTAGATTAGTGATAATTAGTGTCTACACTGGTTAATAGACATTGCAATGTTAATAGACATTTCACTGCAAGCTTAATGTAATCAAATTTACATGATAAAAAAGAACAAAAACATATAACTACACAAGTAGCTAGTTCTAATTCTAGACATTATGAAATTGCATATAGAGGGGGATTTGATCTAGTTTTGAGTACTCATATAATAAGGTCAATAAATATCCCCAAAGTGAAAAATGAAAGTCACTCAGTTGTGTTCGACTCTTTGCAACCCCATGGACTATACAGTCTATGGAATTCTTCAGGCCAGAATACTGGTAGGTATTCTGTGGGTAGTCATTCCCTTCTCCAGGGGATCTTCCCAATCCAGGGATCAAACCCAGGTCTTCTGCAGTGGAGGTGGATTCTTTACCAGCTGAGCCACCAGGGAAGCCCAAATATCTCCAAGGAAGTGTTATTTGATTCTAAAAGAACATCAGAATTTAAGGGAAAATGAGAGAAGATCCAGCCCAAGGAAGGAAAAAGAAAGCTGCGCAGGTGAAGGTTTAGGTCAAAATGAGTCCTGAATGTCTAAGAAATGTGAACTAAACCAGTGCTGTTAGAGATGAAATAATGAACACAGGAATGGCAAAGATGTGGCTGGAGATGTGTATAGGGCCGAGTCAAGGAAACTCATTTGAAGCCATATTAAGAATTTTGGACTTTATTCTAAAAATAATGTGAAGTCATCGAATGGTTTTAAGCTGGAAAAGGGGATGATCAGCTATTCATTTTATATATCACTAGGTCTGCTGAGTGTAACACTAAGAACCTGCTATACACCAGATCTCTTTAGGGATGTTACATGTATTCAGATATTAATATTCATAACAACTCAGTGAGGTGGAAAACATTTCTACTCTACAAAACGCTTTAGCAACTTACCCAGTGTTACAAAGCTGATCAGTGAGCAGTCTGACTTGAAAGCTTGCAGTCTTAACCTCTGTATTTTATTTGATCGTAGAAAGGGATGGAAATTAGTTTGAAGGAGTAAATTGTCTAGGTGAGAGATATTGTTGGTTCAGACTATTGTGATATAGCAGGTTGGAGAGAAGTAGAAAAAATCAAGAACTATTTAGGAGACAAAAATCAACAACAATTGGTAGTTGAATGAATGTAGTAGGTGGGGGACAGAAAAGGATAAAGGGTACCATTCAGATCTGGGGCTTGAGTAGAAGGGGTGCCCATTTATCAAAACAGCAACCTATCCCAGAGAAGTGACAAGTCTAGTGGAGAAAGCTTTTCTAAGGTGGAAGTTATCATCATGCAAAATCATCTTTGAAATGTTACCCTAAAGGATTCCTGCACTTGGGAATCAAGTTTACTGACTATTCCAGTGTTTTGTCTCTCCAAGTTTTCCCACTTTGCCCTCCATACGGTTACTCTGAAGGCATCTGAGGCAATAAGTACATGATTGAGAGGATCAAATAAAAGAGGGCATCTGTATTCTTTTTCCCTCTGTTAATCTCCCGTGCCTAATTGTACATACATATTTATTTATTTGAGGGTCTTTATATTTTTTTTAATTTTATTGGAGTGTATTTATTTTACAATATTATGTTTCTGCTGTACATCAAAGTGAATCAGTTAGTTACACGTATACATATATTCCTTCTTTTATAGATTTCCTTCCCATTTAGGTCCCCACGGAGCATTGAGTAGGTTCTCATTAGTTACCTATTTCATACATAATTCATCCCACCTTCCCTTTCCCTCCTTGGTATCCATGTTTGTTCTTTACATCTGTGTGTCTATTTCTGCTTTGCAAAGCAGTTTAATCTGTAACAATTTTTTAGATTCCATAAATAAGCACTATTATGTGATATTTGTTTCTCTCTTTTGGAGCTTCCCTGGTGGCTCAGATAGTAAAGAATCTGCCTGCAATGTAGGAAATCCAGGTTTCATCCCTGGATTATGAAGATCTCCTGGAGAAGGGAATGGAAACCCACTCTAGTATTCTTGTCTGGGAAATCCCATGGACAGAGAAGTTTGGCAAGCTACAGTCCACAGGATCACAAAGAGGTGGACACAACTGACTAACACTTTCACACTTTCTCTTCCTGACTTACTTCACTCTGAGTGATAGACTCTAGCTCAATCCACATCTTGAAAATGGCACAATTTCATTCCTTTTTATGGCATATGTCCACAAATGTCTTCAACATGATCTGGTCAGTCTTCAGCATCATCTATGTTGATCTTATAGAAGCTTTTCAGAGATTGATAGACAAGTCAGTGCTCCAAAGGTTAAATATAGACACATTTTGAAATATAGACACTGGCGGTTAGTTTTAGGCAATTCATGTTAAAATACTGAGTTTATTGGCCTAGAAGCACATAAAGGGAAAAGCTGGTGGGAAAAATTGCTTTTTTTGACTTCCCACCTCCATGGTGGTGGGCAGTGAATTTCCAGTTTCTGTAATTCTCTTTTCCCTTTTCAATGATAAAAGTTCACATGATTTGACTTGCTGTACCTTTTCAATGAACTAGACCAAACAATTTGCCCTCTGTCATGACTAAATACCAATCAGTGACCAAATACTGATTGAGTGCCCACCTTGGCAAAGTCAACGCACTGGAAAGCGTGAGGCGCTACAAGAAAGTGGCCCTTTTCTCTGTATATATTTTTTCTTAAGGCCTACAGGAAACCAGGGATTTGGGTTCTGGAGAATCTAGTAAAAGGAGAAAAATCTGGTAAAAATTGTGAAGCAAATGAAGATCTTGCACGTTAAACGGTTTAATGGAGAGGGTGGCACAGAAGACCTGATGGCTGCAAGGATAACAGCGATGGAATGTATTATCCCCAAACTATGGTTTCAATTTCTCACCTTCCCAGATGTGTTCTATCACACTTTGCATTCTGGAATTGCCTGTATTAGGAACTTCTAATAAGAATAATATTCTGTTGTGGGGGGAGGGAAGTGGTTAGGTATCACCTAACTTCTAAAGATAACTAAAAAAAAAAGAAACAAAATAGAAAAGAAATAGTCCCTAATTGACAAAAATATAGTATAGCAACCATCCAAGTGATTTAGTCCCTCAGTTGTGTGACTGTGACACAGTCACAGCATGATCGCTTTGTGACGCCCTTTGTGACCCGATGGACTATAGCGCACCAGGCTCCTCTGTCCATGGATTTCTCCAGGCAAGACTACTGGAGTGGGTTGCCATTCCCTTCTCCAGGGGATCTTCCCAACCCACAAATCAGACTCTTGTCTCCTGCATTGGCAGGCGTGTTCTTAACCTTCTGAGCCACCAGGGAAGCCCCATCAACTGTGCAAGGCATTTATGTAAAAAGTGATTGATAGTTTACTGTACCAAAAGTTGGCATTTGAAAGATAATGACATATTCTTTTTGAACCACCTATACATGCACGTGCTTGGTTGTATCTGACTCTTTGTGACCCCATGGACTGTAACACGCCAGGCTCCTCTGTCCATGGAATTTCCAGGCAAGAATACTGGCACGGGTTGCCATTTCCTCCTCTAGGAGATCTTTGACCCAGGGATCGAATTCACATCTCTTACGCCTCCTGCATTGGCAGGCAGATTCTTTACCACTGTGCCAACTGGGAAGCCCACTGAATCACCTACTATGTACCAGGTGTTATGCTAGACCACTGAACTCTATTAATACCTACTAACAGCTTGCTTTTCTGTCTGGGACTCTGTTCTTCAAGTAAAATAAATATTAACACATGTGATAAATAAAAATTTTCTGTCTCAGCAAAACAGAAAGAAACAAAAAATGATTACAAGGAGGGGTAAATAATAAGCTACAGTAAGAAAAGATCAATTATACTGTATATATGTTCTCTTAGTTCCAACAGAAAACGTTTTATGTGTTAGAAATTTGCCAAGAATTTATGAAAGACAAAGGTTTTGAGTTCAATCTTATGATATATGTAGATCTTCGCTAGAAGGAGAGAAAAAATGAAATAAAAGAAAAATAGATTGAAACAAGTATACTATCAAGGGTGAAATAGATCACCAGCCCAGGTTGGATGCATGAGATGGGCTCAGGGCTGGTGCACTGGGAAGACCCAGAGGGATGGGATGGAGAGGGAGGCGGGAGGGGGGATCAGGATGGGGAACACATGCAAATCCATGGCTGATTTATGTCAATGTATGGCAAAAACCACTACAATATTGTAAAGTAATTAGCCTCCAATGAATAAAAATAAATGGGAAAAAAATTAAAATAAAAAAATCTAAAAAAAAAAGAAAAATAGGACATGATTTCCAGGTATGAGCAGCTCAAGAAGAAAGTGTGGGGTGTAGTAAAAATATTAACAAGATTATGTTAGGAAACAATAACAATAATTGTATAAATGTGTAAAGCAGTAACCTTTGTTGAACTGTCATTTTCGCACTTTTAAAATAGGTGAATTGGATGAATTAAGCTACTCTGGGTGGAATCTTTGACATTTAACATTAAGTTAACATTATAGAATAAAGAAAATGCTATTTTTTACTTCCCCAGCATTATATGAAACTAAAAAAAAAAGATAGAGGGGTTTGGCAATATGCAAATTACAATTTAAATATGACAGACTAGGATTCAAAGCTTGGCAGATCCATTTGTTATCTAGGAAACTTGGGCAAGACTTAACCTTGTTGAACTTTGATTTCCTTCACAATAGATAGATATAGATAGTTGATAGAAAGACAGGTGATAGATGTTATAGGTGGAAATATATAGAGACAGTACATATAAACAATTAGCCTTCCCAATAGTGAAAACAATATGTACTGGCACTGTATATAGTAACTGGTTATGTAGGAGGCACTGAATAAATTTTGGCAACATCCCTTTTTATCTGTGGATGAAATACCCATGGTTGCAGTCATGAAATCTGAGCTTAAATCTCTGCTATGCGATAGACTCTCTAAGTGTCTGAAAAAAATGTTTTGAACTTGATCTTTGTTCACATCTATTTCAGTGCCACTCAAATATTTTGGAGGAAAATAGAGAGTCAAAGTGCATATGGGGCAATATAGATTGTGTAGAATGCAGCAATTGAAGATACTCAACAGCTAGAGAATGCTATAGCTAATCCTGCATGTTAAGCCACTTCAGTCATGTCTGAATCTTTGTGACCCTGAGCTATGGACCATAGCTCACCAGGCTCCTCTGTCCATGGGATTCTCCAGGCAAGAATACTGGAGTGGGTTGCCATGCCCTCCTCCAGAAGATCTTCCCAACCCAGGGACTGAACCTGTGTCTCCTGGGTCTCCTGCACTGGCAGGCATGTTCTTTACCACTAGTACCACCTGGGAAGCCCATAGCTAACCCTAGTTTCACATACTTTTTAAATTTTAACTAGGAAAATATCCTCATCACATCATTCACCCATGATGCTTTTGATAAGTTATAATTTCTTTTCAATGTGCTTTCAGATTCTTGGATACTATTTAGATTGCATAATATTTTCACTCTATGATGCTAATTAACATTATAATGAATAATTATTAGCAGCTTCACAATTGTCTCTAGCATCCTGTTTTTATTTTGTTATTTTTACAGATTATTAGACATAAAACACATCACCAGTTTTCATGCCAAAAATATTTCATCTAACTAAGAAATGCCATGCAGTGCATTTCAGGGAAAAATACCACTTATAAACAAGGTATTCTAATATGTATTGAAGTTTCATGTACTAAAGATTGGAGTAGCTATCGGTAGACAATGAATAATGGATAGAAATGATTAATGACTCTGTGAGATAAGGGATAATTAGATTTGGCATGTGCATCCACCATTTAAGCAAATTGATATGTGGAATGCATACTTGAAAGAGATACAGACAAATGACACTAAGCTTCGATGATTTAAATGGGTCTCCAGGGAACAGATGATCCAAATTCTTTTCTAATGTTTTCCCCAACAACTCAACACCACCAGAAAGGTAACCATGGATCTTATTTCTCTGCTAGCAATGGTTGCCTCAGCAACAGAGTGATAGGCTCTGAAGCCCAAGCAAGTCACTTCACACCTTTCCATCTTTGGTCATTTACCCTTTTCCCAGAGCTCTGTCATTTACTCAAACAAAGTGATAGTTTCACTATCTCTGAACACAGTCCCTCTGGGGAGCAAGAAAAGCTCCTGGAAAAATTATGAAGAAAGGACAATTTTCCATACCATCTCCTTCAAATCTCCCTCCACTCAGATCCCCAGCTCACACACACCATCATATACATAGGCAAGTGTACCCTTTGCAGGTAATGAAATGCTTTGGATCCTCTTCACTCTTAACAAAGCATTTATATTCCACTTCCTTTATTTGAGTTTTCTACTTAAATCAAGGAATTAATAATCTATGCCAATGCATTAATGCTATACTCCTAAGTACAGAAGTAGAAACACATTGGTATGTCATAATCAGAAGTGATTTCCTAAATCTCAGGAATTCCCCAGGTGAAATTCAAAACTGACCCCCATACACAGTGAGCAAGGAGAGATCAAAGAAACAGGCAGACCACTCCAGGCTGGTAGGTGGCAACTTTTATAAGCAAGGGAATTTACATGAGTCTTGGTTTTGTGTGCATGCACTTAGTCATGTCCAACTCTTTGCGACCCCAGGACTGTAGCCCACCAAGCCCTCTGTCCATTGGATTTTTCAAGCAAGCATGCTGGAGTCTGTTGTCATTTCCTCCCCCAGGGGAGTCTTCCCGACCCAGGGATTGAACCTGCATCTCCTGTGTCTCCTGCATTGCAGGTGGAGTCTTTACCTGTTGAGCCACTGTCTTGGGTGATCTCAAGACAAATAGATCACCACATCTGCTTACCACAGTTTTAAGAGTTTATGTAGAGGCTTTAATGGGGCTGTCATGTATCAGCCGTGGTTTTGTTAACATATGACTCTCTTAGGGCCGGCATCTTTGAGGTAGCTCCTAGAGCAGGAGAATGTATTTTCTAAAGACAGGAGAGGAGGAAAGGCTCTTCCCGTTGCCCAAGTCCAGCTCCAAGGGTCAACTAGCAGTCATGTCCTCTCAGTGACCTCCTCCAATAAGGAGAGAGGCATGTCAAAAGTAATGTTACTAATTCTAGTTGTAGTTGCTAATGTTAGATAAAATGCAAAGATTATGAGAAGGAAATTTTATTATTTATATTAGATTTTCATCAATGTTCTCAGTATAAAAATATTCACTTGTATTAAAATGTTCTTTTATTTTTGCCTAGTTGGAGTGAAATCAATGGAATTACCATTAAAAAGCAGTCTCCAGAGCAGGTTGGGGAGCAAAGG
This sequence comes from Dama dama, assembly GCF_033118175.1. Classification (NCBI taxonomy): domain Eukaryota; kingdom Metazoa; phylum Chordata; class Mammalia; order Artiodactyla; family Cervidae; genus Dama; species Dama dama. Next base: position 67,685,605 of record NC_083713.1, on the reverse strand, counting down.
TCGGTGGGGTCTATTGGCCCAAGAAGATCTACATGTGAATACAATCCTCTGAGAAAAAAATCAGTGGTGGATGCTGATTGATAGATAGGTTTTATTCTTCATAGATTGGATTAGGAAATGGCAACCCACTACAGTATTCTTGCCTGAAAAATCCCATGGACAGAGGAGCCTGGTGGGCTATAGTCCAAAGGGTCACAAAGAGTTGGATATGACTGAGTGACTAAACACTTCATAAATATTTATAATTTTAAATGGATTCATGTAGACATAAGAGAATGTATGAATGGGCACAGTTAGAATTTAGGGTGAAGTTTTCATTAAATCAAATGTTTGCCCATTATAATTTTTTTGCCTATGATTTCAATAGGACAATATACAACAGGAATAATAACGGCTATAGAGAACCAAAACACAATTGTAAGGGCTGCATAAAAGCCTGATCTCTTAATAAGCAGCTGTGCTAGTATCTAGTTTGAAGTAGCCTATGTGGGACCTCCACATGACTTCCTTGGTGGCTCAGACAGTAAAGCGTCTGCCTACCATGTAGGAGACCTGGCTTTGATCCCTGGGTCAAGAATCCCTTTTGGAGAAGGAGATGGCAACCCACTCCAGTATTCTTGCCTGGAAAATCCCATGCATGGAGGATCCTGGTAGACTACAGTCCATGGGGTCGCAAAGAGTTGAACATGACTGAGTGACTTCACTTTCTTTCTTTCCAATACTTTGGCCACTTGATGCAAAGAGACAACTCATTAGAAATGACCCTGATGCTGGGAAAGATTGAAGGCAAGAGGAGAAGTGGAAGGCAGAGGACTAGATGGTTGGATGGCATCACCAACTCAATGGACATGAGTTTGAGTAAACTCCAGGAGTTGGTGATGGAGAGGGAGGCCTGGCGTGCTGCAGTCCACGGGGTCTCAAAGAGTCAGACATGGCTGAGTGACTGAACAACAACAAATGTGGGACGTTATATGTTGCCCAAAAGCCTTCAGCTCAAGAACTTATCACCCTCAGACTGTGACATCGATAAAGGAAGTAGAAGATGAGCATCAGATGGCCAGAAAACTGTGGCACTAGTGGCTCTTTCACTTCTACATAAGCACCACAGAAATAGAGGAGGTAGAACAAATATAGAGGAAGAGAAGTCTTAGATGTGTGTGATTTGGTGCACATTGTATGATTTAGTGCACACTCTGGCTCTATTGGTAAAGAACCTGCCTGCCAGTGTAGGTAGATTTAACAGACACAGTTTCAATTCCTAGGTAGGGAAGATCCCCTGGAGAAGGAAATGGCAACCCACTCCAGTATTCTTGCCTGGAGGATCCCATGAACTGACAGCCTGGCAGGCTACAGCTCATGGGGTTGCAAGAGTCAGACACGATTTAGCAACCAAAGCACCACAACATTAGTGAGAATGACTTAATTACATTTGACTTTGACTAATCAGATTATATGTATCTTCCTGGGACCAAGGTGGGGGATTGGAGCTGAGGAGTAAAAACTAGGATGCTGATGGAAAGAAAAGAGCAGAAATAGGACCAAAAATATCTTACGAAAATACTGAAAGTAATGAGAATTTGAGGCTAATACAGATGTCTACGGGCAAAAAACATTCAGGTCACTTAACATTTTACATAAAAAAGGGCACATATACATAGTATGTATATATATATATTACTTATATATAATAATACATTAAATATTTATAATATATATCATATAAAACAATACATAAAACAAAAGATAAAATGTAGCATATATAACTATATATCAACATATGCAATATATGTAAACACATAAACACACACAAACTATTATATATACTTAGTATAAATACATACAATTAGATATTAAATATACATACATTCATTTATATATATAAATATATATATATTTATATATATATATAATATTTAGTTCACAGTGATACACACACACCATGCATACATAACTTAGTCACTTAGGGAGACAGATTTAAATGTATTTGCAGAGTAAACCTATGAAAACAACCTTTACTAGTGAAATTAGTTTTGTTTTTATTCATGAAACAATGAACCATGAATTGCCAAACATGTGAACAAAATATTAAAGCAAACACCAGGGTAAAGAAACAGAGCCAACTTGGCAGAAATAGAAATGATGTACAGAAGAAAAGAACATCTACAAAATAGATTTAGTGTATTCAGAGAAAAACAAGCATTTATTTCATTTATAAAAGAGATTGCTATCCAAAGAAAAGGAATATTACTAGAAAAAGAAAGTGCCGAGATATTTTTTAAGTCAGCATATGGAATGAAAAGCAAAATAAATAAAGCTCAGTCTCTAGCTGATGATCTGAAAGATAAAAATTGAAATAAATGTCCCAGAAGACAAAAAAAGCAAAAGGCAAAGGGAAGTATAATCAGAGGATAGATTCCTTCTATGGTAGATTCAGGATTCTAGGTTTTATTGAATAAGTGCTGCAGATGAAAAGAACTGGGATGACAAATGGAAAGAAACAATGAAATACATAAATAAAAATATTTTCTTTAGCTAAAGAAAAGGATACAGCCTCGTATCATAGAGAGAAACACTGATTAGAATTGAAGAGGACCCAAATCCTGAGAGATTTCAGAATTTCAAGGATGAAGAGGAATTCCTTGATTTTCCATAGAGAGAAAAAGGATACAGCTACAGCTTATAGCAAGTATCTGGTTGGCAGACTTACTTATCCAAACTGTGTGCTAAAAGGTGATAAAAAAAGACAACCTGAGGAAAAGAATATCTACTCAGACGAATTACCAGGAAAGCACAAGGAAAAAGACAAATCCAAATTTTCAAATGTTCAAGGATCTCATATGAGAAATAACTCCTTGGAGGCAGTTTTGGATTCCACTCTATGCTGTCCACGTTCCTCCCTGCCTCATAGTCACCCCTTCAGGTCTGGAGCCTGAGTTCCCGCAGCTGCTGGAGTTACTGGTGGCTGACAGGGGGCAGCTGATTCCCTCCCCACCCACCACCCAAACTTTCCTGTTCAGGGGAACAACCGCCCATAGCCAACATCATGCCCCTTCTTGCTGTAACCCACACCAATGCCTTCTCCTTTGACCCAGTTTGGGACAATTCTGAAGTGGCATCTTAGCTCTAGAGCTTCTCCTGGGATAAGTCGAGGACTTTGTCATGTTTCACAGCCCAGCCTTTCCTTTTGCCCAATTCTGTTTCTTTTTTGTAACCTACCCCACTTCTCATTCCACAGCAGGTCAATCCTTAGGAGCAAGGTTCAGTCAATTTCCTAAGCACAAATCTCTGCCTAAGAGAGTCTGCTACCCGAGGAACCAACCTGCAACAGAAACCACAGAGCAAAATATTTTTTAAAAAAGCATTTAAGAGAGAAAGTGACAAGATGATTACAAATTGCTGGTCACTGAAAATGTAAGTAGAAAGTGTAAGATCAAAAGAAAATTAAGGAAACCTCACTTAACCTCACTTGAGATATTCTCCTTTGAGCATTAAAACATCAGTACATGGGGTCACAAGAGTCTGATATGATTTAGTGACTTAACAACAGTCATAGGATTATATCTTCTCTATGGTTTTATTTCAGTATTTGGGTTAAGTAGTTACATAATTTAAAAACTGCAAATATTGTTTTATCACACTTAAATTTTTGGAATCAACCCAAAGTAAAACTGGAACATAACTAGTTACATATCAAATGTGAAGTTTATAAACTTTGAAACTTTAAAATAATAGCATAAATAGTAAACCTTAGCACAGGAAGGAAAAGAGACATATGTAGTTAAGTAAGTCACTATATGATTAATCTTTTGAAGAGTGGAATCAAATAATTCTGACTCAAATTAATAAATCATGAAAAATCAAAATATTTATTTTAATCACTGAAGATGGTGACTGCAGCCATGACATTAAAAGAAATTTTCTCCTTGGAAGAAAAGCTATGACAAACCTAGAAAGCATATTCAAAAGCAGAGATATCACTTTGCCCACAAAAGTCTGTAGTCAAAGCTATGATTTTTCCTAGTAGTCATGTACAGATGTGTGAGTTGGACCATAAAGAAGGCTGAGTGCCTAAGAATTGATGCTCTCAAAACTATGGTGTGGGAGAAGACTCTTGAGAGTCCCTTGGACAGCAAGGAAATCAAACCAGTCAGTCCTAAAGGAAATCAGTCCTGAATACTCATTGGAAGGACTGATGCTGAAGCTGAAGCTCCAATACTTTGGCCACCTGATGTGAAGAGCCCACTCATTGGAAAATAGCCTGATGCTGGGAAAAACTGAGGGCAGAAGGAGAAGGGGGTGACAGAGGATGAGATATTTGGATAGCATCATCGACCCAATGGATAAGAGTTTGAGCAAACTCTGGGAGATAATGAAGGATAGGAAAGCCTGGCTTGCTGCAGTCCATGGGTTGCAAAGAGTCAGACATGACTGAGCAACAACAATACAAAGGAAACTACCCAAAGAAATCAAACTCAAAAATTATGAAGAGAACTATCCAGAGTAGAAATAGATTTGAGTGTATGAGGAATTTTATACTCTTAATTTGAGATTTATCCATATACAGTTTTAAATTTTTTTGTAGATAGTTATTTAATTTAAAATAAAACTCAAAAAAAATTAAAGAGCACCCTTATGATCACAAGACTGGTAAATAAATTATAGGGAAATAAATTTTAATGGCCACTTAAATCCCTCAATTTAGATAATGCTCATAACTTCTGAAAGTGCTTTCACTTCTTGTTGAAGCAAAAATCATTTATTGATCACTGCTTCTGGGCAAGCTGATTGCTTTCCCTATTAACTTATTTATTTTCATCCCCAAGACAGGTAAGGGAAAATGTCTTTTTATCCTTTTGACAGTTAAGGAAACTGAAACATAGAGGGAATAAATTTGTTGCTTTGTCTATGTTCAGAAAGCTAATCCTGGTGGAACTTGGGTTCTGTTCTCTGTTACTTCAACCCCAGATTCTTGAGTTAGCATCTCTGTTCAACCACTGGGACATAGGTGATAACTAAAAATTAGTTTGGAGAAGTCAATGTGAGAAATGGATAAAAGTATATGGAAGGAAAATTGGGAAATAAATAATTAATATTTTCTATCTGACTTTTATTTCCCAGGTCTTCCCAACAATCCCTATGAAATAAACAGCATTGTTCCCAGGTAACATGTAAAGAAACTGGGGCTCAAACTAGGTAACTGACTTCTGAGAGTCTACACAGCCAGACAATGGCAGAGAATTACACAGTTATCAAATTTGTGTTTTTTTTTTTCCTTAAGCAGAATTTCTGAACCTCAACAGTATTGAAAGTTTCGTACAGATAAATCTTTCCTGTGGCGTTGTCCTGTGTACTGTATGATATTTAACAGCATCCCTGGCTTCTGTTTGTAGGAAGTAGGAAGTCAAGAGAAACCTGGAGTAATAAGCAAGTTTGGCCTTGGAGTACAAAATGAAGCAGGGCAAAGGCTAACAGAGTTTTGCCAAGTGAATGCACTGGTCATAGCAAACAATACAAGTGATGACTCCACATAGATATCACCAGGTGGCCAATACCCAAATACAGTTTTGATTTGATCTAGGTCATACCTGATTGGTCTAGTGGTTTTCCCTACTTTCTTCAATTTAAGTCTGAATTTTGCAATAAGGAGTTCATGATCTGAGCCACAGTCAGCTCCTGGTCTTTCTTTTTGCTGATTGTATAGAGCTTCTCCATCTTCGGCTGCAAAGAATATAATCAATCTAATTTCAGTATCATGCCAAATAATGTTCCAACTACCAAACAATTGCACTCATCTCACACGCTAGCAAACTAATGCTCAAAATTCTCCAAGCGAGGCTTCAACAGTCTGTGAATGATGAACTTTCAAATGTTCAAGCTGGATTTAGAAAAGGCAGAGGAAGCAGAGATCAAATTGCCAACATCCATTGGATCATAGAAAAAAGCAAGAGAATTTCAGAAAAACATCTACTTCTTCTTTATTGACTATGCTAAAGCCTTTGACTGTGTGCATCACAACAAGCTGGAAAAATCTTCAAGAGATGGGAATGTCAGATCACCTGACCTGCCTCTTGAGAAATCTGTATGCAGGTCAAGAAGCAACAGTTAGAACTGGACATGGAACAACAGACTGGTTCCAAATTGGGAAAGGACTACGTCAAAGCTGTATATTGTCACCCTGCTTATTTAACTTACATGCAGAATATTTCATGTGAAATGTCGGACTGGATGAAGCATAAACTGGAATCAAGATTGCCGGGAGAAATATCAACAACTTCAGATATGCAGGTGACAGCACCCTTATGGCAGAAAGTGAAGAGGACCTGAAGAGCTTCTTGATAAAGTGAAAGAGAAGAGTGAAAAAGTTGGCTTAAAACTCAGCATTCAGAAAATGAAGATCATGACATCCAGTCCCATCACTTCATGGCAAATAGATGGGGAAACAATGGAAACAGTGATAGACTTTATTTTTGGGGGGCTCCAAAATCACTGCAGATGGTGACTGAAGCCATGAAATTAAAAGAAGCTTGGTCCTTGGAAGAAAAACTATGACAAACCTAGACAGCGTATTAAAAAGCAGAGACATTACTTTGCTGACAGAGGTCCATACAGTCAAAGTTATGGTTCTTCCAGTGGTCATGTATGGATGTGAGAGTTGGATTATAAAGAAAGCTGAGCACCAAAGAATTGATGCTTTTGAACTGTGGTGTTGGAGAAGACTCTTGAGAGTCCCTTGGACTACAAGGAGATCCTACCAGTCCATCCAAGTGGAAATCAACACCGAATAGTCACTGGAAGGACTGATGCTGCAGCTGAAGCTCCAAAGCTTTGCCACCTGATATGAAGAACTGACTCATTGGAAAAGACCCTGATGCTGGGAAAGATTGAGGGCAGGAAGAGAAGGAGACGACAGAGGATGAGATGGTTGGATGGCATCATCGACTTGATGGACATGAGTTTGAGCAAACTCCAGTAGTTGGTGATGGACAGGGAGGCCTGGCATGCTGCAGTCTATGGGGTGGCAAAGTGTTGCACGTGACTGAGCGACTGAACAACAACTGGCTTCTACCCGCGGAATGCCAGTAGCATCCATACCTCCATTTGGACAATTAAAAATATTTCCAGGTGTCTGCAGGGGAAGGGGATGAAGTGATAAATGCCAGCTGATGACCACTGCCCTGCAGGTATGGGTTATCTTCCTAAACTATATGACAGAACATTCCTCCAAGAACATTCATTTCTTTTTTTATTGGAGTATAATTGATTTACAGTGATGTACAGATGGCCAAGAGGTACATGAAAAGATGCTCAACATTAATTATTAGAGAAATGCAAATCAAAAACTATAATCAGAATCTATCAAATGGTCATCATGAAAAAAATCTGCAAATAATAAATGCTGGTGAGGGTGTGGAGAGAAGGGAACTCTCTTGCACTGTTGGTGGGATTGTAAATTGATACAGCCACTTTGGAGAACAGAATGAAGCCTTCTTTAAAAAAATTCAAAACTAAAAATAGATTTACCATATAATCCATTAATCCCACTCCTGGGCATATATATGGAGGAAACCAAAATTTGAAATGATGCATGCATCCCAATGTTCATTTCAGCACTATTCACAATAGGCAGGACATGGAAGCAACCTAAATGCCCATTGACAGATGAATGGATAAAGAAGATGTGGTACATATACACAATGGAATATTAGTCATTAAGAGGAATTAAAGTAGATTCTAGTTTCTTGAGATTAGATTATTTTAAATTTTATCTTTGTACTTCAGTATGAAATTTTGAATGTCAATGCTGAGTTGTATCTGAGTCCTGTGATTCTGGGAAGTAGCAATGGTTAAGCAGTCTTTCCATGCCTTTGTTTTGAGGAAGAGGATTGTTGCAATGAATCAAACCTCCCCGGATGACTCAGTTAAGACTACAGATGTTCTTCTTCTTTACTTCTGATAAGGTCAGAGACAGATCCTCTACATTCTCATTCTTTGCCTTGTAGATGATCAGATTAACTGCTGAGTCCCCACTGATTAATCCAAACAAAATGCTTGTAATCAAACTCTGGTTAAGTTCCTCTCCTTCTCCCAGGCTTTTGCATTTTGGTCCATCCTTAGCCTGGGTTTGTATACAACCCCTCCTTAAGTTCCCATCTTGAGAATAGTCAGATGGCAATATAAAACAGTCTCTGATCTATGGTCCTTCTATCTCATCCTTGCACATTCACTTCCTCAAACCCTGTTTTTTGTTAGCTTTGTTTAATTCTCCTTATGAGGAGAAGAACATTGCCTACTAGCTGCTGAGAAGCTGGTAGATCTCATGGTTATGTTCTTCCTATTGCATTAACCTCCTTCTTCCTACTGTAAAAGTCCATCCCCCCAGTTCCTTAGCAATAATGTTTTCAAATAAAGTTTCTCTTCATCTAGATCCAGATTTGTTTTTAATTAACATCATAATAGCATAAGCAAAATGAACAACAAAAAATGAATGCCAATATCTTGCTGTCTCTGCCATTTAGAACAGAATCAAAATGCTGCACTTAACCTAAAATATAATTTTAGCTAGAAACAAAGCTAGTTATATATGTATTCCAATGTATATGTGGAATATACATTGTAAATATATAGCTGAATAAAAAAGTGAAGGTATTTTATTCAATGATTTCAAAAGTTGCTAATATTCACAGCCTTCTAAGTGGGTTTGTTTGGGCCCTTGGGCCAGAGGAAGGAAGAAAAAGGCTGCTTAATTACTGACATCTATGCATTTGTCAGCATGGGACAATTGACACGCCAGATGAGTATTAAAATGGCTAAGGCATCATTTACTGGAGTGAGTGATTCTAAATGAGAAGCAAGTGTGATGAGATTCAATGCCTGAGGTATAGAACCTTTGCTTGGGACTACCTCCCAAAGATCTGGATATAAGAGAAGCCAACTTGTCTCCAAGAACAGTCTCAGTGACTGAGAAATGGCTCACCATTAACATGGTTAGTTCAAGGGAGCAGAGGTGGAACAGATAGAAAGCCAGAACATGATTTTCCGTGGAGAGCTTACCTTTTGTAGCCATGTCAAGATTTACCCTGAGTATATTTTTTTCCATCCTGAAACCATCTTAATTTTTTCCGTAAGTTAACCAGGAGCAGAGGCTGTGTGGGGTTAGAGGTGAATTGGGGAGAAATGGGGAAGAAAAAATAGTTCTAGCAGTAGGTGAATTCTTGTTACAATAATTTTATAGCAATTTTTCATATGCCTGTTCTGCAGCTTAATACCTTCAACATTCTGAAATTCTCAAGCTAAATTTTGGACATGGCTTCAATCTCCTAGGACTAATATTTTAGGTTAGAATTCTGTTGCTCTTTTAACTTAAAACACCTTAGAGACATAAATTCATGTTTTCTTCCCCCGTATAGCTAGAGATGCCCAAATGGATAAAGAGGTGCCATGTTTGATAAGGAAAAGAAATTGCCTCAGCTCCCCAGTGGTGGTGGTGGTGGTTTAGTTGCTGAGTCACGTCCAATTCTTGCAACCCCATGCACTGTAGCTTGCCAGGTTCCTCTGTCCATGGAATTTCCTAGGCAAGAATACCGGGGTGGATTGCCACTTCCTTTTCCGGCGATCTTCCTGACCCAGGGATAAACCTAAGTCTCCTGCATTGCAGGCAGATTTTTTTTACTATCTGAGCCACCAAGAAACTTCCATGTTACAACCTATTAAACAATTTCCTAAACTTTTCATTCCTATCCCAACTATGTACCCACCCTCTTTCCCACTGATGCGTGGTCACACAGATATTGTCATAGAAATTTTGATAGTTATAATATCAAGAGTATTCATAGTCCCCAAAACAAATAAATTTTAAAAGTTGAGAGTTATGAGATAATAAGAAATGATAGGAGCCATGACTGACTAGTGTTGAAAAAATATTAAATTCAATTAAAAATATTGCATACTTCTTTTTGTTATAGCAAGTTTGTTATTTCGACAAATGATCTATACACGGTGTTAAAACTGACTGTTGACAGTCCTCAGAGATGTGTTTTGTATGATGTGTATATTGTTCAATAATTTGAATTAGATAACTACATTGAATTGAAACTTGACATTCAATAAATGAATTTCTGACTTTTTCCCCATGCTGTACTATGTAGTCCAGATTTCACCAAGGAAACAATTGCCTGACATTTGTAGATATTGGCTCTTTTCGAGGGGACATAGGTTCCTATGTTCATCACAATCTACCAGATTATACCTACCTGTTAAGTCCATTTTTATTACCCTCCAAGACTGTTGATATCTAAGTTTGAAAAACTCTAGTCTATAAGTGCTATGACCTATTGATCCTACTCCAGGTTCAGAAATCTGCAATTTCCTTCTGCATATTTTATCTGCATTAGCTAAGATACACACATATTGGGAGTGGTTAGATTATTTTTTCCAGGAATAATATTCACAAAGGGCCTATGTATCACCCTGGGAAACAACTTGGTGAAAGAGAAAACTAGCAGCATGAAAAACAATGGGTAAATCAATGTTATTGTGCGTGATCAGATTAACAGTGCTAATTATGAGAAGATTAAACTTGTATATGAAGTGATCTCAAAATAACTTATGTTATTATGTTATATATGTTATTATGTTTATAAAATTATCTTATGAAGTGATCAAGATATGTATAATTTTCAATAAAATAAATATTCTTCAATGCTTTCCTTGGTAAACAGAGATTAAAATATATTAATATATTCTTTTAAAAAGAGAGAGTGCTTATTTTAAATTTTGCATGTTTAGGTTTTCTTAAAAAGACTGACTAGAAGTGTTCTATAAATCTTTTGAAATTATAACAAGGAAGACTGTAATGACACAAATCACAAGTTCTATAAAACTGCCTCAGGCACTGTATTTTCTAGAAATTAGCATTTTAGAGTACATTTTGAGTTTATGATCAAATAGTAATGCATAAAAGCATTTGAAAAACCAAAAAAGATGCTGCACTGTATATATACATATAAAATGTTTGTTTTGATCTTATATGTGTGTATATATATATATAAAATGCTTTTCTATCATCTATCATCTATCTATCTATCTACGTATCTATCTATCTATCTATCTACCTATCTATCTATCTATCCCTCTGTCTAGCTAATCTGAGTCATTGTCAAATCAGTAACTTTCTAATATTATGGGCCTTGTTTTAAACATATAGATAAGGTTTCTAGCTATTTGACATATAGTTAACCATATAAAATACGGTTGATGTAGCACTTAGAAATCAAATCAAATAAAAGTAAATAAAATCTGTAGTCCAAAATCCATTTTATTGCTCTTTATTTATTATACTTCCCATCAGCCTCCTTGTTCCCCCTCTATCTTACTATTTTATTTTTAAACTTAGAATTTTAATGTTTTAGAGAAATTTAACTTTGTAAACAATTCGACTAGGCAATGGATCGTCTAATAGCTAGTTTATATGGAAAGGAATTTCTGTTCTCTTCAAGCTATAATAATCAATGAAGTAATATAAAAATTATCAAGATGAAAGACATTTACATGTTTGTTACTTCAAAAAATTTTCTGTCTGGAATTATGATAATCTTTGTTAACTAGGGATTATAAAAGTTCAGGAGTTTGTAAGAGAGGATGCATTTTTCCAGTGCAGTTCTATTTTAAGACATTTTTTCATCCATTTCTAATTTGTGCATACAGTTCTCTCTTGGGATGAGAGTCCTTGCATTGGATGCCAAGAAAGCCATCTTGTAAGAAATCAGTCACTGTAAGACACTTGCACAGAATAGAAAAACATTCCCTTGCTACTTTACTACAAGATGCTGTCTGTGGAAATTATCGGTGATTCCAAGCATTCACACAATCACTGTTCGAAGTGACATTATCAGAGACACGGCATTGACAGGAAGAATCGCACAGCAGCAAAGGAGATAAAGTAATTTGCAGAAGTACAGTAGGCCATCACAATGATGCCAAAATAGCTTTAGGTGATTGAAATTATATATGTATGCTCATGTCTTTAGAATATAAAAAAGGAGTTTAAAAAACTGGATTATGTCAGTAATCAATCTGATCTGTGCTTTAAAGATCTAAGTCACACTAAACAATAAAGCTCAATTATTGATTTTTTAAATCACAAAGGTTTTAACCTTTATGTTACCATCTGTTTATGATATCTCTTCTGAGAATTTTAATTTCTTTATTTGGAGACATTGCCCGAGTATTTTTCAATATAATCACTGAAACTTTGTAAAGTTAGAAAAAACAAACAAAAGAACGAATGACTCACTAGATGACTTTCCTCAATTTCAGCACACACACTGTTAGAAAAACAAAAATTGTTTTTCCAGGATTGATATTAACTTAATAGAGCCTAATTAATGATCTGTAACTGTTCTGGTGTGTTGACTTGTGTGGATTTTTACAATCAAAAAGTAGCTCTCTAAGAGAAAAATTATAAGAAGGCACAATCAGTAGAGAGGTACACATAGGCCTGAGGACAAATGGTAAAATATAAAATTAATTCTGAGTCATTTTTGGCAAATTAGATTCTTTCCTCATGACTATGGAAATTTAGATAATCATTTTACAAAATAGACTTTTTTTTCTAACAAAAGATAAAATTAAATAAATTTTTTGCTTAATCAGACATTTTTGATGTTATGTAAAAATATTGGAAAGCATTGGTCTCTCACTGAGTTATTGGCAAAGAAATTTAAAAAAAGACTACCTCTTAATCACATTGATGAGACTTCACTTAGTGTAAAGACCCAAGAAGATCATACATATTGTTTCAAAGGATACTACAGATGGCTACTGTATGTATGTGTGCATATACACACAGCTGCAAGATCTCATACTATGGTCATGTAGAACATTTGCAAGACATTTATTTAGGTCTAGAAACAGTGTTGGCTGGGAAACAGAGCAAAACAAAGTACTTATTTCAGTTTAGTCACTCAGTCGTGTCCAGCTCTTTGTGACCCCATGGACTGCGAGCACACCAGGCTTCCCTGTCCATCACCAACTCCCACTCCCCGAGCTTGCTCAAACTCATGTCCATCAAGTCGGTGATGCCATCCAACCATCTCATCCTCTGTCGTCCCCTTCTTCTCCTGTCTTCAGTCTTTCCCAGCATCAGGGTCTTTTCAAATGAGTCAGCTCTTCGCATCAGGTGGCTGAAGTTTTGAAGCTTTAGCTTGAGCATCAGTCCTTCCAATGAATATTCAGAACTGATTTCCTTCAGGATTGACTGGTTTGATCTCCCTGAAGTCCAAGGGATTCTCGAGTCTTCTCCAACCCCACAGTTCAAAAGCATCAATTCTTTGGCTCTCAGTTTTCTTTATAGTCCAACTCTCACATCCATACATGACTACTGGAAAAACCATAGCCTTGACTAGATGGACCTTTGCTGACAAATTAATGTCTCTGCTTTTTAATATGCTGTCTAGGTTGGTCATAGCTTTTCTTTCAAGGAGCAAGCGTCTTTTAATTTCATGGCTGCAGTCACCACCTGCGTGATTTTGGAGCCTAAGAAAATAAAGTCTGTCACTGTTTCCATTGTTTCCTCATCTATTTGCCATGAAGTGATGGGACCGGATGCCATAATCTTAGTTTTCTGAACGTTGAGTACTTATTTACTCATAGTGAATTCACTTGTTTCTGATAGTGAGATTTTGGTATCAGAAAATAAGGCTCTGTTTTATTTAAAGGGCTTCCCTGGTGACTCATATGGTAAAGAATCAACCTGCAATGTGGGAGATCTGGATTTGATCCCTGGGTTGGGAAGATCCCTTAGAGGAGGGCATGGCAACCCACTCCAATATTGTTTCCTGGAGAAACCCGATGGACAGTGGAGCCTGGCGGGCTACCGTCCATGAGGTGGCAAATAGTCGGACATGACTGAGTGACCAAGCACAGAACACAGTAACTAAATATGCTGCACTGGCTTAGTGGTCGGGCAGCAAGCAAGGAAGCCACTGACATTGGAACCAGTTTGGATGGAGACCCGTGTTATGCAGTTGTAAACCATCAGGTAAAACTGTTGTCCATAGTGATTTAGGAAGTAGACAGACTGAAAAGTAGGGCTCCTAAGCCTGTAGCTCTCAATAAAATGATTTGAAAGATAAGAGTAATTATGTGTATTGAGACAGTAATATAATAAAATGTTTCTCTGGGAAACAATTGCTAAAATAAATCAAAATAAATTAAAGAGTCCAAATTTGAGAGTGCCAAATGGTTATCAAAGCTTTTGTTTAGGCCACTAACAGTAACTGCTAAGAGGAGAAAAAAAAAAATTAGAATGATAAAGGACAATCATTCCTTTAAGAGCCCATTAAGGCTGTGGCCATCTCATTCAAAACTGTCATGCCAGAAAATCCCCAAATCACCACAGTTAACTGAAATATAAAGTATGAAGGCAAACAATTAGAGAAATGAATCAGGTTTAAGAAACATGTGGGGGTGGTGAGGAGTAAGAGGGAGGGGGATATATGTACACTTATGGTTGACAGAAGAAAGAAAGTGAAGTTGCTCAGTCGCGTCTGACTCTTTGTGACCCTGTGGACTGTAGCCCACCAGGCTTCTCTGCCCATGGGATTCTCCAGGCAAGAATACTGGAGTGGGTTGCCACTTCCTTCTTCAGGGGATCTTCCCGACCCGGGGATTGAACCCAGGTCTCCCACATTGTGGGCAGATGCTTTTCCCTCTGAGCCACCAGGGAAGCCATGTTGTTATACAGCAGAAACCAACCAATCTTGTAGAGCAATTATCATCCAATTAAAAAACAAAAAACAAAAACACAAGAAAAAAAGGAAGCATGTCTATAAAAAATTTTACATGTGATTACAACATGACAGGGATAAAATAGGTAATATGCCTACTAAATTTCTCAAAGAATTGTATTGCCAAAACTTCCATAAACTTAGTCATACACCTGGCAGATGCGGGGTCCAGGGTGGGCAGAATGGCAAAAGCAGAAGCGCCAAGGCCGAGGCTTGCATTATGCTGTTTGTGTAGATGGTGGTGGGTGGGGGTTGGGGTGGGGTGGTGGGAGGGGGTGCTCTCGTGGCCCAGGTGTAAAGAGCCTGCCTGCATTGCAGGCAGATCCCCTAGAGATCCCCTAGAGAAAGAAATGGCAACCCATTCCAGTATTCTTGCCTGAAGAATCCCATGCACAGAGGAGACTGGTGGGCTACAGTCCACGGGGTTGCAAGAGCTGGACATGACTTAGCGACTAGACCACCACCTCCACTAAACAACCACCACTGGCTTTGAGAGGGGCTGCCACTCACGGTGCCTGTCCACAGAACATCTCATTTAGAGATTTCAGGCCATGTTTGAAGGATTAATGTATTCCACATTCACGGGTATAGTTTGTTAACTAGCCAATAAGGGTCATTATCTAAAGAAATTCTTCATTAGTGAGATTTTGGTGATCTAAGAGTACTTAAATGAGAATCAATATTTCTAATCTCTTTCAAAGCATTCTAGCAAAGATCTTCACGTTCAAATTCAATACAAATACAGATCTGAAGTACCTATATTTTCAAAATTTGATGCTTAACTAGGATCAGAGACATAATCTTTAACATGAAGTTAGAAAAACATTTATTTAAGTGGAAATGATTTCTTGAAAGCCTTTGGTCACCACACTGTAGATTATTACTAGTACCACCTTACAGTATATTAAAAATTTGTTACAGTATCTTGGGTCTTAATAATGTGGCTGATTGAATATCAGCCACACAGTTCCATAACTGTCCCGGTTGAATCTCTAGCAGTCTGGTTATCTCCTTATTATCAAAATGGTTATTTTTACAAGAGTGTAATGTCTAGATTAGGCAGGCTCAGCTTGAGCAAAACCTTTTATTATTATTTAAGAGATAGCACCAAGGGAATGAGTTTAAACTTGAGAAATCGGTTTTGAATGGACACTCATTGATTTATTTTTCTAAAACACAAGTTTCTGAGTAATATAAACTAGATATCTATCATATCTGAAATGAGCCATTGACACAGATGAAGAATGAATTTGCTAGCAACATTTCTTAGAGAAAATGATGTTATTAGATACATATACATACATATATTTATAAATACACACATATATAAATACAAAAATGTATTTTAATGTATATAACAATATATATTACACATATAGATACATACATACATATAGATAAAATATGAAATTGTTTATATTTTATGCATATAAATACATTTTGTATTTTCTATAAATATTGTATAATATTTATAAATCCATAAATATATATTGCAACCATGAAATTAAAAGATGCTTACTCTTTGGAAGGAAAGTTATGACCAACCTAGACAGCATATTCAAAAGCAGAGACATTACTTTGCCAACAAAGGTCCATCTAGTCAAGGCTATGGTTTTTCCAGTAATCATGTATGGATGTGAGAGTTGGACTACAAAGAAAGTTGAGCACTGAAGAATTGATGCTTTTGAACTGTGGTGTTGGAGAAGACTCTTGAGAGTCCCTTGAGCTGCAAGGAGATCCAACCAGTCCATCCTAAAGGAGATCAGTCTTGGGTGTTCATTGGAAGGACTGATGTTGAAGCTGAAACTCCAATACTTTGGCCACCTGATGCAAAGAGCTGACTCATTTGAAAAGACCCTGATGCTGGGAGGGATTGGGGGCAGGAGGAGAAGGGGACAACAGAGGATGAGATGGCTGGATGGCATCACTGACTTGATGGACATGAGTTTGGGTAAACTCCAGGAGTTGGTGATGGACACGAAGGCCTGGCATGCTGCGGTTCATGGGGTCGCAAAGAGTCGGACACGACTGAGTGACTGAACTGAACTGAACTGATAGCAATATACATGTAATAAGTATATATACAATGAACTTATTAACCTATTTACTTTGACTAGTGGTCTTCATTCTTTTTCATCCAAACTGTCTCTAATCTCCCTATTATCTTCCTTCTCTCCATTCTGCACTTACGTATCTACTCTTCGATTTTATTCACAAATCATGAAAGACTTCATATATTCATGAACCTCTTGACAGCATATAAGCACACATATTCAATGTGCACATACAGATACATACATATCAGAGCTGGGCAAACTATAAGTACTTGTGTGATAGTCACCTCTTTTTGTAAATAAAGTTTTATTAGCCGCCCGGGGAACACAGTCATGCTCATATGTTTACATGTTTATGGCTGCTTTTGTTTTATAAGAGCAGAGTTGAGTGGTTGTGTAAGGAACTGTATGACTCACAAGCCTAAAAATATTATTATTATTATTTTTTTTTTCAGAAAACTTTGCTGACCCCTAATTAGTACACGTTGTTTTACTTATCTTCTGCTGTGTAACTAACCACCCTGAAACTTCATGGAAAAAATAGTGATTTACTGGCTCCAAATCCCTAGAGTTGGCAATTTGGGCTCAATCCATTTGGTTAGTTCTTCTGAGGTCCTCCCTCAGATCTCTAATTCTAGCAGTCAGTTCGTTGTTCCTAAGGGGATAGACAGTCCAAGGAAGCCTCACTCCCCTTGTTAGTTCTGAGTGCTCACCATTGGCTAGAACCTCTCCCACTTGGTTTCCCATCCTTAAGAAGGCTAGCATCATTTTTTTTTTTCTTCTTAAGGTGCTGTCAAGGCAACATTCTAAGAAAGCAAAAGCAGAAGCTGGAAGGTAGCAGAGTACTAAATTTGGAATATCATAGTCATCAAATTATAAAGATCAAAATAAATTATGAGACAATCAAGTTTTAGGGAATTGTAGGACTTGACTGTACTTCTCTGGGGAAGATTAGGAAATCACAGTTTAAAGGGGTATTAAATAAAAATTGGAGGAATTTATGACCATGCATTTTTTTTTGCAATGTATTACCTTTATATATACTGTCGATTATATTGGTAGAAAATTACCTGGCAATTTCAGGAGGTGAAATGTTCCAGATAAAAAGGCTTACCAGCACTTCAAGTACAAACCTATGCAAACTTATACAAACATTTATGGAAGAAAGTTTTCATTACTCTCTGGAATTTTATCCTGTCTTTCTATATAGAATATGGTGATAATAACTAAACTTATATTGATTAATAGCTTTGTCATTCTCTACTGTTATTTATGCAGGCCTCTAATAGATCAGTCACCTTGGGGCTATTCATGAATATAGTTGTATGGAAAAGTTACTTCTAAACCAAGTAATCAGATAGATCTTTCTAAACTCTATGTTTGCTTGGTAATATCCTCAGATTTTTGTTTCTCTTTCTAATTTTCAAAAAAAGTACATTTAAAATAATATTAGGAATGGGTTTAAAGGAAAAATATACAGTTTCTTTAGAAAAGTATTCAGTTTAAATGCAGTTTGATTTGATTAAGTCACAAGAGTTGGCCCAGGTCCACAGTCAGCTGCGGAACTGATGTCTCTCTAAATGTGGAAGACATTTTGAAAACGAAAACCTCCTAAGTGCTATGGTCTGAAATCATGTTCCCTCAAAATTCATATGTTGAAATCCTAATGCCCAATGTGATAGTATTAGGAAGCAGGAACTTCGTGAGGTGATTAGATGATGGAGGTGGATTCTTTATAAGTAAGACCCCATGGATTCCTTCATTCCTCTCACCACGTGCGTTGGGGCTCAGTTGTGTCCCGTTCTTTGTGACCTCATGTGTAACCCGCCAGGCTCCTCTGCCCATGGAATTTTCCAGGCAAGGATGTTGGAGTGGGTTGCCATACCCTCCTCTAGTAGATCTTCCCAACCTAGGGACTGAACCTGCGTGTCTTGTGTTTCCTACTTTGGCGGGCGAATTCTTTACCGCTGCACCACCTGGGAAGCACTCCCATCATGCAAGGACAGAGCAAAATGTTGGCAGAATACATCTCAGAAGGGGGCCCATGTCAGAAGCTGACTCTGCTGGCACCCTCATCTTGGACTTAACAGCTTGCAAAACTGTGAGACATAAATTTCTGTTGTTTATAAACTACCCAGTTTGTGGTATTTTGTTATAGCAGCCCCAACAGACTAAGACAGTAAGTATTAATGATGAGCTGGTAATTGTAGTCATTCTCTCTCTCTCTTTCTCTCTCTCTCTCTCTCTAGACACACACACACACACACACACACACACACACACACATACACACACACAATGTATTTTGTGTAATTAAAAAAACCTGTGTATCAGATAACCATGAATCTTTACATACTTATTTTGGTGAAGACTTTTGGCAAAAGAAACGCAAAACCAAAATTTCTTTTGGTCTTCATGTGTTTATTTGATCGCTATGTTCTTTAAATTTTTATTTTTAATTTGCTGTCAATATATTAAGATTAGTAGATTTCACATAAAAATCCAATATCTGGCTTATATAAAGTTAGAAGATCTGACAATAATGGTACCTCTTTCCCACTTGAAAATCATCCAGAAAGCTGGAGATTGACCAAGTAACATGCTCTAGTCCACTGCTTTTCACACAGCTCATGTCCATTCATTCTCGCTGCCCATCCTCTTCATTTTGCATTTGAATTTGGGAGCTCTGTTTAAATGAACATTTCCTGGGATCTCACGGGACTGCATTTACTCTTATTAATGCCCCAGAAATTTACCTGCTGTGGGGGTCCTCTGACTCTTCCTGCACACAGTTAAGGTCAATTTTTAAAACACCAGCCTTTCTGCTCATGTTGATTTCATTTTCTTCCCTTCTTCTTTATTGAAGTATAGCTGATTTATAATGTTGTGTTAGTTTCTGATGTACAGCAAAGTGATTCAGTTACACTTGCATATAAATCTGCTCATCCCATATTCCTAATTTATCTCTGTTTCTGTGGATTTTTCTGGTCTGTTTCTTTACACCTGTCCACTGCATTTCATCATGCAGTGGTGAAAAAAAATATTTTCTATGTCCACTTAGAAAAGCAACGGCTCTTCTTTTTGTTTTTCATGTTTGTTATTTTGGTCCATATTTTAATTTAGTCTGAGTACTAAATTACTGAGTACATACATCACTGGGTACCGTGATGTATGGTGTTAAGTTTTTCTCCAGCTGGAAGCTCCGTCTTGCCTTTAACAACTTTAAGTGAAATCTGACATTTCCCTTTTCTTGAAAAGATTGCCCATACCTTCACGTAAATGCCTATCTACTCCCTGATCACATCTGTTTTCTCATTTTACTGACCGCCTGACCAGGAATTACATTCACTAATATGACTTCTCTGTAACAGTTTCCTGTAGAGGGTCTGCTCAGTTTCCTATGGCTCACTCTCTTTTTCTACCCATGATTCATCACATTTAAATTCTCATTGTATCATAGGAAAACATGGAAATATGGCATAATATTAAAAATATTTTAAAGACTGTAATGTCTCCTAAATATAACTAAAATTCCCGCCTCTTTCCACCCCACTATTACCATCATATTATGTAAAAATTGTGTTTTAGGGATGCACACGTTTCTCTGAGAACCCTTATTTCTCAAGGGTTAGGAGTAGTTTAAGTCAATGTAGGATTGCAGTTGGAACACTATAGATTGAAAATGAGTACGATCAAGTTTTTGAATCACAATTAGTATGACAGATATACTCAATATTTACATTAACTAGCTTTAGAAAAATCAAATGCACTAGAAAAACATGACCCATAAATGATTTATAGATCATCTCAGCAGTTTCCAAACTTTCCTGGTTCATAGCACACTTAGCAATATTTTCATGATGCTACTAGGACAAAGGAAATATCTAACACTCTTTTACTATATGCAAGTGTGCATGCATGCTAAGTCGCTCAATGGTATCTTGACTCTTTATGGCCCTATGGACTGTAGCACACCAGGCTCCTCTATCCATTGGATTCTCCAGGCAAGAATACTGGAGTGGGTTTCCATGCCCTCCTCCAGGTGATCTTCCCAACCCAGAAATTGAACTGGTGTCTTAAGACTCTTGAGAGTCCCTTGGACTGCAAGGAGATCCAACCAGTCCATCCTAAAGGAGATCAGTCCTGGGTGTTCATTGGAAAGACTGATGTTGAAGCTGAAACTCCAATACTTTGGCCACCTGATGCGAAGAGCTGACTCATTTGAAAAGACCCTGATGCTGGGAAAGATTGAGGGCAGGAGGAGAAGGGGATGACAGAGGATGAGATGGTTGGATGGCATCACCGACTCGATGGACATGAGTTTGGGTAAACTCTGGGAGTTGGTAATGGACAGGAAGGCCTGGCATGCTGTGGTTCATGGGGTCGCAAAGAGTTGGACACTACTGAGTGACTGAACTGAACTAAACTGATTAAAGTAGTACATTTTATGTATTACAGTTGCAAGTTAGAGCATCGGGGATTGACTTTTGCTTCTTGTGATCAATGAGAGATTTTGCTGAAAGTAAGAAAGTAATTTTTCTATCTCCCGAACTATATACCCCTATTTAGATATTTGACTTCTTTTATCACTTTCAGTCAATTAACACTAGAAATGCGGTAGCAGCCGAAGAATTTTGTTGCAGTAAAGCATAACAATAAAGGTCAGCTGCTGTCATGTTTTTAACTCTGAATAGAGTAAGCCTATTTAATGACATGCTCTTGATTTTAATTTGCATTCTGGTATATAAAGTAACAGTGAACCTACTATATAAACAGTAACTATTGTATGAATGTTTTTCTCTTTACACTTAACAAAAACATAAACTCCATCATTCACAATTCACTACTCCACACCTCAGAGTTACTCTGTGTGTGTGTGCACGTGTGTGCCTGTGCTCAGTTGTGTCTGACTCTTAGCCCCCCAGGCTCCTCTTTCCATGGAATTTTCCAGGCAAGAACACCGGAGTGGGCTGCCATTTCTTTCTACGGGGGATCTCCCCAACCCAAGGACTGAACCCACATCTCTTGTGTTTCCCACACTGGCAGGCAGGTTGTTCTTCACCACTAGAGTTGCCTGGGAAACCCTCAAAGTTATTAATTCTTGATACCCTTACAAAAGAGTAGATGAGTTTTAAACTCCATCCACTAAGTTTTAAAGGAATCACACCATGACATATATGGCAATTTTTATCCATAAATTACCTATCCAATTTCATAATTTTTCACTGCATATTTCAGGGGCAAAAAAATATTTTCTCCACTGTTAGAAAATTTCAAAGGAAAAAATGGTTTATTTAAAATGGTTCACAAATACGTCTGCACAGAGATAAGATGCAATAATTACCGTCTTATAAATGAAAACAAATTCATCTAGTGGAACAATCAAAATATTAGGTGACATTTTATGCATTTTCCCAAATTTTATTTTTTTTTAATTATCTTTAGTGAAGAATTCTTTTTTTCTTTTTAAATACAGAAAGACCTCTAGATACAAACAAGTTCTGTTCCTTCAGCACATTTGTAAGTCCAATTTTTTCATAAGTTCGACAAAGTTAGTCCAGGTCCTCAGCTAACACAATTGGCTATATAGGACAGTGCTATAAGTTTATAATACTTTTCACACAAATGATTTCACACAAATAAAGAACAAATAAGCACCAAAAATAAAGAAAACACTTTAAATCTTACAGTACAGTACCTGAGAAGTACAGTATACAGTACAACAGCTCGCCTCCAGGGGCTAGCATCAAGGGAACAGGCAAGAAGAGTTACTGCCTGGAAGAAGGAGAGGGGGTGGGAGATGGTAGAGCTGAAGGATCATCAACAATAGGAGATGGAGGGCAGGCTCCAATTTCACTCATGCCTGACGCTGATGGTAGAGTTTCTGGTTCCTGGTTGGATTATATCTACCCTCTGATCCAGTGATGACTGGATCACAGCTCTTTTTTCTCATCATAGATGACACGGC
This sequence comes from Dama dama, assembly GCF_033118175.1. Lineage (NCBI taxonomy): Eukaryota > Metazoa > Chordata > Mammalia > Artiodactyla > Cervidae > Dama > Dama dama. The sequence goes on along the minus strand of NC_083713.1, from coordinate 67,662,797 downwards.
AGCACTGGATTGCATTCTGAACGACTGCTGCAACTTCCCTGTACCATTCTGCATTTGAGTCCTGGCCTCACAAACCAACAGCAACTCCTCAAATAAAGAAAGTCCCCTTGCCTTTTCCTGAGTCATGAATCTCTTCGATTCTTCAGTTACTTCTTCCTCTTGTCTCTCTTCACCCTTCTCTGGACCTCCGGCTCCACCAGGTCTTCATTAGTAAGCGCCTCATGTTGCACAGTAAGGAGTTCAGTGAAGCCCACTCCTTGCAGATCTAGCTCTAGCTTCTTGTTGAGCATCACTGAGTTGCTGAAGACTGCACATTCGCATCTTTGAAATCTTGCAACTTGAAGGTGTGTATGTAGGGAACTTGCTGTATATAAGTAATATTCTAGCACTTATGGGCCAAAAGCATCATTGTTTCAGCCTTTTCACCCAGAAATGCTATTTACCTTATATGCCAGTGGCTACCATTCACTGAGTGACTCAACAAAAATTTGTTATGTACACACTGTTTCCTAGACATTATGTAACATCAATTTATTGTTATTTCTCCAAATTCAGCTTCCCACCAAAGTAAAATAAATAAATTTTTATAACAATTTAATATCTGGATTAAACACAGAGAATTTCTTTTTAAATTTAATTTTACCTGTCTTTTGTAATTGGTGGGTAATAATACAAAGGATAGTGTATTCCTTCACTATGGTATAATCGTTACAACTCATTGTTGATATTTACAATATTTCTTTGTGATACGGATAATTATGTGGATGTGACTCCATTAAGCTGATTCAATGTGTGTGTTAGTTGCTCAGTTGTGTGTGACTCCTTGCAACCCCATGGACTATAGTTTGCCAGGCTCCTCTGTCCACGGGATTTTCCAAGAAAGAATACTGGAGTGGGTTGTCATTACCTTCTCTAGGGGATCTTCTCAACCCAGGGATCAAACCTGGGTCTCCTGCATTACAGGTAGATTCAACAGGAGCATCCATATTTCCTGTGTTTTAAAGCAACTTTAAAGCAACTCTATCTCTCTGTGTAGTTAGTCATTCTAACAATCATTACAAATCTACCCCACCTCAAGGTGGATCTTTACTTATCTTGGTTTGCTTCATTGAGTTCCAGCTAGACTTTTGCCTAGCTATGTGATTTTTTCTGAATTTGTCTTCTAGTCTTTTATCTTAATGGGTAGTGAAAAAGCCCTAAGGCAAGGCAGAATCAGGTAACTTCAGCTACAGGAAAGACAGAATCAACAATTTCTACAATTGTATTTTAAGATCACAGTCTCAGCTTTCTTTCTTTGTTTTTCTTTTCTTTTCTTTTTTTTGCTGTCCACTGTATTCCTGCCTAACAGTCAATTAAATAACCAATCAACTGTTTTTTATTAGCAACAATAAAATGCAGTTACATAGCACTCTATGATTTATAAAACACTTCCATGTCTATTATTTTCTGTGATTACCTCTTAAAAACTCAACAAAAGGTAAAACATGTAGTTTTATCATTACTACCATTCTTCTTGATGACAATAATAAGGTCCAGGGGTCCCAGTCGAATTTTCTAATATTACACAGCTAATAAATGCTAGAACTTCAGTCTTTAGTCTTCTTATAATAACTGCTACATTATGTTTTCATTTTATTATAACCCCACTTTTCACACTATTTATTGAAACCAAGTATTGAAAACAAAAATAAAACAGTTTTATACCAGATAGGGAGAGAGATAAAAGTACAATTCTGAGATCTAAGGTGATGCTTCTATTTCTAACAAGAATTGATTCATTAAAAATAAGTGTAGCCATAGAAAACAAACTTAAGGTTACCAAGGCAGAAGGGTAAGAGCAGGAAAAAATTAGGAGTCTGGGATTCACATACGCTCACTACCAAACACAAAAAAGATAATCAAAAAGGACCTATTGTATAGAACAGGGAACTTTACTCAATAAATTATAATAACTCATAAGGGCAAGGAATATGAAAAATTATGTATATATATATAACAATCACTTTGCTGTACAACTGAAACTATTAACTATTACTAATAACAGAACATTGTAAATCAGCTATGGTGGTGGTGGTTTGGTCACTAAGTCGTATCCGACTCTTTGCGACCCCATGGACTGTAGCCCTCCAGGCTCCTCTGTCCATGGGATTTCCCAGGCAAGAATACTAGAGTGGGTTGCTATTTCCTTCTCCAAACCAACTATACTTCATTTAAAAAAAAAAGTGAGACACAAACACACCTGGATTTAATAGAAGAAAAAATATTACTTTCTACTAGGACAATCAGGGGAAGGACAGGATGCAAGTCAACCTGTAAACTGGCTCTTTAAGACTGGATGGGATGTTTTATGTTAAGAAAGCAGCAAGACCATTCAGGAAATGAGCAATAAAATGAACAAATTAATGAGGTGATAATGTGTGAATCACATGATAATGGACACAAATTGTTTGGAAAGTGAGTTACTTGGTATGATTTTGGAAAGTGTTCAAGAATATAGATAAGACTGGAGTCAAACAGAGAGCTTCCCCCACCTAGCAGTGTGATGAAATAGAGCAAATTATTTAAGCTTTCTGAAGTTCAGTTTCTTTATTTAAAAAAAAAAATGTGGGTACAGCAGATACACCCTGGGCTGCTTAAATGATTTCAATGTATAGGAGACCCTACAGAGTGCCTGGTAAGATATATGTCTTCAACATAGTACACACAGTATCCACAGCAGCAGTGTCCCAAGATGCTGGAGTCAGGATGACTATGTATCAGCCTTGTCTAGAAAGTATTAGAGCAGTGATAATTATCAGTTTACACTTTTAATGTGTCCCCCAGTTGTTTAGTTGCTCAGTCGTGAACAACTCTTTGTGACCCCATGGACTGTAGCCCACCAGACTTCTCTCTCCGTGGGATTTCCCAAGCAAGAATACTGGAGTGGGTTTCCATTTCCTTCTCCAGGGGATCTTCCCCACCCAGGGACTGAACACATGTCTCCCTCATTTCAGGGGGATTCTTTACCACTGAGCCACCAGGTAAGTGCCCAGAAAGCATCAAAGCAGTGATTATTTTCAGTTTACACTTCTAACACAATGTTTCTTTCAGTACTAAACAACAAACAAGCTGTAATACCAGACAATACAGTGCAGAGGCAGGTGGGCTAAATGTGTATCCTCAAAGGGGCGAAAAACAACTGAGCTGAGGTCAAATGGCAATAAAATAAAGCCTTTCCCAGAGCAAAGGATAAAAGCAAAAAGATTTACTTTCCTTTTGTCAGCTTTGCTTCTCTGGTGCATTGTAAATAATGACAATTTCAAAGTAAATTTGGTAGGGCTTCCAATGACGGAGAGCATTAAGCAATCTTTATTCTATCTCATCTGATAAGGCTCACTGAATTTCATTTTTGTATTTATATTTATACATGGGGGAAGTATGCATGCTCAGTTGTGTCTGACTGCAGTGCACCAGGCTCCTCTGTCCATGGAATTCTCTAGACAAGAACACTGGAGCGGGTTGCCATTTCCTCCTCCAGGTGATCTTCCCCACCCAAGGACTGAGCCCTCACATCTTGCATCTCCTGTGCTGGTAGGTGGAGTCTTTACCACTGGCATCACCTGGGAACCTTATATATGGGGGAAAGGGGACACATTCATTTCAGTGAAGTAAAGAAAGACCATAACTGCATATGTAAAAAAAATTCCCTATCATGTACTAAAATTGGGACAAAATTGGGAAAGTGCTTAAAGCCGAGATTTATCACCTTAGACTTTGGATAACTACCGACTTCTCTGAATAAAGTAGTCTTGAAAAGGTATGTCTGCACTACCCCATGGACACTGCTGACAAGGTGTAGACGGGTGCATGGTGTGAGGGAGGAAGGGAGAGTGACCCTGTGCAGACACCAATCTACAGGGCAAAATAGGAGAGAGGAGTCTGAAAATGGCATCCTTCCGGTGTGCCAGCTTGCTGTCTTCAATCCTGTTTCGTAGCACAGGGAGATGGTTGGACATAGACAACCAGAAGGAAAGGGAAGCAGTGACCATCCGATCATATCACATGACTTCATTGCTAGAAAGAGAGGGATGCTCCTAAGTTTGAAGATGTAACAGGTTTTATGAGAAGGGATTTGAAACAATAACTGGGCACTGAATTGTTCCAAGATAAGCCCTGCCACCCCTGACTTTAATCGCCATTTCTAGTCATCGTCAATAGCTGCTCCAGGGACAGTTTACTACCATGCCACCACCCCCATTGAAATAGAAATAATAAAGAAAAGAATCCAGTAAAAGACCCAGAGACTGTACATTTTAAATATGCACAGAGCTGTATTCAGAATATCATTTAACAAATACAAGCAAAGGTTGCCTTTGGGAGAGTGAGATTCTTCTTTGTACTCTTATGTCTCATATATATATTTTAAAGGTGTAAACGTTTGGCAAATGGGTAAGCAGATGAAAGATAATAAAAACATCATTGCCAAGATGAGAAAACTAAGGGGAAATATGTAAGGAGCACAAATGAGGATTGGCAGAGATGAGACAATGAAAACAGAGAAATGACCCATTGACTCATTGACTGAGTAGCCCCTGCAATGCACCTGGTACTAAGTTAATTGTTGGAGACAAGATGGAGGTAAAGAGTAGGAGTCACAGGGAATGAAAAAAAAAACAAAACAAAATTCACAGGCTAGTTTAGGAGACAAAAAGCTGGGAAAGAAGTGATTTGAATAGAGTGAGTTTTTGGTTTTGTTATTAAACATAAATGGAAGAGCAGCATACGATAGAATGGCTTTGTTTCTAAAGATTTAAGGCGTTGTTCTGGTGGTAAGAAGGGCTTCCAAGAGGTAAAGAACCCACCTGCCAATGCAGGAGACTCAAGAAACCTGTGTTTGATCTGTGGGTCTGGAAGACCCCCTGTAGTAGGAAGTGGTAACCTGCTCCAGTATTCTTGCCTGGGAAATCCCATGGACAGAGGAGCCTGGTGGGCTACATAGTCCAGGGGGTCACAAAGAGTTGGACATGACTGAGCACACATGCATGCTGGTGGTAAGAAATATTCAATATAAAGGGAAATAGGGTATTTATCTGACACTACCCATGAGCTGGCTTTTGCTTCTGCTCTTGTTTTCCTCAGAAGTGGAAAGCAAAGAATTAGGCACAGGTAACCGAGGGCACAGGCATCAGCCTGGGGAGGGTGAAGGAAGTCGTAGGGAAAAACTGAAACTGTGGCTGTTATTATTATTGTATGGAAGGAAAGTTTTTTTCCAGAGTGTGATGGAGAAGATGGTCAGAAAGGGACTTCAGTGACGAGAATCTGAAATACAGACTGTGAAAACAGCAGAGAGGACTAATAGGGACACGTGGTGACCACTGTCCAACGAATATGGGCATTCACAAAATTTCAGCTGCAAATACACTAGTTGTTTTACCTTTAATTTGTCTAGTGATGATGAATAATGTGCAAAGCAAGGGGGAAATGATGATTAGGTTGGATTATTTTGGCCACACAGAGAAGAATGCAAAGAAAGCAATGGTAGAAAAATAATGGCCGTTTCTTCATGGTTGTGGTGATTGGTTTTGAGGTGCAGATGTGTTCAGAGGAAAAGGAGGAAGAGAATGAACTGAGAAACTGAGAAAAGAAGAGGGAAAAAAAATCAAAAGGAGGCAATTAGAGTCTGTAAACTTCGAGAAGATTGTAAGAGGGTGACATAGAATTTAAGATGTAACAGATAAAGCAGGTTTGGATGATGACAGTTTTCCAGGATGCTACCCTGGGGGTGAGTAGCCAAAATGGGAAGGCAGTAAAAAAAAAAAGTGGGAGTCTACTGTGTCTGAAGGTTCAGATCATGCCAGACAGAACCAAGTTTTTTCCCTTAGTTAAATTTTGCTCAAGTGTCACTCAATATTTCACTAATTGCTTAGCGGAAAAGGAGTGTGGAATTAATATAAGCCTTACCATACGTGTGTGCTCAGTTGCTTCAGCTGCATCTGACTCTTTGTGACCCCGTGGACTGTAGCCTACCAGGCTCCTGTGTCCATGGGATTTCCCAACTGGAGGGATTGCTGTACCCTCCTCCAGGGCATCTTGCTGACCCAGGGATCAAACTCACATCTCCTGCATTTCAGGTGGATTCTTTACCACTGAGCACTGGGGAAGTCCAAGTGGGCTTATGATATATGTTTTATATTTTATTTATATTTTTATTATAATAAAACAATTATATATTTTAAAATAACTATAAACAACTGTATATATAAAACAGCTATATAAAAGCAACTATAAACAACAACTATATATATAGAGCTAGTTATTTTCTATTCTGTCTGTGGAAGTTGTGTAAGTAGCACCATTTTTTCTTTTTTCAAACAATTCTCAAATAATATTTTAGTAAATATGATCAATTCAGATTGAAGAACCCTCTAGGTGTTCCTCTAGAAGAATGGTTCTCAAATATGCTCCCTAACTTATAGCATCAGAATCACCTGGGGATTTGTTAGAGATGAGCCTTCTCAAGCCCTATGGAACAGAACCTCTGAAGATGGGGCCAGCAATCTGTAGTTAACCAGACTACTATGCAATTCTGATGCATGCTTGAATTTAAGGACCACTGTGATTTGTAATTGATTGAGGGGTATTTTTTGATGCCCATAAAACCATTAAAATATTTCTACCAATCTTTGATACTCATCTCTTCCTTCAACCATTCCTTGTAGTTACACACAGCCATCATAACACTGCTCTTTTAATACCTAGCATATTCAGCTAGATGTTTCTCTTTGACAGATTGTTTCTCTTAACCATTATGGGTGAGAACTATTTACCATAAAATAAAATAAATGGAGGCACCACAAGAGAGTGCAGCAAAATAAATAAAGAATGCACTCGACTCGGAACACAAAGTGCTTATTGGCTGAGAACATTTGTCCTGTGACTGGAATTAGAACAGGCTACACACCCTGCAGAGCTTGTTCTCTGGAATTGAAAGCATAGCTTGGAAGATAGCCTGTGGGGGGAGGGTGTAAATGTGTGTAACAAGTGAACAATACATTTATTTATCTGAGATAAGGTCAGATATTTTAACTGTTTACAAAACATTTTATAAAATGTAAATAAGGCATTATAATGAGCCAGGGCTAGGAAAGCTATTTCAATTTTTTTGGAGGAACACATTTTTCTGAAGGGGTGAGTTGGGTTAGGTGGGGAACTTTGAGATTTCCTAACCTATGTCTTGATGACAAACACTCAGATGACCAAATATTCAGATTTTATCTATTTCTGATTTTTCAATTTGAAATTTGGCTTTTGTGAAGTATTATTTTTAAAAAAGTTTCCTCTTAACTTTTTTTCCCCCACTAAAATAGTACTGCAAACTCATTTATTCAGATTAGAGTAATTTATTATGATTTGGAAAAAACTAAGCTGAAATGATCACTTTTATTATTTCTGAAAGAAAGTTTTCTAAACCTACCAATATTTATAGGAAAATGTTTAACCTGTTCCAACAAATGACAGGTTTTCAGTCATCATAACAGAATGAATGAACACCCACATCCACCCACGCACACACATGGAAAACTGTATTAGAGAAGAAATCAGAGTATTCCATGCAGAACATGCATCCCCTGAGAAGCCAAGTACAAATTAGTGTTATGATTGTATAAAAACTGGTCTTTACTTTGTTGACCTCTTTGGTTAAATATGGGCTTCCCTGGTGGCTCAGAGGTTAAAGCGTCTGCCTGCAATGCGGGAGACCTGGGTTTGATCCCTGGGTTGGGAAGATCCCCTGGAGAAGGAAATGGCAACCCACTCCAGTATTCTTGCCTGGAGAATCCCATGGACGGAGGAGCCTGGTAGGCTACTGTCCATGGGGTCGCAAAGAGTTGGACACGACTGAGCGACTTCACTTTCACTTTGGTTAAATATAATCTATGTTTATTAGAATAAAACCATTTAAAATATTAAATATTTAATCAGAATATTTTCTTATTCCAACTGTTCTCCATTGTTAATCCATTCTTATTATTGAAGATGCAAGATTCATAGAACACTATTCCTCCAGACAAAATATTAGCAGAGGCTTTTTGTCCTTTTTTAAATTTGGTGTTTTCTCCAGCTTTCTCTATGCCTTTTACTAGTGCCATTATTTTCTCAAAACGTTTCCCCTGGTCACATATTGTCCACATGTTTACTAACCTATCTTTCTCTGCTTAATGCTAGGAAACTAACCTTTTCTGTCTGAAAGAGATCTGTGTACAATATTCAAATCATAAGTTCTATTGTAGTCATTCAACCAGACTTAACACTGAATATGCATATATGCAAAAAGTGTATATTTATGTTTACATATATAAGTATGTATTTAGTTTATACAAATACACACACATATATATGTAGAAAAAGAGAATAAAAGAAGAGGAGAGGAGGCTAGGGGAAGGAGAGGGGGGTAAAGGATTACTTGAGTAGATGAAGCAAATATTTCAAAAGAGCACACAGAACAAATCAAGTAAGATATTTTTCTAATTCCTGAGCAAACTATTGACTCAAATTCAGTCTATTATAATGAAGTAATAAATCACGGGGTGATATAGATTGAACATTCAGGATGTTATTCATTTCAGGTGGTCTCAGCCCCATTGCAAACTTCCCTATAAGAGATAAGCCAATAACAGCATTTTCTCTATCACCACATTCTGTGCTGTCTTCTCCCAGAATAACGGTTGCACACAACTGAACATCAATGTGGAGCAAAAACAGAACTCTTTGTGAACAAGTCAATTTGTAACTTTGTAAGTAGGAAGAATGAAAATAAGCTCTTTTCTTAGAAGTGCTAATCCATTATCCTGAGGCTCTGTTTTCTAGCTGAGTTCATTTAAGTGTGCTCGAAACTATGAGCCCTCTGGGGTGATATCAGTCCTATGCAACTCAAGGCAATCATTATTAGAACTGAAGCAGCTCTTGGGTTCAGGATATGGACCACAAACTGGCAGAGAGCCTGATCTCTCCAAGGAAGGATGCCAGTGTCACTCCATCGTTTCCTTAGCTGTTGGGAGAGATTTCAGCTCTTCAGCAGTTTCTCTTCCTGACCAGCTTTTCCCAAGATAAATCTGAGCTAGCACCATATGTTTCAAGAACAAAAAACAGCTTCTGAATTATTACAGCATAGTGTACTCTTGCCCAGGAAATTCAAGCTGCTAAGGCACTGTAATCACAGTACCAGGCAGAATTTGAGAGAGCAGTGAACTTGATTTCACAAACTTGTCAAACAACACTTGTCTTCAGAGAGTAGGACTCCTTGAGAATTTCTCGGAGGGAAGATAAAATGTTGCCTAGAGCCCTTAGTTATTTTGGAATCATAATTCCTAGCTGAATGACCCATTCTCAGATGTTTTGAGTCCACAAGTTTTGTTGGAGTTTAGAGAGGTCATTGTTTTAAGTGTCCTTTATTTTAAAACCACTGAGTGGCTACAATTGTTAGGAGATGTGCTAAATATTAGAAATATAAAGACATTTAAAAGGTAATACTTGACTTCAGAGTTCTAATGAGATAAATGGATACATTATAAAAAATCTTCAAAATTGCATGCAGTTATATTTAGAAGGATTCATATAGGGTTTGACATAATCACAAAGGAAGAGAATCTAGAATGCCTTCATGAAAGAATACCTGAAAGAAAATTTAGTTGACTATTAAAAGAGATGTAGTTATATAGGAAGCAAATCATAGGAAAACAGATGGACATTCTCTGTTAAGGACACAGCATCAATAGAGACACAGAGGAAAAGAAGGGAGTATTTAAGAGAATGGCAACAAGTTTTTAGATTTTCTTTATTTATTTTTACATAATATGTTTAAGAGAAATGAAAAAAAAATCCAGAAGATATAGACAGGGGACAGCTAATAAAGAATCTTTCACTGACTCCATTCATTCAAGCACTCAGCATAGTAGAAGAAAAACAGTCACACATTCTTTGACATTCTTCTCATCAACAGGTAGAACGCCTTCCTCTTGAATCAGGGTTGACCTTAACACTTCGCCAATAAAATATGATGTAAGTGACCTTCTAGGACTTTCTAGATTTTGTCCTAAAATTTGTTTTATGGCCTGGTTTTCTCAGTATCCTCACTTTTAAAATCTAGCTGACATATTATGAGGAAACCCAAGCAGCCCAATGCAGAGACTCAAATAGAGAGAAATACAAGCTCCTCACCTACTGCTGAGATCCCAGACTACACACTCAGCACTATATTGCCAATCGTGTGAATGACCCATTTTGGAAGTAGAGCCTCCAGCCTCAGTTGAGCTGCCCTGGCTACTGCTGTATGCAGTAGAGATGAGCCCTCCCTTCTGAGCTCTGCCCAAACTATAAATTTGTTTGTGAAGTAAATTATTATTGTGGCTATAGGCCATTGCACTTAAGGGTTATTTGCTATGCAGCAATAGATGCAAGTCCAAAACCTGGGTCAGGAAGATCCTCTGGAGAAGGAAATCACAACCCAATACAGTATTCTTGTCTGGGAAATCCCATGGATAGAGGAGCCTGGCAGGCTACAGTCCACGGGGTTGCAAAAGAGTTGGACATGACTTAGCGACTAAACAACAACAAAATATAATTAACTGGAACAATCATTAAGTCTTTACTGAATGAATACCCTATTCTTACAATATAATGTTATGGCATATAGATGTCAATCCTGACAAAGATTCTCTCCTTGACCAAACTCTAGCCAGCCTCCTCTGAGCCCTCTTAGTGACTAGATCTCAGACTAGGTTTACAAAAACTATAGACTCTCAACAAAAATGCTTTTGTCCACTCTCCTCCTCCTACATTAAACATAGAACTCAATACCTCATCCCTTGAAAGACTCTAGCCTCCTGTAAAGTGCCTGCTGGAGTAAATTCAAGGCCCCAGACAACATGTGAAATTAGTCCCTGAAAATCTCTTTCTTAGAGCCTTTGCTGAAAAGGACTTTCAGATTCGACTCTTTCCTCTGTCCCTTTGAGATATACATGCATCTGCTACAATTCAACAGTATCTTTCTCAAGGACTTGAAAGTCATTCCTTTAAAATGTGATATTACCTCAGTCTCCCAGTCTCCACGGGAGGATAAAATCCTAACTTCCATATTTGCCATCTAACAGACACAGCTGGCCCAATTGGCATTTACACTGACCAATTTTTTTTTTAAGTTTTCACTTCCCCAATTCTATTGAGCCTCTAATTCCACTTCCTCCTTTTCCTTTAAAATGCCTGGTTACCTTTGTACAATAAAGATTGAGTTTAACTCTTGTAACACCATCTATTGCACTAATATTTCACCAATCAAAATCGGTTTTTACCACTTTGGCAAGTATCTAGTTTTATCTTTGACAATCTAAGACAAGTAGATTTCAGCCTTAAAGCTATCTCTTATCCAATAGTAATGGCCATCTGTGTGAAATTGGATTCTAGGCATAACATGAAAATAATGCAGAAATCACGTAGTGATGACTGTCAGAGGCAGAGAAAATAATTGTTGTAGCATATGTGCTTATGATTTTCCAAATCTCTTACAGTAAATGCTAAGCCTCTAAAAGTTATTTTTTATTTGTTTGTTTGTTTTTAATAACTTATTTTGACAGATGAGTTTAAGATGGCTATAAGAGAGATGAACAAAGTTAGGAAGATTCATCAAGATGCTATTAGCATTTCAAGAGACAGAACAGGAGGACTTGAACTGGGGAAATGAGATAGGAGTAGAGGACACAGATATAATGAGGAGGACGGAGTCTAGCAGAGTTCAGTATTATGCTGAGATTTCTCAAGCAGCTTGCTAGATGCCGGCAAGGAAATGGAATTTCCTTGAGAAAGCCTCAGAGGAGGCTGGCTAGAGTTTGGTCAAGGAGAGAATCTTTGTCAGGATTAACATCTATATGCCATAACATTATATTGTGGTGAAATATTAGTGCAATAGATGGTGTTACAAGAGTTAAACTCAATTTTTATTGTACAGAAGTAACCGGGCATTTTAAAGGAAAAGGAGGAAGTGGAAGTCTGAAATGAGGGAGAGCCATCTAGTCAATCATCAGACAGAAGAGAAGAAAGGACATTATAGAAGTTCTAGTAGAAGCAAGAGGTTATGGTGTCACAGAAATCAAGAGAGTACACATCTTAAAGTAATAATCAGATTCTTAGATGCTTTAAAATGATCTTGTTAGATAAGAGCAGAAAAGTGCTCATTGATTTGACTATTGAGAGGTTATTAGTGATTTTAAAAGAATACTTTTAATTAAGTCATATATCAGTTATACAGCTATGTGAGTTTCCTTTTCCTACAAACAAAATCTCTTCTGGATTTAGTAGTTTAAGAAAACAACCAGATACTTAACTCCTAAATCCCTGGGCTGGCAAGGTGACTAGGTTCGGTTGAATTTTTTCAGTCTGGGGCAGATCTGACTGATCTCAGGTGAGCTTGCTCGTGGGTCAGTGGTCAGCTGGGAGTTCCTCCAGCTAAAATAAGTGGGGCATCTTTCCACGTGGTCTCAAATCCTCCGGGAGTCTGTCACTGACTTGCTTACATGAGGTTCACAGGGTTCAAGAAGTAAGAGTGGATGTACTCAAAGATTATTAAAGCTCTGCTCGTAACACAGAGAACATCCTTTCTGTAGCATTGTACCTACAAGAGTAAGATGGAAAACAGCTCAGATTCAAAGGGCAGAAAAACAGACTCCACATCTTGATGGCAGAAGCTGCAGTGAATTGCCCATTTCTCAGTCTACCATTTGCACCAGCAAAACATTCTTGGAATTCTGGATATCTGCCAGAGCCACAGCCCTTTATGGACAAAAATGACCTCGAGTAGTTATTTTAACATGAGCCTTTTATAAAGTCAGAGCGAAAAAGAGCACAAAGTCTTCTATAGTCCTTTAAATCCATGGAGTATTTAAAAAAAAAAAAAAAAAATGAGACACTTCCCCTGCTTCACCAAGGCAACAGAGTAAGTGGTCTCCTTAGCAGAAAATTAAGGTTTCATTTAACCTAATATCCTCACCTTCAAAATGTGATTTAAAAGACTTCTTGTTCCTAGTAATTGGAGGGCCAGGCTATTGGCATGTACCCTCCTGCTGAAAACTAAAAAAGCTGGATAAAATATCACAAAAGAGCAACACACAGACAACAGGACAGTAAGCAATTACCAGACCAAAATGAAGGAATAATGAAAACCCAGAGATTTACGCCAGCACAGAAACTGACTTTGCCCTGAAGGGATCTAACTTCTTGGCAGTTGCCTTCTGAGAATGGGACTAAAATCAAAGGCTAGAATTCAACTAAACTAAGAAGCTGAATAGGACTCTTTCTTCTTGGTAAGCCAAGACCCTAAAGAATTTACCCTTAGGCCAAGAGTTGAAGGTGAAGGAGAAATGGCAGATTCTGGGAAGAATTATAGTCATGTATTGAATTATCTGGATCAAGTCTTGACTTGATGCAGTGACAGACTTTGTCTTTGAAAAGTCGTTTGTCAAATTAGCCCTAAAATAGTTTTTCATATAGAATGCTTATCCCACCAAAAATGATCACTAGATGCATATACATCCTAGACTCTATGAAGATAAGTAGAAAAGGTAGAAAAAGAAACCAGAAGCGCAGTAAAATGCAGACATAAGATGTTAAGATAATTAGACACCAACTATAAAACATTTATGGGGCTTCTCTGGTGGCTCAGCATAAGAAACTGCCTGCAATGCAGAAGACCACCTGAAATGCAGGAGACACGGGTTCAATTCCTGGGTCAGGATGATACCCTGGAGATGGAAATGGCAGCTCACCCTAGTATTTTTGCCTGGAAAAATCTCACAGACAGAGAAGCCCAGCAGGCTACATTCCATGAGGTTGCAAAGAGCTGGACACAACTGAGCAACTAAACCACCACCACCACCATAAAACACTTATGCTGACCTTGTTTAAATAAAAGAGCAATCAATTTAAAGATATCCATAGAGGGCTTGGTACTGTAAAGAGTGACAAAGCAGGTTTGAAAAGAAATAAAACTTCTAGAAAAAATATATATTCGAAATTAAATTATCTGTGAGGAGACTTAAAAACACACAAGGAGAGTGGAAGACAGACTTGATCTATATGAAGATAGGATGAAAAGAATTATCTAGAGTTCCATCCAAAAAGACCAAAGGAGACATAACCATGGATGAACGCAACAAGGTCTGGATATGTCATCAGAGTTCTAGAGAGAGATAAAGAGATGGTGGAACAGCAGATATAACTGAAGAAGTGGTGGCTGACTTTTTCTTTCTTTTGTTTTATTCTGAAAGACAGTAATCTGCAGATTCGAGAATCCCACAGATCCCACACAGGATAATTAAAGAGAAACTTGCAACTAACTTCATTACATTGAAACTTCAGAAGAAAAAAAAAAAAAAGGCTAAGAGAAAAATCTTACGAGAAGCCAGAGGCAAACAAAACATAAAGATTATCTTCAAAGGAGCAATAGTTAGACTGACAGTTGACTTCTTAATAGCAACCAAGTATGATAGAAGAATCATCTCTTTAATGTGTAAAACATTTTGTGACTGTTGGTGAAAAAAGATGTTTTCAATCAAACAAGGCTAAGAACAGTCAGCATGGCAGACTTTTACAGAAAAAAATCTAAAAGTTGGACTTAAGGCAGAAGGAAAATGATTCTAGGCATGTCTGAAGTATAAGAATAAAGAGCAAAGAAGACAGAACTCTGTGGGAAAAATACATGTTGGAGACTAAGTGAGCTCTGAAATCAGGGATTGGCATTTTTTCCCTACACAGGGTTCAGAGTGTAAATATTGTAGGCTTTGCACACTCTGTGCTCTCTTTTGTGAGTATCCTGGTGTCATGGTGCAAAAATAACCATAGATAATGTATAAAAGAATGAGAACGTGACTGAACTTCAATCAAACTCTGTTTATAGAAACAGAGTGTGGGCTGGATATAGGAAGTTGGCTATAGTTTGTTGATCCCTAAGTTAAATAAGGGGATGACAGAGGATGAGATATCACCAACTCAATGGACATAAGTTGGAGCAAACTTTGGGAGATAGTGAAGGTCAGGGAAGCCTGGTGTGCTGCAGTCTATGGTGTTGCAAAGAGTCAGACATGACTGAGCTATTGAACAACAAAGTTCAGTAAACTTGCAGCTCTATTCCTGAACTCTTTGAGTTTACCTCCAAGCTGAGGAGGAAGCAGCTGAGGACTAAGTAGATTTGCATCCCTTCCTTACTGCTGTAGTTTAACAGCAGTCAAACTATAAAAAGGCCAGTACTCCGTGTTTTGTGGGGGCTCTGACTCCTCCCTCCACAGCCACAGGTAAAGCCCTGGGAGATTATTACACAGTTTCTTTCTGTGTCCACTTAACTTTTCTAACTGTAGGAAGTATTCATCAACAATGAGGAGACTAGGGTGAGCTATATGAAGTGCAAATCCGACAACGCCATTTCCCTGTTTAAGTTTTTTAAGGACTTCTTTGTCTCATTGTTATTGTTTAGTCGCTCAGTCGTGTCCCACTCTTTCAAGACCCCATGGACTGCAGCCCGCCAGGCTCCTCTGTCCATGGGATTTTCCAGTTAAGAATGCTGGAGTGGGTTGCCATTTCCTTCTCCAGGGGATCTTCCCGACCTAGGGATCAAATCGTGCACTGGCAGGCGGATTCTTTAGCACAGAATGCTCTCTGTCTGCTTATCAAGCTCCAGTCCCTCAAAATGACACAAGGGCCCTTGTTGATTCAGTGTTTGCTTTTTCTCTTTAGCCACTTCTCTCCCACTCTGTCTAAGCTTGTCTGATCACTTCAATTAAGGACCATGGTCTCCTGAGAATGATGTTCTGGCTACTTCTTTGTGATCACCCAGGTTGTTTTTTCTGCCCTCTTCATCCCCACTTTGTGTAGCTGGCAAATACTAGTCTTTTCTCAACCCAGATAATGCTTCCTCCACAAAATGATGGTGCCCCAAATTCAACATACACACACCTCTGAGCTCCCATCATGTTTTGCTAACGTGCTGCAGCAGGCAGACCACACAGGGCATTCTCGCTTGTCACATGAAGCTGTGATGTCCTGGAGCATCTCTTATTTCTGTGTCCCAGCATGTTGTAGAGTAGGCACTCAATTAAGTGTGTGTGTATTTTAATGAATTAGCGCATGAAGCAAAAACAATGATAATAGGAACAATAAAAAAATCCCAACCAAACTGAAACACCTTCAGTTTATCATAGATTAAATCTAAGTTAAAACCACCCATTAATCAAGCAACCCATAAATATCTCTTGAGTATGATTATCATGAGGTTAAATTAATCAAAATATTATTATATAGTAATTATTATTGTTACCCTGAGCATTTTACTATGACTTTATTAGTTTATCTATAATATTTAAATACACCTTTTTTTTTTTAAGATTTTTTTGATATGGAGTATTTTAAAGTCTTTATTGGATTTGTTACAATGTTGTTTCTATTTTTTTTTATGTTTTATTTTTTTTTTGCTACAGGTCATGAGGATCTGAGCCCCCCATCCAGGGATCAAAGCTTCACCCTCTCCACTGGCAGACAGAGTCTTACCACTGGATCACCAGGGAAGTTCCTAAATGCATCTTTAGTTTGGATGAATATGTGGAAATAATGGGAGTGGGTATAAAGGCAAAAGGAACTTTTTTATTCAACTCCATAATTTGGAACAATTTAAATATTCATATCAGTTGACCAATTACATGTGTGTATTACACAATCATGGCTGTTTAGGTTATTAATTCTTTTAGTTAATTATTTCAACTTTCAAATTTGAAACATCGAGAAGAACCCCTGGAGAAGGGATTGGCTACCCACTCCAGTATTCTTGCCTGAAGAATTCTATGGACTGAGGAGCCTGGGGTCACAAAGAGTCAGATACGACTGGATGGCTATGAACATTTTCATTTCACTTTCAATGTTAAATGTTAGCATTTATAGAACTTATATGTTTTTTACATTTTTGTTATACTACTTACATAACTTTTAGTAGGCCTTACATGGTACAACAGCAATTTGTTTATGCCTGCCAACATTTTAGTGCATTTCATTGGTTCATTGATTTAAAACACATAATGGAACTACTGGTGTGATGTTATTTTCCCTTAATTATTTAAAAAATAAATGACTTTAAAATAGTTCTACAATATTAGCCCTATTCTTTTTTAATAACAAATTTCCAACCATAACATGTTTGTGGGTTAGAGCATAATTTTCTTTTATTGCTTATTTCAGTAAAGTACAACATTTTCATGTAATATGGAGTTAATTTAATATTGACTAGTGTGAAATGAAATCATTTGGTGTTCATTTGAATGTCACATATATTTTCTTAAGTGTTTCATTACAATTTAACAATATTTAATAGCCATTAAAAATAAACTGCTACCTACATATTTGCCTTGGTTCCATTAGCATGCTATGCTTATGGCTTTGAATTTAAATGGTGAGTATGATTGTCTCAGGTCTTATTGAGGTAGGTAGATAATCATATGGGAGTTTTCTTAAGGGTACCTAAGTGAGTTAAAATAAGCTGGAGTCTAATATTATTTTTGTTCTGCTTCTACATTTGAGAAGCTTAGTTTGAGGCTTATAGAGTACTATTTTGAGAGACTTAAAAACTGGATGAAAAACTACTCTCTAGGGTAAATATTTTCTAGGACATTAACCCACTGTTGGTACTGGTTAATTAGTTTCTCAGATTTGTTATCAAGGAGTAAAGTCCTGAAATAATAGAGCAGTAGGTGAGATGTAGAATAAATAAGTGGGGCAACAAAATCTTGATCATTTGGGTTGTTCTTCATGGTCAGTGTGTTTGGGCAGGTCACCAAACTGTAGGACCCTAGTATGATAAAGTGAAAGAGTCAGTTGCTTAGCTGTGTCCAACTCTTTGCGACCCCAGAGACGGTAACCCTCCAGGCTGCTCTGTCCATGAAATTCTCCAGGCAAGGATCCTGGAGTGGGTAGCCATTCCTTTCTTCAGGGGATCTTCCTGACTCAGGGATCAAACTCAGATCTCCTGTATGGCCGGCAGATTTTTTGCAGTCTGAACCACCATGGAAGCCCAAGTTAGGTTAAAAAGGTGAAAGGTAATGTGACTTTATTAAGACTTCAAAATATGAAAAATCCTTTAGAAAGATTAACTAAGGAGCTTGGTAAAATTGTTAATGTATTCTTTTTAATTCTAAATCATAATAAACTTATTTTGAATAGGTAATATAGGGAGCTAAAGAAAGATTTGGTAACTTGACCGATTTCCTAGTTCACCAGTGGGGTAGGATACCATGTACGTGACTGAAGCAGGAATATAATTTTGAGTATCTTCCTCTAAACAACAACAACAGTTTGAAGTTCACGGTGAATCTGGTGTGGTCTCATCAATGACTGGGTTATCCTCTTACTTTTCATTATTAAATCAGAATTACATTTATTCTCATTGTCACTATTTAGCTAATATATGGTGGATATAATAGATGGAAGATGTTACTCCTGTTGTTTTGATTAGGCATAGTTATATATTAGATTACAACAGCTAATAACTTCACAAAGTATCTGGCTCACTGTATCATAACTGTTTAAGAATTGTTCATCTGAAAAGAATCAAGGAGCGGGTAGTGTTTATGGAGAGGATACCCGTAACAATGGTGGCAGTACCAAGATTTTTCATGGACTTAATCACAGAAGTCTGAGTTAAAATTGAGCCAACACACAAAAAGTAAAATACTAGGTGCTAGCAAAAAATGAAGAAATGAAGCCTCCCACTATTACCGGGAGTATATATTTTTACAACCTCTTCAGAGGGCAATTTAGCAATATGACAAAAAGTTAACGATATTATAACCTATAACAAACAATAAATATCTTATATGTAAAACTCTCACATATAAACACAAGAAGGCATGTACAGAACAATAACTCTCAGTGATTCATTTTTTTATAATACTAGAATTATAAACAACCTCACATTCATCTATGGGAACATGGAGGAATACATTAGAGTATATTCGTAAATGGAATATTACTGTAGGGGAGCTAAAAGTTTTCCTTGACCATCTTAGAGTTCCTAGCCGGGTCTGAAAATTAAACTGATAAAGACAGACTAATAAGAGAAAAGTTTACTTATTTATTTAATATAGTTTTCATGTGACATAGGAACCTACACAAGGAAACAAAGTCTCAAAGAAATAGTGAGTATGGCATACTTGATGAAGAGTTGACAGTCATAGAGAAATATGATAGGTCAAAGAACATGAGGCAGGTGGAGTAAACTGGGGGGAAACTTAGGAAAGCCTTGAAGTTTGTTCCGATTCTGCTCAACAACTGTCTTTGGAGAAAAAGATGCTCCTTTTCTCCAGGTATCAGAAGGCTTCAGGGGAAGGAGGGGAGGTCAGAGTGACCTTCCTGCCTCTGTTATTTTCTCAAACTTCTTCAGCTTAAAATATTCAATATGCCAAGGTGTCATATTTTGGAGTAGTGTGTACCAACCCCAGTTGATATTAATTAGAGTTACTGCTACTAACATAGATAAAACTCAAAAATGAAATATTAAGAGCCAGGTGAACACTGGGAGTTCTGTTTGGTGCTCTGTGATGACCTGGGTGGGATGGAGTGGGGAGAGAGGGGGTCTAAGAGGGAGGGGATACACATATGCATAGAGTTGACTCACTTCATTGTACAGCAGAAACTACATGGTATTGTAAAATAATTATACTTCACTAAAAAAAAAGAGCAAGTGTATAATTTTACACGCAGTATAATACTATTCAAAAAGGTAACAAAAACTGCAAACCACATATGTAAGTTTTTGAATACCCAACTATCTAATAAGAATGTAGAGTATAAAATGTATCAAAATTCTTATGATTTTAACATATACAGGGTCAGTTTCTATAGATTTAGTACATTCTCTGATTTCCTCTCTGTACAGAAACTGGTAAGGGTCCAAAAGATCTTCAGTCATTACCAACAAACAAAAACCTTTCTTTTAAGAGCACTGACCTTTGAATAGTGAAATTGAAGGAGACAGGGAATGAAATGATACAGGTGAAAAGGACAAAAAGGAACTTCAACTCTATTTGTAATGTTCAGCTTCTTAAAAAAATCAGAAACAATTATTTTCTAATTTAATCTTTAATGACCCCTAATGTTGACTATAATGCTTTTTTATATCATTTTATTCTTACTTGAATGCCTGAAATAGTCCACAATAAAGTTAAAATTCCAGGAACAATAGAAACAACAAAAAAGACAAAATTTTCATAAAAGAAGATGAGGATTTAGGGAAGTGAAGACACTTCTCTGTTCCCACTGTGTTCAGTTCACAGTACATCCTGTGCACTGGGTGGGCTAGGAAAACCTGGATCTTTTGATTCTGAATACAAAACATGATTTACAAAAGCAGAGCTCTTAATTGCTTCCTGCACTCTGTTAGGAACCCAAATTACCAAAGAATACCTGACCCTGGAAGGTGAGATTGCATTTAAGAACCGGGGGAGCTGAATTTTGCTTGTTAGAGTTTTAAATTGATTCACTGTTTTCAAATAGTAAGAATTCAACCGTTCCACCTAAGGTGGATAGAAATAGAATGTTAACTAAAAAGTAGGTGTTTCTCGACATTATGGAAGGGAGGGAGTTACCTAACACAGGAAAAATCCTTCATTGTAGCTTTCTCACTCCTTTTCTCTGTAGTAAGATAGGCAGAGCTAGCAAGCTTCAAATGTCTTTATAGTCACTAAGATTATTAGAGACTCAAGAGAGATTTAGAATTCCTAATTAAATTTTAGATCACAGACTACAGCTGATGACCATGAAAATAATTTTCTTAAGGAGACTATTTGGCAAAACCTCAATGGATAACTATTTCTTCAGGGACTTAAAAAGAAAGCCTTTGTGTGGATCACAACAAATTGTGGAAATTCTTAAAGAGATGGGAATACCAGACCACCTTACTGGCTCCTGAGAAGCTTGTATGCAGGTCAAGAAGCAACACATAGAATTGGAGATAGAACAACTGACTGGTTCAAAAATGGGAAAGGAGTAAGACAAGGCTATATATTGTCAGCCTGTTTATTTAACTTTTATGCAGATACATCATGCAAAATGCTGGGCTGGATGAATCACAAGCTTGATCAAAATTGCCGAGAGAAGTATCAACAAATTCAGATATGCAGATGATACCACCCTAATGTTAGAAAGCAAAGAGAAACTAAAGAGCCTCTTGATGAGGGTGAAAGAGGAGAGTGAAAAAGCTAGCTTAAAATTCAACATTCAAAAAACTAAGATCAAGATATCCAGTCCCATCACTTCACGGCAAATAGAAGGGAAAAAGTAGAAGCAGTGACAAATTTTATTTTCTTGGGCTCCCAAATCATTGTAGACAGTGACTGCAGCCATGAAATTAAAAGACATTTGCTCCTTGGAAGAAAAACTATGACAAATCTAGACAATACATTAAAAAGCAGGGACAATCCTTTGCTGACAAAGGTCCATATAGTCAAAGCTATGGTTTTTTTCCAGTAATCATGTATGAATGTGAGAGTTGGACCATCAAGAAGGCTGAACACCAAAGAATTGATGCTTTTGAACTGTGGTGTTGGAGAAGACTCTTGAGAGTTCCTTGGACTGCAAGAATATCAAACCAATCACTCCTAAAGGAAATTAACCCTGAATATTCATTGGAAGGACTGATGCTAAAGCTGAAGCTCCAATACTTAGGCCACCTGATGTGAAGAGCCGACTCATTGGAAAAGACCCTGATGTTGGGAAAGATTGAAAGCAAAAGGAGAAGTGGGCAGCAGAGGATGAGATGGTTAAATAGCATCCACTGACTCAATGGACATGAATTTGAGCAAACTTCAGGAGATAGTGAAGGACAGGGAAGCCCGGCATGCTGCAGTCCATAGGGTCACAAAGAGTCAGACATGACTTAACAACTGAACAACAGAAAAAAGAATCTTGGGATTTTGGACAGGATTCTAAATAGAAATCTTTATAGTTCTCAATCTGAGATTTTTACTTTATAGTTCTTTATAGTTCTCAATCTGAGATTTTTACTTGGTCATTCTATACAATGGCTGTATCTCAGGGCCGTTTGGAAATTTTGTTTGTCTTTTGAAGACTTCCAAGTCAGTGGACTTTAGAACAATGTGGGAAACCAAAGCCCTGCAGTCAAAGTCTGTGTATGATTTATAGTGGGCCTTCCACGTGTACAGTTCCTCTGTATCCTGAAAACAGGATTCTTCTGTATTCACACTTCCAAATTCTTGGATTGAACCAACATTGGATCATGTAGTACTGTGGTATCTACTGTCAAAAAAAAAATCCAGATATAAGTGGACTTGTGCAGTGCAAACCCATGTTGTTCAAGGTCAACTGAATATGCAACATTTCTTGAAGAGCAGCTTTGTTTTCACTTGCAGACAAGTTCTAAGAAAGAGGACCTATGAGTTAAACTATGCTAT
Source organism: Dama dama (assembly GCF_033118175.1). NCBI lineage: Eukaryota > Metazoa > Chordata > Mammalia > Artiodactyla > Cervidae > Dama > Dama dama. The sequence goes on along the minus strand of NC_083713.1, from coordinate 67,640,328 downwards.
TGTACACAAGAGGCTTCCCCCTTTCCCTCTTATGTACAATAATCAGCCTGCCAATACAGGAGACTCAGGAGACTCGAGCTCGATCCCTGAGTCAGGAAGATCTGCTGGAGGAGGAAATGGCAACCCCCTCCAGTATTCTTGCCTGGGAAATTCCATAGACAGAGAAGCCTGGTGAGCAGGCTACCATCCATGGGGTCACAAAGAGTCAGACACGTCTGAGCACACATGCACGCTACTGCCCAGAAAGGACTAGCATGACTGGCGGTCAGTGTTATCACAGGAAGCCCTTAACACCAACGTGCGCACTCTTTTCACCGGGTGCTTTATCTCAATATCATCCCCCACACTCATCACTTCATTTGCTGCCTTACCATCTAAAATTGATGACCCATAGGTGTCTATCTGCTTCCCATATCTCTCCTTTACAGGTCTGAGACATCTCCCAACTGTTAACCTGGCATCTCATCTTGGATACTTCAAACAAATTTCAAACACAAAGTGTTCGGAATATGATCTTTCATCCCAAGTGAGAGATTTGTTTAGTATACCCAACTTTATCAAATAGTAGCATCATTTACGTGACTGCTTAAGTCTGGTATGTAGTTATCACCCATAAACTTCTCTTTCAAATCCTATTGATTTTAATTCTAAACTAGTACATAAATAGGGACTCCTCTGGTGGCTAAGAATTTGCCTTTCAATGCAGGGGATGCAGGTTGGACCTCTGATCAGGAATCCCACATTCTGAGAAACATCTGAGCCTGCAGGTCGCACTTAGAGAAAGCTTGTGCACTGCAAGGAAGAGCTTATGCACCGCAACAAAGACTCAGCACAGCTAAAATTTAAAACAACAACAAAAATTTTTAAGTAGTATATAGGAAACTCCTTGTATGTAGATCCTATTGGTTCTCTCTTCCAAATAGTTCATACCAATCATCTGTTCTCTGTTTCCATCACCCATGCTGGTCCAGGGTCTGTCATCTCTCTCACCTGGATAACCTTCATTACCTGCCATGTCCACATTTGCTTCCTTCCTATCTGCATCTGGCATGTTTTACTTGCTCTGGTTATTTATGTAATTACTTGATCAAAATCTATTTTCCACTAAAAGGTATGTGTGTGCTAAGTCACTTCAGTTGTGTTCAATTCTCTGCGACCCCATGGACTGTAGCCTGCCAGGCCCTTCTGACCATGGGATTCTCCAGGCAAAAATACTAGAGTGGGTTGCCATGCCCTTCTCCAGGGTGTCTTCCCAACCTAATGATTGAACCCATGTCTCTTAGGTCTCCTGCATTGGTAGGCGGGTTCTTCACCACTAGCACCACCTGGAAAGCCCACTGAAAGGTAAACTAGGGAATCAGGAAACTAGCTTGTTGTCTCAGGTCCACATCTCCAGGACTCTGTAATTGCATTATATTGTCATCCTGCCATATGTGCCCTAAATTCTGAGAAACAATTTCTCATGTATGCATATGAATTTATTTTCAGCATCAGCAGCATTGTCTTTATAATAACCTCGTAGTTCTCATAACCAACTATTTTAAGTTAAACAGTATATATTAAGAGAAAAATATCTGCTTTGTGTGTATGTTATTAAAAAAATTATTTCTCTTCCTTAAAACTTAAAAGTACCTCGTTCCAGTCTTTACAGATTTGTTGCCAAGGCAATAAATAGACAGACTTGTCTAGATCACCTTCACTTGATTTTGCCTATTTTATCCTAAAGTAGCACCAGAGAATATGAAATGTTACAATTCAGTGGTAAAGGAAAAGGGAATTACATGCTGAATATTTCCAATGTGAGAAATTTTATACATATTATTTCATTTAGTTCAAACAGCTTCTCGTATCTGCACTCCCATGCTCATATCAGCATTATTCATAGTACCCAAGATATGGAAACAATCTAAGTGTCCATCACAGATAAATGGATAAACATGTGGTACACATATGTGATGGAATATTGTTGCACCATGAAAAAGAAGATACTCCTGCCAATTGCAAAAAGTTGGGTGAAACTTAACAAGGATGTCATAATTTCCAAGCACATATCTGACAATTCTGTGTGGAATTGAAGAAAAAGTTGGGTGAAACTTGAGGGTATTATGCTAAGTGAAATAAGTCAGAGAGAGAACGACAAGTAATGAATAATATCACTTATATGTGGAATCTTTGTAAAAAGAAAACTCACAGAAACAGATTAAAAAATGTTGCTAGGGGCAGGGGTAGATGAAATAAGGAGGGGTATAAATTTTAGGTATAAGATCAGTAAGATCTTAGGATCTAATGTATAACATGGTCACTAGAGTTAGTAACGTTGTTGTTCAGTTGCCAAGTTGTGTGGAAATCTTTGCAGTCCCATGAACTGCAGTATGCTAGGCCTACCTGTCCCTCACTATCTCCTGGAGTTTGCCCAAGTTCATGTCCATTGAATCAGTGATGCCTTCGGGCCCTCTTATCCTCTGTTGCCCTCTTCTCCTCCTGCCATCAATCTTTCCCAGCATCAGGGTCTTTTCCAACAAGTCAACTCTTCCTATCAGGTGGCCAAAGTATTGGAGCTTCAGCTTGAGCATCAGTCCTTCCAATGAATATTCAGGGTTGATTAGTGACCCATGAGGGGATGATAGCATTGTATTGTATTGCATAATTCAACTGCCAAGAGAATTCTCATCAAAAAATAAAAAGGTAGATATGTGAAAAAAATAAAGTTTCTGGGCTGTTAAGTATATATTTTAATCACTTCTACTTTATTGGCAGGGAAACTGACATTAACAGAGATTTAGTCATTTTCAAAGCGTCTCAGCAGGTCAGCAAATGGCTGGGCCAAGGCCCATGGAAATCCCTGATTCCAGTGTTCTTATTCTTCTTTCTACACTGTGTTCTTTCAATGCAGGGATGACTCAGGTCAACTCAATACCAGGATCATCCAGTGACAGAATTGTAAATCGAACGAGATTGATTTCACATACAAAGTTCAGAAGGAACTTTCCTCCAACATCCTATTTTATTGTTATGTCGGTAGGGGAGAAATTATTTTTTAAACCACAGGCAGGCCCTAATATAGTGATTTCCACATTGGCTATGTATGAGATTGACTAGGGAGAATTTTATAAATCAGAATTTCTCAGGGTGGAATTCTGGTTTCAGTATTTTTACATTCTCCAGAGGATTCCAATGTGCAGCTAACGTTAGGATGCACGGCTCAAATACTTTTTTTAAGAAATGTATCACAATTTTTAAAATTCAGTGTACAAATAAACATTATGTTTTATACAGAAAATAATTATTCTTTAATGTGGGAAGCAGAATCAGGAATATCATGCTTGCTGTTTCTATCTGAAAGAAAATATATACTTTGACTTTCTATTTAGTATATAACATGTCCACTCATTACTAATAAGTCCATGCATCTCCCTTGAAACTAAGGTGGTGGTTGTTTAGTCGCTAAGTTGTGCCTGACTCTTTTGAGACCCCATGGACTGTAGCCCTCTAGGCTCCTCTGTCTATGGGATTTTCCAGGCAAGACTATTGGAATGGGTTGCCATTCCTTCTCCAGGGATCTTCCCAGCCCGGGGACCGAACATGCATCTCCTGCAGTGGCAGGCGGATTTCTACCACTGAGTCACCTGGTAAGCCTCATTAATAGGTCTTTGCATCTCCCTTGAAACTAAGGTAAGCAGGGCATTTTTAGACATTTTAAAATTTTTCCTGGAGAGTATGCTTTTTTGCTGTCCTTGGATTATTTACATAAGTCTCTCAGAGAGATGTGTGTGTGTGTGTACATTTAAGAAACGTGTTAATTCAATAATAGCACCAGAATACAATTTTCTGAAAAGAGGAGCTTCATAACAGGCCCACAGAGCAGGCAAAAGAGTGGCAGGGTAACGATGCTGAATGTACTGCACCTGCTGTTTCAAGGGCACAGGTGAATTTAAAGCTACTACCCTCACATCTACTCACTGCCAAAATCACTCAAGGCGATAGAGTAAAGAATGGCTTCTATGAATAAAATATAAGCTGAGATTGTTTCTTTTAAGAAAAAAGACATATCTATGCTAAATCGTAAAACCTGTTTCTAGGGCTGTTCCCTGCAGCAGAGTTACTTGTCTGCTTGGCTTAGGCTGATTGTCACCCTCTTCAGCGGGGCTCTTGTTCAGATAACCATCCGTTGATATATGTGCTTTTTAGGAAAGGAGCTAGGAAAGAACGCATAAATGTGCATTCATTCCATTTCTAATCTGTGACTCACTTCTGTCCTTTCTGCAACCGATTGCTGAATCCTCCAGGGATTCTTTTACTGTTGTATTCCTTCGATCGTCCCTGTCTCTTTCAAATTCACTCTCATTATCTCAACTTTGGGCTCAGCTTCTCTCCTGTGCACAACTAGACAGTTTCTCCTTGCTGCCCCTGTTTTTTTTAGCTCTTCGCTCTCTGGCTTTTCCTCAGCATCACGGCCAATGACATTGAACGATCTGAACATGTAATCTTCTCTTCATTTGAGAAAAATCTAATGGAAAAAAAAAATTTTTTTTTGAGTCCCCGGATTCTGGGCCAGGAAAATTTCTCCATCTCAGCTCCGAAATGTTTTAAACCAAGGTGATCAAGCTTTAAGATTGTGGCTTTCCTCTCCTGCCTGATCTACACCTTCACCAGCTATTCCCCACTTAGCTTTTATGAGGTATCACTATTGCCTCACTGCCAAGGAAGTGGAGCAGGGTGGAGAAATGGAAAAAGCAAGGAGTAAAAAGCAAAGAGGATGAGCAAAAACAGTTAGGATAAAGAGTAAGTGAAAAGTTGGCAGAAGAAAGGTTGCTAAAAAAAAGACAGAAAAGAAAGAATTTTCTATTGCTGACTCCTTGACGAACAAGGGTAGTTATGAGCTCTAAGATAAGTGTTTAACTGGCAAACAGACAATTGCATAAACATTGATTCATTAAGTTCTGTTTATGAAGAAAAAATATTCATTTAATTGCAAAGTTAGGAAAGTAAACTTTCACCCTTTCTAAAGATTGATTTTCAAAATACTTAGAAAAGTATTGGCATCGATTTGGCAGATTTGCCTTGGACTATCTGGGAAATTTCATGCTGAAGTCAAATAATACATTTTTATTAGGTGAAGGCTAAGTGCACTGATAAATGAGTTGCAGAAAATTCTAAGTTATTTAAGGCACTTTTTATTTAAAATTCAGAGAGGTGAAGAGAAGCAGCCAGTAAGTGTCAGCAACTGTGATTTTAAAACACATCTAATTAACAAATTATTATTTCTACACTTATCTTTATACTTATTGTTCCTAGAATAAGTGAACCCATATACTGTAATCAATGTTGTTATCTTTTTATAAGCATATACTCTTACCTGTTTGGTAGCCGATACTACAGTAATCAGGTTGTTAGCATGCTAACAAATGTCTGATTGATTAGAGTTAACACTATTTTACACTCATTATTAAAATCATGCTCTTTTACTGTAATCTATCATATCTAAATTAGCTGAATTATATGATTTGACATGGTAGTGAATAATCTATTGCCCTCTGGAAAAAGTGTGCTGTAAATAATTCTCTGCCATATATTTGTTCTGAACACTGATCAAAGATGGGACTATTCTTTTAGTTTTATCTGTGTGCTATTTAAGGACGAGAATATGTTAAGAAGTGATGACTAGTGTGGCATAGCTGGCAAGCATATTCCTAAACACAAAGATACATGCAATGCCACATTTGTATGACGTATGATCCCTTATCACCACATAATGTATTTCTTATTATACTTTTATAAGCCTGTGGGGTTTCATTGTATTTGTTCATCTTAGAGCTTACACATATTAATAGATTATGATGATACATATCTATTTACCAGGGCATTAAGTTCAATCCTGTTTTATTTAAATTTGAACACTATATAAGCACACACAGTTGGTTTATTAACTATCACCACATAGAACACATAGGTAAGTATGATTATATTATGGTAAAAAATGCAAATATATTTGTTATTCAGCATAAAATAACTATACATATAAAATGTATACATAGTATACATTTTCTCTCTATATATGTATATTCCCCTATGTTATATGTATATAAATATATATTCCTCAAAATAATCATTATATTGCTCTGATTGTTATGCTCATTTGCCAAATGAGAAGTTAAAAAAATAAAAGCTTTCAAAGAGGTAATTTGCCTAAATTCACAAGGGTGTGATAAGACACAGGAATTAGAATCTGGATCTGTGTCATCAAACCTTATCAGTTTCATTTACCACCTTATTGCTGTGCTAAACTGGGTAAAGACTGAGTTCATTCATTTCCAATAAAAGCAGGGAAGTACTGCTCCTTTAGTCTTTGTGATCTCATCAAAGATATTAAGAGTAAAACACTGATTTTTGTAAGAAAATGACTGAACAGTTTGAAGGATACTCTTTTTCTGTTTTGCATATAGGGTTATTGTTACCATCTTTTCTCTCATTATGACTTTCACAGATCCCTAAGAGTCCTGGACCTGGTTGGAATCTTTTTTTATATTTTTTTGGCCATGATGCATGTCTTGCAGGATCTTAGTTCCCTCTGTGTGTGTGTGTGTGTGTGTGTGTGTGTGTGTTGGTCACTCAGTCTTGTCCGACTCTTTGCAACCCCATGAACTGCAGCGCCAGGCTCCCCTGTCCATGAAATTCTCCAGGCAAGAATACTGGAGTGGGTTGCTTTTCTCTTCTTCAGGGGATCTTCCCAACGCAGGGACTGAACCCAGGTCTCCTGAATTGCAGGCAGATTCTTTACCGTCTTGGTCACTAGGGACTGAACCCTAGGCCCTCAGGAGTGAGAGGTAAAGAAAATAATGTAGCGATATAAATGTGTACATAGGTAAGTACATAAAGTATGCACACATGAAGACTTGTGTGTGACAAAATTACAACTGGTATTCAATCCTAACGGTCTATAATCTGTAAGATGATTGACAGAGTTAGACATTTATATTTACAAATTAATACATATTCACTTGTGATGTGGTTTCTAGATTAGACTAATACAGTTTTAACTTATAATGTTAAATGTTTTTAATGTTTATCTTAACCAGTAATATGCAATTTATCAAGTCACATAATTTAAAATGATGGTAAGTCCAAATACTTTGCTGTTTATTAATGTATCACTTAAGTGTTACTCTGATTCAGGAACTGAGCAGAATGGAGGATGGCAGGCAGTCTCTGGGCAACTGCTAAGGTTAACATAGTTTAAAATTTAATAAGTGAAAGTGAAAGTCACTCAGTCATGTCCGACTCTTTGCAACCCCACATGGACTGTATAGTCAGTCCATGGAATTCTCCTGGCCAGAATACTGGAGTGGGTAGCCTTTCCCTTCTCCAGGGGATCTTCCCAACCCAGGGATCAAACCCAGGTTTGATTCTTTACCAGCTGAAAATTAAAAAGATTATCCACAAAATCATGCTGGCCTAGTGGCTCAGATGGTAAAGAATTTGCCTGAAATGTGGAAAACTAAGAGTAACAAAATAAAAACATATAGCTAATTAGAAAATGTACTGGAGATTGAACCAGAATATACTGAGTGTACAGTTCTACTCTATTATTCAAAATTCTATATAATGAGAAAAATTCTGAGAGCAAAAGCAGAATGGAGGAGAGAAAGAGGTAGGAGATAGGGAGAGGGTACCACCGGGAAAAAAGACTACAAATACAAACACACACGCATGTGAGCATGTGTGTGCACATCTTCAAATGAACACTAAAAACTGAAGAATGTTGTTAGCAAACTAGATATTTTGAGGAATCCTTGGAATTTAGAAAGGAGATTAGAAAGAACTATGAAGGTAATAAAACAAACATAAGAAAACAGAGCCCCAGACTTCTGTATCAATCCTGTGCTAATATGGTAGCACTCTAGGGGACCCCCATGATCAGAGTCAGTGGATGCTAAGCACAGGAGAGGTCACCTAGCCATTCATCACCATAATTATTAGAGTAGATGGGCCACTCCTGTCTCAACTCTTCTCAGTTTATGCCAAGCAGTTGCCATTTAAAAGAGTTTACTTTAAGGTTTTAATTTCCAATTGAAATAAAATAAATAGAAAACTCAATTGGTGGGTTGAATTGAGAAGTGGATATAGCTGTAAAAGAAAACAATGAACTCAAAAATAGATTTTTTTCCCCATTAATGCAGGAAAAAAATATAATGGTTATTGTGGGATAATGCAGAAATATTGCAAAAATTTTATTAATACTTAATTAAACCTTGAGAATGTCAACACAGGGTAACTGGTGGAGATGGAGCACATAGGAGAGTGAAAGTATGTTATGTTCATTTTCTAAATAGACACTAAAAATTATTCTATGAATGTGTTTATTAAACAGTTATAAGTATTAAATAGTTGTAACTATTAAGCATATGATATATAATGCTTTGCAGCAACATGGATGGACCTAAAGATTGTCATACTGAGTGATAAGTCAGAGAGAGAAAGATAAATGCAGTATGATATTGCTTATGTGTGAATCTTAAAAAAATGGTACATATGAACTAATTTACAAAACATAAATAAATAAAGTCACAGATGTAGAAAACAAACATGGTTACCAGGGAGGAAGAGGGGATGGATAAACTGGGAGATTAGGATTGACAAATACACACTACTACATATAAAATAACTAATAAGGACCTACTACAGAGCACAGAGAATGCAATACTTTGTAATTACCTCTATGGGAAAGGAATCTAAAAAAGAGTGGGTATGTGTATACATATAACTGATTCACTTTATTGTGTATCTGAAACTAACAATATTGTAAATCAACTATACTCTAATAAAATTTTGAAAGTGAAATTAAATAAAAACTAGAAAAAATGAGAAAAGACAATTTGATGAATTAAAATGAGATTTTAAAAAAAAACAACAAAACAGATATTAGGCTGAAGACCACACTAAAAACCTCCTATGCACCATTCATTCACCTTCTCAGACTCACCTGCTCTTCTCCCAGCCACCTCTGTGATGACTGACTCTGAGTAGACACAGAACAACCTCTTCAGGTGGGGCTGCATTGCATGTCAACACCCTTGCCTCATGCCTCATTCATGCCTCCTGTTCCCAGCATTTCATCTTTCACAGATAAGTGCAAGTAGCTAAGGATTTTTGCTCAGTTCCCACCCATGTGCAGCCAGAATACAGGGCAAGGAAGAATTAACATCCCATCAACGAGAATTTTGAGTAGTGAGCAATAGGAGGGAGTGGATAAATTCCCACCCTGTTCTCCCGAGAGCATACTGTTCTGATTCAGACCGTTTTCTGGAAGGGTGGTTCTGAAGGTCAAGCATCAGCTCCATAAATATTCTCTACTGACTCTCCCTTCGTCTCTCCACTTGACTTTACTGTGCTCCCTGCCTCTGGCTGTCCTTTCTGGGGACCCCAACCTAAGGAATGCTAAGTTAGTAAGTACAATAAACACAAGTTCTATTTCCTTATTATAAACAAAATCTTCAGCATCAGGCAGGCAAGCAGTCAAGAAATAATAAAATAAATAAATGACAAAAGAAAGAAGCCAAATTAACCACAATCCCAAATCTAGCTATATTCCATATATGAGTGAGTGAAAAATATGATAACATAAAGTGTGATAATAAATAATAGAAAATATATCAATATATAGGGCAAATTTTAATAACAAAAGTCACACATTGCACCAGCACTGTGGAGTCAATTATAGTAGCAGAAAATAGAGTGATGGATGGGACAAGCTAAAAATACATCTTATCGGTTCAAGTAAAGTCATGAAACCTTCTATGCCTAAAATATATTATCAAGCTACATATATAAAACTAAGCTGATAGAAATACAAGGAGAAATTTACTGATCCCTAAGTGTTAGAACCTTTAAGATACTTCATTCCAAACATTTTTGATGATGATACTAGATTCAAAATAAAGAGGAATTGTAAAATTCAAACTAACGATTTTATTTAATGTCTATGCATATGTGACTGCAGCCATGAAATTAAAAGATGCTTACTCCTTGGAAGGAATGTTATGACCAACCTGGATAGCATATTAAAAAGCAGAGACATTACTTTGCCAACAAAGGTCCGTCTGGTCAAGGCTATGGTTTTTCCAGTGGTCATGTATGGATGTGAGAGTTGGCCTATAAAGAAAGCTGAGTGCCAAAAAATTGATGCTTTTGAACTATGGTGTTGGAGAAGACCCTTGAGAGTCCCTTGGACTGCAAGGCGATCCAACCAGTCCATCCTAAAGGAGATCAGTCCTGGGTGTTCACTGGAGGGACTGATGCTGAAGCTGAAACTCCCAACACTTTGGCCACCTCATGTGAAGAGTTGACTCATTGGAAAAGACCCTGATGCTGGGAGGGATTGGGGGCAGGAGGAGAAGGGGACGGCAGAGGATGAGATGGTTGGATGGCATCACCGACTCAATGGACCTGAGTTTGAGTAAACTCCGGGAGTTGGTGATGGACAGAGAGGCCTGGCGAGCTGCAATTCATGGGGTCGCAAAGAGTCGGACACAACTGAGCGACTGAACTGAACTGATGCATATGTAGTGTACATATACTATACAGGTACAGAGAGAGAGAGAATGCTGCACTCTTAATACATTTTTTCACCTATACTTAGGAAAGAATATTTAAAATTTTCACAAATACAATCAGAAGAAATGATATAATGGAAGGTCACATACCCTGAACAAAACATTTTGAAAGTAAAGTTAAAAAGGAACAGTCAAAAATAAACCAATAGCAATAACAAATATTCTTTTGCTTGGAAAATTTATATACTTAATAACAGGTCTGTACTAGAAAGAAAATGAAGACAAATTATAAAATATTATGTGAAAGCTATTTATCAACATCTGATCTTCTTTTGGGTTCTCCAACATGCTGTATTCAGTCTCACCTGAGACCCTTGGCAGTTAACATTTCCCACCTAATCTGCATAATGTTGTTCTCATCTAGGATGATCATACTACCTGTCTCAAATGGTATTTGAGAAGATTAAATGGATTAATTTGTATAAAGCATTTACAAGGGTCCCTTGTAAATCTAAAACTCAGTTATGTAAGTGCTATCTAGCTATCATTACTATCATCATCATTATTGTTTTGTTTTTCTTTATGGACCCTAATTAGCATGCATTTTAAAATTTCTCAAGTTTGAAACCAGTGTAAGTATATGGTTACAAATTGAAAATGGCTTAGCTCTTATATAGAAGTTAATCAATGTGTTATTTGTGTTAATTGCTGCCTAAACTGCATTATTCAGTTCAGTTCAGTTCAGTCACTCAGTCGTGTCCAACTCTTTGCGACCCCATGAATCACAGCACGCCAGGCCTCCCTGTCCATCACCAACTCCTGGAATTTATTCAAACTCATGTCCATCGAGTCGGTGATGCCATCCAGCCATCTCATCCTCTGTCAGCCCCTTCTCCTCCTGCCCCCAATCCCTCCCAGCATCAGGGTCTTTTCCAAGGAGTCAACTCTTTGCATGAGGTGGCCAAAGTATTGGAGTTTCAGCTTCAGCATCAGTCCTTCCAGTGAACACCCAGGACTGATCTCCTTTAGGATGGACTGGTTGGATTTCCTTGCAGTCCAATTAGCTACCACTATAATGCTCTCTCCCAGCCCCATAAAGTGGAAGCACTTGTCCATTGCACAAAACAACTGGAAGTCATCAGCTTCAAAAGACATTTGGTTAATCTGGGCACAATTGAGAAGTAAACGAACCATTTTCATCTACATTTATTTATTAATTTTCAATATAAATAGACAAAACATAAAAGCTTTTCCAGAAGTTCTTGCAAAGGTTAAATACTTTTAAAATAAGTACCTAAATAGGAGGGAAGACTCTGTGTTTGCTTTTCTGTTATTTTTATGAGGTTGGATAGTGTTTGTTGGCCTTTAACAATATTGTTAATTGAGGTTAATTCATAGTCTTGTATCTATAATGGGTAGGGAGGAGACAAATGAAAATTTAAGAGTCTTAAAAAGGTCTCCAACATAACGAAAAAGATTCTGATTATTTGAAAAGGAGTAAGGCATCACAAAAAAGCATGTGTGCTCAATCATGTCTGACTCTTTGCGATACCCTAGACTGTAGACTGCCAGGTTCCTCTGTCCATGGGATTTTCCAGTCAAGAATACTGGAGTGGGTTGCCACTTTCTACTCCCGGGGATCTTCTTGACCCAGGAATCGAACCCACCTCTCTTTCATCTTCTGCATTGGCAGGCAGATTCTTTACCACTAGCACCACCTGGGAAGCCAAAGCATCACAAGGAATTTCTAATTCATCTTGAGAGGCAGCAGGACGCATGGACCCTCAAAGGTATGATAAAAATGTATGGTTGTATAAATACTATATTCTCCCATATGGGATGAGCACCATCTCTATATTACCAGGAATACTTTCTAGGTTTAAAGAGTGTGAGTGGCATCTCTGCGAATAAGCTTATTACTAGCAAAAGATGAACATTTTTTAGCTAATACAAGGATGAAGTCAGAAGGGAGAAAAAGATTTTTGGAGAGCATGTGATCAGAAAGGGAAAGCTGTTAGAATAACAGAAAGTGCTGTGAATGAGGTCCCAAAGCATAGGTCACCAAATGCTGAACTGCAGAGGATGGGGGAGTTGACAGAATATACATTTAATAATGTCTATCACCTATCTCTCCTTATATGTCTCATTTACCTATCTTAGTCTTTACTGTACATTAATTGAAATTGAAAGCATGGTGCTGTACCAGACAAATAGGTTGCTTTATACTATGTTTCATGCTGTCATGTAGCTTATAACATTGGAGGAAAGAGCTGCTAAAATAAATAATTATATAATTAATAAATTACAGTCAGGGTAAGAATTAAACAATAAATTAAAATTTATTTAAAAATTTTAAAATTTGAAATAAAAAAATCATGCACACATGATTGTCATGCTTTTAATTAGAAATAATTGATTTTGGACACTCTGGTAAAATTTGATTATCTACTTTTGGAAAATAGATGCTATTCATCCTGCCTCTTTCTGTGACAAATACAAGAAGCCCACCTGGATGTGGCTTAAACAAAAGTGTCAGTGACTGAAAAGTTCACTAGTCGAGCTGACTTGTAGCATGCTGGTGTGCCCTGTACTTCCAAGTTATCAGGGAGGTCTTTCCATCTCCTGGTTCTTTTTTCTTTTTCTTTTTTTTTGGCCTTGGCTTCTTTTTCCTCCTGGAGCCTCTAGCAGCCCCAAACTTTCTTCCCAAATTATGTTGAAATATAATTTATTTTCTGGTATTTTTCATAAAACTTCTGAGGTTAGTTCTGATTGGCCCTGTATGGGTCAAATGCCCATATCTGAAACAGTGGTCATGGGACTAGAGTGCTTTGATTGTTCAGACCAGAATCTCACATTCTCTACTGAAGTCCACACTAGACAGAGCTCTCCCAAACCACTTTTCCTGGAAGTGAGGGAGTGTAGATCCATTAGGAAATTAAGGCACATTTATTAGAAAAAAGAGAATGGATATTATATAGGCAAACAACAAATATTATAACTGCGGTATTTATCAAGTAGTTTGTGAGAACTTAGAAAACAAGATAAGGGAATTTTTAAAAGCTTGCATGACTTAAGAACATAACAGAGCACCGCGCAATCCTTTTCTTATTTGGGTGGCGGATTCTTTTTCTTTGCCTCCCTCCCTTTCCTCCTTCTCTCTCTCCTTTCTCTCTCTTTCTTTCTCCCCCATCTTTCCCTCTCTTCCTGACTTCTTTCCTTCTTTCCTTTCCTCCTTCCCTCTTTTGTTATCATCTTTAAATGGAACAATCAGCGAATGATTGACAGTAGAGATATGAAGGAATCCCTAGTAGCAAATGACTGGGGCTCAGCTGGGATCTGCTAGGAGATCTACATTTTGAAGAGCTTCCCACCGGATGCTAATGGTAAAGAACCTTCCTGCCAATGCAGGAGACAAAAGAGACACGGATTCAATCCCTGGGTAAGGAAGATCCCCTGGGAGAGGGCGTGGCAACCCACTCCAGTATTCTTGCCTGGAAATCCCATGGATGGAGGAGCCTCACAGGCTACAATCCACAGGGTTGCACAGAGTCAGACAAGACTAAAGGGGCTTAGCACTGGATACGACACATTAGAGAATGTTCTGATGAGAGCACGCAAACCCAAAAGGATCTATCTTTTAGGAAGAGATAGATCAGAATTTGGGAGCTAGACTAGATGGGAGGAGAGTTTGAGGGAGAATGGATACATGGATATGTGTGGCTGACTCACTTTGCTGCTCACCTGAAACTATCACAACATCGTTGATCAGCTAGACACAACATAAAATAAAAGGTTAAAAAAAGAATGTGGGGCTAGAAAAACAAAGACGAAGACCAAGCCTGGGAGTAGTTGTGAAAGGGAGGTAATTCACTGAAGGATTTGAAAGTTTGTCTTGCTGAAAAGATTGCTGACTTTCTCTGTGCAGCTTCAGACTAAAAACATAGTACAAAGAGTTGGAAACTTAAGAGATGGCTTTCTTGTCTCCAGGAAATGAAAAGACTGCTAACAGAGCAGTAGGTGTTGAAGGTCTTTAAAGAGCATGTTTCTTTCCACTTTAAGATGCAAACCCAGCCTTGATTTCAACTTGAAAGCTGTAGAAGAAAGACTGACAATTACATTTCCCAAACTGGCAGACAAAACACTGTGATAGTCCTGAGGGGATGTTCTCACAGAGCCAGGGTTATTTCTTGTGTTCGGTCATGAACAAGTCTGCCTATAGAAAGCCTGACTGAACAAAATAAGGAATCTCCTAAGTCCTCTAGGGCAGGTGCAGGTAACAGACCATTACTCCAATGTGATCACAGCAAGAAATTTAGGACCCGAAACATTCGTAACTCCTGTATAGTTTTCTCACCGCTTATTAGCTGCTTTGTAGATAAACCAAAGAGAAAGTAAGCTTCCCCTGAGTTGAAATGAAAATTCTTACCAAAACTCAAACCTAGATCAGACTAGGGGGTCTGTCATAGGGCTCCTTTTCTCAGAACCATTGGAACCAGTATAATCCCTTGGGAGGGGTTTTCCTGAATGACCTCAAGAGCTCTGTCCAGTTCCTAAATTCTATGACTCTTATTTATGCCCATTACCTATTGATCAATGAGGTTATTGTCTACGGAAACTCTTTGAAGTCCAAAAGTGAATAATTTAACACATCGTTGCATCTTGTTGTTTTATTCTTTGAGATCACATGCACATTTTAAATATATTTTTATTTTTTTTAATATTTATTTGGTTGTGCTAAGTCTTAGTTGTAGGACACAGAATCTTTGCTGTGGTACATGAGATCTGATTCCCTGGTCAGGGAATGGACCCAGGTCCCCTGCATTGGAAGTGCAGTGTCAGCCACCAAACCACCACCAAATCAGACACATGCACATTTTTAAAAAAAACTAAATAAACAAAGCAAAACACTGCCTCTTCTGTCTTCTTCTACAGAAAGGTAATTTCACCTAGTAAAAACAGCAGGTCTACACTGTCTTAGGAAGTCACTCGTTCCTGGTTATCTTATATCATAAATGGGTCTGGTCCATCTGCCTATTTTTGTAATTGAAATGTTGAATGTGAAAAAGCAGTATTCTTGGGCTTCCCTTGTGGCTCACGTGGCAAAGAATCCATGTGCAAATCAGCAGACTTGGTTTCCATTCCTGGGTTAGGAAGATCCCCTGGAGAAGAGAAAGGCTATCCACTCCAGTGTTCTGGTCTGAAGAATTCCATGGACTGTATGGTCCATTGGATTGCAAAGAGTTGGACACAACTGAGTGACTTTCACTTTTCATAAAACCTTAGTTCAATGTAAGGCTTTGTTTTATAACTCCTCCATCCTCAATTATAACACATACAAGAAGAAGGGATATTTTGCAGTGAAAACTACTATCACCTCAGACAGCAGAGCAGGTAGACTGGTACCCAGAGTGGGTGAGGGGGGTGTCATGGTGCACTGCTTTTAGGATAAGGTGGTGTATTCCTTTTGTCTCATGTCTAATGCAGTTGAGGAACAGTACCTTGAATTATAAAAATTATTCCAAAATTTAAAAAATAAAAAATAGCAAAAAAACCCAAACCAAAACAAATAAAAAAATTTTTCCAGCTCTGATAGGAAACATTTAAAGAAGATACAATTTTATTGCTGTTGTTGTTTTGGGGGTGGCTCTCTGAATGTTGCATTGAGAAAATGAAGCTTGTGAATGAAGTGGTTTCTATTATTGACCTGATTTCATTGGTGGACACATAATTTTAGCTACCATAGTGGTAAGGAAAGAAAAGAAAATATATCCCCTATTCTTAGCTATAATTGTTTTAGGTAATTTTGCTGAGCAAAGAGGTGAAGGATGCTGTCAGTGAGCAGGGCTGTTGGAAAAGCAGGCAGGACTCTGAGTAGACACCCTCATTCGGTTCCCCCTCTTCCTCCTTTTCCTCCCATTCACTGCTTTCTGTCTTGCTGTCACACGCCTTCTCCTCCAGTTTGCGGCATTGAACTTACATTGTCATGGTTCATAGTAACCGAGGAACTGAGAACCATGGGGCTCCTCAATGACTCGTGTTTTTCAGGCTCTGGACATAACAGCATCTTGATACAAACTCAGATCTATTCTGCTCATTCTGGCAGAGGAACCAGAGATCAAATTACCAATATCTGCTGGATCATCGAAAAAGCAAGAGAGTTCCAGAGAAACATCTATTTCTGCTTTATTGACTACACCAAAGCCTTCGACTGTGTGGATCACAATAAACTGTGGAAAATTCTGAAGAAGATGGGAATACCAGACCACCTCACCTGCCTCTTGAGAAACCTGTATGCAGGTCAGGAAGCAACAGTTAGAACTGGACATGGAACAACAGACTGGTTCCAAATAGGAAAAGGAGTACATCAAGGCTGTATATTGTCACCCTGCTTCTTTAACTTATATGCAGAGTACATTATGAGAAACACTGGGCTGGAAGAAGCACAGGCTGGAATCAAGATTGCTGGGAGAAATACCAATAACCTCAGATATGCAGATGACACCACCCTTATGGCAGAAAGTGAAGAGGAACTAAAAAGCCTCTTGATGAAAGTGAAAGAGGAGAGTGAAAAAGTTGGCTTAAAGCTTAACATTCAGAAAACTAAGATCAGGGCATCTGGTCCCATCACCTCATGGAAAATAGATGGGGGGACAGTGGGAAAAAGTGTCAGACTTTATTTTTTTGGGCTCCAAAATCACTGCAGATGGTGACTGTAGCCATGAAATTAAAAGACGCTTACTCCTTGGAACGAAAGTTATGGCCAACCTAGATAGCATATTAAAAAGCAGAGACATCACTTTGCCAACAAAGGTCCATCTGGTCGAGGCTATGATTTTTCCAGTGGTCATGTATGGATGTGAGAGTTGGACTGTGAAGAAAGCTGAGTGCCGAAAAATTGATGCTTTTGAACGGTGGTGTTGGAGAAGACTCTTGAGAGTCCCTTCGACTGCAAGGAGATCCAACCAGTCCATACGGAAGGAGATCAGTCCTGGGTGTTCATTGGAAGGACTGATGCTGAAGCTGAAACTCCAATACTTTGGCCACCTCATTCAAAGAGTTGACTCACTGGAAAAGACCCTGATGCTGGGAGGGATTGGGGGCAGGAGGAGAAGGGGATGAGGACAGAGGACAGGGGCAGAAGGAGAACGACAGAGGATGAGATGGCTGGATCGCATCACTGACTCAGTGGGCATGGGTTTGAGTAAACTCTGGGTTTGTGATGGACAGGGAGGCCTGGTGTGCTGCGATTCATGGGATCGCAAGGAGTTGGACACAACTGAGCGACTGAACTGAACTGAACTGATTCTGCTCATGCTGATCTCACCATAGTGCCCTTGACGCATACATTCATTCTATAAATTGTAGCCTATCTGCCTCACCCTCCAAACCCAGGCTGCTGTGTGTGTGTATATATATGAGGTGAAGTGAAGTGAAAGTCACTCAGTTGTGTCTGACACTTTGTGATCTCAGGGACTGTAGACTGCCAGGCTCCTCTGTCCATGGGATTCTCTAGGCAAGAATCCTGAAGTGGGTAGCCATGCCCTTCTCCAGGGGATTTTCCCAATCCAGGGATCGAACTCAGGTCTCCGCACTGCAGGCAGATTCTTTACTGTCTGAGCCACTAGGGAAGTCCATGAATATATACATACATACACACACATATGGAAAATACATATATATGGTAAGTATATGTGCATGGTAAACATAGAGAAATTCAAGAGAGTCATACACAAAATCATATTTACTTCTGAAAGAGATGCTCAGGAAGCAAGGAACAAAGAGATCTGCCTTTTGCTAATCTTTTATTTAGTAAACTGGGCAGTGGGTATGGCTATTCATTTTATGCTTTATAAATTTTATATATCTTAAATGCTGCATTACTTCTTAAAAGAGTGAGTCTAATATAATACATTTCTAGCACTATATCAACAATCCCTACATTTTATATGACAGGAAAAGTCCAAATAACAGCAAAATATTTATGAGAGTAAAATATTAAAATATGCAATTATGAGTAAAATTTCCCTTACAGAGGCAACTAGATAATGGCTTAAAATTCTCAGTGAGTAGAAATTGGATCATTTCTCTATCTTCTTTTACATTATTTCATGTCTTTGAGGGGCCACAAAGCATTTAGTACTGGAACCAAAGATAATAACTGATCATATTACACAAGATAAGTTTTCAGAAAATTGCAATTTTATATATGGTAATGTACCAGAAAATTAACTCAAATTTCGGTATTTTGTTCATCAATTGAATGATCTCCATGAAACTAACATGTGATGATGGCTGCTCCATCCTATTTGTAACTATGATGAGAAATCATTTTTAATACTTGGATCTGAAGGCAAGAATTAGGCAATATATCACCATTGATAATACATTTCTTTCCTTCTTCTAAGCCAGGATATTAATTGATTAAGTCATTCAACAACTATTTATTGATATGTCCATCATTTATAACTGACTAAGTTACCTGTGAACAGTAAACTAAATTAAACAAAAAATTAGTTTCTGCCCTCAAGATGCATATAGTCTAGTAGGAAAGATAACATACTCTTCTATATTCTACAAACACATGGAAGTGAAAGTGTTCGTTGCTTAGTCATGTCCAACTCTTTGCAACCCTATGGACTGTAGCTCACCAGGCTCCTCTGTCCATGGAATTCTCCAGGCAAGAATACTGGAGTGAGTAGCCATTCCATTCTCCAGGGGTTCTTCCCGACCCAGGGATCAAACCTGGGTCTCCTGCATTGCAGGCAGATTCTTTACTGTCTGAGCCACCAGGGAAACCTCTACAAACACATGTTGGAACTCTAATATACCATGCTACAAATTTCAGAGGAAAAGTCTAAAATGGTGTTTTCATTCAACCAAACTGAAATGTTTTCAATAGGCCATGAGATACACTCCAATTTCCATATTTGTAGTCACTTTGAAAATGTCTATAAAAAATTCTTTTTTAATTTTTTAAAAAATGAGATAAAATTTACCATTTTAACAATTAGGTCAGGTTCAGTAAAATCACAATATTGTTCAGTGATCACCACTCTCTAATTCTACCCTCCAAAGAAAAGCAATAATCTTTAAGCAGTTGCCATCAATTCTCCCCAGTTTCCAGGCCCTTGCAACCCTTAATATAATTTGTCTTTATGACATAAATGTCTGTTTATTCTGGACATTTCATATTAGTGGAATATTATATAGCCTTTTGTGTCTGATTTCTTTCACTTAGCATAATGTTTTCAGGTTTCATGAGTATATGAGTGCCGTTTTTTTTAAATTGCTAAATAATATTCCATTGCATAGATATATCACATATTATTTACCCTCTTCTCTAGTCAGTGGAATTTTTTGTTTTTTCCATCTTTTATCTGTTGTGAATAACATTGCTATGAACATTAATTTATACATTTTTGTGCAAATATGTATTTTCAAGTTTCTTAGTTATACCTACGAGTGGAATAGCTGGGTCATATGATAACTCTTAAGTTTTGGATGAAGTGTCAAACTTCTCGACGGCGGTTGCATCACTTTACACTACTAAGAACAATGTACAAGGATCCCTGTTTCTTCTCTTTTTAGTGACATCTGTTACTTCTCATTTTGTTTCTTATAGTCATTCTAGTGGATGTGAAGTGTCTCACTGCAGTTTTGATTTACATTTCCCATGAGAAACGCTGGGCTGGAAAAAGCATAAGCTGTAATCAATATTGCTGGGAGAAATATCAATAACCTCAGATATACAGATGACACCACCCTTATGGCAGAAAGTGAAGAGGAACTAAAAAGCCTCTTGATGAAAGTGAAAGAGGAGAGTGAAAAAGTTGGCTTAAAACTCAACATTCAGAAAACTAAGATCATGGGATCCGGTCCCATCACTTCATGGCAAATAGATGGGGAAACAGTGGAAACAGAGGCTGACTTTATTTTTCTGGCCTCCAAAGTCACTGCAGATGGTGATTGCAGCCATGAAATTAAAAGACACTCCTTGGAAGGAAAGTTATGACCAACCTAGATAGCATGTTAAAAAGCAGAGACATTACTTTTCCAACAAAGGTCCATCAAGGTCAAGGCTATGGTTTTTCCAGTGGTCATGTATGGATGTGAGAGTTGGACTGTGAAGAAAGCTGAGTGCTGAAAAATTGATGCTTTTGAACTGTGGTGTTGGAGAAGACTTTTGAGAGTCCCTTGGACTGCAAGGAGATCCAACCAGTCTATCCTAAAGGAGATCAGTCCTGGGTGTTCATTGGAAGGACTGATGCTGAAGCTGAAACTCCAATCCTTTGGCCACCTGATGTGAAGAGTTGACTCATTGGAAAAGACCCTGATGCTGGGCGGGATTGGGGGCAGGAGGAGAAGGGGAAGACAGGATGTGATGGCTGGATGGCATCACCGATTTGATGGACCTGAGTTTGAGTAAACTCCGGGAGTTGGTGATGGACAGGGAGGCCTGGTGTGCTGCAATTCATGGGGTCGCAAAGAGTTGGACACAACTGAGTGACTGAACTGAACTGAACTGAATGACTATGGTGCTGAGCATCTTTTTATGTGTTTACTGGTCATTTGTATGTCTTCTTCAGAGAAATATCTATTCAGATCAATTGCCAATTTTTCAATTGTGCTGTTTATATTTTGGTGCCGAGCTGTGAGAGTTCTTTATATATTCTGGATACTAGACCCTTATCAGATATACTATTTGCAAATATGATCTCTCATCTTATGAGTTGTTTTTTACTTTCTTGATAACGTCCTTTGAAATGTATTTTTTTTTATTTAAGTTTAGTTTAATTTTTCATTTGTTGCTTATGCTCTGGTGTCATAATGAAGAAACTACTGCAAAGTACACTAAAATTTACAGCTGTTTCCTTCTCAGAATTTTATAGATTTAGGTCTTACATTTATGACTTTGATCTATTTTGAGTTAATTTTTACTTGTGATATAAGTATCTAAACCCACTCTTTATCTTGTGGATATCGAGTTGTCTCAGCACTTTTTCTTATTTAAAAAAAAAAATTTACTCTTCCCATTCAGTGGTCTCGGCTTCCTGTTGAAAATCAATTAGCCATAGATATATGGATTTATTTCTGGACTTTCATTTCAGTCTCATTGATATATATATCTGCCTTTATGCCATGCTGCCCTGGTGGCACAGAGAGTAATGTCTGCCTGCAATGCATGAGACCGGGGTTCTATTTCTGGGTTGGGAAGATATCCTGAAGAAGGAAATGGCAACCCACTCCACTATTCTTGCCTGGAGAACTCCATGGGCAGAAGAGCCTGGCTGGCCACAGGGGTTTGCAAAGAGTCAGACACGACTGAGTGACTAATACTTTCACTTTCACAGTATATGTTTTCACTTCCTTGGTTAAATTTATTCACAAGTGTTTTATTTTGTGTGATGGTATTATGTATGAAACTGTTTTCTTAGTTTCATTTTAAATTGTTTATTCAAGGTATATAGAAATACAACTGAGTTTTTGTATATTAATATTATGTCTTACTACATTGCTGATCTCATTTATTAGCTCTAATAGATATTTTTGGGTTATTTGAGATTTTATTTTATTTTTTTTTCTATATATAAGATCATGTCATATGTGAATAGAGATAGTTTTGCTTCTTATTTTTCAAGATGGATGCCTTTTGTTTCCCTTGTCTGATTGCTCTGGCTAGAGTTTCCAGAAAATTTTGAAAAAAAAATGATAAGAACAGACACCTTTGGCTTATTCCTGATGTCAGTGTAAGAGCTTTCAATCTTTTACCATTAGTGTGAAGTTAGCTGTGGGTTTTCAACAAATGTCCTTTATCAAGATGAGCAAGTTCTATTTACCCTTATTTTGTGGACTAATTTTTCATAAAGACAATGTTGCTATTTTCCAAATTTTATCTGGTGAGCAAGAAGTCAGATTTGGGTGATCAGGTGGGAAGTAGTTTGAGAACACAGGGATTTATTGGGGGCTGGTAGGTGATCTTTGTAGTAAGTGAAGCTCAGTAAGAAATATTTTAACTTCCCTTTAGTTTCTGATATCTATAATATGGATTACTGTCAGATTTTCTAATTTTAGAAACTGTCCTTAATAACTGTTCATTTCTTATTCTATCTTATTTGAAAGATACAAATGAGTGCTTCTTTTAATGTCTAGCATTCTTTCATTATTTATTGCTCAGATGCCAAGGTTGCTGCCTGTTTTTAACATTTTAACATGTGTGTATGAATCACATGATAATTGTTACTTTACAACATTTAGACTCATATAAAACAAGAAAGGAGGAAAAATATGAAAGTTTTGCTGATTTAAAAGAATGAAAGGGAAGTATTTAAAATTTGGTTGGAAATAATTCTTACTAATGAAAATATGATTATAGACAAATATTTTCTGAAGTTGAGAAACTAAGATTAGGCTGAATACACAGTATTTTTTCAATCACAATGTCATCATGATTGACACAGTGAAATTTTAATTAACACTCAATATTGCTGGCAAAGAGCAGCAATGACATTATGAATGGATTTAAAAGGTATAGTGTAAATATATTAGTAGAAATCAGACAACTGCTGGGAAGAATCACAAGGATGGTAAAATATTTGATTTTTTCAACATTGACATGAAAGTCACCTATCTAGCCAGCATAATCATAATTTAATAAAGCTTTCAACATGCTCTCTGAATCAAAGATTTTTCAAAGGAATGATATACACACATGTTACTAATATTAAAATTATAAATTCTCAAATGCTAGTAAATAACAAATGATTAAAAAATAATGTAGAGGGATATCTCTTCATCTTTGTTTTCTAAACATCAACCAGATTAAATGAGGATATGGTTCATGTTTAATACATACCAGATGGTGTTTTGCTGATGGAGCTTATAAAACGAAAACAAAATTAAAATACTAAATAGAGCCACACATTTGAATCTGTAATAATAATTTAAAGTAGCAATTCTGATTTTTTTTAAAAGAATACATGAGATAGGAACAAAGTATAAACAAAAGTAATAAAAATTCATATATTGTAAATTTATGCAAAGATTAAAAAATGGGAAAAATAATAATCCTTTTTTCTATTAATATAGTGTCATAGTATGTTTAAATTAATTATAGCTGTATATATCCTTCTCTATTTTTGACAACTGAATATTTTGGTCTTCAGTTTACAAAGTATTTGATGGATATCTCCTATATACTATATGTTTCCAAACTAAACCAAGTTGCAAACTAAGATGGATCCTGCAGTTGAAAATTACAAACTGTATCACCCACTATGATTTAGGATGATTTCACAGAAACAACCTAATTATATGTAATATACATAAGCATCCTCTAGAGAGACATTTCTAATTTATTTCCCCACCCTAGCCTAGAATCACATTATGTGACTTATTAAAAATGCCCATGGGGTGTGAAGATTAGGAATCTAGTTAAGCTTTAAAGTTTCTGAGAATTCAAGTGGCATGATTTGGAGTAGTTATCTTTATTTCACTAGATAGGAATTTATATACTTTGTAACCAAAGCTGCGTTCTGTCACTGGTTTAAAACATTATCACTGGTGAAAATAATGGTTTCACAGATGGAGACAATTTTAAATTTCCTACACTGTGATTGATTTCTAGAAGCTCGTTTTTTTTTTAATCTTGCCAAAAATGTCTATTGCTTCTACATGAAAACAACTGGCCAATTCAAACTAATAGTTTAAATTTATTTAACATTAAGAAAAACACACACACAGTTGCAGTCTTTGAATGCTAAATGTCTCTCTTGAGTATACACAAACTTGAGAAAATCATTCATCCAATTAGTAAAACAGACAAAATGAAACAAAACAGAAATTCCCCATGAACCAACAGAATCAATAAACCAAAACTATCACCTGTACCCATTTTTCACCTGGCCAAAATATATCTTTGAACACCATAGTACTAAAGAAGAGGAAATGTTTTGATATATTAAACATATAGATAATCTAAAAACTTTAAATAAAATCTGATGCTTTAGATGTTTCCTCTGTAATTTTTAAATTAAGAAAATAATTTGATAATAAAAGGATGCTATTTAAATTTGTATTTTCTTTAGCTTTTTTCCTTCATTCTGATTGAGTTGCTAGTGAATACTGATGTGACAATGGAGCGTGCAGCAAGGAGAGAGAAGAGAAAATCAAGAACCTGATTAACATACCAAGTCAATCCCAGAATAATCAAGAATTCACTGTGTTATCATTTGTAGTTAGATATAATAAGTATTAGAATCTTAAAGCTATGAACTTTGGTGTGCTTTTCAGGGAAGAAGACATTTTCATTGAATAGCTACATAATTTGTTAATATCTATTTGTCTTCATATTGTGATAAGCACTCTTACAAATAACAGTTTAGTAAAACTGTGATGCTCAAAATCCTTCAAATTAGGCTTCAACAGTACATGAACTGAGAACTTCCAGATGTACAAGCTGGATTTATAAAAGGCAGAGGAACCAGAGATCAAATTGCCAATATCCATTGGATCATAGAAAAAGCAAGGGAATTTCAGGAAAATATTTACTTTTGATTCATTAACTATGCTAAAGCCTTTGATTGTGCAGATCACAACAAACCATGGAAAATGCTTAAACTCATGGGAATATCAGAACACCTCATCTGCCTCCTGAGAAACCTGCAAGCCACAGTTAGAACCAGACATGGAACAACTGACTAGCTCAAAATTGGGAAAGGAGTATGACAAGGCTGTGTATGGTCACCCTGTTTGTTTAACTTCTATACAAAGTACATCATGTGAAATGCTGGGCTGAATGAATGACAAACTGGATTCAAGTTTGCCAAGAGAAATATCAACAACCTCAGATATGTAGATGATACCACTCTAATGGTGAAAATTGAATAAGAACTAAAGAACCTCTTGATGAGGGTGAAAGAAGAGAGTGAAAAAGCTGGCACTCAAAAAATTAAGATCATGACATATGGTCCCATCACTTCATGGCAAATAGGTGGGTAAAAAGTGGAAACAGTGGCAAATTTTATATTCTTGGGCTCCAAAATCACTGTGGATGGTGACTGCAGCCACAAAATTAAAAGATGCTTGCTCCTTGGAAGAAAAGTTATGCTTTGTTAACAAAAGCCCATATAGTCAAAGCTGTGGTTTTTCTAGTAGTCATGTATGGATGTGAGAGTTGGACCGTAAAGAAGGCTGAGAGCGCAAGAATTGATGCTTTGAAATTGTGGGGCTGGAGAAGACTCTTGAGAGTCCCTTGGATAGCAAGGAGATCAAACCAGTCAATACTAAAGGAAATCAACTCTGACAATTCATTGGAAGGACTGATGTCTGAAGCTGAAGCTCTAATACTTTGGCCACCTGATGCAAAGAACTGACTCATTGGAAAAGATGCTGATTCTGGGAAAGATTGAGAGCAGGAGGAGAAGCGGGTGACAGAGAATGAGATGGTTGGATGGCATTACTGACTCAATGGACATGAGTTTGTACAAAATCTGGGAGACAGTGAAGGACAAGGAAGCCCGGTATGCTGCAGTCCCTGGGGTCACAAAGAGACATGACTTAGCAACTGAACAACAGCAAAACCATGAAGAGTCCTTGATTATTAGGTTCAAATTAAAAGTGATCTACAAATACATGCTGTGAAGTGAGAAGAGGAATAATACTATTGGTAGGAAAGTATTAATGGGGAAAATGTAGTAAAATAGACTATGGCATGATTTGGAATTGAAGTATCACGAGATTAGGAGGCCAGCTAATTCTATTTTTACCCTCTGCTCTTTAAGCAACATCATTTCTATGCCTTACTTTTCTTATCTGCCACAAGAGGGTCAAAATTAAAAAATGTTTCAATTCCACATCCCATGTATCTATAGTCAAGAGTAAATTGTGTTCAGAATATTACAGTAGCAACAACCCTGGGTGTGTATGAGAATTTATTATAGGTCAGCTAAAATATTAGCATTTTACTTGTATTACATAACTTAAAACTTACAGCAATCATCTGAAGTTAGCTCTATTTTATCCATTTCACAGATCGAGAATGGTGAATCACTTTGCAGGTAGATGACCAATCCAGAATTCAAATCTGCCTTTTGTTGATTTTAAATGCTCTTTCAGCCAGTTTGTGTCTTTCAGTTGGAATATTTAATCCATTTACATTAAAGGTAAGTATTGATATGTGTGTTCCTATTACCATTTTCTTAGTTGTTTTGGGCTTGTTTTGTGGATCTCTTTCTTAGGATTGACACATGCACTACCATGTATAATATAGATAACTAGTCGGAACCTGCTATAAAGTACAAGAAGCTTAGCTTGGTGCTCTGCGATGACCTAGTAGGGTGGGATGGGGATGGGGTGGGAGGCAGAGGATATATACATATACACATATAACTGATTCACTTCAATGTACAACAGAAATTAACATAACATTGTAAAGCAATTATGCTCCGATAAAATAAAAATTTATGAAAAAGATTTTAAAAAATAAAGCTAATGTCACAACTAAAATAAATAAATGCTCTTTTACCTAAATCATGTGTTCTTGATTGAAAGAGAAGTAACGTGACAGCAAGAAAAACACAACTTAATTATGAAAACAGGAGGTGGGACATTCATAACAGAAACTCTACTGATGGAAAGCCAGCAAGCAAAAGAATGGCCTGTTGATATAAGGCCAGCAGGCTCATGGCATCCTCATTGTGTAACATAGGGCACAACCTATTTATATAACATGTATTTTCTTAAAACACACCATTACTCAAAGTCATAACAGATCCTCATGCAAAAATGATGAAAGATAAGGTCAGCAAGAGATTTCCAGGTATGTGGACACCATAGATTTATAACTCTCGTTAAAATTCTTGAGGCAGCAAGGGTGTGACCTAGAAAGATATACTGTTTGGAAGAAACAGAGTGATGGAGTTCCACTGTGATGGAAAAGAGGAGAAGTAAGGAAACAGCAGGGAAAACAAAAAACACCACTGTTCCTATGAAAAATGTATAAAGAGTATGGCTTAATAATGCATAAAGCAGGGATCCCTAAGTTCATACCCTGTCTTGGGTCATAAATATCAATGAACTAGAGATGGTCTCTGTTTTACCTTGTCATATAAGCGACATCTCATGGTGAGGAAGAATGATGAAAAACCTTTCACTCTTGGGTGAATGCCAGGTCAAACTCAAAGTAACAAACCAATGATTACTTATTATACATGGTACTAGTGCCAGATACTGGAAATCACATCAGTGGGAGCAGAAGTGGTATTCCTTGAAATTTACTTAATGGAAAGGATTGCATCAGTTAGTAATTTTATTCCATTTGCCAGGTGATCACAGAATACTAAAAACAAACAATGACTATCTGCTATAGCTATGACCATTGGTAAAGTCGTCTCCTTTCAACTTGGTTTATACTGGAAATTGTGACTAAATTTATGCCATTTAAAACAAAAAAATTAGTCAATTATAAATTAGTCCATTTTAAAATCAGGTTGAAATTGAAACCTTTAAAAGTATTTATTTTTCTGAAAGAAGATCTATGTGCATGTGGTTTGAATGAACCTATTGAATAAATAGGATTCTAGCATCATCTCTATTGATATTTGTATGATCTTTGACTGGCTAGTTAGATGGCTTTGTCAGATAAAGTTTTATGACTAGAAATTAGTATTGTTAGTAAGGCATTGATTGAAAATTGCCCTGTAGACATTTGCTGATGGATATATACATTTGTACTTCAGTAGAGTCCCTCACCATTAATTATTGTGTCCAAAAATATGTAGCTTCTAAGATTCCAAAGTACCAAACAACCTAGGCATTATCCCCCAAAATGATGGCTTATAAAGTAATCATGCTCATGAAAGTAAACACAAAATATTTTTTAAAGATCCTGACCTACAAGAATAACAACTCAATTCGCTAAGTCATGGGGGGAAAAAGTGTGCACACATAATTTACCAGGTCAAAAATCTGCTGGGAAGGTCTTGCCCTCTGGTCTAAGTAATCATATCATGCTCACCTTTTTCCTGGGGCCAGAATGCTTACAGCTCTCTCAGCAACACTGCTGTTCCTTTTATGTATTTCCCAGAAGACAAAAAAGTGCAATAACAAAACACTTAGATTCATCATTATCTAAAATATTACAGAGTTCATTACCATTCTTTAAAAATTAATTTCTCTGAAGTGAAATGTAATGATTTATCTGTTTTAAAACTATTCAATAGATTTGTATCTTCTTTAGGATAAATCTGAAATTCTTGGCATGACATATAATTGTCTTCAGTATATATCTCTTTCCTATTCTGTCCATCATTTCTCACTTCTCTCCTATCTCAAAACTTACATTTAAGCAAAACTGAGGAATTTTTAGTTGCCTAAACACGGTGTGTTGTCTAATGTTTTGTGCTATTATACATACTGTCCCATGAGGTTTACCTGGTGACTCGGTGGTAAAGAATCTGTCTGCACTGCAAGAGATGAGGGTTTTAACCCCTGAGTTGAAAAGATCCCCAGAGAAGGAAATGGCAATCTACTCCATTGTTCTTGCCTGGAGAATCCCATGGACAGAGGAGCTTGGCAGGCTACAGTACATGGGGTCGCAAGAGTCGGACATGACTTAGCAATTAAACCACCACCACAACTGTTCTTTCCTGGAAAATCACATGGACAGAGCAGCCTGATAGGCTACACAGTCCATAGGGTCACTAAAGAGTCAGACATGACTGAGGAAATAAACAACAACATACTACCCCATATGTCCAGAATGTGGGCAAGAATCCCTTAGAAGAAAAGGAGTAGCCATCATAGTCAACAAAAGAGTCTGGCATACAGTGCTTGGATGCAATCTCAAAAATGACAGAATGATCTCCGTTTGTTTCCAAGGCAAACCATTCAATATTGCAGTAATCTAAGCCTATGCCCCGACCAGTAATGCTGAAGAAGCTGAAGTTGAACAGTTCTATGAGGACTTACAAGGCCTTCTAGAACTAACACTCAAAAAAAGATGTCTTTTTCATTATAGAGGATGGGAATGCAAAAGTAGGAAGTCAAGATATACCTGGAGTAACAGGCAAATTTGGCCTTGGAGTACAGAATGAAGCAGGACAAAGGCTAATAGAGTTTTGCCAAGAGAACGCACGGGTCATAACAAACACCCTCTTCCAACAACACAAGAGAAGACTCTACACACGGACATCACCAGATGGTCAATACAGAAATCAGATTGATTGTATTCTTTGCAGACAAAGACAGAGAAGTTCTATACAGTCAGCAAAAACAAGACTGGGAGCTGACTGTGGCTCAGATCATGAACTCCTTATTGCTAAATTTAGACTTAAATTGAAGAAAGTAGGGAAAACCACTTGAGCATTCAGATATGAACTAAATCAAATCCCATATGATTATACAGTGGAAGTGACAAATAGATTCAAGGGATTAGGTCTGTTAGAGTGCCTTAAGAACTATGGATGGAGGTTCATGACATTGTACAGGAGGCAGGGATCAAGACCATCCCCAAGAAAAAGAAATTCAAAAAGGCAAAATGGCTGTCTGAGGAGGCCTTACAAATAGCTGTGAATAGAAAAGAAGTGAAAGGCAAAGGAGAAAAGGAAAGATATTCTCATTTGAATGCAGAGTTCCAAAGAATAGCAAGGAGAGATAAGAAAGCTTTCCTCATGGATCAGTGCAAAGAAATAGAGGAAAACAATAGAATGGGAAAGACTAGAGATCTCTTTAAAAAATTAGAGATACCTAGGAAACACTTCAGGCAAAGATGGACACCATAAAAGACAGAAATGGTACGGACCTAACAGAAGCAGAAGATATTAAGAAGAAAATATTAAGCAGAAGATATTAAGAAGAGGTGGCAAGAATACACTGAAGACTATACAAAAAGATCTTAACAACCCAGATAATCACAATGGTGTGATCACTCACCTAGAGCCAGACATCCTAGAATGTGAAGTCAAGTGGGGGCCTTAGGAAGAACCATTATGCACAAAGCTAAGGGAGATGATGGAATTCCAGTTGGGCTACTTCAAATCCTAAAAGATGATGCTGTGAAAGTGCTGCACTCAATATGTCAGCAAATTTGGAAAACTCAGCTGTGGCCACAGGACTGGAAAAGGTCAGTTTTCATTTCAATCTCAAAGAAAGGCAAAGACAAAGAATATTCAAAGTACCTCACAATTTCACTCATCTCACATGCTAGCAAAGTAATCCTAAAAATTCTCCAAGCCAGGCTTCAATAATATGTGAACCATGAACTTCCAGATGTTCAAGGTGGATATAGAAAAGGCAGAGGAACCAGAGATCAAATTGCGAACATCCGTTGGATCATCAAAAAAGCAAGAGAGTGTCAGAAAAGCATCTACTTCTGCTTTATTGACTATGCCAAAGCCTTTGACTGTGTGGACCACAATAAACTTTGGAAAATTCTTAAAGAGATGGGAATGCCTCTTGAGAAATCTGTAGGCAGGTCAGGAGGCAAAAATTAGAATTGGACATGGTACAACAGACTGGTTCCCAATAGGGAAAGGACTATGTCAAGGCTATATACCGTCACCCTGCTTATTTAACTTATATGCAGGGTACATCATGAGAAACGCTGGGCTGGAGGAAGCACAAGCTGGAATCAAGATTGCCAGGAGAAATATCAATAACCTCAGATATGCAGATAACACCACTGTTATGGCAGAAAGCAAAGAAGAACTAAAGAGCCTCTTGATGAAAGTGAAAGAGGAGAGTGAAAATGTTGGCTTAAAACTCAATATTCAGAAAATAAAAATCATGGTATCTGGTCCCATCACTTCATGGAAAATAGATGGAGAAACAGTGGAAACAGTGACAAACTTTTGGGGCTCCAAAGTCACTGCAGATGGTGACTGCAGCCATGAAATTAAACAACACTTGCTCCTTGGAAGAAAAGTTATGATAAACCTGGACAGCACATTTAAAGAAGAGACATTACTTTGTCAACAAAGGTCTGTCTAGTCAAAGCTATGATTTTTCCAGTAGTTATGTACGAATGTGAGAGTTGGTCTCTAAAGAAAGCTGAGCCCCAAAGATTGATGCTTTTGAACTTTGGTATTGGAGAAAACTCTTGAGAGTCCCTTGGACTGCAAGGATATCCAACCAGTCCATCCTAAAGGAAATTAGTCCTTGGAAGGACATGATGTTGAAGCTGAAACTCCAATACATTGGCCACCTGATGCAAAAGACTGATTAGAAAAGACCCTGATTATGGGAAAGATTGAAGGCCGGAGGAAAAGGGGCTGATAGAGGATGAGATGGTTGGAAGGCATCACTGACTCATTGGATATGAGTTTGAGCAAACTCCGGGAGTTGATGGACAGGGAGGCCTGGTGTGCTGCAGTCCATGCGGTTGCAAAGAGTCAGACATGACTAAGCGATTGAACTGAATTGAACTGGTGTCCAGAAGTCTGTTCCTCCATTTTTATGTTTGTACAAGGGAATAATCTCCTGGCCTTCTCTGACTTTCTGACCTTCTCGTACAGGTAGACGCAATAAATTGTTCATTTTTTATTTTGAAGCTCTTTTAATTCCAGATTCAGAAACTCTCAAGTTTCAAGGTCTGAATGCTCTTTTTGATTACCACTATTAATATTGCTTATTTCAGTACATCTTTTTCTCTTCCCCCCCGCCCCCATGAATTCTTACTTCCTCTGCGCTTCCACTGAAACTCCAGTATGCCTCAAATATAGCACACTTGTTATTTTTTTTTCATTTGTGTCTAACTAATCACTTTCATTATCTAATACCTAGCATCTTACTCAATAATACAGCATAGCAGTCAAAAAGGGAGGGCCCTGAGGAAAGAGATGGATTCAAGTTTCCAGTAAAAGTTATTATAGCTGAGTGGCTTCAAGCAAGTTACTCTACCTTTCTGTTTCCTGATTTGTAAGACATGAGCGATCGCAGTTTCTCCATTATAGGATTGTGACAATTGAATTTGACAACACATGTGACAGTTAAAAAGAATCACTGATACATAGTGAGACTCTATAAGTATGTGTTCTTCTTAAAATTTAGATGCTATTTAATCCCTGGCTCATAGGAAAAGTTTAATAAACATTTGCTGACTAATATGAATGAATGGATGATTGAAGACAGGTTGTACTAACTCTGACATCTGTGGTTTCTCTTACTTTTGTAATACAGACCTTCAATCTAGTCAGTATATTCATTGTCCATATGCCCCTGCATCAGGCTGATAACAAGTATTCCGAGAGTAACTGATCAGCCCAAGCGGTACATCACTATCCTTTACATTTTCAGTGTCAATTGGAACTTAACAAACAAACAAAGAAACCCAATCAAAGTGTAGTAAATAGATTCACCTGAGAAATGCTAAAAATAGAATAATGGGTAATAGTAAAATTCAAGTTCCAGAGGACATTTTTATTGGTCTTTCCTACATCACTTTTTGGTCATATAACATACCTACATCACAAGATTGGCTTCAGAAATCATATAGATCACATCAATCCTTCTCAGACTTTAAAGTAGAAAAAGACTTTGAGGACAAGCTAAGATGCAGACTCAGAAGGTATGGGAATGGGAAATACTAAAAATGGGAAATGCTGAAATGCAATAGTTGAGTGTGTAAATTTTAAAGAACACAGATGTAAAGAACAAATGTATGGATACAAACCAGGACATGAGGTGTGGAATGCATTGGGAGATTGGGCTTGACATATATATATATGTATATACATACATATACACACATATAAATATATGTGCATACAATTAAATATATATATATTTATACCATGTATAAAATAGATGACTGATGAGAACATACTATATAGCACAGGGAACTCCACTTGGTGCTCTGTGGTGACCTAAATGTCAAGGAAATAAAAAAAGAGGTGATATATCTACACATAAGGCTGATTCACTTTGTTATAGAGCAGAAACTAATACAACAGTGTAAAGTAAGTATACTACAATAAAAGAAAATTTTAAAAAAAGAACAAAAGAATCAACAAGTATGTATGTTAAAAATATAGACTTTGGAAATCCATACACAGAAATATTTGAGGTGACATAAGATATATTAAGAGTTAACAAATATCCAAGACACTTCTCATGTAGATGTCTAAGGACTACACTTTGAAAATCACAGAACAAGAAGCACAAACCTCTTAAGGGCAGTCTTATTTGCCACTAATTTTTCTTGTTTACAATATCCCTTGGAACTTAGTGGCTATTAAATATATATTAATTTTATAAATCAAAGAATAAAAGTGAATAAATAAGCCAGAAATTCATCTGAAATTTGAGAATATGGGTGAAAAGCCAAAAAAAGTCACATGCATGTATATGCAATATATGTGAGTTTGCAAAGATTTTCTATGATAAATTTTGATGATGAATGATGATATCTTTCCTTAATTGTCTTCTAGTTTTTCATTATAGATAAGTAAAAATTTTATTCAAAAAGCAAAAAAAAAAAGGGTATAACTATTAAGAAAATTTGTAATTAACTATTTATGATATAAATTCTTAATAAACTGGGTAAAGAAGGAATGTACCTCAAAACAATAGAAGTTATATATGACAAAGCCAGAACTAACATAATACTAAATGGTAAAAACTGAAAGCTACCTCTCTAAGATCAGGGATAAGACAAGGATATCCACTCTTATCACTCTTAATCAACAAGTTCTGGCCAAACAACTAGATAAGAAAAAAAAGTCATCCAAATTGGAAAAGAAGTAAAATTGTCACCATTTGCAGATGACAAGATTTTATTTATAGAAAACCCTAAAGACTTAACCAAAAAAAAACAAAAAACTAATAATAAATGAATATGGAAAGTTGTATAATGCAAAACATCAATTTCAAAATCAGTTGTTTCTATCCACCAACAGTGAACTAGTTTAAAAAAAAAGAAATTAAGAAAACAATTCTATTTAAATGAATTCTATTAAATGAATCTGTAAAGCAATTTAACCAAAAAGGCAAAAGACCTGTACACTGAAAACAATGGCATTGTTGAAATAAATTGAATAAAAGAAATGGAAAGACATTGTGTGCTCATGGATTGAAAGAATTAATATTGTCAAAATGACTACATTACCTAAAGCAATATGTATATTAAATGTAATCCCTATCAAAATCCCCAGAGATTTTTAAAATATAAAATAGAACAAAAAAGTCCTAAAATTTGTATGGAACCTCAGAAGACCCAGGATAACCAAAATAATCCTAAGAAAGAAGAACACAGTTGGAAATATCACATACCCTGACTTCAAATTATACTACAAAGATACAGTAATCAAAATAGCATAGTACTAGCAGAAATATAGACATATAAATCAATGGAACAGAATTGAGAGCCCAGAAATAAACCCACATATATATGGATAATTAATTTATAACAAAGGAGTGAAGAACATACAATAGTGAAAAGATAGATGGAATTAGGAAAACTGAACAGCCACATGCAAAGGAATAAAACCAGGCCATTATCTTATACCATAAACACAAATTAACTCAAAATGGATTACAAACTTGAATGTAAGACACAAAACCATAAAACTTTGAGAAGAAAACATAGACAGTATGCCCTTTTACATGGGTCTTAGTAATATCTTTCTGGAGATACCTTCTCATGTGGAGAAACAAAAGCAAAAATAACCAAATAAGACTATATAAAACTAAGAAGTTTTTGAACAGCAAAGGAAACCATCAGCAGAATGAAATGACAACCTACCAAATGGTCAATATATTTGCAAGTCACATAACTGATACAGGGTTAATATTCAAAGTATGTAAAGAGCTCATACAATTCAACAACAACAAAAAACCCAAACAACTCAAATTTTAAAAGAAGACATTTTCCGACAAACAGATGACCAACAGGCACTAAAAAGTGTTTAACAAAACTAAGTTTCAGGGAAATGCAAATCAAAACCCACAATAAGATACTACTTAACACCTATTAAAATAACTATTATCAAAAAGGCAAAAAATAACAAGTGTGGAAGAGGATATGGAAAAAAAAGAACCCTCATACACTGTTGGTGGGAACGTAAACTGGTACATCCCCTGTGGGAAGCAGTATAGAGATTCATCAATTATTAAGAATAGAATTCCCATGTGTTCCAACTATTTCATTTCTAGGTATTTAGCTGAAGAATACTAAAATGCTAATTCAGAAAGATACATACACCCTTCTATTCATTGCACTATTATTTACAACTGACAAAATATGAAAACAACATAAGTACCTATTGATGGATGGACATATATCATATTTATGGAATATTAACACAGTTATTTGTTGCTAAGGGAAATATCTTCTATCTTCTAATTCTGAATCACACCAACCACAAATACCATGTTTCAGAGATTTTTAGTCTTTGTCTATGCGATGGTTCAATATACATACTTAGAGAATCATATAAACTTTTTAATATCCACACAGAAATGTATAATATTAAAATCTCAGGATTTTACTTCATCCCTCTGCAAAATGCCAAATGCAGTGATATACCCTGGGAATGATTTCTCAGCTTTGCATGATCTCTGCCTTGCTGTATGGATACTCTTGGTATTTTAATAGGAATAAAGGCAATTTTCAGAGCTAATATGATTTGAAAAGGCCTCTACCCTTTGCTAAGAAAAATAGATTCCAAGATATTTCCCTTCTATTGTTAGCTAATAGTGCCTATTTATTTAATTTTTTAACCACATTCTTCTCACTCTCATGCAGACTACATCAAAGAGTTATTTGTTCTATCTGACTCTTTATAATAAAATTATCTAAGATAAACTCAAACTTTGCATTTTGCCATTACAGTAAGCATTTGCAAGAGAATAATTCAGCAATGACACATGTCACTGAGGTTGTATATTATGATTGTAATAGGTCGTGTTTTTCAAATTGAATTTTACAGCTAACTTATGTAGTCCATAGAATAGCAAAGCATATTATGGCTATATTTCAGGTGCCAAACATAACAAAAAGAAAGAGAAAAGATCTTCCTTCAAATCAGATAGCAAGGTTAGAAATGCTAAACTGCCAAAAGCTGCATTGTTCACATTATAAGAAACCATTTTTAAAGCACTTTTGAGAGCTTTTGTAAAGATTTGCACTTCCATGAAATCATTGGAGAAAAGGATAAATAACAAATTCTTACTTTTTTATTTGTTTCTTTTATCCGCACTCTAGTCATCTATAAAACTGCATATATTTAATATGTAATCTGCATGCAGAAGAACAACCTCTGTTTAGAGAAAGCAATAAATAAATGATCTAGAAAGTCTCCTAGTCTAATTCCTTACACATCAACAGAGGTGAGAAAAATATTAATTAATTAGATGGCAAATGCATTCTGATTGGACACAATTACACCAACCAAACTATTCATGTGCTCTGAAAAGCCAGTCGAACATCTTGTAAGAATTAGGTATTAACAAAGATAGAGCAGTCAGTTCCGTGATGTCACATAGATACTGTCCAGAGTTTGTTATTTCTATTTTTCCCTTTCTCCAAATAAACATTAAATTGCAGGAGAAATCACTCTCCTTAAGTGACTTTTCAGTTGGGCCTTGGGAAGCATCATTACACAGAAAGCTAGTGGAGATGATGGAATTCCAGTTGAGCTAGTTCAAATCCTAAAAGATGATGCTGTTAAAGAGCTGCACTCACTATGCCAGCAAATTTGGAAAACACAGCATTGGCACAAGACTGGAAAAAAATCATTTCTCATTCCAATCCCAAAAAAGGAAATGCCAAAGAATGCTCAAACTATAGCACAATAAGTGCACAATTGCACTTATCTCACATACTAGCAAAGTAATGTTCAAAATTCTCTGGTGAGGCTTCAACAGTATGTGAACCAAGAACTTTCAGATGTTCAAGCTGGATTTATAAAAGGCAGAGGAAACAGAGACTGAATCACCAACATCCGTTGGCTCATAGAAAAAGCTAGAGAATTCCAAAAAAAATCTACTTCTGAGTTATTTGGTATGCCAAAGCCTTTGACTGTGTGCATCACAACAAACAGTGGAAAATTCTTAAAGAGATGATGAATACCAGACCATCTTACCTGCCTCCTGAGAAATCTGTATCCAGGTCAAGAAGCAACAGAGAACCGGGCATGAAACAACAGACTTGTTCTCAAATTGGGAAAATAGTATGTCAAGGCTGTATATTGTCACCCGCTTATTTAACTTATATGCAGAGTATATCATGTGAAATGCCTGACTGGATGAAGAGCAAGTTGAAATCAAGATACTGGGAGAACTATCAATAACCTCAGATATGCAGATGATACCACCCTTACGGGAGAAAGCAAAGAAGATCTAAAGAGTATCTTGATGAAAGTGAAAGAGGAGAGTCAAAAAGTTGGCTTAAAACAGCATTCAAAAAATGAAGATCACGGCATCTGGTCCCATCACTTCATGGAAAATAGATGGGGAAACAATGGAAACAGTGAGAGCCTTTATTTTCTTGGGCTCCAAAATCACTGCAGATGATGCATGCAACCATGAAGTTAAAAGACCTTGCCCCTTGGAGGAAAAGCTGTGACAAACCAAAGACAGTATATTAAAAGGCAGAGACATTCCTTTACCAACAAAGGTCTGTATTGTCAAAGATATGGGTTTTCCCGTGGTCATGTATGGGTGTGAGAGTTGGACCATGAAGAAAGCTGAGTGCTGAAGAATTGATGCTTTTGAACTGTAGTGTTGGAGAAGACTCTTGAGAGTCCCTTGAACTGCAAGGAGATCCAACCAGTCCATCCTAAAGGAAATCAGTCCTGAATATTCATTGGAAGGACTGATGCTGAAGCTGATGCGAAGAACTGACTCATCAGAAAAGACCCTGATGCTGGGAAAGATTGAAGACAGAAGGAGAAGGGGATGACAGAGGATGAGATGGTTGGATATCATCACCGACTCGATGGATGTGAGTTTGAGCAAGCGCCAGGAGTTGGTGATGGACAGGGAAGCCTGGTGTGCTGCAGTCCATGGGGTCGCAAAGTTGGACATGACTGAGCAACTGAACTGAACTGAAGTGGTTTTTCTAAGTCAATTATCTTTGGACATACTTTTCTGGAGAAAAAGAAATTTTGAACTTTTGACCATATAAGTAGTGTGGTCCGTGGTATTTATACTGTTCTCAAATAAGAAATTTCTAGTGGAAAAAAAGAAAAATAAAACAGCAGTTTCTTTACACCTAAGCAGTCTCCAGTTAGGGACTATATGTCAAAAATTTTTATTGACAATGGAATCCCAAAAATAGTGAGGCTATATTCTGAAAAATTATCCTAATTAAATATTAGAGAATAAATCTTGTATTATATATTGATACTCATTTTGGAAAATTATATTCTTAACTAAACCCTGCCCAAGAAACTAAAATGTAGACTAATGTAAATATGAAATTACAAAGAATCCAGATATCCACCTCAGGATAAGTTTGAGTTACAGGGACCAGATTTACCATCATTCCTGAAACAATTAAAAGCAGAAACCAAAACCAGACAAAAGCACAAAAGGAAATCAGTCAATCTTTATGAAATAACATTTTTTTAGGACATTGAATACTAGGCAATCAAGAATAGTGATTTGGAAAAATGTAAATTAAGTCCTGAGATTGCCTGAGCTCAAAGATTACCTTTGAGAGAGTCTATAAGACAGGGCACAAGACAAATTGGGCAGAACCCTGAGGTCTCCTTGAATTGATAACCATTGTTGTTGAGATTCATGGAAAGCCAAGGCTGCAGGAGTTTGAGTAACAAAGTATTGAAAAGATGAGGGCTGTATAAACAGAACACTCCAAAGATCTCAGGGGAAGTTTTCAGCTGAAGAAACTGATTTAAGGGAAACAAAATGAAACAAAAAATCCTCCTCATAATATAGAGGGCATTGACTGGAGGATTTTGTTTCTATAATGGGGCAAACTTAGATCTAGAATAAACTGTTCTGGTCTGTTAAACACAACTTAAAAGCAAGTGTCAAAATGATTAAATGATTTCCAAATAAGATTAATTGCATCTCAGGACAAAACTTCATCACATTTACATGAATGAAAAATATCCAGCACCCCAAACAGACAAAATTCACAATTTCTGACTTTTAATAAAAAGTGTAAGACATTCAAAGAGCAGGAAAATAATGACTCATAAAGAGGAAAAAATTAGTTTAAACATTCCCAACAATGATACCATGATAAAATATCATGCAAGGGTATTAAAACAATATCTGAGATGAAAAACACTGGATAGGATTGAGGGTGAAGGTGAAGTCACTCAGTCGTGTCCGACTCTTTGCAACCCCATGGACTGTAACCTACCATTCTCAGTCTATGGGATTTTCCAGGCAAGATCACTGGAGTGGGTTGCCATTTCCTTCTCCAGGGGATCTTCCCGACCCAGGGATCAAACTCGGGTCTCCCATTGTAGGCAGACACTTTACTATCTGAGCTGCCAGGGAAGCCCTTTTAGAAACAGATTAACACATAGAAATAGATCTGTGAATACAAAGACAAATAAGTTGAGACTATCCAAAATGCAATACAGAGAGGAAAATATTAGGGAAAAGAATTAGCAGAGTATCAGTGAACTGTGACAAAAAGTAACCACATATACATAAGTTTAAATCTCTGATGGAAAGAAGGGTGGATACAGAAAAAGCATTTAAAGAAATAAATGGCCAAAACTTTTCCAAATTTGATGAAACCTGTTAACTCACAAATCCAATAGTTTCTTTTTATTTTTTTCCAATAGTTTCAAAGTACTTCAAAAAGAAAAAGTATGAATAAAACTATACGAAGGCATGTTGTAACTAAATTGTTTAAAACCATTAATAAGTATAAAATCTTAAAAGCAATCAGTCAAACAATACAATGGTATGGAACAAAGCTAAGAATAATAGCCAAACTCTCAGCAGAAACAATGAAAGTCAGAGGGCAGCTGGCTAATACCTTTAAAACATTGACAGAAGAGAAAAAGAGTTCTAGATAAAGTGAAAGATATTTTAAAAATTTAAGGTGAAATAAAAAGAATTTTGAACAAATATCAAAGCTGAATTTAATAACATATAGATTTATACTAGAAGGTGTACTAGAGGAAGCCTTCAGGCAGAAGAAAAATGATGGCAGTGGAAAAATTGGACCTGCACAAAAGAATGAAAAAACATCAAAAAAAGAAAGAAACTATGCAAGCAAATATAAAGTCTTTTTGTTATTATTTAATTTTCTGTAAAAGGCAGTTAACTGTTCAAATTGAATTAGCAAAAACACATTGAAAAGTTAGAAATTTCAAGACTTTCAACAGTTGACAGAAAAGAGAGAAAAAATAGTAAGAATATAAAGGATGTCAATAACATTACCAATCAAAATGCCTTAATTTTCATTTGTAGAATACTGTTCAAAAGCAGAATGCACCTTCTCTTCAAGTATACACAAAACATTTACCAAGATAGACTATATTCTGAACCACAAAACAAATCTCAGTAAATCTAATTTAACAACATACAATATGTATTCTCTGACCTTGATGGAATTAAATTAGAAATGAGTGAAAAAAAAAAAAAGAAATGAGTAACAATATTTGCAGAAAAGTTCCTAAATATTTGAAACTAAATAATATATGTCTAAATAATCTGTTAATCAAGCAAGGAATCAAAAGGGAAATTTGAAAATATTTTGAACTGATTGAAAGTGAAAAAAATAACATATCCATGAATTAAGGCCCATAGTTGCCTCCAGAGACACTGCCTTAAAGATGCACCTTGTAATGACCATTTCTATATGTTCCTCTCCACTTAATCCTTTTCTCTCCGTTGGCTTTTCAGGTTTTGCCTCTCTTGTCTGGCTACTATCCTTTATAATAGTAGAAGGCATGTGGAACATTGAGAGGCTGGACAAATAAAAGGATTTAGGCATGTCCAGTTTACCTAAATAAATACACTATATGTATTAATGGATTTGTCATTGACTAAATGATGGATTTGGGGAGCTTCTGTTAAAAAGTCTTTGAATGCAATTTATAGAAATCATATGCATCTCATTTTTAATTCTTATCATGGCATTGGAGCCCCTTAGACTTATCTTAATTAGGCAAACATTTATATTGGTGACCATGTTCTACAAATAGCAGCATATTATCCATTTGACCTTTTAATTTCTTATTCACATTAGATACTAAAGAATGGTAATGTTTCGTCACTGACACCTGGGCATGGTCACATCTGTTTTCATTCTCAGCAATGAAAAATGCATCATTTGTCTTTAAAATTATACTCGCATTTTCTAAAAATTTTCTCTGATTTATGTAATTAACTTATTTAATGAGGCACAAAGAAGGTCTCATGCATTGTGCTTACTCACAAACAATGCACGGCTGGATAAATAGCTATCACACATCAGTCTGCACGACTTCCTATTATTATCTACCAGCAGGAATAAATTAAACTTGATTCTGTTGTTACATTCATGTGTACACATTTTCACAGAGTGTCACCACATCAATTACAAGCTTGGTGCTTAGGTTTCAGAATTACCTTTACTTGGTTGGACATGGAAATTTTAAAATAGGATTTATGCAAGTCATGAAGTCATATGCTTGTAGAAGCAGCCACGAGTGACAAAATCAGCAAGGAAAACACAAAAATAGTCAAAGACATTTTATTTTAACAGATCAAGTATAGGGTAAACTGAAGATAGATAAAGTGGAAAGTTTTGGAAGACCTATAACTCAGTATCTGAGTAAACATCTTAGTACATTCTAAGTGTATATGTTACTTTCTTTAAAATAGAATTCTATTTTCTTTTCTTGAAAATAAAGTTCTATTTTATTTTTTAAATAAAATTCTCTTTTCTTTAAAATACAATTTTTCTTGTTTCTAATATATAATTTTTCTTTTCTTTAAAACAAAATTTTTCTTTTCATTAAAATTAAAAAGCCAAAACTAACCTTGCTAAGTATCATACTATCAGCATTTAGCACAGGTCTATACACATAGTAAGGACAAAGCAAATATTTGTTGAATTCATGAATAGATGAATAAGTATATTAATAATATAATACTGTTATAATAATGAAACAGGTCTGGTTTTGACAAGGTCTATAATTGCTATAAAAATTTGTTCTACATTTATTCATTAATTCCTACATAATGAGAAAGTATTGATAAATATCTACATGAATATAAAATATTTATTTTTTAAAAAATAATTTGTGCCTATTTTGAGAATTATGTATGCTTTGAAATTTTTTGTGAGTTACTCATATTACATAAATGATGTAATTGTTCTAAAACTCTCCATATTCTATTAAATATTTAACTTCTAAATTAAAGCTTTCACAAAATTCACTTCATAATGGCACTTTAAAACTTCTTCAGAAAAAATCAAAATCTAATGATACTTATTTAAATGCTGATAACGTTGAAAATGAAGAAAGTCAGATCTTGAATATAAATAGAAATAACGTTTTTATTGATAATACAAAGAATGTTAACTTAGCTCTAAAGAAAATGTGAGAGGTAGAGTATGACAACTTAATGGATCTCAAAGTTTGATAGATTCCACTTATTGTCTTCCTCCTCCAAAGTCAAATATGTCACAAAACTAAGATCTGAAATGTGTATTAATTTTCTCAACTCTGAAACAAAGAATAGTGGACTATGCATACTCGCTATAGTGACTATGCAACAATTAATTATTTTCTTTTTATATAATGGCAATGCTTTGAGTGGTTTTGGGATAACTCATAAGCCTGAATAAGGCCAGAAAAATTGGGGATATTTTTAGATGTGAGAGCTTTAGTTTTTTAAATGTTTTTTAGGAACATTCAACATACAGGAGGGAATTTTACTCATTTTTGCCTCAACATTAAAATTGTTTAAGTACCTAGCAAAGATACTATTTTATAGTGCTAGTGTGCATTTAAGAGCTGTTATAGTAGAATATTTTATAATCATGGTAG
Organism: Dama dama; assembly: GCF_033118175.1. Taxonomy (NCBI): domain Eukaryota; kingdom Metazoa; phylum Chordata; class Mammalia; order Artiodactyla; family Cervidae; genus Dama; species Dama dama. Next base: position 67,596,815 of record NC_083713.1, on the reverse strand, counting down.
CAACAAAGAGAAATGAAGAACTACTCATAGAGCAAGTGATAAACACAGATCAAACCAGTTTTATGAGCAGTAGGGTGGGTTATAAGCATCTGAGGCTATTTACTGTCATGACAAAGAAAAGAAAAGTGAACTCACCCAGTCGTGTCCAACTCTTTGAGATCCTCCATCCACGGAATCTTCCAGGCAAGTGGGTTGCCATTTCCTTCTCCAGGAGATCTTCCCAACCCAGGTTTCCCTCATTGTAGGCAGACGCTGTACCGTCTGAGCCACCAGGGAAGTCCGTAATGACAAAAGGAACCAATATAAAATATACAAACTTATTCCTAACTATATGTACTAAAAAATCTCCTGAAAGAATTAAGTATGTATATTTTTCTTTTCTACATTACAGAATACAGTTCTTTCGGAAGTCGCCCCCTCCCCCCACTCAAACGCTCCTCCCGGCCCCAGAGTTGTTAATTCTTGAAAAAGAAAAAAATATTGATAATACAAATTCTCAGCTCTAGGATTTATGTCTCCTAATTTGTGTGTGGGTGCCTATTTCTATGTCCCAAGCAGTCCTAGATGTACAACAATCACTAAATTAAAGCCTGACAAATTTGATTTTTAAATTGTGTTCCCTTATTTTTCCCAGGTGGCTCAGTGGTAAAGATTCTTGCCTGCCAATGCAGGAGACTCAGGAGACCTGAGGTTCCACCCCTGGGTCAGGAAGATCGTCTGGAGGAGGAAATGGCAACCCATTCCAGTACTCCTGCCTGGAGAATCCCAGGGACAGAAAAGCCTGCCTGGCTGCAGTCCATGAGGTCACAGAGATGGACATGACTGAGAACGCCCCTATTTTTCTACAAATTATTTTAGGCAATTTATTTTTCAGAAAGCACAAAATAATACATATGTAAAAATAGGAGAAATCAAATTATAAATGGGGCTCAACATTGGGTTCTTGAATAGAGGAGATGGAGAAGTTATAAGAGGAAACACAAGTGTGAAGACTATAACATAGATTAGATTCAATGTGTTTCAGCTGGAAATTTGATTCTGAGCTCAGGGATGATCACGGAGAAAAAAGAGCCTAATTAACTCCAAAAATACTTATTGTTTAAAATAATAACAGGAAAAATACATGCAAACATAAGTACATATGTAGCATTTCCTCAGGGAATTGGATTGAATTAATAAAAAGAGTAATAAAAATGCTATATTCTTGGGTTTATTCTTTTTCCAGCACAGAAACAGTTCAAAGCCAAGAGAACAACTTTTTCAACCACTCTTGGAAGTACTTGTGAATACAGAGGTCAAAGATTAAAGAAAATAAAGCCTATAACTCCTCATCATTTCATTTTCTTTTTTTTTTTTTTTATTATTAGTTGGAGGCCAATCACTTCACAACATTTCAGTGGGTTTTGTCATACATTGATATGAATCAGCCACATCATTTCATTTTCAAAATTATTGAAGCATAATATGTGTACATGTATATAATAAATACACCCATTTTAAAGGTACAATTTGATAAGCTTTGCCAAATATATAAAGTCACATAACTTCTAGCACAATCAAGATAAAGAACATTTATGTCACCCTCAAGATTTTTCTCATTCTGCATTTCAGTCAATATTTCCACTTATAGCAAGTTTTAACATTTTAAAGTTCATTTTTAAACTTTCTTTAATTGCATTTTTAAGTTGCTATTTCCTCTAATGTTCTGGTTGTAGGCTTACCCACTGAAATAATCCAAATTGGAAGTTTGATACAGTGTATAATTTCCAGACCTATCTCTGTATTTATTTAAACACTCACCATATACATACAATTTGTATTTCTTTAAATGTGATTTTACATTTATGTTACTCTGCAATTTGTTATCTTTCTTTTACTTTTCCATTTCCCTCATTTGCATACTATAGGCAACTCTCCAGGTTAATGCTCGTGTATTCTCTTATTTTAAAAAATAGAAGTAGCTACTTTATCAACTTTTCATTATCAATGAAATATGTCTGATTTTGGATTTTTGTCTTTGAACAACACTGCAGCAACTGAATTTATGTAAAATGATTGATTTTTGCTTGTATTGCCATAAAATAGTTTTTCAGCTGGGATTTCAGGGGAAAATACTCTAAACATTTTATAATGATAACTGATATTGCCAGGTTATAGCAACTAATATTTTACCCAAAACTAAAAAATCTTAGACTTTAAGCATTGAAAATCTAATAATTTCCCTTACTGCCAAATATGTAATTTAAATGAAAACAAAACTAACAATAGAGATATGTAAGAAAATCCAACACAATTCTGACTTCTCATGATGATAACTTCTTACATATTTTAAAATGTTAAGTATCAAAATCTTCAAAGAAAATTTTGGAAGGCCTGCCTACTTTTAAAAAATATTGCAATACTGTTCCCACCAGAAATAAATACCTGGCTGGGATATAACTTTTTAACAGACTAGATGATATCAACCTTCAGAAAATTTGACAACCTGAAGGACAGAAATATTATCTCGTATTTGTTGTTATTTTACATTTTTCTGGCTTGTAGTTTTAAGAATCATTTCATGGATTAATTGTGTATTTACATTTACTCATTTGTGAATTTATAGCTTAAAAATAAATTTCAGGAGCTACATGCATATCATATAAAGCTAATACTTAAATAAAACTTCTTAGCTGTTATATAATCCTGTCACAATTTTGTGAGTTAGATATTATGTTATTTGGCAAATGAGAATACCTAAGCTCAGAATATTTACCAGGCATAGGTTAGGCCCTGGGGCAACAGAGAGGAGCAAGAATCATTATCAGCATTTAAGGATCTCACAATCTTATATCATGTTTTCTAGAAGATATTTCCTCTCCTAACTTTGGCTATCAAATTTGCTGATTTTACAGTGGTCCTTCTGGGTTTTCTCATCAATGGAAATAGTGCTATATACTGAGAGAGAAGAAAGCAGAAGCATTTGTTACTAGACTCTTTTCTCCCCTCTTGTGTGTGTGTGTGTGTGTGTGTGTGTGTGTGTGTGTGTGTGTTAATTGCTTAGTCGTGTCCAACTTTTTGCGACTCCATTGACTGGAGCCCACCAGGCTCCTCTGTCCATGGAATTCTCTAGGCAAGAATACTGGAGTGGGTGAAAGTAAAAGTCACTCAGTCAGTGTCTGACTCTTTGAGACCCCGTGGACAGTACTGCTACTGCTAAGTCGCATCAGTCATATCCAACTCTGTGCGACCCCATAGACAGCAGCCCACCAGGCTCCCCCATCCCTGGGATTCTCCAGGAAAGAACACTGGAGTGGGTTGCCATTTCCTTCTCTAATGCATGAAAGTGAAAAGTGAAAGTGAAGTCGTTCAGTCTTGTCCAACTCTTCGCGACCCCATAGACTCCAGCCTACCAGGCTCCTCCATCCATGGAATTTTCCAGGCAAGAGTACTGGAGTGGGGTGCCATTGCCTTCTCTGATGGACAGTACAGTCCATGGAGTTTTCCAGGCCAGAATACTGGAGTGGGTAGCCTTTCCTTTCTTCAGGGGATCTTCCCAACCCAGAGATCTAACCCAGGTCTCCCACATCAGGCAGATTCTTAAGCTGGAGGTTAAGCACAGCTAGTGGGTGTCTCACAAAATTGCAAAGAAGGGAGGATAAACTTATCTTGCCACCTTTTCTTCACTCCTGTATGATGGGAACACCAGTTCAGTTCAGTTCAGTTCAGTTCAGTTGCTCAGTCGTGTCCGACTCCTTGCGACCCCATGAATCGCAGCACACCAGGCCACCCTGTCCATCACCAACTCCTAGAGTTTACTCAAACTCATGTCCATTGAGTCGGTGATGCCATCCAGCCATCTCATGCTCTGTCGTCCCCTTCTCCTCCTGCCCCCAATCCCGCCCAACATCAGGGTCTTTTCCAATGAGTCAACTCTTCACATGAGGTGGCCAAAGAATTGGAGTTTCAGCTTCAGCATCAGTCCTTCCAATGAACACCCAGGACTGATCTCCTTTAGGATGGACTGGTTGGATCTCCTTGCAGTCCAAGGGACTCTCAAGAGTCTTCTCCAACACCACAGTTCAAAAGCATCAATTCTTCAGTGCTCAGCTTTCTTCACCATCCAACTCTCACATCCATACATGACCACTGGAAAAACCATAGCCTTGACCTTGATGGACCTTTGTTGGAAAAGTAATGTCTCTGCTTTTTAATATGCTGTCTAGGTTGGTCATAACTTTCCTTCCAAGGAGTAAGTGTCTTTTAATTTCATGGCTGCAATCACCATCTGCAGTGAATTTGGCACCCCCAAAAATAAAGTCTGACACTGTTTCCACTGTCTCCCCATCTATTTCCCATGAAGTGATGGGACCAGATGCCCTGATCTTAGTTTTCTGAATGTTAAACTTTAAGCCAACTTTTTCACTCTCCTCTTTCATTTTCCTCGAGGCTTTTTAGTTCTTCTTCACTTTCTGCCATAAGGGTGGTGTCACCTGCCTATCTGAGGTTAATGATATTTCTCCCAGCAATCTTGATTCCAGCTTGTGCTTCTTCCAGCCCAGCATTTCTCATGATATACTCTGCATATAAGTTAAATAAGCAGGGTGACAATATATAGCCTTGACATACTCCTTTTCCTATTTGGAACCAGTCTGTTGTTCCATGTTCAGTTCTAACTGTTGTTTCCTGACCTGCATGTAGGTTTCTCAAGAGGCAGGTCAGTTGGTCTGGTATTCCCATCTCTTTCAGAATTTTCCACAGTTTATTGTGATCCACAGAATCAAAGGCTTTGACATAGTCAAAGAAAAAATAGATGTTGTTTTTCTGGAACTCTCTTGCCTTTTTGATGATCCAGTGGATGTTGGCAATTTGATCTCTATTCCTCTGCCTTTTCTAAAACCAGCTTGCACATCTGGAAGTTCACAGTTCACGTGTTGCTGAAGCCTGGCTTTGACAATTTTAAGCATTACTTTACTAGTGTGTGAGATGAGTGCAATTGTGTAGTAGTTTGAGCATTCTTTGGGATTGCCTTTCTTTGGGATTGGAATGAAAACTGACCTTTTATAGTCCTGTGGCCACAGCTGAGTTTTCCAAATTTGCTGGCATATTGAGTACAGCACCTTCACAGCATCATCTTTCAGGATTTGAAATAGCTCAACTGGAATTACATCACCTTCACTAGCTTTGTTCATAGTGATGCTTTCTAAGGTCCACTTGACTGCACACTCCAGGATGTCTGGGTCTAGGTGAGTGGTCACACCATTGTGATTATATGGGTCGTGAAAATCTTTTTTGTACAGTTCTTCTATGTATTCTTGCCACATCTTCTTAATATCTTCTGCTTCTCTTAGGCCCATACCATTTCTGTCGTTTATTGAACCCATCTTGGCATGAAATGTTCCCTTGGTATCTCTAATTTTCTTGAAGAGATCTCTAGTCTTTCCCATTCTGTTGTTTTCCTCTATTTCTTTGCATTGATCGCTGAGGAGGGCTTTCTTATCTCTCCTTGCTATTCTTTGGAACTCTGCATTCAAATGGGTTTATCTTTCCTTTTCTCCTTTGCTTTTTGCTTCTCTTCTTTTCACAGCTATTTGTAAGACCTCCTCAGACAACCATTTTGCCTTTTTGCATTTCTTTTCCATGGGGATGGTCTTGATCTCTGTCTCCTGTACAATGTCATGAACCTCCGTCCATAGTTCATCAGGCACTCTGTCTATCAGATCTAGTTCCTTAAATCTATTTGTCACTTTCACTGTATAGTCATAAGGGATTTGATTTAGGTCATACCTCAATGGTCTAGTGGTTTTCCTTACTTTCTTCAATTTAAGTCTGAATTTGGCAATAAAGAGTTCATGATCTGAGCCACAGTCAGCTCCCAGTCTTGTTTTTGCTGATTGTATAGAGCTTCTCCATCTTTGGCTACAAACTATATAATCAATCTGATTTCGGTGTTGACCATCTGGTGATGTCTATGTGTAGAGTCTTCTCTTGTGTTGTTGGAAGAGGGTGTTTGCTATGACCAGTGTGTTCTCTTGGCAAAACTTTATTAGCCTTTGACCTGCTTCATTCCATACTCCAAGGCCAAATTTGCCTGTTAAGCCAGGTGTTTCTTGATTTCCCTCTTTTGTATTCCAGTCCCCTATAATGAAAAGGACATCTTTTTGGGTGTTAATTCTAAAAGGTCTTGTAGGTCTTCATAGAACTGTCAACTTCAGCTTCTTCAGCGGTACTGGTCAGGGCATAGACTTGGATTACCCTGATATTGAATGGTTTGCCTTGGAAACAAACAGAGATCATTCTGTCGTTTTTGAGACTGCATCCAAGTACTGCTCTTTTGTTGACTATGATGGCTACTCCATTTCTTCTAAGGGATTCCTGCCCACAGTAGTAGATATAATGGTGAGCTGAGTTAAATTCACCCATTCTAGTCCATCTTAGTTCGCTGATTCCTAGAATGTTGATGTTCACTCTTGCCATTCTGTTTAACCACTTCTAATTTGCCTTGATTCACGGCCCTAACATTCCAGGTTCCTATGCAAGATTGCTGTTTACAGCATCGAGCCTTGCTTCTATCGCCAGTCCCATCCACAACTGGGTGTTGTTTTTGCTTTGGCTCCATCCCTTCACTCCACTGATCTCCAGTAGCATGTGAGGCACCTACCAACCTGGGCAGTTCATCTTTCAGTATCCTATCTTTACATACTGGAACACCAGTATGTAATCTCAAAGAAGAAACGTGCCCTGTAAGTTCTTATACTTTTAATGTCAGTCTTTCTTAATGTCTTTTATGCAAAGTGGGATATCTGTGGCTTGGTAATTTTCAGCTCAGTTTTTGTTCAGACAGTGCAAACGAACAAAGGGAATATGTTAAACAACAACGACAGCAACAGAAGATCTGTAGGAGAGAGGGCCAGGTAAATACATACAGCATCCTTTAAAGTAGGGAAAAGCCACATAGAGGGTGCTAGAGGAGCACCAAGACTGAATTTCAAAACTACTCTTGAAATTCAGATGTCAGGGGAGTTTCCTGGAGGATGTGGCTCTTGGCTAAGCTCTTGAGATTATAATCTGATATATGTCCTGGCACCTTTGGTCCCATTTCTGTTTAGAAACACATGCAAATAGACTGTGAACTCTGGTGCCTCTCACTGCGTACCACCAACCACACTCATTCCCATCCTTTGTTCTGATCCTTTTTGAAGATTGTTCATTTTAGACCAAATTACCTAACAAATGCTTTAAGGTCAACCTTATCTTACCCATAAACCATAACAAGAGAACGATAAGATTAAACTCTTAAATTTTTTTTCAGATACACTTAATGATCAATCGATCAATTTGCTCACTCAGTCGTGTCCGACTCTTTGCGACCCCGTGAACCCCAGCACGTCAGGCCTCCCTGTCCATCACCAACTCCCAGAGTCCAACCAAACCCACGTCCATGGAGTCAGTGATGCCATCCAACCATCTCATCCTCTGTCGTCCCCGTCTCCTCCTGCCCTCTATCTTTCCCAGCATCAGGTCTTTGCAAATGAGTCAGCTCTTTGTATCAGGTGGCCAAAGTGTTGGAGTTTCAGCTTCAACATCAGTCCTTCCAATGAACACCCAGGACTTATCTCCTTTAGGATGGACTCGTTGGATCTCCTAGGAGTTCAAAGGACTCTCAAGAGTCTTCTCCAACACCACAGTTCAAAAGCATCAATTCTTCTGTGCTCGGCTTTCTTTATAGTCCAACTCTCACATCCATACCTGACCACTGGAAAAACCACAGCCTTGACTAGACGGACCTTTGTTGATAGATAGCAAAAAAAAAAAAAAAAAAAACTGAAAAAAACAAAACTACTAATTCAAAAGGATATATATACCCCAGTGTTCATGGCAGTATAATTTATAATTGCCAAGATATGAAAGCAACCTATAAATGTCCACTGATAGATGAATGAATCAAGAGAAAAAGTACTGATGTACAATGGAACACTATTTAGCCATAAAAAAAATAAAATTTCATCATCTGCAGAAACATGGACGGACTTGCAGGGTATTACATTAAATGAAATATCTCAGACAGAAAACAATAATTACTATATAAATCACTTATATGTGGCGTCTATTTTTTAAATATTTTATTTTTTTAGTTAGAGGATAATTACTTTACAATATTGAGATAACTTTTGCCATCCATCAACATGAATCATCATTAGGTGTACATAATCCCCTTCGTCTGAACCCCCCTCCTCCCTCCCCTTTGCACCCCTCTAGGTTGTCACAGAGCACTGGCTTTGGGTTTCCTGTGTCATATATTGAACTCCCATTGGCTATCTATTTTATCTATGGTAATGTACATGCTTCAGTGCTATTCTCTCGTATCATCCCACCCCCTCCTTCCTCCACTGTGTCCAAAATGTCTGTGTCTCCTTTGCTGCCTTGCAAGTAGGATCGTTGGTACTCTCTAGATTCCACATATATGCATTAATGTATGCTAATTGTCTTTCTCACTTACTTCACTCTCTATATGTGGAATCTAAAAGGAAAACAAACCAGGGACTTCCCTGGTGGTCCAATGGTTAAGAATCCCCCTTGCAATCCAGAGGATGCAGGCTGGATCCCTGACTGGGAATTTAGATCTTGCTTGCTGCAGAGCAATTGAGCCCATGTGACACAACTACTGAGCCCACACATTCTGGAACCCAAGTGCCACAACTAGAGAGTTCATGTGCTGCCAGGAGGATCCTGCATGACTCAACCAGGAGCCAACACGGCCTAAATAAGGAAATACAAATACAACAAACTAATGACTATAGCAAAATAGCAGGCTCATGGATGTAAATAACAAACTAGTGGTTACCAGCGGGGAGGGGAGGCAACATTGGGGTGGAGTAGAGGGAGGTACAAACTACTGGATGTCAGACAGGCTCAGGGTTATATTGTAGAACACTAGGAATACAGTAAATATTCTTTAATAACTGTAAATGGAAAATAACCTTTAAATTGCATAAAAATAAGAAAATTTAAAAATTGCAAAAAAAAAATTTGATTTTAGCATAGTATTTCTTTCTAAAAGGAACCACATCATTGAGGGGAGGGACCGTGGAGGATTTGGCAGCTGTGTTGAGTACTAAAACCAAAACAAGATGTCAGAAAAAGATATCTTGAGATGGAGATATGAGTCTATAAAGCAGAGGGATTGATATGAACAAAGGCCTCAGGTTATTTAGTATGTAACTTACATAGGTGAGCAAGGGAAGAGTAAATTTTTTAGGCAGCTGCAGAGTGAAGCATGAGGAAGATGGTGGCTGGGACCAGTTTTCCAAAAGTGTTGCAGGAACTTGGTTTTATTCAACAGAAAAAAAGAAACACCACTTGGAATTTAATCAGGTTTGTGAGTAATGAGCTTTGACTAAAGGCATTTCATTCCAGTTGTAAAATCAGGAATGGATTGGCAAGGAATTCAATTCAGAAGACCTGAGAGAGACTCTTGGAAGTAATCTGGGAGAGAGATGAGTGCTTCTAGAAGAAGCAGTGCCGGTATTGTTGAAGCCTGACTCTCTCTCCTAACAGCACATCCACTCTCTCAAGGTTGCTCTCCCCACTTATTCATTCACACACAAATTCATTCATTATTTTCAATAAATATTTATTTCACTCCTTTAAAACATTTTTGATCTGAGTATAGTTGCTTTATAATGTGTCAGTTTCTGTTATACAGCAAAGAGAATCAGCAACACTTATACATATACCCCCTTTTTTGGATTCTCGTAATGAGAACGTACATTGAGTAGAGAAAACTATATGCAACGCTCTGCGGTGACCTAAGTGGGAAGGGGATCCAAAAAAGGGGGTGTATGTGTTATATGTCAATCCTAATCTCCCAATTTGTTTCACCTCCTCTTCCTACCTTGTTATCCATATGTCCATTCTCTATGTCTGTGTCTCTATTTCTTCTTTGGAAATAAGTTCATCTGTATTGTTTTTCTAGATTCCACGTATAAGTGATATTAAGGGATACTTGATTTTCTCTTCCTGACATACTTCACTCTGTATGACAACCTCTAGGTCTACTCATATCTCTGCAAATGGTAGTTTTATTCCTTTTTATGGCTGAGCAATATTCCACTGTATACGTGCACCACATCTCCTTTGCCCATCCACATTCCTCTGTGGATGGACATTTAGGTTACTTCCATGTAAGTCATGCTACTTTTATAAACACAGAGGGTATAGCAGTAAGCAAAATGATCTCTGCTCTCATGGAGACTGTAGCATCCTTACAGCATGACTAACTCCCTCACGCTTTACAAAACGTATGCTTCAGTGCTTAGTTATTCCAGAACACAAAGGAAAACATGACTTTTCGTTACATTTCAAGCCCTGGACAAAGGGTGAGATGTGTCAGATAAAAAACTAAATAAAACAAAACACTTCACCTTCTTGAAATTATATTGTGTAGGTAACTAACTGCTTTCATACTCACAATATTACATGTACTGTCACAGTTTCAACTTATTAAAAATCTATTTTCTGCAAAGCACTATCTTGAATGCTTTACATGAATTATCTCACCGAATCCTTATAAAAAATGTAATACATCCAGAACTGAGGTAGCCAGAATAATGACTCCTCAAAAGGTGTCTGCATCCTGATCCCCAGATTAGTTATTATATTACATAACAGAAGTTCAAGGTATTGAGATGATGGGATGATCCTGGGTTATCCAGGTGAACCCAAAGTAATCATGTGAACCCTTAAAAGTGGAGAACTTTTCTCAGTTGTGGTCCAAGAAACAGATGAGGCAATAGAAGAAAGGTCTGAGAAATGGTATCTTGAGCAGTATTTCTGTTGCTGGTTCTGAGACATAGAAGGCTATGTGTTAGGACCAGAAAGAGATCTCCAGGAGCCTTCCAAAGTGACATAGCAAGGAAATGGAGACATCAGTTCTACAACTGCATGGAAGGATTCCCACCAAGAACTGCAAGTGTATAGGAAGTAGATTCTCCCCTAGAGCCTCTATAAAGAGAAGAATTCTTGCCATCACATGGATTTTAGCCTGTTGAGACATGTACTAGACTTCTGACCTTTGACAACATTTGCATTGCTTCAGTCACTTAATTTGTGGGAACTGTTTTACAGCAGTAATAGGAAACCAACAAGGATGATAATGACTTTTTTAATAGAAGAGGAAACCGAGGCTCAGTGATTTAGACTACTGCGTTCATATGAAGCAGTAAAGAGACTGAGCTAGGATTTAAACCTAGCGACCTCTGGTTTCTTTTTTACTGAAAGAACATTGTTCTTTGTACAGAAGAGGAAATTGAAGCCTAAGTTTTAAGTGGCTTACTCATGGTCATTGAACAATTTGGCAGAGCTGGGACCAGAATTCAAATTTACTGTAAAGCAAAGAAGTCGTTCTGTAAGAAGAGATAAAAAGATGACAGATGTATGGGTGCGTGCTAAATTGCTTCAGTTGTGTGTGACTCTTTGTGACCCTGCGAATTGTAACCTGCCAGGCTCCTCTGTCCGTGGGACTCTTTAGGCAAGAATACTGGAGTGAATTGCCATGCCCTCCTCCAGGGGATCTTCCCAAACCAGAGATTGAACCTGTGTCCCTTCTGTCTCCTGCACTGGCAGGCAGGTTCTTTACCAGGAGATGTATATGTGTTGAATGGGTTTGGTTGGGGAGCTGGTGAGATGTGGAGATTGTATGGAAATCAGCCTTGCTCTGAGTGTCTGTACTTCATTCAGCATAAGTATCAATAAAAAGTGTTTTAGCACCTAATTATAAAATGAATGCCTGTCTTATTTAGAATTGTTGGAGGATATAACTAAATATAAAATAATAAAAATACAAAAAAAATTCATATGAGCTATAATCTATTGAATTTCTGGTTTGTAACTCTTAATCACTCTTCATCCTGTCTCCTTAATTCTGTACCCTAGACAGCTACCCTTACAGATGTATTGTTAGGACCTCTGGTCCACTGGTTTCTGACTGGTTTCAGCCAATGGACAGAATGGGAAGAAGATAGGAGGGTAGGAAGGAAAATGGGATCAGCAGGAACCTGTAATTTCTAGGTCTGTGGTAATAACTACCTACTGTTCCTAGCTCTGGGGTATTACTATACTCTGCACTACTAATGAGCTTTCACATTTTTTTTTTTAAACTTGCGACTAAAAGCATGATGCTTAATGCAGGAAGAGATTCCATTTAACCCAGAGACTAACATGTTTTTGATGAGTTTGAAGCAATGTACCAAAAAGGGAAGAATCAGGAAATAGAGTTGGTAGTATTCAGAGAAATAAGCCATCAAAAGTACAAATTAAGTTATTTTGAAAGTCTTATGTCTTTTGGACTTCCCTGGTGGCTCAGATGGTAAAGCATCAGTTTACAATGTGGGAGACCTGGGTTCGATCCCTGGGTTGGGAAAATTCCCTGGAGAAGGAAATGGTAACCCACTCCAGTATTCTTGCCTAGAAAATCCCATGGATGAAGGAGCCTGGTATCCATGGGGTCACAAAGAGTCAGACATGACTGAATGACTTCACTTTCACTTTATGTCTTTTAATATATTCATTTTTTAAATTCTTATAAATATTAATACAGAATTTAGATGCAAGAAAGATATTTATTAGAAAATAACCCCAAAATACCATGAATGTCTCCAATGGGCACAATATATACTATATTCTAGTGTGTGCCCTGGCAATTAGCCCACTCTCCATACAAAATGTTGTAGGGGTACTGTTTTGAAAAAGAACTGGAAACTGTGTCTTTTGCTGACAATTAGTTCAGGACTCTCTTGCAATCTACCATTACAGATTTTGGCAAACAATGTTCTCAATGTTCTACCTAATTAGATACTGACAACAGAGGGGGAGGAGAAGGCAATGGCAACCCACTCCAGTACTCTTGCCTGGAAAATCCCATGGACAGAGGAGCCTGGTGGGCTGCAGTCTAGGGGGTCGTGAAGAGTCGGACACGACTGAAGCGATTTAGCAGCAGCAACAGAGGGGCAAGGCCATTATTTAATAGATCCTTGGTGTTAGACTAGAGAACAACTTCTTATCTTGGTCAGGACAACTGACTACCCAGCCTTAGTTTTCTCATCTGTAAAATATTTATAAATGTTATATGAATTAAGTACTGCCTTGTAAAGTTCTTGTAAAGCTCAGAAAACAAAACAAAGACAGAACAAAACATAATACTACCTCAAAGCTAGGTATTTTTAAGATAAGACACCTATGGAAGGACAATAGATTTTGGTTTGCTTTACGAACCTGTCTACTGACATATGAGTACCAGAGGCTGTAATCTCTAGATTGGTGATAATATTGCTTTTGTATTAAAGAATTTCTGCACAGTTGGGGCAGTCTTGCCTACTAGACTCTCAAATATATTCCATAAAATAATGTGAGGAATGGAGATACCACACTGTGTCCTGCTCTGGTTTCCAAATTAAGCCATAGTCAGCCATATAAATAATAAATGGTCATTCTCAAAGGAAGGGCTTGATAAAACCATGTAACGTGGCTCCTTTCCTGAGCCAGGATTTGACCAAATGGATGAATTTTTTGGTTCATTGTATATAGTTTCAGTTTCAGCTTAATGGTATCAAATATTAGAAATTAAAAAGCTGCTTCACTCCTTATACAGTTTTGTTGGTTTGGATAAGTGCTACAGTTCTTTCTGTTAAACTCTCATAAATGAGTTGTTCTGAACCCATTCAAAACTTAGAATTTTCTGTGTCAGTGATTATTGTTCCTATTAGAGAAAAGAAGCAAGATTTGACATGACAAGGAACCCTGTCATTTAAAATAATTCAGCAGGGTGATACCTAATTCCAGATTCTTTTACCTTCAAGATTGAAAGCAGACAAAGATCACTCTCCCTTTTCTCTTCATCTCTCCTCTCCCATGTTAGTAGAAGCCTTTCCTTCCTTTCCACCATACCCATTTCCAGAATTTATGATTTATTTAACCAAGACTGTTTTCATATTGACTTGCTTTGTGTGTCATTTTACCAGTTCTTGGTTCTTTGTAAAATACCTATAAATGTGGGTATTGTTATAATCATAATGTTAGAATTCTTGCAAGGGGATATTTCTCAAAATTTTTGCCATACATGACCTTTATCCAAGAGAGTTGACATCTTTTGGCTGTATTTAAATTTCTTATAAACTATTTAACATTGACTCGGGGAAATACACATATCCATTTACATTGGAGTAACAAAAACTATTGTTCTATCTATTTCTTTTCCTAACATAAACTAGTATTGTATACTATACCCATTGATTCTCTTAAGAATTTTGTTGTGAACTAAAATGTATTACTACAAATAAAATTATTATTAAGGCAGTATATACTTCTAGAATACTTCAATTTTTCTGCCCAATTGATAACCTGTATATTTAAACCTATAGATTCAAATCACAGAGTTATAGATTTAAGGTGCCAGTATTGCCTACAATATAAAGCTGGCCAAAAAGAAAATATCTGATGTCTTCTAAATTAAATTAAAACTGTCATCAGCCTGTATTTCATATAGTTTCTATTTTCTGGTGACTGAAGTCAGAAAAGAAAAATAGTGTAAAACAGGGTGGGGGGTATGTCTGAGTTGATGTCTGCATGTATTTTGTCTCTCAATCATCTTTTAAATGAATATACTCCCCACCCTCTTGAGCAATTTATAATGTCATTATTATATCTATACACTGCATTCTACGGCAAAGAAAGTGGAATGTGATTTACAGGTAGGAAGATCAAAGAATATTTCAGAAGTGAGGTGATATCATTTAACTGAAGAGTGACAGATGATTACACTTTGCCTCAAGTCACCTGTGATATTAAAAATAAATTAAATCCCTAGAAGAAAAGCAAAGCCATTCAGTTTCCACACTCATCTGTAAGCTTGATGTTTATTACCTTTGCACTAGCAGCTTAGAGAAATATCACCACATAGATTGATTCTTTCAAAGCTTGAAAGGGAAGTCCTTTGTGTGGAGGGTCAGAGCAATCTTTCTAAAGAGCTTAAATCCTAGAATTCCTAATTTTTCTGCATTCATATTTTGAGGGTATGGTCTTTATTATTTATATGAAAGTGAGAGATTTACCTATTTGGTTATACCTGCCAGAATTGTAAATTTACTAGTAAGTTTTTATTCTAACTATGAAAAAAGTATCTTATCTAGTTCATGAATCAGGAGAGACAATTTATGCATGAAGTTTACATTGAAAATGGACAAAGCCTACTATGTTCACTAGACGAGAGATGAAAAAGAAACACAGATGTTTCCAAAATTTGTCTCCCCATCCTGCCCTAACCACAATCATTTTTAGACAAATTCAGAACATTACAAGAAGACCACTCAGGAAAAATATGTACTCTCTTTGACAAGCTTAAGACTGGCTATAGTGGTAGGTGAATTAGTCATCTGCATAAGTATTTTAAATTTACTTATTAGAAATAAGATATGCATCACTTCCTTTGAGAAAAGGAAAATGATAGCTTTTATCAAATTCAATACAACCGAGACATATTTGGTCAGCTACTACTCTGCATATGAAAGAAACAGAATTAATCAAAGCGTGGTGTTCTCACTCCCTAGTATTTCAGAGGGGAGTCTAAGCAATCATATTGGTTATGTTTGCCACAATAATGTTGTATAAGGAGCATATCTGCTGATCAGCTGGATATCAGTCGGTGCGAAATGGCTATGGCTGAGATAACTGGGACAACCCCAGTCTGCGTCCTGTGTCCTTCATCCCCCAACACACTAGCCTGGGCAGGTTCTCATGGCAATGGTAAGCCTCGGTGCGCAAGTGCATTGCAGGCATCCACTTGCATTATATTTGTTAACATTACATTGGCCAGAGTGGATTGTCTGGTAAAGCTCAAAAGCTGTTGAGCAGATATTACAAAGTGAGGTTGCAAAAGGAAACAGAAAGGCATAATGCATTTCAACCTAGCGCTTTTTCAATCTAACACAGAAACTGTATTCAGAAATAAATGTACTGTGGTAAGTAGAGTATCAGAATTAATAAGGTAGACAAATAAACGTAATTCAACTTGTATAACCACCATGTCACTAGAAGAGTCTTTCTGGAGCAGGTAATTACAGAGGATCAGAGATTTAAAGACAGATGGTCATTTGTCAGGCCTCCAAAGAAGATAAGGGCATTTCAGATATTCAGAATGTGGAAACCGGAAAGAGCATAATGTGTAAATGGAACTATAGGAATAGCAAATGATAGTTTATTAAGTATAGCCATGGGTGGCAAGGATAGCGTAAGTGCTGAAGAGTGCCAGTTGAGGATCTCAGACAGGAAATTGGGAGCCAGACTCTGAAGAACGCACCTGCAAAATGTCCATTTGCATGATTGGGTAATTCTCTTTAGAGTAGGTTTGTGATAGAGAGGGAGGGACGGAGGAGTGAGATACCCAGAGGGCATTAGTTGCATGAAAGGGGAGGGATGGATGTAAAAAAAGCAACCATGAAAGTGTTTAATATAAATTCTTCTGCTTCATAGCATTTTTGAGATTTAGTTCTGATCATGGTCATTTTAAATTAAAAATACATATAAAGCATTTTTCCCTAGGTAATTTTCTCCTGTAATTGAGATTACTATGCTAATCTACAGAATAATTACATGTACCACTGACCTTCTACCCAGAGTTTTAAGGCACTTTTTCAAGTGCATTTCAAACATCCTTTTATGTTGCATACATATATGCTAACTACTAGATTATGTGAAAGTGGAACAAAAACATAAATTAACAACAAAAATCAAACACTTTAGAATTGGATTTTCTAGCTTGGCTTAATGAAAGTAAAATCACTGTCCTAAAATAAAGGCTAAATTAGTCCCACTAAGAGTAAACTTAACAGAGAGACAAAGGAATAAAGGAATGGATCAGGAACACGGAGTAATACCTAAAAGGACAGACATGAGGGATAAGGCTCATCAAGGAGGAAATGGTGAGTCTGATGATTCCATTGTCATGGAAATGTTTGGAGAGTCAATTTGGACTTCACTGTGTTTCGCAACCGGTTCTTAAAATCTACTCACCTGTATAAACCCACATGCACACACGCATATGCACCCAGACGGTCATACAACCTTCAAGAAGATTAAACAGAGATAACATGAATTATTTGCAAATTTGCATAGGATTTGCAAATTTGTTCTATGCAAATTACAAGCATAGGATAAAGTTTAGTTTTGTTGTTTCCCTGATGGCTCAGACGGTAAAGAATTCACCTGCAATGCAGGAAACCTGGGTTCGATCCCTGGGTTGGGAAGATCCCCTGGAGAAGGGAAAGGCTACCCACTCCAGTGCTGTTGCCTGGAGAATCACCCATAGAGAGAGGAGCCTGGTGGGCTACAGTCCATGGGGTCACAAAGAGCCGAACATGACTGAGCGACTAATACTTTCACTTTCAAAAATAAATGGATGTATGTTGAAGATTGATCACATTATATAAATACACAATAAGAAACCATCCGATATCTACACTGAATTTATAGCCTAAATCTAACAGGACAGTACCATTTTCAGTTTACTGATTTTATTTAAACTTGATTTTTTAAAAGTTTAAAAAAATTTTGTGTACATGTTATCACAGAAACTTCAAGGGTAGTTTATTCATTTATTCAGTCATCCATACAACAATTTTTTAAAAATAGTATTAAGCAAATACTTGTAACAAATACCATGGATGCACTGTAGAATAAGTCACAGCCCTGCTTCTAGGATCTCACTGTGGAGTACAGAGAACTGACATACTAAATGGTAGACTGCAATTTGACAAATAGAATATTAGGAGAAGATTCCAGGAACTGCAACAGTGAAGAGCAATTATTTCTTCAGTTGTCCTTGGTGTTGATTTCTGAGGTTTCACTGCGTTGTAACAGAGTGACAACTGATCTAAGAAGTAAAGTACAAACAAGGGACAGAAAAACACTCCAATAAAGGAGGAAAAGATACTCCAAGAGAGAAATAGCTTGGGCACAAATACTTGCATATTGAAGAGCGTGATATATCTGGAGAAACGCTAACAGCTGAATGTGCTTGGAATACTGACCAGGAGGAAAATAAACACAGGAAAGGGAAAGGAGCCAGATGCCCCTGTTACTTTGTGGAATTGTCAAGGCCTGAGTGTAAGCAGTAAAGTATTCATGCATGGATGCTATGGACTATCCACAAGTAGTTCATAGGCTAAGGCTCTGTACTTATTGATGGTATCACATTCTTCCGATGCCCTCAATTTTAAAATTTGTTTTAGTACTTTTGTTTTTTAAACTGTATCCCCCACAAAATTGGGCTTTCCCAATAGCTCAGTGGTAAAGAATCTGCCTGCCAATGCAGGAGATGCCACAGAGACCAGTTCAATCCCTGGTTCAGGAAAATCCCCTGGAGGAGGAAATGGCAACCCACTCTAGTATCCTAGCTTGGAAAATCCATGGACACAGGAGCCTGGAAGACTACAGTCCATGGGGTTGCAGAGTTGGACACGACTGAGCACGCACGCACGCGCGCACACACACAGCCAGACTCAGTTTTCTGACCACTGATTTTGGTTGGGTATAACTGTTATACCTGGCCTGGTTTTCACTCCACACAGGTGCTGGTGGTCTGTTCCTGGATTCCTCTACAGCCCATTCCTTGTTTCTGCTCTGGCTAGGTCCCTACCCATCTTGGACTTGCCTGAAGATGAGCTTATTCAGATATTGTCTTTTGGTGTTTTTAATAATTATTGCCAAGCCTCCATATAATTTCTCCCATCTGCTACCTTTTTCTCTATTCTTCTCAGGCTTACCACTAAAAGGCTCTCAAAATGATTTCTGTCCACCAGTTAGTTAGTACATCTTCTTTATTTTCCTAGTCCCATAACATTTATTCAAGTTCATCAAGTCTGGAGTGCTTCAACCATACTAAATTGTCTCTCTTTTTCCCTTAATACTTGCTAATAATTCAATCTACCCCCTGAGGTTTGTAGCCATGAGGTCAAACAAAGCTAATATAGTGTTAGCACTAAGATAGAGGTCCATTGAGTAAGGTGGTAGAAATTTCTAGTCATCACCCATATCTGATTCTCAATTTCTCTGGCTATTCAGGAAATTATTCTTCCTTGTTCTTTTTTATCTTTTACTAAGTGAAGACCTGTAAATGATTTTGGCTCATGGCTTTTCAAGAGAAGTAACTTTTCTCATTTGTAAGCTAATGACTTAAATAATTGCTATGAGTACCTAGAACTCTCCACTCCTTTCTTGATGATTGTAGAGTCTGGACTATTGAACCACAACTGAGAACACACCACCTTGGACAACTGGCCTAGTCTGTAGAAGACTTGAGAGAGAAGTCACATTTTCTAGCTTTATGACATTCATATTTGAGGGTTGACATTTTTCTGCAGCACAACCAGGCCTACATTTACTGATAAAAATATCAAATATTCTGAAAAGCATGCAAATAATCTGAATATTTCTAAATATAAACAATTTGTATAACCAAGATTTGGTCTTAACTGATATGCACTTATTAGTGACATCATGAAAGTTTATCCTTTAGGGACTCCCCTGGTCATCTAGTAGCTGAGACTCCACCCTCGCCCTGGGTTTGATCCCTGGTTAGGGAACTAGATCCCACGTGCTGCAACTAAGACCCAGCACAACCAGACAAATATTTTTTAAAAGTTTATCCTCTAACAAATGTATTTTTCAATGTACAGAACATTCAGTGTCTAGTACATGAAGTGCCATTAGTTGTTTGTTGTTTATAAATGTTAAGTGCTAATAACAGCCTACTAAAACTGTTTTGAGAATAACTAAAATTTGAGTCCCCACAGAGCAAGGAAAACAGCAGTGGAGTATCTGTAGAAGTTGTATAAGGAAAAGCAAAACCTAATGCATTATTGAAGGCTGGTCTGAGGTCAAATAATTGGAAGAATTTGAAACTCTCTTCAGGGAAAAACAAAAAAATAGATGTTAACTTCAAAGTGGTGTCTGAACTATGACCAGAGAGATTCTCAAATTGAAAATAGTCAAAACTCTCTCATAGAAAATTGCCAAGAGGAAAAAGTAAAAAGGATATTGCTTTAAATACTTGAATGGGGAAGGGATTATTGGGTAACTGTTGGGCATAAAAATATTGTCTTTAGAATAATAAAGAAATCAGAGCAAATTCAAGCCCCAAATTTCAGCTGTCAATAAATATAACAAATAGAAAAAAGGAAATTGGAGAATCACAAACAAGTTTAATGTCAGGAAGGCAGTGAAATGATAGATAGAGGGTGAAAACAGATGTTAGGTAGGTAGATAGATAAATATATAGATAGTCACATGTATTCAAGTGATTTTTTTCTTACATATCAATTTGAATTTTAATAGAATATCAGCACAGAAGATTTAGTTTCTCCTCATTTCCAGTTTCTTTATATGATTGTGTTGAAAATTGCATTGTTGATATATCCAAACTATGATTATATGTCCATGTATGTGTTTGTTCTACACAAAAGAAGCTGTTTCTTTTTATAAGACTTCAGTCTATTTCAATTGTGCAACAAGAGAAAACTGATTAGCTTTGGTACAAGGAGTATTAATAATCAATGCAGGTTTGTTTAACTATTCACCTCGATAGCAGCTAATTCAGAGAAAGGAAGAAAGAATACCATTTACAAGAAAACAAATACCAGAGAAGCACATTACTAGTGATGATGAGAATGAAGAAGTGAAAAGGGACAAGGCAGAAGAGAAGGAAGAAGGTGGTGAGAGATAGGAGGAGGAAGAAGGGAAACGAGTAACAGAAGATACATGGCAAGTTCAGGAAGTTGAACCTTCCACTCTACAACTTGACCTGTTATTATTGGTAGTAGGAATGAATAAATAGGTAAACTTGCTCTTCTATTTGTGAAGGGAACCAAAACCTCCAATAGTGCTAAATGTTTATAGGGAAACCATGAGGACTTTTGAAAGACTTTTAGCTTAAAGCCTGTAGGATCAGCATGTGAGAAAGGATTATTTGCATGCAGAGCTTTGCTTCATTTTGAACACTGTACCAGTGGGAAACAGTACCTTAGATTGTAATGGTGACTATGAATGCAATAATGAATCACCTACAAACTAGCCTCCCTAGCTGTTTCTCAAATAGATTTTCTATACCTCTGCTAGAATGACCTCATAAGGATCTGATCTACTTACTCACCTGCTCAAAATTCTTTGATGATGTTATTGGTTGTTTTAACACAAGATACTAATTCCTTTACAATGTTGCTATGATAATCTTTCCAGACACATTCACCGTCAACCGTCACTTCCTCGGACTTAAGGAAATCAATGACTTAATGGATTCAATTCTTAGCTCCCACATTCTCCTTCTCTCTCTTGGAGCATACTATATTTCTTCTGACTGTGGACCTCCAATCCATCCGACACCCAGGTCCAAGTCATATGATTTCTTTTATAAAATTTTCCTCAGTGGAGAGTTTATTTACAAGGAATAAATAAAGTGTGATCCTTTTGCATAGATCCTTACCAATAATGTTCCATAAACTAAGAAATGTGATTAACTCAAAACTCAATAATGTTTTTTAAAAAGGAGAAAAATAAATACAAAACATCCTTCAATCCTCCCAGTCAGAATACTCTTTCCCCCTAACACAAAACTCCTTGCCTTCTATCATCAGTTTGGTTTGTAATGTAATTTAGTTTATATTTGTTTTTAACCACTGTATGATAATCTTTCTAGGGAAAACACTATTTGACTTACTGGTTTACTATTTTATTTCCACTATATCTTTTATGTAGCAGGTGGTTAATAAATATCTTTGGATTTGAGTTGACTAATTCACTGTCAACTCAGGCTAAAGTTTGCTTGCCATTGAAAATGAAAATGTCTGAAAATGTCACAGAAATTTTAGCTGTATCTCAATTATTATAAATTCTAAGTATTTACTCAGTTCAAACAAAAGGTGAGAAATATTCTGGTAGATAGAAGGTCTGATTATAAACTATACAATTAATCATTAATAAGTCAATGTAACCTTTTCATAAGAAGTTTCATAAGAATGATGAAGAAAAAAAGAGTAAAGCTGATAGATGAGCAAGTGTAAATATATAATATTGGTGGTATATTATTGATAAAAAAATAAAAGAAAGAGTTATATTATGGGGTGAGAGGCAAAGGAAAGAACTTTTTTAAACTAACAAGAAAGGTTTTGAGTATGAATGCATGCCTAGAAGAAATAAGTGTCTATGAGGAAAAAAAATCATAGTTTGTAATATAAGGTCCTAAGTATCTGGAACTAAGGTACTAGAAGAAGAGACAGTCTCGACCTTTTGACATCTCCTTTCACTTACATATATACACTCAGTTTATTTACTCATCTTGGTAAAGGGTCAAAGATACTAATATTATACACAAAAGGGCCATTGGATACCACAGATGCATGCCTCCTTAGCTACAGAACTGAATAAGAGACAGGGTTATGAACACCTGCAACTAAAAAAAAAAACAAAAAAACTGCTCTGTAACTGTTCAGTTTATAAAATTTGGTTAGTAATATTTGGGGGACCACTTCAGACATTTGATTATGGGAGGTGGCTGTGAAAATAATTAAGATTCAGCCTCTGCAATCAAGAGACACAGCCTTGGAAACTACTATACACAGAACAGATAAACAACAAGGTCCTACTGTGCAGCACAGGGAACTATATTCAATATCCTGTGATAAATAGCAATGGAAATTAAAGTGAGTTTAGTTCAGTCACTCAGTCGTGTCCAACTCTGTGAACCCATGGGCTGCAGCCTTCCAGGGTTCCCTGTCCATCACCAACTCCTGGAGCCTGTTCAAACTCATGTCCATCAAGTCAATGATGCCATCTGACCATCTCATCCTCTGTCGTTCCCATCTCCTCTGCCTTCAGTCTTTCCCAGCATCAGGGTGAGTCAGTCAGTTCTTCACATCAGGTGGCCAAAGTATTATGGAGTTTCAGCCTCAGCATCAGTCCTTCCAACGAATGTTCAGGACTGACTTCCTTTAGGATTGGCTGGTTTGATCTTGCAGTCCAAGGGACTCTCAAGAGTCTTCTCTAACACCACAGTTCAAAAGCATCAATTCTTCAGCGCTCATATTCAGTTATACACATACATATTCAGTTATGTGCAGAAATTAGCACAATATTGTAAACCAACTATACTTTAATAAAATAAATGGAAAAAAAAATAGTCTTGGACTAGTAGTATGAGATACAACCCAATAAGGTCCAAGATATTTGTGGATCTTTCTACATGAGTAGAAAGATCTTTTTTTTTTTTTAAGTTATACATGTATAACTGAATATGTATATGTATAACTGAATCGCTGAACAGTGGAAATTAATACAAAGTTATGTCAATTATACTTCAATAAGATAAGTGAAAAGAAAAATAGTTTTGGACTAATAGTGTGAGATCCAATAAGACTCAAGACATTTCTTGATCTTTATACATGAGTAAGAATAATGGCAATTCCTACTAATCTCAGCATAAGAAAGTGCTTACTAACTCTAATTTCCATTCCAAAGTAAGGGCTACTTCAAAGTACAGTTGTTTGCAACTTATGTATTTTAAAAAGGATAGCATTCTTAGGAAAGGAATAAATTATATACCAAAAAAAAAAAAAAGAAAATGGAAAGAAGAAAGGAGAGGAAACGAGAGATTAGCGAAAAGAGAAATAAGGAAGTGAAGTTATACGAAGTTACAGTTTAGAGAACCTTTTCCATTAGTAGGGAGGTTATATTGAGTATAAGGCTCCAGAAAGATTATTTAAAACAAGTGATGAAACTTGGATTCAGGAGAAGGTTGGGAAGTGAAAGGTATGATGAGTATGGAAAGGAGTGTCTCTGACATGGAGTGAAAAATATTAAAGATGTCGAGTAGAGAAAAATATTCTGGTAGGTAACCTTTCTAGCAGGTTTACTGAAGTATAATTTGCATACCACAAAATTCACCCAAAGACGTGTACACTTCAATGAGTTTTTGACATGTAATTTTTTTCAAAAAACCCTTAATGGCAGTTAGAAAATCTATCCTACAGCAGCACATTGGTAAAAGTCATCTTTAGACTTGCAGATATTCTTAAAAGCCCAGAGTCTCGTTACCTCTTACTACTTAATTATGCTATTTATTTGTATTATTTACCTTTCTGCTATTAAATAAGTGGCAATTTTATTATTTTTACAGATTGGTTTTTATTAAATAACTTGCTCTCTAGATCTGATTGGTTGTGGCAGTTCAAATCACACTCATGCTCTGGGAGTAATTTGCAAAGATTCTTACACTCGTACATAATTATATCCAGAAGGGGTTTATGAGATGGGACCTCAGGGAAGGGGGTGAAAATGACATTGTTGAGAATTCTGGAAAGAACAAGAATGCAACGACCTCCTTCTTAAAAGCTTGCTAAACCTTAATTAAGTTTTGTGGTAATTACCATAAACTCAAGGCCCAAACCAATTGAAAACCTACACTTTCAAATAATAGCCATTTTGATGGCAATTTATTACACATTTTGATGCCTTTAAGGATTCCTGGAATGGGTTTACTGGACTTTTCATTAAAGGAAAATAAAGAGTGTGACATTTATTAAATTGTCCTATTTTACTATTCAATCATTTTAACTTCCAAAAGACAGGAAGACCACACCAACAATGGCTTGTTGACCAATACTGTCTAGGCTCAATCATCTGCATGGCACTGGGTAAATTACCTAGGCTCTCTGGGCCTCAGTTTCTTCAACTCCAAACAACTTTTAATCAAAATTATTTCAAATGCTTCTGCAGGTTTATCATCTCAAAATGTGATACATGAATTACATGCAAGCATTTCAATTACAAAGGCTACTTAGTTATGTAATTTGACAGCCCCACCACAGAGTATATCTTTCGTTAATCTGACACTGGGGATCAAAGCATCCTATTTAAAACGTTCAACTTTTGAACACTCAAGAGTGTGGGTATTTATCTTTCCAACTAATTTTATAAACCTATTTTCTTATTTTAATTATTGCCATGTTATGATTAAATCTGAAGACTATTAAATACAATGTATTTTCATGAAAGGATAAAACTATATATTAATACATATGCTGTTTTATTTTATATATGTACACATATATATGTATATATTATTTAAATATATATATGCATATATGTGTGTGTGTGTGTGTGTGCATATAGATACACATTGCTACCCCATGGACTGTAACCTGCCAGGCTCCTCTGCCCATGGAGATTCTCCAGGCAGGAATACTGGAGTGGATTGTCATGCCCTCCTCCAGGGGATCTTCCCAACCCAGGGATCAAACCCAGGACTCCCACATTGCAGGCAGATTCTTCACCATATGAGCCACCATGGAAGCACAAGGATAGTGGAGTGGGTAGCCTATTGCTTCTCCAGGGAAACTTCCCAACCCAGGAGCTGAACCAGGGTCCTGCATTGCAGGTATATTCTTTACCAGCTGAGCTACCTGGGAAACCCATATATATATATATATATTTAATATTTATATGTATGTGTGTATGTGTGTGTGTGTGTGTGTGTATATATATATATATATATATATATATATAAAGCAATCATTCTTTTACTATGTTCTTTTCATTTACTACATTTGAGGGGGTTAGTTTCAATGTGACTTCCTCTAGCCTGTCTTTCTATTCTAACAAACCTACAAAGAACATGTTCATCATCCATTGTCTCAGTCCTGGGCTCTTTCCCTTGACCTGATTCACCATCAATTTCATTCATTCAGTTGAAATTTATCACATGCCTACTATATTCCAGGCTTTTTATTCAGCACAGTCTAAAGGAGGCAGAATGACCCCCCCTTCTCTGGTAAGGTTTACAGTCTAATGGAACAGACAACATGTATATAATTAAATAAGTAAGCAAGATAATTTAGACCATTTACAATTACTCATGAAGAAAATAAACAGGGTGGTGCAATATGTAATATAAGGGCCGTCTTTTAAACAGCTGTACAACCAAGGTTTCTCTGAGAAGGTGATACTGAATGGAGATCCAGGTGGCACCCAGCCAGGCATTCAAAGGCCGTAGGAAGAAACTTTCAGATAGAAAGGGGAAAGGGTGTCAAGCCCTGAGACAAGAGAGTGTAGGGTCTGATAGGAGAACAGTATAACTAACTAAGGGTGGGGTGAGGAGAGGATGAAAGAAAAAATGATATGGGATTAGAGAAAGACAAAATTATTCAGGCACTGAGCTTTGAAAAGGAATTTAGATTTTATTCTAAGTCTTATGCAAAAGCACTCTTTTTTTTTTTTTTTTTTTCTTTTTTCACTAAAATAGGATGTAAGCAGGAGAGTGATAGGGTCTCATTTCTAATTTAAGATCCTCCAGAGTACGTCATGGGTCAGGGTTTGGGGGAGGGCCACAATAGAAGCTTGGAAATTCACACACAGCAGGTGTGCGAATGGCACCACTGCTAACTAGGAGTCTAGAGGAAGGGAAATTGAGAACAGTGGTTTCATTCTAACTTTATTTTCACGGGGAACATCAGGGCTCTCTAACTGTTCCTGATGGTAGAGTAGGGAAATGAAGGAAAGAAGAAACTAAGATAATGCTAGATTTCTAACAAGAACCATGGTGCCTCATGGTTTTTTTTTTTTTTTTTTTTTCCTTTTTCACCCTTTTATTTTCTGCTTGGGGCTTCTCTGGTGGCTCAGCATAAAGAATCCACCTGAAATGCAGGGACGGAAGACAAGGGTTCACTCCCTGGGTTGGAGGAGGAAATGGTAACCCACTCCAATATTGTTGCCAAGAAAATTCCATGGACAGAGGAGCCTGGCAGGCTAAGATGCATAGGGTCACAAAGAGTTGGACACAAGTAAAACAGCTGAGCGCTTTCATTCATTGAAAAAATATTAGCAGAAAAATACATTCATTGGATGATACTAAAGCTTTTAAAAATGGATTTGGTATTACTGATCATTAGAATGTCTTTTTTTTACAATTGACATTGTAAATTTACATATTTACATATTTTTATCTATGAACTTTTGGGTTTTTTACTAGTAATTTTCCTAACTTCATTCTTAACATGCCTGTGGGATTGACATCATCTGTGGACTTGCAACTATGACAATTTCTTTCCTCTTTTTCTCTTTTTGCTCAAATGTGCTACAAACTGCTCTTGCTTTAGGTAATATTCTTCCTTGTTCAATCTGACTTTTTGAACCCAATGGCAGCTATCCAAATGTGCACCAGGCTTGCCCCACACCACAACCCAGGGTTTGTATTTAAATGAAATACACATATTCTAGAAAAAGGATGAGAAAAATGAGGCTAAGCACCAGTGATTTTTGATGAGAAAGCTCATCCTTTTGTGCATTAATTGTCTGGCAGGAGTTTAGACGCAACCAACTACATCTTTTTTATAGTCAAATACTGAGTACAGCAAAATAGAACCAAATCAGATTTATTGGTGTGGACGATTAAAGTAAGAAATAAGTAGGGATACCAGAACTTCCACAGACTGGCAAATGGGTTTATGGTAGAAAATTAAAGTTATGAAATCTTGTGCCTGTGTCAGCAGCTTTATATGTTGCTTGCTTCTAAGTGCCTATTTCTGTTACCCAAAGCTCACTGCTTTAGCGAGGTTGTGTAGCTTAATGGTTAAGTCAGAGTATGGCTTGTTGACCTAAACTATCTGGGCTCAAATACTAGGTTTATTCCTTATTATCTGTATGGCATTGGGTAAATTACTTCACCTCTCTGGGCCTCAGTTTCTTTAACTCTAATATGGGCATAAGAATAGGATCAAACTCCTAGATTATGATGAGAATTAAAAGATTTAATACAAATGAAACAATTTTAAAAGTGCATGATGGACCTGAACTCAATATAAGAGTTATCTGTTTTTAGCATTATTTTGCTTTTTCTTCACTGTTCAGTTATTCAATCTATTGGGCAGTCCCCTATGCAACAGTAAAATTCTTTGACAGCACTCCATTTTATAAAGCTGATGAAAGCCTTTAACCATGTGCAAAAGGCTAAAATGACCACAGGGGAATGCAATTTATATTATAATAACTTAATGGAACCAATTATATTATACTAGCATAAAAACTTTTAAATAGAAAATTGTACTCACCAGTAAAAATGTTCTACATTTCAATGAGGATGTGCATATGCCAACTGCTTATTATAAGTCAAGATTCAAGAAATACTCACCAGTTAGTATTGTTTTATGATTTTAAATTCAATATCCATTAATAAATTAATTCAGAAGCAAGAAGAGCTTTTGTAAAATGACATTTAATTATAAAATAGTCTTAAATATAAAGCATCTAAGGAGTACATCAAACTTTTCAAAAACTGTAACTAATTAAATCTTTCTAGGGAGAAATTGGATCATCTAACAACTCTGATTCCTGGAAAGGACATTTCTGCAACAGTGAAGAACACTGGCATTCTCTTCATTTCCAATTTTGCATTCACTTCAGACAAACACAGAATTAATAATCAAATTCATAGTGCACCATCGGCTCTGAACATATTAATGAACACCATTAATATTGTTTCAAAGAAAATGGGTTTTGATATCAAACCTAAAATCACTAGAGGATAGTTAATATATAGAAATCATATCTTAGTAGGATAATAATGCTTAAGTAATACAAATGGTCATTCAGATTTGAAAGTGTAATTTGAAAAATTCTATTTGAAGCAAAGAAATAATTTTGATCTTCTTTAATATTTTGTTATTTTCCTAAAGCTTCATTAATTTTTAAAAAAGGCTTAAACTTATAATTAATCACTGTTTTACTTCAACCATTGCTACTGCTCCAACAATAAAATGTGTGAGATTAGTACCGGAGGAAAGTAATAAAGGATTTTATCACAATTTATTGGTTCTGGGCCAATGAAATTTTTATAGATAATTATAAATTTATATTAAGGAAGAAAAGTTGAAGACTATCTAAAATAAATTGTTGAAACTGATCAAAATAAGCAATAGAAAATGTTAATGGCCTACACTGGCATTAATTAAAATTTATTTTAGCTACAATGCTTAAAGAAACAATAATAAATTACATTAATACATTACCATCCCCTGCAAAGAAAAACATGCTTCATATTATTGAGAGTTTTTTAAATATGACAACTAAAATCAATTTGACTGCCAATGTTATTCAGTTACAACAACAACAAAAAATTGGCATTACATGTTTAGATAAAAATTGCATTTATTTGATTTTCTTGAAATAAAGGACAATAAGAATAACATATTGCTACACTATGGGCCTCCCTGTGGCTCAGACGTTGGAGAACCTGCTTGCAGTGCTGGAGACCCAGATTTGATCCCCGGGTCGGGAAGATCCCCTGGAGAAGGAAATAGCAGCCCTTTCCAATCTTCTCACCTGGAGAATCCCATGGACAAAGGACCCTGGGGGGCTACACTCCATAGGGTCTCACAGAGTTGGAATGACTAACACTTTCACTTCACTTTTATGAATATAAAATGTTATTGGCATTAAGCCAAATTAAAAATAGCAAATATAAAAGAAGCTCATTGTTAAATAAGTCTATAAATAGAAATCAATGGATAAATAGAAAATGATAAATAAGTCTCTCACTTAGCTACCCTGTCCCACTTTCCAGAGGTAATCGAGGAGGAGCAGAATATATGACCCCAAAGTATTCCACTCTGGCATGTGAGTTATTTTGAGATGAAGGCAATCAAGTGAAAAGAGGTTGATTATTAACTTCTCTCTTAACTGCATAAAATAATTTATACAGAGGGCCTGTAGCAGGAGAGAGCTATTACCAGAGAGTATTTTTTATATTTGGAAGACTTACCTGCAGGGCATGGCAAACATTTGTTTACCAAACATAAACATTCTTCCCCATGAATTGTCTTTCTCCTGTTCACCTTGGCTCAGGATGGCGCATATGTCTCAACTGCTTGACTGTCTGTGAACTTCATAACTTTAGGATTCCAGTACACACAAAATTAATTTTTTTCTCTTGTTAGTCACTTTTATGCCAATTTGATTATTAAGCCAACCAAAGAACAGAGAGGGGAGAAGGAGAGTTTCCTCCCCGATATTATCACAGTTGACAATTTGAAGTAAAGAATTTTAGAGCTTACACTTACAAAAATAAATGAGTTTATATGTATATATCTGTGTGTATGTATGTATATGTATATATAATACATCTTCTCTGTTAAAAAAAAAAGAATTATAACTAGATCTGTTGTCTTTCAACTTGCTTTTCTCAGTAAAAGATAAATTTTCACAGAAATTTTCTTGTTTTTAATGGCTGCAAGTAATGCATTCTATTGATTTTACAAAATATATTTTACCAAAGAATGACGATGATGTTGTTTCTAGTATTTTACTATTACATACAGTGTTTCAGGGGCTATTTGCACAGAAATGTTTGTGTCAGTGAAAGTTTTTATAAAACTGAATCTTAGAAGTAGAATTAATCATTTAATGAATTTGAGCATTTAAACTTGTGAGAAATATAGACAATTTGTTCTCTGAAATGGTTGGGCCAATTTATTCTCTTATCAGTAGTACATGATACTGCCTGTCAAGCTCATATGTTCTGAAACTCTAAATATTATTTATCTTTACATTTTGCCAAACTTAGTTAAAAACTGCCATGTCATCACTGTTAAGACTTGCATTTACCTATTGAATTTGAACCATTTTGAATTTCTGTTTTAGAAATTTTCCTATTCATACTTTTTTTTTTTTTATATCATTCTTTTGTACTTTTCAAATTCTAGGGGCTCCTTACAAAGTGTGGCTTTTTCTCTTTTGTATTTTACATAGGTTACAAATAATTTTTGAAAATTCATCACTTGTCCCTGATATATATTTATGGAATCTTGGTAACTATAGAATAATGTCTCTTAATCATATTTTCAGTGTCAGTGTAATTTAATTGTGTCAATGTAATTTATCAATGATATTCAATATGTATTGTGAATTATTTCTAGATATTACTAGAAGGCATAAGATTTATAAACATATTAATTATTAAAAGTTAACTAAGATCAGGTTTATAATGTTATTACATTACTCATATAATGTTATTCTTCCCATTTTGCTTCCATGTGTTTTCCTAAACACTGAGGATAAAGCAATAAAACAGACATACAGACCTCACTGCCCTCAGAGGGGTGGTCTGATTGAAGTATCAAGAAAGATGATAGAAGGGAAGGAAATAAAGTTACTTAAAAAACAAACAAAAAACCCTAAGGGAGATGATATAACCTCATTATAGTTGATTAATAGAGATTTAACACATACAAAAGAACACATTAGGTGGTATAAAGTAATTATGAAAAACTACAGAAGCTGACAAAATTTTTTAGGGGAGGAACCACTTGTGCCAGAGGGCAACAAATAAATGTTTAACTGTGCCCACCTATATCATAAAAGAAATATATATAAATACAAAGCTGGTATATTTAAAATTGTATTTTGTGAGCTTTAAGGGATCCTTTGCCACTATTACCTAATATATTTATGAATGTAGCTAACAAACTTTTATCATTTATCATTTATTCCTTTTAGTAGTTCATGCATCAAAAATTTAGAATGAGTCTTAAATCTCACCCAATGACTCCTTTCATGACTAAAAGTATACTTTTGATGATGAAAAATTTCAAGTTATGAAGTTACTTATCCATAATAATTATACATTATTAAGTAATGCATAAATAGATTCAAGGGATTCGATCTGATAGACAGAGTACCTGAAGAACTATGGACGGAGGTTCACGACATTGCAATGGAGGCAGTGATCAAGACCATCTCCAAGAAAAAAATGAAAAAAGGCAAAATGGTTGTCTGAGGAGGCGTTACAAATAGCTGAGAAAAGAAATAAAAGACAAAGGAGGAAAGGAAAGATACACCCAATTGAATGCAGAGTTCCAAAGAATAGCAAGGAGAGATAAGAAAGCCTTCCTCAATGATCACTGTAAAGAAAGAGAGGAAAATAATAGAATGGGAAAGACTAGAGATCTCTTCAAGAAAATCAGAGATACCAAGGGGACATTTCATGCAAAGATGGGCACAATAAAGAATAGAAATGGTATGGACCTAAAGACGCAGAAGATATTAAGAAGAGGTGGCAAGAATACACAGAAGAACTATACAAAAAAGATCTTCATGACCCAGGTAACCATGATGGTGTGATCACTTACCTAGAGCCAGACATCCTGGAATGCTAAGTCAAGTGGGCCTTAGGAAGCATCACTAGGAACAAAGCTAGCGGAGGTGATGGAATTCCAGCTGAGCTATTCCAAATCCTAAAAGATGATGCTCTGAAAATGCTACACTCAACATGCCAGCAAATTTGGAAAAATCAGCAATGGCCACAGGATTGGAAAAGGTCAGTTTTCATTCTAATCCCAAAGAAAAGCAATGCCAAAGAATGTTCAAACTACTGCACAATTGTACTCATCTCACACACTAGTAAAGTAATGCTCAAAATTCTCCAAGCCGGGCTTCAGCAATACGTGAACCATGAACTTCCAGATGCTCAAGTCGGATTTAGAAAAGGCAGAAGAACCAGAGATCAAATTGCAAACATCCATTGGATAATTGAAAAAGCAAGGGTTCCAGAAAAAACAGCTACTTCTGATTTAATGCCTATGCCAAAGCCTTTGACTGTGTGGATCATAACAAACTGTGGAAAATTCTTAAAGAGTTGGGAATACCAGACTAGACTACCTGACCTGCTTCATGAAAAATCCGTATGCAGGTCAAGAAGCAACAGTCAGAACCAGACTTGGAACAACAGACTGGTTCCAAATCAGGAAAGGACTATGTCAAGGCTGCATATTGTCACCCTGCTTATTTAACTTATTTGCAGAGTATATCATGCAAAATGCCAGACTGGATGAAGCACAAACTGGAATCAAGATTGCCAGGAGAAACACCAATAACCTCAGATATGCAGATGACACCACCCTTATGGCAGAAAGCAAAGGAGAACTAAAGAGCCTCTTGATGAAAGTGAAAGAGGAGAGTGAAAAAACTGCCTTAAAACTCAACATTCAGAAAACTAAGATCATGGCATCTGGTCCCATCACTTCATAGCAAATAGATGGGGAAACAGTGGAAACAGTGACAGACTTTATTTTGGGGGGCTCCAAAATCACTACAGATGGTAGCTGCAGCCATGAAATTAAAAGAAACTTGCTCATTGGAAGAAAAGCTATGATCAAACTAGGAAGCATATTAAAAAGCAGGGACATTACTCTGCCAACAAATGTCCATCTAGTCAAAGCTATGGGTTTTCCAGGAGTCAAGTATGGATGTGAGAGTTGGGCTATAAAGAAAGCTGAGTGCTGAAGAATTGATGATTTTGAACCATGGTGTTGGAAAAGACTCTTGAGAGTCCCTTGGACTGCAGGGAGATCCAACCAGTCCATCCTAAAGGAGATCAGTCCTGAACATTCACTGGAAGGGCTGATGCTGAAGCTGAAGCTCCAATCCTTTGGCCACCTGACGTGAAGAACTGACTCATTGGAAAAGACCCTGATGCTGGGAAAGATTGAAGGCAGGAGGAGAAGGGGATGACAGAGGAAGAGATGGCGGATGGCATCATTGACTCAATCAACATGAGTTTGAACAAGTTCTGGGAGTTGTTGATGGATAAGGAAGCCTGGCGTGCTGCAGTCCATGGGGTCGCAAAGAATTAGACATGACTGAGTGACTGAACGGAACTGACTTGATTATTAAGTATAAGATTATTAAGTATGCTAAGTAATCACTACTAAATATCAAGTACCTTCACTCGACTAGTGATAAAAATGTAAGATAATGGAGTACAAATCCATCAGTAAAATAAGGAAAGCCTAGTAAACAATAATCTCAGATATAATAATAACAAACATGATAGGAAGTAGAATAATAATACAGGTGTTGTGTGTGTCTTAGTCACTCAGTCATGTGTGACTGTTTGTGATCCCATGGACTGCAGCCCACCAGGGTCCTCTGTCCATGGAATTCTCCAGGCAAGAATACTGGAGTGGGTTGCCATTTCCTCCTCCAGGGTATCTTCTCAACCCAGGAATCAAACCCAGGTATCCTGCCTTGCAGGCAGATTATTTACCCTCTGAGCCACCAGGGAACCCAGGTGTTGAGAAGCATTAAAACTGGCAGAAAGAACTGATGGAATCTGTCACATAATTAAAAATAAAAATTTCTAAATGAAACATTCAGAATAACTGCTCTCATCATCTTGATTCTTTATCCCCATGTGCGTTTTAACATTTTAATAAAGTCAGATAAAGGAATTTCTCACCTTAAATATTAGAGCTGAAGTGAATCTCTGCAAAACATGACTGAGAAATGGTTCCAAACTCCAGCTAATTATTGAAAAATGATAATCAGCTGGACCAATAAAAATACCTGATAAGATTATTTCAGTGGAATAAAATGCTATCAATTTTATTTATCTAGCAAATACAGGGATATGTATTTCTCTGTGTACGAATGTGACAAAATGTCCTGAATTGTGTGAAATAAACCATACTGAATTACATGGTCCAGCAACATGGAAATGTCAACAGTGTATTAAGGGTAAATGTGAGGGAAGGAAGCCTCTACATTGTTGATAACGATGGGCATGTACAAAATGAAAAATTCACCATTTGCAAAAGATTTGCCTTTTATTATTGATAAAATGATATAACAAATCATGGAGGAATCACACACACACACACACACACACACATATATACAAATCCTTATCACGCCAAAGAATTGATGCTTTTGAACTGCGGTGTTGGAGAATACTCTTGAGAGTCCCTTGGACTGCAAGGAGATCCAACCAGTCCATCCTAAAGGAGATCAGTCCTGGGTGTTCATTGGAAGGACTGATGTTGAAGCTGACACTCCAATACTTTGGCCACCTGATGTGAAGAGCTGACTCATTTGAAAAGATCCTGATGCTGGGAAAGATTGAGGGCAGGAAGAGAATGGGACGACAGAGGATGAGATGGTTGAATGGCATCATCAACTCGATGGACATGAGTTTGAGTAAACTCCGGGAGTTGGTAATGGACAGGGAGGCCTGGCATGCTGAGGTTCATGGGGTCGCCAAGAGTTGGACACGACTGAGTGAGTGAACTGAACTGACTGAATGTGGGAAATTCCTTTATTTGATTCTATTAAATTGTTAACAATGTACATGTGGAAAAAGAATCAAGATGATGAGAACAGTTATTCTGGATGTTTCATTTAGGAATTTTTAATTACATGACAGATTCCACCAGTTCTTTCTGCCAGCTTTTAAATTTTTATTTTTATTTTCATTTCTTTTTTTCCAGTTCTTTATTTTAAAGTCTTCTAAGACTCAAACCAGGATTTGGAAAACTTAGACTCTGTCATTATAGGACACCAGGTAAAAACTGAAAGGGCTCGGGAACAGTCAAGGTGATTATTTTCTATGACGAAAGAACAAAGAGTAGTGTTTTGTCTTTTACTAGATGTTATGTTCTGAGTTTCTTGAGAATCTCTATGCAGTAAAATACTGCTATTTTGCACCAACTGGTACTTTCCCTATGACAGTTTTATGAATGGTATGTCCTTAATCTGTAAAGAAAGCTTTGTCATCTAAGGCAGTGCTTTTCTAAGTATGGTACCCTGAATTGGCAGCATCAGCATCACTGGCCATATCCCAGATCTACTGGACAATGATCATGGGTTTTGGAGCCCAGGAATTCACACAGATTTGTAATGCATTCAAAATGTGAGAACCATCAGCTGAGCTCTCCAATATGGTAGACACTAGCCATGTAGGATATTTAGATTTACATTTAAATTAATTAAAATAGAATAGAATAACTCAGCTCTTCAGTTATTTTAGTCACATTTCAAGTACTTAAATGGCACATTTTGTCAATGGCCAATGTCAGAGAGTAAAGATACAGAACTGATTGTTGAGATTTTTATTGGAGAACATTGCCTATCAAGGCAATGATTCAAACAACTGCTGAATTTATCATGCTACTTTCAATTATTCCAAAACTCCTAAGATCTGCACTTTTTTACTTTCTTCTCATTACTCCTTTTTTTATTAGCTTTTTAAAATTTATTTTCTGTTGAAGGATAATCGCTTTACAGAATTTTACTGTTTTCTGTCAAATCCCAACATGAATCAGCCATAGGAATACATATACCCCCTCCCTTTTGACCCTCCCTCCTCTTTCCCTCCCCATCCCACCCCTATAGGTTGATTACAAAGCCCCTGTTTGAGTTTCCAGAGCTGTAAAGCAAATTCTCGTTGGATATCTATTTTACATATGGTAATGTAAGTTTCCATGTTATTCTTTCCATACATCTCACCCTCTCCTACTCTCTTCCCACATCCATAAGTCTATTCTCTATGTCTACTTCTCCATTGTTGCCCTGTAAATAAATTCTTCAGTACTATATTTCTAGATTCCATATATATGTGTTAGAATAAAATGTTCATCTTTCTCTTTCTGACTTACTTCACTCTGTATAATAGGTTCTAGGTTCATCCACCTCATTAGAACTGACTCAAATGTGTTCCTTTTTATGGCTGAGTAATATTCCACTGTGTATATGTACCATGCCTTCTTTATCCATTCATCTGTTGATGGATATCTAGATTGCTTCCATGTTCTAGCTACTATAAACAGTGCTGCAATGAACAATGGGATACATGCGTCTTTTTCAATTTTGGTTTCCTCAGGGTATGTGCCTAGGACTGAGATTGCTGGGTCATAGGTGGTTTTATTCCAAATTTTTTTAAGGAATCTCCAACCATCATCATTAGTGGTTGTATCAATTTACATTCCCACCAACAGTGCAAGAGTGTTCCCTTTCCTCCACTCCCTCTCCAGCATTTATTGTTTGCAGACTTTTTGATGATGGCCATCCTGACCAGTGTGAGGTGATATTTCATTGTAGTTCTGATTTACATTTCTTAGATAATGAGTGATGTTGAGCATCTTTTCATGTGTTTGTTAGCCATCTGTATGTCTTCTTAGGAGAAATGTCTGTTTAGGTCTTTTCCCCACTTTTTGATTGGGTTGTTTGCTTTTCTGGTATTGAGTTGTATGAGCTGCTTGTATATTATGGAAATTAATCCTGTCAGTTGTTTCATTTTCTATTATTTTCTCCCGTTCTGAGGCTTGTCTTTTCACTTTGCTTATGTTTCCTTTGCTGTGCAAAAACTTTTAAGTTTAATCAGGTCCCACTTGTTTCCTTTTCTTTTTATTTCCATTAATCTAGGAGGTGGGTCATAGAAGATCTTGCTTTGATTTATGTCATGGAGTGTTCTGCCTATGTTTTCCTCTAAGAGTTTTATAGTTTCTGGTCTTACATTTAGGTCTTTAATCCATAGTGTTTTAATTTCATTCATTTACCTGTAGCTGTCCAGTTTTCCCAGGACCATTTATTGAACAGATTGTCTTTCAGTTAGTTCAGTTGCTCAGTCATGTCCGACTCTTTGCGACCCCATGGACTGCAGGATGCTAGGCCTCCCCGTCCATCACCAGCTCCTGGAGTTTACCCAAACTCATGTCCACTGAGTCGGTGATGCCATCAAACCATCTCATCCTCTGTCATCCCCTTCTCCTCCTGCCTTCAATCTTTCTCAACAGCAGGGTCTTTTCAAATGAGTCAGCTCTTTGCATCAGATGGTCAAAATATTGGAGTTTCAGATTCAACATCAGTCCTTCCAATGAACACCCAGGACTGGTTTCCTTTAGGATGGACTGGTTGGATCTCTTTGCAGTCCAAGTGACTCTCAAGAGTCTTCTCCAACACCATAGTTCAAAAGCATCAATTCTTTGGTGCTCAGCTTTCTTTATAGTCCAATTCTCATATCCATATATGACTACTGGAAAAACCATAGCCTTGACTAGACAGACCTTTGTTGACAAAATAATGTCTCTTGTTTTTAATATTCTGTCTAGGTTGGTCATAACTTTCCTTCCAAGGAGTAAGCGTCTTTTAATTTCATGTCTGCAGTCACCATCTGCAGTGATTTTGGAGCCCCCAAAAATAAAGTCAGCCACTGTTTCCACCATTTCCCCATCTATTTCCCATGAGGTGATGGGATGGATGCCATGATCTTAGTTTTCTGAATGTTGAGCTTTAAGCCAACTTTTTCACTCTCCTCTTTCATCAAGAGGCTCTTTAGTTCTTCAGGTTTTCTTTGCCCCATTGTATTTTCTTGCCTCCTTTGTCAAAAATAAGGTATCCATATGTGCATGGGTTTATTTCTGGGCTTTCTATTTTGTTCCATTGGTCTATATTTCTGTTTTTGTGCCAGTACCATACTGTCTTGATGACTGCAGCTTTGTAGTATAATCTGAAGTCAGGAAGGTTAATTCCTCCAGCTCCATTCTTCTTTCTCAAGACTGCTTTGGCTACTTGGGGTCTTTTGTGTTTCCATATGAATTGTGAAATTTTTTGTTCTAGTTCTATGAAAAATGCCATTGGTAATTTGATAGGAATCACATTGAATCTATAGACTGAATTTTGTAGTATAGTCATTTTCACAATATTAATTCTTCCTACCCAGGAACATGGAATATCTCTCCATCTATTTATGTTGTCTTTGATTTCTTTCATTAGTGTCTTATAACTTTCTGTGTACAGTTCTTTTGTCTCCTTAGGTAAGTTTATTCCTAGATATTTAATTATTTTTGTTGCAATGTGAATGGGATTGATTCTTTAATTTCTCTTTTCAACTAACAATTTTTCATTGTTAGTATATAGAAATGCACGTGATTTCTGTGCATTGATTTTGTATCCTGAAACTTTGCTAAATTCACTGATTAGCTCTAGTAATTTCCTGATACTATCTTTAGGGTTTTCCATGTACAGTATCATGTCATCTGCAAACAATGAGAAATTTACTTCTTCTTTTCCAATCTCCATTCCTTTTATTTCTTTTTCTTCTTTGATTGCTGTAGCTAGGACTTCCAAAACTATGCTGATTAATAGTGGCAAAAGGGGACACCCTTGTCTTGTTCCTGATCTTAGGAGGAATGCTTTCAGTTTTTCACCACTGAGAATAATGTTTGCTGTAGGCTTATCATATAGGGCCTTTACTATGTTGAGGTAGGTTCTTTCTATGCCCATTTTTTGAAGTTTTAATCATAAATGGGTGCTGAATTTTGTCAAAGGCATTTTCTACATCTATTGAGATGATCATATGGTTTTTAATCTTTCAATTTGTTAATATGATGTATCACATTGATTGATATGTGTATATTGAAGAATCCATGCATCCCTGAAATAAACCCAACTAGATCATTGTGTATGAGCTTTTTGATGTGTTGCTGAATTCTGTTTGCTAAAATTTTGTTGAGAATTTTTGCATCTATGTTCATCAGTGATATTGGCCTGTAGTTTTCTTTTTTTGTGTTGACTTTGTTTGGTTTTGGTGTCAGGGTGATGGTGGCCTTGTAGAATGAGTTTGGAAGTGTTCCTTACTCTGCAAGTTTTTGAAAGTGTTTTAGAATCATAGGCATTGGCTCTTCTCTAAATGTTTGGTAGAATTCTCCTGTGAAGCCATCTGGTCCTGGGCTTTTGTTTTTTGGGAGATTTTGATCACAGCTTCAATTTTTTGTGCTTGTAATTGGGTTGTTCATAATTTCTATTTCTTCCTGGCTCAGTCTTGGAAGATTGAACTTTTCTAAGAATCTGTCCATTTCTTCCAGGTTATTTACTTTATTGCCATATAGTTGTTCATAATAGTCTGTTATAATCCTTTGTATTTCTGCATTGTCTGTTGTAACCTCTCTTTTTTCATTTCTAATTTTGATGATTTGATTCATCTCTCTTTTTTTTCTTGAAGAGTTTGTCTAAAGGTTTGTCAATTTTTATCTTCTCAAAGAACCAGCTTTTAGTTTTATTAATCTTTACTATTGTTTCTTTCATTTTTAAAGTTTATTTCTGCTCAGATCTTTATGATTTCTTTCCTTCTACTAATTTTTTTTGTTGTTGTTGTTCTTTTTCCAGTTGTTTTAGGTGTAAAGTTAGTTTATCTAGTTGATGTTTTTTCTTGATTCTTGAGGTAGGATTGTATTGCTATAACCTTCCCCCTTAGAACTGCTTTTGTTGCATCCCATCAGTTTTGAGTTGTTGTGTTTTCATTGTCATTTGTTTCTAGAATTTTTTTGATTTCCCTTTTGATTTCTTTAGTAATCTGTTGGCTATTTAGAAATGTGTTGTTTAATCTTCATGTTTTTGTGTTTCTTACAGTTTTTTTTCTTGTAATTGATATCTAGTCTCATAGTGTTGTGGTTGGAGAAGATGCTTGATATGATTTCAATCTTCTTAAATTTACTGAGGTTTGATTTGTGCCCCAGATGTGGTCTATTTTGAAGAATGTTCCATGTGTACTTGAAAAGAAGGTTCTCTTCTGCATTCGGATGGGATGTCCTGAAGATATCAATGAGATCCATCTTATCTAATGTATCATTTAAGACTTGTGTTTCCTTATTCATTTTCTGTTTTGATGATCTGTCCATTGATGTGCATGGGGGGTGTTAATGTCTCCTACTATTATTGCATTACTGTCATTTTCTCTTTTTAAGTCTGTTAGTGCTTGTCTTATGTACTGAGGTGCTCTTACGTTGGTGCATAGATATTTACAATTGTCATGTCTTCCTCTTGGATTGAGCCCTTGACCATTATGCAGTGTCCTTCCTTATCTCTTGTAATCTTTTTTTTAAGGTCTATTTTGTCTGATATGAGGATTGCTTCTCCAGCTTTATTTTGCTTTACATTTTCATGGAATATATTTTTCCATCCTCACACTTTCAGTCTATATGTCTCTTTAGGTCTGAAGTCAGTTTCTTGTAGACAGCATATACATGGGTCTTGTTTTTGTATCCATTCAGCCAGTCTGTGTCTTTTGCTTTGAGCATTAATCCATTTACATTTAAAGTAATTATTGATATATATGTTCCTATTGCCATTTTCTTAATTGTTTGGGGTTGATTTTGTAGATGTTTTTTCTTCTCTTATATTTCTTGACTATATAAGTCCATTTAACATGTATTATAAAGCTGATTCAGTGGTACTGAATTCTCTTAACTTTTGCTTGTCTGAAAAGCTTATTTCTCCATCAGTTTTGAATGAGATCCTTGCTGGGTACAGTAATCTTGGTTGTAGATTTTTCCATTTCAGTACTTTTAATATATCCTGCCTTTCCCTTCTGGCCTGCAGAGTTTCTGCTGAAAGATCAGCTGTTAAGCATATGGGGTTTCCCTTGTATGTTACTTGTTGCTTCTCCCTTGCTGCTTTTAATAGTCTTTGTGTTTAGTCTTCGTTAGTTTGATTAGTATGTGTCTTGGTGTGTTTCTCCTTGGGTTTATCCTGTTTGGGACTCTTTGTGCCTCTTGGAGTTGATTGACTATTTCCTTTTTCACGTTGAGGAAATTTTGAACTACAATCTCTTCAAAAATTTTGTCATAACCTTTCTCTTTCTCTTCTTCTTCTGGGACACCTATAATTTAAATGGTGGTACATTTGATATTGACCCAGAGGTCTCTGAGACTATCTTCAGTTCTTTACATTCTTTTTACTTTATTCTGCTCTTCAGAAGTCATTTCTACCATTTTATCTTGCCGCTCTCTGATTCAATCTTCTGCTTCAGATATTCTGCTATTGATTCCTTCTCAGTTCAGTTCAGTTCAGTCACTCAGTCGTGTCCGACTCTTTGCAACTCCATGAATCACAGCACACCAGGCCTCCCTGTCCAACACCAACTCCCGGAGTTTACTCAAACTCATGTCCATTGAGTTGGTGATGCCACACAGCCATCTCATCCTCTGTCGTCCCCTTCTCCTCCTGCCCCCAATCCCTCCCAGCATCAGGGTCTTTTCAAATGAGTCAGCTCTTCGCATCAGGTGGCCAAAGTATTGGAGCTTCAGCTTCAGCATCAGTCCTTCCAATGAACACCCAGGGCTGATCTCCTTTAGGATGGACTGGTTGGATCCCCTTGCAGTCCAAGGGACTCTCAAGAGTCTTCTCCAACACCACAGTTCAAAAGCATCAATTCTTCGGCACTCAGCTTTCTTTATAGTCCTACTTTCACATCCATACATGACTACAGGAAAAACCATAACTTTGATTAGATGGACCTTTGTTGGCAAAGTAATGTCTCTACTTTTTAATAGGCTGTCTAGGTTGGTCATAGCTTTTCTTCCAAGGAGCAAGTGTCTTTTATTTATTTTATTTTATTTTTTAGCAAGTGTCTTTTAATTGCATGGCTGCAGTCTCCATCTGCAGTGATTTTGGAGCCACCCCAAAATAAAGTCTGTCACTGTTTCCATTGTTTCTCCATCTATTTGCCATGAAGTAATGGGACCAGATACCATGATCTTAGTTTTATGCCAGTGTGCCTAAGAGAAGATCCAAAAATTTGCATGTCTATTAAGCTTCCAAGTGATACTTATGCTCTTGGCCTATGAGCCCTGCTGGTCTAGGGTTCTGTGGGATCCTCAGGGTTTGAACTTCAGGAAATCTCTTGATTGCTACTGGATTAGAGGCAGGGAAAATGCCCAGGAATAATAATGATAACCTGGAATAACACAGTGCAATAAGAAGCTGAAGATGTTTTAGCAGATGGAATAACTAAGACTAGTGGGTC
Organism: Dama dama; assembly: GCF_033118175.1. Classification (NCBI taxonomy): domain Eukaryota; kingdom Metazoa; phylum Chordata; class Mammalia; order Artiodactyla; family Cervidae; genus Dama; species Dama dama. The sequence goes on along the minus strand of NC_083713.1, from coordinate 67,554,169 downwards.
ATAGGTCCAATTAGGAGCTTTGAAAACAAACATCCTATCTCACAGGAGTATACATTTTCAGCTTTTCATTATCCTTCATTTTCACCCCTCCCTCCTTTCAATTCTCATTTTTTTAAAAAATCTTGCTTAAATGATTATCATGTAGTCACAACCACACCTTTGCATAGACTCTCACTGCCTTGCCCCCAACCCCACATTTCATGGTACTTTATCTTTTACTTTACAAATGTTACTTTATTAATCCTCGTACTATATTACAACATAAATATATTGAATGATTGAAAATTAAAGCTAAATCAAATATATGAGCTATAATGTTCAAAGTGTATTTTCTAATTAATACCAAGGACTACATGCGTGCATAATTACATGTAAATTAGGTACTTTGAATTTTTATAGCTGATTTGCAATATTGTTTTAGCTTCAGATGCAAATCAAAGTGATTCAGTTACATATATATTATATATGTATGTATACATATATGTATGTGCTTAGCCACTCAGTCATGTCTGACTCTTTGTGACCCCATGGACTGTAGCCCACCAGGCTCCTCTGTCCATGGGGTTTCTCCAGGCAAGAAGAAATGGGTTGCCATTTCCTTCTCTAACATATATGTATGCATTAGGTTATTTTCCATTACAGGTTATTACAAATTATTGAATATATCATTGTACTTACTTTGATATTAAAAAGCTCTTGATTAAACCCAGTCCTCTGACCATATGTTTTCTGCATTTCAGAAAAGCACAAAGCAGTGATGCCTATGATGAGGGTACTTTAGCTTTACCAGTGCTAACTTCCACTGGGTCCACAGTGCAGTCTGGCAGTCATGCTTTTCTGGCACATTCTCTCTCTCACCCTCTATCTTCTCTGTTCCATGGAGCATGGAACTCAGCAAAAAGCCATCTATGAACCATGAAGCAGGTCTTCACCAGGCACAGACTCTGTCAGCACCTTGCTCTTGGACTTCTCAGCCTCCAGAATTAAGAGAAATAGACCTCTTGCTATTTGTAAGCTACCCAGTCTGCAATATTTTGTTATAGCAGCCCAAACAGACTGAGACAAAGAGCTATCTGCAGATTTTACCTCTGAAACTTTTGCCCTGGTCCGACTATGCTGAGTCTCTATTTTACAACTTACACATCTCTAGGGCTCTGCAAGGTCCTCAGGGTTTGAACTTTAGGAAACCCCTTGTGAGCAGACTGCCTGAATGAAGTCACCTCCTCACTGCTTTCTTTGAAAGCCTCAGGTCAGTCCTGTAGACATTTAAGCTCAGCTCAATGCCTGCCGAGGCAGCCATGGTGAGAGATGGAGGGGATTTGTTGCATCAGGAGCTTTAAGAACAGAGTATTTACATTGGCACAGAGCGTCAGCCGGTTATGGAGACAAGGGAATCTAGAATGCGGTGCTTTAGTACCCCATATAAATTTTACACCTCTGCTGGCCTGTGTGTCATAAACCTGTTTTTTCCCCTCTTCTTGTATATTCAGTCTAATGATTGGATCTGGGGGTTTTGAATTTTTTCCTTAGGCATTTTTCTCACAACAAATTATCTTTCTTCTTTTTTCTTCAAAAGAGATGATAAATCTGAATTGTTTCAAAGGCTTCTAGGCCATTATTTTTAAAACTATTTACTAAAATTAATTTGATATTATTAATACTTTGAAAAATCCTCATTTGATGTTTTAACTAAGAAAAAAACTCATTTTTTAACTGAGATATTTTAGAAGTCACAGGAATATTTTAACTCCAACTTATACACTGTTTGGAAAAAAATATTATTCTACCATTAAAAAGGTAACCAAGCAATAAATTATGCCAGTTGCTTTTTAATAGGGAATGAATAAATAAAATCAGTGTTTCTACTTGTAAGAATCAGACACTGTTTTAATGTGCTTAACACACAGCATCTACTTTAGTCTTCACAACTATGCGTTATTAACCAGATTTTACAGATTATGGCAATAAGCACAGTATTTATATGACTCTAGGCAAATTCTACATTTAGTGACAGGGCTGTGATGGAGCTTAATTTTTCTGTTCTTGGCCCTACGTGCCCAAACACCACGTATGTGTGACTAGGCTGAACTATGTTTTCCAGAATTCTTTCTTAAATATTTTCAGTTAGAACGGGTCACCTGAGAGGTGTTGGTGGGGGCCTGGGGAGCAGGGGGAGCAGCCCCACCGCAGGTCCCGCGTGGTGTCGCTGACCTCAGTGGCTCCCCTCACCGGCGGGAGGCAGCAACTGGATCTGAAACTGCTAGCGACCTGGTTCTTGGACTTTTTAACCAACATAAATTGATAAGAGACTAGACTCGAAATTCAGACGAGGCTTTATTGGGATTGGTGCTGCAGCAGGAGGGAGTGAAAACAGCAGGTTTCTTTGCTTACTCTCTAAGGGGGAGTGGCAAGCTGGTTCCTTATATGGGTTAGGGCGGGGTCTGGGCTGGGTTTCCCAGGCGGCACAATGGAAAAGAATCCGCCTGCCAATGCAGGAGAGACGGGTTCAATCCCTGGTTTGGGAAGATCCCCTGGAGAAAGAAATAGCAAATCACTCCAGTATTCTTACCTGGGAAATCCCAGGGACAGAGGAGCCTGGCAGGTTACAGCCCATGGGTTTGCAAAGAGTCAGGCAGGACTTAGCTACCAAACAGCAAAAAACAAAGGGGCTGGCCCAGGCTCAGACCAGAGGGGTGGGCTAGGTGGTCTGCCCACCGCTTAGTGGTGCTGCTTGCAGGGATCCGGCACTGTATCCCGCTTTTGCTCCCAGCTCCTCAGAAGCGGTAGTTGGGTTTTTGGTCTTTTTGCATATTTGTTGTTAATACTTTGCCCCAGTTGCCCACACATACGCTTGTTTTTAGTCCCTTACAGTTTCCTAGCATTCTCTTGCTTGCCAGATGCCAACACTGCAGCTAACAGTCCCAGGTCCCAGACTGTCCCACAACCTCCCCACTTTCTCCTGAATCTTTCTTTAATTTTCTGGACTCCCAGGAAAGGTGTGAGCTGAGGTTGTCATTAAGGACTCCAGCTTCTGCAGGTGTGTGTATATATACACATCATATAAAGTTTCCAGATATAGATTCCATATATATTTCATATACACCCTCTATATATCCATATATATAATATATATGTGTGGATATATTGTGTATATATTAGATAAAGATCAAAACTCTTCATGGTTCTGCTTCTCTGATTGAACCTTGAGTGGTCCAACTGCATTAAAAACTGCATTATAAACAGTTTGTAAACTGTTTATATTATAAATATAAAATATTTTATAAAATATAAAATATTATAATATAAATTATTTTCTATTATAAACCTGATTCTACTGAAATAATACATGCCATATGAAATTTTATTCACATTCTAAAGTTGAATTATTCCTGAATGAGACTACTGCTTTGAACCAGAGTTATTTTCTTTCTTTCTTTATTTTTTCAGTGGGTTTTGTCATACATTGACATGAATCAGCAATAGATTTACACGTATTCCCCATCCCGATCCCCCCTCCCACCTCCCTCTCCACCCGATTCCTCTGGGTCTTCCCAGTGCACCAGGCCCGAGCACTTGTCTCATGCATCCCACCTGGGCTGGTGACCTGTTTCACCATAGATAATATACATGCTTGAACCAGAGTTATTTTCTTTTTTTTTTTTTAATTTTTTATTTTTTTTGTTTTTTATTTATTTATTTTTTTTATTAGTTGGAGGCCAATCACTTCACAACATTTCAGTGGGTTACTTTAGTTCTTTCTTTCAGAAGAAGAATGAATGAATGGATGAATTTATGAAAATGACATTTGAAATAAATGTTTTGTTAATATATGAGATGCTACTACTTTGTTACTTTTACATCATTATGGGCAAAACAAATCCTTTCTGTTTGGACAAATCATGTAAATAATTGTCACTCATTTTTCTTACAAGTCCAATGTCAAGAGTCAAGAGTCAAAGTAAATCTTGAGGAGCCTTTCCCTCTTCTGCTCAGCATCTAAACTTGCATGCTCCTGGACCCTTATCCTTAAGGGAACTATGTAATGAAACACTGTTTCACCTCTGCAGTGGCAGAAATATGTTTTTTTCTTTCTTTTTGTGTACACACCATGAATACCTGTGAGTTACCTGAGTGTTCTTGAACAATCTTGTACACTGACCCTTTACATATACTTACAGCAGAATCTTTAGCCCACAACGAAATCTAACCTGAAACAAATCTAGTCTTAACCGGCACAATAATCTTGGCCATTCTTCCTTAATTTGAAAAGACAAATGTGCTTTCCCAAAATATGCTTATATTTTAAAAATATATATGTTCTCTATTCAGGACTCAAAACATTATCCTGCTAATGAGCAAAAATGGCTGTAATCTGTGAAAATACATGCAAAGTTATGCTTGTTCTGCCCGCCTGACATAGTTAGATGTAAGCTGAAGAGAGCAAATGAAAACATACATCTCCAGGCTACCTGACACTCATCATGTAGAAATGCATAGCTGATACTTGTCTTATTAGATAAAATAGATAAAATAATCCATACTGAAAAAATTTAATGTTTTCTATCAAGCAAGTTGAAAACGATGCAAGCATATTTCTCCGTTGATTCTTTGCATAATTGGTCTTGATCCACACTAAGATTTATTACTCTCTACTCTCCAAGTACATGAGTAACCTGATTTGTTTCCCACCACTTGCACTTTTATCATCCCAGTCAAAGGCACCATTTTATCTTCACCTGAATTACTGCAGTAGCCTCCTTGTTTCTCCTTCCATCTGCATTCCACAAAGCAGTTGGAGAATCCCTTTTAGAACCAAGTCACATTGTATCACTCCTCTGTTCGAAGTGCTTCATCAGTGTCTGTTTATGTCACTTGAAGGCAAGGCCAAATGCTGGATCATGATTCACCTGTTTGTCTTGAGTCCCTTGCTAGAAAATAGGAGGGCAGGGATCTTTGTTTTTGTCATTGTTGCTGTTTTACCCTCAGAACCTCAATCAGTGTTTGAGACACGATAGGTGCTTAATAGGATTTCCCAGGTGGCACTAGTGGTTAAGATAATAACTATGCAAGGACCCAATGAATGAACTTTGAAGTTAAAGTGAAGTGAGACTGACATCAGGAATAACGAATTATGTATTTCTAAAGATAATAGCTCAACCAGTATCCATACATTCAGTGAAGCACCCAGAAGACATCTGTCTTTAGTTGCTTTCCCCAATGTAAATACTGTCATGCTGTATTATGGAAACTGTACCTCTTTCCTGGAATGTAAATCTAAGCATTTTTTATTAGAGAAGGCTCTCACTTAAAAATAAGCCCTTCTTTGATATAAAACTTTCTCTTTTACAAGTGAAAAAGTGATCTCACTAACAGTTAATAGAGCATGCTTTTTTTTTTTTCTTTTTTTTTTTATTATTATTATTTTTTTTTTCCAGTGGGTTTTGTCATACATTGATATGAATCAGCCATGGATTTACATGTATTCCCAAGAGCATGCTTTTTGAATTGCATTCCTTTTGCCAGATACTGAAAATTGCATCATTTCCTGTCAAGTTTGTCTGGAGACTGATGGCGTGATTTCAAGTTTGTTTAAAATGACAGTGTCCTCATGGCTATGGTAAAAGGTTGGCCTCTATATAAAATAATCACACTTAAAATGAACCTAAATCTGGATCTCCATATTACCAGATGTCAAGTAACAATTTCTATACTATACTATATTTTTATAACTATACTATCCTCATGTGTAAATATATGCAAAGATAACCCACAGATTTTGTTTTAAAAAATACCGTGCTTAAGAATGTTTTTAAATGCTAGGATTGTTACACAGAAATATATCTTGTGACATTTTAATTCTTTCTATTATACAAACTTGTAACAGGATTGCTCAAAGGAACTTAACAAGACTCAAAGTAATTATTCTCATCCATCTCACTGAAGATATATAAATCTTACATTAAAGAGTTTGCAAGTTATGGAAATATAATGTCTCTATAAAATACATTCAGCATCAGAAGGATTCAGATGAGGCTTTGGAATAATAATTTTGAGAAACTCAACTGATCTAAATTAGCGCTCACCAATATTGCCCAGGAAATCGTGCTATAGGTCTTTCACTCCATGTTTCTGTCTCTTCCATAAATAGATTATGCTAATAGGTGCCAAGAGATTCATATCTCCAGCAGGCTGAGATTGGCTAGGGTTACTTTCAATTCCTTTTCTCTCAAAGGGCAGACATCATAACCCAAAGCATTTTCATTATGATTCGCTTAACAAGACAATATGTGGCAGGTAAACTGCCTATCAATAATATTTAGTGAGTATTCATTCTGGACAAGCTTTGTAATGTGGTTTTGGAGAAGAAAGGCAAATAAAAGACGTCATGATCTTTCTTTATAGACACTTGAGTAAAAATTAGCGTTCCCCTTCTTTTTATAGTGACACATGAGGTATAGAGTAATTCTCATGTAGTCAGGTATCACTAACTATAACTTATTCTTGAACATATATTAGATCCTAAATCCTTACCTCCACATTTTCTGAAGAAACTGTAAACTGTATACGTAAAGCACATGAACAGACCAATAAATAAACATGAAAATAAACAAAAAAATCTACCTTGAGAAGAGAATATTTGACTTCTTTACAGCATTATTTTCTCTGGCTCCCTCTATTGATAAAATAATGATAACAAGAGTACTGATTTTATACATAGATGTGAGTATGGAATGAGATAAAGCACAAAGATCATAACATAAAATCAGCACTCAAAAAATTATTAAATACTAAATATTACTACTTTAATAATAAAGTAATATTAAAGTATTATTGATAGTATTATTATTATGTGTGTGCTCAGTCACTCAATTGTGTCTGACTCTTTATGACCCCATGGATTGTAGACTACCAGTCTCCTCTGTCCATGGAATTTTCCAGGCAATAATACTAGAGCAGGTTCCCATTTCCTATTCCAGAGGATCTTCCTGACCCAGGGATTGAACCTGTGTCTCTTGTGTCTCCTGCATTGTCAGATGCATCATTTACCACTGTGCCACCTGGAAAACCCTGATTATTATTATACTTTATTATTAAAGTAGTAGGGATAGCAGCAGTAGCATCAGCAGCCCCTCTAAAAATAGGAGGCTTAGTAGTCAATTCATGAACAAGGATTGAGGATCTTTTATATGTCAGACAGGGTACTAGGTCCTGGAAAAATGAAAATAAACCACATATTCCATACCCTTGATTATTACTTAGGTTTTAGCAAAATACAAACATACTACAAAATACAAAGATACAAATAGAATGTGGTAAGTATTCTGATTACATTTGATAAGGTGTTATAAGAGTACATAGAAGGTCATTGCTTGGCAGATGTCACATATTTTCTGACATTTGTATACTGTCTACTTAAATCTAGACAAAACTTTAATTAGAATTTATTCTTGTCATTTTTGATAGGATATCAACCACTGCTACCCAGTGAACTTATTTGAGTTGTATGGCCAGTACATTGATCAGCTACCACATATAGAATCTTTCTTAAAGTCACCAGGACTTCAACATACATCCTTGTGACAGAAGATTATAATTCACATTGGTTATACAACCAACAATCCATTACAATGAATGTCCAGTGAGTCGATATCATACAGTATTTTTGTAAGATGGAATTTCACTGGTGCAGAAACTCTAGGGACATAACCCAGCACCACTGTTATTTTGACTGCAACTGGTTTTTCATTTAAATGGTCTTGAGGCTAGATAATGTGATTCCACCTGTATAAGCTACAATAAAAATGCAAAATAATATTTCAGGTTTCTCGTAGTTCTGCTATTTATTTGGAATAAATCCATGATAAAACTGTTTAAATTTTCTTAAACGAGTAAAATTAACAACTGTAAAAAATATTAAGTTTGTAAATAAAATTCTAATATCTTAGTTTTCCATCAGTCACACCCACAGATAACTCGTCATATCCCATCCAACAAAAGAGTATGTGGACAAAATGCACTCTGCACAGCCAGAGACACTGGAGGTATACTAAGTGCATACCCCTCTATCATCCATTGCAAACATTTCTTTGGAAATAAATCTTGTTAATGAGAGCCACAGTAACAGCATCTTTGTTTTCAACTTCCTTCTATTTTAGGATGAAAATTCAAAAGCAATAATTACATTGTCTTTTGGAAGGCACTAAAATATCAGCTGGTAGTTTGATAGGAGGTGGAGTTTTGTACATCTTCAAATAATAGTATTAGCAATTGATGATGAACATTTCTTAGCAGGAGAGGCCTGATTATTATTATTTTTGCTAATTAGAAATGGGGTATGCATGTTATACAAAATGATGACCTTGGTTTAAATTGGCTGCAGAACCCTCACTGATGGTCTTGCTGTTCGACAACAAAAAGATAAATCATCTGATTTTAAAATGAGCAAAAGATCTGAATAGACATTTCTTTAAGGAAGATGAAAAAATGGTCAACAGCACAAGACAATTATTTGATATCATTACTTATTAGGGGACCTTCCCTGATGACTGAAATGGTAAAAGAATCCACCTGTGATGCAGGAGACCCGGGTCTGATCCCTAGGTCAGTAAGATCCCTCGGAGCAGGGAATGGCTACTCACTCCAGCTTTCTTGCCTGGAAAATTTCATGGACAGAGGAGCCTGGAGGGCTACAGTCCATGGGGTTGCAAAGAGTCAGACACATGGGCAACTAACACAGTAATTAGGGAAATTCATATCAAAGTCATGAGGACAACACCACCACATAACCCTTAGAATTGTTATCCTACTACTAATAATAAAAAGAAATTGAAGAGTATGTCTTGATATGAGATGTGGAGAAAATGAAATCCTTATATATAGTCAGTGGGGATGTCTATAACGTAGCAGCCAGTCTGCAAAACAGTTAACAATTCCTCAAATGCTAAATGCAAAGTTCCCCTAAGACTCAGCAATTCTTATGTATATAACCAAGAGAAATGAAATAATATGTAAAAAGTAAAACTTACACATAAATTTTATAGCAGCGTTATTTATAACATAAAAATTGGAAACAACCTCAAATATCCATCAATTGGTAAATGGAAAAATAAACTGTGGTCAGTTCAGTTCATTCACTCATTGTGTCCAGCTCTTTGCGACCCCATGGACTGCAGCATGCCTGGCTTCCCTGTCTATTACCAACTCCCAGAGCCTACACAAATTCATGTCCATCACATCGGTGATACCATCCAACCATCTCATCCGTTTCACCTCCCACCTTCAATCTTTCCCAGCATCAAGGTCTTTTCAAATGAGTCAGTTCTTTGCATCAGGTGGCCAAAGTATTGGAGTGTCAGCATCAGCATCAGTCCTTCCAGTGAATGTTCAGGACTGATTTCCTTTAGAATGGACTGGTTGGATCTCAGTGCAGTCCAAGGGACTCTCAAGAGTCTTCTCCAATACCAGAGTTCAGTTCAGTCGCTCAGTCATGCCTGACTCTTTGTGACCCCATGAATCGCAGCACACCAGGCCTCCCTGTCTATCACCAACTCCTGGAGTCCACACAAACCCATGTCCATTGAGTTGGTGATGCCATCCAACCATCTCATCCTCTGTCGTCCCCTTCTCCTCCTGCCCTCAATCTTTCCCAGCATCAGGGTCTTTTCAAATAAGTCAGCTCTTCACATCAGGTGGCCAAAGTATTGGAGTTTCAGCTTCAACATCAGTTCTTTCAACATCAGACCCAGCATCACCTTTAGGATGGACTGGTTGGATCTCCTGGAAGTTCACGGGACTCTCAAGAGTCTTCTCAAACACCACAGTTCAAAAGCATCAGCTCTTTAGTGCTCAGTTTTCTTTATAGTCCAACTCTCACATCCATACATGACCACTGGAAAAACCATAGCCTTGACTAGATTGACCTTTGTTGACAAAGTAATGTCTCTGCTTTTTAATATGGTGTCTAGGTTGGTCATAACTTTCCTTCCAAGGAGTAAGCATCTTTTAATTTCATAGCTGCAATCACCATCTGAATGATTTTGGAGCCCAGAAAAATAAAGTCAGCCACTGTTTCCCCATTTATTTGCCATGAAGTGATGGGACCGGATGCCATGATCTTAGTTTTCTGAATGTTGAGCTTTAAGCCAACTTTTTCACTCTCTTCTTTCACTTTCATCCAGAGGCTCTTTAGTGCTTCTTCACTTTCTGCCATAAGGGTGGTGTCATCTGCATATCTGAGGTTATTGGTATTTCTCCCAGCAATCTTGATTCCAGCCTGTGCTTCTTCCAGCCCAGTGTTTCTCATGATGTACTCTGCATATAAGTTAAATAAGCAGGGTGACAATATACAGCCTTGATGTACTCCTTTTCCTACTTGGAACCGGTCTGTTGTTCCATGTCCAGTTCTAACTGTTGCTTCCTGACCTGCATACAGGTTTCTCAAGAGGCAGGTGAGGTGGTCTGGTATTCCCATCTCCTTCAGAATTTTCCACAGTTTATTGTATATATTAGATTAGTATATATATTTGTATTATATATAATATATAGTATATATATAGTATTATTATGTGTACATATATAGATAGTATATTAGTTTGGCTAACTAATAATTTTATATCTCTAATCATAGTAAATGACTTATGTAAGTTAAATTTAAAGAATACAGTTTTAAATTATTGCTAAGAATTCACCAGTAACCCAGGAGACCTGGGTTTGATCTCTGGGTTGGGAAGATCTCCTGGAGGAGGGCATGGCAACCCACTCCAGTATTCTTGCCTGGAGAATCCCCAGGGACAGAGGAGTCTGCCGGGCTACAGTCCATTGGATGGCAAAGAGTCAAATGACTGAGCGACTAAGTACTGGTAAGTGTTAATTTACTTACAATATATATTGAGATTTTAAATGTCCATAAGTGTAATGAGGGGAAAGAGAAGGTAATATTCTCTTATGAGAGAGAGAATGCTATACTTCCTACTCTTAACTGGAAAACAGGACTGCAAAGGTGACAAGTATATGAAAAAGTCCATATATAAGCCAAATGAGTTAAGAACTCCAACAAATGTAAAGGAAAGTAACAAAATCAAATGAGCGATATTAACTCAGATAGGAAAGATCAAAGAAGAGTTGATCAAAGAAGAAGATATTTGAGCTGCAATAGTATAAGAAAATAAAATTTTTATTTTATTATTTAAAAGATTCTATTCTCTATTAAAAAGCTTCATTTTCACTCTAGCTTTGGGGTATTTTACAATATTTAGATTTACTTCTAATAATCTAGAGTAATTACTCATATAAACACACTGGAAAGTAAATGTCAAGTTTGGCTGATTACAATCACTTTTTAAGCATATATAATTAAAAGCCAACAAAGTATAGTTTATTTACTAAGCACACAGGAAACGCAAAAGAAATCTGCAGGGGTTGCCTTTTCATTGCTCAGTTACCATGTTCATATTCCTGATACAATTTCTGTGTAAGAACTAAATATAGTAAACATGACAATAGTATAAAACAAATGAAAAAAAAAGTTAGCCCAAATATGATTGGAGGGTTAGCTTACTTGAGCTAAATCTTGCAAAATAAACAATTGCCCCTTCCTGTAAGTGTTGAATACTAAATTTTACCTTGATTTATGGTGTTGGAAAATTACAAAGGCATGCTTTTTAATATATATGCTCAGTAAGGCTGAATAGCTTACTAATGCACTGTATTCCCTAATGAACCAACCAATTTGATAACTTTGCCAATGCCAGCTTTCAAACAAAGCAGCCCCTCATTGACATTCCAGGGCAATAGCTAATAACAATTAGATTTCATCCTAGCATTGTATCTCGTCATTGTCATCCCAACAAGAGATGCTCTCCTTATAATCCATAGAATTGACATAAATGCAAATGTTAGTCCAACCCACCAAATAAGCAGTCTATGGACTTTCATTACCAGATATGAGCTCACATCTGTCTCATTGTTATATATTGTTTTCCCATGTCATTTGTTTTCCAGTCTTTAAAAAGACTCCAACATTTTTTTGGAGTCTATCACAAAATAGGGTTGTGATTTGGCAAATTTTTTCAGGATCTGGGAAAATATATGTTTCTTTTGTTAATATTGCCTTTTTAGAAACTAAATAAATAAATGGGATGCTTTATGCACATTGCATGAATAGAAAACTCAGAGGTTTTCTAAATAGTACAGATGTTAGAATCTAAAAATTATTCAAAGAACTGTATTCAAAACATCACTTCTCTGATCACATAAAACCGTTATCATGACAATTTGACATTAATGACAAAAGGCTTCTAAGGACTTTGCAGGAAATAATATCACTGAACTACATTGTTTCATGGAGACAAGACAGAGTTGGTTATCTGATACATTAGGCTAGCTACAGACAGCAAAGAAAGGTTATTTTAAACTCAAGTGGTTCTCAAAGCGATTGAATTGCATATGGATATATAAACATAGTGTTCAATGACTTTTTCAGGATTTTTTTTAATATTACATTAACTTTCTTAATGACCCAGATAACTACAATGGTGTGATAACTCACCTAGAGTCAGACATCCTGCAGTGTGAAGTCAAGTGGGCCTTAGGAAACATTACTATGAACAAAGCTAGTGGAGGTGATGGAATTCCAACTGAGCTATTTAAATCCTAAAAGAAGATGTCTTAAAGTGCTGCACTCAACATGGCAGCAAATTTGGAAAACTCAGCAGTGGGCACAGGACTGGAAAAGGTCAGTTTTCATTACAATCAGAAAGAAAGACAATGACAAAGAATATTCAAACTACCTCAAAACTGTGCTCCTTTCACAAACTAGCAAGGTAATGCTCAAAATCCCTCAAGCTAGGCTTCAACAGTACATGAATCAAGAACTTCCAGATATACAAGGGGTTTAGAAAAGCTAGAGAAACCAGAGATCAAACTGTCAACAGCTGTTGGATCATAGAAAGAGCAAGGGAATTCCAGAAAAACATCTATGTTTGCTTCATTGACTACATTAAAGCTTTTGATAATGTGGATCACAACAGACTGCAGAAAATTCTTAAAGAGATGGGAATACCAGACCACCTTAACTGCCACCTGAGAAACCTGTATGCAGGTCAAGAAACAACAGTTAGAACTGGACATGGAACAATGGACTGGTTCAAAATTGGGCAAAAATGTTAAGGTTGTATATTGTCACCCTGCTTATTTAACTTAAATGCAATTATATCATGCAACATGCCTGGCTGGATGAAGCTTAAGCTGGAATCAAGATTGCAGGGAGAAATATCAATAACCTCAGATATACAGATGACACTACCCTAACTGGCAGAAAGTGAACTAAAGAACCTCTTGATGAAGGTGAAAGAGGAGAGTGAAAAAGTTAGTTTAAAGCTCAACATTCCAAAAACAAAGATCATGGCATCTGGCCCCATCACTCCATGGCAAATAGAGGAGGAAACAATGGAAACAGTGACAGACTTCATTTTCTTGGGCTCCTAAATCACTGAAGATGGTGACTACAGCCATGAAATTAAAAGACACTTGCTCCTTGGAAGAAAAGCTCTGACAAACCTTGACAAAGCTCCTAAATCACTGAAGATGGTGACTACAGCCATGAAATTAAAAGACACTTGCTCCTTGGAAGAAAAGCTCTGACAAACCTTGGAAGAGCTGATGCTGAGGCTGAAGTGCCAACACTCTGGCCATCTGATGTGAGTGGACTCATTGGAAAAGACCCTGATGCTGGGAAAGATTGAAGGTAGGAGAAGGGGACGACAGAGGGTGAGATGGTTGGATGGCATCACTGATCCAATGGACATGAATTTGAGAAAACTTTGGGAGTTAGCGAAGGACAGGTAAGCTGCAGTCCATGGGGTCGCAAAGAGTCAGACACAACTGAGCAAGTGAACAACAACACAGTTAGCCTTCAGAGTTCTGAAAAGACGATGAACCAATATATATTGCTGGCTCACTATCCTGAAGTCTACTAGACACAAAAAGTGAATTTTATGAATCATGGACAATATCATTGGGCTCCCCACGTGGCACCAGTGGTAAAGAGCCCCCCTGCCAATGCAGGAGACATAAGAGACACAGATTCTATCCCTAGGTCCAGAAGATGCCCTGGAGGAGAGTATGGCAACATACTCCAGTATCCTTGGCTGGAGACTCCCGTGGACAGAGGAGCCTGGCAGGTTACAATCCATAGGGTGGCAGACAGTGGGACACAACTGAAGCAATTTAATACACACGCACAGACACTAAGTCTAAAACTGTTTAAAGCCCTTTGGGGAGTTTAAAGATAGCTGAGTATCAGCACTGCAGAAGTTACCCAGTGGTCTAGAGTTGTGGCAGGGGAAGAATTCTCACATTATTTCCTCCCTATCCCCAGCTCACCATTGTATTTAGTGAATCAATGTCTCTATCATTAGGATTGAAAAAGAGAAAGCAAAACAGAAATAAAAATAGTAGGACTAGCCCAAATCAAACCTGAGAATTTGGGGTAAGACATTAAGATGCAAACATTCAGGCCCCCATAACTTGGGCCTTTGTGACTCAAAATCTCTGAGGGTTGGGTCAATAGCTTATGTTTTAAACAAGACTACCAGGTATGTCTGATAAATATCCCAGTTTGAGAAAGTCTAGAGCCTACTTTGGGTGGGAAGTGATTAACAACAGCGATAGGTATGCCAGGCATGCCTCTGGCAAAACTTTCTCTTTCTAGAGAAAGAAAAATAGTACTTGATAGTGTAATTAAAAAAAAATACTGAGGGAAAAGACTGTCTATAATGGGTAGAGGGGGGGGAAATGTAAATAGTTCAACTCACATTTTGCTATGCCAAGTTCTCTGTCTTGAAGTGTTTCAACTCTCTTCCTAAAGTCACCAAAGCATTATAAACATCCTCATAGAGAGAAGGAGCAATACTATATTAGAAATATAAAACAATTTTAAAGAAAAAACAAAAAGAAGCATTAAATATGAAAAGACATAATAAAATTACTAAATTAAAGTATAAGTAGCCAGATGGACTCAACTAAAGAACAAACTAGTGAGCTGAACAATGACATCCAAGGATTCTTCCAGAAGGCAGGGATAAAGAAATAAAAATAATGAGAGAAAAGGTAAGGTAAGAGATATGAAAGATATGAATAGAAATCTTAATGTTTATTTAATAAGATCTCATGAGAGAAAAACCAGAAAGAGTAATATTTGAAGAAATAATGACTAACTTAAAAAAATTTAGGATTAAGACATCAGTTTAAAGGGGTTCATAATGTATGTTAAAAAAAAAAAAAAAGACAATACAAAATGGAGTCACTTTAGCTATGCCTCACATCACCAAACCAAGAGTTAATTATAGTTTTGACCTCTCATAGAAATGAAATCTTAAGCCAATCAGGAATCACTAGTGAGGTAATCTTCCTGACAGACCCCTGCCATCCTCTAAAGGAAAGTGACCTTGCCACAACAAATCTGCTTTTTTCTATTATAACTTCCTCGCCCTGCTCCCCTCTGAGTTTAAAATATTTCTTCTTGTACAACTCCTCAGCTCTCCTTTCTATCTGCTAGATAGAATGCTGCCCATGAATCACTGAATAAAGCCAACAAGATCTTTAAAATTTACTCAGCTGAATTTTGCTTTTCTAATAATACTGAACCAAAAAAGATAAGAGGTTGGAGGGGAAAATACTTGGAAACACAAAAAATTAAACTTAGTAATATCCAAAGCTAAAAGAAAATTCTAAAAACTTCTGAGAAAGAGAGATTACAGCTACAAAGAAGTACATGTCAGAAAAAGAAGAGGCTTTGAACAAAAGTATATGTCTATCAGAATTACTATTTTTAAAGAATAAGAAAGTTTTCTCAGTAACACAGGCTCAGAAACTTCATCTCATTAAAATCCTCTTTGAAATAATTTTTAAAGAAATAACAGCAGTGAAAAGCAAAGAAACATGGAGAATATGAAAAAACTAAATAACTTAAGAAATTTTAATGTTAATCAAAGCAATGATGAAAAGATGATACCCAATAAGATTTGTTTGGGGATAAGAATGGCAGGCAGAAGAAGAATAAATGGTGAAAAATGCAAAAAGCTTGTTTTCATTCAGAGGAAAAATGATGAAAGATAGACAGGTAGAAAGATAGACAGATATTTTCATCTATCTGTAGATAAAGATATACAAATGAGATAAATAATATGTTCACAGACAGATTAGGAAAAATAAACAAATGTGTGCGGGGGCCTGTAAAAGCTGAGAAAAAAAAGCAGGATAATGAAAACAAAATATGTAAATTGAAACTGAGGAAAACTTGTTTTAATCAATAAAATATAAAGAAAATAAAAATGAGATAATAGCACAGCACATAAAATATAACACTTGAAATAAATGCACATAAATATGAATGCGCATAATTCATATTCATAATGTACAAGTCACATACATATAAATAAACTGACATAAATATGAATATGCAATTATAATAGAACTGAAATCCAAACTCACAAATATAGAAATTGGCTCTCAGAAAATTTTATAAAAGATCCACTGAAATAATATCACCAAGAGATACATTGATTGGAGAAAAAATTTGTATCAGGTCATTATTATGGAAGATAATTTGAAGTTATCAACTTTTTATGAAGGAAAACAAAAGCTAAGAATTAGTTCTCGGAAAAGATAAAATTCCCATTTACCTAATCAAAGAAAAAAGAGAAAAGGCCCAAATCAAAATTATAAATGTAAAAAGAGACATTACACAGAAACACTTTACACAGGATACCATAGAAATTCAAAGGGGTATAAGACTATGTGAACAACCATATGTCATCAAATGGACAACTTAGAAGAAATGGAAAACTTCTTACCAACCTACCAAGACTGAATCAGGAAGAAAGAGAAAAACTGAAAAGGCCAATCACTAGTAAGGAGATTGAATCAATAATTAGAAGTCTCCCAATGAAGAAAAGCCTAGGGGCAGATGGCTTCACTGGTGAATTTTACCAAACATTTAAAGAAGAATTAACACCAATCCTTCTCAAACTATGCAAAATATCAAAGAAAAGAGTACCCCCAAACTCATTTTATGATGGCAGCATTACCCTGATATCAAAACAAGAAAAAAAAGCTACTAGAAAATAAATCTATAGGCCAATATCTCTGATGAATATAGATGCAAAAAAATCTCAATAAAATACTTGCAAACCAAATTTTATAGCGTGTGAATAAAGATCTTATACCATGATCAATAGGAATTCACCCCTGAAATGCAAGAATGGTTCAACATACAGAAATCAATCAGTGTGATATACCACATTAATAGAATAAAAGAAAAAAGTCATATGATCATCTCAAAAGATGCAGGAAAAAACAATTAACAAAACCCAATATACATTTATGATAAAAATAAACTTAATAAACTAGGCATATAAAGAATGCATCTCAACATAATAAAGTCCATATGTGACAAGCCCACAGTTAACATCATACTCAATGGTAAAAGTTTGAAAGTTTTTTCTCTACGATTAGCAGTAAGACAAGGGTGCCCACTTTCACCACTCATATTCAACATGGCATTAGAAATTCTGGCTAGAGCAATCTCAAAAAAATAAAACAATAGATGTAAGAACTGGAAAGAGAGAAAAAAAAGTCTCTATTTGAAGATAACATAATTTTTATACACAGAAACCCTAAAGATTCAATAAAAAAATTGCTAGATCTAATCAATGAATTCAGTATTTGCAGGACACAAAATTAATACATAAACATGGTAGCTTTTCTATACATGAATATTACTTTTTCTGAAAAAGAAATAAACTGATCTCATTTACAAAAGCATCGAAAACAATAAAATTCTCAGAACAAATTTAAATAAGGAGGTAAAATGTCTTTTGAAAACTACAATTCACTGATGAACAAAATCAAAGACAGAAATAGAAAGATCTCTAATGTTCATGGATTGGAAGAATTAAAATTGTTAAAATGTCAGCACTATAAAAAGACATCCAAAGGTTCCATGCAAGCCTTACCAAGACTCCAATGGCATTTTTTTTTTTTACAGAAGTGTGAGAAACTTTTGCAATTTATATAAAACCAATATTTCTAAATAGTCAAAGAAATCATGAGGAAAAAAAAAAAAAAAGAACAATGCAAGAAGCATCATGCTTCCTGAGTTCAAGCTATACTATAAATCTATAGTCATCAAAGCAGTTTGGTACTGGCATTTAAAAGGAAGAATAAAACTGACCAATGGAATGGAATTGACAGCACAGAAATAATCCAAGGCATAAATGGTCAACTAATATTAATATTTTACAAGGGAGCCAAGAATATTCAATGTGTAAAAGTTAGTCTTTTCAATAAATGGTGCTGGGATATTTGAATATTTATATATAAAAGAATGAAACTAGACCCATTACTCACACCACTAACAAAAATTGACTCAAAATCAATTAAAGACTTAAATGTAAGACCTAAAATCACGAAATTTCTATAAGAAAACATAAGAATAAACCTCTTTAATATAGGTCTTGGTAAGGATATTTTAGATGTGATACCTTAAAGTATAACAACACAGTAAAAAACAAACAGTAGGACTACAACAAAGTAAGACATTTCTGTGCAGAACAAAAGAATCAACAAAGAATCAACAAAAGAATCAACAAAGAATCAACAAAATAATCTATGAAATGGGGGAAAAATTAGCATTTATCTGATAAGGGGTTAATATCCAAAATATATGAAATTTCATGCAACTCAATAACAACAACAAAATAATGCAATTGAAAAATGGGCAAAGGACCTGTATAGGCATTTCTCCAAAGAAAATATACAAAAGGTCAATGGGAACATAACAAAGATGCTCAACATTGTCATTAGAGAAATCTAAATTAAACCACATGATGTATCATCTCATGCCTGTTAAGATGGCTGTCATCAAAAAGACAAGAGATATATATGGACAAAAGGAAACTCCTATGCATTGTAGGTAGGATTGTAAATAGGTATAGCTACAATGGAAAACAATAAAAAGAATAAACAATTAAGAGAGAATTAAGAACAACTAAGAGAATAAATCTTGAGTTTTCATCATAAGAATTTTCCCTTATTTCTTTTAAAATTCCTTTTCTTTTTATTATATCTATATGAGATGAATGTCAGCTGAAGCTACTACGGTAATCATTTCACAATATACGTAAGTCAAACCATAATAATCTGTTTTAAATTTTTACAATGATATATGTCAATTATTTATCAATAATTTTATTTAGTTATTTTTATAGAACTAAATAGCTATCCTTCTAAATTATAACTATTTTATAGTTATAATTATAAATTATAATTAACTATTATTAACTATATATAATATATACATATAATTATAATTAATATAATATATAATAATATATTATATATTATATAATTATTTATATTTGTTATATATTTTTATATATTATATGTGTATATAATATATTAAAATATATAATTATAATTAATTATAAATATTTCTCAATAGTTTTATTTCTCAATAAGTTGGAAAAAATAAACTAAAAAGGAAGAATAATAATGAAAATATATTCAGATCACTATGTAGACTTGAAAAATAAAAAGCAGCAACTTGTGAAGTAAAAGTAGAATTATTTTTAAAGTTCACTTGAATATTTTGACACTCTCAAAAAGTGATTAAACAGATAAAAACCACATTACACAATATTTGAATATTTAGATGAAATGTATTGGCACAAGAAATAAAGAACCTGAATATTAGATTTGTTTAAGAAATCTTATTCACATTTAAACATCTTCCCAGTAAGAAAATTACATATTCATAAGGCTTTATTGGAGAATTATTCTAAGCATCTAAGGAAGAAGTAATGCCTATTCTACATAAACTTGACCAGCAAAAGGAAGAGGAAGGTACATTTTAAAACACAGTTGATAAGGCCAGAGAAACTCTAAAACAAATCCCTGATAAGAGAAACTCTAAAACAAATCCCTGATAAGACCCTTAAAAAAATGAAAAAAATTATCCTCTGTACTTGCTAATATAGATATAAATGAAATAAAGTGAAACACCTAAACAAATATTAGCAAATTAAGTTTATCAGTATATGAAAAGTTTAATAAAACATGGATTTATTTCAGGAATTTAAAGTTGGTTTAACACTCAAAAATCAATCACTTCATTCTATTAACCAGTATGGAGACAGCTATACAAATGGGGGAAATTCTTGAATTCATCTGAGTAAATTAATAGACCCTTGATTTGAAAACTGGATAAGAATAGTACAAAAAAAAAAAAAAAGAAATCTAACAAAATATTTAGTAGTTACTAAGTTTCCTAGAGCATCAACATTTATTGTGCAGTGTTGAAGCCTAAACAAGATGGTGTGTGTAAAGTGCATGGTAAAAACACTGCTTCTACAGTGGTAGTCAGTTTATATGAAATGTTTCCAGTAGGAAGAGAAGCATCTGCTGGTGCTGACTTAAAGCTCAAGAAAGCTTCAGGTAATGAGATAAATGATTCCTGGTACCAAGTATTGTGTCATATATTGCCTGCAGTTGGGTAAAAAATTAAAAGACTTAGTGGGGAAAGGAATGCTTGAAGTATAGGTAAAAAGTAGTGTGTAAATAATGATTGATTAAAAACTGAGATATAAATGTTTAGCAAGCCATGTCATAGAGCAAATTCAATGATATCTTATGAAATGCTTATGAAAAGGAATACTATCCTTCTCCTTTAAACTTAGACAAGTTGTCCAAAGCAGGTAAATTTGAAGTGGAATTAGAATTCATATATACTATCACATACATATCATGATACTGGTGTGAAAATGAATCACATTCTTAATATTATTAGTACAGTGTTGAGAAAGGTAATTATAAATTACATTGCCAATAATACCAAAGAAAATACTTTTGCCTAAATTTATAAGCCCAGGGGAAGCAAGTGTCATCCTGTTTCTAAGAATGTTTTTACTGTACAAACACATGATATTCTGTTCAAAAAAGTATTACACAGAAATTGAAATTAATAAAAATTATTTTATCCTAAGATGCTTACTATAGAACTATATCATGATAACACATAAATAAATAAGCTATAGCATACTAACACAGTGGAATATTATATAGTTATATCTTATGTTGAAAGCAACATAATACTAGCATGGGAAAATATCCATGATATAAAGTTTTATGTTACTGCAGTGAGAAAATTTTCTACATATTATAGTCTCAATAATTTTTTTAAAATGATGAAAAGAAATATAGGAACATCTTAGAGATAATTTTCTCTGGAGTGATGACAGGTTTTTAAAATATTTTCCAGAATGTCTATATTTTCCATAAATTCATGATTTAAATTGCATTCAGAAAAAAAAAAAAACAGTTTAACAAAGAGAGAAAGAAAATAATCACTTCAATTTAACTCAATTATCTTCCTAAGATTTAGAAAACATGACTTACTTGATGTTTCAAAATCAATGCCCATAAGGCCTTGTTCTTTAGCATATATAATTTATAATACATAGATCAGGATATAATATGCTCAAATAATTTATAATAAGAGCAATTACTAGAAGAATAGATGTTGAAGCTGCATGAGCTTCATAATTAATCAATTAATTTAGAAATGTTTGTGAAAAATAATGCTGGGATTGGGGCGTAAAAGAGAAAGTTGACCATAGCAGCAGAGCCTAAGGTGACTGTAGAGGTGTATCAATTAGCAAAGCAACAATTTTTAAATATAATTAATTAGTTTAATTAAAATATTTGTCACATTTCTCCATGTTCCAGTTCTGCAAACTTCCTTCCTATATGAAACTGGCCAACTGAATTGGTTAAAATATTTAACAATGGTGTAGCAATATCATAAACGTTGATCTGATAAAATGTCCAGAAATAAGCTCACCTAAACTACATTTCTCTATCTTGATTCCACTTTGTTCCCAAAGCCTTTTTGTATGTCTTAAATTCTGTCATGTCTCACACTCCTCAAGTCCCCTCATAGGTGTCATCATAGGAGTGACAGAATGAACACATATATTAATAATTATAATTAATGGCAGCCTAACAATCAATGGCAGCTAAGGACATCTCTTTCAATACTGCATCTGTTATTGGTCTAGAGGGAAAGCATGATGAGGTCTAGATGAGGCCTTTCTTCAATTGTTGTGTGTGCTTAGTCGGTTAGTCATGTTCGACTCTTTGTGACCCCATGGACTGTAGCCCACTAGGCTCCACTGTCCATGGGATTCTCCAGGCAAGAATCCTGGAGTGGGTTGCCATTTCCTTCTCCATGGGTTGTCAATTGCTAAGAGTGCAATTTCATATTAGTTTAATCTCAAAAATGTAGCATGTGCTGCAAGACAATACAGCAATCTCAGGACCACTGAACCATGGTCTCCCTATAATACAAAGGTCATGAATTATCTGGAGAATCATGAAATAGTGTAGACATTTTAACTAATATAATTTTTATGTTTATGACTAGTGTATCCCCTGCACTGTAATACCTAGAAAACAATCCATTTCCTAACTTGCAATAACCAATGAATAACTAATTTCCTGGGAACATCTGGTTCACTTATGGAATAAAAAGCAATAACTCACAGAAAGGGAACTGCGGGTAACTGATTAGATTTTAGAACTGAGTGATATCTAACTTTAGGCAAAAGAAAACAGGAACTATTAGTCATTAAAGAAAATTTGAACTTTTCAGCTAATACCCTGAGAGTGGACAGTTCACAACAGAACTGTTAATAAGACATGTGCCGCCCATAGAGATTTGAGTAGTTTCTTGGTATTCTTTGATACCACACACACCACAGGCATCATTCCATGTTTTAAAGCAAAGCAGCTGCAAATTTGCTTAAGAAAAAGGATCACATTCTTTGGACTCTCATTTAGCACCTTCACAATTAAGTCTTTTACAAGTGGTCAATAAAACAAGTTCCAAGAAAAAATATTTAGTAATGTGATTTAGCATTGAGAATGTGTGGCCTTGCCTGGGCATTACAGCTAGATTGTTGAGTTGACAATAGTCCCATTGTAAAATACAAGCAATGGTAACATGAATAAGAATGTAAGAGTTTAGAGAACATAATTAGTGACTTAGGAGATATATTTAAGGAAAAATTACAGCTTTTAATCATGTTAAGAGGCCAGAAACTAGAAGGCACAGGCAGAATAAAATGTGTGTGGCGCAGAAGTAAACACAAGTCATAGTAATGTACGATACTGTTAACATAATGGCTTTGCTGTCTTGGCAGTTCAGTTTATCATTTAATGCTATATTATCAAGGCCTGACATTTTAATTTCTTTTCTACCTAATTGATATTCCTTTAACACAAGGTAAAGACAAAGTTTCATACCTTGATCTGGGGTGCGCTATGCAGCTTATTGGCTGAACCAATGCAAACATGTAAGAATCTTATGAAAATCTCACTTTTTTTAGAGTGGTCCCTGGTGGAAATTGTGATATTTAGATGCAAACTGACTGCCACAACACTAATTCTCTCACAAAAATTTTCATTTTGTGTCAGTCTGTAATAGTCTACAGCTGTCAAATCTTGTATATTTCTCTCTCTCTCTCTGATCCCTAAAGCAGATGTATTCTGTTTGCTCTTATAATAAAACATGTATCTTGCTTCTAACTGATTACTGTATCAACTGGAACATTGCAAGATAGTCAGACCATACAAAGAGTTGTGTGCCAAAGAGCAGTTTAAGCTTTTTGGTGGAAGAGAACAATTTCTGAGAATTTCGCAGTGTAATAGTTGCAGGCTTGATTCTAGGAGGACCGTATTAGATTGTGCATTAACCTTTTGATTATTCTTACTACTAGAAGGAAGGCATTTCAGAAAAAATTGTTTATACTTATGGTATGAATGTTTGTCCAAATGCCAGGGATTAAAATAAGCTTAGGTAAATTGTCAGAACACATAAGCGAGGTGAATAATTAAATGCCAGGAGACTACTGGTGAGTCTTTTACTGTGGATGCCAATGAGAATATTTGAGTATAATATTACATGATCCACCATAGACCCACATGCATTGATTTGTGAAACAATGCATTCCAGAAAAACTTTGCTATGAATTACATACTATATAAAATAAAATATTGATTTATATTTTAAATTGATTTTAAATTCATATTTTAATAAGGTTTATCTGGCATTATGGCCTGAAGGTTTGTGGTTCCCCCTACATTCCTGAGTGGAGTCTGGAAACTCCAGTGTGGCTGTGTTTGGAGGCAGGGCCTCCCAGGAAACAACAAGAAATGAGATCATTATTTGGGGTCTTGATATTATAGAATTAGTTCCTTGTAAGAAAAGATACCAGAGAGCTTCCTAACTGTCTCTCCATGCACACCCACAGGAAAGACCATGTGAGGCCCAGCTGGACAGTGGATTTTTATAACCAGGAAGAGAATTCTCTCCAGAAACTAACCATTTTGGCAGCCTGATCTTGGACTTCCAGCCTCCAGAAATTGACAAAACAAATTGCCATTATTTTAAGCTGTCCAGTCTGTGATATTTTGTTGTGGCAACCAGAGACCACTAATGCATCTGTTCGCTGTTCAGTCACTAAATTGTGTCTGACTCTTTGTGACCCCACGGACTGCAACAGGTCAGGCTTCCCTGTACTTCACTCTCTCCTGGAGTTTGCTCAGATTCACATCCATTGAGTCAGCTGTCCTCTTCTCCTTTTGTCTTCAATCTTTCCCAGCTTCAGAGTCTTCCCCAATGACTCAGCTCTTCTCATCAGGTGGACAAAGTATTGGAGTTTCAGCTTCAGCATCAGTCCTTCCAATGAATATTCAGTGTTGATTTCCTTTAGGATGGACTGGTTTGTTCTCCTTGAGGTCCAAGGGATTCTAAGAGTCTTCTCCAACACTCTGTCCATGGGTTTTACAGATGAGAATACTGGAGTGGGTTGCCATTCTCTTCTCCAGGGGATCTTCCCAAGCCAGGGATTGAACTCATGTCTCTTGTGTCTCTTGCAATGGCAGGTGGATTCTTTATCACTAGCACCACCTGGGAAGCCTGCAGTATATCTAGTAGGAGTTGTCAAAAATTACTAAACAGAAATTTTAAAGAGAATTAGAACACCAGAAGGGGAAGCTCTCACACCCCATTCCCACAGCGGAGTCCAACAGGAAGAAGAAAGACTCCTCTTCTTTCCTGATAACTCAGCCAATGAACAGTCATTCAGCTCAGTTCAGTTCTGTTGCTCAGTCGTGTCTGACTCTTTGTGACCCCATGGACTGCAGCACGCCAGGCCTCCCTGTCCATCACCGACTATCGGAGTTTACTCAGACTCATGTCCATCGAGTCAGTGATGCCATCCAACCATCTCATTCTCTGTCGTCCCCTTCTACTCCTGCCTTCAATCTTTCCCAGCATCAGGACTCTTGTTTACTCAAGCCCTCCCAAATTTCTTTTCCATTACCATGTGGAGACTTGTACCTGACTCACTATAGTTTCAGACTTAATAACAAACATCTGTTGATGCTGAATAAATTATTTTTTTTTTCTGAAGAAATAACTAGCAATCTATTTGTTTTAGGTCAATAGTTCTGTAGATATAAAGGGTTTTGTAAAGTTAACTGTTGCCTCTTAAGTAGAGAAGGTGGAAAATGGATGAAATCACAGAATATATCCTAAAATAACTAAACACAAGCTCCCAGGTGTTTATATAATGTGAGTAGGAGAATTAAAAGGAGAATCTGAAATGAGGTTAAATATTATTGGATATGAGTTGAAATTTATTGTGGATTTTATCTATAGTAAGTTCACCTTTTTTTTCCTTTTTTTTTAATTGGAGTATAATTTCTTTACAATGTTGTGCTAGTTTCTGCTATACAATGAAGTGAATCAGCTATATGTATTCACGTATCCCCTCCCTCTCGGATCTCCCTCCCACCTCCCTCCTAACAACCACCTCTCTCCTCCGCATCTAGGTCATCACAGAGCAGCAAGCTGAGCTCCCTGTGCTATATAGCAGGCTCCAACCAGCTCTCTACTCTACACGTGATAGAGGATATGTGTCCATTCTAACCTCCGCATTTGCCCCCCTCCCTGTCTCTCCCGCCTCCACGTCCACGTGTTCGTTCCCTGTGTCGGCCTCTCTACTCCTGTCCTAGAAATAGATTCATCTATACAATTTTTCTAGATTCCATACATAAGTACTTATTTTAAGTTTAGCATAAATTGCTTAAATTTATTATAAAAGAGAAATAGGGCAGAGTTTGTGCTTATCAGTACTCACATATGCTTGATGAAATTGAAATCATTTAAACAGTGTGCAATGCATGTCCGAATAGACTGAAAGAGCGATTACATAAAGTAAAAAATGGAGGGAAAACACAAGTGTAGAAACATTCAGTGTATGATAAAAGTAGTACACACATTAATATAACTGACATTATTTTTGTATTGGTAGTTAGAGAAATGGATAATTATTTTTAGAAATGAACAAGAAGGCTTCACATTCATTTATTGCAACATGTTCTACAAGATTTAAGAGATCCACATACACGTACCCACATCTATTTGTGAATACACACTGACATGTATGGAAAAATCATATTCTATATGTGAAGCCACAGGAGAATTAAAAAATAAATGAATAATAACTAGTTGAATGTGGAATGGGAATAGCAAGTATGATGTCAAAGTCAAGAATCTCAAAAGAAATGATTGGTAGCTTTGACTAAATAAAGTCTTTTACTTTAAATCATAAAAAAAAAAAATAGAAGCATAAGAGGGAAAAACATGATGAGAGTAAAAAAAAAGGAAGATAAACTGAATATTTACCATTATGAAGATCTCATAGAAATTATTTAGTTAAAATACCACAAAAAAAAAAAGGTGGAGCAAAGTATAAATAGGCACTTTTCAAAAGCAGGAGAAGGGGACGACAGAGGATGAGATGGTTGGATGGCATCACCGACTCGATGGACATGAGTTTGGGTAAACTCCGGGAGTTGGTGATGGACAGGGAGGCCTGGCGTGCTGTGACTCATGGGGTCACAAAAATTCGGACACAACTGAGCGACTGAACTGAACTGAACGTGGAAAGACAATTCTATGAAAAAAAATAGTGAATCTTGCAACCCACCCCAGGATTCTTGCCTGGAAAATTCCATGAACAGAGGAGTCTGGCAAGCTACAAGTCCATAGGTTCGGGGAGAGTCAGACACCACTGAAGCAACTTAGCAAGAATGCATGCATGACTGTTTTCTATTGTGTGGTCCTCACCTTTTGATAGCTTTTCTTGTTGCTGTTGTTTGATTGCCTTCACATTTCTATACATTTCATTCCAGCAAGGTTAGTCAGTTCTCCATAATATTTGCTTGTATTTTGTGCCTTTTCAGCAGGGAATGTTAAGCCCTGTTAGACTTTCTTGTACCTGCCCAGTTATTCTGAATTCTGTGTTAAGCTCCTAATACAGTTTAGATTCTTAACACTCTCCTCCAAACACTGACTTGGACTGTTGTACTCTTCATTTCCCATCAATGGAACTCTTGGCGACATGTAGCTGCTAAAGTGTTGTCCAGGGTAGGTAAGAATGGTTCATGTGTCATACTGTGATTTTGTGATTTATAAGAAGAAGTATATATTTGGTCTTTGCTCCCTTTCTGGAACATAGCTTCTAAAAGCCCTTGGAATTTCCAAAGTGTAGAGAAGGATCAAGTTGTCTTTTGCTGTATTAATGAGGTGACTTTTGGAAAGCCTTGGGTCACCTAAGAATGGGGGCTGGTTGTTAGTGGAGCTAGCCCCATGGTTAAAAGTTTGGAACTTTTAAGTCCCATCCGTGACCTCCTGGGAGAGAAGACAGGTTGGAAATTGAGTTCATCACTAATGACCAAGGATTCAAATTGAGAAAGGAGCGTTGACTTTCTACTCTCACTGATTCTCAGGTTTTCAGATTTAACAAATAAAATTACAAAGTGCTCTTATGAATTTCAGACTAACAGTAAATAGATTTTAGTGTAACTATGCCCCATGCAATGTGGGGACATACTTATATAGAAATAATTACTTGTTATTTATTTTAAATTCAAATTGAACTGGGTGTCTGGTATTATTGAATACCCCTAACTGGTGCAGATATTATTTCCTTTTTTCACATGAGACCTTGGCATGCAGCTCGGTTAAGTTATTAACCAAGTCACAGATTTAACAAAAACTGGAGCAGATTTCTAAACTCAGTCTATCTGATTACAGTCCCTATTTCTTCTACTTCAATCAAACTCCCTTTCCTGCTGCCCAGCTGCCCAGTCCTGAGGGAGACACCCTCAGTTTTCAGGGCTGCTAATCCAGCATCCCATGGCATATTGCATTCACGCATTCACACTTTAGCCTGGGATGCTACTTAGAAATTCATCTTTCTGATGCTGAAGATAAAACTCATTCCACGAATTGGTGCCACTTCAAGCACCCACCAGACTTTGCTTCTAGACCACTTTATCTTTCAGTCCTGACCTTAGTGATCAAGGGTTCACCTGTCTCCTCCAGGGCACAGTTCCATATGAAATTATCTGCCAGGGAGTCCATGCAGGAAACACACAGTTTACCTTTTTCTCTGTCTTCCAATTGTTCTTTTGTAGTCAGACAGGGTAGCAGACTGTTAACATTTCCCTGATGCATGTTTCTAACTCCAAATCCGAAGTCAGGCCAGGGAAATGAGCTCAACCTGGAGGAGACCTCTCGCTCCAGGGAAGGGTTTTCTTAGACTGTTCTGGCTTCTGATAAATGTCAGTAGTCTTCCCAGTGGTGTGATTTTAAGGATTCTAATTTAGACCCTCTCACCCCTAAATATCCCACCTTCCTAACAGGTGATGTTATAATTATTAATTCATTCTTTAATTTTAAGAAGAGTTTGCAATAATAAGAATTTTAGAAGTGCAGGTTATCAGACCAAGTATCAGAGAATATGCTCCTATCAATAATACCAGGTAAAAGCATTTCTTTTCCTCAGGCCCTCTCTTCTTAGTAGGGGAGTTCTTGGGCTGCATAAAGGCACTTGGGAGGAAAGTGAGAAAGGAAGAGTCAAACTCAGGCATCATATCTGAGAAATTATTCCTGAGCTTTCTGCCTCCAGAGGCTGAGTTGGCTATCTCTCCAATCTGTGTAACTCTGTTTACTACCTAATGACCATGTTGCAATTGTCTAGATAATTGTCAGTCTCCCCACCAAGCTGTGTACTTGTGAGAGTATAAACTTGTTAATCTCTGTCCTCAAGACATCAATTGTGCGCTTGCTTAGTCTGTGTTAGACATTCAGGACAGTTTTTCAGGCTGTCCGCCTGAATAGTTACCCAACACAGCCATCTTTGATTTTTACAGTGGGGCTTTAGATTACCTGTGGGTGCGTTCAGTGACACCTTTGAGGACAGCCTTCTCTCTTGAGAGAGCTTTAGTGCTTGTGGCAGCAGCTAAAATCTACCTACCTACCTACCCACCCACCCTCCCACATACACACACACAAACCCTGAGGAGTTTGTAGCCTCTCATTTCTCAAGTGGACCAGAGATGTCATCCACAGTTGGCTTTGCAAGCTTGTCTTTAAGAGTTAATTTGAACCCTTGAGTGTTGGATGTTATTGAAAGGGTTTTTCTCCAAGCTATTCTGCATCTTTTTGGTCCACTTAGGTAATCAAACCTCATACAAGAACTGCAAGATGAGCAATTCCCATGCAGCTGCTGAGAAGAAAACAGATCTGACCTTTAAATCTGAACACATGCAGAAAAAAGCATCTTAATAAACAGAGCCTGATTGAAGAGTGAAACTTCCTTTCCTTCTGAAGAAGTGAATTAACTCTTTGTTTCCCTCTGCCTGTTATAGCCTGAAAGTCAAGGTGTGAGCTTGAAGCATCAACATCAGGTGTAGCTTGTTAAAAATGAAGGCTTTCAAGCCCCTACCTGCTAAATCAGAACCTGGAAATTTAACAAGTGACCCTATACACATTGAAGTCTGAGAAGCACAACTTTTCAGAACCAAATTGCTACCAAAACAAACTTAGGTCCACTTGCTTGCAAGCAGTACGGCTAATCTACGGATACCCGGCTATGGTGAAGGAAAGTGCAACAGTGTTTGTAGGATACTGTAGAAGAGGCCTAAGATGACTAGTTCTCAAAAACCTAAATTCCCCCATGGGTTTCAACAGAGCATTTTTAAAGGCCAAGTTGGGGGCTGGAGGGGGGTGGGTCACAAGACAGGAGATCAATTCTGCACAATTTTCTGACTGGCTGATGAGAAAGTAACAGCGCAGTGTCACAGCGGCCAACATCATCTATTCCTTGGGTGCCAGTAGGTCTGGGGGCTATGTGTTCATGGTCATTAAGTCATTTCTTTCATTTGGTGGGGTTTTAGCATCTGTAAAACCAGTAAGGAAGTGCGCATTAGATGCTATTCTTTAGGCACTTCGGAGAGGAACTAAGGCAGAGGATACGAAGGAGGGGTCTGTTCCTGTTCCGGGGAGGCAGCTCAGGATCTGCTCAGTTACAAAATGATTACAATTAACTTCACTTCTGCTGCTTTATTTTGTTATTGTTGTCCTGTGTTTGGTTTTCTTGGGGTGTTGGAATGCATTTGGTCCACTGAGCATCCCATTCCAAGGATAGAAAATAAGGGAGAATGCCACCCCCTAAAGTAGCTGGCATCTCCCTCATCAGACTCACCTGGCTTCTTTTTCTCAAATATTATACTCTCTAATGTTCCTGGGTTTTATCTTAAATATTCTTTACTTGGTGAGACTCTTAAGTTTTTATCTCCTAAGTTGCTTCTTCTCTCTTCTGCACTTACTGTTTCTTTCTTTCTTTTCTTGCAACCAAAATCCTTTTGCAAAGTTTTTCTCAGTTGAAAAACGGGAAGGGGAATTCTGGATAGCCCAGCTCTATCAAAGACTTGGGCTTGTTTTAGAGCAAACACATGTCAGTTCTGTGAGGCTGAGCCATGACAGGCAGCCTAGATTAGGGGTAGGCCTGGTTTTCCAGGGTAACATGATTATCAGGCCACCTGGAGCCAGCCAATCAATATGCGCCCAGTAAGGAAAAGGGAACCTATCAGGGGAAAGCTGAAAAGCCCGCGAACGCCCAAGTTTGAAAAAAGCCTGCGAAGGTTTGAGCCAATAAGATTACTTTGCAAACATGTAACCAATCTGCTTAAGCCAGCTACCAACTGCTTATGCACACCTTACAAATTGGGTAACAGCTCGGGCTCAGCGCTTTCTGACCCTGCACCACTGCGTTGGTTGCGGCAGTAAGCCCTGACTCGAGCCAGCAATAAACTTCCCTTTTTTGCGAGTTGCATTGTCTTGGAAGCCTTCTCCCTTCCCGCTCGGGGATTCGGACATCGGGCATAACAAGGTCCAGCTAAAGGTCCGGGGAAGTCTACAGGGTTCACATTGTTTGCGAAGAGAGCCACATAGAGCAAGTGAACTAGGATGGCAGAGATTTATATTGGTTTTCAACAAGGCTAATCAAAAATCAAATGATGTTCTTAGATATGACACCAAAAGCATAAGCGATGATAGGAAAATAGATAATTTGGGCTGTGAATATGTGCTCAGTCGCTTCAGGTGTATCCAACTCTTTGAGACCCTATGGACTGTAGCCCACTAGGCTCCTCTTTCCATGGGATTCTCCAGGCAAGAATACTGGAGTGGGTTGCCATGCCCTCCTCCAGGGGATCTTCCTGACCTAAATATCAAAACTGCCATCTCTTATGTCTCCTGCATTGGCAGGTGGGTTCTTTACCACTAGCACCACCTGGGAAGCCCAATTTGGACTGTATCCAAATTTTAAAAAAATTATGCTACAAACTAAACCACTAAGAAAGTAAAATCACTCCAAAGAATGGAAGAATATGTTTACAAATCATTACAACTGATCAGTGATTTGTAACCAGTGACTGTTTTACCCGAATAAAAAGTCATGTAATCAAAATTGTAAAAATTAGTAAAGGATTTGACTAGGCATTTATTTCTCCAAAGAAGGTAACAATAGGGACAATAAGCACAGGAAAGGATCCTCAACATCACTAATTATTAGGGAAATGCAAATCAAAGCCATAAATCCACTAGGATTGTCGTAACCAAAAAGGAAGATGATAACAAGTTTTGATGAGGGAGGATGTGGAAAAAATGGAACCCTCATACATAGCTAGCAGGATTGCAAAATAGTACAGCCATTTTGGAAAACATCTAGCAGTCTGTTCAGGTGTTAAGCGCAGAGTTACCATGTGACCAAATGATTCTGATCCCTAATATATGCCTGAGAAAAATAAAAACATATAGCTATATTAAATTTGTACATAAATGCTCATAGAAGCTTATTCATAATAGCCAAAAATGTAGAAGCAATCCAAATGCCCATCAGTGGAGGGATAGATAAACAGAATGTGGCATGTCTGTTCAATAAGATATTACTCAGCAATGTTTAAAAAGTGCAGTAAATTTTTTAAAAAACGAATTTTGAAAATATTATGCTGAATGAAGGAAGCCTGTCACAAAAGATGACATATTGTATGACTCCATTTATATAAAATGTCCAAAATAAGTAAAGGTATAGAAATATATTAGTGTTTATGTAGGGTGAGAGAAGTGACTGCTAGTGGGTGTGGGGTTTCTTGTTAGGGTGCTGAAATATTATAAAATTGTTTGTAATAATCACACAAGTCCATGAATACATTAAAAACCACTGAATTTTACAGTGAAAATTAAAAAGGCTAACTTATTCTATGTAAGTTATATCTCAATAAAGCTTTTATTAAAACATCACATAGTAAATCAAACAACATGTAACATACACACAGTTCAGCTATTACATCTAACCCTTTGGAAAATGGATAACAGCATTATCAAAAATTTCAAAAATTCTTGGAGTTCTGTCCAGCTGAAACTATGACAACATTGTTAATTGGCTATACTCCAACATAAAATAAAAAGTGAAAAAAAAAAAAAAAAAAAACAAACCTATCTTCTACTATTAAATAAAGATATTATAAAGGAAAAGAAAATTCCTGGAATGTGTGGATCAGATTAAATAGGGAAAAGACCACTGCCTCATACATACCTGTGCTTTGGTTCATTTATCCATTCATTCATACATACATATAGTGCATTCATTGAATGTGTACAAAATGTGGAGCACTGCACGATACAGTGTGACAAAGATACATGGTCCCTAAACTCCAGAGGCAAAGTCAAACTAATAGGAAATCACTCAACAACACCTCATAAAGAAAATGATAGAGAATAAAGCAAAGGTAGTCAATGCACTTTACTCATATGATCCCTAAAATAATTTTGGTAAACTATGAAATCCCTACACATTTTCAAGTTACATCTATATATTTTCAACTGAATTTAAATTAATATACCATTAATAGCAGCTGAAAACTATTATAAAATAAAATCATATGGATAATTTTTTCACAGTGTGATAAAATATGTTTCAACTATGTTCTGAATTAAACACATAATCTGAAATATATTATCTAGAAGTTTTGTGTGTGTTTAGTCACTCAGTCATGTCTGACTCTTTGCAACCCCATGGACTGTAACCCAGCAGGCTCCTCTGTCCATGGGATTTCCCCAGACAAGAATACTGGAGCGGGTTGCCATCAACCACTTCTCCAGAGGACCACATTGCGGGCAGATTCTGTACCATCTGAGCCACCAGGGAAGCCCTCTGAAGAAGTTTTACTTGTGTTTCACACTTTGAAAAATGTGATAGTCCTTCAAAGCATTCCAACTACATTTCAAAGAATCTGCTTCACTAACTTCAGCTTCAGCTCTATGATTTACTTGCATCCCCAAAGAGGCCAAAATATTTCTCTAATAGCAAGCTTCATCCCTCCCTTTAGGAAATATTCAAGATGGGAAAAGACAGGAAACCTGATGAATTTATGTTGCCTAAATTAAATTATTAAAATATGCTTTCCAAAAACAAAATGAAATAAAATAAAGTATGCTTTCCTTGGCCAGGATTTCAATTTCACTTTTGTCTTATACCCTGGTGAGTTTTACAACATCACAGTCATGTTTACTATATGGATGAAAAGTTGTATTTGCCTGTTTATTGTTTATTTGTTTTTCTATTTTTGATTATTGGGAGAAAAATATTTTGAATGCTGGTTTATTTTCAAGCTGATAAATTCTAACAAAAATCAGATCAAAAAATTCAGGATATGGACATGAAGTTCCTTAAAACTATTGGTTCAGACACACTAAAGAAAGGTCTTCTGGTGTCATCATGGGTTTCTGTTCCCGAATGAATACACAGACCACAGTGTAAAGATCACTGTTCTATAGTAGACAGGAGGGCTTCTGTGCCCTGTGCTTCACACGCCCTGAGATGTGAGGAGATAAAATGGAGTGAGGGAAAAAATGTAAATATGTTAGTTTGCAGTTCTTGTAAGCATGTGAGATAGCATACATGAAGATGGGAGAAGGCATAGACAAGGTAGAATGCCATAAGATATGCTAGCCACTTAGTACTTGTTTTTTGGTTTTTTTTTTAAATATATTGGGGCATAGTTGCTTTACAAAATTATATTAGTTTCTCTTGTACAACAAAGTGAATCAGCTATGTGTAAACACAGATTCCTTCCCTCGCGAGCCTCCCTTCCTCCCTCACCTCCCCCCCACCCCTCCAGGTCAGCCCAGAGCACCGAGCTGAGATCCCTGTGCTACACTAGCTTCCCACTAGCTGTCTATTTTACACACGATAGTGTATATATGTCAGCGCTGCTCTCTCAATCTGCCTCACCCCCACCTCCCTTCCCTCTGTCCACACAGCTGTTCACTACTCCTGCATTTCTATGTCTGCCCTGCACACAGGTTTATCAGTACCATTTTTCTAGATTCTGCATATATGCCTTAATAACTGATATTTGTTTTTCTCTTTCTGACTTACTTGACTCTGTATGACAGTCTCTGGGTCCACCCATGCCTCTACAAATGACCCAATTTTGTTCCTTTTGAGAGCTGAGTTACATTCCCATTGTGCCTCTTAGTACTTGCAAGGACAATGTGTCAGAGGTGAGTGAGAGCAGAATTACAAACTGTTACTTTAGAAACTCTTCTCTAATTATTAATACCAGCTCACCATTGAATCTTGTTGGTATCCCTCACTGAGGTCTGAAATTTGATAAGCAACAGTATGCTCCACTCAAAGCAGGCTGTGCTCAAGGTGTTGGGGTAGATTGTTGCTAAGACAGATGTTATGGATCCTCTCCAATTCTTCTATAAGCGAGCCTTTCTGCCACTGAGAGAGATGGAGTCAATTAATCCAATCCCTTGAGTCTGGGCTGTTCTATGACTGTTTCAAACAGTCAAATATTGCGAAATGAATACAGTGTAACATCTGTGATTAGATCAAAAGAAACAGAGACATCTCCCCCATGGTCTTTTGAACAATGGACTCTGAGAAAAGCTAGCTGCCATGAAGTCCTTATCCTGATATTTCCAAGCTGTTAGGAAGCCCATCATAAAGATATAAAAAGGCTATATGGAGATATGCCTAACTAGCACCATCTCTTTTAGCCTTCTAAGATTCTGGTCACCAATCCCAATGTGTGGGGGTTTTCCCTTGATCATTCAAGCAATTCTCTGACACTAGTTGAGTGTCTTATGATTCAACTCAGTTTTGACACTGTCTGGAGGTAGCATCACTTTTCTAACAAAGGTTCACGTAGTCAAAGCTATGGTTTTTCCAGTGGTCAGGTACAGATGTGGGAGCTGGATCATAAAGAATCCTGAGCACCAAAGAATTGAGGCTTCTGAATTGTGGTGCTGGAGAAGACTCTTGAGAGTCCCCTGGACTCCAAAGAGGTCAAACCAGTCAATCCTAAAGAAAATCAACCCTGAATATTCATTGGAAGGATTGATGCTGAAGCTGAAGCTCCAACACTTTGGCCACCTGATGCGAAGAACCAACTCATTGGAAAAGACCCTGAGGGTGAGAAAGATTGAAGGCAAAAGGAGAAGGGGGCAACAGAGGATGAGATTGTTGGATGGTATCACCGACTCACTAGACTTGAATTTGAGAAAACTCTGGGAGATAGTGAAGGACAGGGAAGCCTGGCATGCTGCAGTCCATGGGGTTGCAGAGTTGAACATGAACATGAACATGAACATGCAAATGAACAACAACTTACAAGACTACCTTCCTCTCAACTTCAGATGCCAAATGCAAGCTCAGATCCTCACCTATGCTTCTGACTGTGGCTACTGATTGAAACTTCCAACAATCACCTCTGCATTAATTTGTTACAGTAATCACAGAACTCAGAGAAACATTTTACTTCCTCCACTACTGGTTTATTATTATGAAAGAATATAACTCAGGAAACGCCATGTGAAATAGATGCATCAGGCAAAGTATGGGGGAAGGGCAAGGACTTCCATATTATCTGAGCATAGCACCCTTCCCTAATCTTCAAGTGTCCACCAACCTGGAAGCTATTCCAAATCTAGCACTTGTGGGTTCTTACGGAGCCTTCATACACATGCCTGGTGTGCTGCAGTTTATGGGGTCATAAAGAGCTGGATACGACTGAGTGACTGAGCAACATCCACACGCGTGTTTAATTCAATCAGTGGTCACTGTTGACCGATTCAGCCTCCAGCCCTACTTCCCTCCCCAGAGGTGGGGGTGGGGTAGGATGAGGTGGGAGCTCGGACTGACAGTGTCAATCCTCTAATCATGTGATGTGTTCTTCAGGCAACCAGCCCCCATCCTTAGGTGCTTTCCTAAAATCTCATCATTAACATAACAAAGGATACCTTGATTGTACTTCTCAGAGGATTCTAAGAGTTTTAGGAGCGCTCTGTCAAAAACAGGGACAAAGACTAAATATATATTTATTTTTTCTTTACCTCACAATATCACACCATCCCAGCTCACTGAAAATGTGATTTAAGATGTCATCAGGTGATTCCAGCCCCAAAAAGATCTGACTGCAACTACACAAGGAATCAAATACAAACCACCACACTACTGCCAGTCAACCAGCAGAAGTCTAGTAATAGTTATCTAAAAACAGTGACTTTTAGGGTGGTTTGATTTAAAGCAGTAGTTAACAAAAGCTGATGATTTTTGCAAAATGTGGCTGTATTTAATCTTGTTAAGAAGAAAGTTGAATGGGTTGGATCTCACCTTATAGGAAGATAATAAATATAGTTGTAACTGGAATTACGAACCTGCATTCAGTAATGAGAAATCCATAAAATTACTTAGAATGATAGCATTACAGAACTATGGAAGATACCCATTTTTCTAATCTAGCAGCTTCAAACGCAAAATACTAGTCTGTGGGTTAATCTGTGTGAGTTCTGCTTATTCTTTCAGATCTCTCTGGTCACATGAAGCTGGTGAAGTCATCACTAAACTGTTTCAGGAAGCATAACCTGCTTGTGAATAACTGAGGGCTTCTGTTAGATTAGAGAAAGTCTGTGTGATTTCAAATTTTCTTAAAGCTGCAACATACTGTTATTTTTTTCCTAGCCATAGATGTGCATGTCCAACTATGTAATTTGACAACTACTTTTTATGCCTTCTAGGTATCTCACACTTAAACTGGCCCAAACAGAATTTTATTACTTAGCCTACAACCTAGCTCTGTTCACTGGTCCTCATCTCGATAAATAAATGCTACTTATCATTCTGTTACTTTAATAAAACTTGGAGTCATCCTTGACTCCTCTCTTTCCTTCTCCAACCCTCATTTAATCATCAGAAATGTTGGTTTTCCTTTAAGATACATTTCCAGTCCATCTATTTTTCTTGCTCTCCAGGAACCTACTGCTAAGTTTTTAAATATTTTACTTATTAATATTATCCTGAGTGAAAACATGAGGTTTCCTGGAACATGGACATATTGGTTGTTATTTATCACACACATTCGTAGAAATAACTGCACTATATTTTCTTTGTTCCAATTCTTGTAGAGCTGGTTGTCTACAGGATTTTTCCAGTAAGTGAAAATCCTGAATGTGTGAATCTGGATATAAGAATGATAACTGTCTTGATCCCTGTTGTGTGAGTTAGAGAAAAACATTTTGCTTCCTTTATTAACAAATTCAATATGGAAAAGATCCTTGGTTCTTATTCCTTGGAATGTAAATATATCCCCAAAACAGATGACAAACTTACCCAACTTTATAACAATGGGTTATCTCCATGGTCCCAGGGCTTTACCCGCCCCTCCCCTTACAAAGTAAATCATACCTCCTAGGAGGTAAATCTTTCTGGATGGTATATCATTATCTAATCACTCATAATTTAACTTCTAAAACTTGCTTCCCCACCCCTCAAGGTCAGTTCCCAAGTTTTAATAAAACTTGATCAGAAAGTCCCAACATGCAGGAACACAAAATATTTTTCCTACAGCCCCATACCAATTTGAAGTTACCACCATCCCTCACTAAGGCTTCTCCCATAACCTCCTAAGTCATCTCTCTGTTTGCGTGTTGTCTTCTCCCATCCAATCCCCAAAGAGCCGCAAGCTTGATTTATATGAACATTAATCTCACTGTCACTCACTGCTTGAAACACTTAAGAGGCTGCCCATTGCATTAAGAGTAAGTACAACCTACTTCCCACACCCACAGAGTCCAGTGTGGTCTAACCTTCTTGTAGTTCTTGACCACTAGGCTTATTCCCCAGTGCCATGGGTATTGGCAGCCCTTCTGCTGGGATTGCACATGCAGACTCTGGCAGGGCTGGCTTCTTCTCTTCATTTGACCTCAGGATAGTGGTATTGCCCTAGAGAGGACATTCCAGAACATCCTATCCAAAGTTTCTGCTACCATTCTCCTATAATCTGCATCAAATACCCAGTTTATAAACTTCACGAGAATGGTTTGGTTGTTCTGTGTGTTATTTGCTTACGGTTTATTTTCCCACTATGATCCAGGAGGAGAGAGATCTTTTTTGACTTATTTAGTGTTGGATTCTTAGTGTTCAGCATCATACCTGGCAGAGAGTGTGTATTTCATAAATTTCTACTGAATAATAGAATAGATGGATGAATGAATTCACTGGGGTTATCCACAGAAAATCATTCAAAAACAGACTGCATGTCCTCTTGGAGGTTATTACTTGTCACCTTGACGCAGGGAGGACATCCAAGACAATTTTTAAAAAGATAAATTCACATGAAATAGAGAACATACAAATGTCAGAAGATTTAACTCAAAGGTGAAAATTTTCTATAAATGGAGGTCAAAGGTAAGTCTATGATTTCAAACATTTACTTGACATACGTGTGCTTAGACTTGTACTAGTCACTTGAAAGAACAGAGAACATATTAAAGATCTTCTTTGATTTATAAGGGCTTAATATCTACTGAATGAGGTAGATATCCAAAAATGCAACATGCTTATCTATAGTTTGCATAGTAGCCACATTTGAATTTAACAGAACAACAACAAAAAAAGCTATAAACTTCTTAAAGCCCATGAAGGAGAGAAGTTAGAAGAAATGATTTTTCTAGATTACCTTAGAAAACAAAACAATGTTGAATAAACTTACTAACATTTAAGTCCTGTATAATATTAGATTTTTTTTAACTTGAACCATTATATTTTAAAGGATAAATATTTAAAGTCTGTTTGTAGAGATATTTTTAGGCACTACCTTTTTTAGAATTTCCAAATCAAAGGGTCATCTATCATTCTCTATCTACTATGTATATATGTATGTATCTATTATCTATCATCTAGTATCTATGTCCTATCATTCTATAATCTATGTATCTATTCTGTATATACTCTCTGTCTTTCATCTATTTATCATTTATTTCTTTTCTTTTGTGTCCCATCACATCACACAGCACAATTTTAGACACAAAATAAGTGACTTATGACAACAAATAGACCAGTAAAAAAAATAAAAAATAAAAAAATAATGTAATAGAAATATTGAGTTGGAAATGAGAAATAGTGCTTTAACTTTGGATATGCCTCTGAAAGACTGTGTCACTTTGAAGAAATGGCCTCATCATTCACATTTAGCAGCTGTAAAATGAGAAGACTAAACCACATGATTTGTGAGGTTTCTTCCAGATTTAAAATTCTGCAAATAGGTAAGAGCATGCTAAAAAGTAAGGAATTTGATGAATACTTTCAACTTTTAAAGAAATTACCAATTTTCAAGGAAAGAAAATATGGCTCTTTGAAGACTTAGTAATTGACAAAATGATAAAAAATGCAGAGATGCAAAGCAGATATTCTTACTAAGAATAACAATAAAATATTAATTCTAGAATAAAGGGCAGTTTACTTAGAGGCTTTTAGTAAATCTAAAGAGTTGCTGTAAGCAAAACAGAGCCTTGTACCATCTCAAATAGGCAACAAATAAAACTATATTTAAACTACCTCTGCTAAGAAAAATAACATGACTCAAGCCCACTATAAATGTTGAAGTTTCAATAGACATACAAAAGGTTTCAGGAATACCAGGCAAAATAAAGTGTTTGAGTTTTCATAGAAACAAATCATAGTTAATATGTCCTACTTTCTCTAAAGTCAGTGGCCAGTAGTTTCTTAGATTATGTCTATATAGCTATACTTAGTTGCTAAGTCATGTCTGACTCTTTGCAGTCTCATGGACTGTAGCCCGCCAGGCTCCTCTGTCCCTGGGATTTTCCAGGCAAGAATCCTGGAGTGGATTGCCATTTCCTCCTCCAGGGGGAGGAGGATTGATTGATTCCTGACCCAGGGATCAAACACACATCTCTTACTTCTCCTTCATTGGCAGGCGGATTCTTTACCATGCACCACAG
Source organism: Dama dama (assembly GCF_033118175.1). Lineage (NCBI taxonomy): Eukaryota > Metazoa > Chordata > Mammalia > Artiodactyla > Cervidae > Dama > Dama dama. The sequence continues at coordinate 67,513,380 of NC_083713.1, read as the reverse complement.
GATGTTCAGGATCAAAGCTAGCTCTCTATTCCTGATGTCTGAGAATGCTTGAGGATTTTTCTGACTTTCCTTCGAGCTCAAGAATTATTTAATTTTTTCCCTATAAGTTTAAATAATCTGTATCACTAGGGGTCTTTCGGATACACAACATTCCACCAGAAAAGTTGTAGGCATTATTACTTCTCCACATATTAGTGGCTAGGAAATTGAGGCCAGAGAGATAAATTAAATTTTCTTAGTTCTCTAGGTGACTGAAACCAGATTTTCATACAGGTCTGCTTTCCTACAATATATTTCACTAAGAAAAAATCTTTACACTAAGAAATTTTTAAAATTTAAAAGCTAAGTTTGACAATTTAGGTGGGATGGACCTATTCCTAGAAATGTAACTGGACATAGTAAAGAGTAGCAAACTATTGAAAACAACCAAATACATTAATTAAAAAAGCTTTTTTCAAGAGAACTTCAGGCCAAAATAGCAGTACTAGAGAATTCTTTCAAAAATTAAAAAAAGGGATAATACTGCAATCACAAATATTCAAGAAACTGTAAAAAGAAAAAAAAAAGACGATGGTCGCATAAATTTGATACTAAACTGTGACAAGAATCATTTAACCAAATTCAGTTACAAATGTGGATACAATATCCTGAGCAAAATATCACTACTTGACTAATTTCAGCAAGTGGGATTTACCCCAGGGATGCAGCCAAAAGTCAACTAATGTAGTGACATATTAATAAATTAAAGGACTAAAACCATAAGATTGTGTCAACAGATAGAAGAAAATGATTTGACAAAACTCAATGCCTTTCCGTAACAAACATAATCAATAAACTATAAATAGAAGTGAACTTAAAGGCATCTGAGGTTGCCTAAAAAAAAAATCCTAGCTCATGTATTATACTTAAATTGTGAAGGAGTGACTGCTTTTTCAATACCAAGAACAAGGCAAAGATGTCCATTTTTCACTACTGTTTTCCAAAACTGTATTGGAGGATCTAATGAGAATAATATGGCAAGAAAATAAAATAAGAGGCAATGAAATAGGAAAGGAAGGAGTAAACGCTATACTGCAGATGGCATAATCTTATAAATAGAAAATCTTACTAAATCCATGAAGACCTATTAAAACTATTAATAATAAACAAATTTAATGAAGTCGGAGGACACAAGATCAATATTTAAAACAATCTTATACATATAGGCTAAGATAAACAATACAAGATGAAAATAAATATTTTAAAAACAGCATCAAAAAAATAAAATAAAAGTGTTAGGAATGAACCAAAATAAACCGAAATAAAGATGTGTATACTTCTACCAAAGAAGTGAAGATGTGATACTGCATGCAAAGTATCTGCGTAGACATTTCTCCAACAAAGAAATATTGTTGGAGACAAAATTCAATATCTCAATATATGCTCAAAATCATTAGTCATTAGAAAAGCATGTATCAAGACCATGGTAACATACAATTTCACAATTTCCAGATGCTTAAAGTACAAAAGACAGAGAATAGCAAGTGTTGATGATAATGTAGAAAAATTTGAACACTGGAGGGAAGGAAAACTGGTCCAGCTTCTTTGGAAAGTGGCTTGGCAGTTTTTCAAAATCATAAAACTCCTATGAAGTGAAGTGAAGTGAGGTTGCTCAGTTGTGTCTAGCTCTTTGCGACCCCATAAGCTGTAGCTTACCAGGCTCCTCCATCCATGGGATTTTCCAGGCAAGAGTACTGTAGCAAGTTGCCATTTCCTTCTCCATGAGAGCTCTTACAGGACCCTCAAAATATGTTCCTTTGTTATGTACCCAAGAAAAATGAAAACCTGTATCTTTTTAAATAACTTGTACACAAATATTCAAAGTAATAAAAATCAAACTAGCCAGAATGGAGTCAACCCAGACACCTACCATGGATAAATGTATATATGAATTTGGTCTATTCATAAAGTTGAATATTATTCAGCAATAAGTGAAAAGAATGAAGTAGTGATATTTGCTACAAAATGAATAAGCATTGAAAACATTATGCTAAGTGAAAAGCTAATCATAAAAAAATATAATATCATATGATTTTATTTAAAAGAAATGTCCAGAGTAAGCAAATCTGTAGTTATAGAATTTAGCTAGGTAGTTCCTTAGGGTGGGAAGGGAAATGACTTCTAATGGTAATGGATATCTTTCAGGAATCCTAAAATTGTTCTAAAATCAGATTATTTTGATGGTTTCTAACTCTATGAACTTATTATAAAACATCAAATTTTACATGTTAAATGTGTGAATTAAAGAGTAGGTGAATTATATATCAATAAAGCTGTTTAAAAATATAAAATGACTTTATACCTGTTTTTGCAAAAAGAAACATGATTGATGAAACGTTAAAGTCTTATATTTAAAGAAAATCTATCATTACTTACTTTTTTTTCAAAATTTAAAGTTTTCAAAATTTAATGAAAGAAAAATGAAACCAGTTGCTATTATAAGATGACTAAATTATTTGGGTATAAAATATAAGACAACCTCAGATAAATTATATGATTAATAAGAGAGTTGGGCAAGGTAGCTGAACACAAAGTCAACAAAATATTCCAGTTCCATGTTCCAGTAATAAGAAATACGATTTCACTGTTTGTTCTCAGTTACTTTGTCATGTCTGACTCTTTGCAACCCCATGGACTATAGTCCACTAGGAGCCTCTGCCATGGCATTCTCCCGGCAAGAATACTGGAGTGGGTTGCCATTCCCTTCTCCAGGGGATCTTTCCTACCCAGGGATTGAACCTGTGTCTCTTGTGCCTCCTGCATTGGCAGGTAGATTCTTTACCACTGTACCACCTGAGAAGCCCCAAGATTTCACGACACATATCATATATCACAAGATAAAGATTTCATATATCTGGGAAAAGGAACCTCTGACTCTGTTGAGTGATCTCATCTCCAAGACTCCAGGAAAAAGTCATCTGGTCTGTTGAGGGGATAGCCCTCATGACATCTGGTCACCTCTGAGGTCACTTCCCCTCATCTTAAAGAATGCACATTTCATACCAAATACTATATAAGCTAGTCCTGTCAACTCTAAGGAGTTTAATTTTTACCTCATGTCCTCCCATCTCCATCCCCTTCAATTGAAAGGGCTGTATTTCAGCTCATAAAATTCAAAACATTCTTTATTGAATGATAGTCTAGCTATGCCTGCAATGCAGGAGACCTGGGTTTGATCCCTGGGTTGGGAAGTTCCCCTGGAGAAGGAAATGGCACCCCACTCCAGTGGGGTGGATTCTTGGTAGAAAATCCCATGGACAGAGGAGTCTGGAAGGCTACAGTCCGTGGGGTCACAAAGAGTTGGGCACAACCGAGCCATACCTTTAATGTTGGCTTCAGAACAGGCTTCCTCATTTTTTGCAATATAGATAGGCTGAGAATTTCTCAAATCTTCAAGTTCTGATTCCATTCGGCTTTACAATTTCTTTTTCAAATAATCCCTCCTAGCATTTTACTATAAGCAGTCAAGTAAAGCAAAGTGCTCCTTCAATAGTCTGTTTAGAAATCTCCTCAGCTAAAAAGCCATTTTCAATGCCTTTAAGTTCTACCTTCCACAAGACACTAGAACTCAAACAATTTATCCAAGTTCTTTGCCACTTTATAGCAGAGTGCCTCTCTTCCAGTCTCCGGTAATGTGCTCCTCATTTCTATTTGAGATCCCATCAGAACGGATTTTAACATCCATATTTTTAGCAGGCACCTCAAAACTCCTCCAGCTGCCACCCATTACCCAGTTCCAAAGCCACTTGCATATGTTTAGATGTCTGTTACAGAAGCATCCCAATTCTGGTGCCAAAATCTGTTAGTCAGCTTGTAAGTGAAAGTGTTAGTCGTTTAGTCATGTCTAACTCTCTGCAACGCCATGGACTGTAGCCCACTGGGCTCCTCTGTCCATGGAAATCTCCAGTACTGGATTGGGTAGCCACTCCCTTCTCCAAAGGATCTTCTTGACCTTCTTGATTGAATCTAGGTCTCCTGCATTGCAGGCAGATTCTTTACCATCTGAACCACCAGGGAAGCCCTTACTCAGCTCAGGCACACACACACACACACACACACACACACACATATGTGTATGTATGTATGTATATCACAGACTGGTTGCTTTAAACAAGAGAAATTTATTCTTCACAGTTCTGGAAGTTGGAAAGTCAAAGCTCAAGTTGCCAACAAGGTAGATTTCGTCCTGAAGCCTCTTGTCTTGGCTTGCATAAGGCTACCTCATCACTGTTTTCTTCTCACATGGCCTTTCTGCAGTACATGTAGGTGGAGACAAATTGCTTTCTCCTTCTTAAACGGTCATGATCCCATTGAACTAGGGCCCACTCATATGATCTAATTTAATCTTAATAATCACTTAAAGACTCTATCTTCAAATACGGTCCCATGGAAGCTTAGGGCTTCAACATGAGAATTTTGAGGAGACCCAATTCAGTACACAACACACGTTCATTGATTAGATGGCTTAATATGAAGATCACAATTCTCCACAAATTCATGTAGAGATTTATGCAGTCTGATTTAAAACAGAAGTATGCTTTTTTTTTTTTTTTTCCTGGAAATGTAGTGTAATTTAACAAAGCTGATTCTGAAGTTTATAGGAAAATGAAAGGCCAATAATAGCAAAGACTCTTTTAAAAAGAAGAACATAGGAGTTTCTCAACTTCATATCAAGATTTATTTTAAACCAATGGTGATCAAGCAAATGTGGTATCGGTACAAAGTCTGAAAAGAGACAACTGAGCAGTTATAGAATCCAGAAGCACATCATTTCACTGTAGACACTTGATTTATGACAAAGTTGGCATTGTAGAGCAGTGGCAATAGGACAGTCCTTTTCAATGAATGGTTTAGGAACAATGTGCTATCTATCTGCAAAAATTAAATTTGACAACTACATCCCATCATATAATTAATCAACTTTGAGAGTAATATAGGCCTAAATTTAAAAGGCATTTTTCTACAAAATTTCCAGATTACATAGGAGAACAACATTTTTTACTTTCATGTCTGAAAAACACATCTTCAACAGATCTCAGAAAGCAACAGCTTAAAAAAAAAAAAAAGGTTGATAAATTATATAGTAAAATGAGGGACTTCTGGGAGTTCCCTGATGGTCTAGTGGTTAGGGTTTGGTGCTTTCACTGCTATGGCCTGGGCTCAATCCCTGGTTAAGGACCAAGCTCCCATAAGCCATGTGGTAGAGACAAAAAAAAAAAAAAAAAAGAGAATTTGTTGTTCAAATGAAACATGGAAGAATGAAAAGATAATGAAACAGAATGAGAGATACATGTTTTCAACATATAAATGATCAAAAGATGACATCCAGAATAGATATAGCACTGGTACAAATATATGAAGAGAAAGATCAGCCACCTAATCGAAAAAAAGCAAAAATTTGAATAGATCCTTCACAAATGAGAAATTCCAAATTGTTAACACACATGTAACAATCTGACCAATTACATTGATAATCAGTCAAGTGATAATGAAAACCAGTAAGAAAAGAAATGACCAGTAATGAAAAGAAAAAGAGTAAGATGATACAACACACTCACTGGACTGCCAAATTAAACAGACTGATAACACCATGTGTTGGCTAGGAAGGGAGCCATCAGAATTCTCCTAATCTGGTGGTAGGAATATAAATTACAGACTTCTGAGCTAGAAATCCTACTGCTAGGAATACACCTAATAGAAGGCATACACATGGCCACAAGGAGATACGTACAAAATGTTAATGGCAAAAGAACTGTAATAGTTAAAAATTGAAACAATCCAAAATGTGCATCCATACATGACTACTGGAAAGACCATAATCTTGACTATACAGACCTTTGTTGGCAAAGTGATGTCTTTGCTTTTTTAACACACTGTGTAGGTTTGTCATAGCTTTCCTCATTGGAAAAAAACCTTGATGCTGGGAAGGATTGAAGGCAGAAGGAGAAGAGGGAGACAGAGGATGAGACAGTTAGATGGCATCACCAATTCAATGGACATGAACTTGTGCAAACTCGAGATGGTGAGGGACATGGAAGCCTGGTATGCCGTAGCCCATGGGATTGCGAAGAGTCAGACATGACTTAGTGAGTGAACAAGAACAACAACAAAAAATGTCCATCAACGCTAAAACATATAAAAATCATGACTTCTCCAGCAATAAAAATGCCTGAAGTATGTCCATATTGATTAACATGGATTAATCTCATAAATATATTCTTGAGTTAAAGAAAAAAATCAGAAAAACTTAATAGTGATGATTCCATAATATAAGCTTCAAAAATCTATAAAAATTAAACTATGGTGTTTAAGGATGCTTAATTTGGTGGTAAAAGTATACTGAAAATGAGGAGTTCATTACCATGAAAATCAAGAGATCGATTTCATCTAGGGGAGAGGGAAGAATTTTCATTGAGGAGGGGCACATCACTCTGAGGTGTCATTGTATTTCTTGTTCTATGTAGTAGTTCCACAATAGCTTATTTAATAGCAAACTATTAAGCTTTACATCAATGTTTAATGCATTTTTTTCTGGTTGTATATTTTATTTGTCAATAAAAAGTTTAAAATAGAAAATAAACTAAACTTGCTTTTAACCACAATCTAGCTGACTCTAGAAAATAGATGACAACTAGCTGCAAAATGTATGCATGCATAACAAGTATAATCATATGTAGAATTTCTATATTGATTAAACTACTATGCATAGCCTTCCTTGGGTAGCTATTTGTTTATGATGGTTTTGAAAAGAAAATCTATCCCTGAAAGAAAAAGAATATTCATCTAAACAGTTAATACACATTTTTCCTGTGTCATACCTCTCTTGATTTAATAAATTAGATGAGATTCCTGACTACCAAAACTACATTAAGATTCTAGTCTGCACCCAGAGAATTGACTTAGAAGAGACTTAGAGAATTAACGACTTGCAGTTGTTGTGCATATTAAATACAGGCTACCCTATTAGAGATGAGATAGGACAAATTGGTGCAGAGATATCAGGAAGAAAACACTGTCTTTTCTTCAAAATGTTAATGCCATGTATATGAAGAAAGCAATTTGAGAGCTGCATATATATGAAATCAGCAAAGATTGAAAAGAAAAGCTTCCACCAACATAATAGATGTATTATTATAAAAAATGTGATTTAACCAATTGTTCTATGCAGTATAGATACCTCAGTGCTGTGTAAATATTGACTAAGTTATCATTAAATCTAGATTTAGCTATCATTTATAGGGTCCCTACTTTTCCAAGCTCTGTAATTACATGCTAACTCATAACTTTTATGATGGGAGTTTTACAGCAACTAAAAGAAAGATTGAAAGGTTTAAATAAATTGCCCAAAGTTGCACAGCTAATAAATATTAGAAGTATAGTTTGGACTCAAGTGTTTTAACTCCTGTTTGAATAATTTTTTTCTTACTGCGTCAGTTTCAGTAGACAAACTCTTTTGGGAAGTAACCTCAACCTCTAAGTGGCTTAAAACAATAAACGTTCCTGTTTTATAATACAATCCATCATTTTGGATGCCAGGTTGAGGAATGGCAGCTATATACACCATTACATTATAGGATCCTGACTTCCATTAGTTTTCCAAAGTCAGTAAAATCTTCAGCTCAATCATTTGGCATCTGTCTGGTTTAAGAAGAATGAAAAAGCACAGAGAATTTTGTGCGGGAGTTTGACATTCTACATTTAGAAATAGCATACAAATCACTTGTTCATATTCCATTGGCCAGAAGTCAGTCACACGGCTTCACCCAACAGCAGGAAAGTTGAGAAAAAACATCCTGTGTCCCCATGGAGAAGAGGGAGGGAGTTGATGAGTTCCTGTTTATTACCATAGTGCCTCCATTACCCTAAGTGGCCAGTCACATTTGCGAAAGTCTCCACTGATTGTGAATTTTGCATATGTCTAATATTTTAGTGCTCATACTTCATTATTTTACTTTCAAACAATTTGCTAAATATTCATAGCCCTCGTTTTCAGGTCTTTTAGTAATAATGAGAGTAGACAATACTTATGTGGCTTGTACTGCATATTAAATACTTCCTCCATCCTTTACAATTAAATAGTTTTAACTTCTCAACAACTATATATAAAGTAGGAACCATTACCGTCTCTTTTCGTAGATTAGGAAACAGTTAAAGTAGCTTGCCTAGTTGTCATATTTCTAATAAGTGCAGCAAGAAACAGCTGGATTTTTTCTTTTACTTAATTGGCATCATGCTATTTCTTTTCTGTATTTAATCTCTCTTTGTGATAAACTATGTACTTTCCCATCTTTTACATATTATTACTTAATCATTTATTGTATTTTTACATCTTTCTATGAGGTTCTAACTCAGGCTTTTAAGAAAGTAATTTGATATGTAAAAATATTTTATTAGTAAGTTTATTCTAGTATTTGGTGGTAGGTTTTAGACTTGTTTCATTTCTTATTAAGTAAATTTTGATAAACATATAAAGTCAGTTACAAAAAAAAAATCTGTTAAATAACAGTTCAGAAAAATTATATGTGCTGGCACTTCCCTGGCAGTCAGGTGATTAAGAATTCACCTTCCAATGCAGGGGATGCAGGTTCAACCCCTGGTCAGGGAGCTAAGATCCCACATGCATTGTGGCAAAAAAAAAAAAAAAAAAAAAAAAAAAAACACAAGACAAGCAATACTGTAAAAAAAATTCAATACACTTAAAAATGGTCCACCTCAAAAAAAATTTTTTTTAAAAGAAAAATTACACGTGCTGAGTGTACCTGTAAAGTAACTACTGCAGTTACTATGCTGTGGCTCTAATATGGGGTATGTCATAAATACATGCTGTGCGGTGCTAAGTCACACCAGTTGTGTCCGACTCTTTGTAACCCCATGGACTGTAGCCCACCAGGCTCTTCTGTGCATGGTATTTCCCAGGCAAGAATACTGGGGTGGGTTGCCATGCCCTTCTCCAGGGGATCTTCCCGACCCAGGGATCTAACCCATGTCTCACATCTCTTACATTGGCGGGCAGGTTCTTTACCACTAGCACCACTTGGGAAGCCCTTGTCATAAACATACTTTTGACAAAAAAAAAGGAATATGTAATATTTTTCAGTGGATACTGGTCAATAAAGTAGATTTAAAGTTAGCCAATTCCAAAGTTATTAGCAGAGTGGTCTTTTGCATGGAGGGAGTAGGCCAATATTTGAAGGCCTCTGGATTTTTCAAGGCTGAATTTACATCCTTACCCTTCTTTAAACTTTATTGTTGTTTTCTTTAGAGTGACTGAAGGATTAAACAACACTGTTTCTGGAGACCCAGATGTAAAATATTCTCAGAGTATTAAAAAGTGTGCACAGCATTTGTAATCTGGCAGGTATGGGTTGGAATATCCACATTACACTGAGCAAAATACTCTGACTTTTTCTTTTTTTCTCCTGCACAATGGAAATATTCATGAAGAGGTCCTCCAAGAATAACAAAACCATATGCCCCAAAAAAAAAAATTTTTTTTAAAAAGGGCATGTAACAGTACTTATTACCTAAAACTCAGTTATTATTAAGGAAGATGCACCAGCTAGACAGTGTTCTCTCATGGAATTTTGTTTAAAATATGTGGAATGACTGAAAAGTAGAGAGGTGTATTGAGAATGGCAGAGAGAAGCGAGGAAAATGGGAGATATTTGTGGAGGATATGTGAGGAGCAGGTGGTCAGAGCCAGAGTTGACCCGGTGTGCTTGGACAGAGCAGGAGCAAACGGATGGTTGGTTCAGTCGCTCAGTCGTGTCCGACTCTTGTGACCCCATGGACTGTAGCCCACCAGGCTTCTCTGTCGGTGGGATTCCCCAGGCAAGAATACTGGAGTGGGGCAGTACTGCAAAGGGCAGTACCAAAAATAGCTCCATTTTTGCTTCGCAATTTTAACTGCAGCATTGGCTTTATAGTATATGAACATAATATGAGAATGTTTTTATCATTAATATGTTAATTTTCTGAAATGAAGTTTAAGTTTTTAAAAGAGTTACTAATTTGCTTATAAACTTAGAGTGGGTTTTCTACTCAGTGAGGATCCAACTTCTTATTCTGGAAACCGCGATTCTCCATTTTGGTCTCAACCATCCTCTTGCACCCTGATATTTCTGTGACTCTGAGTTTACCATTCTGTAGCCAAGAGGAGATCTACTGTTGCTCCTGCTGTTACTCTTTCCCATGGATATGACTGTGTTGCTCTTTCCTCATCCTAGGATAACTTCCCTCTGTCCCCACACACCTCCAAATGTTGAAAAGCTGCCTGATTTTCAAGACCAAGTCTAAATGCCACATTCCTGACACCTTCCCTAACTACCTTGGTTGGAATGAGATTTGTTTCCTGTAAACCTCTGTAACATTTGATAGGCATCTCTGTGAAGGTTCACACTGCTGTCAAGTTTATTACTTTAGATACATATAATGCATGGGATGACGATGAGTATATGTTTTGCAAACTGTGTTACATAAAGCATTAGTGTACTATAAGACTAGAGCCTTTTTTTTTTTTTTTAAGTTATGATCATTTAAGTTTTGAAAATTGTCAGTTTTCCTAGTCAGCATTGCTTGGAGTCCTGGGACATTCAAGGAGGCATTTAGAATATAAAGTGTTTGAAAGTTTAACTAAGAAATTCATCATTTCTAATCATGAGGATGCTTTATTTTACATCTGCATTTCATGGAGTACACTTAAGAAAACATTTGTGTCCAATGTGTATTGGTTTTACCATTGCTACAGCTCAGTGGAAGACCTTTAGTTTGCTCTCTAAACCCCATCTCGCCTAGTTGTGGAAACATTTTCCTTCCTGTCATTTCCATTTCTCTTGGTTTAAAGGACTCCATTTTCTGCCCTGGTTTTTGGAAAGAAAACTTGTCTACATGGGAAAGGTAAAGTGATAGGGTTGAGGGCCTGAACAATCCGAGAGGCTATATGCTGTGGTTAGTTGGCAATTTTCATCAAATGGCAAGGAAAAGGACAACTAATTTGATTCACTGTCACAGGAAAGGCACAGAGTTTATCTGCAGGAAGACATGAGCTTTTCTTCTTGGTTCTCTGCACTGTGCTCCGGGAGCCAGAGCTCAAAAGACCGTCCTTATTGACTCCATACTGGTTTGTATGGTCCGCAGTAACATTCTGCCCCTCAGCCTCTACATCCTTTGTCTAGTTTTGGTTAGAAGATAATACATTGGAACACACAATTTTTTCCATTTTTTGGTCTAATAACTCCATGAATCGCATCATTTAATTCAAGAATTCAGCATTTCACTCTATCTTTTGTTCTCCTTTGAGAACTTCCCTCTGAGGTAATTGGTGTATCAAGCCTAGTTGGCTACATTCAAGGTCTGTGTGTGTCAGGACTTGGTTGCAGGGTAAGGAAGATTGGCAGGGTAGCAGGGTCAGATGCTTAAACACAAATATTAACTAAATATACTGATATTCACAGGGCTTCCCAGATGGCTCAGTAGTAAAGAATCTGCCTGTCAAGCAGGAAATGTGGGCTGGATCCCTGGGTCGGGAAGATCCCCTGGAGAAGGAAATGGCAACCTGGTCCAATATTCTTGCCTGGGAAATCCCATGGAAAGAGAAGCCTGGTGGGCTATATAGTCCATGGGGTCACAAAAGAGTCAGACACGACTCAGCAACTAAACAACAACTGATATACATGTGTTATTTTCCTCACACTATCTGATCAATTTGAGGTTTATCATGGTGGGTGGTCCATGGCAGTTAGCAAAGTGATTAATGAATATTTGTTAAATGAATATGCAATTTTTAAGACACTAATTGTAGGGAAAATCTCTCAGCCACCTCTGACCATTTCAGTGGACTTAGTTTCCAGCCCAGAGAAATGGTAGGTTCTAGTTTTAAAGGAGGGTATGGATTATGCCTCATGAAGAGCTGATGCTAGCTCCAGACAACAAGGCACATGTTATTTTTATAGACTGAAAGACATCCTCAGCAGGAGGTACATCCTGCCAAGAAGGACTGGGGTATAAATCATCATTTAACATATCATATGATATGAAAGATAAGTACAGATTTCCTCTTGTCTAAATTGTCATTTTGACTCAATGTCCTTCAATCACTCACAGCTAAAAAGAGATTAACAGCCTATTTAATCATCCACCAGGAAAAAATACATTTAAAGGAGTCGCAAAATGACTCTTTAGCAAGGTCACATGGTTTTCTTGCCATGATTTGAAATTGTTTGCTAATGACTGATTATGCTCCTCTTTGATAAAAGCACTGCTGGTGGCGACGGCTTTGATGTGAGCACAATTCAGACTAATGTTCCATCCTTGGTTCATTCCCCATAGCCACATACTTGAAGACAACCCTTCTGCACGGCTGTCTCCTTGTGGCATTTCTCAATGCAGTTAAGCTTAATTTTTAATAATAAACCTTGCCATTTATCTGGTGTTTAACATTTTTAAGGTACTTCAACACCTGTGTGCCGCATCAAACTTGGAATAGCCTTGAGAGGTAAAGAGAAACAGAATTAGGTTTCTAATTGCATGTTAAGTACACGTGGCAAACAGCATGTCACCTAACTTGTGACAAAGCTTATTCTGTGACCCCACAGTGCCTTTTTTTTTCCCCCTTGAGCTTCTCCTTTAACAAATCCTTGGAATATCTCCTGCTCCCGACACAGCTCTCTCCAAGCTCAGCTGTGTCACTATCACAACGTTATTTGGACACTTGGCATCAAACCACTCTTGACAGATATTCTTTACACAGAATTAGTTGGGATGACCAGTTCTTCAGGCCTTGGAATTTGTCTAGGACTTATTTTTCCCTCTGTCTCTTTTAAAAATATTAATTTTGATTTTACACAATAGCATCTTGCATCAGGATGGATTTTCCAAAACTCCTGGCAGTTGGAAACAAGTCCCAGCTCTAACTTGCTGTGTTCTCTTGAGCAGGATAAAAACATTTGTCCATATGGTTCCCTGCCACAGTGCGCTACACATGGAATATGCTCCTTAATAGGAGAAATTAAGATATTGTTATTTCTAAGTTGATATGCATTGTCAGTGCTTACTTGGCTCCAAATTTGATTGAACTTGCCATTGAATTTGGAACATAGTAGGCATCCAATAAGTGCTTCAGGATTGAATGGTGTTGATAAACATCCAAATGCTGGCTGTGACACTGGTTGCTCTAGCTACTATAATTGTGGTTTATTTTTAAAATTTTTTGAGAAGTTGGTTTGGAGATATTGAGGGCTATTCTGCATATGAACCAAATTCCAATTTTTGTCCTTTGTGTGTATTCCATTTTAAACTCTCTCTTCCCAAGGCTCCTCCTCTCTACTTTCATGTTGGGGGTGAGGAAGAGTGCATCATACTTTATTTCCTATCTCCATTTTCCCCTCAGTATTGCTTTTTGTGCCTTTTATGACCAAATTGCTTTTTCTCACCTATATCTGATGTCTTGTAAAATATGCTTTCTCTTTGCCTTGTAAGTACATAAAATCACAAGGAAAATGTGTCCATTCCTCCAATCCATTTGACTACTACTGGCTAATGCATAAGTTGACCTGAGATCAATTCTAGCTTGTTGACCAACTCTGATCAACAACAACTGAACAACAACTGAAATGATTAGGGTGGACCCTAATCCTATGTTACTGGTGTTCTTACAAAAAAAGAAGATTGGCACACATACACAAAGGGGAGATTATGCGAAGTTATCAGAGAAGGCTGGAAGCTGATCGGCTCAGATCAACAAACTAGATCAACAATATACAAATACCTTTCTTCGCACATATTGTAATAAATGACATTAGAGCATGTTTGTCTCTCCACTAGACTGTGAAATCAAGTGAGGAAGACATGGTATGTTCACGTGTATATCTGGACCTGTTGACAAAGGGACTGTAGCAATATCAGCCCAATAAGTTCTGGTAAAATTGTGTGCACAATCTTCTCAGGATGGGCATGGAGAATGTGACCTTTGCAAATGAATGCTGACTTCAAGGACATTGAAACAGACACAATAAAATGTATAGAGTATGTATTTCTCTTTTGCCAAGTGCCTTTCAATTAAAATATTAGTCATTCTTACTTTAGAATGCAAAACATGAGTAAAAAGTGGAACAATTTTGACAATCATCTCTCAAATTTCCACATGTCTGAAAGCAATGTTATGATGACTTCATTGATCAGTTGTAACATGAACATTTTGGACTTATATAGAGACAAGTTGAGAAAACAATTTTTTTCAACAATAATAATTTTCTTTGGGCTTTCCATAAAAACTCAATTGCTATGCAGGAAGATAAAAAGAACATCCCTATAAAATTGCCCTACAAATTTAACTGCTTGCAATGTTACATGTATATTAAATTTTCTTTCTTTTTTTTGTATATTCAAGTCCGAAATTTACATTATGAATAAAGCTGATATTGCTGTGGTCCTATGGAGAAGGCAATGGCACCCCACTCCAGTACTCTTGCCTGGAAAATCCCATAGACGGAGGAGCCTGCAGTCCATGGGGTCACTAAGAATTGGACACGACTGAGCGACTTCCCTTTCACTTTTCACTTTCATGCATTGGAGAAGGAAATGGCAACCCACTCCAGTGTTCTTGCCTGGAGAATCCCAGGGACGGGGAAACCTGGTGGGCTGCCCTCTATGGGGTCACACAGAGTCAGACAAGACTGAAGTGACTTAGCAGCGGAAGCAGCTGTGGCCCTAAGTTCAAGTCATAATTTTATTATTAGCAACAAATATGTAAAAATGTGTGAAAAAAATTAAAATTTACTTAGAGTCATGCAAATACAGATCTGAAGATCACTTTTCAGATTGAATAGATTAGGGAATTATATAATACAGGAAATTTTTATAAATCCAGCACTAGCAATAGTATGATCAGGAATGTATTAATTTATAGGGCAGTTATAAACCACAGCCTGGGGTATTAAACAACAAAAATTAATTTTATCACAATTCTGAAAACTGGAAGTCTGAGATCAAGGGGTCAGCAGGATTGATTTCTTCTGAGGCCTCTCTCCTTGACTTGTAGATGAACTTCTTCTCTGATAGCATCACATAGTCTCCCTTTCTGTGAGTTTTGTGTCCTAATCGTCTCTTCTTATAAGAACACCAATACACTGGATTAGAGTCCACCCTAATCACTTCATGATGTTCAGTTGCCAAGTCATGTCCAGCTCCTCGTGACCCCATGGACTGAAGCACACCAAACTCCTCTGTCCTACACTATTGCCCAGAGTTTGCTCAAACTCATGTCCATTGAGTTGGTGATACTATCTAACCATCTCATCTTCTGCTGCCCTCTTCTCCTTTTGTCTTCAGTCTTTTCCAGCATCTGGGTCTTTTTCAATGAGTCAGCCCTTCACATCAGGTGGCCAAAGTATTGGAGCTTCAACTTCAGCATCAGTCCTTCCAATGAATATTCACAGTTGATTTCCAGGACTGACTGGTCTGATCTCCTTGCAGTCCAAGGGACTTCATATTACCACTTTAAAGACCCTGTCTTCAAATATGTCACAGTGTAAGGTATTGATACTGAGGCTTAAACTTAAGAAATTTAAGGGGACACAATTCAGCACTTAACAAGGATATGAGATAACTCCAGAAGCAGATTTTCCCAGTCAGGCTGATTGTGCAGCCTACCATGTAAATGAAAAGATTTTGGGTAAATTTATCTCTGATGGAATTTCTCATGATGACACCTCTATTATAAGAAGGAATTGAGAAGACAGACATGGAGATCCTGTGTGAGTTTTACAGCAAAGAAGAAAGATCTTTTCAGTTTCTCAGCATATTATTACAGAAAGAAATGCTTTAATATAAAAGAGTAATAATAATTTTTATAAGCAGGGAAATTATCACTCTTTAAGTTCCATCTAGAGGACCTCAATCCAATCTTAAATCACTCTCAAAATGAATTTCATGTTCTAGCTACAAATTAACTTCAACTTTAAATTCTTTCTGTTAACTAGAACTTCCTTGATCATCTTTTGTTTTCTGTTAAATATAGTTACCAAACTTAGTTTTCAAAGTAACATTTTCTTTGATCTTAATCATTATACAGATCAGTGAACAGTTTTGAGGCTTGTCACTTTGTGTCAACATCTCCACTGAGTGTATCTTCTTTTATCTACCACAATCTAACAGCTTAGTTAGTGTTTTTAATGATGTATTCAAAGATATAAGGATCAATCAATTAACACATTTGATGGGTTCTACTTTGTTCTGGAAAACTATGCTCAAAAGAAGAATTACAGGATGCCACTCTGTCCTGAACACTGGTATCAAGTCTTACCAAATACAGAGATAACTATTATGATACTCATTTTTTTAGATGCGAGGCCTAGTCACATAGTATAAGTGACACATACCAAGTCAGATCACTAGTATGTCACATGAGCTATTACTCAAACTCAAGTTTTCCCTGACAACAACACCTATGCTTTCTTTCTTTTCTTTTTTTTTTTGGTAAATTAATTTATTTATTTTAATTGGAGGCTAGTTACTTTACAATTGGAGGCTAATTACTTGTGGTGGTTTTTGCCATACATTCACGTGAATCAGCCATGAATGTATATGTGTCCCCACCCTGAACCCCCCTCACAACTCCCCCTCCATCCCATCCCTCAGGGTCATCCCAGTGCACCAGCCCTGAGCGCCCTGTCTCATGCATTGAACCTGGACTGGCAATCTGTTTCACATGTGGTAATATACATGTTTCAATGTTATTCTCTCAAGTCATCCCACCCTCACCTTCTCCCACAGAGTCCAAAAGTCTGTTCTTTACATCTGTGTCTCTTTTGCTATCTTGCATATAGGGTCACTGTTACCATCTTTCTAAATTCCATATATATGTGTTAATATACTGTATCAGTGTTTTACTTTCTGACTTACTTCACTCTGTATAATAGGCTCCAGTTTCATCCACCTCATTAGAACTGATTCAAATGCATTCTTTTTAATAACTGAGTAATATTCCATTGTGTATATGTACCACAGCTTTCTTATCCATTCGTCTGCTGATGGACATCTAGATTGCTTCCATATCCTGGCTATTGTAAACAGTGCTGTGATGAACACTGGAGTACATGTGTCTCTTTCAATTCTGGTTTCCTCTGTGTATATGCCCAGCAATGGGATTGCTAGGTTGTATGAAATATTTTCCTCCAAATAGTAATATAGGAAAGACAATAACATTTGTGATAGTCCCTTGATTTGGATGCTGTGATCCTTAGAAGATTCTCTGAAGTACATATAATCATCACCATTTTACAAATTAAAAATTTCCACTTTAGAGGACGTGCCACCTAGGATGGCACAAATGTTGAAAGACAAGATATAAAGTGAACCCCAAGACTTGCAGCATCTTTTCAGTATAAGACATGAATCTTGCTCTTAAGGAGTTTTAAATCATTCAATAATCAGTTTTAAAACTGAAAAACTAGAAAAAAATATTCATTCAAATGGTGCCCTGAAAATAAAGTGAACATATTTTAAAAGGATATAATACTAGAGCAATATACTTTTAATTAAGTTTATAGCTCTTTCCCTTGAGCTTATGTGAGTAGTCTAAATTTTAGTCACTAGGAATCCATGGAGGATATTTTATACATGTAGATAAAATATATACATATAGACTTTTGATAACTTGTGCAAATAGTGTAATATTTAAAAATTTAAGTCAACCCCAGATGCTAATGCAGATGTAATAGTAAGCCTATATCTTCAATAGACACATATTTTTACAATCACTGTCAGACAAAATTACCTTGACTTATAGATCATAATTTTTAGAATATAAGCTACTATGCAGATAGATTGCATGAGAAAGTTAATCTACTTATAGGCACCATTACAATGACAGCCTGAGTTTCAGTTTTTTGTAGGATAAAGTATCAAGAGTTTAGAAAAATGTTTTACTTCTGGTGTTATATTTGAAAAAAAAAAAGGATGTCTAGGATGAAAAACTTTTTTTACTTATGAAACATGAAAAAGAGTTAAAATTGAAGAGAGGTTAAAGAAGAAGAACAAAATTGGTGGACTGACATGGTCTGACTTCAAGACTCACTAAAAGGTTACAGTAATCAAGAAGTGTGACAGTGTGGTATTGGAGAAAGAATAGACAGATAGATCAATAGAACAGAAGTGAGAGCTCAGAAATAGACCTACATAAATCCAGTCAACTGGTATTTGACAAAGAAGCAAAGGTCATACAATGGAACAAAGACAGGCTCTTCAACAAATGGTACTGGAACAACTGGGCATCCACATACAAAAAGAGAAAAGTGTCTAGACACAGACCTACACTCTTCTTGAAAATTAAAACAAAATGGATCAGAATTTAAATATGAAACACAAATTGCAAAACTCCTAGAAGATGACAGAAAGGAAGACCTAGATGACCTTGGGAATGGCGATGCCTTTTTTGATGCAACACAAAAGATCCATGAAAGAAATAATTGATAAACTGGACTTTACTAAAATTAAAATGTCTGTTCTGTGAAAGACAATATAAGAGAATAAGAGAAGCCACATACTGGAAGAAAATATTTGCAAAAAGATACATCTGATAGACAACTGCTATCCAACATATACAAAGACCTCTTAAAATGCCACAATAATAAAACAACCTGATTAAAAAATGGGGCAAACACCTGAAGAGACAAATATCTCACTGAAAAAAATATACAGGTGGCAAATAAACACATGAAAAGATGTTGCTCATCATATATCATCAGGAAATGTAAGTCAAAACAACAGTGAGATACCACCACACCCCTACTAGAATGTCCAAAATTTGATTTGGAACATTGACATCAAATGCTTCTGGGGATATGGAAATTTCTTACAGCTGGTTGGACTGCAAAATGGTACAACCACTTTTGAAGACAGATTGGAGTTTTTTACAAAACTAAACATAGTCTTACCATTTATTTCCCTTTCTATTTATTCAAAGAAGTTGAAAACTTAGGTCCTCCAAAAACACCTGCACGTGGATGTTCATAGTAGCTTTACTCATAATTGCCAAAACTTAGAAACAACTAAGGCGTCCCTCAGTAGGTGAATAGATATTAAACAGTGGTGCGCCCAAACAATGGAATAGTATTCAACTCTGAAAAGAAATGGGCTACTGTCTGGTAGAAGGGAATAGCTACCTACTCCAGTATTCTTGCTTGGAGAATTATGAACAGAGGGGCCTGGTGGGCTATAGCCCATGGGGTCAAAAAGAGTCAGACATGACTGAGTGACTAACACTTTCACTTTTTATTTTCTGAAAAGAAATAAGCTATCAAGCCATACAAACCCACGGAGAAACCTTTCACATATTGCCAAGTGAAAGAAACTGATCTGAAAAGACTACATACTGTATAAAGTTAACTATATGACCTTTTGGAAGAGGCAAAACTATGGAGATAATATAAAAGATTACTGGTTGCCAGGAGTGAGAGGGGAAGGGATTAATAAGGAGAGCACAGAGGATTTTTGTTGTTGCTCAGTCGCTCAGCCATGTCTGACTCTGCACCCCTATGAGCTTCAGCACGCCAGGCTTCCCTGTCTTTCACCATCTCCCAAAGCTTGCTCAATCTCATGTCCATTGAGCCAGTAATGCCATCCAACCATCTCATCCTCTGTCGTTCCCTTCTCCTCCTGCCTTCAATCTTCCCCAGCATGAGGGTCTTTTCCAATGAGTCAGCTCTTCGAATCAGGTGGCCAAAGTATTGGAGCTTCAGCTTCAGTATCAGTCCTTCCAATGAATATCCAGGATTGATTTCCTTTAAGATTGACTGGTCTAATCTCCTTTCTGTCCAAGTCTCAAGAGTCTTCTCCAGCACCACAATTCAAAAGCATCTATTCTTTCTTTGATTCTCAGCCTTCTTCTTTTTTTTTTTTTTTCTTTATTTTTATTAGTTGGAGGCTAATTACTTCACAATATTGTAGTGGTTTTTGCCATACATTGACATGAATCAGCCATGGATTTGCATGTGTTCCCCATCCTGATCCCCCCTCCCACCTCCCTCCCCATCCCATCCCTCTGGGTCTTCCCAGTGCATCAGCCCTGAGTACTTGTCTCATGCATCCAACCTGGGCTGGTGATCTGTTTCACACTTGATAGTATACTTGTTTCAACGCTATTCTCTCAGAACATCCCACCCTCACCTTCTCCCACAGAATCCTTTATGGTCCAGCTCTCACGTACATGTATGACTATTGGATTTTTAGGGCTATGAAAATGCTCTGTGTGCTATTATAATGGTGGATAAAGGTTATTATATATTTGTCCAAATCCACTGAATATAGAACATCAACAGTGAACCCTAAGGTAAACTATGAACTTTGGGTGATTATGATGTATTAATATAGACTTATTCTTGGTAAAAAAAAAAGTGTAACTTTCTGATGAGTGATGGACAGGTGCTATATTGGAAATCTCTCTACCTCCTTCCCAATTTCGTTGTAAATGTGAAGCTTCTCTTCTCTTTATCTTATTTAATTTTTTTTTTTTTTTTTTTTTGCCACACTGTACAGCTTATGGGATCTCATGTTCCCAATCAGGGAGTGAACCCAAGCCATGGCAAGGAAAGCCCAGAATCCTAACCAGTAGGCCATTGGAGAACTCCTGAACTTCTCTTTCAAAGAGTAAAAAAAAAATCCCAAGAAACTGAAGGCAGGTGTCTGAATTTCAAAACAGCTTCAGAAACATATTTATTCAGACATTACAAATAATGCTCCTGAATATTTTCTTATAGACTTTTAAAAATAAATGCCCACCTTCTTTTTTTAAAAATTTAATTTGATTAATTGACTAATTTATTTATTTATAGCTGTGCCGGGTCTTCGTTGCTCCAGTTGTGGCAAGCGGGGCTGCTCTCTGGCCGTGTGCAGGCTTCTCGCTGCAGTGATTTCTCTTGTTGCGGAGCACAGCCTCTAGGGCTTGCAGACTTCAGTAGTTGCGGCCTGTGGGCTAAGTAGTTTCGACCTCCAGCTCTAGGGCACAGGTTCAATATTCGTGGTGCACGGGCCTAATTGCTCTTTGGCATGTGAGATCTCCCCAGGTCGGGGATTGAACCCATGTCTCCTACAGTCGTAGACAGATTCTTTACTAGTGAGCCACCGGGGAAGCCTTAAATAGCCACATTCTTATGTAACTATCATTAGATTCTCTCAGTGCTATTTTTTGTCCACAAGCAAAAATCATTTCATTAGACTTACATACTTAAAGAAATGTAAGTGTACAATGCCCAGAACATTGTTATGAATGACACTAAATATAACAGCTCTAATTAACTGAGTACTGAGAATATGTTAAGAACTATTTATACATTATTTCCTTTAATTCTTATTTCAGTGCTTTGAGGTTAAAATTACCATCCCTATGTTTCACAAGAGGAATCTGATGCTTAAAAATGTTAAATAAAAAAAAAAAAGTTAAATAATTTGCTTGTGTGACACAGATAGCAATGGAAGAGCTTAGACTACAACTGAGGAGTCAGCTTCATATTCCACATTCTAAACCACAACCCTCTATGGTCTTCATCTAGAACATACTTTTGAATGTGTTTTACATGTCCTCGATTTTTTATAAAAGATTTAAGTGTCTCAAGATTGTCTAGAGCATCAGTGATGAATAATAGCAATTTATGAACAATGGAAAGAATAAAATGAAGGCAAACTCAAATAAGTTAAAAGGTCATTTTACACTAAGTATGCTCAATCAATCCTTATATTTTAATAAAAGTAAACATTTTCTAATAGAAAATCACTTTTTCTCATGCCTTAAAGTGAAGTTGCTCAGTCATGTCCGACTCTTTGCAACCCCACAGACTGTAGCCTACCAGGCTCCTCAGTCCATGGAATTTTCCCAGCAAGAGTACTGGAGTGGGTTGCAATTTCCTTCTCCAGGGGATCTTCCCGACCCAGGGATTGAACCCAGGTCTCCCGCGTTGCAGGCAGATGCTTTACCATCTAAGCCACCAGGGAAGCTCTCTCATGCCTAATAAATGTTAAAAATATGAGTGAAGGGACCACCATTTGTCCTGTTGACCCCAGGCTCTACCCCAGTCTAGAAGTAGTCCTGGGTTGCCAACATTCTGTAGCTTTGCTTCTTCTGTGAACAATGGTCTTACCATTAAAAAGGAAAGTGAACAGCAGTAGAGTTTCTCTTCTACAAAATCTGTCCCAGATGTAAAGAAATTTTAAAACATTGACAGCCATCTCATGATGGAGTCAAGGAGACCGCCATGTATACTAAACTAATTGACTCACAGAGGGGCCTTTTTTAACACTCTTCTCATCTAGGCAGGGCTTCCCTGGTGGCTTACTGGTAAAGAATCCATCTACCAATGCAGGAGATGTAGGTTCAGTCCCTGGATGGGGAAGATCCCATGGAGAAGAAAATGGCAATCCATTCCAGTATTCTTGCCTGGGAAATCTCATGGATTAGAGAAGTCTGGCAGGCTACAGTCCATGGGGTTGCAAAAGAAACAGACATGACTTAGCAACTAAACAACAACAATGACAATCACCTAGTGCAGTGTCCTAAAAGGGATACAATTTTATTTATCCAATTTATAAGATATCTCTAATATGTAACAGGAAAAAGAGCCAAGTCAATTTAATAACTCACTTGTATTTTACAAGATAAACAGAAAAATCTGCAACCCGGCTAATGCTACAGAAGGCTGTAAAAAAAGAGCCCCAATCATTCTAATTCCTCCTATTAGCAAATGTTATCCATGCAGAGGCTGTAGAATACTTGGAACTATTTTACTTTTTGAGTTTTGCTCTCTAGATTATTTTTGGAATCCAATTGCCGTGTAAAGAAGCCTAAACTATCTATTAGATGTTTGAAACATGGAGTTCCAGTGGCTCCCATTATTCCAACCAAATGCTAAACATGTGAATAAGGACATCTGAGACCCCGTCTCCAGCCAGGTGAAATCAGGCTGGCTTTTGGAAAATCTTCAGATATCATTTGATGTTCCATCGATCCATCCACACCCAGTCATTTCCGACTCTTTGTGACACTTTCAATTGCAGCCTGCCGGGCTCCGCTGTCCATAGGATTTCCCAGGCAAGAATACTGGAGTAGGTTGTCATTTCCTATTCCAGGGTATATTCCCAACCCAACTGCTTTATAATCCCAGGTTATTGTTGATATATATCTATTTTGCATTTTCTGGCAAAATACTGGTCTTAGGAATGCTCTGTCATTGATCAAGTAAATAAGGAAGGATTTGACTTATGTATTGAGAGAAGTCTAGTAAAATGAGCCAGGTCATGCCCAGAGGAACTGAAATGAGGGTGTTTAAACAAATAACAATCAGTTTATTCATATTTACTCCTAGTTAGAATGAAACTAGTCGCTCATGGAAACAGTTATGCCTTTTCATAATATTAACTCTACTGATTTGTATTGCAAAGTATGGATGCTATTGGGGGAAATTGCATTTAATTAATCAGCCAATACTTTTGAGCACCTACTATTCTCTGTTTACTATGTGGGATATGGTGAGTGTAGCCGATAAGAAATACAAATACAAGTTTTTGTATACTTACAGGTTTCCATATCACTTGACCCCTGGGAAGCAAAATTGGGCCATCCTAAAGGAGATCAGTCCTGGGTGTTCATTGGAAGGACTGATGCTGAAGCTGAAACTCCAGTACTTTGGCCACCTGATGGAAAGAACTGACTCATTGGAAAAGACCCTAATGCTGGTAGGGATTGGGGGCAGGAGGAGAAGGGGGCGACAGAGGATGAGATGGCTGGATGGCATCACTGACTCGATGGGCATGAGTTTGAGTAAACTCCAGGAGTTGGTGATGGACGGGGAGACCTGGTGTGCTGCGATTTATGGGGTCGCAAAGAGTTGGACACAACTGAGTGACTGAACTGAACTGAACTGAATCCTAGAGAATGTGTAGCTGTTCCTCATCTAGTCTTCAAGCAGGGAATGAACCCAGGATGTTGGGAAAAGTATACCTGATCAGAAGCCAGTAAACTTGGTCTTAAATTCAAAACTTTCTGTGAGTAATCCATGATTCTGAATTTGGCATCTCATTTTTTCTATGCCTGAATTTTTTTTTTTTTTTAAACTTACAGTTTGGGAAGTAAGAACTTTCCTTTCTTGTCTCAAAGAGTATGTGAAAATAAAATTTAGCATTTTAGAACTAAGCAGCACATTTAAAAGTTTATTAACTGGAACAATAGCTATTTCACCTTTCTATACTTAAAGGGAAGACTTAGATTGGCTCATTCCTCTCTTTTAGCTTCATCCATCAGGAAAGCAATCTCTAGCAACTGTGTGGGTTTGACACTCTTGAATAAGTTTTATATATTCTCCTTTCTTCTACTTAGCTTCTTACTATAATTCATATTTTCCTAATCTTTATTTTCATATATGTTCCTTTTAATATTATTTTACTTATTTCATCCCACTATATGAATTATTTAATTTCATTTTATTATACATATTATTTCTAAATGACTCTAAATTTTTAATGGAAAAAAATGGTAAATACACTTTTAAAGCAAACATGTATAAATACACATATTTGTTGCAGGGACAAGAATGGGCCACATTCCTGATATAGTTTTTGGACACCATGACCTATCATGGTGGTCAGTCTTTGGATTTATATATACCAACTCAATTTGTTATTCTCAGTGTATGTGCTATTGACTATTAACATGCTATGGAGGCACTCTGGTATCTCTCTGAGTTTCCCTGAAGATGGACTATTCCCTGAATGACCCGTGATATACTGGATTGGCCAAAAAGTTCATTGGGACTTCTCTGAAACATCTTATGGAAAAATTAATGTTCAGTGACCAAAGGACTGGTTTTGTAATCTCTATAAATTAATTTAGCCATAGTTTAGTCACTCAATCACTCCTTACCCCTCATTAAATTTCTCATTAATTGAATCTATTCATTCTTAGATAGGCAGATAGATAAGTAGGTAAATAATCTGTCCAAATGGTTCAAGGCAGGCTCAATACAATTAATTAGAGCAAATGTACAAAAGGATCATGATGTTTTAGAATCCAAGTGCCATGTAAGGAAGCTTAAGCTTCTTTCTGGAAACAAGATTTCTACTAGCTATAGGAAACAGTTCAGTTCAGTCGCTCAGTCGTGTCCGACTCTTTGCGACCCCATGAATTGCAGCAGACCAGGCCTCCCTGTCCGTCACCAACTCCCAGAGTTGACTCAAACTCATGCCCATCGAGTCGGTGATAGGAAACAAGGGGGCCCCAATTTCTGCCTTACTTATTCCAGATATGTAAGTAAGGCAATTGTGTTGTTGTGTGTTAGCTACTCAATCGTGTTTCACTCTTTGCGACCCCATGGTCTGTTGCTCACCAGGCTTCTTGTCTGTGAAATTCTCCAGGCAAGAATACTAGGGTAGGTAGTTATTCTCTTCTCCAGGGGATCTTCCTGGCCAGGGATCGAACCCAGTCTCCTGCATTTCAGGTGGATTCTTTACTGGTGAGCCACCAGGGAAGCCATAGCATCTCATCAATGGCATTGTATACCACGCCTTCTCCTCCTCTATAGTGAGGTTTCCGATTTAATTTTAAAGCAAAAATAAATTACTTTCTAGGATATATGTCTATAATTACAGAAACACAAACTGTCCACAGAATATACAGTTCATGCATGCTCATGTGCTAAGTCACTTCAGTCGTGACAGACTCTTTGTGACCCTTTGCACTGTAGCCTGCCAGGCCCCTCTGTCTATGGAATTCTCCAGGCAAGAATACTGGAGTGGGTTGCCATGTCCTCCTCCAGGGGATCTTCCCCACTTGGGGACTGAACCCACGTCTCTTACATCTCCTGCACTGGCAGATTGGTTCTTTACCACTAGCACCACCTGGGAAACCTATACAGGTCATACCAGCTCCATCTCCAACACAAAAGATGATCAAATGTAAAGTAAAACTAAGGTTAATGAAGTAAATAAAACCTGTGTCAGAATTGCAGCCACCCCAACATCACAAAGATAAGCAAGGAATGAACTTCAGAGGGCCACTAGTGCACACGTCTCTTCAGTCTGATTCTTTGCCTAAATCTTAAGAAACCAGAGTTGCTGATTGTCTCATTTTTGTACCCTTTTTCAATATGAATGCCTGTAATTCTACAACATTAGCATCGTCCTTGGTTTTGAAACTGATTTGTCCCTCTCATTCATCTTTTACAAGTAAACCCCTTGATGTACTTGACTCATTTATTTTTTTGAATAAGTTTGAAAAACTTAGCCCATGTGGTATTACTTTCTTGGTATCTTATATAATTGTATTCAGTGAAAATCCAGTCTGTAGAAAGTTATTTAAATACTATTGCTCATTAACGACTGACCGTAGCACTTAAAATCCAAACAACAAACTGCACTGTAGGATGTTTTCCCCCTTTCATTGAGGAACTTATTTATTTTTAAGAGATCATTTTCATTAATCTCATCTGGCATTTGTGTGTGTATGTGTGTGTGTGCATGTTTCCTGCAGTTGAAACTAAACTCTGCCCTCCTAGATAATGCTCACAAAATTATATATGACACTGCTGATGCAGCTCCTTGGCTTGTAGCAACCTGCTTCATTAATGAACATTTTTTAAGCTTCTTTGAAGTCTTGAATATGAAAGTAGAATAAAAATGTGATTACTGTCACTATAGTATTGCCAAATTTGTTAATGAGGCAATATTCTTTATTTTGTCTAGGGCCAAATTCGGTGGTTGTTTTGCAAACAGCACAAAGCAATGATTAACAAGTAAGTTAAGCTCCTCAATTTTACGTTATGGATGTCTTTTATGCAGATTTATTCGACTTTTTCCCCTTAGTGTTGGAAAGGAATCAAATTTCACAGCTCCAGCCACTTCAGTCATTCAGTACGGATCCTAAGAGTAGGTAAAATGGAGATGAAAAAGCTCCCCGGGGAATAAGTATAATCCCTTATATTATACGTAGTAAAACACTTTATGTGATGACATTTGTTATCTAAACTGGAGTTGCTAAAATCCTGAAATCCTATTATATACAATCATCTTCATCTTTATTAGTGCCAAACTTTCTAAGTTACTGAGAATGGCCTCGTCTGCCTATTTCAAGAGATCGCACGACTTCCCTGGCAGTCCAGTGGTTAAGACTTTGCTTTTTAATTCAGGGAGCACAGGTTCGATCCCTGGTTGGGGAGCTAAGATCCCACATGTCATGGCCAAAAAAAACAAAACATAAAACAGAAGCAGTATTGTAACATATTCAATGAAGAGTGTATAAATTGTCCACATTGAAAAAAGAAAGAAAGAAACTGTAGTAAAGGAGAGAGAGATCCTTGTGTCCCAAAGCCAGCAGAGAAACACATAGGGTAGCAAAGCCCCTGCCAAAGACAGGACATGGTCATTAGACTCCACTAACCT
The DNA here is from genome assembly GCF_033118175.1 of Dama dama. Taxonomy (NCBI): domain Eukaryota; kingdom Metazoa; phylum Chordata; class Mammalia; order Artiodactyla; family Cervidae; genus Dama; species Dama dama. Next base: position 67,485,924 of record NC_083713.1, on the reverse strand, counting down.
TTTTAAGAAAAACTATTTGAAAGGCCTCTTGAGTCACTTACCCTTTTAAATCAATTCCAAACTCCAATTTCTGTTTTTGTTTCTTTTTTCCTGTGAGATATGTCAATCATCACAAAGGCACCCTCCCATCCGTACACTCCCATGGAAGCTGTGAGTTGCAACATATGAAATGAGGTCTGATTTCTTTTTCCCACTACCACTGCAGCTTTCCCATTTTTACTTTGAAATCATCTGAGAATTATGCAAACTGGCTTTGCATAATTTGAGAGAAAAGGTACATTGCAAATATAAAGATGCCGTTTTCACTCTTTTCCACTCTTAATATTCCCTTGGAGACTGCTGGCTAAATACTTTTAAGAGTTAGATAAATTGGTCAGATAGGTTTGTAAGGGAATGCTAAAGAGAAAGGAGGAAATCATGAGATGATAATAATAATAACAGTAGTAAGAGCAGACAGTTTATTGAGCAGAAAACTAGTGAAATAACAAAAGCATTAATCATCACTAGATAGTAAACTCCTTGAGGGCAGGAACTCTATCTTATAAAACATTTAGCTCACTGCCTTGCCTGTATAATGGTTAATGGTCAATAAATTTATCTTAACTTCAGTTTAATGGTCAGAGAAGAAGTAGGGAAAGAGACAAATATAGAAACTGTTGATAAGAAAATTTACCTATAAATTCATCTACTACTCCAGTCATCTTTCAAACCCAAAGGATATAAATAATTCAGTGCTCAATCCCTGGGTTGGGAAGATCCCCTGGAGAAGGGAACAGCTACCCACTTCACTATTCTGGCTTGAAAACTCCATGAACTACATAGTCCAGTTCAGTTCTGTTCAGCTGCTCAGTCATGTCCGACTCTTTGCCACCCCATGGACTGCAGCACACCAGGCCTCCCAGTCCATCACCAACTCCCAGAGTTTATTCAAACCCATGTCCATTGAGTCAGTGATGCCATCCAACCATCTCATCCTCTGTTGTCCCCTTCTCCTCCTGCCTTCAATCTTTCCCAGCATCACGATCTTTTCAAATGAGTCAGTTCTTCCCATCAGGTGGCCAAAATATTGGAGTTTCAGCTTTAACATCAGTCCTTCCAAAGAACACCCAGGACCGATTTCCCTTAGGATGGACTGGTTGGATCTCCTTGCAGTCCAAGGGACTCTCAAGAGTCTTCTCCAACACCACAGTTCAAAAGCATCAATTCTTTGGTGCTCAGCTTTCTTTATAGTCCAACTCTCACATTCATACATGACCAGTGGAAAAAACCATAGCTTTGACTAGACAGACCCTCTGTTGGCAAAGTAATGTCTCTGCTTTTTAATATGCTCTCTAGGTTGGTCATAACTTTTCTTCCAAGGAGCAAACATCTTTTAATCTCATGGCTGCAGTCCCCTCTGCAGTGATTTTGAAGCCCCAAAAAATAAAGTCAGCCACTGTTTCCACTGTTTCTCCACCTATTTGCCATGAAGTGATGGAACCAGATGCCATGATCTTAGTTTTCTAAATGTTGAGCTTTAAGCCAGCTTTTTCAGTCTCCTCTTTCACTTTCATCAAGAGGCTCTATGGTTGTTCTTCACTTTCTGCTGTAAGGGTGATGTCATCTGCATATCTGAGGCTATTGATATTTCTCCTGGCAATCTTGACTCCAGCTTGTGCTTCTTCCAGGCAGCGTTTCTCATGATGCACTCTGCATATAAGTTAAATAAGCAGGGTGACAATATACAGCCTTGATGTACTCCTTTCCCTGTTTGGAACCAGTCTGTTGTTCCATGTCTGGTTCTAACTGTTGCTTCTTGACTTGCATCCAGATTTCTCAAGAGGCAGGTCAGGTGGTCTGGTATTTCCATCTCTTTCAGAATTTTCCACCGTTTATTGTGATCCATACAGTCAAAGGCTTTGGCATAGTCGATAGAGCAGGAATAGATGTTTTCTGGAACTCTCTTGCTTTTTCAATGATCCAGTGGATGTTGGCAAGTTGATCTCTGGTTCCTCTGCCTTTTCTAAAACCAGCTTGAACATCTGGAAGTTCACGGTTCATGTACTGAAGAAGACTGGCTTGGAAAATTTTGAGCATTACTTTACTAGCGTGTGAGATGAGAGCAATTTTGTGGTAGCTTGAACATTCTTTAGCATTGCCTTTCTTTGGGTTTGGAATGAAAACTGAACTTTCCCAGTCCTGTGGCCACTGCTGAGTTTTCCAAATTTGATGGCATTTTGAGTGCAGCACATTCACAGCATCATCTTTTAGGATTTGAAATAGCTCAACTGGAATTCCATCACATTCACTAGCTTTGTGCGTAGTGATGCTCCCTAAGGCCCACTTGACTTTGCATTCCAGGATGTATGGCTCTAGATTAGTGATCATACCATCATGATTATCTGTGTCATGAAGATCTTTTTGGTATAGTTCTTCTGTGTATTCTTGCCACCTCTTCTTAATATCTTCTGCTTCTGTTAGGTCCATACCATTTCCATCCTTTTTCATGCCCATTTTTGCATGAAATGTTCCCTTGGTATCTCTAATTTTCTTGAAGAGATATCTAATCTTTCCCATTCTATTGTTTTCCTCTATTTCTTTGCATTGATCACTGAGGAAGGCTTTCTTATCTCTCCTTGCTATTCTTTGGAACTCTGCATTTAAATGGGCATATCTTTCCTTTTCTCCTTTGCTTTTCACTTCTCCTCTTTCCATAGCTATTTGTAAGGCCTCCTCAGACAACCATTTTGCTTTTTTGCATTTCTTTTTGTTGGGAATGGTCTTGATTCCTATCTCCTGTACAATGTCAGGAACCTCCGTCCATAGTTCTTCAGGCAGTCTGTCAATCAGATCTAATCCCTTGAAACTATTTGTCACTTCCACTGTATAATTGTAAGGAATTTGACTTAGGTCATACCTGAGTGGTCTAGTGCTTTTCCCTACTTTCTTCAATCTAAGTCTGAATTTGGCAATAAGCAGTTCATGATCTAAGCCACAGTCAGCTCCCAGTCTTGTTTTTGCTGACTGTATAGAGCTTCTCCATCTTTGGAAGCAAAGAATACAAGCAATCTGATTTCGGTACTGACCATCTGGTGATGTCCATGTGTAGAGTCTTCTCTTGTGTTGTCTTATACAGTCTTCTCTGTATAGTCCATGGAGTCACAAAGAGTCGGACATAACTGAGTGACTTTTACAATCTAGCCAAAAACATTATTTGCCAAACTGCCACTAACGCCTAGGAAACAGAATGACGCATCTTCCTGGTAAATTCCATTCCTTCAAAGTGGAAATGCCAGGCTATATGATACAAATGAAAGACTGATTGGCCAAGTATAGTTTGTCTTTAAGGGAATGGGAATACAATGGATCTTTTGGATTTTGTCTACAAACAGATGAGTTTACTCTTCTTAAATGGATTCTCTAATCAATCATGTTGAGTGATATTTTTCCCACTTGGCAAATTGTCTGCCTAAATCATTTGAAAATCATCTCAGTGTTGTTTCCTCTTCTGAAGTCTATTGACTAATTTATGAAAACGTCTACTTTCTATTTTTTTCCCTTATCCTTGAAGTTTCTTAGCAATGTTATCTTCATTTTACTTCCTCATCTGGGCACAAGCATGAAATGGGTGGGATATACAGACAACCAACTGCTTTCACTTTCCAGATCATTCACTATTAAATACGGCCAAGCATTGATGTTGTAATGCTGCTCTCTTTAAATTTTCACCTTGGATCAGAGATACACTTGAGCAAATAGAGACAGGGAGACAGTTAAGACAATAATACTTGCAAATACATACAAAAAAGGAGGAAAAAGAACAACCTAGGCATTAAAAGATATGAAAAGAATGAATCTGATTTTTTTAAAACTTGTTAGCAGGTACTTTACCACATAAATACATGGTAAGTAACATACAAAGAACAGAGATGAAAATACCAAAAGTTTGGGGTTTAAGGCAATTTTAGATTATTAGATAAGGCTAATCATCTAGGAAGAATCATAATTATAACAGTAATTTCATTAATGACAATTATGATAATTTTCTGGGTGAGACAGTTAATTTTGCATATCTTAAATTGATCAATTTAATTTAAATGTTATAAAACTCCCATTAGGTCAGTAAATCCATATCCTGCTTTTACAGGTATGGAATGCAAGGCTCACAAAGACTAAATATTTCACCTGAGGACACATAGCTGAAGGAGCCTGGATTCAAACTCAGTATGACTGCAAAGCTTCTGAAGAGCTGTTAGGTGGAGAAGGCTTGGCCTTCTTGATTCTTTCTTCTGCTCTATAAGTCCAGAGTACAGATGGAATGGCTGGAGCTCCAGTTGCCATCTGGGACCCCAAAATAACCTTGGGAACGGGAATGGGGAAATGGAACCATAAGGCAGAAGGAGCCCAGCTCCCTAACCCTGTGCCTAACTACAGAACAAATAAGCCCTGGGCATTTCTCTCCTGTTTAAGTTACTATAATCTTCAGTTTTCTCTTACTTGTAGCCAAACTTAAGTACTACAATTATAATTATATATACTCCACCACATTGCTAATCATGGTTAGACCACTTAACTTGTTTGATTTTCTTTTAAGCTGTCTGATCTGTAGGCTTCGCTGGTGGCTCAGTGGTAAAGAATTTGCCTGCCAGTGCAGGAGACGCAGGCTCTGTACCTTGTTAAACTGAGACTGAGGCCTTGGGCTTTGGGTCTTGATGCCAAGAAAAACTGCAATCTGGGTTTAATGTCTGATGTGAACATCAAAAGAGTGTCTAATGCAAAGAATCAAAATACAGAATTTTCATTTATATGAGCTAAAGAAGTGAATCAAAGATTTAGACCAAAGAGATTTGAGAAATGAAAGGTATTAATGAACTTATATTCATTATGAAGTTTAGGGAAAGCAGAAAGAAACCTGGACCTGGAAGAATTTCATGAGCCTGACTTCAGATGACTGGATTGCTTTGAATTCATGGCAATACTGTGATCATAGGGAAATGAGTTTTTAAAAAGAGGGTAAAGCAAAACACACATAAGAAAATGAGGGTACATATTCTACCCATGTAAAAGTTTATAATATATGAATCAAAGGAAGAAGAAAATGTGAAAGCAAGTTTTACATATAAATCCATCCTATATAAATATGTAGCTTTTTACCTAGAATTACTTAAGCAAAATCACAATGTACTCATAAGGCTAAAGTTGTTTTATAATATATTATTCTGAAAATTGTCTATATTTAAACAAAGACATTTTTGATCTTCCCTCCCCTTTCATTCACTGCTATTTTATAAATATTAAGTAGCCATTCATATGTTTGATTGCTGATTTTACAAGTGACTTAGTCATTTCTTCATTTAATATTTCTAAAGGCACACTTCACTCTTTTTTCCATTATTCTCAATGGCAAAGACATGTATTCAATGGAGTAAAACAATAGATCCTATCTGGGATGGAAGTCTAGCCAGTAATCTTTTTCACACTGACAGTGCCATGTTCCCCATAGGTTCTCAAATCATTGATATTGTTAAAATACATTCAAGCATTTTCAGTTTTATACAGCCTCAAATTCTTGCATATACCATGATCTTTATAAACTATTTTAGTATCAGGTCACCTTTTTTTTTTTTTTTCTCCTTAAGATATCATATAAGCACACAAAAAGAAAGAACAAGTGGGCTTTCCAAATCTATCCTTGTCTAATGAAGTTTTCTACTGTCTCTCTTCATCCAAGAACTTTGAATTCCAAACCCACAAAAAATGATAGAAGAAAAAAAATGATATAGAAAAGATAAATTTTGCCTCTAATGTCATAAATAATTTGAGAAAATAGAAAGCATTAACAAGTGAGTAGGGTAGGGAATATAGAAACAGTTTAACGATCAGGATGGAAAACAATATGGAAGTTCTTTAAAAAACTAAAAATAGAACTACCATTAGGTACAGCAATTCCACTCCTGGACACATAACTAAACAAACCCAAATTCTGAAAAGATACATGTTCCCAAGTGCTTACTGCAATGCTATTTACAACAGCCAAGATCTGGAAACAACCTATATGGATATCAACAGATGAATGAATAAAGATGCAGTACATATATGCAATGAAATGCTACTCAGCCATAAAAATAATGAAATGATGTGATCTGCAGCCACAGGGATGCAATTTGGACACAACTAGAGTTTACTGCTCTAGGTGAAGTAAGTCAGAGAAAGACAAGTATCATACGATGCCACTCATATGTAGAATCTAATTTTAAAAATTATCTGAATGAACTTATTTACAAAACAGAAACATACTCACAGATTTTGAAAACAAATTTATGATTACCAAAGGGGAAAACATGAGGTAGGGGAGAGATCAATTAGGAGCTTGATAGTAACATATACACACTACTATATATCAAATAGACAATGAAGAAGACTCTACTGTACAGAGAACTCTACTCAATATTCTGTAATAACTTATATGAGAAAAGAACCTGAAAAAGAACGGATATATGAATAACTGAATCACTTTGGTATATACTTGAAACTAACACAGCATTGTAAATCAACTATATCCTAATAAAATTTAAATGAATAAATTAAAAAAAAAATAACTGTCTTAAAACCTCACAAGAAAACAACAAAAAAAGGAGAAAAGTTTCAAACTGAGGCAAATTGAACACTTCTTTTCCCACCTAAATGTGGAGGCTGGATCTCACTTCTTGTGCTTTTTTGCCTATGGGACTGTGAACTTAGTATAATGAAAATACTTCACATTTCAAGAGAAGGCAGAAATACTGATTACTCCATAATATGTTAATATTTTAAAGGGCGCAGCATAGCATCTTGTCTAAGAAGAGCACGGACTCTAAAGCCAGGCTGCCTGGGTTTGAATTCCATCTCCACTATTACCTTGAATTCTGTGCCTCAGTTTTCTCATTATTAAAAAGGGAGTAATAATAGAATTACAAAAAAGCACCACTCATGGGGCACCTAGGAGTAGGAAATGTGTTAATATTTGTAGAACATTTTAAAAAACGACTGACATATGAAGCACAATAAGAGGAGAGCAACATAAAAATAAGTCAGTTAAAATTTAAAACAGAGTAGGGACATCATTGTATAAGGCAAACAAAGTATAATTATGAATTTCATTCAGGTTGCACAACACAAGTTTTGAACCCCTGATTTAAGAGAACATGATAGCTAATCTGTCACCAGTTGTGGGGGGGCGGGGGCGGTTATTTTGTGTTGTTTCAGATGCGTTAGAAATGGGATCGGTGAGTAGAAGTCAGGGTTTTAGTGTGAGTCAGGATCAGAAGCTACTTTCTGCCAATTAGATGTGTCTAACGGTAGAATGAACTGCCTGAAAAAACTAGTGAGTTCACTCTCACTGAATGTGTTTCAAGCAGAAACTGTAAGATGGATTATCTTTTGAATACAAAAGAGAGAATTTCTGCAGTGGGTAAGGCTTTGGAAAAATGAACCCTAAACTGCTGTCCAGCTCTGAAGTCATGAATCTAATATGACAAAAATCCAAGAAACTTGGCAAATAGAAAGGAGAGCAAATGGGGGCATTGCTGGCCCCATCAATAACCCACAAGCAGTAGTCAGTTACCTCGATGACCAAGGAAGCAGAAGGGAGGGAGACTGCAACAGATAATCACAGGCATTTGTGAGGACTCAACAAAACCCCTTTATAGGGTTTTCATATCAGCAGGATGCTGAGAACAAAACAGAACCAGATGTACAATCAGGTGAGGGGGGAAGAGAGTGTGATGACCAGAAGGGCAAACTGCCAAATAATGCCAACCACTTCCTGTCGTTCTTGGCCCTGACTTACATCATAGCTATGGCCCTGCAGCACCTTGAAGAGGCTGCCTGGCTTCTGACAATTATAAATCTTTTCCCTCAGCGGAAAAGCAGAAATTGATGGTGGGTGAGTGGAAGGTAGATTGGGGTGATGGGGAATTGACAGAATGCCACCAAGATGAATGGTCAACCACAGTTTTGCCAAGGGCAAGCACTACATCTTGTCTTCATTAAGGGTTGAAGGAATCCGTTTGTATATAAACCCCCTTTCCCCTCCACACACAGAAACTGGGAAAAACTGTACTGGAGATGAAGTTTTACTTGTCTAATTTTCAGAGTTTACTTTAGCAAGACCAGTCCTTTATAAAATAGTCTTTCTTAAGGATGTGGACATTAAAAAGGAGGTGATTTTTAAAGTCCATTAATTTGCTTTAATTCTGATGTAGTATAATTAATGTTTTAGTTTGGGGTACACATTCTTTGACAGAGTTGTCAAAAGTTCAATTTTTAAAGAAGATTATGTATCAGCTCTAGTGAATTTTATAAAAAAAATACATTACTGGAGAATATTTCTTTTTATTTACCTATTATACCATCTTCTTGATAATTTTGTAAAATTTTTTACTCAAAAACAATCCTTATAAGCATTTATAAAATTCTGTAAAATTTTTGAACTTGCAGAATTGTAAAGATTTAGCTAGTGGAGGTGATGGAATTTCAGTTGAGCTATTTCAAATCCTAAAAGATGATGCTCTGAAAGTGCTGGACTCAATAGACCAGCAAATTTGGAAAACTCAGCAGTGGCCATTTCCATTCCAATCCCAAAGAAAGGCAATGCCAAAGAATGCTCGAACTACTGCACAATTGCACTCCTCTCACACGCTAGTAAAGTAATGCTCAAAATTCTCCAGGCCAGGCTTCAGTAATACATGAACCATGAACTTCCAGATGTTCAAACTGGTTTTAGAAAAGGCAGAGGAACCAGAGATCAAAGTGCGAACATCCGTTGGATCATCGAGAAAGCAAAAGAGTTACAGAAAAACATCTGCTTTATTGACTATGCCAAAGCCTTTGATTGTGTGGATCACTACAAACGGTGGAAATTTCTGAAAGACATGGGAATACCAGACCACCTGACCTGCCTCTTGAGAAATCTATATGCAAGTCAGGAAGTAACAGTTAGAACTGGACATGGAACAACAGACGGGTTCCAAATAGGAAAGAGTATGTCAAGGCTGTATATTGTCACCCTGCTTATTTAACTTCTATGCAGAGTACATCATGAGAAACGCTGGGCTGGAAGAAGCACAAGCTGGAATAAAGATTGCCAGGAGAAATATAAATAACCACAGATATGCAGATAACACCACCCTTATGGCAGAAAGTGAAGAAATAAAGAGCCTCTTGATGAAAGTGAAAGAGGAGAGTGAAAAAGTTGGCTTAAAGCTCAAAATTCAGAAAACTAAGATCATGGCATCTGGTCCCATCACTTCATGGGAAATAGGTGGAGAAACAGTGGAAACAGTGGCTGAGTTTATTTTTCTGGGCTCCAAAATCACTGTAGATAGTGGTTGCAGCCATGAAATTAAAAGACACTTACTCCTTGGAAGGAAAGTTATGACCAATCTAGATAGCATATTAAAAAGCAGAGACATTACTTTGCCAACAAAGGTCCGTCTGGTCAAGGCTATGGTTTTTTCAGTCGTCATGTATGGATGTGAGAGTTGGACTATAAAGAGGGCTGAGTGCCGAAGAATTGATGCTTTTGAACTGTGGTGTTCGAGAAGACTCTTGAGAGTCCCTTGGACTGCAAGGAGATCCAACCAGTCCATCCTAAGGGAAATCGGTCCTGGGTGTTCTTTGGAAGGACTGATGTTAAAGCTGAAACTCCAGTATTTTGGCCACCTGATGGGAAGAACTGACTCATTTGAAAAGATCGTGATGCTGGGAAAGATTGAAGGCAGGAGGAGAAGGGGACAACAGAAGATGAGATGGTTGGATGTTATCACGGACTCAATAGACATGAGTTTGAGTAAACTCTGGGAGTTGGTGACGAACAGGGAGGCCTGGCGTGCTGCAACCCATGGGGTCACAAAGAATTGGATGTGACTGAGTGACTGAAATGAAATGAGCTGAACTGAGCCCATGTTTAAAGATGAAGAGGTGAAAGCCAAAGAGTGACCTGGTACAAAGGATGATGGTTATTAAGTGGCAAAACCTAGAATTTGACCCCCAATTTCCTGACTCTCTGCCACAAATTCTTTCTTTGCCACACCAATAACAAAAATGTCTCTAATGACACAAATGTTAGCTGATTTTCCAGTGCTGTATTCAGTGGTGTATTGAATTTAGTGTTGGGGACAGAGTAGAATAGCTTCCTGCTCCTGAGCTGCGCAAATTTCTCCAGGGGCTCAGATGGTTAAGCATCCACCCACAAAGCAGGAGACCTGGGTTTGATTTCTGGGTTGGGAAGATCCCCTGGAGACGGTCATGGCAGCCCACTCCAGTATTCTTGCCTGGCAAATCCCATAGACAGAGGAGCCTGGTGGGCTATAGTCCATGGGTTCGCAAAGAGTCAGCCATGACTGACGGACTCAGCACATATGTACCACAAAGGTGAAATAAGGCAGCCTTCAGAGTGATTAATAAAACCTATAAGGAATGGCTGTCATGGCCATGCTTTGTGTTTAAATTTCAAAGCAGTGAGCCTTAATCATGTTGTGGAGAAAGAGAGAAAAGAAATATTATGACCTTTGCATCTTTCATATTCTCAACACCTAGCAATTACAGGCCTAGTACTCATTCCACAGACATCCAGCAACTGTTTCTTGAGCTCTTGCTCTGTGGCCCCATTGAGGGAGTATGAAGAAAAATACAACAAATAGATGTGCTCAGTAGCTCAGCTGTGTCCTGCTCTTTGCAATCCCATGGACTGTAGCCTTACGGGCCCCTCTGTCCATAGAATTTTTCAGACAAGAATACTGCAGTTGGTTGCCATTTCTTTCACATAAACAATTAAGCAAATAAATAGACATAAATAATAAAGCAAAAAAAAAGTAATAGAAGAGTTGTGCAGAAAACAGAAATGCAGTGTTATTAGAGAATGTGACTGGATGGCTACATTATTTTGATGGTCAAGAAAGCTCACATTAGGACTTCCTTGGTGGTCCAGTGGTTGAGACACCGTGCTTCCAATATAGGGGTTGTGGGTTCAGTCCCTGGCTGGGGAACTAAGACCCCACATGCTGTGTGACACAGTAAAAAAAAAAAAAAAAAAAAAGCTCACTTTGAGGAAGTCATTTCTAAATTCAGAAACACAAGAAGGAGTCAGTAACACAGAGATCAGTAGAGAGCATTCTGGCATAGGCTCAGGCTGGTACAAAAGTCCTTATGTATGGACAAGTTTGGCATGTTGAGAAACTTAAAGAAGGCTGATAAGGCTGAGGGCAGCAGGAAAAATGGAACTACAGGTGCATGAAGAAGGAAAGTTACCTGGGGAAAGTACATCAAAGAACTTTTTGAGACAGACTAAGGAGATTGGATTTTTACTAAATATGTAGGGATGGTTGTATTTGCACGTATGTGTCTATGCTGCGTGTGAGGGGAGGTATGTGGGGGTGGCGGGCACTGGAGTGCTTTAAGCAGAAGAATGACAAGGTCTTTTTAAAGATCACTCTGGCATGTAGAGGATGAAATGTGGGGTGAAAATCTTGGGAGCCACGGAGGCTGGTTAGGGAGTCAAGCTATAGACTCACCAAGAGACAAGATTTGATCTAGAGCAGTGGTTTTCCATGGGAGAGAGAGATATCTTTCCTTAGGAGACATTCATAATGTCTGAAGTTTTTTTTTTTTTTTTTGATTTGTCTTATAGAGGGGTATAGTTGATTAACAATATTATGTTAGTTTCAGGTGTGAAGAAAAGTGGTTCACTTATACATATACATGTATCTATTCTTTTCTCAAGTTCCTTTCCCATTTAGGTTATTACAGACTTTTCCCTGGGCTATATAGTAGACCCTTGTTGGTTATCTATTTTAAGGATTTGTTGTTGCTTAGTCACTAAGTTCTGTCCAACTCTTTTGTGAGCCCATGAACTGTAGCTCATCAGGCTCCTCTGTCCATGGGATTTCCCAGGCAAGAAAACTGGAATGGATTGCCATTTCCTTCTCCAGGGGATCTTTCTGACCCAAGGATTAAACACTCATCTCCTGCCTTGGAAGGTGGATTCTTTACCATTGAGCCACCAGGGAAGACCGTTTTAAATATAGAAGTGCATATGTGTCAATCCTGAACTTCCAATCTATCCCCCCTCCCCACTCATCCCCCTGGAAACCGTATATAGTTTGTTGTTTTTTTTTCAATGGGAAGGGGGAAGTTGCTAGTATCATCCAGTGGGTAGAGGCCAATGATGCAGGACCAACCATCCTGCAAGGCATACAGCAACACCCACGGAAAGAACTATCCAACGTTAACAGGGTTAACTTCATTAGCTTACAACCTGTGCAGTCTCAGATGATCCCACCTGCCCAGACTGAGACAGAAGCCACATTAGATTTATTGCCCTGGTGTCAATGTCTTGACATTCTTAATAATTTTATCTTTGAACTTTCGAATTGCAAGTGAAGTCTGTTGAGACAGTAAAGTATGCACTTAAGTAGAGGAAGTTTGTTCAGTGATGTCCCACGTTCATTACTGGCCCATCCATACATAGGGTTGGCTGTATCTGATGAGCACAGATACATGATGGATCCATGATCTGTGAAGTTCCAGTGAGACTCAAAGTAAGTAGAAAATAATCTATGTTATATACCCAATTGAATAAGCAGGGCCTGAAAGCCTCAGTGGTCACACTTTCCATTTCCAGTGACCACACTTTCCAGTTTCAAATGCAGAAGGAAGGCAATTTCTTTCTATGTAACCAAGGATCCTTATAAATCTGTCCCTTCTTACTCCTGTTATTCCCCTGTATTAGCCAACTGTGTATTTGAAAACAATGACGTTGAAGGATAGTGAAAGAAAAAATACAATCATTGATTCCTTTTCCTTTCTCTTCTTTCTGAATCAGAATTAATTTAGAATGTGCACATTCAAGTAGTAAGAGGAAGTAAAATAAAAACAGTTGTTAGTTATGGGCATTTCCACTGTCCTGGTAAGAATAAAATACATATATGTGCACAAGTTATAAAATACTAATTGCATAATTTTGGTAATTCTGCAGATGAGTTAAATGCCTTTTTTTTTGTCTTTAAAAATGGCTTTGTGCAATATAAAGACAAATGGCAAGATTTATACTAATAATTTAATATTTTAATATTTCATTACTAAAAAGACATCAGATAGAAAATTTACACCATAGCAAAAAAAGAGGCTGCAGGGAAAAAGCTTTATACTTTAATATTTTTAGTGTCATATTTTTAACACGTTTTGGACAATTTCATTTGGACTGTTTCATTTTATACAGGGCCCTGCAAATTATGTAGCTGACCCTGACTTCCAGTGTTAATAATTGATCTAGAGGATGTAGGGAAGATGACGAAAAGTGAAGAGATTCTAGATTTGCTCTGGAGGCAAAGTTAACTAGACTTCCCAATGGACTATTAAGAGCATTGAACAAAGTTGAGGGTCCAAGGATACCTAGTTGGGGGCTTGAGTAACTGGCAAAATAGAACAAAAACCCTGTGATGACATGTATCATCTAATTTAATCCTTACAACCATGATAGGAAATGCATGTCATTTTTCACATTTTATAAAAGAAGGATGAAACATTGTTTAAAATCTCAAGGCTAATAAAAGGCAGAACCACAGTTAAAATCCAAACCCCTTGGAGTTCAAAGAGAGTTTGTCCCACTGCTACACTGACTCCCATAATGAAAGGAAAGCTGCAGGCTGAATGAGGCTCACCTAGAAACCACAGAGCAGCTTGTGAATGGAAGCCTGTTGAACAAAGCAAAGGGTTTTCTGACTTCTCTGCTCTGATCTGTGGATTTTCCTGCTTTGTTGGTGATGTCAGTAATGAAAATCCCTTTCACTATATCTTGTCAATTCATCTGTCTCCCAATATCACATAATACCTTGGAAGATAGTTATAGAAATTGAGAAAGATGAGTATATAAAACAGAAAGTATTTGCTGTGCCTTTTCATTATACTATATTCTGTATTTTATATCACTCATATTTTTCTTTATAAATTCCTTGTCAAATATGTGAACAGTCATTTACTTTGTCTGTAGTTTGCAAAAATACTGAATATACTATCAAAAGCCTAAAAAAATGACCAAGACACTCCACTGTATAAAAATTTGAAATATATGAGTATATTGGAACTTCTGAAACCTCATTCTAAAATGTCATATTCCACTAGACATACAGTGATGCTGAAATTTATAGTTTTAAAGGTATCCTTGTCTATTTTTTGTTATATATATATATATTTGAAAATAATTGATATTCTAATTAAAGTATCCCTTTAAATTATACATGACTCCTAACAATAATAAAACAGCATATGACATAGAAATGTGTTTATGCCAAGGATTTTAATAATTCAACTGTGCAATTATGAATGTTTCATTATTTAACTTATGCTAATTTCTTAACTGTCTTCACCTGCTTATTTAGATAACAAGAGCTTGAAATCTTCTTGGAATATTTGAATTAAGTTCTAGTAAGCTGAACTACCTTACTTCTTTTCTTTTTTCTCAAAATTTGTTATTTCTCCTCTAGCAGACTGCCGAGAATTTGGGCTACACTTATTAGTTTCTCAACAGAGCTTTCACAGTCTCAGGAGGCAAAGTAAGATTTATTCCAAGTCAAAGCCAAAACAAAGATATTAGTTTTAGTTCTGCAATAAGCTAAAGTCAGGGAAAAAAATCTAGTAATTTGCATTATGGCATTCACTATACTATGTAATGATTCGTGCATTTATGTGTCTACTCTCCAAAGAGGCTGTGATTTTGTAAGTAGAATCTGTGTCTTACTCGTCTCTCTCTGTCTCCTTTCTTTAGAATGAATGCCCTGTCCAATAGAGAGTCACAGTAAATGTCTAACACATCAATGTATTAGAAAAGAAAAATGTCATATCACTGGCACAAATAACTCCCAAAACTTTTAAAAAAACTTTTTATTTTGTATTGGAATACAGCTGGTTAACAGTGTTGTGATAATTTCAGGTGGACAACAGAGGGACTCAGACATACACATACATGTATCCATTTCCCCCAAATTCCCCTCCTATCCAAGCTGCCACATAACATTGGCCAGAGTTCCCTGTGCTACACAGTAGGTCCTTGTTGGTTATCCATTTTAAATATAGCAATGTGTACCTGTCCATCCCAAACTCCCTAACTATCCCTTCCTCCCATCCTCCTCCCTTCAAAACTTTGACAAGTACTTTTTCTGACTCAAAGTCATTGAGAATTAGTATTTAAATCAAAGTACAAAATCCCCATTAATATAAAAGAATTACCCTAACAATACTCTTGTGAAAGACTTAACACACTGACTACAGGCTAATTATGTCTCAGTGCTTTTGTTCTTGTGGATCTTGTTTTATAAAGATGTGATATTGGGGGCTGTTTGATCTGGCATATCTGAATAGCAAAGAAACCACCTGCCTCCTCACTAGTAGTACAAAGGAGTGGTTAGCGATAGATGTTCCAGAGTCAGAGTGTCCAAGATCAAAAGCCTGTTCCTCCATTTCCAAGCTGTGTGGCGCTGGACTAGCTGAGAGTACTAAGCTTCATTTCCTCACCTGTGAAACATTGGTAGTGATAGAATATGTATCAGAGAGGTGCTGTGATTTTCAAAATTTAAAAGTGAGTGCTGAGTACAGTTCTAGGTGTATAGTAAGAACTTAGTAAATGTTAGTTCTTAAGAGTTTACTTATGATGGGTTTGGAGAAGGAAATGGTAACCCACTCCAGTATCCTTGCCTGGAGAATCTCATGGACAGAGGAGCCTAGCAGGCTACAGTCCATGGAGTCACAGAGTCAGAAATGACTTAGCGACTAAAACAACAACAACAGCAATGATGGGTTAACTTCTTTATCTTTCAATGTTCAAAGTAAACTCTGTTTCCTTAATTAAATCTTCCTTAGGACACTCCTATCAACTTTAATCTCTCTTATTCCTCAGGTATATAGCACACTTTGATTGGAAAAAGTGGGGGCACTTTAGAGTTTTCACATCTTGAGTTTCTTTGTCATTGTTTCATCAATATATAAGGAATAATAAAATCTTTTTTTTTTTTTTTTCTGAAGGGCCTAATGTTAGCAAATTCTCGAAAGAAGGGGAAGAGCTTGGTAGGCTGATGTAATTATTTGACATGATCCAAATGTGGAAAGCTAGACAATAAATACCAACTTCCTTCTAAGGCACATCAATGACCACAACTAGGGAAGCCATATATTTATCATCTTCCATAAGGCAATACCTGAAAGACAAATAAATGCAGATGGGTGTGGAAGAGTGGAAGGAAGGAAGGGAAGAGAAAGAAAAATTAAAAAGAAGGAAAGAAAAAAAGAATAGAAAAGGAGAATGGATTTAATTCCATTAGTTTTCTTTATGATCCTAGGGGAATGTTGCCTCTGTTCTCTGAAGGTTCACATTTAACCAACAAGTTCCACAACAAACCTTATTAAGCTACTAAACTGTGCTAAAGATCTCATTCCCCTCTCCCTGTCCCCAGCTATATGTCCAGGGAAATATG
Organism: Dama dama; assembly: GCF_033118175.1. Classification (NCBI taxonomy): domain Eukaryota; kingdom Metazoa; phylum Chordata; class Mammalia; order Artiodactyla; family Cervidae; genus Dama; species Dama dama. The sequence goes on along the minus strand of NC_083713.1, from coordinate 67,469,440 downwards.
CTCATGGATGTCCTGTGGTAAGAGAAAAGGTATTTAAAACAGGCATTTCATCTGCACTAAAAATGAACTTTGCATTAGTTCCGTAAGTTTATAAAACTGTTTCATTATTCTTAAAAACTCTCTTTACTTGACCCTTGAAGTCCATTTTTAGCAAAAATGAAAACCATTCTCTGTTATGATAATTATCAAAGACTTTTTCTTGTGATTTTAAAACACTCACCCCTACAAAGACATCTTCACATTTTAAAGTCTCATAAACTTTTTGAATACTTACTCTAGTCAAGAGTTTAGAGGTGGGATGGGGTGGGAGGTGAAAGGGAGGTTAGAGAGGGAAGGGACATATGTATACCTACGGCTGATTCATGGTGATGCATGGCACAAACCAACACAATATTTTAATGCAAAGAAAAATAACATTTAAAATGTTTTCCTACTTTCTATAGTTTCTATTGCCCAAATAATAGAATTTTGTCCTCGAAAGAAATGTTCTGTTACTATATGGAGTAAAAATTTTAAACTACAAACTTTTCTGATATTCTTATCTGTATATAGATCACTTTTGTGTGTTCTGTGCTAAAATAAGAGAATTAATTGAATCTTCTTTTCTGATTCAATTTTATATAATTTACTTCTCACAAAAAAAAAAAAAAACAAACTAAAAAAGATACAATATTATGGTAACCATTTTATTGAAAAGTAAATTAAGGCTTGAGAAGTTTGCTCATGATCAGAAATTTAATAGGACCTAATAAGAGATATATTGAAGCAAAGTTAGAAACCAGGCTACATTTACACTTCGAAGAGCAAAAATCATGTGTCCAAGGTGACAGTGTTCTTGAGCAACAGGTTGAGAAATGTGTCCAAGATTAGAGGAAGAACCAGGAAACTATAAATTTAAGTTAACATCCATTTTGACTTTTACAAACATCAAGAATGAATTACACTCTGGCTGTTTCATGTAACTATGACTTTCTACCTGTCTTTTTCTCTGTGGTTAAAAACCTCCAAACAGCCATGTGCCTTCTTCTGCTGACTGGGGAGAAGATGTATAAGAACACACTACCTTTCTGCAGTTAGAAAAAACCCAGGGCTAACTCACTCTCTAAAAGCAACAGGTGAAGAAGGATGAGAGTCAGGGCAGTCAATCTTTTTAATCTGTAGAAGAAAGTTCTAGAAGTGGGAGGAGAGACTGGCCTGTGTGGTGACCTGGGGACCACCTGGGCTCTGCAAGTGCCCCTCAAAGTGAGGAGCTAGCAGAAGGTTCTAGGGTTTCTATCCTCTCTCAGCTTCTCCTTCCCCAGTTCCCACTACCCCTCTCTCCCATATATTAGTCAGGGTTATAGACTGATTTGTATCCTCTAAACATTCATTTATGGAAGTACTAACCCCAAGTACCTCAGAATATGACTGTATTGAGAGATAAGTTGTTCAAAGAGGCAATTAAGTTAAAATGAGTCTTTCCTCTTAGCTCAGTTGGTAAAGAAGCCACCTGCAATGCAGAAGACCCTGGTTGGATTCCTGGGTCGGGAAGATCCACTGGAGAAGGGAGAGGATACCCACTCCAGAACTCTTGGGCTTCCCTTAGTGGCTCAGCCGGTAAAGAATCCACCTGTGATGAGGGAGACCTGGGTTTGATCCCTGGGTTGGGAAGATCCCCTGGAGAAGGGAAAGGCTACCCAGTCCAGTATTCTGACCCTCGAGGTCACAAGGAGTCAGACATGACTGAGCAACTTTCACTTTCTTTCAAGTGAAAATGAGATGATTAGGATGGGCCCGAATTCAACGTGGCTGGTGTCTTTAGATGAAAGAGAAGTTTGGACACAGACAGGTATAGAGAGAAGACCATATGAAGACACAGACAGACCTACACATCAAGGAGAGAGGCCTCAGAAGAACCTCACCTTGCAGACATCTTGATCTTGGACTTCTATTATCTAGAATTGTGAGACAATAAATTTCTGTTTTTGAAGCTTCACAATTTGTGACAATTTCTTATGGCAGCCCTAGAAAATGAACACCATTGGTCACCCTCTCTAGGCTTGGAACATCTCCAGGGGAAAGACAGTGGCTTTTATCTATCATTCACCAGATAACTAATGCAGGCTCTGGAAGGTAATCAGTACATTTTTGTTGAATGAATGAATGAATGAAATCACGCATACTGCTGCATCTTCCCCCACTGCTACCAACTAGTGAACCCACAGAAATATTAACAGCTAATTATCAGCCCTAGAACGTGATGATTTTCCATTTGTTTGCCTGTTCTTTCCCACTCCTCCTTCTTTCATTTTTACTCTTTAGACAGAAAAGTAGGTTCCTATCGTGGCAGAGATGTGTTAGAGATTGCATCTCAGAGACCGAGTTCATACTTGACTGCTTCTCTGCCTATACAGTCTTATATGAAAGCCAACTTGGAAAAGTTCCAAGGAAACAGCAGAAATATGATGAGCGAGCCTTCTTTGGCTAGAAGAGAAAATGAGACTTTAGAGTAGAAGGTATAATGGGAGACCAATTTATCGTAAAAACTGGTATCCACATATTGTCTTGGCTAAGATCAACTGTGTGATAATAAGCTCCCTTACGGAGTGTTCATTATGGTCCAGGTATTCTTTGTGGTGTTTTAAAGCTAATTCATTTAATTCTCACACCGTTAGAAAATTAAAATCACTATTCCTATTTTTTTTAAGTTGTTCAGTTATGTCCAACTCTTTGCAATACCATGGACTATACAGTCCATGGACTTCTCCAGGCCAGGATACTGGAGTGAGTAGCCTTTCCCTTCTCCAGGTGCTCTTCCCAACCCAGGGATTGAACCCAGGTCTCCCACATTGCTGGCAGATTCTTTACCAGCTGAGCCACAAGGAAGCTCCCATTATTCTTATTTTATGCTTACAAGGATGGTACCCAAAATGACCATGTCTAGATAGCCAGTGGGGAAAGAAGCCAGGATGAAACCCAGGAGTCTGATCTCCAGCGCCTGTACTCTGAACTGATTCATCTCTAAGGCGCACATGTTTGTTACAGCTAGTACTGCATATCAGTTAAGAAAATATGCTTGGATTTTAAATTAAATATAGATTTTACATACAGCTTCTCTTAGTCCAATAAATGCCTGCATTCATCCCCTATTGCATATTCTTATTCTATAAATGAAGCACACTGTTCATTTTAAGACCTCGATTGACAATCCTTCTCAAATAAAATAAAACCAACACCTAAATCTAGTAAATATAACCTGAGCTTTCATTTACCTAGTGTTCTCTATGGTGCAGACACTGATAAAATTTTTTCACAAACTATCTTCTTTAACCAGCAGCAGCCCTCCTAGTGAGTGAGTGAGGTAAGCAGTATTATTTATGCAGTTTTGTAAATGAGGAAATAGAGACTCTTAGACATGCTGTTAACCAAATTCACACAGCTAAAACGTTTCAGGACCAGCTCTGGCTGATTATAAAACTCATGATTATAAACACTGCTCAAGATTCATTTAACAACACCTTTCAGCTTATGTCTGTTTTAAAGTTTATTCTGAGTCCTAAATCAGATGCCTCAGAACTTTCTATAAGATCCAGGAAATTTTTGGTTTGGGGGTTTTTTTAGGGTAGTCACCTCCCAGATCTACCTTGGATCCTTAGAAATCAGCTAAATTTAATAAGAATCTAAATGATCTGTCATTTTCTGCCCATTGCATGTATGAGTCTTTACCTTTTTCCTGGTCTCTTGAAGCTGGTCACATGACTCATATATGATAAACTGACCATTTCCAGTAGTCCATCATGGACTAAATTGAAGGTGAAGGTGGTTCAATGCAGAAAATAAGATTGCCCTGGAAGGATTAAACTACAATTCAATACCTTATGGATGAGGTCAGAATCACCTTAAGATATAATGGTCCTTCTTACAAAAATCTCTTAAAATATTAGGTCCCAAGGTTAAAGTCAGACTGTAAAGAAAGCTGAGTGCTAAAGAATGGAAACTTTTGAACTGTGGTGTTGGAGGAGACTCTTGAGAGTCCCTTGGACTGAAAGGAGATCCAACCAGTCCATCCTAAAGGAGATCAGTCCTGAGTGTTCATTGGAAGGACTGATGTCAAAGCTGAAACTCCAATACCTTGGCCACCTGATGCGAAGAACTGACTCATTTGTAAAGACCCTGATGCTGGGAAAGATTGAAGGTAGGAGAAGAAGGGGATGACAGAGGATTAAATGGTCAGATGGCATCACTGACTCAACTGACATGAGTTTGGGTAAACTCCGGGAGTTGGTGATGGACAGGGAGGCCTGGTGTGGTGCAGTCCATGGGGTCTCAAAGAGATAGACACAACTGAGCTGAACTGAACTGAACTGAAATTTAGCCAAATTTAACTATGACCACATCCAAAGTTCTTTTTTTAAAGAAAAAAAAAATCAAGTGTCTATCAGAAAAATGAATTGGTTAATAATAGAACATGAGAATAGTAAGGAGACAGAGTTAAATCCTGGCACCACTCAAGCAGTGCCTGGAAGAAGGGACCCTAGTCAAACTCAGTCTGTACAGCCTGATTAGCACATAGTTCTTTAGGTAAATACATCAGCCTATTACACCTTAAGGCTCTTGAATATTCTTCATAACGAACTCATTCTGTTTGCTGCTAAGCAACTTTTGACCATAATGTGGCTTTAATGGAGAGCATATTGACTAAGAGATCAATTTTCTCTGATAGTAATTCATGTAATTGCTGCTTAATACCTGGCCATTCTTGTTTTGAATATCATTTGATTCAATGTGTTAATTTGAATTACTGTTTAGGTCTAATCAAGTCCAGGATACTCCCAAGAAGACTGAGTTTCTGAGCCTGGGGAGCTTAAGGTCAGATGTGAAGCCTGAGAGAACCAGAGGCAAAGGTCTTTACTGGTGACCCCGTGACCTCATTTTCCTTTGGATGCTTTGAGCAGCATCCTGCTGGGCTCTTGAACTTCTTCAGAAGGGAAAAGAGCAATCTGTCAGGAGAGCCTTCCTTCATTCCATGACATGGTGTTAGCATAAACACGGTTTCAGTTACAGCAAGCTGTATAATGAGACATACCACCATAAATAAATACTCTCAAAGTTTGTGCAAGATCATATTAAGACAGATGCCAAAGCTCATAATTGCCACACGCTGCATATTACTGAAACTTTTCATAAAATCTAATGAGATTCTAACTTATAAGGAAAGAGGCATAAGGAAACTTGTAGCAACATAATTGGATGACATTTTCTGCCCAGAGGGCAAAAGAAGTTAAAAAGCGTAACTGGCATTTGTGTTCTTAAAATGAAGGGATTCAGAAAGATGTTAAAATCCAAATAAGTCCAGTTTTGATTGCGTTATCTTTTGGAAACGAGAAAGAGGTTTTGGAACAAAGGGTTCCAGAAAGGGTAATTAAACAGTTCCCACCACGCAAATAGTATTGAATGAGATCATTCAAAAGGTGAGGATCTTCTGTGATGGAAATGAGAAGCAGGAAGGAGCTAAAGAGACCATCTACCCCAGATTTCTAATTAAACGCTGAGCTACCCCAAGAATCTGCTTGTTTCGGATATGGCACTAAGAAGCAAGTCATTTTGATTTCAGCCAGAAGTAAAAAAAAGACCTGGAAGAAAGGAGAGAAATTAAAGGGCTCCTACATTTCGTTTTCTATGTCTTTTCCCCTAATACAGAACAAAAGATGCTTTGTGGAAATGAATGACAGTTACATGTCAGGTCAAGGAGAAAACCAGTGACAACTTCCCCTAACCCGGTGAAATTAACAAACCGATAGAGTATAAAGCTGGCATATGTACGATTAAGTTAGAGCTATGCTGTTGTTGTTCTTCTTGTTGTTCACTCAGTCATGTTTGACTCTTGTGACCCCATGGACTGCAGCAAGGCAGACTCATATGTCTTCTGCCATCTCCCAAAGTTTGCTCAAAGTCATGTCCATTGAGTCAGTGATACTATCTAACCATCTCATCCTCATCCTCCCTTCTCTTTTTGCCTTCAATCTTTCCCAGCATCAGGGTCTTTTCCAATGAGTAGGGTCTTTTCCAATGAGTTGGCTCTTTGCATCAAGTGGCCAAAGTACAAGAGCTTCAGCTTCATTCATTCAGCTATGACTGAGTCTATATACACTTATGCAAGGCTCCTCTTTATAACCACAGAGGTCAAGGGAAAGTCCTAGACTTGTAGCAGTGCAGATTTTCTCCTTTATTTAGGTCAGAGGCTACTGAATGCTGGGTGATCAATATACTGAAGAAGCCACTTCCATTTCTTGCATATCTGACAAAAGTACAGGCTTTCAATTTTGCTTTTCATTGTGCGACATTGGGTAAGTTACTTAACGTTTCTAAATCTCAGCTGCCTTGACTATTAAATGCGGATAAAATGATTTACTTCTTAGGGTCATTGTGAGAATTAAATAAGACTAAGTTTCTAAGACTTTCAACACATTATCATTAATATTTCATAAAACTCATATTTACTAATCACAATCTATTTAATCTTTCAACGGCAACCTAAATACTGTAAATCACATAGTGCCTTTCTTATATTACATTTTATACATAAAATTACTTTGCATTGAGTATATAGAACATAGGGGATTTTTCATGTGTACACTAACTTATTAGAAAAGAATATTAAAAAGTAAGTACCAAACCTAGCTCAAGATCTCAATAAATCATTTTCTTTTTCCTTTCTCATGAGCTACCCCAAAGGTGAGTGAAAACCAAGGATGGAATTAATGATTATTCTTCCTTTGCCATGATTTATAAGGGTGATTATATAGTGAATAAACAAATGTAAACTTATGAAATAACAGGTTTTATTTATTAGAACTGGGCAGATGTCAAGATTGGCTTTACACCGGTGAAGTTTTCCTAATGGCTCAGAAGAGACTTCAGAATAATGAAGCATAAATAAGTATATCAGAAAGTTAATCTCCCTTCCTGTTTCCTCCCCATCATGCCTAAGACAACACCCAGCCAAATGGAATTGCTATTTGGAATAGAACATGTTCCAGCATCTTCTTTCTCACTTGAATATTAATATGAAATGATTAATGAACTTGTTGCTCAACACGTTAAATTAAATAACAGTGAAGAGATTAAGAATGCCTTTCCTGTTATTGAGTGCTGCGTTTTAAGTCCTAATGTGTAAAGCAGACCATCAGTTTTCAGTCAGTCTTTGTAACAGATTTTTTTAATGAATTTATCTCACCTTTTCTGCAAGCAAGTCAAGCAGCAAATATTTATTCCTTCATTCTACTTAAAGAATTGAAAGCTTGTTCCACAGTAAATAATGCAGATCTCTGACCCTGAGATTTTTTACATAACTGTCATTTTCAGACCAATTAATGTGGATAACTAAGATATTCAGGGCTTAATGCTCACCCTGCTTCTGAGACTCCTGCAGCAAAACTGCACTCTCCCAGGGTGTATAAGGTCCTCCATATGAAAATATAATTTAATAACCACAGCACAACTTTAATAGCATCTGTCACTGTTTCCATAGTATCAGATATTCAGTAACTTTTGCTTGCACTTAGAATAAGTAGAAAAAAGTTTCCATCCCCACACCACAAGTCTAGGGTAAATTACTGTCCTTTGTATTTTTTTTCAAGATTTTATTATTTCTAAGAATGACCTCTCACACTAGAAAGAAATCTTTCTTTTTATAGAAAAAAAAATACTTTGCACATTACTTCTTAGGATGATCAGTTGCTTCCCAAGAAAAACCTTCCAGAAATGTTCTCTAAAGATTAGGGCAAGAGGTTACATATAGGAAAACAAAGTTAGAGACCTGCCTTTTAATTTTCAATTGATATGCATAAGGGATTTAATTTAAAAAAATGAAATGTATTAGGTGTGTTAGGGACTTCCCAGGTGGCGCAGTGGTAAAGAATCTGCCTGCAATGCAGGGGACGTGGGTTCGATCCCTGGGTTGGCAAGATCCCCTCAAGGAGTATATCCTTGCCTGGGAAATCCCATGGACAGAGGAACCTGTGGGCTACAGTCCATGGGGTTGCAAAGAGTCAGACACGACTGAGCAACTAAACCATCACCAGGAGTGTCAGATGCTTCCCAAGATACGGGAGCAAAAAAATGCATAAATAAGACTAATAAATAAGCTATTCAAATGTGTATCTGTGAGAGAGAGAGAGAGAATATGAGACACTGATAATGTCATTTCGAGACACGGAAAAGTGCTTCTCCAAGGTAATGGATTTTAAATTAAGTACTAAGTATTTGCCACTTAAACTGGAATTTTCAATGCATTTTAGTCATTCATTTACAGCACTTTTTACATGAGGTACACATCTGCATAAAATGGTATATTGCTATAACCTCTACCTTGGCAAAATGAATATGTAGTATAAGGGTAAATAATTGTAAATGTCCTCTCATGCCACTTGTCTTTGCCTGTGTGAGTGTTAAGGCACTTTGGTTGTGTCCCGCTCTTTGTGACCCTATGGAGTGTAACCTGCCAGCCAGGCTTCTCTGTCCATACGATTCTCCAGGCAAGAATACTGGAGTGGGTTGCCATGCCCTCCTCCAGGACACTTGTCTAGGTGGTGCCTAAGCTAAACCCCAGTGATGAATAAAGAAGATTAATCACCTAGTAGAAGGGTCTCTGTGAAGTTGGACGTCATAAACTATCTCTCCAAATTTAACTTGAGTGAATCTCCTTGAATTTGTTCCAAGTCCTGCTAGTGTTAACATCTTTATTCCAATCTTTGGATTTTTACATTTGAAGGGCTAAAAATAGAGTTAAGATATGTCCACTTGGGCCCTAGGCTTGATTTCACTCATTTAACTCTATGTGTCCTGTTGGATAGACAATAATACCCAGTGATCTTATGAGTTCTCTGGTTGCTAGGAGTAGTTCACTTCTCTACCCTAATGATTCAAGTGAGTATTTCTTAGAAAAGACCTACAGAAGAGCACAAATCTGTTGTAATTAATGTCCCCTCTGACCACATCTCTCTCTTTTAGCAACAAGCTGGATCAGCAGCTTTAAGGCTCATAGCTAATACTGCAGGGGTATGCACGTCCTCCACAAACTGGAGGCCCAAATCCTGGATAGTGCTCTTCCTAGCAAGGTGTTCCCCAGGCCACGTGGCTCCTGTGGTTGGCTGCCTCTGCTGCCTGCTCCTTGACTCTTCCCAAGTTTCCTATCAACAAATAAAGCAGCATAAGGATGAGTTTCCTCTTCAGAAGCGCAATCCATGGAGTGTCTAGGTGTCTGGCCATGAGGAATTCAAGCCCACATCCCAGGGGACTTTTAGAGCTTGTGAGACTGTGTGCACTCTCTTGATAACCTTCACTGTTTCTTCTACTAACCCACGTTTTATGCCTGGACTGTGAGTTGCTAACAATGTCCCTACCCTGAGTCTTGATGATTGAAGGATGTGGATCTTCAGCATTCTATTCACCCTGCTAGAGCAGTGCCTGGAAAATAAGCATCCAGCAACAGTTTATCCATCGTTGTGTTCACTGAGATGTCACATTGATAAAGTAAACCTATACTGTGTAAGAGTGAGACACGTCAGTTTTATTGGCTTCCATAGGAAAATGAAAGAATTTATATGGTATAGAATACTGCAAGCAACTGAAAGGAAATCTTTATTGGACTTTCTGTTCTTCCTTTATATTTTTCTTTTTGCATTAGCTCTTCCTTTCTATTTAGTCTGTTTTTCTAAGACAGGATTTTCACTATCCTCTATTGCCTTAGCATTTTATCTCTGTCCCCAAATTGTCCCCTGAATGAGCATGCATGCGCGCGCGCGCGCACACACACACACACACACACACACACACACACACACAAATTCTTCAATTAACTGAACTGACATTCTCTAGATGTCAGATGAGAAATAAGCTACACAAGGCAAATGTGACTGAGGAATCCATCCCCTGCCCTCAAACAGTTTATCAGATTTTATCAGTTTATAAGTTCATCTACATTTTCCTCTTACTCATGCAAAGGGCAGGCACAAGGATAATGTTGGTATGGGAGGGAGGATTGTATTTCTAAAAAATAATATTTTCTCCTTTTAATTAAAAACCAATAAATGGAAATGCCACCATGGTGTCCTCAACCATGACCAATGACTTCCAGTATCTAAAGTAATTGAATTTCAATTCAATTTTGTCCTGTCTCAAATCATACAGCAATGTAGGTCACCCTGTCTGTATTCATCAGGGTTAATTTGGGAAAGCAGATCCACCTATGAAATTATGCATTTTAGTAATTAAATCTTATGCCATCATAGGAGGAGATGGGGAAGTAAAAGTCCAAATAAGGATACAAAATCAATAACCAGCCTTGATAGTGTTTAACAAGTCATTCGGCGCTTGCAGTATTCTTGGGATTGTGAAAGGTACTGTTGGAGAAATGTATGAGGAGTTTAGTTGCTTTGTGAGTTTTGCAGCCGTGCATCTAGTGTTGGAACTGAGATCCATGAGTGTTCAGTTGGCATGGTAAAGGAGAAAAATAGCTGGGAGTGGATAAGGGAAGAGAGAAGATAAACCAGAAACAACTAGCACCTCCCGGCCTGTCACTACCACTAACTAAAACTTCAGAACTTGATGGCTGTTATGCATCACCTCCCCAGCTTCATGCAGATTTATGGTCAATTGACTCTAACACTTGAGATAAAGGAAACCATTGCTGTTGTTTAGTCACTAAGTCATGGCTGACTCTTTTGCAACCCCGTGGCCTGTAGCCCACCAGGCTCCTCTGTCCATGGAATTTTTCAGGCAAGAATACTGGAGTGGGTTGCCACTTCTTCCTCCAGGGGATCTTCCCAACCCAGGGATCAAACCCATCAAACCTGTCTCCTGTAACACAGGCGGATTCTTTACCACTGAGCCACCAGGATAGCCCAGAGGAACCCACACAGGAAAGGAAACTCCAGAAATGTAGTTCCCAGCGTCACCAAGATGACAACAGAACAACCCGGCACCCTCAGGAGGAGTCAGATTTTGGCTAACCCATCCCTTGCCATTTTCTGAGGAAGCTGGATAAACTGAGAGTTGGTCCCTGGATTGGGAAGATCACCTGGAGAAGGAAATGGCAACCCACTCCAGTATTCTTGCCTGGAGAATCCCATGCAAAGAAGAGACTGGAGGGCTACAATCCATAGGATCGCAAAGAGTCAGACGTGACTGAAGTGATTTAGTACAGTCCTGAAGGAAAGGAATACCTGTTTCAAGGGAACGTATCACACACTGAAAGCTTTTAGTTAACTTGGAAAACTGAGACTTTGATATGGTTTTTAGATGTCTTAACCAGTGTTTGTATGTGTGGACACATACACATACACACATACACAAGATCACTGGGAAATCTACCTACCACAAATCCAACCACAGTCTCTTTGGTACATATGAGGTGCTTAATTCTTATTTGCTGAATGGGGGAACACAACAAATCTATAAAATAAAAACCAGGTGTTTTTTTTTTTTGTCCTAAAATAAACATTCTCAACATATACTACTATCAAATGATTGAGCTTAAAGCAGCCAGTGCAATGAAAAATTTATTACAAAGAGTAAATAAACTTCATGCATCATCACTTGATGTTTGCTGAATATAACTGATCTTCTACACTGTTCCTCTTCAAATCATCTTCGCCTATATTTCTCCCTTTCTGCTTTCCAAACTGAATGGGTACTTTATAGCTTTCACATTTATTTCTGATATATTTTTTCTCACCTGTCTTTACCTCTCCCTTTTGCTTTTTTTTTTGGTTTTGGTTTCACTTTTCTGTCTGCAACTCATGTAGCTTCTTTTTCTAATTGTCCCTCAAATCAGAGAACCATATTAATTGGAATGTTTGATTTCACAGGAGAGGAAATCACAGTCCATCTGCCAAAAATGTTGTCATCTGATTCCCAAGTATAAGATTTAGGTTTTTCCACTCTGCTAGCATATACATTGCCAATATGGTATCACACTGTTCTAACATCCGGGAGAAAATAGCAAAATGCAATTCCATCATCTCATAGTGGAGAAAGAGATACTTTTTATCTTACATGAGCAGTGAGTTATTAGTCTTTTTTTATTTTTTTTCACTCAGTTGTATGTGATAGCTTTCCAGATGAAGTTGTACCTGCAGAGATTTCAAAGTCTATTTTGTTTCACCTTTATTCTTTTGGACTTTGCGATCTGTATGTCTGGTGCTACTGTCTATAATGATGCTGTATGGAGATAAGAAATTTTGAAATGAGCAGTGAAATTCGGATTTGCAGGTATTTTTCATAGACTCAAAGGTCATTGGGTTTGGAAGGAAGTATTAATCAAACCTTCAGTTTTTATCATACATGCATGTAAAACTATTTGCACTAATTGATTTTAAAAAGCATCAGCCAGTTGTTTTGCTTTTGAGGGAAAATACAGTCTCTATCCTTTCAGGATACCCTACTTCCTAGTAAAGGACACTCATCTGTACATTTTTTTTTTTTTTTTTTCAGAAGTCCTATCTCTATATAACAAACAGCAAACTTTGTATACCTTCAAAACAAACTACAGCAACCTGGTTCAAACTTCATATTGAATAGATGATAAAAAGAAGGACCACAGAAAGGTGGTCATTAAGAAACTTGCCCAGAGTTACCTAGCTATTTTTGTAGAATAGTCTAGATTAGAAAACATAAGAGCCATGAAAATCAGACCCTGCTTATTGAGGGGTATAAAAGTGTCTTTTAATTTCATGGCTGCAGACACTATCTGCAGTGATTTTGGAGCCCCCCAAAATAAAGTCTGTCACTGTTTCCACTGTTTCCCCATTTATTTGCCATGAAGTGATGGGATCATATGCTATGACCTTAGTTTTCTGAATGTTGAGCTTTAAGCCAACTTTTTCCACTCTCTTCTTTCACTTTCATCAAGAGGCTCTTTAGTTATTCACTTTCTGCCATAAGGGTGGTGTCATCTGCATATCTGAGGTTATTGATATTTCTCCTAGCAATCTTGATTCCAGCTTGTGCTTCCTCCAGTCCAGTGTTTCTCATGATGTACTCTGCATATAAGTTAAATAAGCAGGGTGACAGTATACAGTCTTGACGTACTCCTTTTCTGATTTGGAACCAGTCTTTTGTTCCATGTCCAGTTCTAACTGTTGCTTCCTGACGTGCATACAGATTTCTCAAGAGGCAGGACAGTGGTCTGGTAATCCATTTTCTTTCAGAATTTTCCACAGTTTATTGTGATTCACACAGTCAAAGGCTTTGGCATAGTCAATAAAGCAGAAATAGATGTTTTTCTGGAACTCTCTTGCTTTTTTGATGATCCAGTGGATGTTGGCACTTTGATCTCTGGTTCCTCTGCCTTTTCTAAAACCAGCTGGAACATCTGAAAGTTCACAGTTCATGTATTGCTGAAGCCTGGCTTTGAGAATTTTAAGCATTACTTTACTAGTGTGTGAGATGAGTGCAATTATGTGGCAGTTTGAGCATTCTTTGGCATTGCCTTTCTTTGGGATTGGAATGAAAATGGACCTTTTCCAGTCCTGGGGCTTGAGTTTTCTAAATTTGCTGGCCTATTGAGTGCAGCACTTTCACAGCATCATCTTTCAGGATTTGAAATAGCTCAACTGGAATTCCATCACCTCCACTAACTTTGTTCGTAGTGATGCTTTCTAAGGCCCACTTGACTTCACATTCCAGGATGTCTGGCTCTAGGTGAGTGACCACACCATCATGATTATCTGGGTCGTGAAGATCTTTTTTGTACAGTTCTTCTGTGTATTCTTGCCAGCTCTTCTTAATATCTTCTGCTTCTGTTAGGTCCCTGCCATTTCTGTCCTTTATTGAGCCCATCCTTGCATAAAATGTTCCCTTGGTATCTCTAATTTTCTTGAAGAGATCTCTAGTCTTTCACATTCTATTGTTTTCCTCTATTTCTTTGTATTGATCATTGAGGAAGGCTTTCTTATCTCTCCTTGCTCTTCTTTGGAACTCTGCATTCAAATGGGTGTATTTTTTCTTTTCTCCTTTGCTTTTTGCTTCCCTTCTTTTCACAGCTATTTGTAAGGCCTCCTCAGACAGCCACTTTGCCTTTTTGCATTTCTTTTTCTTGGGAATGGTCTTGATTCCTGTCTCCTGTACAATGTCACGAACCTCCGTCCATAGTTCATCAGGCACTCCGTCTATCAGATCTAGTCCCTTAAATCTATTTCTCACTTTCACTGTATAGTCATAAGGGATTTGATTTAGGTCATACCTGAATGGTCTAGTGCTTTTTTTCCTCTTTCTTCAATTTCAGTCTGAATTTGGCAATAAAGAGTTCATAATCTTAGTCACAGTCAGCTCCCAGTCTTGTTTTTGCTGACTGCATAGAGCTTCTCCATCTTTGGCTGCAAAGAATATAATCAATCTGATTTCAGTGTCGACTATCTGGTGAAGTCCATGTGTAGAGTCTTCTCTTGTGTTGTTGGAAGAGGGTGTTTCCTATGACGAGTGCGTTCTCTTGGCAGAACTCTATCAGCCTTTGCCCTGCTTCATTCTGTACTCCAAGGCCAAATTTGCCTGTTACTCCAGGTGTTTCTTGACTTCCTACCTTTGCATTCCAGTCCCCTATAATGAAAAGGACATCTTTTGTGGGTGTTAGTTAATAGAAGGTCCTGTAGGTCTTCATAGAACCGTTCAACTTCAGCTTCTTCAGCATTATTGGTTGGGGCATAGGCTTGGATTACCATGACATTGAATGGTTTGCCTTGGAAATGAACAGAGATCATTCTGTCGTTTTTGAGATTGCATCCAAGTACTGCATTTTTGGACTCTTTTGTTGACTATGATGGCTACTCCATTTCTTCTAAGGGATTCCTGCACACAGTAGTAAATATAATGGTCATCTGAGTTAAATTCATCCATTCCAGTCCATCTTAGTTCGCTGATTCCTAGAATGTCGATGTTCACTCTTGCCATCTCCTGTTTGACCACTTCCAATTTGCCTTGATTCATGGCCCTAACATTCCAGGTTCCTATGCAATATTGCTCTTTACAGCATCGAAACTTGCTTCCATCACCAGTCCCATCCACAGCTGGGTGTTGTTTTTGTTTTGGCTCCATCCCTTCATTCTTTCTGGAGTTATTTCTCCACTGATCTCCAGTAGCATATTGGGCACCTACTCACCTGGGGAGTTCATCTTTCAGTATCCTATCATTTTGCCTTTTCATACTGTTCATGGGGTTCTTAAGGCAATAGTACTGAAGTGGTTTGCCATTCCCTTCTCCAGTGGACCACATTCTGTCAGACCTCTCCATCATGACCCGTCCATCCTGGGTGGCCCTACATGGCATGGCTAATAGTTTCATTGAGTTAGAGAAGCTGTGGTCCATGCGATAAGATTGGCTAGCTTTCTGTGATTGTGGTTTCAGTCTGTCTGCCCTCTGATGCCCTCTCTCAGTGTCTACCATCTTACTCGGTTTTCTCTTACCTTGGATGTGGGGTATCTATTCACGGCTGCTCCAGCAAAGTGTAGCTGCTGCTCCTTACCTTGGACGTGGGGTAGTATTACAGTGAATGCTATGATTTTATAGTTAGGTGACCAAGGTAGTGACAATCGTGGGGTCCTATAGCCACATTAGAGAAGTTGTGACTTGGTCAACTCATGCAGTCAATTCCTATGAAGGATGGGATGAGAAGTGAGGATTCTCAACAACCAATTCAAAAGTTCTTTCCAATGAATCATTCTGTTATGTAATGTGATTTACACAGACCCTTGCTTGTCAGAGTGGTCCAAGGACAACAGTAAAGGCATCACACTGGGTCTTTGTAGACATGCAGAAAACCCAGTTTAGGCAAACTGACTCAGAAGCTGCATTTAACAAGATCCCCAGATGATTCATTTGTATCAATAACTAAAATGTTTTAGAAGCCCTGGTATAGACTACTCCTGTAATTTTGGTAACTGATAACAAAACAATAAATAAATGCCAGGAATTCAGTTCAAAATCAATAAGGTTATGTCAAAACAACTGAAAGAGAAGTGAAAAATGCCCCAAACACTTGTGAGGCAGAGAGTCTAGTTAGGTGGATAGATGTATAAAAAGAAAGACAGCAGTCACAGAGAACCACAGGGACACACTCACACACACATGTGAGCTCTGCAAAAAAAGTACTGCACAAGTTTTAGAATATAGTTCTACTTCAAATCAAATATATCATTGCTATTTTTAAATCAAATAACTAGATTGATTATTTCTTCTCTTGCATAATCTGTTGAAACAAATTGGTTATTAGGATATACATTTGAACCTACTTTCAATTAAGTAAAATATAAAATGTGTAAAAAAAATAACATGGTGTGGTCATGTACATTTAATAACTTACTGATTCACTAAATAATTTATTGATTAATCAGTTATTATAAATTGTGAAAATATAAGTTGCATCTTCAGATACTATTCCTGTTGAAATTTTGAACAAAGGGTGGGCTTCTTAGATTCTATGTGGGGACAAGAGAAACGAATTTAGAGTCACACAAACTCACTATAAATCCAAACTCTCCCTTTTAGAAGCTATCCAGTTTTCTAAATTCCCTTGGGTGGGTTTCCAAAATTCTCCACTTGTGTAAAATGGGGATATTAAATAGCACCTTGGAGGGCTGTTTTGATTAAAAAGAAAAAATAGCACCCACAGAGTCCATTATAACTATCCTATGAGTGGAAGGTACAATAATAATTCTAATACTATTTTACGTCTTATTAAAATCTTAGCTGGAACTCGGTTGTAACACTAATAAAATAATCTGATCATTTTTAGAATTCCAACAGGCAGTGTACAAGTTTCAATTACTGGCCTAAGTGAAGCACAAAGGATACTGATATTTTTGTAAACTTTTTTAAAAGAAATGCTCAATCCTAATACAACTGATATACATTTAATTAGTAATCTATTGGACAGATCATGTAGTCAGCTTCATTTGACAGATATGGTGAATTAACTCATGGGAACACAAAATACCCCAAATGATTATTTTTAAAAATAATAAAAGAGGAAAACAAGTCAGGATACAAAAGGTCCTTAAAATGTAGCAGTATATCCTAGAATTTCAGGGACGGGACTTAAAAAATTTCAGGGATAGGCTGGATTTAAAAACTAAATAATAATATGTGTTGTTTTTGTTAATCACTAAGTCGTGTCCAACTCTTCTGCGACCCCATGGACTGTAGCTCTCTAGGCTCCTCTGTCCATAGACTTTTCCAGGCAAGAACACTGGAGAGAGTTGTCATTTCCTTCTCCAGGAGATCTTCCTGACCCAGGGACGTATCAAATCCCTGTCTCCTGCTTAGCAGATGGATTCTTTACTCCTGAGCCAACCGAGGAAGCCCCAAATAATAATATTAACTTAACTGTTATATTTTCAGAATTGTCTGATTATGTAAATGCAAAGTGTGTGTGTGAGTCACTCAGTCATGTCCAACTCTTTATGATCCCATGGATAGTAGCCTGCCTGGCTCCTCTGTCCATGGAATTCTCCAGGCAAGAATAGGAGAATGGGTTGCCATTTCCTCCTCCAGAGGATCTCCCCAATCCAGGGATTGAACCTGGGTCTCCTGCCTTGCAGGCAGATTCTTTACCCTCTGAGCCACTAAGGAAGCCAGGTTTTCTAATTATCAGAGTTTTCTAATTATGTAAATGCAAAGTACATTTACATACTTAGCCTCATTAAGTTGTCATAGAGCTATGAGTTTTACATATATATCCCAAGTTTTTATATGAGAAAACTGAGGTTCAAAAAACCCAGTAATTTTCTGAAGGTCTTGTGGACAAGAGGTGGGTATTGTTCACCACCCCCTTCCTGCCTTGCAAATGCTCAGGAAGGAGTTACCAAACCAAGTTACCAAATTACCCAGGGAATGATGATTTAGCTAAGGGAATCTCTAAGTTTCTTTATGGACTTACCTCAGCTGGGCATCTCATGAGTTTTTCGCCAGCTAACTTCTTCTTACCTGTAAGTCTTCATAATGTGAGCACTACCACTAATTTTTATCCAAAATTCCCTACTGGAAAAGCCCAAGGAAGATTTCTAGGGCCTGGGATGGTTGTATGGAGGCAAAGGAAATTAACTCCAGAGCTTGGAAAGTGTGTTACTTAGTCATGTCCAACTCTTTGCGACCCCATGGACTGTAGCCCACAAGGTTCCTCTGTCCAATGGGATTCTCCAGGCCAGAAATACTGGAGTGGGTTGCCATTCCATCTTCCTGACCCAGGGATCGAATCCAGATCTCCCACATTGCAGGCAGACCCTTTACCATCTGAGCAACTAGGGAAGCCCTGAGCCAACATCCAAAAAAGAAGGACAAGAAATGGAAAGACAAAAAGAAAAAGAAATAGAAGAAAAATAGCCCAGCTGACAAGCTGCCTAAACATCCATCCAAAGGGGCTGGGCCAAGGGATACAGGAAAGCTACATGCAAAGCATTTCCAGGGGATACAGGTTGCTGCTGATTAGTAAGGTCAAGTGTGCAATAGGCCAAACAGCAAGTAAGGAAATGGACTCAGAACGTCCCTATTGGGGTGGAAAGGTGGTATCCTTCCCACACACACCAAACAAACAAACAAGAATAGCCAGGGGCATTTTTCTTTTCTAGGCTAAGGAAAAGGATGTGATATTTTTATATAATGTATAAGTGGATCTTGTCTCAATCTAGAAGCCCTATTGGATGAACTAGAAACTAAATTTTACTGAACATCAGGCAATATAGAAAGAAAAATTGTAGGCTTTAGATTCAGATGATCCTACATTAGAATTCTGGTTCTGTGAATTTCTAGCTCTAGGAAATTCTAGATGGTTATATCTGACCCTCGACACCTTTACTTACAAAAGGGAATAATATGTATCCAGCAAAATATTTGTAAGAATTAACTGCTGTTATATTTATTATAAGAGATAGGCATAAGGCACTCAAAAATAGTGGTCATTACTACTGTTATTACTATCATTGTCCACTGAGTTTTATAGCTTGAAGTACAGGAGAATGTACAGATGACAAGTGAATAGCCAGGTGGGTTATCACACACTGAACACATTCATAAAACCACCACTTAGATAAAAATAGAATCAACTCTCCTGCATCCTCCCTGCCAATACAGATGTCATAACAATTCTTATTTTTAATACCAGAGACTAATTTTGCATGTATTTGAAATTTCTACAGTGTAGAAATTTGTGCAACTATGTCTTTTTTTAAAATTTAGCTTCTTTCACAAATTATTACACTTCTGAGTCTCAGTTGTGTATAGCAGTGGTTCGCTCATTTTTATTACTAAGTAGTGTCTTATTTTAATGAGCATTTATGCTTTTGATAAATATTTGAAGTATTTCCAGGTTAGCCATTTACAAACAACGCTTCTCTGAAAATCTTCCTACTTGTCTGATGACATTATTTACACTTCCTAGTCTACACAAACAGGGATGAAATGAGCCAATCAAGAGTATGTATGTATTTGATTTTAGGAAATGCTGCAAGACAATTTTTAAAGGAATTTCTTCCCATTAATCCTTTTACCAACATGTTATGAGACTTCCTCTTTCTCTGAATCCTCATTTTTGTTTGTTTGTGTTCAGTTGTTCAATCACGTCCGACTTTTTGCAACACCACGGACAGGAGTTCACCAGGCTCCTCCGCCCATGGGGGCTTCCAGACAAGAACACTGGAGTGTGTTGCCACCTCTTAATCCAGGGGATCGTCCCGACCCAGGAATCGAATCCAAGTCTTTTGTGTCTCCTGTATCGCAGGTGGATTTTTTTGTGCTGAGCCATCGGAGATTCCTCAGTAACACTTGTTATTGTTATTATTATTATTATTTTTACTGTTTTCGACTGCTTTAAGAAGTCAGCCATGTCTAGTGAGTATGCAGTGATATCTTATGGTTTTTTAGTTTGTTTTTCACTAATAACTAACAAAGTTGAGCTCCTTTTAATATATTTGCCATTTCAATATTTTCTTATATAAAGTGCCTGTTGAAGTATTCAAACCTCTTCCTAGTTTTCTTCTTTCTTTTTCTTTTTTCCTTTTTCTTGCTATTTTAGTAGAAGATTTTATATATTTAGGATACAAATAATTTGAAAATTAAAAGAAAATATTAATAGCTTGTTCTGTGACATTTCTTCTAGCTGCAGGAATCCCTGAAAATGTGACCTTTGCCAAAAGCAATTTGCAACACTAGTATTCAAGACATTGTCTGGGGTGTATTTATTTCAGATCAAAGATAGCAGGGTATCCCATCCTATACTAAAATAAGCCACTAAAAAAAATAGAGTTGTCAAAAAGCAATAGAATTCATAAATTTCATAGACTTATGGGACTTAACAAATTTTCTCTTATAAATTATTTATATGGTCTAGAATGCTGATTTGCGGGTGTAGGAACCCCTATTTGTCTCTACTCAACTTTGCACACTAGATAACAGGACCACCTTGGTCTCCATGTGAAAGAAACACAAAAACATTATGATGTTTATATAATTATAACATTGTTACACAGTAAGGGAAAGTGCATTCATATATGGGCTATCAATAGTTAACGTTTCCCCCCCAGTTTTCTTGAGATATAATTGACAATATCATGTGGAAACTTCATCTGTAAATCATAATGGTTTGACTCTCCTCCATCATGAAATGATGACCACAATAAGTCTAGTGAACATCCATCACGTCATATAGTTAGTTACAATAAAAGGAAAAATATTTGCTTGTGAAGGGAACTTGTAGGATTTACTTCCTTAATAACTTTCATACATATCATTATAAATATAGCAGTGTTCATATATATATATATATATCAATGTTAACTGTAGCTATCATGTTGCACATTATAGCCTTAATATTTATTTTTCTTATAAATGGAAGCTTGTACTTTTGGGCCATCTTCTTCAACTCTTCTCCCCCTCCCCCTGAACTTTGGTAACTGCAATTTTATTCTTTTTTTCTGTGACTTTGTCTTTATTTTTTATTATTTTCTTGATTCCACATTTGAGTGTAATCAGTACATATCCATAGAGGACTTGTCCCCTGATCCTCGGATATACATGTTCAACCACTAAGTCTTGTTTGACTCTTTGCAATACCATGCAATACATGGACTGAAGCCAGTCAGACTCCTCTGGGCATTCTCTGGGCAAAAATACCAGAGTGGGTTGCCATTTCCTTCTCCAGGGGATTTTCCCGACCCAGGGATCGAACTCACATCTCTTGCATCTCCTGCATTGGTAGGCAGATTCTTTACCAACTGCACAATCTGGGAAGCTCTCCCTAACCCTCATGGATACCAAAATCCAAGTATACCTTAGTCCCTTACAGTTGTTCCTCTGAATGGGAAATCTGTCATTAAAAGGTGCTAACTATATTTGTTTATTTCTGACTTATTTCACTTAGCATAATATCCTCAAGGTCCATCCATGTTGTAAATGATGGAATTTCCTTGGATTTTTTATGGCTGAATAATATTCCACTATATGTGTTTTATTTATATATAAAACAACTTCTTTATCCATTCATCCAGCAATGGTACTTAGGCTGTTTCCATGTCTTTGCTATTATTATAAATGATGTTTCTATAAACATGAAGGTGCAGAAACCTTTTTGAGTTTATTTTTGTTTCCCTTGGATACATTGCCAAAAATGGAATTGCTGGATCATATTGTAGTTACATTTTAAAAGTTTTGAGGATTCTCTATATGATTTTCAATAGTATCAGTTTATAATCCCACCAAGAGTACACAGGCTTCCTTTCCCTCCACATCCTCACCTTGATTTGTTATCATCTTTTTGATAATGGCATTTAAAAATTCCAACATCTGAGGTTTTAATAAATAAAACTAAACAATTCAAACTGTCACTGTATGCGTGTATGCTAAGTTGCTTCAGTAGTATTAGACTCTTTGTGATCCCATGGACTGTAGCCCACCAGGCACCTCCGTCCATGGGATTCTCCAGGCAAGAATACTGGAGTGGGTTGCCATGCCATTCTTCAAAACTGTCACTAGGGGGCTGTATAGAAACAACTGCAAAATAGGAATTTAAATTTGAATAAACAAGTATAAGTAAATTTCCCTTCAAGAAGTGTGTGTCCTCTTTAGTGTTTGTTTCTGTGTCTTAAACATAAACTTTGAGGGGGGGGTGGTTCTAAGACTTCAACTTCAGTAACATCTATTATACCAAAAAGATCTCTTAAATGTGCGCCTGTCTTCTGTCAAATGGTGTTCTCAGTGAGCTCAGTGTTACTCCAATTTATTATAATATTCTTTATGTAACTCTCTCTCTTCTTTCTTTCTTTCCTTCTTCTATTCCCAGTTTTCCCCTTTCCTCTCTTCCTCTTTCCTTTTTCTTTTCCTCCCTGCCATATTCTCTTCTTGATCCCATGTCAAATTGGATCTACCTGAAATAGAAAAGGAATTTTCTGTACTGCAATATCAATAGATTCCATTTATATTTTCTCCTGTTTGTGAAAAGTTAAAGGAGTAGAAGCAAACAAGTGATTTCACACAAAAAATCTTTTTGCACAATAATATTTTTTGCAAAATAATAATTTTGCAAATTATTTGTGGATTAGATAAAGTTCATAAAAAGGCATACATGTATAAACTCTCCCATTGTGAAATAATCAAATATTCAATCCCAAACTTCTGCTCCCCAAATTAAATAAGGCAAAATATGAATTTTTTTAATGATGAATTGAAGGACATAAAAGAAATGAAGATGCCATATGTCTGACATCTCTATGCATAAGCCAATACCTAATTCTACTTTTTGATGACTCAATAGCAATACTCAAGAGCCCTATCCTTGAAGTCTTTACTATTTCCACAATAAAGGAGAGGAGAAGCTTTTCCTTGTTAAGAGCTTCTCGAAACCTTGTTTCTTTGCCACTCAAGGTCATATCTGCCCTCTGAACACAACACTTGCTCTTGTTCCTCTGAGGTTGCAAAGGCTTCTCGAAGCTTTTGAGAATCAACAGGGCTCTCTGCCAGAGGTGCTTTAAGTTTTCCGTTAGTACCCATTCAAGCAGTACACAGTGGGCGGAAGATCTCTTTACCCACTTTTCTATGCAAAATATTTAATGGCAGTTGAGTTAAGTGAAGACATAAACTCTAACATTTATTTCATATTGGATTATAATTAGTAGAAGTCAATAGTGAGAGATAATAAATAAAAAACTAACATTGTTGACAACTTACTGTGTGTCAAAATTGTTTTAAATGCTGTACAAAAATCTCTCTTCTAGGAATCACAACAGCTCCAGGATGTGGTAACATCAGAGAGGAATCTAGGTTTTAACCCTGGTTACACAGTCTCCATGGGTGAGGAATACAAGCCACACTTTGGGCCTTAGTTTTCCAATAGGTATTGGCTATCTGCTGCTGCTAAGTTGCTTCAGCCATTTCCTACTCTGTGCGACCCTATTGGTTATCTATTGCTGCATAATTAATGATCTCAAAATAAATCATTAATTCGTGATAAATTATTATCTCAAAATGTAGTAGCTGAAAATAAAACAATGTTTTATTATCTTGTAGGGTTCCTGGGGTCAGGAGTCCAAGAGTGGCTTAAATGGGTGGTCCTGGCTCAGGGTCTCTAAGAAGGTCTCAGGTAAAATGTTAGCAAAGGCTACAGACCTCTGAAGTCTTGCCCTGGGCTACAGAATCTATGTTTTGGCTCATTTAGGTGGCAGTTGGAAGACTGTTTCACTTCCCAGCACGATCTAGGGAGGTCTCTACTCCTCCCAAGGAGACCTTCTCCAGAGAGCCCTTCACAACAAGGCAGCTGACTTTGTCTACAAAGAGTGATTCCAAAGGGAGGTAACGAGACAGAATCGTCACTGCCTTAGTATAACTGAGATTCTGAAATTGCACTTTATCATTTCTCACTGGCTTTTTCCATTCAAAGAAGCAAGTCACTAAGGGCAGCCTACACTTAAATGGAGGGAAATGAGGCTCTACTCTGGAGTGGTAGAAGATCAGAGCATTTGGTATATGGACATAGTTTTAACCTGTTTTACCACCTATCACGACACAGACATAGAGAATGGACATGTGAACACAGTGAGGCGGAGGAGGCATTATTTGGGAGACTGGGATCAACATATGTACTCCTGTGTGTAAAATACACTCTCCATGTGTAAAACAGAGGGCCACTGGAAGTCTGCAGTAATCTGTGTACACACACCGCTGATTCCCTCGTCTTAAAGTCAGCCTTACTTTGAAAATCAATACTAGTAGTCATAGCAGGAGTAGAATTTCATTGGCAGTTTGATGAATTTTCACATATGTTCACATCTAGGTAACTACCATCTACATCAAATTAGAGAACATTTCCAATATCCCAGAAGGCATCTCATGCCCCTTAGCAGACACCACTGAACTCCTAAAATAACCACTGTTCTGACCTTTATCACCATAGATTAGTTTTGCCTGTTTATAAACTTCATTTACATAGAATCATACTATGAAGGTTTATTTATCTGATGTTTTTAGTTAGGTGTACCTTACTTTTAAGTGTGTGTGTGTGTGTGTGTGCGTGAGTGCGCACGCTCACTCAATTGTGTCTGACTCTGCGACCCCGTGAACTGTATGTAGCTCAGTGCTCATGGAATTTTCCAGGCAAGAATACATGAGTGGGTTGCCATTTCCTACCTCAGGGCATCTTCCTGACCCAGAGATTGAAACCGCATCTCTTGTGTCTCCTGCACTGGCAGGCAGATTCTCTACCACTGTGCCACCTGGGGAGTGTAGTGGGTAGTTATCTTAAGTCCAGACAGAAGTTCACCTAATCAAAATGTGACTGGTACAAGTGTTTGGAATTCTTAGCGCAAACACACACATACACACACACAATATGTATGCATATATATATATATATATATATATATATATATATATATGTATGTATGTATATGTATATCAACATGTGTATATATACACATATAATTTTCTAAGGGATTGGATGTTACTTTATAGAAGTAGCAAGAACAGTAGCATATTGGGAAGCTAAAGTAAACATCTGGATTTTTTTTCAGACAGAGACCCTTGGTTATTTTGATTCATTATACAAATATTTATTGTGTTCTTTTAATGCACTAGGCACTGAAAGGCATGATTGGAATAGAAACATCAGCAGGCAAGATTTATAATCAAAAGCAGCTCCAGCTTACTGATTCAGGGATGATTATAACCACAACGTTACAGGAGCTCTCTTGGAAAGAAGCAGACCAAGAACAGGAGCTCTAGCTTCAAGAAGGGCCAGAGAAGAGATGTTGAACGATGCTCCGGAGGTTCTAAATGAGTAACTAGGAGTTCAACACAGAGATGGGTTTTACTAAAAGAAAGGATGCAATAGCAATACAGTTTTTTAGGAAAAAACAGGCATAGCATGTTTGAGAAACAGCAGGGGTGGGATGACAATTGGGGAAAATGAGGCTGCAAGGGTCAGTGATGTTCAGGTCAAAAAATCCCTGTGCACACCATGGTTAGGAGCTTGTATTTCACCCTACTGGTCATTTAGAGCCATTGAAAGGTTTTAAGAGAGGAGGTGACAAGATCTGATTTGCATGAAAATAACTCCAGCAGCAATTTAGATATTGAGATAGAAAAAGGAGAAAATGGGAGCAATAGGGCCAGCAAAGAGGTAAATGATGATGAAAATGAGCCATAATGATGACCTGGATGCTGGCTGGCCCCAGGAATGGGCAAAGAAAGGAGGGAAGGCAGGACTTCCCTGGCAGTCCAGTGGTTAAGACTTCACCTTCCAATGCCGAGTGTGAGGTTCAATCCCTCCTTGGGGAGAAAAGATCCCATATGTCCAAAAAACATCAAAAACCAGAAGCAATATTGTAACAAATTCTACAAAGACGTTAAACATGGTCCACATCTAAAAAAAAGAAAGAAAGGAGCAAAGGCACTTCAGAGCTGCTCCTGAAGCTTATACAGTTGCTTCCTTGAGAGAGGTTGCAAGCGCAACTCTCATGTCTTGCAGAAATTCTTTTCAGCCATCTTGGAACCATAAGAGTACCCAGATGGCATTCCAGAGGTCCCCGAGTCTCCTGACACTGTGTGTGCATTTGTGTTAGTCACAGGCATGTGCTCTGTAGGGACATGGAGGCACTTTTCCTGTGCTGAGGTTTATGACCAACAAAGTTTTAAAACCATTGCATTAAAGGGTCATTAATGCAGGTTTGGGGCTTCCCAGGTGGCACGAGTGGTAAAGAACCGGCCTGCCAATGCAGCAGACCTAAGAGATAGGGGTTTGCTCCCTGGGCCAGAAAGATGCCCTGGAGGAGGGCATGGCAACTCACTCCAGTATTCTTGCCTGGAAAATCCCACGGACAGAAGAGCCTGGCAGGCCACACAGTCCATCAGTTTGCAGAGAATCGGGCATGACTGATGCGACTTAGCATGCACACATGCAATGTAGGTTTTGAGCCTAAACATCGAATGATGTAAATTACTGTGTAACTGAGACCTATCTTTGTTTACCAAACAACGTAGATATTTTAAAATACCTAAATTGTTTGTTATTTCTATGGCAATAAACTGATAATGTTAAGAATAGGAATACTTTTACCTCTTTTTACTTACACTCCTAAAATTTAGCACAGTGCTTGGCTGGCACATATTTGGTGTTCAACATCTTGTTGAGTGCATGAAATTAGTAACCCAATGTACAAATAGCTCCTGTCGACAGAGGATGTTAAGAATCACAGTGTTGCACTGAGGGTTGAGTTAAACTATAGACTGAACACACTTCTGTAGTACTTCATGCTGCAGAATAAGTATTCAGTACATGGGAGCTGTTAATTGTATTAGCCTTCTCTTCAATAACACACAAATTCCCATCTAACAATATCCATAAGAAAATCATTAAACCTCGAATAAGGATCAGGGTAATAATTTTCTAAACATTGATTTTAAAAATGCTACAAATGATAGGAGCTAAAATTGCTGTCAGAAAGAAATGTTCAAAAGAAAAACTTTGATTACTTTTAATTAGCTTTTGATCTTCCCTTCACCTGCCTTTTATCCTCTTTATAATAAAAAAAATAATGAGGGAAAAATGAGTCAAGGTACTAAATCAAAATGAAACAGTTACATAAAATTCTGTCTAGAGAATTCACTCACATCACATAAACATTTCTGATTCAAAGTGTTATAAATGGTATAAGTTCCTTTCTAACAAAGCATTCTAAACAAAACAGTCTCTGGAAGGTTTCCAAAGAAATTTAAAAAAAAATATGGAAAAAGTACACTGACATAACATTTCTGCTTACAGTACAGGGAAAACAATCCTTAAGACTAAATGCAATAAACAGGAATAAGAAGGATCTGGCATGTGAGTCTCTGAATATTGTTATATTAGGGAAAGGGGGCCCTTCAGATTGTATATTTTTTCCTTCTGAACACAGTATTGTTTAAGAGAAACAGAATTCCAATTCTCAAGTCTGAAAGCAGAAATCGAGGAGAAATATCTTGAGCATCTTCCACAAATTCCTTCCCCATCTCTGTCTTCTAGCTCTAGCCTCCAGTATCTGAATTGAGACTTTACCAACATAAGATTAATGAATTATTACTGGGAATAATAAAATGCCTTTTCATTAAGACATGTTGATCAGGATTTAAAAAAATTATTTGTGTCAAGTAGTGCAACTTAAAAAAAAAAAGAATCAGCAGTAATTTTTAATTCTTAATATTCATCATTCATATTAAGGAATTCTATTCCATTAAAAGAAAGAATGTTCTTTTAAATGCCCTTTTATGCACCTCTTATTTTTAGGTGAATATTGATATAATTTTTTTCATGACTGTTAGAATAAGGTAACTGGCTTCCTAAAAATAAAAAGTGCCTGGGATCAGGGCCAAGATTAGTAAGTGGAAAACTGTATGTTACCCAGATTATTTTGGGCACTTTGTGACTACATAGATTTTTGTTCCTGAACTACCTTTTGGTTACTGCTAGTAGGAAAAAAATATTTGTGTTTTGATATCCACTTTTCTGTGAAACATGGATCTCTTAAGAAGCAAGTTTAAGTAAAAGTGTTTATAAACCCTCTTGCCCCACCCCACATGCATAAGACCTGACAGAAGACAGCAAACCAAACACAGAGATCCAGAGTGATAATTTCAAAGAGAATGAGGCCCTGGGGCATCAATCAATAAAAGCTTGGTAGTCTGTGTAAATGTGTATGTGAGGAATCAGACCAAAGACAGACCAACCAATTCAAGGCCAACTGGGCAACATAATATTGGCACCAAGAGACTTTCACTGGGTCCAGCGTCCTATAGCTACTATCTCTGAAGTCATCCTGTAAAATAATTTTTGAGGTCATTAATTTGTAGGCACTTTTGGTCTAAAACCTTTCTGATCTTTAAATTCCTTTCCCCTAAAACACAAATTTTCTCAGTTCTCTCAAGTCAAAAAACAAGACACAGGAAGACAAGACTTAAGTAGTCATTGCTGCATGATATTGATCACCGTGACCTTTCTCTTCAACCTCCCACCAAGATGGTCATCTGTGAAGATCCTGGTGATATCTATGTGACCCCAGGCACTTGAATCTCAAAAATTTGGAATGTCAAATAACAATGTTCCTTAATATATAGTCCTTGGGGCAACATTTTTCCATCTGTCTTATCTTCTGACTCTCCCTTATTGTTACTTATTTCCTCAAGGGGACTGTACTTTTTACTGGAACTCATTTTTGGTTGGAGTTGGTTTATTTGCACTTTGAGTACTATGTGTTCAGGATTGTGAAAGTGTCTCTGTAGAACAGTTTACACTTCCCTTGCTAGAACCTCAAGGGCTTCATGAATTTTGGAGCCTATTGGTATTGTATTCTTGGATTTGACTAGTACAGAGTAAATAAGACCTCATTTCCATGCACAGTACCTGACAATGCTTTTCAGTTTCTTGTGGGAAAATTTTCCCTGTTGAATCACAAATTGAAAGCCACTCAGTCATGTCCAGCTCTTTGCAACCCCATGGATTATATAGTCCATGGAATTCTCCAGGCCAGAATACTGTACTGGAGTGGGTAGCCTTTCCCATCTCCTGGGGATCTTCCCAACCCAGGGATCAAACCCAGATCTCCTGCACTGCAGGTGGATTCTTTGCCAGCTGAGCCACCAGGGAAGGCCAAGAATACTGAAGTGGGTAAAGGGTATCTGCTCCAGTATTCTGGCCTGGAGAATTCCATGGACTGTATAGTCCATGGGGTCACAAAGAGTTGGACATGACTGAGTGACTTTCACTTTCATGGGAAAATTTATTCTCCATGAACAATGGATAGATGGTAGGCTTAGTTGTCACCTTCTATCTTTTGGTCAAGTTACTCTAGGTTCTGTTCAATGGACTTGGGCTATCCTTTGAAAATCCCAAATTTGTGCTGCCCCCGACATCTCCTGCATGCAAGATCAGGTGTCTTGATTCTCAATGGTTTTTTAATCTTCTATACATATAAGACAATTTCTCAGGTCTAATACTTTCTGGCAGCATAAGTGAAGTCAACTAGTTTGAGATTGACTTTATCACACCTATCAGTTTCCCTCTCATTGTCTTTAAACTCTTTCAGATGCAACCACTGATGCTGTTAGCGGTATGGAGCAGGACCCTGTGGGGTTCCTGGGCACAGAAACATTTCTGTTCCCTGTTTTCTGTAGGGAACAGACTCCAGCCTCTCTAACTTCCAAATGGTTCTAAGCAAGGGAGGAGCAGCCAAAAACCATCTGAGGCTCCATTAAAGGAACCAGAGAAGCTCATCAAGAAGATTACTGAGACCAGATTAGGGTGAGTACAATGAGCAGGGCGCCCTAATCTTATCAGAAACTCCACCCTTGAACATTACTTTAAAACTCCTCATCAAATCCTCCTGGGTTAGGACAAATAGTTTTCGAGGGCAGGAGCCCACTGTGCCTCCCTTTGTCTGCAAAGCAATAAAACTATTCTTTTCTACTTCACCAAAAATTCTCTCTGCAGTTCCATTTAGCACTGACGCACGCACGGAAGCCAGGCTTTCAGCATCACAGGTGGTGCTGTTATTATTATAGTATTATTAGGCACTAATGTTAGTGGATACAGGCAATGTTGGTTTGCCTTGTTATCTGAATCACAGTTCAGTGTTCTTTCCTTAACTATGGCATTGGCCTACCATCTATTTTGTGCATTTCATTTATTAAAACCAACACCTTTACAAAAAGGAGTGATTATTATAGCAAGGCCTGTTAAGAGACAACTTTTATGCAGATGAACTTTTACCAAGACTATTAAAAATCACACAATGTAAGTAAAGGAGGTAATTGCTTATTTCACTTATTCAAAAAGGTGTACTCACATAATATCTATTTTCTATAGATGAATTGCTTCTTTGCTTGTTCATTCACTAGGGAAGTCCTTCTGGAAATATTTATCCATCACCTCAATGCTGTTAGGCACTGTCCTAGGTATTGGAATCACAAGATGACTAAGAATGTGTCCCTTTTCTTAAAGAATTTTCAAACTAAATGGCTATGGATTCAGAGATCAAAGATAGCCATTGAGACACAAGGATGTAAGCTTAAGAAAGTCAGACATCATCCCAGCACTGGTACTTAACATAAATGGACAGGAATGGACTGGGCTTACCAGTGTAGATAATAGAGTGGTTAGAAATTAATATGCAGGGAGCAGAGTTTGAGACAGTGTCCAGCAAGATGCAAGGTCCTGAAAGTAACAAGGGACTATACCATACAAAGGTCTAGAAAGTAAGCAAGGGTAGTGGTGCTAATGAAAAAAATTAGGCAAGGGATTGTACAATCAGACTCTGTTTTCTAGAAAGAATTAAGTTGGTGATGGACAGGGAAGCCTGGCGTGCTGCATTCCATGGGGTCACAAAGAGTCAGACATGACTGAGTGACTGAACTGAACTGGACTGATGACAATCAGACCCAAATGTCTGACCATATGAACACACGTTGTTATAAGTTTCTTTCTTCATCTTGACCACCCCAACAAGCACAATTTGAAGACAATTTAGCCAGAAGTCATGAGGGTGTTCAGTGAAGATGTTTTTTTTCTCTTTCATGTGTTTATGGACAGCTCTGAAACTGCAGTCTATGGATGGAGAATGCGGGGCTTGATTAAATCAGGCAGTGCTCATGAGGTCTCAACCATGGTCAGGTTTGAGCTGGTTGCAGAGATGGAGTCAGAAGACAAAAACGTAGGCCATGTTGAATCCTGAGTTTAAAACGGAAAAATCAGAATCCAAGTGTGGAGCTTATATTTAGCAAACAGTAAACTGAACTTTCTCAGTTTGGTTCCAAATTGCACAAAAGAAGAGACAGGGAGACAGTTAAAGTTTCTTGCATATTATTCTGTAGTGGACTTTCAGATCTGTTTTTGCATTTGAAAGATGAATTTTTTGTTTCTTAAAGATGCTGGGACTTCCCTGGTGGTCAAGTGGTTAACAATCTGCCTTCCAATGCTGGGGGCACAGGTTCAATACCTGGTGGGAACTAAGATCCCACATGCCTCTAGGGCACAGCCAAAAAATAAAAATGAATAAAGTAACAATAAGAATAATAAAATATGTTTTTAAAGATTCATATTTCTGATACTTTGTAATCAAGTAAATCCTCCCAGCCTTGTCCTATGGTATTTATTGAGTAATTAATCAGCATATTTAAATTCATAAAAGCAACTTGAATGTCAAGGCCTGATATTTTGATTTTTTAATATAATATGTCATAGGAATGAGACAGGTTCTTTGCCCTAATTCAAGGTAAATATATCAAGAATTTTTTGCAAAATAATGATTGATTTTATTAATATACCACTAGAGGTACAGCATGCCAATAATATCTTATACTGAAATTAATAATAAAACATTGAGCTGTGATGGCCCCTAGCTTGGTTATGTTAGTGCCGTCTTTTTCTTAAATTTATTCTCAGTGAGATCCAATATATAAAAATGTATTTCTATGGGAAAAAAAATATCTGCAGTGAGTCAGAAGGAAGATGTGATGATAAAAAAAAAAAAAAAAAAAGCAGTTATCTCCCCAGGCTCCTCATGGTCTATTCTTCAAAGTCTCAGCCAGGAAAATAAACAGGTTCAGATGGAGTCTGCTTCTTCTGACACCTTAAACTATTAGACATTAGCCCTGCCATGAGAGAGAGTGAGAAACAAGAAAGGAAACATGCTTCTTGAAAAAGTGTCCATTTAGAAGTGATTGGCAATATTCTGATGGCTAGATTTTTCACATCTCTTGACAACCCAATGATATTTCTTCACACCTTTTGCAGATGTCAACCTGCCAAGCTGCTGCAACTCATTCTGTGGTTCATATACCATCCAGCTGAGTGAGGCAACACTCTGAGGGAACCTACTGACACAGAAGTTGCTGAAAAACAACTAAACTGCTATTAAAAATTGCTTAGACCTCAGGTCTGCTCTTGGCGGCTCTCTTTGCCTCACAGTGATGTTTTCTATGCATTGGGTTGGATTAATGATTCCAATAAGACTGTATGCTGGCAAGTATAAAAATTTCAAGGAATCCTCAACTCTGCCTGATTTTTTTTTTCTTTTAAATGAATAAACTTTATTTTTAGAGCAGCTTAATTTCACAGCAAAATTGAGTGGAATGTACAGAAAATGGAAGGTCTTGTATATTTCCTGTCCCCATGTATGCACATTATTAAGTTGTTAGGCAGTGTTTATTCATCATTTAGTATCAGCTACCCTTGTTTTCCTAATCAGAAAATTGGTAGGTTTTCTGATTAGGAAGACTCTGTGTTGCTCTTCTCAGCATCCCACCTATGGGAGGAGCCTAATATGCTTTGGTTAACTATTCCAGATGCCTATAAGGTCCTTAAGATGATGTCATATGTGGAGATGCTTTATCCCATGAAGTTTGATATGGTGGGAATGGCACTGATTTTGGAATCAGACATCCTCCCCCTTTAATTTACTAACTACTCAATTTACTCTTCAGAGTTTCTTTTTGATTCTTGTAAAATAAATAAAATATTACTGCATTGTGAGGAGTGTTACAAGAGAATGGGTTTACTGAGAAAGTGGGTGATACACATCTAGAACAGACTTTGGTGAGTAACTTAGGTAGTGTTCTCTTCGTCCTTCACTCCCTCCAACCCCTGGTTCTACTCAACATTAATCTTATACATTCTTTCCTGGAATTTATGTACTTTATCTTGTGTAAGTGTTCAACTTAAATGTATAAGTATATAAATTGATAGCATATATCACTGAAGCCTGGAGGAAAAAGAAAGGAAGCTTGATAAAGGAGGATCATAGAGAAAGTAGAAATAGAATCATTTGTTTCAGAAAATGAGAAATGTTCTTGGGCACTGCCAAAGGCAGCTCTTGGGAGAATCATATACACCTCAGTAGCTTCACTACATTTAAACTTGAAATGTACATGAATAGTGGGGCCTTTGACATGATTATGTAAATATATGCAAAGCTAGTCTATACTGTAGTCTCCAGAAGGTAATCTCTCAGCCTTACCAAGGACCTTTTAATACCCCCTTACTAGACTCAGATGTCAAAAACATCTCTAGTTTTCAAGTTATTAGTTTAGTGTGAAAAGTGGGAG
Source organism: Dama dama (assembly GCF_033118175.1). Lineage (NCBI taxonomy): Eukaryota > Metazoa > Chordata > Mammalia > Artiodactyla > Cervidae > Dama > Dama dama. The sequence goes on along the minus strand of NC_083713.1, from coordinate 67,435,855 downwards.
TGGGAGCATCTGGCCTCTCATTTTGGCTCTTGTGTAACCTATTATCTATTCTTGGGCAAAACATCCAGTCCGTGATGAAGCTGCTTCTTTAGGGGCATAGTAGCCACGCTGCTTCCTTCACAGAGTTGTACTAAGAATCAAGTGTAAAACACATAAACACGGCACAAAGATGATTATGTGCGATTTATCAGGGGCAGTGGGAAACAGTCAACTTTAAGTTACAGGAATATGGCCACTCTAACAAATAAAGGAATGACAAAATAGAGAAGAAATAGAGGAAAAGGGGGGAAAAGTGGGGGATCAAAGTGATACCTGCTCTAAGAAGTACAAAGGAATGATTTTAGAGAACATACAATGTAAACCAAACCCAATTATATCAAAGTAGCTGAACAGTATTGTTTACACCAAAGACATATTTTACCCTGGTTTTTGATGAAAAGGAGATTGGGTAGTTTCATTGCAAAATTAGGTTTGCTTTTAAGAACAATAAATTTATGAAATAGGCTACAAACATGTCTTGGAAAGCCAGACACTGTAATGGTGGCTGATTAAATACACTCAGTGACTTACCATTTGAGACAATCTCCCTCCATAGGAAAAGGAATAATGTTGCAGGAAAGACATTGAGGAGGCAGAAGGGATTGACTGGAGCAGAATGATAAATGAGAAAGGAGGTTATATTACTTTGGAGAGCTAGAAAACAGAGATTGCAATAGTTGAAGAAAAAGCATTGAAGAGCGGAGATATGATTGAAGCTTTTAAGATGTTAAAAAGGATAGTAAAGGTCAATATAGATAAGCTTTGCCAATGATAATCACAAACACTGAAATTTAAGGACACATTCTAAAAATAAGCAGTGGATAGAAAATGACTTTGTGTTTGTTCAGGAAATCCCTGCATCCTCTGTCCACTCCTAAATTATCTTTATTTTGTTGAACAATCATAGCACAAGAAGGCATGGGCTCAAAAACCTTATTCATCATTGTGAAAAAAAGGACATGGATTCAAGCCAGAATTAAAATAGCAATTTATAAAATGTTCCTGAGGCTGCACATTTATTTCTATAGAAGACCAGTGATAGTAACATGAGGAATATGTGTTGTTGTTGTTCAGTCACCTAGCTGTGTCCAACTTTTGCAGCCCCATGGATGGCAGCATCTGTCATCCCTGTGCCTCACCATCTCCCAAAGCTTGCCCAAGTTCACACCCGTTGCATTGGTGATGCCAAGCGTCAAGTGGGTATTCCCCGGCGGCTCATAAAGTAAAGCCTCTGCCTGCCATGCAAGAGACCTGGGTTCGATCCCTGGGTTGAGAAGATCCCCTGCAGAAGGAAAGGGCAACCCACTCCAGTGTTCTTGCCTGGAGAATTCCATGGACAGAGGAGCCTGGTGGGCTATAGTACACAGAGTTGCACATGTGGGTATTACCAGCCTGGGATTACTTTAACATTCATTTATCATCTTGAGCAGTTCAGAACATAAAAGGAGCTGGTGGAAATTAAAAGCATAAATGTGGTGAGGGCACATTCATGGTGACACCAAGCAGGACTCTGTGGGGCTCTCCCTAGTTCAAATCCTTTCTGTATCCTCCATTTCTTGCTTGTAGGAAATAGGCTTCATTCAGCCTCCACAACCTTACCTGAGTTCCAAAGGGCAGATTCAAATAGTTGCTAATTAGGGAAAGGAGGAGATGTGGAAGCAAGGGAGGAGCAGTCAAAAAATTATTGTGCAACCATGTAGCAGGGTCCTGGTTCCTCTTCAAGGAATGCATATAATGATATCTTTGAGTTCTTCTGTGGGAACTGAGGCCGCCATCCAGGTAGAGGATGGCAACTTCAGGCTGAGCACAAGATTCCTGGAGCACCATCCTGACACATCCCTGGGAAGAAAGCACATACACTGCAGCCCTCTCCTGAAGCCTATAAAAACTTTCCCTCCAAAACCATCAGAGACCTCAGGGGTTTTGAGCATGAGCCACCCATCTCCTTACTTGGCCCTGCAATAACCATTTCTCTGCTCCAAACTCTAGCATTTTGTCTTGTCTGTGCATCAGGATCGTGGACTTGGGTTCAGTACCAATGGCATGAGCCTCAAACAACTTGGTGCTCCAATTTTTGTTTTCATCCCCATCCAGACATCCTTATTCTCCTGACAGTGGGCAGATTTTGTCAACTGTACCCTATTAGAGAGCACCTCTAATTTTTACTAGTGTCTCTCCTTTCTCTTGCTCTAGGTCTGGTCAGCAGTCATTCTGTGTCTCAGGTTTTCAATTGCTTCTTTACTTTTGTCTTTAAGGATTGTCTTTACTTTCTAGTAGTTTAGAATTGCATTTAAAGAACATTTGTGATATTTCATTCAGCATTTCTAGTTAATTTTTTAAGCAGCCTCCCACATTGCTTTATTTTCTGGGGCTCCAAAATCACTGCAGATGGTGACCGAAGCCATGAAATTAAAAAACGCTTGCTCCTTGGAAGAAAAGCTATGGCAAACTTAGACAGTATGTTAAAAAGCAGAGACATTACTTTACCGACAAAGGTCCATATAGTCAAAGCTATGGTTTCTCCAGTAGTCATGCATGGATGTGAGAGTTGGACTATAAAGAAAGCCGAGAGCCAAAGAATCTATGCTCTGAACAGTGGTGTTAGGGAAGAGTCTTGAGAGTCCCTTGGGCTGCAAGGAGGTCAAACCAGTCCATCCTAAAGGAAATCAGTCCTGAATATTCATTGGAAGGGCTGATGCTGAAGCTGAAGCTTCAATACTTTGGCCACCTGATGCAAAGAACTGACTCATTGGAAAAGACCCTGATGCTGGGAAAGACTGAAAGTAGGAGGACAAGGGGATGACAAAGGATGAGATGGTTGGATGACATCACCGACTTGACGAACAATGAGTCTGAGCAAGCTCCCGGAGTTGGTGATGTACAGGGACGCCTGGTGTGCTGCAGTCCATGGAGTCACAAAGAGTTGAAAATGACTGAGTGACTGAACTGATCTGAACAGATTGCTTGGAAACACAAGTTTTTGAGTTTCTATGAATCTTTCAGTAAATAAGATAAATCATAAAATAAAATGGATACTTTTCCCCAGTTATGGGACGGGTGAGCAGTGACAGAAAGTTCCACAAATGCCATTGACTTAAATGTGCATCCTTAAGACTTGAAAAAAAAAAATATGTTCTTGCACAGTCACTTCAGAGACTTTCTTGGGTAAGGAAAGACCTTTATCTGTCGTATCCTGATCTATGTACATTGGTTTCATGAGTGATTTCTCTCCATCCTAAGTAATCTCTTTCTTCTCCTATAGGCTCAGTCACTCATTTCCTGGCCACATAATTCATGGTTAATTCAGAAACCCCAAAGGATATGGACATGAAGAGTTTCCTGCCAGCGTTCCTTCTGTGGGCTCAGTACAAACAGCCAGGACATGACTGGTAGAGTATCATTAGCTCCACTGCATCCAGCCTACTCATTGGTGCTTTCTGAAAAGGAAGACTAAAGAATCCTTACTTGTAGATAAGATAAAATGTTGCCCAAATAATGCAATTTCTCATATATCCTTCCCTCCACTCCTCTCAGAAAAGTCTGTGAAACTCCATTTCCAGTATCTTCTATCCACTCTATTATATTTAAAGTGGCATTATGTCCTGGTCTGCCTAAGAAAACTCAAGCTTTCATATGTGGTTCTGGAATAATGATTAAAGTGCCTTCTGCTACTCTCAAAGGTAAACTGGCATGGAAAATAAATTATATGATAACTCTAGCTCTAGTTCAGTTCATATGTGAAGCTCATGGAAGTTAGTTAGCTGTCTTCTCCCTCATCATTGAGCCAGTCTTGGAGTGACGTCATACTCCTTTTCCCTTGGTGTGCCTCACCTTGTACTAAGATTCTTCTCTAATTTTCTCCATTTATCCAAGATTCCTTTATCCTCTGCCAGACCCTGAATTGACACACCACAGCAAATTCCTAGACTTCTGTGTGCCTCCTATTCATGGCTTCCCATGTTTACCATCTGTGCTGGTTCAATAGGATTGAATTTTCACTTTGATTCTTGGTTCCTTGGTAGAGCTGTTAACTGGTCTAACATTCTAATTTTTCTCCAGTCCTGGAAATTGACTCTGAACCCAAACTAGTACTTATCTTCCCAGGAGAGATGCCAATCATAGCTTGGCTCTATATCAATCCATTCCTCATCCCTAACTTTCACACCGAACCTCCGTTTGAAATAAATTAGTATCAATTTCTGAACCCAGTCTCCTGAAGGCAATCATTAACCAGATCATGCTCAAGTTGATTGCATCCTATGGATGTCTGCCTCAAGACACAAGGTACCGCCAAACCTCTGAAACGAACCCCACTATACTGCCTAGATTACCTGGTCTTACTTGATATCTATTATTATTACTATTATTTTGGCTACCAACTTTACATGGACAATAACCCAACTTGTCAAAGTTAAGTTTGCCTAAATCTCAATCATATTTAATCTGATAACTTATCTACAAACCAATATGAAGGGGAAAAATGTCAAGCTTCATTTAGTTACACAATTATTTTGATCATTTTTCCCTTCTTGATAGGTAACTAGTAAATAGTTATTGTTTCATGATAAGCAGTTACTTAAGTACCATGTAGTTTAAAAAACAGTATATATTCAAAACTTATTATTGAATCTCTACTGTGCGGTCCTGGATTAGGCTCAGTGTGAAATACAGAAATAAACATGATATATACCCTATCCCTAGCAGCTTTCACTTCGCTAGAATAACTTGTTTAGTTTAATATATTTTGCATATGTAAGGCTGATTTTATGTGCCCTTGGCGCAGATGCAAATATGGCTCAGAAAAGTCCATCTGCCCAGAATTCTAGTCATAGTTAAGTGAGTCACATGCAAGACTTATGAAAAATCACACTAAAACCACAAACTTGTCAAAGATGTTGTTTAATAGTGTGACAATAAAATTCCTTTCCCTTATGTTGATTCGTGAGAGAAAAAACAACCACAGAGCATAAATACTCTGTGACTTCTGACATCAAACACAGTTAGAGGATGGAAAACAATAGGCAACCTCTAACTAAATAGAATGACAACTCTTTTTGAATAAATGTATTATGCAGATGACTTTGAATGTTGGAATTTTAAAGATTTTCTTTTCATTTGTTTCCTTATTTTCAGTAAGATGAAAAGGGAGTATGTTTGGAGGGTTTGAGTGTATTTTAAAATTTGAAATCTATTTAGTTAGCTGCAGAGAAATGTAGTGAAAAGAGTATGGATCAGAATCGGAAAACCTAGACCATGCAGTCCATGGGGTCGCGAAGAGTCGGACACGACTGAGTGACTTCACTTCACTCACTGTGAATTTAGTTCTACATCCTGTCCTAATAACTGGCCAAACATAATTCCTCTGGTCCTCTGTATGCATGCCTCTTCTTTGAGCAATAGATTTCCTTAATCTTCTCTTTTTATAGATTGTATTCCTTCCTCCTTTCAAAAATTGTTCTTACTAATCTTTTCTGTTGGGAAAACCAAATCAATCCAAACCAAAACAAACAGCTTCCATCCATCCAGTTAATCCCTAATTGCTCTTTAAGGGCCAGCTCACAAGATATGTATGCCTTATGAATATTTTTGAAAGATTTCCTCAAAACTGCTACTGGGTACTGGCTTACTTACATTGTTTTACTGTTTAACAGAGTTAATGTGAATTCCTGTAAGGAGAAAGACGTTACTCTGAATTTAGCTTTACATAAACAAGGAGTGAACCACACTTCCTGAAATGCTGTGTAGACCAGCATATCTCTCTTGTCATGCATAAAATTGCCCCAATTCTTTTTTTTTTTCTATTATGGGTCTTGAATATGCAATGTTACTGAAGAGTTTATTAAAAATAATTTTTTAAATCTTGTATCTTCTCTGAATCTTCTTAGATTGATCAGAATTTTACAGCTTTTCATGTTTCCTTACTCAAAGTAAGGACTTTGAGTCTTTAAAATTTCTCCCCTTTGGCTTCACTGTGCTGAAATTGATTTTCTCTCAATTTAGGTACTTATAAAGAGAAGAGAATAAAGGTGAGTGGAAAGAAAAGGGACAGTTTTGGCAACAAAATTGCATATGAAAGCAGAATAAAGTAGCTTTAAAAGAAAATTTATATGTATGACAGTTGATAAGTTTCAAAGTTTCCTTAAAAAACATAAAGGGAAAATATTCAGTTGCTTAAATCATTAAATTGGCAGAGTTCATTTTATTCATAGTACTATTCTCAGTCTGAATGAACAACAATTATTTTTCAAATGACCATAATATTTTTGTCCTAACAACTTTTGTTGATGAGTGCTAATAAAATTTGATACACAGAGTAACTCATGGAAATACTACATATGTGTGTGTTTACCTGAAGTCATTTAAGTTGATATTACTTTCTGTGGAATCTATTATAGACTTCTGTGGAATCTATTATAGACTTCTGTGGATAGGAATGTTAAAACTAAGATCACAAGGAAGCTATTTTCCAACTTAAATTCATCTCTCCCACATCATATTTTAATACAATGCATTTAATTGTCATTCATCTAGATATCCCCCATGTGGCAACACAAACTATACAATTTTGCCATCCCAGATATAATTGCTAAGACAAGGTAAGCAACAACTTAAATTGCAGTGAGATGAAGTATTTCTGTTAATAAGGATGATTTTTAATAGTATACTTATCAAAATTCTATTATCAGAGTTGAGATCATATTAAATCATTAAAATATATATCATAATATTAGAAAAAACAGAGTATAGTTTTATGTATATAAATGTGGCTAATTACATGAACTATAATTAACAATACCAAAAATATCCTCAAAGTATTTGCTAAAATGTAAAATTATATCTAAATAAAGGAACCTAAGGAAAGGCTAAGGATGTACCAGATGGGGAAAAGTCAACCCAAGCCCAGAGAGATCTATAATATGGAGAGGAGTGGAGCAAAATGCATGGATGAAGTATACAAGGTTCCAGGAACCAGAAGAAATCTTCTGGGATCAGACACAAGAACGCCGAAGGTCATCCCTGAAATACACCTTTAGGATTTACGCGACTGACAAAAGGTGTGGTCTTGGAAAAAGGCATTGTGGGAACCTTTCAGTAATTTTAAATACCAGCCTTGCCTTAGGAAAGAGGTGAAGTTCAATGTCATTATAGAATTTTGCTGTGAATGCTGTTATTGCTCAGCAGGTATCCAAATATCCCCTTGTTTTCCTTGAAGTCAGAATGTGTGTGACTGAGTGCATGCCAATGAATTTGGTGGAAGAGCTATGGGCCTAGAGATCTGGCCTTAAAAGTACCCATGTGGTCTTTCTGCTGTCTCATTTCCAGTGTGGAGAGCTTAAGCATACATGTTTCAGATGGTGCAGCTACAACATAGAGGAGCACCATTGACTCATTCAGATTGGACTTACATAAGTACAAATTATCCTTTAATTTGTTATGCCAGTGAGATTTTAGCATTTGTTACCACAGCACTGTTTATTCTAAATTGACCTTAAGACATAAATTGACCAAAATTCTCCTACCCAGGGTTGAACAGCACGTGAACTGTGAACTTCCGGATGTTCAAGCTGGGTTTGGAAAAGGCAGAGGAAGCAGAGATCAGATTGTCAACGTCCTCTGGATCATAGAAAAAGGAAGAGAATTCCAGAAAAACATCTACTTCTGCTTTATTGATTACACCAAAGCCTTTGACTGTGTGGATCACAACAGACTGTAGAAAATTATTCAAGAGATGGGACTACCAGACCTGCCTCCTGAGAAATCTGTATGTAAGTCAAGAAGCAACAGTTAGAACCAAACATGGAACAATAGACTGGTTCCAAACTGGGAAAGGAGTATGTCAAGGCTGTATATTGTCACCCTGCTTATTTAACTTATATGCAGAGTACATCATGCGAAATTCCAGGTTGGATGAAACACAAGCTGGAATCAAGATTGCCAGGAGAAATAACAATAACCTTAGATACTCAGATGATACCACCCTTATGGCAGAAAGTGAAGAGAAACTGAAGAGCCTCTTGATGAAAGTGAAGGGGAGTGAAAAAGCTGGCTTAAAATTCAACATTCAGAAAACTAAGATCATGGCATCTGGTCCCATCACTTCATGGCAAATAGATGGGGAAACAACAGAAACAGTGAGAGACTTTATTTTGGGGGCTCCAAAATCACGCAGATGGTGACTGCAGCCAGGAAATTAAAAGACACTCGGTCCTTGGAAGAAAAGCTATGACCAACCTAGACAGCATTTTAAGATGCAGAGACATTACTTTGCCACCAAAGTCCATCTAGTCAAAGCTGTGGTTTTTACAGTAGTCATGCATGGATGTGACAGTTGGACAATAAAAAAAGCTGAGCACAGAAGAATTGATGTTTTTGATCTGTGGTGTTGGAGAAGACTCTCGATAGTCCCTTGGACTGCAAGGAGATCAAACCAGTCAATCTTAAAGGAAATCAGTCCTGAATATTCATTGGAAGGACTGCTGCTGAAGGTGAAATTCCAATACTTTGGCCACCTGATGCAAAGAGCCGACTCATTAGAAAAGACCCTGATGCTGGGAAAGATTGAAGGCAGGAAGAGAAGGGGTCAACAGAGGATGAGATGGTTGGATGGCATCACCGACTCAATGAACATGAGTTTGAGTAAGCTCTGGGAGTTGGTGATGGACAGGGAAGCCTGGCGTGCTTCCTGGGGTCTCAAAGAGTCAGACATGACTGAGCAACTGAACTGAACTGACCTTAAGTGGGCTGCTATTGTACCCAAAGCCTACACTACGTGGGGCACTGTTTTAGGGGCTTTCCAGTGGGAGATGAGGAAACTGATATCAGAGATTAGGAAAATAAGCACTATTTATGGTATTAAAAAAAAAAGTTTCCCAGGTGTGGTAGTGATAAAGAATCCACATGCCAGTGCAGGAGACAGGGGTTGGATCCCTGGGTTGGGAAGATTCCCTGGAGGAGACAATGGCAACCCACTCCAGTATTCTTGCCTGGAGAATCCCATGAACAGTGAAGCCTGGTGGGCTACAGTCCATGGGGTCTCAAAGAGCTGGACACAACTAAGAACATGGCACACAGGTAATGGTAAAATTATCTCCTTCAATAACATGTGTGGTGGATCATGTGGGAAATAATATTAATTGCCATGAGGTTTAATGGTTTATTGGGAGAAGGAAATGGCAACCCACTCCAGTATTCTTGCCTGGAGAAGTCCATGGACAGAGGAGCCTGGCAGGCTACACCGTCCATGAGGTCGCAAAGAGTCGGACACGACTGAGCGACTGTCACTTAATGGTTTATTGTTGCCATGGAATAGATTACTCTCATTTGACTAACTCTCATTACTCTCATACTCTCATTTTACACAGCTACTTAGCTGTTCTATTTCTCCACTTGTTTTTCGAGATCTATACTTCTTTTGATAGAAAACTGAGATTTTATGACACAAGTCAAGTCAAAGTATTTAACATTTCAGATTGAAATGCCCAAATTCTTGATATGTGCTTAAGGGTTCACCAATATTTTTTGACTGCTTATCTCCAGGTCTCTGCTAACTGTTGTGGGGCATAAGAGAAGAACCTTGCCCTCAAGAAGGATGACTGGAGAACCATAATATAACTAAAATTATGAATTAACTATAGAGAATATACCATGTGTCACAAATAGAGCCTAAAGTGCTATGGAAGGCAGAGGAGAAAGGGATCATTTCTAGGCAGGGAATCAGGAATTCTTTATTAAGGAAAGAATAATTTGGATGGACTTCCATGGAATTACAGAGGCTTGAAAGAGAGTTAGGAGTGGGCTGGAAGCAGAGTGTTCCAGGAAAGAGCCAAGATATCACCCAAAGCCACAGGTGACTGATAACAGATCTGTTTCATTTTAACCATGAAAAGGGGATAAAAGTTGAAAGAGGATAAAACTACTTGTCACTCAACAATAGGATCCTCTCAGTTATCTAGATTTAAAATAAAGGGATTTCTGGTTATATGCTTTCACCAGACAATTGAGTACTAATTACTTGCATTCTCTATTACTTATTTTTATTTTCTATTGAAGTATAGTTGATTTGCAATGTTGTATTAATTACTGCTATACAGAAAAGTGATTCAGTTATGCATATAACACAGGGAACTATATTCAATATTCTGTGATAAATCATAATGGAAAAGAATATATATACATATATGTATATATATAGAAAGCATTCTCTGTTTTATTCCTTTTCCCTCTGATAGGATTATAAACTGTGACATGATGGGGCCACAGATTTTCTCCTAGCTATATATATTTTTTTAATTTTATTTAAGTTTAGTTGATTTTTTATGAGCTTCCCAGGTAGCTTAATGGTAAAGAATCTGCTTGCAGTACAGGAGACATGGGTTTGATCGCTGGCTCAGAAAGATCACTCTTCTCAGAAAGAGAAGTCAATGGCAATCCACTCCAGTATTCTTGCTTGGGAAGTCCCATGGACAGAGAAGCCTGGTGGGGTATAGTCTATGGAATTGCAAAAGAGTCAGACAGGACTTAGCCAATAAACAACAACATAGTTAATTTACAGTGTTGTATTAATTTCTGCTATATGGCAATGTGATTCAGTTGATATATATTTTGATATATGTTTGATGTATTTTTCCATATGGTTTATCACAAGATACTGAATATAGTTCCATCTGCTATACAGTAGGGCCTTGTTGTTCTCCTAGAGTTTAATAGCCTACTGGGGACTTGACAGGGTGTGTGACAGTATAAGTAATTCAGTCATGTCCAGTTCTTTGTGACCCCATGGACTGTAGCCTGCCAGGGTCCTCTGTCCTTGAAATACTCCAGGCAAGAATACTGGAGTGGGTGGCCATTCACTTCTCCAGGAGATCTTCCTGACCCAGTAATAGAACCCAAGTCCCCTCCATTGCAGGTGGATTCTTTACCACTGAGCCACCAGGGCAGCCTGGGGACTTGACAGGTATTTGCATTTGCCAGATTGACAAGAATTTTCACAAATCGCTTTGGAGTTTACTTTTACTCTTGGTGAGTAAATCTGTTCTTACTCTCTGTTCACTAAAGCTTAGTGACTAGGAAACAAGATGGTAACCTCAATTGAGAACTTGCATGAATCACTCCAGGACTGATTGGATTAGATGGATTTAGGGAGAAAGTGATCAGCCTGTCACTAGAAAAGCCAGAATGCTCTGGCAAGAACTAACAAGTGAGTAATAAAACAAGCACATATTTATCTTTTCATTAAAATGATTCAATTAAAAACTAATGTGAAAAAAATCAATGAACATATGTACACATATACAAATGTTTCTGTATCTACACATCTACGTGTATGTGCATGTATATGTATATTTATATTTGTATACATACACCTCCTAGCAACCCTTCTTCAAATTAATCATTGTGTTTTGACAAATTGGTTTGAGGTCACCTATATAAAGGGGAAAATCAGTACCACATAATACACAAATTTCTTGCTTGTGCACTTCCATAAATAAGATAAAAGCAGATTTGTGATTCTGTCAATCCTTGTCCATCTGTTGCTCTACCTATAGATGCTATTTATTGGGTATTTATTATGTGTCAGGTTTTGAGCTAAATGTGTTAAATGAAGCAGCATATTTCATGTAATCCTCACAGTAATGTAATGAGATAAGAAAGAGTGGTCACATGTGCTGGTACTTAGACAGCTCAGCTGACAGCATTGGGATGTAAACCTAGAGCTGCCGAACTCTGAAGAGCATACTATAAGCCCCTCAAGTTCAATGCTTCAAATTACCATGTCACAGTACACTGCTGCTGCTGCCGCCAAGTCGCTTCAGTCGTGTCCGACTCTGTTTGACCCCATAGACGGCAGCCCACCCGGCTCCCCTATCCCTGGGATTCTCCAGCCAAGAACACTGGAGTGGGTTGCCATTTCCTTCTCCAATGCATGTAAGTGAAAAGTGAAAGTGAGTCACTCAGTCATGTCTGACTCTTAGCAACCGCATGGACTGCAGCCTACCAGGCTCCTCTGTCCATGGGGTTTTCCAGGCAAGAGTACTGGAGTGGGGTGCCATTGCCTTCTCCAATGTCCCAATATACTTCATGTTATTACACACTTTCTACCTGTATCTATGGAAGAGAAAGAACTATGGTCATTGCTCTCAAACTGTTCTTATTTGGGGGTTGGAGGAGGGTTCATTGCTAAATAGAAATGTTTTGGTATTCAAGAGAAAGAATGTAATGAGATAAAACTTGGAATATACCTAGATCACTCAACTGAAAAAAGTCAAAATTTTCAGGCAAGTAGGTACTGTTTCCTTAGCTTTAAGTAGTAAAAATAAAAAAACTTATTTTGAGTGCATAAACACAACCATTGCATCATAGATTATCTCTTCTACAAAGGATATCTACTGTTTCTTTCAAAAGAGTGGTAAGTCATATAACTATTGTTACAAGATTTATGGAAAATTATGCCAAGTGAATATGAAAATTCAAGCTGGAGGAATAGAATGCCAAGATTTTCATAAATGTCTAAGAAATAGAAATTTCTCCCTGTGTTTACAGCTTTGAATATGTCAATTTTACTTATTTTAACCAAAATGAAGATAAAAATATCATATTTCCCAAGATTATAAATCATTGTGTGTATATGTGTTTGTGAGCACACACACACACATACCCAAACACACAGTATATATTTACTAAGTCTAACTTTATGGCAATCATAGTTATTCAAAGTAAAAAATTTAGATCACTTGAAATTTCTTAGAAAATAGAAATATGTTAAGGCAGTCTTAATTCATGTCACATTTTCTTGGCAAGAAGTATATAGACATAGCATTTCAGAGCTCTCCAGATCACTCTCTGTGCATCCATTCATCGATCCACTCATACATTGGATTATAATATTAACTTCAATATTTGCTTGAGTTCCTAGATATCTTTGTCATTAAGAAAAATAATATTAACTCTTTTACTTTTAGTTATATATGAGAGTACTTTGCAATTTTGACAAAAGATTTTATATCTAAAATGGTATCTCTAAGTTAAGGGTAAATGTATTTTAGGATTGTGTATCCAAAGCCACATTACTCTTGGGTGGACTCACAAACCAAAGGAAAAAAAATGTTAGCTATTGTTGGATGAGGTTTTTATTATAAAAGATTAGCTTTAACTCTAAACCAGTAAGTGGGAAAACACCTGGAAAAACCTTTTCTAGTGTATTTTTTTAGATACTTCAGCAATGAAAGGTGATGCAGTTCATTGTTAAGATTTTACTCTTATCACGTTCTGAAAAAGTTATACTATTTAAGAACATACTTTTATGTGACAATTTTAATTATGAAAGAAAAATCTATTTCAAAGTGGTCTCCCATGATCTGTTTTGAGTGTTTCATAACCTAAGACCAACTCAGGTCTGAAAGGTAAGAAAAAATGGGGGAAAAGTCATTGAAAACAAATTTAAGCAAAGGATGCCACTCATTTAAATGGATCCAAATGAGGTCCTGAAATAATTAAAGTCTTAAAAAAATAATATTTTAAGTATAATATGTGTTTAGAAAAGGTGAGAGAAGGGGGACTAGGTCAGACAGCATCAACAAAAGAGTCTCTTACTTTTTACCTTGGTCCCAGGTGGTGCTAGCGGTCAAGAACCCACCTGCCAATGTAGGAGACATAAGAGACTGGGGTTCAACCCTTGAGTTGGGAAGATCCCCTAGAGGAGGGCATGGCAACCCACTCCAGTATTCTTGCCTGAAGAATCCCGTGGACAGAGGAGGGCTGGTGGGCTACAGTCCATAGGGTCACCAAGAGTTGGACATGACTGAAGCAATTCAGCACACGTGCACACATGCATGCAAAATAACATGTATATTTAGGTTTTTTTTTTTTTTTAAGAGGAAGGGAAAAGCAAACTTTATCTGGACACAGTCTTTTTAAAAGTCTTCTTGCTGATAAAACATTTGAAGTATCAGTGTGATATTTTAGAGAAGTTTTACTTTACAACTTAATTTCCAATTCTACTAGACAGAATTTTGATTTCTTCCTTTGATGAGCTTAAGGTTTCGCAAAGTATGTGAAAACTATCTAACTCTTTACATCTTATGTCTTTTTTTACATCATGTATTTTAGGCAAACCCAGCTTTTCCAACTCATCTTTCATTGCTAAGACATTTCAGGCAGACAGTTTTGTCTAGAAACACTCAGTGCCTCTAATTAAAACTTAGATAACTTCTCTGCCAGAAAAAAATAAATACAGGTTCTGTTAATTGGGTCATAATTATTTGCTTTCCTATATTTCTGAGTTGGTCCTAAGTTATGAAGCACACAAAGCTAATTTTCAATTTGGTGGCTTTGTTCATAAATGTGAAACACTGAACTGATGGATATTTACCAGTTTCTCATTTCAAAAATATATTCCAAACAACTCCTATGGTGAAGTATGGAACACAAATAAATGAGCCTCTTCTAAAGAGAACTATTTAAAGGTACACTCTATTGAAGAACCATTAGCATACAAATTTGAGAAAGTAGAAACAAAGGAGTGTTACAATGATAACATTCATACTTTAAATTTTCCCTATTCTTTTACTATCATATAAAATATACTTTCATTGATATATCTATTTTTTAATAAAATGTTTCTGATGTCCTGATAAAATATAGCAAAAAAGTCATTGCACAGATGTATAAATTTTCCACTGCAAGTTGGAAAATAAAATATTTCATTAAAAGCTCTGATTGCCTAACACAAAAAAAGTGGCTTAAGCAATGTTTGCTATTGATTTTTTTTCATGATAAACTGACTATAAATTTAAAATTGATTAACACTTTTGGTTAATGCAGTCTAAAAGATTTAATGCTCAAATCAGTTTCCTATTTAATTTGACAAGTTTTTAAAATTTGTTTCTATGTTAACACAGTAATAATAATTCTCTATTAGACCCAATAAAGAAATCTCTAAAATTTTCTCTGTATGTGGCAAAGACATAGGAAAATATCCATTAGGATGAAGAAATTGACAAAGGATGAAAGTGGTCTTAAAAAATAAGAAGAAGTGGACTTCCCTGGTGATGCAGTGGCTAAGAGTCTGCTCTCCCAATGCAAGGGGTCAGATTTCAATTCCTGGTCAGGTAACTAGATTCCACAGGCTATAACTAAGAGTTCTCATGCTACAACTAAAGATTTTGCATGCCACATCTAAAGATCCCACATGCTGCAACTAAGAACTGGTATAGCCAAATAAATAAATAAACATTAAAAACTAAGAGGTGATTATATCTGCTTAAATTTTAAAAGAATCCCATTCAGCAATTAACAAAAATATACTATGTGCTAGACATTATGTGTGCTGGGTGTAACGAGAAGGGAGGAGACACATTAATGTAAATAATTCAATGTAGTAAGTGGCGCATAAAAAATTAAAAAAAAAAAAGTTAAGAGGCTACAATATTTTCCAATGAGTGACTAAATAGAATATGACATTTTATTTGAGTCCTGAGAGGTGAGTAGGAATTTTTCAGATGAAAGAAGGAAACAAGGATGAATATTCTAGGTAGAAAGCATGACAAAATAGCATAAAGGTTAGAAATCACAAGGAATATTTGTGAAATGCAAAACAGGTTGACTGAATCTCAGTATAAATGGGATAAATGAATGGGAAAGACTGTAAGTGAGGTGATGGATAGCCACATTATGAGGGTTATAAATACCATATTAGAGAGTTTGGCATTATCTTCTGGGCAATAAAGGATGACTAACGGCTTATAACATGGGACATTATGTAGTCATATCAGCATTTATAAAGAAAATTCTGATAGGGTTTTGAAAATTAAATGGGAGGTAGGAGAGACTTGGCTGGGCCAAGAGATCACAAAAGAAGCCTTTTCAGGTGACATCCCAGGGTAGAATGGCACTCAAAGGCAGTGAGAGTGGCAATTGACAGGCCAAAAACAGGGGGAGAAGAACATAAGTCTATATCTGTTTTGTAAATAAGTTCATTTGTATCTTTGTTTTTTTTTTTTTAAATCTCACACATAAGTAGTATCCACCATATTTGTCTTTTTCTGTCTGGCTTACTTCACTTAGTATGATAATCCCTAGGTCCAACAAACAGAGAAAACAAATTTATGGCTGACAAAGGGAAGAGCAGGGATGTAAATCAGGAGTTCAGGATTAACATGAAGACACTACGATATATAAAACACATAAGGAACAAGCACGTACTGTATAGCACAGGGGACTATACTGAACTATATTTGATATTTTATAATAACCTATGAGGGAAAAGATCTGAAAAGTATATACATATACATATATATGTATATAATATGTGGTCTATACACACATTAGGCAAAATGAAGTAGGGCAAAGGCTAAGAGAGTATTGCCAAGAGAATGCACTGGTCATAGCAAACACTCTCTTCCAACAACACAGGAGAAGACGCTACAAATGGACATCACCAACTGGTCATTACTGAAATCAGATTGATTATATCCTTTGTAGCCAAAGATGGAGAAGTTCTATACAGTCAGCAAATACAAGACCAGGAGCTGACTGTGGCTCAGATCATGAACTGCTTATTGCCAAATTCAGACTTAAATTGAAGAAAGTAGGGAAAACCACTAGACCATTCAAAGTGAAAGTGAAAGTCATTCAGTTATGTCCAACTCTTTTGACCCCATGGACTATAAAATCCATGGAATTCTCCAGGCCAGAATACTGGAGTGGGTAGCCTTTCCCTTCTCCAGGGGATCTTCCCAACCCAGGGATCAAACCCAGGTCTCCTGCATTGCAGGAGGATTCTTTACCAGCTGAGTCACAAGGGAAGCCCACTAGACCATCCAGGTATGACCCAAATCAAATCCCTTATGATTATACAGTGGAAGTGACAAATTCAAGGGATTAGATCTGAAAGACAGAGTGCCTGAAGAACTAAGGACAGAGGTTCATGACATGCTCAGGAGACAGGGATCAAAACCATCCCCAAGAAAAAGAAATACGAAAGGCAAGATGGTTGTATGAGGAGGCCTTACAAATAGCTGTGAAAGGAAGAGAAGCTAAAGGCAAAGGAGAAAAGGAAAGGTACACCCATTTGAATGCAGAGTTCCAAAGAATAGCAAGGAGAGATAACAAATCCTTCCTGAGTGATCAATGCAAAGAAATAGAGGAAAACAATAGAATGCAAAAGACTAGAGATCTCTTCAAGAAAATTAGAGATACCAAGGGAACATTTCATACAAAGATGGGCACAAAAAGGACAGGAACGGTATGGGCCTAATAGAAGCAGAAGATATTAAGAAGAGGTGGCAAGCATACACAGAAGAATTATACAAAAAAGATCTTCATGACCCAGATAATCATCATGGTGTGATCCCTCGCCTAGAGCCAGACATCTTGGAATGCAAAGTCAAGTGGGCCCTAGGAAGCATCACTACAAAAAAGGTAGTGGAAGTGATAGAATTCCAGTTGAGCTATTTCAAATCCTAAAAAGATGATACTGTGAAAGTGCTGCACTCAATATGTCAGCAAATTTGGAAACCTCACCAGTGGCCACAGGACTGGAAAATGTCAGTTATCATCCTACTCCCAAAGAAGGGCAATGCCAAAAAATGTTCAAACTACTGCACAATTGCACTCATCTCACACGCTAGCAAAGTAATGCTCAAAATACTTCAAGCAAGGCTTCTGCAGTACGTGAACCAGGAACTTCCAGATGTTCAAGCTGGTTTTAGAAAAGGCAGAGGAACCAGAGATCAAATTGCCAACATCCACTGGATCGTAGAAAAACAAGAGAGTTCCAGAAAAACATCTATTTCTGCTTTATTGACTATGCCAAAGCCTTTGACTGTGGGGATCACAGCAGACTGGAAAATTCTTAAAGAGATGGGAATACTGGACCACTTTACCTGACTCCTGGATCCATATGCAGGTCAAGAAGCAACAGTTAGAACCAGACATGGAACAACAGACTGGTACCAAATCGGGAAAGGAGTCCATCAAGACTGTATATTGTCACCCTGCTTATTCAACTTATATGCAGAGTGCATCATGCTAAATGCCAGGCTGGTTGAAGCACAAGCTAGAATCAAGATTGTCTGGAGAAATATCAAGAACCTCAGATATGCAGATGAAACCACCCTTATGGCAAAAAGTGAAGAAAAACTAAAGAGCCTCTTGATGAAAGTGAAAGAGGAGAGTGAAAGAGTTGGCTTAAAATTCAGCATTCAGAAAACTAAGACCATGGCATCTGGTCCCATCACTTGATGGCAAATAGATAGGAAACAATGGGAACAGTGACAGACTTTATTTTGGGGGTTCCAAAATCACTGCAGATGGTGATTGCAGCCATGAAATTAAAAGGCACATGCTCCTTGGAAGAAAAGTTATGACCAACATAGACTGCATATTAAAAAGCAGAGACATTACTTTGCCAACAAAGTAGTCAAAGCTGTGGTTTTTCCAGTTGTCATGTATGGATGTGAGAGTTGGACTGTAAAGAAAGTTGAGCACCAAAGAATTGATGCTTTTGAACTGTGGTGTTGGAGAAGACTCTTGAGAGTCCCTTGGACTGCAAGGAGATCCAACCAGTCTATTCTAAAGGAGATCAGTCCTGATTATTCATTGGAAGGACTCATGCTGAAGCTGAAAGTCCAATATTTTGGCCACCTGATGTGAAGAACTGACTCATTGGAAGAGACCTTGATGCTAGGAAAGATTGAAGGCAGTAGGAGAAGGGGATGACAGAGGATGAGATGGTTGGATGGCATCACCAGCTCGATGGACATGAGTTTGAACAAGCTCCGGGAGTTGGTGATGGACAGGGACGCCTTGTGTACTGCAGTCCATGCGGTTGCAAAGAGTCATACACTACTGAAGACTGATTTATTGATCATTTATACACACATATGTGTGTGTGTTAATTTTTCAGTCTTGTTCAATTCTTTGCTAACCCCATGGACTGTAGTCCACAAGACTCCTCTGTCCACGGAACTCCCTAGGCAAGAATACTGGAGTGGATGCCATTCCCTTATCCAGGGGATCTTCCCGAGCCAGGGATGGAACTCAGGTCTCCTGCATTGCAGGCAGATTCTTTACCATCTGAGCCACATGATATATATGTATGTGTGTGTATATATATATATATACACACACACACACACACATATATATATGTATATATATAATGCAATATATACATATATATCATGTGTGAGATTATATATATATATAATATATATATATAATATATATATAATATATTATATATATATATATATACACTTTGCTGTATGCCTGAAACTATATCAACATTGTAAATCTACTACAATTAAAATAAAAGATGACAAAGAGTAGATTCAAGATAGACTGCAGTAATAGCTTGAACTCAACCTGACTGCTTGGCAATAGAAGTATGGAAAGGAAGAAGGGATTATATGGTTTCTGAAATGGATGGATGTTTTTATTGAGTAAACACATAGTTGTTATTCTAATATTTTTAATAAGTTTTAGAAAATGTGAAGGAATAACTCAGCTATTTTAGAATATTAAAAACTATGAAGCAAATGAAATATATTTCTCTATTTAAGAAGATGTCTATCTTGATGTCCCATCTGTCAATGTGTAAATTGCTATATTCATTAGTAATGAGTCTATTTCCTAGGAGACCTTAGATATATTCATTTTTAGATTCTGATTCCCCCTAGGTACAAGTTTCTTATCTTAAGTCTAGTTTCTGCTTTCTCTTAACTGTGCTTTTTTCATTCTATTGCACAAAATTTTCTATGCCCTGGCTTATCTGCTCATTTTCTTTCTCTCTTAAAAAAAAACAAAAAACAATAAAAAACCTCTCATCTTTCTCCCTCTCTGCTCATCCTCCCTGCCTCAACCTACTTAAGTACATTCCACCCCATGGGATGTTATCCTGCTGGACCGGAGACATTTCAATGGCTAACATCCCCATGAAGACATCAATAGCTTTGCCAGTCTTAAGCCTTCTTTCATTTTTTTCATTGAAACTCTTGAACTCTCTAGTGTTTTGTGTTTTTAGATCACCAGTCAGTAAATACTGCTTTGTATTTGTGATGTTTTATGCATTTATTTATTCTACAAATATTCATTGAGTGCCTTACTCATGGAAGGCAATTTTATTTGTATTTTAAGTTACTTCCATCTAAACTGCAAGATCTTTGTGAGAGAAAAATGACTACAACTTTGTATTCCCACCACAAACAAGTTGGTAGACGGACTCCCTGTTTGTGTGCATGTATATATATGTGTGTGTGTTGAGTGTAGGTATATATGATTATACAGGTTACTAAAAATAAGACAATAGACCCAAAATAAAGTCATTCATCCTAAACTCCATGTCACCAAAGAGAGATTTAAATTGATTATTTAGGCACTCCCAGAAAAAGAATCTTAAACGAATCATTCAGGATTCTCATGATCAGCTCTAGTTAGGTAATCTGACTGATAGACCCCTCAGTTCAGTTCAGTTCAGTCACTCAGTCATGTCCTACTTTTTGCGACCCCATGAATCGCAGCACGCCAGGCCTTCCTGTCCATCACCAACTCCAGGAGTCTATTCAAACTCATGCCCATCGAGTCGGTGATGCCATCCAGCCATCTCATCCTCTGCCGTCCCCTTCTCCTCCTGCCCCCAATCCCTCCAAGCATCAGGGTCTTTTCCAGTGAGTCAACTCTCTGCATGAGGTGGCCAAAGTATTGGAGTTTCAGCTTCAGCATCAGTCCTTCCAATGAACACTCAGGACTGATCTCCTTTAGGATGGACTGGTTGGATCTTTTTGCAGTCCAAGGGACTCTCAAGAGTCTTCTCCAACATCATAGTTCAAAAGCATCAGTTTTTCGGCGCTCAGCTTTCTTCACAGTCCAACTCTCACATCCATACATGACCACTGGAAAAACCATAGCCTTGACTAGATGGACATTTGTTGGCAAAGTAATCTCTCTGCTTTTTAACATGCTATCTAGGTTGGTCATAACTTTCCTTCCAAGGAGTAAGTGTCTTTTAATTTCATGGCTGCAGTCACCATCTGCAGTGATTTTCGAGCCCCCAAAAAATAACGTCTGCCACTGTTTCCACTGTATCCTCATCTATTTCCCATGAGGTGATGGGACCAGATGCCATGATCTTAGTTTTCTGAATGTTGAGCTTTAAGCCAACTTTTTCACTCTCCTCTTTCACTTTCATCAAGAGGCTCTTTAGTTCCTCTTCACTTTCTGCCATAAGGGTGGTGTCATCTGCATATCTGAGGTTATTGATATTTCTCCTGGCAGTCTTGATTCCAGCTTGTGCTTCTTCCAGCCCAGCATTTCTCATGATGTACTCTGCATATAAGTTAAATAAGCAGGGTGACAATATACAGCTTTGACGTACTCTTTTTCATATTTGGAACCAGTCTGTTGTTCCATGTCCAGTTCTAACTGTTGCTTCCTGACCTGCATACAGGTTTCTCAAGAGGCAGATCAGGTGGTCTGGTATTCCCATCTCTTTCAGAATTTTCCACAGTTTATTGTGATCCATACAGTCGAAGGCTTTGGCGTAGTCAATAAAGCAGAAATAGATGTTTTTCTGGAACTCTCTTGCTTTTTTGATGATCCAGCGGATATTGGTAATTTGATCTCTGGTTCCTCTGCCTATTCTAAAACCAGCTTGCACATCTGGTAGTTCATGGTTCACGTATTGCTGAAGCCTGGCTTGGAGAATTTTGAGCATTACTTTACTAGCATGTGAGATGAGTGCAATTGTGTGGTAGTTTGAGCATTTTTGGGATTGCCTTTCTTAGGGATTGGAATGAAAACTGACCTTTTCCAGTTCTGTGGCCACCACCAAGTTTTCCAAATTTGCTGGCATATTAAGTGCAGCACTTTCACAGCATCATGTTTCAGGATTTGAAATAGCTCAACTGGAACTCCATCACATCCACTAGTTTTGTTTGTAGTGATGCTTTGCAAGGCCCACTTGACTTCACATTCCAGGATGTCTGGCTCTAGGTGAGTGATCACACCATTGTGATTATCTGGCTCATGAAGATCTTTTTTGTACAGTTCTTATGTGTATTCTTGCCACCTCTTCTTAATATCTTCTGCTTCTGTTAGGTCCATAACATTTCTGTACTTTATCAAACCCATTTTTGCCTGAAATGTTCCCTTGATATCTCTAATTTTCTTGAAGAGATTTCTAGTCTTTCCCCGTCTGTTGTTTTCCTCTATTTCTTTGCATTGATTGCTAAGGAAGGCCTTCTTATCTCTCCTTGCTATTCTTTGGAACTCTGCATTCAAATGGGAATATCTCTCCTTTTCTCCTTTGCTTTTTGCTTCTCTTCTTTTCACAGCTATTTGTAAGGCCTCCTCGACAACCATTTTGCCTTTTTGCATTTCTTTTCCTTGGGGATGATCTTGATCCCTGTCTCCTGTACAATGTCACAAACCTCCGTCCATAGTTCATCAGGCACTCTGTCTATCAGATCTAGCCCCTTAAATCTATTTCTCATTTCCACTGTATAGTCATAATGGATTTGATTTAGGTCATACCTGAATGGTCTAGTGGTTTTCCCAACTTTCTTCAGTTTAAGTCTGAATTTGGCAATAAGGAGTTCATGATCCGAGCCACAGTCAGCTCCTGGTCTTGTTTTTGCTGACCGTATAGAGCTTCTCACAAGGTCAGGGGCGGCAGCCGTGAGGAGCAACCCCACCTCCAAGGAGCAGCTGCTGCCAGGTGCAGGAGGGCTGAGAGGAGCTACTCCACGTTCAAGGTCAGGAGGGGCGGCCGTGAGGAGATACCCCTCGTCCAAGGTAAGGAGCAGTGGCTGCACTTTGCTTGAGCAGCCATGAAGAGATACCCCACGTCCGAGGTAAGAGAAACCCAAGTAAGATGGTAGGTGTTGCGAGAGGGCATCAGAGGGCAGACACACTAAAACCATAATCACAGAAAACTAGCCAATCTGATCACAGGACCACAGCCTTGTCTAACTCAATGAAACTAAGCCATGCCTTGTGGGACCACCCAAGATGGTCAGGTCATGGTGGAGAGGTCTGACAGAATGTGGTCCACTGGAGAAGGGAGTGGCAAACCACTTCGTATTCTTGCCTTGAGAACCCCATGAACAGTATGAGAAGGCAAAATGATAGGATACTGAAAGAGGAACTCCCCGGGTCGGTAGGTGCCCAATATGCTACTGGAGATCAGGGGAGAAATAACTCCACAAAGAATGAAGGGATGGAGCCAAAGCAAAAACAATACCCAGTTGTGGATGGGACCGGTGATAGAAGCAAGGTCCGATGCTGTAAGAGCAATATCGTATAGGAACCTGGAATGATAGGTCCATGAATCAAGGCAAATTGGAAGTGGTCAAACAGGAGATGGCAAGAGCGAATGTCGACATTCTAGGAATCAGTGAACTAAAATGGACTGGAAAGGGTGAATTTAACTCAGATGACCATTATATCTACTACTGTGGGCAGGAATGCCTTAGAAGAAATGGAATAGCCATCATAGGCAACAAAAGAGTCCGAAATGCAGTACTTGGATGCTATCTCAAAAACGACAGAATGTTCTCTGTTCATTTCCAAGGCAAACCATTCAATATCATGGCAATCCAAGCCTATGCCCCAACCAGTAATGCTGAAGAAGCTGAAGTTGAATGGTTCTATGAAGACCTACAAGATCTTTTAGAACTAACACCCAGAAAAGATGTCCTTTTCATTATAGGGGACTGGAACGCAAAGGTAGGAAGTCAAGAAACACCTGGAGTAACAGGCAAATTTGGCCTTGGAGTACGGAATGAAGCAGGGCAAAGGCTAATAGAGTTCTGCCGAGAGAACACACTGGTCATAGCAAACACCCTCTTCCAACAACACAAGAGAAGACTCTACACATGGACATCACCAGATGGTCAACACCGAAATCAGATTGATAGACCCCTGCCATCCCCTAAAGGAAAGTAACCTTGCAATAGCCAACCCACTTTTTTTGCCTAGTATAATTTCCTTCTTCCTGTTCCCTTCTGCCTACAAAAGTCTTTCATTTCATACAGCTTCTTGAAGTTCCTTTCTATCTAATATATTTGATCCTGCCTGATTAAATTAAATTTGCTCAGATAAACTCTCCAGGCTACTTTGACCAAGGAATTTCCCAGGCAAGAATACTGGCATGGATAACCATTCCCTTCTGCAAGGGATCATCCCAATCCAAGGATGAAGCCCTGCTCTTCTGCTGTGAAAGCAGATTCTTTACCATCTGAGCCATCAGAAAGGACCTTATAATTTCTAATGTCTCAATTTACTTTTTATCTGTCTATCTATCTAAAATTGTATCACTGTATATATTGTATATAATTATAACCCTAGGGCAGAAAGTGGAGAAGAACTAAACAGCCTCTTGATGAAAGTGAAAGAGGAGAGTGAAAGAGTTGGCTTAAAACTCAACATTCAGAAAACTAAGATCGTGGCATCCAGTCCCATCACTTCATGGCAAATAGATGTGAAACAATGGGAATAGTGACAGACTATTTTTTTGGGGCTCCAAAATCACCGCAGATGGTGAATGCAGCCAAGAAATTAAAAGACGCTTGCTCCTTGGAAGGAAAGATATGATCAACCTAGACATGATATTAAAAAACAGAGACATTACTTTGCCAACAAAGGTCCTTCTAGTCAAAGCTGTGGTTTTTCCAGTTGTCATGTATGGCTGTGAGAGTTGGACTATAAAGAAAGCTGAGTGCCGAAGAATTGACATTTTTGAACTGTGCTGTTGGAGACTTTTGAGAGTCCCTTGGACTGCAAGGAAATCCAACCAGTCTATTCTAAAGGAGATTAGTCCTGAATATTCATTGGAAGGACTAATGCTGAAGCTGAGAGTCCAATAGTTCAGCCACCTGATGTGAAGAACTGACTCACTGGAAGAGACCCTGATGCTGGGAAAGATTGAAGGCGGGAGGTGAAGGGGATGACAGAGGATGAGATGGTTGGATGACATTACCAACTCGATGGACATGAGTCTTGGTAAACTCCGGGAATTGGTGATGGACAGGGAGGCCTGGTGTGCTACAGTTCATGGGGTCGCAAAGAATCGACATGACTGAGTGACTGAACTGAACTGATGACACTGTATGTTTCTGTAAGTAACAAGGACAGAAAGAAGTGTTATTAAAATTTAATTATCATTAAGCTTATGTGGAATTATACCAGTGTTTATTAAATGTATGGTCTGTTTCTCTTAAATCAAACATTTCTACACAACTAGCCTTTTGAGAATATCTGACCATTCTCAAAGGATGAAATTTACACTATGTTCCATGTTTTCTCTCCTTTGTCTTTGAAAGAATTATACACAGAATTATGCCACTTGTTTTTTCTCAGAAACAGCACATAGACATTGAAATGTCAAAGTAAATGGAAAAAGCAAATTTCATTTTGACTGTGACAGTAAAAAAAAAAAAAGATGAATAAGTAAATAAAGTGGCTTTTTTCTATGTAGTGAAAAAAACAAAACCACTGTATTTGTGAGTAAACATCTTTTTATTATTGCAAAATAAGGAAATGGTGACATGCAAGGTAAAATTTATTTTTCATAACTGAAAGCACTATTGCTAGAAAAGGGATGTAGAGTTGTGCATTGACCTTTGAAAGGCAGAAAGTTTCAGCAGAAAATCAAAATGTCATCAGTCATCAGCTGTGCTTGTTTTATGCACTCCTGACTCCCCTCCTCAAATAGCTATGTATCTTTTTTACAAAGTAAAACTACTGATATGCTAAAGACCTTAGTGGACTAGATGCATACAAATTAAATTAACAATTAACTTTTGAGTAGACCAAAAAAAAGTGATTTGAGAGTATTAATTACAGTCTAGGTATGGTAGGCATGAAAAGTGTATGAAATGTCAGTCGCTCAGTTGTGCCCCACTCTTTGCAACCCCAAGGACTGTAGCCCGCCAGGCTCCTCTGTCCAGGGAATTTTCCAGGCAAGAATACTGGAGTGTGTAGCCATTCATTGGGCCAGGGGATTTTCCTGAGCCAAAGAGTGAAGCTGGATCTCCTGTACTACAGGCAGCTTCTTTACCATCTGAGCTACCAAGGAATCTTAGGGCTTCCCAGGTGGCCCTATTCCCAGATAAAGAATCTGCCTGCCAATGTAGGAGATGTGAGAGACTCAGGTTCTATCCCTGGGTTGGGAAGATCCCCTGAATAGGAAATGGCTTCCCACTTCTGTATTCTTGCCTGGAAATTTCCATGGGGGGAGGATCCTGGCTGCAGTCCATGGGGCTACAGAGAGTCGGACACTGCTGAGCACGTGCACGTGCACACACACACACACACACACACACACACACACACACACACACAATGGATATAGACAATTATTAACCAGCTGATGGCCTTCATTTAGCCTTTATTAGATATGGAGCTGCAATTGTAGCTGTCTTCATCACCATGATCACCAAGCTAGTGCCCTGTTTCTTTGGCACATCCATAGCCCAGTCAGTATCTATAGCAACCTTTCTCTGTGTGGGGCATCAATAATTGGAATATTACTGATCATGTGCACAAAACTTCTCCTATAACCTGATTGGAATTGATTATTGTTACAGTGGTCAAATTCCATAACAGTTAGGATATACCCCTCTCTAGATGATTGCATTCTGGTCATCTTTCTGTTCTCTGCCATTTTTCCACAGTTCCAACTTTGATGACTGAACATTTATATTTATTTACTTTATAAATGTGTTTAAATCAGTTCAGTGAAGATCAAATTTCCACATTTATGAAACCAAACAGGACCCTGTGGGGCTCCTGAGGCTAGGAATAGAATAGGATAGTTACATAGATAGCTGTAGAAGTCTCAGTATGGGATTAGAGGAAAACCTAGAGAATCTAGGGAGACCACTCTTTAAGTTAATGATTACTCAAGAAGCCGTTGCATGCTATGAGATCATCATGGAATTAAAACAGGAGGGAAAGGGACGGCACAACTTTTGAAAAGAATGACATAGACCAAGGATACAACATAAACCAATTAGAATCAAATGGGTCCAAGATGGCAGATAAGTCAACTTCAACTAAACATTCATCCTCAATCAGCAACCGAAATGACATACCCAGGGCACCATGATCATTCCAAGGCACTGTCAAAAGACCAACGAGTGCACGATGACCCAATTCCTGGAAATCTCCACCCCTTCCCAAAAATAGTTGAAATGATCCTCCCACCTATTATCAAATGAAATTACCCAGCCCATAAAACCTAACCATGCCACATTGCAACCATGCAGCTGCACTGCCCTCTGCAGTGGCTCACACTCTGTCTGTGGAGTGTGCTTCTCTTTGAATCTGAATAAATCCACTTCTTACCCATCACTTGGTCTCTCACTGAATTCTTTCTGTGATGAGACATCAAGAACTTGAGCTTCATT
Source organism: Dama dama (assembly GCF_033118175.1). Taxonomy (NCBI): domain Eukaryota; kingdom Metazoa; phylum Chordata; class Mammalia; order Artiodactyla; family Cervidae; genus Dama; species Dama dama. The sequence goes on along the minus strand of NC_083713.1, from coordinate 67,408,409 downwards.
TGGTCCTGAAAGCAGTTACCAGGGTTTTGGCTGGGTTTGAGTCCCAGCAGATGGTTGCATGGCATCGCTGACTCGATGGACATGAGTTTGAGCAAGCTCCAGGAGTTGGTGATGGACAGGGAAGCCTGGAGTGCTGCAGTCCATGGGGTTGCAGAGTCAGGCACGACTGAGCCACTGAACTGTACTGAACTGAACATGGGTTCAAGTCCCAATCTGAAGTTAATGGTTTCAGCTGGGTACAGAAGCCTTTCTATGTCCTCTGTTTTTTTGTGTTTTTGTTTTTTTGTTTTTTTATAGGGAACAGACTTCAGCCTTTATAAACTTCTCTGAATTCCAAAGGGCATATCAGAATAGTTGCCAATCCAGGAAGAGGAGGAAAGCAGAATGAAGGGAGGGGCAGCCAAGAAACAATAGTGCAGCCTTGGGGAAGGGTCCTGGTTCTGCCTCAGGGGACACATAGAACAATATCCTTAAGCTCTTTATAGAATTGTGTGCTAAATTGCTTCAGTCATGTCTGACTCTTTGCAACCCCCTGGACCATAGCCTGTCTCTGTCCATGGAATGCTCTAGCCAAGAACACTGGAGTGTGTTGCCATTCCTTTCTCCAGGAGATCTTCCCAACCCAGGGATCGAACCTGGGTCTCCCACATTGCAGGCGGATTCTTTACCCTGTGAGCTGCCAAGGAAGCCTTACAGAATTAAAACCCAGCAAATGGAAGATGTCAGCACTCTTCATACCAGAGAAGACCATCTGAGGGCAGATTAAAGGAATAAGTTCATCAAGAGGATAACCTGACACCATATTAAAGAAGTCCCTGCATACACCCTAATCTTATCAGCAAACCCATGCTTGAACCATTACCATAAAACTCCTCACCAAAGTCCCCTGGATTGGGACAGACAGTCTTGAAGGCAGGAGCCCACTCTGTCTCCCTTTACCTGGCAAAGCAATAAAGTTGTTCTTTTCTACTTCGCTTGGAACTCTGAGATTCAATACAGCACCGGTATTCAAAGTCTGAGCTTTTGGTATCATTTAGAGCTGAACCTGAGTTCAAGCAAGCTCCAGGAGGTGGTGATGGGCAAGGAAGCCTGGCGCACTGCAGTCCATGGGGTCGCAAAGAGTTGGACACGACTGAGAGACGGAACTGAACTGAGAGTCCAGTCAATTCAATTTAACTTGCTCATTATGTGCATCAAACATGTTAAGATACATTTCTGGAAAGGACGCCATTTACCTAGCCTGTCCCTTCCAGGAACCATAACGCTAACCAGTTAGAGCTTATGTGAGTTAGACATGCATCCTATAAAACATTTCCAAATTATATGTATATAAAAGCACTTATTCCTTCAGGAAAAAATACCTGCTAATCTATTAGACATGTGCCCTTCTACATATTTATCTATATTGTAACATTTCACATGCCTATTAAAAGCTCTGAAACATTATTTATCATCACTGTAGCTAAATAAACTGTTTTTATTGCATATTAGCCAAACCTAATTCACTTGTTTTATGAGCTTGGTTCATTGAATCTATTTTTCTGAGATAGATGTAACCATACTTGATCACATGTGTTGCCACTTGGAGAAATTCAGTCTCTTGGCTGCAATTTCCCAAAGTTCAGACTTCAAACACTAAGTTCTTGTTACAACTACTGTAGCCTTTGCAACCTCTCTTCTTAATTACTGCATAGCTTTCACTCTATAACTTATATATGCTGCAATAATGCTAGCCAACAGATATTTATCTGTTAAATGTGTGGTTTTTCTATTTCCAAGAGAGAATTTTGACCTGCTTGTTTCCAAATGTTCTGAATTTGTTTGAATTACTGTGGCAACTGGAAGGTGTTCATACCCTATCTTTTTTTTTTTTTTTTTGAGGTGAGAGAGTAATTTTTAATTTGAAACCAAAACAGCTTTATACATAAAAGACGCACCATGATAATTCTGTTGCTATACTGTAAGTCATCTTTTCTCACCAGTAGAAGTGATAACAGTTTTCCTATTGTTACCTTCCTTATACCTTCCACTGTTCAGGCTATCCAGAGTCATATGCAAGCTGTTTATACTTGTCACTACATACTTCACGGTCATTGAACTGAATATCCGTTGCTTCAGCTCACCACTTCTTTAAAAAAGGCAAATTATATACAGTCCATGGAATTCTCCAGGCCAGAATACTAGAGTCAGTAGCCTTTCCCTTCTCCATGGGATCTTCCCAACCCAGGGATCGAACCCAGGTCTCCCACATTGCAGGCAGATTCTTTACCAGCTAAGCCACCAGGGAAGCCCATTAAACTGCATATATCTAATCATCTCAAATACCACATGTACGTTTGGGAGGGTGAGAACATAAAATTCACAGAATGCTTCAATGAATGTTTATTTTAGGCCACAAATAACTGAGCATCCCTTTCATTTATGCATAAGCTGAGAGGAAAGCAAGGCTGTAGAGAAGAAAAGAGATAAGATAACCTATCTCTCTCGGTGTTCAGTAAATATTCCATATTCCAAGAAAACCCCAGGACAACTATATACAAAACCGAAATTAGTATATTTGGTTGTGTGGTCACTCTGGGTCTCAGCTGGCCAATGACGCAGTCAGTCAGCACATGAAAGTAAAGGAAATAGAACTTGCAGGCATACAATTCAGATCAAAGGCAAATCCAGCTAAATGGATCCCTCTCAACATTTCCTTTATTCCCTTCCTGGCTCCCAGTACCTCCCTCTTTCATGGCATTTTCTGCCTGAAAGGAAGTCCCTGATATTAAACGTTAAACTAATTCTATTCCTGGATAAAAGATTTTGGAGTGAGAGACACATAGTCAGTCACTTCTGGGAACCTGCTGGGAAGACAGATTTTTATGGCAACAGATGAGGTTACCAAAGTTCCCAGCAGAAAATATGCTCCTCTGAAGTTTCTGAGAATTTCATTCCTCTTCATCTATCTATCTTTGATTTGATGATAACTTTTATATCTTCTATTGCATGAGTTAACTGCATAGAGAAGATTCTCAATTAATACTTGTTAGGCGAATCAAACTAAAACCTACTTCGAAATCTATTTGCCAGAGGATACACCAAGATTTCACCTCTTTGCTTATAATTGGAGGATGCCTCTCCTTTATCTACAACAGAATCTCTATGAGAGAAGACATAAAGCTATCTTATAAGGCTATTTTCTCCTGATCTTCCGAAATTGTATTAAATAAAGCATTTTTACATATTTCTTTGGCATTTAAGTTTATGAATGTTAAAAGTCAAGATTCCTTACACAATGATTCACTTTATAACCTATTGATGTATTTCCGGAATCTTCCTAGCAATGAATAATTTCCTAATATTCTTTTCTTTGACTAATATTCTAAGTAAGTTCCCTTGTATTAATTAATTATTAAATTAAAATAAAAAGAAATTTAAAAAGCTAACATAAAACTATAGTTCATCAAATGTCTAGAAAGACCAAAACTTACTTAATGCACTGACTCTGAAAGCTGTCTGAAAATGTCACAGAGTCAGCTTTTGACTAAACTGCACTTAAGGGAATCATGTATTTATTTCTGTGCCTTCTATAGAACTGAATCAAGGCTGAAGCCAATAAAGAAGCCTCATTACCATTGTCATTTTGAAATCTCATCTTCAGTTTGATGGACTATCAATATTATGTGCCTTTCTCTCAATCTTTCAGAGGCACACAGCCCCTGATTCTATCTATGAATTCATCATCAGTTATATGCTATTATCTCAGTAATTGAAGAAGAGGGTAGGATTAAAATTTCTGCACCAAAATGAAGAAGGACAGTATTTCTTTCATTTCTCATTCTTAACACCTAGGTCATAAACATGGATTGATCTGAGTTTATCCTATTATCCCTAGCACCATTTTACCCCCTCAGCTTTCCACAGGCTATAGCTAAAACTCCATGGAGAGTTTTTATGTGTGGAAGCTGGGAAAAGAAATCAATTAAAAACTGCAGGCAGTTACTCTGTTTTGAAAGAAATGGAGGAAGAATTTACCTTTGAAAACATTATCCCTTTGTTTTGGAAAGCCATATTGTGGCCCTGCATGGCTTTTCCCACCCACCCCCCAGTTAATTTGCCCTCATTTCTTACCGTTCTCTGAGTCACCAGAGTCTGACCTTTGCAGGCTGAGTCTTTGTGATAGGTGGTATCTGGTTGAACTCAGTTAATGGGAGTCCTTACCAAGAGAACAGAGGACAAAAATGAGAGATTTCTTCCTTCTTCACTTCAGGTCATAGCATTTCATTGTTAGAAGTAGTTGAGTCCTCCAGAAATATTTCTCTTACTAGTTAGCCCCTCATTCACTTATTTACCTTTTACTGCTCCAGTAACACTATTTTATTTCCTTCTCCACTAAGATCTGGGCAGAAGGGTTAGGTTCTAGGGTACTAATGCTCACAAATTGCTCTTCTCTGGGTACCTCATCATCCCCCGTGTTTTCACTTAACCCTGAGTTGATAGACTCCCAGCCATCACCTCCTTGGGGACAGAGACTTGTCTGTCTCTAGGCATAGAAGAATATTTGATATCACTTCCCAGGTGGTGCAAGCAGTACGGGTTCAGTCCCTGGGTGGGGAAGATCCCCTGGAGGAGGAAATGGCAACCTATTCCAGTACTCTGGTGTGGAGAATCCCATGGATTCTACTATAATAGTAGAATGGTTTCACTACTGAAACACCTTAGCATACTGGTTTAGTCACCAAGTTGTATCCGACTCTTTTGCAACCCCGTGGACTGTAGCCGGCCAGGCTCCTCTGTCCATGGTATTTCCCAGGCAAGAATACGGGAGTGGATTGCAATTTCCTTCTCCAGAGGATCTTCCCAACACAAGGATTAAACCCATGTCTTCTGCATTGGCAGACAGATTCTTTACCACTGAGCCACCAAGGAAAGGTATCAAAGCTCAAAGTTCCATCTAGAATATGAAAATATTTTAGGATAGTCACTCGTGTTTAGCTTCCCAGGTGGCGCAGTGGTAAAGAATCTGCCTGTCAATTCAGGAGACACAAGAGACCCAGGGTCAGGAAGATCCCCTCGAGTAGGAAATGGCAACCTACTCCAGTATTCTTGCCTGGAAAATTCCATGGACAGAGGAGCCTGGAGGGCTGTGGTCCATAGGGTCCCAAAGAGTCAGACACGACTGAACATGCACACACACTTGTGTTTACTTACTGCATGCTAAATATATTTAAAACTTTCAAAACTTAATGACCTGGGACTTCCCTGGTGTTCCAGGGTTAAGAATCTGAACTGTAAAGGAGGGGGGCATGGATTTGATCCCTGGTGGAGAAACTGAGACACCACAATTCTGCGGAATAACAGCCTGCGCGCTGCAACTGCTGCAACGTGCATGCTATGGAGCCTGTGTGTCAGCTGGAGAATCTGTGCGCCGCAGTGCAAGAGCCCGCGTGACGCGGTGAGGGGCCCAGTGCCACAACGAAGACCTGACACAATCAAATCAATAGTAAACAACAAACTAAACAAATAAAATGTGTTTCATCCGATGATAATACTGTCTCATAAGTGACTCTGTGAGGATTCCATGAGAAAAGTTATAGAAAACACCCATCAGTGTCTCTGGCACATTGACCTAAATCTTCCTACTCTTGTTTCAGGATGAATGTATTTTCAAAGTCTGGCTAGTCTTCCTCTTTCCCACAGAGTAATAGAGATGTTTTTTAAAAAAATCTCAGAACGGCCACTCAATCAAAATTACCAAATGTTGAAAAGGTCAAAGCAGTATAGCATACCTTTATAATCATAGATTTTTGAATGCATTAACATTCCAATCTCTCATTCTTAAAGAAAAGATTATAATAAGGGTCCTAAATGGCCACACATTAATCCTCTCCCATGACAATAGCTGTTCCTTTTCTGGAAAATGTACAAATGTAACCTCTGCTGACACTGAATTTCAATTTTGATGCCACACAGTGCTTCTGGTTTTGATAACAAATGGATACCCAAGAGAAAAGCAATAGCAAACACACTAGATGCTCACAAAAGGAAGAGGCTTTCAAATATGCTGTGGGTTAATTTGATCCAAACTGCCAGGTCTAGAAAATTATGTAATTGACACCCCTACTTAAGAATATTTTGAGCTTTTGCAAGGCCGGGCTGGGCTTTTTACACAGGCTTTAAATAAGCAATCAAGCATCTGCTTCCCAAATTAAAGAACCAAAAAGGCTAACTGGTATGAGCTCATGATTACAATGTCAAATATTTCTTTGTAACTATTGGACCATTTTCAACTCAATCAATTTTATTTTTATTTTTCATGATATTTCCAGGGATAACATAGACTCATAATCACAGTCTATTAGCATTGTAAAGGGCTTTAGGGACCTCTTAGCCCATCCTTCTCATTTTATAGATGAGAAAACTGAGGACCACAGAGGGTAAGTGGCTTGTCTAAGGTCACAGAGTTAGTGGCTAAGCCAGAATAACATTGGAGTCAGCTGGAATTACAAATAGACAGCTATTGAAATTATTTCATATAGATTCCAGTTTCATCTAAATTTCTCTTTAAGAAAGCACTTAATGCATTGATGATGAGGGATTTACAAAACAAGTTGCTTGGATCACCTGAAGACAACTATAAAAATCAGGAAGGATAAACACTTTTATATTCAAGAGCTGAAGTCTCCTAAGGAAAAGTTTAGCATTTCACTCCTGTCGCTCCAACAGCCTTTTGGACCAAGACTTTGCAAGAAAGTTAGGCAACGTGTCGCTCAAATCAATTCAAGAAGCATCTAGTCTTTTGGAGAAATCAGATTTATAACTTGATAGGAGTTCAAAATATAGTCTTTTAAAGAAATTTGGTGCAAAACATGCAAAACATACTTTCAAGTATTAAGGAAAGACATTGACATAATAATGGTGGTTGGTAAGGCTAGGTGCAAAGACATGGTAGAAAAGACTCAGGAATAGCATGGTGTTTATGCTATAGACAAGCACACAGTTTTTAAAAGAGATAGATCAGCATCTAATCTGTATTCACTCTAGTAGATATGAAAGCAAAATGACCTTGTGTTAAAAGAGCCCAGACTAAGAGGCTTATTTTGAAGATCTGTAATATGACTTGTAATAGGACCTGGTTTTACAAGTCTTGCTTTGGCAGAATAAAAAGAGATTTCATTTTACTTGACAGTGGTCCAAAAATACAAACAACAAAAAAGGGAAATAATGCTTACATGTGATTAACTTTCATTAACAGGGCTATGTTAGAAATCCTTCTCTTTTCTGTTTTTGGCAATAAGGAGAATTGCGTTGTCTTGGTGATGGGGGATTTTACTCCATGGTTTCTTCTTTACAGGCAAAAGATTAGATTTAGTTCTGGAGGTTTCTTCCTCTGGCATCAGAGTAGAAAGATATTTTTTAATCCCTCAAGACTCAGGTTGCCTTCACACAGATTGGCTTGAGTTGGATAAACCCTGCCAGTAATCCTAGAATTGTTCTGACCTACATCCTCAAGTATTAAAAATGCATACCCCAACAGCTTCTTTTATCCTTATTTTCTGTTGCATTCACATATTGAAGAGCAAATAAAATCAGATAGTAAATGTGGATTTCCAAGAGGCAACCTCTTGTCACCTGTCTTACCTACTATGCTAGTTATTTTCCATTTGTCCTCCCAATGCAAGATCCACTCTCAGTCTTATTTGGCGTTTGGGAAACCTGGTTCTCTTGACTGCATATGGTGGTTCTCTTACCCTCTGGCTTCCTGTTGGATTTGGTGAAGTGAAAATAGAGAAATTTCACTGAGGTTTTTGCAAGAGCCATATGTCTTTATGGCAAGAGCTCTTGTTGGTTGGTTTCTCCCCCCAGGTCCCTGCTTTCATTGTACTCTGGCAAAATAATTTTACTCTGTACTTTCTTCTGGTCAAAGGGTTGGAATGACTTCCAACTGTTGCTAATCCCTGAATGCCTCATATTTCCAAGATGGCTTCCTCACCTTTGTCTTCACCTCTGTACATAATACTGTCATAGTTTCCCTAAATTCTTTTCAGTTAAACCTTTTGTACCAGCCCTTTGTTTCTTTCTAGGACACTAACTGATAGGCCACTCTCACCATATATCTATTTTGTTTCCCATTACCGTAATTATTCTCGATGGCAGAGAAGGCAAAGTCTGCTAGGGGCTTCAATATTCACTGCAAAGCCATGCAACTGACATGCAACTGAGAAGCTGTTTGGAAGCGTAGGCAGATAGCACACTGTCTTGTCTTATTAAAAGCTGCCTTCAAAAGCCATCATCAAAACCATCTCAGCACACACAGCCTGCTAATGAGCTAGAATGACTCATTTCTTTGATTTGGACTGTGATGTCCAAAGTCCAATGCATTTACTTTATAGCCAGAAGGAAGAAAATGTGGTATTCAGTTTATATTGTGCCCAGATACAATAAGAACAAAATTATTTTGTTTCACACAGGTGAAACTTGCGGCTCTTTAGAAGTCTTATCTGTGAAAAGGATTATGTAGAGGGATTCATAATCTGTAGGAATCCCTGATCTTCTTGGGTCTCTGAAGATCTTTGATCTCTCAAAGGATCTTGGTTTCCTATCACTAAAATTTGGGATTTACCATCTGGAATTGTATTCCTTCAGGTCAGCTACATATTCACATGTGTTAAAAAACAGACAAACAAACATTTCTTGGGCACTTCCCACTACCTGTTCTAGTCTTTGTGCTGGAAACTAGAACTACAGGGGTATGGGAAACGTGTACAGTAAATCAAACAAAGGAGTAACGTAGATAGTTTAATATATAAATGCATGCAGAGAAGGAGATAAAACAGGGCAATGTAATCAAGAGACAGATCAGAGAGACTTTCCATAGGGTGCCAAGAAAGGCATCTGATCCCACTCAATCTGAAACCCAGATGACAAGAAAAAGCCAGACCCAGAAAGGTCTAGGGCAGGGTTCAGCAGACTATGGTGACCTGTGCACCCAGTGCAGCTCATCTTCTGCAAATAAAGTAGCTTTATTGGAAGAGAGGAGCAGAATCAGGCTGATTGGTTTGTGTTCTGTCTATGGCTGCTTCCCTGCTACAATGGCAGGACTGGGTAGTTGCTACAGAGGGCGCATGGATCCCAAAGGTGAAAATACTTAACCATCTGACCTTCTACAGTCAAAGTCCGTTGAATTTGGTCCTGGGGAAGAACATTCCAAAGATAAAGAAGGGCTAATTCAAGGGCTTTAAGACAGGAACCTACTTGGAGGTCCTTGTGACTGGATTGTAGCATGTGAGATAAAGAGTGGAGGGAGAGAATGTCTGGAAACCTCATCTCTTGGATTTTTTTCTTATTTTTATCTTATTTCCTACTAATAAATATCTAGATAGATAAAATAATTGGTCTCATTTTAGAGGGAAAAAACTAAAGCTAAGAGAATTTAGGTGAGTGTTCAGAGATCGAAGAGCAAGTGACTAAGCTGAGACCTGTCCAAATCCAAGAGGGTGGTGACTGCATGAGAAATGAGAGACATTTGATTTCCAAGCCTCTATAGCTCGATGGTGCTCATATATAATAATGATACAATTGGGGGAGTAGAAAGACAGTCTGAAAAGACAGTCTGTCCCCTGAATGCATCTTCTGTATGTTAAGTGATGCCTGAAATTCCACTATTAGAAGGTCAACAATTCTGCAGCTCTGCCTAGGTTACAGAATAACTGTTCCCATTCAATTTGTTCATTTAGGTACTAACAATTCTGAAGAGCAATTAAAGAAGTGCACTACATTCATATAAAAATAAGGCATGAATAATTGCAGCTTTTCTGTCCTGAACACAGATGTCTTTGGAAAAGTTTCAGTTTGATGACAACCCCAGACTTCCTGGCCAGTGTGTGACAGATACCCTTGAGAACAGGGACCAGCTCCTACCTTTCCTTGTATCCCCAGGCCTTGGCTCAGGTCCTTGGCAAGCTTTAGATGCTGAGAATGTCTTAGATGCAAATCATTCCAGATTGAACACCAAAATAGAATTTTGCTTGACTCGGAACTTGTATGCAAAATGTGAGTAAAACTGTAGTGTAATTGAAAATGCCCAAATCAGGCTGCTTCTCTTCTCTTGACTCTCTGACCCTACCATCCCCACATGGGGAAATGGGATCTGGCAGATCATGTTAATTGAGCACTGAAGGGAGATGGAGCAGAAGGGCGGGAGGATCCTTCTCTTCAGATTTGCCACCTTCTTCTGCCACGGCTTTCCTCTCTCCCTCATCCATGATCCTACTGAAACACCCACAGGTCTCTCCGGATGTTCTCTGCCAAAGCTCGGGCCTACAAACCGTGTGCTGACTCCTCTGAGGGTCTGCCTCTTCTTCAGCTGGAAATCAGTAGCACGAACTGGAGGAAGGAAGAAAGGCAGAAAGAAATAAAGCAAGAAAAGAAGGAAGGGAGAAACGGAGGGAGGGAAGGAAGGAGGGAGGGACGGTGAGAGGGAGGAATGGAAAAGGGGAGAGGAAGGGAGGGAGAAAGTGAGGAAGAAATGAAGGAAGGAATGAAAGGGGAGAACTATGACAGCATTCTCGCCTGGCCCACTGTGGACAAACAGGGGAAGTAGAAGAGAAGAGGATGGCCCTTGACAGGGGCACGTCCCTCCTGTGGCCACAAAGCCAAACCTCTATCAAGGAAGTCAGAATTATATGTAATATGGTATGTGGGGATATTCAGACCACTTGAGGTTGTGGGTGGTGATTCTCTAGAGTTGCCCTATCCAACAGTGTGACCACTAGCTACAGGTGACTGTTGAACACATGAAAGGCAGTGCAACATGCTAAAACGATCATATTTTGGATATATTGGTTTAAATAAAATGCATCATTAAAATGAACTCCACTTGCTTAGTTTTATTATTTTTTAAACATGCTTATTAGAAAAAATTTAATAACATATTACATATGTGGCATTGTATAGTGCTGTTCTAGAGGGGCAAAAAAAGCTGGAAATTCTGGGAAAAAGCTGGGGAAAAAAAGCTGGCAAAAAGAGATGAAGGGAGAGGATGTAACCAGAAGAAAGATAAAAAACTCTCATCCAGTTTCCCAGTTTGAATATAGAAAAGACTTCACACATCATTAATTCTCTTTTCTAAATAAAATAATACATTGAACCCCCAAAATCTGCTGAAAGCTCACATCGCTGAAAAGAAACACCATCCAAATCATGACTTGTCCTCAATCAGGATCAGATGGTTCTGTTTCGCTCCCTGCAAAACTCTCTAAGATCTTTAAAAGCAAGGACCATGCCTTGTAATTTTTCTTTATTCATGAAGTAAAGTGAAAGTCGCTCAGTTGTGTCCGACTGTTTGTGACCCCATGGACAATATAGTCCATGGAATTCTCTAGGCCGTAACACTGGAGTGGGCAGCCTTTTCCTTCTCCAGGGGAACTTCCCAATCCAGGGATCAAACCCAGGTCTCTCATATTGCAGATGGATTCTTTACCTGCTGAACCACAAAGGAAGCTTATTCATCATAGTGTCTACAAAAATAATGATGCACAAAAGCACTCAACAATGACCAATCATATGATTCACCAAAATAAGAAAATGAGTAGAGTTTTAGAATAGACAGGTACTGAGTTAATGATCAGCTTGATCTGTGCATGTGTACGTGTGTGTGTGTTTATGCATGTAAGCCTCACAATATTTCAGTTCAGTTCAGTTGCTTGGTCGTGTCTGACTCTTTGCAACCCCATGAACTGCAGCATGCCAGGCCTCCCTGTCCATCACCAACTCCCAAAGTCCACCCAAACTTATGTCCTTTGTGTCAGTGATGCCATCCAACCATCTCATCCTCTGTCATCCCCTTCTCCTCCTGCCCCCAATCCCTCCCAGCACCAGGGTCTTTTCCAATTAGTCAGCTCTTCACATTAGCTGGCCAAAATACTGGAGTTTCAGCTTCAACATCAGTCCTTCCAATGAACGCCCAGGACTGATCTCCTTCAAGATGGACTGGTTGGATCTCCTTGCAGTCCAAGAGACTCTCAAGAGTCTTCTCCAACACCACAGTTCAAAAGCATCAATTCTTCGGTGCTCAGCCTTCCTTATAGTCCAACTCTCAAATCCATACATGACTATGGAAAAACCATAGCCTTGACTAGATGGACATTTGTTGGCAAAGTAATCTCTCTGCTTTTTAATATGCTATCTAGTTTGGTCATAACTTTCTTTCCAAGGAGTAAGTGTCTTTTAACTTCATGGCTGCAGTCACCATCTTCAGTGATTTTGGAGACCAAAGAAATAAAGTCAGCCACTGATTCCACTGTTTCCCCATCTATTTGCCATGAAGTGATGGGACCAGATGCCATGATCTTAGTTTTCTGAATGTTGAGTTTTATGCCAGCTTTTTCACTCTCCTCTTTTACTTTCATCAAGAGGTTCTTTAGTTCTTCTTCACTTTCTGCCATAAGGGTGGTGTCATCTGCATATCTGAGGTTATTGATATTTCTCCCGGCAATCTTGATTCCAGCTTGTGCTTCATCCAGCCCAGTGTTTCTCATGATGTATTCTGTATATACGTTAAATAAGCAAGGTAACAATATACAGCCTTGATGAACTCCTTTTCCTGTTTGGAACCAGTCTGTTGTTCCTCTATTTCTTTGCACTGATCACTGAGGAAGGCTTTCTTATCTTTCCTTGCTATTCCTTGGAACTCTGCATTCAAATGGGTATATCTTTCCTTTTCTCCTTTGCTTTTAGCTTCTCTTCTTTTCACACCTATTTGTAAGACCTCCTCAGACAGCCATTTTGCCTTTTTGCATTTCTTTTCCTTGGGGATGATCTTCATCCCTGTCTCTTGTACAATGTCCTCAACCTCTGTCCATAGTTCACCAGGCACTCTGTCTATCAGATCTAGTCCCTTAAAGCTATTTCTCACTTCCACTGTATAATCATAAGGGATTTGATTTAGGCCATACCTGAATGGTCTAGTGGTTTTCCTTACTTTCTTCAGTTTAAGTCTGAATTTGGCAGTAAGGAGTTCATGATCTGAGCCACAGTCAGCTCCTGGTCTTGTTTTTGCTGACTGTACAGGGCTTCTCCATCTTTGGCTGCAAAGAATATGATCAATCTGATTTCGGTGTTGACCATCTGGTGATGTCCAAGTGTAGAGTCTTCTCTTGTGTTGTTGGAAGAGGGTGTTTGCTATGACCAGTGCGTTCTCTTGGCAGAACTCTATCAGTCTTTGGCCTGCTTCATTCTGTACTCCAAGGCCAAATTTGCCTGTTACTCCAGGTGTTTCTTGACTTCCTACCTTTGCATTCTAGTCCCCTATAATGAAAAGGACATCTTTTTGGGGTGCTAGTTGTAGAAGGTCTTGTAGGTCTTCATAGAACCATTCAACTTCAGCTTCTTCAGTATTACTGGTCAAGGCATAGCCTTGGATTACCATGACATTGAATGGTTTGCCTTGGAAACGAACAGAGATCATTCTGTCATTTTTGAGATTGCATCCAAGTACTGCATTTCAGACTCTTTTGTTGCCTATGATGGCTACTCCATTTCTTCTAAGGGATTCTTGCCCACAGTAGTAGATATAATGGTCATCTGAGTTAAATTCACCCATTCCAGTCCATTTTAGTTCTCTGATTCCTAAAATGTCAACGTTCACTCTTGTCATCTCCTGTTTGACCACTTCCAATTTGCCTTGATTTATGGACCTAACATTCCAGGTTTCTATGCAATATTGCTCTTTACAGCACAGGACCTTACTTCTATCACCAGTTACATCTGCAACTGTGTGTTGGTTTTGCTTTGGCTCCATCTCTTCATTCTTTGTGGAGTTATTTCTCCACTGATCTCCAGTAGCATATTGGGCACCTACCAACCTGGGGAGTTCATCTTTCAGTGTCCTATCTTTTTGCCTTCTCATACTGTTCATGGGGTTCTCGAGGCAAGAATACTGAAGTGGTTTGCCATTTCCCTCTCCAGTTGACCATATTTTGTCTGTGTTTAGTCACTCAGTTGTGTCCGACCGATTCTTTGTGACGCTATGGACTGTAGCCTGCCAGGCTCCTCCATCCATGGGGTTTTCCGAGCAAAGATACTGGAGTGGGTTGCCATTTCCTTCTTCAAGGGATCTTCCAGACCCAGGGATCAAACCAGCATCTCTTGTGTCTCCGGCACTGCAGGCAGATTCTTCACCTCTGAGCCACTGGATATTTTTCTATAAAACATTTAAAAATTGAATGTAGGCCTTAACTCTAGGCCAAAGAAGCATCGTTTGATACTGGTCCTCCACAGAGGCTTTGATTTGCTTTTAAACAGATCTGATTTCCATTTGGAAACCAACAGAGAGGAACTCAGGGCAAAGCTGGGAGGTACCCAGAACAGTTTCCACAGGGGTTGGAAAGGCAGAGCAGAGATGCTAGACCTCAGAATGTTATCTTCTATTGAGAACTTTCATTCTTGAAAGCCTGACCTGACAAAAATGGGAATTCTGGATCATTCATATGAGCTCAGAAAAAAATTGGATCTCTTTCACACAGTTGAAGAAAGAACACATGTTTCAGACCTCATCCAACACATAAATTATAAGTGTTAATGAAATCTTTTTCTCAGAAGGGAGGAGCACAGGAAGTGAGCAGGAGGTAAGTGGAAAGCTGGGATTGATGGAGTAGGAGTAGTGGGGTGAACAGTGGTGGTGTAAAATAGAAATTAAAAGTTTTTGCCATGGTGGAGGTGATGATGGTGTAGTTGATGACAGTGGAAGTGATGGTGATGGAGGTGATGGTGGAGAAGGTGATGATGGAGGTGATGGTGGAGAAGGTGATGATGGAGGTGATGATGCTGAAGGTGATGACAGTGGAAGTGATGGTGATGGAGGTGATGGTGGAGAAGGTGATGATGGAGGTGATGGTGGAGAAGGTGATGATGGAGGTGGTGATGCTGAAGGTGATGACAGTGGAAGCGATGGTGATGGAGGTGAAGGTGATGATGATGGCAATGAAGGTGACGAGGGTGAAGGTGATGGTGTTGGAAGTGATGATGGTGAAGGTGATGATGATGGCAATGAAGGTGATGAGGGTGAAGGTGATGGTGTTGGAAGTGATGATGGTGAAGGTGATGATGATGGAAATGAAGGTGACGAGGGTGAAGGTGATGGTGTTGGAAGTGATGATGGTGAAGGTGATGATGGTGGTGGTCGTGATGATGATGATGTGGTGGCAGCAGTGGAGGTGGTAGAGGGATGTCATGATGGAGGTGGTGGCGGCTGTAGTGTTGGTGGAAAGAAAGTCTGGCAGAAGAAAAATGCATGCAGAAATGAAACAATTGGTGTTCTAAAGAAGCATCTCATTAGCTCCCTAGTCATTCATGCCCTGAAATATCTCCTCCTTTGCCACATTAATTTAGGCTTTTGAAATGTTTTACTTCACTGACTAAATTGTATCATTTATAGACTTTATGTTTCCCCCACTGTGATCAATTGAAGCCTGAATATAAGATGCTGTTTTGTTGTTGTTGTTGAGGAGGAGAGACAGAGATGCTCCCCCAGCCTCTTTTGTGTCATAAAACTCCACAGTATGATGTAAACCACTGACTAGTTTTCCTCACTGCTGGTTCTGCCTTAGAAGAAATTTCCAGAAAATAATTCTTCCAAAGGAGAAACCCAGGGTTTTGAAAGACATAACAAGCAGGGACAATCGTTTTGCCTGGGAGATGTTATTTATTCTATTTTTAACATGATGCCCTTTCTCTTGTGCTTCTGTGTTATCAGAAAAGTCTTCTGGGGGAAACCTCTGGGCTCATTTCATTGACAATAAAGATAAGATCAATTATTTGAATAAACTGCTGTGACAAACTTGAAGAATGCTAACAGGAGAGGCTCAGAGGGAAACCCGAGGTGAGGACCCTTCTCTGTGTCACATCATTATCCATGTTTTTTGCATGCAGAGTTCCAAAGTGAGTATCAGCAGGGAATGAAGAAAATAACACCAATGCAACATAAAACTAACATCTATTTGCACACACGCCAAGGGAATCCTGGATAAAGGAGAGCTGGAAATACAGATATTGCTAGAAAATATGACTTTTGACTTATTCCTTAAAAGCTGAAAAGGCTTGGACTACACCAGACTTAAGGAACTGGCCTTGAAACACCTTATACAACAATCTAAATTAATGGTTGCAAAGGTTAGCTCAAGATCTATTTTATAAAATGCCGATTCTTGGGCACCATCATCACAATTTCTAATTCAAAACTGTAAACCAGGGGTGGTGCTTAGGAATCTCTGTTCCACTTTCAGACTCCTCTAGGAAGTTCTTGAATAGCCCACCAGAATTCAGAAAGATCTGATATAGTGTTTTGTCCACAGTGATAAATCTGTCATCAATAACTGTGACTGTAGCTTGAAATCACTCTTCCTATTTATAGAAGCAAAAAGTAAAGACCAAGAAGAAGTAAAAGAGTGGCAAAAGATTTAAATCTGCATAACATGAGAAATAAGGGCAATTATTTACCAAAATATGAAAAGGGGATGGGCCTCCATTTGAGGGGATGTTCCCAAGGTCAAGTCTGAACTGTTGAGATCTCATCCAATTAGAAATGTCTACTCATCACTTAGAAATACGAGAGTTGTACCCAAAGATATAGTGGCTGGGGTTAAAACTGAATGATTTGCAGATCATTTGGAATCTTGAAGGAGGATAAAAGAGCAAGAATTCTGATACTTCAGGGAAAAAGAACAGGAGGAAGTGACTGTCGGGTGTGGCACCCAGACCTGCAGCATAGGCATCAGTCCAGAACTTGTTCAACAAGTCCTACTTCCCTCCAACCTACTGAGTGAACTCTGGGACCAGCGATATATGCATTAACAAGACCAATGCAGCTAAAGCTTAAGAGTCACCTCCCTGAAAGGATAATCAGCTGAGATGTGACTGCCTTCAACTAAGATGACTTAATCCTTCTCCGGAAAAGTGTAATTTCTTCATCCATGGCTCCCCAACTATCTGCATTTCATATATTTTAAATTCACACAATTAACTGACCCATTCTTGAGAGAAAGGGTCATGAAAGAAAGGGACAATTTGCACCTAAATCTTTTTTTTTTTTTTTAAGTCTTCACTCTGTGCAAAACAAAGAGCTGCTAGCTGCATTGAAAAGACAGTTTTTCTAGCATCCGCTACTTTTTCCACAGTTTCAAAAATATGGGAGTCAAACTTTAGCATCTCAATAGCCTACAACAGAGGCCTGAGTCTATTACCTATTAAAGGGTAGAGGGAGAGACAATGGGAAGAAATTGAAGAAATTAAGAGAAAAATTAATAATGAAGGCAGTCAAGTGGGTTTTCTCCTTTAAACTGCCTTTTTACACTCAGGAAGGGACATTGTGCTAACTGGTCTCTCAGACCCAGGGTTGTTTGTTGTTTTAGTCACTAAATCAGCGTCTGACTCTTCTGCCACCCCATGGACTGCAGCCTGCCAGGTTCCTCTGTCCATGGGATTTCCCAGGCAAGGATACTGGAGTGGGTTGTCATTCCCTACTCCAGGGGACCTTCCTGACCCAGGAATTGAACCCACATCTTCCTATATCTCCTGCATTGGCAGGCAGATTATTTACCACCGAGCCACCAGGGAAGCCCAGACTCAGCGTAGCCAATTCAAAATTTCAAAAACCAATGCAGACTATGAGATTTCATTCAATTCCAACATTCAGTTTAGCCAATTAAAAAAAATTATTAATATTACCCAAATTTACTTAATTAAGTGTTGTACTAAACGTAAATACATATATAAGAAGAATACTCCTGTTTTCAAATGCCTTGGCAAATTTGCTCAATCATTTAAATAAATGTAGAAAATAATGCATTCATTAAAAAACAGTCTTCTACACACTTCAAGTCACTGTGGATTCCAGTGGTAAGAGATTTAAAAAATAAGCAAATGTATACATAAAGATGATTTTATATGATGATATGTAATCTCATGAAAACAGCATCCCTAGAGGGAGAGAAATTAGGAATGGGGAATCAGAAGCAGTTTGTATTGGTGGTCAGAAAAGTATTCTCTGAGGAACAAATATTTGAACTGGGGATTATTAGTTTTTCAGGCATGGGAACCAGCAGGTGCAATGGTCCTATGTAGGAAATGAGTTTGTCTTGTTGTTGGATTAGGAAGAAGGCCAATGTAGGTGGAGCCTTATGGCAAGGTCCTGTATTAGGTGATGATGTCACAGAAATGTGCAGAGAACAAATCATGGCCTTCTGGGCCATGGCAAAGCATTTACTTTTTGTGCTGAGTGCCGTTGGAATCTCTGTAGGGTATTAAAGCAAAAAGTAATACAGTTTCAAGAGACCACTGTATGTTGGCAAGAGTTCTTACTTGTATACTTGGGACCAATGCAAACTGCTATGTGGGTGTGGACTGTAGCCCGCCAGGCTCCTCTGTCCATGGAATTCTCCAGGCAAGAATACTGCAGTGGGTTGCCATTTCCTTCTCCAAGGGATCATCTTTGACCAAGGGACTGATGAAAGTCTCCTGCATTGCAGGCAGCTTCTTTACCACCAAGAAACACATTGATTCAGTTCAGTTCAGTTCAGTTCAGTCGCTCAGTCATATCCAACTCTTTGAGACCCCATGAATTGCAGTACACCAGGCCTCCCTGTCCATCACCAACTTCCAGAGTTTACTCAAACTCATGTCGCTGATGCCATCCAGCCATCTCATCTTCTGTCATCCCTTCTCCTATTAATAGTATCTAGTAAAGTTGAATATTGTGCACCCCAAGACCCAGAAATTCCATCCCTATATGTATGTCTTCCAGAAATGCATGCTGACATGTACCAGAACATATACTCAAGAATGTTAATAGGAGCATTGCTCATAACAGTCCTAAATGGAAACAATCTCAGTGTCTGTTAAGAATAGGATATGTAACTAAAGCATTCACATAATGGAATACTACTGTATTAAAACATGGCAAGAAATTACTTGACATTTCTCATCAAGAGGTAGGGTCCATGTATCCTTTCTTTGAATCTAGATGAGCTTGTAGCAATCCTGACCAACAGAATTGAATGAAAATGCCATATGCCTTGACAGTCTAGGTCATAAAATGGCATGCGTTTCTGCCTAGACCTGCTGGAACATTCATTATCAGAGCCCTGAGTTGCCAAGTAAAAAAAGCTGTCCACCCTGATACCACCATGCTGTTAGGACAGACTCATGGGCAATCTGACCTATTTCATATCAGCTGAGTCATCTTGGCCCAGCTGGCAGACAAGTGAAGAAGCCTCCAGTTGATTTCAGTCCCTAGACATTAGAATCTTTCCAGCTGAGACCCCAACATCATGTACCAGAGAGAAGTCTCCAAGCTATGCCTTGTATAAATTCCTGACCCACAGAATCTATGAGCATAATAAAATAGCTGTTTGTTTTACACCACTCTGGAGTACCAGTGGGAGTGATATGTCAGCAGAAGAGAACATTGGCAAAACCACAGACACATACAAGCAACATGTATAAATACATTATTTAAAAAGCTAGATATAAAAACAATACAAATTATATGATTCTATTTATATAAAATTCAAAAAGAAGTTAGAAAATATATATCCCATTTGAGGAGGCATATACAGCAAAGCAAGGAAATGATTGCCTAAATTCAAAATAAATATTACATGTAAAAGTGAGAAAAGTGGTTTTAATCAGGGATAAGCTCTGATGCTGGATCCAGATAATGTGTATTTATGTGTTGGCTGGGCCAGGTCTTCACTGTGGCATGCAGGATCCTTTTTTGGGGGTGGGGGGCATTGTTGTGCTGCACACGGGATCATAGTTCCCTGAATAGGGGTTGAACCTCTGCCCCCTGCCTTTGGGTGCAGAGTCTTAACCACTGGACCAGCAGGGAAGTCCTAGCAGGCTCTCTTTTAGTTGCAGCATGTGGAATCTAGTTCCTGATCAGGAATAGAACTCAGGCTCCCTGCATTAGGAGCATGGAGTCGGCCACTGGACCACTAGGGAAGTCCCAGTAATGTTCTATTTCTTAATCACATTGATAACTATATAAGTATTCACCTTACAATAATTGGCTAAGTGCTGTGTTTATACACTTTTCTGTATATGCATTATGGGCATACATGTGTGCTAAGTTGCTTCAGTCATGTCTGACTGTGCAAACTTATGGACTGTAGCCCTCCAGGCTCCTCTGTCCATGAGGGTTCTCCAGGCAAGAATACTGAAGGAGGTTGCCATGTCCTCCTCTAGGTGATCTTCCTGACTTGGGATCAAATCTGAGTCTCCTACTTCTACTACATTGGCAGGGGGATTCTTTACCAACAGTGCCACTGGGAAGCCCATGTGCATTTTGTTACATAATAAAAAAGGGTTTAAAAAATTTTGTCTTCAAGGTGAAAAATGACTCCAGTAAGCAAGTGTGGAGACAGAAAAAATAAATGACAAGGCTGCTTCTGTACTCCATGAGAAGGATGCTGGAGATTTGGACTAGCTGTGCAGAGGATGAGAGGAGGTTGGTTTTGATATATTTTGGAAAACAATATCCTGCTGGATTAGAAGAGGCAAGAGAGTGCAAAAGAGGAGAGAATCAAACAGATGATGTATTTTTGACTTGAGTATTTAGGTTATGATTAACTGAGATTATTATTCACTTTAATATTACTGAGTTGCATTTCATTTTATCATAGTATGCCTAGTATTTTTGATATGTGCTTTTGGGATTAGTAAATCCATAAATTTAAAAGTTTGCAGATCACTTACTAAGTTTATCAAGCAAATAAGACCTTCATGATAATTCATTAAGATTTAAGAACAAATTCTTCTACTCAAATGTCTATTCATAATTTCTAGTTATTATAAGAAGAAGGGAATATAATTTTAAAAATTCTATAGCCTCTAGGGTATAATTCTACTTATTCTGATTTTTGAGAAGGAATTAAGATGATTTAGAAAGAAAAGGATAGTTATGCCTGAACTCAAAAATTATAAACTACACTTTACCATTAAATCATATAACCTTTATATGATTTAGCTTCATACTATCAAATGGGCTTACTTTAATCTTAAGGATTTTTGTGAGTAAAATCAGCTTTTAGAGTAGCTTGTAATGTGAACATCTTTCAGAAACCAGGCTGTGCTATACTCAGGTCTCTGAGTGGAGTCCAAATTAGATTAGTCAGTGAACCTAGAGCACGGACACACTCTGAAGATGTCTTTTTGCATTAATTGATTTCCTGAGATGGATGGGTGATTTTGTTTATTCCTGCAAAAGGAGCAATCTGCTGTAGAGGTGCCCGGGCAGAGGTTTGGAGAAGCAGGTGGCAATAGTGGCAAATAACACAGGCAGCAGGCTTTCAATAGTCCTCACTCAGCCTGATTTTGCGCCCATTTACAAATTGGTAGTGCTGTTCCCCAAACAGTGACAGTTCTCCTTCCATCAGGCACTCGGCAGGATTTGATGTCCTGGACCACACCCCTCTCCCAAGAAGGATTGCATGACACTTGCGGCAAGTAAGTTGTAGATGAAAGTGACATATGCCACTCTCTGGTGAAGCATTTCATTATTCACTAAAAAGGAGGCTGCAGAATTGGAGGGGAAGGATAATCATCCTGTTCTAGCTTCTGGGTGCTTCCTCTAAGCAAAATTCACTTCCTGACCTGTGATAGACATCTCATAGGTGAAACAAGGGAACATAATGATTTTAAGTCACTGAGATTTGGGAGTAGCCTAACTGAGCCAGGGCTCAGATGGTAAAGAATCCACCTGCGATGCAGGAGACCTGGGTTCAATTCCTGGGTCAGGAAGATCCCCTGGAGGAGGGCATGGCAACCCACCCCTGTATTCTTGCCTGGAGAATCCCCATGGACAGAGGAGCCTGGTGGGCTGCAGTCCATGTAAGCACAGCACAGCATAACTTAGACAGGTAGCGGAGTGGTAAAGAATCTGACTCCCAGTGCAGGAGACACGGGAGATGTGGGTTCCATCCCTGGATCAGGAAAATCCCCCAGAAAAGGAAAGGACAACCCACTCCAGTATTCTTGCCTGGGAAAACCCCATGGACAATGGAGTCTGGCAGGCTACAGACATGGGGTTGCAGAGTTGGACAAAATTGAGCATCAGGATTGGGATTGGATAATTTAGTCACTTTTTTGGTTTGTTTTTGCTTTTTTTTTTTGGCTGTACTGGGTCTTTGCTGAGGGGCACGGGCTCTTTGTTGCCGTGTGAAGTCTTTCTCTAGTTGTATGCAGGGGCTACTCTCTAGTTGTGGTGCTTGGGCTTCTCGTTGCAGTGGCTTCTCTTATCTCAGGACATGAGCTCTAGGGCACAAGGGTTTCAGTAGTCTCAGCACATGTGTTTAGTTGCCCCAGGGCATGTGGGATCTTCGTTCTCAGTCCAGGGATTGAACCCACGTCCCCTGCATTGGCAGGCAGATTCTTAACCACCGGGCCATCAAGGAAGTCCCTACCTTCTCCAGTTTTGACAGATATATGAGAGAAGGGCTAGAGCGGGGACCGCAGGAGTTTGTTCTTGTTCGATTTTGTATGTGTCTGACGGAAGCATCTGCTCCAGGAGATGGGTATGGAGAAGAGTCCAGGTAAGGGGAGCAGTTACCCAGGCTTCACTCTCATTACCCCAAAGTGCCTATTAAAATACTGTGTTGATCCCCTGGGCACCAGAATGATACTAAAGGATACTACCATGTCCAGAAGAGAAAATAGCAGAATGCATAGCACTTCAGAAACAATGACCTTGAGTTTTCTGGAAATACAGAGGAAGACAGGGAGATGGGGAATCAACGGACTGGAGATGTTCTTTCCTTTTTTTTTAAACTTGCAATTACTTCATTTTAAAAAATTTTAATTTGTGTTGGAGCTACAATCTATAGGGTTGCAAAGAGTTGGACATGACTGAGTCAGACATGACTGAAGCATATTAACACACACACACACACACACACACACAAAATTGATCAACAATGTTTTGTTAATTTCGAGTGTGATTCAGTTATACTTATACATGTTTCTATTCTGTTTCAAATTCTTTTCTTGTTTAGATTATCAGAGAGTACTGAGCAGTGTTCCCTGTGCTATTCAGTAGGTCCTTATTGATTATCTATTTAAAATATAACAATGTGAATATGTCAACCCCAAACTCCCAATTTAACCCTCTTCCTCACCCTTCCTCCCCGATAACCATGAGTTAACTTTCTGTATGTCGATCTGTTTCTGTTTTGTAAATACAGTCATTTATATCTTCTTTTCTTTAAACTCTGCATGAAAGTAATATCATATGATATTTGTCTTTCTCTGACTTATTTTCTTGGTGACTTCCGGAAAATCTGGGGAAAATATTAAAATCATACAAATGTTAAGAGCTGTCATACATTTCATTGTTCACTAAAAAGGAGGCAACAGTATTTGAGATGGAGGATAACTGTCCTATATTAGACTCCGAGTGCTTTCTCTAAGCAGAGCATTTATATTAATGTGAGCACATTTGAACCCAATGATGGCTGATGCTTAGAATAATTGGATTACGGTCTTATAATTTGCCTTTGATAGAATTATGGACTCACTTGAAAGGAAAGAACTAAGATTCAATACCCATCGTCTCCTTGGTGAAAACACAACTGCTTAATGTGCAAGGAACAATACACAGAAAGTAAAAATGAGACAACCAGCAAATTCCCCAATCTCAAAGTCTTTTCATTTCCTTTCAGAGCCCATTGATCTGAAATCCAGGGGCAGTCACTTTTTATTATTGACCCATGATACTTAATAGCTCTGAAACCCAGCCTTGGATATTCCATTTTAGACATTAGATTTCTAAGTGTTCTGTGGATGATTCCAGATTATGAAGAGAGCAGGTATTAGTTTGGGTACAATGCTACTAATGAGGTGATATTTATCCATTTCATTTTAATACAAAAGGGTAATTATCTGAGTAGGTAACATCTCTGATATACCAGAACGCAAGGTTATATTTAGTTGTGCCAGACTATGGGGCAGAAAAAGTTGTTTGGGAATGTAATCAAACTACATTTAAATACTTTAAAAGTTTAAATACCTTCAGCTCTTATTATCTATATTTATACTTGCCCTTTCCTTTTAAATTATGCACAACTGTGAAAACACCCTTCCTACACCTCATGCCTGCTTATATTCTCAGTTTATGTATTTAAGATATTGGTTACTCGATAATTTATAGTCTTTCACTTCTTGTTGAATTTACATAAAATATTTGTCTTCGCCAGGCTGACACCTTAAAAGAGAAGTGAGTGATCTGGGCCTGATTATTGAGCTTATTTATTCTCTTATTTCTAACACCACATTATACCTAGAATTAGGGGGAAACTGAGTGAACTCCAGACATGAACAAGCAACTCCACTTTGAATATTTCAGTTTTTGGTCCTTAAGCAACAAGTAACATCATGTACATGGAACCAAGCATCTGGACAAGAAAAACAAAAAATAGACCCAAGATCTATACACTCAATTCACATGATGCTGAATAAGTAGGTGGATTTGGCAATTCTTCTTTGCCACAGAAGTGCAAATTAACCAATCCTTTGCTATCAGTTTCCTTTGTTCTATGAAAGAGAAGGTTATGAAATGAGAAGAAATGAGAAGAAACATTTACATGCCTAATTAGTCCAGGTGCTCCTTCGTGTGCCTAGCTGTGTCCCAGTCATTGCGACCCCGTGGACTGTAGGCCGCCAGGCTCCTCTCTCCATGGGATTTTCCAGGCAAGAACACTGGAGTGGGTTGCCATTTCCTTCTTCAGGGGATCTTCCCAACCCAGGTATCGAATTCGAGTTTCCTGCATTGGCAGGCAGATTCTTTACCATTAGTTCCACCCAACTGCTACATTTAGCCCTTTATATGGATTACCTTATTTAATACTCACAACGAACCCCAATGATGCAGACACTATCTCTCCCACTTCAAACACTGACAGACTGAAAACAGATGTTGAGTGCAAACTCTCAGTATCAGGGGTACAGAGTTAGACTCCAAGCTGCCAGTAGGATGACTTCAAGGTTTGTGTTTCTCTTTACATTCTAACAATACTCCTGAGGAAAGGAGAGCCTTGGGATTCCAACCCGATGCCCTGCAGTGCCCACTCTTCTAGGGTCAAGTGCGCCCCCTCCTGTCACCTAGTATTTGCTTGTTTTCTTTATCTTCTACATCCTTCCCTGATGGCTCAGATGGTGAAGCTTCTGCCGGCAATGCAGGAGATCCAGGTTCAACCCCTGGGTGGGGAAGATCCCCTGGAGAAGGAAATGGCAATCCTTTCCAGTATTCTTGCCTAGGAAATTCCATGGACAAAGGAGCCTGGCAGGTTACAGGGCTTACCTGGTAGCTCAGCTGGTAAAGAATCTGCGTGCAATGCAGGAGACCCCAGTTTGATTCCTGGGTGGAGAAGATCCACTGGAGAAGGGATAGGCTACCCACTCCATTATTCTTGGGCTTCCCTGGTGGCTCAGCTGGTAAAGAATCCAACTGCAATGTGGGAGACCTGGGTTCAGTCCCTGGGTTGGGAAGATCCCCTGGAGAACGGAACGGCTACCCACTCCAGTATTCTGGTCTGGAGAATTCCATGGATTGTACAGCCTATGGGGTCGCAAAGATTCAGACACAACTGAGTGACTTTCACCTTCACTTTATCTTCTGTATCCATCCTAATGCTTTTTCAGATAAAGAATACAATTAAAAACTCTCCATTTTCTTCCCGGTGCCCTAAGCAAGTACCAAAATTTCCCTGAGGTATTTTTTCTAATAGCTGCAATTTCACTGGTAGTCACTAGGAGAACAGAGGGTCAGTAAAATGGTGTACAAAAGTAGTAGCTGCTGGATCACATAAGATCTGGCTCAAATTCTAATGCTTTCTTTAGCCTGGGCTTAAGTTTACTTATTTTTTCAAGCTTTTTCAAGTTTTTTTTCAGCTTATACTGCATGTATAAAACTGGAATGGCAACACATACCCCCAGTATCATAAGGATAAAATGTGATCCTACAGGCAAAATTCCTCTTCTCTCTAGAAGGACAAAAACTATTGGTTCCTTTTTCTCATTGCTGACATGAGAAAAAGTGTATGCAGGGTCTAAGACATTGAATCTGTTTTCATATGTCTGTTGGATGTGTTGTATATAAGATACTTTTACTCTCATCTCCTTGTTTTTTATTTTCCATCTTAATTTTAATATTCCTTGGATGTGATGTGTGTTTTCAGAATGTTAATTGAATAAGTATATAAAATTAGTGTTCTGGTGAAATAAAGTACATTCTTTTAGATCTATAAAATGTAATTTACATATTTCTCATATTATTAATAATTAAATTTTCTTTTCTGCATATCATTCCTAGATGATTAACCTTTACTAGTATGATGTCTTTATTATTAATGACTATCTTTTAAGCCCAGTTTAACATCTATATAACAGATATTTCCCTTGAAATCAATCACAAGCTCAGAGTTTTGTTTTTGGCCCATTGTTTCAGTAATTTCAGTTTTTCGATAATACATAAGTTACTATTATATATTTTTTAATTGAAGTATAGTTGTTTGAACAGTGTTTAATAGTAGAAGAAAACAACAAAAAGGGGAAAGACTAGAGAACTCTTCAGGAAAATTGGAAACATCAAGGGAGGATTCTGCCCAAAGATAGACACAATAAAGGGTAAAAATGGTAGAGACCTAGTAGATGCTAAAGAGATCAAGAACAGGTGGAAGAACTGTATAAAAAAGATCTTAATGAACCAAATTGCTACAATGGTGTGGTTAGTCACCCAGAGCCAGACATTCTGGAGTGTAAAGTTGGCCTTAAGAAACACTGCTGTTAATAAAACTAGTGGATGTGATGAAATTCCAACAGAACTATTCAAATTGCTAAAGGAGGATGCCATCAAGGTTTTCCTTTCATTATGTCAACAAATCTGGAAGACCCAGCAGTAACCACAGGCCTCATCCCAATTTCCAAGAAGGGTAGTACTAAAGAATATGTTAACCATTGAACAATTGCACTCATCTCCCATGCTAGCAAGGTCATGTTTAAAATCTTGCATTCTAGGCTTTAGCATTATGTGAATCAAGAACTTCCAGATGTCCAAGCTGGGTTTAGAAAACGAAGAGGAACTTGAGATTAAATTGCCAACATTTACTGGATTATAGAAAAAACAAGAGAATTTCAGAAAAACATCTATCTCTGTTTCATTGACTATACTAAAGCCTTTGACTGTGTGGGTCATAACAAACTGTGGAAAGCTCTTAGAGAGATGGGAATACCAGACCATCTTACCTGTTTCCTGAGAAACCTGTATTCAGGTCAAGAAGCAACAGTTAGAACCCTGTTTGGAACAACTGATTAGTTCAAGATCAAGAAAGGAGTATGTTTGTTTAACCTATACGCTGAGCACATCATGAGAAATGCCGGGCTGGATGAGTTACTCTAAGAGGAATCAAGATAGGTGGGAGAAATATCAACAACCTCAGATATGAGGATGATACTATTATAATGGCAGAAAGTGAAGAGGAACTAAAGAGCCTCTTGATGAGGGTGAAGGAAGAGAGTGAAAGAGCTGGCTTAGGACTAAGTATTAAAAAAAAACCTAATATCATGGCATCAGGCTCCATTACTGCATGGCAAATAGAAGGGGAAAAGGTGGAAGCAGTGACAGATTTTCTCTTCTTGGGCTCCAAAACCACTGAGGATGGTGACTGCAGTCATGAAATGAGAAGACGATTACTTCTTGGCAGGAAAGTGAGGACAAACATAGACAGTGTGTTGAAAAGCAGAGACATCACTTTGCCGGTATAGTCAAGGCTATGGTCTCCACAGTGGTCACATATGGTTGTGAAAGCTGGACCATAAAGAAGGCAGAACACCAGAGAATTGATGCCTTCAAACTGTGGTGCTGGAGAAGACTCCTGAAAGTACTCTGGACAGCCAGGAGACCAAACCACTCAATCTTGAGGGAGATCAATCCTGAATATTCACTGGAAGGACTAATGCTGAAGTTGAAGCTCCAGTATTTTGGTCATCTGATGATAACAGATGACTCATTGAAAAGTCCCTGATGCTGGGAAAGATCAAGGTCAGAAGGAGAAGAGGGTGTAAGAGGATCAGATGACTGGACAGCATCACCAATGCAATGAACATAAACTTGGGCCAACTCCGGGAGATGGTGAGAGACAGGGAGGCCTGGCATGCTGCAGGCCATGGGGTCGCAAAGAGTTGGACACAACTGCGCAACTGAACAATGACAATAGCTATATAATACTACATAAATTACAAGTTTACAATATAGTGATTTTTAGAGGTTATATTCCATTTATAGCTATTATAAAATATTTACCATATTCCCTGTGTTGTACAACATAACTTTATAGCTTATTTCATAATTCACTTAAGAGTTTAGAGCCATGTGTCTCGTGGTATGCAGTCACATCGTCTGCATATTGTGCCGACAAGAAGTAAACAAATAAAATACCTATACCTCATTTTCTTCTAAGCATAGTGAAAGGAAGTGTATCAAAATGAGCTGAGCGAAATAACAGAAGTTTGAACCTTCCTCATTTTCAAGGTTTTGCTTTGCCTCTTCAAAATGCAAGACTGTCATCTACCCCATTCAAATTATATTAAATGCAGAATGATTCAAATAGTGCCAGCTGCCAATTTAAATTTCAAATGGAAACCTGCTCCTTGGCTGACTCTTCCTCCATTCCCTCTCTTCCACCCACCTTTTTTTCTACTTCTTTTTTCAATTTATTTTAAAGTTTCTTGATAAGTATTTCTCCTGGGAGAGTCTGATCTAAGTGAGCAGTACCTTTCAGTCAAAAATTACTTCCATATTTTTCCTGGCATAGTAGCAATATTTTATAGTTGCCTACCACTACTTACAGACCAAGCTCAGAAAACTTCAGATTATGTTAAAAAGTGAGTACTCCATTCTCTAATTGAATTGCTCAGAAAAGGGGAAATCCCTTTTCTCTTATTTTTCCCAGTCTAAGATTAAGAATTTTTAAAAAAACCTGAGGCTTGGAAGAAAACATACATGATCCATGCAGGTGGGCTTGGCATGAATTACTAGGAACTGTGCCTTTACTGCCTCTGCGTGGGTCTTATCTAAATACTGTGCTCTATTGTTACCTGAGGTGATCAGAAGAGACTGTCAGTTGCTGAGTAATTGAGATATGATCCAGGGAATGAGGTGATTTCACTGCAAATTCTGTTTTCTATCAGGATTTGAAAGGCAGCATGCACAGCTGTGTTATAAAGCCCTGAGAACCTGAGCAGAGCTTGTGAGACAGGCTGGGACCTGGGACCTCAGATCCTTTGCGGCAATGCTTGCACCTGGACAACTTCTTGAAAGGCAAGGAAACTGTAAGGGACTAAAAATAACTACAGGCATGTGCAGTTGGGCAAATTATGGTCAATGAGATACAAAAAGATAAAAAAAACCTAAACCACAGCTTCTGAAGAACCGGGAGCAGAAACAGGGTGTCGTCAGGAACAAAAGCAGAGTACATGTGTGCATGCCCCCTGCACACAGCCCCCAAGGGGGTGGGCAGACTATCTAAGCAATCCCTCTAAACCCTACAGGCTATTCTACATCCCTACTCTAACCCCACATAAGGAACCAGCTCGCCCCTATTCTGCAGTGAGCAAGGAAAACCGTTTACTTGCTTTTTGCTTCCCTCTGCAGTGGCAGGAGCCCCAGTCAAGCCTTGCTTGAATTTCGTGTTTGGCCACTTATCAATTTCTATTGATTAGGGAAGGCCA
This sequence comes from Dama dama, assembly GCF_033118175.1. Taxonomy (NCBI): domain Eukaryota; kingdom Metazoa; phylum Chordata; class Mammalia; order Artiodactyla; family Cervidae; genus Dama; species Dama dama. The sequence continues at coordinate 67,378,652 of NC_083713.1, read as the reverse complement.
AAAGCCCTGATCAGTAACAGATGGACTTATGAATAGCCACAATGCAATGAAACTTAGAAGAGAGAGATTGTCCAATCTTTAAGTGAACTCTAAACTTGAACTCTTCATTTCCCTCTTCCATTTATCTTTCAATATAAACTTAAAAAGCAATTCAAGTATAACATATAGACAGAAAAGCAAATACATCCTTATTTTGTCCTATTAGATGAATTTTCACAAAACAAGCACATATATCCATGTTACTACCTCTCAGAGCAAGAAACAGGAAATTTTCAGAACTCTGGTGGTCTCTTCATGCCCACTTCTGGTCCCTTTCACTCTCCTCAAGGCTAATAGCCTTCCACCACGTAGCATTGCTTGTTCTTGACTGACATAAAAGCAATCACACAGTGCGCCTGAGAATCTTCATTCTCAATATGAATGAAAAGGAGAATTAACTAACTGACTTTTGTTCTGTCACTTCTTTTCCTCCTTGTCTTCCTCCTCCTCCATCTCCTACTTAAAATTTTTATTTTGGAACAAATTTAGATTTACAGAAAAATTATAAAAATTGTACCGATTTCCTATATAACACCTACCAAGATCTCATAATGCTAATAATATTTTTTATACATTTGTCAAAACTAAGAAAGTCACATCAGTACATTATTTTAACTAAACTTCAGATGCAATTCATATTTCACTGTTTTTACACTAATGATTCTTCTTCCCATTCTAGGATCCCATCCAGAATACCACCTTTTGTTCAGTCATCACATCTATTGAGATGCCACTGGTCTATGATGATTTCCTAGTCTTATCTTGTTTTTCAAGACTTTGGCACATTGAAGAATACTGGTCAGATATTTTGTAGACAGTTTGTCTATTTGGGTTTGTCTGGTGTTTTTCTTGTGATTAGACTTTAGGCCATGGGTTTGCGCATGTGTGCTAAATCACTTCAGTTATGTGGAGCTCTTTGTGACCCTATGGACTGTAGCCCATCAGGCTCTTCTGTCCATGGGATTCTCTAGGCGAGAATACTGGAGTGGGTTGCCATGCTCTCCTCCACGGGATCTTCCTGACACAGGGATCAAACCATGCTTCTCATGTCTCCTGCATTGGGAGGTGGGTTCTCTACTACTAGAGCTACCTGGGACACCCCCATGGGTTTGAGGAGGAAGCATATCCTAAAGGTGACCTGCTTCTTTCTTCCCATCATATCAGAGACTACATGATACCAATATGACATATACTAGTGATGTTAACCTTAAACACTTTGACTACAGTAGTAGCTGCTTGGTTTGTCCACTATAAAAACACTACCTCTCCCTTTTTTTTGTATTATTTGGATGTGAATCACTAATCTAGGCCCCACTCAAGGAAGAGTGAGGTGTGGGAATCACATTCTGCTTCCTGGAGGAGACAGTACCTATGTTGTTGCTTGGAATCCTCTTGTAAGGGTGATTTATCACTTTCTCCCCATCTATTTACTAAATAACTTTTCCTTATATCAATATGAACTCAGGTCTATTTATTTTAGACTTGCAGTGTAATCTAGTGTGATATTACTAATTTTGTTGCTCAAATGGTTCCAGATTTTGTCTTGGGATCCCAGTTCAGGTTGGTTCCTATTCTTTACATATTTATGTATGTGTTTCTTGACTGCTCTCTTATTTTCTGGCATGAGTATCCATTTAAATTTTAAAAGACTTAAAAATACTTAAGTTAAATATTTTTAAATTAAATATTTCAATATTACCCGGGAATGATGACACCAATTTTAAAAATAGAATTGAGGCTCAGAATAGTTTAGTAGCTTTTCCAAGATTACCAGGAAGTAAATAATAGAACTAATATTTAAACCCAGAAACTCTGATGCTCAGGGCCCTATGTTCTTGGCAATATACCACCCACCAGCCTCACAAGGTAATTCGTCCTAAGGAGAGGCCACGACCCATGTAAGAATGTCACCACTAGACATCAGCTAGTGGGCTCAAAAATGGCTCTCTCACCTTGGAACCCCTGGGAAAAGAATGGGGGCTGCTGTGTCCCTGGTGGTTCATTAATCATGAAAGTTAAAATTGATTAAAGAACTGGGGTTCAGCTCTGGGGTCTGTTGTTAGTTTTCTGTTGTTTTTCTTGGTGGCATGTTAGGGTCACAGCAAACTAATATTAACTGGCATTTTGCTTCTCATTCTGTTTTATAATTTTAGGTATTGGGATTATTTAGCTTAAAATTAAACTTTCTTAAAACTCAATGCTCAAAAAACTAAGCTCAAGGCATCTGGTCCCATCACTTCATGGCAAATAAATGGGAGAAAAAGTGGAAACAGTGACAGATCTTATTTTCTTGGGCTCCAAAATCACTGCAGATGGTGACTGCAGCCATGAAATTAAGAAACACTTGCTCCTTGGAAGAAAAGCTATGAAAAACCTAGAGAGTATATTGAAAAGCAGACCTTTGCCAACAAAGGCCCATAAATTCAAAGCTATGATTTTTCCAGCAGCCATATTCATGTGAACATGTAAGAGTTGGACCCACAAAGAAGGCTGAGTGCTGAAGAACTGATACTTCCGAATTGTGGCACTGGTGAAGACTCTTGAGAGTCTCTTGGATTGCAAGGAGATCGAGCCAGTCAATCCTAAAGGAAATTAACCCTGAATATTCATTGGAAGGACTGATGCTAAAGCTGAAGCTCCATCCAATATTTTGACTGCCTGATGTGAAGAGCAGACTTATTGGGAAAGACCCTGATGCTGAGAAAGATTGAGATCAAGAGAAGAGGAGAGCAACAGAGGAGGAGATGGATGGATGACATCACTGACTCAATGGACTTGAGTTTGAGCACTTTGGGAGACAGTGAAGGACAGGGAAGCTTGGCATGCTGTAGTCCATGGGGTCGCAAAGAGTTGGACACAACTAAGTGACTCAACAAGAAGAAAAAATTATATGTATCTCTTCAAATAGGCTCCTATGATAAAACCAACTAAAGCCTTTGCTTATTTCTGCCACCACTACAGCTTCTAGTCAAGATAAGGGTTATTAACTTTCAGAAAGTAACCTCCCAGGATCTCTGGTCCATCATTTACACATTGAAAAAGATATTGCCTTTAGTTGGCCTAAGAATTCCAACTCAAGTCAGCTTGGCCCAATTGCTGGATTATAAGTAGTCATAAGGAAATCTATCCCTTGTATATAGGGAACAGGCATTTATGTTTATAAGAGTCAAAAGTATTTTTTCTAAATCTGAATGGTAAATTGCTCATATCGGGGTATGTATGTAAAATGTCTACAGTGGGCATATAATGACTAGTAAACTTGCATTGTGGCCCATACTAGGTCTTCCCAAAATGTGCTTCAATGGTGTAATGACTCTTTTGGTTTGAATAAAGTTACTTAAGAAACAGTCAGTGCAAGGACGCTTTGATTCTCCTCTCTGTCCTTCTGAAAGTGGAAAATAAATCTCTCATATGAAAAGTACACTCCCTGCCTGCATCTGGATGCAGCAGTACAACTTTATCACCAGAGGTAGGAAATTCTGGGCCAACAAACCTATATAAACAATCCTTGGTATTTCTTTAATTTACTACCCAAATCCCAAACTCTATCTAGACCCCTCACTAACTAAGCATCCAAAGCCTAAGTTTCTTTGTCTTGTCAGTTCCAAACTTATTGTTTCTTTGTCTAAAAAGTATAAAAAGTGATATGCTTTGGCCATTTCTTAGGTTCCATTTTTATAAGACCTCCATGCATAGGAATTAATATTTGTTTCTTTTTCTCTTGTTATTATTCCAGCCACAAGAACTCAAGAGGAATGAAGGAGGAAAATTTCCCCTCCACAACACTTGCAAATTTAGAACTTAAATTAACACAAGGACAAAGAACTTCCATCACATTTAGACTACAGTTCATTTTCGTACTCTCAGTGGTTCACTCTGAAACCTAGAGAGCTTTCCTTGGCTGTCCAGTGGTTAAGACTCCATGCTTCCACTGCAGGCGGTGTGGGTTTAATCCCTGGTTGGGGAGCTAGGATTTCACATGCCATGGAATGTGGGGAAAAAAAAAAAAGAAATCTGGATAAAGGCTTATTACCCCAGGGAAGAAAAACTATATTTTAATCATCATAAATTCAATTTTTATTAAATCTATAAACACTGAAATAACTTTTGAGAAATAAATTAAAAAGACATTTTCAAATCAGGCCCAGGCAAGTAAAAGATACATTAATTGAGTGGTATACACCATCCTCTGACAGCATCACAGGAATAAAAATATTAATGAATAGTCTACATGACTCCAGATTATTAATAGCAATCTATGCCTCAAGCAATGTACTTAAGACTTGCACTGTCATTTTTTGACATGTAATTAATCCATTTCATCATTCTGAAGCCAAATAATGTTTAATGATGCCAATAAAAAGGTAATTAAAAACTGTAATTTGGACTTGGAACTGAGAATGTGTTTATAAATGTAGTCCAGGAGAGTGTGGATTGCTTTATATGTCCTATTATGAAATATTTTCCTCCCATTTCTCACCCAATGACATGGAATTACTGGAAAAAGGGAGGCGGTACCTGAGATTATAATCCTTTGTTTGAGTAGTGAATAATCTTTTGTCTAGTTAAAGTGAAAATGAAAATCGCTCATTTGTGTCTGACTCTTTGCGACCCCATGGACTATATCTCTCCAGGCTCCTCTGCCTATGGGATCCTCCAGGCAAAAATACTGGAGTAGGTGGCCATGCCTTCCTCTAGGGAATCTTCTCAATCCAGGGATCAAACCCATGTCTCCTGCATTGGCAGGTATGTTCTTTACCACTAACGCCACCTGAGAACCCTACGGAGTCACAGAGGACACGCTTAATTCTTCCAGCAATGATTTGTGACGTCAAGTGTTAAAGATGTTACCTACCGTGAAATCTTATTAGAGACCCAGGTCCTGGGGTTTTTATTGGGGGCTGGTCAATAGGCACCATCTACATAGCATCCCCCCACATTCCAGGCACCCAGAAAGAAAGCAGTGCTCAACATAAAACATATTGTTTGCATAAACAATCTAAGTGCAGTGAGCTGTTCTTACCAGGGAATAGCCGTTTTAAAATCTACATTTCAAGGTGCTGAACAAAGGTTACCCTTGTAAGCAGACACAGGCCTGCTAGGAACTCTTTTTCTACACGATGATGTTAACTGTTTCCCTTGGGGAACATCTGGTTTTGTATATAGATGACAACTCTAAAGAGAAACGTGGAAGATTCCTAATTCATTGGACCGTGTATAACTTTTCAAGTGGGCACATTTCAGAGTGGCACCTTACTGATGAGTCATCTCACCATATCTGTCATTAACCACTCTCTGTGCTAGTTGCTAATGTGAATCAAGTCCAAATAGTTCTGCATGAATTGTACTCTCATAAGCAGCATCCTAAAGATTTGATTGGTCTATTTATTTAAATTTCATAACCATAGCTCTTCTTTCATAGTATATAATGAAAACAAAGTGTAAACTGAGATTAGATCTCAAGTACCAATAAATGCAAGGTTGCCAAAAATGCAGAGAAATAGCCTTTATCAATTTAAACTTGTCCATTTATTTCACTGTCATTTAAATCTCATTAAAAAGTCAACAGAAGCAAGATGAATGGGAGACCTGACTGGGTATCATCAAATATTAGTTGAAAGTGAAACTATTAATTCAGTGATACAGTATACAGATACAGTGATACAGTAAACTCAGATAGCCAGAGTTTAGTATTTTATCAGAGGAATTGTTTTCCAGTTATAATACTGAATTGTAATACCAAACAAACCCTTTTGTATGTTACAGTAAATATGCCTGACATCTAGGTACATTTGAATGTTGTAGCAAGTTTCTAATGTTTTCCTCCACTTGACTGCTAACAGTCCTTTTTTATTTCCCACTGACCATATTCACTGGTCATTAACCTAAGCTGTGATGTCATTGACTTCTCATCAATAAAGACAGGTAGTGGGCATGTTCAAGAGAGTTGAGGACCTGGGGTATTTCTTGCATAAGATATTGAAATAGATACTGTGGTTTTCAACCCCTTCGCTCAGAGCAACACTATCAAACAGACTCTCACTTGGAAGTCCAAGTAAAAAGTAAAAAAAGAGAGAAGCTGAAGAACAAAAAATAGGGAGGCCCAAGGCTGTACTTCTTTCCTTTCTTCATTTTCTTCTCCCAGCATAGGTGACAATGTCAGCCTTCTAGAAAATAATTGGAGCACTACTACTGACTCTATTTGGGGTCTAGCATTCGTTTGTTTGTTAATATGCAAAGATGGTAATTTGGTCATTGTCAGAGAGTTAGTTCAGTGGACAAACCAGATTTTAGTTGCCCTGACTCCAAAACCAAAGAATGCTCAAACTACTGCACAATTGTACTCATCTCACACGCTAATAAAGTAATGCTCAAAATTCTCCAAGCCAGGCTTCAACAATATGTGAGTCGTGAATTTCTAGATGTTCAAGTTGGTTTTATTTATTTTTTAATATAAATTTATTTATTTTAGTTGGAGGCTAATTATTTTACAATAGAAAAGGCAGAGGAACCAGAGATCAAATTGCCAACATCTGTTGGATCAATGAAAAAGCAAGAGAGTTCCAGAAAAAATATTTATTTCTGCTTTATTGACTATGCCAAAGCCTTTGACTGTGTGGATCACAACAAACGGTGGAAAATTCTGAAAGAGATGGGAATGCCAGACCACCTGACCTGCCTCTTGAGAAATCTGTATGCAGGTCAGGAAGCAACAGTTAGAACTGGACATGGAACAACAAACTGGTTCCAAATAGGAAAAGGAGTACATCAAGGCTGTATATTGTCACCCTGCTTATTTAACTTATATGCAGAGTACATCATGAGAAACGCTGGGCTGGAAGAAGCACAAGCTGAAATCAAGATTGCCGGGAGAAATATCAATAACTCAGATATGCAGATGACACCACCCTTATGGCAGAAAGTGAAGAAGAACCTAAGAGCCTCTTGATGAAAGTGAAAGAGGAGAGTCAAAAAGTTGGCTTGAGGTTCAATATTCAAAAAACGAAGGTCATGGCATCTGGTCCCATCACTTCATGGCAAATAGATGGGGAAACAGTGAAAACAGTGTCAGACTTTATTTTCTTGGGCTCCAAAATCACTGTAGATGGTGACTGCAGCCATGAAATTAAAAGATGCTTCCTCCTTGGAAGAAAAGTTATGATAAACCTAGACAGCATGTTAAAAAGCAGAGACATTACTTTGCCAACAAAGGTTCATCTAGTCAAGGCTATAGTTTTTCCAGTAGTCATGTGTGGATGTGAGGGTTGGGCTTGAAAGCTGAGCACCGAAGAATTGATGCTTTTGAACTGTGGTGTTAGAGAAGACTCTTGAGAGTCCCTTGGACTGCAAGAAGACCTAACCAGTCCATCCTAAAGGAAATCCGTCCTGAATATTCATTGGAAGGACTGATGTTGAAGCTGAAACTCCAATACTTTGGCTATCTGATGGGAAGAACTGACTCATTTGAAAAGACCCTGATGCTGGGAAAGATGGAAAGCAGGATGAGAAGGGGATAACAGAGGATGAGGTGGTTGGATGGCATCACCAACTCAAAGGACATGAGTTTAAGTAAACTCCAGGAGTTGGTGATGGACAGGGAGGCCTGGCGTGCTGCACTCCATGGGGTCTCAAAGAGTCTGACACGACTGAGCAACTGAACTGAACTGAACTGAACTGACTCCAAAACAAAATACAACAATATTGGGTTTCATTGTTTCTTTTTTTGTTTTGTTTAGTTTTGGCTGCACCAAGCTGCATGTAGGATCTTAGTTCCCTGACCAGGGATTGAACCCATGACCCATGCAGTGGAAGTGTAGAGTTCCAACCACTGGATTGCCAGGAAAGTCCTTGGACTTCACTGTTTCTGAGGTGGTTTGGAGAACTCCAGTTTCTCCACTCAGAGTCGTCGTAAAGGATTCCCAGAGAGGTTACATTACACACATAACACTCCTTTGCACAGAAACAGATTCATAGAGAAACAACTTGCAGTAACCAGTGGGGAATAGGGGAAGGGATAGTTAGGAGTTTGGGATGGACATGTATACACTGCTATATTTAAAGAAACAAAAGGAAAAAAGACTCCTTTGCTTACTCTCTTGTATGACCTCATTCTTGAGTTTAGATTGCTTTACTTCCAGAACATGAATTTGCTACTGTACCAAAGCAGCTTTCGTGCCTTTTCATATTAATTTTTGTTCTTAAATATATTTTTTTCTCCCCTCCTTCCCTCACCTTATATTCTGCACTCATTCTTATGTCTTTTGTCTGTAAATTTCAATCGCCAGCATCATGTGAGAATCAGCAAGTCTCTCTCGCAATATAAATTAATACTCATAAAATGATGTAAGGAGAAAATGGGCTGCCTGTTATCTATACCTTTGTCTGATATATGCCACAGTAAATAACCTAATTAAACAAACATAACACGGAAATTAGATGTTTGTTTCTATACATCTTTGAAGAAGTAACCATTTTCCTTTCTGTGCTATTTATTATCTCTTCAATTTGCAAAAGCTGAGTAATCAGGAATTCCACACCACGGCTTTAATTGCAAGCATATAGACTAAATGCTGATGTGGGGTATTCTGTTGCCGCCGAGCTTTTTAAAAGTGAAAACTTTTTCTTTTCTTCTCATTCTTTTCTTTTTAGTAACTAAGGTGGCCTATACAATCATACCATGCCCTTGTCAACACAGGATTGCTTTCCAATATGTAAAGTTGCCCTTAATAGTCCAATTACTTGACAGACAACAAAGAAGATGATGACGATAATAAGCTTAATAATAGGTAAAGTTGGTAACTTGCAAACCATGTGCTACACTGGAAGTGGACATGAGTTTGAGCAAGCTCCAGGAGATGGTGAAGGACAGGGAAGCCTATCGTGCTGCAGTCCATAGGGTTGCAAAGAGTTGGACACAAATTAGTGACTGAACAACAAAAATCAGGAAGATTGAAACTGGATGGCTCCTTTTTCCTGGGTCTCCCTCACTTTCCCTGTCTCACCTACTCCCAAGTTCTACAAATGTTATCTCCCAAATCTTCTCACACTTTGAGATACCTATGATGCACTGAGGATCTTGTTAGAATGCATAGTTTGAATCCACAGATCTGGAATTTAGTCACAAGCTTCTAGGTGATGCCATGCTGCTGACCAAGCAATCTTACTTTGAGAAACAAGGTTCTCAGCAGCTCTAACACTGACCTTCTCCCCTCCATCTGTGGTGATTGTCTTGACTACGTGAGAGGAACTGAGGACTCATCTGTGGATGAGTTCACGACACTAAATCCCAGCATACAAATGTTTTGTCATTTTGCTCAGTAAAAAATGGCCATACTCCTCCTTGTCCTTCCTCCATTTAACCTTTGTAAAGCTCTAGTTAGGCAAAAATGTATTTCTCTGTTATTCTAGTAAGAGAGTGTAGACTTCCAGGTCTTTCCTTTCGGGTAGAGAATCATGAATGTTTATGAGTTTCTCAGATAAAGTATTCTCAAATATCTATACCTGGCTCTTAACCCAGATAGATATTCTAATGTTATCTAATATCTGTCTAATGATAGATATTCTAATAGATATTCTAACCTAGTAAAAATTCTGTTTTCAGAAAATCTCTGAGGGCTTTTAGACAAGAGCATGGTGAAATCTGTATTATCAGCTGGTCAATTTTCAGTGACCTTGAATCGCCTACAGCTAATTTTCTAAACATATAATGGTGAATTCCTTCTGACCCCCACAGTTTATCTTCCTAACACATGGTGCTTACTTAGTCCACTTTTTTATCCTGAGGGAGGAGCCTGCCTCTTAATACTTTGTTAATGGAACAAAATGCACAGGTCCATGGCAGTCTGTAGAGAGATACCAGTAAAAAAAGATTAAAGAGCCAAGGGGGTGGAAAAAAAAATGTTATGAAAAATACTCAACTCTTTTAAGAAGTCAAGAAAATGCAAATGAAAATATTTTTGTCTTTACCAATAAGGTTTACGATAAAAGAATAATATTCAGTATTGTTGACGATATGAGCAACATTATATATACTTGGTATTTAATATAAGAGAATTTGGTTTGCCTTGGAAACAAACAGAGATCATTTGGTCATTTTTTTAAATTGCACCCAAGAACTGCATTTCAGACCCTTTTGTTGACTATGAGGGCTACTCCATTTCTTACAAGGGATTCTTGCCCACAGTAGTAGATATAATGATCATCTGAATTAAATTCACCCATTACAGTCCATTTTAGTTCACTGAATCTTAAAATGCTGATGTTCACTCTTGCCATCTCCTGTTTGACCACTTCTGATTTACCTTGATTCACGGACCTAACATTCCAGGTTCCTATGGAATATTGCTCTTTAAGGCATGGATTTCACTCCCATCACCAGTCACATCCCCAACTAGGCGTTGCTTTCACTTTGGCTCTGTTTCCTCATTCTTTCTGGAGTTATTTCTCACTCTTCTCCAGTACCATCATGGCAAATAGATGGGGAAACAATGGAAACAGTGACAGCCTTCATTTTGGGGGGCTCCAAAATCACTGTAGATGGTGACTACAGCCATGAAATTAAAAGACGCCTGCTCCTTGGAAGAAAAGCTATGACCAACCTAGACAGCACATTAAAAAGCAGAGACATTACATTGCCAACAGATGTGTGTCTAGTCAAAGCTATGGTTTTTCCAATAGTCATGTATGGATGTGAGAGTTGGACTATAAAGAAAGCTGAGCGCCAAAGAAGGGATGCTTTTGAACTGTGGTGTTGGAGAAGACTCTTGAGAGTCCTTTGGACTGTATGGAGATCCAACCAGTCCATCCTAAAGGAGATCAGTCCTGGGTATTCATTGGAAGGACTGACGCTGATGCTGAAGCTCCGTAATACTTTGGCCACCTGATGGGAAGAAATGACTCATTTGAAAAAGACCCTGATGTTGGGAAAGATTGAAGGCAGGAAGAGAGGGGACGACAGAGGGTGAGATGGTTGGATGGCATCACCGAACCTATAGACATGAGTTTGAGCAAGCTCCAGGAGTTGGTGATGGACAGAGAAGCCTGGTGAGCTACAGTCCATGGGGTTGCAAGGAGTCGGACATGACTGAGTGACTGAACTGAAATAAACTGAAGATAATTTGGAAATCTATATTAAATGCATTTGAAATGTTCATGCTCATTTCCACACTCACCAGTTTAACCACTGAGAATTTATCCTAAAGAAATTTTTAGGCAAATGTGCAAATGTAATGTATGTGCATTGCTGTTGTTTAGTCAAGAAGTTGTGTCTGACTCTTTGATGACCTCATGGACTGTAGCCTGCCAAGCTCCTCTGTCCATGGGATTTCCCAGGCAAGAATACTGGAAGGGATTGCCATTTCTTCTCCAGGGGATCTTCCTGACCCAGAGATGGAACCTGTGTCTTCTGCATTGGCAGGTGGCTAAGCAATAATATAGTACATATAAATAATAGAATACTAGCACACAATTGAAATATATGATATATATATATATATATACATATACATACATGTAGAAAACATATATGGAAGACTTCCAACTAAATGTCAATAGTACTTATATCTGAGTGTTGAGTTTATTTTTACTTTTTTATTTTCTGTATTTTATAATTTTTCTCTCAATGAACATTGGCAAATGTGTAATTTCAAAATAAATAAATAAAGAGGCCAGTGTTGAGATAACAAATTAGCAATTTTTTTCTTTGCATTAACAATTTGAGGCTCAGTTCCAGTAACCCACAGTTGAGGGTACTTCAGACTATTTTCTGCAGGTGGTGACATGATAATATGTGTTATTAGAAAAAGTAATTTCCAGTTATTGTATTGGAATTCAGTAATTACTTTTTCAATAAAGAAAGTGAAAAGTATTAAAAGCCAAAATGTGAAATAAATTAGCTTTATATCCTACACTCAATTAAACTATCATAGTAAGAAGGTAATGAATTAAGATAATTTGAGGATAGGAATAAGGCTTAACAAAGCAGAGACTTAACACTCTCTTAAAATCCATTAAGATCCTCCAAAAGGAGATCACAGCAAAGCAGGTAGCCTACAAGATAGTTCAGAAAAAATGCAGTCTGCATACTAAATAGGGAGAGAATTTGCAGCCTCAGAAGTCTCAGAGGCTCATGCACAAAGGAGCTCAAGCAGGCAAACGGTGATGAGGCGACAGTGGCCCAAAACGTAAAGCTGAGTTTGCCCCTGGCTTCACTACTTTAGAGAACACAAAGGCAGTCCCATTCCCCAGACATGCGTTTTCCCAAGGAATTCATATCATATTTGAGCAGCCAGTGATATGTGAGCATTTAATTTATTACAAAAGTGAAAGTGTTATTTGCTCAGTTATGTCCTACTCTCTTTGACAGCATGGACTGTAGCCCGCCAGTCTCGTCTGTCCATGGAATTCTCCAGGCAAGAATACTGGAGTGGGTATCCACTCCTTTCTCCAGGGGATCTTCGTAACTCAGGGATCAAACCCAGGTTTCCGGCATTGCAGGCAGATTCTTTACGGTCTGAGCCACCAGGGAAAGTCCAGTTTATTACAAAAGGAGTGCTCTAAAGTAGTAAAATCTTGTCAGTCCCCTGCTAAAAACTCACCCCTGGCATCTCATTGCATTTGAAGTAAAAATAATAATAATAATAATAATAAGATTCCTTCCTGGGATCTCCAGGGCTCTAGAGGCTCCAGGTTTGCCTCTGTCTTCTTCACTCTCCATCAATCACAGAGCTTTCTCCCTGTTTCTAGAACAGGTCAAACTCATTCCTGCCCCTATGCCTTTGTGCTTGCAGTTTGCTCTATCAGGAACATTCTCCCTCTTGTTCTTTCCAGGGTTCATATGTCAGCTCCTTAGAATTCTCCAACCATTAACAAACAAAAATAACTCCTACTCTCCCTCAGTCATCTTCTATCATATCATTTTTTTTAACCTCTAGTTAATTTTACAATGGTTGTGGTGATTTAGTCACTCAGTCATGTCAGACTCTTTGTGATTCCATGGACTGTAGCCCACCAGGCTCCTCTGTCCATGGAACTTTCCAGGCAAGAATGCTGGACTGGACTGCAATTTCTTTTTCCAGGGGAACTTCCCAACCTAGGGACCGAACCAGGGATTCCTGTATTACAGGCAGAGTCATGCATTGCAGGTGGCTTCTTTACTGACTGAGCCACCAGGAAAGCCCTAATTTCACAGTACATATCATCCTCTGACACTGTTTTTCATCTGTGGGCCACATGAGAGAATAGGATGTATCCCCAATTCCTAGAACTCTGCCTGGCACATAGATCCTTCAATATACTGCTGAAAAAACGTCCCAGCCACCACACAGTGGTCTGGAATGCTTCTTTTGTGTGTTTAGCGGCATTGAGAGGAGCAGCTGTGAAAAGATAGACAGCGCATGCATCTCAGCTTTCTGCAGAGTTCCAGCCAGAATTGACCCACAGGGCTTTCCTGACCAAAACAGCACCCTTCTCTTTGGTTCTTTTAATGTTTTATGGTTTCATTTCACTTTGATCTGAACTAAATTGCCAGTAACCAGAGGGCTGCTCAACACTGGTTTGCATCAATTTTCATACAATCAAACATCTGGAGGATTTCCCTGCCTGGGAATTACTGCATTTTTCAACATACATTTGCAATGATTTTTTAAAATAAAATTTAGTTTTTTCTTTTCATTTTCTAAACATGATGATACACTTCAAGATCACTTTAATTCTTTTCAAAATACACTCTGGCCCAGTTTCAACCTGCCTCGCCATCTGGGCAGGTTGCTCCTCCCTCTCTCACCTTGAGAATCACTGAAGCAGAGAAATGTTTCTCCAACCACTTTCCTCTTCCTGTTGAGAGTGCATAGATGTATTATCAGAAGTCCTTGAAAATGTGCTTCCTTTTAAAGATGTCTGAAGCACCAAACACAAGTTTGAGGATCATCAAGATAAAAAAGTAAATGAAGGAGGACTTATATTTAAAATGCTAATATCTCTAAGAGAACAAAAGTTCCATCAGCCATCCATATTACAGTGATTGAACTTAGCTTATGCTCCCCCTAAAATGCAGCTGGGACTAGCAACTCTGTGAGAATGGAAGCTTTCCTAGAAACAGAAACAGTGATTTCATACCAGGAATCTACCAGTCTTGCTCTCCAAATAAGAGCACCTATGTACAGGATAGTAGCATAAAAGAAGGAAGGAGGTAGGTAAAAGAAATGTGGACCTTTGTGTACTGAGACAAACTATCATTTTAAATCTTGGCCTAGAGTTCAAGAAAAGAAAATGAAATTACCTTCTTCCACCTTATTATTGCTGCCAGAATCTGGAATTTAGACCTAAATTCCCTGTAGTGGTTTATTTAATTTCTTTATAGTTTAAAGCAACTCTTGTAGGTTAACATGAAAAAGCTAGACCCCAGATCTAATGGTATTATAAAGCAAAATGCATTCTGAAGTTCAAATCCAGTCTAGGAAGTCTTTAACTCTGTAGACACTAATCTCCCAAGGGCAGGACTCCATTTAACTCATTGTTGAACTTTCTGAGCTTTATAAACTGCTTCTAGAGTAAATTCTCAGGGGACACTTCTGAGTACAAGTGTTGGGAATTGGGGACACAAATAATCCTAAATTGGACCCATGTTTCAGGTTTTCCAACTTAAGGAGCTGTTCATGTGTGCTAAATTGCCTCAGTCATGTCCAACTTTTTGCAACCCTATGGACGGTAACCCACCAGGTTTCTCTGTCCATGGGATTCTTTAGGCAAGAATTCCGGAGTGGGTTGCCATTCCCTCCTCCAGGGAATCTTGCCAACCCAGGGATCAAACCTGTGTCTCTTACGTCTCCTGAATTGGCAGGTGGGTTCTTTACCACTAACTTCATCTGAGAAACCCAAGGAGCTGTTCATGTCTGTGCAATTCTTGTGGCTCCAAGATAGGATCGAACATTCCCATTTCTCAGTGACTGTCCTGAGTTACACTGAACAGGCCCTTTCCATGGTGGAAAATGAAGGGTCATATAGGGCATCAGCCTCTCAATAGGGGACAGTAGGACTTAGGACAGAGGTGCCAGCAACAACTTAAGTGATGAGGACGCCTACAATAATGAGCCAGTCATTCCTTGCCTCAGACCAGGCAGCAACTTGGTAAAAGAAACTTCAGGGCAAAGAAAAAAAAACAAAAAAACAAAATTTACCCTATTTTCTTCACACTGCCAATCGAGCCGCATGCTCTCTGCTTTTTTTTTTTTAGTCTTTTTTTTTAAATTAATTAATTAATTTATTTTTTCAGTGGGTTTTGTCATACATTGACATGAATCAGCAATAGATTTACACGTATTCCCCTTCCCAATCCCCCCTCCCACCTCCCTCTCCACCCGATTCCTCTGGGTCTTCCCAGTGCACCAGGCCCGAGCACTTGTCTCATGCATCCCACCTGGGCTGGTGACCTGTTTCACCATAGATAGTATACATGCTGTTCTTTCGCAACATCCCACCCTCACCTTCTCCCACAGAGTTCAAAAGTCTGTTCTGTACTTCTGTGTCTCTTTTTCTGTTTTGCATATAGGGTTGTCGTTACCATCTTTCTAAATTCCATATATATGTGTTAGTATGCTGTAATGTTCTTTATCTTTCTGACTTACTTCACTCTGTATAATGGGCTCCAGTTTCATCCATCTCATTAGGACTGGTTCAAATGAATTCTTTTTAACGGCTGAGTAATATTCCATGGTGTATATGTACCACAGCTTCCTTATCCATTCATCTGCTGATGGGCATCTAGGTTGCTTCCATGTCCTGGCTATTATAAACAGTGCTGCGATGAACATTGGGGTGCACATGTCTCTTTCAGATCTGGTTTCCTCAGTGTGTATGCCCAGAAGTGGGATTGCTGGGTCATATGGCAGTTCTATTTCCAGTTTTTTAAGAAATCTCCACACTGTTCTCCATAGCAGCTGTACTAGTTTGCATTCCCACCAACAGTGTAAGAGGGTTCCCTTTTCTCCACACCCTCTCCAGCATTTATTGCTTGTAGACTTTTGGATAGCAGCCATCCTGACTGGTGTGTAATGGTACCTCATTGTGGTTTTGATTTGCATTTCTCTAATAATGAGTGATGTTGAGCATCTTTTCATGTGTTTGTTAGCCATCTGTATGTCTTCTTTGGAGAAATGTGTGTTTAGTTCTTTGGCCCATTTTTTGATTGGGTCATTTATTTTTCTGGAATTGAGCTTCAAGAGTTGCTTGTATATTTTTGAGATTAATCCTTTGTCTGTTTCTTCATTTACTATTATTTTCTCCCAATCTGAGGGCTGTCTTTTCACTTTACTTATAGTTTCCTTTGTTGTGCAAAAGCTTTTAAGTTTCATTAGGTCCCATTTGTTTAGTTTTGCTTTTATTTCCAATATTCTGGGAGGTGGGTCATAGAGGATCTTGCTGTGGTTTATGTCGGAGAGTGTTTTGCCTATGTTCTCCTCTAGGAGTTTTATAGTTTCTGGTCTTACATTTAGATCTTTAATCCATTTTGAGTTTATTTTTGTGTATGGTGTTAGAAAGTGTGCTAGTTTCATTCTTTTACAAGTGGTTGACCAGTTTTCCCAGCACCACTTGTTAAAGAGGTTGTCTTTTTTCCATTGTATATCCTTGCCTCCTTTGTCAAAGATAAGGTGTCCATAGGTTCGTGGATTTATCTCTGGGCTTTCTATTCTGTTCCATTGATCTATATTTCTGTCTTTGTGCCAGTACCATACTGTCTTGATGACTGTGGCTTTGTAGTAGAGTCTGAAGACAGGCAGGTTGATTCCTCCAGTTCCATTCTTCTTTCTCAAGATTACTTTGGCTATTCGAGGTTTTTTGTATTTCCATACAGATTGTGAAATTATTTGTTCTAGTTCTGTGAAAAATACCATGCTCTCTGCTTTTATGATTGCTTTAAAACCCATGGGGCAAAAAATAAAAAAAATAAAATAAAATAAAATAATACCCATGGGGCACTCTTGGTAGCTCAGTGGTAAAGAATCCACCTGCCAATGCAGGAGACATGAGTTCGATCCCTGGGTTGGGAAGATCCCCTGGAGAAGGAAATGGCAACCATTTCCAGTATTCTCGCCTGGGAAATCCCAGGGACAGAGGAACCTGGCGGGCTACAGTCCATAGGGTCTTAAAAGAGTCAGACACAACTTAGTGATTAAATAACATAAAACCCACAGCTCTCAAAAACATGACGACATGGGAGAAGTGAGGTGTGGGTATAAAGTTCAGTTGTGTGCTCTCTTCAGTCATTCAGTGACCAGGCAGGAGATGAACCCCATTTTACCTAGAGCAGGGGTCCTCAACCTCCAGGATCTAATGCCTAATGAGATGAGGCAGAGCTGATTAATAATAATATAAAGTGAACAAAAAATGTAATGTGCTGGAAACATCCAGAAACCAGCCCCCGCCCTGTATGTGGAAAAATTGTCTTCCATGAAACTGGTCCCTGGTTCCAAAAATGTTGGGGACCACTGACCTAGAGGATCACCAGCTACAAGGTGACCAGATGCAAGGAAAAACAAATGAAGTCAAAATGCAACATCTCGGGTAGAAAAAACTCGAAAAAATTTGCTAAGTATCCCCTCCCTTCAAAAAATTACAGGCTTTTCCAGCTTTTTATGCACATTGTAAAGGCAGAAAAGAATAATGTGAATATCCTCCTTTTACAGCTCAGTCTAATTTGGCATGCCATTATAATTTCTGGCTCAGTTAGCAAATGACTGGAAACACTGCTTTCTGCAATTTTCCCTACAGTATGACAGTTCTATAAGTTGTTCTACTGATGTACTTGAAACCAGTCCAAGATGGGAGTGACTATCTTAATTTTTTTATGACCAAGGAGGTTTTATCACCAGGGAGTTCCTTTGTGGAATTACCTGATTGGCCACTTACATACTGTGATTATGGATTTGGGGAAAGAAAGATCTGACAAGTTTCAGGATTGAAGATGCTTAGAATTCTACCATTATATATTAGCTCCTCTGGGTCAAAGTTGTACCTTCTAGAATAATATTGTTCCATCTGACTATGCTTAAGCAGGTTATAATAAGTAAATACTGCTGAAATCCTCACATGAAAAGAGTCAGGAGTCTCTCGAAGTGACTGGAGGGGAGGGAGATGGGAGGGCAGCTTTAAGAAGAGGTAGCAGAAGAAAGTTTTTTAAAACTGGTTTACATTTCTGAAGATAGTTAAGACAGGTGATGGTGTTCAAGGGTAACCTTGAGTTATTACTGATACCTAAGCTCTTTAATCCCTGATGATTCTTTTCCGTAAAATGAGTTAGAACTTAGAAGATAGCAGAGGGAGTCGGCAAGGATAGGAAAGAAAGCTTAACTAGTACTGCATTACCAGGTTGGCTGTCACTATAGGAACTTTCTGATCCCAGTGGGTCTTCTGAGAACAGTGGTCTAATATATCTCAGAATTTCCACATCAGCTCCAGACCACCCTGATGATGGGTGTTCCCACAAGCATCGTCTCCCTTGCTCTGAGGCGATGCAAGTAGAAGGGCAAGGTTCCGTCAGTCGACACTTGAAAGTAACTGATAGAAGTCTTCCCACAACTGGTCCCTACAACAGGGACTACAGTAACAAGGGGCTTGAGGAGTATTTTAACTTAAGAAGAAATACCAAATGTGCATATTTAATGCTTACGTGTTTAACTATTTAATAACTGTTTCCTCTCTCCATAAAAATAAGTTTCATGAGAGCAGACAAATTATTTCAACTGACGCATTATACCTGTTCTCAGTCAATATTTGTTGAATTAATGAAAGAACAAAAATCATTGCCTTTGTATTTTAATGATGAATGTTTGGTGGGTAGATTTTAGTTCTGAAATATTTGTTTTGGTTGTCATTTTGATGTGCTTTATAATTGTTTTATAAATGAGTTCTCTTAAACACCTTCCCTTTTTTAATTAACTCTGTTTTTACTTGTTTTCTTAGATGCAATTTTATACTTTCAATAACTGAATTAAGGGTCTTTTCAAATCGTGTTTACTTTCAGACGCTTTAATATAGCTTTTATGTTATAACATTAAATTTCTTTAAATCCTTACTAAAGTAGCTTTTAATTCTAATGATTTTGTTCATGTATCCTTTTTGTTTCCAATCTGTGCTTTAATTTTCCTTGTAATGGAAATAGTTTATCTTTTGGAATTAACAGTTTATCAGTGTCATCTCATCCAACCATTATAAAGGCACTGACTGGTAGAAATGATAGGGGAGAACTACACTCCTTCCTCAGACTAGAAAGCTGAGGGGTATTTTCAAACTGAGGTTCACTGGTTCCCACTCTGTGTTCTTCCCACTCCACTGTGTGGAGTGTATTGTGTGAAATCACCGAAACAAGTTTATTTGAAATGACTGAAATTATTCTCATTTACTTTACAGATGCAGTTAACATAAAATGCTACTATAGTCACTACCCACTTAATTAAACTTACTTTTGCATAATCTGTTTACCATGGCGCTGAAGACTCTAACTCTGGAAATGTGACAATAAACTGAAAAGAGATGTTAATCTGGTCTTGGTAGCAACTACACTCAATTGACCATTTGATTTCCATGTTCCATCTGAAGTCAGTATAATTTTTATTTTTCTCCCCCACTCAGATGGATACCTTCAGATTCTATCAACCCAATATTTTAATTCTATGGACGATTCACTCTGACCAACTTTTTTTTTTTTTGTAAGAATCAAATGAAAATATAAATATAAGCCAAATGTAAATGTATATAACTATATACACACAGATATATATTTTGACCTTCATCTCTCCTCATCTACAAAACAAAAAAAGACTACTAGTAATGCTCATAGTTAGTATGAAAACTCCATGGAAAGTGTAGAACACATACACACACACATATGCATGCATGCATGCTAAGTTGCTTCGGATGTATCTGACTCTGTGACCTTATGGACTGTAGCCTGCCAGGCTCCTCTGTCCATAGGATTTTTTCAGGCAAGCATACTGGAGTGGGTTGTCATCTGCCTCTCCAACACATACACATACACACAGCACTGCAGGACATAGAAGCTCAGCTTCATGAGTTGACTTTGAAAAACTGAATGATTTGGGGTCACTTTATTTTGTTTCTTCAGTTACACTAGGGCAATGCCTATTTTGGGCTACTTTTAGTGGAATATTCTAAAAATAAAATAGGATGCATCTGTGAAAGAGATTTAAAAATAAAAAGTATCAGGAAACTAAAGCGAAAGTGAAAGTGGCTCAGTCATGTCTGACTCTTTGCAACCCATGGATTGTCCATGGCATTCTCCAGGCCAGAATACTGGAGTGGGTAGCCTTTCCCTTCCCCATGGGATCTTCCCAACTCAGGGATTGAACCCAGGTCTCCCACATTGCAGGCAATTTCTTTACCAGCTGAGCCAAAAAGGAAGCCCATGAATACTGGAGGGGGTGGCCTATCCCTTCTCCAGTGAATCTTCCTGACCCATGAATTGAACTGGGATCTCCTGCCTTGCAGGCAGATTCTTTACAAACTGAGCTATCAGGAGTCCCGAGGAAATTAAACGTGCCTTGTAAAAACAATATATAATATATATAACACACATATATATTCTTATTAAGAAAGTGGCATGGGATGATGGAAGAGGCAGGCCAGGAGAGTAAATGTGGATGGCTCTCCCTGGACACTCATTCTTTTCTTGATTTCAGTAGGTTTCTAGTAGATTTCAGATTTCTTGGATCAGCTGGCTCTGTTAATCTGAGATAACTCAATGGATGATCAATCAGATGTCAGAGGCTGAGCCCTTGAGATTTAATCCTTTATAAACAAGATTAATTTCTCTATCAGAATTCTTCCATTATTATCTGTTTATTGAGCTATGCCTACTTCCTTGTTTCTAGATATGTTGACTATCACAGTGATGGGGTTCTCTCTACCCAGGTGCTTTTCCTAGCATGTCAAGCTCTGCTGGGTCCAGCATATCTCTCAATGGAAAAACAATATGAGCTTCTGTATCATCTGCTTTGAAATTGCTATCGATGAATCTTTTCATATGCCTGCACTATGGGTCACAAAGAGTGGGTTATATCTATGTCCCTTTGCACAAAAATAATGAATAAATGAATAAATAAATATTAAATCATGAGTCTCACAATCTATGGATAATCACTTGCTGACACTTTTAACAGTATTTTGAATTCAGTTGGAAATGTTCAAGTACTTGGAAATTCACAGCTCCAAACAACCTGCCTCTGTTGAGCTTTTCTGATGGTCTATGTGGCAAATAGATAAACAGTGAGGTGACAAGGAGATTTAGAAAAAAAACAGAATGTTTTGCCTCTAAACTGTCTGTGTAGAGAGGTTTCACTGGTTAAATGGAAGGCTTTTGGCATTATGATGCCTTCTCTGTAAAATGTTATTTCTTGTTTATTCATGTTTTTTCATTTTATTCAGCTATATTTTAACTACAAATATATAGCACATTGTGAGAATCTAAGAACTGAAATGTTCTTGACTTAGAAAGTCTAATATCCATTATAAACATATGCCAAATTTTCATTCACAATAACATCAAAATAAAAGTTTATTAAAATAATTTAATTAGGTAGTCTACTAATTTAAACTATCTTATGTCAATAACTTAACCAAGCAGTTCTGCAAACATTTGAGACATCCTATGTAAATACAATTTAACAAAAATTTCAATAATGCCCTTTGAAAGCAACTTTCTTGAGGAATGTAGAATCTAAATAAATTTATTTATAATGTAATGGTGTGTTACAGTAACAGTAGTTGAATACTGAAAATTTAATGGCAATTATAACTGGCTAAATTTTGTTTTAATGTATAAACACAACATCTTTTAGTATATTTTAAATCCAAATTCTCTCCTGTACCCAAACGCTGGGGTCCCCAACCTCCAGGGTCCCTGAATATCTGATGATCTGAGGTGGAGCTGATGTAAAAAATAGAAGTAAAGGGGATAATAAATGTAATGCACTTGAATCATCCCAAAACCACCCCCTGCTCTATGGAACCTGGTGCCAAAAAGTTGGGGACCACTGCCCTAAGACATTAAAAAATGGTTCAAACTTCTGAAATTAGATTGGTACTTGGGTTGGTGCTTATTTTGACTAACTAGTTTTTATTTTTGTTTTGTTTTTTTTAATTTTCCAAAGAACATATAGTTCACACATAAAAAAGTTTCCGAGGAGGGAAAAATAAAGTATAATTCATCATTTGCCTGTTTTCTCAAAGCAAAGCCATAATAATCATTAATGAAGTTAAATGACAAAAACATTATCACAATAGTATCATCACATGTGTATGAGTCATAGATGCATTATATATGTGAGTTAGGCAAGGATGCTCTTTCTTCTCCCTCTTCCTTCTTCCTTCTCTCCTTCCTTCTTTCCTCTTTCTCACATTATCCCCATGAAAAAAACAGTTTGGGAATTCTTGATAACTATGATGTGAATGGCTCCTGATGAGATAACAGTACTGGAAGATTCTCAAAGTTCTATCAGATGATTTAATGCAACTCTGGGCATCCTTATTGTCAGAATATGATAAGGGAGGAGGTGTCACAGGTCATGGCATATCACGCGCAGGCCATGGAATCAAATGAAAGGTAAGGTCAAGTTAGGCTTGTGCTGGGATATAGCATGAACTGATATCAGATTGAACAGTGTCAAACTTAGCAATATGTTTGTAAGGATTCAGTTATGAATATAAATTTTGTAAAATATGAAAGAAATAGGTTCTTAAAAAAAAAAAAAGCCCTCTGGTACCTTAGACATGATATAACTAATTAGAAGCTGTTTAGAACCTTGGAGAGCTTCCAGGGAAAGGCTCTTACTTTAACTCAAAGTCATGGATCATGGAACATCTTATGTCCATGTTTGTATCTGTACATAGAGAGTGATCTTCAGAAGAGTCTGGTTGCCTAAATGACTTTTCTTTTGAGTACTTAGCTTGATCTTTATGAAACAATGATTCCTGGATTTACATGAAGAATATTTAGTTGTTACTTGCACATTGAGGAGAGAAGGTCAAGTCTTGTCTAGAGATTCCACAGAGGTTTATAATAATTAGAAGACCATCACCCTGGTTACAACAGGAAATCTGGATTCTGTGTGCCTCAAGCCCTGAAGTACCAATTCCACTGGACTGAAGACGGAGGCCAGGCTTATGCATGGATTCCAAGACAGCTGCTGTCTGCCATTGAATTAAGCAAGATGCTGCTAATTTTACAGTAACATGTCTAAGAAAGGGGGGAATAGATTATACATTATCTTTATAAATACCTTGAGTGTGATGCTATTAAACTGTGCATTGTCTTTTACTCAATTAAAGTCATAATTGGTTTTAATGTGCTAGAACCCTGAGGCAGAAAATGGCAAGACTCATATTTCATTTTATCCTTCATCTGCAGGTGAGCTCTTTGTTCCATTCTCCTTTGGGATTAAATGCTGGTATGTGGTCTTGTTTAGAGACATGGACTTTGCACTCAAGTTTAATATACCTCCTCCAGACATGGGCTAACGTGTTCTCCCATGCCATCTTTCAAGATTTCTTTTTTCACCTCCTAGTTTGATTAATGCAGGTTCAGAGGAACACTCCAAGACTCTAAAGATTAACAAAGTCATAAACAGAATAAGCCTGAAACCCTGAATAACTGTGTGGAGCAGAAACAACCTCCTTCTCTATTCAACATAAATTCACTATAACATGAATAGGAAACAAATCTTTACTGAATTAAGACACCAAAACCTGGGGGGTGTTTTAAATTTATCCACTGCAACTAAGGTTGTGTAGCTGGATAGTTTTGAAAATTATTTATCTGATTCATTCATATTATATGAGTGTGAAGGTCCCATTCACGATCAGTGACATTTATATTTTAACAAGCTGAACTTTTTGAATGTATAATACACTTTAATGTTTTGCATTTAGAAAATCCACTGTGATCTGCTGAACCCAAGAATAAGACAGTCCACAGTTGCAAACATAGTCCCTAAATATTAACTATTATGATGATATGAATAATCTTATTGAATTTATTATCTTTATAAGTAATTTATTTACTTAATCTTACTCTTAAATATATTCAGGATAAACACTATTATTCCTAATAAAAACCCAGAAAATATGAATAATAAAAGAAAAAAATTCAAATTCCGATCTTCAGATTAGTAACCCTAAAGTCCAAGGTTTACCATTACTCTACATTTTTTTAGGCAGGGGACTTTCCTGGTAGTTCAGTGGCCAAAACTCTGTGCTCCCAGTGCAGGGAGTCTGGGTTCAATACCTGGTCAGGGAACTAGATTCCACACATCTCAACTAAGACCCACTGCAGCCAAATACAAATAAATTAAAAAAAAAAAATTTAGGCAGAAACTGTTACCAATATGTGGGTGTGCCTGGGTCAACCTAAAGGGCAGGAAGCTCTTTGTGTGCATGTCACTTGACAGATGTTACTACAAAACATGTTGAAACTGAAGATAAAGCATTTTTGTTTAATGATGTCCTCACCATATAATCTGGACTTCCTTGCTAGCTCAGCAGTAAAGAATCTTCCCACCAATGCAGGAAATACAGGTTCAATTCCTGTGTTGGGAAGATGCCCTGGAGAAGGAAATGGCAACCCACTCTGGTGTTCTTGCCTGGAAAACCCCAGAGGAGCCTGATGGGTTACATAAGGTCCATGGGGTCGCAAGAGTTGGAAGTGACTTAGCAAGTAAACAACAATAACAGCCATATAGCCAGGATATTATACTGCATTTAAGAGATGTAAAGTTGTCATTTAAATATTTACTGCTTTTGGCCTCATATTTATTACTGACAGTAGATTTGAGATTAGGACTTAAACCTTGTTGTTTAGTCACCAAGTTGTGTCCAACTGTTTGCACCTTCATGGACTGCAGCACACCGTGCTTCCTGTCCTTCACCAGCTCCCAGAGTTCCTCAAACTCATGTTCACTGAGTCGATGATGCATCCAAACATCTCACCCTGAGTCACCCAGTTCTCCTCCTGCTGTCAGTATTTCCCAGCATCAGGATATTTTCCAATGAGTCAGCTCTTCAAATCAGGTGGCCAAAGTATTGAGCTTGAGTTTCAGCATCAGTCCTTCCAATGAATATTCAGGATTGATTTCCTTGAGGATTGACTGGTTTAATCTCCTTGCAGTTGAAAAGGATTCTCAAGAGTCTTCTCCAGCACCACAATTTGAAAGCATCAGTTTTTTGGCACTCAGGGCATCAGGTCAAAAGAGTTATTCTGGAGCATTAGGGTTAAATTTTGTTTGCTCTCTTGGGTTTTCAATTTAGTGCCCTTTGCCCCTTTTGTTGTTTCCTTTCTCTCTCTTTTGGAATGGAAGTGTGTATCCTATGCATCTCCCACTATTATACTTTAAAATACATAAATTTATTTTAGAATCACATAACTCATGTGGTTTTAGAAATTCACAGTTAGAGATGAATTAGCCTTGGGATGAAGTATACATTAAGTTTCATCCATATCTTATTTAAATGATGTTTACATGAGACTTTTAATATGATTTTTTAATTAATTAAGTTTTGGCTGTATTTGGTCTTCACTGCTGTGCAGACTCTTCTCTAGTTGTGGTGCGCGGGTTTCTCACTGCAGTGGCTTCTCTTCTTGCAGAGCATGGGCTCTAGGGTGCACAGGCTTCAGTAGTTGCGATGTGTGGACTCAAGAGTTGTGGTTCCTGGCCTCCAAAACACAGGCTCAACAGTTGGGGTGCATGGGCTTAGTTATTCCACAGCATGTGGTATCTTCCTGGACCAGGTATCGAACCCAGGGTCTCCTGCAATGGCAGGTAGATTCTTTACCACTGAGTCATCAGGGAAGCCCTTAGATGAAACTCTGAGCCTAGACTTTATTTTATTTTATCTTTTATCTGTGCAGCAGGACATGTGGGATGTTAATTCCCCAACCAAAGAGGGACCAAGCCCAAAAGCCCTGCATTGGAGGTTTGGAGTTTTAACCACTGGACTGCCAGGGAACTCCCAAGATCACACTTTAAATTTGATGCTAGAATAGGAAAAGACTTTGGATCTATTAAGTTGGAGTGATATATTTGGCATGTGAGAAGAATATGAATTTTTAGATGCCAGGACTACAATGGTCAATTCAGTTCAGTCACTCAGTCGTGTCTGACTCTTTGTGACCCCATGGACTGTAGCACTCCAGGCTTCGCTGTCCATCACCAGCTCCCAGAGCTTACGCAAACTCATGTCCATCGAGTTAGTGATACTATAAAACCAATGCATCCTCTGTCGTCCCCTTCTCCTCCTGCCTTCAGTCTTTCCCAGCATCAGGGTCTTTTCCAATGAGTCAATACTTCACATCAGGTGGCCAAAGAATTGGAGCTTCAGCATCAGTCCTTCCAATAAATATTCAGGGTTGATTTCCTTCAGAATTGACTGGTTTGATCTTCTTGCAGTCCAAGGGACTCTCAAGAGTCTTCTGCAGCACAGCAGCTCAAAAGCATCAATTCTATGGCACTCATCCTTCTTTATAGTCCAACTCTCACAGCCATATATGACTACTGGAAAAACCATAGCCTTAACTAGACGGACCTTTGTTGGCAAAGTAATGTCTCTGCCTTTTAATATGCTGTCTAGGTTGGTCATAGCTTTTCTTCCAAGGACCAAGTGACTTTTAATTTCATGACTGAAATCCCCATCTGTGCAGTGACTCTGGAGCCCAAGAAAAAAATGTCAATCACTATTTCCATTGTTTTCCCATCTATTTGCCATGAAGTGATGAGACCGGATGTCATGGTCTTCGTTTCCTGAATGTTGAGTTTTAAGCCAACTTTTTCACTCTCCTCTTTCACTTTCATCAAAACGCTCTTTTGTTCCTCTTTGCTTTCTGCAATTAGGGTGGTGTCATCTGTATATCTGAGGTTATTGATATTTCTCCAAGCAATCTTGATTCCAGCATGTGCTTCATTCAGCCTGACATTTAGCATAATGTACTCTGCCTGTAAGTTATATAAATAGGGTGACAATATACAGCCTTGACCTACTCCTTTCCCAATTCAGAACCAGTCTGTTGTTCCCTGTCCAGTTCTAAGTGCTGCTTTGTGACCTGCATACAGATCTCTCAGGAGACAGGTAAGGTGGTCTGGTATTCCTATCTCTTGAAGAATTTTCCACAGTCTGTTGTGATCCACACAGTCAAAGGCTTTGGGATAGTCAATAAAGCAGACGTAGATGTTTTTCTGGAATCCTCTTGCTTTTTTGATGATCCAATGGATGTTGGCAATTTGATCTCTGGTTCCTATGCCATTTATAAATCCAGCTTGAACACCTGGAAGTTCTCAGTTCACATACTGTTGAAGCCTGACTTGGAGAATTTTGAGCATTACTTTGCTAGCGTGGGCTTCCCTATAGCTC
Source organism: Dama dama (assembly GCF_033118175.1). Lineage (NCBI taxonomy): Eukaryota > Metazoa > Chordata > Mammalia > Artiodactyla > Cervidae > Dama > Dama dama. Next base: position 67,351,202 of record NC_083713.1, on the reverse strand, counting down.
AGTTGGTAAAGAATCTGCCTGCAATGCAGGAGACCCGGGTTTGTTTCCTGGGTCAGGAAGATCCCCTAGAGAAGAGAATGGCAACTCACTCCACTATCCTTGCCTGGAGAATCCCATGGGCAGAGGAGCCTGGTGGGCTCCAGTCCACGGGGTCACAAGAGTCAGACACGACTTAGCGACTAAACCACCACCAAACCAAGATGAGTGCAACTGTGCAGTAGTTTGAACATTCTTTGGCATTGCCTTTCTTTGGGATTGGGATGAAAACTGTGGCCACTGCTGAGTTTTCCAAATTTGCTGGCATATTGAGTGCAGCACTTTCACAGCACTTTTAGGATTTGAAATAGCTCAACTGGAATTCCATCATCTCCACTGGCATTGTTTGTAGTGATGTTTCCTAAGGCCCACTTGACTTTGCATTCTAGAATGTCTGGCTCTAGGTGAGTGATCACACCATCATGGTTATCTGGGTCATCAAGATCTTTTTTTGTATAATCTTCCGTGTATTCTTGCCACCTCTTCTTAATATCTTCTGCTTCTGCTAGATCCATACTATTTCTGTCCTTTATTGTGCCCATCTTTGCATGAAATATTCCCTTGGTATCTCTAATTTTCTTGAAGAGATCTCTAGTCTTTCCCATTCTATTGCTTTCCTCTATTTCTTCACACTGATCACTGAGGAAGGCTTTCTTATCTCTCCTTGCTATTCTTTGGAACTCTGCATCCAAATGCATTTACCTTTCCTTTACTTTTTTGCCTTTTGGTTCTCTTTTCTCAGCTATTTGTAAGGCCTCCTCAGACAACCATTTTGCCTTTTTGTATTTCTTTTCCTTAGGGATGGTCTTGATCACTGCCTCTGGTACAATGTCATGAACCTCCATCCATAGTTCTTCAGGCACTCTATCAGATCTAATTCCTTGAATCTATTTGTCACTTCCACTTTATAATCATAAGCAATTTGATTTAGGTCATACCTGAATGGTCTAGTGGTTTCCCCTACTTTCTTCAGTTTAAGTCTGAATTTTACAATAAGGAGTTTATGATCTGAGCCACAGTCAGCTCCTGGTCTTGTTTTTGCTGACTGTACAGAGCTTCTCCATCTTTGACTGCAAAGAATATAATCAATTGATTTCAGTGTTGACCATCTGCTGATGTCCACGTGTATAGTCGTCTCTTGTGTTGTTGGAAGAAGGTGTTTGCTATGACCAGTGCATTTTCTTGGCAAAACTCTGTTGGCCTTTGTTCTGCTTCATTTTGTACTCAAAAGTCAAATTTGCCTGTTACTCCAGGTATCTCTTGACTTCCTCCTTTTGCATTCCAGTCCCCTATGGTGAAAAGGACATCTTTTTTGGGTGTTAGTTCTAGAAGGTCTTGCAGGTCTTCATCGAACCTTTCATCTTCTTCAATGTTACTGGTCGGGGCATAGACTTGGATTATTATGATATTGAATGATTTGCCTTGGAAACAAACAGAGATCATTCTGTCATTTTTGAGGTTGCACCCAAGAACTGCATTTCAGATTCTTTTGTTGACTATTTGGGCTACTCCATTTCTTCTAAAGGCTTCTTACCCTTTACCCTTCTTACCCTTCTTACAGTAGTAGACGTAATGGTCATTTGAATTAAATTAGCCCATTCCAGTCCATTTTATTTCATTGATTCCTAAAATGTCAGTGTTCACTCTTGCCATCTCCTGTTTGACCACTTCCAATTTACCTTGATTCATGGATCTAACATTCAGGTTCCTATGCAATATTGTTCTTTACAGCATCAGACTTTACTTCCATCACCAGTTATATCCACAACTGGGCATTATTTTTGCTTTGGGACCATCTCTTCACTCTTTCTGGAATTATTTCTCCACTCTTTTCCAGTAGCACATTGGGCATCTACTGACCTGGGGATTTCATCTTTCAGTGTCGTATCTTTTTGCCTTTTCATACTGTTCATGGGGTTCTCGAGGCAAGAATACTGAAGTGGTTTGCCATTCCCCTCTCCAGTGGGCCACATTTTGTCAGAACTTTCCCCTATGATCATCCATCTTGGGTGACTCTACATGGCACGGTCCATAGTTTCATTGAGTTAGCCTAGGCTGTGTTCCATGTGACCAGTTTAATTAGCTTTCTCTGATTTGTTAGTAGTTGTGGTCCATGGGCTCAATAGTTGCAGCTCCTGGGCTCAGTACAGGCTCAGGAGTTGTGGCACAACTACCTAGTTGTTCCACGGCATGCAGGATCTTCCTGGACCAGGAACTGAACCCATGTCCCCTGCATTGCCAAGAGGATTCTTTACCACTGAGCCACCAGAGAAGGTAGAGTGCTACAGACTGAATATTTGTCTCTTCACCATCACCTCCCCTTCCTAAATTCCGGTGTAGAAACCTAATTCTCAATGTGATAGAATTTGGAGGTTGGGCTCTGGGGAGATGTTTAGGAAGTGAGGGTGAAGCTTGGAAAGGATTTAGCAAGCACCCTTATAACGAAACCCCAGGAAGCTCTCTCACTCTATCTGCCATGTGAACACACAGTGAGAAGACAGTTGTCTATGCGCCAGGAAGAAGCGGGCTCTCACCAGACACACAATCTACTGGCACCTTGATCGTGGACTTCCCAGGCATCAGAGCTATGGAATGAATGCTGTTTAAGCCACCTGGCCTCTGTTATTTTAATTATAGCAGCCTGAACAGCTAAGACAGAAATCTCATTAGAGATGTCTGTTTCTAATAGCCATGATTTGTATGATGCAAAACCCATGAGAAGTCCTAGGGAGAGCTGGAACAGGATGAATACAGCCATTCCCAGCACAGTGCTGCCTATGGCATAGAATTACAGGGCTTAAACATGACTTGTTGATTTTTAACTTTAAGAAGTATTTCAAAAAGTAGATGAGAATATGGTCATCAAAAACAATACAATTTACCCAATTCCCAGAGAGTGTGTTCCTTTTGCTTCTGAAACAAAGAACCTCTTAACATATTTTATGACCTGTATTAATTGTTTTTAATACAATAATACAATACAGTTATATACTACAGTTTATAAAATATTGTGTGTATATATATATATGCAATATTTTGCTTTCATTTAATTTTGATGGTAGAAGATATTACACCTAACTTTTTAAAAGTTATGTGAAATCTGATCTTTAAAGAGTCTTTTTGGCTACCACAATGTCTTCTATAATTATCACTCTGTCTCATCTCTGGTGACTTAAATTCCTTTTTCAGAACTCACTGTGCCCAGAGAGGTTTCTCTACACATATGCCTCTCAACTACTCATCAATCTTATAGTTTTGCACTAACTTTGCTTAATATAAATCACTGAAACTTGAATGTATCACTTTAAAACTTGCTCTAACATAAAGTATTTTATTTACCCAACAAACATTATTGAACATTTTCCTTTTTATCATCACAGGTAAGACCCATGAAATAGTTATTGATTGCTAGTAAACTGAAGCTCTAGTGAAAAAAAAAAGGTTGTGTTTTGTAGTGTTTGCCAGTTTCTGAGATATAAATACTCCCACCATAGATGATTTCAAGCTGACAAAGATTTAAAAAATAGCTCACAGAATTCTTGTATATATAACAATCAGTTCTCCCAAGCTTATATATGCCAACTCCATCACACCACTGGCAGTGTTAATTCAGATCCAGCGCCAGTTCCCAAGGAATTAAGGAAGACAGGCATTCAATTTAAGAAAGTTACATAAGATTGGATAATGATTGCTGTAATGAAAGTGTGTGCTAGAAACAGCCATCACGAGGGAAAGAATGATCAATTATTGGAGGGATGAAAGTCAAGGAAGTTTTCTTTGACAAGATACTTGAAGTTCTCCAACTTTAAGTTGAGAGTGAGCTTTTTTTCCTTCCTCCACATAAGCAGCAAAGACCATTCAAGCAGAAGGAGCAGTGTACTCAAAGTGTGACCTGCATGGTGTGATTGTTTACCCACCGTGCAACAGGAAGAGTTGCCAAATAAGGAGAAGTAAGCCAGGCATCAGATCACGGAGGACTTTCCAAGCTCTCTCAAACTGCTATCTAGACATTCACTCCATTAGATGAACTCTGTGACAACTAAGATATATCTACAGCTAATTTTTGCTCTAAAACTTTAACTCTTTATCTATATTTACAGCCATATTTAAAGTCAGTGTGTTTGCCATCATATCATTAAAACTCATCTCATCTGTCAACCCCTCTGGGAAAACATTCCATATCCCATCTCTTCTAATGCCCATTCTTTCCTGTATCATGCATCCAATCACAGGGAATATTATTTCCTTTGGGTAATTTCCATATGTCTTTGTGCATTTATTACCAACAATGTGCATTTATTTGCATAGCTGCCTCTGTTTTTTATCCAAAGTGGTAATTCCTTGAGATCTAGGGTGCCTTTTTTCAATTTTGTTGCCAGAGCCTAGAACAGTGCCTGAAAGATTGGATGTCCCCAATATATATTAATTGTATTGAACTGATGGTATGCTTATTGATTGTAATTCAAAAGGTTAAACAAAGCATGCTGGGATTCTAATTGTTGGAAATATGAATATCTTCTGTCTTCATCTTTCTAATAAAATGCTATATATTGGTTTGGCTACAAAATTCATTCAGGTTTTTCCATAACAGCTTACAGAAACCCTGAACAAACTCTTTGGTCAACCAAATACTTAGAGGGAATGAGTTCTAAGTGTTCATATTAATAATATTTAGAGAATGAAGACTTATCAAGCCTTTTCTGCCTGCTAGAACTTTCATTCTACCTGAAACCCACCCAGTGTAAGCTCAGCTCAAGCAACACTATAGGCAGTCTGGTATGAAGAAGGAAGGTTTCCCATAATGTCCGGAGTGGGATAGAAATTCTGATCCTTAAATTTGTGTGTTTGGCTTAACGTTTATAAACTTGGAACCCATATATGTCTACCACAACCATCTATAAAGACCAAAAACTTCCTTTTAAAATTAGTGAATTTCAGGGCTGGGAAAAACTTTAAGATACCTGCATTGGCAAATCTTAGCTTAAGCAATAGCTGCTAGGCTTAGATCCTAGAGGCATATACTTCTAGTATATGACACTTACTACTAATCTTTCTCTGGACATGTGGATTTTAGGTGCTGTGTGTATAAAACTGGGACTATAATAATACATAGATTATAAAGTTACTCTGAAGACTAAACAAGATGCTGCATATATAGTGTCTGCCCACTAGTCATGTCTCTATCCATGCTATTAACTTATCATTGTATCTTACACAATCAAGGGTGAGGATCAGGAACCAGATTGACTGAATTCAAATTCCACCTTACTGGTTGTGTCACTTTAGTTAAGTCACTTGACCTATCTAAGCTTCAGATTTATCATCCCTGAAATGGAAATAATAGCAGTAACTATTATAAAGAAATGCAGACAGAATTAAATTATATAATATGAAGAGTTTGAAACAGGATCTGAACCGTAATTAATAGGAGACAAATTTAAGAGATAGGTTAGAATTACATCAAAGAAGTAGTTGAATTTCATGCTTCAGGAAAATAAGCTAACCTCTGTGGGGCTTCTGCTATATTTTAAAAATTTTACTATTACTGACATCATTTGTGTGTATGCATGTGTGCATAATCATTCAGTTGTCTCTGACTCTTTGTGACCCCATGGACTGTAGCCCACCAGGCTCCTCTGTCCATGGGATTTCCCAGCCAAGAATACTGGAGTGGGTTGCCATTTCTTTCTCCAGGGGATCTTCCCGGCCCAGGGAATGAACCTGTGTCTCCTGCATTGGCAGGTGGCTTCTTTACCACTGGGCCACCTGAGAAGTCCTTTACTGATATTACTTGGTTATTACTATTGCTAATTCATTAACAGCCCATTGGTGAACATCTCAATGAACTTAGCATACATCATTATTTGCAATCATGATAAGCATGGTCATATTTTGCTTCATATTATTCTCTAAATTTTAAAACTATATTCAGCATTTTATAAAAACATTTTAAATTTTCTTGTAAAAAATGTAAGCTGGTATTAGGGTACAAATTTATTTTCCTTAAAATTATTTGACTATAACACAATCTCCCCAAACCTCCTACCTCTTTATTCAATTTATTTCTCTAATAAGGAAGCATACCTCGAGATTGCTTTCTCTCGTTTTTCCCTATCAGAAGTCCAAATATGTTGCTGTTTAACAAACATGGTAATAAAAGCAAAGCCTCAAGGCTCCACTTACTATTATGCAAAGATTGGTTATAGAATGCAATTCTTGAAGAACATTTGCTTGCCTAGAAACTATTCAGGGCTCAGGTAAGAGTGTCAATTTCATCACACTTGTCTCTTGATCATTATAAAGTATGAACTTCTTGAGGACAGAAATTCTATTGAATCATGCTTGGAACTCTGGTTCCTGGCACAAAATATTACCCACAGTGGGTGTGTTTAATGAATAAATATAAATACTTGATACTTTTTAGTCACTGAGTTACTGATGTTCAATTTTCATTTTTTTTTTTTTTTTTTTTGTGCACTGGCAGATGACTATTTAAAGAACAAGCAATAAAAAATGGGGATTGTATCTATATGAATCACTCTATGAGTTATTTGTATATGGATTTCAGTACATCTTATAGCTAGGCTTTTGTAGTGATTTTCAAGGGACCTTGGTAAGTTCAAATCCCTAAAATCAGATCACAAGTCTGTATTGCTTTTTTATGGAAATGCAAAGGCCTTAGAAATGTGCTAAGAATGCAAATGCTTGCTTTGGTTTCCAATTATACTTTGCAAGATAAAAGACATTAATTTAAGACCTGTTATGCTTAGCTCCTTTGGGGAGAGTGTGTGGAAAGAACTAATGTTTATTGATCCTGCATTAAGTGCAAAATCCATTACATATGTTCATTTAGAAAAAAAAAATCAGGTTTATTGAGCTATAATTTACATAAAGTAAAAGACCATGATGAGTTTTGACAAACATGTACGGTTCTGCAACCACCATGACAACTGAGGCAGACAACAAATATATCACGGCCAGCTTCTGCTTGTCTCCTTTCTATGAACTTCCTGTCTATACTGCCAGTGTCTGGCAACCATCCATCTGATCTGCGCCTAAGGTTTTGCCTTTTCAGGAATGTCACATTCCTGAAGAAATTATACAGTATATAGTCTTTTGTCTGGCTTCTTTCACCACATGTTCTAATATAAGTATTACTAGAGTCCTATGAGATAGGTGTTGTTAATCTCACTATATAGCTAAGAACATGGAGGCTTAGAGAGTTTAAGCAACTTACCCAGGTATTGATCTCATACTTAAAGTTCTGATTGTCATCATTGTTTAGTTGCTAAGTCATGTCCGACTCTTTTGTGACGCCATGGATTATAACCTGCCAGGCTCCTCTGTCCATGGGATTTCCCAGACAAGAATAACTGGAGTGGGTTGCCATTTTCTTCTCCAAGGAGATCTTCCTGACCCAGGGAGTGAACATATGTCTCCTGCACTGGCAGATGGATTCTTTACTGAGTCACCGGAGAAGCCCAAAGTTCTGATACAATAATCAAGTTCCATCATCTAGGTATTTGCTCATATTCAGTTGATGCTGGTATATTGGCACATACATAAAAAGACCAGTAGATCCACCTTGTTCTAGCATCTTAGAATCTAGCCTAAAAGGTGCTTAAGAATTGATGAGGAGGGAATTCCCTGGTGACCCAGTCGTTAGGACTCAGGGCTTTCACTGCAGGGGCCTGGGCTTGATTCCTGGTCAGGGAACTAAAATCCCCACAAGCTGTGCAGCACAACCAAAAAAAGAAAAGAAAAAACTTTAACTGAAGGATAATTGCTGTACAGTATTGTGATATCATGTTGGTTTCTGCTATACATTTTTTTTCATCAAAAAAAATTAATGAGGAAAGCAATGTAAGATAGCCACCTTGAGATGTTCCTAAAGCTCTGGTCTACCCTGACTCTTAAAATGAGATTGAATCAGAACAATAATGTTAGATTTCACTTAAAATAAGGTGGAAAGCTCGAGAAACACATACATAAGACAGTAAAATTAATCTACGTAGTACAATATTTACAGGGAACCTCTAATTATGTCAATGAGAATGACATAATTGTTTACCAGCCAGGATACATGAATTCTTCTGTCTGATAAAAGTCTAAGTAAAATATTAAAATATTTAAAAATAGTAAAGAAAACACAATAAATGAGAAATGGAGACAAAGATTTGGGGGTAACATATTGATACTCTAATGTTTTTATGGTCCTCTACTCTAAAAGATTGGGGATTGATTCCCAGGTGGCTCAGACGGTAAAGCGTCTGCCCGAAATGCGGGAGACCTGGGTTTGATCCCTGGGTTGGGAAGATCCCCTGGAGAAGGAAATGGCAACCCACTCCAGTACTCTTGCCTAGAAAATTCCATGGATAGAGGAGGACTACAGTGGTGGACTACAGTCCATGGGGTCGTAAAGAGTCGGACACGACTGAGCAACTTGATTTGACTTCACTTTCACTTTCACTCTAAAAGATAATTTTACCTCCCAGCAAAGAAAATTAGGATAATCTTGATGTAATATTAGAATTGGGGAGGAAAATAAAAAGTTCTACCAGGAGAAGTTTCCAAGGAAGCAGATTACTTCCTACAGTACTTTCATCCCCAGGCCACTACAGAAGGTCAATGATAGTCATCAAGTAAGATGAACTATTCAGACCTCAGGAGGAAGAGTTCTCTTCAAGAGTTAATCTTACTTGAAAACAATCATTAACCCTTTTATAGTGGCCTGAGGATGAGGCTATTATAAAAAGGAATCTGCTTCCTTGGAAATATCACAAGTATTTCTTATGTGTTATATGCCTAGACCATGAGGTTTACATCTTTTTTTAATTAGACATGTTTAATATTTTATTAACCTTAAATAAAATAAGATTATGCATATCTATGGAATTATGCAATTCTTAGAAATGTTCGAGGGATTAAAAATCACATGCTCTATTTTCCATTTCAACTGAGAAGGTCAAGTGGCAGGCATTAAACAAGTGGGTTTCCCCCTGTGCTAGGAAGCTGTCTCCTTTCCTTTACTGACATGTGGGTGCTGTTATTAAATATATAAAGAGATCCTTTTAGAAATCCTTTTTTTTTTTTTTTTAATTCAAGATAGCAGCTTCATGAATTCTATTGCATTCTTTGAAGAAGCAGCCATATACCGACCTTGTGTTTCGTTAAGTCATTTATTCTCATGAGGATGAACACTCTGGTGACCCTGGGTGCTGAATGAGGAAGGAGACAATGAACCAGACAGACAAAACAATGACGGGCATTCAGGTGGTTCAGTCCAGGTGAGCAAGGATTTACTTCTGGGGAGGGACTGATGCCCATCTGAGCACTCTATCACATGCCTATCAGCACTCCGCACTCTCCTGCAGTTGGACTAATGTGCCCCACAGCCAAAATCTTCATTGCAACAAGTTCCAGTTGTAACAAGTTGTCAGCTTCCCCTTGGTTAATATCTAAGGCAGAGGAGCCAATTCTCTGACAAAAGTTCAAGTTTGATTTTCATCAGTTATTGCTGCTCACAGGTTTTCTTTTTCCCTCAACATATTCTAGATGAATTAGCTCTGAAGAATGACAAAAGCCACAATCACAACATCGTCCATAAGTGTTCAGAAGACTACATAAATGAAACATAACATTGGTGTCCAAAGTTCTCTAGTATAACTGACACTTAAACAGTTTCCCCTTTGCAGTCATTTCTTTTTTATTTGATTTTATAACTTTTTCTTGCTAAATCCCATCAAGGAGACAAAGCTGAGACAGAAATTTTTCTTTCAGATTTTTTTGATATGTGAGTAGTTCTTTGAAACCCGATTATTACATGTAGAAAAATGACCTACAAGTGGGAAAACAAACAAACAGAAAAACTTCTACAAGCATGACTCAGGTTGCAAAAGAAATTCAGAGCAAAAGATGGCATTGCTATCTAAGGCCAAAATCAAACTTTACTGAAAATATTTTCCTATCTTGTCTAATGTACAGACTCTCACCTCTCAACTACACAAACTTGCAAGTACTATCCACCTGCTAATGCAGGACAGTCGGGAGACTCAGGTTCAATCCCTGGGTCAGGAAGATCCCCTGGAGAAGGGAACGGCAACCCACTCCAGTATTTTTGCCTGGAAAATCCAACGGACAGAGAAGTCTGGCAGAATACAGTCCAGGGAGTCACAAAGAGTCAGACATGCCTTAGTGACTGAGCATGCACTCACTTGCACTCAGGCAAGTATTATGTCTTTCTTCAATGTTTACTTGTTAGATGTAAATTACATTCCTTTACATGAAATTACTAAATCAAGGGGAAACCTTTTTTTGTTGGTTTCAAATATACAGCTAATTTTCTTCTGCAAAATTGTAATCAATCCACACTCTTACCAACATTGTGTAAATGATGTGCCTCATATCTCTCATCTATCCATGAATCGTTACTACTAGCCTCTATGTACAGTCTTACTCTAATTCAAAATGTAATGTCATCCCTAAAAATATATTAACATTGTCATACAATAAGATTGTTGGGATTTTTCCCTTCCATAATCTATATCACCTCCCTTTTCTCTGCTATGAGAGAACTTCCTAGAAGTGTGAGACCCCCTCAGCTAAAACCACTGCACCAGAGTCACTCACTCTTTTTCTCTCCTTCCTCTCACTCACTCCTCCCCAGGGAAGGAAAAATGCTTTCCATAGGACTTGCTGACTTTAGGGGAGGAAACCTGGCTTGGGTGTTTAGATATTTTTGCACTCTGCCTTTTAGAAGTAAGCTGCTAACAGAGACAGTCCACTGTTCTCTAAGCATGGTGGAAAGCTTTGCTCCTCGTAGAGAGAACTGCAGTTTTCTAGCATCGCCTACCAGTTGAGATCAGATGGTTGTTTTGGTCTAATTCAAAGGTCTGTGTCTGTCTGTGTGTGAGCCCATTCATGTCAGAATCCACCCCATGGATTGTAACCTGCTGGGCTCCAGTGAGCTAACTCCTTAGGCTGAAGATCTAAAGCCTTATTTTCCAATTGGTTCATCAGAAGAACTCTTGACATTTTAATCTCAATCTGTTTCTCTTTTCCAATCTCTTAATCGCATGTAGAGGTGGAAGATCAACAGTCTATGTTTCCTTAACCCCCATGTGTGTGTGTGTATGCACGCATGCTGAGGCATATATTTTCATATGAGGAAATATGCATTCTTTTACATAGGTATTTATATTTCTATTGGTTACTATCCAAATGAATCATACTCTAGTAATGGGAACACATTTGAGCTACTGAAAATTATTAGTGATATAAAATTTGACCTATGTTCTGTTCACGGGATCCTACAAGTAATACTAATTTTCTCTGACAGCAAAAGCATCAAAATAAAGCTTAGCAGCTTTATTATGCTAACTTTTGTGTGCTAACTTTAAAACTTAGCATGCCCACCATGCTTTCTTTTGCAGAATACCTCCTTTTCAACTTGAGCCTTAAAACAGTTGTATGGAAGGATGAGCAATATTAGTTTCCCTGTCTAAAAGATGAGGCATTTTAGGGAAACTTCCTATATTCTTGGTGGGGATAATGTAAGTTGGTGCAGCTACTGTGGAAAAAAGTATGGTGGTTCTTTAGAAAACTAAAAATAAAATTACCATATGATCCAGATTCCCACTCTTAGACATATATCCAGATAAAATTATAATTCAAAAAGATACATGCAGCCCAATGTTCATAGCAACACTATTCACAATAGCAAAGACATGGAGGCAACCTAAAATATACATCAGTAGATGAATGGATAAAGATGATATATACACATGCAATGAACTACTACTCAGCCATATAAAAGAACAAAATGATGCCCTTTGCAGCAACATGGATACAACTTGAGAATATCACACTAAATGAAGTCAGAAATAGACAAATACCATATGATATCACTTATACATGAAATCTAAAATATGACACAAATGAATCTATCTATGAAAGAGAAAGAGGATCATGGGTGTGGAGAACAGACTCACGGTCGCCCAGCTGGAAGAGGGTTGGGAGAAACGTGAAGTGGGAGGCTGGCGTTAGCAGCGTATGTGTGCTCAGGCACTCACTCCTATCTCTCTCTTTGCAACCCCCTGGTCTGTATGTAAGCTTTTATATATAGAATGGATAAATAACAAGGTCCTACGGGGTAGTACAGAGAACTGTACTCAATATCCTATGATAAACCACAATGGAAAATAATGTATATATATACAAGTTTAATCCATGGAAATCTATATGTGTTTTTTATTACTGTAAGTCTTTCAATTGTGGTGGTTTATATCTTCAGTGTTTATTACTTTGCTTAATGCTGTGAACTCAGATTTGGTTCAGTCTAATTTGTGTGATTCCTGAGAGCCAAAAATAGAGATTTCTTCCAGGAAGGATTTGGATTGCTCCTGCAGGCCACCAGAGGGCCCTGACCTGTGACCACATTAGCCCTCTTTGAGGGTTTGAAACAAAGGCAGCTGCCTCAGTTTCACCTCCAGCATTGTAAGTGAGATTCCCATGCTAGTTTACCAAACTCAACATTTATAAATACCACAGTAAACTAGACTTTCTAAACTTTTTAGCATTATTATTATTTTTAAGTTTTAACTGACTATTGTTGGCATGGGCATGTTTAGGCCACTGGACAATTCCCTATTTGTCTTGAAATTTTAGAAATTTAGTAAAGCATATGTTTGTCAAATTAAGCTAGGATTTTTTATTAGCGCTAATAGAGGATCTTTCAGAAGCAGATGGCCTTGACTCCATCTCCCATATTTGTTATCATTCCCCCTTAGTAGTGCTTTGTTATTCATATAACAGGTACTTAATAAATGAACAAAGGAACGAATATGTTAATAAAAACTTATATAAATGACTCAATTCATAACTTCTTGGGGGTTTATCAGGATCACATTCAAACAGTCTTTTCTTAGAAAACTTCCTTTCAAAAAACTGAGTAAAGCTATACTTATCTAACAGCAAAATTCCATACATACGCCCCAACACACATATCTACATTATTTTACCATAAAAACAATACAATCATTATATGATAAAAGTAGATCAAAACTGTAAAGTATCATTCTTTAAAAGCTGATGGTAGTCAGAGGTTAACTTACCTGTGAAACAATAAAAATCAAAAGAAAAAATTGAAAATGTGCCATGTTACAGGCCACTAACTTTTTGAATATATAGAGTTGGTGATTCCTGATTGAAAGACTGACCCAATATAGACCAATCATTTGAAACCATGTTCATTCAAGAGCTAGAATTATACCTCTGCAATCTAGACAGACTATTTGCTATATACTAAAGCCTAATCCCCTCAGGGTCACAGCATATTTTTTCTTTCCATATTCTTGCTTATTTATTCAGTATAATGAAGTCTGTTCTTCTCTAGAATTATATACATAAAGTGAAATTTTAAGTAAAAGAATTGCATTGATAGTTTTCGGTTTGGAATACTCCCCAACTCTATCTAATTGATGATTTATTTAATTGTTGTTTCCTTTCTTAATATACCAAAATGTTATTCATATGTGGCAACAATAGATTTTAAGGCAAAGTAAATATAATCTTCTTTATATTTGTTTTGGTAAATTTGATGCACAATTGGCCCTCCTGGGGACAAATAGCATTAATTAAATAAACCTGTACATCATGAACAGAAATGCAAGTATTTGTGATCTACTGATCTTGTACACATCATTTGAGTGACAGGTTTAAGCAGTGCTATAGACTCAGTTCTATAAAAGGTCTGAAAAGTTATTTTTCCTCACTAGGAACAAACTTTACATTTTTTAATTGTATGGCTGAATCTCAATGCTAGTAAAATTCAGATCAAAACTGCATCTTATTTTTCCCTCGGAGTAACTCGACTAGAAAGAAATCTGAATGAAATAGAACCATGATAAAAAAAAAAAAAAAAAAAAAAGGAACAATTTAAGAGGCTGGAAATTGCAAGAAAATGAAAAACACAGTGAGATATGTCAAGCACAGCAGTATAAATAATATCAAAATATGCAGTTTTTCAGATTAAATGAAAACTGTCCTTCCAGTTTTTGATGTTGACTGCAATACCATTTAGTAATACAGTTTGAGACATCCAAGTGACTACTTAAGTAGTATTTACCAAAAGTAGTTGCATAAAGACGCAAGTCTTTGATCCTCACAAACAGTTTTTAGTATCTGATGTGCTCTGTGGAGTGTTCCATGTTAAAAATATATATATTCATGTCTTTCTTCAAAAAGTCAGGTCTATGGAGATGATATAAAGTAAACTGGACTCAAATTGCAGGATCCAAGGTCTTAGAGAAGTGACAATGCAGATACACCTGGAAAAATAATCTACAGGAGACAGAGAATGAGAGAAGGCGTTGCCAGGGCTGCGTACTTACTTCTAGAAACATAATTTAAATATGGAGAAGAACATGAATTAGATCAGGATACAGAAACAATAGGCTTCCCTGGTGGCTCAGTGGAATAGAATCCACTGGCCAATGCAGGAGACGCAGGTTCAATTCCTGGGTCAGGGAAATCCCCTAGAGGAGGAAATAGCAACCCACTCTAGCACTCTTGCCTGAAAAATCCCACGGACAGAGTAGCCTGGAAGGCTACAGTCCATGGGGTCGCAAAGAGTGGACAAGCTTTAGCAACGAAATAACAAATGACAACAGACACAGTACATCCAGAAAAGATTTCATCTAACTTTAGAACTTATTTTATCGGAAGTGCATACTTTGACCTATAAATTCTGAATTGGCCTTTCAACTAACCAGAGTTAGAGCCCCTTGAAGGCCAAAAGAGGGGCGGCGGGGAAAGGAGAAAAAGAAAGAGAGAGACCTTACAGCTTGACTATAAATCACGTCAGTGGTTTCTTCTTCACTCCCAGGATGAAATCCAAGTCCCTTAGCGTCACACACAAGACCTTTCATGATTTTGCCTCTTCCTGATCTCCAGATTCATTTCTCAATCTGTCCTCATATGTTTTCAATACTTCAGACTGATCAGCTTGCAGTAACTCCCAAAGCAACAGCCCTTTCATAGCTTAGTGCCCTTGAACTTACCACTTCATCTTCCTAGAATCTCTATGCTCTGACATTTTTTTACCCGGAAAATTTCTACTAATCCAGAAAGGCTCACATCAGAACTCAGCGCTTATCTGAGTGAAGTGCCTTTTTCCCTGATCTCCCAATAGCATACTCTTATATTGATTTAGTAACCCTTACTAAACAGTATTTTCTAAACAACTCTACTCACATGTTTCCTCATCTAGATTTTGGAAACGTTTACGTCTCACATCTCAGCATCCCTAGTATATATCAGACCATCAGACACATCAGAGGTGCTCAGTAAATGAAAATATTTTGCAGAGTTCCTCTACTATTCTATCCAGGTCAGAAATAATCTCTTGCACCTGGTAACATTTTTATTCAGACAATGGTTTAGGCTCCACTCAGAATGTTGTGTTGTGGATCTGTTTGGATGCTGCCTCATAGCATCTAATTGTTCGATTTGTCTGTCTGGTTATTGGCAGCCTGCAGGGTGTTAGGAGGGAAACTCACAGCTATTTTAAGAGCTACTTATTGAGTCAGCCCTGAAAGTTTTGTTTATCATTTTCTTTATTCTGCTTCCTTTTATATTCCTTGGGACCGCTCAAAAGCATTTAAAGCCATCTTCCAATTTATTTTTCCAATGTATATTTCCAGCTGAGTTCTTTTTTATTACTTGATAGTTCCTCTTGCAGAATTCTCAGATGGGCTTTGAGAAGAGTTCACATCACATTATTTCAACTTCTTAGTTGTTATCCCATTATACTGAGGAATGCAACAAGAGGAGAAGAAAGTCAGATTTTCTTTTGGAGGTTAGCTAGGACTGCATAGCAATTAGAGTACGCAGAAGAAAAGATGTAGAAGCAGAGACATGCAGGTGGATTCTTGATCTAATGTTTAGGGTTTCCTCTCGAGCTGCTGTTTAAGAGGAGAAAACTCTCTGTTATGAATTTATCCTTACTTCAAGAGTGTGCCATGCCATGTAATTAAAGCTAGGAAGGTGGCTGATATGGGAAAAGCAAATGAAAGCAGTGACTCAGAGAAGGCGTAGCATCTGCCACATGAATGCTTCTGTTTGCACTTGGAGAGAAGAATCAGCCTTCAAGGGAGGCAGAGAAAGAAGCAGGTAGCAGCGTTGTTTCTGAGCCTGAAACCAGCTCTACTAACTGCTGCTCTGTGGCTGCAAAGTTGCCAACAGGTGAGAGAGGAAAACTCATCCCAGTAGGTGAAATAGAAAATGAACGTGTCTCCTTGTTAGACTTCTCATGTGCGCAGACACTCGGTCCTGTCCGACTCTTTGCTACCCATAGACTGTAGCCCACCAGGTTCCTCCGTCCAAGGGATTTCCCAGGCAAGAATACTGGAGTGGGTTGCCATTTCCTTCCCCAGGGGATCTTCCTGACCCAGGGATGGAACCTGCGTCTCCTGCAGTGGCAGGGAGATTCTTTATCGCTGAGGCACATGGGAAGCCCTTTTTTCCCTCTGAGTTATGAGTTTCTGCGGGGGATTGCCAAGTGGTCACACAGCTCCAAAGCAGCAGTCTGGTGAGAAGCTGCTGGCTGGGCTTGTAGACTTCCTCAGACTTGGTGAGTAAGGAAACAACAAGCTCAAATGGATGAGACAGTTTATATTCCCGTCACAGCAGGCACATGACGTCCATGCTTTCCTCAGCTCCCCTCGGCTCCTAAGTTCCGTGGATGACAGACACATGGAGGGCCCATGAATCTGTGTCACATCTGTGGGAAACTGAACTCAGAAAATCCCATGTTAGAAGGCAGTCGACAAAATTATCTATCTCCCCTACAGAGAGAGGCACTGTCTTTATTACTCAGGAATATAAGCAAATCTCTCCAGAGAGTGGAGGGAAGCATTTCTGCTTTACTATCCTGGGCTATCTCCTTATACAAACATTCTTCAATTTACATTCTTAAATTCTTAAAATGCTTTGGCTCAGAGGACTGTATAAAAACATGAGCAATTCAGGGAGAATTGTCTCCCAACAGGGCTGTAATGTGTAATATTTTTCAAACCCACTTAAATCACTAAAATTACCCATCTTCTTTTTTTTTTTTCCCCCTGCCCAATTACTGCTCCTTAAACTTCCCTTTGATGTACATCAGTGGCTATCATAGCAATCTATACAAGTATGCCTGCTCAGTCACTCAATTGTTGTGTCTGGCTCTTTGAGACCCCATGGACTGTAGCTCACTAGGCTCCTCTGTCCATGGCATTTTTCAGGTAAGAACACTGGAGTGGATTGCTATTTTCTTCTCCAGGGAATTACATTGGTTCAGTTCAGTTCAGTTCAGTTCAGTCACCCAGTCATATCCGACTCTTTGCGATCCCACGAACCGCAGCACGCCAGGCCTCCCTGTCCATCACCAACTCCCAGAGTCCACCCAAACCCATGTCCATTGAGTCGGTGATGCCATCCAGCCATCTCATCCTCTGTCATCCGCTTCTCCTCCTGCCCTCAATCTTTCCCAGCATCAGAGTCTTTTCCAATGAGTCAACTCTTCGCATGAGGTGGCCAAAGTATTGGAGTTTCAGCTTCAGCATCAGTACTTCCAATGGACAACCAGGCCTGATCTCCTTTAGGATGCACTGGTTGGATCTCCTTCCAGTCCAAGGGACTCTCAAGAGTCTTCTCCAACACCACAGTTCAAAAGCATCAATCCTTACATTGGTGGAGGATCAGAAAAAAAGGCCTGGCATCAGATACCTTGGTTTCAAAGACAACTTACCAGTTAAATGATCTAGTTAAACATACTAGTTAAGGGACCTTCAGCAAGTTTCTAATGTCATATGAGACTCAATGTGTTCAGCTGCAGCACAGGGAAAACAATAATAGAAAAGAGGAAATACCCTGACTATTTATTCATGCGAATACCCAACTAAGTCATAGAAGCCAATAAGAATTGCTACTTCCCCTGCTTTACCTCTTAAAAAAATTATTCTCCAAATATCTTCTTTTTGTCAGTTTTATATATTTGTTCATTTTCAGAGAGTCCCTCGCATGTTTTCCAAATACACACAGTAAGAAGCAAGGTAATCCTCCACCTCTATGAAGTCAGAAATTGGGTTGTGTCCATTTTTCCTTTTTAATACAAATTGCATTCATTTTAATGATATGAAATGAGAAGAAATATGAAATTTCTCCTCTCCAGAATGAAATTAAAAATACAATTTTGCAAACCATGGCATTATTTCAAGTTAAACAGCTTTACATATTTACTTGTGCTGTCGGTGTGTCTCATCAATACATCAGGTTTCCCAGAAGCAGAGCATGAGAAAGAGTGACTTGAGTAAATGAGAGAGAGCCCCAAATAAAACCTGTAAGGAACTGAGGAAACTGGAATACTGCTAGGTTAGAAACTCAAGGAAGACTTGACCCACTAGAGTGTGCAGAGCATCACAGCTTTATCACACCTCAAGGAAAGGGAGCTGGCCTCTCAAATGTGTCAAGTAGATATTGCCTATAGGGTACATTCAGAGGGGAGGTGCCCTCGTCCAGGCATTTCCCTACATGCTGAGGACCATTCTTAGGGAAAGGGCGTTTGGCAGATGCTCACAGCTGTTGGGGGTGGTCACAAATGCCTGGTAAAGAGAATCTGAGTGGGCCAACAACAGCATCTCCTGCACAGGGACACCAGTTACGGAGACTTAGGTAGTAGGAGACTTAAGGGAAGAGATCCATAGCTCGGGTTAGAGGTGGTGGTGGTGCAGATGGTGAGAAGTGGGTGGATGCAAGATTTTAAAATAATGAATGCTGAAGCTAAGATATAACAAGTGCTTCTCTGTTGGTGTCCTTTTCTTTATATCTGGTTCCAAATATTGTTTCTCCTGTTCAAACTTTTCCATCTGTTTCCATTTCCATAAATCTCTTACTTGCTAACTATTTTGCCTGGCACTTTGACTTTTCACTTTGTCCTGACCCTTCGGTTCTTGGCAATTCCCCAGGTGCTGTCTAATTTTCCAGCCTTTTGAGATCTCATTTTGTGCTCTCGATTGCAACTCATTTCCCTGGCCTCTGACACTCCTACCTAAACACATATAAATCTGTGCTCTGCTTTTCTGGCCCAAATTACTTGCCTTGTCCCCACAACCGTCTCACTGTGAAGCAGGACAAGCAAAGCCACTTTCTCAAATAACTCTGTAGAAAAGCTTACTGCAGACCACAGTGGACTCTGAGATAGCAAGAAGCAAAGATTAAACAGCTTTCTATGTGTGTGTTTTTTTTCCCTGAATATTTAAAGACAACTATTCTGGCACTGTTTAGTGTAGAAACAAAGAAATATTGAGTTTTACTGTCTGAGGATGAGAATGTTTTATAGCCTAATTTCTACAATATTAACTGTGCTCTTATGAATGATATCAATGCCATTAGGAATATCTGAAGACTGTCATTGTCCAGTTTAATCAGACGACAAACAGTTTGATCACAACCAAAATGGTTAATATATAGATGTTTTGGTACTTAACATGGAAAGCATCAATTATATGTAAATTTCACTCTTCTGGGCAGCTTCCTCTTTCTCTTAAATATGATCAATATGTGCAGTTACTGTAATAAAAGTAGATTAAATACAGCACTTGGAATGTAGTCTTTTCGATAACTTCAAAATTAACCCAATTTGTCTCAATAGTGCTGGTGAAAATTCTTTGAAAATGCATTAGTCCATTTCTTGTCCTGCAAATGGAGCCTTTGAAAATAACTTACTTTTTGTTTTATAACTCAAAATCTTGCTGGACCACAAGGTTAACTAAACATCAATTTTCACTTAACTAGACTACGAATATGGAAGCCATAGGTTACTTTAAATGTTTTTTGAATTTTTAAAAATTTTTCACAATGACACTGTTTTTTTCTATCCTTAATATCATTTTCTGACAAGCTAAGTGCAGACAATGTGCAGTTAATTAAGGTTCCTGCTATTTTTTCCACTGTGATTAATCAAGGTTTTGCTATAAAATAATCTATTTTTCATGCATAGAGACATCTCTAATTTAGCCTTATTTTTTTTTACAGGGTTGGAGGGAAAGTGTGAGCTCATACATTTATTTGAAATACAATTAGAATAATGGAAACATCTATATCTTCTTAGCATTAAAGACTGTAGAATGGACAATTAAAAGCTATCCTAGATTAATACTATTAAAATGTCATGAGAAATATAGGTCTGGCCATCTGATTTATCATTCATCATTACTATATAACTTACTCAGAAGCTATGTAATGAGGAGGGAAGCTAAATTAACACAGCTATGACTTCTCAAGTAGAGGAGGAAAAAAACTCTCAGATTAGACTGCTTCTCAGAATAAGAACTTCAGCTGTCTCATATGTGATTTATCAGAATGGTAGCTTGAGGATCTGCTCAGCATAGGCTGTGTCTAGCACCTGCAGAAGCGTGAATGGCCAGTCTTGAAGGTTACAATGCCATGAAGAAATTGCTTGGTAGAAAGTGTTCAGAGTTAGTTCTGGACCTAGTTGTATAGAAGATTGCCAGTTTTTGCTCCTTCTCTCTGGGAATACTGGCTCTTAAAAAACAGCTTCCTTTAAGAAGTGAGATTCTTCAACCCACTTCACCTTGAGAAACCCAAACCATATCGCGATGCCATGGATAATGAGACTCAATGGTTGGTGAGAGACAAGTACAGAGGCTGCAGGTATGTAAGTGAAACCACCATGGAAGAGGTTTCTCCAGCCCGTGCTGCTCCAGAGGAGGCCCCAGGGATCAGAGAGGAACCCAGCCAAGCCCTTCGCACACACCTGACCCACCAACATGCGAAAGACTAACAGGCCCTCTGGCTCCTGGATTCATCAGGAAGAAGAGATTTCAGCTGCATCCTTAAACAAATGATAATTGAATAAACTCCCTTCCAGGATGTGAAATCATGAAGACATGTGCAGAAGACCAATATGTGACAAGATGAAAAGAATATGAATCCCTGTGTCACTAACTGGAAGAACGTGATTAAAAAAATACCTATCAGAAATATCTACATTGGGTTTTGTTATGACCAATAAATACATATTTTATGAAGCCCCTAAAAAAAAATGTTCAGGGTTGAACTTGCTGCACATATCCAACTGGTAACTGCTTTACCTGTTTGTTTTTGTTTTTTGTTTTCTTTTTAAGACAAATATTCTGGGAATTATTGTATATGTTAATCTGTGAACTGGCAAAACTCTGGATCTAAAACTAATCGATACAAATAAATCCTTTTGAAGTACACATACAGAGAACCATGAGAATTCTGGAACCAAATAACACTGAGAATTGTGTTTAACACAGATGGCCACCTAAACCTTTGAGGCAAATTTGTTAGATTTTAATTTATGAGAACCTGGAGACCCCAGACCAAAGGTTCCCACAGAACTGTACTGAGGGTACATGGTTTGGCTAGGGCGTAAAGTTGTAATGGGTTGTCATAGGTTGTCATATACTGATCACCCATGTTTCAGCCAAAATAATTCCACTCGTATCTATGCCAGTGGTGCTGAGCACACAACAGCAACATCAGAAAAAGCTTGTGCTGGGTTCCATTTCCAGGTCTGCTGGTACAATAGATCTGGGGGTTTTGGGGAGAATTGGCATATTTATCGAGTTCCTAGATACTGTGGATCTGGGGACCACACTTTGAAAGCCACACAATTCTATCCTATATCTTGGGTCATCTAGTAAGAGTTTATTTGAAGAAAGCATTTGAAATCTAAAGAGACCAAGTTATAAATTAAAATATTGAAAGCATTCATACTATTATAAATAAATAGTAAAGTCTTTTTTTCCTTTCTCTGAAGTTCCTGGTACTTGAATACCTCTGGCGACCAAAGACATCAAGGTGTGCAAACAAGTTTCAGTTCAGTCGCTCAGTCGTGTCTGACTCTTTGTCACCCCATGGACCGCAGCACACCAGCCTTCCCTGTCCATCACAAACTCCCAACTCCTGGAGCTTGCTCAAACTCACGTCCATAGAGTCAGTGATGCCATCCAACCATCTCATCCTCTGTCATCTCCTTCTCCTCGTGCCTTCAATCTTTCCCAGTACCAGGGTCTTTTCAAATGAGTCAGTTCTTCGCAAAAAGTGGCCAAAGTATTATGGAGTTTCAGCTTCAGCATCAGTCCTTCCAACGAATATTCAGGACTGATTTCCTACAGGATTGACTGGTTTGATGTCCTTGCATCAAGGGACTCTCAAAAGTCTTTTCCAACACCACAGTTCAAAAGCATCAATTCTTTGGCACTCAGCTTTCTTTATAGTCCAACTCTCACAGCTATACACGACTACTGGAAAAACCATTGCTTTGACTAGATGGAACTTTGTCGGCAAAGTAATATCTCTCCTTTTTAATATGCTGTCTAGGGTTGTCAGAGCTTTTCTTCCAAGGAGCAAGCGTCTTTTGATTTCATGGCTGCAGTCACCATCTGCAGTGAACTTGGAGCCCAAGAAAATAAAAGTCTGTCACTGTTTCCATTGTTTCCCCATCTATTTGCCAAGAAGTGATAGGATAAGATACCATGATCTTTGTTTTTTGAATGTTGAGTTTTAAGCCAACTTTTTCAAACTGTGCAAACTAGTTTACACATTCTTATTTACTCATGTCCTTCTCCCTTCCTCCCTCTTCCCCTTCCTTTTTCCCTCCTCTGTATAGTTAAGACTTAATATACTGTAGACACCAGGCCAGGTGCTGGACATTTTAATAAGACTAAGCCCTTGAGAAGTTATAATCTGAAATGTAAAATCAGCACGTGATGGCTAGTGTGAGAGGTACTTCAACCGAAGTTTCCTTGTACTGTTTGCCAAGGAATAATTAATTTTTCCTAGGAGTATGAATAAATGTTTCACTTAAGAGATAATATTTGAATTGATTCTTAAAGGATGAGTAGAATTCTTTCTTTCCAGTCAGGAAAAAAAAAATGGTGTTTCAGGCAAGGAAAATGATTTCAAGAGAATATGCTTAGAAATTTCTGAACCTCTGAGGATTAAAGATGGAAGTTGTTAAGGAAAAGTTTGTTTGCTGGAGACATTGTG
Source organism: Dama dama (assembly GCF_033118175.1). Lineage (NCBI taxonomy): Eukaryota > Metazoa > Chordata > Mammalia > Artiodactyla > Cervidae > Dama > Dama dama. Next base: position 67,328,087 of record NC_083713.1, on the reverse strand, counting down.
TTCTTGCTGTATTGACACAGTGGTTTGACACTTTAGGAAGACTGAAGCCTTGTGAGGTCAGGGATGGTGATTCCTAATTTTTCTTTCCTTTGTTACTATCTTAAAGTCTCTATTGAGTTTTTTACAATATTGATACTGTTTTATGTTTTGGTTTATTTGGGCTCCAAAATCACTGCAGATGGTGATTGCAGCCATGAAATTAAAAGACGCTTACTCCTTGGAAGGAAAGTTAGGACCAAACTAGATAGCATATTTAAAAGCAGAAACATTACTTTGCCAACAAAGGTCCGTCTAGTCAAGGCTATGGTTTTTCCAGTGGTCATGTATGGATGTGAGAGTTGGACTGTGAAGAAAGCTGAGTGCCAAAGAATTGATGCTTTTGAACTGTGGTGTTGGAGAAGACTCTTGAGAGTCCCTTGGACTGCAAGGAGATCCAACCAGTCCATTCTAAAGGAGATCAGTCCTAGGTGTTCATTGGAAGGACTGATGTTGAAGCTGAAACTCCAATACTTTGGCCACCTCATGAGAAGAGTTGACTCATTGGAAAAGACCCTGATGCTCGGAGAGATTGGGGGCAGGAGGAGAAGGGGACGACAGAGGATGAGATGGTTGGATGGCATCACTGACTTGATGGACATGGTTTTGGGTAGATTCTGGGAGTTGGTGATGGACAGGGAGGCCTGGCGTGCTGCGATTCATGGGGTCGCAAAGAGTCAGACACGACTGAGTGACTGAACTGAACTGATTTGGCCGCAAGACATATGAGATCTTAGCTCCCTGACCAGGGATCAAACCTGCACCCCCTGCATTTGAAGTCAAAGTCTCAACCACTGGACTGTCAGGGAAGTCACCATAACCTTTCTTAAATACCCAGGGTCTTCCCTGAGCCCATCCCATAAAAATTCACATTTATATGTCTGTGTTCCTGGATCTTAGCCCCAGGGCTTTGATGAATCTCCTCAGGTTACTCTAACATGCAGCAGAGCTGAGAACCACTATGAAATCTCTCTTGATTGTCAACTATTTTAGAAGCTCTCACATTGGGTGACACATATGGAGAGCTGAACTGAGTTGGTTCTCCAATTTTCTTAATTTTCTTTTTTCAATTTAAATGCTTCTCCCTTTCAATGTCAACTGTTGCTAACCAGACAACCTTGGATCATGACTGTGATTTCCCAGAGTCTCCAAGGCCCTTTTCGTAGATGAGTGCCTTTCTAATTCTCCAGATTCCCAAGTAATGCTAGACACCTCCCTTTGCCTTTTCTCTGAACCAACATACCTTCATTTTGTATATGTGATGCCTCTCCTATATCATAATTTTTTCCCTACCAATTTTTTTCTTTCCTCCTTGCATCTTCACAATCTATCTTAACTCCTGCCACATGGAAAATACTCAATAATATAAATGTCAATCAGCGCTAGAAGGTGGGGAAAGGCACACAATGCACTTAAAGGATACAGTTGGAAAATATAAGAAATATTACTGATGTATGTTTGGGACATGTATTTCTTCAGAGCCTTGGGCATCCTAAGTTATTCCTTTCTCATCACCCTATGCTTCACAGCTCCCCTTGTCTGACAATTGTCCCCACCTCACCTTGCCATCTTGGCTCACAAGAGTAGAGAGGACATTGAGATTCTATCACACTGGGGACTCCCCTCCTCCAACACACACGGTTTTCTCCAGTCATTAAATACTGTTTGTTTACTTCATTGCACTTACTGGAAACTACCATTTGTTTTCTTATTGACAATCTTTTTTTTTTTCTATTAGATTATAAGTATCAAGAGGTCAGAAGCCAAATCACAAATATTATAACCATTTACTAGCTCAATGTTAGGTAGATACCCCACAGGAGGGGATTCAATCAGTGTTTGTGGAATGAATGAATGAGTAAAGAAGTGAATGAGTGGAAAAAAAGAGCTTGGACACTAATACAGATTCATTTTCCAGTCCTGCTAACTCAAATGAGCTTTCTCCAGTATATTTATTTAAACAATGTAATGCTTTAGCAACAAAAATATGCAATTAGTGAGCTATTTAACATTTACAAAAAGATAAATCTGCATTAAATGACCCAATCCATACTCAACTAGTCAAATCGATGTTTCTAAGTTTTTTTTCTGTATACCTAATCCCTTTTTTTTTTTGCAAAGTAAGTTGTATAATTTGCTAACATGAAATTTAGCCATTCATTTAAATATAGTCAATTTGTTGAGCCATTTTCTTTGCACTTGAATCAGAATCCCAGTTTATATTTGAAAAACATGCTTTCGTTTATTACTTTATTTTATAATCCCATAAAGATATTGTTCTTATTTATAGGATGCTGACAGTCTGGTTAATTGCTGTTAATTGTTTCAAAATCAGTCTTGAGAAAAATCAATGAGAGAAATGCCATCTCTATAAAGGGAGCAGGCTACCTTAGCCTCAAGCAGACTTTTCTAATACAGGCTGCAAATTTGAATCATCTTGGGGGCTTTCAAAAAAAATACAGATTCCAGGCTCCACCCTCTGAGATTTGAATTTCATTGATTTGGGGGTAAAGCCAAGGGATTTCTATTATTTGGAATGCTTCTGGGTGATTTTTCTGTGCAGCCAAGGTTGAGAATCAATGATTTAAAGAAAGAAAATAATCATGCTCAAGCCAAGAATGGACTGTTTCCTCTCCAGACTTTAAGAGTCGCCCTGACATTCAAATCAATCAAGCCATTTTATACAGAAGGCTGAGAAATTACCACTACTTGTACTCTAGATGCTGGCAACATGAATGGGCAATGGATATAAAAAAAATTTAAGATGAGGGCCTGTTAAGTCTGGTGACTGACTCAGGACTGGAATGGATTGTGAACAGAACAAATGCTCACCCATCCAAGTCTGGCTGCCCATCTCACTGGTCCTTGACCCTTTCTGCTAAGCCTTTGCCCATGTTCTTCTCCATCCTTAAAAATGTCCTTCCCCTCTCCACCTATTCACTACCTGTCTTTCCTTCTGGAGCCAACCAAACTCATGATGCTCCGGTGAAACCACTTCAGGCAGCTCAATTCCTTCCCCTTCTGTAGTGGCATTAGTGGTAAAGAACCCGCCTGCCGGCACAGGAGGCAAGAGACATAGGCTTGATCCCTGGGTCAGGACGATCCTCTGGAGAAGGCCTTGACAACCCACTCCAGTATTCTTGCCTGGAGAATCCCATGGATGGAGGAGTCTGGCGGGCTGCAGTCCATGTGGTTACAGAATTGGACATGACTGAAACAACTTAGCACATGTAATTGTGTGAGCATGTAAACATTTTTTAAAAATCTTGAACTGAGAAACTAATATGTGTTATGTTCCATTAATCAGTTCATACTTCTCTAGTCCTCATAATAATATCTTTTTAGCCCATCTATACATTGCTTTATACTGTATTTAACATTTTCATATTTATGCCCTTTTCCTCTAGACTACAAGTTCTTCAAGGCCAACCAAGTACAATATGAAATACTGGGTTGATCAAAACGTTCATTTCAGTTTTTCTGAAAAACTGAAAACTTTTTATCCTATGGAAAAAGTCAAACAATGATTTTGTTGCCAACCCAATATTTCATTGTATTATGTCACCAGGCTAAGAGATGAAAAAAGGAAGGAAGAGAAGGAAAATTGCTGTGAGAGAGTCCTTATACGATGTAAAGTAATATCTTATTTAACTTTCATGATCATCTTTGGAGATTTGATTTATTTTTTCCTCATGTAGATGTAAAACTGAGGCTCAGAGAGGTAGCCTAAGGTAGGAAAGAATTTGACTCAATTTAGTCATTTAATTAGTCACTCACAGTGAAAGGATGTTAGCCTAGTGTTTGAGGTGAGAGTGGGTTGGCAAACTTAAGCCTTACCATCTTTTTAGGGAGGGTTACTAGTTAATGGGGCTTCCAAGGTGGCCAAGTGGTAAAGAATCTGCCTGACAATGCAAGAAACATGGGTTCAATCCCTGGGTAGGGAAGATCCTCTGGGGAAGAAAATGGCAACCCAGTTCAGGGCTCTTGCCTGGGAAACCCCATGGACAGAGAAGCCTTGCAGTCTGCAGTCCATGGGGTCACAAAGAACTGGACACAACTTAGTGACTAAACAGCAGAAACACCATCTAATTAGCTCATCATCCCTGGTTCTTTTCAATGTCCTCATTTCCTGATTTCCTTGGGAGTGATGACTGATTTACCTGATTGATGGGCTTGACAGAAGAAACTTAGCTGGCTTACCCCATCACTCTCTCTCCTTTCATCTTCTTCAGAAGCTAGTTGTCTGTAGGGAACATGCATTCTACTCTGCTCCTCCACAGGATCAGTTCTCCAGAGACATGTCCCCATCAGGGATGCTCCTGGAGTTTAGCACAGCCTGTGAATGAGTACCTACATCTGTCTAAGGGCTCAGAAAACCTTGAGAAAACCATAGGTGACTGACACCTATGTCATATCCTTCAATATCAGTTTCAGCAGTAAAAGTAATATTCTAATTTTCTTTCCTATCTTTTCTTCTGAGATAAATGAGATTGGGCACATTTAGAGTGGTACGGGCACAGACTCTGTCTTAATTGGTGGGAAATGTAAACAAGTAAAATAAGGATGCTCTTTAATTTTATCCCTTAAAACACTGGTTTTCCAGGTGTGGTTGGGGATCAGCAGCTTTTGTGACATCAGTCCCCACCTCAGACCAACAATCTATGCTTTAACATCCCTGTAGAGCTGGGGTCCCCAAACTTCCCAGCCATGGACCCATACCTCCTATCAGATCAGCAGTGGCATTAGATTAGAAATAAAGTGAACAATAAATGCAGTTTACTTGAATCATTCCCAAACTATCCCACCTGCACCCTGGTCCATGGAAAACTGTCTTCCATGAAACTGGTCCCTGGGGTCAAAAAGGTTGGGAACCACTGCTCTAGAGGATTGTGAGGCCTGCAAAAGGATGAAAAACCCTGCAATGGACAGGCTTTTGAGTCCTGTCTCTTTAGGTTCTGTTTATGGTAAGAAATCTATGCACCTGGTGCATGCACCTGAAGGCAGGTACAAGTGGGCATAGGATGACAGTAGCATGGGAACTGATGGCAAAGACTGAGAGTTGATTGTAGCTAGGGACATGCCACCCGTCAGTTTTTTCATCCAGGTCCTAATCAGAGTGGTTGCATGATTTTATATTGCTTTGCTTGATTTTTGTTTTCTTTCCTATTTCGGTATCTAAAAGGCTGAGAGTCTTTCTTTTTTCTTTCTACATTGCAGAAGAGATAAAGAGGAGGTGGCAAGAATACACAGAAGAACTGTACCTAAAAAGTCTTAATGACCCTGATAACCAAGGTGGTGTGGTCACCCACCTAGAGCCAGACATCCTAAAGTGTGAAGTCAAATGGGCCTTAGGAAGCATTACTGTGAACAAGCTAGTGGAGGTGATGGAATTACAGCTGAGCCATTTCAAATCCTAAAAGATGATGCTGTTAAAGTGCTGCACTCAATGCATCAGTAAATTTGGAAAACTAAGCAATGACCACAAGATTGGAAAAGGTCATTTTTCATTTTAATCCCAAAGAAGGGCAATGCCAATGAATGTTCAAACTACAGTACAGTTTTTGCTGATCTAACCTTACAGATAGCTGAACAGTAAGAAGATTCTTATTTGTCCACTGACATCTCTGAAACTGCTAATAGAGGAGGGGGGACCAGCACTCCTACTGAGGAAGGGGTGGCCACCCAGCCTTCAGTCACAGCGGCACAGGCTAAGGTAGTGGTTTCCACCTGTGCATCCCAAACATTAGCATCCTTTGGGAATGTCTTAAAAAGGCAAATCCCTGGCCCTACTCCAGACTGCTGAATCACAAATTCTGGAGGTAGGATCCAGCAGCCTGAGTTTTAACAAACCTGCCAGGTATAATAGTTTGAACGCATGCTCATGTTTGAGAACCACTGCTGGGGCCTCACTCCTCCTGGCATGGCCTGGCACAATGGTACAGGCATCCATCATCTGAAAGCTTGTTAGAAATTCAGATCTCAAGCCCCATGCCAGACCTCCTGACCTACCAACCCTCTGCATTTTAAGCAAAGCCCTAGATGACTGGAAAGTGCATGAAGGTTTTAGAAGCAGTGATATAAAATCCAGGATGCAAATGCCAAATCATGGAACAGGAGAAGTGATCAGGATTTTAATGTGGTTTTCAGCCTAAGTGCAAATATTGAAGCTACAGACTGAGGAGTGAGGCTGGCATAAGGCTGGGATCATGGGGCACCTGTTTCTATCTGGCTGTTCTCTCTACCTCCTGCTGGCTCATCACTCAACCCTGCTGTGTTAGGCCCTTGCTTGGACCTAGAACATCACTAGGGAATTACTGTATCTTAATCCACTGCATGAACCTCTACTAGCCACTTTTTAAGATTTGAATTAAATTTTCAACCCAGCTTCTTTTGGAATTCTTTTCACAGCAGGGCAGACCTCCCTAGATGTCCACAGAAGGTCATTTCTCAGCCCAAACAGGTAGCAGCCTAGGATCAATAAGGACCAAATCAACGTTGAGCATTTAAGCATGTGGCTGGAGTGTGAATAAGTAGTCAGAGAAATGGGGAAAAGGTCAGATAGCAAGTACTAGCTTTGTAATGAGCAAAAGTGCTTGTTCATATGTGGCATTTCACAGAACCTGCAGGCTGCATTTGATTAGTTATTAAAATTATGGTCGGCCAGTAGGGAGAATCATGATAATTGGTATAGGTCATAGATAATCAGAAGTGTCTCTCCCAGTGGGAGGAAACCTATTAAAATCCCTTATTTAAATCTCTTGGCCATTCCCACATTCTGCTCACATGCAAAATGACTTGTCCTGATCTTGGTCTCCAAGGGAGAGAGCAAACATCCTCCATTGTTCTTTGTTTGGTGCTAATTAACATTTCCAGGAGGATTGACTTAGATGCAGCTCTGTGAACCCCAAAGCAATCACTCCATTCAACTTCCAGATCATAGCTTTATCTCATTAAATAATTAGCTTTTAACAGTCAAAATGTCGAGATTATTTCAACTGATGTTGCCAAAACTTGTCATCACACAGAAATAATCCTCAGCCTTATGGCACTAGCACTGAGGGGAGAAAGTGCTTTTGTGGGAAGGGAATCCCTTATTTATAGCATAAGTTTGTGCTCTGGAATAATACACCTATTCCTGAGAAGCAGCAGGCCACCATAGACTAATTTGGTGGAACTGGTGAACTGGCCTTGGCCCTAACAGCTCTGAAACCTGATGGCTCATTGGAATCACCTGGGAAGTTATTAAAAACATTAATGCCTGGCTATCTCTCTAAAATACTTATTCATCTGGTCTGAGGTAGAGCCCAATCTTTTTCTTTTTTAGAAAGTTTCCAAAATTCTGTTCTCATTGCATAGACTATTTTTCTCTTCTTCAATGAGCCCTCCCAGCACTTTGCCTTCATCACATCTGTACCTTGGACTATTTGATTTTTGATCTACTTCCATTCAGTCAATTCAGTAGCTTAGTTGTGTCTGACTCTTTGTGACCTCATGGACTGCAGCACGCCAAGCATAACTGTCCTTCACCATCTCCCAGAATTTGCTCAAACTCATGCCCATTGAGTCAGTGATGCCATCCAACCATCTCATCCTCTGTCATCCCCTTCTCCTCCTGCCTTCAATCTTTCCCAGTATTAAGGTCTCTTCTAATAAGTCAGTTCTTTGCATCAGGTGGCCAAAGTATTAGAACTTCAGCTTCAGCATCAGTCATTCCAATACTCAGGAGTGATTTCCTTTAGGATTGACTGGTTTCATCTCGTTGCAGTCCAAGGGACTCTCAAGAGTCTTTTCCAACACCACATTTCAAAAGCATCAGTTCTTCAGTGCTCAGCATTCTTTATGATTTAACTCTCACATCCATACATGACTACTGGAAAAGCCATAGCTTTGACTATACAGACCTTTGTCAGCAAAGTAATGTCTCTGCTTTTTAATATGCTGTCTAGGTTTGTCAGAGCTTTTCTTCCAAGGAGCAAGCATCTTTTAATTTCATGGCTGCAGTAACCATCTGCAGTGATTTTGGGGTCCAAGAAAATAAAAGTCTGTCACTGTTTCCATTGTTTCCCCATCTATTTGCCATGAAGTGATGGGACTGGATGTCAATTACTTCTGCTTCATTGACTACAGTAAAGCTTTGATTGTGTGGATCACAACAAACTGGAAAATTCTTGAAGAGATGGGAATACCAGACCACCTGACCTGCCTCCTGAGAAACCTGTATGCAGGTCAAGAAGCAACAGTTAGAACCAAACATGGAACAACAGACTTGTTCAACATTGGGAAAGGAGTACATCAAAGCTGTATATTGTCACGCTGTTTATGTAACTTACATGCAGAGTATATCATGAGAAATGCTGGTCTGGATGAAGCACAAGCTGGAATCAAGATTGCCAGGAGAAATATCAATAACCTTAGAAATGAAGATGACACCACTGTTCTGGCAGAAAGCAAAGAACTGAGGAGCGTCTTGATGAAGGTGAAAGAAGAGAAGGAAAAAGTTAGATTAAAACTCAACATTCAAAAATCTAAGATTATGGCATCTGGTCCCATCACTTCATGGCCTATAAATGGGAAAACAATGGAAACAGTGAAAGACTTTATTTTCTTGAGCTCCAAAATCACTGCAGATGGTGACTGTAGCTATGAAATTAAAAAAAAAAAAAGCTTGCTCTTTGGAAGAAAATCTCTGACAAATCTAAATGGCATATTAACAAGCAGAGACATTACTTTGCCAACAAAGGTCTGTATAGTCAAAATTATGTTTTTTCCAGTAGTCATGTATGGATGTGAGTTGGACCATAAAGAAGGCTGAGTGCTGAAGAGTGCTGATGCTTTTGAACTGAGGCCTTGGAGAACACTCTTGAGAGTCCCTTGGACTGCAAGGACATCAAACCTAGAGGAAATCAGTCCTGAATATTCACTGGAAGGACTGATGTTGAACCTAAACTCCAATACTTTGGTCACCTGATAAAAAGAGCTGATTCTTTGAAAAAGACCCTGATGCTGGGAAAGATTGAAGGCATGAGGAGAAGAGGACGGCAGAGGATGAGATAGTTGAGTGGCATCACTGACTCGATGGACATGAGTTTGAGTAAGTTCCAGGAATGGTGAAGGACAGGGAAACCTGACTTGATGCAATCCGTGGGGTTACGAAGTCAGAAAAGACTGAGCGACTGCACAACATTACTTTTATTACAAGCTTTCTTTGTGGCTCTACTCATCCAATTTCTTTAAAACACTTTAAGCCAAAATAGAAAAAAAAAATGCCTTTTTGATACAAAATACAGAAAAGCATAAAGAAAAAAATAACAATAATTCTACCATGAAGTATAATTATTGAGAACAATTTTATGTATGTTTCTCTCTACATATGTTTTCTTTACTAAAATATGTCATACTAAATATACTTCTCCGTACCTTATTTTCTTTCCCTAGAACAACAATATGGAGAGCATTCATGCCAAATAAGGATTCTTTTACCACAAGTATGTTGTTTGGCTGAAGATGTGCCATCATTGTTATTTACCATAGTTTAGTATATTAATTTCCTATTCTTTGGTGTTTATGTATCTTTAATATGTCTGCTATTAAAAACAGATCTAAGACCAGTGTCCTTTTTTATCCATCAGCATAAATCTTGTAGTTCTTTATCACCACTAATGGGTTGTTGGTCTTGAGGCAGAGAAGACACTAGTAAAACAAGCCAATCAACTCTTTCTGGAAGCTGAGTCCTCAAAGAAAACATGGTTTGAATGTCAAGGTCTTCTGCTCAGATTGGAAAATTCTCATTGTCCAAACTGGTGAATTTTAAATGTCCAAGATATCCATTTTTCACAGGATCCCCTAGATGAAAAGTGTTTTCTAAGCACTTTTGGTCCCTTTTTAGCTCTACCTCCCAAACTATCTCAGTAAAGGGCCAACTTTTTGATTGTTCCATTTTGTTTTACTTCCAATTTCTCATGGATATATACTTTTTAAAAATAGTATAAAAAAAGAATTTCTAGAAAAATGAAATAAAAATGGAATATAAAATGCAAGGCCCATTTTTTTTATTACTAGATTCAAGAGTCATAAAATTTCTTTGACAAACTGACATAAATATTTTAAAAGCTTACTCTCAATCTCTCTACTCAATTTCATAGCAGGCCAGTAACTAACAGTTTATAGCTCGGCACTGATGGACAATAACTTGAGTGGCACTGGTTTAGAGCAAATTCTCCAGGAGATGCATTAGCTAAAGGAAATAATCCAGGGTTTGAGTGGGGAAAAAGGCTTCCTAGCAAAGCTGTAAGAGGAATGCAAAGTCAAAGTAAGTATTTTCGGTAACAGTGGAAAAACCAAGTGCAACTGTAGTAGTCAGGACCCGAACTAAAAACGAGCAAGGCTGGAAAGTGTGTGATTGACAGTTGCAGTGATCCAGAGAAAAGAGAACCAACTTGCACAAGGATGCATGCAAACTCATAAAGCACTCTACATTTTCCCCAAAAATGTTCTATTTCTTGACCTAGCAATGGTTTTACAGGCTTTTGCCTTAGAATCATTTTTTTTAAATGCACTCACATACTTTTTGTTGCTCTGTCCATATATCCTACAAATTAAAAATGCTACACATAACCTGTATGCTAATACTTGCTATGAGGCTGCAAATGACAAGTGCTTCTATATCCGCACAACTGAATGCAGCTGAGTGATAGAAAATGTACATTGTAGGTGACTTTGGTACATTCATATTTAAAAAGTACAGTATTTGTGTCTAAAATTCCTTTCAACAGCCCTTAAATAAAGGATCTCATACTTATCACCCTTACAAAGGATAAAGGACTGATAAACACAAAGACAGGCCAAAGAAGCATTCTTACTAGTAAAGGACATAGTTTATTATTCTTAAAGGAAAGTTGTCAGGTAAGATGCATCTTAAAGGAATAATACCGGGTGTGTGTGACTAACATCTAAATGTTTTACCATCCCAGAGAATAGGGATGGTGAAAAATGTTCTTACAACCCTCCCACCATCGCTCTTGTATTTATATCTCAGTTGTTTAATGAAAGAAATTGGGATCACTCCACTTAACCTTTACCTTATGATGGCATAGCAAAGCATGCAGAACTATTTAATATTTATTTTTTATACTTAAAAAAGCAATTATTATCTTTTTAAAAAAATTATTGATTCTTGCACACCTGGCAACATGTGGGATCTTAGTTCCCCAACCAGGGATAGAACCTATACCCCCTGCAGTGGAAGCACAGAGTCTTACCCACTGAGCTGCCAGGGAAGTCCCCGTGTTTAGTACAACTGACCTACAACCTTGGTAGTTACAGGCGCATAGCACAGTGGTTTGATATTTCTAAACATCACAGAATGATCAGCATGATAAGTCTAGTTATCCTATGTCACCATACAATAATGATTTTATAATATTATCGACCATATTTCCCATGCTGTACATTCCATCTCAGTGACTCTCTTATTTCATACTTATTTGTTTCTTAATGTCCCTCACTATTTCACTCATTCCTCAGCCCCTCCCCTCTGGCAATTACTTGTTTGTTCACTGTATCTATGAGTTTGTTTCTATTATATTTGTTCATTTGTTTTGATTTTTAGATTCCACATATAAATGACATCATATGAAATTTGCCTTTTTTGTGTTATTTATTTTACTTAGTATAATACCCTCTAGGTTCATCCATTTTGTCTCACATCAAGACATTAGTCTTTTCCATGGCTAAGTAATATCCCATTGTGTGTGTGTGTGTATTACATCTTCTTTATCCATCCAAATATCAGTGGGTGCTTAGGTTGCTTCCATATCTTGGTTATTGTAAATAATGCTGCTATGAACATAGGAATTCATATATCTTTTCACATTAATGTTTCTGTTTCCTTCAGAAAAATACCTAGAAGTGGAATTCCTGGATCATATGGTGTTAGAACTAACTATATGTTATTTATAATGCATTCTCACTTAGAATATATACAACCTATTATGTTTCATATATAGGAGTGTGTATATGTCAATCTCATAAAATAGATAACTAATAAATAAGTACAGCACAGGGAACTCTACTCAATACATTGTAATGAATTATATGGGAAAAGAATCTTAAAAAGAGTGAATACATGTATATGTACAACTGATTCACTTTGCTCTATAGCAGAAAGTAATACAATCTTGTAAATCCACTATACTCCAACAAAATTTTTTTAAAAAAACAGGTTAAAAAAAGAACATATACACATGCACAGGAGATGTGGGTTTAATCCCTGGATTGGGAACATCCCCTGGAAGAGGAAATGGAAACCCACTCCACTATTCTTGCCTGGAAAATCCCAAGGACAAAGGAGTCTGGTGGGCTACAGTCCATGGCAACACAAGGAATTAGAGAGGATTGAGCACATGGTACATATATAAAAGCATATCAGTTCAGTTCAGTTTAGTTGCTCAGTCGTGTCTGCTCTTTGCAGCCCCATGAACTGCAGCAACTGTCTATCACCAACTCTCAGAGCTTGCTCAAACTCATGTCCATCGAGTTGGTGATACCATCCAAATATATCATCCTCTGTGGTCCGGTTCTCCTGCCTTCAATCTTTCCTAGCATCAGGGTCTTTACCAAGGAGTCAGTTCTTCACATCAGGTGGCCAAAGTTTTGGAGTTTCAGCTTAGGCATCAGTCATTTCAATGAAGATGCAGGACTGATTCCCTTTAGGATTGATTGGTTTCATGTCCTTATAGTCCAAGGGGCTCTCAAGAGTCTTCTCCAGCACCACAGTTCAAAAGCATCAATTCTTTGGTGCTCAGCCCTCTTTATGGTCCAACTCTCACATCCATACTTGACTACTGAAAAAATGACAGCTCTGACTAGAAAGACATTTGTCAGCAAAGTAATGTTTCTGCTTTTTAATATGCTGTCATAGCTTTTCTTCCAAGGAGCAGGCATCTTTTAATTTCATGGCTGCAGTCACCATCTGCCATGATTTTGGAGCCCAAGAAAATAAAGTCTGCCACTGTTTCCACTGTTTCCCCATCTATTTGCCATGAAGTGATGGGACTGGATGCCATAATCTTTGTTCATTGAATATTGAGTTTTAAGCCAGCTTTTTCACTCTCCTCTTTCACTCTCATCAAGAGGCCCTTTAGTTCTTCTTCACTTTCTGCCATAAGGGTGGTGTCACCTGCATATCTGAGGTTATTAATATTTCTCCCAGCAATCTTGATTCCAGCTTGTGCTTCATCCAGCCTGGAATTTTGCATGATATACTCGGCATATAAGTTAAATAAACAGGGTGACAATATACAGTCTTGAGCTACTCCTTTCCCAATTTGGAATGAGTGTCTTTTTCCATGTTTCGTTCTAACAGTTGCTTCTTGACCTGCATGCAGATTTCTCAGGAGGCAGGTCAGGTGGTCTGGTACTCCCATCTCTTGAAGAATTTTCCACAATCTGTTGTGATCTACACAGTCAAAAGCTTTGGCATAGTCAATAAAGCAGAAATAGATGTTTTTCTGGAACTCTCTTGCTTTCTCGATGATCCAACAGATGTTGGCGATTTGATCTCTGGTTCTTCTACCTTTTCTAAATCCAGCTTGAACATCTAGAAGTTCACAGTTCACATACTGTTGAAGTCTGGCTTGGAGAATTTTGAGCATTAATTTGCTAGCGTGTGAGATGAGTGCAATTGTGCTGTAGTTATAACATTCTTTGGCATTGCCTCTCTCTGGGATTAGAATGAAAACAGACCTTTTCCAGTCCTGTGGCTACAGCTGAGGTTTCCAAATTTGCTTTCATATTGAGTGCAGCACATTTACAGCATCATCTTTTAGGATTTGAAATAGCTCAACTGGAATTCTATCACCTCCACTAGCTTTATTCATAGTGATTCTTCATAAGGCATACTTGACTTTGCATTCCAGGATGTCGGGCTCTAGGTGAGTGGTCACACCATCATGATTATCTGGGTCATAAAGATCTTTTTTGTACAATTCTTCTGTGTATTCTTGCCACCTTTTATTAATACCTTCTGCTTCTGGTAGGCCCATACTGTTTCCATCCTTTATTGTGCCCATCTTTGCATGAAATGTTCCCTTGGTATCTCTAATTTTCTTGAAGAGATCTTTAGTCTTCCCCATTCTATTGTTTTCCTCTATTTCTTTGCATTGATCACTGAGGAAGGCTTTCTTATCTCTCCTGGCTATTCTTTGGAACTCTGCATTCAAATGGGTCTGTCTTTCCTTTTCTCCTTTGCCTTTAGCTTCTCTTCTTTCCTTAGCTGTTTGTAAGGCCTCCTCAGACAACCATTTTGCCTTTTTGCATTTCTTTTTCTTGGGGATGGTCTTGATCACTGCCTCCTGTATAATGTCACAAACCTCCATCCATAGTTCTTCAAGCACTCTAACAGTTCTAATCCCTTGAATCTATTTGTCACTTCCACTGTATAATCATAAGAGATTCGATTTAGGTCATACCTGAATGGTCTAGTGCTTTTCCCTCCTTTCTTCAATTTAAGTCTGAATTTTGCAATAAGGACATGGCAAGATTGATCATCGACATTTTAGGAATCAGTGAACTAAAATGGACTGGAATGGGTGGATTTAATTCAGATGATCATTATATCTACTACTGAGGGCAAGAATCCCTTACAAGAAACGGAGTAGACCTCATAGTCGATAAAAGAGTCCGCAATGCAGTACTTGTGTGCAGTCTCAAAAAATGACAGAATGATGCCTGTTCATTTCCAAGATAATCCATTCAGTATCACAGTAATCCAAACCTATGCCCCAACCAGTATTGCTGAAGAAGTTGAAGTTGAACGGTTCTATGAAGACCTAACAAGACCTTCTAAAATTAACACCCAAAAGAGATGTACTTTTCATCATATGGTACTAGAATGCAAAAGTAGGAAGTCAAGAGATACCTGGAGTAACAGGCAAATTTGGCCTTAGAGTACAACATGAAGCAGGGCAAAGGCTAACAGAATTTTGCCAAGGGAACACACTGGTCATAGCAAACACCATCTTCTAACAACACAAGAGAAGACTCTACATCTGTACATCACCGGATGGTCAATACTGAAATCAGATTGATTATATTCTTTGCAGCCAAAGATGGAGAAGCTTTAACAAAAAAACAAGCTCTAACAGCAAAAACAAGATGGAGAGCTGACTGTGGCTCAGATCATGAATTCCTTATTGCAAAATAAGTACATACATATTGTTATTAGCCTAGAAGTCTCTCATGTTTCAAGTTGAGTTTCAGAAATAATGTTTTATTGGTGAGTTCAGCTTTTCTTTACTGACTTTTACCCATTTTTCTGCTTAAATGATGAGGGGCATGAAGCAGCTGGAGAAATATAAGGTTCCTTTTCTTGGGAATCTCATAAATATTCCCATTTTTGTTTTGTCATTGGAAAACTCTTCAAGTAGTTTGCTTTGATTCCTTATTTAAATTTCTAAACAGAAATGTCTCTCCTGGCTCCTTCAGGATTTGCTTTTCAAATACAGAGGAGGTTGGAAGAAACTCTGGCCAGTATCTCTAGCATCACTCTCATGACCACCCTCCACAGCTTTCTGGAGACATTTGTCATCTTCTTGGCAACCAGCCCAGGCTCCAGAGACAAAAAGTTGGGTTCCACAGGCTTCTCTCTCCTGAGGAGAGATGGTTCATGGCTAAATTCTGAATTAATGGGAAAGTCATTTATCTATTTGGGGCTTTAGTTCTCTCATTTCTTTGACTAACTTTTAAATTCCCTTTTAAAATTGTTAAGCATATACGTGTATGTTGCTGTTGTTTAGTCGCTAAGTCGTGTCTGATTCTTTTGTGACCCCATGGACTACAGCCTGCCAGGCTCCTCAGCCCACAGGGATTCTCCAGGCAAGAATACTGGGGTGGGTTGCCATGTTCTCCTCCAGGAGATCTTCCTGACACAGGGATCAAACTCATATCTCCAGTGTCTCTTGCATTACAGGTGGATTCTTTACTGCTGAGCCACCAGAGAGGTGTGTGTATATATATATGTGTGTGTGTGTGTGTGTGTGTGTGTGTGTTTATACAGAGAGAGAGAGAGAGATGTAGATCAACTTTTCTGTCCTAGGAGTAGAGGAAGTAAAAAAAAAAAAAGAAAGACCGGTAACAGGGTCAGAGCAAATGAATGAGTGAATTCAATATCCTTGGCTCAGCAGAAAGAGAACCCAATGGATAAAGCCAAAGAGGACTCTGCTCTTTGAACCCTTGGGACGTCTATTGAGCTATGCTGTCACCATGGATATTTTTATTGACATTTCACAAGACATTTGGGTAAGGATCAGAACAAGAGAAACAGAATGAGAGAGAGGAAAAGAAAACAGAAATAGAGACTGGGGAGCAGAGACGGTGTCAGGTCTCTCCGGTCACTTTCTTGCTGGTGGAGAAAAAGGGAGAGAAATAAAGACAAGTAAAAATAAAGGGGGGGTTAGGGAGATGGGACAGGAGTAGTCAAAAGCCTGACAGCAGCATATTTCGGGGGTTGGGGGGGGCTCCCTTCACTTCTGCTAGTTGCCAATGAGAAATCCAAAGTGTTTCTTAACCAAGGATTGCAATCACTGGCTTTGAAAGACCAAGGGGCTAATATAAATAAGTGGGGCTGGCTCAGCAAAAGACAAGAAGGAATGGTAGGGACTGTGCGAACAGAAAAGCATTTTTCGCAGTGAAGAGCTGAGACGGCCACCAACTGACTCCAGGGGTCGCCTGAATAGCTGTGTCAGCAAGCCCAGGGTTGCCACATCTTCTGAGAGTTCAAGAAAAACCCCATTTCAGGATTCTGATTTTAAATGCCCTGATTTCCAAAACAGGATTTAGTTTCTGTGGACATTTGCTTTTGCTGCTAACTATAAAGAAAAAGGGAAAGCAGGAAAGAAGAGTAGAAATTAATCCTCACATTCATTCTCCTACCATAGAGTCAATATTGCCTTCTATTGCTTTCATTTGTTTTTCATGTACAGACTTATGGGGATCTTAAATTTCCTAAAGGGCAGCCTGTTGCTGAAGTTAAAGTTCCAGTTCTTTGGCCACCTGATGCAAAGAGCCAACTCACTGGAAAAGACCCTGATGCTGGGAAAGATTGAAGGCAAAAGGAGAAAGCGGGTGGCAGAGGATGAGATAGTTAGATAACATCACTGACTCAATGGGCATGAAGTTTAGCAAACTCTGGGAGATCGTGAAGGACAGGGGAGCCCGGCGTGCTGCAGTCCATGGGATCACAAAGAGTCAGACACGACTTAACAACTGAACAACAACAACAACAAAAGGCCAGCCCCCATGCCATGCATTTTTAAAAATATTCTATATGTACTCACCCACACAGACTAGAGTTCAGGTTTGATTAAAACATTCTGTGATTGAATTAAAATATTATATTCATGTGTTCCTTTCCTTTTCCTTTCCCTAGCAGAACAAAACCAAATCCATTATTGCATATTTTTATGTGGCAGTCTTTGGTCCAGAAAGTAGAAAATGCTGGTAGGAAGCAGATGTATCCTTCTTCCACATTTTTCTTTTAAAAGTGCAAATTCAAAGCCTCTAATTCAACTCTCTGAAATTTCAGAAACACCCCAGGAAGTAATAGCTAGGTGAACTAACTCCATTTCTGAAATTTATCTCAATATTAGATAATCTCAAAGAGGGCTCAGCAAATGTTTTCTGCAAAGGTCCAGAGACTGACTATTTCAGGTTTTGGAACCGAGCTACACAACTCTGCCTTTTTAGTACAAAAACAGCAGAGACAAAATGATGAGAGTGACTCTTCCAAAATAACTCGACAGAAACAGGCATCAGACAGGATTTGGCAAATAGACCAGTTTGCTGATCCCTTTCCTACATGAAAAATCTTTTCTTAGCCTGCATTCTCTGCACAACTGCTTCCATCCTAAATTTATTTTCCAGTGTAGATAGTTCTCGTGAACATTTTCTCCCACTTCTGCACAGAATGCCCCTTTCCTGATCACTACATGCCATCTTAGGCCATTCCCACTACTGATACTTGCAAATCAAGACTTCTTCCAACAGCTAATTCAACTACAATTCAGTCTTCACTGATTTTTGTCTCTTTAGATTGTTGAAAACTGATGTTCTATTTTCAACAAAGGGTCTCTCTTTCTGTAGCCTCCCATGTCTCCAATATAGTCTATTGACATTTTTGCAGGTGATCTTGTCACTCTGTCCAAACATTTTCTATGACTCTCTGTTGCCTATAGAAATAATCTTCAGACTTGGAAGCAAGGCATGGCTGTCAGACTTGTGTAACTATGTGCACATCCAATAATTGATCTCTGTGTATCCTTTGACCAGTCAGCCCATAATCCTCACATTGTTCTGTGATGGAATTGTGTCAGTCCCTTTATGGATCCTAAATTCTGGTTAAATGTCAGTTTGCTTCATGATCAATTCAAATGCTATCATCTCCAGGAAGCATCCTAGGTTTCCCTTGGACAGAGGCAGACTTTTCTCCACCTGTAGTCTAAAACTTTGTGTCTTGCATAGACTACTTATTACCTTCAGTCTTAAACATCCTGAGGACAAGACCACAATTCTGTCATCACCACTGCGAAGGCCTAGAACAGTAATCCTCTTATAGGAGGCATGACTATCAAAAGCTAATATTTATCAAGCACATACTACGTAGTACAAACTTCATGTTTAGCACATCGGTATTAAATAATTTAAACCTTACAGCTACATTTTTATAAATGCACACACCAAATGGATGGCATAGTATTTATTCTATAGATAAGGAAGTGGACACAGAGAGGTCATGTGACTAGTTATCTTAAGGCTGACACCCAAATCTACCAGGAAAACTTTGGAGCCTGAGCTCTTAGCTTCTACACTGGACTGTCTCTCAATACACTTTTACAGGATTTACAGTTTGTGGAATTTGGAATAGATCTTGCTTTTTTTAACTTATAGAGGTTATAATAATTGCATTTATGCTTTTAGGGCATCTTCTTGCTCAGAATTATGATGTTTTGCTGTTGGATGCATTTGTTTAGGAAAAAAGAGACAGAAATAGAACTACTGATGAAAATTACAACATGCTCTAAAGTGTTCTACTGGATTATTAATAAAATAGTTTTTTTCCCAAGATTTAAAAATCCCCCCTTGCCTTCTTTTAGCCCTATTCTTAACTTTACAAATTAACTTTTCCGATTTTCATCCAATTTGTAGGTTTAGATATTTAAAAAATTGTTAAATATTAAAGCAAATTCCACTTTGTTGTGGTCCTCTCCTGTTCATCAAAAGACCCACAACATCTAGTTGCTCTTTTCCTGAAGAGGGCTAGGGAATCACTAGTAAGTATCCTAGAAACCCTCTATAAACATTGGTTGGGTTTGGCCATGTTTCTAAAATCAAATGTGCTGAGGTTTTAGGCAATATTAGCTCATCCATTTTTGATGCATCATACTTTGGCACAGACACCACAAGAGCAAGTTTTTTTTTTTTAAATATCAGCTCGAAGAAGTAGCATGTTTATCTTGATTTGTGTGTCATTGGATGGACTAAGTCGGGTTCCAGATATTAGTTCAAGAGCCAAAAGAAACTTACCCCTTGGGGGTGGCTAGATCTCTTTTTCCTTCCTTTCCCTTTGTCCTTGGCTGCTTATATGTCAGACTCTTTAATACTTCAGTAGGCAGAGAGAGGGGTACAGAATTAATAACGGGTGAGAAAGGAATGCTAACAAGGAGTGTATCGGTTTCCTAAGGCTGCTATAACAAAGGAGTACAGACCAGGTGGCTTAAAACAACAGAAATTTATTCTCTCATGATTCTGGAGGAGAGGTGTCCAAAATCAAGGTGTCTGCAGGGCCAGCCTCTTCTCAGGCCTCTAGGAGTGGGTCATTCCTTGTCTCTTCCTCTTTCTGGTCTCCTTGGCTTGTGGCAGCGTAACTCCCATCTCTGCCTCCGTCTTCACGTGAACACCTCCCCATGTGTCTCTCTCTTACCCTGGTGTTCTCCTCTTTCCGTGAGGAAACGAGTCATGTTGGATTCAGATACATCATAATTAAAGTGAACTTGATTGCACCTGCAAAGACTCTATTTTCCAATAAGGTCTCATTCACAGGTATTGGGAATTGTGACTTCAACAAACTCTTTATACATGTTTTATACAATTAGACACATTAAAAAAAAAAGGTTCAGACATCTCTACCTACTTTTTCCTGATCTCAGAGGCCAATGTGAGGAACAGGCTGGACTGTCCTTCAGAAATTTTAAGCAAGACACCCTAGTCAAGACCTTTCCCCTTGACACTATTTCTTACAGCCTTTAATGCCAATCCTGCTCTTTACCTCCATTTTTTCTCCTGGCCTTTGCTACTGCCCAGAAGTCACCTTGGACTGCAAAAATAATTATGGAAAAGGACTCAGATTACCGTTATTTCTTCTGATAACCACAGATACTCCTCTCTTCTGCTAGGATCAGGTGACAAAGGCCACAGATGCCTGAAAGTAGCTTCTGTTAGACAGGCAAGTGCAGGCTTTATGATCTAAGAAAATTGGATTCCTATCCAAATCCTCTATTTATAAGCTCAATAATTCTTGCCTATTTGAACTTCAAGTTCTTCATAACATAAAAATAAGGATGAGATCACCTTATAGAATTATTGTAATGATAAAAATGTCCCACTATATAAAACACTTGGTATCCAGATATCCCTTGGCAAATTAACCTTTTAATTTGGAACTCTGAGTAATTTTTTTTGAAAAATTTGAAACTCTGAACTTTTTTTAATTTGAATTATGGAAGATGACCAGATTCCATAGTGTCATGAAGTCATATGCAGAACTAGCTCATGAAAGAAATGAAACTTATGTTTAAATATCTGACTTAGGATCAAATGTTTGGGAAAAAAACTTGATTGCTCCTTTGATACAGATTCTAATTTAGTTCAGTTCAGTTCAGTCGCTCAGTCGTGTCCAACTCTTTGTCACCCCGTGAACCGCAGCATGCCAGGCCTCCCTGTCCATCACCAACTCCTGGAGTCCACCCAAACCCATGTCCATTGAGTCGGTGATGCCATCCAACCATCTCATCCTCTGTCGTCCCCTTCTCCTCCTGCCCTCAATCTTTCCCAGCATCAGGGTCTTTCCAAATGAGTTAGCTCTTCACATCAGGTGGCCAAAATTTTGGAGTTTCAGCTTCAACACCAGTCCTTCCAATGAACACCCAGGACTGATCTCCTTTAGGATGGGCTGATTGGATCTCCTGGCAGTCCAAGGGACTCTCAAGAATCTTCTCCAACACCACAGTTCAAAAGCACCACAGTTCAATTCTTCAGCGCTCAGCTTTCTTTATATTCCAACTCTCACATCCATACATGACCACTGGAAAAACCATCGCCATGACTAGATGGACCTTTGCTGACAAAGTGATGTTGCTGCTTTTTAATATACTGTCTAGGTTGGCCATAACTTTCCTTCCAAGGAGTAAGCGTCTTTTAATTTCATGGCTGCAGTCACCATCTGCAGTGATTTTCGAGCCCAGAAAAATAAACTCAGCCACTGTTACCACTGTTTCCCCTTCTGTTTGCCATGAAGTGATGGGACCGGATGCCATGATCTTAGTTTTCTGAATGTTGAGCTTTAAGCCAACTTTTCACTCTCCTCTTTCACATTCATTAAGAGGCTCTTTAGTTCTTCTTCACTTTCTGCCGTAAGGGTGGTGTCACCTGCATATCTGAGGTTATTGGTATTTCTCCTGGCAATCTTGATTCCAGCTTGTGTTTCTTCCAGCTCAGGGTTTCTCATGATGCACTCTGCATATAAGTTAAATAATCAGGGTGACAGTATACAGCCTTGACGTACTCCTTTTCCTATTTGGAACCAGTCTGTTGTTCCATGTCCAGTTTTAACTGTTGCTTCCTGACCTGCATACAGGTTTCTCAAGAGGCAGGTCAGATTGTCTGATATTCCCATGTCTTTAAGAATTTTCCACAGTTTGTTGTGATCCACATAGTCAAAGGCTTTGGCATAGTCAATAAAGCAGAAATAGATGTTTTTCTGGAACTCTCTTGCTTTTTTGATGATCCAGCAGATGTTGGCAATTTGATCTCTGGTTCCTCTACCTTTTCTAAAACCAGCTTGAACATTTGGAAGTTCATGGTTCACGTATTGCTGAAGCCTGTCTTGGAGAATTTTGAGCATTACTTTATTAGCATGTGATATGAGTGCAATTGTGTAGTAATTTGAGCATTCTTTGACATTGCCTTTCTTTGGGATTGGAATGAAAACTGACCTTTTTCAGTCCTGTGGCCACTGCCGAGGTTTCCAAATTTGCTGACATATTGAGTGCATCACTTTCACAGCATCATCTTTTAGGATTTGAAATAGCTCAACTGGAATTCCATCACCTCCACTAGCTTTGTTCACAGTGATGCTTCCTAAGGCCCACCTGACTTCACATTCCAGGATGTCTGGCTCTAGGGCAATGATCACACAATCATGATTATCTGGTTAATGTATGGCAAACCCATTGACATGGTCTATCTCTGTTTCTAACATCATGCCTTCTAACATATACCGCAATTTGCTTAAATCTATCATTTAACTTCTTTGGTTGTAAACAATGGGAATGCATCCCAGTTTAAGGGTGAAAAATAAATTCACTGGAGGGGAGAAGGTAGCCCACAGAATCAGAGGATCTGTTGAACAATGCAAACATTGAAAGGATGGGAACATGATATTGCTAAATATCTGGGCATCAAGAAGAGATGTACATCCAAGCCTTCACAATGATTAAACAACCTCATTCCACTTTGTCTTAAGACACATATATTATTTTGAGATGAGATAGTCTGAGATAGCGCCTTCCATGCCTTATCCAGGGAATATAGGACCCTAGTTTGACAGTCTCAGTAAGACCACAGGCATGGGAGAAGATCCCCAAAAGACAACTTAAGTTTCTTCACCATGTTGTCACTGTTGTTTAGTCACTAAATTGTGTCTGACTTGCAACCCCATGGATGTAGCCTGCCAGGCTCCTCTGTTCCTGGGGTTTTCCAGGCAAGAATACTGGAGTGGCTTGCCATTTCCTTCTTCGGGGGATCTTCCTGACCTAAGGATTGAATCCACATCTTCTACATTTGTAGGTATATTCTTTACTGCAGAGCCACCAGTGAAGCCTAAGTATTTTCACTAGAAGAAGGTAAATGAATACCTGGCAGGTAAAACGGGTAGAGGTCTACTATGTTGTCATTTTAAGAACAGAGATTTACCTTGACTTTCAATTGTTATTCATACAATTAATCATTTGTGCCGCTTGGATAAATAATGACTTCTCTTATTCCTGAAAGGATTTATGAACTGGTGGAAAAGGGAATGAAAGGATTGTTAGGGAAGAGACTCTTACACCCAAATCTGTCAAAGAATTTCCCCTATGACAATGCCTTTATTTTGATGAATGTTCATTTTCCTAACATACACAAAATTTTTAGAGCATGACAACTGTTTATCAGATGCCAACAAAAGAATAAGTTACTTTGATATTTTAATCATGCTGACACAGTGAGATCCTGAAAACCTCAGATTAGGAAACAGGGAAACTAAACAGGGGGTGAGTTGGAGAGGAGACTGTATTTGTAAGGATAAGATAAATGTGGGAGATCTGTCTTGTGTTGGAATAGCTGAAGGCTTCAGGGGTGAGCGCTTGGGTTTCTGAGCATCTTACACATGTGGAAGAAAGACCAGACTTG
Source organism: Dama dama (assembly GCF_033118175.1). Classification (NCBI taxonomy): domain Eukaryota; kingdom Metazoa; phylum Chordata; class Mammalia; order Artiodactyla; family Cervidae; genus Dama; species Dama dama. The sequence goes on along the minus strand of NC_083713.1, from coordinate 67,304,330 downwards.
AAGAGAAGGGAAAAAGGACTAGTGGAGCGATTCCAGGCAATTAACACAAGCGTTAATGAGTCCATGCCTCCCCATCAGACATTGTGACAGTGTGGTTCACGGGCATAGCAGCCACAAAAGGGGTCAATGGGCAGCTACCCATCCTTTTTCTTATCCATCTTAGTCCATCTCAGATGTTCTACCCAACATTTCTACCCTCTTCATTTTATGGATAAGGAAACTGAAGGTGGAAAAAAGTGAACTTGGGGCTTCCCTGGTGGTCTGGTGGATAAGACTCCCTGTTCCCAGTGCAGGGGACATGGATTCAACCCCTGGTCAGGGAACTGGATCCCACACACTGCAATATAAGTCTGAATGCTGAAACTAAGAATCCCACCTGCTCTAACTAAGTCAGGGCTCAGCCAAATGAATTAAAAAAAAAAAAAAAAACTCACCCCTAATTCTGCACAACTAGGTAGTAATTGAACAGGGATTCTAGCACAGGTCATTTGCTCAAGTTTCCCTTTAAAACCTGTGCTGTATAACCATACTCTTTCCAGTCTTCTATTTTTTTTCCACTAGAGGTGAAATACTTTGTCCTTTATTGAAGCTTCCCTGGTGTCTCAGTGGCAGAGAATCCACCTGTCAAAGCAGGAGACTTGGGTTTGATCTCTGGGTGGGGGCGATCCCCTGGAGAATGGAATGGCCACCCACTCCTGTATTCTTGCCTGGAGAATTCCATGGACAGAGGAGCCTGGCAGGCTACAGTCCATGGGGTCACAAAGGGTCAGGCATGACATAGGGACTAAACAGCAACAACTCTTATTTAAACATTCAGCAATCAGCTGAGAAGCTATGTGTTTTAGGATGTAGGATAGCAGTGACAGTGAAAGCAGTGGGTAATGGCCTTCCCAGCCTTCTTACAACCATCCAGGCAGGCAGCTTCTCACACATGAGAAAAAGTCTTCAGATAAGATTGCTGTTTTCATTTTTATTATGTGCCAAGTACTATGTTGAGTGCTTTTATATATTTTATGTCATTCTATTCTCACAAAAACTTTTCCAGCTGAATAAATAATCTGTGTCATATAGCTAAGGACACAGGCTTAAGTGTCTTGCCCAAGGTCACAAAGCTAGTCCTTGACAGAGCTGAGAGCAGAACCCATGTCACCTGATTCCTTGTCTCAAGCCTTTCACACTGCCCCATGCTGTCCTTTGGGGATTCAGTAATTGCCAGTAACCATGTGAGTTTCTTGGATGCCAGCCTGCTGAAATAAGAACACTGATCTCAGATTTCCTGAGATGGGAATAGGGATGACTTCTATTGATTCTATCTCTCCACTGTTTCTCCTTGAAGTCTTACAGATTTCCTTTTCCATCAAGTTTCCTTTACAAATAGGGATCGAGAAAGGCTGGAGGGATGTTTATCTGTCAGGCGGATTTCTCTCGACTGCAGAAATGTTAGCATTTTCACAGACCACTGCATCCTTCCTTAAAGACATGTACTAAACTGAAAGATGTCTTCTGGGACCAGACTGATGGAGGAGACGCCTATACATATTCTTCAGTCAGACCTAAGTTGAGATCACAGCTCAAGTCTTTCCATCTAGGTTAGGTGAGGACAAGTTCTTATGAATTCTCCCTGCTCTGTGGAGACTTGTCTGAGTAAATGCCATGAGCTGAGTTAGATAAGCAGGGAACAACTAACATTTAGCATATTCTAAACACCTGTCCTAGACTCCACTTGAGCAGAAAATAATACTCTTGCTTCATTTTTTTCAGTCTGCAACAATTCCTAAAGACCATAACCATTTTGTTTCCTACTATTTCCAATTTAATTCACATTTCTTGCTCTTGTTAATCAATGAAGATGGAAACAATTAGGAAAGGTACGTTCATACACATTTCCATGTTCTTTGTAATACTTAACATAATAACTATGCATTTAGTGAGAGCTCAGCAAACACTTCATGATTGAAAGATTGACTCAATAGATAGTCATCCAGCCTAAAATTGTGAGTGTGAAAGTCACTCAGTTGTGTCCGACTCTTTGTGACCCAATGGACTGCAGCCTACCAGGCTACTCTGTCCATGGAATTCTCCAGACAAGAGTATTGAAATGGGTAGCCATTCCCTTCTCCAAGGGATCTTCCCAATCCAAGGACTGAACCTGGGTCTCCTGCATTGCAGGTGGATTCTTTACCATCTGAGCCACCAAAAGAAGTCCTTCATCTACTTGGATATTGTTAAATATAATCCTGAAAATTCTGGAGGAGTCTCTCAAAACCAGACTGTTTCTAAACTATGACATGAATCTAGCTGAACAGAAATATATATAAACTACATTAAGATGTTTAGGCTTTATTTTCTCAGTTTGCACCATGTAGTAACATCATGTTAGCCAAAAGCAAGAGAAAAATTGAATGCTCTTTGCAAATCAGTTAAGTCCCCAATTCTGCCCAGGTAAAATGAAGGGGAGAGTAAGCTTGACTCAAATTATCATCTTGGCTGTTTCTGAGAAATTCATTATCAATGTAATTAACTACAAATTTCTTTGGTGTTAAAGACTTTGTCCTTCAGGAGATCAGACATTAAAATTCATTTTATTTTTCTAAATATTAACAGTAACCAATTAATTGGCATCATTAAAACATGTTCAACTTTTGCCTGGATGTTTTGCCCCATAAAATGTTCATTCATTCATTCACTCATTCATTTGTTCATTCTTTCATGCATCAGGTATAAAAGACCATGCTAGGCAGTGGAGACACAGGAAAATATAGTTTGCACTTGAAATATTCAAAATTTAGCCAGACATGTAGATAGACTTACTGCATTATGTAATTTGGAAAAGGCACAAACTTGCTTCAGGTAGGAAGAGGAAACAAGTGGAGTGATGTATGTGATGCTACTTAGAGAGGAGATAGTTGAAAATGCAAAATCCTAGAGGAAGTAGAAGACAGTGGAGTTGGGGGACTAGTTGAAAAAAGCTTGAGAAGGACCTATGAGGTTACTTCCACACTTGTAGTGGAGAAAGAACTATATAGGCAGAACTAGAAATGTTTTGGGAGGTAGTTATACATGTGGGGTAAACATTGACAAAATTCCCTTTTAAAGTCCTGCATGTATGGTGCTCAGTCACTTCAATCCAACTCTTTGCAACCTCATGAACTGTAGCTCACCAGGCTCCTCCGTCCATAGGATTATCCAGGCAAGAATAACGGAATGGGTTGCCATATCCTCCTTCAGGGAATCTTGCCAACCCAGGGATCAAACCCACATTTCCTGCAGTTCCTGCATTGGCAGGTGGATTCTGTATCCTTGAACCACCTGAGAGTCCTAACAAACGCTAATAAACTCTCAGTTAAAGATTTCTTATCTCTCTTATGAATAAATAATTAACAAACTGGAGCTTTTGAGCAAGATTTGTGTGCTTTCTCAGAAATTCAGATTTTTTTTATTTGGCAACTCACGTGTCTGTAGAGTTCGTCTTGGAAGGCATCATGAAAGATTATGAAACAGCCAGGATATTTTTCTTTTTGATGATGATGATGTCTATTTATAAGCAAAATCTTCTGTAACCCTCATGAAAAGCTGATTTGATTGAACATTAATAATAATAATAATAAAACCCCTCATAAGCAGAGGGATGCAACCCACATCGATGATAATCAGTATGTTTATTATCTCTTAGAATAGAGAATGAAGAAAGTGAAAGTCGAAAGAATTTTGCATATTTTGGCTTCTTGAAACTTGTGGATCCTTGCTTATTCTAAGGATTCCAAAATAGGGCTAGCCCAGAAGAAAATTCACCCCTGCCTTTTGAGAGCACTAAAAACTCCCTGGACTCCAAGCTTGGAAATGTGATCAAACTGAATGTCATTACTGTAATAGCTCTGTCTGTCTATCTATCTATCTATCTATTTTTTCCTGGATTCTTTCTTTTTCTTTTCATGGTGTTTTTAGATGGTGGTGGTGGTTCAGTCGCTAAGTCGTGTCCAAATCTTGTGACCCAGGGACCGTAGCCCACCAGGCTCCTCTGTCCATGGGATTTCCCAGGCAAGAATATGGAGTGGTTTGCCATTTCCTTCTCCAGAGGCTCTTTCTGACCCAAGGATCAAACCTGTGTCTCCTGAATTGCAGGTGGTCTCATATTGTAGGCAGATTCTTTACCACTGAGCCATCAGGGATTCCTTGTTTGGGGGATAACAATAGAAAGAAATACAATGATGGGTTTTTATGGACTGAATTGTGTCTTTTCAAAATCTGTATGTTGAAACCTTAACCTCTAGTACCTCAGAATGTGACCACTTGGAGATAGTGCCATTAAAGGGGTAATTAAGTTAAAATGGGGCTTCCCTGTTGGCTCAGATGGTAAAGTGTCTGCCTGCAATGTGGGAGACTCGGGTTTGATCCCTGGGTTGGGGAGATCCCCTGGAGAAGGAAATGGCAATCCACTCTAGTACTCTTGCTTGGAAAATCCCACGGATGGAGAAGCCTGGTACGCTACAGTTCCATGTGGTTACAAAGAGTCAGACACGACTGAGTGACTTCACTTTCACTTAAGTTAAAATGAGACTCTTAGGGTGGGTCCTAATCCAATCTGACTGGTGTCTTTATGAGAAGACTGAGAAGACGCAGAGGTACCAGAGATGGGAATTCACAAAGAGACCATGTGAGGACAAGAGGAGAAGACAGCCATCTACAGGCCAAGGAGAGTGGCCACAGAAGAAACCATACCAGCTGACATTGATCTTGGACATCCATCCTCCACAAATTGAGAACATATATTCCTGTTGTTTAAGCCACACAGTCTATGACATTTCGTTATGATATTATGACAGCTCTAGCAAAGCAATGCATGTGCCCTGCCCCAAAGATTAGTATTTCCATCTGTTCCACATAATAGCAAAAAGTGGAAGGTCAAATATTTTCGAAGACCTTCTTAGGCATTTTCCTATGATAATTCTTCCTGCATCTGAGAAGAGGTTGGCTAAATCAACTAATATTCCTAAAGTGTGGTACCACAAGGCTTTGTCCACTTTATCTATGTATTTAATAATTTACAAAAGTTCTGCCTGTGAAAGGAATTGGAAGCACCCAGATCTTTCTCTGGAATGATGATGTTTGCTATTCTATAGCAATTCTGTTGGGAAAAGAATAAAAGCTAGCCCTTCTGGCCTTAAAAGAGAAAATAAAAGTTATTACCAGATGTCATTACTGTCAATTACCTAAAATATATAAGGAGAAGCTCAAACAGCCTCTTGCAATTTCTGGAAAAAAGAAGTGACCACATCATATCTGCAAGGTTCTACTGTGGATGCACTTGTTTTTCCCCTGTCTATCTATCCCTCCTGAGGCTGGAAGCCTTATCAGCTCAGATATTTGAAACAAAAGAACAAAACCTCTCTGGCAAAAGGCTGAAAACCCATGGCTAGAAATAGGTGCTTTTATTTGATATGCTTACTAGTAGGGAATAAAGAGTTCTTATTTTTCACTGACTTCCATCTCTTCTTATTATGTTCTGAATGTTTTGATAAAGAACCAGTTAATTAATTTGGACCTGACAAAAAAAAGACATTATCCCCAGTCTCAGCCAAAGATCCAAGAAACAAGTAGGAAATGTAAACAACCACAGAGAATGAGGTGAGATGGAACAGCTAAAAGTTTGAAGAATGGAGAAGGTTTGAGACGGTTCAGAAGTTGTTCTGATGCAGAAGAGGTGTGGTCAGAAAACAATGAAAAGATTGTCCAACTGAAGAAGGTCCAACTGAAGTTGGGAGCAAAACTTTTAGTGACCCTGAGTCAACCTTAATGCTTCTTAATACTGTCTCCCTTACCCCACCCCACCTCCTATCTTCTACCTTCAAGCAATCACCGATACCCGCCCTTCCTAGTATTTTCATGGCTCTCAAATGTGTGGCCTTATCTGCTTTCCAGCTGCCATTCTCTCCTCTAGGGTGGAGGCAGCGGTCCAGCAGGTAAGAGTCCAAACTGAGTTCGTGTTCTGATGGCAATACTTAACCACCTGTGCAGTCCTGGGCAAGTTACTTCAACTTCTTAAGAGTAATTAGGGCAATACTGATCTAATCTACCTTAAAGCATTATTATGAAGATTAAATAGAATTGCTGTAAAATGCTTGGCAGATAGAAACTTATTATTAGTTATTATTTAGAACTATAGTGAAAAATAACTAACACAAGAAAAGTTAAGACACTTTTCTTTCAAGCTTTGCCTCTTTTCAATCCATAGTATGTCCTGTAGCCAGGATGAGGTTTCTAAATACAGATTATATTGAGACACTCTTCTACTTAAAACCATTAATTCACTCATCATAAATGTAAATAATGAATTTTGATAGTGTAAACAAAATTCTTCTTGATCTGGCTCCAGCTTAAACCTCTAACATGATCATTCCCCATTTCACTCTCCCTAGCCTCTCTATCTTGTGCAGGAGCCATATTAATTCACATGATTTCTTGAATGTTTTGTGTTCTTTCTTCCTTTTGAAGTTGAACATCTGCCACTGACTTTGCCTCAAACCCTGTCCTTGTCTCTCCTATTCCCTTAACCTAGGACTCGGTGTAGAGACTGCTTCCATGAGGGAGGCTTCCCTGACCTCAGTATTAAGATCAGCTGCCCCTTGGGACTTCCTTGGTGGTCCAGTGGTTAAGAATCCACCTTGCAATGGAAGGGACGTGGGTTAGATCCCTGGTGGGGGAACTAAGATCCCGAAGCCTGTATGCCACAACTAGAGGGCCCAGGCACTGCAACGAAGGATCCTGCGTGACACAATGAACATCCTGATGCAGCCAAATTAATTAATTAGTTTTTAAAAAGTTCAGCTGTCCCTCTTAGGTACCGTGGCCCACTCTGTCTCCTCACTGCATGTCCGCACACTGAATTGTGGTCGTCAGTTACACTCACTGCTTTCTCAGTTGGAATGTGAATTTCAGGAGCTCTAGGACCAAGTACTCTGGCATCCCAAGATTCTGGTACTGAAGAACGTTTAACCATGACAGCTATTCTTAGGAGAAGTAGCACTATAGCGCTGATCGTTGTTGTTGTTTAGTCATTAAGTCGTGTCCAATCCTTTTGCAACCCCAAGGACTGTAGCCCTCCAGGCTCCTCGGTCCATGGGATTTCCCCGGCAAGGATACTGGAGTGGGATGCCATTTCCTTCTGCAGGGGATCTTACTGGCCCAGGGATCGAACCAGCATTTCCTGCACTGGCAGGCAGATTCTTAACCACTGAGCAACCAAGGAATCCCATAGTTATGTTAATAAGTGACAAAACAGACAAAGGACAAGATGACAAATACTTCAAGATTTCACTCATATGTGGAATCTATATGGTAGATTATACATAGATTATACATATACATAGATAGACAATAAAACAAAAACAAAGTCACAGATACAGAGGTCAGACCAGTGGTTACTGGAGGAGAAGGAAGTTGGGGGGTGGGTGAAAAGGATGAAGGAGGTCATCTGTATGGTAATGGATGGTAACTTGTAGAAGTGCAGTGGTGATTAGTTGTAGTGTACATAGATATAAAACTGTAATACAGTACTCCTGAAAATTATATAAGAAAATACATAAATAGATGAAGATATTCTTGGAAACTTGACTGCCCTAACTAAATTCTAAAAAATGATATTAAGATACCTCAAAAAAGAAAGTGTTGACTGAGGGGAGAAATTTAGCATAAGAATATGGAAAACACCAATCAGAGAAGCAGAACAGTTTCTGCTCAGACATAATAATGTTACAACTCAAAAACCCAAAGAGCAGATTTGTCGGACAATCTATCTTCACCGTGAAGCTGAGGTCATTTGAATAATAAAATTCCCAGCTGATTTCTGATCTGATATTGTGTTCACCAAGCACATTTCTAATTTTAAGTTGACTTTCCATGGGGACCCACCAAGAAGACCACCTAACAGAGTCTCTGAATGGTTTTTTACTTCTGTTGCACGTAACAAACTGGGGGGAAAAAAAAAGACATAGTAGGTAATACGGATGTGAGTCTCCAGTGGATTTGGTTACAAAGAGACCGTCTCTGAGGGGCTGATGAGGTCTGGACACCATGGACTTCGTGGATTTGCCAAGTTAAGATGGAACTTTGGAAATCTGTGGCCACACCAGAAGACTATCCCTCGTTGAGGCCCCCTGAGGTGGCCAGCCACAGCTTTGGGTATTTTGTCTGTGGCCTTCTCTGTGGTTGTGTTATTATATCTAATGGCATAATGTTCCCATTATCCACCATCCATTGTAAAAACCACACAATTAGTTAATAAAACAGTAATGAATTTCTCTGAACTATATTTTAGCCGATGCCTATTAAAAAGGCAGAAGTTACTTCTCAGAGTCTGCATGCTTTTTAAGTGTAACTGACTTTTTACCACCAGCTTTGTTTCTTTTTTATTTTTTTGGATGGTCAGCTTGCATTACATTTTTGTTATGCATTTGTTCTCTCTGAGAACAATGAAACATCATTTTCAAAATTTTCTTTCTCATTGTATCGAGGAATAAGTTGCATGCATTTTTGATAGAGAAAATTACCTTAAACATAGTTTTCTGAAGATTTCCATTGCTATTGGCAAGTAGGCAAAAATTCAAATAATGTAAGGGAAAAACGTCATTTCTTTCCAAATTTCTCACTGATTGTTCAAGTTCATTTTTATGGGATTACTTTCTTTCAGTTTACCCTTTTTTTGCCCAACCTTATTATTCAAACTTGTGAAAAGAGAAAGTGTTAGTCACTCAGTCATGTCTGATTCTTTGCGATCCCATGGACTGTAGCCCACGAGGCTCCTCTGTCCATGGGATTCTCCAGGCAAGAATACTGGAGTGGGTTGCCGTTCCCTTCTCCGAGGGATCTTCCTGACCCAGGGCTCAAACCGGCATTTCCTGTATTGCAGGTGGATTCTTTACCATCTGAGTCACCATTCAAGTTATATATGGCTTAAAGCTACATAAGACCACATAATTTGTAAATCTTACAAGGTGTTGTTTGAAGACTTGCTCCATATTTTGAATTACAACTAATAACAGTAGTCTGAACACCTATACTTTCATTTTACAAAGTTGACTGTGCCCCAGAATCACCTAGAAGGCTTAGAAAACCCAGATTTCTGGAGCCTACACCTAGAACTTCTAGTCAGTAGACCTGAAGCAGGGATGGAAAAATAACATTTCTTATAAATCAGCAGGTGATCTTGATGCTGCAGGTCTGGGGCCATATTTTGCACATTTATTTTTTATTTCTGATGGAAAGAAATTTAATCAAAGGCCAAAACCATCCAGAGCCTCCTTCTTTGTTCTCTTAAGCTTCTGATTTCACTGTATCCTTGGAGGTGAATATTGGGTCACTGTTTCAAACCCCCAAAGATGCTTGGAGTTTTCAGGGGTTCATTTTACTAATCATCATTTCATTTTAGCAACAAAGTGCTAGCTACTGCTTATAAACTATAAAATGGATTATTCTCACTCTGAGTTTCCTTAGATCTGCCATCTGAGTCTATTCAGTAAGCAGTGCTGCCACCTTCTGATTTTCAGTTGAAAACATACATTAAAAAGTTTTGCTCTTTGAAGGAATTCTATACTCAGCAAGTGTTTATTTCAGCATTATTTTCTTCATGAATTCTTTTCCTCCCTTGGGTTCTTATTTCAAATGCCTCTTTTGTTTCCTGTTAGCACATTTCTATGCAAAACCTTTGTGCTGTAATTACAGCCCCTCCATATTTTATAAACTATATCCCACTGAAACTCCCCTCCCTTGATGGGTATGGAATCACATGCCAAAGGAAAATACTGAAGATTACAAAATTTCTTGTAAGTGCGTTGATTTCCAAAAACTATTTCAAAAAAGAACTCCAAAATCCAGCACACAAAGTCTTTCTGTAAAACTTATTTTTTTTAAATCCTTTTTTTTAGCTATTCATAGCCACCTAAGAGAGACTGTGGCCTCAAATGCCTCCTCTCATGTCTGATATTTTATAGACCCCAACTGTACTGGATAAAAACTGGGAGTGTATTTTCCTTCAGATAGAGTAATAGACTGTTAGAGCTGTTGGAAGTAAAGAAAACCTAATCCAATCCAATGCCATGATTTTAACCACATGTAGAAAGGTCAAATGCTAACCCAAGGTAATGCACATTTAGAGATAGAGAGCCTTAAAACACAGCCCACTTCTTTAGAAAGGCCTAGAGGACAAGATTGCAAAGGCCATCTCTGGACCATTTTTGGTGAAAGATAATGGGACACGATGACTGACCAAGCCTGGCTTATATGCCCATACCTGTGACCAAGTGTCAAGATGTCCTAACCAGGTGGGAGAAAAGCCATGTCTTAGAAATAGCTGAGGGCCAGGACAAAGTAGCTCTCCTGGGCTTCCTTGCTGGCTCAGCAGATAAAGAATCCACCTGCAATGCAGGGGACATAGGAGGCGAGGGTTTGATCCCTGGGTTGGGAAGATCTCCTGGAGGAGGAAATGGCAACCCACTCCAGTATTCTTGCCTGAAAAATTCCATGGACAGAGGAACCTGGTGGGCTACAGTCCATGGGGTTGCAAAGAGTCAGACATGGCAAAGCACACACACATATGCCTGGGTTCACTAACTTAAAAAAGGCATCGGTGGGGATCAGACTAGGTTTTGATTCAAAAGCCCTGGAGCTTTCAAAACTTTTCCACTGTCCAGGGTTAGGACTATAGGTACAATATAAACACACATCCTTGAAGCGAAAGTTCTGAGGTCCTGCTTCTTCTCCTCATGAATCTTCCAGTGGGATCAAGGGACCCTGATCTTCCTTCCCATCTGCCTCCTAACTCACCACTCCTCTATGTTGGTTTCCTGTTAGCCACTAAGTCTATCAAGAAACCACTGAGGGCTAAGCCTGCTCCGCATTGTGGTATCAGACTTTTAAGAAGAGAGTGGAGAAGAGGGAAATGAGGAGACTGAAGATCAAGAGGGACTTACATAACTGACACTTCTCTATTAGCACAAACTAGTTCTTTGGTGATGGGCAAACTAAACTCCATGTCTCAGTTTCACCATCAGAAACTGGATGTTAGACTTTCCTCTTAGCATTGGCTTGATGATTAAATGAGGGTTTTAATCTTTTGAAATTAGGGATTTTGTTTTCTTTGGATGCCCAGGAGTGAAATTGTTAAATCATATGATAGTTATATTTTTAGTTTATTGAGGAGAACCCCCATACCATATTCCAGAGTGGCTGCATCAATTTACATTTCTAACAAGACTATACAAATAGTCTCTTTTCTCTATATCTTTGCCATCATTTATTATTTGTTGACTTTTGATGATAACCATTTTGATAAGTGTGAGGTGTCTCATTGTGGTTCTGATTTGCATTTCTATGACAAATGGATAAAGAAAGAGTATATATACACATGTACACGTACATACAATGGAATATTACTCAGCTGTAAAAAATGTGAAATTCTGCCATTTGTAACAACATGAATGGACCTAGAAGTTATCATACTTATGAAAATAAGTCAAAAAGAGCAAAAAAATTCTGCATGTTATCATTTATATGTGGAATCTAAAAAATAAAACAAATGAATAAATATAATACATATTCAGATATAGAAACCAGACTAACTGTTACCAGTGGTAACAATGAAGAGAGTAGGTGAAAAACAAAGGTAGTTATGCAAACTATTCTATCTAAAATAAATAAGCTACAGGAATATACTGTACAGCAAAGGGAATAGAGCCGGTATTTTATTATAACCTTAGATGAATTATAACTTATAAAAATATTGAATCACTATGCTGTATACTTGAAACATATAATATTGTGAATCATCTGTACTTCATTCAAACAAAGTACACCTAAAAATTTGAAATATCAAAAAAGAAAGAAAGAAAGAAAGCATAGATGAGTGTTTTACTTGAAGTGCTGGCCACAGTGATAGACAGATAGTAGATGATACATAGCAATTCTTACTGCAATTATTTTTTATTAGCATTATCACTTCAAAAAATCAGGTGTTCAGAGTCTGACAGATTCTATCTGCAGTACCTTCTTATAGCTACTTCTGCCCCCTACCTGAAGGAGGACTCTACTACAGAAGCCCTGAAAAATTTGGACTAAAAAAGTTGATAGAATTTGTGCAACCATCAGGAAATAATGTCCTGGTTTCCCTAATAGTGAATATTTGATTGAAATTCTCCATTAGGAAAAATACTTCAAAAAATGACCCGTGTCCATTTGCAAAGCCAACTGTGGCCAGTGGTTCGGGCACCATGTTGGCATAGGAACATGCTTGCCACTTAACTTATCCCAGAGCTCCTTTTAATTTTATCTTTTAAAAACAACCTGCTGGATCATACATGACATATAATCCAGCCTTATTAAATAGAAACTAAATGAGCATTTGAGAAATTTAATTGAAAGTGATATTCAGAATCTTAACAAGCCCCTGGCCAGGAGGGAGATTGATGTTCCCAGCTACAAACACAGCTCAGAGGAAGAGTCTCTGAAGACCTTGTCGCTAGAGGCAGGCTAAGCTTCTATTTGCTGATATTGCCGGCCTTGAAGGCTGGTTTCTACCAGCAATCCCAGCCATCCACCTGTTTCCAAGATTCCAGTGTAATCAGTCTTCCCTAGAGAGGATCCTGCCTACCAGTTCTGTAGCAAAGCAAGCACCTGGCCAAAAGCTCACTGTTGCTATTAGGAATGAAAAACAGTTTCTGTCAGTGAGCAAATAAAAAGGATGATGCTGGGAATATGGGGGTTCACACACTTGAATCCCTTCCTCTTCCTCTTGGCTTTCCAGCCAAGAACATCACATATGTACTCTGCAATAAGAAATAATGTCTTTCTAAAACACACATAAAATTAGACTACACATTATTCAAATTATATTTTTATATGCTAAAAAGAGGGTTTCCATTTACAGAGCTTATGACATTAGAGAATACTAACCATACTTTGTTCTTTGAGCACATTTTTGCATGAACTATTTCCAGGAATACGAGCATACTCTTGAATTTTTCTTTTCATAATTTGAAACACAGGTGATCTGCTTGCATCTAAAGTGTGTCTGTGCGTGCATACTCAATCACTTCAGTTGTCTGACTCTTTGCGACCCCCTGGACTTTATCCCACCAGCTTCCTCTGTCCATGGGATTCTGCAGGCAAGAATACTGGAGTGGGTTGCCATGCTCTCCTCCAGAGGATCTCCCCAACCCAGGGATCGAACCCTTATCTCCTCATTACAGGGGAATTCTTTACCACTGAGCCATCAAGGAAGACCCAAAGTGTGTCCAGTTGTGGCTAAAATATCACTATTTTTAAAAATTTTATTGAAGTTTACTTGATTTACAATTGTGTTCATTTCTGCTGCATTGCACAGTAAAGTGACTCAGATATATATATATATATATTCTTTTCCATTCTGGTTTACCACAAGATATTTAGTAAGCTTCCTGTGTGATTCAGTAGGACCTTGCTCTTTATCCATCTTATATCTAATAGCTTGCATCTGCTAATCCCAAACTCCCAGTCCATCCCTACCCGCCCCCCCACCCAGCCATGGCAACCACAGGTCTGTTCTCTAGATCTGTGAGTCTATTTCTGTTTCATAGATATGTTCATTTGTGTCATATTTTATATTCCACAAATAACTGATATTACAGGGTATTTGTCTTTCTCTTTCTCACTTTCTTTGCTTAATATGATAATCTCTAGGTCCATCCATGTTGCTGCAAATGACATTATTTCATTCTTTTTAATGGCTGAGTAATATTCCATTATATATACAAATATACCACATCTTCTGTCAACAGACTTTTAAGTTGTTTCCATGTCTTGGCTATACAGTACAAAGCATTGCCATTCAGAGGCATAATGATTTCCATTGTTGTTTCTGAAACAAAAATGTCTCAGTATACTCATTTTCCATTTGTCTATAACTGAAATTAAAAATAACTCAGAGCCAAAAATAAAGCAAAGTAGAATTTTCCTGTAGTTGAGGAAACAAATATTTTCATACAGACAAAAGTAGAGATAATAATGAAATACAACTGCTGATTGGAAGACAGTGCCACCAGGTCAAACTTAAGATGTTTATTTACCACTGACTTTTAGAAACATGCATTTGGCCTGCAAAGAAGGGGTTGAAAATATCATCCAAAATAGATGAAAGTGTGAATCTTATAAAAAGTTGAAGAACTGAATATTAAAAAGCACAAACTACTCCCTCACGCTTATTGCCCTGGGGGCCTGAATATTGATTTAAGAAATTTTTGGCTCTTCTGAACCACTTGGCTGGTTAGCTTAGCTTTCAATTTATTAGGGAATGAATTGTAATCTATAGAATTTTTCTGAAACCACATTTATTTAATTATACACTCGATGCCCTAAAAGATAAAAAGACTATCTTCTTATTTGTCATGTTGGTTTAGAAGTTAAAAAGTGTTACATAGTAGTTATGAGCACATACTCTGGAGAATGACTGACTTTGGATAAAATCTCTTCTCCAACCTTTACTAGCCAAACAAACAAACCTTGAAAGTAGTTTGTTCTTTTTTAAAAGATTGATCATATATATCCCAGAATATATTAAAGGATAAGTTAAGTAACACACATCAAAATATCTAGTGCAGTATACTGCACTGATACCTGAGCAAATGGTAATGCTCAGGTAAGGTTAACCACCTTTACTATCTTCATCGTCATCCTATCATCCTATCATCAAAGGCTTTAGAAGTCATGGAGAGGTGCTCAGACTCTCTTCTACTGAAGATATAGAACTATTGAAAGGGCAGTGGCATCACTAGATGCGGCCTTTGAATCCTGGAACCTGTGTGGAAGGCTCTAAAGGGGTGGGAGGGTGGAGGGTGGTGTTATGGGAGACAGGGAGATCACATAGGAGACCGTCCTACTAGTTTGAGCAGGACAGAGCTTGATGTAAAACAGAAGCTATGAGGATGGAAAGGAGTGGGAAATGGATACAAGAAAGATTCAAAATGAAAATTGGAAGGACTTAGGACAAGTCTGAATATGGACAAATGAGGGTGATTGGGGAGTTAAAGATAGCTTGGCTTTCCAACTTATATGACTTGGTAGAAAGTAGAGCCATGTATCAACACATGTAGAGAGTACATCCTGTATTTCTCATGCTCTATGGTCATGATCCCCTTACACTGTCTAGATTCATCACTTTTGTTGGCCTATCCTTCTATATGAATATTCAGAGGGAGAATTATCTATGGGCTAAAGTCTGTTGATTCTAGTATGCAAATAACTACCATTATTGCTGTGAGAAATGTAGTCATCAGCAATTCATTTATTTGGACATGACATATTAAGTCATTAACTAATCCCTACTGTAAATGTGCTTGTAGCTCTCTTCCTGAGGCTTTGTAAATTTCTCTTTGGTAAAGATGGAGAAATGAACAAATGAAAAAACAGTCAAAGAAAGGCATGGTGTGGTCAGAGAGGGAGGAGTGGTGAGATCAGGTCCCGCTTCTCAACTAGGATCAATAGGACACAGTCATTGCCCCACAAGCCTTCAACCATGACCACCATCTAATAGGAAAATAGATTATGTGCTTCAATCCTCTGGGCCACCTTACTCTGAGCTGATGACTCTTTATATTTTGGAACCAGCAGGGTTGAATGGAACCAAAGTTTCACTGAATTGACTGACAGAAGCCTTGTCTAGCCTTGGTCCAAAAAAAAAGTCAATGAAGCTTGTTTTTGGTACTGGAAAGTGAAGGTGTTAGTCTGTCAGTCATGTCCAACTCTTTGCGACTCCATGGACTACAGCCCACCAGGCTCCTCTGTCCATGGAATTCTCCAGGCAAGAATAGAGGAGTGGATAGCCAATCCCTTCTCCAGGGAATATTCCTGACCCAAGGATCAAACTTGGGTGTCCTGCATCATAGGCAAATTATTTACTATCTGAGTCACCAGGGAAGCCCCATCTCTTCAAATAGCACCATTCCCTTCCTTAAACCTTTTTCTTAACTCCTTACTTCCAGGCCTCCAGCGAGGCTCGATAATCCCCCCAAAGGTGCCAGCTGATAAGATTAAACATGTGCCAGGAACTTGAATTTTAAAAAGTTCTCTTGAAAATGAAAAAAACTTGGAAGGTTCAAAGGAATTCTAAGCTTTGAAGTACAGAATGTTGTCTTGTGGATCTTGCAGATTTGATGGTCAGAAACCCAACCCACATGGTGTGGGAAGCTGCCTTCACATTAAAATTAGCCTAAAGAACTAAGGGATATCTTTGCCAGGAAGACTTGCTGATTTTCCACCTGTGTGCCACAAGCACGCATACAAAACATGCCCACCCCTGATTTAATCACCCATTGTCTGAGTTTGACTAACAAACATTTCTTATCTCCAGTATGACATATATCATACAGGACTGAAATTGGTTGTTTAATTTTCTTCCTCATTGGATGTGCATTCATTCTCCATGTACCTTCTAGGCAACATGATGCAGCTCCTAGAAAAAAGAAGGCCTTTATGGTAGGCATGGTCTACTTACCCCATTGTTTTAAACCTGGGTTTTCCTTTTTGTTAGGATACTAACCAGGTAAATAATCAAAAAGTTTCCAGACTCCTCAAGGCCTGTGTTTAAAATGGGGTGATATTCTTTCCATCAATCAGATCCTGAGTTCTCCTCTCCTTAAAATGCAATTGAGAAGTATCTGTATATATCATCATGCCAATGTAAGAATTTTTAATTATTATTCATGTTAAAAATGCTGCAGTGCTAATCCAGAGCAATATATCCTTCAGGCTGCTCCTCTCCATGTTCACAGTCTTTAGGATATCCTCACTCTACAATTCTATCTAGGCCTTTCTTTTGGTGAAGTACCAGCTATAGTATTACCTTAGCTTCCTTGTGTAAGAGAAATGAAAGAACAAGCATTTGTAGTTATTGATATGTCAGGCTTCCCAGATAGCTCTGTGGGTAAAGAATCTGCCTACCAATGTGGGAGATGCAGGTGATGTGGGTTTGATCCCTGGGTCAGGAAGATCCTCTGGAGGCGGGTATGGCAACCCACTCCAGTATTCTGCCTGGAGAATCCCACGGACAGAGAAGCCTGACAGGCTATAGTCCATGGGGTGCAAAGAGTCAGACATGACTGAAGCAATTGAGCACACATGTGCACATGGAACCATGCATTATTCTTTGTGCTTTGTGTAAGCTGTCTTATTTTACTTTCTCAGCTATACCGTGAAGAGGTTGCTATTAACCCATTTTTCAAAGGAGAGAGCTGAGGTTTAGAGAAATTAAGTAACTTGCCAAAAGGCACCCAGGTAAGTAGTGACAGATTCAAAAATGGAGCTTTAAATTGTTCTGGATTCAGATCATTGGATATTCTCTCCATCCCACTGTTGTTTTCTAAACTGAGAGTTACTGGATTTCCAAGGTGATATTTTGTTCTTTAACCTGTCTCTGGGATTATCAGGTGCTATTGAGTGAGAAGGAATTAGTAGGTCCTTCCTTACCAAGACCAAATTTGTTCATTTTAATATAAGCCTGCTTCTGTAAGTCAAGGCAGTGCCTGTCTTAGGCATCTCTGGGCAAGGTTTACCAGTAGAACCAGAGTCCTAGCCAAAGACTCACAAGAGGCAAGATTCACACTGGGTGATGGAGAAAAACAGGCTAAGAAGAGCCATATTAAAGCTAGCAAATTTGTTCAGTCAGTTACAGTTCTCTGCATTCTCACAACTGTGCTTTCAAATACTGGCAAAACAAGAGGGGACAGTCTATTCAAGTATCTCCAACTGAAAAGGATACAAACTTGCACATATCCAAATTAAAAATTAAAATTGACATCATTCCAAATGCTTAATTCAGAAACAGCAAGATCTGTTTTGGAAACTGTCAGGTTTGACATCAACATCTTTTGTTTATAAGAATGTATTAGGAAGGCCCTTGTTCCTTTTCAGAGCATCTTCTCAGTGAATACAAGATAAATAGGGCAGGCATCAGAGAAGAATCATGGAGTGAACATATGACCACTGGAGTCAATCTAGTCTAACTCTTTGTATATGCATGAAGAAATCAGAGTACAAGGAAAAACAGGTACAACTTCACCTAGGACATTGCAAACTATCACAGCTGAGTAGGATGGTTTGTGCTGTGTAACATAATCCCAACAGTGGGTTTAGCCTTTACAAGTATTCCTTGCTTATACAATTCTACTGCAATTTGGGCAGCTTGCCAGGGTAGTTCTTTTTCATGGCATGATTTTCTTCTAACACATGACTTTATAGACTTCTGCAGTTTTCCGTCTTGTGACTTCATCATCCCCACATGTGCCTTTTGGAATCTTTGTGACAGATAAAGAGAGCTGCTTGTTTGTCACGGCTAGCTATGACCCTTGCTCAGAAAAGATGTGTAAATTGGTTGGAACTAATAATATGGTATTGAGCAAGGGTCTCTAAAATAAAATATTTACTATATCCAGAAAGTAGAGGAGAATCAGATGTAGCTAGACAACAGTAATCTCTACCAAATAAGTGGTGCAAAATTCACACTTTATGATGGTTTCTGTCTATTAGCACATGGCCTCTGGGCACAATTTGTAATGGATGCTAGAAACTGGAGAATACTAATTGGAAATTTTGGAAAACTCTACTGTTATCTCAATCCTAAACTATTTTTTTAAATTAATTATAGGGAAATAACTTCTTTGATTTAATCTCATTTCTTTGAAACAGAATAAACTACCTTAAAGAATTATTGAGTTTGTAGGGTGTCATATTTATATCTCCTTTTAAGTCCTTACAACAAGCTATTGGAATTGGTATTACCCCAGATTTAGATAGGAATGCTTTTGATTGCAAATTAAGGGAAATTAATAAATTACTTCCAATTAAAACAAACAACTGAAAGGAGAAAACAAATTGAAGAGATTCAGAGTTCACACAGGAAACAGATAGGAAATGTCATCAGGAAGACAAACTTCAAAGTAGAATTGGGCCTTGTTCAGAATTCGTAGCTGCTCAAAGGCTGCTCAGTATCCCATGAGCAACTTTCTGCTTCTCTGAAGTAGCCTCTGCATTTTTTCAGTCTCTCTCCATATGCATGTTCTTCATGCCCTACAATTGACCAACTTTCTCTGCTTTCAGTTTCTGAATGCTTTATCATTTCTGCTTATATGTAGCTCAAAATCATTCACCAATCCTCTCTGCATTTCAGCAACCTTCAGTTATGGCCATTCCTCTTGCTACTAACTGATCTCGTCTCTTACCATCCTGATTGAAAATTTCAAAATACCATAATAATAATAATATAAGCATAATACGTGTTATTATTCTTATGAACTAGGTCATGCAAGCCCTATGTCATAGGCCCACCTATGGGTCTGCTTCCTGATTGGACGAGGTCTCCACCTATGTATACACCTATTCACCTGTGCCCTGGTTAAAGACACTGGAGAAGCAGTGAATGTGGACAGTGTGACTTAGCAGGAGCAAGGACAGGAGAGTCTAATGCAGTAACGGAGCAAGCAGGCGTAGGAATGGATATGCCTAATCTTGTGCAAGGTCATTGCTATGGTCTGAATGTCCATGCCCCTTGCCAAAAGCCACGTGCTGAACTGCTACTCTTCAAAAGTGACGGTAAGAGCAAGTAGGGCCTTTAGGAGGTTCCTAGGTCGTAAGGGAGGAGACCTCTTGAATGAGATTAGTGGTCTAAAAAAGATTCTACAGAACTCCCTAGCCCCTTCCACCATATGAAGATGCAATAAGTCTGTGACCAGGAAGAGATTCCTCACCTGATCATGCCAGCACCTTGATTTCAGATTTTCAACCTCCCAGACTGTGAGGCTGTTACTTATAAGCCATTCAGACTGTGGTACTTTGTTATAGCAGCCCAAACCTACTAAGCATCATGATGCTAGTAAATGTTAATGTGAGATTTAAATGCAAAATTGCCTGACATTGCAGTATCAAGCTGAATGGGGAAACATGTATAGAAGCAATAGCTAGGCTGGAATTTTGTTGTCTCTTTCACCATTACCTTTCCTTCTGTAATCCTCAACCCAAACCAGAAATAAGTCTAAAAAGACACTTCACAAAATAAAGTGTTTGGCTAAAGCTGAATAAAGTAGGTCTGTATAGTCAAAGCTATGGCTTTTCCAGTAGTCATGTACAGATGTGAGAGTTGGACCATAAGGAAGACTGAGTGCCAAAGAATGAATGCTTTTGAATTGTGGTGCTGAAAAAGACTCTAAGAGTCCCTTGGACATCAAGGAGATCAAATCAGTCAATCCTAAAGGAAATCAACCCTGATTATTCATTGGAAGGACTGATGCTAAAGCTGAAGCTCCTATACTTTGGCCACCTGATGTGAAGAGCCAACTCATTGGAAAAGATCCTGATGCTGGGAAAGATTGAAGGCGGAAGGAGAAGGGAACAACAGGATGAGATGGTTGGTTGGCATCACGGACTTAATGGACATGAGTTTGAGCAAACTGTGGGAGATGGTGAAGGAAAGGGAGGCCTTGCGTGCTGTAGTCCATGGGGTCGCAAAGAGTCCAACATGCCTTAGTGACTGAACAACCACCACACCTTATTTAGAGGGCATTCTTGATTGAATGAACCAAATGCTGGAGTAGTTAGAACGACTGGATGAAAATAATAAATCAATAGCTCTCAGACTGGAATTCTGAATTTGGTCTCTAGGGGACACATTAGCCAGGTTGGGTCTGCTCACACGGGAACATGACCTAATTTCAGGGCAAGGTTTCATTTTATATGCTTTATTTCAAAATTTGTGGAAGTGTGTCACTACCAACACTGATGCCTAACCTTCTCACAAAATCCTAGGTGACATTACACCAAACACTTGAGCTCTTTACACTTCAGTTTCCACAACAGTAAAATAAGAGGAGTTATAGCAAATTACCTCCCAGGGTCCTCAGAGCTATAAAATTCTATGACTGGCTCACCTTACACATTCAGTATGCAAATATCTACATTTACTGATTACAACCTGAGGCAAGATCAATTTCCTCAATATTCATTTTAAATAGCATCCAAGAATCCTGGAAGAGATTTTAACTGAACTGCAGCCCCATCCAGTAAAAGTTTCTGTGATGATGAAACTGTCTTATCTCGTCTAATACAGTAGCTTCTAGCCACACAGGCTAATTGCACACTTCAAATGCAGCTAGTGCAGCTGAGGAACTGAAATTTTACTTTCATTTAATTTAAATGTATAGTTCCACGTGACTAGTGGCTACCACGTTGGACACTGAAGGAATGGAGATGTATACAATGTGAACAGCAAAAGGAAAATCAAGAGGTAGTGATACTATTTTGATGCAAGCTTAAAATCCCATGGATAGAAGGGCCTGGTGGGCTACAGTCCATGGGGTTACAAACAGTGGGGCATGACTGGGTGAGTAACACTTCCGCTTAGACTTTAATATATGAAAACTACTGGCTTTCATTTTCCTGTGGAATTGTGGGCTCCTTTTTAATTTTATTACTTGTTTTAAAAATTTTATTGGAGTATAATTGATCCACAGTGCTGTGTACTTTCTGCTGGACAACATAGTGAATCAGTTATTTGTGTACATATACACACTCTAAGATTTGTTTCCTACTGATGCTGAAGCTGAGCTCCAAATACTTTGGCCACCTGATGCGAAGAGTCAACTCATTGGAAAAGACCCTGATGCTGGGAAAGACTGAGGGCAAGAGGAGAAGGGAGCGACAGAGGATGAGATGGTTGGATGGCATCACCGACTCAATGGACAGGAGTTTGAGTAACTTCAGGAAATAGTGAAGGACAAGGAAGACTGGCGTGCTGTAGCTCATGGGGTTGGAAAGAGTCAGACATGACTCTGACTGAACAAGGGAAGTCTTTATGTTGTATTATGTTGTTATATTGTATACATCCAACTCTTTTGCAACCCAGTGAGCTGTATAGCCCACCAGGCTCCTCTGTTCATGGGATTCTCCAGGCAAGAATACTGGAGTGGGTAACCATATCCTTCTCCAGAGGATCTTCCCAACCCAGGGATTAAACCTGTGTCTCCTTCATGGCCGGCAGATTCTTTACCTTCCGAGCCACCAAGGAAGTAAAGAGAACAGTACACTATGAGTCATTCAGTTCAGTTCAGTTCAGTCGCTCAGTCGTGTCTGACTCTTTGCGACCCCATGAATCGCAGCACGCCAGGCCTCCCTGTCCATCACCAACTCCCAGAGTTTACTCAAACTCATGCCCATCGAGTCGGTGATGCCATCCAGCCATCTCATCCTCTGTCGTCCCCTTCTCCTCCTGCCCCTGATCCCTCCCAGCATCAGGGTCTTTTCCAATGAGTCAACTCTTCGCATGAGGTGGCCAAAGTATTGGAGTTTCAAGGACCAAATAGAGTTTCCTGTGTTATACAATAGGTCTTTATTAGTTATCTATCTTACAGATAGTAATGTGTGTAAGTCAATCCTAATTTTTCAATTTATCTCTCTTTCCTCCCTTTTCCCCCTGGTAAACATAGGTTTTTCTCCTACCCCTGTGACTCTACTTCTGTTTTCTAAATAAGTTCATTGTACCATTTTTGAGATTCTGTCTCTAAGTGGTGTCATATGATGTTCGTCTTTCTCTGTCTGATGTCCTTCACTCACTACGACAATCTCTAAATCCATCCATGTTGCTGCAAAGATATAGCTCTGAATTCTTAGTTCAATTTTTGTCATAAATCACTATTTTCTTTAATTCTAAATTTCCAGTTAATGTGAAATTTACCATGAATTTTATAATATCTTTGGGAAAGAGAAGGTAGTGGTAGGGAAAAAAACACTTTTTTAGCTCACTTATTATGACACTCATTACATAGGCTTTCCTTTTATTTTCAGTAAAGCTTCATAGGGGAAATCTTCTTTTATTCCCCAAACTCAAGATCCTAACTTGTTCAGCCCTTTAGAATTGATGGTGTAAAGTAACAATAATAGACTTTCATCTTCATTTTCTATTTGCTTAACCTTACTTTCACTTATTTTCTTTGATTAAATTATATCTTTCTAAAAGTTTAAACAGCTTTTCCAGAATAGCAGCAAGATGCTTTTGGCAAATAGATGGTTTATGCCTAAGTGATAGTCTTTTACGACACATGGATCAATCATAAAATGGTCTGTGAGAATTCTCAGACTTACTCTGAAGGGTCAAGCAATTTCTACTGCCTGTAACTGCTCTGCTCAGCATGAGGCTTGCTGCCTACTTCATATGCAATAACTTTTCCTTGCAATGTAGTCTCCTAATGATTTTTTTAAAAAGAGATCTTAGTGAAAAGTTAAGAATATAAAAATAAGTTAAGATATAGTTGTCTGTGGTTCTATAAGGAAAATTAACTGTATTGATGATTGCATGAGCCCTCCAGGCATGGCTCATTAACATAAGCCTAGGCCAGCAATGGTTCTTTTGCAACCTCTCTTCTGCTTCTCAGCTGACAGGTGATGATTATTATGTTTTTGCGTTTTTTGATGTGCCTTATATTTGAATAAACATGGTAACTGTTATTTTCTGCAAGTCTCTTCAATACAGTATATTAGCTCTCCTATAAAATGGGATTAATAATGCTACTTATCAGCCTTCCCTAACTAGTGGAACCTCACACTTCTAAAATACTATAATTTTCAGACACCTTATACATGATCCACTTTATACGATTACCTTTCAAATATAGAAGATTAAGCCAGTTTGGAATATAATCAAGATTACAATTTAATTTTTATTCAGTAAGATATTGCTTAATCAGAATGCTCAAGAGGAAGAATATCCCAGTTAGCTGAAATGGCTGCGTAACTGAGGTGTGGTCCATAGTCCTACTTGTATACATTGTATATTTTCCCAAGTCCTGTTTTCTCTGTAGAGTTTGGTGTACAGATAAAGTTCAGTTGGATGAGGAAAGACAATTTAGGATGTCAGGATTGTTGTCCTGCGTTTATTTAGGTGTGGAAGGTTAAGAGGCGATAACCCATTGTGTTACCAGGATTCATTCTGGTTCCATATCTTCATATATTTACTGCTTACATCAAAGAAAATCTCTTCATCATCACACATAACCAAAACATTGGTTCTTATGTGAAACATACTTTGTCGTACAATTACAAGGAGCTGTTTTTTTAAAATTTTTATTTTATTGAAGTATTGTTGATTTACAATGTTATTTTAGTTTCTGGCATACAGTAGTCAGTGATTCAGTTATAAACACACACATACACACACTAGTTGGCATTTGTTAATCCCAAATACATCCCTCCCTTACCCCTTACCCCTCTGCCTTGGCAATCATAAATCTGTTCTCTCTGTCCGTACATCTGTTTCTGTTTCATAGATAAGTTCCTTTGTGTCATATTTTAGATTCAACATATGTGATATCATATGGTATTTGTTTTTCTGCTAATGACTTACTTCCCTCAGTATGATAATCTCTAGGTCCATTCATATTGCTGCAAATGATATTATTCCACTATTTTTATGATTGAGTAGCATTCCATTATATATATATACATATATATATATACATACATAATATATGTATTCCCTTATATATGTGTATTCCATTATATATATATATAAACATATAATATATGTATACAGCATCTTCTTTATTCATTTATCTGCTGATGGATATTTTGGTTGTTTCCATGTCTTGGCTGTTTATTGTAAATAGCACTGCTCTGAACATAGGAGTGTGTGTATCTTTTCAAATTATAGTTTTGTCCAGATATATGCCCAGGAGTGGGACTGTTGTATTATATGGAAACTCTATTTTTTTTTTTTTTTTTAAGGAACTTCCATACTGTTTTCCATAGTGGCTATACCAATTTACATTCCCACCAACAGTGTAGGAGGTTTCCTTTTTCTCCACTCCCTTTCCAGCATTTATTATTTGTAGACTTTTTAATGTTGGTCATTCTGACCAGTGATATCTCATCGTACTTTTGACTTGCATTTCTCTAATAATTAATGATACTGAACATCTTTTCATGTGCCTGTTAGCCATCTGTACGTCTTCTTTGTAGAAAAATCTGTTTAAGTCTTCTGCTCACTTTTTTTGATTGGCTAGTTTTTGTTGTTGTTGTTATTATTGAGTTGTATAAACTGTTTGTATATTTAGGAAATTAAGCCCTTGTCAGTTGTAGAATCAAGCAACAGTTTTAACTTCAGCTTCTTTCCTTAAACATCTTGGAGATTAACTGAGTGATAACACCAAAATTTTAATTTGAATCTTAAGTGATTTTATTGTTTTTTTAAAGACAATCATTTTCATTAGGAATTTTTGCTAATATCAGCATACTATTTTTAATGTGTGTTGAATTCGATATAAGAATCAGACATCTCCACTAATCATTTGGTAATCTGGTAGTATCTTGAATTACTTTCCAGATATTTGTATGTGTGCATCTGTATGTGTGATTATATATGTTCACTATTTTTATATCAGAATAAAGCAATTTATTAAATTAATAAAATTTTGTTTAATGCATCCTGATTAATAAAAGCTTAACTCTAAAATCAGCTCTAATTTTAATTTTTGACATGCATTTTTTATATTAAAAGATTGAGTGGTTTCGGGTACTAACATTTGTCAGATTATTAATAGTTAAAGTTTTAAAACATTTTGCTGGCAGAGTAAAGTATTTGTCTTTCATGAGACATCCTAGTATATTTCAAAGAAATATGGTGAAAAATCTCTTAAATATATCAATATTGAAGTATTTTTGCACTCTCATCCAAGGAAGATGATCCTTTCTTGTTTGAACCTCTTCAATGAACAAAGCATTAATTTTTCTCCCACAGACAACATGGCCATTAAGAGACTGTATATCATTCAAAAGAAAGTTGGGAAAGATTATTTATACCAATACAAATTGAATTACTGAGAATTTTCCACTACAGAACATTTTCTTCTCAATTGTCATCATTATTTTGGTGCTTAATTGCTGTCTTAATTTCAAGTGGGATCATTGTCTCTTGCAATCCCTTTCATAGAGCCATTTTCTGCTCACAGATAACGGAAAGATTTATAGTCCTATATATATATATGTGTGTGTGTGTATGTATGTATGTATATATATGTGGGTTTGGGCTTTTTTTTTTCTGTTGTCATATCTCTACTTGGTTCTCAGGAACTAGACTGGCAGAGGCTAGAAGATGTACTATAATATTAATTTTCATAATTTTTAAATTGAAAAGATTTTGACATATGACCTCTATCTTTCCAGGAAGACTGTTAGCTTTATAGAATAAGAACAATATTTTTATCTTCTTTATGCTTAGTTGCTGTATCTCTGTTTCTTTGTTACTTTTTCCTGATTATTATTGATGGCACATGGATTATGGAAAAGCTTGCTATTTCAAACCTTTAGAAATCATTTTGCTTTATTATTTCACTTTTATAACAAGAAATAGAGGTGTACTCAGGCCACGTCAAATAATGGAGGTAATACCATTCCAAATAATGGAAATTTACCATAATCTAGATCTCAAAGAAACACAAATAAAACCTTAAACTTATCCTCAGAAAAAGAACCAAACCCCAAATAGGCCTGAACTATATAAATACTAGAATACAGTTCAAGAACTTTCCAAGGCCTCTGCATGAAGCAAGCTCATCAGTTCCTCCGTAAGGGCATGTTTTGGGCCTTTAGTTGTTTTGGCTCAATCATCAGGATGACTGAATTACTCTCTGGTCTTCTCTGCTTGCCCATTTTGGGTGTCATGAAGTCCAAGGGCCACCTCTAATATCATCAGTTCTGGCTGGGGTATCATGGTTACATTATCCAGAACATGATTATCTACTTCCTAGGTCTAAGTATTAACTTAATGAAGCATAAAATTGTGAAACATTGCTTTGAAATTAGCTTCTGTGTTTTAGGAAATGAACTATCCTCTCCTTCTTCCCCCCCCAAAATACTGGCTACTATTCTACTGCTGAAATACCAATATATTTTGAATGTTTGTCATATCCACAGATTTTAAAAGCTTTTAGGAAATCCCTGGGAATGGTTTATATCATTACCCTCCTCCAAGATGCACACACACATACACATTCAAAACCTAAAAACCTACCATTTTTCCCTTCAGCATCTACCTTTAACATTTTCAGCTTCTTTTTGGAAATGATAGGTACTAAGCAAATATTTCTTAATTGTATGACTCTATCTTGAATTAACGGAGAAGGCAATGGCACCTCACTCCAGTAGTCCTGCCTGGAAAATTCCATGGATGGAGGAGCCTGGTAGGCTACAGTTCATGGGTCGCTAAGAATCGGACACAACTGAACTACTTCACTTTCACTTTCACGCATTGGAGAAGGAAATGGCAACACACTCCAGTGTTCCTGCCTGGAGAATCCCAGGGACGGGGGATCCTGGTGGGCTGCCGTCTATGGGGTGGCACAGAGTCGGACACAACTGAAGCGACTTAGCAGCAGCATCTTGGATTAAACACTTTTAGAAAGTGAGTGGCATGCAGTCCTAGATATTTTTTGTATTGTTCAATTCAGTACCAAGCATAACCTGAAAATTAATAAAATTCTTAAGGATCAAGGTGGCAAAACTCTATAGATTTTTCTGTGTTTAAATAGAGGATTAGAAAAATTGGCATTGATTTAATTGTTGTCTTTCTAGAAGGTGATTTATCTGTACAGATCAGTAATCTTAAAATATTTTTATCTTTTAAGCCAATCATTCTAAGTATTTATTGTAAAATGTAGCAATCAGAAGGTCAAAGACCACACCAAAATTTAATTTAAAATATTATTGAAAGCATTCAAAGCATCTGGTTACATGTTTATACTATAGATACAAATATACTATGCAGATATTAAAATAATTTTTAAATAGTTATACATAAAACTCAATAATATTAAACTTAAAATTTTGAATTAAGGTATAAAAAAGTAATAAGCCATTTAGAAGTTTGTGCGTCTGTATAAAAAGAAAAGGTTTAAAACTATATTAATACATATTAGTAATGGATATTTCCAGTGCATAGGATTTTGGCTGAGATATATTCTTCAATAGTTCTTTGTAGTTCTTCTTAGAAGAACTTCATAGTTCTTCATAGTTCTCTGAATTTTTCAAAAATTTTAAAGTAAATATGTAATGCTTATATGATGATAAATCATGGAAAAATATTGTTTGACTTACTAACACCCTATTTTTGAAAGAAAACATGTTAGGTTTTCCAAATGATAGCTTTTCAGTTCATATGTCCTTGAAACCACTACACATAAGAGAAAGGCCACACAATTTGGAGTCAAATTTTTCTAGGAAGGACTCCTTGTTTTATGTTATTCCTTACACAAGACTTGGAACTATTAGCTATCTGAACACTATATTAGCTATCTGAACACCTGTGCCTTCTCATTTGAAAATTGGGGATGCAAACATTAGCTTTATGGAATTCCTACAAGCAATAAAAAGAGTTAATAATTATTTGAAATCAACATCTATGACTCATGTATAGGAGCCATTTAGTACATGTTAGATGACATTGATAATTATAATTTGGTTTTGCTATTTTTCATGTTTCAATGGAAAATTGCATATTTCCCAAGAAAACATTTTGAGAACTTTAAAAGCAGCAGTCTTGCTTACATGGAGTGAATTATTCCCAATGAAGTAGCAAAAGCAGAGAATGCTAATTCAATTATAACTTCATGCTAGCTTGATTTTCTAACCCTCAAGTACTTTCACTTAAAAATATAAAGACCAAACAGCTCTCTCAGATTTGCTCACTTGTCCCATCAGAAAGGTCCCAAAAGATAAAAATAAAATAACCAAAATGTGGGCAGTTTCAGAGAACAAGCAAACTGGTTGGTTCTCCTATTAATAAACTCCACAGATCACTCACTATATGGCAGGCACTCACCATTCTAAGCACTTTGCAAAGATGCCTTCTTTTAGCCCTTATAACAATCTTATGACAGTTTCTCTTATCACCTCCGCTTTAAAGATGAAGAATCCTGAACCCATCTTCAGCTTTCCTGACCATCAACACTATTATATATTCTCCTTGTGCCTTGATCTGAAGATCCCTCTAAAGCTTCTAGCACTTCCCTGATGGCTCAGACAGAAAAGAATCCTCCTGCAATGTGGGGGACCTGGGTTCGATCCCTGGATTGGAAAGATCCCCTGGAGAAGGGGACAGCTACTCACTCCAGTCTTCTGGCCTGGTGAATCCCCATGGACAGAGTAGCCTGCCAGACTACAGTCAATGGGGTCACAAAGAGTCGGACATGACTGACTGACTTTCAGGAAAGCCTCTAAAGCAGGAGATAGGTGTCTCCCACCCTCCAATCCCCCTACCTTCCACCCATCGCCACCCAGGGTAAAGAGACTGGAGAGTCATTCCCTGTGGACCAAATTCCAAGGAGAGAATAGCAAGACAGTTAAGAGAGGAGACTGGGCCCTGCCCAGAGCACATATTTCTCATTCTCCAAGTCAGGAAACCTCCCTGACCACACATGCACAGAAAGGTTCCTTGGAGGTTCAAGGGAAGTGGTGCCAAGGGAAGTGATACCAAGGGATGTTCTACCAGATGTCTTTTTGGTAGAATCCACCTTGGCTAAGGGATGTGTTCACACACATAGGAGGATCCTGAGATATACCACATATGGTCTGTGAACCAGGCAAATTAAAAGGATCAGCTAAAGGAAATCTGGAAGAAATGCCCTGTAAAAGTAATTCAAACTGCCACAAGGGTGTAACTCAGGGACTCTCCCTCTGAGTATGCCCATGTGTTTCTCCACGTGTATTGTACTCTTATACCTCCTAAAAAATACTTTACTTGTTTCACCACTTCCTGTCTTTGTGGAAATTCTTTTCTTTTCTGCAAAGCCAAAGGGCCAGGGTCCTTGTCAATGACCACTGGTCTAGTGGTTAGGATTCAGTGCTCTGCCACCCTGACCCAGGCTCAATCTCTGGCTGGGAAACCAAGCCCCACTTCAAGCCACTGCAGGAAAGGCTGTTTCAGGCCAAGGCCACCAGAGATCACTCCCACTGGATTCATATGGAAATCCTTGCCAGTCTGCTGAGCTAAGGGTGTGTATAATACCTACACAGAGAAGGAGGCTCAAAAGGAAGGGAATATAAATATACACTTGGGCTTTCCTGATAGCTCAGTGGTAAACAATCCACCTGCCAGGTTTGACCCCTGAGTTGGAAAGATCCTCTGGAGAAGGAAATGGCAACCCATTCCAGTATTCTTGACTGGGTAATCCCATGGACAAAGGAGCCTGGCAGGCTATAGTCCCTGGAGACACAAAGAGTTGGACACGACTTAGTGGCTGAAAGAACAACACATATATACTTATGCCTGGTTTGCGTTGTTGTATAGCAGAAACCAACACAACTCTGTGAAGCAATTATCCTTCATTGAAAAATAAATAAATATAAGCTCTCGGGGGAAGGAATCTTCTCTACCATGTTTATCATCTGTTTCCAGCACATAGTACAGTGTCTGGAAGAGAGGGCACTCAAATACTGATGGGTAAATCAGTGAATGAATTGGTGAATGTCCAAAATTGCTTTTCCTTGGTTTTAATTATTCTTTATCCTGCTTTCCTTGGAAGTATGTAAGGATCAACAAACTGAACTTAAAGCACAAGTAACAGTGTCCGATCCTTTGGGTTTTGTTTGTTTCTTTGTTTACCTAGGTCTTAAGCCTTCTTTGTTTGAAAAAAAAAAAAAAAAAAAAGTAAAATCTTTATCCCTGGTGTTAGTCCTCTATCTTAGTTGGAAGCAATTTCTTTCTTTTCTGCAACAGTCCCTTTCTGCATCTCTGCTAGCTGTCATTTTACTCCCTTGTCTTATCTAAGTGTGCAGGTATAATTTTTCTCCTTCAACCTGATGAATTCCTTAACTGCACTGACTATTTCTTATCTATGCTTTTAGTATGCATATATAGAGACTGAACCCCTTGCTGCTATAGCTGTTGACTTTCAACAACCCCTGAGGGAGTTCAGGGTGGAGTGAGGCACTCTGTGCTCCAGGGAATCTGGTCAGACAGGGCTTTAGACAGTTGAATGTTTTTCAGTTCAGTTCAGTTCAGTCACTCAGTCGTGTCCAACTCTTTGCCACCCCATGGACTGCAGCACACCAGCTTCCCCGTCCATCGCCAGCTCCCAGAGTTTACTCAAACCCATGTCCACTGAGTCGGTGATGCCATCCAATAATCTCATCCTCTGTCATCTCCTTCCCCCACCTTCAATCTTACCCAGCATCAGGGTCTTTTCAAATGGGTCAGTTCTTCCCATCAGGTAGCCAAAGTATTGGAGTTGCAGCTTCAGCAGCAGTCCTTCCAATGAATATTCAGGACTGATTTCCTTCAGGATGGACTGTTTGGATCTCCTTGCAGTCCAAGGGACTCTCAAGAGTCTTCTCCAACACCACAGTTCAAAAGCATCAATTCTTTGGCGCTCAGCTTTCTTTATGGTCCAATTCTCACAACCATACACGACTACTGGAAAAACCATAGCTTTGACTAGGGGGAACTTTGTTGGCAAAGTAATGTCTCTGCTTTTTAATATGCTGTCTAGGTGGTTATAACTTTTCTTCCAAGGAGCAAGTGTCTTTTAATTTCATAGCTGTAGTCCCCATCTGCACTGATTTTGGAGCCCCCAAAAATGAAGTCTGTCAGTGTTTCCACTGTTTCCCCATCTATTTGCCATGAAGTGATGGGACCGGATGCCATGATCTTAGTTTTCTGAATGTTGAGCTTTAAGCCAACTTTTTCACTCTCCTCTTTCACTTTCATCAAGAGGTTCTTTAGTTCTTCTTCGCTTTCTGCCATAAGGGTGGTGTCATCTGCGTATCTGAGGTTATTGATATTTCTCCCAGCAATCTTGATTCCAGCTTGTGCTTCTTCCAGCCCAGCGTTTCTCATGATGTACTCTGCATGTAAGTTAAATAAGCAGGGTGACAGTATACAGCCTTGAAGTACT
Organism: Dama dama; assembly: GCF_033118175.1. Taxonomy (NCBI): domain Eukaryota; kingdom Metazoa; phylum Chordata; class Mammalia; order Artiodactyla; family Cervidae; genus Dama; species Dama dama. The sequence continues at coordinate 67,272,381 of NC_083713.1, read as the reverse complement.
CCTTTTCCTATTTGGAAACAGTCTGTTGTTCCATGTCTGGTTTTAACTGTTGCATACAGATTTTCAAGAGGCAGTCAGGTGGTCTGGTATTCCCATCTCTTTCAGAATTTTCCACAGTTTGTTGTGGTCCACATAGTCAAAGGCTTTGGCATAGTCAACAAAGCAGAAATAGATGTTTTTCTGGAACTCTCTTGCTTTTTTGATGATCCAGCAGATGTTGGCAATTTGATCTCTGGTTCCTCTGCCTTTTCTAAATCCAGATTGAACATCTGGAAGTTCATGGTTCATGTACTGTTGAAGCCTGGCTTGGAGAATTTTGAGCATTACTTTACTAGCGTGTGAGATGAGTGCAATTGTGGGGTAGTTTGCTCATCCTTTGGCATTGCCTTTCTTTGGGATTAGAATGAAACTGGCCTTTTCCTGTCCTGCGGCCACTGCTGAGTTTTCCAAATTTGCTGGCATGTTGAGTGCAGCACCTTCACAGCATCATCTTTCAGGATTTGAAATAGCTCAGCTGGAATTCCATCACCTCCACTAGCTTTGTTCCTAGTTGTGCTTCCTAAGGCCCACTTGACTTTGCATTCCAGGATGTCTAGCTCTAGGTGAGTGATCATATGATCCTGATTATCTGGGTTGTGAAGATCTTTTTTGTATAATTCTTCTGTGTGTTCTTGCCACCTCTTCTTAATATCTTCTGCTTCTGTTAGGTCCATACCATTTCTGTCCTTTATTGTGCCCATCTTTGCATGAAATGTCCCCTTGATATCTCTAATTTTTTTGAAGAGATCTCTAGTCTTTCCCATCCTATTGTTTCCCTCTATTTTCTTGCACTGATCACTGAGGAAGGCTTTCTTGTTTCTCCTTGCTATTCTTTGGAACTCTGCATTCAGATGAGTATATCTTTCCTTTTCTCCTTTGAATGTTTTTAAGAACAGATTTAATTATCTCAATCCTTACATCCCCTCATATCTAGAGATGAATTAAATCCCTTCATGACGATATCAGAGCCTCATGACTAACAAAAAACCCTTTTGTAAAATGAGTGCTTAATGGTATTGAACTCCCCCTTCACCAAAACCTTATATATTGACCTTCCCCCACTGCCACTTTGGAGAAGTCTCTCAGAGCTATCTGAGATGCTGCCTCCCAGGTTGCAGTCCTCATTTTGCCCCAAATAAAACTTAACTGGAAACTCTCAAGTTGTACATCTTTTTTAAGTCAGTATTGTGTTGCAAAATCTTCTACATATCCTGGCTCCTCCCTTACTTTTTAGAGGTATCTGAGAGGCTGCATGCTGGGCTTAAGTCTTCAGTTTTGTCTGCCAAATAAGACATTAGTCTCAACTTTTAGGTTCTCCCTTTTTTTTTTCAGTTGTCTCTGTTGTAAGTACTTAACTTTGCCTTTGCAACATGAAATCAGCTACAGACAATTGGCAAATGAATGAACACAACTATGTGCTAATAAAACTTTATTTATAAAGCAGTCAGTGGGTAGATTTGGTCTATAGCCCACAGTGGTTTTTGAACTCCTATTCTTACCACAGGCACCCAATAGTTCACTCTTTGCATTCTGAGTACATAGCAAAGGGTAGTTTTGTCAGGGAGAAAGAATGAATTTATCGATAAAATCATTACTGGCAAAGCTCAGAAGAATGAAGCCTTCAGGAAATAGGTCAGATGTTTCATTTGCATATGCAAAGCCCATACTGTGGTTTATTTTATATATCTTTCTTTGCCTGCATGAAATCTTTTCCTAATCTCATCTTCTTCTCAATTTCCCCTTCAAGCTCTCATCCTTCCAAACCTTTAAAGGATAATAAATACAATTTTCCTATTAAAGATAATGGGCTTTCAGGGATCTCTCTGCAAAAAGGAAATGAGGGGAAAAAAATCTTATTAGGACCTATCTTCATCATATAGATTGATCTGCAACTCTCAATTATAAATTTGGATTTTGTTTTATCAATCAATGATCTCTTTTTTCTTATAATATCCCTCTAGGACATAAAAAAATGAAATTAGTTCCTGGCAATTTTCTAAGGCAAAGGGGAAAAATGTACAGAAAATAACTTGGCTGAAAATAAAATCATAGGCAGATACAAAACACCATGCAACTAAATGGTAAAGTATAATTCAATAATGATCACCTATTTACTTCTAATTTAAAGGATGTATTAATATCCAGCCAGCGAAATAGAAAACTACATATACTTTTCCAGGTCACGCTGATCATCTCCTTTTTGGATTCTCTATCAATCACCAGTGCTATTAGAGCTCCAGTAGCTAATCCCATCTTTTTAAATAACTTATTTATTTTATTAGAATGGACTTGCTTCACAATGTGTTAGTTTTTGCTAGACAATGAAGTGGAATCAGCCATATGTATACATAGATCCCCTCCCTCTCACCCTCCCTCCCACCTCACCCCATCCCGCCTCTCTAGGTCATCACAGAGCACAGAACTGAGTTTCCCGTGCTTTATAGCAGGTCCCCTCTAGCTATCTGTCTTACACATCTTAGCATAAATATGCCAAACCCAAGTTCCCAATTCGTCCCACCTTCCCCTTCCCCTTCTGTGTACACATGTCAGTTTCTGGGTCTGTGTCTCTATTCCTGTCTTAGAAAATAGGTTCATCTGTATCATTTTTCTAGATTCCACATATATGTGTTATTCTCACCTTTATTTCATATTTATGGACCTGAATTATTTTCTTAAATATGTCATTCTGAGTGTCTGTGCTGTATTAGTCATCAGTTGTGTCCAACTCTTTGCCAACCTTTGGACTGTAGCCCACAAGGCTCCTCTGTCCATGGGATCCTACAGGCAAGAATACTGGAGTGGGTTGCCATTTCCTTCTCCAGGGAATCTTCCCAACCCGGGAATCAAACCCGTGTCACCTGTGTCTTCTACATTGCAGGTGGATTCTTTACCTGCTGAGTTATCAGGGAAGCCCATTCTAAGTGTTACCTTATCTCTAATCCTCATCACACCTTAAAAGGACCAAGCTTTGCCCTCACATTCTCCAGCACTACATGCGGAGTTAACTGAAAACCTGGAAAAATTTGTAATGCAGCCCCAGCCTGGGTTAGCAGTAGGCAAATGGCCTAAATCCCTCTTTTGGGATCTGCCACCTCCAAGTTCTCTCCCCTGTGGCTGGTCCCCAGATATCATGTAACTACTCTGATTCACAGCCCAGACAGTGTGATGAAGTCAATTTTCCCTCTTGGCGTTGTAAATAATGAAGATTGAGAATTGAAAATGCTCCTATTAACCTAGCATCTAAGCAAGCAGCTCTTCTAATTTAAACATTCCTATTTTTTTGGAACCAGACAAATATGCTTTATTAGCAATATTGTCTGGAGGACTTTAGGTTCAGGTAAATTTATTGTGCCTGTAAAGCCAATCACCATTTCCATTTCCCATGGTCATCAAGCTAAACTTTCTATGAACTTTAACAATGAATGAAAATTGATTAAAATCACATATGCTGAATTACTTTCTCCCAAGAATAGCTAACAATTTTCTGAATAAACTTGACCTTTTCTCTTCCATTCATTTTAACATAAAGGTGAATGAAAATCACATTCAAACAAGTATATCAATCCACACAAACAAACCTGTGTCTGTGAAAATGAAAAGTAATTTACTCTTTTTATTAAGATGTATTGTAAAGTCACAGTTGTGATCTAATGAATCTTTAGCAGCTCTGTACATCTATTTATGATTTTCTGTTTTTTTATTAATGACTCATTTGCTCCAGAATGAGGAGAATAGCTCTTAAAGAGAAAGAGATTTAGATATGCTTTTTGTTTGTTTGATTTAGAAATGATTCTTTAAGGTAAAGCCCCTATATTAATAAAACCATCTACCTCTAACACAGTTTTCTGCATAGTGTTTTTTCAAAGTGATTTCACATGTATTTTACCCATTTGATCTAACCAGCAATACAATGACATTTTTTTGTGTGTGAAACGTCAGCGTCCAGAGAAAGCTCATTTCTCAACCAATGCACATCCTCATCCCCTTTTCTCACCCTACTCACCCCATTGCAGAGTGACTTAGATACACTTAAAGGCAAAATAGGCTCCAAATTGTTCAAGGTATAAAGACAGTAGAGACTGCATTAAGAAGAGCACAGATAGAAGAGACTCCATCGTTTTCTTTCTTTTTTTTTTTTTTTTTCTTTTTCTTTTCTGCTGTGCTATAGAGCATACTGGATCTTAGTCCCCAACCAAGAATCAAACCCAAGCCCCTTGCACTGGAAGCATAGAGTCTTAACAACTGCACCACCAGGGAAATTCCATGATTCCATCTTCTCAGTTTAGTATTTCTAGGGGTTTCCTTTAGATTGGCTTATTTTCTATCCATTCATGCAGCTGATTGGTCTGGGGCTCTCATCCCAGAGATACATCTGCTCTTAAGGAGAGAGAATCCAGGATGGGTCCAAGGAAATATGAGATGAATCAGGCTATTCCAGTCTGTTAAATATCAGAAGGGGTCCTATGGCTCACATGTGAGCAGGTAATGTCACCAGACTTAAATATGACAGAATATAAAGGCACAGTTCCAATTAACAAGGAAAAAGACATTTGTCTTGAAGTTGTCACATGACCCAGGGGAACAGAAGCCAAGTATGTTAGGAAACAGGGTAAGATGTGACCATTCAAGATCAAGGCCAATACCTTAAACTATATAATAATGCCTATTTTACTATCTTATAATTTGAAGAGCACAGAAATCAAATGGCTTGTCTAATATCACATAATTAATCTGCTCAGAAAAGAACATGAGGCTTGATGATTCTTGTAGGGGGCCTCATAGCAACCCTGGAGCTGTGATGAGACCCTCAAGAATCCAGGCTTCTTCCTCTCCCCTGTAACAATCTCTGGCGCTTGTGCCTTATTTGCAGAGCCTCTCTCAGGTGGTCACCCAGTGGACCACCAGTGGACCAGGAAGATGCTGGGAGCAAAGAGCATCCACTGGGATTCTCCTCTGACACCAAGAATGACTCATTTCATCCTATGGGTACACCTTTCCATATCATCATAACCTACCAGAAACTTTTTCTGACTTCAAAATTTGTTTCTCCCATGATGGTTTTATTGACCATAATCTCATGTTTGGAATGATGGTAAATTTGCGCCATAAATCTTTACTGAATACCTACCAAGTACTACAAATTGGGTAAAGTTCAGGGAACAAAAATACAATACATGGTTTTACCTGTACTCAAGTAACTTACAGTCCCTTGGGATTGATTCTCAAAGAAACTGGCCATCATGTTGCATCCCAGTGAGGCCACTTACAGACTTTCAGAGGGATGATTTCCTCAACACGAGTGAAGCTTGAGTTCAAATACCTCTTCCCCAAGTGCCCATATTTATAATTATTCATCCAAGGGAAAATTAATCCCTTCTATCCAGAGGTATCTTTCTAGGCTCGTACTGAATTGTCATTGACAGTTTTCATTGGTATTTAACTTTTCACATTATTTTTGTAGATGTCCTCAAATTGCCATTTCAACTCTAAGATTTTATAAAACTCTATTTTGCCATCTTGACAGAGCTATAAATCCCTGCACAGAGGGACTTCTTTTTATCACAGCCTCAGCTTGCCAGGCACACGATCAAACAGTTCCCTGGCTATATCTAGTACTCTGTTGTTCAGGGTTTTGATTGAAAAGTACCTGCATGCACTCAGGAGTCAAGTATATTAGTATTCAAGAGTAGCTCTATCTTTTTCAGAGTTTGCTTTTTTGGAATATTTTGTTATTTTCTTTAAACCTGTGTTTCCCCACATTTAAAATGAGAATAATAATAAATGAGCTGGCACACAAAGAGCCTTGAAGCTTGATCTTTAACTAATCTTCAGTGAAATGAAGTGAAAGTGTTGGTTGCTCAGTCGTGTCTGACTTTGCGACCCCATGGACTGTAGTCCATCAGGCAAGAATACTGGACTGGGTTACAGTTTCCTTCTCCAAGGGATATTTCTGACCCAAGGATCAAACCATCTGAGACACAAGGGAAGGGTTTAATTATAGCTAGAGAGACCTGAATTCACATCCTATCTCCTCTACTTACAGGTAATGTGCATATATTCTCTGTCAACCTAAACATTTTTACAAATAAAATGGAAAGAATCATAATATCCACCTCCTGAGATTTTGAAAGCATCAAATGAAATAATGTCTGTAGAGCACTTAGCACAGTGTCCACTATAGAGAAAGCGCTCAATAGATGTTAGCTTTAAGGATGATATTCATTACATAGATTTAGGGGCATAGTGTGTAAATTCACAAGATCTTAAATAGTTAAATAGGATTCCATCGTTTACCCAAAGCTCTGTTTTTACCTTTGTTGTTGTTTAGTCGCTAAGTCCTGTTCGACTCTTTTGCAACCCCATGGACTGTAGTTCACCAGGCTCCTCTGTCCGTGGGATTTCCCAGGCAAGAATACTGGAGTGGGTTGCCATTTCCTTCTCCAGGGGATCTTCCGACCCAGGAGTCGAACCTGAGTCTCCTGCATTGACAGGCAGATTCTTTGCCACTGAGCCACCAGGGAAGCTCTTATTTTTACCCTAATGTCTTACAGTTCTCTAGTTATTCAGTCATGTCTGACTCTTTGCAACCCCACGGACTACAGCCCATCAGGCTCTCCTGTCCATGGGATTTTCCAGGCAAGAATACTGGAGTGGGTAGCCATTTCCTTCTCCAGGGAATCTTCCTGACCCAGGGATCAAACCCCAGTCTGCTACACTGCAGGCAGATTCTATACCATCTTAGCCGCCTGTACCTAAGTCTTAGTTGAGGAATGAGAAAATGCTTTCTGATGTTAACAATAGTAATAGTGAAGCATCACAAAACTCCTGCATATCTTCTGTTATGACTTTGATGACAACTAAGCCTGCTATGATTGTTTGTTCACTGAACAAGGGTTTTATAAGGCAGGAGAGCTAATCTACAGATGAATAAGAGAGACACAAATCTTCAGCTTAAATTGCTTACGATCCCATTTGAGAGTAGGATGTGCACATAAGGAATATCACTGTAGTAGAATATGCACTTACTGACATGAGGCATTTAGGGTACAGATGCAATGGATCAACTCTGTTCACAAATACAGAGCAATAAAGGAAACCTCCACTGGAAAGGTTGTACTTAACACTTAATGTCATGCTTAAGAGCATGGTGAGAAGAGATAGGTGAGGAAATAACAACGTGGTCAAAGAACCTGATGCATGGAATGGCCCTGGATGACAAAGGGAAAGGATGAAGTTGTTCTTGTGTTGGTGGTATGGATAACTTAAAGAACCATTTGAAGTGAGAACTGGCTTTTCTAGAAACTTTACCTAAATTTCAGTGATTCTTCACATTTTGTGATCACAAGTTTCCTTAGTTTCCAGTGAAAGTTTTGCAGCTTCTGTTTGGTAAAAGATATACACACATATTTTTATAGAATATCCTGGATACTGGGAAAGATGGAAATAGAACCTCCAGCCTTGGGGCGGGGGGGGGGGGTGGTGGGAAATGCTTTTAGTTTATCAGACAAGCACAAGGAGTCTCCACAGGATAAAATAGTAATGGAGGTGGTGACTGGTTCTCCAATATCAACAGCTTTGTTTGTTTGTTTTCTTTTGGAGACTTATTTAGTTTTCATTTCAATGGCCACACCTCCACCTATAACATAAAGACGTTTTGAGAGAAATTGACTTAGTCTTTAGGGACTAGGGGTATGGCATGTGGTTGCAGCTTATCATTCAAAGCTAATCATTCAAAGTCTACCCCTTTGACCACGGTTATTGATTTAGGGGAGGGTACAAAACACATATTTAACCAAGCAATTTACTGAAAAGGCTGGCTGAAGGCTTCTGGGAAACAAACATCCTTGATTTTTCTGGGAGGACTTCCAGAAGCAAATTGCAGAACTTTTCTCTCCTTATCTATATGGTTCAGGGCAGAGCAGCTGCAGGAGTTACTACTAGCCATATTCTGAGACCATGATGGGGAACCAGGCTTTAGAACTCACTCTACGCCACAGAAGGTGGAATGAAGAGGTGGAAAGAAACATGGTTCTTACTGACACTTTTGAGTCACAGAATCAATATAGCTCTGAAGTTCACCTGCCACCAGACCCTGCTTTTATGGTGGCCACTAAGTCCCTTATATGGTTAAATAGATCTGAATTCACTACCATGTATGAATGGCTAAAGTAGATAGCCATTGGGAAGCTGCTCTACCGCACAGGGAGCTTGGTTCGGTGCTCTGTGATGCCCTAGAGGAGTGGGATCAGGGTTAGGAGGTGGGAGGCTCCAGAAGGAGGGGATAATATGTGTACATATAGCTGATTCACGTTGTCAGAAGCAACTAACACAATGTAAAGCATTATACTGCAATTTAAAATTAATTTACAAATCTGAATTCAACGTTTATTGGTTGTATCCAACAGTACCCTAAATAATGCGTAGCAAAAATGATATATACCCTCTCTCTGTCCATACAGAGTCCAGCACACCACTTCCCTTCCTCTTGCTTCCTTCTGTCTCTCCCTTGTGTTTCCTCTGCACCTCCCACACTGCGGAGTCTCAGTTCTTGTGTACTTAATTCCATCCTCCGTGATGGAGCTGGTAAAGTATCAGGAGGCCTCCAGGCCCTGCCTTTCCTTAGTTGTATTTGCTTGTCTTAATAAATAAATCTTCCTTTTGCTAATATTAATTTCCTTTTAAAACATCACTATCAATTTGCAACTAGTAGACAAAAAAGCTCTGTAGATCTAATGCACAATGTAGTGATTATAACCAACAATACTGTATAATAAAGTTCAAAGTACTAAGAGACTAGATCTTAATTGTTTTCAACACACAAAAAAAGACATGATAATGATGTGATGTGATAAAGGTGTCATTTAGCATTACTATAGTAATCATATTGCAATATGTAAATGTATCAAAATAACACTTTATATATCTCAAGCTTATGTAATGTTATATGTGGACTATCAAAAAAAAAAACTCTAGAGATTATAATGTTAACAGCCTCTGCCTCTTTGTTCTGCCTCTCAAGAACTGCTAAGACTTTCTTCTTCATACTTAGATATGTGCCATCACATCCAGAAAAAGGTAGAAAATTCTCTAATAGGAATGTAGAGATGCGGAGGTAAAAACTTCAGTCTACCATCATAGTGCTTGCAGTATGTTCAGAGACTTTCCCAAAGACCATGGAACTTGTAAGGACCCATAAGTTCAGGATAGGGATTCTTGCTTTATATGTCAGGGAGCTATTGAAGGGTTTTAGGGATAGGCCATGCCAGTCGTATCCAACTCTTATGTGACCCCGTGGACGTTAGCCCACCAGGCTTCTCTGTCCATAGAATTCTCCAGGCAAGAATACTGGAGTGGGTAGCTATTCACTTCTCCAGGGGATTTTCCTGACCTGGGAATCAAACTCAGGTCTTCTGAATTTCAGGAGGATTCTTAACTGTCTGAGCCACTAGGGAAGCCTCCTAACATGGTCATATTTGTGTTTTTCAAAGTTAACTATGAAGCAATGTTCTTAATAAGTGGCTAAGTGAAAGGCTTCTAAATCCACATTTTATTTTTATGCCTGGAATCAATTTATCATAATTTCTTCTTGGGACAGCTTTCTCTCTCTCTCTTCCTTCCTACCCTCCCCTTCTCTCTCTCCAGATAGATAGATATCCATACAATGGGCCATTCCTTCATAGAACACCAGTGTGGATATAGTAGGTTCTTCTGAGTTTCACTATGTCTGTAAGACAATTCTCATAGGATATTTTAGATTTATCACTATTTAATTATTTTGAAGTTTTATGTCACCCAGAGCAGCCTACATATTCACAGAATCATAGAACTATAGGTTTAAAGTGGATCATAAGGTTCAACTCATCTAGTTATTTAAAAAACCCTATTTGTCTACAAAATGCATAATATCTGACATATAAGACCTAGGATCATTGAACACATCATGAGAGCATTTTAAAATGGTAATTGACTATTTCTGACCAATGGAAGTTACATTTTAAGGTAGTATGACATGTAAATCATAAACATGATAAGACAGAAATTAGAAAGTTTAGCATATGATGGACAATTATCATTCTGGAATATGTCCCTAACTTATGAAAACAATATTTAGAATATGTTATGGTCCTTTTGCCTTCATTCATTTGAACACACTAAGCTCATATTTGCAAAGTCATGTTGAAAATACATGAAGAGCTAGGCAGACAACACAATATTGTAAAACAATTATCCTTCAATTAAAAATAAATAAATTAAATAAAAAATAAATAAATCATAGATCACTCTTAATGGACTTGTTCTCAAATCTCCAAACTTTCACTCCCCTTTCTAAGATTCTTGACTAAGTCTTATTTTCTTGATTTAGATTTAATTGAATCTTCGTTTACAGGAACAACTATTGACTTTCTGACTTCATGTGTTGTGAGTATAGAAAAAAGCATCTAATCCCTTAATCTCTCTATATTAATTATTTATTGATGCATAATAACCTGCTCCAAAAGTTAGCAGCTAGAAATGGCAAACATTTGTTGTACACAATTTCTGAGGCCAGGCATCCAGAAGAGGTTTAGCTGAGTAGTTACAGCTCAGCATCTCTCATGAGGTTGCAGTCAAGATGTTGGATGGAGTTGCACTCATCTGCAGGCTGGACTGTGGCTGGAGGACCCATTTCTAAGATGAGATACTCAAAGAGCTCTTGGCACAAGGCCTCAGTTCATTTCCATGTGGCCTCTTTTTATGATATGGCAGGTGGTTTCACAAAGGACAATGAAAGTGGGGGTAGCTGCAATATCTTTTAAACCTAATACTGGAAGTAACACAGTGGTATGTGTAGCTTCTGTCACATTCTTTTGACCACACAGAAAAACTTGAGTACAATGTGGAATGGGAATATATGAGAATGTGGTCACCACAAGTGAGGGTCATTAAGGACTTTCACACACCCTTAGTGGGTTAAGTGCTCCTTCATACAGGCTTAATCAAACTCCCATTACCCTTGATGGGCTGAGAATGGATAGTTCTAAAAAGTGATTTTCCTGCAACAATATCAAAATATACATGAAAAATGCATGCAAGTTTTCTAGACACATTGGTGGGTTTGAGTAAAAAGTTGTTCTCTTCACAGAAGCAATATTTTGAACTTTCAATTACATTATACCAGTGAGTAAAAGTAGAGCTGTAATTAAGAAGTCCTCTGAATTGTACTATAAATGACACATCTGAAACACTTTAAAATACAAGATGATTTCTTCTTGGGTTCTGAAAATTTTTTTTTCTTTATTTTGATAGTTTCCAAATTTGTTTATAATACATCTGTGGAAAAATTAAGTAAATATACATTAATAAAATAATAAATAGATAAAGAGGCTTTGTTTGAATAACAAATATACTAACATTCGGGCTATAAGAAAATCTGCTAGTATTCAGAATTCTTGACTATAAATTATACGACAAAGGAACATAAAAAAGCAAAGGCTTAAAGCTAGAAGATGAAAGACTGATGTTTATATAATATATACTATAGTCGTCCCTTGTATGTGTGTGTGCTCAGCTGCTCAGTCATGTCTAACTCTTTGTGACCCCATGGCCTATAAGCCACCAGGCTCCTCTGTCTGTGGAATTTTCCAGACAAGAACACTGGAGCAGGTTGCCATTTCCTACTTCAGGAAATCATCTGGACCCAGGAATCAAACTCAAGTCTCTTTGAGTCTCCTGCATTGGCAAGTGGATTCTTTACCACTGAGCCACGGGGGAAGTGTGATGCACCTCTCCGCTTATATACAGGGGATATATTCCAAGACCCCCAGTGGATGCCTGAAACCAAGGATAGTATCAAACCCTATGTATACTATGTATATATACATGCATACCTATAATAAAGTTTTCATATATACATGCATACCTATGTATATATACATGCATACCTATAATAAAGTTTAATTTATAAATAAGGCACAGTAAGGCATTAACAACAATAACTGATAATAAAATTAAATATTTTAATAGTATACTGCAATAAAAGTTGTATAAATGTGGTCTCTCTCTCTCTCTCACAGAATAACTTGTGCTGTGCTCATCTGTCTTCATCTTGTGATTATTCCAGATGATAAAATGCCTGCATGATGAGATGAAGTGAGGTGAATGACAAAGGTACTTGACATAGCCTTAGGCTACTACTGAACTTCTGATAACAGTCAGAAGAAGGATCATCTACTTCCCAGATCATCCAGGCATGAGGATGTCAATGGTTGAATGTCAAAGGCAGATTATGTCAGTGGTTGGGGATTCCAAGCAGGACAGAGAAGACTGAATTGGTGAAATTTCTCATCACACTATTCAGAATGGTACAAAATTTAAATTTATGAATTATTTATTTCTGGAATTTTCCATTGAATATTTTCAAAGTGTGGTTGACCTCACATAACTGAAACTACAGAATGCAAACAGGGGATAAGGAGGGAATACAATGTATGTGTGTGTGTGTGTATATATATGTTTGTGTGTGTGTGTGTGTGTGTATAGGTATATATATGTATATGTGTGTGTGTATGTGTGTGTGTGTGTATATATATATATATATATATGGGGGAAGTGAGAGAGAGAGAAAGCTGTCACAATCCATACATGTATGGATTGCCTATCTGGAGGAAAAAAAGAAAGCAGAAGAACCCCTAAAATACCAAAGTGTGTATTAAGAGAGAAGTGGCCCCTCACACTGGTTAGAATGGCCATCATCAAAAAATCTACAACAATAAATGTTGGAGAAGGTGTGGAGGAAAGGGAACCCTCCTATATTTTTGGTGGGAATGCAAATTGGTACAGCCACTATGGAGAACAGTATTGAGGTTCCTTAAAAAACTAAAGATATAGCTACCATATGATCCAGCAACTCCACTCCTGGGCATGTATCTGGAGAAAATCATAACTCAGTAGGATATATGCATTTCGTGTTCATTGCAGCAGTATTTACAATAGCCAGGACATGGAAGCATAGATGTTCATCAATGGAGGAATAGACAAAGAGGATGTGGTACATGTATGCAATGGACTATTATTCAGCCATAAAAGAATGAAATAAGGGCATTTGCAGTGACCCTGTGAGTCTATTAGTATAAGCCTGTATTTTTTTCAAAGAAGAAATTAACACTTATACATTAATAAAACAGTGGAAAAACCACAGTCTAAACCCTAGCTTGCTACACTCCAAAGCCCCTCATGACACCATGTTGCTTTTCCACACCAAATGACTTTTGCCTCTCCTCTGATGATGTTTCTATTCACCCCTTCAACTTGGCTTGTGGCACCCTCATACAAACATGCACACACACACAACTTAGGTAAGTTAAACATTATTTTTTTCAGTACCTGTTATTTGATTCTTTGCCAACCAGTCACACAACAAACTGTTTGACTGAAGGTTTCATATTATATCTAGTTTTCTAAATGATAAGAGACATATAGTAATAAAATAACATTCCCAGAGGACATTTTCACACATTACTTGCTGTTTCTCTTTTAAAATTCCCATCTTTAAAAGTGTCAAACAGCCATAGGCTCAAGATATAATAGCTTCAGCTGCAAATAAAAGAAGCTTCTTTATGGATGAAAGGTGTGAAAAGGACTATTTCATCAGTCTCTCAGCTACCCCCCCCTCCCCCCACAGAAGAGTGTAGTTAGTGTATGAGGACAGCAGTTAAAAAACCAGCCTTTAAAATGGTATGAGATCTTCCACACCTAGATTTCAGAACATTTTGGAGGAAAGTATTAATTTATTTTTCATTTTGTCCTAACTTTTCAAAGGGGCAAATTTGGGCACAGAGGGGATAATGAGCTTGACAGAGAGTCAGGAGCAAGACATTGATGGAAAATGGGCACATATTATAGGATGCAGATTTCATTGCTTCTCACATCCATTTCTCATCATGGAAGCACAGTCATCCTGTTACACTTGTATTTGACGGTTCACTGAATAGCCGCAATAACAAATTTTAAATACCTATCAAATGTCATAAAATGTCACTTACTATTTTTCTTGGTTTGTAAAAGGAAAATGAAAATTGATAAAGTTCATGTATATTTTGTACTAGTTCAATACCCTAAATATCATAAGACTTTCAACAAATATGTAGTCAATAGTAGCTAATATGGTCATATTAAATAAGGGAGTGCTACATGTTTTCAAGGGAAAGTAGTCATATTAAAAGGAGTTCTTTTACAATGCTCTAAACAGTGCCTTCCGGTGCATCACAGCAAGATTCAGCTGATAATAAAAACTGCTTTTCAACAGAATACTCTAAATTTTTACAAGACTCCAATTCTTCTGTGCAATTATGGAATTTGAAATGTAATTCTCCCTGGAACCATCAAAGAATTAAATCAGAGAAATGCTGTTGAGAATATGGCAAGAGAGAGAAAAAAAAGAACTATTTCAAAGATCCATTTTATTTTGCTATTTCTTGCTGTCACATTATATTGTAAACCGCCATGTTGTTATGAAAAAAGACAACTAGAAAAACCACTCTAGACAACTGAATATTTCCAAAATGTTGACTCAGGGATATTCTTTTTCTTGATAATTATATTTACTCACTATGGCCATCTATCTATGAAATACATAAAGAATTTCTAGAGAAATGAATCATCAGTCAAGGTACAATTGTTTACCAAATGTTCATTATGAACCCATCACCATTACTCATACAAAGGGTATATAAAGTAGTCCAAAGAACTGAAATGTGTTCATCCAATCTTGACTTCTGTCTTTATTTCACAATCAATCAATCACCAATTCCCATAGTTTCCATCTCCTTTAATGATCTCTCAGATCTCCTCATCCTACTGGATCCCCAATACCAGTACTAAAAATTATTCCAGTAAGTTCCTAACTGTTCTACTTGTCTTCAACGTTGTCAGCTTTAATACACTCTGAGAAGTATTTTGGAAATAAAACTATGATTATACCACCTCCGCTGTTGAAACCCAGAATATTTACATGGAAGTCCTGAGTCCCAGTATATCTGTATGATTATGCAGGGTTCTCATGATTGAGTTCGGTCTTCTTCCCTATCTCACTTTGATTTTTGCTCCTCCTTCAAACACTTCATCAAAGTTAAACATCATGTAGTTTCCTGAGCCAGAAAGACCACTTCCTCGTCCTCCTTCAAGTTCTTTTTAATGTTTCCTCATCCTAGAATATACTCCCCTCACCTTTTGTCTGACCCGCTCTACTAGCCTCTTAAGAAATCAGGAATCACATCTTCTATTATGGTTTTCCTCTTCCTTTCCTCTTCTATGAGTTAGATCCTTTTGCTATGTAAACTCTTAGCTTAGACAATTATGTCTGATACCGTATTTTTATAGTTTTGCTGACTTCCATGAGACATCTGTTAGATCTTTGAATATAAAGATTATGTTTCATTAATCTTGTAGGTGTTTAACCTACATGAAACCTGGCATATGGTTATCAATTCAACAAAGAAATGTTTGTGGAATAAATAAATGAATAAACTCAAAATGGAGAGAATATGTATTCATTTCATCCTAATTTTCAAACTTCTCATGTTATTCTTTACTGCAAATTATACTCAATGTGATAGTTGGTATCTAACTTCATAGTGTTTATTTCTAAAATTTTTAACTAAATGTTTTGTTTCAAATATTAATCATGTATTTAAATGATAAAACTATGATTCATCAACTGTCAGATTAGCTATTGTTGTTGTTTAGTCGCTAAGTCGTGTTTGATTCTTTTGTGACCCCATGAAGTGTAGCCCACCAGGCTCATCTATACATGGAATTTTCCAGGCAGGAATACTGGAGTGGGTTACCATTTCCTTCTCCAGGGAGTTTTCCTGACCCAGGGATTGAACCCACGTCTCCTGAATTAGCAGGTGGATTCTTTACCTCTGAGCAACCAGGGAAGCCCAAAATTAACTCTAAGACACCAAAAATGGTAAGACATTTCTCATCTATGGTGATATTAAAATACAGGGAGAAAATGTGTGGCTTATAATCAGTGAAATAAAATTCCTTGAAGTCATACCATGTGTTTGGCCCTGTGATGTGTTTTATATTCATAATTCTCTTAATGCTCACAATCTGCCTACGAGGAGGGTGCTTTTATTATTCTCATTTTAAAAATTAACAAGCTGAGTTCAAAGAAAGTTAGGTCATTTTCCCAAGGTTGCACAGAATGTAAGCGGCAATGCTAGGATTTAAGTCTCTAACTACAAAGTGCATGTTTCATTGCTTGAAATGCTTCTAATCCTCCATTATTGAACTCAGCACTGAGAGGAGGAACAACAAAAAAAAAAAGTAAAATTGCCTTTATTTTAGAATATAATTTTCTTGACTTCATCATACCCAGAAACACATATAGGAGTACAAACACACTCAGAATTTCTAAACAATGTGGTAAATGTTATGATTTTAACATTTTATGATTTTAATATTTAACATTTCTTAAAATGTTATCTATGAAATATTACAATAAGAAGCAGGCTTACAGGTATAGAGAACAAACTAGGGGTTCCCAGTGGCCCTATAGGAGGTGGGGAAGTGGGAGGTGGGGAGGGCACTATAGGAAGTGGGGAAGTGGGAGGCACAAACTATTGAGTTTCACATAAGCTTCAAGGATGTGTTGTACAACAAGGGAAATATGGTCAATATTTTGTAATAACTGTTAATGAAACCTTTAAAAATCATAAAATTTTTAAAAACTAAATGAATAAGTAAACTGATGCTGAAGGCAAAAAACATTATCTATAAGCATTAGAAGTAATTTTGCATGTAAATTATAAAATATCTCCTGAAAAATATGAAGATAACTCAGGAATTGAAAAAAAGCAAACCTTAAAGAAATTTAGAAAAGTAAACAAACGAAACAAAAATCCCCAAAACAAAGATGGACTGAGGAATAAGTATTACCTTAATGACATCTTGGGAGGAGGCATCCTCATTTATGGGAAAGCTAAGTAAATTTACAGGAGAACAGATACCTTCTACATAAATGCCATCCCATTCCTGCTGCTGCTGCTAAGTCGCTTCAGTCATGTCCGACTCTGTGCAATCCCATAGACGGCAGCCTACCAGGCTCCCCCGTCCCTGAGACTCTCCAGGCAAGAACACTGGAGTGGGTTGCCATTTCCTTCTCCAATGCATGAAAGTGAAAAGTGAAAGTGAAGATGCTCAGTCTTGTCTGACTCTTAGCGACCCCATGGACCACAGCCTACCAGGCTCCTCCGTCCATGGCATTTTCCAGGCAAGAGTACTGGAGTGGGGTGCCATTGCCTTCTCCCACCATCCCATTACAAATATGTTATATAATATTTTACACATTAAGATGCTAATAGAAAATAAACCCATCCAAATATTGACTTATAAATAATGCAAAAAATTTTCTAAATTTCAACATGTTGCAGGAGGATTGAAACAATAGTGTTGAAATCAACGCCATCGGTTATGAAACTAAGTTAACTCTTCCTGATTGTTACTATGAGATTCTAGTATGATCCAGGATGCCCAATATTAGAAAAAAATATCTGAGCTATTTTTGCACCTCCTATGGTGTTGGAGAAGACTCTTGTGAGTCCCTTGGACTACAAGAAGATCCAACCAGTCCATCCTAAAGGAGATCAGTCCTGGGTATTCATTGGAAGGACTGATGCTGAAGCTGAAACTCCAGTACTTTGGCCTCCTCATGTGAAGAGTTGACTCATTGGAAAAGACCCTGATGCTGGGAGGGATGGGGGCAGGAGGAGAAGGGGATGACAGAGAATGAGATGGCTGGATGGCATCACCAACCCGATGGACATGGGTTTGAGTAAACTCTGGGAGTTGGTGATGGACAGGGAGGCCTGTCGTGCTGCGATTCATGGGGTCGCAAAGAGTCGGGCACGACTGAGCGACTGAACTAAACTGAACAGCTCACTACTCCCCATTCCTTTTAAAATGCAGGCCTGCACATAGCACATGTACACAAACACACAGCTTTTCACACCTGTTTACTTTTGTCCATGTCTTAGTGTCAGTTCTCTGGAACATTAAGGTAGATGAGGGTAAATTTTGCTTAATTCACTTCTCTTTTATCCTGGTCCCAGGTGATCAATATCACTGGCTATTCCTGACTGGCCAGGACATCCTCTTCCTTCAACCCTTCCCCAAAGCCTGTACTGTACCCGATCACCACCAACAATGGACTTACCCAGAATCCTTACTCTTATAGTACTACTCTTTGCTAAAGATAATTAGATCATCTATATCAAACACAGGCACTCCAGGCTGATGATATTATAATGAGATATCCCTTTCAGTCACTGTTTCTGTTTTAACCAAAGGTAAAGCTGGCCCAAGTCAAAATTATAAGAAAAAAAAAAAAACCATAACAAAACTTCAATTTAAGAAATGTCCAAAATCCTAGACATGATCCTTTATTCCTTTCTGTTCCCATCAGACACCCTGGAGCTTTCTTGAAAGTGAAGTCACTCAGTCATGTCTGACTCTTTGTGACCCCTTGGACTTGTAGCCCACCAGGCTCCTCCATCCATGGGATTTTCCAGGCAAGAATACTGGAGTGTGTTGTCATTTTCTTCTTTCTTAGCCTCCATCAAGTGTTTTCAAAACTGTATTTAACATACACACGTAGTTTAGCAAATCAACTAGGGTACTAGGATAAGACAAGAATTGAATTGATGGCTTTGGGTTTTTCAGCAAGGAAATTCTGAATTTAACTTTTCAGAATATGTTCTCTTTTTTTCTTTTTAAATTATTATTTTTTAATTGAAATTGAGTTGCTTTACAATGTTGCATAAATTTCTTCTGTGCAGCAAAGTGCATCAACTATAAGTATACATATATCCAGGCTTCCCTGCTGGCTCAGTGGTAAAGAATCCACCTGCCAATGCAGGAAACATGGATTCAGTCCCTGGGCTGGGAAGATCCCCTGGAGAAGGAAATGGCAACCCACTCCAGTATTCTTGCTTGGAAAACCCCATGAAAAGAGGAGCCTGGTGGGCTACAGACCATGTGGTCACAAAAGGTGGATGCGGCTTAGCAACTAAGCAATAATACATATATCCCCTCTTTTCTGTATTTATTGGGATTGGCACATATATAGGGGCTTCTCTGGTGGCTCAGATGATAATGAATCTGCCTGCAATGCAGAGTGCCCGGGTTTGATCCCTAGGTTGGGAAGATCCCCTGGAAAAGTGAATGGCTACCCACTCCAGTATTCTTGTCTGGAGAATTCCATAAACAGAAGAGTCTTAGCCTGGTGGGCTATAGTCCATGGGGTAGCAAGGAGTCAGACATGACTGAGCTACTAATACTTTTACACTTTCAGAAAATAGATAACTAATGAGAACCTAACGTATAGCACACAGAACTCTACTTAGTGCTCTGCAGTGACATAAATGGGAAGGAAATCCAGAATGTTTTTGATGATTCAAAGACCATCCAGGTTTCAGATGTAGCTAAGAATCCTACATACAGAAAAACACATGTCCTCCTAGAATTCTCTTTCTTTACTTCTGTTGATAATGGTATAGCATCCCTTGTTAAACTCAGCCTAGGCATGACTGCCTCTTGGAAGCCTTATGTGATTTCTCCTGTTTGACCCTTAACACCCTGTGCCCAGTTCTGTCACACGTCCTATCTTTCCATGTGCACTTGTCAGTTCACCTGGACTGTGAATTATTCAGACGAAGAGACTAGAGCTTAATCACTTTCTGTGCCCAGAATATGAGCAGCTCATCGTTAAGTCCAACATTTCCCCCCAACTTTCCTCACCAATCCAGTCATTTAGCCTCATGATTCTCAAGTAGAAGGGGAAAGCAGTATTTCCTAGGATCAAGCATTGGAACCCCTAGGAGGCTTTTTCAACCAAGCACAGCCTTGATGATTTTGTTTTATTTCCTGCAAAAGGTTATAGCTTTCTCTGCCTCTCTTAGATGAATCACTACTGCGTGAGTCATCGCACCGGGCAGCAAAAGGGAATCTAATTTTTAATCCTCAGGTGCATTGAGGTAGAAAAAGTAGAGGAGAAACATCACTCTGATTCTGCAAAATTGTGTGTAGATCTTTTAATGCAGTGTGCCTCTGTGACTTTCTGCATACTGGGTCCCACCCACCGTCTTCTCACTTGACTAGCTCCTATTAGCCTTTTATATTCTAGATCAAATACCACCTCTTCTACAAAGCCTCCCAAGATCTTCCTTTCTCATTTATATAGACACGTCAGGATTCTCCTAGTGGTCTGTGAATACAGCCAGCATTTTTGTTTTACTATATTTTCCCAGTCCATTCTCAATCCCACCCACTAAACTGTAAACACCCTGAGTTTGAGTATTGTGTTTCTAATATTTCTATCACAAAGTCCTCTTATAATATCAGGAAAATAATATGTATACAATATGTGATTCCTGACAGATGGATAAAAATGGAATGAGAGAATTACTATTCACCCTTAAACTGTATTCTGTTGAAAATAAAATAGAATTGCATAATGTGGTTTTTCCTCTGAATTTCTTTGAGGAGATATGACTCATTCATAGGAACAGAGGGCTGCATAAAATATTGTATGATAAAGTACTAAATTTATCATCTTTGGGTGTTCAAGGAGAGAAAAGAACTCATTTCAGGCAGATTTAGAAAAAAAATGTTTTATTGTTGAAAAATGCTTTAACTGGAATTTGAAGTTGTGACAGATTAGAATAAATAGACAAGAGAAGAAAGGACATTCTGTGAAGAAGAGAGACTGCATATTCCCAGGTGTGGTTGTTGAGCAGCTTAGGGTGGGTGCTCCAGAGACCACGCAGAAGAAGTGGCAGATGTTTGGGACATGACAACAACCAGAAAAATGGGGTGGTTGGAGGTGAAATGGGGGTGATAATGAGGAAGTTATAATGTTTTGTCATATGATTTATCTGAAAAAGATTATAGTTCCTTCAACTGAAATGGCTAGTTCTCAGGGATTCCTACTGGGTTCAGACCAATCATTAATTCTGCCTCACTACCCAAATCTAGTTCCCTGATCATTCAGATGGTAAAGAATCTGCATCTAATGCATGAGATATGGGTTCGATCCCTGGGTTGGGAAGATCCCATGGAGAAGGGAATGGCTACCCACTCTAGTATTCATGTCTGGAGAATTCCATGGAGAGAGGAGCCTGGCAGGCTACAGTCCCATGGAGTTGCAAAGAGTCAGACACGACTGAGCAACAAACACTATCACTTTCATCGAAACCTAGGATTTTGAATAAGAGTAAGAAATTGCATGTCTTCATAGAAGAAAGGATGGGTTTAATTTTTCACATTTGATTTAGTTAGTTGTTCAGTCGCTCAGTTGTGTTTGACTCTGCAACCTCGTGGAATGCAGCATACCAGACTTCCCTGTCCTTCACCATCTCCTGGAGCTAGCTCAAATTCGTGTCCATTGAATCAGTAATATTATCCAACCATCTCATCCTCTGTCACCCCCTTCTCCTCCTGCCTTCCATCTTTCCCAGCATCAGGGTTTTTTTCCAATGAGTTGGCTTGTCACATCAGGCAGCCAAAGTATTGGAGCTTCAGCTTCAGCGTCAGTCCTTCCAATGAATATTCAGGACTGATTTCCTTTAGGATTGACTGGTTTGATCTCCTTGCAGTCCAAGGGACTCTCAGGAGTCTTTTCCAGCACCACAGTTGGAAAGCATTGATTCTTCGGCACTCAGCCTTCCTTATGGTCCAACTCTCACATCTGTACATGGCTATTGGAAAAACCATAGCTTTGACTAACTGGACATTTCCAGTGGGAAATCCTAGCAAGCAGATAGATAGTCTGGAGTTCCAAAGAATTGTCTCATGGTCAAGAGATAGAATTTGGGAGCCATTAGTACCAGCCGAAAGAGTGAAGCCTCTATTGGTGAAAAATAGATCTTAGTTCTATGTTTTACTTTTAAAGCCAAAAGTTAACTGTTAATTATTAGCAAAACAGGGACAGGAGGAACCTAAGAGAGCAGCGATGAGGCAGCAATTTTGGGGTCAATAAGTAAAGTTATAGCAGCACAGAAAATGGCTTAGCAACCAAATCTTGGTTCTATCTTATGAGATATGAGACTGGGGAAATCAGCAGGCAAATAGGCAGAGTCAAGAGCTAATAAGGGTAATGTGAAGAAGGAAGTTAGTGGATAATAATACTTCAGAACTAAACAGAGCGTGAGGGACCCAAAAAAGAGCTTGAGAAAGGGCAATCAGAGATTTAGAAGGAGGAAAATGAGGATAACTGAAAAAAGGGAATACTGATCTTGCAGACCAAGCAGAAATTTCTAGTAAAAACAAAAATAAAATATGCTCTTTCAATTCAACCAGTGAAAAATTCTTATTGACCTAGGCAGGTACAAACTTTTTAGTTAGAAGATGTTCACTGAACAGTTAAGAATTCAATGACAATTAACCATGGTCATTTAGTGGGTTTCTGTGGACTTCTTTAAGTAGAATCTGCTCAGCTTTACAAACAAAATATTCAATATGATGAAAACAGAAATTAGTAAAAGAAAAAACAACAACAACAACAATAAAAACCTATACATAGGTGTCTCATAATAAAAGATACAGTAGGTTCTCTTTGCTTTCCTCTGCTAAAACTGAGTATGATTTTTCATCCACCGACCTCTTTCCTTTGTGGTAAAGGAAAGGTAACTGAGTGTCAGAAGCAAACTAGGCTTCTCTGGCAAAATGTGGTGAATGGGAGAACAGAAACATGGGACCCAACTGCTGAGTAAGACCAAAGACTTGCTAGATGTTTGATGTCTCCTAGTACAGTCTAGTTCCTAACCCAATCAGAGACCTTTAAAAAAGTACTGAAGAAGACAGCTACCCTGGTGTGTCTGCATTGTGAAACCAGCCCAAGAGAGAAAGAAAATACTTTCATGTGCGAACCTCATCCTGTCTTCCTCCTTTTGTCTTTGCCTTTGCCTCTGCCTTTTCTACTTCTCTCTGAACTGCAGGATCCACTTCTTTCTAACCTTTGAATGTCAGAGAAACATGTCCCACTGGGAGCCACAATGAAGAAGAGGCAGAGTGAAATCAGATCCTTTAACTTCCCTTCCTAGTAAAGTGGTCAGAAGGTGAAAGAGAAAGTTCTCTCTAAGTAACTGACAGGAGGAGCCACTTGATTTCCAACTCCTACGGGGCTTGACTTAGAGTCACCTGAAAAAATAAAATCCATTAAAGTCAACCTAGGCTGGAAATAGCTAAGAAAAATCTTCCCTACCTGGACTGTTATGGATGGCTCACAGGATTCTGAGACAAGGATGGAGTCTCCCTGCCAGGAAAGGTCTGGGGCAGCTGAACCCTTGAATCTATCATCACAGGCTACACATAGCTTTGGTCTTGCTCTCCATGTACTGTACAGATAAATTTTGTATTTTGTGTTTTTGCCATGTATATTTTATATTTTTGCCATGATATAGAACCAGGCACTGGCCACCTCTTACCTAGATGGTGGCTTTGAAGAGGGGTCTTTGGAAAGTGAGAAGATCTGTGAGCTCTAGGAGAGAAATTTTGAAAGATAGGCTGTCACTACTACAATGGGTCAGTGTTCTGGATTTTCTGCAGGCCAGGGGCAGGGGCAGGGGCTCCAGGACAGGAGAAGAGCTTCAATGTCCTCAGAGAGCGGGAGGAAAGCAGCACTGGAGTCTCTTGAAACCATGTTTCCAAGCTCCAGCTGGCACCTGCATTCTTAAAAGGTGAATGCTGGTTTGAAGATGAAGAATAATTGGGATTTGGCTTGATGGAAGAACAGTTCTGAAGGGATCTCACTCTTTAACGAGAGAGAAGGAAAGACAGTGAGAGTGAGAGTAAGAGAGAAAAAGAAAGCAGAGAGAGAGAGAGAGAGGGAGAGAGAGAGAGAGAACAGTCTGAGACCTGTTGATTGTTCTAGGAAATACTGTCAATTTAACCATTCTGGAAATGAGAACAATAAGGTCTAGGACTTGAGCTTTAGTTTTCAGTGTGTTCACTAAAAATAGGACTAAACAATTGATAATGCTTTAATTCATCTCTTCTAAGCTTGTCACCACTCAAAAACCAGGTCAACCCTTTGCTAAATTTCCCAGGCTGTCCACAGTTGGAAATAAAGTCATCTTCTCTAAGCACTGTAGTGCTATTTATCTCTCCTTATCTTTACAACAGAATGCCACAGCTCTGTCACACAGCACAGATTATAACAGGAACATAAAATACAGCAAATTAATTTTCTCACATAACAGTGTTAGATGACAAAGAAATAAAAACAGGCTGTCTTCTTCCCAAAGCAATTTTAAAACTCTAACATCAAGTCACACTCACTCTTCTCTAATCTACTATCGACTTCATAAAATATATTCTTTCAAAGTATTTATTTTTTGTTAAGGCACAGATATTCCCTAATGTTGCATAATTGAGTCAGTCCACACAAAGCCTCCATTTATTATCAGGGGAGGGGAGGTGCTAAATATTGTAAAGGACTTTTTAAAAATCAGGAACAGAACTAGAGCAATAAACATCTCTGAACTGGGTATTATTGGGTGAACTATTGGAAAGTAACTGTCGTTTTGTTCATCATATAAATTTAGGACTCCATCTGATCTCCGTGAAATAGATGATTAGCAATATTTTAAGAGTAGCGCATCAGAGGAAAAGACATTACCATACCCATAAGCAAAAACAAATAGAATTTCAAAGCCATTACAGAGTGACCAAATTCCTACTAATATCAGAGTCTTAGTGGGAAGAATCAAAATAAATTAGAACTGTTGGTAAGGTAGTTGGTATCCATACTTTAAACCAGCAATGGACTGCACTAGGCAGCATAATGATTTTTTTTTTTTTAAGCTGTATCAGAGGAATTCAAAGAAAGCAACATGGTTGGCAGATCTGACTGAATATTGGATAAAGACTTCCGAGAAGAAATATTTAAACTGGGAGGTATAAATTGAGTAGGATAAAAATTACTCAGGTAAGATTGAAATAATTTGGGCAGGATTGGGATGGGCATTTGGGAGAGAAATAGCTTGATTCATAACAAATATTATGATCTAAGTATAGAACAATATGGAATGTAACTTATTGGACAATATGAAAAGAGACTGAGTCCTAGAATCAGAAAACTTGGAAAGCTTCTTATATGAAAAGACTCTACCATATACTGCTGCTGCTGCTGTTAATTTGCTTTAGTCATGTCTGACTCTTTGAGACATTATGGACTGGAGCCCGCCAGGCTCCTCTGTCCATGGGATTCTCCGGGAAAGAATATCAGAACGGGTTGCCGCGCCCTCTGCCAGGGGATCTACCTGACCCAGGCATCAAACTTGCATCTTTTGTTTCTTTTGTCTCTTGTATTGGCAGGCAGGCTCTTTATCAGTAGCAGCACCTGGGAAGCCCCTACTATGTATTAATAGTAGTCAAAATTCATCTCCTCTCCTAGTAAGTTCTTCCAATGCCAGGACCATGTCTTAGCCATATTTGACTTTCTCTAAGGGCAAAGACAATGCGTGGACAATAATTTTAGTTAAACGAAAATATGTGTGTGCACTCAGTCACTCAGGAGTGTTCAACTCTTTGCTACCCAATGGATTGTAGCCTGCCAGGCTCCTCTGTCCATGGAATTTTCCAGGTAAGAATACTGGAACAGGTTGCTATTTCCTACTTCAGGGGACCTTCCCAACCCAGGGATCAAACCTTTGTCTCTTGTGTCTCCCACACTGCAGGTGGGTTCTTTATCGCTGCACCACCTGGGAAGCCCTTAATGAAAATGTAGGTGGATTGAATGGTTCACAAATGTAAATTTGAATGACCCTATGTAAATAATCTTGAAGAAGATGGATTTAAGAGATTTAAAAAAGTCAATTTGCTTTATTTATTTATTTTGGACTATATTCATTGGTACCTTCTACTTTTGTAATCTATACTTAGGGAGAATTATTTCATTGCATTCATGTAACCCCTAAATGGGTTTACCTGGTGGCTCAGACAGTCAAGAATCTGCCTGTAATGCAGGAGCCCTGGGTTTGATC
Organism: Dama dama; assembly: GCF_033118175.1. Classification (NCBI taxonomy): domain Eukaryota; kingdom Metazoa; phylum Chordata; class Mammalia; order Artiodactyla; family Cervidae; genus Dama; species Dama dama. The sequence continues at coordinate 67,246,315 of NC_083713.1, read as the reverse complement.
CCTGGGTCAGGCAGATCTCCCAGAGAAGGGAACGGCTACCCCCTCCCAGTATTCTTGCCTGGAGAATTCCATGGACAGAAGAGCCTGCGAGGCTGTAGTTCATGGGGTTGCAAGGAGTTGGACATGACTGAGCGACTACCACACACACACACACAACCCCTAAACAGCAGATTTGCACTAACATTTTAACACACATTTTTATTCATTTTTATAACACACATTTATTTATTGAATAAAAATAAAAAACCACTTATTATAAAGCTTGATGAGATAGACAATGAATTTTTCAAAAAGAAAGGCAAAACATAATTTTTAAAAAGCAAGAATTGAGAGAATAAATTTATATATCTAAGACAAAATGAACAATGTGAAACAAGAGTAATGAGAGAACTCATTATTTCAGTCTACTCTTGGAGTTCTTATAATACAGAATCTAGGTTTATAAACTTGAATACAGTGTTTTGATAATAAACATTTAAGATATCAAAAAAGAAAAAAAACAACTCTATAGGATGGAGTGATTACAAAATCATAAAAATCACAAATAACATTGCACACATTTCCCAGAGGGGAAATCAGCAGCAGAAACAGCAAATGTGTCTTTACCAAAACCAGCATGTTAGCACTCTCCCTTATTTTAAGTGCAGATGCTATTCATAATTTTTTTTTTTTTTTTTGGCCTGGACAGTGATGTTACATTATTTAGAAGATGTCCTCAAATACAGAAACCTCAAGAGTTAAATTCATGAAAATATAAAGTATGTTTATGCCAACAGATATATTCTACATAAGACTCTGCAAATTGATTTCCACCAATTATATCCCATTTTAGATATCCTAAGAGAGTTGCTCATTTTAAAATAAAGTACCTCTCAAGAATCATGTTGTGAAGCATAGAAATTTTTTCCTATATCCAGCCCTTACTCCATGAAAGACACTACAATAAATAGAGATTTGACTTCTCAGTTCTTAAAAATTTTAAGAAAGCACAATATTAGTTTTTGAAGCATTCTTGTAATCAGTTGGAGAATCATAAAATGTCATAATTCTTCTTAAAACTGTATTTTAGCAGACATATCTCCAAATAAGTAATTTGTAATGCATTATCTAAATTCCTCCTGTTTTTAATCATCATTGGAAGTGGGATTGACAGCTTATTCTTCTTCACTCCCACACTCTCAGAAATGAAACACACATAGACACACACAGACACACACACAAACACACACCCACACCAACTTATTGGTAAACAGTGTTTTCATTTTTGCAATACTATCTAATAAACTATAATTACTGCCTCTATTACCTAATATATTGCAGGGGTTATGTGCCAAATTTGGAGTTTAGGCTATGCTCATTTGTTTAGATAGTATCTGGTCTGCTCTTATACTATTATAATGGCAGAGTTGAGTAATTGAGTCCATGACCATATGACTCACAAAGTCCAAAATAACTTTCTATCTGTGGTCCTTTATAGACAAAGTTCACTTACCCCTGATTTATAATCTAAGTGTTAAAATGCATCAGAAATTCCTGATCACTTATAGCTGTCAAAATTGAGTATTTCTTAATTAAAATGATACAAAAGATTTCTGTAGTAGGAACATTTAGGATTTTATATTTAATCTAACTTTGGCAATGAGTTGCAGTAAATATCCCTTAATACCATACCACAATGGGCTTCCCAGGTGGCTCAGTGTTTAAAGAACCTGCCTGCCAGAGCAGGAGACATGAAAGACATGGGTTCTCTCCCTGGATCAGGAAGATCCCCTGGAAGAGGGCATGGCAATTCACTCCAATATTCTTGCCTGGAATATCTTATGGACAGAGTAGCTTGGCAGGAACAGTCCATGGGGTCACAAAGCGTCGGACATGACTGAAGCTACTTAGCGTGCATGCACATCGATGGCATACAGTGTGTGGCCATAGAAGAATAAATTATGTGTATTACTACTTCAACGTGTCAGGTATGGGTAGGTTGTTTTTAGTGTACACATTTTTTAATCTTTATAAGCCCTTAATGAACTACTGTTATCTCCAATTTACAGATTGGTAAGCAGGGTTCCAAAGGGTTTGTAAAAATTACCTAATGACATGCAGCTAGTATGGGTTTCCCTGATGGCTCAGTTAGTAAAGAATCTGCCTGCAAAACAGGAGACCCTGGGTGGATTCCTGAGTTGGGAAGATCCACTGGAGAAGGGATAGGCTACCCACTCCAGGATTTTGGGGCTTCCCTTATGGCTCAGCTGGTAAAGAATCTGCCTGCAAGGCAGGAGACCTGGGTTCAATCCCTGGGTTGGAAAGATCCCTGAAGAAGGGAAAGGCTACCCACTCCAGTACTCTGGTCTGCAGAATTCCATGGACTGTATAATCCATGGAGTCACAAAGAGTCGGACACAACTGAGCAACTTTCACTTTCACACATCTAGTATACGGGGTAGCTGTGATTTGATTCCAGATCCTTTCTCTTCAAAAAGCAGATTCTTCCTAGTATAGAATAAGCCTTATTTTTATTTTTTTTTAAGCTCTCTAGAAAACTAACTAGACAAAACATGCAGGCAACTCACATCCTGGATTTGCTTCTCCGGCCCAAGAGTCCTCTAATGTTTAGTCCTAAGTAAACACTATAATATAAACTAAAGAGACCTAAAGAATACCAGTTAGCACCATTGCAATAACAATAGGGTCTTTTAGAAAACAACTATTCTACTAGCATACTAGGTACAGAAAGAATAATTCCACAGACCCTTTATGGTTCTCCCAGGAAGTGCTCTCGGCAATATAAGCCGATGTGTGTTTTCCCATTATAACAAGTGATCTCAGCTCCACCTCCCTGTATTTCAATCAGGGCTCCAAGCAAATAAAATTTAGAAATCTCATTTGAGGTGTTCACAAATAAAATGTTTTGAAACAATTGCCCTGCGTTAGAGTTTCATGAACCACTGGGGTGTAATCAGACCTTGTTTGAAAACCACATTCCACCTATGTGTACAATATTAGCATGGCCACTGCTACTCAGAAAATCTGTATTCTAAAGCAAAGGCAGGTCTCAAATTGAGGACACAAATGGATTGCTAGCTGGCAACAACCTGCTGAGAAAAGACTCCTTTTAAAGAGATATATCCATGTGCCTGATCCAAGAGAAAATACAAGGAATTACCTTAAAATGACTTTTATTCTGCAGAGTTAATTTCTTTAGAAATCATAGCATCATGATGAGATATTTAAGAACAAAAGTAGAGAAAAAAGAAAAATTTCCTTTTACTATTTACTATTGAGCTAAGTACCTAGCTCAAATTAGAGAGTTTATTAATAATATTCAATCAATGTTCTGCATGAGTATTTGATACTTTTTAATTCCATCAATATTTACTGAGCTTATTGAATGCTCATCATTGTATTATGCCAATGTTTCAAATACTTAAAAAAACTTACTGCCCTTGAGGGTTTATATCAAATAGAGAACTTTTGTAAATAATAATTTCAATATGCAAGCAGAAATGAAACAAAAGTGAGGAGAAGGAAAAGGGAAGAGAAAGTACCATCTACCAGCATATATGCTGGAGGCCAGACCTTTGTAAACTATTCCATCTTTAGTTGGTGAAGGAAGGAGAGCCAGGAATAGGAAAGTTGCAAACTTTTCCTATAGTTGGAACACATAACTCCTTTGGAAATACAGGGCAAATGTGCTGAAATATCTGCTCTTTTATTTAAAACTTCATGGCTACTAGTTGGAACTGAAAATGAATTGTACAATTGGAAGTGTAATTAAACCATTTGTTTAATTCCTACTCTCAAGCATCAGAGTTTAAAAAGTAAAATGAAGACTGACTGCAGCAAAATCCTAGTCAATATAACCTTATTCATTTATCATGTTATGGTTTATTACAAATGTTAAATACAAGAAATAAAACACTCCATATATTTCATTTCAGGAAGCTTTCACTTTATAAATCACATACAAAAATACTGGTGGTTGGGTGTGCCTTTTGCAAAAATGTTATTTTATCTTCCTCGCATAAATAACCACCCTCATGAATCTCAATTAGGCTAGAGTTATTGCAGTGATCATCATATTAAACATGCTTTCATTTGTTCTGAAATAAAAACAGATCTATTTTAGCACAATATATTACAAATTCATCTAATGCATTCTGAATTGTTATCTGCAGTTTATATAGAAACAAATACCACATTCCTTTAACTATATTGATTCACTAAGAAGACAAACATTGCCTTCATCATTTAGCAGCTGTTATCTGAAGGCAAGGTTTTAACCCTTGATTTTCAGTTTCTGCATCTGTAAAACGTAGATGAGAATTGTGTGGCTTGTGAGGACTGAGTGGGATAATCTATGCATGAAGTAAATCATACAGTCTAAGAGATCAATTTGTATTAGCTATTTTTTTCCATTCGATCCATAAATCTGTAAGATCTGTTTTAGCGTCCAAGTAACTAATCACCTATTTTTTTTATTTTTTCATCCAAAACTAAAGGTGAGAGTACAATGCCATTTTCCTGATAAGAATTCCAAATCCAGTAAGAATAAAAGGAGGGAGGTACTATCTAAATGTGCAATAACAATTGTATGTACTATGTATTTATGTGTTTTATGGGGCTTCCCTGGTAACTCAGCTGGTAAAGAATCCACCTGCAATGCAAGAGACCTGGGCTCGATCCCTGGATTGGGAAGATCCCTTGGAGAAGGGAATGACTACCCACTCCAGTATCACACTTTTGTATTTTTATGTAATACTATGTGTGCTATTATTAACTAACAGTCTTGCCTGGACAGCCATCTTCAAAGTGCAATATATTGCTTGTGAGGAAGTTCAAATATTCATCTTTGATCATTACCAAAAAATAAAAAACAAAAACTCAGGAGGTAGGGTCCAGATGAGCCAGAGAAGGACATTGTTCAGCAGTAAGATTCTAGACTCTGGGTCAAAGGGAGGTGGTCTTCCTTCACACTCTGTGGCCTTGGGCAAAGTAATTTTTCTCTCTGAGCCTCAGTTAAGTAGGTATAGTAAATACAGTCAGGTATTTGATATTTCATATTTAAAGTGCTCTGTCCATGGAAAATCATTAATAAATAGTCGAAAAATATATTTTTCAATTGCATTTAATTATAGCGTGATTATAAAGGGTCAGTTTCAAGAGAATAATCCATTCTGTCATCCTCTGAGAAATATATATATATATATATATATATATATATATATATATATATATATCTTAGCCTGGAGCCTACTTACTCAAATTTTAGTCCAAAGTTTAGCAGCATTAACAAAAATTGGAAGCTTGTTATAAATGCTGAGTCTTAGGCCTTATTGAATCAGAATCTTAATGAGAATTTTAGTGAGAAGCTCAGACTATTTGGATGCCCAATCAAGTTGTAGAAGCACCAATATATAAAAATTACATACCAATGCACCAATTTTGATTGGTTGAAATGAAATTCTTTATAACCAATAATGCTTACAATTAAACAGGTAAAATAGTATGTTAAGTAGTCTTAGTAGTTTTATACAGAAGTAGTTATTGTGTTATGAAGAGTTGAAAATAAGTGTTTGAAGATATTAACTGAAAATTGAGTATTGTCATCTCTAAGATGAAATGAATCTACCTCTTTACACACCACTATCTGTCTATGTGAATCAGCATTATCTGAAAATGTTTTCCAGTACCACTTGTATCACAATCATATAAGGACTATTTTTTTTTATTCTCAGGCACCAAATAACCAAACATAGTTATACAGAATTCTTAGGAATTGAGAGTACAGATGATGGGAAATACATATTCATATTCCCCTTTTAAAAAGAATGTTTAAAATGCTGATAACTGGGTCCTATCATCAGAAATTCTAATTTGGTTTATCTGAGTATGGTTTGAGCATTGGCAGTTTTAAACGCTCCTCATGTGATTTTAATGTGAAGCCAATTGAGAATCATTGTTTTCAATAGAGCTCAGCCTGATGGTGAGTGTAAAGAGTTTCCTGATTGTGAAATGTAAACTCCAACACTAGGTTGGATGGACAGATCGAACATAAGGGCCAGAACACACATGTGGACTTTTATAGTCAAACGTTCATTAGCCTCAATCCTAAGGTCATGATATTGGTTAGAATTCAAAGGATAAAAATATAGCTAATTAAACTGAAAATTTATCAAATCAATTTCTATTCAAACACTTCCCCTTCTTCTTACCGATCTCTTTCAATTCTGTTGTGTGTGTGTGATGTTTAAAATACAAGTGCAACTGGGTTGAATCAGGGAGCTTCTCATTTCTGAAATGATCCAGGATTTTATAAAATGATGTTGAAGAACCACATGCAAAGCCATTGACAAAAGAGTTTCTGACAGAGCCAGGCCAGGTAGCAAGAATAGAGCAGGAAAGTGACGTGGGGGAATTATGAAAAGACAATTCAAAGGGAAATGATTTGAATTTCAAAACACTAGGAGAGGCACTTGGGAAAACTGTTGATGTACTGAAAGATTTCTGCAAAAATTCACCCTTGTTATGAACATGCTACAAATGCCATCTATCAAGGGAAGGGTTATACAACTTGAAAAACTGAATTTTTTGTCAGTTTCCAATAAGCATACATAGTTACAACACTGTAACCTATACTTACAAACTGTAACCTAAAGTTTATAGACTATAAACTTAAATAAATAAATAATTTTCATAATTTTTAGTTTCATATTTTTCTGGAAGGAATTTCAACAAGCACACTATACAATATATAGTCTGAAGTTTGATGCTGCATTTTAAAACTGGATCAACTACCTTATAAAAATAAAAATGTTTCTATATTTTTCTCTTCCCTGTAGTATTTTTCAAAACAAGAGATCCCAAACGTGCATCTAGCCCAGAATCATGGTCAGTGTAAAGCCACTTAAAATCTTGTAACCTATCAAGATGGGATCTTCATTGCCACCACTCTATAAGACTCATTTATTTAAGAAAATAAAGTTGAAAACCTACAGTTCACAGATTATCTATTATATTCCCTTGTTTATTTAAAAAGAGGTTTTTTAGTAATAACCTTAAAATAATTTTTGTTTTGCTCTGAGAATTTAACTTCTAGTAAAATAAAATAGTCTTAAACACATTTCTTCATTTATGGAGGCATTGTTAATTGTAGTAAATATGGGAAATCAATGAAAATACATGGTATTAGGTATGCTTAAGTAAAATAAACATGTTCAGTTGATGAAAAGTTATGAATCCCTAAAAATAATGTTATGAGTAGTTTTCAAATATCAGAGTGTTTATGTTTTAATTATAGGTGAAACAAATAGGATATACATTATTTATTCAGTATAATTTTAATTACATTACAAGAACAATATATAACCAAAAATGCAACAATGTATGCAAAAAATTTTAGTCAGTACGATAGAATGTTAAAACTCACTTTTCTTCCATTTAAAAATGTTTTCTGTGTTTCTCAAATTTTCTAATACATTCCATTAAAAACTTCAATTATTAAAAACTAAAAGACTTTCAAGTATAAGTTCAAATGAAAGCAAGACACCTTCTATTCTCAGTTTAGTAAATCTAATTCATCAAGTTCCCTTGTTTCTTGATATGTTATAATGGAAAATAACTAAGATTCAAGAAGTTCAAATTCAGCCATCCATAGGTTTTAGTATTGATACACAGCAAAGTTACTAATGGAACTTGCTTTTAATGTGGATTTTAAATATACCATCTAGACTTATTATAGCTAAAAAAAGTATATTTCAAAGAATGGAAAAATGTTGTATGTATGAAAAGCAGAGCTTTTATGATACAAGGAAATGATAACAAAAAGAGAAATCAAATCTTCCCTGTTTGAAGAGTTGCACTTGAAAGGCAGCAGGATTTTTCTAGTACAGTCAGCTACATTAGCTGTCAATCCAAATCAATATGTGAGTTAGAAACTGTATGTCCATCCCAAACACTGTATCGAGTTATGGAAGGGACAAGGGTTTAAATCAACAATATACCATAGAGTGTTGTGCAAGTTAGGCTTGAGGTAGAGAGGGTATGTTGACACACGAGAATTTACAAGGTGTAATGTGTCAAACAAATTAAACGGCATGCCAAGGAAAAGAAAGTTTAACATCGATCTTCTTACCCTTTGTACCCATCTGATACAATACTTAAATTATAGCACTAAAGCCCATAGCAGATGGCTAATAATTAACTGAATAGCAGGTAATACAATAGGAAGATGTTGCTGGAGCTAGAACACCAGGAAAGGCTTATCTTGTCTTCCTTGACATCACTGTCAGGAATACCCAAGTGTCAGGATTAAGTTTAATCCAAAAAGAAACTGCACGTGGAGGAGGGAGTATTAACTGTGAGAGTGTGGAGACATTTCACAGAGCATTTAAGCATTTAACAACATTTAATGTTAAGCATTTAACAACAAGTCCCAATAAATTTTTGTGGGAAGCTGCTATAAATTCCACAAAGTAACACATGCAGTTCTGAGAATCAAATAATCTCACACAAATCCCCACAATAATTTCTGTGTTAGAAGAAAAGGAGTGCAGAAAGTGTATGCAGCAAGAAAGGTCAACTGGGAAAGACATGCATTCCCACTAGCTTACAAATTGAGTCTTCTAGAAAGCAATCAGCACAGCATCCTCCCCATTTCCTTGCCTCATTTTTCATTTGTTATCTCCAAAAGTGAGGATTGAGTATGTGATTTCAAATTTTACAAATGTAACATAACCAGAAAGTGTTGACATAAATATGCAATCAGTGAGTATCAGTGCAAACAAGTCACTCATGCAAAGAAGCATTATCTAATTTATCTATCGAACACTTCTTTGTTGGGAAAGTGGGAGGGAGAGATAGGGAGGAATAGAGAGAGAATGAGAGAGAAAACATGTATTCTAGAAAGTAAATATATCATTTCCACTAACCTTGCTTTTTCCCAAGTACTTTTTTATGTCTTATTTGAATGTGATCCACAATCTCAATAAATGTGAATTACAAAAGGGATCTAATTTTCTATAAATGATATTGAAACAATAAGGTATCTTTGGAAAATAAAAATAAGCTTGAATGTTTTCACTAACCACGTACAAAAACACACACAATTAGAGTGACTTCAGAGAAGTACCAAGTAAGATATGTCCCCTATGAATGTCAATAATTTGGCATCCATCCGCATACAAAAGTGTCTTCCTGGGAGCTTTGGGATCCAGGTAGGCAATTGTGAAAACAGAGGGTTTCCCTGGTGGCCGGCTCAGAGAGTAAAGAATCATGCCTGCAATGCAGGACACCAGGGTTCGAGCCCTGGGTCAGGAAGTTCCTCTGGAGAAGGGAATGGCTACCCACCCCAGTATTCTTGACTGGAGAATTCCAAGGACAGAGGAACAGGGCAGGCTACATTCATGGTCACAAAGAGTCAGACACAACCGAATGACTCTCACTTTCAATTCACTTTCATAGTAAAGTTCAAGACCAAGAATTTTGAGGAGGAATGCTTGTACCTTGATGGCTGGCTTGCTGACCATGGTTGGATATACATGTGATATACACAGGGTGATATACACGTTCAGAAATAGTTCCGTACCCCTGAGAACTTGGTTATAGCCCCATTTGTTTTGGCCCTGACACAAGCACCGTATGTGAAGGGACCTGGGAGGAGTCACACTCACCCAGGAGTGTGTTGGGTAGCGAGCATACAGAATTTGGTCCCAGTTGTAGACCCTAAAATGGACCCAGCTTCAGTCTCTCTTGGCTACTGCCCAGTAGCCAGAAAGGGTAAGCCTGATAAACACAGTCATATTGTAGATTATGAGAGGGCTCCAGCCTGTCCCAGCGTCAGTCTGGGATCACTCCTGCTGGCATAGGGACCTGGCAGGAGACACTCCCAACTGTGACCCTGAAGATGCTGAAAGCACTCCATCCTCAATGCAAGCCCCCTCACAGTCAAAGTCTGCCAGTAGACCCGCCAACCCAGGAACCTAGCATTTGCAACCCCAGAGATCTAGAAGGTCCCTATGTTCAGTTCAAGCCCCTCTCAGACACAATCTGTGAGCAGTCCTTTTGGCAAAGGCACTCAGAGGGAAACATTCATGTCTATATTTCAAAGGATCCAAAAAGGTCCATATATTCAGTTTCAGCCTCTCCACAGAAGGTCATGGAGAAATCCAGCCCCCCAGGAACCCCTGTGCCTTCTCTAACAGGTAACTAATAAAGCTCCAGTAAATGGCCCCAAATAAATGAAGAACTATGATTTGCCTAACAAAGAATTCAAAATAATTATCTTAAAGAAACTCAGTGAAATTCAAGAGAACACAAACAACTAAACAAAGTCAGGAAAACAATGCATGAACAAGCTGAACAATTTAATAAAGAAACATAAATTGTAAGAAAAAAGCTGAGAACAAATCCTGGAGCTGAAGAGCACAAGAGACATGAAAAATTCAGTAGAGAGCTTCAACAACAGATCTAATCATGCATGGCGGGGGGTGGGGGGGAAATCATCAAAAATTTGAAGACAGATCATTTGAAAAGCATTTGCTCACAAAACAGAATGGAAAAATATAAATGGAGAAAGCTTATATGAATTACAGGACATCACACAAATGAACATCTGCATTATGGGAGTCTCAAAAAGAGAAGAGAGAATGAGGTAGGAAACTAATTTAAACAAATAATTGCTGGAAAACTTCCCATATCTTGGATAAGAGATAGAGATTCTGGTGTGGAAAGTTTAAAGAACATGAAGCAAGATCAACACACACACACACAAAAATTGCTGTAAATTATACTATCATCAAAATGGTAAAAGGCAAACACAACACAGTGAAAAAGAGATAATTTTGAAAGCAGCAAGAGAAAAGAATAACTCATTAGATAAAAAGGGCCCACAATTAGACTATCAACGTATTTCTCACAGGCCAGGAGGAAATAGAATGATATAGTCAAAATGCTTAAAGAAAAAAAAATCTGCTAACAAAGAATATTATATAGAGTAAAAATTTTACATCATAAATGAAGAAGAGATAAAGACATTCTAAAAAACAAAAGCTAAGGGAGTTCATCATCACTAGACCTACTTAACAAGAAATGATAAAGGAGGTTCTTCTAGTTGAAATGGAAGGACACTAAGTAATAACATGAAAACATATACAAGTATAAAAATCAGTGAAAAAGCTAAATATATAGTCAAATTATGAAAACCTTAGTATTTCAATTATGATGTATAAAGCATTTTTATCTCTAGAACAAGTGTTTAAAAATGTCAAAAATAGCTATAGCTAAAATAATTTGCTCTGAACAATATAAAAAGATGTAAAATATATAACAGCAGTAGAATAAAATGTACAATGAGAAGTAAATGCAAAATTTTTGTATGTGATTGAAGATGCTATCAACTTAAAACAGACTGCTGTTTTTATAAGATGTTTTATGTCTCATGGTAACCACAAAGAAAAAACCTATAGTAGATAAATCAAGAGTTAAAGGAAGGAATTAAAGCATAAACACCATTAAAAAAAATCACAAAAGAAGAAAATAAGAGAGAAAGAAAAAAATAAAGGAACTAAGAAAATTCCTCATAAGAAAATGAACCAAATAGCAATAAGCTCTTACATGTTGATAATTACTTTAAAATAAAAGGATTAAACTTTCCAATTAAAAGACGTATTAACAGAAGGAATAAAAAACAACAGCCAATGCTGTGTTCCTTATTAAAAAAAAAAACAAAAATAAAAAACTCATTTTAGTTTTAAGGAAAAACATAGGCTGAAAGAGAAGGGATGGGAAAAAATATCCCATGCAAATGGTAACCAAAAGAAGGCAGAAGTGGTTAACCATCTTTAAGAAAAAATAGACTTTCAGTCCAATTCAGTCACAAGAAAAAAAAGAAAAAAGTCACTTTACTGTGATAAAATGATCAAATAATTAAAAGAACATAAAAACTGTAAATATAAATGTTCCCAAGATAGGAGCATGTGAATTTTTAGAGGAAGCATTACCAAAACTTAAAGAAAAAACAAAAAAGCAGGGCTTCCTTGGTGGCTCAGAGGATAAAAAATCTACCCACAATGCATGAGGCCCGGGATCAGTCTGTGGGTCAGGAAAACCTCCTGCAGAAGGGAACAGCAACCCACTCCAGTATTCTTTCCTGGAGAATTCCATGGACAGAGGAACCTGGCAGGCTACAGTCCATGGGGTCACAGAGAGTCAGACATGACTGAGCGATTAACAAAGGAAAAAAAATAGACAACAATACCCAACTGGGGATTGAAACCCCATATGGGATTTCAATATCCCATTCTCAACATCAGATACATTATTTAAACAGAAAATGAGAAAGGATACAATGGACTTGAATGATGCTACAGACCAAATGAGCCTAACAAATAGTTATAAAACATTCCATGCAACAGTACCAGAGTACTCATTCTTCTCAAGTGAACATAGAACATTTTCCAGGACAGGTCCTATGTTGGGCCACAAAGCAAGTCTTAAAACATTTAAGAAGAACTGAAATCACATCAGGTATCATTATTGCCAACAGTGGTATGAAACTAGAAATTGGTAATAGGAGACAAGTGGGAATATGGAACTTAGACAACATAATTGTTGTTGGTATATTAAACAAGTACATGGAAATTAAATAACATAATTTTTTAACAACCAATGAGCCAAAGAAGAATCCAAAGTGAAATGAAGTACCAAGACAAATAAAAGTAGAAATAAACCCATCACAATTTATGGAATGCATGAAAGCAGTTCTAAAGGATAAATTTATAGCAGTAAACACTAACATTTAGAGAAAAGTAAAATCTGAAATAAATAACATAATTTTATGCCATAATATATAGGAAAAAAGAATAATCTAAGCCCAAATACAGTGAAAGTTAGAAAGTAATAAATATTAATAATAGAAGAGAAATAAATGAAGTAGAGACTGGAAAGACAATAGAAAAAAATCAACAAAACAACAAAAAAATGTAAAGAAACAAAGTTCACAAACTTTTAGCCAGACTAACCAAGAGAGAGGACTCAAATAAATAAAATCAGAAATGAGACAGGTGACATTACAACTGACACCAAGGAAATGCAAAGAATTAGAGAGGTTACTATGAAAAATTACATGCCTATAAAGCATACAATCAAAAAGATTGGGGTAACTTCCTAGAAACATACAAGTGACCAAGACAGAATTATAAAGAAACAAAAAATCTAAACAGATCAATAACAACAGAGGAGATTAAAACAATTATCAAAAACTTCATCTAAAAGAAAAGCCAGGGACCAGATGATTTCTCTGGTGAATTTTATCAGACATTTAAAGAAGAATTAATGTTAATCTTTTTCAAACTCTTCCAAAATATTGAAGAGGACAGAATACTCCCAAACTCATTTTAAAAAGCTAATATCACCCTGATTCCAAAGTTAGATGAGGCATCTCTATGAAAAGAAAACTACAGGCCAATACTTCTGATAAATATATATGCAAAATTCTCAACACTAATAGACTGAATTAATACACTAATAGACTGCATTAAATAGCACATTAAAAAGATCATACAACCATGATCAAGTAGGATTTAGCTGTGTCATTCAAGGATGGTTGACATACACCAATCAATAAATGTGATAAACTACATTTCCTCAAAAAAAAAAAAAAATTAAAAAAGCAATTACTGTATTATCCAGCAATCCCATTATTCTAGGCATGTCTGAAGGATATGAAATCATTATCTTGAAGAGAGGTCAACACTCCAGTGTTCATCACAATATTTATCACAACAGAGAAGATATGGAAACTACCTAAGGGTCTATCAGTGGGTAAATTGATAAATAACATATATATATATATATATATATATATAATAAAATATTTAGTCATAAAAAGAAGGAAATCAAGCCATTTGAGACATATGAATGCACCTTGATAGCATCACACTAAGTGAAATAAGTGAGACTAAGACAAACACCATATGATCTTATGTGTGGAATCTAAAAAAAAAAAACAGTCAATTTAAAGAAACAGAGCGTACAACAGTGATTGCTAGGGAGTGATTGCTAGGGAAAATGAAATGTTGCTCAAAGGGTATGAACTTCCAGTTTTAAGATTAATAAGTTCTTAGGACTAAGTGATGACTATTAACAATATTGTATTACATACTTGAAAGTTAGTAAGAGAATAAATCTTAAATAAATCTCACTACAAAAAATAGTTATGTGAAATGATGGCTATGTTAACTGTCCTTATTGTAGTAATCATTTTATGACATATATATATATATATATATATATCAAATCATCACACTGTACACCTTAAACTCATACAATTATATAATTCAATTATATCTTTATAAAGCTGGTACAGAAATACACAAAAAGAATTGTAAAGAAAAAATTGACAATCAAATTTCTGAAATACATATTCTTCCCCAAATCCTATAAATAGATGTTAAAGAAAATCATAGAAAAATTGATGTATGTCTTTAAGAGTAGACAAAGTTTTACAATTCAGAAGACAATATCCATATTAGAAAATATAAGGTAAATGTGACTGATACAGGAATATGGTTAAAAGTTAACTGAGAAACAGTTGGATCATAGAAAACACTAGAGAATTTCAGAAAAATGGGGCAAAGACAGCCTCCTCAATAAATGGTGCTGGGAAAACTGGACAGCTACATGTAAAAGAATGAAATTGAACACCTCCTAACACCATGCACAAAGATAAACTCAAAATGGATTAAAGACTTAAATGTAAGACCAGAAACTATAAAACTCTTAGAGGGAAACATAGGCAGAATATTGGATAACATAAATCAAAACAAGATTCTCTATGACTCACCTTCTAGAGTGATGGAAATAAAAACAAAAGTAAAAAAGTGGGACATGATTAAACTTAAAAGTTTTTGCACAGCAAAGGAAACGATAAGCAAGGTGAAAAGACAACCTTCAGAATGGTAGAAAATATTAGCAAATGAAACAACTGATGAAGGATTAATTTCCAAAATATACAAGCAGCTCATACAACTCAATGCGAGAAAACAAACAACCCAATCAAAAAGTGGGGAAAAGACCTAAACAGACATTTCTCCAAAGAAGACATGCAGATGGCTAACAAACACATGAAAAGAGATTCAACATCACTCATTGTTAGAGAAATGTAGATCAGAATTACAATGAGGTATCACCTTACACTGGTCAGAGTGGACATCATCGAAAAGTCTACAAACAATAAATGCTGGCGAGGGTATGGAGAAAAGGGAATGCTTTTGCATTGTTGGTGGGAATATAAATTGATACAGCCACTATGGAAGATGGTATGGAGATTCCTTAGGAAAAAAAAAAAAAAAACTAGGAATAAAACCACCTATGACCCAGTAATTCCACTCCTAGGCATATACCCTGAGGAAACCAAAATTGAAAAAGACACATGTATTCTACTGTTCATTGCAGCACTATTTACAATAGCTAGAACATGGAAGCAACCTAGATGTGCATTGACAGATGAATGGCTAAAGAAGGCATGGTACATATACACAATGGAATATTACTCAGCCATAAAAAAAGAACACATTTGAGTCAATTCTGATGAGGTGGATGAACCTAAAACCTATTATACAGAATGAAGAGGGTCAGAAAGAGAAAGATAAATATCATATTCTAACATACACATGGAAACTAGAAAAATGGTACCGAAGAATTTGTTTACAGAGCAGCAATGGAGAAACTCGGATATGTAGATGACACCACCCTTATGGCAGAAAGTGAAGAAGAACTAAAGAGCCTCTTGATGAAAGTGAAAGAGGAGAGTGAAAAAGTTGGCTTAAACCTCAACATTCAGAAAACTAAGACCATGGCATCCGGTCCCATCACTTCATGGCAAATAAATGGGGAAGCAGTGGTAACAGTGGCTGACTTTATTTTTCAGGGCTCCAAAATCACTGCAGATGGTGACTGCAGCCATGAAATTAAAAGGCACTTACTCCTTGGAAGGAAAGTTATGACCAACCTAGACAGCACATTAAAAAGCTGAGACATTACTTTGCCAACAAAGGTCCGTCTAGTCAAGGCTCTGGTTTTTCCAGGTCATGTATGGATGTGAGAGTTGGACTATAAAGAAGGCTGAGCGCTGATGAATTGATGCTTTTGAACTGTGGTGTTGGAGAAGACTCTTAAGAGTCCCTTGGACTGCAAGGAGATCCAACCAATCCATCCTAAAGGACATCAGTCCTGGTGTTTATTGGAAGGACTGATGCTGAAGCTGAAACTCCAAGACTTTGGCTCTCTGATGCGAAGAGCTGACTCATTGGAAAAGATTCTGATGCTGGGAAAGATTAGGGGCAGGGGGAGAAGGGGATGACAGTGGATGAGATGGCTGGATGGCATCGTTGACTAGATGGATATGGGTTTGGGTGGACTCTGGGCATTGGTGATGGACAGGGAGGCCTGGCGTGCTGTGGTTCATGGGGTCGCAAAGAGTCGGACATGAATGAGCAGCTGAACTGAACTGAACTGAATGGAGAAACAGACATAGAGAAAAGACTTAAGGACATGGGGAGAGGGGGGGAGAGGGTGATATGTATGGAAAGTGTAACATGGAAATTTACATTACCATATGTAAAATAGATAGCCAATGGGAATTTGCTGTCTGGCTCAGGAAACTCAGCCAGGGGCTGTGTCAATCTAGAGGGGTGGGATGGGGTGAAAGATTGGAGGGAGGTTCAAAAGGGAGGGGGTATATGTATCTATGGCTGAATCATGTTGAGAGTTGACAGAAAACAACAAAATTTTGTAAAGAAATTATCCTTCAATTAAAAGATTAATTTAAAAAACTCAAAAAAAAAAAAAAAAAAAAAAAAGCCAACCTCAACATTCTACTCAACGTTCAAAAAACTAAGATCATGGCATCCAGTCCCACCACTTCATGGCAAATAGACGGGGAAACAATGAAAACAGTGACTTTATTTTCTTGGGATCCAAAACCACTGTGGATGGTGACTGCAGCTATGAAATTAAAAGATACTTGCTCCTTGGAAGAAAAGCTATGACAAATCTAGACAGCGTATTAAAAAGCAGAGACATTATTTTGCCTACAAACGTCCATCTAGTCAAAGCTATGTGGTTTCCTCATTTACAGATATGAGAGTTGGACAATAAAAAAGGCTAAATGCTGGTGAATTGATGCCTTTAAACTGTGGTGCTGGAGAAGGCTCTTGAGAGTCCATTGGACTACAAGGAGATCAAACCAGTCAATCCTAAAGGAAATCAACACTGAATATTCATCAGAAGGACTGATACTGAAGCTGAAACTCCAAATCTTCAGCCACCTGATGCAAAGGACTGACTCATTGGAAAAGACCCTGATGCTGGGAAAGATTGAAGGCAGAAGGAGGAGGGGACGACAGAGATGGGTGGATGGCATCACCGACTCAATGGACATGATTTTGAACAAACTCCAGGAGATGGTGGACAGGAAAGCCTGGCATGCTTCAGTCTATGGGGTCACAGAGTCGGAGATGACTGAGCAACGGAAGAACCACAAAATGACAAGATTATTATCTAAAAAAAATTAAGAATTCTTATCAATAATTTAAAAAGACAAGACAGTTCAATTTTAAAAGGCAAAGGATATTAAAGGTCTTCTGATAGAATATGAAATGTAAATCACCAATAAAATATCAAAATGTTTTACCTTTACAGTAACCCAAACATGAGAATCTTTATAAAAGACATATTTTTATAAAAAATTTACCTATTAGATTGGCAATTTTACAAATTTATGAAAACCAATTTCAAGCAACTAAGAATGTTCAGAAATAGCTCTCATATGATGATGGTAAAAGCTTAAATTAATTTAGGGAATACGGAGGACAATTTGGTAGTGTCTGTTAACTTTAAATTCTGTACACCCTATGTTACTGAAATTACACTTTGGCATATCTACCCAAGACAACCATATGACATATGCCCTGGAGCTAGATATAAAATTCACTGGGTCAGCAAAATAAATAGCAAAAAAATTAAAAATAAAGAAAAAATAAGAATGCCCATTTATGGAGGAATAATTAAATAAACTATTTTACATTACACTGTTGAATAATATGTAGCTGTTAAAAAGATTAGATTTATACTTCTACCAATATAATAACTCTCTAAGCTTGCTCTCTCCGTCTTTTTTTTTTTTTTTTTGTGAAAAAAGCAATCTGCTGAACAACTCTTGAATAATAATTTAATTTAAGTAAAAAGAGAGAACAAAATGCAACATAAATCATACCAAGTGATTCCTTTAAGTGAATATGTAAGTGAAGGAATCACACTATTTGATAACAATTAATACCTCTTGAAAGGGTGGATTAAAGGTTAGAGGTGGTGACTAAATGGGACTTTGGACTTGATTGTTATGTTTGCCTTTTTTGATTTTAGCCCCAAAGAGAACACCTCTAGTTAATCTTGGTTGATTAATTTCAAATATGAGTATTAATTCCATGAAAGAAAGTGGCATCATTCAGTAAATGAATAGAAGGAAGAAAACATTAGGCAGAGAAATAGGGAGAAAGAATGAATGGAAGGAAAAAAATGTATGTGTGTAGTAAGTAAGTGGAGGACAGGAGAAAGATTTGGATTTTATTCAATAGATGCAGACCCATCAGAGACTTTTCATACAAGGAGAACTATATGATAAACACAGTTCCGTGGGGCAGCTGATTTGTGCAAGATGGAGAAGCATGTGGAGTGAATGGAAATGCACAGCAGTACAGTTCTGATAAAGTAGGGATAAGCAATGATAGTATCTAAGCAAATTCAAATGTTTCAGAGTAGCCAGCTGAGAAGGAGCAGCTGAGAAAGGGGATACCCAATTTGCAAAGAGCTCTGAAGAAGACTAGAGAAAATGAGATTCAGAAAACAGTAAAGGTATTATTCTCGTACAGAAGAGAGAGCACCTTTTCCATCATAGCAGGAGGGAAAGTTGGAAAGGAGTAGATGTAGATGCAAGGTGTTTATTATAGTGCAATCATATGAGCACATGGTCATCCCCAGCAGTGCCCTGCAAGTTAGGTACAGGCAGGAGATAACAGAATTCTGGATTAATCTTGGGTATTTGCCAAAGGGTGAAAACAGTCATGTCTCAGGTGATCCTATATGGGGGACAAAAAGTGAAATGAAGAACGAGAAAGTCTGACCCACTGAGAGGAGTGAAGGAAAAAAGGACAAATGATGGGGAGAAAAAAGTGGCTCCTGGAACTAGTTTTTCTCTCTCATTTTCTTTCTGTAGCAAGTATTTAAAGAGAGTTTTCAACATTCTGAGCATTCTTCTAAGGCTGAGTATATTGTGACAGATGAGGCACAAAATATTCTTGTTTTCATGGACCTTATGGTCTAGTGGGAGGCATAGTGAAAGCATGTAAACTAAATATGCAAACAAGAAAAAATATGTTTTTTATACAATTAAAGCTATGTAGGAAAACAAAACGACTTGTTGGACAGAGGGTGGTTGGTGAGTACTTGAACAGGAGAAGGCATTTGAGCTAGAAACTAAATAATGCAAAAGAGGCAAACACAGAGAAATCTGAGAGAAGACTAGGTAGGAAGAATAAAAAGAACAAAATCCTGAGGCTGGACTAAGCTTGACATTAAAAAAAAAAAAAAAAGAAGATAAAAAGATCAATGTAAACTGAAGTGTAGTTATTAAGATGGAGATAGAAAATAGGAACTAAGAGGTGTGCAGGGAATAGATTGTACAAGAGTTTAGGAACAGGAAGCCAATGGCAGGTTGCATTCCTGAAGCAACAGGAACCCAATAAAGGGTAACAAAAAGGTTATGATATGATCTGACTTAGTCTTTAAGAAAAGGAAAGGACCAAAAATGAAGCTAGTAGATTAATAAGAGACCATTGCAGTAGTCTGGGTGAGATACAGCGGTAACCAGAATAAGCATGTTGGTAGGACGTACAGCGAGAAAGGGTTGAATGCAGTATAAGTTATGGAAACAGGATCAATCAGTTCAGTTCAGTCACTCAGTCATATCTGACTTTTTGCGACCCCATGGATGGCAGCACACCAGGGTTCCCTATCCATCACCAACTCCCAGAACTTGCTCAAACTCATGTCCATCGAGTTGGTGATGCCATCCAACCATCTCAACCTCTGTTATCCCCTTGTCCTCCAGCCCTCAATCTTTCCCAGCATCAAGGTTTTTATCAAATGAATCAGTTTGTCTCATCAAGTGGCCAAAGTATTGGAGTTTCCGCTTCAGCATCAGTCCTTCCAATGAATATTCACGACTGATTTCCTTTAGGATGGACTGGTTGGATCTCCTTGCAGTCCACGGGACTCTCAAGAGTCTTTTCCAACACCATACTTCAAAAGCATCAATTTTTCAGCGCTCAGCTTTATTCACAGTCCAACTCTCACATCCATACATGACCACTGGAAAAACCAGAGCCTTGACTAGACGGATCTTTGTTGGCAAAGTAATGTCTCTGCTTTTTAATATGCTATCTAGGTTGGTCATAACTTTCCTTCCAAGGAGTAAGTGTCTTTTAATTTCATGGCTGCAGTCACCATCTGCAGCGATTTTGGAGCCCAGAAAAATAAAGTCTGACACTGTTTCCACTGTCTCCCCATCTATTTGCCATGAAGTGATGGGACCAGATGCCATAATCTTAGTTTTCTGAATGTTGAGCTCTAAGCCAACTTTTTCACTCTCCTCTTTCACTTTCATCGAGGCTTTTTAGTTCCTCTTCACTCTCTGCCATAAGGTGCAAGTGTCTTTTAATTTCATGGCTGCAGTGATCATCTGCAGTGATTTTGGAACCCAAGAAAATAAAGTCTGTCATTGTTTCCATTGTTTTCCTATCTATTTGCTATGAAGTGATGGGACAGGAGGCCATGATCTTCATTTTTTGAATGTGGAATTTTAAGTCAGCTTTTTCACTCTCTTCTTTCACTTTCTTCAAGAGGATCTTTAGTTTCTCTTCACTTTCTGCCTCAAAGGTGGTGTCATCTGCATATCTGAGGTTACTATTATTTCTCCAAGCAATCTTGATTCCAGCTTGTGCTTCATCTAGCTTGGCATTTCACATGATGTACTCTGCATAGAAGTTAAATAAGCGGGGTGACAACATACAGCCTTGACATACTCTTTTCCCAATTTGGAACCAGTCTGTTGTCCCATGTCCAGTTTTAACTGTTGCTTCTCAACCTACATACAGATTTCTCAGGAGGCAGATAAGATGGTCTGGTACTCCCAACACTTGAAGAATTTTCCACAGTTTGTTATGATCTACACAGTCAAAGGCTTTGGTATAATCAGTAAAGCAGAAGATGGTTTCTGGGAACTCTCTTGCTTTTTTAATGATCCAGTGGATGTTGAAAATTTGATCTCTGGTTCCTATGCCTTTTCTAAATCCAGCTTGAACATCTGGAAGTTCACAGTTCACATACTGTTGAAGCCTGGCTTGGAGAATTTTGAGCATTACTTTGCTAGTGTGCGAGATGAGTGCAATTGTGTGGTAGTTTAAACATTCTTTGTAGTTTAAACATTTCTTTGGGATTGGACTGAAAACAGACCTTTTCCAGTCCTGTGGGCACTGCTGAGTTTTCCAAATTTGCTGGCATATTGAATGCAGCACTTTAACAGCATCAACTTTTAGGATCTGAAATAGATCAGCTGGAATTCCATCATCTCCACTAGCTTTATTCATAGTCATGCTTCCTAAGGTCCACTTGACTTTGCCTTCTGGGATATCTGGCTCTAGGTGAGTGATCATATGATCCTGATTTTCTTGGATGTGAAGATCTTTTTTGTATAATTCTTCTGTGTATTCTTGACACCTCTTCTTAATATATCTTCTGCTTCTGTTAGGTCCACACCATTTCTGTCCTTTATTGAGCCCATCTTTGCATGAAATGTTTCCTGGGTATCTCTAATTTCCTTGAAGAGATCTCTAGTCTTTCCCATTCTATTGTTTTCCTCTATTTCTTTGCATTAATCACTGAGGAAGGCTTTCTTATCTCTCCTTGCTATTCTTTGGAACTCTGCATTCAAATGGATATATCTTTCCTTTTCTCCTTTGGCTTTCACTTTTCTTCTTTTCTCAGCTATTTGTAAGGCCTCCTCACACAAGCATTTTGCCTTTTTTCATTTCTTTTTCTTGGGGATGGTCTTGATCATTGCCTCCTGTGCAATGTCACAAACTTTCATCCATTGTTCTTCAGGCACTCTGTCTATCAGATCTAATCCCTTGAACCTATTTGTCACTTCCACTGTATAATTGTAAGGGATTTGATTTAGGTCATACCTGAATGGTCTGGTGATTTACCCTACTTTCTTCAATTTAAGTCTGAATTTGGCAATAAGGAGTTCATGATCTGAGCCACAGTCAGCTCCCGGTCTTGTTTTTATTGAATGTATAATGCTTCTCCGTCTTTGGCTGCAAAGAATATAATCAATATGATTTTGATATTGACCATCTGGTGATGTCTATGTGTAGAGTTGTCTCTTATGTTGGAATAGGTTGTTTGCTATGACCAGTGCATTCTCTTGGCAAAACTCTATTAGCCTTTGTCCTGCTTCATTTTGTACTCCAAGGCCAAACTTGCCTGTTACTACAGGTATCTCTTGACTTCCCCCTTTTGCATTCCAGTTCTCTATGATGAAAAGGACATCTTCTTTTTCCTGTTAGCTCTAGAATGTCTTGTAGGTCTTCATAGAACCATTCAACTTCAGCTTCTTAAGCACTCCTGGTCGTGGATTACTGCTTGGATTACTGTGCTATTGAATGGTTTGCCTTGGAAATGAACAGAGATCATTCTGTCATTTTTGAGATTGCACCAAAGTACTGCATTTCAGACTCTCTTGTTGACCGTGAGGACTACTCCATTTGTTCTAAGGGATTTTTGCTCACAGTGGTGTATATAATGGCCATCTGAGTTAAATTCAACCATTCCAGTCCATTTTAGTTCACTGATTCCTAAAATGTCGATGTCCACTCTTGCCATCTCCTGTTTGACAACTTCCAATTTGCCTTGATTCATGGACCTAACATTCCAGGTTCCTATGCAATATTGCTCTTTACAGCATCAGAATTTACTTCTATCACCAGTCACATCCACAACTGGGCATTGTTTTCACTTTGGCTGTGTCTCTTCATTCTTTCTGGAATTATTTCTCCACTGATCTCCAGTAGCATATTGGACACCTACTGACCTTGGGTGTTCGTCTTTCAGTGTCATATTTTTTTGCCTTTGTTGAGGAGATCAAATTGATTGGTGGCTTTTCTGATGAGGTAACACAGGGAATGGCAGTAAGGCTTGCCATGAAAAGAAGGAAACAATCTACAAGGTGGAATATTCAGTTAATGATATGGAGAAGTGGTTGCAAGGTAAATGCCAGTGAAGAGAGGAGGTTAGAGATGGTGAGCAGATGATGAGAACCTGAGATTAACAGAATTTTTTTACATAAATTTGGAATATTCATGAGTCGTGTGTAGGAATGGAGAGTGTATATTTTATCTCATTCATTACAGAGGTAAATAGGGTTGGGAAATGAGAAGTGTGAGAAAGCACAAAAGCTAGTCAGCCAGAGGGAGGATGGCATGGTCAGTGAAGAGGCTGAGAATACAGTGACATCAATTTATCTTGTACCCTGTGTGCCTCAACACAAAGTATGATGCAGTAACAAAATGTAGAGTGAGAATAGTAAGATGTGAGTTTGGTGGAGAGCTTTAGAGCATATGGGAATGTGAATACACAAATGGGTGGATGGCCCTGGAGATTTATGCTTTGCAGACTGACCAAGGATATTAAGAATGGTGAGTTTATGGCTATGCTTTCTCTAAAAATCTGAAGTCGGCTCTTAACCAAATGACAGTGTTTTTGCAAGAATAAGGGAAGGGGTGAGCTATGCAGGAGCTTGGTTTTCCTGTCCCTACCCAAAAAATAGGGGCATTGTTAGAGAGCCTGGAGGCTAGCTTGGGAACAGAGGAACAATGTTTGGGTGAGAAGGTTGTCCTTGAGTGATGAATTCTGAGTCCCAATGGGAGGGAACTTTGTAATATGAACAGGGAAATATAACATAAGGACAATGAGGAAGAAGCTCTTGAAGGCATTTGTTATTCAGTTCAGTTCAGTCGCTCACTCATGTCTGACTCTTTGAGTCCATGAACCGCAGCATGCCATGCCTCCCTGTCCATCACCAATGCCTGGAGTCCACCCAAACCCATGTCCATTGAGTTGGTGATGCCATCCAACCATCTCATCCTCTGTGTCCCCTTCTCCTTCTGCCCTCAATCTTTCCCAGCATCAGAGTCTTTTCAAATGAGTCAGTTCTTCACATCAGGTGGCTCAAGTATTGAAGTTTCAGCTTCAATATCAGTCCTTCCAATGAACACCCAGGACTGATCTCCTTTAGGATGGACTGGTTGGATCTCCTTGCAGTCCAAGGGACTCTCAAGAGTCTTCTCCAACACCATAGTTCAAAAGCAATAATTCTTCTGTGCTCAGCTTTCTTTATAGTCCAACTCTCACATCCATACATGACTACTGGAAAAACCGTAGCCTTGACTAGACGGATCTTTGTTGGCAAAGTAATGTCTCTGCTTTTTAATATGCTGTCTAGGTTGGTCATAACTTTCCTTCCAAGGAGTAAGCGTCTTTTAACTTCATGGCTGCAGTCACCATCTGCAGTGATTTTGGAGCCCAGAAAAATAAAGTCAACCACTGTTACCACTGTTTCCCCATCTATTTCCCATGAAGTGATGGGACCGGATGCCATGATCTTAGTTTTCTGAATGCTGAGCTTTAAGCCAACTTTTTCACTCTCCTCTTTCACTTTCATCAAGAGGCTTTTTAGTTCCTCTTCACTTTCTGCCATAAGGGTGGTGTCATCAGCATATCTGAGGTTATTGCTATTTCTCCTGGCGATCTTGATTCCAGTTTGTGCTTCATCCAGCCTGCCATTTTGCATGATGTACTCTGCATATAAGTTAAATAAGCAGGGTGACAATATACAGCCTTGACGTACTCCTTTTCCTATTTGGAGCCAGTCTGTTGTTCCATGTCCAGTTCTAACTGTTACTTCCTGACCTGCATATAGGTTTCTCAAGTGGCAGGTCAGGTCGTCTGGTATTCCCATCTCTTTCAGAATTTTCCACAGTTTATTGTGATCCACACACTCAAAGGCTTTGGCATAGTCAATAAAGAAGAAATACATGTTTTTCTGGAACTCTCTTGCTTTTTCGATGATCCAGCAGATGTTGGCAATTTGATCTCTAGTTCCTCTGCCTTTGTTATTAGAGAGGGTAAATCTAAGCATGAAAGACCAATTGCATTCTAGGAAAGAGACTAATTAATAGTTAATAAAAGAATACAGAAAAATTGATATCTATAGACAAACGTGAAAGAGTTAGTCACTCAATCATGTTCGACTCTTTGAGACCCCATGGACTGTAACTTGCCAGGCTCCTCTGCCCGTGGGATTTTCCAGGCAAGAACACCAGAGTGGGTTGCCATTCCCTTCTCCAGGGATCTTCCTGACCCAAGGGTTGAACCTGCATCTCTTGCATCTCCTACATTGCAGGCAGATTCTTTATAGCCTGAGCCACCAGGGAGTTTCAAGACAAAAGGTGGCTGAGAAAAAAATGGATTCAGAACTAGATGGTCAGAGAGCAGACTCTGCTATCTCATCAAGTCCTCATAACTTAATGTTATTAACTGTTCTGTATACAGAAGACACCTTATAAAAGTCCCAATGGCCAACACTTTGAGTAACCTTTCCTAATTCTATTCCAGAGAAAGAGGGAAGATGTTTGGTTCAGCTACTGACTGCTGCCAGGTCCCTTAATCTGCTCAACTGGAAAGAATGAGTTAAGGTAGCATTCATGGTCAATCAAAGGTAAAAAGAGAAATCACTGATATCCCCACTTCTATGTAAATGAACTGGGGCAGGACCCAGGTTTCAGTAATGTTTAAATGTTCATGGCTTTTAAAATTCTAATGTGCAGCCAGGGTTGGAGATCATTGCTATATTTACAGAGAAATATTTACTATTCTTTCTTACAAAATCATAATAATACCATTAAGAAAAGAAGGTATAAAAAAAAAAAGAAAAGAAGGTAGGATTCAGGAAGATAATTACAAATATCCCCCCCTTATGAATATGTTCAAACATTCTAAATAATATTAGCAAGTTAATTTCAGCAATATATTAAAAGAACAGTAGAATATAACCATTAGAGGTACATCACAAATTTAGTTACAAATTTGGTTATTGTCCCCTAAAAGTTATGGGAAAAAAACATATGGAAAGTTGTAATGAATACTTACTAATTTTTTTTAAATGTAAGAAATGAGGAGTTGATGAATTGTGTATCTTGATAAAACACATATAACACATCCTACCAGTCCAAAACTGGTGAAATCTAAAAGTCTTGCCATCAAAGTTAGGTTTAAGTTACAGTTATCTGCTTTTCCTGATGTTATTCTGGAATTATTTGATAATGTCATTAAACAAAGATATACAGTATTTAATGCATAATATGTTGAAAATAATAGCAAAAATAAAAAACCTAGGAGATGCCACTTAAAAAGTTATTAGAACTGCCCTGCAGATGCCAGACTCGCCGGCACCACGGGTGCGGCCGCCCTGCTGCACCTGTGCCGTTGGGGCAGAGAGGAAGCGGCTATTTCCACGCTCAGTGCTCGGAACCGTGGGCACTAAGAATGGTTTGTAGCCGGACATCACCGAGGGAGCCCCTTGTTCCCACGTGCACGGAAGAGAAGGCCGGGGAGGACTAAGTGAGCGACAGGCACACGGCGCGCTTGGGTCCGGTGGGGTTGACCCGGAGAGGGTCTGCTGGAAATGATGGCTCTTGTCAGTCTGTGGGAGGACTGTTTAGGAGTCCCTTGAGGAAAGGCCAGAGGATTCCGTTGATGGTGCTGCTGCAGAAAAACAGGGTTTGGGCGGATTCGCTGATTAGAAAAATAAATAAATAAAAATAAAAATTAGCGATAAAAAAAAAAAGTTATTAGAAATTAGAAATACTAGAGATTTTCAAAATAGTGGCAAAATTAAAAATCAACATAAAAATACTTTTATACTAATCAAATAATAACAGACTAGAAAAAGCAGTTTAAAAAATATCCCACCCACAATAGCAATAGTAAAAATAAATCTAGAAAATCACTTAATGTAAACTATGCAAAATACATATAAATAAATTTGCAAAACTCTGCCAAAGCAAGAAGGTATAAATAAATGGTATGGTTCTTGGATATAGAGATTCAATTTTATATCACATTAGTTCTCCCTAAACTAATCAATAAATTTAGTGTATGCTCAATGAAAATTCCAATGTGTGTGCAAATGTTTGTCTCTCTCTCTTTTTGTGTTTAAGTTTGTAATATATCAAAATATTTTAAAATGCAACTAGAAGAAGAAAATTTCAATAGTCAGACTTGCACAGGAAAAAATAGTGAAGCATACAATAAAACAATCAAAATCACAACAGAATGATGTAAGTGCAAGACTAGAATATATCATTTGAAAATACATTTTCAAAGTTTAAATATACCCAGGACATAAGGACAATTAGACTATAAAAAGCAAGTACTTCAAATTGACAAGGGGAAAGTATATTGTTCACTAAGTTTTGGTGTTAACTTTCAGTCATTAGGTAATAAATAAACCATTGTTCACTGACTTCAATAAAATAAATTCCAGAAAGAACAAAGATTTAAATATAAAGACATACATAAAATATTAGAAAGTGAAAGGACATATATATATACGTGTGTGTGTGTTATAAATCTTTAAAAATATTGACAGATTTCACTACATAAAATTTTCAAATGCTGGCATAGTAAAAAGCAGTACAGAGAAAGGAAAGAACAAAAATGGTGAACATTTTTGGGGTCACATTGACAGAAAAATGTATTTGAAAAGATAACAGATTTCTTAAAACCCAACAGAAAGATGAGCCAAAAAATATGTAGAGGAAATATTGACAAAAAGTTTAAAAGGCAATAAATGCATGTAAAGATGATTAAGCTCCTTAATACTCAACTACTACAAATTAAAAAGCTTTCTTCTACAAGTCAAACTTGCAAATACTCCAGAAAAGATTTATAAAGCTTTTTGTAAGCATATGGGTAAGAGACACTGTTTTGGAGAAAGTATAAATAAACATAACACCTTTAAGGGCAATTTAGCTACATCTGGCTAACTGAAATAAAATGTCTCATTGGCCTGGCATTTTCAATCCTAAGCTTTCATCGTATATAAAAACTTACCCATATAAGAAAACAATATCTGTGCTTGAATATGTAACTGATGAGTGTGTATAAATGTATGTACCGTATGTAAATATATAAAATATATGTAAATTCAAACATTTATATATATATGTGTGTGTACACATACACAAAATATTCATACCTGCATTGTTCATGAAAGTCAAAAATGAGAGATTGATTAGTTTACTTTGACTCATCTGTAGAATGGATCATATATGAAAATAAGAGATTAAATAGCTCTCTTTGAAATCAATGGAAAGGAATCATGGGATGTATGTTAGCTTGAAATGCATTCTTCAGAACAGGCTGCCCAGTGTGGTCTGATTTATATACATCTGTTCTTTATACACAGCTATTTTAAAGTTCAGTTTGGTTAGAATTTTTTAATGAAATAAATGTATTATTTGTTTTTAATTAGTTAGCTACTTACAAAATAATTTTATTCTTCTGTGGTCCTCAAAATATAGTCTGAATGAATTAGCACTTTCAAAGGATTGTAAAATACAAATACCCATCACACACTTAAATTTTAGTTAATATATTGCACAGTTTAGAAGGCATCTCTAGAGGTTTTAGTGCCTTAAGTCAAATTGCAGGAACATTAATTTTTGTTGTCTAAGTCATCAGCTAAAGTGGTGAACAGTAATTGAGCAGGACAATGCTTTTATTGAACAAGATTCTAATATCTTATATATTCTTTTTTTTTCTTTATAGCTTCCTTTGTTTCTCATTTCTGCTTTATCTCTTAAAATATTTATCATACACCTACTATAAAAGTGCATGTGAAATAACTGAGATCTGCTTTTGACCTGTTTAAAAAAAAATCAATCCCCTATGATTTGATCTCATTTATTTTAGGCAAGTGAGATATTTCATCTCCATTATATTCTTATATGGTGAGCATTGCTAACTCCATTTTTGGTACACACCAAACACACACATACCATTAAGTGAGTTAATTAAACCTCAAAGAATTGATTTCTTTCTGACTTTATTAAAATACTGAGTTTATTTCATATGTATATTGTTGTCTCCCCACCATTTCCATTTGTCTGACCAAAATAGCAGTGTGGACTACTATTTCATACATACTTAAAAGCAAGCAAAGGGTAGAGTCCCATTTCTTAAAACTAAACAGGCACTTTGGACAACACAGTCTTGCCAATCAAACCTGGAAAACATGTATCAGACATTTATCAGACACCTTAGGGAAAGTTCTCACTCTGATATAAAAAGGGCAGCCATATATCAACTTCACAGAAATGAAATAAGATGGAACATTTCTACTACTTAAAATACTTCCTTTAAGAGACTTCCTCCACTGCCAGAGAATGTGAACAGTCTCCTGGTCAGTCATCAGGAATCAGTTCTTCACATAATTGATAAACATGGGCTCCACATTAGGAAGAGAGCCACATTCTATACCTGCTTGCATTTTTGATAATGCCTTCTATAGAACTAGGTTCTTTTGGTGTCTTAGGAGGTTTTTTTTTTTTTTTTTCCAGTTTTTGGATGGATTCTTGACCTTTTGATTTTAGTGTGAATGGTTTCGAATCTTTTTCATTCTGGTTTCATTTTCATGCATTTTGCCTTTGAATAATTTCAGCTCAAGTAAAAGACAATGATAACTCTAAATTTTGGGAAAATGGAGTGTTTTAAATATCTGTTGTCTTATTTTCTTATTTTTTAGATGACTATTTATAACACTGTTGCCAGTTGACAGTTATTTTCATCTCTCTCAAAACCATAATATATAGGTAATTAAAATTTACTCTAGAGAATAGCTAGAAAAAAATTAAAAATCAAATCTACTTCAAAGCCTTTTATTCTTCTCATTTTCAGTGAACAAAAATTCCTTAATGTTAGCTGATCTTGTATATTTTCCCTAATGTGACTTTTACTACCTCTATAATGAATTAGAACAGAAATAAATGGTAGTAACTACCTGTGTTTCATGTGATAATTACTATAATCACACCATCATCATTCTCTGTATTGATGTCTTTTTCCTACAACACATCAAGAAAAGTATTTACTTCTAAGGTGATGGACGACTTGCAACAACAATTCAGACAGGTATTATGATGATAGGTAATAAGGTAAATACAATTTTCCTTTGAAACAGAAATAAGACATGCTTTCTATGTTGGTGTGTGTATACTTTATGCTTAAAGACACTCTTTAAATTTTGCAGACATTAAATGGGGTGTCTGATTAGAAGAAGCCTGATGTAGTCAAAAGTAGAGAATTTAAGCTTATTTTTCTCCCAAAGTACACTATGTTCTTTACAATTTTTTAAAATGACCTTTTTAAGGGAAAAAGTCAGCTTCAGTGGCCAAAATTATTGATGGTTTAAAGGTGGCCTAAATGGCAAATTACTAAATAATTTTAAATATATTGTTTTAAACACTTGAATTGTTCTCTCGTGCAGAGAGTAAATAGAAAAGAAGAAAGCATTTCATACTATCTTTCATGTTGAAATTGCTATTTATTATTAGAGTGTTATCAACCCAGCACTGAACCTGATGATCTGTAATGAGACAAAGTTTCTGATGATCTGAAAGAGACAAAGTTTCTGCAAATGTAACTTCTTTATTGACATAAATCAATAGTTCTCCACCCACATACCAAAGACCCCTTTAGAAACAACATATTTATTACCAATTTTCTAGAAACACATGTACAGAGAGAGACACCAATTACTATAGGATGGACAACTGGTCCTACATGTGTGTACTAATAACTTTTCAAAAGTACACAGATGCTTCTCACATATACATTTAAAAACATCATTACTATAATCAAGATAACTTTTGATACTGTTCTTGGCTCAAGCTATGGTTACTAGAAGTCCAACTGTCACACTGGGGCCTACGAAATTTTTGATATATGTTAATCTGAATTAAAATGGCAATTGTTATAAATAATTGGTAGAACAGTTATGACCAGAAAGTAGATGCCACCTCAACTATTTTAAACAACATATTTTTTTCAACATCTTGTGATAATTGTGTGTGTTAGTCACTCAGTCGTGTCTGACTCTGTGTGACCCCATGGACTGTAGCCCACCAGGCTCCTCTGTCCATGGGGATTCTCCAGGCAAGAATACTAGAGTGGGTTGCCATTCTCTTCTCCAGGAGATCTTCCCAACCCAAGGGTGGAACTCGGGTCTCCCACATGCAGGCAGATTCTTTACCACCTGAGCAACCAGGATTTTAAATAACACTAAATGGATGTTTGGGGCTTCCCAGGTGGCACTAGTGGTAGAGAACCTGCCTGTCAATGCAGAAGACATAAGAGACGTGGGTTTGATCCCTGACCAAAGATAAACTTGTCAATATGAGAACTATACAAGATGGCAAGTATAAACCATTAAGTAGGAGAAATGTATGTCTAGCCTCATAGGACCAGCAGGCTGCACCTTCTCTTAATCTCTTTGAAGGGCTCTTAAGCTTGCCTGTCTTTTGAGAATCAGTTGTGCCTCTGAGTACAGGTATTTCTTTAATATAATGTACATTTTTTTCAGATTGTTTCACGCGGGATGGGAAGGATTTTTGAATTTTTTTTCCCCTTTTCCCAGTCTTTTCCCAGTCTTTACTGGAGAACTAGCAAAATTTCTGTGTGGGGCAAAGGAAAGTCATGATCAACATTCTAAAAGCGATATTTCTTTTTTTTAATTTATTTTACTGAAGTGTAGTTGATTTGCAAAATAGTGCTAATTTCTGCTGTATATATCAAAGTGATTCAGTTATACATATATACATTGTTTTTCATATTCATTCCCATTAGAGTTTATCACAGGATTCTGAGTAAACTCCTGCACTAAACAGTAGGCTCTTGCTGTTCACCCAGTTTACATATAACAGCTTGCATCTGCTCATCCCAAACTCCCAATCCATCTTTCCTTACTTCTCCTCCCCCTTGGCAACCCCAAGTCTGTTCTCTGTGTCTGTGACTGTTTCCATTTTGTAGATAAGCTAACTTGTGTCCTATTTTAGATTTCACATATCATGATATCATATGGTATTAATCTTTCTCTTTCTGATTTCACTATAAGTTATATTTCTAAATTCCCACTGGACCATCTCCTAAGCAAAATGATTTTTTTCCCCCTCCCTTCAACTTTAAGAGGTCACTGAGTTAAGGACACAAGAGATAATCAGTGTATACTCATTGAATATTTTCTAAATACACATTATATGATAAGAATTTTTGTCAAAGTTCCAGTGTGTAGAACAACCTCTGGCAAAGCCATTAGGATGTTTCCGATTTGTACTCAGCCTACTTGTACAAGACCTCCTGATTAAACTTAGATTGCATTCTTATTAGCACTCACACAATACAGCTCTTTGTAAAAGTGTGCATTTCTGTTTGCGCTCTTCTTTTCTGAAGTCTTATCTCCTCTCCAGCAGCATTTACTCAATATCCCCTGAGCTCTCTTTGAGCAATAATAGTACACAGAATGGGATTTGCCAAGCATGAATATTCCATAAAGGATCACAAGGATTCCGTAATTCACTGACTCTATTGTCTTTGAAAGCAAATTTCAACATAAACACTGAGTTCCCTTCTTCCTTTGCAAAGCTAAGTGATAATATTAACCCCGTATTATGAGGGGAATTTATATTCAGTAGGAAATTGTTATTCATAGAGGCTCAACCATACCTGACTCATTTGCATTTCCTCCTTCCCTAAGTTCTTAAGGCACATTGGAAGAAGAAGCTTGCCCTTCAGGTTATATGAATGAGAAAGATGTCAACAACATAAAGAGAAAAATAATTCACAGATGACTTTTTAATTAAAACATAAGGCAATGACCATAGCATGGACAAAGATGTAGTTGGCCGTGAGGATCAGGACTTATTCACATTAGTATAAAACAGTGCCTGGAACATAACACTTGCTTAATAAATAAACATTTGTTGAAAGAATGATGTATAGGCAGTTGAACTATGGCAGCTGAACCAAATCCAATCATGCCTTATTTGCATGGCCACATGCACAGCCATGCCAAAGCATTTATTAATGCCTATGGTAACTTTCATGCTACAAAGGCAGAGTATGTGATTTCTTGAATACAAAGCTGAAATACATTATCTGGCCCTTTATGAAAAATGTTTACTAACTCCTACATAGAAGAATGCTTGAAAAAAGAAAAAAACATACTTATTTTTTATGAGCATAATTTTGTGTACTTGTGTACTTGTAGTTAAAGTGCATACAAAACTTAGTGTTTTATTTTTTGCTTCCTGTGGTAAATACCTTTTTCTGTGATGAACTTCAGTCTTCTTTATTACTTTAATAACTGCAAGAGTACTCTGTTGTGTAGATATATTATGTGACTGCTCCTTTTCAACCTTAGTTTTCACATTTGTCAGGGAGAAGGGAATGGCAATTCACTCCTATACTCTTGATTGGAAAATTCCATGGACAGAGGAGTCTGGGGGCTACAGTCCAAGGGGTCGCAAAGAGTCGGACATGACTAAGTGACTAACACTTTTATAACTCAATAAAAAACAAGATGCTTCCAATTCTGACTCTGGTTCTGTCTCCCTTCCACAGTCTTTCAGCATACATGCAACTTTAGAGGTTGAAAATATGCTTGTTTATTTAATTCTAACATATCTGAGGACAGTTGAGAGACCAGGTTCTAAATTCTTCTCTAGATAACAATGGAAAACACTGGGTTTTTGCTGATCACACATTTTACGGCTTCTACTGGTGGGTCTAGGTCTCCATGTTTTCACATTCAAAAAACTGTGCAACTGTTCAGCTCTGCTGGAAGGAGATAATGTTACATTTTCTTCATTTAGGTATTCTTTCTGTGTCCGTTAGTCTCTCAGTCATGTCCGACTCTTTGCCACCCCACAAACTGTAGCCTGCCAGGTTCCTCTGTCCATGGAATTGTCCAGGCAAGAATACTGGAGTGGATTGCCATTCCCTCCTCCAGAGGATCTTCCTAACCCAGGGATCAAACCCAGGTTTCCTGCATCGCAGGCAGGGAGCTACAGGGAAGTCCTTGTATTCTTTCTGCTAGAAGTCAAATAATACCAACTTTAGAAATCAAGTATAATAGAAAATCACAGTATGTTTTACTGTGTTTTACTTTTTACAAAAGTAAAAAGTTGTTTTACTTTTTCATTTTTAATCTGCTCACTGAAAAGTTTTTATAAATAGAACACTAGTTTTATATTCATGTATTAATTTGTTCACTTTAGTAATAAAAAAATACTAAATGCCTAATATGTCTCTAGCACTGGGTTATGCATTAGGGATAGAAATACAAGGGAGATAGATATTAGACTTTAATGATGATGCTCAATGATGAACAGAAGTCTAAATCCTGAAGATAAAAAGTAAGTCTTACACCTGATACAAACAGCTGACTCATTATAAAAGATCCTGATGCTGGGAAAGATGGAGGGCAGGAGGAGAAGGGGACAACAGAGGATGAGATGCTTGGATGGCATCACTGACTCAATGGACATGAACTTGGGCAAACTCCAGGAGATGGTGAGGGACAGGGAAAGCTGCATGCTGCAGTCCATAGGGTTGTGAAGAGTCAGACATGACTTGGTGACTAAACAACAACAGCAAATGTTCTGATCTGATTAACTGTATGTTAAGATCTCTCAAGCTCAAACTTAGTGATATATAGAATCTTTGATGTCCAGAACTGTGAGTTTGCATTATTTTACCTTAGGATACTAAAGCAAAAGTAATTCTCCCAAACTCTGTACTCCATTTATACATTTATCTATATTTTGTATTTATACATTTACTTATACATTTGTATATATAACATAATACATTTAAAATGTATTACTACATGAATGTGTGTGTGTGCTCAGTCATGTCTGACTCTTTACGAACCCAAGGACTGCAGCCCGCACAGTAGAATGACTGCAATGAGTGAGCGTGGCTGGGCCACACAGCTTCTGTAATGCATTGGTCTCTCTGATTCTTCTCCACTAAAAGAAGCTCATTCTCTTGGAATCACCTGTGATCACAGGGTTTGGGTTTCTAAGAATTGCAGCTCAAAATAAGAATAACAGTGTCCTTATTATTTAGACAACTTCCAAATTAATTCCCCTAATCAGGTGACAGGAAAGATTTTTCATAAGGTTTATCTTACACAATTTTACTCCTGGCATTCCAAAAGCTGCCCTTCCTTTTCTGGCACATGTAAAGAAGGCAAGGATCACCTCCACTTTTACTCAGATACAAAGAAGTAGTAACAAACACAGCAGGTTCACATCTACAAGGAGTCATACTGTCTTCTGCAGCAGTCATAGGCAGTTTGGCAAGCAAAAACTGATAAAGAAGAAAATAGTGCATGAAAACAACAAGCTCATTTTCCTTTCTGCTGAGGTTATGTATCAGTGAAGAGAAGGAAGGGCAGGGAGGTCATGAGATTGCACTTAACCAGGCTATTGGGTAGGTGGTTCAAGGATGACAGCCCACTGTCATATCACAAGGGGGAAAAAACAGCCTTCTTGGTGTGGTTTTTCTGCTTCCTGGGGTCCATTCACAAGGCTAGATGTGAAGGGGCCAAATGGCACAGATGAACCTAGGGCAGGAATAGAGACACAGACATAGAGAATGGATGTGTGGACATGGGATGGATAGAGGGAAGGATGCATTGGTAGATTTGCATAGACATACATACACATGAGATGCAAAATAGAGAACTAGTGGGGACCTGCCATATAGTGCAGGGAGCTCAGCTCAGTGCTCTGATGACCTAGAGGGGTAGGATGGCAAGGTAGGGGGGGGGGTGGCAGGTGATGGGGGAGGCTCAGGAGGGAGGGGATGTAAGTATATATACAACTGATTCACGCCATTATCCAGCAGAAACTAACACAGCGTTGTGCAACTAAAGCAACTATACTCCAATAAAAGTATCAGAAATTGCAACTGAAAAGAAAAATGGGATAACATTTCAATGTACTTTTCCGCACACATTTTTCCTTGACCATTAGGTTAGGATACAAAGTACTTACGAGTTGGCAGGAGACCTATGCTATTTCAGGGAACTCCAGACCCCCTCCTGCAGCACCCATACCATCCACTCTTCAACCTATGCTACTGTTCTTCTCCTTCCCGGACTGTGGCCAGAGTTACAGGTACTGCCAATGAGATGACCATGTCCTACTGTACTCTACGCTTGAGTCCCTCAAAGTGACGATGATCCTCCTTCTAGCTTTATATTTATCCACATGCTTCTTCACTAAGAGGGAAGAAATGGAGTTCCAAGTCTAACTTCTGTATGCTGCCTGAGTCCCACAGATCAGCTCTAGAAGAGCTAGCTGTGAGTGCAAAATACAGGTAGTCAAAATTCAAGTTATCATGCTCTGGATTATTCAGCCAAAATGAGAATCTCAAACTTGGTACCCAAATCTAGAATTATTCCAACTACAAGATCCAACTGTAGAATTTTATACAATAGCTCTTCAGGATGTTTGTGGATGATGCATACTTTTACTCCTTCCACAAAATTTCCCTTCTAGTTACCCATTTTTAAACTATCATTAATAATGACAGCTATGAGTTATCAAAGGCCTATTATATTAAGGGTACTAGTCTAAGTGCCTTGCATGTATTCGCTCACTCCTCAGAAGAGGGTCCTCTTATCATTCCCATTCTGCTTTTATGGCATTTAGTCTACAAAGAGGTTAAGTGAATTGTTCAAGATCACACAGCTAGTAAGTGGCAGAGCTGGGTAAATCCAGGTAGTGTGGCTCTAGAGAACCAAAGCTCTAAACAATGAAGTTCCTTTGTTAACCACTGGGCTCCTTAGACAGCAGGAATCTTCATTACTGTGTCATTATTTCATTTAGTGGGAGATGTTCTAATACTGAATATACCTAGCAAAAATCTTACTACCGTGTACATTTATTTAAAGTACTAGGCAAACACTGTTGAGAGTCAAAGAGTCTACAGTAGATTATAAATACCCTGCACCTCTCTCTTATTTTTGTTACAATGAAGATGGATTTGCACTTTATCTGAGACAGTAGAATAAAATATACACAGAAAGAAGGAGCCTTCAGTTACTTAGCTAACGAATGTGGGAGAGGCAGTGAAACTTCCAGAGACATGGTTGCCTTTCTGCCTTATTATACAATGTATGTCATAACCCTCCCCCAATACTTTTGTATTACAAAATTCAGGTTATTTTCCATTGATGTTTTCATAACATTAACACATGCTCCAACTTGTGGAATAATTGTCATGTATACTATGTATACGCATTATAATATCTCAAGCAAAGTCAAATTTTGCTATGGGAACCATATGCTCCATTTCCTTTGATTCTGCTATGGACTACTCAGTATAGCATGCGATCTGAAAAGAAATAAAAATAGAACAGCTCAAAGTTCTTTACAGACTCCCCAGTAGTTAATCATGTTCTGATGCAAATCTACTAGAGAATTTTCAAATGCCAAGTCAAGCATGATTGGGCATCAAAGATTATAAACCTTTGAGGGAGAATCCATATTATCATGGAAGACTGGGAGCCATTTGCATTATTTTAGCATTCTAGAATACTCATCTGACTTAAAGAGAAAGATTTTTTTGTTCCTTGAAAGGAAAGATGAATGGGCATATATCACTTTGGGCAGAATTCGCCAGAAACTGTAATCTGCAGCTACAGCATTTATTCGAAACTCTGTATTTTATTTTAAAGGTCGTGGCTGTATAATTCTGAATTTAGCAAGCAGAAACATTTTCAAAAAAATGTAGCCTAATTTTATTGTTCATCTTTAAATATTCATTTCATATTTGATGGGCTAGAAATTTGCAATTCAAATTACTTCCTTTTCCTTTATTCTTAGTAAAGTCATCTAAGAGAAAGAGGTGCAGTTCATTTATAACAAAATAGCAATAAAATAAACTTCATAATTCAACAAGAACTAATTAAAATTATTTAAAAGGCAGTTTACAGGTGAGTAAACTGCTAATTCCAACTGCATCACTCAGATTCTTTATAAGTATTTCAGGAAAATTATTCATTTACCAAATCATTGAATCATAGTGTTGAAAAGGACATTAAATTCACCTCCTACAAAACCCTCTTATTACTGATGAGGTATAGAGAGTTTCCTCAGCAAGTACAAGGTCACTTTTTAAAAAGTTAAGAAGTAAAGAATCAAATTTAGGCCTATGTCTCTAAGTTCCCTGCACTTTCCAGGAAACACTTGGCTAAGCCATACTAGATACTGAGTAAATTTCCCTAGCATCTCAGGTCCAAGATCTCAGCGGGTACCTTGTCTCAAGCTGAAGGTCAAGGGTAGAACATGATACTGGGTCTCCTATGTGGTCACTGATTTTTAGTAAAACAGAGTATTCCCATGGGTATCCCTTTCCAGAAGAATTGAGCAAGCCTAATTTTTCTAGAAAACAGCATCATATATTCCTCAAGCTGAGGATTCCATAAGCAGGCTGTTAATACCAAGCATACTGGATATAAAATCTCTTAACATCAATATCCATTTATTGGAGCTAGTGGTCAGGCAAGAAACAGAATTTGGGTCACCATTTCCTTCCCCACTTCTTTGTGCCCCTGTTTCCTAGGACTGCTGTAAAAAGGTACCAAAAACTGAGAGAATTAAAAGAACAGAAATCTTCTTACATTTCTGGAGACAAGAAGTCGGAAACCAAGGTGTCAGTGGGTCAATGTTCTTTCTGAAGGCTGTGACAGATAATCTGTTCCATGCTTCTTTTCTGGCTTCTGGTGGTTGCTGGCAATACTTGGTGTTTCTTGGCTTATAGCTGCATTATTCCAATATCTCCCTTGGTTTTCACATGGCCTTTTCCCCTCTGGATGTGTGTTTCCCATCTTCATAAGGATACCAGTTAAGGGCCCACCTTATTCCAGTATAATCTTTTCTAAGTTAAGTGCATCTGAAAAATCCCTATTACCAAGTAAGGTCATGTTCAGAGGTACTAGAAGTTATGACTGTAGCATATCATTTTGGGTGATATAATTCAATCCACTATGGCTCCCAAATTGATTGTATTTAATAAAGACAGTATTGCTTCAGGAAACCATAGACACACTCCTGGATGATTGGTTTTTGAACTATTTATAAATATTTGGCCAACTCAGAAAACAGTTTGAAAATAGCTAGGTCTGATACCATACCCCATTACCTGCCTTGGTATAGGGGTTTTTTTAGAAGTCAGAAGTGAGGCATCATCCCTAACATGTCAGGACATGTACAGCCACTGCAGAGATCAGGCAACAGTTCCAGGTGAGGGGATTCTTCCATCAGCCTTTTTACAACTCATTGGAACATTCACTTTTGAATTTTGTGTTTTAAGTTTTTATTTACTAGGGAATTTAAACTATCCATAGTCCCTTCTCATATTTATTTATCTGACAGGAACTCTGAGATCCTCATGCTACATGTAGTGTGTAGGCAGAGACATTCCAAGATGCCTGACACCAAACAGGCTTTGTTGACCTTCCAGAAGTTAAAATAGTTTCACTCAATAGCTGGTACCAACACAGGGTATAACGGCACAAATTATGAGATACATTTGCAGTGAAAAAGTGTTAGTCACTCACTTGTGTCCAGCTCTTCATGCCCCCATGGACTGTACTCCCTCCAGGCTCTGCTGTCCATGAAATTCTCCAGGCAAGAATTGCCAAGGTTGCCATTCCCTTCTCCAGGGGATCTTCCTGACCCAGGGATCAAACCTGGGTCTCCTGCATTGGCAAGTGAGTTCTTTACCACTGAGCCACCAGGGAAGCCCCAAGTGCTAGCCACTTAGTAGTGCCTGACTCTGTGACCCCATGGACTATAGCCCACCAGGCTCCTCTGTCCATGGAATTCTCCAGGCAAGAATATGGGAGTGGATATCCATTCCCTTCTCTATGAGATCTTCTCCACCCAGGAATTGGACCCTGGTCTCCTGCATTGCAGGCAGACTCTTTACCATCTGAGTCATCAAGGAAGTGGAGAAGGCAATGGCACCCCACTCCAGTACTCCTGCCTGGGGAATCCCATGGATGGAGGAACCTGGTAGGCTACAGTCCATGGGGTGGTGAAGAGTTGGACACAACTGAGCGACTTCACTTTCACTTTTCACTTTCATGCACTAGAGAAGGAAATGGCAACCCACTCCAGAATTGTTGCCTGGAGAATCCCAGGGATGGGAGTCTGGTGGGCTGCCATCTACGGGGTCGCAAAGAGTTGGACATGACTGACGTGACTTAGCAGCAGCAGCATCAGGGAAGCCCACATTTGGAGAGTGATGCTCAATTTATCCTTTTATATTTGTCACACAGGTCTACTACTCTTATTTTTAATTTTTATTTATTTTTACTTTTTGTAAGTTCTCTACTTGCCAGAGAAATATCAATAACCTCAGATATGCAGATGACACCACCCTTATGGCAGAAAGTGAAGAAGAACTAAAGAGCCTCTTGATGAAAGTGAAAGAGGAGAGTGAAAAAGTTGGCTTAAAGCTCAACATTCAGAAAACTAAGATCATGGCATCCAGTCCATCTCTTCATGGCAAATAGATGGGGAAACAGTGGAAACAGTGGCTGACTTTATTTTTCGGGGCTCCAAAATCACTGCAGATGGTGATTGCAGCCATGAAATTAAAAGACGCTTACTCCTTGGAAGGAAAGTTATGACCAACCTAGACAGCATATTAAAAAGCAGACATTACTTTGTCAACAAAGGTCTATATAATGAAGACTATGGTTTTTCCAGTAGTCATGTATGGATGTGAGAGTTGGACTATAAAGAAAGCTGAGCGCTGAAGAATTGATGCTTTTGAACTGTGGTGTTGGAGAAGACTCTTGGGAGTCTCTTGGACTGCAAGGAGATCCAACCAGTCCATCCTAAAAGAGATCAGTCCTGGATGTTCATTGGTAGGATTTATAGTGAAGCTGAAACTCCAATACTTTGGCCACCTGATGTGAAGAACTGACTCATTTGAAAAGACCCTGATGCAGGGAAAGATTGAGGGCAGGAGGAGAAGGGGACGACAGAGGATGAGATGGCTGGATAGCATCACCAACTCAGTGGACATGGGTTTGGGTGGACTCCGGGAGTTGGTGATGGACAGGGAGGCCTGGCATGCTGTGGTTCATGGGATTGCGAAGAATTGGTCTCGACTGAGCAACTGAACTGAACTGAACTACAGTCATATATATATATATGCATATAAATGATTGAAACTTTATTATAGGAAGAAATGGAATCCTGATTCATCTTACAGAAGTTAGTTTGATGTCTTGCATGTAACAAAGGTTAAAGAATATTTAGAGGTAAATAAATGCATGAGTTGTAAAGCCAATAGTGATCATATATGAATAAATTATACTTGAATTTATAAAACACCAGCAAGTTTAAATAATGCTCCACTTGCTAACATGTCTTATCCAGGCATTGCTTAACGAGTTGGTCTCATGTATGACACAAAGAAACTAACAAATTTAGTTACATGTTATTGGCAAAAATACATATGTTGAATAATAATTATACCTTGCCTTCACACAATGGGTTATTCTTAAATTAGGTATAAAGAAAATTATTTCTACTTTATGATTTTAAATTATAGAGAAAAAAACATTGAAAATAGTTAGTATATAGTTTTGACAAGCTAGATTTGTTTAAACAAGTATTACAATTCTAATAATACTGACTAATGACTAATATTTTAATTTTAAGTTATCAAGCTAAATTATGACTATTTTGAAAAGGGTGCACTGAAAGGTTGTCATTTAAAACATAATAAGGGGGGAAATGCCTATTTCTGGTCATTCCAGATTGAGTTTAAAGCTAACAAAATCTATTCATTTTTAAATGTCTGCTAATGACCACTGGGAATTAAAAGAAAGAACCACAGAACTAGAATTGGTTATATTACAAATTTTCAAGTAAACCATTGTATCTTTTGGATCTTAAACAGTGTAAGTCTGGGCCTATGAAAAATTAACAGGAGATTGAACCTACACTTGAACCTTCTAGGTTTGGAGCCTACTAACACCCTTTACGTGCTCTTCAGATGCCCTAAGAGCCCAGGTTTGTGATCTTCCCATGAGCAGAGTCCTTTTTCCAATGCTCTACCCCTAAGATTTGGAGATAAAAATGATGCTTACATATTTGATTTTTTTTTTTTTTTTTAGTTTTTGTTTTTTGAACTTGGTTTGACCACTACTTTCTCATCTACTCATTCCTCACCATTCTTTTATGTATTTGACCCCACCACCACACACATACACACTCAAGCACACTCTACAGTCTTCAATAGAAATTTTGCCTTACTATATATCCCTCTCATCAAGCAAAACACTACATAACAGGTATTTAGTTATATTTGGGTGTCTTTTTCTCCTTTTGAAAATAAGGCAGCTGATATTGGTTACAAGAGTTTACTTTCATGTAAACCATCCATATCCATATCTGTAATAATGTATGCAAATTTTATTTTCTCTTTTTCTCCTCTTTTTTTTATTTTCTGAAAATCATTCTTTCCTCTGCTCTAAAATACATGACCCCCTTTTCTTTCCATTCCATCAATCATGTTCCAAAAAATGTTTGAACAAACTCATCACCCATCTACATTTTAACAACAGATGCATCCTAAAAGTCAGGAAGAAAATGGGGACCAAGTGTTTAGAGTTATCAGATGATTTGACCAACGTTTCTGAAATTCAAACTTTTGGCTAGTTCAGTAGATTTAAGTACTGAGAATATTTGCTAGAAATTACCCATTTTTCAGAGGAGTTTCAAAGACACGCAAATAACACTGAATTACAACACATCTAAATTATCCCTTCAAAGGAAGCACACCTTCTTACATCAAGTAGTTTTGTGAAGCATTGTCTTTACATTTTATAATC
The DNA here is from genome assembly GCF_033118175.1 of Dama dama. Classification (NCBI taxonomy): domain Eukaryota; kingdom Metazoa; phylum Chordata; class Mammalia; order Artiodactyla; family Cervidae; genus Dama; species Dama dama. The sequence goes on along the minus strand of NC_083713.1, from coordinate 67,203,159 downwards.
TGTAATGCAGACTTCCACCAGAATTCATGTTTCTGACCACCAAATTTTAACAAGCAGACAGAATTAAATCCCACTGTCAGCAGAGTCAGAAATAATGGAATTGCTCATTAAAAATAATGAGATGCTGTAGTAATGAATCCTGATCTATAGCTTCTGTCTCCGAAACATCTTTTCAATGGAAAAAAAATAATTAGGTTCTATGAAGTGTCTCACCTTGGGATGTAAAAGGTAATCACAAAACCACACTTAATTATATAAGAGAGTGAATGAAAGTCGCTCAGTCGTGTCCGACTCTTTGCGACTCCATGAACTGTAGCACACCAGGCTCCTCTGTCCATGGAATTCTTCAGGCAAGAATACTCCAGTGAATTGTCATTTCCTTTTCCAGGGGATCTTCCTGATGCAGGGATAGAACCTGGGCTCCTGCATTGTAGGCAGATTGTTTATCTACCTTCTGAGCCACCAGGGAAGCCCTAATTATGTAAACTGAATACTTGAAGAACAATGTTACCAAAAAGTGTCTATTCCATACCAGGTATCAGGTTGATGAGGAAAAGAAGATACATTTGACAATGAAGTAGACCTGGAGGAGAAAGACAAAAAATAAACAAGAGGATACTATCACTCTTTTGCTACCATGCTAGCCATCATAACTTTTTCCAGAAGAATTGACCTTGACAGAGAAAGGAGTCCAGTCAATGAATAGTTAATCTCATTTCTCAACCCATCAGACATTTGCACTCTTCAAACTTCTAAATGCACTTTTCTTGCCTTAATTGCCTCTTTCATGCTGTGAAAAGGGAACATAATTTTTACTGAAGCCATATAGAAGTTTAGCAAGGAATCAAAAGTTGTAATTAGGTGAGTCATTTATACCCAGGTAGCTTATCTGAAATCTAGTTAGGCTCCCTGCCTGTCTGGAAACCCAAGTAGGAACAGAAACACCTAGACTCTCATGTAAATCACAGTTTAAGAGAGTGGCAGGTCTTTGTCTAAATTGTAGTGGGATAGTCAGGGAAGGAAAACATAGGCCAGACAGGAATCAATTTTTCATTAATTGCCAAATAATATTGGAAATATAAAAACTAATGATTCAATAGTGAGACTGAACACCAGTGAGACAAAGTTCTATTTGACATGAATAACATAGACTAGACTGTTGGAAATAGACCTGGAGGGCTATGGATTCCCCTGGGAGAGTCAGTATCTTTCTAGCTGCCTATTTTGTGAGAGAAAAAGTAACAGCATTCACCACCAAGAGGGCCTGGTGTATGGGGGACTCCCACCGAGAATGTTGTTTTAAATCTCAGCATTTTATTTAGTCCGTAGAAGTCTGTTTAAACCTGAAGATTTTGGCTGAAACCACACAAACACACAACTCCCCATGAACTACCCGCAGAGAATTCCCTTAGCATCCTTCAGGTCTCACTGATCTGTATTTGGATTCAAGATCAGGATAAACAGAAAAGCTCTGCCTTGTTGAAGATTGCTGATAGCCTGTTGTTGGCAGAAACCAGTTGGAGGGCACAACAAAGGCAATGAAGCAAAGTTCAAACAAAATTATCTTTGAGGACCCTGGGCACTTGTTTTCCTTTTTCTCCTTCCTTTCCTGAGCCTGCAATGTGGGAGACCTGGGTTCGATCCCTGGGTTGGGAAAATTCCCTGGAAAAGGGAAAGGCTACTCACTCCAGTATTCTGGCCTGGAGAATTCCATGGACTATCCAAGGGGTTGCAAAGAGTCAGACACGACTGAGAGACTTTCATTCATTCCTAACAAATTACCACAAATCGGAGGGCTTTAAAAAAATCAGGAACTTAGTTTGTCAAAGTTCTGAAGAGCAGAAATCCAAAAATCAAGGTGTCCACAGGGAAGAATGCTCCACTGACTCCAGGGGACAGTCTCTCTAAAATACCTGGAGGCTTCAGGCATTTCTGAACTTGGGACTACATCCCTCCAGGGTCTGCCTCCATCTTCACCTGGTCTCCTCTCTGTCTTCTCCTCTTCTGAGTCTTATAGGGATACTTAGCATTGGATTTAGCACCTATCCAGATAATCTAGGATAATCTTATCTCATGTGTGAGTGTGTGTGCATCCTCAGTCGTGTCTGACTCTTTGTAGCTCCATGGACAGTAGCCCACCAGGGTCCTCTTGTCTTCCAGGCAAGAATACTGGTGGGGGTTGCCATTTCCTTCTACACAGGATCTTCCTGACTAAGGGCATTGGACCCATATCTTTTGAGTCTCCTGCATTGTCAGGCAGTTTCTTTACCAACTGAGCCATGGGGGAAGCCCATCCTTAAATACATTGTATCTGCAAGTATCCTTTTTTTTTTCAAATAAGATCATATTCACAGGTTCCAAGATGTGGAAATATATTCTTGGGTGGTCACCACCACAGGGACAATGGACTTAGGCTGAGACTGAAGACTATATAAGCTTGCCACCACCCCCCAACTCTGAACATGACCTCTTAGAAATTCTAAACAATTAAATTTCTTTCAAATGTTCCATTCTCCATCGAGAGAAATGGATCAGGGAAGAGACTACTTAGAGAAAATACACTTGACTTTTATACAGAATGAAGTCCAACAAAGTCCAACAAAGCACTATGAACTAGACATCCACTATGACATACCTTCAGATGTGTGTTTTGCAAGCAAAAATCAACCAAAGAAAGCTGAAATATGTGCAGGGTATATGTTTATTATTAAGTGAACCTGGTGCAACTACTGCTTAGATAATCTTTTGCTACAATCTTGGTCTCTAAGCACACTCTATAGGATGAATTTAATGCCAGCTCCTGGGAATAAAGTGAAATCTTGTTATTTTGCAATGAAAATTACCTTCTCAATTAAGCAAATAAGAAGACAGAGAAAGCCCATAGGCTTTAATAAAATCTCTCTGGGACTCTGTTAAGATGAACCACTAGAAGCTGCATTTGCCTTTTTACTCACATGTCTGCTTTCTCAATCAGGTAGAAATTACATACTCAGTCTGGGCCAATCTTATCAAGATTGGATGCTTTCTCTAAAAACATCACTTACAAACTTAAACTTACAGCTTTTAAGTAATTTCTTGAGCAGAGAAATCCTCCAGCACTTCCTCTTCCTTGCCATGTTTGAAATCCTAAAGCTTTACTGACTGTGAGTCGTCCAGCCTTATTTCACTTTCCTGATCTCATCCATCTACCTACTTTTCTCATACTTTCTTTCCCTGAACAGATTTCTTCATGGTCATCTTCATGGAACTCATTGCTAATCAGAGTGTGGTTCGTGGATTGTAATCACTTGGGAGCTTGTTAGATTAGCAGCATCTCAACACACCCTGGATTTACCATCTGCATCTTAACTTCAGGCACATTAAAGTGTGAGACACAGCCCCCAAGTCCCATTTACTAATTTGGTTATGACATATGTTTTAGCCTGGCCTCCCAACAAGCATGCCTCTGTGTCATTCAAGACTTCAATTCTCACTTGTTATTTGCACAGAATTAAAATCACATAGCATCCAGTCCCATCACTTCATGGCAAATAGATGTGGAAACAATGGAAACAGTGACAGACTTTATTTTCTTGGGCTTCAGAGTCACTGCAGATGGGGGCTGCAGTCACGAAATTAAAAGACGCTTGCTCCTTGGGGCGGGGGCGGGGGGGAAACTATGACAAACCTAGACAGCATATTAAAAAGTAGAGACATTACTTTGCCAACAAAGGTCCATATAGTCAAAGCTATGGTTTTTCCAGTGGTCATGTATGGATGTGAGAGTTGGACCATGAGGAAGGCTGAGCACCAAAGAATTGATGCTTTTGAATTGTGGTATTAGAAAAGACTCTTGAGAGTCCCTTGCACTGCAAGGAGATCAAACCAGTCAATCCTAAAGGAAATCAGTCCTGAATATTCATTGGAGGAACTGATAGTGAAGCTGAAGCTCCAATACTTTGGCTACCTGATGCAAAGAGCTGACTCGGTGGAAAAGATCCTGTTGCTTGGAAGGATAGAAGGAGGAGGAGAAGGGACAACAGAAGACAAGATGGTTGGATGGCATCACTGACTCAATGGACATGAGTTTGAGTAAGCTCTGGGGGATACTGAAGGACAGGAAAGCCTGTGCCGCCATCCATGGGGTCACAAAGAGTCAGACATGACTGAGCAACTGAACAACAACAACAAATTCACTTGAGTAGTTGCGACTTTGTTGTTGTTTTTCCATCAGAAAAGTCCCACCCTTGGTTCCCTGGTGGCTCAGATGGTAAAGAATCTGCCTGCAATGTGGGATACCCAGGTTTGATCCCTGGGTTGGGAAGATCCCCTGGAGAAGGGAATGGCTACTCACTCCAGTATTCTTGCCTGGAGAATTCCATGGACAGAGGAACCTCAAGGGCTATAGTCCATGGGGTCACAAAGAGTCAGACACGACTAAGCAACCAACATACACAGAGATTTTATTTTGTCTAGGGTGGAGCCTAGGCATAGTCTTTTTTTAACGTTCCCCAGAGATTCTAATTTGCAACCACATTTAAGAACACTGTCATAGAAGGATGGTTTCAAAGTGTGGTTACAGAGTAGGTAGCACTGTACCACCAAAATGTTAAAATGAAAATCCTTTGGTTCCATCTCAGGTTTTCGGAACCTGAAACTCTAGAGAAGAGCCCGACAAGCTTGTTTTAAAAGCCCTCCAGATGATTTTAATGAGGGCTAAAGTTTGAGAAACTGCCCATCACCACTCACTCCAAGTTCTACGGAAGGTACACACATGAATAAAGTCTGGTCCTTACCCTGGAGTAACAAAAATGTACCTGGAAGAAACACTTTGAACATGCACATACACCCCAATAGCACACATGCTTTCAGATCCCTGTAATTCTAGTCAGAATGCAACTAAGGATAAGCAAAATCCATGAGAGAGTGAATAAAAAACAAAAATTACTTCTGATAGAATTTCTACAGAAAGAGGGCAAATATGCAGCTGATACAAGTATAAATAATAGGAGGGAGAGGGTGTTTAGGTAACTAGACTAGTTTATTAAGAAGTAGACTTAAAAAAATAAATGGGTGGTAGTCATACTCTGGAAGATCTTGAACATCACTCTAAGCCATCCAGGTATTACTAAAAATACCAAGAAAATATTTTGTATATGCATTGCAGTTAGCTAGATAAAGGGAAAGAAGAAGACAGAGAAATTCCCAGGTATTGGAAAGAGTGCATACGAAGCCCCCGAGACAGGAAAAGCCATAGGATCTTCAACACAGTCTGCATGGAGCAGTCATTTAGGATTCAGGGTCTCAGCGCCCATCTGTAAAGATGATGCGAGGCTGATTGTACAGGGGACAGATTAATAGGACTTGTGACCTTGAAATTCCAATTTAATTCTCTCTGGTTATACTTAATAGGATTCTTCCAACTTTACAGCCATCTTTCTAAATCCTTTCTTTTAATGTAAACTAATGGAATGCTCTGAGTAAGTAAAAAATTGAAAGAATAAAAATTTGATTTTAAAGCACAACTTTGAAGGTCACTACAGTAAATGTAGTGTTGAAAAACAAATTTAATTACGAGTGTGTGACATTTCTTGTTTGTAACCATAGCTTCCTTTTTGGAGAACTGCCATTTAGCATCACACCCTGAGCAGATTCCCAGTGCCATAAAAACCATTTAAGGAAATAAAATGTAGTGGGGACTTGATATTTTTTGATGTTTTGTATTCATTACTATCCTTTGATTAACATACTGCTAGTTTCTCCCTATCCTGCAGTCCTGACACCACACTTTATCTATCAGAATCCTCTCCTTGGATCTCAGGATATGTGCTCACACATGACACTCCAAGATTTTAGAACATGGAACTCAGGTCTGGCCAATGCAACTGCTATATTTCCCTGACCACGGGGATGGTTCTGCAGGACATAAGACACTAGACTGTGGAACCCTAGGGGCTTATTCCAAAAGTTTTCCTAAAAAGAACATATAAAACAAAGCCAAGAACAGTTTTTAAAGTAAAACAACTGAGGCAGAACTTGATGCCCTCACTATCATAATACCCTGTAAATCTTTCATAATTTTGTGACATTACCAATAGTTAAGAAATAGTCAAATAGATCAATGGAATGGTGCAGAGAATTCAGAATCAGACTGAATTCATATTTTAAGGATATCACTTAAAAACCAGTGAGAAAGATGTTCAATGTCATTGATCATCAGGGAAATGCAAGTCAAAATCACAATGAGGCATCACCTTACACCTATCAGAATGGCTATCATCAAAAAGAGCCCAAATAACAAACATTGGCAAGGATATAATGAAAAGGGGAGAGGGAAGCCTTGTACTTTGCTGCTGGAAATGTAAATTGGTGCAGCTAATGGGAAAACAGTATGAAAGTTTCTTTAAAAAAAAAAAAGAACTACCAAATGACCCAGTTAATTCCACTCCTGGGTGTATATCTGAAAAAAAATACACTAATTCGAAACAATATATGCACCTCAATTTATTAGCATTATTTACAATAGCCAAGATATGGAAGCAACCCAAGTGTTCATCAACACATGAATGAATAAAAAGATGTAGCATGCACAGACACACAAACACACACATACACACATAAAATGGAATTAACTATTCATCCATAAAAATAAATACTACTTTGTCATTTGCAGCAACATGGATAGACTTGGAGAGTATTACGTGAAGCGAAACAAGTCAGACAGAGAAAGACAGATATTGTATCATATCAGTCATATGTGAAATCTAAAAAAATGCAGCAAACTAGTGAATATAACCAAAAACAGGCTCACAGATATAGAGAAAAAACTAGTGGTTACCAGTGGAGGGGGCTTTACAGGGGTGGGAGGGTGAGAGGCATAAACTATCAGGTGTAAGATAGGCTACAGGCATGTATTGTAGGACACAGGGAAAATAGTCAATATTTTGTAATAATTGTAAATGCTGTATAAACTCTTAAAGATGCATAAACATAAAAAAATAAAAATTAGAAAAATATCAGTAAGGAAAATAAAACTAGTTTAAAAACAGGAGATTTCATCCGTAGTATTAGAAAAAGTGGCTATTTGGAAATACAAAATAAAAGTTAGAATCCTACTAAGTCCCAGTCCAAAACTGAATTCTGGATAGTTTAAAGTGCAAAATGGAAAAATCTCATAAAATAGTTCCTTTCAAATTGTTGCTCCATATTGCACAATATGTAATAGGGTGCCAAAGGATGAGATGCCTGGATGGCATCACTGATGCCACACTTGATTGTGGAATTTGAGGAGTTTATTACAAAAGTTTTCTTCAACAGAACATGTAAAACATAGCCAAGAACAGTTTTTAAAATAATACAACTGAGGCAGAACTTGATCACCTAACTGTCATAATACTCTGTTGTGTTTTTTCCAGTCTTAAAACTAGTCAGAAGGATTTTAATCGCTTGGCCATGGAGGAGTCAGGGAAAAGATTACAGAGAACTCAGAATATTTATCCTCTGTAAATAACCATAGTAGTTATCTATTTGGGTGGACAGAGGCTTTGCCATGATTATAAACAGCTCTGGGCTTCCCTCATAGCTCAGTTGGTAAAGAAGCCGCCTGTAATGCAGGAGACCCCAGTTCAATCCCTGGGTCAGGAAGATACCCTGGAGAAGGGATAGGCTACACACTCCAGTATTCTGGCCTGGAGAATTTCATGGATTGTATAGTCCATGAGGTTGCAAAGAGTCGGATGTGACTCAGCAACTTTCACTCACTCACTCACTCCATGTTATGTGCATGTACTGCTCTTTTCACCAGTTTTCCATGTCATTCAGCACTGGGCAGCCTGAAATCACAGTCTTGACATAGAAGTTTTAGGCTTCAAGTATCTAGACCATTTCTTCTTCCTAGTTCTAAGGATCATGTAATCCTTCCACCATGAGCTTAAACATAACTTCTGAATCTTTCTATAATCAGCTTCAGGCTGTCACTTTCAAATAGTTAGAATGGACATATAAGTTGAAATAGGCCTACAGGGATTTTCTATTTCATTGTGAACATAGAGAGGGAGCCACACTTAGAGAAGTAACCCAGTGGGAAAGATACCAGAAATACAGGCTGAACCCCTGAGACAGGGGAAGATATATGGGGTGAAAACTGTGCAGCAATTATTAGTAATTTATATTTACAAGTTTCCAGAAAGTAGAAACCAAGTGTCACTAACTGTGGAGAGTTTGAGATTTACCAATCTGAGATTTACAAATTAACTTGCTAGTTTCATAGATGCTCAAAGATCAGAGATTCCTAGATCAGAGACAAAGGACTCTGACTGACAGCACAGGAAGCAGCATGAGTTTCAGGTTTTCACCAGTTGCTTTCAACCCTCAGTTCCACAGGGAGGATGAGTGGGGGTCATGCAGAGCTGGGCTGGGCGATGTTGCACATATCATAGGTTTGTGCTATAGCCGAGGAGCCCTGAGATTAGAAAACACTCAGTCTTTGATGGAGGTTGCAAGCAGCCCCATCCAACATTTTCCCTAAGGAAGGCATTATCATTATTATAATGTCCTCTGCCTTCCAAGAATGTGTGCTATATAAACATTCTTAGAAATTGTCAAAAGAGGTACAGAATTCCATGGCAAATTACTGCCAGCTCAAGGAAAATGGGGATAGCAGAAAGGAACCCAGAATATAGCTGGAATAAGTCTAGGATACAAAAATAATTAATCACAGTAAATAAAGTTAGCAACCCACATTTCAATCACAGCTTTCCAAGACAGGTGACTAAGGAATTGGGTCCCCAGTTAGAGAAATACTGCGTGAACCTAGAATTTAACAAGAATTTCCAATGCCAATATTAATCTAATGTCCACACCCTACAACCAGACTCATGAGTTTCTGAGGATAAGACAAAGTTAAGGCATTACAGAAGCTGCCACATTTTTCTCTGCTGCACAGAAATTCACTGGATTTGCTTCCCAAATATACTTCCACTTTCCTTTTCATTATAGGTTTCATTATAGGTATATAACCCACTAAGAATATAGCCAAAGGATATCATTACTATCTGATGCCTTACAACTCCAATTAAATTAGTCACTTTAAGAATATTGAAGCTGTTAGGGAAATACCTTGACACTAAGTGGCTCTGCATTTTCAGCAGTCTTGGTTAGTTCGGTTTCACGCAGAGAACAGCTGGAGAGTTAAGCATACAAAGATGTGCCGATTGCAAATTAAGGAGCCTGAAGAAAATCTAAATTAAACATATTTGATTTTTGCTCATGCCAAGGGATCACCAGTGGGAAATGGACCCCCTGAGACAGAGAAAGTGATAGCAAGAGGAGAGTATAAAGATAGACCCCTCCCATAAGTTTCCCATGAACTTTCTTCTTATTCACAGCGACCCTTGCTGATTTGGAAATGTGTTCATCTTGCTTCCTTTGGGATGCTATTAAATATACTGTGAGGCAACGATCACAGCTAATTGAAAGATGACGTCATGCCAATATAAGTGAACTGCACTTGGAATCCAGTATGTGAATCACAGCTAACTGTGTGTGAGGACTTAGGCAAGGGCCTCCTCTGCTTTGAATTTCAGCTGTTTCTTTCATAAAATGAGGAGGCATCCCCTAGGTTTATACTGCTCACAATATCTTTCCGGGAACTGGTACAATTCCAAGGACAAGCTTTAAGGATAACTTGATGGAGGGTAGGGTAATAGGTTGAAAGAAAGACCAAGAAACCAGAACTTACTTTTCTCTTCAACCAGCCAGGATGGCATCATTTTATATATTTATCTGTAAGATTCAATTTTAGGTAAGGGTCCTCTGCCAAAATGAATTTAATAAACCAAAATGAATTTAATAAGCCTCAGAATAAAAATCTCTATAGTCCCTTCTACCACTAATAGTCTATTATATTTTCATAAATTTCTTCTAGTGGAAAACCAATAATCTCACACACAAGTGAGATTACACAAACACACATACATACACACACACACAAGTGGGGGCTATAAGTCTTCAGAGAGTCAGAATTCAATTTCATATAATGAAGGACAATCCCACTGGGGTTAAATAGACTTATTCAAAGACTCAGACACAGATCCTAAAAGGGAGTCTACCCGAAGCATGCTGGGAAATGACATGTACTTAGTTGCTTAGTCGTATCGGACTCTTTGCGAACCTCCATGAATTGCATCCCATCAGGCTCCTCTGTTCATGGGAATTCTCCAGGCAAGGTTACTGGAGTGGGTTGCCATTCTCTTCTCCAGTGGATCTTCCCAACCCAGAGATGGAACCCAGGTCTCCCGCATGGCAGAAGGATTCTTTACACGAGGGGAAATAACATGTAATGCTTCATTAGAAATGAAGAGTTTTTCATGCCACATCTTCTTCATTTGGGGCTTCCCCCAAGGCTCAGTGGTAAAGCCTCAATGCAGGAGACGCAGGTTTGATCCCTGGGTCAGGAAGATCCCCTAGAGTAAGAAATGGCAACCCATTCCAGTAATCTTGCCTGGGAAATCCCTTAGACAGAGACGCCTAGTGGGCTACAGCTCTCGGAGTTGCAAAGACTTGGACATGACTAAGCTACTGAGCACTTTTCCCTTATCTCTTTTAGGAGGAAACTGAAGGACAGATAATATAGAGATAGAGTCATGTCTAGGGAAGAATCCTTCAGATTGAGTTGTTTTTGGGGAGTTCTTCTGAATTACAAATGTAGGGAGCTGGTTAACCAAGACAAAGAAGAGAAAGCAGCTACAAAAATGCCCCAAGACTTAATCCTGTACTGTCTGCCTTCAGTCACTTCACCACTAAGGTAAACAGGTGAAATGTCTTTCCTCATTCATATACTCCTGCCATGTTGACCTGTTGTTCTGTTCTATATCCTCATTTCAGGTACATTTTCTCCATTCAATTAATCTCACCCTTTTATTCAATTAATCTTGTCCATATGAAAAAGGAAGGGAGGATGGGAAACACACCAGGTTTGATTGGAGGGTCCTGAGCTATGAAAGGCCACCTGGACACTCCTCCACCACCCACGCATGACTCTGAAGGGGATGGAGAACCAGAGTTGTTCATCTTCCTTTAATTCCTTCTTCAGCTTTATCTGAGAAGGCCTGGCTTTTGAATTAAGAAGATACTTTGTGGGACTTCTCTGGTGATCCAGTGGCTAAGCTCCACACTCCTAATGCAGGGGGTCTGGGTTCCGCCCCTGGCCAGGGAAGTAGATTCCACATGTCACAACTAAGAATTCACATGCCACAGCCAAAGATCCCATGTGCCACAATGAGGATCGAAGATCCTGTGTGATGCAACTAAGATCAGCAGAGCCAAATAAATAAATTAATATTAAAAACAGAAGATACTTTGATTTGTTCCACAGATGCCATAACAGCTGGGGACAGGGTTTGGGAAAGGGAAGAATTTCTGTTAGGAGCTCTGCTGGTGAACATTAGTGTGAAGATCAGTCCTAGGCCAGTAAACAGGAAGGGACACCCAGGATCTCCCAGGAGCACCCACAGAGTAGTCTGCTGCTCCTCATGCCATAGACTGGTGAGGACATCAATCAGACGCAATAACTAGTAATAATAAATACAAAATGTAGAAGACAGCCTGAAAATAAAACTGGAAACCTCCTAATGGGATTCTACAGAGAAAGGGTGCAGTCAGAATTATGCTGCTCACCCAGTAAGAGAGCTGTGATGTATTTTCAGTTCTCATGCGATAACCAGTGTAAGAACCGCTGATGGAGGAAAAGTTCAAGAAACAGGGCTGTGCTCTTCAGTAGGTTCTCATGAATTATCTGTTGTATACATAGCAGTGTGAGTGAGTCAGAAAGAGAGAGACTGGCTCTTTCGTCACTGTGCTACCATAAGGTACCAATCTTGTTGCTATTCTAAGAGTCCTTACTTCCTAGTTACCATCCTGGAGGGGCCTTTGACCTCCTTAATGATAGTCAAGAGCAAGAATGTACTCCACGATGCCAGCTGACACAGTCCTCAGTTGCCAGAATCTGTTATCTGCCCTCCCATAAAGCAGTGTCACCTGATAGAACAAATAGGGTGATGTAGACACACACTTAGTTTATTCACCCTGGCAATATCTCTGACAGTGTAAGATAGGGCAGGCTGCTACTGTTCCTAAGGCTCTCTCAAACATGCAGGATGCTGATAAGCTTTTTAATTTATGACCCAAGGTGTAGCCTATGTGCACTTATACTTTATCTTCTGCTTAAGTCTTCGAAAGCTCCATCATAAGCCTTCCTCCAGGTGAAGTTCACCAAACAATGCATCATTCCTTCTCCAACAACTATTTCTTTCATTTGCTGAGCAGTAAGCAGATCCTCTGTTCCTGGTTGAATTGCCTCTGGATTCTGGCTTTTATTTTCTCTCTTTTTGACAGAGCCATATGCGTTACTCTTCTTTTTAGCATCTTGCTTCTATCTTACTAACCAAAGCCACTTCTTCTAAACTCATTTGGTATATTCTTTTCTTTTCTTCTTAAATTGGAGTATAATTGCTTTACAATGCTGTGTTAATTTCTGTTGTACAACAGTGTGAATCAGCTCTAAGTATATATGTATTCATTTAATATATTCTATATCGACTTACATTATATGTAGAATTTTTCCTAGCATACAAATGTATGTATGTAACTGGTGATTTGCCAAGAGTTGTATATGTCTTTCCAGATATCCTATTTTCCTAAAGAATGAGCTCCTCTTCTCCTAATTGTTACACCTCATAACTTGGAAACTCAAGTCCCTTGAAGTAGAACCAGTGATTAATTTGTTGTCAATAGATCTAAGTCAGTGAATCAGTGTTTCCTCAATCTTATCAAAATGTCTGCGTATAGGACACTGAAATCAATAGCTCCTAAAAACTGTGTGGGTAACTTTAATGTGAAGCCAGGTTTATGCTTCAGCCTCTGAAAAGACATGTAGATTTGACAGAGAGAACACTTGGCTCAAAAAATTGCCTGCCTTCTTCATTTATTCAGTCAATATTTATCAGCAACAATTATTTGATAAGCAACTTCAATTAGATGTCCTGCCTAATGTGCAGCCACAGTGGTAGCTCTGAAGGTCATGGACATGCTACTCATTTTATCATTTCAGATCTTCCTGACTGAATAGATAGAAAACAGGGCAGTCATTTTATTTGCTCTCTTTCTGATCCTGTAACTATAGGCATGCGTGCTTGCGCTCAGCCGCTTCGTCAAGTCCAACTCTTTGCGACCCTATCGACTATAGCCCACCAGGTTCCTCTGTCCATGGTATTTTCCAGGCAAGAATACTGGAGTGGCTTGCCATTTCCTATTCCAGAGTATCTTCCTAACCCAGAGATTCAACCTGTGTCTCGTTTATCTCCTGCAGTGGCAGGCACATTCTTTACCACTGTGCCACATTGTGAACATACAAAGCTCCCTTTCAGTCTATTATTTTCTGCTAGTGAAATCCAGTCATTACCAATGCAAATTAAGGCCATAACATATGCTGGAGAAAAAAAAATTCTTTGGTAAAGTAGTAACAATAAGAGACAGACCCTATCTTACCAAATTAAGAGATTCAAAAAATATAGTTAAGTGTGATAAATGATGTGAAGGAGTTTAGGATACTCCACCCATCTCATTGGTGGACTAAACTGGTTTTGCATGTGCCAGAGTACCTTCTTCTTTCCATCAAAGTGAATTATTCCAGTGTAATTGGAGTTAAAAATCTTCTTAAAAATTCAAAGCCTTGGTTTTTAACCAAGATTACAGTGATTGTTCCAGCTGCACAGCTTTTAGGAGCTACTGATTTCAGAGCTCTGTACCGAGAGACTTTGATATGATCAAGGAAACACTGATTTGCTAACTTAGATCTATTGAAAACAAATTAATCACTGGTTCTACTTCAAGGGACTTGAGATTCCAAGTTATGAGGTGTAACAATTAGGAGAAGAGATGCTATTTATAGTGAAATAGGATATTTGGAGGATAAAACTGTTGGCAAATTGCCAGCTATATACATACATATGTATGCTAGGAAAAATTCTACATATAATGTAAGTCGATATAGAATATACTAAATGAATACATATATACTTATAGCTGATTCACACTGTTGTACAACAGAAATTAACACAGCATTGCAAAGCAATTATACTCCAATTTAAGAAGAAAAGAAAACAATATACCAAATGAGTTTAGAAGAAGTGGCTTTGGTTAGTAAGATAGAAGCAAGATGCTAAAAAGAAGAGTAAGGCATATGGCTCTGTCAAAAAGAGAGAAAATCTTTGGAGGAATCGGGTGGAGAGGGAGGTGGGAGGGGGGATCGGGATTGCGAATACATGTAAATCCATGGCTGATTCATATCAATGTATAACAAAACCCACTGGAAAAAAATAATAATAATAAAAAAAAAAAAAACTAAAAAAAAAAAAAATAAAAAAACTAAAAAAAAAAAAAGAGAGAAAATAAAAGCCAGAATCCAGAGGCAATTCAACCAGGAACAGAGGATCTGCTTACTGCTCAGCAAATGAAAGAAATAGTTGTCGGAGAAGGAATGATGCATTGTTTGGTGAACTTCACCTGGAGGAAGGCTTATGATGGAGCTTTCGAAGACTTAAGCAGAAGATAAAGTATAAGTGCACATAGGCTGCACCTTGGGTCATAAATTAAAAAGCTTATCAGCATCCTGCATGTTTGAGAGAGCCTTAGGAACAGTAGCAGCCTGCCCTATCTTACACTGTCAGAGATATTGCCAGGGTGAATAAACTAAGTGTGCATCTACATCACCCTATTTATTCTATCAGGTGACACTGCTTTATGGGAGGGCAGATAACAGATTCTGGCAATTGAGGACTGTGTCAGCTGGCATCGTGGAGTACATTCTTGCTCTTGACTATCATTAAGGAGGTCAAAGGCCCCTCCAGGATGGTAACTAGGAAGTAAGGGCTCTTAGAATAGCAACAAGATTGGTACCTTATGGTAGCACAGTGACGAAAGAGCCAATCTTTCTCTTTCTTACTTACACTACTTTGTGTACAATAGATAAATAATGAGAACCTACTGTAAAACACGGGGGGGGGGGGGGGGGGGAGGTGCAATCTGTTTGTAGGACAGATCAGTTAACCTCAATACAGCAGCTGCAGAGAAATAGTTTGATTCCACGTATATGATGTACCTAGATTAGTCAAATTCATAGTCAGAAAGTACCCTGGTAGACATCAGGGGCCAGGGTAGGATGGGAACAGGGAATGGGGACTTAGGGTTTAATGGGACACAGTTTCAGTTTATGGAGGTGAAAAATTTAGGAGATGACTGTTGGTTTTCACAAGAACGTGAAAATACTTATTACCACTCAAATGTACAGTTAAATATGGTTAAAATAGTATGTTTTTATGCTTTTTACCATACACAAAAACATTACAAAAAAAAAAAAAAAGAAAGAATGTATCTCTCCTTCCATGAGTTTCATGTGTTCTAGAACCAACTCAATGTTTTGAAATAAGAATGGAGTGAGACGAAGTTTTGGGTTTCCTATTATAGCCTGTCTTCACAGACTCATTGCTTTTGCAGGAAGAAGTACTGGTGACTCAGATGGTAAAGAATCCTCCTGCAATGCAGGAGACCCAGGTTCTCTTCCTGGGTCAGGAAGATACCCTGGAGAAGGGAATGGCTACCCACTACAGTATTCTTGCCTGGAGAATTCCATGGATAGAGGCAGGCTATGTAGTCCACAGGGTCACAAAGAGTTGGACACGACTGAGTGACTAACACTTTAGACTAGAAGTCTTGTGGTTCCTACTCTAGCTTGTCTTCACAGACTCATTGCTTTTGCAGGAAGAAGTATAAAATCCCATGTAAGCCTCCCAGTGACCAGCGGGACTCTTGACTGCATTGAAAGCAAGATAAATCAAGAGGGATATGAAACAGGATTAGCTCATTGTGATTACACCCAGGCAAAATATTTGCTTGACTCCAGAGATTTGGGTTCTGTTTCCAGCTCCACATGCACAAATGTAAGTGTCTACAACAAAGCAGTGATGGTTTTAATCTGCTTTAAGTACTAATAGTTGATTGATTGGGAAACACAGTGGAAGAGAGGAGGTACTTTTTTCCTAGGCTAGGTGGATTCCTGAAGGTAAGGCTTTTTACTTCCTCACTGTGTGGCCCCGGTGTGTTCCTGCTGCTCTCATGACAACCATGTGTTTGACTGTGCTTCCCATAGCTTCTGACACGCCTACAGCCAAAGAGCACATGCAGTATTTTACTCACCTGCCTGCACAGTGCATGCTGGGAGTGGTGTTGGTACCTGGTAGTTGCTTAACGATGTAAAAAAGACGTGCTTGCAAATATAATCCGACTTAGTTATTGGCTTAATTTGGATTTGTTTAATTCAACCCATGGAAAGTGTTGCAGGCTCAATAAAAACATTTGGGCTTTGAAGTCAATCCATCTGGATCTGAATTTCAGTTCCTTCAAAATCTTTAGTCGAGGAATTAGGAAAATCACTCAACTTTTTTGATCCTGAGTTTCCTCTCTTATAAAATGGGGATGATACTACCTAAATGGGCTTCCTATCACAACTGCTTAATGATAAAAGTGGTCTGGAAGGTTAAGGAGTTCAATAGACTAAGAGATCTCTGAGAGCATTTTAAAATAGCAATTTATAGATATAATTATTTTATGAACATCCAAATATTGCCTTCATTCAATAAGACAGTTGGACTCTCAACTACAAAAATGTTTTGGCTCTGGATGCAGTCCCATGTCTGATGTCACCGCAAGCAAAGGCTTAATATTAGCCTGAACCAAAAGAGTAACTATAATTAAGAGAAAAATACTTTTTAAAAAAATGCATTAAGGTTTTCTAAGTGAAAAAAGGATCTGTTTAGTCACTCTTAAGCTAAAAAATGATATCTACTTTATTTCCACACCTGGTGACTAATAAGGTCAGTTTTGCACTTTTGAGCCACTACAAATTAATGATGACCTGGAAGTGGTACCAAAAGAGACAAAATGTAATTTTATACATTTTAATATTTATTTTTTATCCATTCCTTTTTAAATCACTTGCTTCATTGAACATTTACATGGTTAATTTCACTGAATTACTCTAAGTTTTAAATTGTTAGCTTTTATTGGGACTTTATAAATTTCCTTATTGGCAAATACTAGTTGGTTTAAAATAGACTTTAGCTGTGGTCAGAAATCCTTATCAAACAGTTAAATGTCATTGACTTCATGTTAAAAAGCAAGACCTTCAGACCATTTAAAAATTTTGGATATTTTTTAAAATAATTTTAAGGGGCGCCCACTTTGGAAGCCTCTACCAGATCATTTCATCTGCTATTAAGCTAACTGTGGATCCCTTGGAGATGGCATCTGTGCACAGGGCAATTCGTGATTTTTCTCCTGGGAAATCCCATAAGAGAAAGCTCTTCATTGTCTCACACAGCTGGGAAGGTCACTACTGGTCATGAATATGGAAAGCAGGGCCAAGAACAATGTCACTTATCAGGGAATAAAAGAAAGTTCTGCATTGAAAAGCAATTGAGAAATGAGGAAATATAATAGTTGAAAAATAGCATGATATATAAAGAAGAATGAAAATAAAATTTGGATTCAGACAGAAATAACTAGGAACTAAATCTTGGAAAATGACCTACCTTCTCTGAGTCATCATTTTGTTATTAAATAGAATAATAGCAACTATCTTCTAGGATTGTTGTGAGAATTAAATAAGATGACTTATGTGAAACACGGTGGGTGCTTATGACCTGTTTAATCTCTTCTGGCTTTCGCTTCTTCAAGGTGGACAGAAAATTAAAGTCCGAGAATGAAAGAAACCTGGGTAGCGGTGTGGAAAGTACCAGACAGATCCTGCCAGCTGAGGATTTTGCAATGCCCAGCTCTTCTGGGGTATTATAACATTAAAACAGAGGACTACCTCCTTCTCCATCATTCTAAGATCAAGCTGAATTGATACTTTGTCTTCCGCCCCTCTCTCCCCTGTACACCATACCAAGAAGGGAGGTTAAAGTGATGAAAAGAGCTAGGGAACCAAGGGATTCACAAAGATAAGCGCTTTTCCTATGCTCTGGGTGGCTGACTGGTGGAAACACCTTCAAGGCGGCAGTTACCGTATGTGTCCATGATGCAGTGGAGAGACAGGTCACAGTGAAGGTGAAGGGACTGCGGGACAGAGATAAAAGGTACCAGGGAATGGCAGTCACAAATGAATGGCCATTAGGGGTTTAGATGAAGCTAGGTTGCTGAATTAGGACATGGGGGAATATGTCCTCTTTAGTTCTCTTCAAATGCACTATAGAAGAATCAGAGATACTGCTTCATACACTGGAGCTGATGGAGGTTATTTCTGAATCATAGGAAGTAATTAATTAGAGGTTAATAAATCAGATCAATGGGAAAACATTTGTCTGTTATTTTTCTAAAATCCACATGTGGCTACTATGTTCTATGGACAGAAATGACAGCAGGAGCCATGTCCTTCCTGTGCTATACAATCCAGTACTACATGGTGTTCGTCCCATTTCTCTCTGCCATTTATTCTCATTCTTTCCATAATTCCTTTAGAAACAGTAGAGAACAAGATTGTCCAAAATCTTTGGAAGACTGAATCATAATACCTTCAGCAATGTTTTTATACCGATGTTAACTGATTTCAGTACAAATCCATTGAGAATCTAATTTTTCCTCAAGGAGAAATATTTTGAATTTATAATTATTTTGCAAGTAGGAAAACAAGGATACAGCAATAAATTGAAAACAGAGAAAAAAAAATCCAATATCTTTAGAAAAGCCCAAAACAGAATAAAGACCTTAGACCTGAAATGTTCTTTGCTAGTTAACCCATTACTTAGTTGTTTTATGAAATAAATCTGAAATGCAGTTTCTGTGGACTGTGAAGCACTGATCTTTCCCTTGACAACCTGCTCTGATGCTTAACCAACACCTGTACTGATTCGAGGGCAGTAATGAGATAACAGATCAGATGGTCTTCTCAATGACTTCAATGTTATAAGAAGTTTGCCTGAGTAAAAATTTCCTTTCACCTAGTAATCATCGCCTATGTGATGAAACCCATGAAAGTCATGATTATCAATATTGTGTGTTTGATCACTTTTTATTTCAAGGCCAAATATTTTAAATAAAAGCTTCTTACTAGTTTAAGGATCTTGACCTACAAAAAATTTTAAAATTTCACTCCTCGGTAAACACCTTTTCTAAATTAGTCAAACAAAAACAACATTCTTTAAACAATGAATAATAAAAACCAAGGACTTAAGCAAAGTACTATATATATATATATATATGTATACATATATATATAAATTTGCTAATGGTTCTTTACCCATATTCATCTCCTGTCACTATTTCCAAGTATGCAGCAAAAACAAAAGTTTTACCACTGATGATCTGAACTTCTCAAATTCTTTTATTCACCCTTCCTCATGTTCCAAATTTTTGAAGTGAGGTCATCTTTTTGGACTGTTGTTGACCCAAATCTTATATGAAAAGTCAACAAAGGAGGTATGTTGTATGTATTTGGAGCTATTAATAAAAAAAGTTTTTGGTCTTCCTCTGAAGCTCATGTTAATCCCACAGTTCTAAAGGAACATGGAAAGTAATTTGCATTTCTAATTTATGTCTAGGTAATATGTAGTTCTGGGCTTCTCAGGTGCCTCAGTGGTAGTGAATCTGCCTGCCATTCCAGGAGATGCAAGAGATGTGGGCTCAGTCCCTGGGTTGGGAAGATCCTCTGGAGGAGGAAACGGCAAGCCACTCCAGAACTCTTGCCTGGAAAATCCCATGGGCAAAGAAGCCTGGGAGGATACAGTCCATAGGTCGCAAAGAGTCAGACAGGACTAAGGAGAAGCGCAAATATGTAGTTTTAATAGTCTTTTGAAAATAAGAATGGAAGACTGAGATTCAGGTTTTAATGGCTGCAGAACACTTTGTTTCTGCCTTACATGAATGAGTCAGTCCTCAACAAGACGGCCGGATTACTTGATGTGTTTTCATTGTAACCCCCAACTGTACTGTTCTGGCCTGGGTACCTAGGATACTGGAACTGGAAATAATTGTCAATAGCAATGTCCTTTTAAAGATAGCTCTTTGAAACAGAGGTGCTGACACCTGTGTTAAGTTTTAAAGAATATAGTCTGGGGCCCACCACTTCCAGAGGGCTTAGACTAGTACACTCAGTCACTGAATTCAGCTTCATTTGAATATCTACTCATAAGAGCAACTTGTCTAAATTAAAAAAAAAAAAGTTATCATCCATTGCAGTTTACCCACCCACCCTAATAATCTGGAAAATTATTTTATTTAGACGTTCTCTGTTGTATTTATTCATTTGGTGGCATTTGAAGTGTGGAGGTTTGAGTGGAGAGGAGGAAAAGGGCCTGAAACAGGAAAGGACTGATGTTCCTAGACGCCCAGAGAGCTCATGGTGGGGATGTCATCACATCTGTGGGCCCAACTTTCACAGTAAATGTTATCTCTGCCCTGATTCTAAGGGGATCCAGACATACTATAGTGTTCTTAAAGCACTGTCCACAGACCCCTGGGATATCTGATATCCTTTCTGATGGTTCTCAAGCTCAAAACTGGTTCCATAATAACTCTAAGACATTATTTAGCTTTTTCATTGTGTTGAAATTTGTATTAATGATGTAAAAGAAATTCTGGGTTAAAAAAAAAAAAAAACTACTGATGTCTTAGTTTGAGTCAAGATATGGCACCAGACTGTACTGGTAATTGCGTTGTTCAAAGCCACTCACTTGCATGGGAAAAATTCTAATTGTATTTAAGAATATCTGTGTATTTGAAACTGTAATAATTGTTAATTGTGTTGACAACCTTTGATTACACATCTGTTTATTGTCTTCTGTGAAGTTTATAGAAAACAAGTCTACTTCATACTGAAGCATACATGGTTATTTCAAGGAAAAGAAGTTGTGCACTTTTTTGAGTTGCAAGACTAACTGGCTCCTTTTATCTCATTGAACATGATTCTCACTTGAAAGAACTATCGAAAACATAATTGTTAGACTAGGGTACTTAGTAGAGTTAGTGAATCTGTCACTTCAAAGAAAACAACTGACAGCTTTTAAGTAAAAATTCAAATTCTGGAAAAAATGTGTCTGCCGCCCAGATAGCATCCCAGTACTTTCCTGATGAGAACAGTGTGATATTTAACAAATGCAATTTTCTTCCATTTTATAATTAAAATCTGTCAGCCTCTGGAAGATCCACATAACTCGGTAAACCAGTATTTTTTAAATGACCAAATGCATGATCATTTACAAGATCATACACGAATAAAGGCCATGTTCAGAATGTAACTGAGTGTGAAAAGTTCTTTGAAAGGATTTCAGCTACTACACTCCAACTGTTGTCTTGTTGTTGTTGTTTTAATAAAGGACCACTTGTAGAGTTTGGATATTGCATCAAAGAAAAATATCCACAAATTATCTGTAAAGGTTACTAAAATACCCCTCACTTTCCAACTACATATCTAAGTAATGCTGTATGTTCTTCATATATTTCAACCAAGACAAACGATCATAACATGTTTAATGCAGAGAAAGAATGTAGAAACTGAATGTATTCTATGAAGCTAGACTTTAGAGAGGTTTGGAAAAAGCAAACTAATGCCCCCTTTTTAAAGATTTTTTTTTAAGAAATATGTTTTATAGACATATATGGCCTTATTGTTACTGTAAATGAATTAATGAATGGTTTTTTGTTTTCCAATTACAATTCTTCATTTCCAATGATAAAGGTAACAGGCATAAATCTACATCAGTGAAAGCTATTTGAAGTCCTGGGATAAGTTTTAAGAGTGCAAAGAGTCTTTAAATCAAAAAGTTTAAAATTTGCTGCTTTAACATAAGTCTGTGTGCTCATCTACCACTATAAAGTTCAACAATACAACAAATTCTCTAAGGCAGGGGACAAGGCATTTACTAATGTCAGGAAAAAAAAAATGTTGACTGACCTTTGTCTTTAGAAAAGCCCTCACTAAGAGTTTTCCTCACATAGCTTCATATAAATTATGCTACCAAACCTAGTAAGCTGAGTATGTTTCATTCTGTAAAACAATGATTTCCATCAAGATATAGCAGTCATGATTTTTATTCATGTAATATTTCTGATAACAATATCCAATTAACACATTCATTTTATGTCCACTGCATTAATTTTATGTTAAAAGAAAGCCAATAGTGCTCAATTACATTTTCCTCCAAATTAAATTAGCATTACATGAATTTAATGGGTATCTTAATTAGACCATGCCAGTAAGAGGATTTTATACAAATTAAATTCCACCTCTGCATGATTCAAACTTCTTTGTGCAGTATGAAAATTCTTTAAAACATAAAGAGCATAAAAATATTTCATATTGCAAACAGAGAAGGAAAACAATGAGGAAATTAACAAAAAATGTAAATAAGACTTACTTTAGCCAGAAATTACTTACTGTTTCTATGTATCTTATAGTGGTAATAGAACTTTCTTTTCCACTAAAATATTAAAATCTTTATATTGTAAAAGGAAGCAATGTCAGCACAATCCTCTGAGATTCTTTTAACGACCAATTTTTGAGGTTTGTTTATACTTTTATTTTCAGCCAAATAATCCTACTGCACTAATCTTTAGGAAATTTTAATTTTATTGAATAGAATTGGCATGTAATCAGAGCATAATATACTTCATGAACTCAACGGCAAAATTGTCCAGTGCTCAGGAATACTAATTGTCTGGCAATCTGCTAATTACTTGGTATAAATTATCTCTAAACTTTGTTACATTTCTGAAAAGTAGGCATTATTGTCCCTGATTCATAACTGGGAAAAATGAAGCTCAGAGACATTAAGGAACTTGCTTAAAGTCACACAGATAGTAATAGAACCTGAAGATTTCAAATGCTTTTTCCACAGCGTTACCTCACTAGGGCCTTTGCTACCTAGCTGAGTGTTCTGTCTCTGTGGGCAGAATACCTCAGTTTGATTCATGGCTCCATCACTCTATGCCCAATGTATCTAGACAAATAAATCATCTGCCACAGTAACCAATCCATGATGAGTTAATGGTGAAAGTGAAAGTGAAGTTGCTCAGTCATATCCGACTCTTTGCGACCCCATGGACTGTAGCCTACCAGGCTCCTCCATCCATGGGATTCTCCAGGCGAGAATACTGGGGTGGGTTACCATTTCCTTCTCCAGGGGATCTTCCCGACCCAGGAATCGAACCCGGGTCTCCAACATTGGAGGCAGATGCTTTAACCTCTGAGCCACCAGGGAAAGAGATGAACAAATAAGAAAGTAAAGAAAATGGGTAAAGGCCTGAGAAGGACAGATCAGGGCGTGCTTTCCCAGAACATAGTTTTCATTGCTTTAACACTGAACCATATAAAGGTTTAGTATATTTGAAAAATCATATAAAAAGTAGCAGATGCTAAAATTCAACACAAGTATTAATAAGAAAGAATTTAGTTGATAATGAAGCCACATAGATTGAAGAATTGCTTCAAGTAGCTGTTGAACACAGTATTACTTCTGTATTTTCTTAGTGGGGTATTTTCTTAAGTCTATTTGCAAAGTATATATAACAAGTAGAAGTTGTATCTAAATTTCATTCAATAAATTTAATAATAATATGCACACACACACAATTTGTTGTTGCTGCTTAGTTGCTAAGTAGTGTCCAACTCTTTTGCGACCCCATGGGCTGAAGCTCACCAGGCTCTCCTGTCCATGGGATTTCCCAGGCAAGAATACTGAAGTGGGTAGCCATTCTCTTCTCCAGGAGATGTTCCTGACCCAGGAATCAAACCTGTATCTCTGGCATTGGCAGGTAGATTCTTTACCACTGAACCACCAGGAAAGCACCACCGCCCCCCCACATACACAATTAGGATAAAGTAAATTATAACCCATTAATATAAAATAAAAACCCACAAAAAATGAGTCAATATTTCAGAGTAAAAAAAAAAAGAAATGAAATATAGAATAAGCTAAAAAGTAAAATTCATACAGTTGAATTTGTGGTGGAAATATCAGTGCAAAGTACTTACCTTCTTTTTTTCAATATAACTTTTGTCTCTGTCACTGCAAAGGGCCAGAAGCATTGATATCTGAATAGCAACAAGCACACACAGCACTTCTATTTTGCTTTCTAATTACCATCTCCCACAGAAAAGAACCAGAGCTATTCAGAGAAATGACTGATTCAGGTCTGAGGCTTGGGAAATATAAAGTCACCCTGGTGGGTTTCAAGGATGGCTCAGTGGTAAAGAATCTTCCTGCCAATGCAGGAGACATAGGTTCAATCCCTGGGAACATCGGAGACATGGGTTCAATCAGGAAGATGCTCTGGAGCAGGCAATGGAACCCACTCTAGTATTCTTGCCTGGGAAATTCCATGAACAGAGGGGCCTGGCGGGCTCCAGTCCACGGGGTCACAAAGGGTCCAACACGGCTGAGCAGAGCACAACACAGGCACCCTGGCGCAGGGAAGTGATCAAGTATCAATAAGAATTATGTCAGAAACGGACAAATGAGTCATTGCAGCTTGAAAGAGCATCCATTGTCAAGTTCGGAATAAATGTAACAGCAAAAAAAATAAAAAATCATTTCAGTAAGAAATTGGAACTGATTAATATAAATGAAAATCACTAAGTCTAGTGATGCTTAAACAAAAGAAAAAGAGAGAACATTTAAAAAAATTTTTAACAGAAAAAAAATAGCTATTAAGCCTAGAAGGAAAAATGTATTTGTGAAATTATAATTTTGTAAATCTTAACATTGTCATTGATTACAAAATATATCACTAATGAATGCTAAAACCATAAACTGAGAAGTGATTGGGGCATAGAGGATTCATGGATTTCTTACTAATTACAAAGGTAAGTGGAACATCACAGTGGAACAGTCACTATATTGGCCAAGTGATTCAGAATCTCTAACAGTAGGCCAGTCTTTCCTGGTGTAATAAGAAATACTCAGTGTCAACGATGAGAGAGTGAGAGAGAGAAAGCGAAAACTCAGTTTAGTTTACCTCCCGCGCAGAGAAAAAACCCAACGTTTTCCTCCTCTTTCCTTTTTGAGTGTCTCCTCTACTAATCACACACACTTCACTGCCAACACTTCTGATAAAATACTGAAGCTTTTCCCCCACACTAGCAAGATATTACCTGACACTAGCTGGATGTCCTACAACTTGTTAACTCAGTTCTAACACTCTGACTCAATGGACATGAGTTTGAGTAAACTCTGGGAGTTGGCGATGGACAGGGAGGCCTGGAGTGCTGCAGTCCATGGGGTCGCAAAGAGTCGGACCTGACTGAGCAATAGAACTGAACTGAACACTGTCTACTGGGAGATACCACAGATTAAAGTCTCGGCCCCACCAGACTGCTCCATCCCGCTTCAGATGCCAGTTATAAGCAGTAGGTCTCTGAACTTCAATCCTATTTGGCTACAATCAAAGTTTCTCATGAGCTTCCCTTGTAGCTCAGCTGGTAAAGAATCCACCTGCAATGCAGGAGACCTGGGTTCCATCCCTGGGTTGGGAAGATCCCCTGGAGAAGGGAAAGGCTACCCACTCCAGTATTCTGGCTTGGAGAATTCCATGGAGAATTCTGTATAGTCCATGGGGTTGCAAAAAGTTTCCCATGACCTCCTTCTCAGGTCTGATTAATTTTCTAGAGCAGCTCACAGAACTCAGGGAAACACTTAACTTATATTTACCAACTTATTAAAGTTTATGAAAGGGTATATAAAGAATACAAATAATTAGATGAAAATCCCCTGGGAAGAAATGGCAACCCACTCCAGTGTCCTTGCCTAGGAAATGTCACGGACAGAGGAGCCTGGCCAGCCACAGTCCATCGGGTCACAGAGTCAGACACAGCTGAGCGACTGAGCAACTACACAAATGCAAATAATTAGATGAAGAGATACATAAGGCCTGGTCCGGGAGGACCCTGAATGCAGAAACTTCTGTTTCCATGCAGCTGGGCTGTGTCATCCTCCGTATAGATGTTTTCACCCACCTGCAAGCTCTCAGAAACCCTACTACTGGGATTATATGGGGCTCCCTCACACAGGCACGATCAATTATTAATTCCATCTCCAGCCCCTCTCCCCCTCTGAAAAATGCAGAGTGGGGCTTCTCCACGTCAAGCTTCTCATCATGGCTTGATGTTTCTGGTGACCAGTCCCCATCCTGGAGCCTACTCAGAGTCACCTCATTAGAACAACAGATGTTCCTAGTGATCTTAATATTCAGGAAATTAAAGGGTTCTAGGAGCTCCGTGCCAGAAACTGTGTGTGTGTGTTATACTTTTACCTTATAGAGAGAGAGAGGGAGAAGGAAAGAAACAGAGAGAAAGAAGAAATGGTTAACCTGAAGCTAATCTTCCAACCTCATAGAAAATACAGGTACAGAGGAAAACATTGAAAGGCAGGAAGATGAAACAATTGGTCACATCTAGATTGGAAGATAATCTATAAAATAATATCCTAGATTCTTCAAAAATGTAGTGATAAAAAGTAGTGGAAGAAACATTCTACTAAAAGAAACTAAAGAGATATAATCACCAAGGTATAAAGCCAGATTGAATATAGGTTTAAAAAGACATAACTGCTGCAAAACATTCCTGCAACATTTGGGAAACTCTCTCTGTACACAAAGTAGACATTAGATAGTATGGAACTATTTATAATTAATTTCTCAGTCCTGATAGTGGTAATATGGTCCTAGAAGCAGTTATTTTTAATCTTAGGAAATGAGCATAATATGTTTTTGGAAAGGAGGTGTCAATGATGTCTTCAGTTTATTTAAATTAAAAAGTGAGATAGGGGAAACATATAGAGAAAAAATATGGCAACTGTTGCTGGTCTTTTTAAAATTCATTGTAAATTTTTGTTGAGGTATAGTTGATAAACAATATTATGTACGTTTCAAGTGTATAGCATATTGAGTCACATTTTTTAAAGGATGTACTGCATTTATAGTTGTTATAAAGCATGGGCTATATTTCATTTGTTATGCAACATATTCTTGTGGCGTATTTATTTTATAACATAGTCCTTTGTATGTCTCAATACTCTACCCCTATTTTTCCCTTCCCAACTTCCCTTTCCCCACTGTTAACCATTAATTTATTCTCTCTGAGTCTGTTTCTTCTTTGCTATGTCCACTAGTTTGCTTTATTTTTTTTTTATATTCCACATATAAGAAATATCATACAGTATCTGTCTTTTTTGGTCCACCTTATTTCTCTTAGCATAATGTCCTCCAAGTTTGTCCATGTTGTTGCTAATGACAAATTTTTGTTCTTTTCATGGCTGAGTAGTATTCCATTTCACACACACACACACACACACACACACACACACACACACATAAACATTATATATCATATAACTTCTTTATTCACACATATATCCATTCATATATATGTATCCCATCTTTATACATTCTGTCATGGAACACTTGCTTGCATTACTTGGCAATTATAAATAATGCTACTATTAACATTAGGGAACATGCATTTTTTTTTTCAAATTATGTTGTTGTTTTTTTTTTTTTTTTTTCAGATATACCCAGGAGTAGAATTGAGGGGTGAGTGCTAGTCTTCTTTCTGACACTGTATGAACACTCAGGCTGGCCCTGTGAGTTTTTGGTAAATGTCCAATAATAAAAAGTCTTTCAGTTACTTTAGTCTCAAAGATACACTTAATTCAGCTAACAGCTGGAGTAATCAAAACTTTCTATGCATTAATATGCTTTAAGGCTAAACCAATTGTTCTTTCATTTACCAGTCTTGCACTGTACCGTGCTCAACTGTTATATCAAACTCATTTATTTACCAAGCTAGAAATGTAGTATGCAGTTTCACTTTTTTAAATGCAGCAATTGTACTTCAACTTTTTTAAACAATTAATACTTGAATAAAATGGGTTCATTTATTTAAAAAAATTTTCAAAAATAAATAAAAACCCTGTTTCAATCTACAGCAAATTCTCTTAACCTCTCATCTCTCTTTAATAGGTCAGAGGTGGCTCTTGGTCATCTTATCTATGGCTGCTCCAGTTCTTAATTGTGGCATGCGGGATTGAGTCTCCTGATCAGGGATTGAGCCCTGGCACCCTGCACTGGGAGCATGGAGTCTTGGCCCCTGGCCCACCAGAGAAGTCCCCCTTCTTCACCTTATTGGGATTCCTGTTTTGGTGACCTGGCCTCACATGCCTCTCTTTGTCTTAAAGCAAGGCTGAGACAGGAAGATTCTTAATAACATCTTTTTCATAATAATATATTTTCCTCTCCCTTAATTGTAAATGACCAAGTGAAAATGGAATGAGAAGAGGAGACAGGAAAATGGATATTATGTTTTCATTTAATAAGCTGAACTTTCCAACTCAGACGCTGCATGCCATGTGATTCTGGGATTATTTTAGTTTTGTTAATATTGGCCTGAACTGGACAGAATAAAAACATCCTGCCTCAGTCAGTAGTTCCAGTGGTTTTTCTGAGACTTTCAAAGAGCTTGAGATAAACCCTTAAGAAGTCACCAGCACATTTTGAAATAGTATCCTTTCCTGGCGCTGTGCTGTGCTTAGTCATGCCCAACTCTTTGTGACCCATGGACTGTAGTCTGCTAGGATCCTCTGTCCACAGGCATTCTCAAGGAAAGAATACCGGAGGGGGTTACCATGCCCTCCTCCAGGGGATCTTCCCAACCCAGAGATTGAACTGGGGTCTCCTGCATTGCAGGCATACTCTTTACCAGGAAAGCTGCCAGGCAAGCCCCATACTTTCCTAGCATGTTGGCCTAAATTAGAGCAACTTTGAATTAATGAAAATTTAATTACCAACACACTTTAAAATTTTAGAACCCAATTATAAAATACAGGGAATCAAAGAAGAAATATAGCATCAACCTGGAAAGGATTATCACCAAAGTGTTCATTTATAATATTCCAACTTTCATAAGTTATTTATGCATGTACCTATGTATGTATATATATGTACATATAATCATTTATAACATTTTAACTTAAAGCTGTATATCAAACATCTATTTTTTATAGATAAATATATACCTACATCATTATCTTTCAAGGTCAAAGTCTTTTGAAAGGATATTTTAAAATTTATTCATTGATAACCACTGGTGTTACTTTTAGATTCTGAATATTAAAAACAATATTACTATGAATGTCCTTGTATAAACATCTTTGAATATTGACTGATTATTTTCTCACTTAGAAATTAGTGAGAGTTGGACTCTCATAAAGAAAGTTGAGCACTGAAGAAATGATGCTTTTGAACTGTGGTATTGGAAAAGACTCTTGAGAGTCCCTTGGACTGCAAAGAGATCAAACCAGTTCATCCTAAAGGAAATCAGTCCTGAATACTCATTGAGAGGACTGATGCTAAAGCTGAAGCTCCATTATGTTGACCACCTCATGCAAAGAACTGACTCATTGGAAAAGACTCTGCTGCTGGGAAAGATTGAAAGCAGGAGGAGAAGGGGATGACAAAGGATGAGATGGTTGGATGGTTGGATGGCACCACTTGATGGACATGAGTTTGAGCAAACTCTGGGAGTTGGTGATGGACAGGGAAGCCTGGCATGCTGCCGTCCATGCGGTTGCAGAGTCAGACATGACTAAGTGACTGAACTGAAGTAAATTCTTAGAAATGTAGGCTCACTGGGTTTGCACACTCTTAAGAATTTAAGTTCATGTCATGTCCTTGAATTTTCCCTCATGGTGGCTGTAATAATGATACCATTCCTGCAAAAGCCTCACCATCTCACTACCACTGAGTATCTTCATTCTTTTACTTTAGCCAGCATAATCAGATCCAGCACACAATGGTATGCTGTTATTATTTCCAGATAAATTATATTTATTTTATTATTAATAGGATTGAACTTCTTTTCAAATGTTATTATCCATTATCATTTCTTTATAAATTTTCCATTCATGACTCAAGCCCATTTTGTGTCTGGTTTATAGGAGTCCTTTGTATCTTGAAAACTTTAACCAACCTTTCATTAGAGCCTTTGTTAAGAGTATATAATAGGCATGTTTTCAAATATGTTATCACTTGGGTTTTGAATGATCTAAACGTTTTTCTATAATCCATCATGCCCAGTTAACCACTGACAGGTATTACATAATTCAGCAAGAACACAGAGGCAGGCTGATGACTGATTTTAGAGGAAAGAGAAACAGAACTTGTTAGGGAGAAAAAATAGACATTAGTAACCTTTTACTGTAAAGTTTTTATCTTATAAATGAGGATATATGAATTCAGGGAGGTGAGGTTTTATGGTATCAGACGGCATAGTTTTTTTTGTTACCAATGCCAGAGCTTATGACTCTGTGTCATCTCTTTCCACCAGCCAGTTGTTCTCAAATTTGGCTGCAAATCCAAAACACCTGAGGAGTTATTTAAAATAATTCATGGGAGGAGAAAGCACATGACCTACCATACATTTGTATGCCATTATCAAAGAAATGCAAGTTACTATCCTAAATAAACTCTTAGTTTTTTTTGTTTTTTTTTTAAATTAGCTTTCCTTCTTAGGAGTTTTGGAAAAAGTGAAAAGTGATATTTGTCACAAAGAGAAGGAAATAAGAAGACCCAAGGGAAGGGATAGTTAGGGATTTGGAGATTGACATGGACACACTGCTATATTTAAAATGGATAACCAAGAAGGACCTACTGTATAGCACAAAAAACTCTGCTCAATGTTATGTAGCAGCTTGGATGGAATGGGAGTTTGGGAGAGAATTGATACTTGTATATGTATGGTTGAGTCACTCTGCTGGGCACCTGAAACCATTGCAACATTGTTTAAACAGCTATACTCAAATATAAAATAAAAAGTTAAAATTAAAAAGAAGACCCCAAGTCTCCACTCTTCATTTCACCAACTTTCCCATGGATTCCAAAACATGGAGTTAAAAGATGGCTCCACAGAAGGATTAGATGGTTACCTGAGCTTCCAGAGTTAGTGAAGGGCACCCCATCATTCATCTTTCAACATATCATAACATCATCGCTATTCTTTGTGTCTAAGATTTTCCCTGCAGCTCAGATGGTTTAAGAGGTGGTGCACAGATGATCTCAAGAAAGGAGAATTTTAGTTGAAGAGTTGGGCTATCAGTAAGAAGACACATGTTGTTAAAGGCCAGGTCAATGATTAAGGCTGACAAAAGACCTCACATGAAAATTTCTAGTTAATTATTTTAGTTGAATTGCCCTTTCTTTCTTTGTGTCTTAATGAAGTTAGCAAAATTTTAAATGAAATCATATTCAGATCAGATGATGGCACAATTAGACATTTTATGCTTCATGTGACTATGATCCTACCCACTTAAATCTCAGCAGGAACTGTCTTTGGGGAAAAACTGACTCCTGCATCATATGAATATCTAATTCAAAATATAGACCTTTTTCCAATCTGTAAGGAAATTAACCTGACAGGAATTAAGCCTCAGAAGCATAAAATATCTAAAATCCACAGTCTTAGATTTTAGGAAAAAAATCAGCTTTTGCACATCTGAAATCATGGTTGTTTATTTAATCTATGGTAGTTTAAGGCCCAACATAAGAAAACTGATGTGACCTGTCACAGATTTGCATTATAACTCCCTGGAACCTCAGAAGTGCTTCTCTGACTTTAAATGATAGACATAACCAACAAGCTTTATACTCTGCCTTAGTTGATTTAAATCTTCAAAATTCCTTTCACTAGTGAAGAGAAAATCCAAGCTCCAATCCACCATGGCAACATTTCCAGGGGTGTGAAAAGCACCAAATTCCAGATAACCCTCAAACTACCCAGATCTAACTCTCTGAACCCATCATGCCCCGTCTTCGGACAGGCATTCACCATCACAGCTCTGTGTGTGTTTCACCAATGCCATTTCCAAGACATTCTCAGTTCTGATCCCTAACAATCCTAAGTTTGCATAAATGCTGGAATCTGACTTAAATCACATACTGGATACCACATAGGGAGATCCAAGGGCTTGATCACCCAAGGATCCTACGACACTGCAAAACTTCTACCCAGTGTACTTTGGGGTATCTGGCTTCTACCCAATCGACCATATGATCCCATGCTTTCTTCTGCCTGTACCCTTGCTTTCATATCCCAAACACCCCCAGCTTATTCCTCTCTATTCACTTTCTTGTTTGTTATAAACTTATTACATAAAACCACAGAGGTCCCTGGGGGTTCAGCAGTGTGGCTGATGTTATAGAAGCATGTGTGGCAGGTTATGTTGACCCTAATGGAAGCCTCGATATTCAGCAATATTAGTTAAATTGTACTTCTCTGGCATGAGAAGTAGCACAAAATAGGATCTGCCAGAGGACAGAGTTACGGAATCGCATTTTTTACAGAGCAGAGAAGCACATAGAAAACCTGTCTTGAGTACAGACTGACGTGCTCACAGAGGGCGACTTCAGGCCAGTGTTTCAGATACTACTGAATTCTATCTGCTGTCTTGGCAGCTAGTTAAAAATAATGAGTTAATGGTTTGTTCTCCTTTACATTCTAATTAGCGAATATTTCATCTAATTGGTGAACAAGACCTGCTAAAATATTAAGCACCCAGATGATCAAAAATATTACTTGTTACTGCTGACAGCTGAAGACAATGCTTAGGTTATTTTTACAAAGCATCATGTGTTCCCTGCAAGATTATTAGAACAGCAAAACAATTGGAGCCTGCCTAAGTGTTCTACAATGGTGCAGCAGCTAATTAAATTAAGGTCCATCCACTTGATGGAATAGTGTGAAGCCACTACAATGATAATAGGGAGAATATGCTACAACCTGGAAAATATTTATGATAGAAGGTCAAATAAAGGGGCCAAATGTCAAGTAATAGGCAACCTCTCAATGTCAAGTCTGTAAAACAGATACATAAAATATCCACAAAGGTAGAAGGAGATTGTGACTGACATTTTTTATTTAATTTTCAAAGCTTTCAAAATATTACTTGAATCTTAGTGTCTTTTTTTTTAAAACAACAGAAATCTCAGCTCTTTCATAAGTGTTTTCCTATTGCTAGTCTTTGCCAGACAACTCCTTTGATTCCCAGATGAGACATGGTTCTAGGTGGATGACCCCTATGTCATTTCTAAAACTATTAATAGAAATTTCAAAGAAGTATGCATCTAGCAACAACATCACCCCCAATTCCTCTGGCAAAGAGGCTGTTCAAACCACGTATCTTAGTCTCAGTAGCCCATTTTTTTGAATACACTTTGCTTGTAGATTTGATTTTTAAAGCCATGTTCATAGTCTACCTAATTATAAAATATAACTTAAATTTAAAAGGAAATCTACATATTTTTAAAGTAAAAGGAAACTGATAAACCTGATGGCTTATCCAACTGGTGGCATGACTACAGAAAGAAGAACTATTCCAAACGACCATAAAATACAGAGTTTTCACTATATGTCTGTAATGAGATATGTCCTAAGGGCAAAATGAACTTTGAAAACAATCAATTATAAACTGGTTTTGCATAATCATATTGGTGGGTAGTTTTCTGTGTGCGTTTTATAGGTAGTACGTGTTGAAGCAAATGAGTAACTACAATCATGGTGAGAACCATAATTTTTGACATGGGAGTAAGAAAATGAAGGATTGGTGAGAGTAAATAAAAATTCTATAGCTCTGAACTTGGAGTCATCAGTATAAACTCATATGTATTTTTAAAAATCTCTTTTGTTCTGTCAGTGAAATGATCTAGAAACAAAGACCAACACTAAAAGCCTTAAGCATTCTTAATTCCTAAATCTTAGTCACTAGAGAAATTCTACTAAAGGAACAAGGGCTGCTTGGAGAACTGGCCAATTCCAGGTCTGCAGCAGGAAAGACATAGAATGAGCCTAGAGTAGCATATAGTAGCAGAAAGAAAGTCCTCAAAAGTGTTGCGGTGCCAACTTGAATTTACTTTTGCCATCCGAAGTTGGGAAAACCTGAGCCTCAGCACTGTTAGCAAGTGCAGTTGTTCCTCAACCTATTAGTTTATAATGATATTTCTTAAAATTCAACCATTATCTTTGGAGACAATTAAGGTATCAACTCATGACTTTGAAAGATGATAAATAAAAAGTATTAGGTATTTATTTATCCTATTATCCCTCAGGGTATCTAAACAGTTGATAAGGAGAGGCTTCTTTTAATAAAATTATCTCAGCTTAAATAAAGAAGAAATAATAGAAATAAACTACTACCACTTTACAAGTTGTAAATGAAAGTGAAAATGTTAGTTGCTTACTCATGTGCAACCCTTTATGACACCCCCATGGACTGCAGCCTGTCAGGCTCCTCTGTCCATGGGATTCTCCATGCAAGAATACTGGAGTGAGCAGCCAGTTGCTTCTCCAGGATATCTTCCCAACCTAGGAATTGAACCCAGGTCTCCTGTACTGCAGGCAGATTCTTTATTGTCTGGGTCTCAAGGGAAGTTGCAAATAATGGTTACCAAAAGCTGATATCACAAAATGGGAGGCAAAACAAAACACAACATACCTCACGATGATGTACTGCTTATGAAGCAATCTCGGAGAAGGCAATGGCACCCCACTCCAGTACTCTTGCCCAGAAAATCCCATGGACGGAGGAGCCTGGTAGGCTGCAGTCATGGGGTCGCTAAGATTCGGACATGACTGAGCGACTTCCCTTTCACTTTTCACTTTCATGCATTGGAGAAGGACATGGCAACCCACTCCAGTGTTCTTGCCTGGGGAATCCCAGGGACGGGGGGCCTGGTGGGCTGCTGTCTATGGGGTCTCACAGAGTCAGACACGAATGAAGGGACTTAGCAGGAGCAGTATGAAGCAATCTATCTAAAAGGCATGTCTCAATCTGGTGCAGCCTCTAGATCTAAGGAAATCAAATCAGTCAATCCTAAAGGAAATCTACTGTGATTATTCATGGGAAGGACTGATGCTGAAGCTGAAGAGCTCCAATACTGTGACCACTTGATGCAAACAGCTGACTCATTGGAAAAGACCCTGATGCTGGGAAAGATTGAAGGCAGGAGGAGAAGGGGACGACAGAGGATGAGAATGGTTGAATGGCATCACTGACTCAATGGACATGAATTTGAGCATACTCCAGGAGACAGTGAAAGACAGGGAAAGCTGGAGTGCTGCAGTCCATGGGGTTGCAACAAGTCAGACATGATTTAGCAGCTAAACAACAACTAGATCTAAACAACAATTGACAGAAAATACTGGAGGCAGAAGATCCTGTTAGAGACACTTCAAAGATGCAGTAAGCAAAATCTATAAAGTGGAAAACTGTAGCACACACACAACCAGGTATCTTCAACAATACAACAACAAAATCACAACTGCATAGAAATAGAAAGAGATGATCAGATCAAAAGCATCTGAGAAAAAAAGTTAAAACACAACATATGCCTTATTTGAATCCTGATTAAAGCAAGCTGAACATAATTGTGAGCATAAATTGGATACTTGAAAATATTACAGAATTACTATCAATTATCTTTTATAGATAATGAAGGTATTGGGATATATTTCTTCCCCCCAAGGAGTTCTTAACTCTTAGAGATGCATGTTTAATTATTTACAAATGAAATTCTATTTCTTTGAAATTTGCTTCAAACTATTCCAGGGAGCAAGAGAAGGTAGTGGGAGTATGGATGAAATAAAATGGGCATGTGTTAACAATGAAGATAAATGACGAAAGTTCATTATACTATTTTTACACTACTGTATTTTGGTTATGCTCAAAATTTCCTCTTGTTAAAGAGTTCAACAAAGTCTCATATTTATTAAATTGGCTAACAACTTTTAAAATGAGCATCAAAGTATTAGTAAATATATTGTATAATGTTTTTATAATGTATATATCTTATTTACTTTTCACAATGTGTATAGGAAAGCACCACATAGTACTTAATATACATAGGAGTCTATGTCTTTTTAAATTAATTCTCTGAGATAAAAATTACTAGTCACATTTTCAAAAGGAGAAATCATTTAACAGCATCAGTTCAGTTCAGTCGCTCAGTAGTGTCTGACTCTTTGCAACCCCATGGATTGCAGCACGCAAGCCTTCCCTGTCCATCACCAACTCCTGGAGCTTGCTCAAACTCATGTCCATCAAGTCGGTGATGCCATCCAACCATCTCATCCTCTGTTGTCCCCTTTTCCTCCTGCCTTCAATCTTTCCCAGCATCAGGGTCTTTTCCAACGAGTCAGTTCTTCATATCAGGTGGCCAAAGTATTAGAGTTTCACAGATCACCAGCCCAGGTTGGATGCATGAGACGGGTGCTCAGGGCTGGTGCACTGGGAGGACCCAGAGGGATGGGATGGAGAGGGAGGCGGGAGAGGGGATCGGGATGGGGAACACATGTAAATACATGGCTGATTCGTGTCAATGTATGGCAAAACCCACAACACTATTGTAAAGTAATTAGCCTCCAATGAATAAAAATAAATGGAAAAAAAAAATAAAAAGTATGCAGTTTTGAAGGGAAAAAAAAAAAAGTATTGGAGTTTCAGCTAACATCAATCCTTCACCAGACAATTGTGACTCCATATCATGCTACTCTTATAGCTAATATTTATCTGATAATTCAGGGGCAATTCTGAAACTAAGCCATATTATACCACCAGTCTGTAAAAAGTAACTTCAATTACCCCCCTTTCTTCAGTGAATGAAATTTAAGCAGTCTTCAGACCTAATGTGGCCTACTTATCATTCCTAAAACTTACCAAGCTCTTCTAAGGCTCAAGAATTTTGACCCATCAGTCTTTCCGTAGAAATCCTACCTACATGTTTCCATTTAGTGAACTTGTATTAATGATCTATTTAAAAGTAGCCCTTCTTGGTGAAGACTTCCCTAGTCCTAGGATAGAGACAGTCATTCTCTTTTTAGTATGACCATAACAAATAGACATAGTCACAGAATATACATTCACAGAATATAACTACTACTATTTACAAAATGTTTTTCAGTTACTGTTCCAGGTGTTTTATCTATACTAAATTAGTTTACTTATCCCAACAATCTTATGAAGTAAATACCACTACCATCCCCATTTGGCAGACAAGGAAACTAAGGCTTTTCCTTGATGGATTGAATCAGTTTTATTTTGTTTTGTTTTCCTTTGTATTTGAAATACCAAATAGTGCAAGGCTCATAGAAATTGTTTGGTAAATATTTGTTGACTTGGATTGGTTTGGAGATATTAATAATTTATTTAAAGCAAAGACTTTTTCAACAGTAATTTTTAGATAAAGCAGGAAAAAAATTGGATGGAATAAACTTCTAATTTAGATCATGTGTTGGAATAGACTGAAACTGTGGTTGACTTTTCTCAGAAGAAAACAAAAGTAATTATCTGTGCAATGGAGTTCTTTATTCAAACTATTTGCTTGACTATTTTTGCTGTTGTGAGGTGTTTTACAAAAGATTTCTTTTTTTTTTTTTTAATTGCCACTACATTTTGGTGAAATAAGGCCATGAAAGATCTTGACCAGCCCTGGTATCTCAAAATCTCAATTGAAAATCAGTTTTATAAAACACCTCAAATTGCAAGGACTGGGAGTGTATCTCGGTTAACCTCAGAATGCAGTTGAACAAAGTGTTTTCTAAATCATCTGTTTTATTTCTAGAAGGCATTTGTCTTTTAAAATGAACAATGGTGTTCCTGGCAATGGTATCATTTGGAAAATGTTTTAATATACATTAAACACTGCATGTCTCTGTAAGTATATTTCTCAAGAGATTTTCTATTTGTGATAGTGTGACTACAGTTTTATCTTCCTTTTTTTTTTTTTTTTTATCACAGATGACATTATTTCTAGAGTGCATCTTAACATTCAGTACATTTTTACTGTGTTGTCTTAAATGTCAGTATGCCATCAGCATAAGTCAGTCAAACTATTTTCTGTGAGGGGCAGAAGCTCATGAAAAGGATCTTAATGTATGTCTCCTATGTAACACCTTCAACTCATTTCACCCTTATGCTGTGTTCTGAATGCCTTTATTTAAAACATGCCACTTTCCCCATTCTACATTTGTTTCATCCTGCCACCTCAAAATTGTCAACCACTGTTAGAATACCTTCCATTTATGTCTGGGTACATTTTATTTTATACAACAAAACTTCAAACTCAATTGGTTGAAACAAAAATAAAAAACTAATCCACACTTGCCCAGGCAAGCAAATTCTTATGCACAAGTCTTTTTTTGTTGCTTTCTTTTCTAATGGTGTACTTCTCAAATACCTTCTCACTTTTAGTAGCAAGATGGCAACTGAAAACCATGAACTCCTATCTTCAGAGCTTCAATCCCTAAGAGAAAGTATCCCTTTCTATCCCAATACATGTACCTAATATGACCAGAACCAGTTAATGTGGCTGGGGAAACTGATTTTTCTTTTCTTTTTTTAAACTTTTTATTTTGTATTGGAGTTGTTTAGTCATTAAGTCATGTCCGATGCTTTGCAACCCCATGGACTATATGTAGCCCACCAGGTTCCTCTGTCCATGGGATTTCCCAGGCAAGAATACTAGACTGGGTTGCCATGTCCTTCTCCAGTATTGGGGTATAGCCAATTAACAAACAATGTGTGGCAGTTTCAGGTGAACAATGAAGAGATTCAACCATACATGTACATGTTCCAATTCTCCCCCAAATTCTCTTCCCATGAAGACTGCCATATAACATTGAGCCATATTCCATGTGCTATTCAGTAGGTCCTTGTTGATTATCCACTTTAAACAGAGATGTGTGTACATATCCATCCCAAACTCCCTAACTACTCCTTTCCCCCAGTGTTCCCCCCTGGAAACCATAAGTTCATTCTCTAAGTCTGTGAGTCTGGGAAACTGATTTTCTTGATTGTCCAAACCTGGGTCATATGCTCAGCCCTATTATTGATGAAAAGAGGCCAGCACTACCTGAAGGACACACATTGAGAGTATGAGGTTCTCTTTCCCAGAGTAATATAAAAGAGCTATCACCAAAAAGGTAATGTATTTGGGGTAACAAATATAAGGTATAGCAATCATTCAGACAACTATACCGTAGTAAGAAAAGCAGTTTAGATTCAGATTACTCGGGAACAATGTCCAATTCAAAACCTTAGTATGGTTTCAGCCAGTCAAATTCTTTTGAACTTCTCTGTAAAATGTGAAAATAATGGCTATTTTATGAATCTCAAATGAGAAAGAATAAGTGAATTACTTGCCACATACCATGTGGCCTGCCAAATAGTAGACACCCAACAAAAGCTAGCTTTCTTCAAGACCAAGAATACCTTCATCTTGGAAAGCATCTTCCACTATTTTGTCTTTTCATCGCTACCCTCTGAAATCTCGGTTAAATTAGAATCCATTATACAATTTAGCACTTAATTTCATATGAGCAATACCACCTCTGTATGTTAGATATGCAAATGCCTTGTCTTATCA
This sequence comes from Dama dama, assembly GCF_033118175.1. Taxonomy (NCBI): domain Eukaryota; kingdom Metazoa; phylum Chordata; class Mammalia; order Artiodactyla; family Cervidae; genus Dama; species Dama dama. The sequence goes on along the minus strand of NC_083713.1, from coordinate 67,163,667 downwards.
ACTAATTTTCAAGCTCTTTATGGGCTTAGATCATTTCTTGGTACCCTGCCTCAGCAGTTAGCCTAGGACTAGTTACTCACTCAGCACAGAGTAAGAGATGCCCTGCATCTTTGGACTGATGATGGGGTCAAATCACATTTTGAGTACATTGGGTGATACCTGTGGAAGCACACACAAGCAGAAGAGGTAATAAATATTGAAATGATAAACTGGGGAAAGCAGTGCCTATAAAATGAAAGAGCCTTTATGCACATACTTATTTACTTAAAGAGTAGAGGAAAGTTTAAGAGGTACAGGGAGAGATGTTCAGTGTCATTCTGCTGAAATTATAAGGATGGTTCAAATGTCTTTTGAAAACCCCTTCTAGTCCCAGTGGATTTTATCATATGCAGTAGGATTACTTGCATCAGGAAAAACAGTAGAATTGTAAATACTTAAGTTAATGACTTACTAATAGGCTTCCCTGGTGGCTCAGACGGTAAAAGTGTCTGCCTACAATGCAGGAGACCCGGGTTCGATCCCTGGGTTGGGAAGATCCCTGGAGAAGTAAATGGCAACCTACTCCACTACTCTTGCCTGGAAAATCCCATGTTGGAGGAGCCTGATAGGCTACAGTCCATGGGGTCGCTAAGAGTCAGACATGACTGAGCAACTTCACTTCACTTCAGTAGGTAAAATAAACACTATGAGGTTAGATTTTGGAAACAGATGTAGATTTGAGCCCCATATCTAGCATTTAGCATCTGTGTGAACTCAGGCAAATTACTACAGAAGGACCTGTATGGAAATATGAGACTTGACTAAGATGGTGCAGGTAAAAGACTTCTCACATAGTTGAGAAAACAATAAAGAACAGCAAAGATAAGATTTACCACTATGTTATTTGGAAATGTAAAAAACATGAAGGGGGCTTAGGTCTGATTTAGAGAAGCTAACGCCTAATTATTACAACTGTTGCCTTACCTTTGGGAACACTACATACAATAAGCATTTTGCCTGATATCCAACTGGGTGAATCCTGTGCAAATTCTTATTTCATTTTAAATCATATTTCCATTGGTTTCATTCTCATTGGAGAACATATCAGATGACAGTTGCAACCAGGTTCATCTCTCTTTTCTTAGAACCCCACAGGGTTTCTTCTCTGTTTCCATATTTTGGCCTGACTTTATGTGGGACCTTAATAATGACTTAAAATTGAAAATAAAACTCAGTCACTGATACTCTCTTGGTAGAGATATTATATTTTCATTTTACCAATTCTACCAAATTTGGGGAACATCGTGTAGTTATTGTCAAGTCCAAAGCTTCTAAAATATACATTGATATATAGAGACAGAAGAATGAAGAGGTCATGTATAAGCCACCAAGGTAGCAAGTCATTGTTTAGCTGTGATGAATAGTCCATTGTAAGAATAGACACAAGAAGCTTTTGCAGTAGATGAGAGGGGCAGGGACAAAATCTAAAATTTTCAAGTTGCTTATTAATTGCCCTAGTATTTTCGTTTGAAACCTCCTCAATATGCTCATTAAAACAAAGACATAGAACTAAATAGATACTGTAGAAAAAAATGGGTTTTGCTCTATCATTTGGAAAGGGATTTTTCAGTTGATTTTGGTGGTGGCTGGCATATTGTTTTTTGTTGTTTGTTTTTTTTTAATACACTATAATAGTTTATTTTTACCTCTAATTAAATACTAGACTCCACTGTTAAAATTCATAATGTCACTCCATGATGATCAGTTACATTAATGTTCTGAAGAGGAAAATGAAGATTTTAAATAAGACCATAATTAACAACCTATAGCATCATCCTAACAGAAAACTTAACTCTCATCTTCCTACATGCTAATTGAGAGGTTTCATTTTAGACAAACTAGTCACTTACTGTCATTCCCTGAAAATGACATGCTGAAGTCCATTGTGTTCCTTTATAGTCCTTGTCTCGAGTTTCTTCCTTATTTCTTACTCTGGCTGATTCTCAAATCGTCCTCCAAGGTGAAGGCCTCCTTCCTTCCTGACTCCCGTAAATATAGGAGGAAAGTCCTGCTCTTTGGTACACAACCAATTATTTTGCCTTTCTGGGAATAAATGCTTTTCTTCCACTGCATTGAAAAATCTTTGAAAGCAGAGGTTATATCTTCTGTCTTTACTTTCAAGATTTTTCATATAAATAGTTGTTGATGACTTGTCCATTTATATAACATACTTTCTTAAGTATCAGCTGAGAACTGAGGAAGAAAAATTATCAAAACATAATTTCTGCCACAGAAATGTCACAGTCTAAAAGAAAAATAAGTGCATTGACATCTAAACTTAATATGATATCGTAGAAACAGAAAGAGACTCACAGACATAAAAAACAAACTTGGTTACCAAAAGGGAAAGGGGAGGGAAATAAACCTAGGAGTTTTGGATTAATAGATACATACTACTATATATAAAATAGAAGAACAACAAGGATTTACTGTATAACATTGTATGTGTGTGTGTGTATAAAATATACGATTATATATAAAATATTATAGAAGGAGTCCCAACCTGAACTTAGAAAATAGGACATTTTAAAATAATTGGTAAATAGCCCTATGACCCTTTGTATTTCTATGGTGTCAGTTATAACTCTCTTTCATTTCTGGTTTTATTTATGTGGATGCTCTCTATGTCTCTCTTTTCTTTTTTTTTTCTGATGAGTGCAGTTAAAGATTCATTAATTTTATTTATATTTTCAAAGAACCAACTCTTAGTTTCTTGATATTTTTAATTGCAATTTTAGTCTCTATTTTATTTATTTTCACTCTGATCTGTATTTCTTTTCCCTTCTACTAATTTGGGGTTTTATTTGTTCTTTTCTCTGCTTCCTTTTTGTCAGGTTAATTGTTTGAGATTTTTCTTATTTTCTGAGATATGCTTGCAAGGTTATCAATTTCCCTCTTAAAACAAATTTTGCAGTGTCCCATAGATTTTCAGATAGTTGTGCTTCCCTTTTCATTTGTCTCAAAGATTTTCTATTTTTATTTTTTTATACGACCCATTGGTTATGTACAGTAGAATGGTATTTAGACTTCCTGTGTTTGTGTTTTTTGAGGTTTTTGTCTTGTAGTTGATTCCTAGTTTCAAACTGCTGTGGACAGAAAAATAAATGCTTGATATGATTTCAATCTTCTTAAATTTACTAGGATTTGTTATATGGTAAAGCATATGATGTATTCTGGAGAATGTTCCATGTGCACTTGAAAGGAATGTGAATTCTGTTATTTTGGATGAAATGTTATATACATATATAATGTTTTACATTTATATGTGTGTGTATATATAGATGTATACATCTATATATATATACATATATATAATATACATTATATATATGTATATATCTATATATGCATATATACATGGCTTCCCAGGTGGTGCTAGTAGTAAAGAATCTGCCTGCCAGTGCCGAAAATGCAAGAGACATGGATTTGATTCCTGTGTCGGGAAGATCCCCTGGAGTAGGAAATGGCAACACACTCTAGTATTCTTGCCTGGAAAATTCCATGGACAGAGGAGCCTGGCAGGCTGCAGTCCATGGGGTTACAGAGAGTCAGACATGACTGAGTGACCCAACACAGAACACACACACACACACACACACACATATAATATGTATATAAAATTCCAATTTATCTAATGTGTTATTTACAGCCAGTGTTCACTTATTGATTTTCTGTCTGGTTGATCCATCCATTAACGTAAATGGGGTGTTAAAGTATCCTACTATTTTCATATTTCTGTCAATTTCTCTCTTTATACTTTTAAACATTTGTTTTATGTATTAGGTGCTCCTGTATTAGCTTCATATATATTTATATTGGGTCTTTTCTACTTTATGTTACAAAGCCGGTTTAGTGATACTGAGCTATGTTAGCTTTTGCTAGTCAAAAACTACTTACCTCTTTTTCAAGTCTGAATGATAATCTTGCTGTAAGATTTCTTTTTAGCTTTCATCATTTTAAATATATCACGCCACTGCCTACTTGTCTAAAATGTGTCTGCTCAAAAGTCAGCTGATAGCCTTATGGGAATCTCCTTGCATGTGAGTAGTTGCTTTTCCTTTGCTGCCTTTAAGATTCTCTTCTTATCAATAATTTTTGCCATTCCAACTGTAATGTGTCTTGGTGTGGACCTCTTTGAGCCAATCTCATTTAGAACTCTGTGATTCCTGGGCCTGGATGTCTGTTTCCTTTCTCAGGTATCAAAAGTTTCCAGGTATTGTTCCTTCAAATAATGTATTGGCCTTTTTCACTCTCTCTTCTCCTTGTACCTTTGTAAAGTGAATGTTGGTATATCTGATGTTATCCCAGAGGGCTTTTAAACTATCCTCGTTTTTTTGTTTGTTTTTGTTTTTTTCTGTTTAGTTTGAGTGATTTCCATTATTCTCTCTTCCAGTTCACTCATCTCTGTATCATGTAACCTACTGTGAATTTCTTATTTTTTTAAATTTCAGTTATTATATTCTCTAACTCTAATTTGTTTTTACTTTTTTATTTTCAGACTTTGTTGAAATTGTCACTGTGTTTATCCAGTTCTTCTCCCAAGTTCATTTAACATCTTTATGATCATTACTTTGAACTCTTTATCAGATAAATTGCTTATCTCCACTTCACTTACTTCTTTTTCAGAGGTTGTCTTCTCCTTTTACCTAGAACATATTCTTCTGTCACCTCATTTGGCCTGATTCTCTGTTTTATCTCTATGTGTTAGGTAGGTGAGTTATGTTTCCTGATCTTTGTGAAGAACCCTTATGTAGGAAATGCTGTGTAGTACCCAGCAGCATACACCTCTCTTGTGACCAGAGCCATGTGATCTAGGGTTCCCCAGTGTGGGCTGTATATGCCCTGGTGGTGTGACTGAGCTAACTACTGAGGACATGCTAGTAGGCATCACTGGCCCCTGGATCATTTGGCTGCAAGGCTGTGCCTGATTCAGTGGCTGCAGGCCCTCTGGAGGGTGGACTAGACTCCCCATGTGACTGGTAATGTGACCCAGTGGGGCATGGGGCTGGTGTTGGTCTGCTGGTAGAAGGGGCTGGGTCCCCACATAGCTGTCTGCATGATCCCCCACCCCAAGATTCTTTAGTCTGAGCTCCACGCAAAGGGACTGCAATTATAAACTGAAGAAAATGTATTTGCATGGGGTTTAAAAGAATCATATCCAATATATGATTCTTTTAAACCCCATGCAATGATGGCTGCTATCCAAAAGTCTATAAGCAATAAATGCTGGAGAGGGTGTGGAGAAAAGGGAACCCTCTTACACTGTTGGTGGGAATGCAAACTAGTACAGCTGCTATGGAGAACAGTGTGGAGATTTCTTAAAAAACTGGAAATAGAACTGCCATATGACCCAGCAATACCATTTCTGGGCATACACACTGAGGAAACCAGATCTGAAAGAGACACGTGCACCCCAATGTTCATCGCAGCACTGTTTATAATAGCCAGGACATGGAAGCAACCTAGATGCCCATCAGCAGATGAATGGATAAGGAAGCTGTGGTACATATACACCATGGAATATTACTCAGCCATTAAAAAGAATTCATTTGAACCAGTCCTAATGAGATGGATGAAACTGGAACCCATTATACAGAGTGAAGTAAGCCAGAAAGATAAAGAACATTACAGCATACTAACACATATATATGGAATTTAGAAAGATGGTAATGATAACCCTATATGCAAAACAGAAAAAGAGACACAGAAATACAGAACAGACTTTTGAACTCTGTGGGAGAATGTGAGGGTGGGATGTTTCGAAAGAACAGCATGTATACTATCTATGGTGAAACAGATCACCAGCCCAGGTGGGATGCACGAGACAAGTGCTCGGGCCTGGTGCACTGGGAAGACCCAGAGGAATCGGGTGGAGAGGGAGGTGGGAGGGGGGATCGGGATGGGGAATACGTGTAATTCTATGGCTGATTCATATCAATGTATGACAAAACCCACTGAAATGTTGTGAAGTAATTAGCCTCCAACTAATAAAAAAAAAAAGAATCATATATTGACAAGCATACTGGAGCACTGTCTTAACTGGCAGCCATAGACCTAATGTTAATACCATTTTTTAAAAAGCTACTTTAAAAAAACTCATGAGTAACCTGATGAAAGCAATTCTTTGTAAGGTCAATTCATTCAGGATATAAAGTTGGAGTTGGAGAGAGAAAATAGAATTCTTATTTTCTATAGGCAAATTGTTCAAATATTTTGTTGTTTGAAAAAAATGGTAAGAATATTCTGGTGCTTGCAGTTTTATTTAGCTATTTGAAAATCACACTGTTTCCTGATTCTTTAAAATATATTTCAGCTTGTATTAAACATTAGCATGCATCGCTTCTCAGCCTTTTGGCTAAGATCAAGTGTAAACATTAGCATGCTTATTGTTAACTATACTTGCATGTTTTCAACTGTTTCTAAATTGTAACAAGAGATTTTAATTTCTTCTAGTTTTCTTCAAATTTGCTCTCATTATCCACATGTGGATAAACACATATTCTGAAATCTTTCACGTTATTTATCACAATCCATACTGTTCACAATTCCCATAAGGTTCTTATCTCATTCCTATCTACAACATCTAAACCATTCAGCCAATTATATTGATAACCAATAAATACCTGCCAACATTCCACAACACTCTTTTCCCTCCATTTTTCAGATCCATTGCTTCTTTGTTATATTCTTTCTAATCAGCATCAGTGATTCCTGATATTGCCCAAGTCTGAGCTTCCAAGCTTGAATCTATACTTTAAAAATGATGTAGAAACTGTGACTTTTATGTAGACAGTTAGAAAAATAATCCCACTCTCTTTATCTCATGTATACAGAGTACTATTTTTGGCTTGAATTATCAGAGAATTTGTTCAATAATCCACCTTATTTTATACTAGTTATATTTCACCGGAGCTAGATATACCTAATGCAACAGAAACAGTACAAAATTTAGTCTTTCATGTGAAGCTTCAGTTTATATAATTTATTTTTGTTTGTTTTTTGTTATGCTTTAATCCCCATCAGAACTATTGTTAGCTAAAATAATAATATTGCAAACATACAAGACTTCTGGTGAAAATCCTCCCTTACCATTACTTTTTTTTAAAAATCCTTTTTAAAGAGACTATCTAGAGCAGTGGGGGAAACATACTTGTTTAGATTCAAGGAAACCTGAGGCCAGGTTCTGTCTGACTAAGCTTTATATTATATATCTGATGACCTTTCAGAAATCATTTTCTATTCAACTTTAGTTTTCTCAACTAAAGAAAAGGGAAATGGTTTATTGATCTGGAAGGGTTTTAATGAGAAAAGTATAAATAATACGCCTAGAAAATCTCATGTGTTCTCTGGGACATGGCTGGCTCAAAATGAAGGCTTGCACCATCATTTTCATTACTATTATTTTGAAAGAGAATATAACCACCACTTTTCATCTTTTTCAAGAATATCTCCCTTTTTAGAGCTCTGTGTTGTTATAAGTACTAACAGAGAAACCTGCATACTTGACATTGATGGTTGAATATTTATAGTATCATTGCATTGAAATTACAATGTGTTTCCTTTAAAAAATGATGCTTGAGGCATATACAATACCTGTCAATCAATTCCAGTATCTTGCCAATTACATGGCAAGTATGGGATAATTTAGAGGATTTTTTAAAGTGGAACAACTAATCAATTGATATTAATGTGATGGAGACTTTTATTACAGAAATATTGATGTCATATTTCTGCTTTCAAAACATACTTGACCCGTGATAGAGACCTTGGGAGAGAAACTGAGCAGCCCCGTTTGATGTTTAAATATATCATCTGTTCCCATGCTCTCTGTATCACCTGACACTTAGAGCAACATCAAAGGGCTGCAGTTTTCTAACTAGCTCTAACAATCTGGTTAACTGGCTTCATTGGCAGTTCACTGTTCACACTGATTTAATCAACTAAATCCTAGGGCAGGAAGCTACACAACCATAGACTATGTTTCCCCTGATAAGGACAAAGGAGGGCAATGCACAGTCACTAATGTAATAGGCAATAATGAAAAGAAAGTTCTTTATATCATCTTTAATGAAATGGCTAACGTCTATTTATGCAAATAGCCACAAAGTGCTTTGACTAAGTGAAAACAAGTGTGAAATGTGGTACTGATCTTCACGTAGCTTACTGACCTATTTTGGATATAGGCAGTAAGCAGATAAAATGAATTAGAGAACGCTAAAAACACTAAATTCAGAACCAGATTGCATAGAAAATGACATCCTAAATGCTTTTACACTGGGTCTTAAGTGTATTCTCATTTTAGATGTGAGGGAGGTTCAAAAGGGAGGGGATATATGTATATCTATGGCTGATTCATGTTAATAACAAAATTCTGTAAAGCAATTATCCTTCAATTAAAAAAAATTGCACACAAAATAGCACTAGCCATTAAAAAAATCTCAAATATATGGAAATTTTAAAAGAATAGATCATCTTTAGATAAAGAATAGGCATCTTTATCTTTTTCCCTCAAATTTAATAGGCATTTAAATTTTGTAAATGTAAATTGTAGCACCTTTTTTAAAGTAATTTCAAGTCAATTAATCACATATAAGCTATAAACCCTTAAGTAATTCAGTATATATCTTGGAAAGTTGAGACTTTTTCTAACTACAATACTATTGTTAAATTAAACAATATTAATATGAACTTCTGAGTAAGCTGTAGTAGCCAGGCTATATTTAAATTTTCTCAATTGTCTTCGAGTATTTTTCATAACTCAGTTTTTCAAACCAGGACACACACTAGAACCACACACTGCATTTGGTTTTTTCTGCTGCTTTCTCACTTTTTCTTTTTGCAGCATTGGTTTGTTGGACAGACTAGTTGTTTGTCCTGTAGAAAGTAATGTGCTGAATTTTCCCTATGCTGTCCAACTTCTACCTCTCTACTGTGTATTTCCTGATAAAGGAAAGTTGCATATAGTGATTTACTAGATTCAAGTTAATCACTTTGGCAAAAACACTTAGGCCATGCTGAGGAGTTTAGGTGTCACCTGATATGATGCATTATGGTGTCTAGTTATCCCATAATTTGTGACAAATTGCCTTAAAGTAGTGGAAACTTGATCTCTTCACTGAAGTTGTTTGTTCTCTTGTCCTCAGCAAGAAATCTGTAGAGTCATAATCTGATACCATGCAAACACTGTTTCCCATCTGTCTTTCATTTAATAGCCTTATCATTCATTGATGACTATTTCCTAAATCAACAATTTAATTAAAGCTTACAAAAACATGTTTTATTAGCCAGTTCTTTGCTTAATCATGATAATGCTTATAACAAATGAACCCTAAGTCTCCAAGGCTTACATCAACATTTATTTTCTGTTCATAGGTGTATGTGAAATTAAGCTGGTCTAGACTGGAATCAGCTGGTGGGACTGGAATCCAGGCTTTGATGGAGTTAAGTCTGGTCCACGTTGCTTTGTTGTTGGCATAGACTGATGAGAAACAGTCACTTGGGAACAAGGTCTTTTCTTAGCAAAGAGCAGAAAATCCAAACAAACTGGCAGTAACTTCCCATGACCCTTCAAGCCTCAGTCTAGAACTGGCAAAATGACTCTTCTGTCCATATTCCGTTGGGAAAAGCAAGTCACCTCACCAAAACCAGTCAATGGAGAAGGCATGCACGCTCTGCTGACTTCAATGGGAGGCACTACAAAGTCACGTGGAAGAGGCAATTAGCGTGTAGTTCTCCCACAACAGAATGTAATAAGTTGCAAACAATAATCCCATCTACCAAAATAAACTTATTATTATTTATTCGCTGTCCTTCTTCAATGTATTAGTAGACATCACTGTTACTTTTTTGTCACAAAGTCATGTCTTTTTTCAGTCACAATGTCATGTCTGACTCTTGTGAACCCATGGACTGCAGCCTACCAGATTCCTTTGCCCATGGGATTTCCCAGGCAAGAATACTAGAGGGGTTGCCTTTTCCTTCTCTAGGGGATCTTCCCAATCTGAGGATTGAACCCACGCCTCCTGCATTGGCAGATGGATTCTTTACCACTGATCCACCAGGGAAGTCCCATTTGTAGACATACAATTATCCTTCTAGTGTAATTCATTTGGATTTAAGATGAGATTCCAGATAATCTCTCAAACAAATTTGAATCCAGATCTCTCTTTCACCTCCTGTCACCTAATGAGCAGCAATGGAACATCGAACTTATCTTTGTATCCCTGGTGCTCAGCACAATCTTTAGAACATGGAAAAAGTGAAAGTCCCTCAGTTATGTCTGACTTTGTGACCCCATGGACTAAACAGTCCATGGAATTCTCCAGGCCAGAATATTGAAGTGGGTAGCCTTTCTCTTCTCCAGGGGATCTTCCCAACCCAGGGATCACACCCAGGTCTCCCATATTGCAGGCGAATTCTTTACCAGGGGAGCCCAAGAATACTGGAGTGGGTAGCCTATCCCTTCTCCAGCAGATTTTCCCTACCAAGGAATTGAACTAGGTCTCCTGAATTGCAGGTGGATTCTTTATCAACGGAGCTATCAGGGAAGCCCTTTAGAACATGGAAGATGCCCAATAAACGTGGGATGGGTTACATTTCAGAGGAATCCTTTGAATTTTGTAAGTAATTTCCATCCAAAGAAATGAATAGCATACTTTCCTTTTCCTCAGCTTACAAGTACAGTTATCTTTGTACCTCAATGGAAAGAATAAGAGTAAGTTTTAGAATGATGAGCCCAAGGCTAAAGAGTAAATCAAAGACAGAGAATGAAACCCAATACTTTTGATTCCTTTGCTGCGCATCAGATAGCATGCCTCCATGGCTCTCATTCTGTATGTACCATATGTCTGTTTCCATATATAAGGCAATTGCCACTGAACATTTGACTATTACTGATAAATTGAGCTCTGTGCTAATCAGTAGATCTTTTATATCTCAGAAGGATATATATATATAAAGAGAGAGCGCTAGAAATAAGTCAAACTGCTCACTCTATTTTAAATCCAAGGGGAAAGAGACAAAGAACATAAGATCTTGGGGAAGCTAAGGGAAACTATTGTTGTTTGGTCACTAGGTCGTGTCCAACTCTTTTTCAACCCCATGGACTGTAGCCTGCCAGGGTCATCTGTCCATGGGATTTCACAGGCAATAATACTGGAGTAGGTTGTCATCTCCTTCTCCAGGAGATCTTCCAAAGCCAGGGGTTGAATCTGTGTTTCCTGCATTGGCAGGCAGATTCTTCACCACTCAGCCACCTGAGACCACAAGGGAAACTAAAGTCACAGGTAATGTTAGAGAAAACCACACTGTTTTATAAGGACAAACTTAAATTACATTCATATTAATTTTCAGTAATTACAAAGTTCATTGACTAAGAACACTAACAAATGAACATGCAAATTATATGACTGAAAGCAAGTTTACTGTTCATTTGGAAATAAAACTGGCATGTAAAAATAATAATAATAATGAAAAGATCAGTGGTAGGGGATAAGGTTTGCACATCTAACTGATTATGTTAAATCCTAACCATTTATTGACAGACACACTTAATTATAATCCATAGATTTCAGTAACAAATTATATTCCCATGGCTGTAGAACCTGATCCACAAATATGTACATATTCATTAGTTTGCCCTAAATTGAAGTATTTTGAGGGTTTTTTTCACTATCTCCTTTGTTTCAGCATATCAAGTCTGTCACTCTGCAGGCTTATTAGACAGAGACACGATTGATTAGTCTTGACTAGCTGTGCTGATAATTTATGCACAATTAATAGAAAGGCTTTTGCCATCATTATGGCATTTCATAGACTACTTATACACTCTAGTGGGAAAAACTGGTCAAAGCACTTTTTATGGAAAGAAAAATCAAACAAATAGCAAGTAGATATATAGCACTTAAGGATTACAAACATATTGGTACTCCCCGGTATCCTGAAATTGTGTAAGCAAACTGATATAATAAAATCTGACATAAAAAAACACTTAAACCCTACTAATTAGATGGATAATAAAAATCAAGCAAGTATTGAACTGTGAGGCAGTCAGGAAGATAATCAAAGGTTAATTAGATGCATGATACAGGATCTCCTGCCCTGGGATTTACTCCTCAGAGGCTTCAGACAGATTCAAAAGGAAGTTTGACATGTAACATAAAAATTCACTATGATTTGCTTATATGAGGAAGCTATTTTTTAAAAAAAGACCAGGCTTTAGGAATTGCAGTAGGGTAGGTTTCAATAGGAGGATAGAGAGGAACAGAAAAAATTAATAACAACAATGAAATTACTTTGGAAAGGTTATCAATGCTTAATATAAATTTAAATTTATTTCCAAGTGGTGCAGTTTTAAAGAATCCATCTGCCAATGCAGGACATGCAGGAGACTCAGTTTCAATCCCTGGGCCAGAAAGAGCCCCTGGAATAGGAGGGAAGAGTCCCCTGAGTAGGAAATGGCAAGCCACTCTAGTATTCTTGCTTGGAAAATCCCATGAACAGAGGAGCCCAGTGGGCTATAGTCCATGGGGTCACAAAAAGTCAGACAGGACTGAGCGTGCAGGTAGATGCATAAATAGAACTTTAAATGACCCAGAAAGCTCCAACGATGAGAGTAAGTGAGGCATACTGTAAGGTATGAAGAAACCCTGTATGAAGTAGTGAGACAAAGCCTGAGGTTTGGCTTCTAATCCCACCCTGTGCTTCTCAAAGTCTATGTGCTAGCCTTTCATGGAATGTTTTTGGTCCGTAGTTTCTCCTCCTTTCAAAAGTTGAAACCTGATCTAGGCTCTTGGATCTGTCACATCACTTTCATAGGCCCATAACCAGATCATTTTTATCTCCAATATTTTCACTGTCATACAAAAATGCTAACGTGTGTGTAGGATGGATTGGATGCTTAAAAATGAAATGCAAAAGCCTCTAAAAATTTATTCCACCATAAATTCAACTCAACATTGATTTCTGGGAATGGAACATGTGCCAGAAACTGCGCCAGTGCCTGAATTTGGAGATAAGTGTCATGATTCCCAGTCTCTCATTAGTTATTAATAGTAATTGTAGTGATTAGTTACTTTGGAGTGAATATCAAATATCAATAACTATAACATCTGATGTATATTCAAGATTCAATAGAACCCTTTTATGTGATTCTTAGGTAAAAATAGCGGAGAGCTGAGAATATTTTTAATAATCAGATGTCATTTATTTGATCAGCACAACTCTATGAATTAGCAAATGTTTCCATATAAACAAATGAGTATTATATGGCTTAGAGGTTCACTGAAGGCCATATAGTTCATAAGAGACTGAGCTGAGAATTGAACTTGGGGTTTATTTTACCAACTACCCTTTGTTGGGCATGTACTATAAGGCTATTTGGTTGGTTGGCTGGTCATTTAATATTATGGATCAAGTCTCACAGATTCATTCATACTCCAGTAGATATTATAGACACATCAGGTTTGGAATAGACTGCCATTCAAGGGAACTCCTATCATCTGACCATGTATAGCTGGAAAAAAAGAGATAAAGGCATAAATGAGGAAAAGGGAAAGAATGAATGTGAATGAAACTTTGGCAAAAGTAATGTGGAAAAAAGTCACAAGTATTCAAATTCAGAAAGTTGGAGATAGAGCTTCTCTGTCACTTAGAGTAATATGGTTTCAGGCTACGGAATCATCAGGGTTTAGGGCTGGGAAACCCTCCAGAGGAGTGAAGCTGGAGATGACTTCTCAAACATGAGGAAGGCCTGGACAAAAAGGGAGGTGGAAATGTGAAGAGCAGGTTCCAGGAAAGGGACGAACCCACATCAGAGCTGGAGAAGCAGAACAAATGCAGGGAGACGTTGTACACGATTCTTCAGATGTGACCTTACCATTAACCAAGTTTAAAAAAGAAGGGCACGTGTGTGCAGGTACAAGGCTGGAGAAGCTGCGTAAGCAAGAGCGTGAGAGATCAAGAGTAACTAACATGGGTGGTATGCACTAGAGAAAGGAGGGAGAAAAACTGGTAAAATGAGCCAGGCAGTTAGCATGAGCCCCATTTTACAGATGAGAAAACTCTGCAAGCTAGTGTTGGAACTGGGATTCAACCTAAGTTTTTCTGTTCCCAAAGTCTGTGCACCGTCCTCACACTGTGCAGTCATTAATAGTCATCCAAACATAGGTGAACCTGATCAATTATCTTGGGTGATAAGTTGATTTATAAGGAATCAGCAAAGGATAGGGAATAATTTCAATACCCAATAATAGGAAAATGAGGTGAGACAAATGAGGGCATGACCATAACATGAAATATTATAAAACAATTAGTCATTTTCAGTGTATTTAATGACATGAATAAATGTTACTCTCATAATATAAACCAAAAAATCAAAATATAAAGCTGCTGTAATAGAACCTTAAATATTTTGTTTGTGTATGTGTGAATGGATAAGAGATTGGATGGAAATGTATAAAAATACTAATAAGAGCTATGGAGTCATCAATTGTAAATCTTTATGAATTCCCATATTTTCTATATTTTCCATATTTTCTGAATTTATTACTAATGGAATGAGAAAAATAAACTTTACAAAGGAAGAATAAGGGGGAAAATGACAGTGACTGAAGTGCAGATGACATTCTAAACCAATTCCATTCCCAGTGTGCACAAGAAATCAGGCCATCACCATTCTCAGCTTTTTTGAACAATATGAAAAAAATGTAAATCCTGGACGAGTAGATAATTAAAAGTTGCACATGCCTATCAAAGCTGGGACACTGCAACTCCCATTCCTACTTGGTGCCTGAACCTTGCAGTGCCTACGGGTTTTCTTTCAAAAGATTTAATAGAGAATGAGAGGCCATCCCTCCCTGGAAAGTACAGTGTAGGTAAGTAGAGGGTGCTAGGACAGCCTTCATAATTATACCTGAGGCTGCAGGAGGAGTGGAATTGTGTGGTCGGGAAATTGTATCTGATTATGACGGCTCAGTGCCCAATGTCAGAAAATAGCTGCCCTGCTGAAAAAAAAAAAAACAGCCTGCGTGTGTGGAAGGGTGGTGGGAGTTGCAGGCAGCTAGCGACTCGGCAGTGGAGGAAGAGGTTTAACCCGGACACAGAGGGAGCTGATGGTCAAACAGCAGGGAACTCTTTAGAAACCGTGCTGACTGTCTGCTGCCAAGAACACAGAGATCCATCTGGGATAAACTGTGCTTGCTGGCATGTCGGTTGGCCAGTTGGTGCAAGGTGCATGGGAGAATCGCCCTCATCAGGCTTCCCCAACGGCCAGGCTCTTGGACTGTGTCTGGCTTTGTCTTGAGTCAACTGGACACAGTCCCTGATCCCTGGCACATTTTTCCCTAAGTGAAAGTGATAATCGCTCAGTTGTGTCTGACTCTTTGCGACCCCATGGACTGAAGCCTGCCAAACTCTGTCCATGGGATCCTCCAGGCAAGAATACTGGAGTGGTTGCCATTTCCTACTCCAGGGGATCTTTCCAACCCAGGGATTGAACCCTCTTGCTCTGGAAGGCAGATTCTTTACCACTGCAGCACCTGGGAAGCCACAAATATAAAACACCTCTCATATGATTTGTACAAAGAACAGCAGGACTATCTTCTCTCCAAAACTTTGTTCTGAATATTGAATATTTATTTCATGCAGTTTAAGAACATCTCATTCCTTTCATCTACCCTAGAGGGGTGGGATGGCAAGGAGGCTCAAGAGGGAAGGACTATCTATATGGCTGATTTCACACTGTTCTATGGCAAAAACCAGTACGACATTGTAAAGCAATTATCCTCCAATGGAAAAAAAAAAAAAAAAAACTACCCTTTTGAGTGTCAACCTTGACTTCCCATCAGATCCCCTGTGAAATGTGGTCACATTACAGATAACTGGTCCTCTAGCTATGGAAGGACTAATGCAGCAGATTTGAGGTGGAGCCTGGGGAATTTATAATTTTAATAAGTTTCTTAGATCATTGGCTTCCCTGGTGGCTTAGGTGGTAAAAGCATCTGCCTACAATGCGTGAGACCTGGGTTCGATCCCTGGGTTGGGAAGATCCCTGAAGAAGGCAATGGCACCCCACTCCAGTATTCTTGCCTGGAAAATCCCATGGATGGAGGAGTCTGATAGGCTACAGTGCATGGGGTCGCAAAGAATCAGACATGACTGAGCGACTTCACTCACTTAGATTATTGCAATGACCATCCAGGGTTTACCAGTCCTCCTCTATATTACTATAGAAGATGAATACTGATGAAAATCCAAATGTGCAGTTGTTATGTACACAATAGGGACAATGTAGGATAAGGAAAGTGTACTCTTTTCCCTATGTGAGCCTCAGTTTTGTCATCTGTAAAATGGAGATATGATTACCTACTACTTCAGTGTTGTTCCATTGAGATATTTAGCACAGTCTCTTGCACAAAGCAAGTTACTTAACAAATACAAGCACCGCCTTCTCTTTCTTCTGGAATATGGTCAGGTGCATTTCAGAATGCCAACACTCAGCTCAGATCTCTAATGCATCAAAGACATTTGGGGTTAAAGGGTGCTTTGTCCTGGTTGAATGTTTTCAGATTCAAAACATGCCTCTTACCTCCCATTGTCCTGCTGTAACTTGATAAGTATTTCCCATTCATGGGTTTCCTAAAATTATTCTTGACACACTGAAATTTAACCTCTGTCACCTCATCGGTTAATTTCTGAACATTTTCTATAGGAGTCTTTCTATCAGTAATTGGGAGTTTAGAGAAAGGAGTGGAGAATCTGTGTTTTAAATTTTCCTCTCTATTACTTACTAGACTTTAACTTTGGACCTTTTACCTGGTTTTCTTTCTGAACCTATAAAATGGAGAAAATTAAGAAACTAGGCATATTTTTGCATCATTTCAAGTCCTCTTGGCCTCACTCTCTGGACCCAACCATCCCTGAGGGGGTTTAGGTCAACTTCACACAGACACAGGCTATGAGACCCCCTCCTACCCACACAGTGGGCCTCCTCCTACCTGCCATTACTGAGGCTTTCCTACCAGCAGTCTTGACTATGAGATACCAGAGACTAGAATAACTATTATTGGAAACACACAAGCAATGGAAGAATCCATTCTCCTTCCCCTCCCACAAAGAAAGTTCTGAGACACAATTTATATGCCTTCCTGGGGGACTGTCCCATTGATCAAGCATTCTGTAATACTTGGTCATGACCACTTTGATAAAGCATTCTTATCTTGATGCTTCCTCCTTCTCTGCTTCATTTTCTTACATCTTCTCTCATGTCCCCAGAGTTGTCTTCTCAATTAAAGTAATGATCCATAAAATCTCTGCAATTCTACATTCTGGGTAACTTTATGTTAAGACACATAGTATTTATGTCTTAGAATTGATGTGGAGATAAAATTAGATAGTTCACGAAAATGAGTTAGAAATAGAATTCAATACATGATAAATTATCATGATCATGTATCCTGATTTGTATTTCTCAAGCTGCAAGATGTACTTGAGTGTCATCCCCACTAACTGTTCTAACCCCTCTCCTACACCTGTCTTTTCTGGCCACCATTTATGGTTGTCGGTGGTGGGGTGGGGGTGAGGGTGGTCCTTTTTTATCTGAATTTGGAGAACAAGTCTGTGCTTAGAATACTAGTGACAAGTATAACTACTTTGAGCAAAGATTTAAATAGCACTAATTATCTCAACTAGAGCTTTCCTGATGGCTCAGATGGTAAAGAATCTGCCTGCAATGCGGGAGACCTGGGTTTGATCCCTGGGTCAGAAAGATCCCCTGGAGAAGGGAATGTCTACTCACTCCAATATTCTTGCCTGGAGAATTCTATGGAAGGAGGAGCTTGATGGGCTATATTCCATGGGGTCCCAAAGAATTGGATACAACTGAGCAATTAGCACTTTCACTTTGTTTTCACTTTCAGTTGTCTAAACTACCTGGTAATTCTTTATTAGTTTCTTATTGTTTCTTGAGTATTTGCTCAAAAGATTGTAGCCCATTATGGATAAGGGTTATCACCTCACTTGGATCCTTCACAAGCCAGCTCCCTTGGAGCCAGTAAATACTTTTATTGGGAGACTTTCAAAGTAACATCCTGGGTTTTAGAGAAAATGATGTTCTTTGCATTGAAGGCTGAGAGCCTCATGAGATGGATGGTGGATGAAGGCATTGGAGAATCTAATCAGCTCACAAGCTTGTGGGTCCATAAACTATCACAGAGTAAGGTCTTTCCTTAATCCCCCAATTAGTGAACTGGATGGACAGAATTCTTCCTTGAAAGAAAAGATCATGACAGGTTCAAGAACAATAGTTTGTGGGTTGAGTTGGCACCCAGCCTGTTCAAATGATGTAGGAGGAGTTTAGAAGTCTCTATTAAGAAACAAAATCAAATGAAAACACCTTAAAGACCCTTCTCAGTGAGAAAACACAAGGCAAAGAAGGAAAGATATTCCCCCACTCAAGGCTGATGTGTTTGGGAGTGGTCTATGTTGCTTAATAGGAAGTACCTGGCTCATGCGAACTCCCAGTGCCTTGCAGAGTTCTTGGCTTGTTAGCTGCTCTATAGGATTTTGTTGACTAATAGGGTGACAGGATGAAGAGAGGCTCAGAGAGGCAGTAAACTCAGCAAGGGAATTAATGCTGACAACAATAAGAAATATACAAGGGGGCATTGCATGAATAAGCTGGAATTTCTTATCATCAAGGGCAAACTTTAAGGTTTGTGGATAGACAGTTTAATAGAAACAGGCAGCCAAGGCTCCTCTTGTCACACAATCACTTACACAATGTGGCTTCTCCTTTCAGTTACAAATTGTTTCTTTCCTCATCTGTATTCATTCATAAAAACAGAAAGAGCAGTTTACTCTCTGGTCCACACTTTGTCTTTCCCTTTTGCTATCTTCTGCTTGAAGCAAGGATAGCTGGGGGAGTCCTTGGACCTGTCATTCCAAGGGTTATTTTGTCTTCTTTTAAGAGCTGCTGAGAACTCTATTCTTTATCTGACCCATTTTAGGGTGTTTATACTGACTTGGTGAAAAACTTTGTTTGAGTTTTCCATAAGTGAAGTTGCTCAGTAGTGTCCAACTCTTTGCAACCCTATGAACTGTAGCCCACCAGGCTCCACCATTCATGGGATTTTCCAGGCAAGAATACTAGGGTGGGATGTTATGAAAAAATCTAAATGAAACTTTTGGCCAATTCAATATTTTGCAGGAAAGGCAAAGTTTTAGAAGAAGGTTTTAAATTAAAAGACCTCATTATCAAAACCACCCATAAAACCTTCATTATTCTTTTTTTTTCTTTTATTTTTATTAGTTGGAGGCTAATTACTTTACAATATTGTAGTGGGTTTTGTCATACATTGACATGAATCAGCCATGGGTTTACATGTGTTCCCCATCCCGATTCCCCCTCCCACCTCCCTCTCCACCCGATTCCTTCATTATTCTGATGTTATTCTTTTATGTCTCCATTATTCTGTTAGGGCTCATGCATGCTCAGTCCCCAAGTCCTGTCTGATTCTTTATGACTCCATGGACTATAGCTTGCCAGGCTCCTGTAATTCCAGGCAAGAATACTATAGCATATTGTCACTTCTTCCTCCAGGGAATCTTCCTGACCCAGGGATTGAACCCACATCTCCTAATAGCTGGCAGACTCTTTACCACAGAACCACCTGAGAAGTCTCTTTGTTAAGGCAACTCCATAGATATTATGGTTCTTTGCATTTCAGGACCACTTCCTTGGATGTTGCAGGCTGGGAAACACAAAAGCCCATGACCATTCTCAGGATTTGTAGACTATGGCACCATCTTTCCAAAAAGTCACCTGGATTAAGTTCCTTAACCAGATTAAGTCTTAATTACCTGAGAATACTTTGTGTCATTTCCAGCCATGACACTGAGATGAGAGAGTCCAGGTTTAATTGAACATCAAAAATTCCTCTGGAAAGGGACAAAATTTATAATGTGTGGCATGCCTCCTGAAAGGTATGTGAAGAGGAGAAATAAGTGAGAGAGGCTATGCTTCCCACTGTGTTGCTAATATGGGAGTTTTGTTTCTCATTATATGTAAGAAATGTTTTATTTGTTTGTTTTCTGGGAGACAGCTGGCATCTATGTTCTTCTCTTCCAGATCACCATTTCCTATACCCTAGACTGGTTCAAACGTACGAGTTGATGGGTGAGATCTTTCTTCACAAGAAATAAAAAATCAGAAACTTAACAAATGAGTCCCCAAATATTGTTAAATCCTGGTCTGGTAGATGAGATGGCCTTGGGCAGGCAAATCTTTCAGGGAGGACACAGATGTTAAAATCCTAGTAGCATGAGAGCATCAGGCAACTGAAGAAAGAACTTACATGTAGCAAAGATTGTTAAAAAGAGAGAGAGAGAGAGAGAGATGTCAGCAGGAAAGACCTTTGCTAACTCCACAATGTTGCCAAGGGCCAGTCAGAATTCTAATCATCAAGCTCATAAAAGTGCAAACATAAAATAGAAACAAAGACAGCTGGCCCTTCAAGTATATCCTGTTTCATTATTTAAAGGTTTATTAAGTGCATAGATCATGGAACCAGTGTCTCAGATTTCCAATGAGACCCGAATCAATATATTAAGATAGAGCATTAAAGTTAAGGACTGCAAGCTTTATTGAATACTAAATATCTTTTATAGTGAAATGTCTGTATAAAACTAACTCTCCTGCCCAAATGGTTATTTAAACATTTTTAAGAAACCTGAATGAAGTTAAACATTATTCAAGGTAAACAGTGGCTTTGAAATAGACAAGCCACCCCCTTACTAGACAACTTACATCCAAATGAGAGGAA
Source organism: Dama dama (assembly GCF_033118175.1). NCBI lineage: Eukaryota > Metazoa > Chordata > Mammalia > Artiodactyla > Cervidae > Dama > Dama dama. The sequence continues at coordinate 67,142,809 of NC_083713.1, read as the reverse complement.
AATCTCTATTGTAATAAGTGTGCTTAGATATGAAGAGTAGAAATCCAAGCCCAGTTCTTAGCAAAATAATTAGACCACTGTCTTTGTTTTAGAATCTGTCTCTTACTGGCTGCTTCATTCTTGAATATATTCATCTTATTTATACCAGAAATAAGGTATATTTTTCCTCACTCATGCATTTTTACTTAATGACTACAGTTTCTTGATATAGTTTCTTGAGTCTTGATCATTTGTACAGGTTTGTACTTGTCTCTAGACATTGCTGGCTTAGAGTAGTTGGCCATCTTGACCAATCTAGCTCAGGCCTCTGAAACCCAACTATGGGAGGGACCCTTTTGATTAGATCTCCACTGCCATCACTGCAGCTTCAGGGGCTCATAAAAGGAAGGACCATCTGTCATTGGACTGAGAGTGCCTATCTCTTATGACTTTCTCCATGAGCTAACTCTTACGACATTAAGTTGATTCTACTTTGGCCACCTGATGCGAAGAGCTGACTCATTTGAAAAAAACCCTGATACTGGGAACGATTGAGGGCAGGAGGAAAAGGGGATGACAGAGAATGAGATGGTTGGATGGCATCACTGACTCAATGGACATGGGTTTGGGTGAACTCCGGGAGTTGGTGATGAACAGGGAGGCCTGAGGTGCTGCAGTTCATGGGGTCTCAGAGTCGGACAAAACTGAGTGACTAAACTGAACTATGATTATGATAAGACTTTCAACAGAAATTTGTCTGTCTCAGGACTCCTGTGACTGCTCTGCCCAGGGCGCCAAGAACTGAGGATGGCAAGACAGACAACAAGGACTATCTAGGACATACTATTCTGACTTTTTTTTCATACATAGAATATAGCACACTAACAGTTATGTATCTTATTAAATATTCATCAGATTAGTGCTGAAATTTTTATTTGAATCCACTCCAAACTCATATGTATACAAATCTGAATTTTTCATGTTGTTTCTGAATTACTTTACAAATCTTCCCAAATTTATGAGTAAACAACAATAAAAACTATCAAAAGTATTGTCTTGGAGTGGGCAAGTTTGTGTTCCTGAGCACACTGATGTATGAAAGAATTTTATAAATTATTCTCCCATACATCACTCTATAGCTAAGAAATTGAAAAATACATGTTCCCAAATGTATATGAGAACCCATATTTGACTTATTTTGTTAACAGTTCAAAACACATCCCAGGTACTGATTTTGTTCAAATCACTACTGGGCACACAGTGTGGGATAACACAAAGTTTGGGTCACAAACATTTATTGAGAACTTACTTTAAACAGATAATACCACATCTCTCTGGCACAGAACAAGACTTAAAGAATTTGAGCTGGGTTAATGATGATGGAATTCCAGTTGAGCTATTTCAAATCCTGAAACATGATGCTGTGAAAGTGCTGCCCTCAATATGCCAGCAAATTTGGAAAACTCAGCAGTGGCCAAAGGACTGGAAAAGGTCAGTTTTCATTCCAATCCCTAAGAAAGGCAATCCCCAAAATGCTCAAACTACCGCACAATTGCACTCATCTCACACGCTAGTAAAGTAATGCTCAAAATTCTCCAAGCCAGGCTTTAGCAATACGTGAACTGAGAACTTTCAGATGTTCAAGCTGGTTTTAGAAAAGGCAGAGGAACCAGAGATCAAATTGCCAATATCCGCTGGATCATCGAAAAAGCAAAAGAGTTCCAGAAGAACATCTATTTCTGCTTTATTGACTACGCCAAAGCCTTCAACTGTGTGGATCACAATAAACTGTGGAAAATTCTGAAGGATATGGGAATACCAGACCACCTTACCTGCCTCTTGAGAAACCTGTATGCAGGTCAGGAAGCAACAGTTAGAACTGGACATGGAACAACAGACTGGTTCCAAATAGGAAAAGGAGTACGTCAAGGCTGTATATTGTCACCCTGCTTATTCAACTTATATGCAGAGTACATCATGAGAAATGCTGGGCTGGAAGAAGGACAAGCTTGAAATAAGATTTCCGGGAGAAATACCAATAACCTCAGATATGCAGATGACACCACCCTTATAGCAGAAAGTGAAGAGGAACTAAAAAGCCTCTTGATGAAAGTGAAAGAGGAGAGTGAAAAAGTTGGCTTATCAAGAGACACAGAAGTACAGAACAGACTTTTGGACTCTGTGGGAGAAGGTGAGGGTGGGATGTTTCGAAAGAACAGCATGTATATTATCTATAGTGAAACAGATCACCAGCCCAGGTTGGATGCATGAGACAAGTGCTCGGGCCTGGTGCACTGGGAAGACCCACAGGAATTGGGTGGAGAGGGAGGTGGGAGGGGGGATCAGGATGGGGAATACATGTAACTCCATGGCTGATTCATGTCAATGTATGACAAAACCCACTAAAATGTTGTGAAGTAATTAGCCTCCAACTAATTAAAAAAAAAAAAAAAAAAAAGTTGGCTTAAAGCTCAACATTCAGAAAACTAAGATCATGGCATCTGGTCCCATCATCTCATGGGAAATAGATGGGGAGACAGTGGAAACAGTGTCAGACTTTATTTTTTGGGGTGCCAAATTCACTGCAGATGGTGATTGCAGCCATGAAATTAAAAGATGCTTACTCCTTGGAAGGAAAGTTATGACCAACCTAGATAGCATATTCAAAAGCAGAGGCATTACTTTGCCAACAAAGGTCCACCTGGTCAAGGCTATGGTTTTTCCAGTAGTCATGTATGGATGTGAGAGTTGGACTGTGAAGAAAGCTGAGCAGCGAAGAATTAATGCTTTTGAACTGTGGTGTTGGAGAAGACTCTTGAGAGTCACTTGGACTGCAAGGAGATCCAACCAGTCCATCCTGAAGGAGATATGTCCTGGCTGTTCATTGGAAGGACTGATGGAAGCTGAAACTCCAATACTTTGGCCACCTCATGCGAAGAGTTGACTCATTGGAAAAGACCCTGATGCTGGGAGGGATTGGGGGCAGAAGAAGAAGGTGATGACAGAGGATGAGATGGCTGGATGGCATCACCAACTCGATGGGCATGAGTTTGAGTAAACTCTGGGAGTTGGTGATGGACAGGGAGGCCTGGCGTGCTGTGATTCATGGGGTCGCCAAGAGTCGGACACAACTGAGCGACTGAACTGAACTGAACTGAACTGAATGATGATGGTGGTGATTAAAGAAGGAATAACAAATATTCTAGCTTTGGACAAGAGTTTAGATAGTTTCTGAGGTCAATCTATTAATATTTTACAGTTTAATAACCGTTGGTGGTGGTTCAGTGGCTAAGTCGTGTCCAATCCTTGCATCCATGTCATGGACTGTAGCCCACCATGCTCCTCCGTCCATGAGATTTTCCAGGCAAGAATACTGGAGTGGGTTGCCATTTCCTTCTCCAGGGGATCTTCCTGACCCAGGAATCAAACCCTGGTCTCCTGCATTGCAAGCAGATTCTTTACCAACTAAGCCTACACACAAACATACATACATCTATCACACAGACACCTCCCCAACACACACACATGAAGTCTTATGAAGTGTACTGAGCCTATATCACTGAAATTTTTGGAGGAAATTCAACTTTCATAGCACTACTTATATTAACTACCACCAAACATACAGTGTGTATTCTCCTATTGAAATGTACTTTATATTTTATATGATTACTTTTAAGCTCCACATTAATAAACTTAGCCCAAACAACAGAAGAAAACATCTTTAAAAATAAATATAGCCCATTCTATTTCCATGTGGCATGTACTATTGCTATTGATTTTCTAGTCATTTACTTTTAAAGCCAGGTTGAAAGTGATTTTTAAGTGCTCAATCTCATTTATTAAAACCTTGAGAGTTGATTGCCTTAATTTTCCTCCAATCAACAAAATAACCCTTAATTTTAAGGTCTGGATTGGTGGCACTCCCAACGATGAAGTAATGATTCCATTTATTTACATTAGAATCAACACAAGTTTATAACTTGAAGCCCTCATCAATTTTCCAAATAAAACTGCAGCTGTAGTGTGGAAGAGATGAAATGAGGTCTGTATTTCTCAGATGTAACAGAGCCAAGAGCTTAACCCAGTCTTCATGAAGTTTAAAAGCAATAAAGCCAAAGTTATTTCAGCCCTGCAGGATACTTATTTAAAGAGATGGATGTTATTGGCTGTCTTTCAATGTACTGCTTATGCTATCATTAAGACTTGAAAATGGAATCTACACTATTATAAGTGTGGACTACCATAATCTGGTAAGACCCACCCTTTTCCCCAATCGCTATGAAACAAGAGAAAACAACTGTAAAGCTACGTCCAGAGTACTATGATATTTACAGAATCCTATCTCCATTCTCATTCCTTGCAGAAAAAGCCTTAGATTGTGAGATTATGGACTATCATGTGCAAGAACCAGATACATCTGTTAGAAGCTTTGGTCTAAGAGTCAGGAATTTAAGGTGGCTTATTAGAGCACTCAGTGGCACCTACAAAACTGTCAAATTAACAGCATAAAGAATACACTAACATGTCTAAACTCTATGAAGGAACAAACTATGTCTCTAGCTATAACACTGGCTACTGGGGTAGCCATATCAGTTAGGAAGTGAATGCTGAATGACTTAAAGAGCAAGCGATACATAGAAATGGCCAAGTCCTTCCAAGGTGATTAGCTGTTTTAAAAAAGTTTCCAACCATGAAGAAAATCTGAGTTGCTTGCTATAGCACAAAGTCTAATTTTGAAAGGTAAGTTGGAAGTGGGAGAGAGCAGAGCAGAGCATTCCATCTTCTTTGTTGGGTGTCTATCTTGGGTAGAAATGCTTTTAAAGGGTCCTGCTTCTTCCTCCCTTCTAAACAAACAAGTTTAACAAGTTCTGTCAAAGGTGTAATCATATTTCTCTATCTCCCTGCAGAATAGCTGAGGTTTCTATTCTACACTAATTTGTACTAGATGTGTTATCATTAGTATATTAAACAGTATATTGGAATAAATTAATGATACTGAGGCATATCAAATTGCTTATGACTGTGCCAAGTCAAACCAAGACAATATTAACATTATGATTCCTATGACAGTAAAATTCTTTGGTTTCTCTCAAAACAAAAAGAAAAAATAACTAACAGAAATAGTTCTAGACAAATCACAGATATTAGGATTAGCAGGGAAGGACTTTAAAGCAGCTATGATAAATATGCTCAAGGATTTTGAAAATGATAAAAATAATGAATGAGTAGGTAGTGGTTCTCAAAAAATTAATGGAGTTCATATAAATTAATCTAGTGGGGGGGGAATTCTAGAACTGAAAAATATGAAATCTGAAATGTAAAATTATCTTATGAGCTTAACAGAAAATTGGTAACCGAATAAGGAATCTCAAGAGAGGAAAATATAAATTATAAAATTAAAGAACAGAGAAGAAAAGAGAAAAGTTTAAAAATGAACAGAGCCTAAGTGAGTTGAGGGACATTATACAGTCTAACAGATATATAATTGGAGTTTCAGAAGGAATCAAAAAAGATTGGAAGAAAAACAAATATTTGAAAAATGGTGGGTTAGATTTCTTTTCCAGTTTTGACTTAAAGAATCAGTCCCTGGAGGATGCTGAATAAAACTCCTTCAGGATAAATATAAAGAAAATGACTTCTAGATACATCATAGTCAGTTTCCTGAAAATCAAAGAAAGAGAGAAAAATCTTAGAGTAAATTCAATGGAGAAAAAAAGACTTTTCATATATTATAATGAGAAGCATATGGTATCCATATAGAAAAAAAAATGAACCTCTACACCTAAATGTAACTATACACAATGACTGAATCTTTGATGAATAACAAACATAAGCATAAAATTTTAACTATAAAGCTTCTTTTAAAAATAGGAAAATTTCTACATGCCTTGGGTATGTAAAGATTTGTTACAAAGCAAGCTTTTTACAAGACTGTTCATGAAAGTTTTACTCATAATAGCCCAAAGCTGAAAACACACAAACAAAAAAAACTGTCATGAATAGATAGACTTAAAAACAACAAACAAATGAATGAAACCTGTGGTATAGTCAATGTATTTAAATCTAACTATTAAAAAAAAGTACCAGTGCAAAAAACTGCATAAATAAATTCCAAAAACTTCATGCTAAAAGAAACCAGAAACAAAAAGATGTATGCACTGTCTGACTCCAGAAATTTCAGAATGGGAAATAATAATCTGTGTTTATAGAAATCAAAGAGTAGTTGCCTCAGAGTGACAGAAAGACTGCAAAGGAAGATGAGGGAACTTTCTTAAGTAGCAGAAGTAGCCTATATCTTTAAGGGTTTTGAATTACATAAATGTAAGCATTTGTCAAAACTTGCATAACTGAAAAATATATGTGCATTTTACTGTGTGTATATTTTATCTCAAATTTTACAAAGAAAAAAAATACAAATCAAATTCATCTCCTTTAAGCCACATTATCTTCTGACCTCCCCAATTATTTTAATGGCAACTTTACTCTCAGTCAAAACAAAACTATTTCTCTGCAGTTTTTTGGGGTAGTTTCAAAAGAATAGGTATTAACTCTTCTCTAAATATTTGGTAGAATTTGCCTGTGAAGCCACCTTGTCCTAACATTTGTTTGTTGGGAGTTTTTAAAATCACAGGTTCAATTTCAGGACTTGTAATTGGTCTGTTCATATTATCTATTTCTTCTTGATTCATTCTCTGGAGACTGCACCTTTCTAAGAATTTGTCCATTTCTTCTAGGTTGTCCGTTTTCTTGGCATATAGTTGGTTAGAGCAGTCTCTTATGTCCTTTGTATGCCTGTGGTGTCTATTGTAACGTCCCCTTTTTCACTTGTAATTTTATTGATTTAAACCCTTTCCCTTTATTTTTCTCTTGATGAGTCTGGCTAAAGACATATGGATGGCCAAAAAGTACATGAAACTATGCTCAACCCTGATAATATTAGAGAAAATCAAATCAAAACTACAATGAGGTATCATCTCACACAGTCAGAATAGCCATTATGAAAATGTCTACAAATAACAAATGCTGCAGAGGGTGTGGAGAAAAAGGAACCCTTTGACACTATTGGTAGGAATATAAATGGATATAGCCACTGTGTAAAAGATTATGGAAGTTTCTTTTAAAAATTAAAAACACAGCTACCATACGACCCTGCAATACCACTCCTGGGCATATATCTGGGAAAAAACATAATTCTAAAAGATACATGCATTCCAATATTCACTGAAGCTCTATTTACAATAGCTAAGACACGGAAGCAACCTAAATGTTCATTGACAGATGAGGGGATAAAGATGTGGTATATTTATATAATAGAATATTACTCAGCCATAAAAAACAATGGAATAATGCCACTTGTAGCAGCATGAATGGACCTAGAGATTATCATACTAAGTGAAGTAAGTCAGACAAAGAAACATATATCAATTATATATAGAATCTAAAAAAATTTTATAAATGAACCTATATATAAAACAGAAATAGACACACAGACATAGACAACAAATTTATGGTTACCAAAGGGGAAAGTGGGTAGGGATAAATTAGGAGATTGAGATTAACATATACACACTACTACATTTAAAATAGATAACCAACAAGGATCTACAATATAGCACAGGGGACTATACTCACTATTATGTAAAAATGATAATCTTAAAAAAGATATGCATGTATGTATACATAACTGAATCAATTTCTTGTACACCTGAAACTAACACAAAGTTGTAAATCAACTAAGCTTCAATAATAATAAAAAAACCCACTATTTTTTAAATTAATTTATTTATTTTAGTTGGAGGCTAATTACTTTACAATATTGTGGTGGTTTTTGCCATGCATTGACATGAATCCGCCATGGGTGCAGATGTGTCCCCATCCTGAACCCCCCTCCCACCTCCCTCCCCATCCCATCCCTCAGGGTCATCCCAGTGCACCAGCCCCAAGCACCCTGTCTCATGCATCCAACCTGGACTGGCCATCTATTTCACATATGATAATATACATGTTTCAGTGATATTCTCTCAAATCACCCCATCCTCGCCTTCTCCCACAGCATCCAAAAGCCTGTTCTTTACATCTGTGTCTCTTTTGCTGTCTTGCATATAGGGTCATCGTTACCATCTTTCTAAATTCCATGTATATGCGTTAGTATACTGTACTGGTGTTTTTCTTTCTGACTTACTTCACTCTGTATCATAGGCTCCAGTTTCATCCACCGCATTAGAACTGATTCAAATGCATTCTTTTTAATAGCTGAGTAATATTCCATTGTGTGTATGTATCACAGCTTTCTTTTTTTTTTATTTAATTTAATTTAATTTTATTTGTATTTTTTTTTTTTTAATTAGTTGGAGGGAAGACCCAGAGGAATTGGGTGGAGAGGGAGGTGGGAGGGGGGATCGGGATGGGAAATACATGTAACTCTATGGCTGATTCATATCACAGCTTTCTTATCCATTCATCTGCTGATGGACATCTAGGTTGCTTCCATGTCCTGACTATTATAAACAGTGCTGCGATGAACGTGTCTCTTTCAATTCTGGTTTCCTCAGTGTGTATGCCCAGAAGTGGGATTGCTGGGTTGTATGGCAGTTCTATTTCCAGTTTTTTAAGGAATCTCCACACTGTTCTCCATAGCGGCTGTACTAGTTTGCATTCCCACCAACAGTGTAAGAGGGTTCCCTTTTCTCCACACCCTCTCCAGCATTTATTGCTTGTAGGCTTTTGGATAGCAGCCATCCTGACTGGCGTGTAATGGTACCTCATTGTGGTTTTGATTTGCATTTCTCTGATAATGAGTGATGTTGAGCATCTTTTCATGTGTTTGTTAGCCATCTGTATGTCTTCTTTGGAGAAATGTCTGTTTAGTTCTTTGTCCCATTTTTTGATTGGGTCATTTATTTTTCTGGAATTGAGCTGCAGGAGTTGCTTGTATATTTTTGAGATTAATTCTTTGTCAGTTGCTACATTTGCTATTATTTTCTCCCAATCTGAGGGCTGTCTTTTCTGCTTATAGTTTCCTTTGTTGTGCAAAAGCTTTTAAGTTTAATTAGGTCCCATTTGCTTATTCTTGCTTTTATTTCCAATATTCTGGGAGGTGGGTCATAGAGGATCCTGCTGTGATTTATGTCAAAGAGCATTTTGCCTATGTTCTCCTCTAGGAGTTTTATAGTTTCTGGTCTTACATTTAGATCTTTAATCCATTTTGAGTTCATTTTTGTGTATGGTGTTAGAAAGTGTTCTAGTTTCATTCTTTTACAAGTGATTGACCAGTTTTCCCAGAACCACTTGTTAAAAAGAGATTGTCTTTTTTCCATTGTATATCCTTGCCTCCTTTGTCAAAGACAAGGTGTCCATAGGTGTGTGGATTTATCTCTGGGCTTTCTGTTTTGTTACATTGATCTATATTTCTGTCTTTGTGCCAGTACCATACTGTCTTGATGACTGTAACTTTTAAAAACACTATTAAGTTATTTTTACATCTGCTACGCTTTTTTTCCAATATTTCACTATTTTCTAAATTCAAATAAACTACACTTTTCACCATTTTTGAGGACTTCATCCAAGCACAGGTAAAGCACTTTTCATTCAATAATTCACTTATAATCTCATTTATATTGTGTATAAACCCTTTGGTCTTTATTTCCTTAGCTACTGTGAGAAAGCTAAGATTCAGGGCAATCAAGTTTCAAATAGTTTGTAGAAAATCAGCATTTGAATTCATGCCTGCCTCCAGATTTTTACCAACATTACTTATTACTAAATCCCCCTAATGTCTGTCCCATTTTGAAGCAGTCCTCTTAACCAAACTGAACCTGGATTTTTGCCCTCAAAGTGGCAATCAATGATCCCCATGTTACCAAAACTGTAGTTATGCTCTAGCCCATATCTTATTTGACCTCTAGCATTCATTTAGCACTATTGACTTTTTTCCCCTACCTTTAGGGTGTGCTTTTAGCAAACTCCCTTTACTCTTTTTCCCATACAAAAGATCTTTGATTTCCCTTCTTCTCTAGTCACTCCTTCCCAAGTTCATTTGAGTATTCATCCAAGCCCATTCAGCAACTTAACACCCTCAAAGAGCAGTTACAGATACAGTGCTCCTGCTATTTTATGCTCCCTCTCCCTAGATAATCTTAGTCATACATCAGTTGGCAAAACAAAAGGGCTTCTGCTTCCCTCCATCCTCTTTCCCACCTTAAATAAAGATGATTTCTTTAAAGCAGAGTTTGATCATTTCACTTCTTTTCTCAAACCTCCTCAACCCTCCCCCTCCCACTGCCATCCATATGATTCCTCCTCTTGGTATCAAAACAAGATCTTCACTCTATGACAGTCTCTAGGTCTTTCCACAGAGAGAAGTAAGTCAGAAAGAAGAAAAACCAAATATCATATATTAATGCATATATGTGGAATCTAGAAAGATAGTACAGATGAACCTATTTTCAGGGCAGCAATAGAGATGCAGATGTAAAGAAGGGACTTGCGGACGTGGGGCAGGGAGGAGGGCAGGGTGAATCGGGAGGAAGGGATTGACATGTATGCATCACTATGTGTACAATGGATCCTGACAGCTAGTGGAAGCCTGTGGTATAGCAGATGGGGCTCAGCTCGGTGCCCTGTAGTGACCTAATGGGATGGGAAGGAAGTCCGAGTGGGAGCGGATATATGTGCACACAGAGTGAACTCACTTCATTGTACAGCAGAGGTTAACACAACATTTTAAAGCAACTAGACCCCGGTAATAATCATAATAACAAATCTTCAAAACTGTAGAAACAGCTCTCTTCACCCTGTATTACACTGCTCCTTTTTCTATCATCTGCGGGTCAATCACACAGGTTTCCATGCCTCTCTGTTATTCTTTTTACCTTGTGCCATGACTTGTGCTTTTCTTATTTTTGATCATTACACGTTTCCTTACATTTGCAAGAGCAGAGTGACATGACATATCTTCCCTGAAACTCTCCCGTATTCCAAAATCAGAAGTATCACTTTCCTCAGCAAACTCTCAGATTACTATATAGTATCGCTTGTACAAAAAGATATTGAAGAGTCAAAAATCACAGTGGGAATTGAGGTGGAAAAAAGAGTCACTTCCCGAGTTCTAGAGTCTTCTCTAACTAATGGGTAATAACTGGGATGAGGATGAGTGAAGAAGACATTGAAGGAAACAGTGGATTAACTTGAGAGCCATGAACTTCAAAAGGAGATAAATATATGGTTTCCTTGAGAATATAAATGTTTTCCTCTGGCTTGAAAATACCAGTAGTACAGAAGAATGGAAACTAGTCAAAAGTGCTTCAGAGGAAGTGGTATTTCTGGGGAGGAGCCAAATTTCCGTAATTTAAGTAATAGGTATGTTGAACAAAAACTCCAGTCAGGCAGAATGTCTTCATCATATTTTTTTAATTCAGACAGCATGTTTCATTCCTAACATCTAAACAAATATCAACTAAAATTTTTAAAAAGTCTCTACTGAAAGTCTTGCCAGTAAAACAAGCAAAACAAAAACTACTAAAATATCTTCTTAGGAAACAATTAGCTGCCCAGTAATTTCTCTGGGTATGACTTGTTCTAATCTTCCCCTTATTTAAAATTCCTCATATGGGTCTTTTTAACCACAGGAGTAAATCCAAACTTGCACGCTTAAAGGATGAGGCTTTTCCTTTTTTGTTACCTAATTATGTTCTAGCCTCATCGCCATCATAAGAATCCTCTACGTATTCTTCATGGTCCAACAGTAGCATTACTCTTCTTTTTATTCCATGCAATTTCCTCATTAGGTGCCACTGCAAATGCTTTTCCCTTTTTTCTGGATTATCAGTGCCCACATTCTTTTTTTGCCAGTTCAACACAGAGAACATTCTGGGTACCATATGTGGTTGATCTGTGCCTGAACTGAGCCATTTGTCTTAACTGGTAGTCAATTGTTCATTACATGCACTGTCCTATATTACATTCATTTGTTCAACTTTTCTTTTTCTTTTTTTTAATTGAATGCATAACTTTTATTTTTTTATTTTATTTTTTATTTATTTATATTAGTTGGAGGCTAATTACTTTACTGACTTGCTTTCTAGAATATGAACTTGTGTACTGCAGGTCTGATTACCCTGTAATCTCAACTAGGACAATGGCTACATACAGTGAATGTTCAATAAGAATTTCATTGAGTGGGACTTCCCTGACAGTCCAGTGGTTAAGACTTAACCTCCCAATGCAGGAGGTGCAGGTTCAATCTCTACCTGTACCCAGGTTGCAGTTATTTGAGCAAACTCTGAGAGATGGTGAAGGACAGGAAAGCCTGGAGCGCTGCAATCCATAAGTTTGCAAACAGTCAGACACGACTGAGTGACCGAACAACAACCATGTTGTAATAAATTCAATAAAGACTTTAAAAATGGTCCACATAAAAAGTATTAAGAAAAAAAAATTAACTGAGCAACTTCTCTGGGGGCTCAGTGGTGAAGAGTTCCCCTGCCAATGCCGGAGACATGGGATCTGTGATCTGGGAACATCCCCCCATGCTGCGAGGCAAGCTAAGCCCTGCGCCGCTACTGAGTCTGCGCTCTAGAGCCCCAGAGCCACAACTACTGAAGCCCACGTGCCCAAGAGCCGTCGCTCTGCAGCCAGAGACGCCACTGCAACGAGACGCCTGCGCACTGCAACAAAGAGTAGCCCCCGCTCACTGCATCTACAGAAAGCCCTTAAAGCAACGAAGACCCAGCACAACCAAAACTAAATAAATAAATATTTTCAGAAAAGTATTCCATTGAAATAATATGACCCACAGGTTCAAGAGAGCCTGGTAATAGCACAGAAAAGCGGTTAAAGGTCCAAATTAATAGCTTTGTGTGTATTAAACCATGAGTGATTTTGTGACTCTGGAAAGTTATTCAACTTCCCTTAGCCTCAATTTTATCATTTGGGGAAGAAAAGGCAAATGGAGATAATAATACTCTGTGGAATAACAGTTAAGACATGAGATGATTCGTATAAAATGCATAGCATGTTTTCTGTCATATAGTGAACACTCAAACTATAGGTGTTATTATTTGCACTACTACAAAATTAACACCCCGAAATAGGAATCCAAGAGGATTCATGATGCACTCATGGAAAAAGATCTGTGTTTTTCTTATCACTGAGCTCTCAATGCTCACATATTTATGTTCATTTGAGGTTGTTACAGTAAGTTCAGTGGCTATCCAAGCCTCTAAAAACTTAAAGAATGCCCAGTTATTTTTTTCTTTCTTTCAAAGACTCTGGAAATTTTCATTTCCTTTAGACAAACCGAACTTGAAGGCCATCATAATGTCACTGTGAATATATACAAGTATGAGAGATCCAGCTATGGAATGGCTTATAGGAGAGAGAATAGACAAATATGAAATAGATATAAAAACATATGTAATTCATGTAAATGGCCCAATAAAAAGTAGCAATTTCTCCACAATTTTCAAGAATTAGTTGAGTGAGGAAGAGTTGCACATTTTCAAGCTGGGTTGATTCACAGGTGATTTTTATATGTATGCCTCAAAAATGCAGGAGAAACTGAGTGACCTGGGAGCTGTTTCTGAAGGACTGGTAGTAGAATGCCTTAGTTTTGTAAATCAGCATAAGAATACCAAGGAGTTTCATCCTCAAATGACACTTCCGAATTTATTTCCTACTAATAGCAACGTTTGGTGAACTGTTGTGGACCTATGCACTGATTAAATCTCCTCCTCTTATCACACTCTAGTTGAAAGCACAGATAATGATCAAGGATCATGTGGAGGACATGCAGGTCATCCATCGCACTAGGTGTCTGAGGTAGTATACTTGATTCTTCTTGGGTCATAGAAAAGCTATTTATTTAGGCTACAGTGTCTCTGCTCTACCCAGAAGTGCTTTCACTGAGATTCATTTGGAATGCATGCCCCAGCATCGAGGAACTATCTCAACTGTGACTATTTGAAAGGTCACTAGATGAATGGTTTATCCCTCTTTACCCTTTACCTCAGACCATCTGGGTTGGCTGTGTACCTTCTGTGATGACAAAAATATTACTAAAAGTCAAAGCCATCTGTCATTAAAATAATCAAGATTAATCAGAACAGAATATAGTTAAGGTAAAAATGCCCTTCCTGAGGTAACAGTTGTTTGAGTGCCCTCATCATAGGCTCCCCAAGCCTCTCTTTTTTAAATTTTTTAAATTTAATTTTTATTTATTCATTGTTTATTTTCTATTTTTGGTGGTAAGGCATGCAGGATGTTAGTTCCCTGACCAGGGATCAAATGCATGCCCCCTGCAGTGGAAGTAGGGCATCTTAACCACTGGACTGCCAGGGAAGTCCCAAATCTCTCTCTCTTTTTAAAATTTACCATTTTAATTTACCATTTTCCTTCCTTTCGGTGACAGCTTTTTGATAAGGTTGGTCGGATGGTTTGTTTCAACTGTAAACCTGATTCCTACAATGTTGCTCAGCTCCTGAACCATATTCCTCATGAAATCTTGCAACTGGGGAGCATAGTTTTATTAAGACGAAGATTCTTTATTAAGATGAACTGGATTATGTTATTTTCAACTCAAGCCTGATTTTCTTGTTTTCATTACATCATGTAGACCCTGAAGTTATCTAGAAATGCTGACCTGCCCCAAGTAAATTGAGGTGACCAAGCAGTTTCCCCAAATACCAATGATGCAGATTCCCTTATGTAAAGAGAAAATAAGAGGGGACAGATGTTTGAGCACAGACAAGGACCCAGCGCCCTCAAGTCATAATCTGGCAAGTGCCCCAGAGACAGCGCTGCTTGCACTCTCCTTTCTGTCACCAGAAGTCACAAGCCCTTCACTTCTAGTTTCAATGTCTGTAAAGAAAGCAAGGGCCTGGCACTCTGAAAAGAAAACTCATCCTATTACAAAAGGTGAGTATAGTTTTCCCTACATGCGTGCATGCTCAGTCGCTCAGTTGTGTCTGACTCTTTAAGATCGCATGGACTGTAGCCTGCCAGGCTCCTCTGTCCATGGGATTCTCCAGGCAGGAATACTAGAGTGGTTGCCATTTCCTTCTCCAAGGGATCTTCCTGACCCAGGGATCGAACTAGCGTCCCCTGTGTCTCCTGACTTGTCAGGTGGATTCTTTACTACTAAGCCACCTGGGAAGCCCACTTTTCCCTACATATATTACAAATAATTAAATTTTCTATCATCCTCCGATTAGGTTTCTCAACACTGTCCACCTGCATGACTATTATCATTGAGGGGAGGGGTATGTTTAAAGTCTCTAGGATCACTTTCCCTAATAACATCAACAAATGTAGCCCGAGTTGAGTTCTCTTTCTAATCCATAGGTAAAGTGATGTTTTAGTTAACAACTTCTTTGGTCATAGTTCTCTAAAGTCAGCATAGATTTTAAAAGTTTGTTACTATTTTGGTCTGGATGGGGAGACAAAAAAAAAACTTATTTGTTCAGGATTAGATTGGGAGAATGCTGAGGGGATAATCTAACTTGAAACAAGTGCTCAGGGCTGGTGCACTGGGAAGACCCAGAGGGATGGGATGGAGAGGGAGGTGGGAGGGGGGATCGGGATGGGGAACACATGTAAATCCATGGCTGATTCATGTCAATGTATGGCAAAAACCACTACAATATTGTAAAGTAATTAGCCTCCAACTAATAAAAATAAATGAAAAAAAAGAAAGAGACACTAAAAGGAAAAGATGGGCAGCTGACCAATAACAAGTACAAAGGGTCCCAACTTATAGAGGTTTGAGTAGGTGTTCTCAAGTTTATGATGAGACAAAGGCCATACACATTCAGGAGAAAGTGTACTTTGAATTTTTATTTTTTCCCTGGGCTAGTAATATGCACTATGACATTCTCTGCAGCTCCCTATTAAGCCATGTGACCTCAAAGTAAACAACAGATACACTTACAGCCATTCTGTACCCAGATAACCATTCTGTTTTTCAATTTTAGTAATAGCATTCAGTAAATTACATGAAGCATTCAATATTTTATTATAAAATAACTTTGTGTTAGATGATTTTGTTCAACTGTAAGCTAATAGAAGTTTTCTGAGCATGTTTAAGGTGGCTGAGTAGTAAAGAATCCACCTGCAATGCCAGAGCTTCAGGAGATGTGGGTTCGATCCCTGGGTGGGAAAGATCCCTTGCAGGAGGAAATGGTAACCCCACTCCAGGATTCTTGCCTGGGAACTCCCATGGACAGAGGAACCTGGTGGGCTGGAGCCCATTGGCTCACAAAAGAGTCAGACATGACAGCACCCGTGCATGCAAGATGCAAGGTAGGTTAGGTAAAGCCATGATACTCGGCAGGTTAGGCATGCCAAATGCTCTTCAACTGATATTTTCAACTTACAATGGGTTTAGCGGGACATACCCTACTGCAAATCGAGGAAGATCTGAACAAGAATCAACATCAGCACTGAGGGTCCAACTATGATGTGGGCAACTTGCCTCCCTGTCTTATGACTTTGCCTCTGATCCTGTATATTCACATTGCCACTGTAACCATTGCTCCAAAAGGCAAGTCTGAAACATCATCTTTAAAAACTGTCAATCACAAGCAAGAGAATATTCTGACTCCTCACTGGGTTTTATAAGCTCCCTCTCATTCTAGCCTCTGTAGACCTCACCCCATTCCAATTATGAGAGACTTGGGCAGGTCCCAACATCGATGCTTCATGCCACTGACTGTTCTAATTCCTCAGTGTGGAACACCTCCTCATTACATACCACAATCATTTATCCTTCAGAACTTATTTTCTCACATCTCCCAATAGAGATGACTATTTTGTGTGCATTCCCCTCTCTCTTTAGTTAGTTAGTTAGTTAAGTCTTTAGTACCTGACATATATCTAACTGTGTGCTAGAACTGGTCCATGTAGGCTCATAGGAGCTGATCCTTAAACTTAAAGAAACTTTCAGAGCCACTTTTTAAACACACTATTATTAAAAAGTAAATTCTATAAAATTATATTTAAATTAGTTATTTTAAAAACTACACTGAGAAATACTCAAAGCTCATCACTTCCTAGATATTTTACTACATTTTACAATCACATATTCTTAGAAGGTCTTTATTTCTATTTTATATGTATGTTGGATATACTATAAATGACACGCCATTATGAATCTCTTTCCATCACCCTGATCAGTGACATCCTGTTGGTAGTTTGAGATTATCTGTGATGGGAGTATTGATAAACCATAGAAACTGACAAATACTACACATCAGGGCCTTCATGTTGTAACAGTGATTGTCTAGCCTTAAGAAAATGTTTGACAAAATGTTAATAATACAAATTAAATTTAAAACTCACTGTGTTTCTAGATGTTGCATTATGAATAACACAAAAAAATTGAAAACAGTCTTTCAGAATTTGAAAATTGCTATCCAACTGACCAAAAAAAAAGCTGCTCTGTCATTGATGACTAAGGGAAGTGCTGACATGCATCTTTGTGGTTTCCCTTTCATCTTACTTCTTAATATAAACTGAAACAACAGATGCTGTTTATTTCTTCTGGAACTCTGTCAATTGCAACCATTAGTTGGCTGTGGGGAGAAGGCAATGGCAACCCACTCCAGTACTCTTGCCTGGGGAATCCCATGGACGGAGGAGCCTGGTAAGCTACAGTTCATGGGGTCGCTAAGAGTCAGAAATGACTGAGCAACTTCACTTTCACTTTTCACTTTCATGCATTGGAGAAGGAAATGGCAACCCACTCCAGTGTTCTTGACTGGAGAATCCCAGAGACAGAGGAGCCTGTTGGGCTGCCGTCTATGGGGTCGCAGAGAGTCGGACACGACCGATGTGACTTAGCAGTAGCAGTTGGCTGTAGATACAAAAGGTCAGCCTAAAAACAATGTAGGCATTCCCTACATAATTTAAGGTTTAAAATAAAGAGCATTGTATATTTCATTATTATTTGTAAATTATTTGCTAAGCTTCATTTTTTTCTATGCTTTCTGTAAATCAGTAGTATTTATAATATGCTTGTGTACATGCTTGCATTATACTTGTTTCCTCCCAGAAGTCTAGTTATTAAACATTTACTAGTATACCACTTCACATACCTATCTCCTCCAAGAGCCTGGAAGTTTCTGTTTTTCATGTATTTTTTAAGAGTTAGGATTCGATCTGAAGCATCAAGTCTTTAGCACCGATTAGACAACCAGTAGGTACTTGATAAATGCTTGTTGACTTGCATGAAAAAGAGGATAGTATTCCTGACTACTCAGATTTGTAGGACGTCTCCAACCTCATGGAGACTGGCATGTTTCTCAGCTGGGCCAAGGTGACTGGGGAGCAATAGACTAATTATCCTGTCTAAATAGAAAGGAACAGAGGAAGAGAAGAGAAGAGGTGCCTAGCCAAAGTGTCAGTGTTACAGAATATGTTCCTATAATTCTTTTACTAGTCTCCCATTCTAAAAATGTTATCATCAGAAGACACGCTGAATCTAATGGATTGGTATGCTCAATTAAAATTATTTTTAGAGTCTGTAATGTGTACTAAGTTGCTTCAGTCATGTCTGACTCTTTGCAATAGACTGTAATCTGCCAGGCTCCTCTGTCCATTGGATTCTCCAGGCAAGGATACTGGAGTGGGTTGCCATGCCCTCCTTCAGGGGATCTTCCCAACCCTGGAATGGAACCTGGGTCTCTTATGTCTCCTGCCTTTGCAGGTGGGTTCTTCACCACGAGCACCACCTGGGAAGTCCAGAGTCTGTAATAAGTGCAGCTCTATCATACTCAAATACATTCTCTATCTATTCTCCAACACCCATAGATTTACATACTACATATACTTAATATTAACATTTATTAAGGGGAAAGAATTGAAAACATTTACATGCCAAAATACAGTCAATAAAGTTACTTGAAATTGTAAAACAATCCCTTTAATTGCTGGATTCACACTGGAACTTTTTCCTCACTTGGCTTAGAACAGAAAATAGAAATCACCCTTGGTATTTTAGTAGGAAGAGAGTTAACAAAGAGCTTCAGGCCCTTATAGTATGGTTGAGGCACAGAGCAGGAATATTCTATAGGCTGGGACTACAGGAATGATCCAGAATTTTGTAGAACTGATCTATTCAAAGGGCTTTCCTCAGCTACAAGCCACCACTTGGATGCAGACTTATAAGGCTGCTTGGATCAAGAAACTGCCACCACTCTGAAAACACACAAACATTTACAGAATGCACACTAGAAAAGGCTACTGTAAAATTTTACATCCCCAGTTTCCATAAACAGCCAAAAGAAGAAGGGAAATGATCTCTGCCTTATGTCCAAACAGTGTAGATGTATATCTAACTGGCAGACTCACATCCAGTCATAGTTTCAAGAGAGAATAGGAAATGTGAGTTTTAGATTTCCTACTTCTATGGAATAGGAAGACACAATAAAAGAGATGGGTTGGATGCTGAGTATCAAACAACAGTAAACAATAAAAATCCCTAACTGGTCAGTATCTGTTCTCAGATGGCCATGGGACTATATTCTTCAAATTGTACCAGAACTCAACTGACCACTACACCAGTTTTTCCAAAGTGAGCTTTGGCTAACACAAAATAACTAATAGCCTCTCTACCTAGAAAAAAGTCTTAAAATATGATTGTGATAATTGAAAATGTGGCATGTGTTTTGTACTCTGCTTTTATTTTCACTTAAAATTATTTATATACCAATAAAAATTTCATAAACATTTGCAAAGGATACTTAATATGTGATTTGTGACTGTCCTATATTATACTTAACCATTTGTCTTTTGCTAGTCATATAGGTAAGTCATGATTTTCCACAAATGCTAAATTTGTAAGCAACACCTCTGTATATAAATATCTGTCATCCTCTCCAATTAGGATAGATTATCAACCTTCTCTTAAAAAAATGGGTATTATATTACTGGCTCACCAAATCTAGACCTCTTTATTTGTTCTGTAAATGAGATAAAAGTAGAACCACATTATTTCAGAAGGAACAGGGAAGAAAGTCAGCAGTATATTTGTGCTAAAATAGCACAACTTCTAAAACACCTGGGGCCTTGTTTAGAGGCATTACATAAAATCATAGATTGCAGTAAATAATGATACATTCTGATGTGTTTTAGGCCCATAATCTTGATGTAATATACCAACATGTTTCTTATTTTAAATGATACTTTATCATTAGAAACTACTACTGGCAAATATTATCGCTTATTTTCCTAAAGAAGACCACATCTGTTTCTAACATTTTTAGTTTAAATCAATTCACTAAATATGTGATTCCCCATCATGCCAAATTCTGAGGCTATCAAAAATGGGCAAAATAATGTCCCTAAACTCCAAGAGCTTACAGTGTTTTAGAGGAGGGAGAAAATTGCTTTATTACTCTACTTTAAAACTGAATTTTGTTCTAAGACTTTCTTTAAATCTGAGTGAGAATGGAGTTGGGTGATAGCACAAATGATTCTCTATAGAATCTTTAGGCTGTAAATTCCTCAAGGACTGGAGATTTATTTCTCATTTAAATTGGAATCACCATTATTTACCTTGCAACTTGATAACTATAGATTGGATGACTGAATTAAAACATGGATATTAAATGAATGAATCCACTTGGACTGTATTCTCTATGATGGAAAATTAGTTCAAACAATGGCCAAAAATCTATGTGGCTTAGTAACCAGACAAATTATACTGAAGTTACAGAACATTTATCAAGAACTTAACTGAAGTCTGTTATAAACCTTTTACATGCTGTACTTTATTTACTATTTACAACTACTTTACACGGTCAGTACAGTTATGTTTCCCAACTTATACACAAGAAAACTAAGGCTTAGAATTGATTTGCCCAAATCATGCAGTAAGAAATGAAGTGGGGATTTCAAATCCCAACATATTCTTAACCATTATACTAGGTTGGCTCCTATAGATAATAAAACAAATATCAAGAGTAGATAGGGGGAAAAATAGCACAGCAAGTCAACAAAACATTGTTCAAATGCTGTGACCTCCTGCATGTCTTTTCACAGCAAGTAGAGTCACATCATTATCAAATTTCTATGTGTCCTTTTGGTAGGGAGTCTACTATTGCCTCTTGAGGTCCTACCAACTTTGAATTCCCCCAAACGTTGAATGCATATTCTGTCCCAAAGTGTTCAGAACTTAAAGGAACACAAAGCCAAGAGTAAATCCAATGCTGTTGGTAAACATTGCCTTTGTCTCTAACTGGTACGCCGCATTGCTGTTGAAATGGTATAATTTTCTACATGCCCTTGAATGTCCACTCTACAGTGATGCTTTATTGATCTGGATACTTGCCAGCTTGACAGGGTTGCCTCTTGCTTGAGTGAGAGCTTATATCTCAGCGGGAGGCAGAATTCTAAATGGTTCTCCATATGTCTGGCCCCTGATGCACTCATGCCTACTCTTAGTTATTCAATTAACACTAGTCAAGGTGTTGCTGTATAGGATTTTGCAGATGTAATTAAAATCCCCAAACAACTGACTTTAAGATTGAAAGGTTATCTGGGTGGACCTGGAATTAACATTTGAGTAATAAATTTGAGTAAATTTGAGTCTACTGATCAGAGACATTGAGTCAAAGAGATGAGAAGAATGAGAGATTTAATAGGAGTGAGATAGGTGGAAAGACATAGGGTATAGAATTCAGGAACACTTTAGAAGCTGAGAGCAGCCTGTGTGGATAATGGCAGAGAACTAGGGACAGTCCTGTAGCCCCAAGAACCTGGATTCTGTCAGACACTGAATGGATTTTGGTGTGGCCTCTTCTCCAGAGCCTGCAGAGAAGCGAACACCTGATTTTAACCATGGTATACCCTGAACAGAGAACCCAGCTACTCAAAACCAAACTGTGAGCTCCTAAACACACATTGTTTCAAGCAGCTGTGTAGTATTTGTTATACAGAGATAGAATTACAGTCCATGGGGTCACAAAGAGCTAGACCCAACTTAGCAACTAAACAACAAAAACAATAGAAAACCAATATGAGTTCTGTTGTTCACCCTCTAAGGCCGAGGATTTTTCTCCTCAGTTCAAAGGTTTGGTCTGAGGTGCTTCTAGCATGATTCACATTGAATTACAGAATCTCCCAGATCCTATAAAATTTCAGGGCCAGGGTTCTTTAAGTGTTTTTGTTGAGTTCCCACTTTTCATTCACAAAAGCAAACTGTTCTTCAATTCAACAGATAAAGCCTTGATGTCAAGCTACAAGTTCCCATGCAGTCTCCTTACTCAAGTCACTGACTCCTTATTGTAGATATTTAAAATTGACCTTTCAATTTTAAAGGTCAATTTTTTCTATTAAAAAAAAGAAAAAAACAAACTATTGGTACTTCCCTGGTGGTCCAGTGGTTAAGACTCTACACTTCCATTGCAGGGGGTGTGGGTTTGATCCCTAGTTCAAGAACTAATTCCCACAATCCAAGTGGCCAAAGATTAAAAAAAAACTAAAAAAAATGTAAATAAATAATATCATGTGACCTGATATTGTGAACTCTAGGGAAAGTATAATTCTACCTGTCAGTAATGCCTACATTTAAGTTTGGTTTGAAAAGGTATACCATTACCTGTGAATTCTTTTGGCTAACCAGAAAAGAAAAAAATACACACACATATATATATACCTACGCTTTTCCTTTTCAGGTTTTGTGTCAAAACAAACTTAAAGTAATATGCAAAAGAAGCAAATGTACACTCAGAATACTAACTGGGAGTGCAGATGTGGTAACTTGATGCTTTTCTGCATAAATAAATACAGAATGTTCACTGGACTCCTTCATGATTGCCTTCTCTGTTTTTGTTCGGTATTTGCCTGTATTCTCTCTTTATCAGACAAATATCTTAAAGTCTCAAACCACCAGCACTTTTATATATCTTTTATATATCTGTGCAATTCAGGATAATATTTGCTTTCAAAACATTTTTATAGTGAGATAAAAGAAAAGCCTGGAAGGAGAAGGTGAATTATATTAAACAGTGATTCATAAGAGTTGAACGTCAATGAGAAGGGAGCCAAATATTATCTGGAGGTTATTCCACATCTCATCATCTTTTGAAATATGCTATCCTATATAAGAGAAAATAGACTTTATTCAGCTTTGCAGATCCATTGTTTTGGATTTATTTAAAATAGCAGATAATTTCCTCCTCCAAAGCAAGGACTCAAAGAGTTATGGTATAATAAACCCACCTTTAATATTGGCAACTTCTCCCTCACAGAAGTCTAATTTAAGAAGTCAAGGGTTCATTTAAGTATCTCCAGATTTCTCTGCAAGAGGTTGACTTTAAACTTTAGTAAAAGGCAGACTCATCTACATTTCAGGCTAGGCATACCTAAGTTCATTTTAAAATCTTACTCTACACACATTTTATTCTATGTGTAATAAATAGACTAAAACACAGCAGGTAAATCTGATCCTTTGTTGAATTTTGTTTGCATCTAAATGTTTTAACAAAAAGTTCTATTGAAAAGGATAATAATAAAACTGAGTGGAAATTGTTGAGTTTTACCTTCTTTTTTTTTTTTTTTTTTTCTTTTTCATTTATTTTTATTAGTTGGAGGCTAATTACTTTACAATATTGTAGTGGTTTTTGTCATACATTGACATGAATTAGCCATGGAGTTACATGTATTCCCCATCCCGATCCCCCCTCCCACCTCCCTCTCCACCCAATCCCTCTCGGTCTTCCCAGTGCACCAGGCCCGAGCACTTGTCTCATGCATCCAACCTGGGCTGGTGATTTGTTTCACTCTAGATAATATACATGTTTTGATGCTGTTCTCTTGAAACATCCTTAGTGAAGCTTTTGGAAAACTAATATTAAAGATCACAAGGTTGTAACCCAGGCATCACTGTTCACCTGGTAGAAGTTTAATAACAAAAATATAAAGCATGAAATACATCAAGAAATAAACATCTTTTGAAAACTAACCTATAAAACATTATTTCAAATCATGATTACAAGCACATAATTTAAATAAGAAATTGTAAACAATACATTAAACTAAAATTGAAATGTTAAAGTAAGGAAATATAAGGAAAGAAGAGGGTGAAGAAACTTCCCTCGTAGCTCAGTAGGTAAAGATTCTGCTTGCAATACAGGAGATCTGGGTTTGATCCCCGGGTCAGGAAGATCCTCTGGAGAAGGAAATGACAACCCACTCCAGTATTCTTGCCTGGAAAATCCCATGGACAGAGGAGCCTGGCAGGCTACAGTCCATGGGGTCGCAAGAGTTCGATACAACTTAGTGACTAAACCACCATACTAAACAGAGAAGACCCTATGAGATTAATCTTCTAGTAGATCTCAAAACTGCCTACACAAAAGAATCACCTACAGAAGAACTAATCAAGTTGACCAAGAGGAATGGTTCTCCAAGTGTGGTAACCATCACCTGGGAACTTATTGAAAACGCAGATTCTCAGATTCACTCCAACTGTTAAATAAGAAATTCTGGAAGTGGAACCCAGCAATCTGGATGGTAACAGGTCTTCCAGGGCTTCTGTTTGAGACTTGTTGATCTAGAGTAAAGAGGTAAATCATATCTTTATTGTTTGAAAGTGCTAATATACAGCCAAGATTAAAAATTCTGAGTTAAACACAAAAAATTAGGTAGA
The DNA here is from genome assembly GCF_033118175.1 of Dama dama. Lineage (NCBI taxonomy): Eukaryota > Metazoa > Chordata > Mammalia > Artiodactyla > Cervidae > Dama > Dama dama. Next base: position 67,118,184 of record NC_083713.1, on the reverse strand, counting down.
TATCAAAACTGAACAAGAAGAAAGTGAAAACATTATTTAAAATGGGCAAAAGATCTATCTAAACAGACATCTCATCAAAGAAAATATACAGATGGCAAATAAACATATGAAAATATGCTCCACATGGTATGTCATGTTCAGTTCAGTTCAGTCGCTCAGTCATGTCCGACACTTTGAGACACCATGAACTGCAGCACACCATGCCTCCCTGTCCATCACCAACTCCCGTAGTCCACCCAAACCCATGTCCATTGAGTCGGTGATGCCATCCAACCATCTCAAACTCTGTCGTCCCCTTCTCCTCCTGCCCTCAATCTTTCCCAGCATAAGGGTCTTTTCAAATGGGTCAGCTCTTCACATCAAGTAGCCAAAGTATTGGAGTTTCAGCTTCAACATCAGTCCTACCAATGAACACCCAGGACTGATTTCCTTTAGGATGGACTGGTTGGATCTCCTTGCAGTCCAAGAGACTCTCAAGAGTCTTCTCCAACACCACAGTTCAAAAGCATCAATTTTTGGCACTCAGCTTTCTTTGTAGTCCAACTCTCAGATCTATACATGACCACTGGAAAAACAACAGCCATGACTAGATGGACCTTGTTGACAAAGTGATGTCTCTGCTTTTTAATATGCTGTCTAGGTTGGTCATAACTTTCCTTCCAAGGAGCAAGCGTCTTTTAATTTCATGGCTGCAATCACCATCTGCACTGATTTTGGAGCCCAGAAAACTAAAGTCAGCCACTGTTTCCACTGTTTCCCCATCTATTTGCCATGAAGTGATGGGACCAGATGCCATGATCTTAGTTTTCTGAATGTTGAGCTTTAAGCCAACTTTTTCACTCTCCTCTTTCACTTTCATCAAGAGGCTCTTTAGTTCTTCTTCACTCTTGGTCATAAGGATGGTGTCATCTGCATATCCGAGGTTATTGATATATCTCCCAGCAATCTTGATTCCAGCTTGTGCTTCCTCCAGTCCAGCATTTCTCATGATGTATTCTGCATATAAGTTAAATAAGCAGGGTGACAATATATAGCCTTTACATACTCCTTTTCCTATTTGGAATCAGTCTGTTGTTCCATGTAAGTTCTAACTGTTGGTTCCTGACCTGAGGGAATTGCAAATTAATACAGTGAGAGACCCTACACATCTATTAGAATGGTTACAATCTAGAACACAGATGATACAAATATCAACAAGCACACTCATTCATTGCTTGTAAGAATACAGAACAGTATAGCCATTCTGGAAGACAGCTTGGTATTTTCTTACTGAAGCAAACAATCTCTTACCATATAATTCTACAGTTGTGCTCATTGGTATTTATCAAATGAATAAAATAAAAAAGGTCCACATAAAACCTGCCATTGGATGTTTAGAGCAACTTTATTTAGAACTGCCAAAAGTTTGAAGCAAGCAAGATATCCTTTAATAGGTAAATGAATAAGTAAACTGTGATATATCCTTATAATGAATTATCAAGAAATGATACCAAGCCATGAAAAGATGTGGAATAGGCTTAAACGCCTATTACTAAGTAAAAGAAGCTAATATGAAAAAGATGCACACTCTGTGATTTCAATTATATGACATTCTAGGAAAGGCAAAACTATGAAGACAGTAGTGATAGTGATAGTGGTTAGAAGGCGGGAAGGTATGAATAAGTAGAACACAAAGGACTTTCAAGGAAGTGAATTTATTCTTTTTTAATTTTTTTTACTGTGGTTAAACCACATAGAAAAGGTTCGTATGTGCATGCTAAGTTGCTTCAGTCATGTCCAACTTTTTGTGATCCTATCAACTGTAGCCCACCAGATTGTCTGTGGGATTCTCCAGGCAAGAACACTAGAGTGGGTTGCCATGCTCTCCTGCAGGGGATCTTCCCAACCCAGGCATCAATCCCATGTCTTTTTTTTTTTCATTTATTTTTATTGGTTGGAAGCTAATTACTTCACAACATTGCAGTGGGTTTTGTCATACATGACCCAGCAATCACACTCCTGGGCATACACACTGAGGAAACCAGATCTGAAAGAGACACGTGCACCCCAATGTTCATCGCAGCACTGTTTATAATAGCCAGGACATGGAAGCAACCTAGATGCCCATCAGCAGACGAATGGATAAGGAAGCTGTGGTACATATACCACATGAAATATTACTCAGCCATTAAATATTACTCAGCCGTTAAAAAGAATTCATTTGAATCAGTTCTAATGAGATGGATGAAACTGGAATCCCATGTCTTTTATGTCTCCTGTATTGGCAGGTGGGTTCTTTACCACCATCACCACCTGAGAAGCCCCATGTATAACAGGACATGATACTAAATTGATGAATTCATATCATCATACATTTGTCAAATCTACAGAATATATAAAACCAAAGCTTAACCCTAATATATAAACTATAGACATAGGGTGATTATTATACATGAACGTTCTTCAACTGAAAAAAAAATGTACTACTCAGGCACTAGATGTTGACAATGGGGGAGACTGTACTTGTGTAGGGGTGGGGGTTGGGGGGATATGGAAACTTTCTGTAATTAATATTTAATCTTAGTGCAAACCTGGAACTGATCTAAAAATCTATTAAAACATGGCATATGACATTAAAGGATAAATTTCATAAAAGATAAATCAGATATAAAAATATTTTTTAAATGGCAAAAACTTTATTTGACTCATCAGCTGTTAAGGCTGCTAGGAACAAATGCTACAGTAAGCTCAAAGGAGAATCCAAAGACCAAATATGCATGGCCATTAGGAATGCTGAAATGAACTTGCTTCATGGAGGTAAAACAGGATTTTTCCCAACAGTGTATAAGGACAGTTGATTAAAACTCCAGTGGACACAGTTTATCTGCATTTATATAGAGAGGATTTGTATTTGTATTTGCATTTGTGTTACTTTCTGTTTTTTACAAATTAAATTCTAACTCTACAAACTTATATAACAGCTCCAAGACAATGAAATATACAGACCCTCCAGTATCAGATAATTCAGACATAGTGCTCCAAACAATACATAATTCTCTATGGATGGAGCCTTATAATATTTTGGGTCATATTAGAGTTGTGTACAATTTTTCCTTACAGTTAAAAACTGATGGAAAAAAGGGCAAGGCAAAGCTTGACCCCTTAATAACATGGACAGTTGAGATGACCAGGAGGCAATAAGCCTTGAAAAAGCAGAGGGTTGGAATTAGAACAACAGGTTCAAGAATGTTTGTCCTTTATCAAAGGGTGTCAGGTGTCATGCTGATGATTTTCTTATTCCTATTATGGTAATGTGAAGTCATCCTCGGTTTCTGGGAAAAGATGTGCATGATTAATGCTGTGCTTTAGGAATACTAGTCTAAAGCAATCTCTATAATGGATTAAATGCCAAAAATGATTGGGAAGACTATGATGGAGCTGGTAAGATCATTCAGGATTGAGGTAAAATTTAAAGCTTTCTTATCCAGAGATTTCCTAAGAATTTCTTTGGAGACAGACACTTTTCCAAATTCATCTTATTCTACAAAACTCACAAAACCAGTGTGTACTCTCTCTCTCTCTCTCATGGCCTTGCTCTACAGTAATATGTTGAAAATAGAGTCCCATTTTTCTTTCTAGACAGGGTGGATAGTTATCTGGAGTGAAAAGTTTCATTTTCTAGCATTTTTCATTGAAACCACAACCTGATAATTATACTGAATAGAAAGTAACCATTAATCACATCTTTAATATATCAATTCATCACTGTCTTCCTTGTGTGAAGCAGAAGAACTAAAATTAATCAGTCAAACCAAACTCCATCACAAGCAAATGCCTGGGGAGGGTGGGGGCCAGAAGAGAATCCTTTTAAATGGAGAAAATACATTTGCTTTCACTGGCAGAAGGATTGAGGCCTCAGTGGTAACACTACTTTCTGTCATCATAGAAGGTGATTTTAATCTCCTCTCTTTGCTCCGTTTGAGCAACTTTAAGTTTGTACGAAATTCAAAAGCTCTTAAATGTTATCTTATCCACAAGGGAAGGAAGTAGGTGAGTTCTGACATTGCCCTTTCATTGCACAAAATCTTTGCTAATGAAAACCTTTTACGAAACAAATTCACATTTCAAATTGCAACTCCTGCCTCTGTCCTTGTCACCCTGTTTCTCAACTGATAAGTTCACTCTGTCAGGTGACCCACTTAGAGACTCCTAGCTCTAAAGCACTAGGAAAGAAGGTGTCTTTGTGGTGGTGATTAAATGTACAGGCTGGCTCTAAATGTTCCTGGTAATGAATAAGGTGCATGGGGAGCTATTCATTTGTTGCTTATCATCGCCTGCTTTCTTGACTTGTGATGGTGCCATGAAAAGAAACCTGAAAACTCCTTATAAACTCCTTGAAAATAACAGCCAGGTCTTATAATTTTTTAAAGTCACTTTCCTAGTATGGCAGCTCCTGTATAACTGCTTGATAAGTAATTGGATGTTTGGTTGGTTATAAACCATAGATTCTCTAGAAAGCTTAGGAGGAAAAAAAAAAAAGAAAGAAAAAAAAGGATTCTCTTAGGGGCTAAAAATGTCAAGGCATTTATTTCTAAACTCCTAATCTAGATTATAAATCTTTGTTATATTATACATAGGGTGAGGGAATTTGACATTTTTGAGAGAAATGCTTTAAGACTTTTAGTGATTGCCATGACAGTACATTACCACCCCCCCTCCATAAAATTCAGGAAATTAAAAGCTGATGAGAGGCAAGGCTCTGGCAAAATGAAAACAATCAAGTCACTGAGTTGAGGGTCCTGAGTAGCAAAATCCTCCCCCTCACCAGAAAGAGGCACCCACTAAGCCCACCTGTGCACGTCACGCCGTGTGTGTGTGTGCTAAGGCGCCTTAGTCATGTCTGACTCTGTGCAACCCCATGAACTGCAGACTGCCAGACCCCTCTGTCCATGGGATTCTCCAGGCAAGAATACTTGAGTGGGTTTCCATGTTCTCCTCCTTTAAGGGATCTTCCCGACCCAGGGATCAAACCCACGCCTCTCACCTCTACCTGCATTGCCAGGCAGGTTCTTTACCACTAGCACCATCTGGGAAGTCTACATGTCGCACCCATGCCTCCTCAAAACTGCAAAGTACATGACGGAAACCTCTCGGCTTGGTCATTGATTAAGGCAATAACTTGAAATTCAACACATTTTCAACCTACCAGCTATCTTCATCTTTGCTACAGCTCCCAGCATACTATAAGAAAAATGATAGGCATCTGAACATCATAAAAAAACAAACAAACAACAACAAAAAAAAACCTTCCAACAATAAATGCTAGGGAGTTTGTAGAGAAAGGGGAACTCTCCTACACTGTTGGTCAGAATATAAACTGGTACAACCACTATGGAGAACAGTATGGAGTTTCCTTAAAAAAGAAAAACTAAAAATAGTTCTTCCCTGGTGCCCCAGTGATTAAAAATCTGCCTGAAAATGCAGGGGACATAGGTTCCATCATTTCATTGAGTTAGACATCATTGCACTCATCTCACACGCTAGTAAAGTAATGCTCAAAATTCTCCAAGACAGGTTTCAGCAATACATGAACCATGAACTTCCAAATGTTCAAGCTGGTTTTAGACAAGGCAGAGGAACCTGAGATCAAATTGCCAAGATCTGCTGGATCATCAAAAAAAGCAAGAGAGTTCCAGAAAAACATCTATTTCTGTTTTGTTGACTATGCCAAACCCTTTGACTGTGTGGATCACAACAAATGGTGGAAAATTCTGAAAGAGATGGGAATACCAGACTACCTGACCTGCCTCTTGAGAAATTTGTATGCAGGTCAGGAAGCAACAGTTAAAACTGGACATGGAGCAACGGACTGGTTCCAAATAGGAAAAGGAGTACGTCAAGGCTGTTTATTGTCACTCTGCTTATTTAACTTATATGCAGAGTACATCATGAGAAACGCTGGGCTGGAGGGAGCACAAGCTGGAATCAAGATTGCCGGGAGAAATATCAATAACCTCAGATATGCAGATGATACTACCCTTATGGCAGAAAGTGAAGAGGAACTAAAAAGCCTCTTGATGAAAGTGAAAGAGGAGAGTAAAAAAGTTGGCTTAAAGCTCAGCATTCAGAAAACTAAGATCATGGCATCTGGTCCCATGACTTCATGACAAATAGATGGGGAAACAATGGAAACAGTGACAGACTTTATTTTTGGGGGTTCCAAAATCAGTGCAGATGGTGACTGCAGTCATGAAATTAAAAGATGCTTACACCTTGGAAGGACAGTTATGACCAACCTAGACAGCATATTAAAAAGCAGAGACACCACTTTGCCAACAAAGTCCATCTAGTCAAGGCTATGGTTTTCCCAGTAGTCATGTATGGATGTGAGAGTTGGCCTATAAAGAAAGCCGAGCACCGAAGTGAACTGTGGTGTTGGAGAAGACTCTTGAGAGTCCCTTGGACTGCAAGGAGATCCAACCAGTCCATCCTAAAGGAGATCAGTCCTGAGTGTTCATTGAAAGGACTGATGAAGTTGAAACTCCAATACTTTGGCCACCTGGTGTGAAGAGCTGACCCATTTGAAAAGACCCTGATGCTGGGAAAGATTGAGGGCAGGAGGAGAAGGGGACGACAGAGGATGAGATGGTTGGATGGCATCACTGACTCAACAGACATGAGTTTGGGTAAGCTCTGGGAGTTGGTGATGGACAGGGAGGCCTGGCGTGTTGCAGTCCATGTGGTCACAAAGAGTCGGACACGACTGAGCGACTGAGCTGAACTGAACAGGTTCCATCCCTGCTCCAGGAAGATTCCACATGCCGAGAGACAACTAAGCCCACGAGCCACAGCTACTGAGCTAGTGCTCCTGAGCCCACAAGACACAACCACTGACACCCGCTTTCCCCAGAGCCTACACTCCAAAGTGGGAGAAACCACCCCAATGAGAAGCCTGTGCACTGCAACTAGAGTGTAGCCCCCACTTGCTATAGTTAGAGAAAACACATACACACACAACAGCAAAGACCTAGCGTAACCAAAAATAAAAATAAAAAATAAAATAAATGAATATATAAACAAATAAAAAACAAACAAAAAGAGAACTACCATATGACTCAGCAATCCCACTCCTGCACATATATCCAGAGAAAATCATAATTTAAAAAGATACATGCACCCCTATGTTCACTGAAGCACTATTTATAAAATCCAGGACATGGAAGCAACCTACGTATCCATCAATAGAGGAATGGATAAAGAAAATGGGGTACATATATACAATAGACTATTATTCACCCATAAGAAAAAGGAAAATAATGCCATTTGCAGCAACAAGGATAGACCTAGAGATTGTCATACTGAGTGAAGCTGTCAGATACAGAAAGACGAAAATCATACATTGCTTACACGTGGAATCTAAAAATGGGGGGTACAAAAGAACTTATTTACAAAACAGAAATATTGTCACAGAGTAATATAGAAGACACATTTATGGTTACCAGGGGATAAGGGGGGAAGGATAATTTGGGAGATTGAAATGGACATATAAACATTACTATATATAAAATAGACAGCTAATAAGAACCTGCCGCACTACACAGGCAACTCTGCTCAGTAATCTGTAATGGCCAATACGGAAAAGTAACTTGACTGTACATCTGCAACTACTACAACATTGTAAATCAACTCTATTCCAACAAAAATTTTAGAAAATAAAATTTTAAAGACATTAGCATTTGTTAATAAATGTAAGAAAAAGAAAAACAAAAAATGATGGCGGCTCAATACATTTTGGTTGGGTGAATTAACTTGTAGATCATTCATCTTCAGGGCAGAGTGTCTACATTTGAGAATAACAAAGAGGGGGAATTAGTGGTCAAAGAAAGCAGAGACAATGATGCCTATGCAAGAAACAGTTTTCATTTGCACATAAATCAAAGGAATGCTTTAATATTTGAGTTCTGAGTTAGACACAGACTCAAAACACATGTAATTTTATTTTATGCAAAAGAAATGAGAGATAATGACACAGAAGGATATGGTATATGTCTCAGCCTGGGTGCCAGTTACAATTGGAGAGGACAGTTCATACTTTCATGCTAGCAGCCAGAGAAAGAAGGAGCCAGTGGTCACCAGGGATACCAGCCAAATCTTCCTGGAGTGTCCATAACATTGTCTGTTTCTAATTGATGACTATGCAAGCTGGTTTGCAGTCAGTGTGCTGACCGTGCTGGCAATTTAAGTTCCTTTTGTTAGTGAGCAGTTCAGCTTGAGTTGGCGACCTGACAAACCCAGTGTTAAGATGATTTTGCCTTTAAATGAGAGTTGGGAAATATATTTCAGAAAAAAAAAAAGTGGAAGGCTCAGTTTCCTGAGAGGAAATAGACATATATGCTACTAATCCAGGATTTAATGAAGTGAAAAGAAATGGACCATATAAATGAGCAATGTTCAATATAACAATAAAAAGAAGCTACCTATACAAATAAAGACTTGTGATGATAATAAAATTCATGCCTTAATTTGAATAGCACACAGCTTGCAAAATGCCATCACATATGGTATCTCATTATATCTTCAGTGAAAGTGAAAGTTGCTCAGTCGTGTCCGACTCTTTGCAATCCCATGGATTATACAGTCTATGGAATTCTCCTGGTCAGAATACTGGAGTGGGTAGCTGTTCCCTTCTTCAGGGGATATTTCCAACCCGGGGATCGATTCCAGGTCTCCCTCATTGTGGGAGGATTCTTTACCAGCTGAGCCACCAAGGAGGCCCTAGATCCTCAGAGGTTATTTCAAAATGTATTTGCACATTATACATACATTGACTTTTAGGCATCAAAGCCAACTATTGGACATTTGGACAGAATCAGATGCTCATAGTTCTTATGAGCAATACTCTAGATGCCCATTGTTTTCCTTTTATTTATATCTTCTTTCCTAGATATTTCACCTTATGAAGCCCTATGAACCAATTCTTATAACCCACTGACAAATTTATAAGTTGCTGTTATGAGTTGCACTGTATCAATCACAAATGCATATGTTGAAATACTAAGCCCCAGCACTTCAGAATGTCACCCTATTTGAAATTATGGTCATTGCCTATGTAAGGAGTTAAGGTGACATGATTAAGTGGACCTTAACCCCACGTGATCCCCATCCTTATAGAAAGGAGAAATGTGGACACAGAGATAGGCACACAGAGAGAACACCACATGAAGACAAAGGCAGAGATCAGGGCTATGCTTCTGAAAGTCAAGGAATGCCAAAGACTGTCAGCAAATCAGTAGAAACTGGGGAAAGCCATGAAATAAGATTCTCCCTCTCAGCCCTTAGAAAGAATCAACACTGCTGATACCTCTATCTAGCTTTTCTAGCCTACAGAACTGAGAATGATGCATCTCTGTTGTTTAAGCCACCCTATTCATGGTACATTTTTACAGCAGCCCCAGCAAATTAATACAGTACCATCAAGCTTATTACTCTAAGAATGGAGACATGTCTAAGAGTGTAGGGTTATGTGTATTTAGGACAACATACCAAAGAAAATCCTTCATCATCCAATAGCAATAGCTCAGATGTTCTAAACTCTTTCAACCGGCAGTAAGAAAAAGTAACTTGGGGAAAGCAGAGGTGTTCAGTTAGTTCCTTGGGTGTGTGATATAGACGACATCCACTCACTCTTGTTTCAATCCATATTCTGGGCTGAGACCTCCTCCCAGTATTATCGGCAGGAAAGCTCGTTGGCCAAGAGAGTTAGTAGAAAGGGGGATGGTTTCTAACTTTACATACTACCAGGTATATGTTCTTGTACAAGCTATTTGACTTCCCCATTTATAAAGTGAGGATGAGGAAACTTATCTTACTAGGTTACTGTGAGGTGTAAATGAGTTAATGCCCATCACTTTTTCCAAGACATTTTCTCCTGCCTCAGTGTTGAAAGCTATCAGAGAAACCAAGGAAAAAATATAAACACCACTTTTTCTAGCCCCAGAGACTAAAATTACTTAGCTTTTTCTTTGTCTCTTTCTTCTTAATAAAACACCATAAATTTGCTTCTGTAATATGCATTTGCTTGCTCTTTCTCTTAATTTATATATCTCTTTTACCATGTCATCCCCATCAACTTTGTCCCCCTGACTTTCTCTTATCTGAGGCAATCAACTACTTGCATTGTTTTTCCTTTACTCATTCTTCTCTAGGAAAAGCACTTTTCCCTTCTCTGCTGGTAGCTGAAGAATTTCTATTAGGATGGCTTCAGTTCAGTTCAGTTCAGTTCAATTCAGTTCAGTCGCTCAGTCGTGTCCGACTCTTTGCGACCCCATGAATCGCAGCACGCCCGGCCTCCCTGTCCATCACCAACTCCTGGAGTTTACACAAACTCATGTCCATCGAGTCAGTGATGCCATCCAACCATCTCATCCTCTATTGTCCCCTTCTCCTCCTGCCCCCAATCCCTCCCAGCATCAGGGTCTTTTCCAACGAGTCAACTCTGTTGGAAAGCTGTGCCCAAGGACAGATCTTGAGTCCACATTTGCAGAGCAGATGCTGTGTTTTTTAGTGTTGTTTTACTTGGGGTGGTTTGAGAAGAGCAGATGTGCCAACTGACTTATGCATGATCTAATATTCTGGCTTTCCACCCCACATTTCTTCTCCACTCTCTCCACCCTGCTCTGTGCCCTGAGAGGGAAAACTCTATGGAGTGTTTACCCAAGCTCTGTTGTCCTCCTGCCAGGATATCCTAGGGTTGGACCAGAGAGAAATGGGGGTACTGATGCATGCCATCTCCAGGTCCCTCCATGCAAGGCTATGATTTTGACAGCAGCTGCATCCCTACTAAGACTGTAGCTTCTTTCCAGCAGCTCTTCTCACAATGCTATAGCTCAGTAATAACATTCCCTCCCCACCCTCTTCAAGAACAGGGATAGTAACATAAACAACTATAATAGCCGTTCTTTAATACATTTACCGCTTAAAAAATTGGAGGACTTGCACTATTGCCCCCTGGGGGTTTTATTATTCTTTAATGCCTCCCACACCTTTGTAAATAATCCATTCATTAAAATTCTCTTCATTTACACCCATTGAAGTGCCATTTCTTTACTCTTAGGACTTTGGTCACCCTGGCACTGCCATCTCCCTAGCACTTTCATCTCTCTTCCTAAAAACGTCATACAAGTGTAACCAGCACATCATTCATAAGGAACTTCTACTTTATTCCAGTTCATCTATAGCCTAAAGAACTTTAGTGATGCTTTTAATCACAGCCATCAGGTATATGCTACTAGGTTATCATGTATTCTTTATATTCTTGGACTTTTCCTTTTTACCATTTTCATCTTTAAACATCTTCACCTGTGAAGGCAGTCTGGGCCAGTGGAAACAGTAGGGACCATAGTGGGCCAACTGGTCAGGCTTGGAATTCAACATTTAGCTATTAGGATAATAGTAGTCTGTGAGTACCACAGTTTTGAACAAAACATCAATCTTCCATCTATCTTAATGAGTGTAACACCCCCAAGTTAATAGTAAAGAAATACTGAAAGTGAAGGAAATAGCACATACTAGTGAATTAACAGTTATCATCATCTTCCATATAGATAGATAAATAGATCCATTTTGTCTGATGTTTGTTAGACACTGCTATACTCAGCCCAAAAACACCCTGAGATTTTCATTTCCTTCCCCATTTATGTATTCAGCATTCAGTTCAGGGTCTACTTGGTATAAAATGCCACACTTCTACAATCAGTTTTTCTGCTCCACCATCTCACGACATTAGTCATGATTTCCTTTGCACTACTACATAATCAAAAGTAATAATCACAATTCAATGTCTCCTTCCCTTGGAGCAGTGGAGATTTCCCAGCAAATGATCATTTCTTTCCAACCACTTTGTTTGAACAGCACTGGTCTTGCAGGCAACTCCTGGGACAAACACTGAAATTACCTACTTTTAAAAAAAATAATTTATCTTTGTATTGGTCTGCATCAGGTCCTAGTTGTGGCATATGGGCTCAGTAGTTATGGCACAGCATGTGGGATCTTAGTTTCCCCAAGCAGGGATCAAACCTGTAACCCCTACATTGGAAAGCAGATTCTTAACCACTGGACCACAGGGAAGCCCCTGAAATTCCTTTTTTAGTTACTATCGGTGACCATTCAGCCTCTTTCTCAACACTGTTGGCCCAATCACCCAGTCAGTCAAGAACTATTCTTTGCAAAAAAAATTATTCTTTGCATTCCTTCCACATGTGAGTTGGTTTTTTCTCCTGGATAGTGGTCTAGGGGGAAAATAATTTTTCCAGAAGTTCTCAAAACCTTCTTAGAATTCAAGAACTAGGTCAACAAACCCCAAACAGCTTCCCATTTGAAGGTATTGTTCACGCTTTTGGTTTCCTGAGCCGAGAAGCCTGCTTTAGGATTATTTTCTCCTTCCCTCTTTGATAACTTTTGACCTTGCCCTTGTTCCTTTGTTCCGCACTTTTCTGTTCCCCAGACTGACCTATAAAGAACTCTTCCATTAGCCACAATTTTTCTTTCGGGATCATCTTTCTAGATGATCTTTTTATTATATAAGCCTGTTAGTTCATTCTTTTACTTTCTTCCTCCACACTCTAAAATGCTTTAAGTCATGACTGTATATGAGGTTGGCATCATTGTTCATTTATTAAATTTCTTCTCAGATCTCCTTAATTCCTAACATATAAATTCATTTATCTGCTCCTTGAATTTTCATAATTTTCACTTTTCTATTTTCAGCTCCTTTTTATATTCTCCAGGAAAACAGAAAGAAGCAGCACAGGCTTTGTATCTAGTAGAACATGATATTAATCTCAGCTTGAACACAGAAGTTCAGTTTCTTCATCAGTAAGAGGAGATAACATTATCCACTACAGTTTTAAGGATGATCACACTTTAAAAGCTTGTCACAATACCTGGCACATTGTGTCCTGTCAACAAATGTTTGTTTTCATACTTCTTCTTCTTCATTAAACTCAAATATCGGGAGATATTTATCTCTCACTGTGGTTTTACTCTTTTCCCTGAAAACTCATGCTTAGATCTAATTTAGCACATGCCACCAGTTGGAAAGATTGAATGCAGTGGAGATATCTTGCCTTTCTGATGATTTTTCTTATATTTCTAAATTTTTCATGTTCTAGTAGGAATTTATTTATCTTCTTCAGGCCATGAAAAACTCTTTGAGATTTTGAAGAATTAATTTCGGTTATTATTACAGATCCCTGGGTCAGGAAGATCCCCTGGAGAAGGGAATGACAACCCATTCCAGTATTCTTCCCTAGAGAATTCCATGGACAGAAGAGCCTAGTGGGGTCCACAGGGTTATAAAAAGTCAGACACGACTGATCAACTAACACACACTATTACAGAATAATAGATATTATCTTGACTCCTATATCACCATCTATTTTCACTCCAAAAGACAAAGTACCTAATGTCTACTGGTCCACATCATTTTTTGTCAAGTTTGTTCCAGACTGTTATCATATTTATCTAAATAAGCTTCTTAAATTCTATGTGAGCTGATGAATTCAGGGTGTTTATCCAAAGAGTAACAATTTGGTTATTTCCAATTCCATTAGTTTAATAAAATTATTTACAAAGCATAGTGCTTCTTTTTGTAATGTGAGAGGTTCCCTACTCTTTAATAGAATGGATCACCTTCCTCTTATGCATGTGCATGTGTGTATGTCTGTGTGTGCTATGCACAGGAGACAGCTGAGTAGTAATGGTCATCCATTTAAATGTCATGGTATGAAATATATATATATATAGTATTTATATTATATATATCATATATATAATGCTATAATATAATGTAAATAATATAAGGCTTATTATGATTCATCATCCAATTAAGATGTCCTTTATTTTTAAAATCTATAGGACGAGTGTTAAATGGAAATTCCATTTCTGGATGGTTTTCTTTTTCTATAGACCCAGCTCTTTGACAGCTATCCATGTCCCTAATGTACTTACCATAGTTACTTGCAAAAAAAATTACACTTGATCTCTTCTCTCTCAGAACCTCATACTAAAGCAACATTTTAATAAATGTCTGAGATGAAAGACTGAGGTGTGTGAATATGTGGGGGATGAATGTTCTAGGCAGAGGCAAGAAAAAGTACAAGTGCCCTAAGTGGAGAGTATACCCAGTAAGTTTAAGAAACAACCAGAGTGTCAGTTTTTCTGAAACATACAAAGTGCAAGGGAGAGAAGTACAAGATGAGAATAACATTACAGGGGTGTTGGGATTTAGAGAAGGATGAAGATGCTGCAGGGTCTTGTAGGTCACGATGAGGATTTTGGTTTATGCAGTGTAAGATGAAAGCCACTGGGGCGTAATGAGCAGAGAAATTTCATGAACCACGATCTGACCTTGTTTTAACAGTACTATTATGGCTGCTGGGTGAACTGTTCATAGAGACAAAGTGTGGAAGCAGGGAGAATTGTTAGAAAGACCTTGTAATGATGTGTATGAGAGATGAGGCTGGCTGCAACCTAGGTGGGCGGGGTGGGAGTGGTGAGAAGTATTCAAGCCACAGGACCATGTTGAGGGCAGAGCCAATGGGATCTGCAGACAGGATGTCTGTGAGATATAAGGGACAGATAACTCCAGCTGCTTGAGGAGTTGCCATAAACGGACTGAAGATGTAAGAATACATTTGAGGCGCATGGCTTAGACGTTTGAGTGGAGGAGAGAAGGTGGCAGAATGTCGGAGGCGGGAAAGAGACAAGAGGGTGGTTGGTACTGCAGTCATTGGCTTCTAGCTGGTAATGAAAGCCACGAGAACGAGATTTGAGAGAAAAGGAGAAACCGACAACTGAAACAGACTGAGTAACCAATGAAGTAAAAGACCAAAAGGAAGGGGTGTCCTGGAAGTAAAACGGGGGCAATAAAGTATTTTAAGAAGGAAGCAATTGACCCACTGAACCAAATGTTGCTGACAAATTCAATGTGGCAAGGGTTAAGAATTGTCATTAAAGTTAACTGTGGAGGTTATTGGTATCCTTGATGAGGCACTTTTGAAGAGAGTAACAGAAGGGAAGCCCTGATGAATTTGGTACTACCAGACAGTGAGAGGTGTGGTGGAAGGAAAGAAAGAAAATAGAAGAAATTTTCTTCAAGTAGATTTCCTATGAGGAAAGCTGATAAAGGATGAAGACTGGATTTTTTTAAGATGGAAAAAACTGCAGAATAGTGATGCTAATAATGCAAGAGAAGGGAGAAGAAACAGGACAATTACTGGAGTAAGTGATCTGAGCAGCACAAAGTAAACAGACTCAGTGCCCAGGTAGCAGGCCGGCCTCAGAGCAGCTCACTGCACCCTCACCCTGTAAGGGTGCACGTGAAGAGGACATGGACGCATGGAGGTGTAATGGCGCAAGGCTGTAGGAGTTCTCTTCCTATTGTCTGCAGGGTCCCAGCAAAATAGGAAGCTGGGCCACAGGCTGTGTAAGACAGTAAGGGAAGAGGTGGAGAGTGAGTAGGATTAAAACGTCACCTGGGAGAGGGAGAAGGAATGGCCAGCAGAAATGTTGTATGATTGCTTGTTAGTGTTATAGGCCAAGTTAAGGACAGGAGCTTAGTTATCATGAATTTAAGGTGCAACCAGTAATGGTGGGCTTTATTCTCTGCTCACATTTGGCTGCACAGCCTCAGGCATAAAGAAGTGAAGGGCTGGATGTTTGTACAGAGGTGGCTTAGCTAGGAAGTATGATGATGTAAAAAGGGCTCAGGAGTTGAGGTGTCCGGAATGGAGTGATTATATAGGAGGGTTCTGGGGGCCAGGAGCAAACACGAAATATAAGATAGATGGGTTTTAGGGTCAGTAGGGTTTAATAAACTGTTTGAATCAGGGCATCTCAGACTAGCCTAGCTTTTCTGAAGTAAATAGACTTGTGTTTCCTTCTGTTTTTTCTCTGTGAGGACTATTTCCTGCATATGTCCTGCTCACCATCCTTCTTTGTCTCCTGGTGTATTTTAGCACATGGGCTTCCCCAAAGACTCAGCGGTAAAGAATCTGCCTGCAGTGCAGGAGACCCAGGTTTGATCCCTGGGTCAGGAAGATCCCCTGGAGAAGGGTCTGGCAGCCCACTGCAGTATTCTTGCCTGGAGAATCCCATGGACACAGGAGCCTGGTGGACGACAGTCCATAGCATTGCAAAGAGTCAGAAAAGACTGAAGTGACTGAGCATGCACACACACACTTTAGCACACACAGAATATATTTTCTTCTTTTAAAATGTCTCCTTATCTCTTCTGAAATATTTCACTACATTTTTGTTCTCTTTTAATACTATCCTATAGAACTTTCCATGCCAATGAAAATGCTGTATATTTGTATTATTCAATAAAATAGCCAATGGCCACCTGTGGCTGTTTATCACTTGAAATGTGAATAGTGTGACTAAGGAAATAAACACTCAATATTATTTAATTAGCATTAATGTAAATTTAAACAGCCACTTGTGGCTAGTTGCCAATCTATTGGACAGGTCAGTGAGACTAAGAGCTATCTTTATATTATTTGATGATACAAATGTCACTGGCATTAAAATCATCTTTTTGGTTTCCCAGAAATTTCCTTCATTTCTGCCTTCTAAATCTGGTTCTAGTGCATTTACTTCTCTATTTCCAAAAAATGTAGGGAGCCCCAACTGTCCACTGGGACTAGGGAGGGGTATTGGTGATTTAAGAATGCTTGTACTCAAGCAAGGAAGAAATGGGTAAAGAAATCAATGACAATAATGGAGGTTCCCCAAAAAACTAAAAATGCAGTTACCATATGATCCTGCAATCCCACTCTTAGGCGCATATTCAGATAAAACTATAATTTGAAAAGATACATGAACCCAATACACAATAGCCAAGACATAGAAGCAATCTAAAGGTCCATTGACAGATGAATGGATAAAGAAGATGTACACATACACAAAGGAATACTACTCAGGCATAAAAAAGAATGAATAATACCATTTGCAACAATATGGATGGACCTAGAGATTATAATACTAAGTGAAGTAAGTCAGACAGAGAAAGACAAATGCCATACGATATCACTTATATATGAAATCTAAAATATAACACAAACGAACATATCTACAAAACAGCAACAGACTCATGGACATAGAGAACACACTGGTGCTTACCAAGAGAAAGGGGGATGAGGAAGGGAAGGACTGGGAGTTTGGGATAAGTAGATGCAAACTATATTATATATAGGACTGACAAACAACAGGTCCTACTATGTAGCACAGGGGTTATATTTAGCATCCTGTGATAAACCTTAATGGAAAAGAATAGAAAAGGAATATATATTCATGGAAAAATATATATACATATAAAACTGAGTCACTTTGCTGAATAGCAGAAATTAGCACAACATTATAAATCAACTATATTTCTTTTTCTTTTATTTTTTTTTAATTTTTTTATTAGTTGGAGGCTAATTACTTCACAACATTTCAGTGGGTTTTGTCATACATTGATATGAATCAGCCATGGATTTACACGTCTTCCCCATCCCAATCCCCGCTCCCACCTCCCTCTCCACCCGATTCCTCTCGAAACATCCCACCCTTGCCTTCTCCCACAGAGTTCAAAAGTCTGTTCTGTATTTCTGTGTCTCTTTTTCTGTTTTGCATATAGGGTTATCGTTACCATCTTTCTAAATTCCATATATATGTGTTAGTATGCTGTAATGTTCTTTGTCTTTCTGGCTTACTTCACTCTGTATAAGGGGCTCCAGCTTCATCCATCTCATTAGGACTGGTTCAAATGAATTCTTTTTAATGGCTGAGTAATATTCCATGGTGTATATGTACCACAGCTTCCTTATCCATTCATCTGCTGATGGGCATCTAGGTTGCTTCCATGTCCTGGCTATTATAAACAGTGCTGCGATGAACATTGGGGTGCACGTGTCTCTTTCAGATCTGGTTTCCTCAGTGTGTATGCCCAGAAGTGGGATTGCTGGGTCATATGGCAGTTCTATTTCCAGTTTTTTAAGGAATCTCCACACTGTTCTCCATAGCAGCTGTACTAGTTTGCATTCCCACCAACAGTGTAAGAGGGTTCCCTTTTCTCCACACCCTCTCCAGCATTTATTGCTTGTAGACTTTTGGATAGCAGCCATCCTGACTGGCGTGTGATGGTACCTCATTGTGGTTTTGATTTGCATTTCTCTAATAATGAGTGATGTTGAGCATCTTTTCATGTGTTTGTTAGCCATCTGTATGTCTTCTTTGGAGAAATGTCTGTTTAGTTCTTTGGCCCATTTTTTGATTGGGTCATTTATTTTTCTGGAATTGAGCTTCAGGAGTTGCTTGTATATTTTTGAGATTAATCCTTTGTCTGTTTCTTCATTTGCTATTATTTTCTCCCAATCTGAGGGTTGTCTTTTCACCTTACTTATAGTTTCCTTTGTAGTGCAAAAGCTTTTAAGTTTCATTAGGTCCCATTTGTTTAGTTTTGCTTTTATTTCCAATATTCTGGGAGGTGGGTCAACTATATTTCAATAGAATAAATTTTTAAAAATCAATGACAATATAAAATTACAGTACAATGTTCCACAAGCTATGGTCAGTGAAAATGTGAAGAGTGGTAGGTGCCCCAAGGGGACAGGACAAAGGGGATGTATTTTTCAGCATCCTACTGACTGAGGTGTGAGTCCTGGCTTTTACCCTTCTTTAGGGAGTAATCCATCTCACCGTGCATCCCAGTTAGACTTTCTTCACAGATTCACCTTCTTTGACAAAAGAAACACAGAATTTGTTTTCCCATCTTGATCTGCTTTAGTTCAAATATTCCATTCTTTTTTCTGCCCCCTCCATGGATAGGTCCATGAAGAGATCCATTGATTAATAATAAACATATAAATGATGGGCAATTGATAATTGATAGATCGATAGATGATTACTTGATAGATATGAATGTGTGTGATTATCTCTCCTGTTCTAATTCTCTTGTTCTTGTTTCATTTTGCAGCTTTTTTTTCATTTCCACTCAGCGTTCTTTCTATGCCTCTATTCCTTTGTTTGGCCACCCACTTTCTTGTCCCCATTACACAGCTTTAAAATAGCCACATCTTTAAGGGGAGCAGTAATACCCAGTGCAATGCAAAGCGTATTTCCAGGGGTACAATAATAACTTGATGGGCCTCATTGTGGGCTGAGGTCTGAGAGACATGAGGCAATTTGCATTCCAGCAAATATCAGTCTGTCAGGTCCTTGCTATTGTCTTAAAAATAGCTCCCACATATCAGGATATATTTTAGAGCTAAGTTAAAAGCACATTTGCTTGTTCAGAGCATCTCTTATGGGGCTGAAAATGCTGAGCTTGTGGAAAGCAAAGTTGGAAGTATTTATTTGTAACATGCAGTTACCCAAGAATTCCCTCTGGGAATGACTTTGCAGCAATTTAAGCTCAAATGTAGAGCAAGTAGAAAAGTACCTGCTTTTTCCCCACTCTCGTAAGATTTGTCTTGTACCACCTCCTCACACGGATAACAAGCAGAAAAGTACATGGTTTAGAAACCAAGATCTGCACACTCACGTTCAATAACTCAAGGAGACTGTCTCAGTCATGTGACAAGCCACACTTCTAAACCAGGCTTCTGTCCCCAAATTATGCTACACTCACCCATCCTTCTCTCCTTGGCGGTACTTTTCATACCAGGATTATGAATGTATTACATGAGAAAAAACTGTGGAATGTCACATTTTAGAAAGCAACTTAGTCGGGCTTCTTTGTTCAGACTTTTAAGAAGCATGTAGTACCTTCTACTGCTCTGATGCTTATAGCAAAAACACATAAATTCTGTTTACACATCAAGTTACAATAAACATTACAGCTTTGCGTTGGCTTCTGCAAAAGCAAGAAAAATACTGGAATGGAGAGAGGGGCATAGACTTGGCGATACAGAGATGGGCACTTAAGAATGAGCAGGATACAAAGGCAGACGAGAGACCAAGTGAAGAGGGAGGGACAGACAGCCCACAGCCCTCTTTGCCTCACCCTCAAGGTGTTAGATTTAAAATGCGAGGGAGGTTCAAGAGGGAGGGGATAAACATATACATATACCTATGGCTGATCCATGCTGAGGTTTGACAGAAAACAACAAAATTCTGTAAAGCAATTATCCTTCAATTAAAAATAAATAAATTAAAAAAAATTAAACACATGCAAGTCCTCCTAAGCAATACTGAATGGTGTAAGCTGCTATTTAATTGCATGAAGATATTTTATCCCTACTGTGATTGTTTAGGAGTCATATAGGTCAGATCTGAGCATGAAGGGGCTGGACTCAGGTTTGAAGTGGTCGGGGATGGGTGCGGAGTGTGGCAGGATGCAGATGCAATGAGTGGATTGGCACTGCAGATTGTTGTGTTCATGGAATAACGATATTGGACAATCTTTGTATGTACTGAACAGTGTATTCTCCACTCAGCTCCTAAGACTTCAGAAGAAACCTACAGAGACAACCTTTTCACCTCAATGAAGCCCTATGACCTAGAGACTATAAATGCAAGTTCTGGATACAAGCCTTGGTTGAGATCTGAATTGTACCACTTACCAGCTATGCAATTCTGGACACATTTTTAAACCTCCATGGGATGTTAGTCCTCTATTGCCCAAGTCCACTGTCATAGTGACCCTGAAACCACCCCCCTTGACCTCTGTGGGCTACTTCCTTCATCAGTGAAGTAAAGAAAATATTTATTTCTCTGCTATGATGGAAATCAATTTAATGTGGTATATAAGGTGACCTCGCATAATCTAGAGATGGGGCTCAGTGTATGGTGCCTGCTGGTAGAATTCAAGCAGAGAATTTACATTTTTAACTGGGAAGATAAGACTCAAAAAGTGCTACCACCTCATGCCAGAGCATCACTTCAAAACTGCGGTCACCTCACTTAAGGTCTTTGCATGTGGCGCAGTGGTGAAGAATCCTCCTGTCAGTGCAGGGGATGCAAGAGACCTGGGCCACTCCAGGGTCAGGAAGACCTCCTGGAGTAGGAAATGGCAACCCACTCCAGTATTCTTGCATGGAGAATTCCATGGAGAGAGAAGCCTGATGGGCTCCAGTCTGATGGGCTCACAGTTGGATATGGCTGAGCTATTGAGCATGCACACATACCTCACGCAATCCCCATGGCAGCACTGAACCTATTTTAGACATTTGGAAAAACTGAAGCAGAGGGAAGTAAGTCACTTCAAGTCATATGGCAATGTGATGGCAAACCTCAGGTCTTGGCATTTGAAACCATTTTTTCTTTGATCCCACAGTGGATCTCCTGAGAGCTGTATCCTACCAGCAGACTGACAGACAGAGGCTTCAAGGACACAACAAACACACAAACGTGGAGGAGGGACGTGCGGACACAGTGGGGGAGGGAACTGAGAGAGCAAGATGGGCATATATACACCACCATGGCGAGAACAGTCAGTGGGAACCTGCTGTGTAACACGGGGGCTTTGTGATGACGTAAAGGGGTGGGATGGGGGCGTGGGGAGAGGGAGGGGATGCATGTATACAAATAGCTGGTTCACTTCATTGTAACACAACATTGTAAAGCACCTATACTCCAATAAAAAAAAATACATTCAAAAAAAAAAAAAAAACCCGCACACACACACAGCAAAGAGATTTATACATAGAAGAGAGGGCAGAAGAAAAGTATTGTGTGAAATGGGCAAAGAGAAAAGTGGATAATTCCCAAGACACACTGCATTTCTTCACTCTGTCCCTCTGACTTTCATGCTGGCTAATATCCAGATTAACTTGCTTAGTTTCCAGTCTTCTCAAGTGTGCCATTTCAAAGCAAACTAAAAATAGGAATAAATGAATGAAGCCGGGGCCCCACAACCAGGAAAAACCGAGCTGTCTCCTCAGAAAGTAATGAAGCAAGACTTGGGGTTGTTCCCCTTCTTAATCATTTAATGGCCAAAATGCTAAGGTGGGGAAGATATAGCAGAGACTAACGTGATACTGTTTGTATTTGCTTATTCCTTTAACAATTGTTTTCCAATAATAAATATAATGGTAGATATTTCACTAAATTTTTGGAAATGTGGATAAATTCAAGGCATATGCATGTCTTGGTCCATTTTTTTAGAAGTATAAATCCATCCTTCACAGTTGAGTGACTGTTAATTTATATTTGATACTTAATTGAAACTTTTTTGTATTCTTAACATGCAAACATTTTAATTTAAAACAAAAACAGTAATGTTAACTGTGATATAACACATTCATTTTTAGGAAGCCCTGCAAATGTTATTGCATATTTCTGAGAATTCAACTCAAAACAAAATTTAATATGATTAAGCATCCATGGAGCATTTGAAAGACATAAAAATATAGCAGGAAAATAAAGAATTCCAAACATACCAAATGCTCTTTCATAACAATTATTCCTTAATATTAAATCAGCTCAATTTGGAAAGGTTACATATAGTTAACCATATGATGTCATATAATACATCAAGATAAATGGAAAATATATAATTCCTTTTCACAGAGTATGATTTCAATACTTAACTCATCAACCACCATTTTGACAGAGAGCTTCAATATGAATCTAAGCTCCAATCCACAATGCATGCACTATAGCTATTTATTACAATGTTGTGTCATTTGTCACTTTTATGGAATTCATTGTATTTTGCAGGCTGTAAAATGGGCTAGAGTGATTCAAAAATGATCTATGCCATCATTATTTCTCATTCCCAGTGCTTCAATTGCATCTACTCTCCCCAACAAGTCTTGATTTATTAGGTGAGTAAATAACAATATGCTTCAATCATGTATATCTATTGAGACTTCATTAGCTGCCCAGGAGATGCTATCCTGATTTTAAATAATTGAAACACACATGTGATGGAGTTCAATGGACTTGAGATGACTGGGGTATAAATATTTGCTAAAGCAGAGTGGTGGAAGGAGGAGGCTTTCAGGCTAGATTGGAATTGAAGGGACACATTCAAATGACAGGAAATGTTCTTTGTATAAAGATTTAGAGGCTTCTTCTCTCAAAATAGAAAGGCACCTTAGCATGGAGGTAAGGAAATTTGTTTATTTTCTCTGAATCCCAAACAGACTGTCCTCTATCATTCAGCTGACTCAGTTTTTATTTTTTTTTTATTTTTTTATTTTTTTTAATTTTTTTTTATTATTATTATTTTTTTCCAGTGGGTTTTGTCATACATTGATATGAATCAGCCATGGATTTACATGTATTCCCCATCCCGATCCCCCCTCCCACCTCCCTCTCCACCCGATTCCTCTGGGTCTTCCCAGTGCACCAGGCCGGAGCACTTGTCTCGTGCATCCCACCTGGGCTGGTGATCTGTTTCACCATAGATAGTATACATGCTGTTCTTTTGAAATATCCCACCCTCACATTCTCCCACAAAGTTCAAAAGTCTGTTCTGTATTTCTGTGTCTCTTTTTCTGTTCTGCCTATAGGGTTATCGTTATCACCTTTCTAAATTCCATATACATGTGTCAGTATGCTGTAATGTTCTTTATCTTTCTGGCTTACTTCACTCTGTATAATGGGCTCCAGCTTCATCCATCTCATTAGGACTGGTTCAAATGAATTCTTTTTAATGGCTGAGTAATATTCCATGGTGTATATGTACCACAGCTTCCTTATCCATTCATCTGCTGATGGGCATCTAGGTTGCTTCCATGTCCTGGCTATTATAAACAGTGCTGCGATGAACATTGGGGTGCACGTGTCTCTTTCAGATCTGGTTTCCTCAGTGTGTATGCCCAGAAGTGGGATTGCTGGGTCATATGGCAGTTCTATTTCCAGTTTTTTAAGGAATCTCCACACTGTTCTCCATAGCAGCTGTACTAGTTTGCATTCCCACCAACTGTGTAAGAGGGTTCCCTTTTCTCCACACCCTCTCCAGCATTTATTGCTTGTAGACTTTTGGATAGCAGCCATCCTGACTGGCGTGTAATGGTACCTCATTGTGGTTTTGATTTGCATTTCTCTAATAATGAGTGATGTTGAGCATCTTTTCATGTGTTTGTTAGCCATCTGTATGTCTTCTTTGGAGAAATGTCTGTTTAGTTCTTTGGCCCATTTTTTGATTGGGTCATTTATTTTTCTGGAATTGAGCTTCAGGAGTTGCTTGTATATTTTTGAGATTAATCCTTTGTCTGTTTCTTCATTTGCTATTATTTTCTCCCAATCTGAGGGTTGTCTTTTCACCTTACTTATAGTTTCCTTTGTAATGCAAAAGCTTTTAAGTTTCATTAGGTCCCATTTGTTTAGTTTTGCTTTTATTTCCAATATTCTGGGAGGTGGGTCATAGAGGATCTTGCTGTGATTTATGTCAGAGAGTGTTTTGCCTATGTTCTCCTCTAGGAGTTTTATAGTTTCTGGTCTTACATTTAGATCTTTAATCCATTTTGAGTTTATTTTTGTGTATGGTGTTAGAAAGTGTTCTAGTTTCATTCTTTTACAAGTGGTTGACCAGTTTTCCCAGCACCACTTGTTCAAGAGGTTGTCTTTTTTCCATTGTATATCCTTGCCTCCTTTGTCAAAGATAAGGTGTCCATAGGTTCGTGGATTTATCTCTGGGCTTTCTATTCTGTTCCATTGATCTATATTTCTGTCTTTGTGCCAGTACCATACTGTCTTGATGACTGTGGCTTTGTAGTAGAGTCTGAAGTCAGGCAGGTTGATTCCTCCAGCTCCATTCTTCTTTCTCAACATTACTTTGGCTATTCGAGGTTTTTTGTATTTCCATACAAATTGTGAAATTCTTTGGTCTAGTTCTGTGAAAAATACCGTTGGTAGCTTGATAGGGATTGCATTGAATCTATAGATTGCTTTGGGTAGAATAGCCATTTTGACAATATTAATTCTTCCAATCCATGAACACGGTATGACTCAGTTTTTAAAATGGACCTATAACTCTGGTCAAATTCATTCATAGCTTAATTCCCAGGGCAACCTAGTGCAGAGCCTCAGAGTCCAATAAAGTAAGGACCAAACTGTGGAGTGTATTGCTCTCTTCAAGGCTAACACTTTATCTTCTGCTAGTTGAAGTCATTCACTTGCTAGGTTAAATGAGTTTTGCTCCCTTAATTAAAAAGTTTTTTTTAGCTCTGTCTACAACTCACAATATGATGAAATAAGTTTAAGTCTGTAGTCAAAAAGTCTTAGTTCAGTGTTTCAGAAATTTCTAGAACAGTTTCTGTCAGAAGCCATTTGTAACAAGTGCAGCTTAGCTAGTTAAAAGATAAACCTAATACAACTTCTAAACTACCCCAGCTGGCATACTTTGGCTAAAAATGCATTTTGGGGAGGAGAATATTTATTTCTTCTCTAAAATAGACTTAAAAGTTTCCCCCCTCTAATCAGAGAAAAAAAGTTGCCTCACAAATGGTGAATAGACGTTAAAGGAGAATGTTTATTTCTGCTTTAAAACAAAACTGGAAAACTCTTCTCCCTAATTGGAAGGGGAGGCATAGTCTCAAATGTGAGAAAGAGTTGCTAAAGGAATAGCGTATCTACAGCAAAAAAAGGGGTGTGTGTGTGTGTGCGTTTCTTTCTCTTCTTCAAAAAGGAAATAAACAAGCCCCCCTCCTCTTGTTCCAATGGCATATAGATGGCAAGAGATGTCCTGCAGCCTCAGGAACCAGGCATCTATTTAGAGAGGTCAATCATGTGAATGGGGACAGGGTCTTAGGTGGCAGTGGGGAGGCAGATTCCAAGTATCTGGTGAAGAATATTCCAAACCAGAAGAGTTAAACAGAGCTGGTTGAGGTAGGAGGGAAACCCCAAGGCAGGAGAAAAAAAGGTGATGAGGATCTCCTCCTTTAATTAAGGAAGGATGGGGGGATACAAGGCTGTGTGACCATAGATGTTATTCATAAAGAAAAGCGTGTCGGAGGAGGGCAGCTCATGAATGGTAACATTACCTAAAGTGAGAGGCTCCTCACCACAGAGTCAGTGAGGATAACTAGCAAAGTAGGATAATTCAAACAGATGTTTTCCAACACTCAATGCATTTATGGGAAGTGTCAAAGAGCCTGTGATAACATATGATCACATGTGTATATATATATATATATGTGTGTGTGTGTGTGTGTGTATGTGTATACATGTGTGTATATATATATATATATATATATATACATATTGTGTGTGTATATATATATATATACACACACACACATACATATTTCTCCCCTTTCTAGAAGCCTTAGAGGATTTCTGCATTCTATAATTACCCTGTTTCTGTAACCTAGTGAAAATATAATGCAATCAGTCATGCTTCATGATCTGAGGACTGGCTCAAGAGAAATGGTAGAAGGAAAGAGAACACACAGATGTGAAAGCGAGCATCACTGTGGGATCCTTGCCCTGATTCATCACTGGGTCCTACTCTCTTCTCCTCCTGGACCAGTGTAAGCCTATGTAGATACAGGGTGTGTCCTTTTTATTTTTATATTCTCTGTGCTATATATATATATATATATATACATATATATATATATAATTTATCTATTTTATTTTAGTCATATGGCATGTGAGACCTTAGTTCTCTGACCAGTGGTCAAACCCACGTCACCTGCGTTGGAAGCGTGAAATCTTAACCAGTGGACTACCAGGAAAGTCCTACAGGGGGTATCTTTCTCCTAGCAAATGACGTCCTACCTGATACTAGAATAAATCTACCCCTTCCCGCAAATCTTTAGTTCTGATTAATCTGATATCCTAGGCCCTGCCATGGAGATCCTGGACAGGTGTTACCCTGGGAAACCTGAGTAGCATGCACCGTACCCTAATTCTGGGGTTTCCAGGTGACTTAGGGGTAAAGAATTCACTTGCCAATGCAGGAGAGGTGGGTTCAATTCCTGGGTCAGGAAGATCCCCTGAAGAAGGAAATAACAACACACTCCAGTATTCTTGCCTAAGAAACCCCATGGACAGAGGAGCCGGATGTGCTAGAGTCCAGCTCTTGCAAGGAGATGGACACAACTTAACAAGTGAGCAATAGCATGCCTCTAATTCTGTCTCAGGCAAGTCACTTAGCCTCAGGAACCCATCTCTTCTTGTGATTTTGTTGGTTGCCTCTAAATATATTATGTTTTTTTCTGTATTTTCAAGTCCAAATCTTTTCTCAACTTCCCATATATCCAAATGCTACTACACATTGCTACCTGAATATTCTCAAAATGCATGTCTAAATATTTCATACCTGTGTGTTTGAGCTCCTATATACCAGGGATTATTATTAAATTAACATATATGTTATATTTATTTTATTTAGGTTTCTAATCCAACATATATGTTATATATGTTAAATAAACATATATTTAACATATATGCTAAATGATTTACATATATTATTTATACTCTTCACAGCTTAGCAGCCCTTTGAGGTAGGTAGCAGTTTATTTAAGAAGAATCTATTGAAGGTCTACAAAGCACCAATAATTCTGCTAGGTACTTGAGCATCACAATGAAAAGATTAAGGCCTTGCTCTCACTGACCTTAAATTCTGATAGAATTAATCTTATTTTATTGGTGAGGAACTGAAACTCAGAGGGTCTGATGGGCAACCAGTGGTCCCAGACTTAGTGAGTGACAGATTTATGATTTGTCCTCATGCACTTCACACTGTACCACACCGACCAACGTGGACTAGACTCCTCTAGGTCAAGTATTGGCGCTATTTCTGTAAAGGGGTAGACAGGAAACACTTTGGGCTTTATGGGCCACAGTGTCTCTGTCATAGCCGTTCAGCTCTGCCTTTGGAGCAGAAAGACTGTCACAGACACTATGTAAATAAATATGAAAGGCTGTGTTTTCATGAAGCTTTATATATGACTGGAGGGCCATAGCTTGTTGACATGCATTCTAGGTGATTCCTTTCATTCCTGAGATTATGCTTTTTCTGTTAACAATACCATATCCTCTAGTAATGCATGTGAAAGCTTTGGATTCATCTACACATGCTCCTCTTCTTTCACTGTCCACTTTTTCCTTCCAACTCACTCACACAAAATATCCCATGGTTCATCAATAACAGCTCTTTCATAATGTCAATTGCAATATTAATTAGATGACTTCTAAGGTTAACTGCATATAATTCTAAATCACTGGGACCAAAGTTTAGCCTAAAAAGAAAACTGGTGATTGTAGAATAAAATAAGGTTTGCACTAAAAGAGACCATGGAGAAAATCACCCTATGGCATTTGAGTGTGGTATATAAAGTAAGCACAGACTTGGAGAAGCCAGGGTTACATATCAGAGAAAGACATAATATAAGCATAACCTTCTCCTTCTTGCTTTCCTTTCTCCCTTCCTCTACTTTTTTTTCCCCTTGGTAATCCATGACAATACCTGTGATGCTCCAGAAACAAGTGTGTTCTTCATCAAACTGGGAGAAAACATAAATTCTCACCCTCTAGGTTCTATCCTCTCTTATTACCAACCCTAGTCACTAATGGTCTTCCACAAACCTCTGATCTAGCTCCTCATAACCCATGAAGGTCAGTAAAGCCATCCCACAATCCAGAATCCCCTTTCTTGAGACACCACGTGTCAGTTATGGAATCTACCTAGTAGGGGACAGAGATGAAGCAAGCTAGTGTGGGTGGGTTTGATGTGAGAGTACAAATATTTGTTTTCTATTGCTGCTGTGTAAATGATCATAAATTTAGGGACTTAACACAGATATATTCTCTATGGTTCTGGAGGTCAGAAGTTCAAAACGTATTTCACTGTGCTAAAATCAAGTGTTGATTCTTCCTGGAGGCTCTAAGAGAGAATGCATCTCCTTGCCTTTTCCAACATTTTTGGCTCCTGCATTACTTCTCTTGTGGTTCCCAACCAGCAATTACATGACTCTGACCTCTGCTTCTACCATCGCATCTCTTCTCCCTCTGACCTTCCTGCCCTTCTCACTCCCCTGGTGATCACACAGGTTCTAAATGTGCATCCAGGAGAATCTCCATTTCTTGAGATCCTCACCCCTTAATCACATATGCAAAATTCCCTGTGCTACGCAAGTAAACATACACAGGTTCCAGAGATTAGGACACGGACGTCTTTGGGGTAAAGGACATTATCCTGTCTTCCATTCTAAGCTGTATGCATGGGAACATGCTGATTTCTGGACATGAGATGTACTTCTGACTATATTGAGATTCCAAATACAGCTTAATTTTGAATCACTCGTTGATGCCACAAATAGTTCTTAAGTATCCATTTTATGTTAGACACTGTGATGCGGAGAGGAATGAGGAGAAGGTTAAATGGTCTCTTCCCCCAGTCATCTCACGGCATGGGAAGACAGTGTGTTGAGAAAGTCAGCAAAAATATTTGAAAGGTATCCTTAAACATCTAATATTCTCCAACACACTCACGTTTTCCATTTTGTTTAATGAACATACATTGAGCACCAACTGTGTGTCCAGCACTGTGGTGGGCATTCAGCATATAGCAGGAATGATGGAAATTCCTGCCTCAAAAGAGTTTCTAATCTGATGGGGAGATACACAAATGAACAAAGAAGTGAACAAGTTGAGAGAGATGCTATAAAGTAAATCAAAGTGGGCAGGGGGTGGAACTGCTTTAAATTGATTGTCCAGACACAATCAGAGGATGACTTTGAATTGATGGCCTTCAAAAAGATGAGAAAGAACCAGCCATGCATGGGGCTCGGGGCAGAGCATTTGAGGAGAGGAAGAAGAAGGTGCAAAGGTCCTGAGGCCAAATAACAGCTTAATGTGTTTGAGGCCAGAAAGAGAGGCCATTTATCTGGAAGAAAGCAGGGTAGGAGATAGTCCTACGTTTTAAAAATCACTTTTGGTTGACTTAAAGCGAACCAGCTGCTCAGTCAGAGGATGTCCAAAGCCCTCTCAGCCAGTCACAGTCACGCTGAGGGTGTGTGCGTCACATTCTCTGTCTTCTGTCCTTGTATGGACTGTCCACTTGGAAGGTCAGTAATCACTGCGTGGAGATGTTTACCATTTTGAATTTCTCCTGAAGAGCAAGTAGTTTCCCAACATTTTATTTCTAGCCATGCTCGTAAATTTTTTTTTTTTTTTAATGGCTTGTGAATTTTCAGATTCACCAACTGGAGTGGGGAAGAGATTACTAAGAGAGATGCTGTTGCCCTAGTAATAAGATTAGATGCTGAGGGATGGGTAGAGGGAGAAGAATGGACATTTGGAAAAAAGAATTCAAGACTAGAATCAAGATCAACAGTGCGGACCTGGTAAAGAGTTCCTCCAGAAAAACTGTCTCAGGGATAAGGCTCCAGTGGAGACTGTCATGACTGTGGTCCGCATGAGTCCCCCAAACGCTTCCCTGACAGCTCAGTTGGTAAAGAATCCGCCTGCAACACAGTAGACCCAGGTTTGATTCCTGGGTCTCGAAGATCCACTGGAGAAGGGATAGGCTACCCACCCCAGTATTCTTGGGCTTCCCTTGTGGCTCAGCTGGTAAAGAATCTGCCTGCAATGTGGAAGACCTGGGTTCAATCCCTGGGTTGGGAAGATCCCCTGAAGAAGGGAAAGCCTACTCACTCCAATATTCTGGCATGGAGAATTCCATGAACTTCATAGTCCGTGGGGTCACAAAGAGTTGGACACGACTGAGCAACTTTCACTGAGTCCCAGATAGATCAAATACTTGGCAACTATCCACACTCCTGCCTTTCATTTTTTTCAGACAATCTAGAACTGACCTTCTTGAAACAAAGCGCAGTTGGTGTACATTCACATTATATTGTTTTTTCTCTATGTAACTGACAAATTTCTATTCATGGGGGACTGACAGTTTTTTCTCAATCCCTCAACTCCTTCTGAGACAGATAAATAGACAGATGATAACTGAATAATTCCGTTAATAACTGAATATATAAGCTAGACCCTGCTTTCTGACTTGTTTGCTAGGGAGAGAAATGAGACTCTAGTGGGTAGACTCATTTTGGACCTGAAGCTTCCTGAAGCTATTTACTTAGAGCAATGTCTGTGCTCACTTCTACTCTGAGTTTACCTCTTCCTTGTTCTAAATCACAATGAGGACACTTTCAGTTCAGCTCAGTTACTTAGTTGTGTCCGACTCTTTGTGACCCCATGGACAGCAGTATGCCAGGCTTCCCTGTCCTTCATCATCTCCTGGAGCTTTCTCAAACTCATCTCCATTGAGTTGGTGATGCCACCCAACCATATCATCTTCTATCATCCCCTCCTCCTCATTCCTTCAATCTTTCCCAGCATCAGGATCTTTTCTAATGAGTCAGCTCTTCACATCAGGTGGCCAAAATAATGGAGCTTCAGCTTCCAATGAATATTCAGGGTTGGTTTCCTTTAGGATGGACTGGTTTGATCTCCTTGCTGTCCAGGGAATTCTCAAGAGTCTTCTCCAACACACACCACACATCAGAAGCATCAATTCTTTGGTGCTCAACTTTCATCGTCATCCAACTCTCACATCCATAAATGACTATGGAAAAACTATAGCTTTGACTATACGGACTTTTGTTGGCAAAGTAATGGACACTTTATGGAATGCTTTATTTCTATTATGCTTGGGCCTTCACTCTATAAGGTTGCAAAGAAGGGGCTGCCAGGAAAGCCAAGTTTTACCCTAGGAACACCATCTTGCTTACCTCCTGTGACCATAAGATGAGCCAGGAAAGTTTCAGCCCATTGGCATTCTGCTGGAAACCTTCCCCTGTCTCCTACTTGCTAAAGAAATTTCATTGCAGACTAATCTAGAGACCTGCTCTAGAGAGAAAAAAGCCTCAGAACACACCCCCACTTTTCTCACCACTACGTATATCTCGCAGGATCTATTTTCATTCTCAACCTTGAGTAGAGATCAAATAAATAACTCTTGTCAGTAACTATCAGTAAATTTTCAAAGAAAAAGAAGTGTGTTTATATTATTTGTTGAC
The DNA here is from genome assembly GCF_033118175.1 of Dama dama. Classification (NCBI taxonomy): domain Eukaryota; kingdom Metazoa; phylum Chordata; class Mammalia; order Artiodactyla; family Cervidae; genus Dama; species Dama dama. The sequence goes on along the minus strand of NC_083713.1, from coordinate 67,086,232 downwards.
AATCTTATTTTCATTTTTCCTGTCCCCATTCACTCTCTCTCTCTCTCTCTCTCTTTCTCTCTCTCTGTCTCTTTAATGCCACCAATAACCATATATCCCTGCACTAGAAAAATGTCTAGTTCCCTGTCATCTGATTTAAATTCTCAGCATTATTTCACATGGATCTAGAATGTTACTGTGCTATACATATTGTCCTTCTTCTACACCCAAAGACACTCTTCTCTCCCCAGCTTGCTGGGACTCATCTAGGAGAACTCCAGATCCAAAAATGCCCCAGAACTCAAACCTCTTCTCTTCCTATTTACATGCTTTCTTTCCCTGATTGCATACTTATTATCTTGACATTGATGCCTCCCAAAAACTCCTCTACTTGAAATTCTAGTCTACATTTACTTCACACCCTCATTTGTACATTATAAAAGTAAAATGAAAAGGTGTATTGATGAAATCTTTTTTTTTTTTTTTTTAAATCTCTCCCCACAAGCCCAACCAGGGACGCTTCTCTCTTTGGGCTTCCCAGGTATTGCTAGTGGTAAAGAACCCAACTGCCAACCCAGGAGACATACGAGATGCAAGTTCAATCCCTGGGTCTGGAAGATCACCTGGAGGAGGGCATGGCAACCCACTCCTAGGCAAGTATTCTTGCCTAGAGAATCCCATGGACAGACGAGTCTGGTGGGCTACAGTCCACGGGGTCACAAAGAGTCTGACACACCTTAGCATGCACACTAACTTTTTACTAACTCAATAAATCATATCTTTCAGAGTACTCATTGATATCTGAAACTACCTATTGCTTTATTTGCTTTAATTTGCCTATATGTTTGTTTGCCAAAGGACTTAGCATATGGTAACTAGAAGTACTTTTCCTAGCAATAGGGACTCAGTGATGAATACAACCAGGGAAACTCCCTGCCTTCAGGGGGGCTTGAATTTTGGTCAGGGAAATGGCAAATAAACACAAATTTTTGATCAACCCAATATATAATGGATATCTTCGTTGCTTTTAATCTCTGAAGGGTAGTGTATTTGAGTTCATTCACTCAACACAGATTACTAAGTATTTCCTATGCTCAAACCATGGTACTGGAGAAGACTCTTAAGTATGCCTCGGACAACAAGGAGATCAAGCCAGTCAACACTAAAGGAAATCAACCCTGAACATTCATTGAAAGGACGGATGCTGAAGTTGAAGCTCCAATACTTTGGCCACCTGATGCGAACAGCGAACTTACTGGTAAAGATCCCGATGCTGGGAAAGTTTGAGGGTACGAGGAGAAGGGGGAGACAGAAGATGAGATGGTTGGATGGCATCACTGACTCAAAAGACAGGAGTTTGAGCAAACTCGGGGAGATAGTGAAGGACAGGGAAGCCTGGCGAGCTACAATCCATGGGAGTCACAAAGAGCTGGACACGACTAAGCAACTGAACAACAACTTCTCAATGCATACTTTGTGTCTGACCAATCTTGATGACTGATACAACCAAGTAAAGCTGACATGCACAGTGGGAGATGCTTCAGACAATCCAGGGCTGGAGTTCTCTGCATGTAGAAATACACTGCTCCTACATTCTGAGTGTATAGTCTACAGAGTGTATACCGTACACACTATAGTCTAGGTGAGGTAGGAGTTGGCTGAGTCTCTATTCTGCACCCAGGACCAATCTCAGGAGATATTTACAATGACTGAATTTGTCATTGTCACTTCTTCGTTCCTTTCTTCACAGTCTCTCAGCCCTGAGGCCCAGGTCCAACATGTCTGTTGACCAACTGACTATGGACAGTGGCTATGGACACCAGCTGGGCTCCTCATCCCACATCTCCTCTCTTTGTTAATACTTGCCTCACTGAGTCATTTTTTCCTACCTGTACTGCTTTCACCTGGGAGTGACAGAAAAGTGGTAAATCATAAAAGCAAATTTATGTGAATTTTCCAGTGTATCCAAGGGAGCAGAGGACATCCAGCCCATGAGGCAGATTTAAAACCTTTGAAGAGCCAAGATAATGGTAGGGTGTGGGGGAGGGGACATGGGACAGGAAGATATTAAAACCTCAAGGTGGACAAAAAACAAGGTAATTTGAGGGTATGTTGTTATGCTACTTATTTGATGGCATATTCCATGTAAGAGACTGTGACCACATGTACTCATCAGGTCACAGGTGAGGGATTTTGATCCCTCACACCAACTTCTGGTCCCTTTTTTCTCCCACATGGACTATTTGTTTAAGATGGATATTGTCCTATTTACGGAGCTACATAGAGCATTTCATAGAGTTGACCACACACATGGGGAGCTAAGATCTAGAAAAGGCACAAACCTGTTCAAGATGATGCAGCCTTTGAGTGGACCAGACACTGGAAGTCAGATTCCCTTGCAGCTCAGAACTCAACTGTCATCATGCTCTACATGTGAGCCAGTTATGACACCTTTTATTGAGACCTCAATGGATATTGTTGACATTTTAAGGAGAAAGTCCCCTGGGCTTCCTGATCTCAGGATGGTTACTGAGGGTTGGAGTGGGTCAGAGAAGAAAGTGTGGGCTGGGCATAAAAGAAATGGGTGTGGACAGATTTGGACCCAATTCAAGATTCATTAAATTACTCAAACATCCTTCTGCAATTATGGACTCACAAGCAACCCTCCAATAAGAAGTTTTTGTGACCATCCAACACAAGATGGTCTAACATTTTCCTATTTTGTTTTCTTCCTAGTACACTGAAAATCATCTAATTTGTCTGTTTTCTAGGTATTATCAGTTTTGTTAATTAAAAGCCTGGCTCCATGGGGATGGGATCGTGTGTATTCTTGTTGACCTTGTATTTCAAATTCTGGTGTACTGATAGGCAATAATAAATATATGTGTCAATGAATGCTGATTAAGTCAAAGGTATGGCATAAACTTTGATACCATGGAATCTTCAAATATGTGCTTTCTGAATTAAAAATATACTATCTTATCTTCTCTTACTTCTACTGTTTGAATCTAAGAAATAAAGTGTCTGTAATTTGGAGAAAGGGTTCCCTAAATTTCAGAGAGTTAACAGCCTAAATGCTGGTCAGCCATTTACAATTCATTTGTTGCCCCATCACATTATCACTTTATCTAACTCATCTCTCATAAAATGACCAAAAAACTACTGAAAAACACTCATCTCTCTCGAATTGCCCTGATATAGACCCAGAAGAGAAAAATACAAATATTGTTCTCCCAGGGAAAAGCAATGCCCAATTTAGTTATTGCTGGATGGATGACATGATTCATAGGCATAGGAGATCTATCATCTTCAACTTTTCTATCTAGCCAGGATCAGACTGAGGTAATAAGTCTAAGGAGCAGCATTTCAACTCCAGCTGTGGATCCAATTTCCACTTATATGATTTAACCTGGAAATTACCAGTGACATCGCAGAGGGAAAATGAACAGCTGATTTGGAGGGTAGAGTGGGAGAAGCCGGTTCAGCCTTGCAAGAAGAAAAGACAAATAATATACATCGCAAACTGGGATAAAGGATGTCTTTGCGGAAATGAAACCTGATATACAGTCATTCCAACTGTGAAGCCACCAAACAGCCTGTTAACGAATGAGCGGCTCGATGTGATTATAGGTAAGACAAGTGAAATTAAAGAACATCACATGCATCTGGGAGCTTTGATTGAGAGGTAGTGAGAGGTCTAAGCAGCAGGAGGAAATGAAGATTGGATCATGCTTTGAATGAAAAAATAAAAGGAAAAGAAAGGTAGTACATGGGCAAAAGTCTATTAATTGGGGTGCAGATATAGGGGGAAATTAGTCTCCAGCTCTAAAATATATAAAGGCTGAGAATTATAAAAAATGTAACGAAAACTCAAAAAGTGTCAGCATCTTTAGTTACAGGCATCCCATGTGTCCAATGAACATTGTTAAAATCCAGGCACTGTGCACATCTATAGATCAAAGATATCATCTCTTCCCTGCAAGAGATTCAGATTGGGGCACAGAAAAGGCAGCTGAAAAATACACGAACAAACTTTGTAGTAGGAATCAATATTCCCAGGAAAGCTACCCTCTTTTCATTTCAAGAACAAGAACCCCTCCATTAACTGACCTTCCATATACTCTGCACTTGGTCCTCACACACCCTGTGAGCAAGGCATTGCTGTCCCCCATTGCACTGGCAGCAAAACCGAGGACCTGAGATATTTACACACATCACAGAGACAAAGGTCAAAGAAGCTGGGGTTTGAACCCAGCCTTTGCTCCCAAATTACTTCCACAACATCATATCATCTCTGCGGATATTTAACCAAAACAATGCCTGGCAAATCTATAAAGTACACTGGCTCCCCCTTTCTTGTGACTTATGTCCCACTTGAAGTGACCCCATTTTACCTTCTCTGAGAACAAGCAGTTTTCAAATCTTTCCTGGTAGGATTAGAAATGTGCTGACAAGTTGGGTATCTGGGGGAAAAAAACGTTTTATTTTTCTCAAAAGTATTTGAATGTTAACATGTGCTTCTCTGCAGCCTTAAGGCTGAAAATGATTAATAATAATTTTAAAAAACTCCAAAAAAAATCAAGTCAGGGAACAAACAATGAGGGAGGGAGGGAGGGAGGGAGGTGTCTGAGGTCGGAAAAGAAGTCTCTAGAAACTGGCCACAGACATCCACAAATAGCGCAGGGATAAAGCACATGATCTGCCATATGGAACCAAGTCTGGGAGGCAGAAGGGCAAGCCTGTTTGTTTCAGCACAGTCCCATCTAAAGACTCCCCAGCGCGGTCAGCTGTTCTGGGTCTATTGTCTGCAACAATTTTCTCCAATCAGGAGGCTGCTGACAGAGCTGGAGCTCAGAGAGAACTTCTCACAGCCCAAAGCCTGGCCACAACACTAGGAGGCAGCAAAGTACCTGGTAAGGGAACTCTCTTCAATTAACTGTAGTTCCCAGACCTATTTATGATTTGGTGAACACATGTCCTGATGCTGAACCTGGAAATACAGTGAAGAACCAAAAATCGTAGCCTTGACCACTTAAGGTGTACGGTCTCATGAAGGATATAAGCAAAATAAACCCAGTGAATTTTTAAAGGGAAGTGGGGAGTGTTCCAGAGATGATGACACTAAGAGTATGTTTTAAGAAACAAAGACCAAATCAAGCTACTTAGTTGAGGAAAACTTATGGAATACGTGGACTTTGAGACAATTGTAATGAGAAAAGGGATGACCTTTGCTGAATAACAAGCATCTCCATGGCAAAATGAGCCTAGGAAAGATGGAGGTGGGGGAGATGGCATTGCAAAGATATCAGACCAACTCAGAGAGGTGTATCTATTACCCAACAGCCTGGGACTACAAGTTTACAACTTCCACTTAACCTGACTCTCACGATAACTGTGTTAAAGGCAGTGCTTTGTTTATCCCTACTATAAACAGAATATCAGAAATAAGTGATTCCTCTAACAAGCAGGAGTCACAGTCAAAAATTAAAAGATCATTCACAACATTTTCTATTCAAGTGTCTGCAAGGGTCAGATGCAAGTGAGACAAAGAAAGACATTTTCCCTGAACCCAAGGAGCACACAGCTTGGTGGAGGGGGACACAGACAAATTCATCAGGGATTTTAATCTACTATAATGTATCATGGCAACAATTTGGTCAGGGTCTTGGTTTATAAAAGACTGTGTGGTACTTGAAATGAGTCTTGAAAAATAAACAGAAGACAAGCCATAGACTGGGAGAAAATATTGGAAAAGATACAACTGATGAGGGGCTATCATTCAAAACACACAAAAACTTCTAAAAATTAAGAAAATAAATAATCTAATAAAAAATGGAACCAAAAAACCTTAACGGATATCTCACCAAAAAAGACATACCTATAGCAAATACGCACATGAAAATATGCTCCACATCATATGTTATCAAGGTTACAAATTAAAACAATAATAAGATACTACTACACCTATTACAGGGCTTCCCTAGTGGTCCAGACAGTAAACAATCTGCCTGCAATGTGGGAAACCCAGATTTGATCCCTGGGTTGGGAAGATCCTCTGGAGAAGGGCTTGGCCACCACTCCAGTATTCCTGCCTGGAGAATCCTACGGACAGAGGAGCCTGATGGCCTACAGTCCATGGGGCTGCAAAAAGTCAGACATGACGGAGTGACTAACACTTTCACTTTTCACACCTATTAAATGACCAAAATCCAGAACACAGACAAAACCAAATGTCAGCCAGGATGTGGAGCAGTAGGAACTTTCCATACATTTCTGGCACAAATACAATATGGTACAGCCACTTTGGAGGTCAGTTTGGCAATTTCTTGCAAAACATACTCTCTTCATACAATCTAGCATAATGCATACTTACCCAAAGCAGTTGAATACATGTCCACACAAAAACCTACCTGTAAATATTTACAGCAGCTTTTTTCATAATTGCTAAAAATTAGAAGCAACCAAGATGTCCTTGAGTAGTTAATGTATGAATAAACTGTGATACAACCAAACAACGAAATATTGTTCAGTACTAAAAAGAAATGAGCTATCAAGCCATGAAAAGACGTGGAGGATGCTTAAATGTTTATTACTATGTGAAAGAAGCCAATGTGGAATGACTACACACTATATGATTCCACCCATGTGAAACTCTGGAAAAGGCAAAACTAGAGACATTAAAAAAAGTGTTTTCCAGGGATTAGTTGGGCATGCGTGCATGCATACTAAGTCATTTCAGTTGCGTCTGACTCTTTGCAACCCTATGAACTGTAGCCTGCCAGGCTCCTCTGTCCTTGGGATTCTCCAGACAAGAATACTGTAAAGGATTGCTGTGCCCTCCTCCAGGGGATATTCCTGACCCAGGGATCGAACCTGTGTCTCTCGTGTCTCCTGAATTGGCAGGCAGGTTCTTTACCACTAGCGCCACCTGGAAAGCCTGGTTAGTGGGGAGAGCAGGATAAACAGGCAGAGCACAGAGGACTTTAAGGGTAGTGAAACCTTTTGTAGGATACTTTTGGATTGGCCAAAAATATCTTTGGGGTTTTTCTATAGGATATTATGGAAAAACTTGAATGAACTTTCTGACCAACCCAATATAATGATGGATACATGTCATTACATTATATATTTATCCAAACCCATAAAATGTATAAAACCAAGAGTGAACTCTAAAGTAAACTATAGACTTCAGATAATAAGACTATCAGGGTGAGTTTCCCAGGTGGTGCTGGTGGTAAAGAACCCTCCTGCCAATGCAGGAGATGTAAGAGACATGGGTTCGATCTCTGGGTAGGGAAGATCCCCTCGTGGAGGGCATGGCAACCCACTCCAGTATTCTTGACTGGAGAATCCCATGGAAGGAGCAGTCTGGCAGGCTACAGTCCATAGGGTCGCAAAGAGTCAGACACAATTGAAGCGACTTAGCATGCAATTTAGGTGGGGATGCTAATAATGGAGGAGACTGCATGTGTGGAAGTGGAGGAAATCAGTACCTCTGCTTAATTCTGTTGTGGATCTAAAACTACCCTAAAAATAAAGTCTATTAAAACTAGGAAATAAATGGAAGATACACAAATAAGGAAAGAGCAGGGCTGCTTCAAGATGAGGAAATCACCTGCATATAACCCTAGAGGTGAGAAGGACCTGGCTGATCCAGCAGCAGGTCCTATAGGCTAAGGGCAGAGACTGAAAGCAGATGTCTCGATTAACTCTTGTTAGCTGTAAGACCTTGGAAAAGTCACTTAACTTCTCTGGCCTCAGCTTTCTCATCTAAAAAATAAGGACAATAACACATGTCTCCTGGGGTGGTTATGAGCATTAAATGAGCCAACATTTGTAAGAAACTTAGGATGGTACCTGGCAAATACATAATGTGGCTTGACTGGAGTCTGAAAAACAAATCTGATCATGGGTTTCCTTGTGTGTTATGCTAAAGAACCTGGAATTTGTCTTCAGAATGGGGCAGGGATGTTGAAGGGGTTTAATCTCTAGACAGTAAAATCTCTGAACCAGTATTTTAGAAAGCTGGAAGTAGAAACTTGGAGTAATTTAAGTGAGCAATGAATGGGGAAGGCCAGAAGCTAAGACAATGGCAATTGAAAAGGGCAGAATGCAGTGAGTCTGAACGATATTGAGAGTGGAATATACAGAAGAGGTGACTGAATGAATAAAGGCAGAGATTTTCTCTAGGTTTTAGGTTTGGTGATGTGATCATTTCTAAAGTAGGTAAAGTGTTTTCCTGTGATCCTTGGTCTTCCCTTCCACCCCTCACCACTCCCTGACTGCTTTCCTATTGGTAAGATGAGAGCTGTCCGGGATATTATCTCTAATTGGTCCTTTCAGCTCTAAGAGCCCTTGTGTAGCACAAGTGATTTCAAGCACAGGAATGAATCCAGTTTTCTCTCGGACCAGTACCATGGTAGCCAGGCTTGCCCTCTCACTTCCTGTTTATACAGACTCATTTTCAATGGTTTGCTTAGAAATGAGGCTTTATATTTTTTTTTCATTTTTTTTCCATTTATTTTTATTAGTTGGAGGCTAATTACTTTACAATATTGTAGTGGTTTTTGCCATGCATTAACATGAATCAGCCATGGATTTACATGTGTTCCCCATCCCGATCCCCCTCCCACCTCCCTCTCCCTGGGTCTTCCCAGTGTACCAGCTCTGAGCACTTGTGGCTTTAAAGTAGATGTCTCTTCCCAAGCCAACACGTGCAGTACCTAGAGATGGGGCAAAAGCGTTGCTCACAGCTTCATCCCATGCTGTGGATCCCCTCCTTGTCAGGAAGAGTCAGTGAGTGAATCTGGGCCAACAAGAATGATTTGTTCCCCACTGCCGAATCCATCCACTCTTTTTATGCATGTGTACACTGCTAAGTGAATGTTACGGGGAGGCCAAAAAAATGACCCAAATGAGAACTTAATGCATTTCCAATCCTTCTCCTTCCGCTGCTAACACGAGATATTAGTCAGTGAGAAAATTAAATGTTACTTGGTTTGATTTATGTTTCTATATTTTAATGTCCTTCTGCTTAATAGCTATTCCCCTGTCCCCTTTTAAAGCCACATATCAAAGTATTTTGGACACATCTGTCTTTAACTAAAACTAAACAAGACACGACAAACAGCAACTTCCCTCTCTTAGAGTCAGCTCTCAAATATGTGCCACAGGAGAAATGAGTTCAGTATTTCTGCATCCCATTATGAACACAGGGTACCACAGAACGGTCAGACATGGAGAAAAGCAATGTCACTTCATCCTACATCTTGGGAGTCACTGCGCTCACAAGTCCCAGAATTCAAAGATGTCACAACCATCAATTTTATGCTTTCAGCAGCACTTGAAACACAGCTCCAGAAGTGAAGTAGGTAGAGAACCCACTACTTCAGAGATTCAACGACCTAGACTCTCAAGCCTGGTTTCGTGAAAGGAAGTGTGTATATGAAAGCAGTTTCTTGGGACTTCCCTGGTCATCCAGAGGTTATGACTCCAAGGTCCCACTGCAGAGGGCATGGGTTCGAGCTCTGGTTGGGGAACAAAATCCCATAAGTCATGTGGTATGGACACAAAGTAAATACAGTTAAGAAAAAAGAAAGAAAACAATTTCTTGATCCTCACACTAAGCCTGCTGTTAGTTTTCTCATCTCAAAGATGAGTAAGGGGAGGATTAGAAGTAAGTGGCCTGTTCAGTTTTCCGACAGAAATATGTCAGGGCCAGGATTAGAACCCAAAATCCCCACCACCTTGATCTCTGTATTACTGACTAGCAAGTATGTCAGTGGAATCTTGGCTTGTATCTTGTAAAACTCCACCACTTCTGAGCATGGTGGTGTGACAGAATCAAGAATGTGGCAAGATGTTCCTCAGGCTACAAACCCTACTACATGAATTCTTACTTGTTCTGGCTCCTCCAGACAGATAAAACATGCAAAGGTGGATAATAAAGACCTCTGCCTGGATTCTACAGTACTTTACAGTTACAGTATTTCATACACTTTATCTCATGTAACCCTCAGAGAAATTTACTGAAGTCCAGTTAGGTGTTCTCATTTGCCCCCATCTTACCTCCCCTTCCACCCAGCTTTGGCCCTGGGAGGCCAGTTCCTGGACCACACTGCAGTGTCCCCTGCAGTGTGGATTCTGGTCTGGGTCTGCAAGAAGAAGACACTAACAGGAGATAAGGGGACAGGAGGAGAGAGGTCAGTGAAGGTGGTCACCAGCTCCTTCGCCCAGCTGATTGAGCATGGCTGTCTGTGTTTCTCCCAAAGAGGTGACATTTTCTGTCCAGAGGCCCACTTCTACCCCCTTCAGTGGGAAGCAAACAACCCCTAAAGGTTAGTATCTTTGTTATCTATGTATGTATCAAACCCATGCATGTATCTGTACATTTATATGTAGTAGTAATAGTGAAATTCACTTGGTTGTGTCCGACTCTTTGTGACTCCATGAACTCCTGCCAGGGTCCTCTGTCCATGAAATTTTCCAGGCAAGAATACTGGAGTGGGTAGCCATTTCCTTCTCCAGGGGATCTTCCCAACCCAGGGACTGAACCTGGGTCTCCCACATTACAGGCAGGTTCTTTATCATCTGAGCGACCAGGGAAGCCCTCATATTTATATGTGTATGTATGTATGTGTGTGTGTGTGTGTATACATGTACTCATAAGCGTGTGCACATGTGCATGTGTGCATGCTCAGTCGCTCAGTCCTGTCTGACTCTTTGGGACCCCATCAGGCTCCTCTTTTCATGGAATTTTCCAGATGAGAATACAGGAGTGGGTTGCCATTTCCTACTCCAGGGGATCTTCCAGACCCAAGGATCAAACCTGTGTCTCTTGGGTCTCCTGCACTGGCGGAAGGATTTTTTACTACTGCACCACCTGGACAGCCCCAAGTGTACAAATGTGTACTCATAAATACCAACACTCACACACTACTGGTGCTTTTCTTATTGAATCATGATCCTGACTGATACACAGAGGGTCAACTGGCTAAGGAACTTTCCCAAAGTCACAGTCAGAGTCAGCTACAAAGTTTGCAAAGTCCAATGAAAAATGAAAGTGTAGATCCCTTCATTCAAAAGTAAAGGGGGAAAGCTATTTCCTTTCTTCTATGGTCTCTTTCGGGCTTCCTTGGTGGCTCAGAGGGTTAAAGCGTCTGCCTGAAATGCAGGAGACCTGGGTTAGATCCCTGGGTTGGGAAGATCCCCTGGAGAAGGAAATGGCAGCCCACTCCAGTATTCTTGCCTGGAAAGTCCCATGGGCGGAGAAGCCTGGTGGGCTACAATCCATGGGGTCACAAAGAGTCGGACATGACTGAGTGACTTCACTTCACTTTATGGTCTCTTTCTTGACCTGTCTCCACGTTTATTTTTACTATTTAATGTCACAGTCTCTGGGTATAGGTACAACCCCTCAAGGAGCCTGAGGCTCAGCCACAGAGCTGGCATACCAGGCATAGCCTTTCAGCTTCAGTTCTCCCCACACCTGCCTCTGGGCCACTGAGGTAGCAGTCATTAAGTAGGAGCAGGGAAGGAGCAAACTAGTTCCCTGGGGAGGTGGGAAGTGGCAGGAGGCTAGAAGGCCAGCAAACCGCAGTTTAATTACAAAACACAAATCCAAAGATAAAATGATGAAGAATTCCAAGATGGCAACCACAGGGCAAAAATCCCAAAAGGAGGGTACCCTTGGGATGGAGCTCCGCACTCCTGTAGACCCAAGATCCTGGCTCCACACACAGATAGTGTCCGATGGACTCAGAACTTGAAGCACATCTGAATCTTAAACCCAAACCCACGCTTTTCCCGTAGAATCACACTGCCTTCAAAAGCCAACAGAGGATGTCTCATATGTAATGTGAGTGTAAGGATGAGAATGAGCAAGCACCCCAAAAGATCCCATCCTTCATTTCTCAATCCTAGAAGCCACCTCCATCTCCATTTTGTTAGCCAAGGAATGACAACATTCAGTTTTCCTTTATAATTAAGAAACTAAAGTTGATCCAGGCAACATTTCTAATGACATTTCTACTTCTCATCTCAGCATCAGATGTATGCTGAGCCCCATTAAGTGTACAAGCCCAGCAGAGGCAGCAAATTTTAGGAGATATGGAGTCACCAACCGCTTTCAAATTGAATCATGCACTTGACCGTTCTTGCTGGAGGTGGAAGTACTGGTGAAGGGAAAATTCAAAATCAACAGACCAGAAAAACATTTCAGTGCTTTAGACACAGTGCAGGGAGATTGACTGAGAGGGTCTTTGGCTGACAGGGTAACAGTAATTCTTTCATGAATAGAAACAGAACTCCTCCCCAGGAAAGAAAGAAAGACCACCAATGTGAATTTGCAAGCCATGGATACTTCTCAAGGTAGAATTGCATTTGGAGTTTTTCATACATAATGCAAGGCACAGGTGTCCAGGTAATGAAATGACAGCACAGGAACAAAACACTTATCAAGACTCTTGCATGTGTAAGATTTGCTCCATGGGTTGAAGTACAAAGAAACCCAAGATGGGACTGAGTTTTCTTGCAGGTGAGACCAGAACTATTTCACAGAAATAAACAGCAGCTGTGTTTCACATGTGTTGAATGATAAATGAATGCTAGGAGAGGCTCAAGAAGAGAAAATGTACTTTACGGAGTAGGAAAAACTTGAAACTTTTTTTTTCCTGCAACAAGAATGAAGAGTCACATAAATGCATCTCCTTGCCAAGAGATCACACAGAAAGAAAACCTTTTTTAAAAAATATGTCTAAATTTCCTGCATTCAATCAGTTAATAAGAATAAGAAAAATCCTGGTGGCTCAGATGGTAAAAAATCTTCCTGTAATGTGGGAGACCCTGGTTTGATCCCCGGGTTGGGAAGATCCCCTGGAGAAGGGAATGGCTACCCACTCCAGTATTCTTGCTTGGAGAATTCAATGGACAGAGAAGCCTAGCAGGCTATAGTCCATGGGATTGCCAAGGGTTGGATAGGACTGAGCAACCAACCCTTTCACTTTACCTTTCAAGACAGTTTGCTGTTGATCTCAATGAACCCAGCTTTTTCTCAATGATTTCCATCATGGGTGTGGGGGTATACCAGTCATGTGGAACCCAGGGTTCTCTCTGTTGGTAAATACCTGTCATGATTGAGTTGCCCTAAAACCTGAGGCTGAATATTTCCTTACCTGGTTCCATAATGGAAATCTATTGTAGACTAATTCAAACGGGCATTCCAGGAGCCAAGGAGCCATGAAATCAGACATCCAGCTGAGTGAAACTAGATCAGTGCTATGCATCGAAAATACAATGTGAGCCACATGTGCAATTCAAATGTTTTTAGTAGCCAGATTTTAAAAAGTTAAAATAAAGGGTTAGAGTTAATTTTATAATATATTTCAACTTATATCTGAACTACTAACATTTTATCGTGTAGTAAAATTGTTGAATTATTAATATTTTTCATTATCTTTATTAAGTCTTCAAAATCCAGTGTATATTTTATATTTCACAGCGCATCTGAGTTCAGACAGGTCACATTTCAAGGGCTCAATAGCCATATTTGGTTAGCGGCTGTCAAACTGAACAATATAGGCTAAACTCTTTCTTAAGCATTAAAGTCTATTCCATCAATCAACAAGAATTTAGGTAGTCTCTCCTCTGCTTAGTCATGGATAGATTCCAAGGTAGCTCTTTGTGTCTGGAAGCTTGTGAAGAAGAAAGAGTTATTTTTTTCTCGTCTGATCAGTGACCTGGCCAGCTCAATGCATATACTTTTTAATGTGACGAGTAAGTGAATGAATGAACAAATGAAAGACTAAATGTCACTATGAACTACTTACTAGCAAGACTGAGAGGGACTAAAAAGCAGGATAGTAGAGAAGAAACATGCAATATCACAGTTTAAACTGTCTGGTATTCAAGACAATTCACATTTTATTTCTTATCCCCGGTGTTAACCCTATACATTTCCTAATGAATCCTATAATAAAAGCCAATAAAAACTAATCTCATAAAGGAGTTACTCTGTACAAATAAAATAAAAGAGGATTATACCAATCACCAAATTACACACACACACATTGTAGTCCCTACTTAGAGATTCTCAATACACACCAGCACTACGAGGAACAAAGCTGTAAGAATTTCTTTTCAGCAAGCCTTTGCAGAGACTTTAATACACTGATATTTAATCATTCTCATTCTCTACCATGTCTGTCCACATAAATGGTGGGCTTGTTGAGGCCAAAGATCACTTTCTTTGTTCTTTTATAACCATCACATGACCTTTTATTCCTGCCTGGCCTCTTTCCCTTACAATCCATTCACCAAATACAGTTAGTGTGGCCTTTTACAACATAATCCGGTCACATTGGTTGTTGTCTTTATTCTATAAGTCATGTCCAACTCTTTTGTAACCTTATGGAACGTAGCCTGCCAGGCTCCTCTGTCCATGGGATTCTCCAGGCAAGAATACTGAGGTGAGATGCCATTTCCTTCTCTGCCAGTCCCACTACTACATTGCTAAAAACCTTCTGAAAATCCTTCTCATGCTTGAATGAAACAGAAGCGCCTTCCTCTAATTCTCTCACTATGTGGTTCTACATGATCTGGTCACTATCAATCACCTAAAGCCTGATGTCCTGCCCCAGGAGTCTGCAAACTATGGCTCTGTATCTGATCCAGTGTGTTTTGTGAATAAGGTTTTGTCTAAACACAACCACACCCAACTTTAAGTTCTGTGTCTGCTTTGGCTTCATTGACAGAGTTGAGTAGTTGCCAGAAACACAAGTGTGGCCCATAGACCCTCACCTATTCACTGTCTGGTTCTTTACAGAAAAATTTGCCAAGTCCTGGCAGACCCATTCACGTCTGTCCACTGCCTTCTTTCTACGCTGACTTTCTTTCTGAACTTGAAGCTCATCATTCTTTTCACTACAGGTATTTTTTTGCATCCATCCTCTCTTCTGCCTAGAAGATTGACCACATATTGCATGACTGGTTCCTTTTATTTCTCAGGGCTCAGCTCAGCTCCCTCCCCTCACTGTCCAATCTAACATAGGTCTTCTCATCCCCAACTACTCTCCCTCCCATTCCCGTGTGGTTTGTTGCTGATTCTTTCTGGTACCTATCATTCCCTGAAATTTCCTTACAGATATGTTTACACTTTCATTATCTGTCTCCCTTAATAGACTGTACACCCCAAAAGGGGCACTGCCCATAGCTATCACAGTTGTAACACCAGAATCGAGAACTCTGCACAGCCCATAGTAGCTATTCAATGCATACTTGGAACAAAAGTTATGGAATAAGTCAGTCTATACTGAGCCTGTCATATGGCCTCAAGAAAAGAATTCAATGGACTCAATCTGATCGGGTACCACGATCTTTTTAAAGACCATTTAGATCAAACTTCTCATTTTATGGATGAAGAAAATGAGGAATGAAGATAGGGTGTATTCAGGTTGAATTCAGGTTGACTCTTGTCTCAGGCTCAGGTTGCCCCGCTGTCTGACCCGACACTACTATGAATGACTGTCTACATGGAGCTTGATTTAGAGAAGACTTTCCCAAGGATTCCATTGATTAAAAACCTTCGGAAGATCACAAAGCTAAGTGAAATCATTTCTTTACCGAGAATTTCTCAGATCCTTCAGTAAAGTATTTTTTATCAGAGAAGTGACAAAAATGGGATATTTTATACAGACCTTCCTAAACTAGTTTGAATACTTCTCATCTGAAAAATACTATATTTTTCTGTAGTCTATACTCTATCCAATCTTGTTTAGAAAATGCCACAAAGAGAAACTATTAGCAGTGCTACCTTCCTCAAATCTCTCTCATGCTCCTATAGCATTCTTCTAGGATGCTATATCACCCCTAGCATCTTTCGCTTTATGTTTTGTCAACAATTATGATATATTGAAATTATCTATTATGGATCTTATACCAGTTTATAAGCTTCTTGGAAGTAAGAAACGTACTTGATTCATCTCTGACTTCCCAATGATTAATACTGCCAAAAATATTAATTTTTTTTAAACAAGTGCATCTTGATTCTTCCCACCACAAGACTTTTGCCCTGGCCTGGAAAATTCTTTCCCCAAATGGGTTTCTGGCTGACTTTGTCACCTCCTTCAAATCTTGACTCATCTGTCGTATCTCAATAGACTCTACTCTGACCACCTTATCTAACACCGTAAACCTCTTCACTTGAAATTTCTGATCTCCATCATTCTGTTCTACAGTTTTTCCAAAGCACTTATCACTTTCAGATATACTATATATAACAATGTGTACAGTATACCTATTCTCCACTCCCTCCCCTCACTAGATAATACACTCCAGAAAGGTGACGATTTTTTTTTTTTTTTTTCACTTGCTACATTCACTAAAATATCTCTAGCACCTAGAATGGTTGATACTAGGTGGTTAAAATAAATTTGTTGGATTGGGGAAGTGAATTTATGAATGAATGAGTGAGGCCAAAAGGAGGAAGCTACATGTCAAGCTGCATCTGAGATGGGCCAGGAGACCATCAGACCCTGCTGTAACCAAAGCAGATTCCAAGTCCTCTCTTCTCAATCCAGAAAGAAACTAGAGTTCAGGCAAGCCATATTTAAGAGCAACACTGAACAAATAAGAGTTAACAACCCATATGGGAGAGGAGTTTGCCTTGCTTAATGGCTTAGCAGCAGAGCGAACATGGGGAGTGTTTGAAGAGATTTGAGACCTTATCTGTTGTAGACTCTCTGCTCCTACAGCCCACAGGAGCCATGAGCAATATTTCCAAAGGACAGGAAAAAAAAATCTAGTATTGTTCAACCATCAGGAGGCAGAGTGAAGCACCAGTGTGAAAAGAAAAAAAATCACAGTCCTCTCAACTAATGTCTATGAAGAAATAAATCTACTTTGAAAGAAATAGAGTAAGTTACCTTTTACCTCAGGCTATCTTCTATGTATTTGTCAACTTTGGCTCAGGGGCTCAGGGAGATTGAGGATGCTATCAATATGGGGTTTGACCGGGCTTGGGAATAATAGAAATAAGCTACCTTGCAAAAGGCTTTCGATGAGATTTGTATTTAATACTGAAACAAAATGGCACCAAGCTTAGAGATGGCAAAAAAAAAAAAAAAAAAACACCCCACAAGAGGGGCTATGTGATTTAAGTTAATTCTTTTCATAAAAAAAATGATAATGGTAAGAAAATAAGAACTTTGTTTTCCTAATAAATGGATTTAAACAATTAGTATTATTAACCGTCATGGTCACCTTAAGTACCATCAGGAAATGGAAAAAGCTTCTAGCAGAATTAAGTTAGTCTTTGTGGAGAAAACACATTTGAAGTTTTTTATTCTATTAACTAAAACCCACTATTCTCCTGAGAAAAACCAAGGCTTATTTGAATAAAGCTGGGAGTTTGTTTATTCAAGAGTTTGGGCATATTTAGTGGAACCAAAAAGACTCCTAAGAGATTAAAAAAAAAAAATCCATCCTAAGAAATGAGAGGCCAGCTCCACTCTTCAAAAAATCCTCACTATCAGGATGTTTGATCTTGGAAGCATGGTGCAATCATAAGACAAAAGAAATAAAGTGACTCTCCACGTTTGAGAATTTGTGCTAAGGTTTTTTTCAAATGTGTCTCCTCATTTTTATCCTACAAGAATAAGACAGTGTTCTTTACTGCTTAACAGATGAGAAAGCCGCTGCTTACCGACCGAGGTAGATAGCCAGGGGTCATGTCACTAGCAATCAATGGAGTCCATTGCAACTGAGGTCAGTTTGATGCCAAAGCTCTTTTTCCTCTATATGGAGAGATAAGAAGGCCAAAAACTGCACTCCTCAGCAATACAGAGGATGCCAGGGAGGCTGAAATCCAAAGGGTTCCATGTATTAGTAAGGTAAGACTTACATAAATCCAGGTCTAAATCTCTGAGCGCTTTAGCCAGAGCCAAATTTGTGGAAAGACAAAGCAAACCTTCCCTAGGCATGGCTTGTGGAAAACTTGCAACCTTTCCTACCAAATAAACAGTGTAGGCGGAAATAGATAAGCATAGCTGGATACACATACAAATACACATACACACACATACAGACGCAGAAACTGGTTTTAGAAATCCCTCATTGGCAATCTGTTCCTTTCTTCTTTTTACACTTATGTTATGTTTTCCTCACAGCAAAAATCATAGAGGAATAGTTCAGTAATTAAAATAAAAACCATAATCTCATCACACAAAGGCAAATATTCACTTCCAGTCTTTTTCTGCGATTTTTTTTCCAGCTTTAATGAGATATAATTCACAAACCACAAAATTTCCCCCTTTTATACAATTCAGTGTTATTTATTATATGCAGAGTTGTGCAATCATCACCATTATAATTTCTGGAAATTTTCATCACCCCTGAAGAAAGCAAGCAACCCCCATTCTTCAACTCCGAGCCCCTGCCAGCCCCTGTGAAACCACTAATTTATTTTCTATTGCTGTGAGTTTGTCAATTCTGGACATTTCCTGCAAGTGGAATCATATGGCATCTGGTCTTTTGTGATGCCTACTTTCACTTAGCATGTTCATCCATGTTGGAGCATGCATAAGTGCTACACTCCTTTTATGGCTGAATGCTACCTCTTTGTATGGATGGATCGCATTTTCTTCTGTTTATTCACTAGCAGATGGACATTTGGGTTATCTTCGTCTTTTGTCTATTATGAGTAATGTTGCTATGAATATTTGTGTCCAACTTCTCTTATGGACATGTTCTCAATTCTCATTGGCAAATATTGGGAAGTGGAACTGCTGAATCATGGTAACTCCATTTTTTACCTTTTGAGGACAGTCAGGCTGTTTCCCAAAGTAGCTGGACCATTTTACATTCCTACCAGCAACGTCTGATGGTTCCAATTCTCTACATCCTCGCCGACATTTGTTATTGTCCATTCTTTTGATTACAGCCATGCTAGTGGGTTCTGGCAGCAAGTTTATAAACAGCAGCAGTTAATATACGCTGGGCAAGCATATTCTCTGACCAACCATAGGACTCACAGGACCCAATCACCACGGGAGAGAGAACAAGGATAATACTGATCGTACTCCCTGTCTCCTGCCTGGACTGCCTGCCTGACGGGTAAGGACACTGGTTCTCAAAATGTGATTCCCAGACTGGCAGCACTGGCTGTATCACCAGGGAACCAGTGAGAAATGCAAAGACTCCACCCAGACACTGAGTCTGAGACTGCCGGGTGGGCTGGGGCCAGCTCTCTGTAATTCTGGTGACCAGGAGACCTGAGCACAGCATTTCTGCCCTCAATGCCAGCTTTAACCCCTGTATTGGTAATGATGAATATGCACCAAATCCTTCCTCGCCTGCAAACAAGGATGACAGGGACCAAGGAAAGAGCTTTCTGAAGGATTCAATCAAGCAACTCACGTGGAAGGGTTCTGCACCTTCCAGTAATGAGTGAGTGACAGACACTGTTGGTGTAAAATGTTCACAATAATTAATGTTGAACACAGAATAAATATCCAGCTGGAAGGTAAAGAGGAATTTCACAAGCACCATCCAAGGCAGTAGTAACAGAGATGTGATTTCCGTCATACGTGATATTTTAAATGTTCCTTATGCACTCAAGGTTTTAGAAAGCATGCTAGCTTGCTGAGACGTGGATGACACAGACCTGTCCCTGAGCGGCCACCTGAAACATAGTGACGTCTCCTCCGAACAGTGAAGTACACTGCATATACTCACCTGAAAAAGGGAGAGATACCGCTTGTCTCTTCCACACCCTGCCACTGAAAAACCTCTTCACACGCATTGCTTACAAACTTTGCCAATTTAGTTGTTAGGGACACCTCTTTGTAGCTCCATTTTTGTTACTTCCTTCAGATACTGGTCAGACATTGCTTCTCTCCACCTTCGCTTGCAGCCAGGCTCATGTCAAGCCCATGTGCTCTTGCTTAGCAACGCCCCTCAGGCGGTTAGGAGAGGAGAACCTGGGGCAGAACCACTAACATCTTACATCAGGGCAGAACCGGTACAAGTCTTCCAGCTGTTTCCTGATTCCCACCCCTCATTGACCGTACTGAAGCGTCCAGGACATTCTGAGCAGTGGATCTCTCTGCAGGCTCCTGGCTGTTACACACCTTGTGAATATCAAACAAGTGGAATCGGACCATGTCGCTCCCTTCCACGTGCCCCAGAAGGAAACTGGAGACGTCTGGAATCTTCCAGATGTCGCTCACCTTGTCATAGGTGGGCATGAGGACGTCCTTGAAGGTCGTCCTCTCCCAAAGGCCACAGCCGCTCTGGGGTGACGAAGTCCCCGCGGAGCTCCCAGTGGCCACACTTCACCAAGGTCTAGCCACGGTTCACCGGGGGCAGGGTGTCCAGGTCGTTGAGCGCAAGGCCGAAGTTGGCGGTCAGCGGGTACTGGGGCAGTGTCTTGGACAGGCCGCTGGAGTCGCACATGACCAGCGTGCCCGGGGGGCTGGGGCGAGGAAGTGGAGGACGGCCAGGTTGCCCAGGGCCAGCTGCAGCCTGCAGTGCCACAGGCTGCAGTACTTGGAGAGATTCAGCGTCGCCTGCTGGTTGCCCAGGCAGCCTAAGGGGTGGTACTCGCTGAGGATGCTGTTACCATTCTCGCAGTGGCCCAGCAGCGTGGCCACGTGCTCGCTCTGCGGTTGCCTGCAGCATCCGCCGCTGGTGCAAGAAGTGTCTCTCACCTCCAGCCTGGTGAGCCTCGACGGGGCCACCTTGCGTTCCTTCCACGCGGGCAGAAACACTCCTTTCCCTGCTCCTTCCCTGACACGCTTCAGCTGCCGCATGCCTGTCCTCAGCTGCTCCGAGGACAGCCGCGGGGAGCGGTTGGTCATCTGGCCCAAGCTGAAGTGGCCGGGGGTCGCAGCGGGGGTGGGCAGTGGCCAGGGTCCTCCGCGGAGCGCCGGGGCCAGATGAAGAGCTGGTCCAGAAGAGGCAGAGGAGGACGTTCACGAGGGCCATGGAGAACAGCGGCCCCACCGCGGGGGCATGTCCCTGGGCGGGGGGCCCCTTCCTGCTCTCCTGGGGCCTCGTGTCCACGGCACTGTGCTCTGCCAGCTCCTTCCGGGAGGACATCCCTTCCCGCTCAGGCTTCTGGCCAGACTCCGGCGTCGGGCAAGGTTCTGGCCGGCCCCGCGCACTTGAAGGCACTCTTCCTCGAGATTGCAGGCCCGCATCTCTCCAGCGCTCTCCCTGCGGGCGTCTCCCAGGACTCCTGTGGACTTGACAATGAATTCACCACTCTGGCCTCACAGTCTCCTGAGCTGCTTCCACCAACGCCTGATTCTTAGAAGGTGACCTGGGCTTCGGCAACACTTTCCCAAGAGCTCTACCCCTGCCTTCTCTTTTCCAATCCATTTCCCACAGCAAATAGGATCTGTTTTCTTTCCCGTGGACCCCTTCCCAGGCCCGATGCCGCTGCCTCCTCCTCTCCTGTGATATTTTAAATAGTTTTCATCTTATTATACTCTTTCTTGTTGTTTGCTCAACACATGACACAAGCATTTTCTTGCCATTAAAATTCTACAAGTTTAAAATATTTATAATTTTATATTAAAAAGCGAAAACATCTTGTAAATGTAATTTTATTTATTTTTTTTGAAGGTATTTTTATTTTTATTTTTTTTTTTCATTTAGTTTTATTAGTTGGAGGCTGGGATGGGATGGTTAAATGTAATTTTAATATGTAGTAACATGACATCATGTGCATGTCATTTACTTAATTCCCTATATGTGAGTATTTTAAATTGTCTTCATTTTTTCTGGTTGTAAATGACAAAGATTAATTCTTTTGACTTAAAGTTTAGAGTTCTGCAATTACTCTAATGCCTTAGGAAGGCTGGAATATAAAATCTGACGATCTATCTGTATATTGAGAGAAGGAATTTGCCATGTGTTTTCTTGAAAGTCAATAAATAGGGTAGGTCTAAACCAGGCGGGTGTGGAGTGCCTGGGAGCTCCAGAGTGGGCCCCCCACTGAAGGAGTGGGTGTCACGGAAGACAGAGGATGGGCCAGCAACCCCCCTCCCAGTGCCGACCACCTGACTGCACCCTCACACAAACCCCTGAGCAGGATACAAGTGATACATGCCCCAGACAGCCAGAAATCTTAAACACGGCCAGGGAGTATAAGGATAATTCTAAGTTTTAGAAGAGGTGACTATTAGATTCCTGTATATTAAAAAAAAAAAAAAAAAAAAAAATCCAGTGGTTGGGAGAAACTGTCACTCAGTCTGCATTAGAAGTCATATCATCCACCAGAGAAGGTGTTCTCCAAACGGGTGGACAGCTTCTTTTGGAAGGTTCTGAACTCTAATTTGAAACATTCTTGATGGACATATTCACCTCTTAGAGACATAGAGGAGACGCAGTATTTAAAAAACCAGAGAGAATTCCCAGGTGGTCCAATGGTGAAGACTCCATGCTCTCACTGACGAGGACCCAGGTTCAAATCCTGGTCAGGGAATTAAAATTCTATAAGCTGCACAGCAGGGCCAAGGGCAAAAAAAAAAACACAAAAAACTGAAAAAACCCAAACAGATTGGGGTTAATTCGTGACTGAGAGGGTTTGTTATTTTCAGGAGCAAATTTCTGAGGACAGCCCATAGCATTTTCTGAAGATGGGATTAAGAATAGATTATACATTCATTCACTCACTCACACACACACACACACACACACACGCAGAATAGATGGTACAATACAATTTTATGTCTGGTTTTAGAGGCGGGGAAGCAGGTGGAAGCAGAGGCAGAGACAAGGGGAAGATGGCCTTTCACAGAACTACTGTAACCAAGTGTTTGTGACCCTCTCAGGTTATGTGCCTTTTCTTTTAAACTCCAATGTAATTAAATCAAAGTCAGCAATAATAAAATATCATAAATAATTTTAGTGTATAATATATGCTGACAAATGTTATTAAGGAGATGGCTGTAATAGACAGGGAAATATTTAGTATGACTTCATCTGAAAGTTACATTGCTAAGAAAACTCAGTAATGAGTTTTGCTTTAATTATTCCAATGAAATGACTTCTCTAAATGATTTTAAAATCATGGCGAGTAGTACTTAAAGAATTTCCAAAAGGCTTTTAGGCAGGACTTGTTAACTTGATCAAGTTTATACAAAATATTCTGGGTTTAAAATAAATGTATGTACATAGAATTCTTACTATGCATTGTTCACTGGTAACCTTTTAAAACAGGCTTACCAAACTTCCAATGACTTTTTATTCTGTTTAGTTCTAACTGGGTGATAACCATCTATCTTGGAATTTCCATGAGAGTTCTAATTACATATATTCAATGTCATTGTCCTTCCAAACCATTGAATTGGCCTAGATATGTCAATACAATGGTGTCAAAACTCCTCTTATTAGATGTTTTCTCTACTCTTGAAAATGACACAAAAATCATTTGACAGACTATATTTGATTTTTTTACTTAAAAATATTATCACTCCATGATTTTTATGAAAAAAGCTGAATTGATCATATCTGCCTTTAAAAATATGTTCCACATTCTATCACTCAAAGCCTAGGTTTCCACTTCTATTGTGTACTTTAATATTCAAAAAGATAAAAATATATTATTCATTGACAATGTGCAGTAGGCAGGTAATGAGTTAGAAATGCTTAGAATTATTGCTACCTACAAAATAGCCAAAACTAAAACACTTATTATGCACAGTTCCTATCCTAAGTGATTTAGCTGCTATGCCTACATCACTGTGCTTTTGAAGACAAAGCACTGTGCTTTTGAAGACAAAGTATTGTACGTGAGATACATACAGTATCTGTTCATTCACTCTTGCGTGTAATCATTTTACAAATATTTATTGAGTATCTTCTTTCTGCCAGGTCTTGCATGATGTACTAAATATATAATGAGAACAAAACAGCCACAATCTCTATGAACAGGTGATAGGGACAGAATGAGGGGATGAAATACGTGATTAAATAGTTAATCCCACTCGAGGATTGTAAGCAGAAAGATATGGGAGACCTGTAAATTAATGAATACTTGAGAAAGCAGGTCTGCTTAACCACAAAACCATGCAGTCTTGCTTAGCAACAAAACCAGGCAACAGGAACACAGGACATGCCCCCAAACAATGAAACAAAGGTGGCATGAGCCCCACATCCTGCCCAGTGAACTTAGTAAGTTAATGATCCCTAGGCCATGCTCCCTGCTCACATTAAAAATAATCATTTGTGGACCTAGTTTGACCATGCAGAGACAAGAAAACTCCCGTGCACAACCTGGAAAAATGACCTAATGATGAAAACATGGCATCTACTCAAGAACGACAAAGGAGATCTTCTCCCCCTCCCCACTTTTCCTTTGATTATAAAATCATAGCTCACTAGGTTCTGGAGGCATGGCATTCCTCACCTGCCCACTTATAAACCTCAGAAGCACCCTATTCTAATAAATCATTTCTTATCTACTACTTTGCTCTTGATGAATTCTTCTCTGCACTGAGGCATAAAGGACTATGATACCAGAGCTCTTCAGAGTCCCCCTGAAATGACAACAGTTGGTTTCACAGAGAACTTACAGGTGGTCAAAGATGACACTGATGCTGAAACATGAAGAATACAAGAGAATGAGCCAAGCAGAGGGAAAGTTCATGGACGAGGGAGAAGAGGGAACAGCATATAGAAAGATCCTGAGCCAAGGAAGTGCTTGACATAGTCAGGGATTTTCAGCACATGTGATGAAGGAACATGAGTTTGTGGATAGTGGCCTGAGGATGGAATGGACCAGATTAAATAAGGTCAAACAGCTTGGTTTTAGCTTAAGGTGATAGAAAGGAAGTAGTATTTCCATCAGAGTTCTGAAGTCAGAGGATGTATATTTTAGAAACATCACTCTGGCTACTCTGTGGAGGTTGACTGGTCCATGTGACTGATTTGGTGGAGGAGCCGTGAACCACAGTGATGCCACACTCTTATCCCAAGTACAGAGCTGGGTAAGAGTTTTCTGTGTGTCCCCCTTGTACTCCAGCAAGCATGGAAGTGTGTGCCTCATGTGGGTCATCTATTGGGAGTTGAAAACTCTCTCATTCTGGGTCTTTAGTGACTATAAGAAGAGAGAGTGCCCATCCACCCCACCTGTTACCCACTAATCCATACCAGACTGTAGCAAAAACAAGATATAAATTTGTTAAGGACTCAGATTTCAGACAAAAACCTGGGAATAAGAGCCTTCAATTTTGAGGCATGAGAGTCAATATAGTGACAGATATGTAAGTACAAACCACAGTAGCAAGGACACAATAGATGCTAAGAAAAGGGTAGCTAGAAACTATTATTATGCCTATTGATTCTGGTCTATCTCTGATGTTAACTAACTCTCTTGACTTTGGGTGACTCCTTCAGCTTTCTGAACCTCAATTCCCTGCCATTTTCAATGAAGGATTTGTACTATATCTCCAAAATTTACAAATCTGGATTCTAAGCTGACAGGTTAAAAACACAGGGGAGTTCATAGTAATTTAAAAAATTGGACAACATTTCCTCTTCTTTCATCCAGTATGATAAGCAGATTCTTTGGATACCAGGTCAAGAACACCAGGCAATACCCTCAAGGAGCCAGGCCACTGATGCTCTTCTTTGTGCAAAGAAAGAAGTGAAACTGTTTGGAATTCCTCTAAGTCCATCAAACAAATCTTTAATTTCTCTCTGTAAATTTACAAGCCCAGCAGCTAACATAGGAAAAGAAAGGCACTGATTCTTCCAGCTAAGGCAGGTCACAGGTATTGATAAACTACTGCCAAGGAATTTCCCAGTTTGCACTGCCGTCCTCTTCTGAGAACTTCCAGGTGAATCTGAACATCGCCAGAGCCACTGACTTGAACTCCCAAATGAGAGGCAGGTTTGGGCTTACTCCATGTCCTGGGTGTTTCTGTGTGCAGGCAGGGCAGGTACTCTATTTATGTGACAACATTTCCCAGAAAATCTGGACTCTGGCTCCAAAGCTGCTACTAACTAGCTCTGTGATTCTGCACAAAGAACCCTACCTCCTCCACAGCTCAGGATTCTCATGTGTGAAATAGTGATAGTAATACTCACCGTATGTACCTCCTGGGGTTGTCATAATGATCAGATGAGATGGAATAGAAGTGAATGTCCTTTATAAAGCATACTCTGTCTCACAGATGCATTTGAGAATCACTGATACATTGTTGTTATTATTGCTAGTATGATCTTTCCTGCTCCAAGATCGTTTATCTCAAGGGACCTTCCTTGTGCACATCAGGGACCAAAAAGAAAAAAAGCCTCCCTTCTCCCTTCTCGGTTTGATGCATGACGTGGCTGTGAAGGAAGTTTGCCGACTTGAAAATGTGAACAATCTCTTTCCACTGAGATGTTTCCTCTTTACAGAAAAAAAACAACTGTTTTTTTTTTTTTTTCTTTCTCAATGCATACGAATTTCTGTTCTCCTAAGAGATCCTAACTGCTTTATCTCTGTAATCAGTTTACCTTTCAAGGTGCTTGCTATTCACCGAATAAGCTCACTAAAGTAAGTCTGTATTCTTCAGATCTCATGGGAGGCAAGCCAACCATTTTTACCCAGTTTTCATCCCCAGGGACACTGGTTGACATAAAATTTTGAAACAAGCAACAGGAATGGGAGACAATAGTTTACAACCCATGCATACGCCTAAGACATGATATAAGGTCAATTAGGTGATGAGGGGAGCGGTACCTGGTGGAGTATCTTTGTCCAACAACCTAACAGGTATTATAAAATCCTCCTTCCATAGGAAGCTTCAACCTTTGGGATTTATCAGACTTTTCAGACATCCAAAGTTCTGTCTAGTCTAGTAATACAAATTCATATGAGAATGTATCTCAATTTATTAGCTAAAATCTTGAATAGAGTTGCTGGCAGCTTGCTGAGAGTAAGCCTTAGTTTGGAAACAACAGAAAAGTGGGTACATGCATGGAAAGGGGCAGAAAAGGGCAGAGAGATTATAAAGAAAATAGAATTCTTAGAGTTGAATTATAGCGATCTAATCAAATACCTATAAAAATGACATAATTGCAGCCCAAAGAGGTTAAAGAGTTAAATAGCAAAAAAAAAAAAGTTACTTCAGTCCCAGACCAGCAAATGACTGTCAAATCAAAATGGCTCAGATAATTACAGAAGTGGGCAAAATAGTCCCTTAAGGGAAAAATAGAATATATGATTTTGGTTGGTAGACCTCAGTTTCGATATTACCATAGCAGGAAACATTTTACTAAGTGTCAGATAGTATACAGGACAAGCAGAATAGAAAAACAGGACAGTTCTAGTAGGGTATAGAAATGTAGGCAATTCATGGCAATGCAGGTTGGTATCTTGGAATGGGGCAGAGTGCTTGGAAGTTTGGAAAAGGAACTGCAAGCCCAACTTTGGGAGGGTTGGTGAGAGATTGCCGGAGGTACCAAAGCAGGTCTTGAAAGATGTCTCCAGGAAAAAAATGGACATAAATATGCAAACACAAAAATGTGTGTGAACTCACCCAAGTGCCTGGTGCCAGAGAGGCCACAATGGAAAAGGAGGTTGAAGAGACCTGTGGGAATGTTCTTTCAGCCATCACCATGCTGCTCTTAAGTTTGGACTTGAGTAAGCAATAACAATCCATTTAGGAGTTTTACAGAATGTGACATGATCATATTTGTATTTGAGAAAATTCAGCCTGGCAGAAAGGCAGGGGATGAATCTGAAGGGTGTGTGGCAGTGAACATGCAGAAGGAGACGATAACATTAATTTATAAATCAGGGCCCACAGAGTGGAGCCCAGCCCAGTGGCCCGTCTGTGTCACAAATCCAAACCCAAATCAAGCTGCACTTCATTGTCAAGGAAACCTCACATATACAAGTCACAAGTCTCCAACTCAGCTTTAGCTAACAGAAAATAGGACCTGCTAACCCTACAGTGAGGTCCCTGACTGCCTAGCCAATCATTCTGTGTCCATATTGCTTCCTCTCACAGTCTATAAAACTCACTTGTGCCCAAACCCACTGGAAGGAATGCTCCACTATTTACGAGGCCCTGTACTCCCCAGCCCATGGATTGCTTTTCCCTGAATAAAGAACATCAAAGTGAAAGTGAAGTCTCTCAGTCGTGTCTGACTCTTTGCGACCCCGTGGACTGTAGCCCACCAGGCTCCTCTGACCATGGGATTCTCCAGGCAAGAATACTGGAGTGGGTTGCCATTTCCTTCTCCAGGGGGTCGTCCCGACCCAGGGAATGAACCTGGGTCTCCCGCATTGTGGGCAGATGCTTTAACCTCTGAGCCACCAGGGAAGCTGCAAAGAACATCAAACTGACTACTAAATCATTTTAGGTTTTTTCATTCGACAGAACAGATGCAGGAGATATTCAGAAGGTAAAATAATCTAAATTTAGTGAATGCTTGGGTTGGGGAGTGTGAGATAGGGAGTGATTAAGGACAAGTCCTTGGTTTAGTAATTCTTTTAACATTGGAGGAAAAAACACTTAGTGTAGAAAATATTTTAATTTGTTTATATCATACTCTAGTACTACAGTTGAAGGGGAAGCTGCTAAGATATGAATGGAATTAAGAGGTAAAGAGGTTTTTCTCTGTCTGATTTACTTCACTCTGTATGACAGACTCTAGGTCCATGCACATCTCTACAAATGACCCAATTTCTTCCTTTTCTATGGCCAAGTAATATTCCGATGCATATATGTACCACATCTTCTTTATCCATTCATCTGTCAATGGTCATTTAGGTTGCTCCCACGTCCTAGATATTGTAAATAATGCTGCTATGAACATTGGGATGCAGGTGTCTTTTTTATGGTGTCTTCTTTACTCTTTTTTAAATTTATTAATTTTTAATTGAGTATAATTGCTTTATAATACTGTGTTGGTTTTTGCCATATATCAACATGAATCAGCCATAGGTATATGTATGTCCCCTTCCTCTTCAAACTCTCCCTCACCTCCCACTCCATCCCACCCCTCTAGGTTATCAAAGAGCACTGGATTTGAGCTCCCTGCTTCACACAGTAAATTTCTACTGGCTATCTAATTTTACATATGGTAGTATATTTCAGTGCTACTCTCTCAATTCATCCCACTTTCCCCCGACTGCACCCAAAAGTCTGTTCTCAATGTCGGCATTGCTACTGCTGCCCTGCAGGTAAGTTGATCAGTACCATTTTCCTAGATTCCATATATATTAGTTAATACATGGTATTTGTCTTTCTCTTCCTGACTTCACTCTGTAAAATAGGCTCTAGGTTCATCTCCCTCCTTATAACTGAGTCAAGTGCATTCCTTTTTATGGCTGAGTAATAATCCATCATGTATGTGTATGACAGCTTCTTTATCTATCCATCGGTCAAAGGACATCCAGGTTGCGTCCATGTCCTGACCATTGCAAATAGTTCTGTGATGAACACTGGGGTGAGTGTGTCATTTTCAGTTATGCTTTCCTTGGGGTATATGCCCAGCAGTGGAATCGCTGGGTCATATCTTTAGTTCTATGTGGCATAAGAAAAGTTGTAGAGATGAACTTATGTGCAGGTCAGGAGCAGAGACACAGACATAGAGAACAGATGTGTGGACACAGGGGCAGAGGGATGAACTGGAAGACTGGGACTGACGTAGGTGCACTGCCATGAGTAAAATACATAACTAAGTGGGAACCTGCTTTATAGCACAGGGAGCTCAGCTGAGTGTTCTGTGATGACCTTGACGGGGGGGATTGGGGAGTGGGAGGAA
The DNA here is from genome assembly GCF_033118175.1 of Dama dama. Taxonomy (NCBI): domain Eukaryota; kingdom Metazoa; phylum Chordata; class Mammalia; order Artiodactyla; family Cervidae; genus Dama; species Dama dama. Next base: position 67,056,490 of record NC_083713.1, on the reverse strand, counting down.
GGCCCAAGAGGGAGGGGATATATGTATACATATAGCTGATTCACTTTCTGATACCACATTGTAAAGCAACTATATCCCAGTTAAAAAAGAGAGAGAGATGAGAATGGACCTACTTTTCCCAATTTAGCTAGCATTCCCCATTTTTGCCTAGTAGTTTTACTGCTAGAAAACTTGACTATCTTAAATATAAAAAAGAAAGTGTATCTTAATGGTACAAAAAATTGCCTTAGATTTATGGAAGCAAGATGATGTTACTCCTTACTTAATAGAAATCAGGAGATATTTGTTGAATCGGTAAAGGCTTAACATTAAAACTACATCAACTGAACTACGGGTCAAGACGGCAGGTAAGCACATGCATTTAATGCTGTTCCCTTGTGAAGTTCTCTACATTTACAGTAAATGAATTTTGTTTGTAAAGCCACACACATGGGCACAACAGAAAAGGAGATGATAGAGAGACAATTCTGGAAGCTAAAAGGCAAATGAGGAAAAGAAAACTTAGCAGAACTGAGAAAGCTAACTCCTAAGTCAGTATTGAAGAAAAACTGAAAACCAACACAAGTTACATCATGGGGTCCTCAAGAAGATCAAAAAAATGCCAGCCCCACCCAGGCAATTTTGGAACTGCAGGGTTGGGAGAGGAACAGTGAGGAAGCAAGAAGAGGCTAAAGTAAGAGAAGGTATAGCTGAAGTAGTTTGAGAATCCAATGAATTGCAACTTCTCATTCATCCCAGCCCCGTGATCCTGGGAGATTTCTGCCACACCATAAAATTCTGGAAGCTTATTTCCTTCAGGAAAGTAAAACACAGGGTGTCTGTGTAAAACACAGGGGTAGGAAATACAATAAGAGTGTGGATACTATCCTAAAAACAAAGAACATAAGTGACTATGCACAGGAATGCTGACTGTTGCAATCCCAAGTCAGTTTCCAGAAAAGCCCTGGCAGTCAGATTTCCATGGCTCTGGGAGGACTGTGGGCAAGGACTTCCTAGGGAAATCTGACCAGCACAAGAAGGAAGTCCCGAAAATACTGAGTGTCCTCCTAGGCAAGAGCTCAGTGTTGATGACCTGTTGGTCAAGCAGATTCACATACATAGCCTTCTTTTTCTATTCACAACCACGAAGAGGAAATCACATTCACCAGACACCAGAATTAAAGGAAAACTTCTAAGTAGAGAAGTCCCTCTCATATGGAATGCAGAGATCAAAGTGATAAACAATATAAAAGCAGCTTGGAGAAAATAGAGACCATAATAAAAGCAAAAGAAAAGGAAATACTTATAGTTTTAGAAAGATAATACAGACATGAAAGAAGCACAGAGACAAAATACAAGAAAAAACATTCATATAAGTTAAAAGGAGTTCTTAGTAATACAAAACATAAACAGAAAATAAAATGGAAATCTCAGCATTAAAATTTTAAGATAAAGTAAAGGGAATAAACTATAAAGCTGGAGGAAAGAGATCTAAAATAGAAAAGTAGAAAATTGGTTGATTACATCTAAATAATAGATGTTCTAGGAAAAAAAAAAGATAATAAAAACAGAAAGGAGAAAATCATTAAGAAAATAATTCAAGAAAAATTCCTGGAAATGGATGACAAGAATTTTTAGATGTAAAGACTGCAAGAGTGCCCAGTACAGTGGAATGACCAGTTTGTATAAGCTTCAAAAGAGGGGGAAAGAATAAACTTGGACCAAGATTAGAGGCTGGAGGTGACTGCAGGTTTTTCAACAATCACTCTGAAAGCAAACACCTTTGGAAAAATGCCTGTAACATTCTGAGGGAAATTTATTTCTATCTAATCTAGTATAAATTACTATGATGCTATAATAAAGATATTTTTGAACATGCAAGGTTAAAAAATATACTTCCCTCTCATTCTTTTTCATTAAATTACTGAAGTATGAGTTCTACCTTGTGCAAAAGAAAAAAGAAAAAAAGGGAGAGAGAAAGAAAATAAACCGAAAATAACCAAAATAGGTCATCCAACACAGAAGAAAGGATGAGAGGATCAAAGCAAGTAATTAATACCTCCATAGGACTGCTGTGCGATAGATCTGAAGGACAGCCAGTAGGGTTTATAACACTGTACCCTAAAAGACAGACATCCCAAGGACTGTCATCTCTAAGATGCCAGTGCCATCCTTCTACTTTGCACAAGTGAATAAAATGCCCGGGTAAATCTGATCCTTATTTGTAGCTGGTCTTGGTTTACCTTGACACTGTGCTGATAAATTTTCTGCTCTTCCAACTGCCATACATCCTAGATCAGTTGAAGACACTCATTTTGCTTCACAGAAATGTTCTTCTTTGATCAACTCCTGAGAGCTGTAGGTAGGGCATGATTCAATCAGGAGTAGAAAATAATACAGAGTCATCAACTCCCCTGGTCATGTTTCTGCAGGATGTCCAGTACCATGTCTGCACCTTAATCTTGCCACATGCCCCGAAGAGGAGATTCATGTCACCTTTACTCCAGTAAAGGTGAAGCCAAGTGATTGCTCAGATTCGGTTCTGTTTGTCTTCTCCTGAGAACTTTCAAGGAAGAGTGGCAATTTGCCCTTTTCTCACACAGCTACTCAAATTTAAAAAATAATCTGCATTTTATTTGCAGATATTTATATTGGCAATACTATGATAAATGAAGCAAGAAATAATTAACAGAAGTCAGGGTAAAAAGTACTTCTGGAAGGTTGACAAGAAGATGCAATTGAGCAAGTTTCTAAAACACTGGTCATATTTAATTTTTAAGTTTGGTAGTGGTTGGATAAGTGGTTGCTTTATTATTCATAAACTCTGTATAAATTTCATACCCGATACAACATATATCATAATCTGTAAAAGTAAAAATAAACATCATATATTTTTCAAAGCTCTTTGTGTTTGGATCCACTGATCCTCTATGAACCTCTATTTGCTCATATTTTACATAATATAGTAAATACTTATTTTCTCCTCATTGTCAAAAAAGAGGTTATTTGTGACAAATGCAGTATGTTGTAGAAGTCTTCATAGAGGTTCTTGAAGAGAGGAATATTTAGGGAAGGCTTCCAAGAGTGAATGGAGCCATGAAGGAAGGTAGGATGTGGTTGCCTTCTCCGTGTAAGTATCAGTTTATTTTTTAAATTAATTTTATTGGAGTATAGCTGCTTAACAGTATCACAGTTTATTTATTCCTCTCCCTGTTCCTGCCCTAGTGACAAGCACAGTACTTACAATATAGAAGGAGATCAATAAATATCGAGTGACTGGTTGTATGTTCAAGGAAAAGGCATTCTAATCTATAGCAGGAAGGCAATTTGCTCTCATAGTATAGCTGAATTCTTTTTCCCCTATAGACTATCTTTGTCCCCCACTTCCCAGAATTACTGAATGAAAGAGTTTCTATAATGAGGTTCGATTAAATCGTATCTGCTTTTTATTAATTTACATGAGTAAATTATTCAGAAACAGATGTTCACATTATATAAAAAGTGAATAATACAGATTTTTCCAGTAGCTTTCACTGACCATCAGTGGTTTTCTCACCATGCAGTTAAACTGGATGATTCAAAAGAATATTTTTCTTGTTTTGTTGATTCTACAAAACTTAAAAATTAATACTAAAATTATGCCCTTGATTTTTTTTTAATTATCTTACTGAAGACAGAACTTCCATGGATGCTTCTGCTGCAATCATTATACGAAACTGATGAGCTGAGGTCAGCAGAGTGACTTGGAAGAAACCCTAGAGGGGATTTGAGTAGTTGAGTTATTGGCTTGTGCTCTGAGGTTTTATTGCAGACACTCAAGAAAAATGGAATTCAAGACCTGCCATTGACCTGAGAGCAGCTAAATGTTTTTGAATGAGCCCCTTTTCTTTGACTATGGGCTATGTTTATTCTCAAACTCCTCAAATAACTCTTCAGTTTAACTCACAACAGAATATTTAGATAATAATCATAGAAGGCTTCTCTCACTGTTGTTAATGCCTCATTGTTATGGCCTTTGTTTTGTTTTTGTCATTCTGGTTGGCTTTAGCTAGAGATACTTTGTTTTATTATTCTGCACCCAATAGATATTTATAAAATAGCAATCATGTGCCATGAATTGTGCGAAGTTCTATGAATCAAATTATGAGAACAAACACATTAAACACTCTCCCCCAATACAAACTTATTTTACATAAAACAATTATACAAATAGACTCCATGGTAAGTGTTTATTTTAAAGAAATTTTTTTGAGGTGGGCCATTTTTAAAGTATTCATTGAATTTGTTACAATATTCCTTCTGTTTTATGTTTTGGTTACTTTGGCCATGAGACACGTGGGATTTCAGTTCCCCAACCAGAGATTGAATCTGCACCCCTTACATTGGAAGGTCGTCTTAACCGCTGAACCACCATGGAAGTCTCAATTGTAAGTGCTTTGAGACAAACATCTAAACCCATGTTCTAAATGTGTCATATTAACTGGAGAATAAAACTTCTCTGGCAAAAATGGAATGGAGTTTCAAGAATACCTTCTCCTGTGATCAAACACATAAAGTAAACTTGCAAATAGAGATAGTATAAGGCAAGAAAAGAGAGAGGAAATTCTGAGGAGAGGAGAGGATTCAGGAAGATGCTTAAAGCAGGAAGTCACCTGGCAGTTTCAAGGACCTGAAAAAAAATACATACATACATACATACATATATATATATATATAAAACTGGAGCTGAATGAGTGAGCTAAAGTGAAAAAGGAGACATAGGTAGGGGCTGGATCATATAGGCCATGGGACCATATTTGAGTTACTTTTCTCTAAAGGGCAGCAAGAAGTCTTTGAAGAGTTTAAATCAGAAAAGCAACTTGGTCACATTTGCACTTAAAGATCACTGGGCTGTGATACAGAGAAGGTCTGAAGTGGGTAAGAATGAATGTAAGGGGAAGAGTGGATCATTCAATGTTCTGCAACAAAACAAACAAACAAAACAAAGTGGGGTGGTTTTCTCAATAAAGGTTGCATTAAGAAAATGTAGCAAAAGATTCATTTACATGATAGGAGCAAAGTTAAGGAGCCAAATAGGAGTTGCAAGCCATTGCATCCCTCAGCCTGAGAAGGCAAGGGGAGCAGAGTTTAGCCAAGCCTGAGAAGGGTCAGAGGAAGAAGTGGGACCAGCTGACAGGCAGGGGATGGAGACAGATGCTCCGATTTTTCCCCTGCCTGATATTGCTCTATTGCCAATGGGTCCCCATCCAGAGCCACCTGAAGAGCATGGATGTCAGTTACCAGGGGAGATGGAGGAGAGAACATGGGTGTATTAGAACATCCCCTGTGCTGACCTTCATCTCCGAGTTTGGATTAATCATCCAGCTAGGTTTAGGTTAGCCTTTTCTCTCACCTAGAACCAGGAAAAGAGTAGCTGGACCCTGTGTCAATAACACTCCCACAAAGTGATTGAAAGTTGATTTTCTAAGGTATTTTGCCTGAGGATAGCATCCCAGTTCAGTTCAGTTGCTCATGTTCTACTCTTTGCAGCCCCGTGGACACCAGGCTTCCCTGTCCATCACCAACTCCCAGAGCTTGCTCAAACTCATGTCCATCAAGTCGGTGATGTCATCCAACCATCTCATTCTCTGTTTTCCCTTCTCCTGCTGCTTTCAGTCTTTCCAGCATCACGGTCTTTCTTTTCCAAAGAGTCAAGTCTCTAATCAGGCAGCCAAAGTATTGGAGCTTCAGCATCCCATGCACTTCTAACTGACTTGTTGCTTAGTTGCTATGTGGTGTCCAACTCTTTGCGACCCCATGAACTCCTCTGTCCATGGGATTTCCCAGGCAAGAATACTGGAGTGGGTTGCCATGCCCTCCTCCAGGGGATCTTCCTGACTCAATGACTGAACCCACATTTCTTATGTCTCCTGCACTGGCAGACAGGTTCTTTTCCACTGAGCGACCTATTGGATATTAAACACAATGACAGTGTGTTAAAAAGCAGAGATGTCATTTTGCCAACAAAGGTCCGAATAGTCAAAGCTATGGTTTTTTTCAGTAGTCATGTATGAATGTGAGAGTTGGACCATGACAAACGCTGAGCACCAAAGAACTGATGCTTTCGAACTGCGGTAATGGAGAAGACTCTCGAGAGTCCCTTGGACAGCAAGGGTCAATCAATCCTAAAGGAAATCAACTCTGAATATTCATTGGAAGGACTGATGCTGAAGTTCCAATATTTTGGCCACCTGATGTGAAAAGCCAACTCACTGGAAAAGACCTTGATGCTGGGAAAGAGAGAGGGCAGGAAGAGAAGGAGTTGACAGAGGATGAGATGGTTGGATGGCATCACCTACTCATGGGACATGAGTCTGAGCAAGCTCTGTGAGATAGTGAAGGACAGGGAAGTCTGGAGTGCTGCAGTACATGGGGCTCTCAAAGTGGACATGACTGAGAAACGGAACAGCCCTCCCATTACCTGTGAAACTCACTGACTTGCCCTTCCACAGGGTTCCAGAAGCACCCAGATGGATCCCTTAGCTGGTATCTACTCTGTAGCTACATCTGTGTAGTGCCTGGGTTGTGTGAGTATGGGAGGTGGCCATTCCACTGCTCATGCCTTGGGCTGAGAGTGACCCAATGGTGCTGGATGTGTTCTTCCTTTCCCAAGATCATCTTCAAGGAAGCTCCTGATATAATCTCATTTCCCATTGACACTCCACTTTCCATTTCTGACCACGTTACCTCTTTACTGTTTGAGATTAATTTCTAATTTTGGACCTTCTGACTAGGAACCCCATATGTTTCCAAAATTTCTATTAATATCTAATTCCTCTGGCTCCAGGATTGAATGTATTTATTTCTTTGTGCAGCATGATGTCAGCATCAGAAAGCCTGATACAGTAACTTCTTCATCATATTTTAGAGATTAAATTACCATGACTGAGAAAAACAATCACACCAGACAATAGTCCTTCTCTTGGTACCAATGTAGGACATTAGGGAATATTCCCATTTGGATTGAGATTTTGATAAAAGGTGGATTGATGGAACATGATAGGTTTTGAGCCATCATGTTCTGTAAGCAATCTAGACTTTCAGAAACTTTTTTTTTTTTGAGAGAGAGAAACAGGACATTATTGAAAAGTCACCTGCTTGAAAAACTGCTTCCAGGATTTAGTGAACCCACATTTTACACAGAGCTAGTCCTAGAGTAGACAATCAATAAACTCTTATCTAAAGATTGATTTCACAACCATAACTATATCTCATTCCACATGGTTAAGAGCTGTGATAGAGCTAATCACATAGTCCAAAGGAAACCCTGAAAAAGGGTCCCCAACTCAAACTAGAGAAAGGGGAGTGCAACTGTGGACTATTTCTCAAAGTAAATATTCTAAAGGGTAAGCAGATTATACAACAGCAAAGGGGGAGAGTCATAGAAAAGGGAACAGCCATTTATAGCTTGGGAAAGATGACTTCATCAGTATAATTCAAAATCATGTCCACCCATCACTGAGACACAAAGGCACAGTCTTTTCCATGGGATACCTTAGACTGCCATAGTTATACCTCATTCAGAGAAATCATGCTTGTGGCAGCAAATTTCAAATTGCATAAAATAGATAACTAATGAGAACCTACTGGATAGAACAAGGAACTCTGCTCAGTACCCTTCTGTGACCAAAATGGGAAAGAAATCCCCAAAAAGAGGGGAAATATGTATATGTATGAATGGTTAACTTTGCTCTACAGCTGAAACTGACATAGCAGTATAAAGCAACTCTATTCCAGTAAAATAAAATGAAAGTGAAAAAAAAAATTGTCTTCTGAAGCTTTATCCTCTCTATTCTCTCCCTAACTTTAGAAACCCAAGCAGTGATTGTTAAAACAAAACAAGGTCGTATAAAAGCGCAAGAAGAATTTACCCTCTTGGCTTTCCCTGTGCAGCCTCTCCCCCAACTGCCAATGGAAACAAGGGAAGACAAGGGATGAACCCATATTTTCTGGTTGACCAATGTAAACTCCCCTTGCTTCAGTGATTTTACACAATACAACTGATGTTGATGGATGCAACTCAAGGTATTTTGTTAGGTCAGCTGTGTTCCCTTGGCTGGCACACCACCCAGAGCCCCACAGATGATGAATAAGCATCGTTCACAAATCAGATTGCTATCCCAGTTTGCCAAAGAGCACTCCTTTTAGGCAATAAAATATGACTTTGTTTTCAGTGTCAGACATGATTAAGTTAAATGTGTGAAGATTCCTAACCTTATCGATTTCTTTGTAGTATGCTCATATTTCTCATGCTTTTCAGCACCTTATCCATGCTCAAAATAGAGGAAGACCTTTGAAAGAACAGCTGATGCTTAAGAGGCAAAGAGAGTATAGGCAGGGAGATGTGGCAAGTTAGTTAGATGGCATGACCGACTCAATGGACATGAGTTGAACATGTAACTTGGCGATGGTGAGGGACAGGGAAGTCTGGCGTGCTGCAGTCCATGGGGTGGCAAAGAGTCAGACACGACTGAGCGACCAAAAAACAACATAGACACAAGATGCTAAAGATTTAGAGAAAGACTAATGATTTTGCCTTTTTCTCAGATTTGACTATTTGCTAAATAAGAACAATTTCGTGGAGATGAACATAAAATCATACAGCAGGAACAGACCTGAGAAAAAGTTTAGTTAACTTCCTTCATTTTATAGATGGTACAGAGATAAAGAGCTTTTGATGTAAAGACATGAGCTACCCAAAAATCACACAGAAACTAATAAAATCACAACTCAAGTCTAAGCTTCTTGGTTCTAAAACAAGGTCACTTTCACATACTCTAGAGCAATCTTCAACAACTGTAAGTCTCAGTTACCTCATCTGTTAAGTGGAGATAATAGCATATAACTCATAGGGTTGTTCTGGAATTGAATGGTCATAATACAGGTAACATTTCTAAGCACAATGGAGTACCCAATCAATATTTGCTATTATTTTTATATTACAGTCATAACACAAGCTTTTTAAAAATATTTTTCTTAGGAGCTGGTCTCCTGAGAGGTCAACAATCAAAGGTATAAGGACTCAAGTATACTTAAAAAGTGCCCATTTATTTTCCAGTAAGTAGGTATTTTCCACTAAGATGCCTAAAATCCTTTCCTAAAGGGATTTTTCTCTGGGTTAAGTATTAATCTCTCCCCAAAATACATTTTTATTATTACAATGTGAACATGCTTGAATTAATGCACCAATATCTATGTGTCTAAATTGAACTGATTCTTTTGTTCTAGTACATTATGGAACAAGATGGAATAAGATTTCTAGAGAGTTAACCTATAATGTAGAACTAAAAATAGGAAGATGAAACACTGCTAATAGATGAGCAAACTCTCTGCACACACATGCTAGGTAGGTATATTGCCCCTTCCCCATGGACTACAATGCTCTTACACATGAGACTCGTCAGAGCACAACCAAGGCAATGGGCAATTCTGAAAGGACACAATTGGAAGAAAATTACTAGAGAACAACAAAATCTCCAGAGAAGGAAGGAATGGGATTAAAGAATTGAGAAGTTATGTAATATGGGAAAGATATAAAACATTGAGGGATATTGAGGAAGAAAAGGGCAAATGGGTAGAAAGGACATGATTGTTTCTCTCCAGTGTATACAGGATTCCATGAAGGTATCATGAATCCTCTAAGGAGGCCAGACCAGCCATTCAGCCCTCCTTCTAAATTCCCTGTTTTTCTCTTTGCAAAAAAAAAACCCCTGATTGTTTATGTCTTTTTTTCCCTCATTATGTTTGAAGCTCCTTGAGAGCTGAGACCATGTCTGCTTTACCTTTGGAATCTCATTTTTAAGACAGCACTTGGCATATAAAACTTTTTTTTTTATTGAATGAACAAATAAACTACCCCGCATAACTTCAAAGAGCAGAATTAAGACCATGGGTATAATTCTCAGAGAGATATTTAGACTCCAAAGCAAAGAAAAACACCATTAATGCTTTGAATGGCATATCAGTCTCCATTAGCATTTCATGAAGAAAGAAGCATCCATGGTGCTCTTTCAAGGAATATGGGATCCTGCACTAGGATCCCTGAGAGGTTGCATTAATGACTGCTAAGATTAGTTTAGGCTTTTACATTTTTAATTGGAATAAATAGCCCCTAACTGGCCTCCCTGACATTTTCTTTCCTCTCTGATCCATCTTCCACATTTCTTTAGAAAGTATTAAGCTACAGCACAAATGCCATCTTCACCTATATTTCTTGAAAAATCACTGAGTATCCTTGCAAGTACCAGCATTTGTCAAAGAATGTTTTTGTAAATTGCTGATCCCATGAGATGGTCAACAATAAATCCCCTTGAAAAATAAATGTGCAAAATGCCACATTCTAGTCCTCTCTTCAAGACTGGAGACTACAGTGCTCCTTTGTATTTATGTTACAATGACATTATTATTGTTGTTTAGTCCCGTCTGACTCTTATGAGACCCCATGGACTGTAGGCCACCAGGCTCCTCTGTCCATAGGATTTTCCAGGCAAAAATATGGAGTGAGCCATTTCCCTCTCCAGGGGGTCTTGCTGACCCAGAGATCGAACCCGCATTTCTGGTATTGCAGGTGGTTTCTTTACCACTGAGCCACCTGGGAGATATTTACAGAGACATTGGTATATCTCAAATAGGAGACAAATTCAAATTGGCTCTTTCTAGTCTTGTCTTAATCCAAGACAATTTCTTTCCATTTCAACATCACCCCCCAAGTGGTCATATTTCTCATCTATTGTTCTTGGGGGTTAAAAGTTCTCAAACTGTGATATGAGATATGGCATCTCAGTTGAGTTGGATCACTGAGGAGAGCGGGGAGGAGAGGACTGGATGAACTGTGTAGATTCCCTGGAGGATATCAAGCAATACTTAATGGACTAATAGAGAGACCATCTGAGTTTTTTGTGACTTCACTTCTGGCATCATGAATACATAATCTGATGCTAAGACCACGTCCCTAAAGTTCAACAGCACATTTTCTAGCCTTCTCCACTCTTCCTGCTTTCTCCACAGAGAGGTTCTTTCCTCTCCTCTCTTTGGTAAAATCCAACTCCTAGGCACTGTTATCTGTAAGCCATTGTAAAAGATAATAAAGGACTGATCAGTGAGTGACAGGGAGAGCTAACATCATGTACAGCTATCAATACCTACATGTGGCACTCTTGAGACCCTGCTCAAATGCCCTTCATCGGGCATAGGCACCCAGACCTGAGCTGCTGTAAGTGTTTGCTGACAGCCCATAACTCTCTCTCTCTCTCTCTTTTTTTTTCCCAGAGAATCACCCTCTCTGGAACCAGGGCCACCAAGCCCCGAGTCATGCCCCTCTTCATCCCTTCCTCTATGGAACCAATGACTGACTGACAAAGGTGGTACAAACGACCAGGCCCTGCCTCCAGGCGGCACAAGTCTGTGGTTCAGTATGTGCTCCAGAATTCCACGTAGGACCAGATTGAAGCCAGACTCAAGCTGTGACTACATCTTTGTTTAATTTCCCAGTCTTGCTTCTCTTACACTCTTCCTCTTAAGAGCACTCACTCAATAAACCAGGCCAAATTCTGGTAGCAGGCTCTGCTTCTAACATCCAACCTAAGACAGCCCAAAAAGACCAATCACAGGGCTCAATTCTCTCCAAATATTCCAAATCCTTAAAAACCATTTTGCATGGCTTTCCCTTTCTTCCTTATTTAGTTATTTATCTGCCTTTATAGCTATCATGAAGCTCCCCTGGTAGTTCAGACAGTAAAGAGTCTACCTGCAGTTCAGGAGACTGGGTTTGATCCCTGGGTCAAGAAGATCCCCTGGAGAAGGGAATGGCAACCCACTCCAGTGTTCTTGCCTGGAGAATTCCACGGACAGAGGAGCTTGGTGGGCTACAGTACATAGAGTTGCAAAGAGTTGGACACAACTGAGCAACTTTCACTTTCACATAGCCATCATATCTTATAGGGAAGCAAGAACACTCTTTATGTATTTCCATAAAGAAGAGACATGCCTAGCAGCTCAAAATAGAACCATTTTGACAGAGCATCTTCCCACTCACTGCTTCTCCCAATTGCTGATGAATATATAATTATTTGAAATTAAAGCACAATATCAAATATAGCAGTACATTTATAACATTTATATTTACTTCTATAATTATAATTCCAAGATATTTTTTAGGCCTATGTATAAATGTATACATTTTTAGCCATTATATATAAATAGATGCAATACTAGTGTACTGATTTATCTAAATCAAAGTATTTTATCTGGTTTATCTTGCACAGTTAAGTTCTTACATCAAGTTTCAGTTTTCTTTTTTTTTTTTTTAAAGCTACAGATATAATCTTTGAGTTCTTATTGGGATGCATGCATGCTCAGTAGCTCAGTCATGTCCAACACTTTGGAACCTCATGGACTGCAGCCCACTAGGTTCCTCTGTCCTTGGGATTTTCCTGGCAAGAATACTGGAGTGTGTTGCCATTTCCTCCTCCAGGCTTTTTGGGATATGACCTTTATATTTACCAACAGTTTGGCTGGGTATAAAAATCTTGGATAACAATTTCTTTATATAGTTTCTCTCCTGTGTTCTGCTATTGAATTGTACCAGGAAGAATTTTAGAACAGCTTCCTTTTTTCTGGACTGGGCTCTCATAGAAATTTGGTTTTATTCATCAGGATATGTTTCACATCAACTGTTCCCAAAACACAAATAGCCTTTTCTTCTTAACATTAAAATTCATGTTTTAATTGTTTTCAGCAAATGTTCCTTTAATGGATATTTTAATTTTTTATGCATTATATTATTCTCTTTTCCTGTATATCCTTTATTGAAATTTATATCTCCTTTGTCAGACCTCCATATTTATACACTTATTTATAAACATTTTAGTTTCTAATATTTTGTATTCTATTTTTTCTATGATTGTCTCAAACCTTTCTTTCTATGCCATGGATGCTGTTTTCAGCATTATCTTTTAACATCATGTGTGTTTAATGCAGTCACAATTTTTGATAGATATTTTACTTCCATTCTATTTCTTTCCTAAGGTCTGGCTACCTGTTTTTCCTCTCAATGTGATATATGTGTATCTTTTAATTATTCTCTTAATATCTTTTTTCAAACAGTTTACATTCACTTATTCTTAAAATATGAAGTATATTTATCTAATTTCTTCTTCACTGTTTTTTTTCTGTTATCAGATTTGCCTTTTGTTTTCTATATTCCTCTCTATAGATCTTATGTTAGTTTCTTTCTGCTTATGCTTCTTGGAATGAGGAAATTTATATCTGAACAAGTGATTTGCTGAATGATGTGGTGAAAGCATGACCTGGATAAGCCAGGGTTTCCACTTGGGTATGTTGTCTCAGAAAAGTTTTATGCCAAATAATCTACATTTTCTTTCATGATTGGTTCTCCTGAGGTTTCAGTACTCATCTTTGACTCAGCTTGGTTCTTAGTCAAATCCCATATCTTACACATTCTCTCTTTCATAATCTGTAGTTGTTTTTTTTTTCCTCCCCCAAAGATATGGATAAGCAGGTTTGTGTGTGTGCGTTAGCTGTTCAGTCATGTCCGACTCTTTTGCAACCCCATGAACTATATATAGCCTGCCAGGCACCTCTGTCCATGGAATTCTCCAGGCAAGAATACTGGAGTGGATTACCATTCCCTTCTCCAAAGCAGGATTAAAGAATCTTTAATATTTTTCAAGGTTAGGAGAAGAAGGGACTGGCTTGTGGCCCACTGTTATGGAGAAGATGAAGTTTCTTCTCCTCTTTTTCTTCCCATCAATGGATACTTTCAAGAAATAAGTATTGTATTTATATAATCATCTTTAACTTGAGTCCCACTTCCTATACATGTATCCATGCTTCATCCTGCTGCTCTTTCACCATCACATTCCTTTTTTATTACCTAATGAAACTCTATGTTTACTTTTGGCCTTTCTTTTTTTGTCTGCTGTCAACTTCCAAAATTTCTTATACACAAAAGGAGCAGCATTCTTGCAGTAAGTGCTTTGCCTTTCAGCAATTCCCTTTATGAAGCAGCCTCTAGGAAGGCATCATGTACAAATTATAGGTCATCTGTATTTTATTTTATTCATTTACTCACCTCTTATTCATTTACCAAATATTGAGTACCTCTGATATACATTGGCCCAAATAGAAACTAAGGGGGGGGGGGGGTAAATCACTTGCCACCACTTCATAAATCCCCTTCAGATAAGCAAAAAAAGTTTTAAGGAATTTGATAATAGTTTTAGAGGGCAATTTTATTTAGCTTGCATTTCTCACATCCATAAATATTATTAAGTAATGATTATCTGCTTTGCCCCTGACCAGGGAAATTGAATTTCATGAGCTACAGATGAGATTGATTTTTCTAAGAAAAGAACATTGGTCAGTTATTTCAGGAGACCTTTCTTTTTTCTTGGTGATTGTAGTTTGAATATGTACTCCTGAGAAGATCTGAAGATGTGACTATTTTTATAATAACCCAACCACAATACATGAAGGGGAAAGTAAGATCACTTCATGTAAATCCCATATTTGAATTAGTAAGGATATAGTTTGTAGACATCTAAAACAAATCCTTCCATCACCTGAGTTCTTTGGAGGAAATATGCCAAGAAACATATAAATAAGTAATAAACTAATACACCTATCAGATGGAAAAAATAAAAAGTGGATGATGGCTCCACACTATGAATTGGGAAAAACATCTGCTGCTGTTTTGAAGAAGAAGCATATAGCCATGTGCTTATAGCATATGGCCATATTTACAACTGGCTATGAAGGTACTCTCTTTTTCAGCAGAATGCAGAGGAATTTGATCAGGAACTATGGTTATAACTATGACTCTATTCTGACTCTGAGATTCAGTTGTAGATAAAGTGTCAACAGAAAATGAACTGGGGAGTTTGGCCCTCTTTTTCTCACTGGGGTGTACAGGATTGGAAGTTGCTTTGCCAAGTGTAGGCTATAACTCTGTGTCTCAGACCTTTGAATCCTTTTTAGATCAATGTATGCCGAAAAACTGATGCTTTTGAACTGTGGTGTCAGAGAAGACTCTTGAGAGTTCCTTGGACTGCAAGGAGATCCAACCAGTGCATCCTAAAGGAGATCAGTCCTGGGTGTTCATTGGAAGGACTGATGCTGAAGCTGAAACTCCAATACTTTGGCCACCTGATGTGAAGAGTTGACTCATTGGAAAAGACCCTGATGCTGGGAGGGATTGGGGGCAGGAGAAGGGGATGACAGAGGATGAGAAGGCTGAATGGTGTCACCGACTCGATGGACATGAGTTTGAGTAAACTCCGGGAGTTGGTGATGGACAGGGAGGCCTTGTGTGTTGCAAGTCATGGGGTCGCAAAGAGTCAGACATGACTGAGCGACTGAACTGAACTGAACTAATGCAAAGTGAATAGCACTAGCCAATTGATATCTATGGCAGTGGTCCACAACTTTTTGTTACCAGGGACCAGTTTGTGGAAGACAATATCCATGAACTGAAGGGTTGGGGGGGATGGTTTCAGAATAGAATAATTCAAGCACATTACATTTTATTATGCCACTGCTGATCTGATAGGAGGCGGAGCTCAGGTGGTAATATGAGTCATGGGGAGTGGCTGTAAATACAAATAAAGCTTCCCTCACTCTCCAAGCCACTCACTTCCTGCTGTGGGCCCTTTTTCTAACAGACCACAGATCTGTACCAGGCTATGGCCTGGGGGTTGGTGATCCCTGATCTAAGATCAGAGGTGACCAAATAACCAATGCTGATTCTGAAAAATGATTTAATAGAAGGATGTATCATGTTGTTGTTGTCCAATGTCTAAGTCATGTCCAACCCTGCGACCTGGTGAACTGCAGCACTCAGGGTAAGCCAGCCTTCTCAGTCCTTCACTATCTCCCAGAGCTTGCTCAAACTCGTCCATTGAGTCAGTGATGCCATCCAATCATCTCATCCTCTGTGATCCCCTTCTCCTGCCCTCAATGTTTCCCAGCATCAGGGTCTTTTTCAATGAGTCAGCTCTTTGCATCAGGTGGCCAAAGTACTAGAGCTTCAGCATCAGCCCTTCCAATGAATATTCAGGGTTGATTTCCTTTAGAATTGACTATTTTGGCCTCCTTGCTGTCTCAAGACTCTTCTCCAGCTCCACAGTTTGAAAGTATCAGTTCTTTGGTGCTCAACCTTCTTTATGGTCCAATTCTCACATCTGTACATGACTACTGGAAAAACCATAGCTTTGATTATACAGATCTTTGTTGTCAAAGTGATGTTTCTGCTTTTCAGTATCATGAGGTCTATAAACAATTCTCTTACACTGTGAAAAAGGATAAAGTTGGGACATTGAGATAAATAGTGGGAATTTTAGTGACAGGAAACCTGAGTTTCTCTATCCTACTCATGTAACCTCCTGGAAGCATTAAACCCTTGGTCTCAGTACCTGACAAGGGTACATAAACAACATAAACAAAGAGATATTTCCTTTAAAATTTTTATATCAATGAACAGTATTATAATTATACAAACTTTATCTCCACAAGTGACTATAGAACTCCTCCGAGTAAGCTTCATATCTCTTTCACAAATCTTTTCTCCTGTTGGACTAGTGACTAAAAGGGCTACCTAGGTAGAACTAGTGGTAAAGAACCCATCTGCCAATTCAGATGACATAAGAGATGCAGGTTTGATCCCTAGGTCAGGAAGATACCCTGGAGGAGGGCGTGGGAATACACTCCAGTATTCTTGCCTGGAGAAACCCATGGACAGAGAAGCCTGGTGGGCTACAGTCCAGTGGGTCACAGAGTCAGACATGACTGAAATGACTTAGCACACACAGTGATTAAATGCCTATAAAACTAGAGTTTCTCAGGGCTCAGGGGAGAGCCCTTGACCTCACTTCTCAGGCTTCAAGTAATCATAGCTGAGCAGATAAACCTCCAAGGAACACGGTTTGAAAATCTGAGCTGATCGGTACAGGGTCCCATAGCTAGACAGTGGCAGAGCAAGGATTACAAGCTGGATAACCAGCTTCAGTGCCAGTACTCTTCACCAATGCTTTTCAAATTTCAGTGAACACATGGATCACTTAGAACTCTTATTAAAATGCAGATTCAATTCCATGATTCTGAGGGGATCTTGAAACACTATACTGCTAACTGCTCCTAGGTGACATCAATGCTGCTTGTCCAAGAGGCACAGTTGGAAGAACAAGGCTTTATACTAAACCACATTGCCCACAATGAACAAGCATACTGGAAAGAAACTTAATCTAACCTAAAAACCACCTTTTTAAAAAAATAATTCACTCACACCTTCCATTTTCACAATCTTGACTAATCTCCACTTAACACTCCAAAGGAGGAATAAGGAGAGTAAAGAGAAGAAGCAAATTTTTTGTTTTAAAGTGGCCCACCAACTGATACTTAAAGAATTAATATGCAAACAGAAAATGGCTCACATCAGACCTGATTATTTTAGAAGTATAAAGCCAATTTTGAAAATGTTGGCTTTAAAAAATATATATATTTGAGGGAGGATCCACAGATGAAATGAGTACAGAAGATGTAAAGCTGACAGCCACAGAAACATCGCCCAGAATATGAAGTTCACCCTCAGGGGTCCTCCACATTCCTTTTGTGGTACAATAACCTTTTGTGGTAACGATAACCCTATATGCAAAACAGAAAAAGAGACACAGAAATACAGAACAGACTTTTGAACTCTGTGGGAGAAGGTGAGGGTGGGATATTTCAAAAGAACAGCATGTATACTATCTATGGTGTAACAGATCACCAGCCCAGGTGGGATGCATGAGACAAGTGCTTGGGCCTGGTGCACTGGGAAGACCCAGAGGAATCGGGTGGAGAGGGAGGTGGGAGGGGGGATCGGGATGGGGAATACGTGTAACTCTATGGCTGATTCATATCAATGTATGACAAAACCCACTGAAATGTTGTGAAGCAATTAGCCTCCAACTAATAAAAAAAAAATAAAAATAAAAAATATATATATTTGAGGGAGGATCCACAGATGAAATGAGTACAGAAGATGTAAAGCTGACAGCCACAGAAACATCGTCCAGGATATGAAGTTCACCCTCAGGGGTCCTCCACATTCCTTTCGTGGTCTCATACTTCTGAGGGCTCATAACCCCTGAACCTTCCTTTTGAAGCCTAGCACTCACCTCACACCTAAACTGTGTATTAAAGAGCAAAGACATCATTTTGCTGGCAAAGGTCCGTGTAGTCAAGGTTTTGGTCTTTCTAGAAGTCGTGTACAGAAGTGAAGGTTGTACCAAAAAGAAGGCTGAGCACTGAAGAGTTGATGCTTTCTAATTGTGGTGCTGGAGAAGATTCTTCATATACTCTTAGAAAGCAAGGTGATCAAACCAGTGAATCCTAAAAGAAATCAACCGTGAATACTCTCTGGAAGGACTGATGCTGAAGCTGAACCTCAAATACTTTGGCCACCTGATATGAAGAGCCAACTCATTGGAGAAGACCTCGATGCTGGGAAAGATTGAAGGCAGGAGAAGAGGGCAGCAGAGGATGAGTCGGTTGGATGTCATCCCTGATTCAATGGACATGAACTTGGGCAAACTCAGAGATGGCAAGGGACAGGGAGGCCTGGTGTGCCGCAGTCCATGGGGTTGCAAAGAGTTGGACATGACTTAGTGACTGAACAATAAGAACTCACTTCACCACGTAGGGTAGCACCAAGCTTTACTATCAACCATTATCTGTTCTTTCCCCTGCAGTCAAACTCCATATATCTGAGGCAACTAATCAAAATAATTTGCAGGTTAAAAATAACGATGTGCTTTAATTTTAAGACAGCATTTTGATTTATATAAGGACCTTAGACATTCATGAAAATTAGTGATAAAAATAAAGATTAAATGTTTCACACGCTTTCTTATAGTCTTTATTATATCATGAAGACAACTGATTCCTCAGCAATGTAAACTCTATGAAACATATAGGTCCTTTAAAGACAGATTATACTCCTCAAATCCTAACAGTCTGGTTATTACTTGTAATATATTGTAACCCTGCTTATTTAACTTATATGCAGAGTACATCAAGTGAAATGATGTACTGGATGAAGCACAAGCTGGAATCAAGATTGCCAGGAGAAATATCAGTAACCTCAGATATGCTGATGACACGACCCTTATGGCAGAAAGTGAAGAAGAAGTAAAGAGCCTCTTGATGAAAGTGAAAGAGGAGAGTGAAAAAGTTGACTTAAAGCTCAATATTCAGAAAACTAAGATCATGGCATCCTGTCCATCACTTCATGGCAAATAGATGGGGAAATAGTGGAAACTGGCTGACTTTATTTTTTGGGGCTCCAAAATCACTGCAGATGGTGATTGCAGCCACGAAATTAAAAGAAGCTTACTCCTTGGAAGGAAAGTTATGACCAACCTAGATAGCATTTTAAAAAGCAGAGACATTTCTTTGCTGACAAAAGTCCAGCTAGTCAAGGCTATGGTTTTTCCAGTAGTCAAGTATAGATGTAAGAGTTGGACTATAAAGAAAGCTGAGCACAGAAGAATTGATGCTTTTGAAGTGTGGTGTTGGAGAAGACTCTTGAGAGTCTCTTGGACTGCAAGGGGATCCAACCAGTCCATGCTAAAGGAGATCAGTCCTGAGTGTTCACTGGAAGGACTGATGTTGAAGCTGAAACTCCAACACTTTGGCCACCTCATGCGAAGAGCTGACTCATTGGAAAAGACCCTGATCATGCAAAAGATTGAGGGCAGGAGGAGAAGAGGACGACAGAGTTTGAGATGGTTGGATGGCATCACCGATTCAATGGACATGAATTTGGGTAAACTCCAGGAGTTGGTGATAGACAGGGAGGCCTGGCGTGCTGCAGTCCATGGGGTTGCAAAGAGTCAGACACGACTGAGCGACTGAACCGAACTGAACTGTAGTAGCGAATCCTCAGTGGGAACTAAAGTGAATTTCCATGTAAAGAAGTTCTCACTAAATCAGTAACAAGGATATAGAATGCCTTCAAGTTGGTTGGGAAAAGAGCCAGATTTTAAGAAGCTGATGGAGAATTGATTATATTGATCTTTACCCACCATAGTTACTGAGAATACAACATAACAGTCTTTTGTACCCTTTGCAATATTTGGATGCAAATCCCTGACTTGGCCTTCAAAAATTCCTATAAGAAACTCTACCTAAAGATTTAGCTTCTATGGGTGCAAAACAGCATTACTTCATGAACACAAAAGCAGAAATTTTGCTTTTTTTTTTTTTTTTATTTTTTTTTATTATTATTATTTTTTTTTTCCAGTGGGTTTTGTCATACATTGATATGAATCAGCCATGGATTTACATGTATTCCCAATCCTGATCCCCCCTCCCACCTCCCTCTCCACCCGATTCCTCTGGGTCTTCCCAGTGCACCAGGCCCGAGCACTTGTCTCGTGCATCCCACCTGGGCTGGTGATCTGTTTCACCATAGATAGTATACATGCTGTTCTTTTGAAATATCCCACCCTCACATTCTCCCACAAAGTTCAAAAGTCTGTTCTGTATTTCTGTGTCTCTTTTTCTGTTCTGAATATAGGGTTATCGTTATCACCTTTCTAAATTCCATATACATGTGTCAGTATGCTGTAATGTTCTTTATCTTTCTGGCTTACTTCACTCTGTATAATGGGCTCCAGCTTCATCCATCTCATTAGGACTGGTTCAAATGAATTCTTTTTAATGGCTGAGTAATATTCCATGGTGTATATGTACCACAGCTTCCTTATCCATTCATCTGCTGATGGGCATCTAGGTTGCTTCCATGTCCTGGCTATTATAAACAGTGCTGCGATGAACATTGGGGTGCACGTGTCTCTTTCAGATCTGGTTTCCTCAGTGTGTATGCCCAGAAGTGGGATTGCTGGGTCATATGGCAGTTCTATGTCCAGTTTTTTAAGAAATCTCCACACTGTTTTCCATAGCGGCTGTACTAGTTTGCATTCCCACCAACAGTGTAAGAGGGTTCCCTTTTCTCCACACCCTCTCCAGCATTTATTGCTTGTAGACTTTTGGATAGCAGCCATGCACTACAAAGGAAACTATAAGTAAGGTGAAAAGACAGCCCTCAGATTGGGAGAAAATAATAGCAAATGAAGAAACAGACAAAGGATTAATCTCAAAAATATACAAGCAACTCCTGAAGCTCAATTCCAGAAAAATAAATGACCCAATCAAAAAATGGGCCAAAGAACTAAACAGACACTTCTCCAAAGAAGACATACAGATGGCTAAAAAACACATGAAAAGATGCTCAACATCACTCATTATTAGAGAAATGCAAATCAAAACCACAATGAGGTACCATTGCTTTTTTTTTTTTAAGTTCAATAATTTATTCTCACAAAACCATTCTGCTCCATTTACATTTTTAAATAAAGTGCTCTCTTCTGAGTTTAATGTGGTAAATGAGTTTAAACTCTTTAGAAACAGACATTGGTACTGCTTTCTTGTAATTTGGTAAAGTACAGGCGAGGCATTTGAATAATGAAAAAAGAGGCATTTCTCCTCAATATTACATTAAGTAAAAGCAAATCACTAACTTATAATCCTGTTTCCATGGGAACCTAAGTATAGAGCCAGTATGATCCAAGGCTTTTCTCCTGGTATACATATTTTCCCCCTGCTTGAAATATACTTTTGATTGCGGTCCAAAGGCTAAAGAGTGCTGAGAACTAAATGATCATCTTTGGTCCTTTTACCAGGTTAATAGAGTTGTATAAGTAGCTAAAACAGACAACAGCAAAACCTCATCATTGCAGGACTGTAGGAAGGACTGGCTGGAAGAAAAGACTTTGAGGGGGAAAAAACTGCCTTAATGAATCTGCTTGCCTTAGTTGAGATTTGGAGATTAAATCTGAACTTCTCAACTCCATCTCCATCCTAAGCTGTGTGTATCTCATGCCTCTGCCTGGGCAGCAGCCTGTTACAGGACAATGTTCTCCACCACCCCCATAATCTATAGCCAGAGTAGAATCATATAAAATTTTTTTTTTCCTGGAACAGTTGTTCTCAAGTGTTGTTATGGAACCAGCAACATCAGTAGCATCTGGGAGTACATTAAAAAATTCCAGTTCTTGGACTCCACCTCAAGTCTACTGAACCAGAGACTCAGAAGAGGCCCAGCAGTACATTTTAACAAGCCTTCTGGGTGGTTCTAATGCATGTTTGCAGAGTCACCAGTTACATACCTGTATGAACAGGGACTTGTAGGGAGACATGGACTTTGACTTGGAGCTAAGTTACCCTCAGCACACAGGGAAGAGTGGCTAGGATTCTTATCTCATCTAGAGTACCTGCCCAAAGAGAGATCCCTAAGGAAACTAAATATCCTGGGGATATTTTATATTTAAAATTTAAAAAAGGATGGCAGGATGACATGAGGAGTGAGGTTATATGGGGTAGTGGATTAAGCTCATTTTTTTTTTTTTTTAAAGAAGAGGCAGCAAGCTATTTCTTATATCATATTGAATCTTTTCTTACTTGGAGACCACCCCTGACTCCAAATGGCAACTAACTAAACAAACGTATGGATATACAATATTTGAATTTAGACTTTTCAAGGTGCATGCTGTACTATTTCCTATCCATCTGGAAACAGTTTTTTACTTGCATCTAAATCAGCATTTTATTTTTAGGAAAAAAAAGAACTGTATCAAATGCATTGCACCAAAAACTCTTTTTGTAAATTGAATCTTCAATAAGCTGCCTACCTTCCTAAGGTACCCTAGTCTTCTTGTCAGCTCTTGTTGTAACACCACACTAGGTTAGATGCCCACTGAAGAGGTGCTGAAAAGGGAATCTGGGGACCTTAAAAACTCCTTCCAACACTAAAATTCTCTCCTCATATGACAACAGAGAAGGCAATGGCAACCCACCCCAGTACTCTTGCCTGGAAAATTCCATGGACGGAGGAGCCTGGTAGGCTGCAGTCCACAGGGTCGCGAAGAGTTGGACACGACTGAGCAACTTCCCTTTCACTTTTCACTTTCATGCATTGGAGAAGGAAATGGCAACCCACTCCAGTGTTCTTGCCTGGAGAATCCCAGGGATGGGGGAGCCTGGTGGGCTGTCGCCTATGGAGTCGCACAGAGTGGGACACGACTGAAGTGACTTAGCAGCAGCAGCAGCAGCATATGACAAATTGGGTTCCGGGAAGACACAGTGGTTATCAGTCTCAACATTCACTCTGAACACCGATGTCAAAAAGAAAAAGTATAGTAGAATGTGGAATGTTGGAAAGCAACACCCCAGTTCAGTTCAGTTAAAGTCGCTCAGTCATGTCCAACTCTCTGTGACCCCATGGACTACAACACGCTAGGCTTCCCTGACTCCCAGAGCTTGCTCAAACTCATGTCCATTGAGTTGGTGATGTCATCCAACCAACTCATCCTCTGTCGACCCCTTCTCCTCTTGCCTTCAATCTTTCCCAGCATCAGGGTCTTTTCCAATGAGTCAATTCTTAGCATTAGATGGCCAAATTATTGGAGCTTCAACATCAGCCCTTCCAATGAATATTCAGGACTTATTTCCTTTAGGATAGGCTGGTTGGGTCTCCTGGCAGTCCAAGGGACTCTCAAGAATCTTCTCCAACACCACAGTTCAAAGGCATCAATTCTTCGGCCCTCAGCTTTCTTTACAGTCCAACTCTCACATCCACACATGACTACTGGAAAAACCATAGCTCTGATTATATGGACGTTTGTAAAGCCTATCCTAGGATAAAATCAGAAACTGTCTTAGGGCTAAATCTTCACTCAAAGCATGTTTCTTTATCTCTTGGCTCTTTCCCTTCACAGAGCATACATAAAAAGTTCTAATTATTTGAAGAGACTTGTGTGTAGAGTCCAATTTAATCAAATATCTGCTATACACTGTAGCATGCTATATAGTATTACCCATGCATAATGTGCTTTTCCTTATTACTAGAAATGAGTGAATACACTGAGTATTGTTTGGGAGTAAGGCCATGATACTTGGTAACTCCTATTACTGTTGTAGGGAATTGGGGAAAATACTATGAGAACCCAAACCAGCTTTTCTCTGGCCTCCATTTTGGAGTAATGCACACCTTCTACAGCAATAGAAAATACAAAGTTATTGTAGCTATTTCATCTAGAAAAATCACTGCATTTTTTTCAGGTACTATATCAACCTATTTGACCTGAGGGACGATGAGTAACATAGACAAACCCCAAGTCTTTGCCAGGGATCATGCAACCTTTCCCTATAGAATGTAAATATCACTAACCTTTTTAGGGAAGAGTTTATCTTTTTATTAAAGAATATGCCCTTTTCCTTTAAGCAATTCATAATGGGATTAAGACCTAGAGAAGCTTCAGTATATGTCATAATCATATCAATTCTCTGTCCCCTCAACCCAGGGATGGGAAGAAAACATCTCCATCACTGGCTAGAAATGACAGCTTGGAAATTCCCTGAAGGTACCTGGCTAACAGCTGTGGGCACCCTCTCCTACTACATCCCCCCAAAAGTGGTAAATGCCAAAGAAACAGGGCCATGTGGACAACTGACATTTTCCACCTTTGAGCAAAGACTTGAAATTAATGCAGGTAATGTCAAACTACCACTTGGGTACTGTATTTAATTGAGAATTCACAAGACTGTGTAGCAGGTTTCTCTGTCTTGGTGTTTGACTAAAATGATCAAGGTGTGCAAGTCACATCTAATCTGTTCAAAATAATATTGGTTTCCCTCTCCTTTTTCTTCATTTTAAAAGACATCATAGGCAGTGATGTGGCCCCTAGAAAAGGCAAATGTTCAGTGACCTGCTGTTTACATCATACTATCTCTAACCTTTCTCCATAATGATGCTCAAGGTGGGTCAAGGTGAAGGCACTACTCAGCAAGGAGTGTGACCAACCAGTTTCTGCTCCCATGCTGAGGACAACACCTGCACAGATCTGCTTCTAGTACCTGGAGTGTTGGCATGTCTCCAAAGGCATTCATAACCCACTTCTAAAAAACATACATGCTTTGCTAGTTGGGAATTAATATTCTCAGAGTCATGTATCAAGGAGAAAACCTTGGCTAACTTATGATATGTAAGGGGAAGTAACATACTGGTGGATGTGCCTAACATTGGGCTGCAAAGAGAGGATGAAATTTACTTTTCTCAGTGCCTATGACCTTCCTGGGACCATAGTCAACACTTTCTTACACAGTAATACAATGAATCCTGAGCCATTCTCTCAATTTTACAGATGCAAAAGCTAAGGCCACAGTTTGTGCATACTGTCAGGCTTGTCTGAAGCATGGAAGTCTCTGCCAAAAGGATGAACAAAAGCATAAGGTGAAGTTTCTGTGTCATCAAGTCAGTGAGACAAATTGACATGAAATTGTTCACTCCTAAGGTGTGTGGAAGTGATGTGGGTGGGAGGACATACTTTATGAACAGTGAGAACTCAAAATGTTAAAGGAAGAAAAAGTCAGGTAAGTTTTACACAGAAAGACCTTTCCCTTTCCCAGGTTACCAAATTAACATCAGGGTTCACTAACTCAGAATAAGATTATCTGGGTTTTGTTTTACAAAGGACAAAAGGACAGAGTTTTATAAAAGGTGGGACCAGTCTCTCTCTGGGATCTACTATTTCTATATTTGTTTTCCAAATAAAAATATCTCTACAGCATTGACACATTTAAAGACAGCAATCCCTTGAGAGGAATCATGTGCATCATTTCCACAGGTGCCTGGAGATCTTTATGGACAACCCTTTTAATTGCTACTTTTAAAAGCAGATGATGGAATAAAACACTCTCTAACAAGGGAGAGAATGTATGGAAAACTTATCATCTGGAAATAATACAGGGCAAGAAGCAATCTGAAGCTCACAGACAGTGTGTGCCTAGAGGAAACCTCCTGTGCTGGGGGTGATGCCATCACACCTGGGCTCCCTTATTAGTTCAGGATCACTTTGTGGATCAAACTCAAAGCAGAATTTTGAATTATTTTGTGGTTTGGGAGCCAATGTGCATTAAGAGCTGATGGAGGCTAATCCTCCTTGTCTTCACTTACTACCGATCATTACATAGCGTTTATACCAATAATTGAGTTCAATTAGCCTGGGAGTGCTCCAGAAGCTGAACTTAAGTCCTGAGACATAAACTCGAAGGTTTATGTCTTCCCTGACATCACCTTTAGACAGTTATATATACTTATTTTTTTCTACTGCACTTTCAGAGGACTATCTTCAGAAACAGCCAGTCATTCTTTTCTGAATGTCTTTAAACTGTTTGTTTTGGTGCAAGAATACACGGACAGATGTTGAAAGCCTGCTCTGACAGTTCTGTTTGTCTTTAGCACAACATTGCTTCCCTTGTGGCTCAGCTGGTAAAGAATCCACCTGCAATGCGGGAGACCTGGGTTCAATCCCTGGGTTGGGAAGATTCCCTGGAGAAGGAAACGGCTACCCACTTCAGTATTCTGGCCTGGAGAATTCCATGGACTGTATAGTCCATGAAGCTGCAAAGAACTGGACACGACTGAGAGACTTTCACTTTCACTTCACCTTCCGCGTCTTGCTATGAAATTTCTTACTGTGTTCCATAAGCATGCTTTCATCAAGGCCCAAGTTCACACTAACATTTTCTTGGAGACACATTGATATTATGAGATCTCTTTGTACAGAAGAATGTTTAAGGCTAAATGCAGAAACTAATTATTAGTTTTTTGCAAAGTACCATGTACTATAAATAAATCCATATATATAAATATATCCACATCTTGGAGAAAGGGATATATATATCCTGTTTTTTAACTTTTGGTATAAGATAAAATTCAATCACTAGTTTCTACTCCCACCCCCTCTGTATCTTCCATAGAAGGGATCATTCACCAAGCCTCAGAATCTAGGCACACCCATCACTCCTGAACTATAGAAAGATTTAAAACTCTTTGTGTCCAAAGTTTTAAATGACATCCTCAACTCCTTTGGCATCCATAACTAAGAAGAAGCTTTGCTAAATTTAAATTAATAACTACAGAGAAGTCCCTGAACTATTTTTATTTAAATACTCTAAATAATATCTAAATACTCTAATTCAGGACTTCTCTGGTGGTCCAGTGGTTGAGACTCTTTGTTCCCAATGCAGGGGGTCAGGCTTTGATCCCTGGTTAGGAATTAAGATCTTACATGCTGCTTGGTATGGCTAAAAAATAATAACAATAAATAAATAAATAGTATAATCTGAGTAGTATCTAATTACTCCAGTGAGAATAGAATGGTCACTCCATTACTGTCCATGAAATAATATCCTCCACTGTACATTTCTTTGATTATCTGTACCAGAGGAGAACTGAAAACTAATGAAAGTCTCAGTGAAGAATAAGAAGTAATGATAAGGACTTAATATTTACTGAGCACCTACTATGTGGCAGCAGATTTGTACTCATTTGATTTTAACATCAATTTTACCAGGTCTTTCTTCATTCACAGACCAATGGAGAAAAGACCAGCAATTAGCCAAAGCCCAGACAATGTAGAAGGAAACAATCAGGCACACAATAGGGGAATATTTATATTTCTCTAAATTTTACATATATGAAATATAGTAAAAAAATAAAATAAATGTAGTCTTCACATGCACACATATCTTTTCTGCATTTCTAAATTAGCATTCTATAGCATTTACAAGTGCCTTTCTTCAAACAGCTGATACTATCTCTACCCTCATTATCGGCATATTCACAGAGAAGGTGGAGTCCATAGACAGGAACACCCTTATTGCCAATTACTTCATTCCCTTCCTTGGACATCTCAATGCAGGATCACTAAGCTGGGGGAGTTTTACAGGGCTCTGGGCCACCTTCATCGTTTCACCACTGAGGAGTTAGCACTGGAGCTTTATTTCCAGCAGAGACTTTGGAGAAAAGCAGATCAGAATCTAGGCTCTAGCTCTGAAACTCTCCAACCTTGTAAAAACCATTAATTTCCTTGAATTTCAATTTCTTCATTGCAAAATATGGAGGGAAAAAAGAAAACCTCTTTCTCATAGGATTATTGTGGTGGTAAAATTTCAGAAAGCAATTAAGGCTTTATTATTAAAGTGTCTGGTTTACAGTTGATAGGTTTATAGTTAGAACTCAGTCAATCTTCATAACAATTATGATTTGTCTCAGACGGGGATTATTTGGCTGAGATGTATGGCAGAAACAAAAGCCCATTGCACCTAATTAAAACCAAAATGACTGTTCATTGGAGTACTATCTGGGCATCTGAAAAAATCCAGAAAGGATTACCCAGCATCTTGGAACACTGAAATTGGGAGGAACAGCTGTGGGTCCATCTTGTTACTTAATCTCATTTCTGGGCCTTACTGCTTACCTGCTACCTCCCTCCCTCCCGCCCTCTCTCTCTTTTTCTCCCTTATTCTCTTTCCCTCTGTCTTTTCTCAGTGCCTAACTCTAACGGGCTACACCAGTCCTGTCCACCTTACCTCTAATTCAGGCATACACAATCAATTAAACAAAGCCACTGGTTCTGAAAGTCCCTATTTCTGAACTTCACAGCCTCAGGGGAGAAAATCCATTTGGTTCATCTTGAGCCAGGTGCCCACTCCAGTTCAGTGAACCATGGCTGAGAGGGGTAAGGGTGACAGGTTCAGGGAGGGCAGGGAAGCAACTACTCCGAAAAGAGGATAAAATTTATCAGACCAAAGGAAGCGCCTGCCTGCTTCCTTATGAGCATCACCATGGTCCTCCAGCATCACTGGAGGCAAAGAGAGGGCCAGAACAAAGATGTTCCAATTCTGACACAGTGTGCTATGCTTTCCATTATGACCCAGGATCCTCCTTCTGGAAATACTAAGCCTCATGAGGGAGTCAGTCCACATGAAGTCTTGTGTTCAAATGCTTATAGTAATATTCTTCATAAAGCCCAAACTGAAACAACCCAATGCCTGTTGACTGGTGAACTGATTTGATATATTCATACTATGGAACACCACTCAGAAATAAATGAATAAAATGTTATTACATGCAACAACATGAGTGAATCTCAAAAACATTATGCTAAGTGAAAGAGATCAAATGCAAAAGACTACATATTGCATGGTTCTACTCATAAAGAATTCTAGAAATGGGAAAACCATAGTAACAGAAAGCAGATTAGTCTTTGCCTGAGGTTCGTGATGGGGGTTGGGGTGGGGTTAGACTGTAAACAAATGTGAAACAACTTTTTGGAGCACTGCAGCTATTTTATGGGCTTCCCAGGTGGCTCAGTGGTAAAGAATTTGTCTGCCAGTGCAGAAGTCACAGGTATGACCCGTGGGTTGGGAAGATACCCTAGAGAAGAAAATGACAACCCACTGCAGTATTCTCGCCTGGGAAATTCCATGACAGAGGACTCTAGTGGGCTATAGTTCATGGGGTTTCAAAGAGTCGGGCATGGATGAATGACTAAACAACAACAAACTATTGATATTTTATATTTTAACATGATAGAATTCACCTGATGGCATACAATTACCAACATCCTTCATACTGTGCATTAAAAGTGGGTACATTTTATTGTGAATAAATTATGCCTCAATAAAGCTTTTTTTCTTTCTTTAAAGCTAAGAGAAAGAAAGAAGAAGAGACAGAAGGAGGGGAGGAAAGAAAGAAATTGAAAGACAGTTGTCTCCAAATTCTATGATATGCCTTTTTTTTTTCAGCTGAGTCAGCATATATCAATTACTACATTTAAAACATCTATTATTATTACTAATAAAAACTTATTAAGCAATTACCATATGGCAAAAAGTATGCTAAGCAGTTCCTTTATATGCATTACTGAATTGAATTTTCACAACAACCCTGCAGAGTAGGTGTTATTATCCCTGTTTTAGATATCAAGAAGTATTTGTTCAAATAAACTCAGTATCTTGCCTAGCTAGTCAGTGTCACAGATGGGATTCAAATTCAGTCTGTCTGATTCCCAAGCCTCTATTTCAGCAACTGTCCTTTGAGACTGAACCCAGTATTAAAACCAGAAATGCTCTCAAACTATGATCATCACATTGATTACAGGAAAAAGTCAGCCAAAACAAAGTGAAATTGAATACCCTAGGCAGTATCTGTGTTTTTGGAAACATGCACTTTTTGATGCCCTTTAAAAAGCATCCAAGGTAATTTAATAGTGTTTCCTTTTATGTAGAATATGTCCATGAGTATACATGACTGTGTGTATATATATATGACTGTATATATCATATATATAATGACAATGCTGTGATTTTTTGGTTCGTGTGATGTGATTTTTATGTGAGTATTTTTTTTTAATTCTTTCAGAAAAATGTCAAATGAAAACTGGATAATTCAGATCCATCAGAGCCCAACTTAGAAAGCATGGTCAAATGCTGGTCAACTGACACCTCAGCTAAGATCCACTTTGTAGATCCTATGCATGGACTTTATAACACTTTATAGTGTATCCTAGACTTGAAGGTACTGGGTCTAAACAATCAGAGTGAATTATAAGATCAAGATAATTATTTTATAATTGAAGGGGAGGAAAGTTACCTTCACAGTATCTATCAACAACAAATGAGTACTAAATGAGCTCCTCCATAAGCTGGGACCTTATACTATTTTAGAAAGAAAGTAGAATGAGGACTTGAGAATCCCTTGGACAGCAAGGAGAGCCAACCAGTCCATCCTAAAGGAAATCAGTCCTGAATATTCATTGGAAGGACTGATGCTGAAGCTGAAACTCCAATACTGTGGCCACCTGGTGGGAAGAACTGACTCATTGGAAAAGACCCTGATGCTGGGAAAGATTGAAGGCAGGAGGAAAAGGGGACGACAGAGGATGACATGGTTGGGTAGCATCACAGACCCGATAGACATGAATTTGAGTAAGCTCCAGGAATTGATGATGGACAGGGAGGCCTGGCGTGCTACAGTCTGTGGGGTCGCAGAGTCAGACACGACTGAGTGACTGAACTGAACTGAACTGAGAATGAGGCATGGAACGCTTTTTAAGACATCTTGCTATATAATTGCCCAGGGGAATAAAGGCATGAAACAGGCAAAGTGAAATGATGTACTGTATGGCTTTGAACATAGCTTCCATACATGTTCATAATGGAGGGGGTCAGTATGAGCTGGAAGACAGAGTTGAGACTGTGAAGGGGAGAGGCAGAAGGTGGCAGAAGGCGCAGCAATACAGAGAGGAGGATGAGGAGGCAGGCAGCCTGGAAGTGTATCCCAGTTGAGTGACTCAACAGCTGTGTTACTAGGCAAGTCACTCCTCTGTGCCTCAGTTTCCTCATCTGTAAAATGGGGAAGTAGAACTACCTTACAACCTTACAAGGTTGTTATAAAAATTCAATAGCCCTTGCGACTTTCCTGGTGGATCAGTGGTTAAGAATCTGCCTTATAATGCAGGAGACATGGGTTTGATCCCTGGTCAGGGAAATAAGATCTCACATGCTGCTGGGCAACAAAGCCTGTATGTCACAGCCAAAAAGCCCATGCATCACAAAAAAAGATCCCATGTGTTGCAACTAAGACACAACACATCCAGATAAATAAATATTTTTTAAAAACGTAAATAGCACTATCCGTGACATGTGCTTAGAACAGTGACTGGCCCATTGGCTAGTTTCAGTGCGTGTTCCTTATTCTGTTAGCACATAGGTCAATATGAAGATGAAACTTTATACAGGGAAAAGAAGAAGATTGGGTGAGTGCTCTTGGGAAAAGCAGTAACAAAGGGAATGGCATGAAGGCCATGTGTGACAGTGAGGAAAAGGCCTCAATGGGGAGGAAACGCACATTTTGAGAAGAGGAGGGGCAGGAAATCACGGTGAGATCAAGCAGAACGAAACTGAGGATGACTTTGAAATCTGGGAAGGAAAATTGAGATTACCTGAAGCAATGGTATGCTGATTAGGTTCTTCAACAAGAAACGACTCAAAAAACCAAGCGGTGTTTAAAGAACATTTGTCTCATAGCAACAAATGAGTTATAAACAGGAAGTGACAAAGGAAAGGAGAATTAAATAGCAGTTTACTGAATAATTCTGTACATTTCAGCAAAATTCTAATTTTTAGGCCTGAACTGAGGAAGTCAGAAATCCAGACAATAAAGAACAACCACACTCGTTCTAAGTTATAGACAGACTCGAACGACTTACTGTGACTGTGAGGAAGGAGCAGTACCTGAGTCTGTGACAAATGACAAAGAAAATAGAGGATTCACTTTACTACACTTGGTTAAAACATATCTCTTCTAACAATCAAAGTAAATTCTTCACTGCTTGTCACTCTCTTCCTCCCCATAGGCATTCTAAAATACATTAGGGTTATTCTACAGTCCCCTAAAGCTATATAAAAATAGAAACTGATGAATAATTGTTTAAAAAAAAAAAAACCTTGCTAGTGTCTTATATTTCATGGCGCAAAACTCTGACAATATCCAGCATAAAGGAAAATAACAGGTTAGTCCAATTCATCTCAGCAAGGTTTACAATTGCCTGCAGCATTCTGAGATGATTCCAATGAGAATTCATGTTTCCATATGATGGTTTCACTTGCCTTTACCTTATACCCACTTTTCGTTCCTTTCCCACAGCCATGCTCATAGAACAATGTGTTATTTGAGCCTCCAGATCCTTCTCCCCCTTTCCGGGTACCCTCTTTTTCTCAAACTCAGGGCATTCGCTCCAATATCAGTGTATCTTCCATAGAGCGAGTTTCAGTTCAATATTCTAAAACTCAAAAAGTGCCTCCTCTGAAGTATAATATTGCATCAGTGTCAAGCTATTTGAATTTCTCAAGATTTTAAAAGAAATCAAATGAATTATTATAATCAAAATCTATCAAAACTCCCAGCCAGTTAACTCTGGTTATAAAGGACATAATTAGATATGAATGATCAGATTAAGCCACTTTTTCAGTTATTGTTAGGACAAACCCTGCCCTATGTCAAAGAAAGCCACTGTCATAGGAGTTTTTTTTAATCCCCAATCAATTGTCACCAGGTATACTAAATTGTGTACATCCCTCCTTTAATAAAGGTGGACACATCAGAACACTTAGAGTGATTATCTGTGTGAGGCAGCATGTTAGTGGTGATTTTCCAGTCACTGCAAAAAGTATCTACAGCATCTTAAACATGAGCAATGCCAGCTGAATTCATTGCTGAAGCTCTCACACATCTATTTCTAGAGCCCTCTTTGTCCTGTTTATACTTCACACACACGCACATGCACACGCAAATATAAACACCCCTTCGTGTTGTCTTCTGTCTACCCGAAACTCCCCACTGTGACAGGGACCCTGGCCTGTCCTGTCCCATGGTGTTCCAAAACCCTAATGGGGATCTGTTGCCTCTCTCCTGAGCAAAATTCACTTCTCTGTCTGATTTCAATTTGGAAAGAAACCATGCATTTAACATTTTAAAAAATTCACACTGAAGAATGAGTCACCAGATGATGGGTTTAACCCTTTCAAGTGTGTCTGAATTATAGTAAGGGCCTCTTTTAATCCAAATGAGTTTCCACTTGGTAGAATGTGCAGAGATATTTTGACTGGAGTGTGTTCTGGGTGTCTCTAGGAAAGCACTCACAGGAGAAAGAGAAGCAGCAGTCAACTGCATTTCAATTCTGAAAGAAAACAACTCAAAATATAGGCTATTTAGCTAACGCAGTAGTTTTGTTTAGAATGATGGCAACCAGTATGTTACTTACTCATGGTTGCTTTGGGATCTCCCTTTAGCTTTGCCACAGGCTCAAACTGAATTTTTTTTTTAATTCTTAACAAAAAGAAAGTACATGTTTACACACCAATACTTCTCCTTTTATAATAGACAGACTCCTAAATTGTCTTTATTTATATCAACATTTCATACATAGAAATCTAGTTTAAACACTGAAAAATGCTTTTAAAAGAATTCTCTTGAGAACAGAATACACACAGACACAGACAGACAGACACACACACACTCTCATAAGGATTCACCAAAAAGTTTCCTAGAATGTTGGTCTCACTTTTTTTTTCTTATCAATTGTATCCTCACTTTAATGATGTTTGACCAGATGGAAAGACACCTTCTTCATCAATTATTTCCCAGTCTGCTTTAGGAGTGAATATGTACTTCTGAGCAATATTTCATCATATGACACCTGAACTACAGCTTCATGGGCATGAGAGTTGCGAAATGAAATTGAACCGCTCTAGCACCAAAGCCATAAGCAAGATGACAGATATTGATTGTGCCCTAAGATGTAATGTAGGCACCTAATGGGGCGTAGTAATGTACAATGAATCAGTAGAATATTATTTTAAATTTTCCTTTCACCTAGGGGATTGCTAACAGGGTATTTCACCTTCAAGTCGCTCCCCTGCCTCCCCAGACTAGGACAGCACTTGATTAAGGTCATTTAGAATATGGTAGATGTTTAGCAGCTTTGGGAAAATTAGTGATTATTTCCTAGGTCCCAGGAATCAGACATTCATAATACTTAGAATTACGAATCTTTCAAAATGTATGTGTGTGCGTGCTAAGTCACTTAAGTTGTGTCTCTTTGTGACCCAGTGGACTGTAGTCCCCCAGGCTCCTTTGTCTATGGGATTCTTTAGACAAGAACACTGGAGTGGGTTGCCATGCCCTTCTCCAGGGTATCTTCCTAACCCAGGGATTGATTCCATGTTTCTTATGTCTCCTGCATTGGCAGGCAGGTTCTTTACAACTATCACCACCTGGGAAGCCCTTCAAAATGTGTGGGTATGTGCGGGTGTGTATATATATATATTCAGCTGTGTGTCAATCCCTCAGTTGTTGCTGACTCTTTGGGACCCCATGGACTGTATCCTGTCAGGCTCCTCAGTCCATGAAATTCTCTAGGCAAGAATACTGGAGTGGGTAGCCATTCCCTTCTCTAGGAGATCTTCTCCCCCCAGGGATCAAAACCCAGGTTGAATGCAGGGATCAAACTCCTGCATTGCAGGCAGATTCTTTACAGTTTGAACCAGTAGGGAAGCTATTTTTGTTATTCAAAACACAAAGTTGAAGGATGTACCTGCAAGAACTGGAAATGAATAATCACAACATGCTAAAAACTGTAAGCCTTAACTGAATACTCACCATTACTCCTAGGATAAGTGTCGTTGTGGTTTAGTTGCTGAGTCATGTCCAAATCTTTGTGACCCCATGGATTGCAACCTGCCAGGCTCCTCTGTCTATAGCATTTTCCAGGCAAGGATTCTGGAGTGGGTTGCATTTCCTTCTTCAGGGGATTTTCCTGGTCCCCAGGGGATAAGTGCTGCCCATGTGTTATTAACTTATTGTTGACAATAACCCTTTGAAGGAAATGCTATCATTGTCTTCATTTTAAGATATAAAATCTGAAGCAGATGGAAGTTAAAGAACCAGACTCAAATGGTCATGAAGTTCATAAACGGTAGAGCCAAGGTAAAACATATTTTTTAGATATATGTATAGACCTCCCACACTTAACTACTATATAATCCTGTGAAAAGAAATGTTAGGAAACCTGAAATCATTCATTAGAAAGTTAAGTGACTGATCATCTTGTAACCACAGCTCTTTCTATAAGCCAACTGCCTGGTCATAGTCATGGTGAAAAATCTTTCCAATTCCCTGTCTGTGGCCCTCAGTTACAACCCATTCATTATGGCCTTTTGATTATGGCCCTTTGCTGCCCTTATCCCTGCCATAATATTCTTCCCTGTCAAACTACTTTCCTGGGCTCCTTTCACTTGGATAATCCAAAGACCAAAAATGTTTCAGAGTAACTGTTTTTGTTTCAACTGCATTAAGTCTATTCCCATTTCTATCTTTCTTTCACTCTTTATTCTTTTGCTTTTCCTAGATCCTGGAGACCAATCAATATCCTATTTTTATTTTGAGGCACTTGTTTATCTGAATAAAACTGTGAGGCAGAGTGGGCAGGTCTTAGATCTTTAGTGTTAAGCTGTCAAGGTTCAAATCTGGTTTCCATTTAGCAGAAAATTAGGAGACTCATCTAATCTGATATATTGGTATGATTGTTTCAAACTGGCATTTTATCAGGGCTTTCAAAAACTTAACCCAAATAATTAAGTTTTGGGGAGTTGTGAATATGGCAGAATAAACATTTTAATACCATGGAACTTCTGTTGCCATCAAAGTTCAGCGTACAGGCAAGTGTATATTACACTCACACAAAATGTAAGCCTAATTTAGCAATTTTTTCCTCAGATGTGTTCAATAGGGTAATTAAAATATTGAGGAACTTGATCAGGGTTCCTCATGAATCCTTCAATTCTGTCAATGGCGTCAACAAATATTGACTAAGTGCTTGCTGCATGTCAGGTTTCTTTTAGCATCTAGAAATCCAGCAATAACCAATGGATAGTTTCTGCTCTCATCTCTCCATTTTGAGTAGAAATAGAATAATTTATGCCATAACTGAAATTTTCAAAGGCTTAAAAACATAGACGAGTGTGCCTAATGGTCTCAAAAGTTTGGCCGAAAGGAGAGGAGCTAGAAAACTCTTCCCAGAGCGGGTGACAAGAGATGAGTCAGAAATTCTGAGTGGGAGTTGGCTCTTCAGAGAATACGGGATTGTATGAACACTGGCAGAAGTTTGACTGACAACAGAAAAGCTCCACAGTGATAGAGCATTATTACAGGAGACCTCATTTCAGGAAATTTATTTTGAATTATCAGCACAGGAGCTGATCTGCAGGATGACAAGCTTTTATCCCATAAAGGCAGGAGATGTCAGATCTGTCTTCACTTCTCCCCCAGAAGTCCTCTCTTTATCTTGTTTTAACTACTCACAGCTTCCACCTAATTGCCTAAAATGATAAATATTGAGGATCTCTTTCAGGAACACACACACACACACACAAACACACACACACAAGTCCATCCTATTGTCTTAACCTGGCATACTGACATTACTTAAATCCTTTGAGCATGTTTTTTTTTTTTTTTTTTTCCCGTTTGTAATAAAGCACTAATCCCATGTCCTTAAAAAAGGCTATTAGGATTATTAAAAGAGGTGAAATCTCTGAAGGACTAAACAAATTTCTTGAGCCATCATGGGTTAAGAGAGATATTTGTTTCCTCCTTATTTTTTTTAATTTAATTTAATTTTTATTTTTTTCACTTATTTTTATTAGTTGGAGGCTAATTACTCTACAATATTGTAGTGGTTTTTGCCATACATTGACATGAATCAGCCATGGATTTACATGTGTTCCCATCCCGATCCCTGCTCCCGCCTCCCTCCCCATCCCATCCCTCTGGGTCGTCCCAGTGCATCAGCCCTGAGCACTTGTCTCATGCATCCAACCTGGGCTGGTGATCTGTTTCACCCTTGATAGTATACTTGTTTCAATGCTGTTCTCTCAGAACATCCTACCCTTGCCTTCTCCCACAGAGTCTAAAAGTCTGTTCTGTACATCTGTGTCTCTTTTCCTGTTTTGCATATAGGGTTATCATTACCATCTTTTAAAATTCCATATATATGTGTTGGTATACTGTATTGGTCTTTATCTTTCTAGCTTACTTCACTCTGTATAATGGGCTCCAATTTCACCCCATCTCATTAGAACTGATTCAAATGAATTCTTTTTAACGGCTGAGTAATATTCCATAGTGTATATGTACCACAGCTTTCTTATCCATTCATCTGCTGATGGGCATCTAGGTTGCTTCCATGTCTTGGCAATTATAAACAGTGCTGTGATGAACATTTGTTTCCTCCTTAAATCATTTCCATTATCCTAGTTTACAGTTTACCACTCATCCTATTCTTAGACACTTCACTTTTATATATATGTTCATTCATGGTGCTAGAGGCCTCACATACTTCTATAAGAAATACTTTGTAATAGTAAAACTTGGTGAAAAGATTTTTGCTGTAATTAACCTATTGTCTCTCAGATCAACACCCACCATTCTATACCTGCTTGGTTAGGCTGAGGCTGGGATTCAGCAAATCTCTCTCTCCTTTGCCAATCATTTCTAGGTCAGACTCTGCCAAGTGTACTAAGAGGCCAGAAGGCTGGAGGAGAAATAAGAGGCTTGCTTCTTCCATTTTTGCTTATTGTTCCCTCAGGTGTCACTTCAACAATGACCCTTTGCCATGATGTTAACATCTGGCTTCAATTCTTCCCTTTCTTTAGCTCATCTCAAGCCAGCTTCACTGGGCCCCTTCAGAAACAGGAGAAACGGTGGCAATGCACCTGCTTAGAAGTCTAGGTACCAGTTCTACAATGTTCCTTCTTTGAGTTTCTGTTATAATTTAGTACCACCAACTGAACAAAACCTCTTTCCTGCAGAGATTCAGATCTCAACTTCATGACTCCTTCCTCCAAGCATCTTGGTTCTAATAACACCAAACCTTCCCCTAATACCCTCTTGATCATAGAGCTGGTAGCTGCTTTCTGCAGGCATCAGTCTGGTATAATTTAAGAGTGAGTCTTTCAACATTTCTTTAACCAGTGTCCTTATAAAAAAAATTATCTTTTAAAAAATAGCTGTATGGTTTCTATTTTCACTGAATGATATTGATACAAGGGATATCAAGATTAGTCCTGCCCAAACAGGGGAAGAACTCATCAAAGGACAATATGAATTTTTGAAAAGAGAAAAGGTAAAAAAAAAAAACAAACAAATAAAACACCTGCATATAACACACACACACACACACACACACACACACACATACACACACACGGAGTTGGCATTTGCTTCTCAGCTAATAGGGAAACCACTAAAACGGTGACTCCAACTACTTCATCCAACACCCCTAATATATCTTGACACCCAAGATGCTTATCCATTGTTAATCATCCAGTTGCCAAGTTACCTAATTCTTTTGAGTCGATCATTTATGGCTCCATCTTTTAAGGACCTATCACTGTTGACATCCAACACCAACACCTGAGGCCAAGTCTATTCTTTTGGGATATTTTACAGAGAATAAAATCTGCCTTCACAGTTCCTTGTAGAAGAACATTCTATATCTTAGTTATCAAAATTGTGATATGTCCAAAGTCATTATTTTATCATAGCTGGAGTTTTCTAAGAAGTAAGTTATTCATGGATGATATTTCCTAAGATGATGGGCGGTGAGTGAAAAAGAAGAAAGATTACACGTTTTAAAATGCTTACAAATGGTTTTCCAGAGCTAGAGCAATATTTACAGATGTTTTTTTCCCTTCAGATATAAAAGAAAACTTTAATCAACTAGAGTGGCAAATACAAAGGGAGATAAGATGAGTTGAATGCAGTTGAATTCTTACAGGCACTGTTTAAAGAGTTCTGAATTAATGGACCAAGAGTAAAATAATGATTCAATGCCTGTTCAAATACAAGCACTATAAAGGTGTTCTGCTGGTGGTGTGCTATGGAGCAACAAAAATGTATAGCAAAAATACATGCATAATAACCCATGAAGAATTTTACACATCTATTTTTAAATATTTCTATAATTTTAACAAATAAAAATAAAATTTTTTAAAATGATATTAACTAATTATTCTTCTCCCAAATTACCTGATTACCGTTTGATCTGGAAACACAGATTTTTTTTTAAAGACCTACAAACCTCACAAAAGCTCTGATAGAAAACTTCTCTACACAAAGCAGGCCATTTAGTTATACAACTAACCCTCTCCAGTGACCAACATCACCTACCTGTGATTTACATAAGAAAACAAAAAGGGAAGGTTTTCCTTTTCATGACCCAAACCTTGAACCACTCTATCACAAGTTTTGAACATTTTGAAGGAAACCTGAACTACAGTTTCTCTAAAATACCCAGGATCTTTTTACCTTTCTTTTGCAAAAACTGAACAAGGTGCATCAATAAATGTTGATTCAACCAGAATATCACTGTTAGCTTCAACTTCCCCAAAAGTCATGCCTATTATGCCATTCCATTTAAAGAGCCTCCAACATTTTCCCATTCACTGCTGTCACAGAACTAGACACGATGTGCTGGCATGAGAGAATTCCTAAACTTTCTAGTAGGAATCTCTATGTGCTTAGTCGCTCAGTCATGTCCGACTCTTTGTGACCCCTAGGACTGGAGCCTGCCAGGCTGCTCTGTCCCTTGGGGTTCTCCAGGCAAGAATGCTGGAGTGGGTTGCCATGCCCTCCTCCAGGAGATCTTCTCAACCCCGGTGTTGAGCTGGGGTCTCCTGCATTGCAGGCAGACCCTTTACCAGCTGAGCTAACAGGGAAGCCCTAGGAAATATCTATACTAGAAACAAATAGCTTAAAAAAGAATAGAAGCTAATGGCAAAGGAGAAAAGGAAAGATATACCATTTGAATGCAGAGGTTCCCAAGAAAAGTAAGGAGAGATAAGAAAGTCTTCTTCAGCGATCAATGCAAAGAAATAGAGGAAAACAATAGAATGGGAAAGACTAGAGATCTCTTCAAGAAAATTAGAGATACCAAGGGAACATTCCATGCAAAGATGGGCAGAATAAAGGACAGAAATGGTATGGACCTAACAGAAGCAGAAGATATTAAGAAAAGGTGGCAAGAATACACAGAAGAACTATACAAAAATATCATGACCCAGATAACCACGATGGTGTGATCACTCACCTAGAGCCAGACATCCTGAAATGTGAAGTCAAGTGGGCCTTAGGAAGCATCACTATGAACAAAGCTAGTGGAGATGATAGAATTCCAGTTGAGCTCTTTCAAATCCTAAAAGATGATGCTGTGAAAGTGCTGCACTCAATATGCTAGCAAATTTGGAAAACTCAGCAGTGGCCACAGGACTGGAAAAGGCCAGTTTTCATTCTAATCCCAAAGAAAGGCAATGCCAAAGAATGTTCAAACTACCACACAATTGCACTCATCTCACACACTAGCAAAATAATTCTCAAAATTCTCCAAGCCAGGCTTTAGTAGTATGTGAGCCATGAACTTCCAGATGTTCAAGCTGGATTTAGAAAAGGCAGAGAAACCAGAGATCAAATTGTCAACATCTGTTGGATCATCAAAAAAGCAAGAGAGTTCCAGAAAAACATCTATTTCTGCTTTATTGACTATGTGATAGCCTTTGACTCTGTATATCACAACAAACTGTGGAAAATTCTTCAAGAGATGACAATACCATATCACCTGACCTGTCTCCTGAGAAATCTGTATGCAGGTCAAGAAGCAACAGTTAGAATTGGACATGGAACAACAGACTGGTTCCAATTCTGGAGAGAAGTACGTCAAGGCTGTATATTGTCACCCTGCTTGTTTAACTTATATGTAGAGTAGTACATCAAGTGAAAATGATGTACTGGATGAAGCACAAGCTGGACTCAAGATTGCCAGGAGAAATAAAAATAACCTTAGATATGCAGATGACACTACCCTTATGGCAGAAAGCAAAGAAGAACTAAAGAGCCTCTTGATGAAAGTGAAAGAGGAGCATGAAACAGTGGGCTTAAAACCCAACATTCAGAAAACTAAGATCATGGCATCGGGTTCCATCACTTCATGGCAAAGAGATGGGAAAACAATGGAAACAGTGAGAGGCTTTATTTTTTGGGGCTCCAAAATCAATGTAGATGGTGACTACAGCCATGAAATTAAAAGGTACTTGGTCCTTGGAAGAAAAGCTATGATCAACCTAGACAGCATATTAAAATCCAGAGACATTACCTTGCCAACAAAGGCCTGTCTAGTCAAAGCAATGGTTTTTCCAGTAGTCATGTATGGATGTGAGAGTTGGACTATAAAGAAAACTGAGTGTTGAAAAAAATGATGCTTTTGAAGTGGTGTTGGAGAAGACTCTTGAGAGTCCCTTGGACTGCAAGGAGATCCAACCAGTCCATCCTAAAGGAAATCAGTCTTGAATATTCATTGGAAGGACTGATGCTGAAGCTGAAACTGCAATACTTTGGCC
Organism: Dama dama; assembly: GCF_033118175.1. Taxonomy (NCBI): domain Eukaryota; kingdom Metazoa; phylum Chordata; class Mammalia; order Artiodactyla; family Cervidae; genus Dama; species Dama dama. The sequence goes on along the minus strand of NC_083713.1, from coordinate 67,014,556 downwards.
ACCTGATGTGAAGAACTGACTCACTGGAAAAGAACCTGATGCTCAGAAAGGTTGAAGGTTGGAGGTGAAGGGGACAACAGAGGATGAGATGGTTGGATGGCATCACTGACTCAATGGACACGAGTTTGAGCAAGCTCCTGGAGTTGGTGATGGACAGGGAAGCCTAGCGTGCTGCAGTCCATAGGGTCGCAAAGATTTGGACACAACTGAGCGACTAACCTAAACTGAACTGAACTGAGAAACAAATGGCAGCACTTCTTCAGTCCTGGTCTCTTTCTATTCTAGAAAATATAGTGACTGTCTTCCATCCATTGGTACCAAACACATATTTGCCTTTCTTTTTCCATATGCTTTCTCCTTTGCCTGGAATATCTTTCCAAATCTTTACTTCCAACATCTAGTTCATATTAGTTCCATCTTTTCCATAAGGCTTAGGAGAAGTTCTTCACTCCTCATATGTAGAGCCTTGCTATCAACAGTCTTATATACATTAACTAAACTAATTCTCACAAAACACTATGAGGAATATAATATTATTGTCCCCATTTTACAGACGAGGAAACTGGGGCACAGGAAGTTGAGAAACTTGCCCAGGATTTGAGCCCAAGCAGTCTGGCTCCAAAGTTCAGCTCTTACTCACTATTTTTCACTGATGGATACTTGTCTTAGTCCTGTCTGTACTTAATCTGTCACTGGTCTAAACCCTTGCAGTATGCTTCACTTAAATAGATGATTAAATATTTAATAAAATGAAATAGTTGAAATATAAACAAGAATATTTGCTTATATAACACTTATCGATGAGGAAGCAAAGGTCCAGAAAAAGCATATTACTTCCTAAAAATTCACCAAAATTTCACTAGAAACCAGGTCTTCTAATTCAGAATTCCACCTACCACATGATTTTAACCATCTTCCATGGTAAAGTGGAAGTATGTTTACCTTTCTTCTCACTTGTAGACAATCTTCAGTTTGTCCTCTCTCTCTCTCCATGATTATAAGACAGGAATATTCTGTCCTTGTGTTAGTCATTCAGCTGTGTCTGACTCTTTGTGATGCCATGGACTATAGCCCCCAGGCTCCTCTGCCCATGGAATTCTCCAGTCAATAATACTGGAGTGGGTTGTCATTTCCTTTCAATTCTGTCCTTAATTCAAACTAAAATTAAATAAGACCTAGCTACCATTTTTTTCTTTATTACTTTCCATGTTAAATTTTTTGGTAGTAATGAGTGAATCCTCTAATCTTTTAAAGTCAGAATTATCAAGAATGTCTTCTGCTGGTTTATTGCATTATGTTCCCCATTTTGATAAATTTCATCCTGTCTGAGATGAGATGTCTAAACTTGGTAAGAGATTTGGGCCAGTCCCTTATCTTTATGAGCTTCAGTTTCCTCTTACTGGTTCCTACGAGCATTAAATCAAGTCCTTCTCTTCCATCCCTGCCCATGACATACCCTCTTCTGAGCAAACCACCATTCTGAATTCTGAGTCTTTCTTCTTTGAACTCATGTGTCTCCTTCATTTTCCATATACTTCAGCATCCCTCACTTCCACTATCCACTGCCCTTTCCTTCTCTGCCCTCTGCCCATTTCTTGGATTCTAAAACAAGCTGACTTTGTCTAGTTGCCTCAGCAATTTCAAGCACGCTGATACCATTTAGTTTCCCACCCTTCACCCAGGACCATTCTAGTCAATATGTGCTATTCTGCTTTCAGCGGCTCTCTATTGTTTCCTCTTAGCTGCTGTAGCTGTATTTCCCAGATGGTTATGAATCTTTTCCCAGGTGTGATGCTCTGCCTACACTAATAAGTGTATTATAGCCAAAGCCTCCTCCCATTTCCAACCCTCTCATCATTCAAAGGCCAGAAAATATTCTGCCCCTCTCTGTGCACTAAGCATCTCACATGGCACTCACCCCAGAGCACTTATGCAGAAACCCACGCTCAAAATCACAGCATCACCATCATCACATTGGCCAACACTTACTGAGTGTCCTTAATAGATCAATCACTGTGCCTCAGACATAAAACATCTCATTCAATCCTCATATTTCCATGTAATCTGTCCTACCGCACCCCATTTTACTGCTGAGATACAGGTCTAGAAACCAAATGACCTGCTAGAGACTAAATGACCTGGCAAACAAGAGCTGTCTACTCTTTCTTGTATTAGCCGTGTGACTCTCTTACTATTCACCAGAACCTAGGCTCTGGAATGTCAGGATCACATATGTATTACTCATGTCTGTATCCCCAGGGCTTAACATGGCACCTGGGCACACAGTCGATGATCGATAAGCCTTTATTAAGTAAAGATGACATATTTCCAAAGACGGGAAACTATTCTCCCCCTCAAGTTGTAGTTTCAGTGGCTGTGCCCTAACACAAAGCCACATCTATGTGTGTTCAATACTGCAGCTGTAACTGTGTGTGCCCGTAACTGTATTTAACTAGATATTTTAGTATAATTAATTGTCTTTGGAAAGCAACCAATTCTAGCTTATATTTAAGACAGCTTCTATTAAGTTTTATGTGAAGAAAATAATTTATTGAAATGCAAAGTATTTGTATCTAGGAGTTCTAGAAAATGAGCATGTGTATATAAACATTATTTCTCTCATCCTCTGAAATCAAAAGACATTTTTAATACTAAATGATGTCGGTCAAAATGTTATTATTTTGCAGTTACCTGTGTGTCTGTGTGTGTGCTTACCATTGGGGCTACTGTTATACAATTATAAGAAAATAAGAGTATTTTGGTGAGTTGATTGCTAACCTAACTGTAATGGCTCATTTCACAGCCCCTGCTAGGGACTTTTAACATTTCATAGACATAGTCTGAACTTCTCCAGAGGCTCAGCTGTGAAGAATACACCAGAAGTGCAGGAGACACAGGAGACATGGGTTTATATCCCTGGGTGGGGAAGATCCCGTAAAGGAGGATATGGCTACAGTCAAAGGGTCACCAAGAGTTGGACACAACTGAAGTGACGGACACACACAAATGAGGTTTAAAATGACAAATTAGCTTTGGGAATAAAATTATATAATACATCACCATGTCAGAATAAAGAATTTCCAATATGATAGCTCCTATTAAATAAAAAGGACACTGGATAAATAATTTATTAATTCCATGTCCATTCTCAGTCGTGTCCGATTCCTTGTGGCCCTATTGACTATAGCCCACCAGATTACTCTGTCCATGGAATTTTCCAGGCAAGAATACTAGAGCAGGTTGCCATTTCTTACTCCAGGGGAGCTTCCTGACCCAGGGATCAAGCTCTCGTCTCTTTTATGGCTCCTGCATTGGCAGGTGGATTCTTTACCACTAGCATCACCTGAGGAGCCAAATAATATTCTGGATAAGAGTGCACAAACCAATTCATTTGTAACAAATATCCTTAACATTTTGTAATCAAGATTGAGATTAAAAATATATAGCCCTATACAAAGTACCTGATAACTATTTAAAAGAAATGTTAATTCTTCCTGATTCATGATCAAAATCTTATATTCATTCATTATTCTATATTCCTGAGACTTTTCAACTGTTTTCCAAGACACATTTACATGCATTATTTCTTTCAGTCCTGACAACGGGTGATTTAACATTTGAGAGAAATAAGGCTTTAAAGGGTTAATAAAATTTGTTCGAGGATACTGCAAATAAATGCTGGAGGTTATTCATAACCAGGTTTGTGTGCCCTTATGAGCCTGCATATTTTACTGCACAAATTGTTGCTTTAAAAATAATCATTTGCTGTGTATGGTTTGTGTTGCTTTTATCTCCAGGACCTTGTCTAACCAACCTTATGTGCACCCAAATTCAGATAATTGTTCCCAAACCAAGGTGGGGGTAGGGGAAAGACAGTTCTTTTGCCAGGCCACTGACTGAGTGAGAAGCTAAAATGTAATGTTTCTGAGCACTGTGATAATGAGATGTGCTCAGTCATTGAGTCGTGTCCAACTCGTTGTGACCCCATGGATGGTAGCCCACCAGGCTCCTCTGTCCATGGGATTTCCCAGGCAAGAATACTGGAGTGGGTTGCCATCCCCTCCTCCAGGGGATCTTCCCAACCTGACCCAGGGATCAAACTCATGTCTCCTGCATTGGCAGGTGGATCATTACTACTGAGCCATCTGGAAGCCCAGTAATGAGACACATGTTCATATAGGGATTAGTAGCTATGCCCCACTCCTGGGAATTGATGGTATTTGGGAGAAAATAATTTCATTTTCCCTTTGAGTGTACTTGGTATTAACAAGGATTGGATGCCAGGACGCAAGCTACGGCGAATGCAGCTCTCTCTGCTCATCTGGATATGATCAGGAAGCTTCTGTCATTTGCCCCCTGACCATGGCTGTTAGACACAGCAGAACTTGTCCCACAGGCTATGAAGCTATTGGCAGGTCCCCAGGAAGACTCTCTCAGTGTTTAATATTGGTTGTACTCCTTCCTGGACAGAAGAATGCAATGGATGTCTGAAAATAAAGGTGTGGGAAAGAAAGATACAGCAGGGACATTATGAATACATCAGGAATCTGGGCATGGATGACATTTCACAAAGCCGTCTGAGGATTTTGGACTCTGGTCAAACATTTCAAGCAGCTTCTGATCACGCTTTATTTTGAAAACACATTCAAATAGGATGGAAATATTCACATGTAACCCAAAAAGTGTCTGAAGGAACACATGTTCCAAATGTTCTCACTGGCAGAGGTCTTCAAAGAACCAAGAAAAATCTAGGACTGAGTTAATGTGTTAGATGATACAAAATTATTTAGCATGATTGATAAGCGTATTATATGTCTACCATGATTTACCACCTGCTAAACCTGCCTTGACAAAGAGCACGAGGCTATGGTTCCAGACATGGAGGTATGTGGATCAGAGCTGGGACTGAGCTTCCGGAAGGATCTGCTTAATGAAACAATGTTGCAGGGGATCCTTTAGTCCTGCAGATGCTACCAGGTGGCTGTTTTCCAAACTGCACTCCGTGCCCACTTGGGATTTCTGAGCCAAATTAGTGTTCTATGGTTATATAAATTTAGCAAACACTATAGACTATGCCCTTATCTTAGAGACTGTGTGTGTATGAGTGTGTGTGTGTGTGTGTGTGTGTGTGTGCGTGCGCAGCCATGTCCGACTCTTTGTGACCCCACAGACTGCAGCCCACCAGGCTCCTCCATTCATGGGATTTTCCAGGCAAGAAAAATGGAGTGGGTTGTTCCTCCTCCAGGGGATTTTCCTGACCCAGAGATAGAATGTGAGTTTCCTGTCTTCTTTACCACTGAGCCATTAAGCCCCCTTATATATTATACAATATATATTAAAGGCTTATTAAGAGCTATAGAAGAGGAGGAAGCGATGATCAAGACAGAGGGAGCATAGGTATACCTATGACTGATTCATGTTGATGTTTCAGTTCAGTTCAGTTCAGTCACTCAGTAGTGTCTGACTCTTTGCGACCCCATGAATCGCAGCACACCAGGCCTCCCGGTGCATCACCAACTCCCGGAATTTACTTAAACTCATGTCCATCAAGTCGGTGATGCCATCCAGCCATCTCGTCCTCTGTCGTCCCCTTCTCCTTCTGCCCCCAATCCCTCCCAGCATCAGGGTCTTTTCCAATGAGTCAACTCTTTGCATCAGGTGGCCAAAGTATTGGAGTTTCAGCTTCAGCATCAGTCCTTCCAATGAACACCCAGGACTGATCTCCTTTAGGATGGACTCCTTTAGGATCTCCTTGCAGTCCAAGGGACTCTCAAGAGTCTTCTCCAACACCACAGTTCAAAAGCATCAATTCTTCAGCACTCAACTTTCTTCACAGTCCAACTCTCACATCCATACATGACCACTGAAAAAACCATAGCCTTGACTAGACAGACCTTTATTGGCAAAGAAATGTCTCTGCTTTTTAATATGCTATCTAGGCTGGTCATAACTTTCCTTCCAAGGAGTAAGTGTCTTTTAATTTCATGGCTGCAGGTACCATCTGAACTGATTTTGGAGGCCAAAATATAAAGTCAGCCACTGTTTCCACTGTTTCCCCATCTATTTCCCATGAAGTGATGGCACCAGATGCCATGATCTTAGTTTCCTGAATGTTGAGCTTTAAACCAACACTCCTCTTTCACTCTCCTCTTTCACTTTCATCAAGAGACTCTTCAGGTCCTCTTCACTTTCTGCTGTAAGGGTGGTGTCATCTGCATATCTGAGGTTATTGGTATTTCTCCCAGCAATACTGATTCCAGCTTGTGCTTCCTCCAGTCCAGTGTTTCTCATGATGTACTCTGCATATAAGTTAAATAAGCAGGGTGACAATATACAGCCTTGACGCACTCCTTTTCCTATTTGGAACCAGTCTGTTGTTCCATGTCCAGTTCTAACTGTTGCTTCCTGACCTGCATACAGGTTTCTCAAGAGGCAGGTCAGGTGGTCTGGTATTCCCATCTCCTTCAGAATTTTCCACAGTTTATTGTGATCCACACAGTCAAAGGCTTTGGCATAGTCAGTAAAGCAGAAACAGATGTTTTTCTGGAACTCTCTTGCTTTTTTCATGACCCAGCGCATGTTGGCAATTTGATCTCTGGTTCCTCTGCTTTTTCTAAAACCAGCTTGAACATCTGGAAGTTCACGATTCACGTATTGCTGAAGCCTGGCTTGGAGGTTTGGTAGAAACCAACTCAATACTGTAAAGCAATTATGTTTCAATTAAAAATAAATAAATTTAAATTTTTTAAAAAAGGGCTACGTGGCTCGGTAGGTAAAAAATCTGCCTGCAATGCAGGAGATGCAGGTTCAATCCCTGTGTCAGAAAGATCCCCTGGAGAAGGAAATGGAAGCTCCCTCTAATATTCTTGCCTGGGAAATCCCATGGATAGAGGAACCTGGTGGGCTGCAGTCCATGGGATCACAGCAACTTAGTGACTATATGACCAACACATGAAAATTCTATAATTAAGAACGTTGCTTGATTGCACCCTAGTTTTTTTTTGGCCCCACTGTGTGGCTTTTAGGATCTTAGTTCCCTAACCAGTGACTGAACTTTGGCCCCCTGCAGTGAAAGTGTGAGTCCTAACCACTGGATTACTAAGGAATTCCTTTAATTCAGTACTTATCTTTTGATCATGGGTCTCTTTTTCATACACTACTATTGCGATTGTTAGTTTCAGTAGTAATAACAGTGAATAATACTACCTGAGTACCTATTCTAGGTTAGGCACTGGTTGGAAGTGAAATAAATGTGTAAACTCATTTATTACTCATGTCAGTCAACATGTTATTAATAGTAGTCATTGCCACTAGCATCATTTTACAGATAAGGAAGTTGGGGCACAGAGGAATTGACCCAAGATCACATAACAACTCCGTGGTGGGGCCTGGCTTAAAATCCAGGTGGTCCCAACTCTGCTCCGTCACTTCACCACCAAGCCAAAGTTACTCAGCCAATGTCAACAAATGAGATACAGTTCATCTTGAGACATACTGATGACTAAATGTGCAAAGTATAATAAAAATGTAAAGCCATGTTTTCAGCCATTCCAAAATTTGAGGACCTGAAATGATGTTTGAATACCACTTGTGTGTAACATTTTGAATTCAGTAATTATTACCTCAGTAAATGACTTCATGGGGATAATACCTCGCATCTTCCTTTGGAATAACCCTAATTGGTCTATAATTTATTTATAAGAATAAGGCTCTCCTTTTTGCTAGTGTATAGAAATCATTTCCTGTTATTTCTTTAATGCTTTACTTTCATGATTTCTCATTAATCTAGAAGTTACATATGGCTGCTGCTATTATCACTTTTTCTTATTAGATACTGACCTTTTTTTTAATGTTAGTTTTCAAGATTTTTAAGTCTTGAGTTATTTATATCTTATATTTTGATGTTTAAAATCAGTCAAAGTCTCAGGAAATTTCATAATAACTATTGTTTGTTTAACAAATTTTTATTTCCAATAAATATAATTGGACCTAATTAGTTTAAGTTGGTTTATTTAAGAAACTGTAGGTCTGGAACACTTAAAGGTCACATTTTTTTTTTTTTTTTTTAAAGTCACATTTTAAAAAGTTCTGGAATTGAATAATGGTGATATTGCACAGCACTGTGAATATACTTAATGTCACTGAATTATAAACTAAAAAGTGATTAAAATGTTTAAAAAAGACAAATGTTTAAAAAATGTATGAATGCTGAAAAGAAAAAATAAGTCACATTTTATAAAATTTAATTGTTAAATTTTATACATTTTATAAATTTTTAAAATTTAATTTAATTTTTTTAATTAGCCCAATGACCAGAAAATCAATTTTGTGAAACTATAAAGATCCCCATCTCCCTAGAGAACTTTATATTTACTGGATTTAATTATTACTTGACATTTGCTTTCTCACCAAAATGGAATTTTTTTTTTTATTAAAGCTGAAGCTATCATATTTACAAGACAAACAAATATTCACCATGAAAAAAGCTGATCTGAATAATTAGACAACATGAGGATTGTCTCAAATTTCTACTTCTTTGCTCCAATATACCTTTTCTTTAATACTTAAGACATATCTGCAGAGAAAGTTACAAACAAATTGCCACAAATTGCACTAGCACCTCCTCCCAAGACAGGAAAATATCTGAAACTTAAGTGTGGTCACGGACAAAATATGAATCAATGTTTTCCTGTGTGGTTTTCTATAAAATATGTTTTCCTTTTTTTTTTTTTTTTTTTACAATATTATTAGGTGGAGCTCAAGAAACTATTAATAGTTATAAGAGCACACCATTATCACTAAATCCAAAGTATTTTTAAATTTTGGTTTCAAAAAGTAACTTGCTTCAAAAAATTAAAAACAGAACTATCATATTATGCAGCAATTGCTCTTCTGGGTATATATCCAAAGAAAATGAAGTTAGTCCTCAAAGAGATAGCTTCACTCTCATGTTCACTGCAACATTATTTACAATATGGAAACGATTGAAAAGATGTAGTTTATATGTACAACAGAGCATTACTCAATCACAAAAAGGAAGGAAATCCTGCTATTTGTGAAACATGGGTGAAACTGAAGGACATTATGCTAAGTGATAAAGTCAGACTCTTTGGAGACCCCATGGAGTATAGCCCTCCAGGCTCCCCTGTCCATGGAATTCTCCAGAAAGAATACTGGAGTGGGTTACCGTTCCTTTCTCCAGGGGTTCTTCCCACCTCAGGGATGGAACCGGGTCTCCTGCATTGCAGGCAGATTCTTTACTCTCTAGCCACCAGGGAAGCCCATAAGCCAAACAGAGAAGACAAATGCTATGATCTCGCTTATACTTGAAATCTACAAATTTCAGACCCATAGAACCAGATGGCTTGCCAAGGGGGTTGGCAGGGGTGAGAAAACAGAAAGGTGTTGGTCAAAGGGTAAATATTTCTAGTGATACATAAATTCTATGGATCTAAGTTGTGTGAGTGTGTGCTAAGTCACTTGAGTTGTGTACTACTCTTTGTGACCCCATAGACTGTAGCCCGCCAGGCTCCTCTGTTCATGGGGATTCTCCAGGCAAGAATACAGGTGTGCGTCGCATGCCTGCCTCCAGGGGATCTTCCCAACCCTGGGATCCAACCCAGTCTCTCGCATTGCAAGCGGATTCTTTACCTTCTGATCTACCAGGGAGGCCCCAACCTGGTAATAATAGTTAATAATACCACATAGATAAGTGGGTAAAGAATTGGCCTGCAATGCAGGAGTCTGCCTGCAATGCAGGAGGCCCAGGTTCGATCCCTAGGTCAGCAAGATCCCCTGGAGAAGGAAATGGCAACCCACTCCAGTACTCTTGCCTAGAAAATCTCATGGACAGAGGAGCCTGGCGGCTACAGTCCATGAGGTCACAACAGTCGGACACGACTTAGCAACTAAACCACAACCACTGTGTACTTGAAATTTGCTAAAAAAGTAAATCTTGTATTCTCACCACAAAATATAAGGTAACCATGTGAGGTGGTGGATTTATTAACTTGTCATTTAATTGTGGTAATCATTTTTTATAATATATGTATATAAAACTTAATGTTGTATACTGTTAAAATAACATATAGTACAATCTAAAATATCAATCTAAAATATCATATAGTACAACCTAAATACATTTTTTTAAATGCAATTTTACCATTTGTAAAAGAATGAAACTAGAACACTTTCTAACACCATACACAGAAATAAACTCGAAATAGATTAAAGATCTAAATGTAAGACCAGAAACTATAAAACTCCTAGAGGAGAACATAGGCAAAATACTCTCTGACATAAATCACAGCAAGATCCTCTATGACCCACCTCCCAGAATACTGGAAATAAAAGCAAAAATAAACAAATGGGACCTAATGAAACTTAAAAGCTTTTGCACTACAAAGGAAACTATAAGCAAGTTGAAAAGACAGCCCTCAGATTGGGAGAAAATAATAGCAAATGAAGAAACAGACAAAGGATTAATCTCAAAAATATACAAGCAACTCCTGCAGCTCAATTCCAGAAAAATAAATGACCCAATCAAAAAATGAGCCAAAGAACTAAACAGACATTTCTCCAAAGAAGACATACAGATGGCTAACAAACACATGAAAAGATGCTCAACATCACTCATTATCAGAGAAATGCAAATCAAAACCACAATGAGGTACCATTACACGGCAGTCAGGATGGCTGCCATCCAAAAGTCTACAAGCAATAAATGCTGGAGAGGGTGTGGAGAAAAGGGAACCCTCTTACACTGTTGGTGGGAATGCAAACTAGTACAGCCGCTATGGAAAACAGTGTGGAGATTCCTTAAAAAACTGGAAATAGAACTGCCATATGACCTAGCAATCCCACTCCTGGGCATACACACCGAGGAAACCAGATCTGAAAGAGACACGTGTACCCCAATGTTCATCGCAGCACTGTTTATAATAGCCAGGACATGGAAGCAACCTAGATGCCCATCAGCAGACGAATGGATAAGGAAGCTGTGGTACATATACACCATGGAATATTACTCAGCCATTAAACAGAATTCGTTTGAATCAGTTCTAATGAGATGGATGAAACTGGAGCCCATTATACAGAGTGAAGTAAGCCAGAAAGATAAAGACCAATACAGTATACTAACACATATATATGGAATTTTAAAAGATGGTAATGATAACCCTATATGCAAAACAGAAAAAGAGACACAGATGTACAGAACAGACTTTTGGACTCTGTGGGAGAAGGCGAGGGTGGGATGTTCTGAGAGAATAGCATTGAAACAAGTACACTATCAAGGGTGAAACAGATCACCAGCCCAGGCTGGATGCATGAGACAAGTGCTCGGGGCTGGTGCACTGGGAAGACCCAGAGGGATGGGATGGAGGTGGGAGGGGGGATCGGGATGGGGAACACATGTAAATCCATGGCTGATTCATGTCAATGTATAGCAAAAACCATTACAATATTGTAAAGTAATTAGCCTCCAACTAATGAAAATAAATGAAAAAAAAATGCAGTTTTTATTTGTCTGTCATACCTCAGTAAAGCTAAGAAAAAAAGTGACTTTACTTCTCTCACATTTTTGAGCACCAAAATAAATTTAGTCAAATATTGCAAAAATCATATAAAATTATATTATTTATTGACAAAACTTATGGATTCAAAATAACTCAACTTTGAAAAACTGAAGTGGGGAAGACTCATTAAAAATGCTTAATAAGAATTGCTTTGGTTTCCTGAATGAGAATTTTTAATACTAGTAGAACAGTATCTATGTGTGCTTGAATAAAATTTTCATCATTATTTAAAAATAGCTGCTATTAAAAAAATCAACAAAAATCCATATGCATGCATTATCACAAGTATTTTCAACCTTATATTTTCACTTGGAAGAAAAGAACAAATCAAAATCATTAGAGCTAGAGAATTACAAGCCCCTTGATGTATAATTTAAAGAAACTAAATTTTGGTCAATGGCAAGAAAAAGAGTTGCAGTCAAATGGCCAAAATAGTGATACACACACTCCTGATATCTGATACCATCTACTTGTGATGATAAAGAACTGAAAGCACTCATCATTAAATAGTCTTCCTCAAAAGTCACTAGCAGCTCTTTCAAACATAAATGCCTGATATAAAGCATTATGTTCTTGGAAGGGAATTTATTAATTTAATACATTTCATGTGAATGTTTATACAAATTCAGTATTTGATATTCTACTTAAAGCTTCTTATTTTATTTTTCTTATAATCTGAAAAAAGGTAATTTCTTTCAATAAGCTGCATCTGAATACCCATAAATGTTATGAAAAATATTGGAATGTCATGTACAATGCTGTGTTCTATTAATACCATACACAATAAAAGATGTATTTTTGGAAACCCTCACCTAGTCATTCAGATCTACCCAGAATGCCTCGCCATGATCACTTCAGTTTCCAGAATACTTTAACATGGATAAAAACCAACCTATTAATACCAAGATCCTATTCCTTTTGTGCCTAACCTTATGAGTAAGTGTCACCCTAATGGATCTTCCAGTCAGTTCTCTGGAAAAGCTCTCTCAAATGGTATCAGAGAGTATAAGCAACCTTTCCCATTCAGAGTGTGTGTGTGAGTAGGGTGTGATGGGAAAGGAGGGGTATACCCTAGCCCCAACCCTTCTTCTGCACATAACAGCATTTAACTCTCATCTCAGGGATGCATCCCACTTCTAACCAAAAATAGTCATGCTTTTCTATGCTCAAAGACCAAGATAATCTTGGATTATCAGAATCAGCAAATCAGTCAAACATGTGGGATATTGAGAGTCAAGTATAGATACGGGCGACAGCAACAAAAATACAGCAAGGGAGAAGAAAAGAAGGAAAGCTGGGAGACAACTAAAGGGAAGAAGAAAGAGGAATGCCCATCATTCTAGAAAATATGTCACAACAACCACAATAATGCAAGCTCCTTCAGATTAAAGTTATAATTCCAATTCCACATGGTGACCTGCTGTGCCTCTCAATATCCATCAACATATCATTCAAATTTACCATCTTACTCTACAGAACTTTGCCTAATGAATCCCACCTTATTCCTCTATTTTCTCTACTCAGATTAAGGTATAAAAAGTGATTTGCTTTGTTATGGACTTTTTTTTAACCTCTGCAACACTCTCTTCAAACAAAATCTTAGGAGGAGTTCAATGAATTAAACAGAAAAATCACATACTCCTCTGTGTTGAAGCCAGGAGGGAAGTCCATGAAATTCTTATAATGAAAGCATACAATTTCTAACTACGTTGTTTTGTGATCAACCTATATTATGTTCCATTTTTATTTGAGAGTTGTCTGTGTAAACAGCAGTGCCTCTCAAACTCTAATGAGCATTGTATGAATCATCTAGGGGTCTTGTTGAAATACAGATTCTGATTCAAGAGGTCTGGAGAGGAACTGGAGGGTCTTTATTTCTAACAAGCTCTCAGATTTTGCCAATGCTGCTGGATCTTGGACCACAGGCTGCACAGTAAGGTCCCGTGTTACTAGCTGTAGGCTAAAAAGAAAGTACAAATGTTCGCTTCCTGTCATTAAAGATCTTAAAACTAAAAGTAATCTATAGGAACTGATTATTGACCAATAAAGCTTACTGCCTAACTTCTCCACTCAGAACCTGGCCATGCCAGGAACATCCTCAAGATCTCTACACCTCAGTTTTCTTCCATATTCAGGTTCATTTTGGTTCCATGAGTCTCAAGGCAAAGTGATATAAATCTAACTGCAAGTGCAGAGTGGGTTGAGAGATCCCAGGAGAGTCAGAGTAGTGGGGGACACTTCAGGTTAGATTCAGGCTGTGAGCTGGGATCAGGCATCAGGCAAGTTCAAAGCCTTGGCTTGGCATGGCATTATTGGAGACTACGGGCTCCAATGCTGAAGTCACTCACTTGAGTTCTGCAGTGCCATGCCCCTCGTGGTATTTGCCCTGGATGAAAGGAATGATAAAAAACAACAGTCTGATAGTGACACAAATGATTCAGACACACAAGTCTCCAGGGACTAGGCAGATAAGGTAAATGAGTGACACTGTCCCCAGGCCACCAGGGCCTAATGTCACAGGAGTGTGACAAAATGAAGGTGCTGCTACAGGGATCCAGACAATTTTGCAGTGTAGAAATACAGATGTGTTGATTGCCCAGAAGTTAGATATTCAGATTTTTTTGATGAAGTAGAAATACTAATTGTTTTTGAGAATCTTATTTAAAATACAGTGTGTGCTGGGTAATGGAACCTGTGTGAGGATCTCTAGTTTATAATCTTCCAAAGAAGAATTGGATTCCATGTGCAGCCATCATGGCTTCCAAAGAAACCTAAGTGCCCCCAAGAGTGAGAATCCCCTTTCTTTAATAATTAAAAAGGAATTATTATTAATACATAGCAACCTGCAATTACCTTAGTATTTTTTTTTTCTTTTTCTTTTGAAAGTTCTTGCTCACTGTAAGGCCCTTGTAGTTAACGATAGACTGAAAGTACTTCAAGTGTAAACTGTTCTGTTCTGTCAGAGGCTGCCTATTGTCTGAGGGCTGTACATGGCTATTGGTTAGCATCTTGCTCTTTTAGGGGAACAAAAGTTCAGTGATTTTGCTATTTACGAAGTTTTTATGGCACTTATTTTAAAGTAGTAGCCAGATGTTGGATAGACTCATTGCATATTTCAAACATATCCAAATGATACAGGAAGGAAATATAAACAGATGCCCACTGAGGTCTCTCTTTTTTTAACAGAAATGAACTTGTCTTCTCTCTTATCTTCTATCCTCCCATCAAATTCAACACATTGAAGAATGGTTGGGAAAAAAAGAGAAAAAACAAACAAGCAAACCAACTGACCCAATCAAAAGGTCTTAATATCTTCCAGTTAAAGGTTCTTAGATTTAGACAAGGTCTGGCAATAACAAAATATTCAGTCAACTTAGCTATCATTTCATGTAAACCATTTATCCAACTCTTCTGTCATGTTTATGAAAAAAATGAAAAAATCTAGTAAAACACATTGCTTGTTACATTGACTTATAAGCACAATAATTTAACTAACTTGTTTTCACATACTAAGTTGTCAGAGTGAATGGAGAGAGTTAACCTTGCTTGGCCGTAGATTTATCCTTGTGGAGTTTGCTCACTCAAGGAGTGAACCTGATGACTGGAGTTATAAGATTCAAGATCCAGGATACTAAGCAGGAGGTTTATTTTTCCAGATCTTCAAACCAAAGTCAGCGAGATGCTTTCCAGTAATCATAAAAGTATGAAATGTGCATTGGAAAACAGGTAATCTCTGACAAAATATAACTGAACAGTCCCTTGCTTGAAACATTTAAATAAGAAAAGAAATAGCAATAAACAAGACTCTTACTAAAACAAAATAGTTCACTAATATCACTCTAGGCTGTTTTGCACTCCTTTCTTGGCATCAGGTCCACCCACCAATCTGTTTAGATATGACAGCAGATGCACGCAAACCCAGCCCAGATCTTCTGACCCCCAGCCCTGAACTGCCCCACCAAACTCCACTGATGTAAAGTAATAAATGATTGTTTCAAGCCACAGAGTTTTGAGGTAGTTACACAGCAATAGATTACTGATATGTTTGGCTTTCATAATTTTCATTTCTAAGATGGAATTCACAGAGTTATAAATCATATGAATCTATCTTTACTGTATTTTTTAAACAGATAAAAATAGATTCAATTAAATCCATAGCTTATAGTGAAAGGCCTATTTTGAAAGGCCTGTTTTTGTTTTGCTTTTTTTTTTAAGTAGCGTTCTTTAAGAAACAGGGCGAAAAGTTAAACAAACTGAATTAAGTAGCAGATATATGTTTAGATCTTAGCAAGAAAAAGAGATATATTCAGAATTTTCTGTAAAATATGATCCCCTCTGAACACGCTGCATACACATTAAACCAATATTGTCCTAGCTATCAGTACGTATTTATCAGTTGTGCACAATAGCTGCAGTGGATTTCAACAGCTGCTTGAGGTTTACCGTTTGGTTCCATGTATTTTTCATCAGCACCCTCCTGAAGCATCCATTATACATTATACATGCTCCGTGCTTCCACTGCCTTAGATTCAGCAGAGAAATAGTGCCTCAAATAGGCCTTGAATGTGGTTCCAAGAAAGTTGAGTGTGTTAGGAACTTGCTAACAAGTTGTGTGTGTTTTTTTTTTTGCTAAGGTATGTTCTACCATTTCCATTTGCTTTATCAATATATGTTTGTATTTAATTCCTAAGAGTATCAGAAAAAAATGTGCATTTACTATAAAATTCTATTTATATGTTCCAAGATAGATCTTTGCGATGTTTTAAGAAAGAGGTAGGCAAACTTTTTTCTGTAAAGGGCCAGATAGTAAATATTTTAGAGTTTGCTGGTCCTAAAGTTTCTGCCACAATTCTCAACTCTATCACTGCAGAGTGAAAGCAGCCATTGACAATATGTAAATCAATGGGTGTGCCTGTATTCCTATACAAATATATTTTTAAAAATAGAAGACAGATCTGAATTTGGCCTGGAGGCCGTAGTTTGGGGCCCCTGTTTAAGGTATTCAGTATACTTCAGTTTATTAAGTCACAAAGGATTATAGAGGGTTGAGAGAAGATTGCAACTGGTCTGTGGGGGTCCAGGTAAGAGACAGCATGAAACTACCCAGTCTGTTGATAAATTTAAAACTAGTCACTGGAGAATAGAAAGAAAAAGGAGAGGTAAGAAGTATGCAGACAAAACTTCAAAGAGATTCCTTCCTTAAGAGTATTCCTTTCCCCTACATCAAACATTCACTCGCTTTTGGATTTAATTTGGCATAGCCACTTTGCAAATTTGCTTTGCAGTATCCAATAGAGCTGAACATGTATGAATCCTAAAACCCAGCAATTACACTCCTAGGTGTGCAACCAACAGAAATACATACATATATGCACTATAAAGACAAGGCGGAGGCGACATGTGTATACCTATGGTTGATCCATCTTGATGTACGGCAGAAACCATCACAACTGAATCGAGGAGGTGACTCATTAGAAAATACCCTGATGCTGGGAAAGATTGAAGGCAGGAGGAGAGGGGGACGACAGAGGAAGAGATAGTTGGATGGCATCACCGACTCAGTGGGCGTGAGTTTGAGCAAGCTCTGGGAGATAGTGAATGACAGGGAAGACTGGCGTGCTGCAGTCCATGGGGTCGCAGAGTCGGACACGACTGAGTGACTGAACAACAAGAACAAAATCTATCACCGTGCCAATACCATACTCTCTTGATTTTTGTAGTTATGTAGTAAGCCTTGACATCAGATAGAATGACCCCTCACATGTTATTCTTCTATCTCAAGATTGTTTTAGCTATTCCAGAGCTTATGCCTTTCCATATATATTGTAGAATAAGTGTTTGTATGTGTTATAAAAATTTTGCTAGGATTTTAAAAAGAATTGCATTAAACTTAGAGATCAGTTTAGGAAAAATTAACATCTTTACTATTTTGAAAACTTTAATCCAAGAAAATTATATATATGTCTCTCCATTTATCTCAATTTTCTTTTATTTCTTTCAACAATATTTGATAGTTTTCAGCATGCAAACTTTGCATATGTTTTGCTTTGTGCACACCTATATATTAAATTTTCTTTGGAGTGATAGTAAATGGTATGGTGTCTTTAATATCAATTTCTACATATTCATTAATAGTATATAGAAACTGACTTTTGAGTGTTAGGATCTCACATCCCATGATTTCCTAACCTCACTTATTAGTTCTTTAAGTTTTTTTGTAGATACCTGCAGATTTTCTATGTACGCAATCATATATTTACAAATAAGGACAATTTTCTTTCCAGTCTGTATAGCTTTTCTTTTCTCTCTCCTTTCCCTGCTTCCTTCTTTTTTTTTTTTTTTTTTTTTTTTTAGTTTTTGCCTTATAAACAGTGGCTAGAAGTTCCAGTACTACACTGAATAAGCCTGGTTATTCTTTCTGTATCACCAGTCTTACAGGGAAAGCATTGAGTTTTTCAGCATTAAGTAAGATGCTAGTTTTAAGGTTTTTGTAGATACTCTTGATCACAGTACCTTCTATTCTAACTTGTGGAAATTATTTGCAATATATGGGTGTTAGATTTTGCCAAATTATTTTCTTGGGTCACTTTATATAATAATATAATTTTTTTAAAAAGTAGAATTTTTCTTCTTTGTTGTTTGTTGTTCAGTCGCTAAGTCATGTCCGATTATTTGTGACTCCGTGAGCTATAGCACACCGGGCTTCACTGTCCTTCACTATCTCCCTGAGTTTGCTCAGATTCACAGCCATTGAGTCAGTGACACCACCCAACCATCTAATCCTCTGCGGCTCTCTTCTTTTGCCTTCAATCTTTCCCAGCATCAGGATCTTTTCCAATGAGTTAGCACTTCATATCAGGTGGCCAAAGCATTGATACCATAGATTATATTAATTGAATTTCAAATGTTGAACTAGGCTTTCATACCTGGAATCAGTCTCACATGTTCACACTGTATAATTATTCTTACAAATTTTCATTCAACTTCCTAATATTTTGTTACAGATTTTAGGTCTAAGATTAATGAAGGATACTGATCTTTAGCTTTCTTTTTTGTACTGTCTTTGCCTGATTCGAGCAGCAGGCAATACTGGCCTCATAAAAGAAGTTGGGTAGTAGTAGTATTTTTAGTTGTCCAAGTTTAGATGCTATTCAATTTTTCATAACCAATAGAAAGGACTTTTACATTGTGGTATTTCATAAAATGTAACAATATAAAGAAATTGGAAAAAACAAGCCACAACTGTATACAAAAATATACACTGATCTCACAAATACTATCTTGAGCAAAAGAGCCAATCACAAAAATATATATTCAATGTGACTACATTTATCAAAAGAATCAAATAAGAGAAAACTAATGTATGATGTGAGAAGTCAGGATAATGACTATCTTCATGAGAAGTAGTTCCTTAAAAAAGGACATTGTGTGGCTTCTGGGTTCCAGTCATGTTCTATTTCTAGTTATACAGATGTGGGCATTCCTGGACAGTTCATTGAGCTGTGTACTTACCTACCCATTTCTGTCTGTTTGCTATGTCTTGATTTGTGGGGAAGAAAAGCAACATCCACCACCCCAACCCAAGCCATGGAAGAACTCCCCTCTCACACACCCTCTGTCTACTTTTTGTTTCAATTCCCAGGAACCAGTCACATCACTCAAAGTTCATGTAAACACAAAGATGAAAACAGCTTTTTATAGTGTGTTTGACTAGAAAGACACAATTTCATTGTTCTCAAAACAGAACCACTATCTATTTTTGTTTCCTTTTAGGCCTTATGTTTGAACAGTCTCAACCAATGGATAATCTATCTGAAAGTTTGAGAGCCATTCATACTTTCAGCAGAGAAGAAATGTATTAAAAGGTGGTTCTTCCAACAACTTTCATTCACTGTGCACTCTCTTCTGCCTTTTTGTGCTTGAAGAGACTGCTATCATATCATATTCTTTATAACAATACCCAGTTAATTAAAAGTAAATTATCCTAATAGCATCTGTGATTGCAGATATCCTTTCTTTAGCATTCTGTACTTAGGACTAATAAATGAATAGAGATTTATTAAATACATATTAGCAAATGAAAGCCTTGATTACTAAGTACATCAAGAATCTGAGACTATTTGAGCTTCAAAACAATAAGCAGAAATAGTACATTCCAGTGGTTAGTGGTACTATATCAGAGGAACAAACAGTTCACTGAAAACTACTTCCACCCAAAAGATTTTAAGTTCTTAAGATTTCCTATGCATAGAAAGACCCCTGGCCCTTCTAAATGCCTCTGAAGGTTTCTGAAACAGCACACTTCAGGAAGTCTGCAAAAAAAAAAAAAAAAAAATTTCACTGAACCCTCTGAAGAATAGGAAAACTTCTTTGAACAAAATCAATACACTCCAACATATAGTCACTATCAAGTTACCCTGACAAGAACCAGAGTTCCTATTGATCCACCACCCCTATCACCCTCACCCTTCACTTCTTTACTTTGCAATCTCTAGGAGATAAAAATTGCTTTTAAAAAGTTCCCAGAGAAAATCATAATTCCAAAAGGTACACACACCTCAGTGTTCATTCATTGTAGGACTATTTACAACAGTCAAGGCATGGAAGCAACCTAAATGCCCATCAAGAGAGGAATGGATAGAGAAGATGTGGTACATATCTACAATGAACACTACTCAGCCCTAAAAAGGAACAAAACTGTGCCATTGGCAGAGACATGGATGGACCTAGAGACTGTCATACAGAGCGAAGTAAGCCAGAAAAGCAAAAATTTATTAACATGTATATATAGAATCTAGAAAAATTATGCAGATAAACCTATTTGCAAAGCCGAAGTAGATACACAGATGTAGAGAATAAGCATATGGACACCAAGGGGGAAGGGGAGGTGGGATGGATTGGGAGATCAGGATGATATATATATATATATATATATATACACTACTATGTATAAAATGGATAACTAATAGCCTGCTTACAGCAACATGGAACTCTACTCATTGCTCTGTGATGACCTAAATGGGGAGGAAATACAAAAAGAGGGGATACATGCATACATGGACTTCCCTGGTGGCTCAGGGTTAAAGAACCTGCCTGCCAATGCAGGAAACACAGGTTCAATCCGTGAGTCAGGAAGATCTGTTGGAGAAGGAAATGGCAACTCACTCCAGTATTCTTGCCTGGGAGATCCCATGGACAGAGGATCTTGTTGGGGTAGAGTCCATGGAGTCAGAGTCGGGTACAACTTAGTGACTGAACAATAAGGACATATGTACACATTCGGCTGATTCACTGTGCCAGACAGCAGAAACTACTGCAACATTGCAAAGTAACTATACTCCAATGAAATTTTTTAAAAGTTACTAGACGATAACATTTTCATACAAAACTATGATTTGAATATAATTAAACATATTAGCAATGTCTCTCAAGCTTTAGGATCCATTAGAATCATCTGCAACGGCATTAAACATACAGATACTCAGATCCTAGATTCACAAATTATGATAGAGCCTTGGATTCTGCATTTTTTAACCATCTTCCAAGATGATTCTGATACATAGGACTTGAGAGACAGAGCAAGAGACAGAGAGAGAGAATGAGAGACAGAGCTAGAACCAAGCTGGATAAATGAAAATTCCAAGATTGAAGAGTACATTTGCAAGAAAATCAAACTTGTTTCTTTTGAATGCGAATGGCAATAACAGTTGAGTATAAATAATGCTGCCATGAACCAGTAATATGAGGCCTGATTTATACATGTAAGATATCAGTAAATATCACATATTGTCCTCATTGATTCATTCAATAGCTATTTATTAAACACCTTTGTGCCAGGCCTGAAGAATGCAATGGTGAAATATTCCTTCAAAAACTGACAGTGTAATAGAAAGCAAAGAAAAATAAGTAGGCATGCTGGTGGCTGAATGGTGTTGTATGGCTGACTTTATTTAACCTTGTTTCTTTAGAACAAACTAACCACTGCAAAGGTCAAGAATCCACATCACAGAGAGTCTTGAATGCAACCACCACCCCCATTAGCCTGGACTCTGGCACTATCTGGGGATGCTCATCTTGAATGCTGCAGACTCCTTCCTTCCCCTATCAAATTGAGACTTTTTAAGCTGACAAGGTATCTTCAAGACAAAACAGCCAGGGAGAACAATGATGGAGAGGGATAGTTAGGGAATTTGGAATGGATATGTACACACTGCTATCTTTAAAATGGGTAAGCAACAACGACCACATGGAACTCTGTTCAGTGTTCTGGCAGCCCAGATAGGAGGAGGGTTTGGGGGAGAATGGATACATACACCTATGTGACTGAGCTCCTCCACTGGTCACCTGAAACTCACAACATTGTTAATCAGCTATACTTCAATACAAAAGTGAAAGTTAAGAAAAACTAAATAACCTAAAAACATAAATTTCAGAAGTATAAATAGGAAAATATCAAAGCTTACTTTTCAATCCACCTAGAATCTGTCTTTTCTTCAGAACTTAAGATTTTAAAAAATAAATTAGATTTGGATTGTGAAATGAAGTGAAGTCACTCAGTCGTGTCTGACTCTTTGTGACCCCATGGACTGTAGTCTACCAGATTCTTCTGTCCATGGGATTCTCCAGGCAAGAATACTGGAGTGGGTTGCCATTCCCTTCTCCAGGGGATCTTCCCGACCCAGGGATCAAACCCGGGCCTCCTGCACTGCAGGCAGACATTTACCTTCTGAGACACCATGGAAGCCCTAGATTACCTGTGACCATATTGATTTCTGCTAAGGGTGTAGTATACAAAATAAATGCATTTGGAATGTGGTGTTTTGCTGCTAACTATGGAGTAAATTCTTCTGTATTAAAAACAAACAAAAAGCGAAACAAAAACAAAAAACAGAAGTCCTGCACCTTGCATGGCAAGTCATCCAGGCAACCACCCTTTCTGCTAACCCTCAAAAGGCCTCGTGTGGATGAGCCATCCCTCGGGGTCTGCAGCCCTTCTGCAACACAGCCCCTACCAAGACTCTCAGAGAGGTCCTGAGTTCCTGCTCTCCCTGTCAGATACCAAGGAGATGCCTTCTAAGTGGAAGGGAAAACTACATAAGCAATTGGACTGTTTTTCCCTCTTCCATACCAACACCATTGTTGTATCCCAAAGCAAAACACAGTATTTACCTTTGGCCTTTCCCTCATCTTAGGGTGAACGTCCTCCTCTTGGAGGACTCATTCTCATTCCCAATCAGAAGTCAGACTGATTATGCACCCCCTTCTCTCTCTCTCTTTGTTTAAATTGAAGTTTAATTGATTACCCTTCTGTTTGAGGATTGGGTACCCAGTGAAGAGTTCTTCCAGTGTAGCCTAGGGTCTTTGGTTTACTTGGTTCTCCGAGCAAGACTCTGCAGTAAGCAAGTGCCAACAAAATCTTGTTCCCATGCAAAAAATAATTATAAAATAGTGAAATCCACACAAAATCACAAATCATCCTCAGACTTTTACCTAGGAAAATGAATATGTATGAGTATTCATTTGAATGTGTATGTATATATTCATGTGTCTCTGTGTGCATAATATATATGTATATTTTAACAACTAAATTTCAGTGTCACATTAATTTTAAAACTGATTATTTCATTGAACAATGTATTATAGCATCTTTCCTTTTTAAAAAATAATAGAGCTACCATCAATTTAAGACTGTATTGGGTCTATTAAATAGATTACTATATTGTATCTAACAAGTCCACTAATGTTCGGTATCTGGGGCTGATCACAATTTTTCACTGTTATAAACAACTCTATATATTTTCACTACATTTCTGCCTTTCTCACACCAATTATCTTATCCATACCTCAACACTCCAACATGTGCCACTATCTCCTATAATAAAGATACAGGAAGTTTGTTTTTTCTTCTGGATAAGGGCCAATTAACAAACCCAGATGGCCTAGTCATAAAGATAAGATTCCTCCTGAACACCCTCCATGGCATTCTGTCTAACATACCCAGCATTTCAAAGTCCTACCTTTTGTTTTTTTGGCATTGAATTCAGGTTACACTGAAATCTCTCCTCTATCACAGTAGTTAGGACTGAATTAATTCTGACTTCACTACTTTTACAAGTATCTGGCCTTGTTCCTTTCCATAGTTCTGACTGTTACTGCTCTGACAAGTTTCAGATCCTACTCATCGTGATCTATAGTACAAATCACCCTTTGTGATCTTAGTCTAACAGCATCCCTGACATCTTGTATCAGTTCTGGTCTCCACTAATTGATCCCCAGTACTTTACTTCCTTGTCTGAATCTCCAATTTCTCATCTTTCTGAGCCTTAAAATATGCCTGTTGATTTCTGCTCAATCTCTTCTAATGGGTCTGGCAATAAGTAGGTTGTGCATGGAAACATTTAAACAGACAATAAGAGATATATAAGGTACTGAAATGGATAAGAAATGTATCTCTAATTCTTATAATTAATACCTGTATCATTTTTTTCTTATCCTTTTTGACATTCTATTTTATTCTATTTTTTTCATTTATATCTATCCATATCACATTTATCAACTACTAAATTTAAAACAATAATACTGTTTATCCTCAAGAAAATATCTCATTTTCCCTGCTTACTTATTTTGGTTGTTGAAATTGAACTAATGAAACGTTGTAGATGTGAAGTTAGGTAGAAACCCTGACGAGGTGGGTGGTTCACTTTTGTTCCTAGGTCTCTGGTTATCTATGTTACAGCACAGCAATGTTGGAATTTCCTCTGTTCTAATTCCTCAACACCTTTTAGACTGCCTAGAGGAAACAAATGGTCTCTTGACTTTGCCAGGAAAATGATCCAAATCTCTCAAATTTAAAATACTTCCCATTTTGATTTGATAGCATTTTCTCACTAACCAGGAGGGAAGACGATAACCATAGAATAGCTTTTATTTATTTATTTTTTCATTTATTTTTACTAGTTGGAGGCTAATTACTTTACAATATTGTAGTGGTTTTTGCCATACATTGACATGAATCAGCCATGGATTTACATGTGTTCCCCATACTGATCCCCCCTCCCACCTCCCTCCTCATCCCATCCCTCTGGGTCATCCCAGTGCACCAGCTCCAAGCACTTGTCTCACGCATACAACCTGGACTGGTAATCTGTTTCACACTTGATAATATACATGTTTCGATGCTGTTCTCTCAGGTCATCCCACAATAGCTTTTATTGCCAGTACCATATTCTTATTTCTGTTCATTAAATAATAGTACTGTCGAAGCATATCAAGTCTTAAGAACATGATATGTGCTGCAAAGAACATATAATTAGACTGTGAAATAATGGTATAGATTTCAGAGGCTTCAAGATAATCCAGAAGATATTGTCTATCTCCTTCTCTTATCCCCCCTCCCATATTTGACTAATTGCTAACTATTAAATATTTATTGAGTAACTACTCAGTTCCTACAAAGTGCTAAACAGTGAGAAAAGACTTGAAATAAACTCCCAACCAATGATGTTCTTAAATTCTATGGTGAGATAAAACTTGAAAGGGTAAGGCAATGAGCAAGTAGAACAGTATATATAAGTGAAAGTGGTATGAAACATTTTATACTCCTCTTTTTTGTAAGAGATCCTGACTTCCATCAAAGGGGAAGAAACATGTGAGAAGTAGAATACATTTCCCTTATTTGAAGAGCTCGGGAAAAAGGATAATACACATATCAACATAGCCAGCTTTTGCTAAGGTTCTAGAACATATAGTGTTAATGGCTCAGTCATCTCCAGCTCCTTGCCACCCCATGGACTGTAACCCACCTTCTTCTGTCCATGGAATTCTCCACGCAAGAATACTGGAGTGGGGTGCAATTCCCTTCTCCAACATATACTGAATAACCAAATGTGTAGTAAATTAACAAAGAATCCTGGTGAAGATGGAATTGTAGTTATTTTCAGCATATTCTTTCTCATTTCTCACCACCCAAAGGAATATCTCTATAGCCATGAAACTTAGTGAAGAATTAGCATCCTCAGGTCCCAGAAGCATTATGTGATAATTGTTTAAAGCCCTATATTGTTCTGGCTGTATATAAATAAATACACTTACTTTGTATTTGGTAATTAAAATCAACTGAGCTAAAAACTGGCAAGATGAGGGTTCTTTAGAAAAAGCTAATTGGGTATTTCAACCAAATTGTGACTATCTGAGACATATCTGTGTATTCCATATATGTTGTAATTTCTTCTATTTTTGCTAGAACTCCAATCTTGCCACTTTTTAGTTTAGTTGATTTTAATTGTCAAATACAAAGTAAGTATATATATATTTATATACAGACAGAATAATATAGGACTTTAAAAAGTACTTTATTTCCAACTTTATCTTGAACTTTTTAAAAGCAATCACTTCAGTAAAAACATGTCTCTTCAAAACTATATTTTAACTATTCTTGCTGGTTTAAAGGTGATTTGAAACTGCAACTTTAAATGAGAAATGAATAAAAATGTATTTTAATTTCACTTTCTGAAAAGAACATAATCTTTCACTTGGGATATGTGGTAACTCTCAGAGGCAAGAGACTATTGATTCATTTTATCATTAGTAAAATTTGTAATAAGAAATCCTAATGAACACCAGAACCTCAAATTCAAGTCATTTTTTTAAAACACAAGAAGCAGGAAGGGGTAGGGGACAGGGAAGAGGAGTAAGAGATGAAGAATTTAAAGTTAGGTTCAGAATTCCCTAGAGCAGGCTTGCTAAGGACATTCTGCCCTCACTGCCACAACTGGACAATGATTTTCACGTTTCTCTGTTGTTAGTTCAGAGTGGTTGGAGCAATTCAGTCTTGACTGGTCAATTAACCTTGGCAGACATATTGAAGGGAGGATCAGGGAAGAACCGTGTCTTACTCTTGCAAGAACAAAAAAAAAAAGGGAAATTCCCTAGTGACTCAGACGGTAAAGCATCTGCCTGCAATGTGGCAGACCTGGGTTTGATCCCTGGGTCGGGAAGATCCTCTGGAGAAGGAAATGGCAACCTACTCCAGTACTCTTGCCTGGAAAATTCCATGGATAGAGGAGCCCAGTAGGCTGCAGTCCATGGGAATGCAAAGAGTGGGACACGACTGAGTGACTTCACTTTGTGCTGCGTGACTCCCACATCAATTCCTGGTGCCCATTTGTTTTGTATTCTTGGTTTTCAGTTTCTTCATCCTGGTTTCTTTTTTGTCCTGTGACCATGATGACCTTGTTTTTTCTCTTATATCCTTTTAGGTAAAGCAATGTTTGGCAGAAAGAATCTCTGCTCTGTCAATGTAACTTGTACTGTTGTCGGCATTGTGTATGTTCCTGTTGCCAAACACAGTATGGAAATGTCAGCAGATTGTTCATCCCTTCTCAAGCTCCCGTTGACACATTTGGCCATCTGAAAAATATAGACAACCTCTACCTTTCACACTCCTGGCCAAAAGTTAAACAATTCAGAAGATAAAATCTAAACACTCAAAGACTGAGTTGATTTCTAACTGAGGTTGAGGCCCTCCTTTGTTTAATAAATATTCAGGATCCTAAATATTTAGTGCATTTGAACAGTGTTTTGTACTCTTGATTTCAACTCTGTATCATTGATATATTTCTTATGGCTTATGGCCAAGATACCTTGAGATTATGGAATCAGACAGTAACAGTCTCAGGAATTTCTCAGAGAAAATGTCTCTGCCAGCAGCAAACTTTAGAATTCTCTCATGAGAAGTCAGAGGAGTCTCTCTTTCCACTGCCAGTAGTTCATAGCTATGCTCACCCCTTTCATGGTTATGGAAACACAAGCATGGTTTTTAAGCTTCTTTCTCTTGCTGTATCTCTCAAGTTCTGCATTATTAAAAAGTACACCTCAAAAAAAAAAAGTACACCTCCATTTATATTCTTTTTTATTATCTTTCATGTCTTTTATGTCAACTAAAATGGACACTAGAAATACCACTTAATCATGGGAAGATTAGTGTTCAAAAACCTAGAGGTCATGAAATGAAATCATGTATTTCAAGCACATAATTCCATCAGTTTTTCAAGTGCTTCAGTAGTGTCAGAAACGACTCCCCCTAAATCTTAACAAAATTGTTTTCCAAGTTCTATATATTTCTCTGGATAAATCCTCCATCAGTATTCAGACTATATTTTAAAGTTCTCATTGAAGTTTACAGTTTTCTTTTTTATTTAATTGCTAGAATTACAAGAGTTTTATGTTCTAAACATTTTCATGACAAATGCACACTATTTCAGATACATTAAGGCTAAAGAGCCTTTTGTGGACAAGCCTCAAGGGAAACATAACTGCATTTGTAACTGTTTGTGCAAGGAAATGGATTCTGAGTTCCAAATAACTGATTTACAAATGAACATTTGGAAAGCTACCACTGTAAGGAGCATACTTCTTTTAACCTATGTTTTCTGCACTCTAACTCATAATCCTGACAAAATCATCCAGTAGAATGACTGTAGAAAAAGATTTTCCAGATGGACAAGATGTGGTCAGCAACTCCAGTTAGCTGATGCCTGGACAATGTTAGGTCCTGGAGAGATGTGGACATTTCATTACCTATTTTGAACTCTAGCTCATTTGAAAGGGCAGACCCAGACAAAATACTGTTAAGTCTACACTGGCAGCAAGCCTTTGATCTTAGAAAAGTAACTGAGCCTTCTAGTTTTCCCATCCATATCATGAGAAAAACAACTTGATGGAATGTTTTAACAATCTGATTGTTATAATTAGAGGGATTTATATAGAATCCCTAATAGCACCCTACATTTAACATAAACAGCTACAATGGAGGTTTATTAATGACTCAAAGGATTGATTTGAATCAGAAAAACTCAGGAGGAAAATCAAATTGAGTCAACAAAAACCAAATATTAATAGTACTATCTAGGTAGCACTGTAAAAGGGATAAAAGGGATGTGCAAGCTGGCAGAAAGGTTAGTGTAGCCTAAAGATCCTAGGTCTCAGTGGCAAGCAAACAGTTTGAACCAGCTACTAGCCATAGACATACTTTGTCCCTCACAACATTTTAAAAATTGAACTAGCTGTCAACATTAAGAAATAGAAGTTTTCAGATTCTCTTGAAAAGTGTATTCTGCATGAGTAATCAAAGAGAGTTGGAAAACAGATGTCTTTTTAATATGGGCTGTGAGGACTCCATCTTTCTGTATTCTCCACCCAGGCTACTTCAGTGATTACCTACTGGACCTCTATGCAGATAAGCGTGTGATCCTTGTTGCAGATAATGTGTTAACAAAGGCATCTCCAGTCCCAGCCCTCTCCCCTGGTTTCTCAGTGATTCCAGAGGCCCTGTTTAGAAGCTTTCACAGACACAGCTGTAACTGCATGCAGAACTGGAAAAACCAAGATTATAATTAAAACCACTCCATAGACAGCAGTCCTTTTGGATATAATATCCAGTTATGAAGAGCAGCAGAAACTTATGTAATGTAGTCTAAAATTACTGTGAGCATTTCCATATAGTAGGAGATCTAGCTGTGGATAAAAACAGGATACAAACAATTTTTTTTTAATTTTTAAAAAATATTTTTGCTCTGAGAAGAACACAGGTAAGAGAATGAAAAGTCAAAGATCGTGAGTAAATATTTGTAAATTATGTATATAATAAAGGACTTACATCCAAAGTATGCAAAAAAGTAATTAAATCTCAACAAGAAAACAAATGGGCAAAAGAACTGAACAGACACTTCACCAGAGAAGATATACAGATAACAAATGAGTATATGAAAAGGTTGAAGGAGGGCATGACAACCCACTGCAATATTCTTGCCTGGAGAGTCCCATGGACAGAGGATCCTGGTAGGCTACAGTTCATGGGGTAGCAGAGTCAGACATGACTTAAGCAACTTACACGCATGCATATGAAAAGGTGCTCAATGTCATTTGTCCTAGGGAGCTGCACATAAAGCACCAATGTCATCCCATGCCTGTTAGAATGGTTAGAATCCAAAAAACTAACAATATCAACATGGCTGGTAAAATATTCTCATTCCTTACTAGTTAGGATGTAAAATATTATAGACATTTTGCAAGACAGTTTTTCAGTTTCTTAAAAAGCCAAATACTGACTTACCATATGCCCTACCAGTTTCACTCATAGGTATTCAGAAAACTTACTTGAATTTATGTACACAGAAAAATGGTCATGTGAATGCTTATGGTAGCTTTTTTCACCAAAAAATCATGAGAAACTAGAAGCAACCAAGATGTCCTCCAAAAGATAAATGGATAAACACAGTATTATATTTCCATAGAGTACTACTCAGAAAGAAAATGGAATGAGCTCATAGTCCATGCTATATATAATATAGATGAATTTTAAGTGCATCTTATTAAGTGGAAGAAGCCTGTTTGAGAACGCTACATACTCTATAATTCCATTGCTATGACATTCTGGAAAAGGCAAAAATGTAGAGACAAAAGATTATCAGATATTGCAAGTGATTAGAGAGAAAGACCATTAGCCAGGTGAAGAAAAGAAGATTTTTAAGGATGGTAAAAATATTTTGCATGGGACTGTAGTGGCAGATACACAATGCTGTGAATTTGTCAAAACTGACAGAAATTTACAGAACAGAGTTAATCTTAATGTAGGCAAATTTTTAAAATTACTAGTAGGTTAGGGGATCCCAGGGTGGAATGTATACTTTGTCAGAATAATCTAACTCTATTACAAAAAAAGTGAATACAATGTAACCTCACTGAAAAGTGTGGGTTAAAAAGGTATCCACATAAGTAAATTTGTAAGTTATTGGAAAGTATTCAGTTCAGTTCAGTCGCTTAGTCAGGTCTGACTCTGTGACCCCATGGATTGCAGCATGCTAGGCTTCGCTGTCCATCACCAACTCCCAGAGCTTGCTCAAACTCAAGTCTATCGAGTTGGTGATGCCATACAACCATCTCATCCTCTGTCGTCCCATTCTTCTCCCGCCTTCAATCTTTCTCAGCATCAGTCTTTTCAAATGAATCAGTAAGTATTGCAGCTTCAGCTTGAGCATCAGTCCTTCCAATGAATATTCAGGACTGATTTCCTTTAGGATGGACTGGTTGGATCTCCTTGGAGTCCAAGGGACTCTCCAGAGTCTTCTCCAACATCACAGATCAAAGCATCAATTCTTCGGCACTCAACTTTCTTTATAGTCCAACTCTCACATCCATACATGACTACTGAAAAACTGTAGTTTTGACTAGATGGACATTTGTTGGCAAAGTAATGTCTCTGGTTTCTAATATGCTGTCTAGGTTGGTCATAACTTTTCTTCCAAGGAGCAAATGTCTTTTTATTTCATGGCTGCAGTCACCATCTGCAGTGATTTTAGAGCCCCAAAAAATAAAGTCTGTCACTGATTCCATTGTTTCCCCATCTATTTGCCATGAAGTGAAGGGACCAGATGCCATGATCTTAGTTTTCTGAATGTTGAGTTTTAAGCCAACTTTTTCACTCTTCTCTTTCACTTTCATCAAGAGGCTCTTTAGTTCTTCTTTGCTTTCTGCCGTAGAGGTGGCTGCTGCTGCTGCTAAGTCACATCAGTCGTGTCCGACTCTGTGCAACCCCATAGATGGCAGCCCACCAGGCTACTCTGTCCCTGGGACTCTCCAGGCAAGAATATTGGAGTGGGTTGCCATTTTCTTCTCCAGTGCATGAAAGTGAAAGTGAAGTCGCCCAGTCACGTCCGACTCTTCGTGACCCCATGGACTGTAACCTACCACGTTCCTCCATCCATGGGATTTCCCAGGCAAGAGTACTGGAGTGGGGTCCATTATATTCTCCCATAAGGGTGGTGTCATCTACATATCTGAGGTTATTGATATTTCTCCTAGCAATCTTGATTTCAACTTGTGCTTCATCCAGCCCAGCATTTCTCATGATGTACTCTGCATATAGGTTAAATAAGGTTTACATACACATGTAAACCTAGCTTATTTACATGTAGCTTATATACATGTAAACCCATGGAGAAAAAGTAGACACACAAACGACCAGTGATGGAAGTCAGATTTCTCACTGTTGGAGTGAAAAATTACAGATAAACAAAGGGTTCTAGAATGATACATGGTACAGTATTAGAGGTAGAAATATCCATATGAGTTCACATTTCAATATTAAATAGAGATACATATAGGTAGACACAGAAATAATTATAGATATGTGTACATGCATGGGGGTGTCCCAGGTGGTGTAGTGATAAAGAATCTGCCTGCCAATACAGGAGATGTAGGTTCAACCCCTGGGCCAGGAAGATCCCCCTGTAGAAGGAAATGGCAACCTGCTCCACTAATCTTGCCTGGAAAATTCCATGGCCAGAGGAGCCTGGTGGACTACAGTCCATGGGGTTGCAAGAGTTGGACACAACTGAATGACTGAGCACACACGTACATGCATGGGTTAGCATGCCACATATATTTTCTAGCTGTTTCTGCTGAGAGAGCCTTAGAAGCAACAACACCTCAGTCATCATGAACACAGTCAGCATCCAGATCTTGGTTTCTTCTACTGTTCTCCAATAAAAGGAACCAGGGGTCCTTGGAGAATTGGCTCATTCTGTGGTTGGAGCATGGGATATACAAGATCAGCCTGAAACAGAGTATCAGAACATAAGGAAACAATCAGGAAGCCAAAGCAATGAGGGCATGTCAAAAGGACACAGGAGCCAACTTGTGCTCCCAATGACCAAAGCTAAAGCAATCTTAGCAATAAAATGTGTTGGATTATAAGTGTTAGTCACTCAGTTGTGTCTGACTCTTTGAGACTCCACGGACTATTGGATTATAATCCAAATATAAAAAATATCCATGAGTTCATATGGATAAAAATAAATGAATAATAAGTAAACAAGGAAAGAGAGGTAAATCTCTGAATAAAAGAATTTCAGGAATTTCTCTGGTGGTCCAGGAGTCAGGACCATTGGTTAGATCCAGTGGTTAGTACTTCTGCCAATGCCGGGGACACAGGTTACAACCCTGATCCTGTAAGATCCCACATGCCACGGGGCGATTCAGCGTGTGTGCCACAAGTACTGACCCTGCAGCCAAAAGTAAATAAATAAGTAAATTTTAAAAAATAATTTTAAATAATTTATGTAGATACCTCCCCCTCAAGGAGATGGAGCACAACTGCCTGTCTCTTAAATGAAGGCTGTGTGTAACTCGCTGCCAAGAGCAATGTCAGAAGAAGCAAGAGAATGCATTTTCACAATGAAGAAGTCTGACAGACTCCCTTAGGCAGGTCATCAAAGTTGCTATCATCAATGAGAAGTCATGTTGCTAGCACATGCCCTTGGAATAATAAGAACCGAATAGCAAATCATTCTGGGGATTTCCTTCCCCAAAACCATAGCCCCAGTGTAACTAAGAGAAAAACATTAGACAAATCCAACTTAAGGGACATTCTTCAAAATAAGAGCCTCCCCAAAACTGCCTAAGTCATCAAAAACAAGGAAAGTTTGAAAAACTGTCACAGACTGGAAGAGAAGGCATATGACTAAGTGCTATGCAGTATGATGAATAATATTCTGGGACAAAAGAAAGTACATTAGGGAAAAACTAATGAAACAGAATAAGGTATGGAATTTAGCTAACAGGAACATACTGACATTGGCTCCTTAGTTCTGATGAATGGATCACAGTGATGCAAATTGTTAACAAGAAGGGAAACTGGGTTGGGGGATACGAACACTCTCAGTATTGTCTCTGCAATTTGTCTACAAATATAAGTCTATTCTATAATGAGAAAGAATTTTTAAAAGATGAAAATTGCCTTGCAGTGCAGGATAATGCTCTATTCTAATAAAGCTCCACATGTGTTTGCTTTGATCACCCTGTTCCAGCCTCTTCCTGACATCAGCACAGTCTGTTCCAGTTATTTCTCAAGTGATAAATTTGGATGAATATCATAGTATTTCTCCCTTTTCATTCACAGGGCGGTCCACCATGTCTTACTAAGTCCAGGTCTCATTATGTCCTCATCATCCACCAGCCTCCACATGGCTCTTATCTCCCTCCATCCTTCCTTCTTGTTTCTTTCCCCCTTTCCATTCTTCTTGTAGCTAAAGGTTGAAGCTATCTTCTATCAAATTCTATACATACCAGGTACTTCCTTATGTGGTTTCTAATTCTCTAACTTAGAGATGAGGAAACTGCATCCTAGAATCTTTGAATAACCTGCTCAAGTGTAGATCTGACCAAAATGAAAAGCCAGCACTTGTCTACCCAGGCACAGACCCCTTGCACCAGTAGGACATCGCTGTGTCATTCCTAAAGCATTCTAGATTTTCTTTCTTCAAGTATGTGATGCAACGTGAAAAAGAATTGTACTACTGGCTTTTAAAAGAACCTTATCATTAATGGAAGTGAGGGGGCATGAGGGAGAGTGGAACTGGGGAAGGGAAGCAAGGGAATCACATCCTGAGAAAAGGCAATTTTGAGAAAACACAGCCACAGTAAAGAAAGATGTTCTCTCCTAGCAAATCAATGAACAAGGAGAGATTTGTAAGCCTGGTACTTCTCATCTCTTCTCCCTCCTACATAGATTGCTCAAAAGGAGAGCTTTTTGTGTTCTGCTCACTCAACAAACCCTATGGATACTGAAGGTGCTTGCTACCAGCTGATCCTTAAAAGAAAGCTCTAGGTGAGTGCATAGAGTCCTTGCTTTGCAGGCTTCGCCAATAAGGAGAGAACACACACCCCCTAACTTCAGCAGAGCTCACCTGCAAAAATCCTAAGAAATCCAAATGCTAAATGAGAACTCTTTCAGATGGAGCTTTAAATTGATACATTTAAAGAGACTGAATAAACTATGTTACAATCTGGCATGAGCTTTTAATATTAACTACTACATATTTTATAGACAGTATTTGTTGCCAAACACTAAAACAAACATTAAGATGCTTTTGCCTCAACTGGTACTCTGAATGCTTCCAAAACAGTTGTATAAAAAGCCACATAAAACACATCATAATCATGGAAATCATCTGCATTAAACTCACATTCTCTATAAAAGTGGCACTTATTTTTCATCTACAAACAATTATATCTCAATTACTTATTCTCTGTTAGGGAACATTTCATCAAAAAAACTCTCATTTAATTTATGTAAGGATACATTTTGTTTGGGGAGAAATATAATCTCTAGTTTGGATTAATTAAAGAAATAGACATTTTGAATTAGTGAAAGGCTGATGTCTATTGAAAAATATGCAGTTGTGTTAGTTTCATATATAGAGAATAACACAAACTAAGCTGTGAAACTGACATTAAGACAAGAAAGACCTAAAAGAGAACTGGTCTTTAATGAACAGGTAAGGGTAATGCTAAGAGGATCTATATTTCCCATAATATGGAGAGCTTCAAAAAGTCTTTTATATAAGAGGTTGAAATGCATACCCTGTGTTATCCTGTTTAAAATTTGAATTTCTCCACCAGTTATTTTCCTTTTAATTATGCAATTATAATAGGCATATCTAAATTATTACATATTCAGAATTATTGCAGTTCGGACAATTGAGCTGCTTTTGTAGGAGGAGTGGTTTAATTAAATCTAGATATGCCAACTAATCTTAATTGATATGCAAACTGTATAGATTGTAAACAATCAGTGAAAGTGAAAGTGTTAGTCATGTCTGACTCTCTGCAACCCCATGGACTGTAACCCACCAGGCTCCTCTGTCCATGGGATTCTCCAGGCAAGAATATTAGAGTGGGTAGCCATTCCCTTCCCCAGAGGATCTTTCTGACCCAGGGATCGAACTCAGGTCTCCTGCACTGCAGGCAGATTCTTTACCGTCTGAACCACCAGAGAAGCCCCAAACAATTAGTAGTATACCAAAATATAAGAAAGGATGGAGGTTTACTAGCATGGAACCATTTGCTTGTAAGTTGCCAATTTTTTAACTCAGAAATTACTCAACACAAGCATGTACTCATAGAATAAAAAAAAAAAAAAAAAAAAAAAAGGAGCCATCTGAAGATGTATTAGGTTGCAATGGGATGATTTTTCAGAAAACAAGGTAGTCTAGTTGCTCTGTTGTCCAGTTCTGTTATCATCCCAGCATATTGCTGTTTATAATCTTTGGGAGAAAATAGAAGACATTTTCTTTGGCTTAATACACATGGGTATATGGTCTGTAAGAGGATTTCAGGAGATAAGAATGGCTTTAATCCCATTGTGCTTCATGTCCACCAAGGAATAACCTGTCACTACACTGACCACAGCAGCCAAAAATGGCAGGGGTAAGTCAGGGTGACAGCACGATATGACTGTCTTTACTACAGTTCAAGAAAAGAAGAAGAAAAAATCAGCAATATTAAGGTAATGGTGTAAAGCCTTGCACTCAGTGACATAAAATGAGAAAACATTAACAGACATTTCATAGCAAGCCATAGGAATGGCAATATTTTGTGATTAAGTAACTATCTATCACTATTTAATCTAAATTGCTTGTATCCTTTTGAAATGAGAGAGAGCTTGTTTTGAGACCTCTTGCAATACAGAAGAGATTCTGACCCAATGCCACTGACTTTGCACATATCAGGGAAGCCTAGGGAATAAGAAAGGAAAAACTGTATGATTCTTCCAGGTCCCATAGAAAGTTTTGACACGTCTCTGCCAGTAGATCTACACCTGGATCTTTCTAGATCTATATAAATTCTGCTGCTTACATCAAATATTGTCACATGACATGTAATATATACTACAAGGTAATGAAATCAGTGACACGATTATTAATAATTTAGGCTCCTAAAGCAAAATCTGTCTTGGAATAATGGCCAGATCACTGGTTACATTGCCCATTGGTACATGGTACATGTTGTATGATGGTGTTCAATTGGCTAACAGAAAAGGTCCTAACATCAGTAAGAACATGCGTGGTACAGGGGATGGTAACAATTAAGAGCCAAAAGTTGGGACTTCCCTGGTGGTTCAGTGGTTAAGAATCCTCCTTCCAATGCAGGGAATGTGGGTTCAATCCATGGTCAGAGAACTAGGATCCTAAATGCAACTAAGCCCACGTACTCTGGAGCTGACATGCCACAGCCAGAGAAGCCTGAACACTGCAACAAAAAACCTTCAGGCCACAGCAAAGACCCAGGGCAAGCAAGTTAATACCAATAATAAAATAATGATAATAAAGAACCAAAAGTTCTCAACATTCAATCTGCAAACATTTATTTAGGCTCTGCATTATACTTTTCTCATTTACTCAATTAGTAAAAGTAATAGTGATTTGACTACAGTTTTCTTTCCAAGATCCAGATTAAGAATATGATAAAATAGTCAGAGGACTTATTTAGGCAAATATGTTAATTGTCTAGTTTTTCTAAAGCTTTTTTAAAATATCTAAAACATCAAATATTTGATATAATTTCCACTTTCACCTTTTCACTTTTTCACTAGTGACATTAACACGTCTTCCTTAAAATTCTCTTTAATATATAAGGCAAAATTCACCCTTTCAGAAATCCTCAGTTCTCTGGAAGTAAACATCAAACAAAGACAGTAGAAATTTCTTTAGAAGCCTACAAATTCAGTTAAGACAGTGTTTATAATTGGGAGAAAAGTGACCACATTTTAAAATGTCTAATACAGGAACTCAACTAGTTTAATACAACAAGAATTTCTTATTGGGGTGATTTAATATATTATAGTTCATTTAATATCATTTTCCTTGATGTAGTTATGTTTTTATTGATCTATTCATTATAACCCCTATTTTCTGATAACTCAGAAGATTGTGAAATTGTCAAGATAACCTCCAATATCATTTTTATCAATTATTTCTTTAACTTACAGCATGTATGCAGGATCGCCCCAGGAATAAAGTAGTAACAACAGTGGAACTAGCTACTATTTATTTAGTATTTTTTTAATGTTTTATGTACAGTAAGTATGTCGCTCAGCCATGCTTGACTCTTTGCGACCTCATGGACTATACAGTCCATGAAATTCTCCACACCAGAATACTGGAGTGGGTTGCCGTTCCCTTCTCCAGGGGATCTTCCCAACCCAGGGATTGAACCCAGGTCTCCCACATTGCAGGCGGATTCTTTACCAGCTGAGCCACCAGGGAAGCCCAAGAATACTGGAGTGGAGTCGGTAGCCTATCCCTTTTCCTGCAGATCTTCCTGACCCAGGAATCAAACCAGGGTCTCCTACATTGCAGGTGGATTCTTTACCAACTGAGCTATCAGAGAAGCTTACATACATTATCTCATTCAATTCCAACAATTCAAATATAGAGAATGTTATCATCCCAACTTAAAGATGAGGAAAAGAGATTCATAAAAATTTAGAAAACTTGTCTGAGATAATATTGCTAAAAGTGGCAACCTGGAATATGAACTGAGAAAGCACACTTTCCAAAGCACACAATTCACAAGTATGCAATATTGCCTCCCAAAATAGATGGTTTGTCTTTGGCTGACAAAATATACATATGTCAGAATTTTCAAGTTCATCTGCTTTTAAGAAAAATGATAACTGGAGAAATAAACCTCTTTATTTAACAAATCCAGTCTCTAAATGTAGACCTTCAGATATCATGGCAGGGAGATAAGGGAAATGTGAGTGGTCAAGCTGTATTTCTCTCACCCTGAGATGACCCCTATTTTATGAAAAATGAAAAGCTAGAAATTCCTGGATTCATATAGAGTTTGAAGACTGCCAAGCAAGATGTTAGCAGGATGAGAATTTAGATTCTCAAGAATGGGGTAAAATTTCTCAAGGTTCTGCCAGAAGAAAACTCTGGCAGAATAGCTCAGGATAGCCTGGAAGAGTGAAATAGGGAGACAAGATGACTTTTTCTGGAAAAAGATCAAGAATGGATAATGAAATGGCCTTTTTGGGTCCCAGTCCCTATGAAATTTCCACCTTGCAGATTAGCAAACTTAATACCCCTGCAGCCTTAGCTTGCTTTACTCTTGAAAACAATAGCACATAAATATCATTGAGCTTCTCTCTGTGTAAAGGATAATGCAAAGAAGTTTACCTTTCATTACTTTAGCAGAAACATAAACCATTATCAACACAGAATGGTGATAGTCATGCTCCTGTGGCCAACAACAGGGATGGGTAGAAGCACAAGCAAACCCAAGATCCTACCTACTTCCCCTTTCCCTCAATACTTAAGGTTGGGGGAATCTGCAAAATCTGGGATAAAAAGCACTTGCTATAGAAAAAAAGGATGTGGTGTAGAGTGTTATGATTGGATTTCAAGTTTCATTTCCTCCATGTGACTTGCAGACAGATCTCTAGCTCTCTG
Organism: Dama dama; assembly: GCF_033118175.1. Classification (NCBI taxonomy): domain Eukaryota; kingdom Metazoa; phylum Chordata; class Mammalia; order Artiodactyla; family Cervidae; genus Dama; species Dama dama. The sequence continues at coordinate 66,975,684 of NC_083713.1, read as the reverse complement.
ACTGAATCCCTTCATCTATAAGCCCCAGATGACAATGATTCAATATTCTGAGTACCCTTTGGGTGGCTCAATCATCCTCAGTGTCAGAAAGGCCCAGGGGTACAGTGTCACAGTAACTCTGAATCCAAAAGAGCCACAAAACCAGAATGAGCCACATCTACTCCCAGCCCCATGCCCTGTTATCTGTAGCAAAGGCTACTAGTTAGGCCAGTGGTTCTCAACCATGAACAATTTTGCTTCCCAGGGAATATTTAGTAATATCTGGAAACCTCTTGGTGATAACTGGAGAGGGTTCTATTGACAGGTAGAGGCCAGGAATGCTGCTAAACATCCTACAATGCACAGTTCAGTCCTCATAGTAGAGAATAATCTGGTCCAATATGTCAAAGGGGCTGAGGTTGAGGCATCTGGAGTTAGGGCAGGTGAGATCGAATGAGACCAGGTAGAGGTGGAAGTCTTACATTTCTTTGTACGGACTGACAGAGTGGAAACCACAAGAGACATGGTCTCTAATATCGTCTGAACTTCAGTGTTGATTTATTTACCCAAGACTACCCTCCTAGGTCTACTCCACAAACTCATTTCAAATGCTTTCTCGAATCTTCCCCCAGGATGGAGTTGGATAGGACATGGACAGCTCCACTTCCACCACTGTGTCCTGTATCCACCCTTGGCTTTCTTGGCTTTTCTTATTGCTGATGGGCTTGTACCACCAGCAGCAGAGCTTGAGCTCTATAGCCACAGTGCCAGGAGCAGAGCATGTGTACTGTGATATATTTGTTGCTATCTTTCCCCAGCTTAGTCTGAGCCTCATTTGTCCTTAGCCTATCACATTCCAGTGGTCTCTAGAACACAAGTTGCCACTTTTACCTATTAATATTTTGCTGATCAGCAATAATTTTGCAAAGTACTTTAAATGTTCCAAATAAGTGTCTAATAATCACAGTTATACTCCTTAGTAGCTGCTTTCCCAAAATCTGTTGTAATTTATGAAACTGTGTAGTATATTTATACTTCATTATATACTGCTATTTTTCTTATTCCAACACCACATAGTCCCTTCTTTATTTTGTCATATCCTACGGATAATGTGCTTCACAGCATTGTGCTTCACAGCAATAAGAAGTTACTTAAAAATGTTTTGCAAATACTTAGAACACACACTTTCTGTCATGTTTGCTAATATTCTTATTCTGGCTCTTCAGTTCAGTTCAGTTCAGTCGCTCAGCCGTGTCCGCCTCCTTGCGACCCCATGAATCGCAGCACGCCAGGCCTCCCTGTCCATCACCAACTCCCGGAGTCTACCCAAACTCATGTCTAGTTAAGTCCAAATTGCTACAGATGCCTCTACTTGGGTCTCCAATTGTAAGAAACCATTTGCCTAAATGAACTTAAAACCACCACTCATCCTGGTCTTATTCCTGAATGCCCACTCTCTCCCAGGCCCTAGGCTGTCTTTCGAAAGCAGTTGATGGTATTATGTTCTATTCGGTGTTCCTTTCAGACGCATATTTTGGACTCCGCATTGTTTGTCCTGCATTGAATCTTGGGTTCTCAATTCTGCTATTTCCAGGTAAGACCCATTCATTAGTGATACATGACAAGGATATAAAATGGTGGTGACTGTGAAAATGTGAGATTTCGCAAAGACAAATCTGTCACCATGCGAATGACTACCTGGAGAATCAAGTGCTTATATGTTTTACAATGAAGACTCCTTAAATTGTGTGTTTCCATGAGTAATATTATCACATGGTATAACAGAAAGAGCTTGAACTATGAAATCAAGGCAGGACTAGGGAGAAAGCTCAGTTCTACCTTTTCCTCACTCAGATCCTTAAGTCCTTAATATGTTTTGGTAGAATAATGATCATATCTTCCCTAGAATTTAAAAGATATACTGAGTGTAGAGGGCCTGACTGAGAACCTAATTAAAATATAGGTTCCCACTACTTTCCTAGCAGGTAAAAGAGTTAAAAAATAAATGAATTTGTTGGTAAAAGAAGTCCTAGCACAGAGTAGGTGCTCGGAAAATATATTCTTCTTATGAAAAATTCCATTCTTAAAAAAATAATTTCTTAAGTGACTTTAAAATATATTAATCTAAACACTAATGAAAGAACGTAGCAATAAGCCAATTTCAGCAGTATTTATATTTTTAAAACTCAGCTCTCATATTGTGTGTTTCTCACACACATACACATGCATACACACATACACACAGTGGAAGGGGGAGACAAATTCTTTGAAAAACTACAAATATAATTGGTTTCTTTTCTCATACTTACATTTCTCCCAGAACAAGAGCCATGTGACTCTATATGAAGTGAAAGGAAACATAAATATTATAAAGGATGTTCTGAAGCTGTGACATATCATTTGCCATATTAGATGGCCTTTGCTTACTCATTCATCCAGCAAGCCCTGTTTGAGCATTTGCTTCACATCAGGAATGGTACTAAACACTAAAGTCATAATAACAAATGAGATATCACCTTTGCCTCAAGGACCCTGCAGTCCAGCTTCAGACAGGACATGTGGTGGAGGGTAGATAGGATGAGGAACAGGGTGAAGGGAGAGGATAAGAAGATAAATATACACAAAGACGATGGCATGCTGCAGGTTCGGTAGAGTACAAAACAGTCTTCCTGGGCTGGGAGGGGGCAAGTAAGGAAGAGGCCAGCTTCAAACAGAAGGTGGATTATCTACAAGGCAGGTGAAAAGGAGGGACAGAGGGCATCCCTGTGGGGAAAACAGGAACCTTTGACTTAGAGGCGTAAAACAGCCAAGAAGCCTGGGTAAGAGCAAACACTTGTGCAGAGGTTTGGGAAGCATGAGACAGCAGGGAGAACAGCACTAAAAGAGAAGGCAGGAAATCCAAACTGTCAGCTTGAGCTGTGAAACCAACCTAATGGGGTTCAAATATGAGCACCACTTCTTACAGGCTGGGAAACTTGGGACGAATTATTGTCCTTATTTATAAAGTAAGAATAATAAGCCTTTCCATGAAGAGCCACTGTGGGAATTAGAGATACCCCAGAAAAGCACCTAGAGCTGCGTGTGTGTCTCGGGGTGGTCCATTAACTACAGGAATGATGAGACTTTGATGACAGTGATCACACAGTGATGGGGGTGGTGAGAGTGGGGTTCTCAGTACCTGGGTGCCTCCACACATTCTACCATCTGAGACGTCCCTTTCTACCAGATTCTTCACCATGATTACTATTACTTGCCCATCAACTGTAAGTTCAAAGTTCAGTCCTTTACACAAGTTGGAGTAAGGTGTACTTTCTCTGATCTCTGAAATGAATCCACCTGCAAAAGATGCAGGTTCAATCCCTGGGCCCAGGAAGATTCCCTGGAATAGGTACCCCATTCCAGAATTCTTGCCTGGAAAATTCCATAGGCAGAGGAGCCTTATAGGCTAAAAGCCCATGGGGTCACAAAGAGTCAGACAGAACTGAGCGTACACACACACACGTCTCTGATTTCCCAGAGAATATTCACACTCTACTGTCATTAGGAACTTAATTTTCCATGTCCTCCACCTTCACCCCAGGCAAAGAGAAAGGAGAAAAAAGCCAGACTGTATGGTTCTATGTCTTATGCTTTTTGGTATCCTCCTCTGTGCAACACATGCAACACATATGTTCACTAAATATTTGTTGAATTAACATAGTGATCAGGAAAGAACTGGAAACTAGAATCCAGAAACTTTCTTTAAAATAAAACCCTTTTTACAGGGGTTGTGATAGGGCATAAAACAAAGATTAAAGGCCTTCAGAGAAGGAAGAGTCCCCCAAATCCCTATGAATTGGAGCCTTTGGGAGCAGCACTATGGTCATAACACAAGATAATCACCACCCTTGGTTACAAGCTTCTTCAGTGCCAACATAGAGGCGAACACAGCCTAGATGGGCTGAGTTCATCAGAAGTGGCCTGAGTTGTAACTAGAAAGGTGATGTGGGAAGTGGCAGGAAAAAAACTTCTTAGACAATGAGAACAAGCAGAGATCATGGTATGGTAAAGAGCTGGCAATGGTTTAGCCTCAGAAAGGAGGCCCATTTTTGTTGGAGAAGGGTCATAGGGTAGGGTTGCAGGGGAAAGAATGGACACCATATGGTCAAAGGGTAGAACAGGGGCCAGGTCAGTGAAGGATCATCAGGGTAAAGTCAAGGATCTGGGACTGTTTTCTAAAAGTGATGTTAAGATCTAAATCAGGTGTGCAAATGATTAGCATTGCATTTTAAAACCATCACTCACCTAGGGAGTGGAGAATGTTGGTAAGATCTGCATTACCTTAGAGAAGCCAGAGTTCTCTCAAGTAGCTTCCATAATTCAGATGAAATGTGCATGTACACGGAGTTTGGGTGATTGTTGGTGGAGGCAGAAAAAGGAAATTAGACTGGACATACATTTAACAGGCAGAATGGACAGAATTTTTGATGGATTGGATGGTGGAATGAAGAGAAGAGAAAGTGAAAATGTTAGTCACTCAGTCATGTCCGACTTTTTGTGACCCCATAGACGGTAGCCCACCAGGCGCCTCTGTTCATGGAATTCTCCAAGCAAGAATACTGGAGTGGGTTGCCATTCCCTTCCCCAGGGAATCTTCCTGACCCAGGGATCAAACCCAGGTCTTCTGCCTTGCAGGCAGTTTCTTTACCATCTGAGACACCAGGGAAAATTCCTGGAAGAGAAGAGAGAAAAAGATAAAATGTAAGCTTTTGGTTTGAGTCTCTGCAAAGAAGATGGTGGTAGCACGTAATGATGTTAGGTGAAAGAAGCGTGTGTAGCAAGTAAAAAAGTTCTGATTTTCATGTAATAAGTTTACAGGGTCTATTAGACATCTACATGACAATATTGAGGAAAGATCAACATCTGAGGATAGAGATCAAGGGAGCAGCCTGGGTTCCAGATATAAGTCTATCAGTGTTCAGCATCTGGTAATGAAATCCACAGTATTTTTCAACATCACAAGCCAGAGTTACAAGCCAGAGGTACAGAACCCCCCTAAAAATTCTTTTTGGTGTGATCACATGTAGTCTTATTGCCCTGTAATAAATGCCCCCCCAAGATATTTTGTGGGGAAGGGGAATGGACTTGGTTCTGGTGTGTCTTTACATGGGACAAGCTGTATCCAGCTACCACAGCTTCAACTGCACATTTAACCTTAGTTATTACGTAACCTCTCAACTTTGAAAGCATTTGGGTGTTTAAATGCTCCTGAGGGCATAAGGGCTCCAAGTCCTTAGAGCTAGCAGGGAAGAGGTCACTGCAGTAGGCCTTGAGCAATCAAAATTGTTTGATAAAGAATATCACCATTTCCCCTCATCTTCGTCAAAGAGATAAGAGTCCAATGATGGTGGAAAATGAAAACACAATGCAGTGATTGGCTACTAAGTCATTTGGTATCAAAGGAGACCAGGCTGCTTAAATGAGACAAACTTGGGACCCTCTCCTCCCACATTTTTGCTCCAAAGTTATGGAAAATATCACTGTCATGAAGAAATCAGAGACAATATTATGTTTTAGTTTGTTACATCTTTGTTGAAACAGTTCTTAGGCCATGGTATTACCTGTCTTTCACAGTATGATGTACATTGTATGTCCACCAAATTTTAAAATCATTCTTGTTGATCTCTGTGGCACATAATTTTTTATCTTTTAAAACCATCTAACATCCCTGACTGTTTCTAAACAGAACCGCATGTTTAGTTGGTTAGCTACCTCCTATATTTTCTCAACTTAACTATACGTATCTTCATACACAATGGATAAGGAACTGGCATGAGACAATTAACAGGAAGTATGAGCAGGACATTTTCTTAAAAGAAACTCAAAGGAAGAAACTTTTCTGTGTCTACTGAACATGGTCAGCTCTCAGGTCTGCATACCAATTATGGAACTGAAGCTGCTAGTCTGAAAAAGACAAAGTGAGGCAGTGCAAAGAACCTGTGTCCTAGGACACACTATTTGGGTACCAAATTAAATAACTCTTGAAGTGCTCTACCAAGGGACTTTTTATTTTGTGAAACTACTATTTTTTTCCTGATTCTTCTAACCAAGTCATTTAGAATTATCTGTTGTTTTCTGATACTGTCAGCTAAAAGCACGTTGATTAATAAAACCTCCATATTCTCTAACTTACCCCAGACCTCAAAGGAAGATAGCCAACACACACACACACACACACACACACACACACACACACACACAATCCATCTCACAGCATTATTATCAGGAGATAATTGTGCAGGATGGTTTTGTGTGCACATGCACGTGTGCATGCCTCTTGTTCAAAATGATGCAAGGGGCAAAACTCACCTTATCTAACTTCCTTTTTTAACCCTCAGCTTGTTTGTCTGCAAAGTGAGAATCTGGAGAAGAGCATCTCTAAGAAAACTTCCAGATTTTATGGTTGTGGAAGTGTAGCACATCAAATGTACTTTAATCTTCCCTGTCCTCTCTGAAAAATGGAGTGAGCCTTTGAGATAGACCCTTGGAGCTAGTGCTTCAAGAAACCTAAAGTATCTATATTAAAGACAACACATGGTTTATGTAATTACAAGACTACAAAGAAAAGAATATTCATACCTCTACCTCTGAAATTTCCAGGAATTCTTTATGCTAAAGTCTGAAGCCCCTAACAGAGGTCATCTGTGGGCATTGTTGAAAAGACAAATAACAAACAATATACTAGGAAAAAGATTATCTGTATATAACACTCAGATATTAAAGAAAAGCTTCTGTTATAGTCCAACGATTGTCATTAGTCAAAAACAGACTCTTGAATTCAAAAGTGAAGGTGAAGTTGCTCAGTCGTGTCCGACCCTCTGCGACCCTGTGGACTGCAGCCCACCAGGCTCCTCCGTTCATGGGATTTTCCAGGCAAGAGTACTGGAGTGGGTTGCCACTTCCTTCTCCAGGGTATCTTCCTGACCCAGTGATGGAACCTGGGTCTCCTGCATTGTAGGCAGACACTTTACTGTCTGAGCCACCAGGGAAGTCAAAAGTTACTAGTTTTGAATTCAAAAGTTACCAGTAAATTAAAGAAAGACCAGCTATTATTAGCATTCATAAAAGTTGGTGGTACTAAATCAAACTAATGAATAAATCTTTTATTCTTACTAAGATTTACCTTCAGTAACCCCTGTCTGGCTAATAATGTCTTATACTTGGATTATCCTGAAAGATGGACCAGGAATCTGTCAGTCTTCACTTTCTACCTAACTCCTCAGGAATGTTTCCCAAGGTCACAGAATTTAAATCTCATGATCTTATCTTTGTAGTCTTTGCCCTTAAGCTTCACCCTCAGGATGCAGTCACATTCTGAAAAATAGCACTGTGAGCCCCCCATTTTATACTTGCAACATCATTTTTCACCCCTTCCAATTATTTGCACATTATAGTCAGTTTCAGTTTCAACTCAGCAGTGCTGTCATATCAGTTGCATTGCTTTACTTCTTTATCTTTTGCCCATGTTTTCTCTGTGTCTGGAATATTTTCTTCTATCAATCTAAGAACTCCTCTGTGGAATTCTGTTCTGAGCTTTGTGAATGCTCCTCTGAAACCTTACATTTGCTTCATCTAGCAGTTATCATTTAAGATTGCAACTGTATTAATTTGCATCCTAGACTGTATTTCAAAACAAAAAAACAAAAAAAAACAAGCATTATCACCCTCTTAAACATTGAAATCCTCTTTCACTAAATGTTGAATGACTGAAACAATAAAACAGTGAGTCCCAGTCTCTACCCACCACATCATATTAGGCTCACCAATCATTGTCAGCATTTCTTGAGTATGTCCTTTCAATGGATTTTATTTCCTTCAGAGGACATGCATAAAGGAAAAAATTTAACCATAGCTCCCCTTCCTTGATTAAGAATATCTGTCTTGAATAGTCTCTCTGCCCTATTTCTTCCACTGTCTCAAAAAATGTATTGAAGTAAAGGGCCCATCTATTAAATGCAATAATACTTTTGTGCTATTTAATTTCCATTAAAATAAAGCAGAGTCCATTTTTCTTTAGGCCAAATCTTGGAATCCAAAGTTGTGAGAAATGGTGTTTTTCAATCCAGCAGCAGTGATTCATCTTGGAAATTAAGGTTTGTGATGAGAAAAAGCCTCACTAAAGTGCCAGAGTCAATAGTCCCCCTACATAACCTCATCAATTAAAATCAGCAGCAACTAGTGTTTGCTATGTTAACAAGAGCCCAAAAAAGGGACAGAGACAGTCTCTGTTTGGACACAGACTTTCCTTAACTCTGATGTAGAAAGACACTCATAATAAAAAACCCATTTTTGGCTTAGAGAAACTACCCAACCTCAAGAGGATTAGCATATCTGTTGTCACAAGACATGAGACCCCTTTGTCATCTCTCCAAATGTTGTTTACATATTTTAAAGCAAAACAATTCATTACTCAAGGATCAAGGAGGACTAGCGTGATTCTGAACTCAGAAGTCAGACTGCATCTCTAGAGATGAATGAGTTTGTAGCTGCCTTTGAACATTCTTTCATTCAAAGAATCTTAATTGAGCACCTGCTGCTGCTGCTACTGCTAAGTCGCTTCAGTCGTGTCTGACTCTGTGCGACCCCATAGACGGCAGCCCACCAGGCTCCCCCGTCCCTGGGATTCTCCAGGCAAGAACACTGGAGTGAGCTGCAGAGACCTGCTAAGAACCAGATATTGGGCTAAACATTGGAATTAACAAAAATAAAAGACAGAGACCTTTTAAGAGTTCTTTAATAGCTAGTGGAGAGACATATAGTAACAAATAATTATAACTCAGAAGACAAATTGTTATTAATCAGATATAGAGAAGATTGGGCTTCCTTGGTGGCTCAATGGTAAAGAATCTGTCTGCCAATGCAGGAGACGCAGATTTGACGCCTGGGTCTGGAAGATCCCCTGGAGAAAGGAATGGGTACCCACTCCATTATTCTTGTCTGGAAAATCCCATGGACAGAAGAGCCTGGTGGACTACAGTCCATGAGGTCATAAAGGGGTCAGACATGATGTAGTGACTGAACAACAACAGAGAAGATTATGTGAGAACACAGATGATTAGTTGAGACTATGACTGGTTTGCCTAGGGGAGTCTGAGAACTTTCACTTAGAAAATTCTGTATGAGGTTTCAAGTGAGAATATGGGTTTTTTAAAGGACCATTGGGTGGAAGGATAAATGAGACAAAGGAAACAGTGAGCCCTGAGGTAGTAATAAGACTGTGTCCATATTATGATGAAACATCTCCCCAGTTCACCCACATGTGCAATCCATGCAGCCACCCTCTGTCTTTTCCATTTTCTGTAGCCTAGCACCAGAATGAGTAACTGCATTTTTTATTAAGTTAATCAGCCCTTTAGATGGCATTTAAACTCAATCTCCTTTTCTTCCTACTTTTCTGGTACAGGTTCATGATGAATCTTGCAGATGTTACTACAATATTAGAAGATACTTTTCAGCTCCCTGGTGACACCAAAATGAGTTTTATCATCATTATAGTTAATAATAATTGCAAATAAAATTCTCAGCTTTTATGTCATAAAAATTGATTCTCACTATACACCTCTCTATGAAAATGTCATATCCCTTAAAAATTGCTTCTAGAACAAATTATAATACAAAGCACTTACAAAGCATTTTTGTTTGGGGAGGTAATTTTAGTTTATTGCCCTCTGTTAGTGGGGAAAAAAGCCTTGACAGGGTTAATTGCCTTCCCTAAGATCACATGATTCATGGTAGTACCGAGGAAGTGAGAACTCAAATTGAGGATGACACTCCGAAGGAAAACCCAACCAATCTGCCTTACATTTCATTCACAGGTGGTAGGGTAAGTTGTGCACATTTGATCTTTTTCCAAGTGGAAACTGTAAAAACTAAGCAAAATTCTGAAGAATTTCCAAGAAATCTTTCTGTTCAGAAGGTAAGTTTTCTTTATTTTAGAGCTTATCACCCGGCTTAAATCTAATTCTGCTACTGGAACACCATGCTAGGTCTGTTAATGGGAGGTCAGGTTTGAAGATGATAATTAATTTTGGTATACTATTGCCAATTATATCCTACAAATGTGGCCTATATCCAAGAGCTAAAGAACATTCATGAAGAGGAAAGAAAGGCTATAGTGATATTCCTGCCTACCACTGTTTTGCCAATTTTCAGAGGAAGCTGGCAAAAAAGGGAGACATTTATCTAGCACACTTTCTGCTTAGTGTGACTATGGATCTCCTTAGTTACCAAAAAGTGTTGATTATCAGATGACCTCAAACCAAAATCAAAAAACAGAATCATCAAAAGGCAAAGAAAATGTAAATACACATTTAGAGAAACTTAATATGAATTTAAAAGACCATCAAGATTTCCAACCTGGTTACCTATTAAACAAGATTTTAAAAATTGACTTAGCTCATCTTAGAGCAGATAGACCTGAGCAGTCATTTTGCTATTGCTGTTCAGTTGCTAAGATACGTCCAACTCCTTGCAACTCCATGGACTGCAGCACATCAGGCTTCCCTGTCCTTCACCATCTCATGGAGTTTGCTCAAACTTACATCCATTGAGTCGGTGAGGCCATTCAACCATCTCATCCCCATTTAATAATCATTTAACCAATCATTTAATAACCAGCAATTATATATTTGATGTCTAGTGTATGCAGGATTTTGTATCAAATAAA